>NC_134649.1:25377609-27777609 GCF_030463565.1 Pelecanus crispus | reverse complement strand
TGCGCTGCGGGCGGAGGGACGTCAGCGCCGGGGCAGGGCGCCCCGGGGGGCGGAGGGGGCGAGGAGAGGGGCCGGGCCTGCCCCGGGGCAGGCCCGGCCCCTCTCCTCGCCCCCTCCGCCCCCCGGGGCCGCCCTGCCCCGGCGCCGCCTTCCCTGAGGTGATTTCTAGTGGCGCCAACAGCGGGAGCGTCCGCAGCGGTCGAAGCGAGGGATGTCCGCCAAGTCAAACTACCGCAGATTTTAGCGGCTAGAAAGCTCCTGTCGGGGTACATCGTGTTGGAACGGCTTGAGCAGCTGGAGAGGGAGGTGGGTTTTCTTCAGGCGCTGTGGCCGGCGCCAGCTGAAGGGGTGAGCCCGATGGTTGCGGCCTAGATGGTGCTTGTCACCGACTGGAGCCGCCTCAGCAGCTGGCCTCGAGTCCTTTACAAGCGGAGCATGTGCCGTTTTCACCCCACTGGGGACGTGGGGTGAAGATCGTGGCGTGCAAGGCTGCCATCACCTTGCCCTGGACAGCACCTTCCACAAGCCCTGCTGAAGGTGGAGTGGGGTGAGATGTTGTTTTTTAAAAATGGGACCTATGGATTTAAAAAAGACAAACCCTAAATGGATTAAATCCTATGGATTAGAAGACCCTAAAAGAAAAAAAAACATCTATGATACGGGTATTGGATTACATACGATACTCTTTCAGTGTGTATATTCCAGTACTTACAGTGATGCTAACAGCTAAGCTAAACAACAGTTCCTTTTTAATAAAAATACCAATTTTCTGTATCCTTATATCCTTCAAGTAAGAAGACTTATATCCCTGTACTCTTTGTGTCCTAGAGGGAAAAAAAAAATATATAGTCAGAATAAAGTGCAGAAAAAGGTGAAGGAGTTGAGACAAGGAACTTGGTGGTACATGAACTCTGCAAACCAGGTGAATACCACCAGTGGTCTTGGTCTGAGCTGCTTGGAGCTCCTCCAAGGAGTACAGTAAGGAGCTAGATTTTGTCAGCCAGCCTAATGTGAGCTTGACCTCTTCCTGTGTATTGCTGAAAAGCCTGGTAGAACAGCATGGGAAATAGGACAATGTAGGAAGAAGGAGAAAAAGGAGGGAAGTTTTAACCAGCACTGACAGATCTGTAATCATTTAAGTGTGGTGAGAGCCTGGAGTGGAATTCAGGAATCACAAGTCTCAATTTGATTTTTTTTTTTACCCTATATTTTGTAAACATACTGCAAAAACGTATATTTTACCTCGTGGTGACTGGACTTTGTAGTGGATGACATTGTACTACTCAGTTTACTTTGTTATAGATGTTCTTGCTGAAGACTTAAATGAACTGATGATTTATGTAGGGATAAACATGATTCTGTACGATGGAATTTCTGTGTATTTAATAATTTGCTTTTTTAGAAACTTTGAACACAGTTGAAAGTACTCTGAAAGAGCATTATATTTTGTAAGGCAAAAGTCAGGCTGGTATTGCAATCTTAATTTGTCCTTGTTGTCACTATGCATTCATATATGTCATCATTTCAACATACGTTTAATGGTAGGATCTCTTCGCCATTCATGGTGCATGGGAAAGATCATGCTCCTGGAATTAATCAAAGCTATTTAGTGAATGAAATTATTGTGTGGAGGATCTGTCATTACCTATGACAGAGGGATGGTATCTATTCAGTGAGAGAAGGGATTTTAAGAAGGGGAGAATGATCTTTGAATTAAGCTATTTGAATTCTGCTCAGGAAGATCAAATACTGTCCAGGGTTACCACCTGAGAGTTTAACCAGTTCTAATTTAGGTAGTATAGAAGTTAACCAATTCTCATCTATTCTAAGCGAGTAAATTTGTACAGGACTTCTTATTTACCTAGGAGTACTTTTTTTCACCTACTTTTTATCACCTAGTGTTTTATTTATCAGTACCTCAGCAAGGCTATTTCATTTTCTATCCCAGAGGACTCCATGCTGCTGGACAGTTCACGTCTCACTGCAGCTTCTGTTTGTATATTACTCATTTTCTGAATGCACATCTTTAAATTGTGTGGTCTGCTTTAGAGAAGAGCTGAACTTTACAGCTGCAATTTAAGTCACTGGGAGCTGGGCCCAGAAAGATAGATGGCATTAAAAGCTCTGGCAAATACAGCTTAAATTGCTCCCCAAAATATAGAGGGTTTTTTTTTTCTTCTTCTTTCTGTCAATCTATCCATAACCTTCCTTCATAGGCATGTTATGAAGATAAGCTCAGTAAAGACTCAGATATTAGGGAGGGATGTGATAAAATAGCCCATGATTAAATCAATACAATGTGTTTGCAGTTAGTATAATTACAACTGAGTAGATAAGAAGTAGATAGTGAATACGCTGTATCCTGTGCTGTGAATGAGGTGAGAAAATGTCTGTATCCCAGTACTTCCTAGCTTTTAGAAGTAGGTTTTGCACTCTCAGTATGTCTTTACTTTGTTTCATCAGCAGTGTATGGTGATGAGTATTCAATGTGTTACTGGAAAATCATTGTTGTTCTCAAATACTTAGACTTGAGTGATTTTCATAAGGAACAGCAAAGTGCACTTAGACCTTAAAGCTTTTTGATGAAACATGACAGTTAAGTACAGCAATTAAATGTCTGACATATCTTTCAGTACATACTCAAAAGCATGCTAAGAAATTGTAAGAGTGGAATAAGGCAGGAGACACTGATGAGCAGCTCTGCAGTTTCCATTACACACTAAAATTACGAAGTGAATCTTCTGCTTACTTAAATTGAAAGTCATGCATTGCAGCACTGCATTAGCATTAGAGACTTTCGGATAGAGAAGAGTAGGCTAGGAGGCAGACAGTGTAGCTGCATGCTCTGTGAGAAGTTACTAAAATCATGGGTTGACAGCATAGTTGCTGCAGTAGTCTACTTTCTTTTTGCATACTGCAGTGATGAGACCAGTATGGATTCGGCGCATCCTTCTCAGACTAAAATGACAGTGCAAAGAACGTAAAAATACCTCCAGTCGGCAGGGTGGTTAGCTGGCATGGTGGAGAATTAGAACAGGATAGACATATTAGGAATATGAGATAATTTTCCATGCATATCAGTGTATACCTAAGGCTGATAAAGAACAAAAATGGAAATGTCTTAGTCACAAAGAATGCAATTATAGGACGATAGAGGGAGTACTTTAATGAGCTGCTTAATTGTGAGAGGGATAAAGGCAAACAATCAATGGTTATTCTCAAAGCAGCTGAGCCATTTGTGGAAGAATTACATTTTAAAGAGATTTAAGAGGCAATCAAAATACACACAGTAAATAACACACCAGGTGCTGATAATGTTTCTACTGAAATACTAAAATAAAAGGGGGAGAATTACTGAAAGATTTTACAAACTCACTTGGTTGGTCTGAAGGTCTGAAAGCACTCCCAAGGAAGCAAGGAGACATATACTGGGATTAAATCTTTTAAATTAATCAATTTCTGGTGGAAAGATATTTTGTATAAAGCTAGAAAAAAACCTGTATCAGTATACCATGAGGTGATCTTCTGTTCACAGTGAAATGATTTTAAATACTTGTTCAAAAAAAGAAACTATTTGAATGACACAATGATGATGGTGCCTGTTTGCCTGTCTTCCTTTGAATTGCCTCAGTACTTCCCCAGATGGTCAGTTTCCTTCCTTCTTATTAGGCTGCATCATAACACTTCAGCTGCCAGCTTTGTGTCTGTCTTACCCATCGCTGATCTCAAAGTACAGTGCTTTATGTGTATTTCCTGGCTGACCAGCTCTATGTCTTTCACTGCTGTGCTTTTTTCCTGCTTTGCTGTCTGCTTCCATTCTCATAGATGCAGCGCCTTGCAAAATATCTCCACCAAAGAAACATCAGTCAAAGAAGTATTTAAAGTAGTCCAATATATGAAAAGGTACTTAAAGAACAGTCAACAGAGGAACAAGATTACAACTGGTGTCCCTTAGTACTAGCAAAAGGCTCATGGGAATTAGTACTTCACAGATCACTGTATTTGAGCACATGGTTATAACCATCCATTATTTAAAAATCAAATGGAAGATCTTACATACATACAAATGTACACAGCTATTAAGCTTGACTGGCAAAACTCATTAATTACGCATTGATCCTGCTGCCAGAAGTGCATGGGATAGGTTCCTGCCTCTGCATTATGGCTCTGTTCAGCTGCTCCTGTCTACCTACAGAGATCGAATTGTAAGAGGGGGCATTACACTTCATTACTTTAAAATAGGTATCATAGACTTAGAGCGTACGTAAAGCAACATTTCTTTTTCAATTATTTCTTTATCACTTTCTCTACTAGCAGACTTACCATGTTCCATTTACTGTATTAGATTTTCTGTATTTTCATACTCCTATTGAAGATTTTATGAGAACATCTCAGCCTTATAACTGTTCTCTACAGAGATAGTGATGGATTGATAGCATCTATAAAACTGAACGCGTTGGTTATGCCTGCCAGTATTTTCCTTCCAAGAGAAGATGTTTGGCCAGAGGAAGGCATAAATTCACTAAATGTCTAAAATTAAGGCAGCTAGTTAATGGTAATAAGAAAGAAAAAATTAGAATTCCATCAAGGTTGATTTCCTTCAAATCATTCAGAAAGTAGCACTTGTGTTTAGAAAATCAGTAAAATAAGGGCCAAACCTACCATTCTTTGCATAGTCTAATCTGCCAGGGATGTCACTGGGAGTTTTTGAATGTGTACCAGGTAAGTAAGATTGAGTCCCAAAAGAGAAACGTAGCTCTTCTAAAATCTCTGTTCCTATTGTATAAATCCATTTGATATGTAAGACTTTCCCAGATGGTATAAAACCCCAAGACCTTACAGGATGAGTCTGATAACACTGAGATTATGAAACGGTAACATCAGATAAAAATAAACGTTTTTCACTTCAGAGTTTATCTACTTTTCTAATGTAAATTTATGGTTATTAAAGTAGGTTATGGTCTTTTCAAACTGTTACATAACAGTGCTTTTGCCATGTGCCTCTATACAGATAGAAATCATATTAATGACTTATTACTGAGCAACTGAATGAATGCATGAGTGGTGAGAATTCACAAGACCTGACAAGTAACAACAAACAAAAATCCCAACCTTTGTTTCTGCTTTAAATACCTCATGGAAATTTAGAAAAACACAGTAGTCTTAAATCTTGAAAAAAAATTAATACAATTTATAAATAGGCATGTGAATATGTTTAATGACTTAGTTAATAGTACTAAGGAAAGTGAATTGTCATCTTTTCTAGGTTACTTGGTTACAAATTATGTTATGTACACCTCAGAAATTTTAAGTGGGCAATCAAGTACAATAACTCTGAGTCTTTTTAAACATTAACACTGTTCTGAATTGGCTTGTTATTTTCTATGCTTTAAACACCAACATGTGACAATTTATAAAATTCCATCATCTTTTCTATTTTTCCCATTCTATTCCTGCAGTAGTCTTCTGACCTCACTTGTCTCAGCACTGGCAATGATCTAGAAGGCTTCTGTACCTACACAGCAAGACTGTTCCTTTGTGTTTCTCCACATATACTGGCAGTATATAGTGTGCATTTCAACGGTAAAATTACAGGTTTTTATTCAAAATACAAAATATTCTTTTCCATTCTAATGTATACATAAGTACAACAAATTCAGCACCTCTTGCTGACCTTGAAACCTAACACAAATTCTGTTATGTGTGTAATGAGTCCTTCCAGAGGAGATTTCACTTACTGCAGTAGAATGTTAGCAGAAAAACAGGAGGTGCTGCAATATACAACAGAATATAACATATTTGGTACACATTGCACTGAAGTGAAGTGATTTGTATTTTGTCTCCTTAATTCCTTTCAAGGGTCACTTTTCCAGGTAGGCCACCTACCAGTCAGGTTACCTTGGGGAATAGAATATTCAATGTTGAAAAAAGATATTATTCATGAAGCAAAAAAAAGTTATCTTCAATATGAATTTGCAACTGCAGATTTGTAACAAAAAAAGTTAAATACAGTGTCACTGAGACAACTTCACTGCAGATAGTGAGGCACCAGACAGTGATTTTAAAGGCCTCTTGTTTTTTAAAAATACTTTCAGAATCTTGGCAAATCAAGGTCTAGTCCCAGCAACACAGATACGGCTTGCATGAATAAAATTGTGCCCAGGCTAGCGTAGTATGACACAGCAAGCTAAACTCCATCACCGTTGAAACTGAGGTCTGAATTTTGCTGCTTGTGGCCATCTCTTCATGCATACACCTTTTTCCTTTTTTGATTTCTTTTTCTCTGTTGACTCTGACTCATCCTAGTTATGTGCAAGCCTCGTTTTCACTTTTGCCCTTTCTGTCCTGCATCTTACATTGCCACTTTACCACTGATACAGCATGCTTCACAGGTATTTAATTAATGGGTTTTCACAGCTGCCCATTATCCCCATTTTGTAGATGTGCAGCTAAAACCCATGAAAGAAATGTGATTATGCTAGAAATTGCATTCTTAATATTTGTCCTGGTTTCATCTGGGATAGAGTTACTTTTCTTCCTAGTAGCTGGTATAATGCTGTGTTTTGGATTTAGTATGAGAATAATGTTGTTAATACACTGATGTTTTAGTTGTTACTAAGTAGTGCTTATATTAGTCAAGGACTTTTCAGCTTCCCATGCTCTGCCAGGTGCACAAGAAGCTGGGAAGGAGTATAGCCAGGACAACTGACCCAAACTGGCCAAAGGGCTATTCCACACCATATGACGTCATGCTCAGTATATAAACTGGGGGGGGTTGGCCAGGGGACAGCAATCGCTGCTCAGGGACAGGCTGGGCATCAGTCAGCAAGGGGTGAGCAATTGCATTGTGCATCACTTGTTTTGTATATTCTTTTATCATTATTACTATTTTCTCTTCCTCTGTTGTCCTATTAAACTGCCTTTATCTCAACCCACGGGTTTTACTTTTTTTTTTTTTCCCCTGATTCTCTTCTCAATCCCACCGCATGGGGGTGAGGGTGAGTGAGCAGCTGTGCTTAGTTGTTGACTAGGGTTAAACCATGATAACATTCAATATACCTCCCTAACATACCAAGCAGCTTCCCAGTCTACTATATGCTTGGGTTTCCCAGGTTGCCTGTATCATGTCTGGAAATGTGATTTGGGTGAAATTTGGAGGCTGACTAGGACTTTCTTTAGACAGGACAGTAGCATTAGCTCTTGCTGGGCACCTGGAAATCTTGCGTGCAGGCACTGTGCACACTAAAATCTGTACAGATCTGAGTACAGTAAATCTGACTGTCCCATCTGGCCCAATACTCCACTGAAGAACAAACATCTAAACTGCCATGGTGGATATATGGAGAAGAATTACAAAACACTGAATGCTGCCCTACTCTGGCATGACCACTGAAAGTATAGCCTAGTCCAATTACAATGACCTTCACTTTGGTTTAGGCCCCTAATATATCTTTGAGATTGGGTCTCAGTAAACTTCAGCAGAATTTTCTCAGCATCACCCATTAGGGACCTGTCATCTGCCTTCAGGCATTTTGTAAAATCTTCTAACCTATGTAAAGGAACCTGCTTTGACTAGAACCTATATTGAAAACTTTAGTAAGACAAGGCACATTTCCCAAAGAACTTTATGGCTTCCTACAAAAAGGCCTATTAGCTCAGTAATACAGGTTATTAAAATGTTGATAATGTAAATGCATTATTACACCTGTATACTTTTTGTGAACATTTGTGCTAATAAAATTTGATATCTCAAAGTATTCGTGAATGAAGGAGGTTCATTTCAAGAACATGTGAATATTCATTAGTATTTTTTGTATTATTCTTCTAGCTCTTCTTTGGTACAAAGTTCAAACAACAGAATTTGTACGTGGAAGACACTAATTAGAGTATTTTAAAGCTGCTGTATAAACTACACACTTTTTACTTGCTGAAGTGTAATAGTTTCAGAAATAACAGTAGACGTTCTGCTGACATTTAGAACACATCTAAGTTTTAATACATTAGTTTTTATAAGTGACAGAACACTGAGAAACTGCCCTTTTTTGCATGTCTTGGTGATGTTTGTTCCAAATATATTTTTTGCTTACAGCAATGTCTGCTACAGATACTGTATCAAAGTGTCAGAGAAATGTGAGAAATTTTCTGATATCTAGGAAAAAACTAAATGACTGTGACAAGGAAGCATGTCTTGCCAACATGATTATAGCTATAGCGGTCATCAGTTTAGTTCATTTTGTTCATCTTTTACTTTAGGCTTGATTAGCTATAAATTCTATACCTTGCCCTCTCTGGATCAAATACCTAAACAAGTTTTGACGTTCCAAGGATACTCTAGCCAAGGCACTTTTAACAATTTCATAGGGGAAAAAAATGCTTAAGGTACTGTTTGATAGCTCAATGATTCTGTAAACAGTAAGTGAAACAGGTATACAGAGGTGATATTTCCTCTTTAATTTATTTTTGTTCTTCCTTAAGTAGTCTTTTTTCACAAGTCCCATAAAAGTCAGTGGAAATGGCAGGTGCTTGTACTTGCAGAGTTTTGGGTGGCTTGTTTGTTTTCCTTCAGATTAGGGATAAATCACAAGTCATCCAGATTTTCACTGTCAACACTGTTGTTCTTATGTAGAAAATTTAATTCATTAGGCTGTCAGTTTTCAATTCATTAGGAGGTTAATATTAGTATGTCCCAAGGATCTGTACAGTAGTTAGTATTTAATACATTCATTAATCATCCAGAAAGGCAGAAATGAGGGGTGGAACAAAAAAATGACATCAGCAGGATTTGCAGATGACAAAATTATTTAGTGTAAGTTTCGTAAGAGAAGGCTGTGATGAACTTCATGGAAACTGAACTAGACAAATTGGCAGCATAATGATTGATGAAATTCAGACACTGACAAATGCACAGTAGAGCACGTTACAATGAAAAATCTAAACTGCTTGTATTCATGGCCCTGCTCTAACTTTTTGCTAACTGCTAAGGGAAAAAGAGCACCCAGAACAATTAAAAATTCTTCTCAATGCCAAGCAGTAGTCAAAATCTAAGAAAGATGTTGTGATACAAAAAATAGCATAGAAAAGACCCACAATACAGTGGAAAAATATTAGTTCCGGTTTTACTTTAAACTTTACAATAAGCTAGGGTCATTCCATCTCACATGAGATAGGAAAGGGCCGTGTCTCTAATAGTTCCTAAATCCATCGTCAAGTCTATTTTGTTTCTGACACAAGAAGCTAGCTGGAAGCCCATTGTTATAACACATGCTGGGTTGTATAGGAATCTGTGAACATAGTTTGCCTCCCTTTCCTTTTCATTATCAAGCTCAGTGCCATTTGGTGATATTCTCTTCAATGTACTTCTGTCAATTTATCAAGAGAAGATCTGCTCTCTACAAGATGTTATCAGTCTACTTTTATTCGCTTATGATCACCCTGAGCACATCAACATCAATCTTCCATTTTATTTCTCCTAACTAGCTGGCATCTTGATGACACCATTTTTTATGTTCTTTAGAAATGTTTCCTCTTGGGATCCTGGGGACACATTTGTATTCTCCTTTTTTCCCATTTGCTTTTCTTACTGGTTTTGGTTCCTTTTGAGTAAGTTCTCACTACTGTTCTTTGCGTAACAAGCAGACTAATTGGGGGATAAAGAGACAGGAAGATCGACTTATAAGTTCATCAGCATGGCTCATCAGCCAAGGTTAGTTACGCTGTAAGCAATAGTAATGCTACAAGACTAAATATTTTTGTTAGATGAACTCTGCTCCAGTGTGAAATTGCAGTTTTTAACTTTTTCTCCAGTGGAATTGCCAAACAGTCCTTTGTAGTTGTGGTGGTAACTCAGACCCAAAACCACAGAAGGGTGTTTGTCAACAGGTTTTCATGCAATTTTTAAATTTTCACTTATTTTAGCAACTATGGACCAACATTTTTTGTTACATTTCTCATGTAAGAGGCTTGCAACAAGTTGTGTGAAACACATGAATAAAATTAGAAGAATCTCCATATAGCCCAATATTGGCTTATTTTACAATCACAGGTTCTACTTAAAATTTGTAAAATTCTTTAAGTGTTTCAGATTATAAGAGCCCCCAAAAGTGCCATGCTGTTTTATATAATTATGTATCTGACTTAATTCATAGAAAGAGGAAAAAAAGATTTAAAGCAAGTCTGCAGCATGTCGTTTCTCTTTGTGAATTATTCTCCCCATATTTTTATGCAATAGTGTAAACAGTTACAAGGATGCCAATTTTACCTCTGTGTTTATCAAATGAAATTATATAGAGATTCCCAGTAGTACTTTGTATGAAAGCCTACAGTTTTGTAAATATTTAAGTTGATGAAAAATTAATTTTTCACTTATTAGTTCTCATTTCACAAACAGAATCTTCTTTGTTCATAACTGACTGCTGTAACAGGTTTTGAGTCTTTGATTATTACCAATTATTTGAATAAAGATTTGTTAGTATTTGAAAGTTTGAGCCTTTTGGCTCTAATTAATAGGCCAGGATGAAGTAAAAAGGTAGTGAATTATTCACTAACATTTGGCTTAATTACAACCAAATGGCCTTTTCAAATTGAAAAGCACTTGGTGAAAAGCAGAAGACAAATGAGATTTTTCCGTATAAATAATAAATATCCCTAATTTTTAAATTTAAACCCCCAATTAAAAAAAAAAAAAACAACACCCTACACTATCTATTCTATAGCTTTGTAGATGACAAGATGTACCTTGTTTCTGTGAGTTCAGAACACATTCTGTTTGACCTTCATGGAGTTTTCTTTCAGATCTGATCCTGCATCTGCTTCAATTTAGGGACTGTAATTCTATTCCACTAAAAAAATTATGCTGAAAGCTCCATAAAGATTTTTTCCTTCCAACTTATGCCTAATTTTCATCTTGCAATGAGCTAAACAGATGAGTTATATTGCAGGACTATGTGCGTACGCAAGCACTATATTTGCAAAAAACAACATTGGCTTCAGAATTCAAATATTAAGCAATATCTCAGTCACTTAACTATGCTCTTAGTCCTAGATCCTCTTGCAAAGGACATAATTTAATTATAAACAATTCAGTAGAGCACAAGATACTCCTTCAGTGCAAAAACTATTTGTAAAGAATCTAAATATTTTATTGACTTTCCAAATTCTTTAAAAAATGCATCATTATAATTACAGGTGCTCTGCCCCTCAGCAGATTTATGCATGTACTTATCCTTGTACACTGCATGCCCTCTTAATTGTTATATATAAATTGCATCTTTTGCTATAAATTGATCCAGATTTGTGAGATGAGTGTATCTGAAGTGGATATATGGCCTGGAGTTCACATTTGATTGTATTTTGCAATAGCAAAATGTTGGCATTTTGGAAATACTGTCCTGAATCCTGCTATAGACTCTACATTCCTTTCCGCTGGCACTGGGTTGGTGTGGGTAGAGACGTAAGTTAAAAAAACCAAAACAAAACAACTTTGATGCCTTAGAAGGCCAAGCAAGATATCTTTTGAATCAGGTAAATGTACTTTTCTTTCAGAGAGGACTATAATGAATTGACAAGGACAAAATAGGTGTTTTTTAAATGTTTTCTCTACTTAAATGAAAAATTTAAAAAAAAAGTCTGTCTTTAACCTGTTAGAGACAGAGGCAACACATCATTCCTGAAGCAGAGCTTATCTGCCCTGCAAGCCAGGACTTAGTTCAGGCAGGTGACCTGAATTTATGCCTGGCTATTGATTATATCCAATTACGTACTTACATACATTATGTGTTTGCATTGTTCTGCAGTTCATCATTTACTCTTCATCTGTGTTGCCTTTTTGCCTGATAATGGAGCAAATCCCCAGTGCACTAGCCTACATTGATAATGAATTAATAATAATAATTACATTTTAGATATGGTATTACAAATGGGTATTACATACTTGGCTTAGTAATGCAGTTGAAATAAACAGATATACTTTGCAAACTGCTAAAACTTAGCTTTTTGTAAAGTGTAAGGATTTACTTTTTGATTGTCCTGGTTTTGGCTGGGATAGAGTTAATTTTCTTCCTAGTAGCAGGCATAGTGCTGTGTTTTGCATTTAGGATGAGAAGAATGTTGATAATGCACTGATGTTTTAGTTGTTGCTAAGTACTGCTTATGCTAGTCAAGGACTTTTCAGCTTCCCATGCTCTGCCAGGTGCACAAGAAACTGGGAGGGGGCACAACCAGGACAGCTGACCCAAACTGGCCCAAAGGGCTATTCCATACCATATGATGTCAGGCTCAGTGTATAAGCTGGGGGGAGTTGGCCAGGGGGCAGTGATTGCTGCTCAGAAACTGGCTGGGTATTGGTAGGTGGGTGGTGAGCAATTGCATTGTGCATCACTTACTTGGTATATTATTATTACTATTATTAATATATTGTTATTATTACTACTACTATTTTACTTCATTTCAATTATTAAACTGTTCTTATCTCAACACAGGAGTTTTCTCACTCTTGCTCTTCTGATTCTCTCCCCCATCCCACCAGGGCAGAGGGAGAAAGTGAGCTGCTGTGTGGTGCTTAGTTGCTGGCTGGGGTTAAACCACAACACTGATTCATGAACCCAACAGCTTATATATCTGATATTGAAAAACAGAAGGCGCCGGAAGTTTTGTGTTTACATGGAACTGTCCTTCACCCCTTTTCCTCCTTCCCTTTCTCCCAGCTATCCCTTGTGTCCTGGTTTATAGAAAAAGCAAACAAATGTGATTGTCTAGTAATTAACGAAGTGGGTAAACTGCTCAGTGTTCCAAGGCAGACACCAGGAAGGAGGAACATTCTCTAGAGAGGTCAAGTTAGTGTGTACGTTGCCAAAATTAGAAAGGGATAAACAGTAGCTATCCTTGACTACATCACTGCTAGTCAATCAGCTCTGTACAAGTACTCCAGGAAGAGGGAAAGATGAAGCATAGTGAAACCCAAAGCATATTGCACTGCCAGGAGATGGCATCAATCTGTGCAAGTATTACATGTACCTTATTTCAAACCCAGCCAGAGTAACTCACAATCTTCTGTTTCTGGAGCTAGGTATTCGCTAGGGAGTTTGTTTCTAATCATCTGTAGCTTGACATATCTGTCAGCTCACCTTGAGTCCACAATATGCTATGAGGTTTTGTGGTCTCAGTAGGACAGTGGTATCATACCAAATGAATGGAGCATTTACAGTGGAGTAAAAGTAATATGTGATGACTGATGTCATGCCTCTGGCCTTCAGCTTAAACACATTTGAAAGTATGAAGAAGGTACCTCCCCAAAGGCTTAGTTGCCTTGACAATTTAAATGAAATGTACTGCAACTGGTCAGCTGGACTTACATGGAAGGTGGCTTCCCATTTGGGTTAGTTTTGTACTGTGGAGAGGGGAATCTATTCAGGGAAAAACCCCACTATTTAGTTTGTTTTCTTTTTCACCAAATGCCACTGTTTAGTCATGCAAATATTCAAATAAACCAATAATAGCTTACCAGAAGACAGGCTGTTATGAACCATACAGACAAGTTCAGATAAAAATATGCTAAAAATTATTTAAAAAAAAAAAAAAAGAACACTGGAAAGTTTGGAAATACCAGAATAAGATTACTTGGGCAAACTTAATATGCCTCTTTTTTCACATGTAAGATTTTGTAATCTTTAATTACCTGTTCAAACAGTGCTGGTATGTGGACAGGGACATTTCAGAAGAACCCCTGCTCTACTCAAGGGCACAGAAGGGATGATACTTAGCTATTTTGTTTTCTCTTCATTATTCAATCACATTCCCTGAAACCTTATCTACCGCATATGATTCAAACCATGCTCTGGAGAATAATAATTAATTTCCTTTTTGGTCACATCCACCCATACAAGAGCCACCACTAGTGAACAGATCCCCTCAACATTTCTGCAAGCCAGAAAAGTTGTATTAGTCATAATTATAGGAGTAGTGGTATTAATAATACTAAATACACTGGTGGACAACTGAGCCACAGATGCACAATTCACAACTACTCATTTGAAATGCCCTGGTTCAGGGGCATACTGAAGGATTTCTGACATAGATACGTTTAGATTTTACTTTTGTTAATTTTATGTATAAACAATTCTGTAGTAGCAGCCAGCAGTTTCAGGCACCCCCTAAACAGTACATTATTAGTGAGCATTTGACGAAAAGCTTTGATCCTAATTATCAAGAACTCAGTTTCAGAGGCAAGGTTGATACTGCTCTGAAATGGAGAGAGCCCAGAGAGAGTGAACTACATTGCGTATTTTGGTTCACCATACTTAGTCATAACAGTTTTTTAGATAGATGTGAAGTTGCAAACTCCTCGGGGCTCTGCCAAGCCCCAAATAGGACATTTTGTTTCCCTCACAGTAGCCATATAACCCAAGGATGTATGGATTTTACAAAGGTAAATAATTTTAACTGAAGCACTGGAAAAGACAAGTAAGTAGAACTTACCTTGAAGTTAATCCCTTATTTCATAAGAAAAAAATAATAGTTAAACTTGAGAAAGCAGCAAATACTCTTATGAGTTTCACTGATCAGCAAGAAGGACTGAGTGGGAAGAAGAAATGGAAGCCTGCGACGCAGCAGGTCAGTGAGTATAGAGATTAATTGCCTTATCTATTGTTTTGGTGATTTTTTTTTTCCCAGCTTGTCTAGCACTGAGGGAAGTAAGAAAAGTTTCCACCCCCTGCTGCTGCTTTAAATCGCCACACACCCCAAATCAAGACGATATAAGCTGCAATTAATGTAGCACTAATACAAGAATCGGTGTAATCACAGTAGCTAAATGAGAAGGGTGCTAATTGCTGGCCATTGACATACTTACTGCTGAGCAGCCTATTAGCCTTAGAAATGAGGGAGGTTTATTACTATCACATTGTGTGATCAGCACGTCTTTGTCAAAATAACTTCCTGTGGAATGAAAATAAGAAATGAGCTGCTCCTTATGCATTAAGAGGAGTTTTGCTGAGATAGTTGAAAAACATGGTTTTGTTTTGCTCTGATTGTGTTAGTCATACAGAAGATGGTGAGGAAAGCAGAAGGGCTCATCTTATTCTGAAATTCTCTCCTTCTGTGTGGACATTATGAAGTATCCCTGGCTTTGATACTTTCTTAAAAGCAAGTATTTCTTAAAGTGGGATTGCATCACGGTGCACTGAGTGTATCTTTGTTCCCATATTACTTCTATTATCCTTTTATATATAAATGTATGCATATATATCTCTTATGGTTCTTCACCAGTAGCAATTCTTATTGCAATACAACTAAGAAATGTTATTTTGTTCTAAGGAAAATAAACACAGATCACATTCCAGATGTGGGAGTGTGATGTGGCAGTATTTGTCACAACTAGATTTTGCGTAGATTCTGGCTGACAGCTCCTCTGGCCATCCACCAGAGCACCCCAGAGTCATGCTGTAGCTACACAGAGCCAATGCAGGCTCTCCTTTGGCACTTTATTTTCTTGCTGGTAGGGTTTATCTTCACTTCATAGATTTCTGTCTTCCTTAAGAGTTTCCTGGGTATGAAGCAGAGCAAGCACTGTTGCAGAGTCCTGTCTACTCCCTCTAATATCTGTGAGCAGTATATCCAATTCTGGATCAATAGTAATTAAGTCTGTTTTTTAAAAATGTTGCTTAAAGTGACTGAAAAATGGATTTAAAAATACCGTTGGGAAGTTCCTTAGGGAATTTGATCACCATGCCTTGAAGGAGTGTTCTTCACCCTTTAAACACTGAATATCCCTAGCATCCCCCCATGTATGCCACTTTTCTTTTGAAATGTTTCATGTAATAGTTAGTTCTTTCCTTCAATAACCACAGTTTGGCTGAATGTAGTGGTGTAGGGTGATTATCTCTAAAGCTGTGTGGCCTTATTCAACTACAATTTACCACGTCTGTCTTGCGATCATCTGTTTAGTGATGCCAGACTAAGGAGCTGGATTATACTAGTTGCGTGTTTGCTAAAACAAGTGATTCAAAACGTTGATATTAATTCATGATGCCTAATGTATTTTGAGTACCTATTATCTGATAATTCACCTCTAAGCTGTGCTGTGATATTTGAGAATAAATAAAATGTCCAGTCTAGTTATCACAAGACATCCCTATCTAAACGTGTAAACATCTTGTGGTGCCGATGAGGAATTTCATCTGAAGGCCTTTGACTCTGAAGGAGAGTTTCTGAATAGTTCTGAGCTTATCAAACCTACAAAGTCTGGAATAAAGCCAGGTTGTTTAGTAATGGTTCATCCTGTTGTAATTCCTTTGCTTTTTTTGACTGTGCTCAGGTGACTATTGATACAGAAATTCCTTCAGGGTATCTCTTGAGGCATTGTTACATTGCAATTTATGAACCTAAAACTAGTACAGAAATATGAAAATATGAATCACTTGTTTGAAAACTTTTCTTGCTTTAGAAAGCACCTCATGGTGCTAAATAAAATCTCCATTTTGATACTGACTTGCAGATGTTTACAGTGTATGAGAGTAAATCAAGTCTTATGGCTTCCTTCAGTGGTCGTTGGCTCACGGCATTAAGCTGAGTCCCTCTAGTGAATTTGAAAAGGATGTTTTAAAGTCTATTTTGGGTAAACCCTTGCTGGGATTTGTATAATCTGAATTCTGTTGCAATGGCTTACATCTCTCATTTTGAAAATCGCATCGCACTGAAGACACAAAGTGGTGGTTAGTGGTATCATGCTCTTGTTTTAAAAATTGAGGATTTCATTTAGATGTAATTCAGCAAGGGAGAAGGACTTAGGCTAATAACAGTGAAGATAAGACTGTGAGGAGAATAATGATATTTTTAAGGAATATTCAGGCCTTGCATTTCCAGCTGCTCTGAGCAACAGCAAGGGTAGAAAACTGTATCAGTTTCTGAGCTATAGAAAGCACAGACCTTTTTCTGCTCTGCTGGATTACAGGAATCAATAATTTCACATTTTCTACACACCACAGAAGTAAATGCCTGAGTCATGTCACCACATGGCAGATCAAAGCCCTCAGGATCAAAGAGATTAAAGTAGCACAGGCTCTCAAAATATTATTTAATGATTGAAAAACACTAATTAAAATTTCTGTAGAAATTCATGTAATGAGTTACTATTAAAATTTTTTACAGGAAAAGTCAGTCCCAATGTAAATAAAAAGTCCCTTTTCTATATGTTCCTTTTAAAGTGTTTCATCCCTAGCACATTTCTTCATGTTACCTGTTTCAAAAGCCTCAACTCAAAGTAGTTTGAAAGCAAACTATTTGTGATGTGGCTCTTATTTCAGTCCTGAGGGTGTCTCGCACTTTAAGGAATGGTATTTTGCATCTCACAGCTGAAACAAAATGAGCTTATTTGCACACTGATTTACTTTTTTTTTCTACAGAGGACAGGCTGTCATGACAAGAGATGGGGGTGAGACTTTGGAGGTAGCTAAGCTGCCTCCATATAGAGGAGGAGGATAACTGCACGTGTCAGGCCTGATTAAACGAACTGGGATCATTCCAACACTTGCATTATTCCAGCTCCAGGCAGTAACTGGAAAGTTTCTATGAGGTTAAAATAACACTGTAAGTTGTATCAACTCTTATGCTTCACCTATGAGGCAGGTGACCCAAAAGTCACATCACTGATATAGATTATGGACGACTGGATCCATAGTCCCAGTTTTCATAGTATCATGAATTTGCTACAACTGGCTTTTGTCTCTAACTTCACTGTTTCTCGATATGGAAAAACCCTTATCATGTTTCACCATTCATCATGTTTAAGTAATTTCACCATCATGGAACATCAGAACTAAGAAGTCATTTTCTATTCTATGGGAGGTTGAGAAGCTGAAGAAGGGCTTTTGCCAAATTCCCTCATTGCAATGAATGTGCAACAAATTACTTGAACAGATTTAATAAACTGGTACAATTACTGGCAGGCACGACTGGCCAGTCTCTTTCATATGGGACATATGAAAACAGACTTGTTTTTGTTTGCTAAAAGTTGATTTTCTTAGTCATTCAGACTCTGGGACCCATTTTCAAATGGATCTGCACAAGTGGATCCCTGAACTTTAGAGAGACCAATCACATGAACAGTCTGAAAAGAGTTCCCTGGAAGGACAAGGCCATTATCTGAATCAATTTCAAACTCGAGCCCCATTATAAGAAGTATTCCTCTTTGGAAGACAGACTGTCCTCCCAGAGGTGGTTTGTATGATTTTCAACATGAGATGAATAATCTCCTGGATGACAAGCATGTTAAACAGGCCAAACCTTGAGAGTTAATAGGTTGCTGGTTATTTATTGCAACAATGATATGCCTGTGCTTTCAAGTATGCAGCAATTAATAAACTCCCTTACCACAGGACCCCAGCATTACCCACAATATTGTCAAAACCATTCAAGTTGCACTTTGTCTCAACAGAAGCAAAATGGTATAAAGAGAAAACATTTCCTTTGTCTTAGGAAAATGGAGCTATCAGTTGAGAAATAACATCAGTACACTGCACGAGCTGGGTTGTAATTCATCTATTTTCTCACTTTTTTGGTGGATTTGGGGGCTAATTTTGAAGGATTCCAAGAAATTTAGAGAAGGCTGGATTCTGTATGGTCTGTGACTATTTTCTGCTTGTTTTGAGTATGTGCTTTTATTCTAAGAGACTTAGGTCATCTTCTCATATTTGCTGCTGACTTACACTTGTTGCCCTGCTTTTCAAATTTGTAAAGAGAAGATTAGAACTCAGCAGAAATTTTAAAGGAAATATCTTTCAGCCATGGCTTCAGCTATTCCAGTACATGTTGTGAATGTATATTAATTTAAAAGTTTATTATTTGAGTCTGATTTTCTTTTTTTTTTAAATCAAAATATTTCACTTATATGTATTTAAAATACAATTTCAGGACAGATCGACTTTTTTTGAAATTTGTTTTAAATATTGCAATCCTGTAAGGAGATAACGTGAACCCCAAATTTTCTTCAAAAAAGTTTTTTTCAGAGTGACTAGTGAACCAAAAATGTCGTTACTTGCTCAGCTGTTTCTTCTACCACGCTGCAAGGTTTCCTAATCCATTTGCCTTGAAAACTCTGCTGGCAGAAAACTGGAGCTCAGAGAATGTCCAAAATCCATCATGGGTCATTCTCTTGCCTATCTTGGGCTTAATTCATGAGGAGATGATTACCTTCCTACACAAAAAGATAAGAATGAACAACGTTATGCCCCATATGGTTTGTTTAAAAACTGTTAGAAACTCATTGCTGTAATGACACTAACTGTAAATGTTTCTGCAGTAGGGCTGTACCTCCTCTGGGGTGAGGACTACCCACGTGCAGACGGCTTGTTGGCTGTCCGGTGTCCGCAACTACAGTTCCTTGGAACCATGGCATTATCAAGAGTAACAATCACAGAATGCCCAAATGGTAAATATATACTATAAACAATATTTCCTAATTTATAATATCTTAAATAGTGTATTGTATGTGTCTTGATCGCATTTCTTTTTCTTCTGGAGACAAAAAGAATCGTACCCCAGCAAGAGTGAACAGGCATTAGTCTAAATATGCACAGCACTTCCTTAGGGTGCCTCCAAGTGAGCACATCTCTGCTGCTGATTCAGAAAGGAAAAGGTGTTATTGGGGGGCCTGGTGGGAATCAGCCTGCAGGAAAGAATCCAACTTCCTGTGGCACAAGAGGAGGAAAATGAAAGCAACAAACATCATGGCTAGCCAGAACAGAGGAGTAAATATTTTCATTTGATTTTTGGTGGTGAAAAAAGGAATGACTAAGCAAACTTTCCATTTGGAGAAGTGTGGGTGTCATAGTTTAGATGTGAATGATTAACGGGAAAGCACATATGAAAAACAATTTACGACATCCAACAAATATGGAAACTAGTCTGCAAGTTTATTGTTAATTTAAGTTTAAAAGTTAATTTAAATGCAAATGAAACAACAACATGTTATATTTGTATCTAGTTAACCAAACAACACTCAAACTCTAATTAAGCACCAAGCATAAAGTAGTCAGTAACAAGGAATAAAAGGTAGATATGCTGAACTAGTACTGAGACAAGTGCACAAAGGGCCAGAATAAAAAGAAATGTTCATTTAAGCACCAAGCATAAAGTAGTCAGTAACAAGGAATAAAAGGTAGATATGCTGAACTAGTACTGAGACAAGTGCACAAAGGGCCAGAATAAAAAGAAATGTTCATTAAAAGATAATGTCAAAGGGATAGAATGTTTTCTTGGGATAACGGTCTCCCACTGCTAAATAAATACCAAGGTGAAGTCCAGGCATCCATCAAAACTGAATGTCAAGCCAAAGCCAGCATATTTTAAGACAGACATTTATCTGGAACTAGCATAAAGACACATTACTCCTTGTGAGAAAAGAGTGCTTCTGTACATTTATCCTTGGTTTGATAGATATTGCTGCTATTGATGGACTGTTTTTCGTGATGATATTATTGATTTAGCTGTACAACTGCCTAAGAAATGCTTTTTGTATATGTTCAAGTAGGATTACTAAAGTGCACTTAGAAATTGGCTTTTGACTTGAAACTGACTTATTTTTCTTGTGTGCCTGAATTTAGGGATGGTGTTCCTGGGGTGAATCTTCACCTGACAAAATCCGTGGGAGTTCTGCTGCTCAGTTAGATAGTATCGCTATTTCATCTTTCGTTTTCCTCATTCTGCTGCTGACCTGCTATGTCTCTTCACCTACTGGTGTCTTAATTTTATTTTATAATGAGAATCGTATTTTCCTATCCAAGGACACCGTTTGTGTGGAATTGCTTTGAGGCCCTTGATATAAAATCATGGCAGCAGCTGATGTAAAAATCAGAGTATCGGGGTTGAGTTTTTTCTAACTCCCACAACGACCAACTGCATTTCCTGTGACCTCTCAGCTCCCTTTATCGAATGCATTCGATCCCGTATCATCCTGTCACCAAGATCACGTAGATTCCCACATGTAAGCCGGCGTTAGAAACATTTTCCCCAGAGCCGTGACAGCACTACCCCCGATTCTTCCACGCGTGACGGCTGTCCCTCCACCAGCTCCGCAAGTGGCCTCTCCGTGCCTCCTGCTCAGGAGCACCACGGCCCGGCCGGCACAAGGCCCGAGCGGCCCGAACGCCGCTCCCCCTGCGCCGCCGTTCCCCTCCGCGGGGGCTCCGCGCTGGGGCCGCCACCCCACCCCGCCCGGCGCTCCGGGGCCCGGGGAGCGGCCGCCAGCGCCGCGCCCCGCCCGGCCCCTCCGCGTCTCCGCCCCGCGGCGGGGCGGGGCGGTTGGGGCTGACGGTGCCGGGCCGCGGGCCGCCCCGTACCCTGCGCGGCCTGGCCTGCGCGCCCGCGGAAGGCGGGGGGATGTGAGTACCGCGCCGCGCCGGGCGCTGCCGGCACAAGGACAGGCGCGGCCCTACCGGGGCGGGCGGGGGCCGCGGGCCAGGCGCTGCGGAGGGGGCTCCGCCGGCGGCAGACGGCTCTCGGGGCGGCGGGAGGGCCCGGCCGGCCCCCGGGTCCGGCGGAGGTCCGCCCGGCTTCGGGGCCTGCGGCCCGAGCCTGCCTAGGGACAGCGCCGTAAGGTGCGCCCGGGGAACCGCGAGGTGCGGTGGCCTGGGCCTGCGGCAGCGCCGCTTTGCCTCGCCGGGCCCGACCGCCCCCTGCGCGCCCCGCCCCCGGCAGGTGGGCGGTTTCGGCCGCCTGAAACCGGCGACAGAGCCAGCCCCAGACGGGCGCTGGGGGCATTTGCGCCGCTCCCGGCGGGGCCAGCTCCGTCCCCGTCCCGCCTGGGTCGTGAGGTGTCCCGCTGTAAGCGGGCCGCGGGCCGCGGGCCGCCGGGAGGGAGCGCCCGGGGGAGACCCCGGGGAAACGTCGTCGTTGTGTTTCCCCCTCCCCGGTCCCTGCTGACGGGCAGGGAGAGGCGCAGCGGCCCGGGGTGGCACATCGCATTTTACAAAAGCTGCCTTTCATTGCCGGGTGGGGCGAGCGAAGGATACAGGGAGCCCTGGCTCTGTTTGTGGGTGGTGTGTGGGGATCGGGACTGCAGACTGGTGAAAAACCTCCATTGTCTACGTGTTTGGTTTTTTGTTTTGTTTTTAACTGGATTTTAAAAGGGTATTTTTGATCATATTTGGGCTGGAAATAAGGGGCTTTCTGTTTGTATTGTTTACCTGACAAAAGACTCTTCTGTCTTGCTCAGTAAGTTGCAAAGCCTTTTGCAAGTTCCTGCTAAATTTTGGGGAGCAGGAGAGGTCTCAGCATAACTCAGTAACACGGGGATTGAGGCAGAGAAGGGAGGCCACAGCTGGTGGAATAGGCTGAGTGTGAACACTGAATCACCTCACGGGTTTGACTTGCCCCTTGACCTGTGTGTGCACACAGGTGTCCACCAAATAGTCTGCGCATTTGTAAATGCAGAGCACAGCATTGCTTGCTTGCTTGCCTTTTCTGGGAATGGGTTGTGAAGGAGGACCGTGAGCTGGCTGTGCCATCTCTCCTTGTGTTTGGAGCTGGCTGTGCCATCTCTCCTTGTGTTTGGAGAATATAAGAATTCAGAGGGCAGGTAAAGGAAAGTATTGGTTAAGGGTTGCAGGCACGAGATCTAAAGTTGAGAGTATGTCCTGTGGTTGTATGCTATGCAGATACAAAATCAAGCCTCTTTACTTTTTCTCAGCTGGTCACAAAATCTGTTGCTCCTAAGAAAGAATCCTAAAAATCTTGTCAACCTTATGTTGTTAAAGCATCATGTGTAGGAGCAGTGTGGTTTGGTTTTTTCCATTATGTTTTGATACAGACTTTAAAATGTGCATCTAGTAATGTGTTTGTTGAAGGTTATGTTGTCTTTAAAACCAGATGCACCTTCTAAGATAGAGGTGCTGCTTGATGAACTTGGAGAGACGAGGGGAGAGAAGCAATTGTTTCCATTAATTAATGTCTGCAGTGAACTTCATATGCATAATTCATTTAGGTACATTCTTCAGTCTTCAGTTATTCTTTCCCCACTGCTGTTTAGTTCAAGAGTTCAACTGTACTGGCTGGAAGTGAGAGATGTTACTCTCCCTGACCCTACCATTGAAGAGCAGTTAAACAACCAAGTGTTTCCTTCAGTAACCATGGAAAATAGCATCTTCAAGAATCATTCCTAATGTAAAGTTGGTATTTGTAGGGATTCTAATTTGTAATTTGAAAAGTGAAAAACATCTGACTTTGTAAATAGTTGCTAAAAATGATGACTAGTTTGCTTTTTGCTTTTCAAGGCCTCATAGTACTGAGTTGTATGAAGATGCTCCATCAGCATGCTGGCCTATCGTATATTCTCCAGACTACAACATCACATTCATGGGACTTGAGAAGCTGCATCCCTTCGATGCGGGGAAATGGGGAAAAGTAATCAATTTCTTGAAAGGTAAAATAACTTAGACCAACATTTGCACAAAACCTAGTAGAAATTATGTAGTTAGTGCAGCCTTATGTTAATAATTGCTCATATAATAGTGACTGTACATCGTCATTGCTCATTGTGTGGGTTTAAGCTACACTCTTTAATCATATTTGGAGTACTTTAGTATTTTTATATATTTGCAGACTTAAATCTTAGCAAGTTAAATTGTAGGATTTCTGAGGTGAGTTGGATGTTGTGTGTTAAACATCGTTGAAGATCTTGCCTATGAAATATTTAGAAGATGAAATTGTAATGTTAGAGCAAACATCTTAGACTAGGGCTTTTCAATACAAAAGTTTGTTTCACAGTCCTTTGAAAATGTATGTTCTAGCTTGCTCCACTAAATAAACCCACAGTTTTGGTTTTGGCTCAGTCATGGTGTCTGTGCAGAGTGAAACGTGATTGAAAATTCAAACTCATTAAGTGATTTCCTTTTCCCAGAGGCATGAATAATACTGGTCAGAGTAACTAGTTTGGTTCATTGCAGTCTGGCATTACAAGACTCTGAGTAAAAAGCAGTAAGGAGAAACGTGAGCATAGCAATGTCTTAGACTATCTTAAAATATTACTGGTCTTTGCAATTTGAATGAAAGCATGAAGTGAATTTCATTGCTTGGCCTTTACAACAAATGTTCTTGTGGGATATTTGAGAAATGTTTCCACCTCTGATGTGAGCACCAGAATCTTGACTTTCAGCCTAGCCCAAGTTAGGTGCAGAATGCTGGAGCCTTGTGGGCGTAGCTCAGCATGTCATGTTTTGATACTCAACAGGTTTTTAATGATTCAGGCACTTTCTTTCAATTCTAGATAAAGGAAATCTTGTTCTCATACATTAAAGTTTCCCTTGAGGATAGGTGCCATTTGCAGTTTCAGTTTCTTCTTTCTTTTGAGGACTAACCCTGGATCTAAAACAGAACACAGACTTCAGTTTTGTAGCAATGAATGGAAAATCCGTCCTATATTAGCTGCACACTTACAAATGGTTTGGCTTGCAAGACCTGAATTGCAGTTTGGGAGTACTGTGTCTAGCTTCCTATAGCTTCGTGCTTCCATTGCTTTACACCTGTTGTACAGAGAACTGGCTTGTGAAACTACAGGTGTTACTGACCGGCTTGCTGTGGGGTGTAACTTAGTTTTTCAACTTAGACTGCAGACAGTCTACTGGCAAATGGCACTTTTCAGGGTGAAAGATAAGTGCAGCTTGTATAAATCCATTCTTTATCAACCTCATGATATTCTTACAATGTTTGGGAAGAGTTTTGAGACACAGGCAGGCAGAACTTTTTGTGATGGTGCTCATTATTGCTGTTTAAACAAATTGGAAGATATAGGCAGAAAGACATTAAGGAAATACAAATATAAGAACCACTGTTAAGATCAGGGCCTATAAAATCTTGGCATCTCTTCATCTAAAGTTTAAGCTTGCTCATCAAGTTAAAATAAAAAAAAAAAAAAAAAAAAAAGGCTTTTTCTCTTGCCAAGACAAAGGTTGTCCGAGAGCCAGGCCTCTTCCATTTATTTGGTCCTAACGACTCCTTCAACTTGCAGTTAAGTATTGCCCTTCCAACTTTAGGCTGCCTTGGATTCATTTAACTGAGGTTAACCTAATTCTAACGCTCCATTTAGTAGCTGAGTTTTGGATCTTCCCTCTAACAACCTTAAATAATTAAGTCTTGGGTTCCATGACTGTTTTCTTAATTAATCAAAACCTTTGCCTTTCTGCTCCTTCTCTGTCTAAAGTGTTTTCCTCTAGGTCTTTTCTGTGTGAAGGGTCCACTCTTTACTCTCAGTCTTCCACAGAAAATTAGTTTTCCCAATCATTTTACTCTCCTTGCTTTGTAAAGCAGAAAGAAGCCACAGGTACCCTAGGGTGCTCCTGGCTTTCTGTGGCTCTGTAGCAACTCCTGGCAACAGTTAACCTACACTGTTCCCTATCATCGTCTAGAAAATCACCAGTGAAAAATCTTTCTACACTTAACCTTCTCCTTCCTCAAGAACGAAACTGACTGTTAGCAGTTTGGCTTTCTGTCTGGCACCAATGAATGAATGAAATGTTTCTCAAGCCTCAGTCAGGAGAAACATAAGCTTGCCAAAACAAATATTGTTGCAGGTGCTGTTCTTGTGAGAGATTTTGTTCTGAAGTGTTACACATTTGTGAATTGTTTTCTTCCTCCTCCAAGTATAAAATTGGAGAAAAAGTACAGTCTTAAAAGGCTGCTGCCGTGTAGCAATTAAAGATCAAAATTTGTCTGGGAAGATCAGCATGGTGCCTTATATTTGTTGTTTGTAGTGATCATATGCAAAGCAACATTGTTTTTCTGCACTGCTTGGCTTTTTTAGTTGACCCTAATTTGAACTTTCTGGCAAGTATATCCAGATGTATGTATTTGAACATACTGTCTTTGATCATGTTCTTAAATCTTGGAGTGATATTTTGTAACTTGCTCTTACAAAACTAGGATTTTAAATAAACTGTCTTTTGGTCTCTATGGGGAAGAATTAATAGCTGGTCATTGGTATTTCTTGAAATTAAATGGAGGTAAGGGTGTGACAGAAATATCCTAACTGTAAGCATTTGTGTCTATGAACATCCAAGCAATTACTTTGTTTATAATTTTGATTTTTTTTTATTCTCCTTTGATTTAGGCAATTAAATACTAGTATCAAATGTGGAATTTCTTAAAGCATGTTAAAGAGTGAATATTTGATGGTATGAGCACCAAGACACTCCCAGTGTATCAAGCCTTAGACTGTAAGGATTCTTTTGTGTCTGTCCATCCTCTGTCACTCCTTGTCTTTTCTTTTAGTTTGAACAAGACGTTACCATGATTACACACTGCAAACTTTCTGTAAACAATATTTATCATATAAACAATAACTTAATAGTTTACATGTATAGAGGGTATGTATTTGGAACATTTGTAAACAAAAATCGTTTCAGTGATTTACATTACAGATGAAGTTATTACATCAAGGTCAAAGTAGCTTCTTTTGCAGGGTGGAATATGGGAAGTTACACAATGGTATACAATGCCAATTGTTATTTCTCTCCTGTTTCAGAAGAAAAACTAATTGCAGATGACTTGATTGTACAGGCACGGGAAGCTACTGATGAAGATCTCTTGGTTGTTCACACAAGGCGCTACCTTAATAAATTAAAGGTGCTGTACTTATTAATGTGTTTTTCAAGCAAACTCTAGAATTACTGTCAAGGGCAATAGATATCCTACTAGATTTGTTATAGAATCAACTTTTACAGATTTTAGAATGGTATATTTTTAATTCAACCTTGTCATTGAGAATACTGAAAGAAAAACATAGAAATAGCAGCCAGTTCACACTATAGAGGGGTGGAGTGGAAAGAGGCTCTACCATGTTACATAGGTGACCTGAAATGATATTTCAGCAAAGTAAATGAACATAAGGAAAATTTTAATGTTTGAGATGCAAATGATATTCTCTTTAGTACCAGGGTTTTAGTCTTCAAAAGTTTACTCTATGGTCTGAAATTGAAAGTGCATTGGAGAGCACTAAAATGGAGAAATTTATTGAATGTTTTTTAGTGCAAGGATTGCTTTATGAGCACAGGTGACATTGTTTTTATTTTGCAACTCTTTACTTGGAGGGCACAGAATGGATTTGTATTAGAAATAATCTTCCATTTCATAGAATCATAGAATGCTTTGGGTTGGAAGGGACCTTGAGAAAGAAGATATTTTGAGTCATCTTTTCCCTTCCACAGTGAAAGAGTCCTTGTATTGCTATTTCTGCAATGTTTTATTTTTCTGTGTAAGGGTTCTATTATTTGTGTGAACTTTGTTCACTCTTGTTCCTTTTCTGAGTTCTCTTACGCGTCTCCATTCTGTGCTATAAGGTTACGTGCAATTTTGTACATCATTCAATTTGATCTTAGTGCAGCTATTCTTGATATTGAGCTTTTAATTCCATAGAACCACCCACGTCTTTTTACTGAATCACTTCTTTGAAGCAGGGTGTAATGTGCATAGCTCAGTTTGGAATACCATAATAATATTTTTAGTACCTACAGGATGGCTTCATAGGGAATTGTCTGTATAACTTGTGTCTTGGTGTTCAAAACCAGTACTGTTCTGTGCATTCAGATGTGATTAACTGTGTATCTCTCGTTCCCCTTTTCTTGAGAGAATGTTTCCTGCAAGTGTAGAAACTGGAAGATGTATTGGTCTTGCCAACAAATTCCTGCCAAGCAGTGAAGATAAAAGGGCTTAGTTGCAAATGAAAAATAATGTGGATAGACACGAAAAGGCCCTGGGTATCCACTGTATTGCCTTATCCAAAGTCTGCTGTACTGTTTTTTTGGCTTTTTTTTTTTTTTTTTTTAATCCAGACAATTACAGATCTACTAGTAAATGGCATAGTTTTATATTAGATCAGCTCATTAGACTACAAAGGTGCTCGTGTTTCTGGGAATGCCTAGGTCTCTTAAAATAATGAATCACTTGATGTCGTGGTTTAACCCCAGCCAGCAACTAAGCACCCCACAGCTGCTCACTCACTCCCCATATGCCAGTGGGATGGGGGAGAGAATCAGAAGAGTGAGAGCGAGAAAAACTCCTGGGTTGAGATGATAAGAACAGTTTAATAATTGAAATAAAATAAAGTAAAATAGTAGTAGTAATAATAACAGTATGTTAATAACAGTAATAATAATATTCAAAGCAAGTGATGCACAATGCAATTGCTCACCACCCGCCGACCAATACCCAGCCAGTTTCCAAGCGGCGGTCGCTGCTCCCCAGCCAACTCCCCGCAGCTTATATACTGAGCATGACATCATATGGAGTAGCCCTTTTGGATCAACTATCCTGGCTGTGCCCCCTCCCAGTTTCTTGTGCACCTGGTAGAGCATGGGAAGTGGAAAAGTCCTTGACTAGCATAAGCAGTACTTAACATACTGATGCTTTAGTTGTTGCTATCAACATTATTCTCATCCTAAATGCAAAACACAGCACTGCCAGCTACTAGGAAGAAAATGAACTCTATCCCAGCTGAAACCAGAACACTTGAGTATTCTTAATTTAAAATTTGGGCATGAGTTTGGTAGGAAATTCCATACACTTGGCAAGAAGAGGTGGTGGTTGATATCTTAGTAGCAGCTGGAGGTTGGCTGAAGAGGAAACAAAATGGTATGCATAAAGTAGATCAAACAGTACTAGAAATTACTTCTGTGTTGGAAGGAAGGGTCTCCCTGTCTCCCTGCTTTAGGTAACATCACTAGTCCTTACAACAAAATTTGGCCTTTTGAATTGAGGTGATTCCCCTTCAGTTATTCCTTTGAAGAATTTAGGTCTCTAAGGTAACGACTGGACTTTGGATAATTTGTTTGCAGTACTTTTCCACTTAGTGCCTTTTTCTAGTGTTACGTAACATCATGAATTTCCTGCATATCGGCATTCTGAAATTTTGGAAGGAGATAGGCAATGAGGTTAAAGCTAGTTTCAGACCATATAAGTCTTTCACTTGAACCATTTTTATCTGTGAGAGGTTCTATGATAACATATGTGAGTGAATACTGAAATGCAGTTGATGAGGATAATGCTTGTGTGTCAGCGGAATGCAAGATGTGCTTTTCTGAAAGTGATCTGAAACAGGTGATTGATCAATTGAACTTAGAAATTTTATTCTATTTTAATGTATTTGCAAATTACGTAGGTTTAAAAATAAAAAGTCAATTGTTTTATTAGAAATGTAAATTTTTATGCCTAATGAGAAGTGGATTGATTTGATTATAGTGTTTTCTGGTGCTCAGGTGCTTGTGTGCTTTGACTCTTGTCTGGTCATGTAAGTGCATCTGCCAAGAGACCAGAGGTGCCTGTCTCTGTTGCATGATGGTATTGGTAGTGTGCCTGGGGAAGGAGGTAGGACTCACAGGAATGAAGGCAGTAGAAGCAGGCTCATAAAATAATCGGTTCAGCCTGTGATACTTCTGGCTGTTTGAGGTGTTCAGATAAAACAGCACAGAGTGCATCTTGGGCTGTGTGCATTTGTCGTGGTTTAGCCCCAGCCAGCAACTAAGCACCACGCAGCCGCTCACTCGCTCCCCCTACCCCGATGGGATGCGGGAGAGAATTGGAGGAGTAAGAGTGAGAAACACTCCTGGGTTAAGATAAGAACAGTTTAATAATTGAAATAAACTACAACAGTAATGGTAATAACAACAGTATAATAATGATAATAACAATAATAATATACAAAGCAAGTGATGCACAATGCATCACCACCCGCCGACCGATACCCAGACAGCTCCCGAGCAGCGATCGCTGCTCCCTGGCCACCCCCCCCCGCCCCCAGATTATATACTGAGCATGACGTCATATGGTATGGAATAGCCCTTTGGTCTGTTTGGATCAACTCTTCTGGCTGTGCCCCCTTCCAGTTTCTTGTGCACCTGGCAGAGCATGGGAAGCTGAAAAGTCCTTGACTAGCATAAGCAGTACTTAGCAACAACTAAAAACATCAGTGTGTTAATCAACATTCTTCTCCTACTAAATCCAAAACACAGCACTGTGCCTGCTACTAGGAAGAAAATTAACTCTATCCCAGCCGAAACCAGGACAGCATTGTATTAGTGACCATAGGTGACTCGGCAGCTGAAAATGTGTGGTTTTGGTTTGGATAAAATGGGCACCTTCAGAAGTGCTTAAAATTCCCTTGGCTAGTTCCTCAGTTCATGCAGTTTTTGTGCTGTCATCTGTTGTTTCTGTTTGCTCCGTATGTTGTGCTTTTTCCTTGCTCAATTTTTTCAAACTTCATGAAGGCTAGTGGTGGTGGTTTGTTATAAAATGTTCATTTAAAAAGTCATGAGAGCAGATAAATGAATTTGATCCTCTTCACCTAAGTTTTCATGTAAGTGTTAATGTGTTAGGTAAAGGTCTGTAGGAATATACAAAAACGTTATTTTAAAGGTAATGGTATTTGAATGTGCTTGGAGAGGACACTGAACAAGAATACTTGGTCTCAGGGAACAAGGTCTGACAGGTTTCAGTATTTACACCGCTGTGCAAATGCTGTAGGGCATTCTTTGTAGCTAAAGTAACTATTAGACCTCTTAAAGAAAAGGATAGGGTAGCATTTAGTTAACAGTGATTTGTTTCTTTCCTTTTAATATTTCCAACTCATTGGTTGGGAGACTGATGCACAGAAATTGTTTTTTCGCTGGTTGGTTTTCTTGGGAGCAGCACCTGGTTATAATCAGTTTCTACCAGTGTAGTATCTTATTCATAATGGTAATAGTGTGTTTGTACCTTGACCTAGAAACTTTTGTGAAAATTACAAGCTTCCTACTCTCCTTTATGATTTTATCTTATGTTAATTCAAGCTAAAAACATACTTTATCTATTGAAGATGGACCCAAATAGCTTTGTCTCAGGCAAGCTTCTGAATATAAAATCATGTTAGTTGTGTGGTGTTGGATTTGTAAGTCTGTGGATTTTCCCTTGAAGCTGGGACTAGCTCCAGGAACTTACCAAAGATTTAAACACAGATTAAATTTAGGTATTAAAGAACAAAATTGTATATTTATTCAGAATTTGACGTGTTGTTGGATATTTTAAAATGCTGGAATGCACTGAATGCATAACATAAAAGGCAGTACATCAGAGGTTGGTTTTGATCATTAATCCAGGATTTATCAGCATAAAAGCAACTACTTTAGCTTTATCTTCCTAATACTAGTTTTTCAGTTTAACTTTTGTTCCTTGAACACTAACAATTTGAAATAATTTGCGAAGTCATTTAACCATACTAAGAAGAGATTTTATAGTTAAGGAATTAAAGTTAATAGTAATAATACTTTATAAATAAAGTCCTGCAAGAATATCCTTGTTAAAATATATGTTATTGTAGAGTTTAGGCTTAAGCAAGGAAAACTGAGAACTCTCGAAGTTGTGGGGTGGGGTTTTTTTGTTTTGTTTTTAGGATTTTTTTGGACCTAACATCTTGGTATAGTGTTACACTGCTGATACTGCCTAGCAGTTAATTTGATAGGAGGCATGTATTAAAGGAGAATATACCTGGTTAAGGGCTAACCTGACTTCTTTACTCTTTTTAAGAAAACAGGGAGTGAAATTTTTTTAAAAATTGAAACTTAAATTCATACATTGAATTATTTGTCCAAAACACAGGAAGATAAATAATTTTTTAAAATTTTACAATATTAGCAATAGAAATAAAGAATTAAATGGAGTTGATAACTAAAAAGAATAAGTGAAGTCATGTTATTGAATAGTGTTTATATATGATTATTACTCTTCCCTGAATCCAGACCAAGTTTTAATTTCTGTTAAGTTATATAATTACGTGTCTACAAAACTTTACTAGTGAATCAGTAATTTGATGATGGCTGAGTGAAAGCAAGTATCTACCAAAAGAAGCAGTAACTGATATTATTCTGATATATGTGATTTCAATGCAAAAAATAGTGATTTTAAAAAAAAAAATTTTTGAAGAGTTTGTTCTCTCTCAAAGGAGACTAGTATGTGTGAAGACTTGTGTTATAGCAGCCAACTGACAGTCTGTAAAACGATTAATGTAGTCCTCATCTGTTCAAAATAATTTTTTATGTTTACAACATGAAAAAGTGTAAGATTATATAAACCAATTCCTTTTGAATTCTTTTTCGAGTATATACATAGCTGTTCTGAGAATTTATTGCAGGAAATGTTGGAAAACAAAATTAGCACATTGAAGAAAAAAGCGCAGAAGTGTCCACAGTTTGAGGCAATATTTTTCTCAATTATTACAGTGGTGTTTTTTGAGAAGCATTTTCATTAGTCTTCTAACTGCATTCTTGAACCCCAAGACTTTCCTCACAGTCAAATGACTTTTCCCCCCGTGTTAGGAATTACATAAACACAGTAAAGGACTAAGGCTGAAGCAGTGAATGTCTTCGGGCTTGCCAATGTTCTGTAAATGTCCTCAGCTGCAAAAAGAAAGCTTTGCTTACTCTTGACTTGTCCCATGTCCGGATTTCTTGCATTCACTTAAACCTGCAGCAGCATACGTGTAGATTTGAGTCTTTATTGCTCCCACTTCTTCCCATTGAGATTAAAATTTTTTTAAACTGCATTAAAACTTTCTGAAATTTTGTGATCATTGTTCACATTTGAGATTAAAATTTATTTTATCCAAATATGGCCTTTTAAATTCCATTTTAGAACAACAGGATTGAATCTAGTTTTTTACATTATGCTTGTTTAAATGTTAAAATATCTTGCCACAGGACTTTATCAAGATTGACTGTATTACAAAATAATTAAAGCAGTTTGTTAATGATGGAGAGCTGATAGTATAGTAACAGAATAATGTCTTACAAATATAAAAGTAGTAAGACCTTAAAATGAACTGTTGACAAAATACAGTTAGTAGTTAAGAACTTTATGAATAATGCTGCCCCTCTACCCCACCCAATAGTCCTTCATAGGTGAAACATTGATAACTGGGAAAACAAAGTAGCTTAAGTTTTTTTGAATATCAAAGGACCCTGAAATTGACATGTGATTGTCTGTCTTTGGTTAAAATTGACCACTTGTACATCCTGTCATTTGTAAATAGACAGCTAATAGTAATCGGGCAATAAATGTACTGAATCTAGTTGAATTTCCTAATGCTAAAGAAAATAGGATCTATTCAGAATCTTTGTACAGGGTGTCAAATTTGTAAGTCTTGGTACCTGAATATTTCACTATTGGATGAAGAGGCTTGTGAGTGATGCTTTGAAATATATTTAGAAGTATTATCGCTGGTAGCAATGTTGGTAGAAGTTCTTTGATGTGTTTGCAAAACAGGCATTTACATATTGCAAATATTTTGTATTCTAACCTTCAAATCATATTCTTGATGATATGACTTTTTAACAAAATCTTTCCTTGAAACATTTTCCAGAAGTGTTTAATATGCTAAATAAATTTTAATTAGTTCTCCATACTAGAATTTGCACTGTGTGTTCACTTACGTATTTGAACTTCTTAGCGGAGTTGTCTGTTTCTGTTTCTTTTCTCCTTGGTATATCCTTTTGACTTGACATGGGAAAAGATATTTTAGGTTTGAACAATATATCAAGCGTAGCTTGCTATTAGTACGGCTGAAGGACATTTTACAATTCTTCCTCCCAATCCCAGGGATATTAGATTTTCTGACATATTAGCTTGCTGAAAAATTGCTGATTTATTATCATTTGATACTAAAAACTGAAAAACCTAGGGGTGGTGATTAAAAGTGATGATTCGTACAGTTAACAACTTGAGGACAAACCTATTTGGAGGTTACTAATAAGGACTGTTGTGGTCACCTCCATCTAAAAATACTAAAAAATCTTGCTAAGGACCTGCAAGGTCGTTTTCAGTAAATAGCAACTGATGAGAGATCTAAATGTCATCATTAAGACAGGCTACACTAATTGGAACTTTTTTTTCACCTTTGCAGTGGTCATTTGTTGTGGCTACAATCACAGAAATTCCACCAGTTGCCTTTCTTCCCAATTTCGTTGTTCAGAGAAAAGTTTTGAAACCTCTACGAACCCAGACAGGAGGAACAATAATGGTAAGGTACTCTTGATTCACTTTTATCCCATTTAAACTTTTTGATCAAAACACTATAAACCTGCGAGTTTTAATATTTTATGTAACTCAAAGGCTTGAGCTCTGGAGGCCTGTAGAGGGAAGTGAGTTAATGTACAGTGCTAAACACGAGCAAAGTTTGCTGCTTGTTAGCAACTGCCAAGGTGAAGGACATACCTGATTTTATGGTCTGTAATTTGTAGAAGCGGAAGAGACAGTAAGGGGCAGCCTGGGCAAGCAATGATAGATATGGCAGGACTTATGACAAATACAGAAGCTGAATTAGTTTTGAACAGTATTCAAATACAGGCAAACTCTAGGAATGGGAGTTTTCAAAATTGATAATATAAAAGCTATTTTTAAAGCACGTATTTACCAAATGGCCTTGGTACTGCATAGGAAGAGATGCATGGTTTGGTTGCTCTTGAGACTAAGTAAGTGTTTAAATTTAAAAAGCATGTCACCTTGCTCATTTTAATGATTAAAATCAGTTTATCTACTTTTTCTATTGTAAGTACTACATAAGCAGCTCAGCTGAGCTCAAGTGAGACATAGCCTGTCTCACCTTAACAAAATGGTTTTCTGATTAGTTAAATGAGTGCTCTGGTCAGAAGAACTGTGTAAGTGTCACCAGACATTTAATTTTGCCTGAGAATTGCCATTAGAGATGTTGAGGAAGTAGGAGGAAAGAAAACAGTTAATAGCTGGAGCTAACAATGAGTTATTTAAACCATGTATTGAAGAAAAGATTCCTCCATAATTGTAAACTGGTAACTAATGGAACCTTTTCTGCCCTTTGTATAATTCTTTGTCATATTAGAGCTAGAGTTCAGAAACTATACAGCACGGTGCCAGGAAAAGATGGTAACAGTCCCAATCTCTCTTCACAGGCACTGAACTGTAATAGTTACATAAATGGAAGACAAATAATCCTATCTGAAATCATTAATATTATAGTACAAATAGATCTCTGCTGCATTTTAGGTACTCTTTGTGAAGGTAACTGTTACAGTGGGTGCATGTGAAACGGATAAAAGCCCATATTGCTTTTTCTATATCTATTTGAAGCCAGTTATTGAAGAACACTATTCTGTGGGTTGGCAAACCTTTCAGAGTATGTCTATGCCAGATATGAGAATACAGTTTATTGCAACTACAAGATATTAAAAGGTGAGCAAGTCTGGGAAGCCGTAAATGAATGATAAAGTAATGGCATTATTTTTAGAAATAGGCTAATAGGTAGCTTCCCATTTCTGTCAACAGAAATGTAGGTACTTAGTAATTTGCACTGGAATCAAGGTTTCTTATTTTTAAATGCTTACCTTAGTGAATATATCAAGATTCATTAAAGGCATAAGTAATATAAAGAGCTCTTCTATGAATAGTGCATAAAAGGCAGTGCAGTACGGTTTTCAGAAACAATGAAAAAGGTTGAATCTGTTTGTGAGTCTGACCTATGAGAATGATGTGAGTGAGCTCAAAAGTTTGGTGAAGCAGTTCTCCAAGTTTTCTTTAATTTCATGGGGCTGATGTGAGATTAACTGTTGCTACTATCATTTGTGTGTATAAGTGGATCTGGGCACTATTAAGTTTCAGCCTTCTTGGGTTTTACTATGTGAAATGAAAGTAGAGGGCCAGTTGTTTTCAGATTTTAAGGCAAGATGAAATATCCTGCTTTTCTGTTATATTTATTTTTTTAATGATGGAACTACTCAATGCCTGATTCCTTATCAGGAGAAAAAAATGGCAACTTCTTTCAGTATTTTAGTAGTCTGTTAAATCTGTGTCCCATCCAGCTGCTGGATTTGCAAAATGTGTGTGCAAAAGTAACTCTCTGCCAGTTGTTGGCTTTTGTTACCAAAAGGTAGTAGAGAAAGGAATAGAATGGACTGGACAGCTTGTGACTGGGCTTCAATATGTACTGTTAAGATTCAGAAACGTCTTCTAACAGTGTGATTTAATTGTTTTAGGCATGTCATCTTAACTCCCTTTGTAATATCCAAAACACTGGTCATAGATATTTAAAAGCCTGGAGCTCTTCAAAAAGCTCAAGTATATCATGAGGTTTGAGCTGTGTGGCAAACTGGTGCATTTTATTAGTGTTTACATAATGTAGCTCTTCATGATACTGTGAAGTACTCGGAATAGTTGAAAACTGTATCGACATCCATGCGCTTGTGTTCAGAAAAATTTTGTTCATGATTGGAGGAAAAGGTGAGAGTTGTAACCATAGCAGAGTAGCAGCTAAGGAAGATTTCCAGTAAGTTTTTTGAACTTGGGGAAAGATCAGAAAGTCACCTCCTTGATGCTGAAATTGTCTGTACGAAGTGACTTAACCTGCTAATTGCTTTGGGCTGTTAAATAAAAATGGCCAGTGGTTTCTTCCTAAATCATGAAGACAATAGTGAGTCTTGTGACATTTACCATGTTTAAGTATCCTTGCAGGTTGCTGAGTCTGGTTTTAATTCAGGCTTGTGAGTGGGAAATGGCTTTCTTCTAGAAAATAAAAGTTGTATGTACCTTGCCCACCTTGGACTCTGTTTCTCCAGCTATTGTTGTTCTCACCTCTTAAATGCCATTTGCTAATTCTACTTTAATTCTGTTGTGTTGCTATGTCTCCTTGGACGTACATGTTATTTAAAGTCAAAGAATAGTGAGGTAAGGAAATATGTGAAAGTGTTTGTACAGTGTAGCAATGTCTGATGCTTTTGTTGAGTCTGTATGAGAAAACCAGATAAACTACTGAAAATGTTAAATCAACCTTTAAAGACAATTTAAATACATAAGTTTGGAAAGAACATGCAAGGTTCTGGATAAGTCTTTAGGCTTATTGGATTATGGTAATAGGCTAGATAACAAAAAGTGTTACCTCCTTTAGTAGGTGTTAGCTGGCAAAAGCAGAAACGATAGAAGTAGAATGCAGTGCATCTCCCTAATGCAAACCTGCATAAACCACCTGGAACATCTTCTCCTGGCAATTTACCAGCAGGAGCTGGAGATAGCACCAAACTGGTTTTGCTGGTATCTGTGTAGTCCATCTTGCTTTCAGTGGGCTGCTGGGAAGTTAGGGTAGTTTGACTTTTTTTTTTTTTTTTTTTTTAAATCTGATGTTATAGACTGGGTAGTAGTAGAGAGAAAGAATTCTGGTTTCATGTGGTTCATGTAGTTCAAGGTGCTTAATTTTTGGTTGTCACTCACAGACAAAGAAGTAGCTCCATTTAGTCCTCCAGCATCACTTCAGACTCCTGGTCAGTTCCCTCTTCTGTGCTGTATTTCTGACTGCAGTCAATAGTGGTTACTGAGATGAGGGGTTTTGGTCCTGTCTGAATAGGAACATGCAGAGTCTTCTCTTATTATAGCCATGCTGTCTTTCTGTGCAATAGTTATGAGGAATGAAGGAAATGGTAGAAGAGAAAAATAATTGGGAAGAGTCTAGAGTTTCCTAATACTCTACCTTTGATATTTCTTGAGGGTCTTGACAGTATGTGTGTGTGAAATCTATTTCAACTTGGCTCTAACTAGTCAATACTTTTGTATAGTTTTGTGATGTTTTTCATTGTGCTTGCATTATCTTTAATTCATAAATGCATGTTCACTAGTTATAAATGTGGTCATGTAGAAGAGATATCCACTAGTTATCTATTATGTATCATGGCTCCGGAAATACAGATGATGTCACTGGTCACTTTTGGATTGATCTTGATGCCATATGCTGTTATTTTTATGGTTTTTATTTTTCATTATGGGGAAATAGGTATGTACTTTATAAGCAATTTTGATTCACCAGACAATAAAATTTGTACAGTACAAGTCAGAAGTACAATCTTCTGCTATTCCTGATGGTCCTGTTTATCATGAAAATTTCTGTTGAGTTTCTTCACTTTTTAATGATTTTTTTGGCAATATGGGAAGATTGTTTTTTGGTGAAGAATCCCTAGGAAGTACACTAAATCACAGATAATGTGCTTTCCCTGCGACTTAATGGGTTTTATAGTTCAGAAACTACAGTCTTTTCTCAAAATATAATTTGTGTAAGTTAGCATGTTCATAACAGGATGATGTTTACCTTCCCAGTAGTTAATTCTTAATACTGAATTAGAACTGTTCAAATATAAATATTGGTAATGAAGAATTCTCAACTGTCTAAACTTCCTTTCATATATGATGTGTAATATGTTCCACGATTATGGAAAAAAAAAAAAATCTGTTTTTACTTTCTTTTTTTTTTTTTAATTATAGCTAGTGACATCATCTTTTTTTAACATGACACTTAAGGAATACTGCAGTTAAACACCTCCTTGACTCATCCTGGCCAAAATAAGTCTTTTTTTTTTTTTTCAATTAAAATTTCATTATTCAAGCCTTGTGTATCTCTTCTCTGTCAATACTTTTGCTTTCCCAAATGTCATTTGAGTTCAAAGGAGAGATACAGGCACAGTTTTCCGGTATTGGAAGAAAAAAGATTGGTAATGTTTTATACTGTGCATGTTATATGATTTAAAAAATAAAAGAAGTCACAGGACACTCCATAATGTAGCATTTTTCTGTCCCCACCCCCAGCTGAAACTATGTTAATCTGTATTTTCAGGATTTTGAGCTTGCATTCCTCCTATTTTTACATGAACAGGAAGGATGCTCATTTTTTACTCTTACGCACACTTGTACTTTCCCTTTTTCATTTGTCTGCTAGGGGTCGGTGTTCATGTCTGCAAAGCGCAGTTAGTTTCAGATCTGTTCAACTGCCAGAGAATGAAATACAGATGAGAGATCAAATATTTTTTTCAACTAATTATGCTGAGGATAGTTTTGTATGGCTCATATTCCGAGATCTGATTCAGAATGACCTGCAGTGGTAAAATATCCGAAAATTCAATGGGCGTGTCTGAATGCCAAGAGTTGCAGCGGGGTGGAAGTAGAGAGTGTTAAATGGTTGCCTTGTTCATTCATGAAGTTCTCACTGTAATTTTCTAAAGGCAGGAAAACTTGCTGTTGATAGAGGCTGGGCGATCAATGTGGGTAAGTACAAATGTAGTACATTAAATGATACTTGAAATAGGATGTCTAAAATCACTATTTTTATTTAGCATGATGTGTATTCTGTTTGTAATAAAAGAATGTGACTGGGTTGTGTTTAACTAAAATCAACTCTAAAGAAAAAAAAAATGGAAAAAGTACTGGATTTGTTTTCTTGTCCACTGTCACCCATATTGCAGTTTTATAGTTAAATAAAATACTTTTTGGAAAGAAAAAACCCATAACTGGATAAAGTTATCATATATAAGGAAAAGTGTTTGGATTGAAGTAGTGTGAAAAAAATTAAGGAAAAATGTTTGGAGTAAATGTAAATATTTCAATAAAATCTTTGTTTTCATTAAGTTGTAAAATAATTTTCATAGATCTTATCATCAGCTAATTTATATATTATACCAGATCAAGGGATTGGTTGATATGCTGGAGAGCAGGGCTGTACCAGTTAGTGTCTATTTTTGGCTGTGCAGTTTTTCTTGAAAAAGACTTGAATGAACAAGTTATGAAGAATATAGTGAACACAAATCTGTTCTCCTGCTCATAGCAAATAGCAATGCGAAACTGGTAAACTATCGAAGCAATATTTTGTGTCATGTAAGACTTAGCTTGTCATTCTCATAGAGCTCATCAATTCTGGGATTTTTCCGTTATTTCTTACACACATCTTCTACAAAGTGAATATCCAATATTAAAAATTAAATAGACATTAAAACCAAACCCAAAAGCCTGTCATGTTTACTGATATATAAAGCGAGCTTGTTAAGTTTCTTGCTTAGATATTTGTAGTGTGTTTCTCAGTGAAAAGTTCTGGTTTATTATATAAAAACTATGTTTTGGGAGGGGGAGGTCTAAGTACTTTTTTCATGTAGAGTGTGTGTGTCTTTTAAAGAGGAGTTCTTAAGGTTTCTTCTGGTCTGAGTGTTTGCAAAAGACAATGGCATGTGCAAATAATCATAACACCATAGTTTTTAGTTTGTGGGTTTTTTGACCTGGTGTTCAGTATAGAAAAGAACTTTCCACATATCCTTTCCACCTGCCTCATAATGTTAATTATGCAACTCCAACATGCCTGGGGGAGCTGAACTTTCAAAGTGGTGTGCTTTGTCATGGAGGCATGGTGTGCTATGTGTGTACATTTCTCAGTTTTTAGGGTGGTTGCTAGATGAAAGGGACAGTTCCCTTTAATCTGGGCATCTACAGATCCTTTGCCTGATGGTTGAGTAGGCCACACATAAGATACGTACAGAAACCCTATGAGATGTTTTGTGTTGCTAGGTAAGGGTTTAACAGCTCTAGGCGTGGTATTTGCTAAAGGAAAAAAAAAAAGAGCCTGACATGTAAGTGATCTCTGTCTCTTTGCGACGACCATCTATGTATCTAGCTTTTCACGTCTTCAACGTTTTTATGTTTAGGGGGTGGTTTTCATCACTGTTCAAGTGACAAAGGTGGAGGATTTTGTGCATATGCTGATATCACGCTGGCTATAAAGGTAAGAAGTACTCTTAAACTGGTATTTTCTACTATTTGTGCAAATGGAAAAAAAATCCACATAAACTCATAAGAACTAATTGACATCTTAATAGGAGAAAATAAAGCCATCTATAGGTGGGTGGGAATAGGAAAATGGTGTGGTACTTGATACTGCAGAACATAACGCACATGAAGTATCGTTAAGTGGAAGGGAAGAGTTGCAGAGATCAGAATTATGCATGTAAATATGCATTAATAATGTCTTCCTGCAAGAAAACACTCAAAATCAAACCAGATTCACTTCTAATATCCTCAGTGATAATTATCCTAGCCTTGCAGTTGAACCTGAAAACTCCACATTAGTTTCAGTGGTTACAATCAAGACAAATGCAGAGACAGAAATCCTCTCTCTGAATTAAGCTGCACTATACAGTGCTCAGAGTGGTTCAAATTCATGAATAAAAATGTGAATGTCTCCAAAAAAAAATCACTGAATGTGAATGAATACATTAGGCTTTAGCTGTTGAAAGGCTCTAGCAATAGCCTTCTCAATTAGGGCTTATTTTTATCAAATGTACTATGATATATTTATATAGTAGAATATTTATGAAGTATCAGTAATAATCAAATGTAAAAAAGCTCTAATGATTGCAGCAAACCATATGACATAGCATCCTAATTTCTGTACGTGGTAATTTGCAGAAAAGTAATACACAATGTTCTGTTTTCCCTATCATTAAAATACAGATTGAGAAATTACAGCTGGTGACAGTTTGTACAAAATCTTTGGGTTTTACCATGTCTATATTAAAGATAGTAACTTATCAAAGTTAAGACTCAAAGAATTAAAACTTATTTTTTTTTACAGACATGGAATAAGAAATGAATTCTGTTACTAAAAGTGGCTTTAATGCACACAGTCCCTACAGCAGCTTTTCCTAAATGGTGGAATTTATGCTTATACAGTTGGATGCCATCACAGTGGACTGTTTCTCCCTTCCTGTTGATAAGTCTCACTTGTGCTATATTTGTGTCTCATGAAGTTAGCTCCTCAATGTTTTGGGGCCTGAGTAGCTCTTGCTTCACCCTGTCCCAACCCAGTTTTTGCTGTTGCTTTCTCCACGCTGCCATTGGTTCCATTCCAGCCTCTGACAGCACCAATGCCACAATCAGCTTTATAATCCCTAGTTGGACCTGTCCTTTTCTGTCTGGCTGGTGTGGGATGCAGAGATGTACTGGCTACACTTGTGTAGAGCAAGTATTACTACAACAGGGTTTATTACCCTGGGCTCCATTGCATTATTCAGTGTCATTGGACTTATGCCTCATTTGCAGAGTCTACTTTACAATTTAGCATGGAATGCTGTAGAAAGACATGTCCTTGATCCTGTGTTGTGTCTGGTACTTTGTGGGAGAAAGAGGAGATGAGTAGAAATCTCTTTCTTCCCTCTCTCCACCAACTTTCTCTACAGGTAGGCAGATAACCTGCACAGATAACTGTGAAATGCATGTTTCATGCATTTCATCTGGTGGAAATGTCTAAGTTTTTCTATTGTATACCACAAAAATTATCTTTTTATGTGAAATAACTAGAGCTTTTTAAATTAAATATATTAGAATAATTTAGCTATTTATTTGGTGAATTAAATGAATAGACACACACTACGTTCAGATTGGAACAGTAATGTACTGTGCAAGCTTCAAGCCTCCAGTTTAATCTGCCACCTAACTTGATAACTTTCTCCATCTTTTTCTTTGCTTATATATCCAGTTCTTATTTGAAAGAGTACAAGGGGTGTCTAAAGCCACAATTATTGATCTGGATGCTCATCAGGTGAGTAGCTTACCTGTATTCAGTGCTGCAGATGTTTTGCTTGAAATCCAAGTGTGTGATAAATACTATTTTTTTTCTAATAGTAGTATAAACTGTCAACTTGCAGAATACAAAGTTAATCATAGATGATGGAAACAGTGAACAGTTTAGTTTGATTATTTTATGGTCCAAAAGGCTGTTAAGCCAGTTTAATAAAATTAAACTGAGTTGTAGCTCCATCATGTGGCTAGATGTAAAAATATTTTTGAGTTGCATACTGGTCTGAGGCGTAACAGTCTCCAGAGTAGATCAGTGTCCCAGAAGAAACAAGAATATCTTAAAACAGAATTACAGTTAATTCAGCATGCATGATCATTGCAGCAACCTTTGCAGGGGATGAATTTGACCTTCAGTGTTTTAATGGAAAGCCTGGCTTCAGGCTAATGAAGTAATGAATACATCGCTCTTCACCTGGTGTGAAGTGATTTACCATGGGTAACTGAGAACAAATCTTATCTTTGTTAGGATTTCCAAAATAAATCCTGAAAGGAGGGAAATAGTATTTTTAGAAAAGCAGTTAATGCACCAAAATTATGTCCAATCTGAAGCATTGAAGATAATTTAGTATGTGTAAATAAGCCATTTTTAAGTACCTCCATGGCAGCTCTAATGGCTGCAAGTTTTGCATCTTCAATCATTTCTCTTAGCTGCATGTTAAGGCATCCTAAAATTACTATGAAATAAGGACATAGATTATACAATAGAAGGATGTTTTGTGTTCATGATTCTCTTCAGCCATGTCTGTCAGGGTGTGGATTTTTTGTGCTTTTTTGGGGTGTTTTCGTTTTGTTGTTTAAGAATGTCTTGGAATGTATTTTGGTTTTCAGGTATCATGCTGGTAATCTCAGTCTGCACACTTAATCACCCCTTTGTTTCCTTTCTTTGTGGAATGAGGTGTGTGTGAAGTAGTAGCTCAGCAAATCCTTTTTAAATATGCACATATTCTCATCTTGTAAGTGTTCCAATTCTTGGTGCATTGGTGATTTCACTTTTCATAAGAAAATAGTTCACCCAGAGGCTCTAATATTCCTAGATTTCTGTTCATGAACTGTTTATTTGTGGACCAAAAGTGCTAAAGAAATAAGTAGGAGTTGCCATTTTTTAGCATAAAGAAATACAAAGCTTCCCATTCTGCTTTTCACACACATTGACTAGCTTTAGCCTAGTAATTCTGTTTGTTTGTTTGTTTCCAGGAGCAGAGGTTGTAGCAGAAATACAGCTTAACTGCCCAGGGACATAAATTATGTAACTGAATTACAGAAGATAGATCTGTGGAAATGTCTGTTTCTATAGTTTAAATTAAATTCTGTTGGGGTAGGGGTTGGGATCCTGTATGATAAACTGATTTCAGCAAAATCATCTTAGCGATTGCTGTGAAAAGATGATTTTTATACCAGTGGAAAAGAAGTCTAAATGAGAGCCAAAATAATACTATTTAAATTCAGAAATGGGGGTGGGGGGGAATATTCAGAATCTGAGTTTTCTCTTGAGCATCCATCTTTACACCACATACAATCTTTTTGTAGGGAATTCCTGGTGTTAAACAATATCTTAAACTGTTGGGTCTTTAGTGTTTGTAATTTTTTCCAGGGATTACTTATCTCACCAAGGCTTGAATTATCAGAAGAGCTGTAGTCTGATTTATTTATTTATTTATTAATCCTTGTATAAGCGTATAAGTATCCCTGCAGCAGTTGAAGGTGACTTTTTTGGTTTCGGTTTTTTTTTTCACAGTTGAAAGATGAGAGATCTGTTTGGTGGTCACAGTTGCTTTTGTAATGCTGCTGGAGACAATTAGCTTCTAATTTTCATTTATTTTTCTTATATGTGCGATGAGATCTATGATAATTGCCTTCACAGAGATATAAGGATGTTGATTTTGGTAATACCTGCAGTCTTCAGACTGATGCTGTCAAAGCCACCAAAATTCTACACCTCAAAATAACCTTCAAGACTATAAATAAGAGAATGTCACAGGCGTTTTAAATATTAGATCTTTGTAGTCTTAATTACTCTAGAATTCACAAATTATTTAATTCTGTGTTAGTATGCTAGGAATAGCTAACTGTAATTTTCCTTCAGGGAAATGGCCATGAGAGGGACTTTATGGATGATCATCGGGTATATATTATGGATGTGTACAATAGATATATTTATCCAGGGGATGGATTTGCTAAATGTAAGTATAATTGAAATCCATATTCCAAAATGTAGCAGAGCTACTGTGTTGTTAAATAACTTTCTCATTTACTAATAAGCTTCTTTGCCACAATGGTAACTAGATTTTTTTTTTTTTTTAATTTCACATTGAATGTACAATTTTCAATGATCATTGTGATATATCACAATAGTCTTAACGCTGTAATGTTTTCCCTCGCTTCTGGAATGGATTTCTGGAATGCAAGGTGTAGGTGTTATGAGGACTTTGTTAGTAGTCCATTCAAAAGCTCATGCCACGCTTAGAACAGTGAGTTAAGTAATCCTTTTGATTTGGAGACAACTGTTAGAACTTAATCTTTCCCTTACACTAAATTTATGTGTGTAGAATTCACTAAGGATTAGCTAGTACTGTGTAAAAACGTTTCACGTTCTTTTGAAAGTTATAATTTATAACATATTTAGGTGTTGTGTTACCAGTAGAACTTGTTTTATAAGCATCTAGAAAACAAGATGCATCTGAATGTGAAACAAGTTGGGAAGCAAAAGGAAGTCATACAAATGTTAAGAGCTGGTGCTTTTTGTTGTTGTTGTTGTTGTTGTTGTTTGTTTATCCCTACTGTGATGTGCCTATTGTGTCTGGTGACCTGTCACAGTTAATTAATGGGGTTTTGATAATGACTAAATTGGAATGCTAAAGCCCAGAGTTTATTTGGTCTTTGATTCTGTTGCACTGTCATTTATTACAGGCTTAATTTGTTAACTGAATCATAGTTTATTGGGGGAGATGTTCTTCTGCTGTTGAATTTCTTCAATGATGCTGTCATTCCAAAAAGCCTACTTAATTTGGGTTCTGCACAAGAATTAGGCACAGTGCATTGTACTTCTGTTTTTTAACTAGTAAAGATTTTGAAAATTGTAGTATATGTATTTCAAGGTATTAAACTAAAAAATGACCATTTAAAACACATCATGTCTGTAAGCAGACAAATTGCAGGTAAATGAAGATTCCTTCCCCCCCCCCCCCCCCAAGAAAAGCATCCCTTTATTCGTATGTCAAATGGCAGCATTTTGAACAGATGGATTAAGACCAAAACAGAGTAAGCCCTTCTCAGAAAATCTGAAATACTGAACTCGCCCTTCTCCTGTGAAGCTGGCAATGCTAGCATTCCCTTTCTACAGATGAAGTGTGAGGTGTAGAAGGCTTTGGCCAAAGGCTTTATTAGAAGCATTATAAATAATTTGATTTAAATTAAGAATATATATTTGCTCTTCTGGTAGGATTATAGGGTAAGAACATTAAATTGAAAATGCTTGGGGCAAAGCTGAATCTTGTTATACATTTATAAAGCAATTCACATAAATTCATGATCCCTTGCTGTTAAGTTTTGAGTGTTGTGATTAAAAATAAAACATCTTAATAATTTCTCAGTGATATTTATCTTGTGGTTTTCCCCCAACTGTTTCCTGTGCAACTCAGTGTTTTCTTTTCCTTATGCTTTATTTAGATTACTTCTAAGTTATTAATTTTCTTTGATTTCTTTGCTGATTGATAAATGGACATGTAGATCAGCTACTATTCAAGAACATTTTCCACTTGTGACTCACAGGTCTCCCCCGCCCCCCCCCCCCCCCCCCCCCCCCCCCCCCCCGGCCTGCATCTAATTTTCCCTCTTCAGTGGAATTTTTTCAAGGTCATTGTGCTTACATTTGCTGGGAAAACAAGTAGTTGAATAATTTTCTTTAATTGAAGGTTCTGTGAAAATTCAATGTATTTACAAAACTTCCAGAAATGTTACCTTTTTCTCTTGCTTACCTAAATCTTCCATTTTCTTTCAAAGCAATGCTTTGTTTATTGAGTAACATCGAAACTTTTTTTTTTTAGGTGCCATAAAACGCAAGGTGGAATTAGAGTGGGGTACAGAGGATACAGAATATCTTCAGAAGGTACATACTCACGTGGAAGGAGCATTAAATGAGTTAAAACCTGACATCATTGTCTATAATGCTGGGACTGATATTCTGGATGGCGATCCATTGGGAGGACTTGCTATTTCACCTCAGGTTTGTATGATACTAAAATACCTAGAGACTTTCCTGTGGCTGTGTCATGGTTTAACCCAGCCAGCAACTAAGCACTATGCAGCCGCTTGCTCACTCCCCCTGCCCCAGTGGGATGGGGGAGAGAGTCAGAAGAGTAAGAATGAGAAAACTCCTGGGTTGAGATGATAAGAACAGTTTAATAATTGAAACAAAATAAAGTAAAATAGTAGTAGTAATAATAGTGATATAATAATAACAGTAATAATAATATACAAAGCAAGTGATGCACAATGCAATTGCTCACCACCTGCCGACCGATACCCAGACAGTTCCCAAGCAGCGATTGCTGCCCCCCAGTCAGCTACCCCCAGTTTATATACTGAGCATGGTGTCATATGGTATGGAATAGCCCTTTGGTCAGTGTGGATCAACTGTTCTGGCTGTGCCCCCTCCCAGTTTCTTGTGCACCTGGCAGAGCATGGGAAGCTGAAAAGTCCTTGACTAGCATAAGCAGCACTTAGCGGCAACTAAACCATCAGTGTGTTATCAGCATTCTTCTCCTACTAAATGCAAAACACAGCACTATGCCTGCTACTAGGAAGAAAATTAACTCTATCCCAGCTGAAACAAGGACAGGCTGTTTGTTAGCTGAAGGTAAGGTGCATACTTTACACTAAACTAGAGCATTTGCTGTTATAGATATGTATAGATACATTGTCGTTGCTCTTTCACCATGCTTTTTGTTGTCTCTTCCTGACTAAATATTTTTGTTCTTCAGGTGCTTGTTCCAGTATCATTTGTCTTCTTTCTAAAATGCACTGATTTTGAACATCAAGACAGTAACCAGAGAGGCATATAATTTCACACTTCACCTGACTCCTATTTTTCCTGTTTGGTTCTTTCTTTCTTTGTTTCTTTTACCCTCACATAACCCATTTTGCGATATATTTCTTTTGTCACCTGCCTCCAGTGTGTATCTTAGGCTTACTTTCTTTTGTAGCACTCCCAGCTGTTTTAAATTGCTCTTCTGGTATCTTCCAGTTCTAGCAATTTTGTGCAGCCTGTGTGTGTATTCTTAGCAAATGAACAGATTTTTTTTCCCTTTCCTCATTCTTTTCTATACAAGTATCATTACCCTTTTTTCAGTTCAATTTACCTTCTCTCTCCCCAGTTTCAAATTTTGATTTATTCTGTATAGTTTCATAGAAGTCTTCACCTTCCAGATGTAGCAAGTCTGCTTTTCTCAAAATAAACAAAAATTTACAGATCTCTTATTTCCTCCATTTTTTTAAGAATTCCTTCTCTGACAGTTCCTTGGTTCTGTCCCTCTTCTGTTTTCACATTTGGTTCTCTTTTACTGTCCACCAGTTCAGTATAGAAAAGTGCTTTCTTGATTTGTGAGCTCTCAGATTCCCTTCTAATCAAGCCATCGCTTGATCTGTTCAGTTTTCATTCTGCTTTTCAGTACTTCAGTTCTCAGATGCTTCCTTTTGCACAGAGTTCTAGTTCCTTGCTTGGGTTTTGTTGGCTTCCTTATGTATTTCCTCATTCTTACCATCTCTGTCACTGAGCAGCTGCTTCGTTGCTTTCTGACTGGCTGCAAAGTCCTCAGTGGACCCAAGGTGGAATGACTCGGGAGCCATTCTGAATCTGCAGGTTTTGTTTCCCTGGCTATGTAAAAGTTTCGAAGGAGAAAGGAAGAGCTGAGGGGCTTGGTCTTGTTTGGTTCTGACCTTGGAGAGGATATGACCTGAGGTGTAAGATCTCATTTGATTTGGTGGAGCAGAGCTTTTTGGAAAGCAGGGACCACCAAGAGAAATGCAAGCTAGCGATAGGTGGCGAATACTTCAAGATGTGCCTTTTCAAAATTTTTTCTGCTATTTGAGGAGGAGCAGTGTTAAATGCCAAGAAAAATGAGTTGCTGTAGCTTGTTGGGTGCTGTGTAGGGAAAGGGACAAAATGTAGGGATGGGGAAGAAAGGTGAAATGATTCTTCTGGTCACAAGTAGAGATGAAAGGCAGAGTGCTATTTCTGTGCGCAGCCAGTGGCTCAGGTGCCTAATTATAGAATCATAGAAAGCTTTGGGTTGGAAGGGACCTGTAGAGGTCATCTAGCCCAACCCCTCTGCAGTGAACAGGGACAGCTTTAATTAGATCAGGTTGCTCAGAACCCTATCCAACCTGACCTTGAATGTTTCTAGGGATGGGGCCTCCACTGCCTCTCTGGGCAACCTGTTCCAGTGCTTGACCACCCTCATTGTAAAAAATTCCTTTCTTATGTCTAGTCTAAATCTATTCTTCTTTAGTTTAAATCCATTATTCCTTGTTCTGTTACAGCAGGCCTTGCTAAAAAGATTCTCCCCATCCTTCCTGTAGGCCCCCTTTAAGTTCTTCTAATGAAGAAAAGGTTTCTGTATCAAGCCTTTGTTTTCTGAATTGAGGGCAGGGTTTCCCATCTCACTAATCTTGTTGGCTTAGGTGTGAATGGAATGTTTCACCAAGCTTGAAATCCCAGGCTGCTGGAAATGCTGAAACTGAAGGCATCGAACCTGGAAAATTAATCTTGTAAAGTTTCGTTAGTCCAGTCTTCAGTCCTACAGTTGTAGATGTCATTCATATTTTAAAATCTTGCTACAGTGTTAATTCTACTCAAAGTTATGCCTCCTCGGAGTGTTATGAGTAGTAGTTTCTTGGTGCTTGAGGCTATAGCCAGAAAACTTGTGGTGTAGCAGGTAAGTCCCTCTTATCTTTGTTTGTAAGTGGCAAGTGTATTAGGCTGTCATTTTCAGTTTATGTATTTTCTTTCTTGGTAACACGCAAATGCTGGAATAAGCCCGTGTGTTTTCCCCTCAGTTCTTCCAGGCTCAGCCACTAGAGATGCTGGAGAAGGGATGAGGTGGTCAGGCTTCTATGAATAGTGACTGCTTCCAGTTCTTGTGTGGTATAATGTTTGCTGCATCCAGCGATGGTTCCCAAGGGGTGTGCAGCTCATTCTGTAATTCTGTTACTTCCTTTAAGGATCTGTTCCTAATAAAATTCTTCAGTTTCCTTTGTCTTGTTTTTCAGTTATTATTCCTTACTCCCATTGTCCTTTTACAGAGCTGTGTCAAACTATACAAAAAACATTACTGTTGTATGGTTTTACAAAATATTTTTTCAGCTACATTTGAATTTTGTTCTTTCCCTTTACCATTTGTTTGTGGTCTAATTTTTTTTTTAATGGCAGGGTAATACTTCTTGATGTATTTATAGTCTTCCTCTAACCAGTCTGAGTAGTGCATAGTGATTTTGTTGTACAACTTTTGCTGCTGCTTCCTTATTTTTTTTGTATTTGATTGCATTTTAATCCTTTTCCCCTTCTCCAGTTATTTTGCAGTTATTTAAATTTTGAGCTGTCCATTGTAAGCTGTTGTCTATTATGTCATTAGTATCTTTTTTTTTAGGAGTGTATCTCTGGAACTCTCCGCTTTTACTTTTTCCACAAAAGTAAATGCTAATTCTGTTCTCACTTATTTCTGAATTCTCTTTTTTTCCCCACATGTACTTATTTGAAACCCAAGAGAGTTGAAATCTTCTGTTGTATGGGTTCAATGACAGTACAGTACCTTTTGGTCAGCAATCTTTGTTATTTTTTAGTTCCATCCCCTTCTCCATTAGTAAGAGGTTATTTAGAATTTATTTTCCTTTCTATGGATTTACCATTACTTACAATTTGCAACTCCCCCTTCAGCCATAGATTCTTTTAGTATTAGTTTTTATTAAAGAAACTGGAAGCTGATAATTCAGCTAGTTATTGTGAACGTGTAAGATCTGATTTGAATTTTTCATTCTGTAGGTTGATCAAGCTCCTAAACTTTTGTCAGAGGGTGCTATGCAAGTTGAGCACAAACTAAAGCACTCTGAATTCAGACAATCTTTCTTAGTCTCAATTCCTCACCTGTAAAATAGGCTGAACATTTATAAACTTTGTAGTCAGTTTAGAGTTTATGGCCTTTGAGCAGGAATTTTTCTAGGAATTTGTACTAAAGACTTTTATCTGTTATGTCCTGTAAAACCAAAGTCAAACATTTGTGATTTGCGCTTTTTCCTTTTTTTAAATGATTATGCATGTAAACCTGCTAATGGGACTTTTAAATGAATTTTTAATTAGTTTTGTAAAATGTAGGACTTAATCACTTACCAAGCAGCCAATACTATAAATCCATAAACCATAGGCTAGTACTAAAATATCATATTTGTATCACCTCTCTCTCTCTCTTTTTTTTTGCTTTCCCCCTCCTTTGTAACTCTTGTAAACTTGCAGGGAATTGTGAAGAGAGATGAAGTTGTGTTCAAGGCTGCCAGAAGCCGCAGAATCCCAATCCTGATGGTGACGTCTGGAGGCTACCAGAAGAGGACAGCACGGATTATTGCTGATTCCATTCTCAATTTGCACAACCTGGGGCTTATTGACAAGGAGCTAGTAACCAGTGGAGCTGAAAATCCCAAGGTAGAACAGATGATTAGAGAGACTGCTAAAGACTTAACCAACTTGTCGCTGCAATGACAAGTTACTAAATTTTAGGAAACAACTTCCTGGTTTAGGAGCAGAAGTCTCCACATCATTATCAGGCTTAATATAACATATTTTAAAAAAGACTCAACTTGCCTGTAAAATAACACAGTAGAGCCAATATGTAGGCACAGAATAACTGTGTCTAACTTCTGAAGCTATCGAGCAAAGGCAACAAATCCTTTTAAGCTAATTGAGATGTAAACTGAAAGACAGTACCCTTGAGTATATAATATTACTGTAGAAAGCTTTAATTGCTTCTCTTATTGTTATGGGTAGTCTATTATGTTGAAAGAACTATGCAGTTGGTATCCAAAGACTGTCCCAGACCTATTTCAGATGATGCAGTTTGGACTGTGGTGCGAGAAATATGGACTAAACCTACTGGCATTTTTTTTTAAGATACTGCATTTTATTTATTGCTTTTTTAATTGAAATATTGTTATAAAATGAGTTCTGTGCAGGCTTCAATTATCAGTTTAATACTAAAGTTAAGTGCAATACTATAAAAAACGGTTCAGTTGGTAGGCTTTTAAGCCATAGCCTATTAGAATGAAAGTTCACTAATGTACATTTTATTCCTGTTGTTGATAGTGACTTAAATACTAAACACCTTGAGAAATAAAACATGAAATGCCTTTGGCTCCATATGCAAGTGGGCCATAAGGGCTCAGCATTAACAGTTTAGTTTTTGCCTCTCTTAAAATGCGGCTTGCATATAAAAGGCAATAGTTACTATGCATCGTAAATCACAGAGTAAAGAAACTACAATAAGATGAAAGATAATTTTAGAGTTCTGAGAATTCTTGCAGAAAATATTATGTAGAAACATAGGGTATCTTTTGCTATTGCCAGCTTGTCATGTATAAAACAGTGAAGAGTGAATTTTGATGCACACACCCCCACCCCATCCCCCCCAATGCTGTGTTTTTCACTTGCTTGAAGAGTAATGGTATTCATAGTTGTAGTTATAGTTGGTAACCAAATTGTTCATATTTACAGATAAAAATACAGTGAAATTTCTACATTAAGTTAATGTGCTAACTTTATATGGGAGCTTCGAGGAGGATTTGGGAACAAAATAGTGTAGGCAAAAGCAGATTCAGTACACTAACTGTAAAATTTGGTTTTATTTAAGTTGGTATATTTTGCATTAGTTTCTGTTTGTAGCATTGGGTCATAAACATACTAAACTGTATATTTTGCAAGAGCTTTTTTAACTTCCAAGTATTCACTGATTTGTAGTACAAGTTTCATGTCATATTTACGTTTGAGCCTTTCTATGAAGGAAAATTAGTATTTTCCTTGTAGTAGAATTGGTGTGTGAGCCATTTAAGGAATGTTTTATTCTAATTAGAATACTTACCTCACTTAGTGTTTATTTTTAGATTGATGGGGTTTGTTAATTGTAAGAACTTGCACAATTGCTATAAATAGCTGCTTTAAAACAGATTTGACATATTGCACTAATACTGAGTTGCAACACTGTTATTAAAAAGTACTTTTAAATTTCTTACTAGAAGGACCATCCGAGTACAACTAATGTTGAGCTTTATTTTTTCTATACTGTCTGACGTTACTGAAAGATGTTGTTATTCTTTCTTATAATTTTTATAAAATTATAAATTACGTTTCTATAAACTAAAATGCTGTCATAGTACTACATGGTCTTTTCCAAAACATTTTCTGTTTGTGTTAACATGTTTATATTATTTTCCCTCGGTGGAGATTAAAATGATGTTGAACAATGCTGACTGACTTTTCTTTTCACTTGACATGTATCTTGGCTGTCAAAAACTCTGAATGGAACAGTTTATTGAAAAGACAAGAAGATGTGTTTTTCATACTTAAAATGTAACCGAAACTGCAGTGAGTCTTAAGGGTGAGCAGTACAGGGTTTGTCAACAGTGGATGACTTCTCTGAGAGTTATTGTGTTGACCTCTTAAAGTGAGCTTGGAAGTTCTCTATCCAAATACTTTTTAAGATGTCATCATAGGGGGTTAAAGTCTCTTTCTAATTCCAAGTTATGTTCCATTACCTGTATTGTAACTCCTATTTTAAGTATTTTGTTGTTACAGGTATTAAACTGTAGACTAAGCTGCTGTTAAGGCTGTAATAGTTTGTTAGAGGTCTTTTATAAATCAGTATCTTTTCAGAGAGAACTAAATGTTTGCAGAAGAGCCTGCTAGCTTTCAGACTCATCTGTAAAATTTGCGATTTGTTAAGCAATGGGCATGTTGACTGCATTTTCAGTGTTCATTTTAAAGTTAGAATTGGTAAACAGATAACTCCTTCATATTTTTAAAAAAATTTAATTTAGTGTAATATTTGACTTGGTTGTTAAAACCAAAAGATTAATTTCTACACATTAAGAAACTAATCCAAGATAAATGTGTACTGTTTTTCAAAAAGAAGTAATGAAACTGTTTCTAAGTTGAATTTAGACCACAGATATTATATGATTCGTAGTTAATACACTGTTATCATTAGGCAAAGTTCACTGAAAATTTCATCATGGAAACCTTGCCTTGACCTACCACCATCAAAATTTTTGGCTTTGACAAAAACTTTTGTGGAACACAAAGACCCATATAAGTCTGCTAGGAGAATGCCATGTAGTCACAAATTTTATGGGGAAAAAGTGTGGAGTTTTTGGGTGGAGTGGGTTTTTTTTGTTTTGTTTCTTTTGGGGGGTTTTTTTGGTGCTTTGTTTGTGGTGTGTGGTTTTTTGTTTTTTTTTTTGTTTTTTCTCCCTTCAATTGCAGTTGTAACTATAAAATCCTCCCATAATAAGGAGCAGTGTTTTGGAACTGATGCCCTAACTTACAACCAAAAAACTATCTTGAAGAAAGACGTAGGTCTTGTCTCTCAAAATAAGACATTAGTTTTGACTCAAATTACTTAAGAAAGAAATAGTGAGGATTGTTCAATAGCTTATAGTTAACATATGAACATACATTTCTTGCTAGTCATCCATGTGTGAAATTTATTTTAAAAATAAACTGAAGAGTTGGTGTTTTCATCTATTTGATTTGACAGTTGGCCTGTCGAGCTCCATCCCCCCTTGCCTCTTTGACAGTTGACACCCAGTGTAGAACTTGGCATTAAAACCACTGGCTGTTGTGGTCATAGTCTTACACTGACTAAATTTTTGCTTTAGATGGTAATATCAATCTCTTTCACACTGAAGGTGTGACTTGTTTGTTTGACTTCAATGTGGTTTTTTAACACCCTGAATTGTCAAGTCCCAGACTTGTATCATGAATACAAAGAAGAATTTGAGAAATGCTGCAGTCAGACAGCTGTGATCAGGAAAAAAAAAAAAAAGAGACATTACAAAAATTAATTAGTATACAGCTTATTGTGTGGAGGGCAGGTAGTCTTATGTTTGGTGACTAATAAATGTCCAGGTTCTCTACTCCTTGCTGTTCCTCACAGCTTGAGGAGTGTAATGACCCTGCAATCGTTCCCTGGTACCTTCTGGTCCTGCTACCAGAGTAAATTGTTCAGCAGTGTTTCTGCCTCCTCTTGCACATACAGCAAGGTACACAATTCTTTTCAGTGCTGGCTGCATATGTTTTTTGTGGTCTGTGAAGTGACATTTAGGAATTTCTTGTACTTTACAGATTGAACTATACAATTGTGTCCTACATGCAACAGAGACACTTTGGGGAGAACACTCTGACAAATCCAGAACTTATGAAGTTAGTAATCTTGGATCTAGACTTTGCTCACACTGCGCTGCCAGGAGCTGAAGGAGCTTGCTGAGTTTAGAAAGCTGTAGGGTCTAGGATTTTGGTGCTGTGTGCTATGCCAGTTTTTGAGTAAGTGGAAACCTTCTTTCAAGAAAACTGCAATCCCCTGGTGAAGAAGAAAATTCATCTGCTATCTTTGCCCAATGGAAGATGATCTTTCTTATACCCACTGGTTGATTCTGAAATGCAGAGCATATCAGAAGCAATAATAAAGGGCCTAATCCCAAGTGATTCTGACTTTAAATAGGTGTGATTTTTCATGTTTTTAGTCTTTCTTTGATCCTGACACTTTTGGTAATCTCTTAGATTTCCCATCCAGTGCTCATTTAATTTTTCCTTCTTTATCTTATCCTTTAGGCAGGCTGTTTTGCTACAGCCAGTCACTTTTTTACCACAAGTCAATAGAATCAATTTCTTCTAAAAAGAGATGACGTTTTGGTAAACTGCATGAAGGACTAATTCCTATTACTTAAGCCTGATTCTGTCCTAGGCTTACCATGGCAGTGAGAACAGGAGGTTTGTTTTGCTCAGTGCCTGACTCGATGCAAGTTACTAGATGCAACCTGTAGATGATCCTTAGGACAAAGCAAATAACTCCTGCCCTACTTTTCTACAGCCTTTGAATGTGCAAGAATGCTGTGTGCTGCACATAGCACTGACTTCCTGAAACTAAATTCAGAATACTGTGGTAAGAGAAAAAATGCTGTTTTGATTGAAAAGATTGAATAGGCATAGGAAATTGTTGTGGTGGGGCTGTGGTTCTGACTTACCACCCTGGTGCAGTTCTGACCTCCCTCCATACAGCTTATTTGAGATTAAACTTCTGGTTGGAGATGAATTAAATACAAAAATTGTGAAACGACTGCCAGTAATGTTAGGCACATCTTGTGTTACAAGTTCTGCAGTATTATATTTCACCAGTGCAGTGGTCTGTGGAGCCATGGCAAGCTTCTGCAAATCATTTCTTCCTTCAAAAGTAACATTACCGATAATTAGTTAAACTATTTGTTTTCAGATATAAGGCTAGTTATATATTTCACTAATAAGATCCAAACTTTTGTTTTATTTTGCAGTTGAGAGTAGACTTCCTTTGAGCTAGCTTGACTGGAACTGATTATCTTTATTCTGGAAATGCATGTTTGATTTGTGGGTGTTTTTTTTTTTAAAAAAAAAAAAAAGAGAAAAGGGGAAAAAAAATGTATTCAAGGCTGACCTGAAATAATGTATCTTGTCTTTATAGTGTCTTTAAATTTAGTCCTTAGTAGAGTTATAACAGATTGTAATGCTCTGTAAGAGCAGAGATGTCTCCTTTCACTTTTGACACCTAAGAAAGATTGTAATTAATCCTGTTAGCCAAAAGCTTGTCATTTGTTCTGTGATTCCCTCCCCCCCCCCCCCCCTCTTGTATTTGCTACAGGTACAGAAGAGGGCAAGATAGACTTAGGGTCTATTTAGGTCCATAGCAGAGATGAGACAAGGAAACTGAAAATTTCCAAAACAAAAAGCTGCAGCCTGTTCTCTACTTCCCTTGCATGTGATGTTGGAGCTGCAGCCAGCAAGAGCCTCTTTGCTTTCTGAATGAATCAAGTAGAATCTTTCCTGGTATATGTAGGTATCAGCATATTTATTTGCTGCTTCTGTATACTATATGCTAGCTTCTATCTCTTTTCATTCTTTGCAAATCTTTCCTGTGACAACTGTCCACCAAAAGTGTCACCAAGAACATTCTGCTGTTTTGTGGTGGTGACCAGGACTTTCTCTGTTTAGGCACTGTTTTTCAGCTGTGGTACAGCTTCCTGCTGACTGATTTTCACTTTATAGAGGCCTCCAGCTACTAAGAAATTCTCATTGTGAGGGCTTAGTGGCATTTGGGCTTGTTTTGGTCCGTGGCTACATTAGAGATTGGATCTTGTTTAGCATGTGAGATTTTTCAGAAATAGACGTGTCAAGGCAGGCTCTGCATGTGCACCTGAGGATCTGAGTAAGTGGCATGTATACACAGCAACTTCTGCTGACATCTGTTTGTGTTTTAGGATAAGCGTCTCAATAGGGTCCCAGACCAGAAAGAGGTGTTTGATTGCTGCCTGAGTAGAAGTAATTCATAATAGCTTGTTCAAGAATGGAAACAGAAACAGATTTTAATTTGATTCCTTTGCAAATCAAAACAAGTTGACAAATATCAGAAGTAGATGGGTTTTTTTTTGTGTGGGATGTCTAAAAACTAGTGTGTCTGATGGTTCTTAAGATACTATGATTTGTCTTGGAGTATTATTGTAAATTAGATGAGTTAGTCTTTGCCAAGACTACATCCTGTGATAATCATAGAAGCGCAGATTAATGGAAAGCAGAGGGGGAAAAAAGGCATAGCTGCAGGTGATATGATGCAACTGCTGTAATCATTCTTGGTTTCATGATAGCACTGTTTTGGCTTAGCAGAGGAAGTAACGGCATAATAAGATGCAGCCCTGCTTGTTGCTTTGTGGACATAAGCAAGAGGATGAAGCAGGTAAGTGCTTCTAAAGATTCTAATTCCCATTTACTTACTTTTTCCAGAACACTTAAAATATAATTATTTGAACACTGTGAGATTTGAGTGCTATTTTAAAAAAAGAAAAAAATGTTGATTAATACAGATTCTGTAAGAAGAGTTTTAAAAATGGCATCATAAGCAATGGCCACAGCTCAGCTACGGTTTAACGGACAGCTTGAGCACAGGCTGTCGCTCAGGCATGCCAAGGAGTATGGCGAACTGTGCCTGGCTACCAGAGGCAGCTCCAGCTGCAGCCCATAAAAAAGGCAGGTTGGTAACACCTCTGAACACCACGCATCCAGTTCTGATCTCAATAATATCTTGCGTCTGTTTTCAGGTAGCCCTGTGAGATTGCCCAATACACTGCTTATTGCCATCCATATCCTTTAATTGAGTTTACAAGAATTTCCTAAAATACTATTAGAGGAAATGCTTAGACTATTGGAAGTTGCAAACAGAAATATTGATTAAATTAGCCTTTTCTGGATGAACTGTTTTAGCTTCATGGTATGCTGTCTCTGAAATTGATTCTGAGGTTAATTGCCTTTATGTTGGCCACTGTTTCTCAAAGTTGCCTTTTGTTAATTAAAAAACAAACAAACAAACCAAACAACACCCAGAAACCCCAAGCCCCAAACTTCTGGGCAACTTTGTATTAGCAGTGCTAAATGTGTCACAGGAACTATGAGAAAATGCTTTAAGGGTTTTTACTTAGGCATGCAATTAAATAAGACACTTAAAGCTATTAATACTATGTTAAGATCAGAAAACAAAATTCTACAAACAGAAATTAGGTGTACTCACAGCTCAAAGAAATATCCTGTGATGAGATTATAAAGCCAGACTAGAGCTTGATATACTACTGAACAGAATTGGCAACCAAATAAGTACAGAAAATCAAAGAATTATTTTAGATGGTAGAAATAGACAAGACTATAAAAACAAAGAAGCTTGAGAAGGAGAAAAGCCAAACTTGGGCTTTCATTCTTTCTAGTATGCAGTATCATCAGCTCTGTAAGTCGTGCTAATCTTTTGTCTCTCTTTTTCTGTTACTGTTTCTAGATGTAAACATGGTGTCACAAAGACGCAGTTTTGGAGCAGAAGCCATAGTAAAACAGCCGTATTTTGATTTCTGGAGGGAAAATCACCCCAGATTTGCTTCCCAGGTGATTCCCTCCAATTCCTCCTTATCTTGCATACTTTACTGTCTTACAACTTGCTGCATTTGTAAGTCAGTGTAATGTTTCACTGTACCTCAAATAAATAATAGACAAACCAACCAAGGTATCCTAAGCCAACTTTCCTTGTGATTTCTTCTATTTACTGTTGGAAGTGTTAGAAAGCTTTAAGACTTCCCAGTTAAGAGTAATGTTTTTAATGCTATTAGCAAGTTGGAAACACCTGCAGTGTTTCAGACTTAGCTCTTTCACTGATCTGTAGAGTAGATGCATATTTTGCATGTTTGCATTAAGTAAGCACAAGTTTTACAAATAACACAGTAAAAACTGTATTATGACAGAAAAATAAGTACAATATGCAGTGGCTACATTAAAAGGCAAGAGAAGTCTTTTGTATTTTCTCTAGCCTGCATGCATGTACTCTTTAGGGAGTAGGATATTGAAATAAAACCAGTGAGTGATAGAGCTGTAAAGGCTCCATGGTCCATCAAGATTTCACACTCTTTGTTGTCATTAGGTACAAGATCGTATGCTGATAAATTGATTTGAAAACTACATCTAACTGTGACTATGAACACAGCTCCATATAACTCAGAATGCTTCATCAGCTCTATCTGCTGCTAGGGATAGTTTTCCCTGTATTATCATAAAAATCCAGGAAGTTACTAAATGCTCTATAGTCTGGTTTCATTTGGTTAATAAAAATATGAACTGTGTTTCTATGCTGGTTAACAAGAAAAACTAGTGCAAAGAAAGATAGGCTGTGTGTGTGTGTGGGAAAGCTGTCTAAAGAAAGATGACATTTTTCTGCATGTATAGTTTGCTAAGCTGTAAGACGAGCATGAAAAGTGAAGCTTCATTTACTATTTAAAAACTCTTTCCACAAATCTTGCTTTCTCACAGAATCTGTGTATCAGTAGCAATTATAGCATGCTATATGTAGGTGTTGAGGATCCGTGCATGGCTATACAAAAAGGAGTTGATCATTAATGAAGTTACAGTACATTTCCTGAAGTGCTACAGCAGGAGGTAGCTTCTGCTGAATTTTATATGGCAAGCAGTGTAAGGCCCACTTCTCCACTCTGTATGAAAAGAATCTTTATGACTTAGTCACAAAAGCAGGCTATTTTATATAGATCAGTTTTTGCTGTATCCATTTGTGCACATATTATGCCACCCATGGAATTTGAGTTCTGTGATATCTTAAATAATGGTCAGAATGAATGGCAACCATAGAGGTGCATCTCCTACTGTACTGATACATCAGACTACCTCACTAGTTATTTTGTGAATTAATCTGGTTTTATACAGTATTTCTAGACAGACATTTTCTTACAGGCCAGAAAGCAGTGTAGGAATCACTCCGAATGCTACAGCTCATTGACTAATGTTGAGTGTAGCGAATGTAGTTTAAGGTTGTAATGTCATATGTTAGTGTAAATTGAAAATTGAGTACACTGCAATATGAAAATAATGATGGTTATTAACAACTATTCAAACAGGAACAGTACTTTAAGAAATAGTGAACTGTCTGAACTAGCAATTAAGATGTTTTATTGGATTTTCAAACAGAAAGGCTAGGTAGTCTCATTTTATAGAAATTCTTGGTTTATAGAGGAAGAGGTAGCACAAATAATCATTGTTAGCGTTTTCATTTCAGTGCTGCTTGTTTAATATGTGCAAACTGTTCATTCTGCTCATGCAAATGTTGTTTGCACAGACCAACAGCATATACAAAGCAGGAATGTGAAAGGTGAGAGTTGCAGTATAAATGTGTACCCTTCATGCCAGCACACTGATGGAATTAAAGGGTTTCATGAAGTGTGGCAGCAGCAGTGCTGATGAACTGCAGACGTGTTTTTTCTAGAACTGACTGCATTTGCTTGAGAACAATACTAAGAATTCAAAAGGTTTACCTTATTTTGACCTCAGAAATGTAAATATGTATGTCTGAAAGTTAACAAGCTATAATGGAGATCTGTTCTTCATGGTGTAGTTGCAGTAATTCTATCTTATTTTTAAATACCTGAGGCTCTTGTTGTAATGGGTCTACACAGCTTGAGAAATAAAGCTGAGTCACCAAATGAAGAATGCAGTAAACTGCATTCAAAACAATTGCCATCTGGGTGTTTTGTTTTTTTTTTAATGTTCCTCCTCATTAAAACTGGAAGGCTGATTTTTCCCAAATGTGGTAATGAAAATCGGGCATTTCTGTGTTGTAGCATGGCCATTTTCATGTTGTTCATAACTAGAGAATTATACATGCTGTCTCCCTTTCATACTCTTAAGCAAATAATTTCAGGAAATTTAAATGACACAGCCATTTTTTTTTCGCTGGGTAAAAAACGGGCTGGGTGGCCGAGCCCAGAGAGTAGTGGTGAATGGAGTGAAATCCAGTTGGCACCTAGTCACGAGTGGTGTTCCCTAGGGCTCTGTTTTGGGGTCAGTCTTACTATCTGGATGAGGGGATTGAGTGCACCCAGTAAGTTTGCAGATGACACCAAACTGGGTGGGAGTGTCGATCTGCTGGAGGGTAGGATGGCCCTGCAGAGGGATCTGGACAGGCTGGACCGATGGGCTGAGGCCAACTGTATGAGATTTAACAAGGCCAAGTGCTGGGTCCTGCACTTGGGTCACAACAACCCCATGCAACACTACAGGCTTGGGGAAGAGTGGCTGGAAAGCTGCCTGGCCAAAAAGGACCTGGGGGTGCTGGTTGACAGCTGGCTGAACATTAGACAGCAGTGTGCCCAGGTGGCCAAGAAGGCCAACAGCATCCTGGCTTGTGTCAGGAATGGTGTGGCCAGCAGGAGCAGGGAGGTGATTGGCCCCCTGTACTCAGCGCTGGTGAGGCCGCACCTGGAATCCTGTGTCCAGTTTTGGGCCCCTCAATCCAAGAAAGACATTGAGGTGCTGGAGCGTGTCCAGAGAAGGGCAATGAAGCTGGTGAAGGGTCTGGAGCACAGGTCTTGTGAGGAGCGGCTGAGGGAGATGGGCTTGTTTAGCCTGGAGAAGAGGAGGCTGAGGGGAGACCTTATCGCTCTCTACAACTACCTGAAAGGAGGTAGTAGTGAGGTGGGTGTTGGTCTCTTCTCCCAAGTTGTTAGCGATAGGACGAGAGGAAATGGGCTCATGGTGCACCAGGGGAGGTTTAGGTTGGATATTAGGAAAAATTTCTTCATGGAAAGGGTGGTCAGGCATTGGAACAGGCTGCCCAGAGAGGTGGTGGAGTCACCATCCCTGGAAGAGTTCAGAAAACCTGTAGACATGGCACTTTGGGACATGGTTTAGTGGGCTTGGTGGTGTTGGGTTGATGATTGGACTGATGATCTTAGAGGTCCTTTCCAATCTTAATGATTCCTAGTTTTTACTTTCATTATAAATAATCCAGCCACCAAGCCAGGAGGCATGGGGTTGCTACTCTACCCTTAATTGGTTTAGGGTAACTTGGTAATGTTAGGTTAATGGTTGGACTGGATGATCTTAAAGTTCTTTTCCAACCTAAACGATTCTATGATTCTGTGATTCTATTTTTCAGGGTACAGGTAAAACCGAAGACTAACCTTTGTTTTTTCCATAGAGATGATCAGTCCTTACTTAGGCCCCACCTAATGTAGTCTAAACCAAATAACTGCATGTGGTGCACTGTTACCTGAATGACTTGTTATTAAAGTCAATTTTATTAAAAAAAAAAAAAGGGGGGGGGGGGGGAAGAGAGATTATATTTGTTGTTAAGGAATTCCATTTGTAAGCTTTAGTCCTTTCCCAGCTAAGGACAAGGAATATTTCAGCTTAGACGTGGACAATATAAACCTATAAAGAGTTGTCAAGGTCAGCGGTAACAAAGTTGGACCTGATTTGTTGTGCGTTTCTACAACAAGGGCAGTTTAGAGGGTTGGATTTGATCTAGTTTTCAGCACTGAGGTGTTGCTAGGGAAAAAAAATCCCCTACAACTCAACAAATTACCATGCTGTGAAAATGATGAAATCTCTAGTGGCCACATAACAGAGGTATGCTTCTTGTTTCTTTTTTTGAGGCATGCTCTAAGACCTTGAAATTTTACAGACTCTGGGAAATTTAGTCTTTTAGTATGTCTCAGTAAAATGCTGTCTTTGAGATGCACACTGCTTCCACACTGTCCTTACAAAATGCACATACACCTTCTCCTTATGCTATGCTCACAGCATGTGAGGAGAATAGCTTACGGTGTTTGGGAGGTGGATGGCTTCCTGTTGAGGACACAGTATATGGCTCTTTGGGGGACGTTTGGAAATGTGAAAGACGACTTTTTTTTATAATGCTCAGCAGTGTTTTAATTGAGTTTACAGGAAATCATGGGCTCATTTCAGTCATCAGAACAGTTCAAGGTTTGAAGCAGGAGGAATATCCAGGCAGATATATTTTGATGGTAGTTCACCTCTGGGAGAAGAAGAACACTGTTGCTCACCCTTGACCTCCGACTGCTAATCAGTGCAGTCTAGAGGTGGAAAGTCAACAGTCCTCCACAGAGGGAAGACCCAGAGACTAGCAGCTAGTGAAGCTTATTTTAGAGTTGAAGTTGATTGTTCAAATGCTTAGAAATGTTCTGGTTTTTTGTTTGTTTGTTTCTAATCTTTCCTTTCCATTGTTGGCAGTACCTCGCGTTTACCAAACTGGACTCCTGGTGTATCTAATACTTAGCACTCTGGTTGTATTTCATCTCTTTCTTCCTCTGCTGTAGCTGTTTTGCAGTTCACCTGCTTAAAGGGGGGTGGAAAATATTTTGCAAATCAAAGGGCTGGCTCAGTTCTTCCTTTGACTCTTTGGAAGAATTCCATTGAGAATAAAATGGTAGATCTAAAAAAAATATGCTCCTTTCATAATGATACTTCCCCTCCTTCTATGGAAATGGTTTGCTTTTCTTTTGCACTCTATATGGGTGGTTTTCAAGCTGTTCTCCAGTGGAAGTTGGGAGGATGCAATCTCCCTGTCTTGAGCCAGAATTCAGGTGGTTTTTAGTGACTTAATACATAAATAAAATACATAGAATACTATGTGTGGAATTTTCTCTTTGGAAGTTCCTGTGTGTTACCAGATATGTGGCATACTGCTCTGCTTTGGGTTCCTCTGTTGCGTATAATCTGTATGTTATATGAATAAATCGGCACACAATTCTTTCAAAAGATGTAATTATTAATCTTCATGTTTATAAATGGAGTGAGAATATGACTAGTAATACAGAGTATCACTAAAATTACAGAAAAGATATAGACATTGCAGGGGCTGAGGAGTTCGAGTCTGAAGCTGGTGGGGTTTTCTCCGATCAATAAATAACTTCTCAAGGGAGAGTGAGCCCACAAATCCTAGAAATTATTTTTTTTTTCCAGAGGTCTTTTTAGAGGAAAATTGGTCTGACCTATATAAATAATGTACAAACTTCAACAAGCCATTTTAGTGTTAAAAGATATTTCATCTAATTACACTTTGAATATTTTCTCATTAAGTGTAGAGCTATGTAGCAGATTAACAAGATGCACAAGTCTTTTTCAGTATTTCTTTATGAATGTAAGCAGAGGTAGAAAGACTCTGGTTAAATTTTGACTGCATGGAAATTAGAAAAAGCTATCATTGCTGTTGGTATATGTATGCATACATATATTTATTTTGCACTGCATGATTAACAATTTAGCAAGATTCTGCTGCCACTAAGCATTGTATAAGTCCTTCTTCCTTGCAAAGAGAGGCTGGCTACGAAGCTCTTGAACTGGCCTTTTTGTCACCAAAATAACCTCCTATACAGCAATCCCAGGGCGAGCTTACGGCTGTAAATTACTAATGTGTAAGCAAACCACTGAATTTAAAGAAGAATATAGGCTTTTTTCTTCTCCAGATTTCAAGGACTCACCTTGTTTTTTGCCAGTTCAAAGACCTGTGGTGGAAAACAATAGCCATTATTGTGATGAAGATAAAATCTCTGAGAGAATGTATCTGATAGGAGTAAGGCTCCTAATTAAACATGTGATGGTTGAGTTGTAGGCTAATTGTCTTTCTCATCTGTTACCTAATAGAATTTTCTAACACTGACATTTAAAGTTTGTCGGTTTTTGCTCTCTTTCATTCCAAACCTTGACATCTCTGCCAAGGCCAACAACGAAATGAGCACATTAAGATAATAAATCTCCAGTGAACAGAACAAGTTATTTATTTTGGATGAACTAGGCTACACGTAAAAATGGGGTGTGTTTTGGGTTGACTGGTTACTGGAGGTGGGAGTGCTTTAAGAGTTGAATGCTTTTATAATAAGCTTTAGTTGTGGGAACATTTAAGCCTGAAATGTGAAAGAATGCAGACCTTTCAAAATATGGTATGTGAGAAAAATGTATGATTTAGTGATTCCATTTTGATAGAGGAAATAGCAATGCTTTGCTTGAACCAAATGATAAATTTCCTTTAAACTTTAGTCATATGATGATCAGGGAAACAAATTCCCTCTAAACTTTTGTCAAAGCAGTTGAGGGAAAAGTTAGGCATCTTAAAGTAACCTGCTATCTACAAGGACATGATTATATTTGTCAATGAGCGAAGTACTTTTTAAAGATGTTTTATAACAGCCTTAGAAAAATAAATAGAAGTGTTTATCAGAATCTGAATTGGGTTTATGGTCACTGTACTGTCAGACCAATTGTAAACATTAATTATTCTTGGACAAAACCACACTTGTTCCTTCAAGTAATAGAGATAATTGGGAGATGGTGCTGTATCATCAGTGTTTCTGCATTTGAGCTTTTTGACAGTGTGTGTTTTTTGAAAGGTACGTTGTTCAGCATGTAGTACACCTTTCCAACTGCATCTTGTATAGAAGTGTGGCAGGAAAAAGTCTTTACTACATCTTGGTACTTCTGTTACCATAAAATGCATCTTGAGTTCTCTGTGTAGCATTAAAAATGTATATAACTGGGAAGAGCTTTTGATATGTCGTGGAGAATAGTGCAGAATCGTAACTAGGTGCAGTAGGGATTTAGAATATATACAGCTAAACATCAATAATGATCATTGCTGCCTTTATATCTCTTGTCATTTTTACTACTTAAGCCTGAGAAAAAAAAGATATTTTGGTGCTGCATGGGGTGTTAAAATTTTTTGGGGGGATGCTAAGTGAATCTGTAGGCCACTAAGCTGTTCAGTGTTGGAGATTGCTGAGTCTTGGTGTACTGTTTAGGAGTGACATCTACAGCACTGGTATCCTCTTAAGATGGAAACAGCTAGTTCTTTGAGTGTACAAGCAAGATTCATGCTTATAGTGACTCTGCCGGGAGCTAACGTGACTAGCTTTAGGCAAATTTCCCTCCTGGCATTGTACAAGGGAAGGCTCAGTCCTGTTTGATTTTTGAGTTTGGGAGACTTAGTTACATCATGTTGAAGCAAATACACTATTTCCAGCAACCCACTTAAAACCCACTCCCACAAAAGTGTTCCTTGTTCCTTAGCTCACTGTCTGTGTGTTGAGAATCAAAAATGTCTTTGTATGTGTTATGGCAGGAGCAGTCAGAAGCTTATAGGATAGAGCCTATCAGAAGCGTGCAGTCTTGGATTAGCATCACTTCATAACAGAGACATTGTAGGTCTATTGAACAGGTAGAATAACATGAGGCATATTATTAAAATTAAGTTATTTAAACTTTTATGGCATTTACAACAAATTAAGTGTTCTACAATTAAAAAACCAAAATTGCTCAGTTTAACAAGCATTGCGCTACTGTGTAAATCTTTTCATGAGCTGTTTCTTGGTCCATCTCATTATATTATGTAATTGTGTGGCCTGGCTTGCTTCCAGTAAATTGCCTGTCTGGCCCCGTGGCAGTCTTGCCACCATCTCTTATTCAGCCTCTCTCCACAGGGAAGAGTCTGAAAAAAACATGCTAATGGGAAAGATGACCAGTGTTTACAATAAGCTAATGAGAAGCCCAGCTGTTTTGATAGGTTGCATAATCTTGGGAGAGGAAAATCCAGTGCCTTGAAGAGAAGGCAATACCAATTATCCTCTTTATGGTAACACTGTTAGAAGATGTGTTTTCATCTGTGTGCGTGGTCATATTTAAACTCTCCAGTCTGTCTTTTCTAAGTTACTTGCTTATTGCAGAAGGGCCTGGTGGTTTTATATTTTAACTGGAGGAAATATCTCTTGAATGTGTGTTGAATTTGGAAGTCTGATTTGGCTCAATTAAAATGTGATTAGGCTTTCTGTCTCCATTGTAGAGGCTGGAGAAACATTTAATGTTGAAGGCTGGCCTGCTGTTTTTGGCTGAAATATAGATAGAAATATGCAATGCTCTGAGAAATTCCAGGACTCCCACTAGGTCAAAAAATTTTCTCTCAACTATAGCATTTCATCAAGTTCCCTAGTAACATGTCTCCATGTATCACAGTCATTATTGCTTGGAAATCCACCAACTTTGCAATGAGCTGGGAGTATTTATTATATGTGTTGGATGGTATTCTCTTAGTAGAGAGGTCTGATTTAAAATAATTTCCATCCCTTCTGGTTTCAGACTGCATTTGTGTTACATGCTGTTGTTTTACTGTACGTTACATGCTTTGGATGAGATTAATTTGGTTACATGAGTATTTATCTAGTCTAATTCTATTAATTACAATATTTTTAATCAGCCTAATCTGGTATAATATGTTCAGGATCCAGTCAGTTAAATCTGGGCTAAAGCAGAAATTAGCTATATTTTCAGAAATGTACTTGGCATAATTCAAAACATTTTATACAGGAGATCTTAAAAATCCCTGAGCTAGTAATCTTGTTATAACCAAACTAATTGGGAAATCTAGGATAATGGCTTACTTCAGTATATGTAATCTTTAAATCTTTGTAAGAACTGTTATCTAGCTGGTCTTTTTATGGAATATCACTTTTCTGGGTGAAAATACAGAAAGCTTCACTTAATCAAAAGTTAAGATTTGTAGTGCACCTGTTCTCTGGTCTAAAACTGGCCAACAGCATAACTGAAATCTCACAACAGACCTTTCTTGGCTTTGGCACGGTGTGTTCGAGCAAGTTGTTAAGAGGTAGTCTAACAAATTACTTCATTAATCATTTTCAACTGAAAGAAGTGTGGTTTGCATATGGAACCAAACAACTCTTCCTTTGTTACCACGCCAGTCTAAAGATGTTGATAATACAGTAAGTTTATAGTAAAATGGGGCGCTAATGTTGCATGGAGTCTCAGTGTATTCAGTATTTTTGATCCTGTGATGTGCTGGATCCCCTAGGCCCCCTTATTCTAGGATGTGCATGTTTCAGGCTGATTTCATGAGGCTTCACAGTGAGTGCCTTGATGTCCATTTTCTTAATGAGGCACTTGGGAAGCAGAGGTAGCATATTCTGCATTGTGGGCCTCAGCAGCTTTTCCATGTGGCCCCATGCAGTGAAGGGTTGTCCATTCCCTTTTCAATATCCTGCCTATTCCGTCCTTGTAGAAGCACTATGCTAGCATTGGGAGGTGTCTCTGTGTCTGCATGACTTCTTAAAGGAAAAAAAAAGTCCTAAACGTTGCAAGTAGGGCATCAGTAAGTGTTGGCTGGGACCCAAGTTCCTGGAAATATTTGGGCACCCTGGGCTCATTCAACAGGCAATTCCTGTTGAATAAAGACGTTAGGCACCTCAGTAGCTTTATGGAACTCATCCAAAGTGAGGTGCTAGAGGCTACACAGAAGTTACCTGCAGAGCGAAAAGTGAACTGCTGGGCTCATAACTCCATGTCCAGTGCTTTAACCACTAGAGGACACTGCCTCATTATTATTAGGAAAAGTAATCATTACATCTTTAAAATGCCAAATTACAGGGGTTGTCTTTCTGTTGGCTTAACTTAATCTCAGATAAGATTTATTTTTTTATTTTGCACTGTAACTATCCACAGTGCTGCCATATGCTGAGATTCTATGTTGAGCTGAATAGGTGCCCAAAGAAAGATGGCTACGCTGCCCTTTCCCAGGTGAAAGCAAATACCTGATATTATTGCTCGGTGCCTCAAAGAAAGCAGAGCAACACTAGAAGACCCTGCAATGTTAAGAGCCATGCATCGGTTGGGCAAGCTCATCTGTGAGTGATCAGTCATGCTCACAGTTATTGTTACAGTCTCTTTCAGGCTGGGTAGGCTTTGGCCTTTGCTCTGAAGCACACTGACAGGGACTGTCTGAGAAGGTAGATCCCACACCTGTCCTGTGAGCAGCTCCACGGGGAGGCAGAGGGCAGCTGTCTGAGAGGGAGCCTGAAAGACATGTGCCTATCTCTCTGTTTGGGGTTTTCCCCAAAGGGCAGACTGGTGATGACAGAGTTGGTGTGACGATCTCGTGCTTTACCACTCCATATATAAAAACTGCTTTTATCTGCAACACATCTTGCTGGTTTTCAGCAGCTTCCTCTGTGATGAGTATTCATACTAGTGTCTGCTCCCCATAAATACAAGCTATCCCAAATACCCCTTTTATGTGCAAAATCAGGTATTGTTACATTAATAATGGAGATGCAAAGGGCCTCATGGAGCTTAAAAAAGAAAAAAAAAAAATAGAATTGTCTAAAGGTAGATAAATGTTGTAGTCCAGATGTATGAACCCCAGTAAACACCAGTGGCAGGGTCTGTATCTGGAAGGTAGACTGGCACATTTTTCATTTCCTAGGAGGCATTTCTGTGCTTTAGTCAGAAAGTATCTATGCAGATTTCCTTGATGAATGCTGCCAGAAAACACTATTTCACTTACAAATGCATAATAGCTTTATTAATTTCCATTGTTATAATTGCAGTGAATTCTTTTCTTGTATGGTGAACAGCTTTTCTGTTGTTTTGAGAATCATTTTAGCACAAAGGTCTCTTGAGGCTTGAGTTTGACTGAAAGACGGCCAGATGGGAAACATATTTTTGACTGACAGATGCCTGAGATTTGTAGCCCTAAAGCTTCTGGTAAACACGGGGGGAGCTCAGAACACAATGTTGTTTGGAAAAAGGGAATGTCAAGAATGGATAGCTAATATTTGTCCATCATGGAAACATATAGAGCTTGATCACTTTTATACAGCTGGAGGCCCAAATCAATTACATAAGCAATGATAAATGTAAATGGTTTTGTCTTCATTTTATTAGGAGAGCATTTGTGTTTGTCTTTAAAGCTTGCTATAGGACTGCATCTAACTCTTCTGTGTCAAACCAGATAATAGGTGATTTTTGCTGAGGCTAGCGTTCACTGCAGGTTTACCTCTAGTTATACCTCTTGGGCCTGTCTGTGCACGCAAACAGTTATTTGTGTTTTTGAACTTGAGCTGGCTCTTCTCTCTGGGGATGTTGCTTACAGCCTGAGCTAGCGCAGCTCCCCAGCTGCTAATGCAATCTCTGTGCAGTTTGAATAATATTTAGTGCTGTATCTGCTCTCATTTAAGTGCAGCTGATGCAAGGGGGGGTTAGCTTGAGTGCAGCTAACTCAAGTTAAATCTGTGATGAAAACAGCCTTAAATGGGTATGCTCAATAGGTTCTGCATATGTTCACAAAATTAAAAGAAAAACAATAAAATCACCCCACAAACACAAATGAACGAGTTGCTCAGATCAGCACAATTTAATGGATGAGCTGTCAAACACTGACGTGCCACCCCCAGTGCAGAGCAAGCGATACAGGGGATGCCCTCAGCTGAGCTGTGGTGCAGCAGCTGGGCTGCTCGGGGAGCACCAGCCACAGGCCAGCCCCGAATTTGAGGTCCACAGAGATGGAGGGAGCCCCCTGGCCATGGGATCCAGCGGCACAGCCGTCCTGGGGGGAGGGCCAGTTCTGTGGTTTAAGAGGCTTTTTCCCTTTATGCTCTCTGTCAAAGCAGGTTTATTTCCTTATGGTGATCTATTTTCTGTGTAACTGAATGTATTCTTGGTCAAAGATGTATTCTTTGAATCAAAGAAATGTGTAATTCTTTTAATCACACTCCTGGCTTATATATTTTGCATTTTGCCAAGGGGTGCTGCAGGCGAGCAAACTGGATGGATGCAGCGTGTGAATGAAAGCTACCTATGCCATGTATGACCAAAAACTTATAAAGCAAATTTAAAAATCTTGTTGCTTACAAGCAATGTTTTTCTTTTTATAAATGTGCTCACTACTGAAGTTGTGGAATGTTTTGGTTTTTTTTTTTTCAAGCGTAGTGCTATTATAAAGTGTTCTAGTGATTTGATATACGAGTATTATGGTTCACCAAAGTCTTATTGTATATTTCTGTTTCTTAAACACGACACCATCACTGAGTCACTGGTTAATGGCCTAAGCACTGTAATGTTTGCTGTCTTTTAATCGAGATCTGTTCTCATCAATGTTAACAAAAATGGTTATAGGTATGTCAAAGTTCAGTTGCGGGTTTTTTAGCATGGAAATATCCACTGTTTGGGCCGTTCTGCTTGGGGTGCCAAAGAAAGTAATCTCGGTCACGCCTCAATACCTGAGGGACCCCTGTGTATGAGAGACAAATCGAGGAAGGTCTTCAGGGCTCTGGTCTGTCCTTTTTTTGCACTGGATGTTTCGTCTATGTCGCTGTGGGACGGCTGAGCAGCATTGGAATCAAGGTGTCTGGCGTAAAACCCCATGGCAGCAGCACCGTTCTTTGGAAAGCAGGAGATAGGCCATGTGTGATCTTTCACCCCCTGCGTGGTCAGATTTTGTCTTGGATTCAAAAAAGGCCAAATTCTTCTCTTGTTAGTGGCTGTAAATGGGGTTCATCTCCATTGCTACTTCATTTGTGCTGCTGTGAATTAGATGCAGTTGATAGCAGAAGGTTGCCCAAGTTCCTAAATGCTCAGCAGTTTGTCTGTTGTTGGTGTTTTCAGATGTTGTCTAGCAGAGCTCAGCTTTCTGCCTGCTCTCAGGTACCTTTCCTTTGGAGATGAGCAGTGGTAGGACTGCATGTTGGAAATGTTTGGACTTGAATTGCAACCTATAGACAGTGGGCGTAGGGGTCCCACCACCTGAAGGTATTTAGGAAATGGAGGTGGGGAGCAGGGTGGACAGACCAGGAAGAGGATTTGTGAACTGGGTCTCTTGGCAAGAGCTGTCAGAGGAAATTTGTTCTGGACAGCTTCGTATTGGGAACCAAATTTTAGCAGTGGCGTAATCTTTAATGCCAAGAATTTTTATCCTGTCTGGTTGGGAGTATTAGAGTAGTTTAAGGTAGGTGGAGAGAGATAGAGAAAAGAGCCTACATGAGTTTTAAAATTTTTCTAGTGAAATTCTGCAGCGTTTGCTGTTATTTGCATTGTCTCCTTTGAATTTCACCCTGTTGCAGGGTCAGATTATCTAGAGGAATTAAATTCTGGTGATTAAATTCCATGTTAAAATGAGTAAGCATATTGGGACCCTTTAACACTAAATCACAGGGATGTTATATTAGACCCTGAAAAGACAGTCCAAAAATTACTTATTCAGTAATATTTTAGAAATTATTTTAGATGCCTGCCTTTTAATGTCTTCTGACATGTACTTTTTAAGTGATTTATCCATGCATTTATAAATTTCTCTTTTGCTTGGAATATAGCAGAACTAGGTCTTTGATATTTAGATCCTCATAATTGTTCTTGGAATTTTTCTTTGGCTGAAGATTTTGGCGCTGATGATGCTTCATGAAACAGTCCTGTGTCTGGATCTCATTCATCACAGATCTTGAAAAGAAATGTCTCTTGGCTTTCAGATAGGGCTATGGAATTTTTCAAAGAATGAATTGGAACTATAAAGTATGTGCATATTTAAGTGTAGATTCCTTAAATATGCAGAACTTATTTAAGGATCAGACTTGTATACATTCTGTTAATGGTAAGTGTAAATTTTAAGTGTATTATTGGCAACGGAATATGGACCTTTATATTAAGCTGGGTTTAAATATGACAGCATTTGTGAAATAAATTTATTTCCTTGAATTAATTCTGTTCTCATCAGGCATCATGAATGGAAATGGAAGTTTCCTGTATATTCAGCTTTTTATCAGCTTGCATGTGTTATTTCTCCTTACAGCATTTTGCACTGGGGTGTTCAGCAGCTCCCTGCAGAGAGCATTGAGCGGACCCTGTCTGGAGCTGGGATCCTGGCATTTGGGCGAAGCGTTGGGCAAAGGTAAAACATAAAGTCCATGCTAGCTCACAAATAACCAAAGGGCAGCAAAAAAAAAAAAAAAGGGTGTGTGTGTGGATCTTGACTACATGATGTAATAGGTTTTCTCTGTCTCTTATCTCGATGCCTCCAGTTCTGAAAAGGTGTTCATGGGCTGTGCTCTGTCCTGCTGCACTTCAACAGAACTACTTCTAGTCTGTAAAATTAAGCTCACACATCTATTATGTCAGGTTCAGGGCTTATCACTTTAACTGGAGCGTGGTTATTGGAGCCAATATTTGCTTTAGATGGGTCATCGGAATTATAAAGTAGGATATTGGGTTGGATTAAAGCAACTGAGCTCATATTGGCAAAGCCTGGCAGCTCTGACGTGGAGTCTTTAGATTTACATAGTCTTTTGTCTTGGGCCTGACCTAAATCACCAGCATTTAGGGACAAGAAATTAATTAAGTCTTGTCTCTGTACTGACTAAATCCCTGGCCTCTGCTGAGCGTACCATTAACGGAGCCAGCAGCAGTCATGTCTTTCCTTGAGACTATCATAAACTGCATTTATTAATGGCAGATTATATAAATTTCAGCCAAGTCTTTATCAGCACTTGGGCCAGACACCAGATAAACAGCTGGCCACAATTCTGGCCTCTAATAAAATTGTACATGAAACTTGAACTCAGTTTTGTGGTTTAAACACTCTTAAAAAAATGAGCTGGTTCCCCAGCCGTGTAAACTGGCAATGCTGCCTGAAGCCAAAGCAAGTCTGCTGCGATACATCCTGTAAGGATCCACCCCTTTTCTCTTGGTGGGAGACTCCTGGCTTCTGCCCTGGCCCCCACAGTGCTTGCGGAGGAGGGAGGATGAGGATGAGCGCTGCTGGGGAGGCTGCCCAAAGCCCGTGTGCAGGGCTGGCAGTGCACATGGGCACCCATCCCTGGAGCATGGTGTGCATCCCTGCTATCTCCTCAGCTTGGTTGTGCCTCACACTTCAGTATTTGAGATGAGTTTCCCTTCACATCTGGCTTGCAATTTCCCCTTAGAAGGATGGGCTCTGTGCTGTCAGTTGCACTAAGGGAAATTTCCTGCTGCTGGGAAGCGATTTGCTGTTCGTGATGTGCATGTGCAGCGGAAGGGGTGAATGAGCACAGACCGCACATGCCGGAGCTCCCAGGGACCATGCTTTCAAATTAAAGCAAAGTGACAATACAATGTAGGGTGAATGTTTGTAAGGCAGACTGGAGCAGCTCTGGCAAAGTTAGTGAGTGTAGCCTTTGTGTTATTTTTCTAAACTTTTTTTTCAAGTCTTTGAAATACTTTTTGACATCTGCTCTTCATTACACAACAATATAGCTGTCTTTTTAGGAAAAGAGACATTTTTCGTTATTCATTTCAAAGTTAACAAACACATTTTAAAGTGCCCACAAGGCACTGCAAGGGTTTTACTTTCAGGTGATTTGGCCATACAGCTGAGTCCAACTATAACACTGTTTTCTGTTCCATGTCTACATTTACCTTGGTCACAACTAAAACCAGGTGTTTATCAGAGTTCCTGGGTTTGTTTTTTATTAAAGAAATACTTTGACTTCGTCTGGATGGGTGACATGAAACTCTGGCAGGAAATCTGAACCTTGCGGTACTTCACGTACCGAGTTCATCGGCAAAAGCATTTTGTTCTTTGCAGGGACAACACAGTTGCATTGGAGCTTTTCCCTTTCCCATCAAAGGTATCACATGTAGTTCTCTTCTTTTACACCCAAGTGGAAAAATCTTTGAAGGGTTTTTAGCAAAAGTAATATATAAGAATTTTAAGACAGAGGTATGCAGTACTGAAAATCTGACCTCCATTTCCCCTTTCATGCCACATCGCATTAGCTGTATTTCTTTCTCTGAAACACCAGAGCTGGGGGTAGGACATGGGCTGCTTTCAGAAAGTACAGATGCTTTGAAGGAGAGGCCACAGATGCAGCATCTGTAAGAGTGAGTGCACACATACCTTGACTCTTGTCTTCAGTAATTATTGCTGCGCCACCTGCAGTTTCACATCTGGGAAAGTGTTGTAGGCACCTGGTTGGTTTTTTTTCTGACTCGCCTAGGAACCCTAAGTCCATCAGGAGTCAGATGTGAAGTGGGGAGAGATGGTGGGGTGGGGGTTGCTCTGAAGGATGAAGAGGAGGGGTCTCTGAACTTGACAGGTCCCACTTCTGTAGGAGAAGGTTGGGGGTTTTGGTTTGGTTTTGTGTGTTTTAGGAGAATCATTAAGCTTTTAGTAAACAAGGAAGGGGAAACTTTTTTTACAGAAAATAGTTGTCATCTTGGCATTTCAGTTGTTTCCTGATATTTACAATTCTTCACTTCTAGTTTTGTACATGTACGGTGAGTTTTTCTAATCTCTGGGACAGTCAGAGAAGACTCTTTAATTTTTAAAATATGAATTCCCCTTTTAGCAGTGCTAAAAGTTTATTTAAAAAAGAAAGAAAAGCTGTATTTATGGGCAATAATGCAGTTTCCTAAAGCACACAACCTCTTTTGATCAGGTAAACTAACCTGGAGCTGTGCAGGCGAGTTGGTGAGGGTACAGCTGAGATTTTTCTCTACCCCTGACAACTTCTGAAAATGTGATCCTGGGGCTTCCAACCTGTATTGCTCCATCTTTTTTGGAAGAGAAAAATACAACCAAGGAACAATAAGAGTGAAAAAACTGAGTCATCTGTAAAAATATATGGAGGGCCATCTGTAACTAACCAACACCCTGCAAGCTGCAAAGATGTGAATAGCAATGTAAGTGTCTTTTAGATTTGCAGTAGGCATCTTAATTTTCAGTCATTTGCAGAGTCCATGCCCTATTTTGTATTCTCGACCTGAGAGCAGAAATTGCATGTTTGTATCCATAACATGTTTGTTCTGTTTCTCATTCTGGATAGTGGCCGGGTGAAGTGTTGGAGCTGGAGCTGGGGACACACTGCCAGCTTGTTCATATTCTGCAATACAGGGAAACAGCTGAGGTGAGTTTTCTAAAATCTGTTGTTAATTAGAGATACAGCAGCGGGCTCATAGCTCAGTTACTGAAGATGCCTAATAAATCTGATGCCTCTTGTCTTTTCTAGTGTAAAGCAAATGTTGGGAAAAAAACCAAAGAGAAAGCTCCTGTCTGCACAGGACAGAAGAGCTTTAGCTATAAAGAATGTAGCTTCCTCATACCCATCCAAAGCATTTTGATAAAATGAGAGACAGTGTATCCCTGGGCTCTTATTTCCCCCCTCAGAGTTGTAAGTCTGTACCCTCAAAATATCTGAAGGTTATCTTTCAGACACAGGTCTCTCTTTGGAGTCAGGCTACTGCTGTCTGCTCACACTGATCCACTTTCTGAGAGTTTCAGTGTCATGACCCTAACACATATGACAGAAAATAAGAGCAGTTTGCTCTAAATTTAGAGCACAGCAGGGTGCAGCTAGGATTAAGCAGGACAGTGACCAGAGCAGCAAGGCTACAAGCTAACTCAGTTTGAGACTTGTTCCTGACAGTTGAACAGTATTGGCTTTATTTTATTGTATTGACTGCTGCAGTTTCAGAAGAAAGCTTGAGCTCTGGACTCATTCAAACCCCAAGCGGCTCCAAGCACGGTGGGTTTGGAAGAGCTCTGATCTGGGCAGACCTTCTGGGTCAACTCTGTTTCGGCTGTGTCCCGACCCACTTGCAAGCAGGGAGGCATCTCCTTGTTCAGCTTGCCAGGGAACTCCAGGGACTTTTGTTGCCTTGTTTTCATTTTGCCAGATACTATTTCTGGTCTTCATCCAAGCACAATCCTAATGCAGGATTATAGTGTTAGTCCTGAGCAGTGGGTTATGTGCAGTCAGAGCCCCCCTCCAGCCTGCACTTTTACCATGTGCTGTTTTTCTGTTCAGGTATGAAATGTTTTGGTGCAGTTTACTCCAGATGTGAGAAAGACATCGGTATCAGTTTAGGCTGAATCACTAAAGCTTTCGTATTGCTGTGGTTGACTCCAGAGTTATGTCTGCAGGCTATAGCGTTGCATCAAACTGCTTTTAAAGGTTATAGCACTTCTACACTTTAAAGGAATGATATAGCCTGCTTTACAACTGTTTACAGAAATCATTTAGATACAGTGTTGCAGTCCAAGGAAATAACTCCACAGTCTGCGTTATTAATGTATTTTTATCAAGCAGCTCATTCTGATGATGACGGTAACGTACAACGCATTCACTTTTTTTCCACAATAAAAACGGACAGTTTGTTTCTGGGGAAAAGAACTGTCAAACATGCTGCTCGTGAGTGATGGAGGGGAGGGAGGGAGAAAGATTTGACATTGAGTAATTTAAGGGATGTTCTAATCAGCTCCAACATTTAAGCAAGCTCCTTTTCATACATATATTGGGCCTTTTTCAGTACTAAATGGTTCCATTAAATGGTTTTCCAGGTCTTATGCTGGCCAGACAGCTATTAAAGTCAATGGGAGTTTAGCCTCTGTAAGAAATGGAGCATCAGTTCTTCTGCCAGGTGAAATATATCATTCAACAAAAGCTAAACTCTTGTTCAGAGAATCCAACAAGCTAATGTAAACAAGGATATAAAGCTTCTTAAATCCTGCTGAGCTGTTTTTGCAGAGGTAATGTCTTTTACAGCACTAAAATCAGTTCCATGGGAAAGCGAGCCGGGAACCACATTGGTGCTGCATCTCCAGCTGGAGGAGTGGGGACTGCTCAACAGGGACAGCCTTGAAATGAAGCGGAGTGGCAGAAAGCTGAAAGCAATTCTCCTGGTTTAGAAGAGAGAGTGGGTTCTTCAAGAAGCAAACCAAGACCATGTCTTCAGGAGCTTCCTGAAGCCTGCTGTGCTTAAAGCCCATCTCTAGAGACTAACAGGTTGCCTTGTCAGAAATGCCCTATACATGAAGCACTTTTGCAAACACGCTAAAGAGCAAAAATCCTCAAAAAGATCTTCGAAAAGGTCTAGAATTGCCAAGGTTGTGGGTTATTTGGTTGTGATGAGGTACAAATCTCCAATCAGAAAAGAGCCTCTCCAGCAGGTTGGTTCTCGCTAACGTATCTTAGTGCTTCCTCAGGCAAAGATTAAGAATGAAATATAATGTATTTCTTCCTGCAGAAACCTCAGAACATTTTTGGTTTCCCAGAATTGTGAAAATAGTTTGACAGTTAAACACTGAATTGGTTAGGAAAAGGGGGACAATCATTTGGTTTTCTTTACTATGAAAAATATTTTTCATATTGTCATTTCTTTGGAAAAGATAGTAGCTAAACCTGTCTATTTAAAAGATTCCCCCTCCCTCCCCCCGATATCTTGTTTTTCCAAAAAACCAAAACAACCCAGGAACATGTTTGTTAAGATGCAAATGGAATGTGTTACTGTTACTGAAGCTTCACTCACAAACACACACTCTCTCTCAATAATTTGATTAAAGGCTACTAAGTTGTGATAGGGAAGGTGTCCTGAAACCAGCTGTTCAGGGTGCATGTGGCCTGGTTCTAGCCAGGACAGGTAAATGTGAAAGGGAAAGAAAATTCCAGTCTTGGTGTGTGACTCCTGGAATGTAAATTGTGGGTTACAGCCCACGGCTGGGCAAACACAGGCCAGCACTCGCTCACATTCTGACAGGTTGGTTGCTTTTCATTTACCTCCATCAACACAGACGTAAAACTAGATACAGAAGAAGATTTCTCCTAACTTTTTCTCTTCCAGAAGGTGATGTTGCATCAAAGACTTCCATGGACAAGTGGTTACTAAAGAAAAAGGACGTGAATATTTCCTTTTTGGCTAACAGCTGAAGTGCACAGTTTCCTTCACTGTGTCATATAAATAACCTGGGCTGCTGTCTGCTGGCAAGTCCCTGCTCCTGGAAGGGGAACGGGTGGCACAGCAAGGCAAATAAATGCACTTACCTGATATTCTTAAATTAATTTAGTCACGGTACTGAAGGAAATGCACAGATGGAGGCTGCAGGCAAGGGCGGCCAGAGGGTTTTCTTCTTCTTTGTTCACTTCATTTTGTTTGCACAGAATACAGGGGCTGCTGGGGTCCCTCTGCTGTTGCAGGCTGTGCTGCCCAAGAGAAATTCCCTGACTCAGAAGCTGGGAGCAAACTGGTTTAGGGGCCAGGAGCTCTGCGGGGCCTGTCTCACTCTACTTCCCAGGCTGGGTTAGAGAAACTTGTTTTGCAGAGTTTTGTGCTCCCAGTGTTATTCCTGGGACATGGGCTTTCCTGGACACAGGCAGCTGCACCATGGGCACTTCTGGCATGGCCTGCAGCCTGCTGTAGACTTTAGGGTCTTAGAGACAACAAATGATCATAAAATGCTGTGGGAGAACATTATAGAGAAGGGCATGGACATCCATCTATCCTCCTGAAAAACAGGTCCCTATAATGTAACTGTGAAGTGTCTGTTAACCTTAGGATGTGGTGGTGTGGTGCTGGTAGTGGAGAAAACAATCCATCAGTGACAGGGACCTCAGCTGAGCACAAATTTGCTGAGAAAAGGTATGAAGCTACTTTGCACTCCCATGCTACATATGCTGAGATCAGACCCTCTTGATTTCTTTCATTCTTGTGGTAGGAAAAGCCTTTGGTACTTGCCAGGGTATATAGGAAGAGCTGCTGCTTGGCTGCAGAGATTCACAGGGAGAGACGTCCCCTTTGCTGCTATATCTCCCTGTGAGGCACTTCTGCGTACCTCCTCAGCTTACTGTATCCTGTGTTGCTTCCTGCTTTCCTAAACCTTGACAGCAGCCTGTAAACCTAGGGCCTTTTAGTAAGGTCTGTTGCGATAGGACAAGGGGTAAAGGTTTTAAAGTAAAAGAGGGTAGCTTCAGACTAGATGTAAGGCAGACATTTTTTACGATGAGGGTGGTGAAACAGTGGGGCAGGTTTCCCAGAGAGGTGGTAGATGCCCCATCCCTGGAAACGTTCAAGGTCAGGTTGGACAGGGCTCTGAGCAACCTGACCTAGTTGAAGAGGACCCTGCTCATTGCAGGGGGGTTGGACTGGATGACCTTTAAAAGTCCCTTCCAACCCAAACCATTCTATGATTCCGTGATTCTCTATTTCCCTCTGCCTTAGCCGTGAGACTCGGCAGCCGGAGGTTTTTAGATGCGCATCTGGACACGCTGTAGCCTGCGCAGCAGGAAGGGATCGACCAGAGGCTCGCTGCAGCGACGCGGGGTTTCACACTGTTTGTCATGGTTACTGCATCACAGTAAGCTCTTGTGGTACTGTGAACGTTTCTAGCTCTATAGCCAGTGGAGCATGAGCAATGGTAGGACTATGTTTAAAACCCTGTGGCAAGCCAGTCAATGCAAATGGCAGTCCCTGCCAGGTGAAAGCAAATCTCTCCCTCTCTGTCCGTGATATGGGGAGCCTAAGAAAGGTATCCTTCCCACCTACTGTGCCATTCATGGCAAGGCTTGTTTGTTGAGACAATGGACTGTATCAATCAGCCCAGGAGCAGCCGTAGTGAGCAGTTCAGTTGGCGGTGTTCAGGGCTCTGTAATCTACTGCTGGTCACCACTTGCCATGAGGTTTCTCTACCGGCCATGCAGGAGAACTGTAGCGGGAAGGAGACTTGACCACGCTTCCCCATTCTTCCAGCTCTTTTATCAGTTCAGGAACAGGTCAGATGGCGTCAGAAGGTGGCTTGTATTGTAGGATAAAGGGGCAGGACCTGGACCTCATGCTAATGACCTGTTTGCAACAGGTTCAGCGTCAGGGCTGCGTTGATGCGAGGTAGACTGTGGGGCAGAGCGCGTGGTGCCCCTATTTTTCCCACTTTCCCCGCGAGTCCACCCACAACTGACCCTTCAATGCATCAAACCGAAAGTCAGTCTAGCCTAGGGTCCCTCACCTGTGGGTGAAGCCCAGGATGGCACGTAAGAGCGAGGCAAGCACGTGATAATTCCCGTGTGCACTCTCCTGTGCCCCTGCAATCTACAGCACCAATTCTGCAAGCAGCGGTGGGGCCTGGTGACCTCTTGGCTGGCTCCTGGCCGCGCTCCAAACACTCCTGGTTCCAGGCCACGTGCAACACCCCTCGAGGATCAGATGGACCAACATACGGCCCCTCAGGGCTTTCTTAGCGGGGGAGATCTCACGTACACAGAGGAAGCCCTCGCTAAAGCACCAGAGGGAAAAAACCATCATCCTCGCTTCTCGGGGTGAGGTGTTAAAACCCGCTCCCCCTCAACACTTTTACACCTTGTTGGCAATAGTAACTGCAATCTAAGCCAAGGTCTCAGAACTAAGAACAGGCCCAGCCTCCCTTTAGTCTAAAAAGCCATGTGCTTCCTGTTGTATCCCCCCGACCCAAACCTGCCTTTTCTGTACTAATGAACGGCCTTGGTTGTAAATGTGTGTTTTGCTTCGGTGTCCTGTGAACAGTGGCCACAGCCGTAGCAGCACAGCTGAACCCTTACGGATGCTTCAGCTAGCCTTTCAACACACCCTTCAAGCAGTGGGGTGGTCACCGCTTTGTTACTCTCAAGGCAGAAAAAGCCTGGCTCAGGGAGTGTCTTAACAGGAGGCTCAGCGCCCACATGTGGAGATCCTTTGCAGCACCCCCAATTGGTGATGGCCCATCAATCAGGGCCCATCCAGGGCCCATTAGTTAGCGAGGGCCTTTGTTTTGCCTCCAGTACATTTGCTTGTCAGGCTTGTGCCCCCCCGGAGATGTTCTCGATGGCTTCCCTTTTTCCTGGGTATCCCATCTGAGGAAGTCCACGGCCAGATGATCCTGCTGCAATAAACTTTCCCTCACCCCACAGACCCTCACCAGTCCGTGCAACTGGCCAGGTCAGGCTCCCGTCACTGCCTCCCGCACCGTGCGTGGGTCAGGTTGGTGTCGCTGTCTGTGGCTGGCCATGGCCGGGGGCTCCCCCGGCCCCTTGGGGCCCTGCCGCTGATCGGAGGAGCCCCATGCCTGGCTCCTGCCTGCCGACACCGTGGGCATCCACGACTGTGCCTGGGCGTGCAGCTCAGCCAGCGCTGGTGCCTCGCAGTTGGTACCACCCGGACACTTGTGCGACAGCTCTGTCCGTCTTTATTTGGAGAGAAAGGGCTGATCCCCAAAGCTGGGGGGGGGGTGGGTGTGTGTCTGTCAGCGCACCCCTAAGCCCTACCCTGGCAGGGCCGTCTTCAGCCATTGCTGGAGGGCCGGACCAGCGGGCTCAGGGGGTAGGGGGGCCATTTTGTTTGGGGCTGGGGCTGGAGGGCGCTGGGCTGGTTCCGCTGCAACAGGGAGTCTGGGGACGGGCTGGGGGGCTGTGGGGAGGGCGGGTGCACCGGTTTTCCAGGCAGGAGCGGCAGCTGCTGGTGTTGGGCCCAGCTCTCAGGGGTGCCAGGGCGTCTGGTCTGGCTGTCTGGGTGCAAGGTGCGGTCAAAAGTTTCCAGCCAGCATACTGAAAGATCCAGGGAGGTTCCTGTGGAGAGAGGAGGCTGCTGAGGCCCTCAGCTGCAGACGGGACACAGGGACTCTCCTCCAGAGCACGGCCCAGAGCTGGCAAGGCTCACCGCCACGGGCTGAGCTGCTGGCACACCTTGGCCGAGGTGGACACCTGCACCACACGGCACCACCGAGCAGGGGGATTCCTCTGGGCAGGTTCACTGGTCAGGAGCGGGAGCTAGTGCGCGTCTCGCTTTCTAGGGCAATCTCATGCCCCGCTCTCTCTTCCTGACCTCGCTTTGCCTATGCCTGTTGCTCCTGGGGGCTGCTCTTGTCCAGGCAGGGTCAGTTTGACTGGCTCCAGTCAGAGCGGGCTCCCGAGAAGGCGGCCCAGGACTTAAGAGGCCAGTTAAAGCACCTGCCAGCAGCAGAAACCGCAGCAGAGTTCTTTGGCCAACCACTAACTCACCACTCGACAGCAGCCCGACTAGAAATGCTTCGTGGCTACGAGCAGCCATTGAAGGAAGCAGTGGGGGGCAAAATCAGCAACTCACTGTTTTTCCTTCCTCCATAGCCGGATCATGATGCAGCACAACAGTATCTCAATTGGCACGGAAAGCACGATTCCTGCTGTGAGTATCATACAGGCCCTTCGCACGTCTGAGGGACAGAAAGCACTTGCGGTGCGCTGGGCGTTGTAGACGCTTGTGGTTGTCTCGCCGGCCACATCTGGAGGAGCAATTTGGGACGTTAGTCCGTCCTGTGCACCACTGGTAAGCTTGCAGCATGTTTGAGGTGGCCGGGAGGTTCTCTGTTTCCCCCCAGTGCTGGTGCCTGGAGGCACGCTCCCACCCTTTGGGAGAGGCTGTCCCACCGAACAAAACTCAGAAGGCCAGAAGGAGAGCACGGCGGGGAGCGGAGCTGCTTGACCAGTTGCTCCTTCGAGGGACACGGCCAAAAACCATCCCTGCAGCAGGCAGTGCCACCCCCAACTCTCCCTCCCGCCGGGCCAGCTCCCACACCCCGAGGAGATGGAGTCAGGCCTTCTCAAGAGGCACTTGAGCCTTGCTCGCCCCTTCTGCCTTTCCTCCAGCATGGGCACCGCTCATGGCCGCTTGCGGGTTTCAGGACCTGTCTCCTGTCCTTAGGGACCCCAGCAAGACTGCTCAGTACCTGAGTCCATTCGAAAAACTTGGTGTATGCTGCCGTGGCGGTCTTCTCCGGGCTTTGACAGCACTGCCAAAAAGCAGAGATGACAGGTAAAGCCTCAGCACGGCTCAGGCACGGAGGATGCAGGAGGGCGGGGAGGTTCCCTCTAAGGCCCTGCCCAATGTGGGAGTCAGGCCATCGCTCTGGACCTCAGCTGACAGGAGGGATCCCGCTCTGTGCTGCTCTTGTGCCTTGGGCCTCTGGGGACTCACAGCAAGCTCTGGGACGCAGCTACAGCGGGAGGTACATTCGCGCAAGAGTCACATCTCCCATCATCTGCGGAACGTGGTCCCGGTGCCTCGAACCCAAAACACTCTCAGCTTTGGCTGCTGACGTGACGTGCAAGAGCAGGCACTGGGGGAAGAGCCTGCTGACACACAGCGACCATGATGGCTGACACCGGCTGACCACGGGACAGCAATTACCTGGCGTGCCGGTGGCTTGCATCGCCTCTCTTTCTTCAGCAGAGCCTGGCAGTGAGCCACTGCTTCCTTCCAAAAACGCCTCCCTCCGCACAGCCTCTCGGTCCGTCTCTTGAGAAAGAAAGCAGGACAGTTGGATCAGTGGAACTGTTCCCCATCAGGAGATGGCACCTTCAGGAGGCAAGACTTCTCAAAGACAGTGATAAGGTTTAGAAGAAATGCCTGGGCTTTTGGGGCTGCGCCTAGTCACTACTCCAAACAACAGCCATGCCTGACCTGCTGGGAGACCAGGAAATTGCACGCGATCTTCTGGTTTGCATCGCACGTAGTGCATTTTTGGCAACGTGTAAGGTGATGCTAAATGCCTGCCTTCAAAGAGGATGGGAAGAAGCTGCAGCCAGGCCAGCCGGGGAAACAGGCCGCCTGAGAAGGGCTCCTGCGCAAGGCCCTCGTGCCCTTCCCTGTAAGCACCAGCAACGGTCACATTCGTCCCATCCCAAAAAGCCTGCTGAGTCAGCATCTCCACCCGACTCCCAGCACTAGGAAAGGGCAACCAGCATTGCTTGGGACCTCGCTCCTGCCTGGAACTGGCCCAGTGGCAAGCAGTGCTGCGTGTGAGCTGAGCGAGCACAAGTTCAGCACACGCCAGGCCCTCAAATCTGCCTACCGACCTCTGCACAAGCCACCTCTGAGCCGCACTGGTAAAACTGGGGCAGCAGCTGCCCCTGGCACTCGGCTTGAACCACGACTGGCAGCAGAGGCTCTGCACCATCTCCGTGGCTCGCCAGCCACCTGCAAGGCATGGAACCCAGCGTCGCTGCTGCGAGGCTCTGATCGATCCCTTCCTGCTGTGCAGCTACAGCATGTCCAGACGTGCACCTAAAACCTCCGGGTGCCGAGTCTCACGGCTAAGGCAGAGTGAAATGTACCCACCGTGTCCTCTCTCGAGTTCCTCCAGCATTTGCCCTATGACTTCAGGTAGCTCTGTGGGCTTTTTTCCTCCTTCAGCCTGGTACTTCGCTCTTGGAGGACCTTAGCAGAAAGGATTTGGTTCAATGTCACACAAATAAATTGCAGAAAACCAGCGCAGAGCCTGTGAGGTCAGCACAGACTACTCACCCCTGCGACGCCAGCCTGGCTCTAGTGCAGCATCCAGCCGAGGAGCCGGAAAAGTCCTCCGAACGGGCACATCTGTAACTAAACACCCAGAGAAGCTTCCGTCATCTCTTGTGATCTACACCGGCAGAACGGAATCGCAGAAGCGGTAAGGGGATCACGCAAGGCGAGGGCGCCACACATAGAGGCGCCTGGCTGGCTGACCCTTGGGCTTGGAGCTGGCAGCTCTCAGAGGGAGGAAGAAGCCATGACGTACCCATGCCATCTCCCGGAGGCGCAGCCCTGGAACCCAGCCGGGAAGCTGGATCACCTTCGCCTACAGGCACGGCTGCAAAGAAGCGCAGGACAGAACAGCTCCCGTGACACAGTTCAAGAAACTTCTTCAGATCGGAGTGGCAGTGAGCACACTCCAAAGACGGGGTTACTCCACGGCACTCGTCTCTCCCTTCCGCTCAGGAGCACGGTGCAAAGAGTTACCGCGTGCCTGCAGCGGCACCGTGCTGGGACGAAACGAGCCACGTGTGCAGCTGCCGGGAGAAAGGACTCCCTGGAGCGCACTCACACCAGCTCTAAACTCAACGCCAACAAGCCCGCTGGCTTGGCAGTGGGCACCGGCAGCAGCTCAGGCTCCGAGGGGCCGGCAAAGACAGCTTTGCAAGGCAAAGCGCCTCGGGGCACATCACTGAGCCCGACCCATTCCCTCTCTGCTCTTCTCCTTGTCTGAGCATTGGCCACGGAAGGAGCAACTTGCATTTCACACGGAAAGAAGATTAAAAGGTAAATGCTCCTTCCTCCCCCTGACTTACCTGTGGGATTGCTCTCAGGCTCGAGGACAGGAACAGGCCAAGAAGTCGGGAAGCCGTCAACTTGCAGAGGATCTGAAGGAAAATTGCACGTGAATAAGCTCTTGCCACATTGTCGATGCTTATTCTTTGAAGGAAGGGGACACTGAGAACTTACCTCCAGGATGCCCCAAGGGCTCCAAACCAACGTCCAGCCGAGAAGCTGGATAACCATTGCCACCACCCTCATCTAGAAGCAAGCACAGATGAGAAATGTTTCCATTGCATGCTGGGATCCACTTCTGCCTTAGTGAACTGCAGGCACTGGAAGGGGGTCAGGTACCAAGGTGGGAGCCAGGCGTAGGTGGAGATTGCCAAAGCTGCAGAGGGGCCCAGCGACCTCTTGTCTGGCACCTGGCAGCTCTCCAAACACTCTTTCCAGGCCACGTGCAATGCCCCTCGAGGAGCGGATGGCCAGGAGAGCTCTCACGCACACAGAGGAAGCCCTCACTAAAGCACTGGAGGGAAAACCCATCATCCACGCTTCTCGGGGAGAAGAGCCCGCTGGCCCATGAAAGGCTGCACCAGCGCCGCCCGCTTACCTGCTCCCCGTGCTCGCCACGGAGCAGCCCAGGCAGCCCTGACATGGAGGCCCACCAGGAGGAAGAGGAGGAGGAGGAGGCAGTGGGCAGGGGCCATGGCCCCCTGTGCTTGCACCATGCCGCCGCTGCTGCTGCTGCTGCTGCTGCTGCTGCCGCCGCTGCTGCTGCTGCTGCTGCTGCAGTTGGGGCCGGGGGCTGAGCGGTCGGTGGGTGCTTGTGGCCGGTGTGGCACCGTGGGGCTCTGTGACCTTGCAGCCCCTCTGTGACCTCACAGCTGGGCCGAGGCTGCGTGGGGACGGCTCTTCAAGGTGCTCGTGGCCAGCCGCTGGAGCACAGCCAGGGGAGCTGTCCTCCTGGGGAGGGGAGCACGTCCCATCAGGCAGCTCCGTCCAAGGGCTGGGACACAGTCCCACCTGGGGCTGAGCCCGCAGCTCTGCCCTGTTTTCTGGGCACTGTCGCAGGGGCAGCGAGGAGCTCACAGTCCCCCAGAACAAGAGGAAACCACAGCCAAGGGATTTTGGACCTCCTCAGGTGCTGTTAGCAACAGCTCCTGAGGCTCAAGAGTGAGTGATTTCCGTCTCGAGACAAGTGCAAGAGCCCCTCATGTAGGCAGCTTCCAGGCTGGAGCCCAGGTTGGCACCTTGGGGGACCCCAGGGCTAACGAGTCAGTTTTGTCTTATGGGAAGGATGAAGCCTGTACTTTTCCATTTCTTCTTCATGTGACATTTAAGGGAATACTTCTTTCTGTCAGGGTCCTCAAAGAGCAAAGTCAATCAATAAAGCAGAAGAAATAGCCTCTTAAATTTTTTGTCATGCAAAAGGAAATGTTGAGAGAGCACACAGTGGGTATACGCTGCCTGACCAACGTAGTGGCCTTCTGTGATGGAGTGACTATGTCAGTGGACCAGGGAAGAGTTGCAGATGTCATCTCTCTGGGCTTCTGAAAGGCCTTTGACACAGTCCCCCACAACATCCTTCTCTCTAAATTGGAGAGATACGGATCTGTGTGGTGGATAAGGAATTGGTTGGATGGTCGCGTCCAGAGGGTAGTGGTCACTGGCTCAATGTTCAGATGGAGATCGGTGATGAGTGGTGTCCTTCGGGGTCCATACTGGGACCAGTACTGTTTAATACCTTCATCAGTAACATAGACTGTGGGATTGAGTCCACCCTCAGCAAGTTTGCAGACGACACGAAGCTGAGTGGTGTGGTTGACACGCCTGAGGGACGGGGTGCCATCCAGAGGGACCTGGATGAGCTCGAGAAGCAGGCCTGTGTGAACCTCATGACGTCCAACACGGCCAAGTGCAAGGTCCCGCACCTGTGTTGGGGCAACCCCCAGTATCAATGCAGGCTGGGGGATTGATGGGCATTTGGATTGAGAGCAGCCCTGCTGAGAAGGATTTGGGGGTACTGGTGAATGAAAAGCTGGACATGAGCCAGCAATGTGCACTCACCATCCAGAAAGCCAACCATATCCTGGGCTGCGTCGCGAGAAGCATGGCCAGCAGGTCGAGGGAGGTGATTCTGCCTCTCTACTTTGCTCTGGCAAGACCCCACCTGCAGTACTGCGTCCAGCTCTGGAGTCGTCAGCACGGGAAAGACATGGACCTGTTGGAGCGGGTCCAGAGGAGGGCCACAAAAATGATCAGAGGGGTGGAAGACCTCTCCTGTGAAGAAAGGCTGAGAGAGCTGGGGTTGTTCAGGCTGGAGAAGAGAAGGCTCTGGGGAGAGCTGATTGTGGCCTTTCAGTGTTTAAAGGGGGCTTATAAGAAGGATGGGGAGAGAGTTTTTAGTAGGGTCTGTTGTGATAGGACAAGGCGTAAAGGTTTTAAAGGAAAAGAGGGTAGCTTCAGACTAGGTGTAAGGCAGACATTTTTTACGATGAGGGTGGTGAAACAGTGGGGCAGGTTTCCCAGAGAGGTGGTAGGTGCCCCATCCCTGGAAACATTCAAGGTCAGGTTGGACAGGGGGCTCTGAGCAACCTGATCTAGTTGAAGAGGACCCTGCTCATTGCAGGGGGTTTGGACTGGATGACCTTTAAAGGTCCCTTCCAACACAAACCATTCTATGATTCTACGTTTCTATGAAACCAAAGCTGCTGATGATGCTTTTGCTCGGTACTTACTTTGTGCAGTATGCACCCCTGGGGGGCCCTGGTTTATTGCTGATTTTCCCCGATAATACTGCAGGAACTACTTTTTTTCCTAGTGCATTCCTCCATATTTGGGAGTTATCCCTAAATATGAATTATTGCAAGGTGGAACTGATGGCTAACATGATGGATAACCTGCAGGTGCTGGCCAGCGTGGTCCCAGTGCCTGGTAACGCAAGCAGCAGCAGGCTGTCCAGCTGTCCATACATGCCCGGTCCTGGAGGGCTCATCTCATGGTGGCTCTGCACTAGGGAAGGGGGTATAGAGCAGAACAGCAAAAAAAGGCATCAGCTCCAGTAAGGACTTTTCTCAAGTGTCTGTGAAACCAAGGGTGTTGTTTGTCAGACGCAATGCTCAGGTTTGTGGTGATGAGACCTGTCAAGCCTCACTGCAGGGGCTGGTCTCAGCTGCGGTTGTCACTTGGTGGTGTGAATTTAGCCCTGAGCTGGAGGCTCTGCCGGTGGTAGGGACCCATGTCCAGCTCTGCAATGATTCACCAGGCAAAATGCGGATCTCAGGCTGGATCCTCTGCCCTTCGTGCACAAGGAGGGGCTGCACACACCCTCCATGAGCATTTTCTCTGCTTAGTCCTTTGGAACAGACACAAAAGGTTTCCAAGGGTGTTTCCGTGTTACTGTGTTTTTCCCTGTTTGAGTTACTGGAGGCTGCTGAAGGACAGACGACTGCTCCCATGGCATCTCTCACACTCCTTCGATTGCAGACGCTGCTGAGGAGCACTGTGAGGATGTGGAACGTGACCTTCTCTTCCTTTCCCCCTGCCCTGCTGCCCCCACGAATCATGGGCTGGCTACTGCCCCTGCATGCATGGTCACTCTGCAAAGGGCTCCTCAGAGCAGGTGTTACCATTAGTTTACTCCTTTGCCTCTGTACTGACATTTTTATACACAGACAGCAGCTTGCAGTCCTGCTGGCCTTTTAATGCAAAGAAAATACCCTGTTCTATTGCTGTTTGCTTTCTTTTCCTTGTGCTGCTTTTCCTTGTGCTTGGCTGCAGTGGGATGGGAGGGTCTGCAGCCCCACTCCTGCAGGCAGCTGCTTCCTGGCCATCGCCCAGAGGCCAGCCCGGCCTCTCTTCCAGAGAGACCTCCCAGGGAAGGTGCCTGGTTGGCAGCAAGCAGCATTGCTATTGCTGCTGAAATATCTGCTTTGGGCCTCTCTTTCTGGCAAAAACCATTGTGTGCTCTTCTGCTCCTTCTGGCCTGGCCCAAGGCCGGGCTGGCTCAGCACACATGGCTACCTGGGGCAAAACACCATTGCTGCTTGACTTGTTGAAGTGTGAGGCTTGCTGCAGGTGGCTGATCGCCTCTGTAATGTTTGCCCCCGTGGCCTTCTTTGCTGAATGTCCCCTTGTGAAGGCACCTCTTCAGCATCCATCTGAGTGTGGATGTATCTCCTGAACAACCTTCTGATGTTGCATTTGGGGGGTGGGATCCCACAGCTGGGATCTGCTCTGCCCCAGGGGACCCCAGCTGACCCGAGGAACCTGACTGACTCCAGGACCATTCCCAGGTCTCCTCCCTAAGCTGCACCCCACGTCTCGTCCTGAGGGCACAGCACACCAGGGCAAGACGGACATTGGCTTAGCACAGGAATTTCTCAGCCTGTCACTACTGACTCATAACCAGAGTGCACAGGAAAACTGTAGCTGCGTTTCAAAATACCAGATGTTTTGCTGTTTCCTTCCCACTGTGGATTTTCCATTGCCCCAGCCTTGGCCCTCTGGCAGCCTGCCTGGACGCTCTTCCCATTGTGCTTTGGCAGTCCCGCTGGTCCAGGTCCTCCCATTTCTATGGAAAGCCCTTCAGGTCAATGAGTCCCCATTCCGCCTTATTTGGAAGCATGTCCTGGTGAGACATGATTCACAGAATTTGCACCAAGACATTCAGTGGTGACATGGTCAGCTCCTAAATACGCCCAGAGTCCACAGGCTTCGTGCCACTGGATAGCCCGAGTTGCAAGCGTGTCCTTGTGGAGGATCTGGAGGGGGAGGCTGGTCAGGACAGCAGCCCCCATGCACCCGCAGCCCCTGCCCATGGGTGGTCCTGCACCTCCTGGGGTGTGTGGAGCAGCAGGTCATGGCCTGGCAGAGGCAGCAGCCATGGCAGGTAGGTGGGCAGTGCAGTGAGGGGTGAAGTATTGCATGCATATACTACATAGATGTGTTTACAATATTATGTGTGCAATATTATGTACACATTTTTATTAAATATTACAATTTGAGAAGATTTTGGGAAAGTGGGTTAATTTCAAAGGTATTGGTAAAGAATTATTACCACTGTTTTCCTGGCTTATTTATGATTCAAGAACATTATATGTTATTTTTTTCTTCTAATACCTTACACAAATTACCTCGGTGTCCATGCAACAGTTCCTTTTTCCCCAAGCCTTTGCTTTTTGTTTCCCCCTTGTCGTGGTTTAGCCGCAGCCAGCAACTAAGCACCACGCAGCCGCTCGCTCACTCCCCCTACCCCGATGGGATGGGGGAGAGAATCGGAGGAGTAAGAGTGAGAAACACTCCTGGGTTGAGATAAGAACAGTTTAATAATTGAAATAAAGTAAAATAGTAATGCTAATAGTAACAGTATAATAATGATAATAATAATAATGATACACGAAGCAAGTGATGCACAATGCAATTGCTCACCACCCGCCGACCGATACCCAGACAGTTCCCGAGCAGCGATCGCTGCTCCCCGGCCACCCCCCCCCCAGTTTATATACTGAGCATGACGTCATATGGTATGGAATAGCTCTTTGGTCAGTTTGGATCAACTCTTCTGGCTGTGCCCCCTCCCAGTTTCTTGTGCGCCTGGCAGAGCATGGGAAGCTGAAAAAGTCCTTGACTAGCATAAGCAGTACTCAGCAACAACTAAAAACATCAGCATGTTATCAACATTCTTCTCCTACTAAATCCAAAACACAGCACTATGCCTGCTGCTAGGAAGAAAATTAACTCTATCCCAGCCGAAACCAGGACAGTATCCACCCCTTATTCTATACCATCTACGTCATGCACAGGCCCTCTCCTTTCCAATGTGTTCTAATTCATCACCACCGCTTTCCCTATCTTGATATACACACAGATATCATTCCCTTCGTCTAGGGCCCATCCCTCTAAAATGTCCATTGAGTTCATTTAGCCCATGACTTTGGGTTCCATCTGTTATCACAGTCTTTCAGAGCAGGAGAGGTGGTGTGCAGTGTTGGACTGTTGCATGCTGAAGTCAGTTCTCATTCCAACATGGTTTCATCAAAGTTCATTTTCATTAAGCTGGGCAATTCTTACTGCAATACCATTGATGCGGCATATAGCAATCATAATATATAGTATTATATACTTAATATTAACCTACTATATTATTATATTAACATGCAGTTAAGAGATAACATATAGTTAAGAGATAACATACAGTATTATAAAGCAATTAATATTATACAATTCAGTTCATTGGCTATTTTCACCCAAAATCAAATTCCCTTGAGGTACACATTGGGCTTCCCCATCCTTTCGCATCACCCACCAAGTGCACCCAGGTCCTTGAGCAAAAGCAATCCCACGAATGGGTTTGCCTTTGCCAGAGGGGGAAGTAACCCAGACTGTCTTCCCCAGCATATTTTTCATGTGCACTACAGGAACTTTATCTCCTTCTACAGTACGTAAAAGTTTTGATTGGGCAGGGCCAGCTCGATTGGCAGATCCCCTGGTGTTGACTAACCAGGTGGCTTTTGCTAAATGCGTATCCCAATGTTTAAACGTCCCACCACCCATTGCTCTCAGGGTAGTCTTTAACAATCCATTGTATCTCTCAATTTTCCCAGAGGCTGGTGCATGGTAGGGGATGTGATATACCCACTCAATGCCGTGCTCTTTGGCCCAGGTGTCTATGAGGTTGTTTCGGAAATGAGTCCCGTTGTCTGACTCAATTCTTTCTGGGGTGCTGTGTCGCCACAGGACTTGCTTTTCAAGGCCCAGGATGGTGTTCCGGGCGGTGGCATGGGGCACGGGATATGTTTCCAACCACCCAGTGGTTGCTTCCACCATGGTGAGCACATAGCGCTTGCCTTGGCGGGTCTGTGGGAGCGTGATGTAATCAATCTGCCAGGCCTCCCCATATTTATATTTCAGCCATCGTTCACTATACCCAAGGGGCTTGAACTGCTTGGCTTGCTTGATTGCAGCGCATGTTTCACTCTCATGAATAACCTGTGCAATACTGTCCATAGTTAAGTCCACCCCTCGATCATGAGCCCATTTATACGTTGCATCCCTTCCTTGATGGCCTGAGGCGTCATGGGCCCACCGAGCTATAAATAATTCACCCTTATGTTGCCAGTCCAAATCCACCTGAGCCACTTCAATCTTAGCAGCCTGATCTACTTGCTGGTTGTTTTGATGTTCTTCAGTGGCCCGACTCTTAGGTACATGAGCATCTACATGACGAACTTTTACAACCAGGTTCTCTACCCGGGCAGCAATATCTTGCCACAATGCGGCAGCCCAGATTGGTTTGCCTCTGCGCTGCCAGTTGCTCTGCTTCCATTGCTGCAGCCACCCCCACAGGGCATTTGCCACCATCCATGAGTCAGTATAGAGATAAAGGACTGGCCACTTTTCTCTTTCAGCAATATCTAAAGCCAGCTGAATGGCTTTCACCTCTGCAAACTGACTCGACTCCCCTTCTCCTTCAGCAGTTTCTGCGACTTGTCGTATAGGACTCCATACAGCAGCTTTCCACCTCCGATGCTTTCCCACGAGACGACAGGACCCATCAGTGAACAGGGCATATTGCTTTTCATTTTCTGGCAATTTATTATACAGTGGGGCCTCTTCAGCACGTGTCACCTCCTCCTCTGGTGATATTCTAATGTTTTTTCCTTCTGGCCAGTCCATGATCACTTCCAAGATTCCTGGGCGACTGGGGTTTCCTATTCGAGCCCGTTGTGTGATCAGTGCAACCCACTTACTCCATGTAGCATCAGTTGCATGATGTGTAGAGGGGACCCTCCCTTTGAACATCCAGCCCAACACCGGCAGTCGGGGTGCCAGCAGGAGCTGTGCTTCAGTACCAACCACTTCTGAAGCAGCTCGAACCCCTTCATATGCTGCCAGTATCTCCTTCTCAGTTGGAGTATAGCGGGCTTCGGATCCTCTGTATCCCCGACTCCAAAACCCTAGGGGTCGACCTCGAGTCTCCCCTGGTGCTTTCTGCCAGAGGCTCCAGGTAGGGCCATTCTCCCCGGCTGCAGTGTAGAGCACATTTTTAATATCCTGCCCTGCCCGGACTGGCCCAAGGGCTACTGCATGAACTATCTCACGTTTAATTTGTTCAAAGGCTTGTTGTTGCTCAGGGCCCCATTTGAATTCATTCTTCTTCCGGGTCACTTGATAGAGAGGGCTTACGATCTGGCTGTAATTTGGAATATGCATTCTCCAAAAACCCACAACGCCTAAGAAAGCTTGTGTTTCCTTTTTGCTAGTTGGTGGGGACATAGCTGTTATTTTGTTGATCACATCCATTGGGATCTGACGACGTCCATCTTGCCATTTTATTCCTAAAAACTGGATCTCCTGTGCAGGTCCCTTGACCTTACTCTGTTTTATGGCAAAACCAGCCTTCAGAAGGATTTGGACTATTTTCTTTCCCTTCTCAAAAACGTCTTCTGCTGTGTTGCCCCACACAATGATGTCGTCAATGTACTGCAGATGTTCTGGAGCTTCGCCCTGTTCCAGTGCTGTCTGGATCAGTCCATGGCAAATGGTGGGGCTGTGCTTCCACCCCTGGGGCAGTCGGTTCCAGGTGTACTGAACACCCCTCCAGGTAAAAGCAAACTAGGGTCTGCACTCTGCTGCCAAAGGGATGGAGAAAAATGCATTAGCAATATCAATTGTGGCATACCACTTAGCTGCCTTTGACTCCAGTTCATATTGAAGTTCTAGCATGTCTGGCACGGCAGCACTCAGCGGCGGTGTAACTTCGTTCAGGCCACGATAGTCCACTGTTAGTCTCCACTCCCCATTAGACTTTCGCACTGGCCATATGGGACTGTTAAAGGGTGAGCGAGTCTTGCTGATCACTCCCTGGCTCTCCAGTCGACGAATCAGGTTATGGATGGGAACCAGGGAGTCTCGGTTGGTGCGATATTGCCGCCTGTGCACCGTTGTGGTAGCAATCGGCACCTGTTCCTCAACCTTCAGCAACCCTACAATCGAAGGGTCCTCTGAGAGACCGGGCAAGGTGGACAACTGTTTAATTTCCTCTGTCTCCAAAGCAGCTATACCAAAAGCCCACCGGTACCCTTTTGGGTCCTTGAAATACCCTCTCCTGAGGTAGTCTATGCCAAGGATGCACGGAGCATCTGGGCCAGTCACAATGGGGTGCTTTTGCCACTCATTCCCAGTTAGGCTCACTTCAGCTTCCAGTACAGTTAGCTGTTGGGATCCCCCTGTCACTCCAGAAATACAAATGGGTTCTGCCCCTCTATAGTTTGATGGCATTAGCGTGCACTGTGCACCAGTGTCCACTAGAGCCTTATACTCCTGTGGGTCTGACGTTCCAGGCCATCGAATCCACACAGTCCAGTAAACCCGGTTGTCCCTTTCCTCCACCTGGCTGGAGGCAGGGCCCCTCTAACACTGGTCACAGTATTCGCTGTTCACTTCCTGTAAATGTGAATCAAAAGTCCCCTGATCAAGGTCGGAAGTAAAATTAGCCCTCTTACTCTGTCTCGGGAACTGCTCACTGGAAACTGGAGCTGCAATTTTCCTGGGAGAACCGCCTTTTCTAATAGTTTTTCCTTGCAACTCACGCACCCGTGCCTCTAAGGTTGAGGTGGGTTTTCCATCCCACTTTCTCATGTCCTCTCCATAATCACGCAGGTAAAACCACAGGGTGCCCCGTGGTGTGTATCCTCTATATCCTCTCTCTTGAGCATAGGGACGTTGACTCCTAATGGCTGAGACACTGGTCCGTGCAGGTGGGGAGTAGGACAGATCCTCTCTGAGTTGTTGGAACTCTTGGCACAGTTTTTCCACAGCTGAGACACAGGCCTGTAGGGAGGAAGAGAGCTTTTCTTCGTAGTCCCGGAGTTGTCTAGCCACTTCATCCACCGTTGGTGCCTCGTCGTCTTTCCAGGCTAGTATTGCCAACGAGTTGGAATACGATGCTGGTGCGCTCCGTACCACCTTCCGCCACATGGATTGTGTGCACCTGACTTCATCTGGGTCTTTGGTTAACTGCTCATCATTCAGGTCACTGTAAATCACCTCCAGCACGCCTAATTCCCTCAGGTACTGGATACCTTTCTCTACGGTGGTCCATTTGCTTGGGCGGTATAAAACATCCTCCTTGAAGGGATACCTTTCCTTCACGCTTGACAGAAGTCGCCTCCAGAGGCTGAGCGGTTTTGCCCCTTTTCCAATTGCTTTGTCAATGCCCCCTTCCCTGGAAAGGGATCCCAGCTGCTTGGCTTCCCTACCCTCTAAATCCAGGCTACTGGCCCCATTATCCCAGCATCGGAGCAGCCAGGTGATGATGTGCTCGCCTGGATGACGACCGAAATCTTTTCGCATATCTCGCAGCTCACTCAGGGATAGGGATCGGGTGGTCACCATCTCATTTATGGGTTCTTCCTCCTCTGGTTCTCGTGATGGCCCTGGTTCATCTTCATCCCTTACTAAACGAACTGATCTCCTCGTGTATTTTTTCTTCTGTATAGGGGCAACTGATACCGGCGCAGGTTGGTTCTCTGGTTTAGCCACAGTGTCTGTCACTGGGGTTTGAGTAGCCGCAGTGCCCATGGCTGTGGTTTGAGTAGCCGCAGTGCTCATGGCTGTGGCTGGAGTAGCCACAGTGCCTGGGGCAGGGGTTTGAGTAGCTGCAAGGCCTGTAGTGGGGGTTGGAGTAGCCGCAGGGTCTGTAGTGGGGGTTTGAGTAGCCACAGTGCCTGTTGTTTTGTCATCAGATCCAGAGACCTTCTCTTTCTTTTGAGGGTACTGATTAGCGTTGACCACGGCTCGATAGGCATGGGCCAGTCCCCAGCATGTTGCAATGATTTGTGTCTCTCTGGAGCTACCAGGGTGACAACATACTTCTTCCAAATACTTTACTAATTCTTCAGGATTCTGCACTTGTTCAGGGGTGAAGTTCCAAAACACTGGAGGTCCTCACTGCCCTAGGTACTTGCGCATACGTTCCCACACACCCTGCCACTCATAACTATCCAGCCTTGGGGTAGATCTCTGGATGGTATTTTTGAACTGCTTACTGACCTTTATCAAAACGGAAACAACATTCCCAAGAATTATCAATAGAAGTATCTTAACTGCCCAGGGGTGTTCAAGATACAGGAAAGTTGTTGTAATGAAGGAGGAAACATCATAGAAGAAAGCAGCAAAGGTGCCATTCTGTATTTCCTCCACAACAAGCCTCTCAGAGTAAGAAGTATAATTGCTAACTCTCTCTATGAGGTAGTACCCGAAGTACAGTAGTGACTTCTGTATGAAACCCAAATACCAAAGAATGCTCAAGGTCAGGGCTTTGATAAGGAGCCTCCCAAGCAAAAGATCATGAATCACTGCAGAGCACAGCACACTACACAAACTGACAGCAAGCTTTAACGCGTGCTGCAAAAAAAAGAACATGGTGCAGATCAGAAGAACTAATATCGTGACCGGCAACTGTTAACAGACTCCTTAATACACTCTGGTTAATCTGTTGTTATCTCAAACCCTTCGAGCCTCCCTGTTCGGGCGCCAAAAAGGACTGTCGTGGTTTAGCCGCAGCCAGCAACTAAGCACCACGCAGCCGCTCGCTCACTCCCCCTACCCCGATGGGATGGGGGAGAGAATCGGAGGAGTAAGAGTGAGAAACACTCCTGGGTTGAGATAAGAACAGTTTAATAATTGAAATAAAGTAAAATAGTAATGCTAATAGTAACAGTATAATAATGATAATAATAATAATGATACACGAAGCAAGTGATGCACAATGCAATTGCTCACCACCCGCCGACCGATACCCAGACAGTTCCCGAGCAGCGATCGCTGCTCCCCGGCCACCCCCCCCCCAGTTTATATACTGAGCATGACGTCATATGGTATGGAATAGCTCTTTGGTCAGTTTGGATCAACTCTTCTGGCTGTGCCCCCTCCCAGTTTCTTGTGCGCCTGGCAGAGCATGGGAAGCTGAAAAAGTCCTTGACTAGCATAAGCAGTACTCAGCAACAACTAAAAACATCAGCATGTTATCAACATTCTTCTCCTACTAAATCCAAAACACAGCACTATGCCTGCTGCTAGGAAGAAAATTAACTCTATCCCAGCCGAAACCAGGACACCCCTGTAACACCTACTTAGTGAACCCTTTTGCTCCAATTACCAGACCAGGACAGCTGTCCCTCCTGGGCACAGCTGAGGTGGCTTGGGCACAGGTCCCTCTTGTCCTGTGCCATAGCTCCTCTGTGGCACAAGAGCCTGTGGTTGTCATCCCTGCAGTCCTCCAGGGGCCAGAGGAAGCTGCCCCTGTGGTGGGGTTGGCCAGCAGAGCACTGGAGGAGCAGCTCCAGCAGAGATGCTTCGCTGGGGACCAGCCCAGGAGGAAACTCTTATTGCGCTGAAGTTTGCAGCCCATCATGTTAGTGGGTAAAGTTCACTTTTCTGTATGAACAATTTTTCCATGCATCTTAGATGTGCTTTGGCCAGAGGAGGTAGTGGATGCCTCTCTGCCCTTTGGGGTGCACTGGAACTTGCCTTTCTCTGGGTGCCCATGGGGACCTGGGGAGCAGTGGGAGCCCAGCTGGAGCCCCTGTTTGGGGGTGAGTGGTATGCCCTCGAGTAATGTCGTGTTTCTATGCAATTTACCTTCTCCATGTGGTGTGTTGCCCCCTTTACATCTCCTATTACCCCCTTTGCAGCTCCTTTTGTGTTGCCCCCTTTGCATCTGCCTTTGCACTGAGTTTTCTTTTCAAAGCCCCCTCTCCCATGAAGATGCACAGTGGTGCTACTGAAACCATTGCACACCTGTCCCAGGAAAGGAGCAGTCTGAAGGTTTCTTGCAGCCCCTTCTTGCTGCTGCTGCTCTGAAGGATGCTCATACCAGGCGTGGGAGAGGGCAGGGTGGGAAGAGGCGAGGCAGAGGAGGAGAGCAAGCTGCTCCAGAGAGGAGCCAGCTGCCGTCAGTAATAGACTAAGTCATACAATAAACTGACACTTCAGTCTCATGTCTTCTTGCTGACAGAATGATTCATTTAAGTGTTTTGAACCAGGTTCTTACTTAATTTAACAGTGTATTTGGCAATGAAAAGGTACGGAAGGCTAAATGAAAAACTGGGTGAGGATTAAAAGAAGAAAAAAGGCTGCTTCTCCCCATAGTCCGTGGATTTACCAGAAAGTGAGTTAGAATCATAGAATCGTTTAGGTTGGAAAAGACCTTTAAGATCATCAAGTCCAACCATTAACCTAACCTGAGTTTTTCAAATGCAAAGGTTCTTGCTCCACTCCAGGAAAAGCTTAATGCAGTGCACCAGAAAGATTTTCATTTGAAACATTGCTGATGTTCTCATGCTGCCAATTCATTAGTAGAGATGGGCTGATTTCTTACTATTTATGTTTGATTTTTGTTTGGAAACAGTAGGAGAAAAAATGTGCCCACTGTGAAGATTTGGTTCACACAGGTCGGCGTATTACTTCAGCTGCAAAAGTTGCATGATGAATTCACACCAGCTTTACCAGACAACAATCTGTACTGGTGTGTGTGCCACTGGAGTCTGGAATGGGCTGCCTTTTAGCATGACACACCATGCCAAGCTGCTGGGCATATTTTGTTTGTTTTCTCATTTTTACTGACTGTAATAAGAGTGGCCACCCAGGGTGCTGGACATCCTAGGCAATCTTTTAAAAATATGTAAAACAGATTTGTTGGTTCCCCTGAATCAAATCAAACAACCCAGCAATAACATAATTCTGGCTTTGTAAATGTAAGTAAGTGGCATTTAAAGCTTTACGCTGCGAAGAGTGTAGTGCTGTTAACAGATTTCATGTGCAGCTCCAGAACACAAGCCTGTTTTCTGCATTTTTTGATCCGAGGCTCTCGGCCCTTCTCTGGTAGTGATGGTTCTTCTCCCCTCAGGACTGTACTCTGCTAAATAAGCTTTGTGCCATTGCTCATCATTGCATCCCTGGTGGGAGGGTGTTGGCTGCAGAGGTGCAGCAAGCCCTTGCTGCTGGGTGTGCAAAGACTCACCCAGTGATCCAGGCCAGGCTCCTCTGAGCCATCATGAGCAGAGTAAGTTACACATTTTTTTGTGTTTCTATCTCCTTCTCCTCTTATTCATAGTAAACAACTACAATTACAAGAAATAGATGTTGCTTGAAATAGTTGGATTGTGATAAAAAATAACCACATTCACTGCAGAGCTTTTGTTTTTTTTTCCTAAAAGGCAAGTTACTTTTCAATTTCCCTTTTCCTTACACATCACCATAAATTCCTCCATTATGTCAGAGGGGCTTCCTCTCCCCAGATTCCCCAGCCCCATTCATCAAACTCTCCTGAAACATGTAGCCAAGTACATGAGGCAGAGGAAATGCTGGATATGGCTGCAGACACTAGACAAACCAGGCAGGCTGCCATCTCCCAAGGTGGAAATATAAGCAGAACAGAGCAGCAGGTAAGTGGCAGTGTGTGAAATGGGAGCTTTGTGGGGCAGCTCCCACAGCTGCTCCCTTTCTCAGTAATACTGTTAATGATCACATTTCGCTGGGCCCGGGTGCAGCAGGAGATGCTGTGGGAAGCCCTCGCACCGAGGAGAGTTGCAGTGTTGCTTTGAGGAAAAATCCCACTGTGAGCAGTTTTGCTGTGAGAGGAGGAGGATCAGGTGTGCTGGAGCCTGGGTCAGAGATCTCCTTTCTTCTCTCAGGAGTTTGTAGGAGCTTTGCATGGGAGAAAGAAAAAGGGGTCAGGCAGCCTCTACAGCACTCCCTTAGCTGCTGGAGAAGGAAGAGAAGGAAAAACAGAAATGAAAAAAAGTCCAGTAACTAAGTAGTCTCCTAATTTCTCTCCTGTATAAATTGCTTGGCTGTTCTCCTCTGTTTTGTCCACCTCCATCCTCCAATGCATCTCCCAGCACGTGGAAGGAATAAATCAGGTGTGAAGACTGGGGAAGGAGCCCACAGCACTTTCCTTGGGAAAGGGACAAAAAATCCTGTGACTTCCAGAGGAGGCAAGAGACAGAAAAAACAGCTGAGGAGCTGATGTAGTGCCTGAGGGACCAGGGAGAAGAAATAAGAGGGGAGAGAAATGGTTTGTGGCTATTAATTACAGGGCAGGCAGAGGACACCAGTAACTCCGAAGAGTTTGGCACCTCCTTGTCATTAGGCAGCTGGCCCCAAAGGTTCATCTCTGCTCAAAGGGCACCCACAGCCAGGGTTCACCCAGTGCAGGGACCAGGAACAGCATAAAGAAAAATGGAGGTTAGTGTAGAAAACTACTTAAATATTGCTGTATGTTTCCAGCAGGTTTTGCAGCCTGTACTGAGCACCGTGGTTGTGGTCATGGTTATGCTGTTCCCAGATACCAACCTGCTTAGATCAGAGGGAGCTGAAGTACATCTGTGCAGGCTCCAGCTGCCTCCTCACCTGCAGCGTGGGTGGTGAGTGGGCACTGTCCTTCCTCACTGATGAGAAGTGCTGGGGCAGGCGGGGTGGAGAGATGCCCCATGTCCACCTGAGATGACAGGAGTCCTGAGAGAGTTTGAGTTCTGGTGTTGATCCTCAGCCAGCGCAGAGTTCTTCCTGCTCTACTTTGGGGGCTGACACGGGGAGGGTGCATCAGCTGAAGTCATATCAGGTGGATGTTTTGGATGTGGGTATTTTCCATAGTTAGTGTGGGTCTGTATCAATAGATCTCTCTGGGTGGAGGGTAAGGACCATTTCAATCTTGCTGGCTACTGATGAGAAGGCAGACGATTGGGCTAGAGCCGTGGCTTGTGAGGAATGACCAGATAGTTATTAACAGACTCAGGGAATGAGCAACATGGCACCACCTCCATTTGGGAAGAACTTTTACCCCAGCCCCAGAGCAGCATGCCTGGAAATCTCTGCAATGCAAATAGTAGAAAGTTCATCCATACAGCAAAAGATTTTCTGACCTTATCTAGCCTTACATATTCACTACACCTCTTCATTTAAACAATTGTCATGGGAGCATTCTGCCTGTGCTGGAAGGTCCGTCATTCCCCTGCTACTGCTCTGCAAGATGATGTTCTCTGTTGTGTTGCTGTACAGTGCGTCTCCTGGTCCCTACCACTGAAGGAAAATAAATCTGCGTACAAGAAACAAACAGCTTCGCATAAACTACAGCTACAAGCTGCCAATTTCATGTTCTTCCAGCACAGAAATGCATACTTCCCCCACCATAAAGTGCTCCGTTAAGAGCAGCCGTGGTACAGCTCCAGGGGTGTGTGGTTATGAGATCATGTCACTCGGGAATAGAAAGCACCAGACTATGCCCTGTGTCTTATAAATACAGATGTGTGATGATCATCTCATGATAACCATCAGAGTTCCTGCTGTAATGATATTCGTAATAATTTGTCCTTCAAAAGTTTTAGGTTGGGATCACCCTGTGCTCGGATCCAGAGCAAACTGCTGTGCTCAGAGTCTGGTCTGTGAAATAGTTGCCTAGATCCTACTGCTGCATGTGCAGTGAAAAGACATAGCTGTGACGTGTTCCTGCATTCCAATGATGTGTGTAACCAGAAAGTCAGATAATTTCTGGTTGCGATGATGGATAGCAATGCTCAAACCGCTAATATCACTAAATATGGTTGCATGAGATTAAATAAGAATACCCTTATTGTCAACCACGTTCCCTTTTTTTATTACCAGATAATATGGTAATATATTATTATAGTTCTTTCTGTATGTTTCTTCTTTATGTATGTTCATCATCTAGACTCTAGGAGGGCTGCAGCTGCAGCAGGAGTGTAAGCACATGGGGAAATGACTCACCTCCTATGGGCTAGACATGGATTTTCGACCCAGCAAACCACAGAAAAACCGACATAAAGGTGGAACATTGTGTTATTCAGGGAACAAAATGTCCCAGCAAATGACTGCTTTGGGTTCAATCAGTTTTTCAATAGACTTGTAGGCTGTGAAGTAAGTGTGAAGAAAATGTACTTATTGTTTCATTACAAAAGGTCAAGTACACTAACACCTTCAACTGCAAATGATCTAAAGGATGCTGCAGTTACAGTCAATCTGTGCCCTACTCCTTTCTGGTAGGAGGGCTCTAGCTCTGAAATGAGGAGCTGGGTTAACTGTCAAGAGGTAGTAAGAGGCTGCTTCTCTTCCTTTATGCTTCGTAAAAACTCCTCCCCTGTTCCCACTAAATGTCCTGTAAAAGCGCCGCTGGAAGTGGCTTCCAGATGCATGATTTCTTCTTCGAGTACTAGTGCTGAAATTGCAGGGCCCCTGCAGGAGGGACCTCTGTATGCAGCTGCTTTTGCACTGTTTGTAGTCATGTCTGAGTAAAGTCATGGTTAGATAAAGGCATTTCTCCTCTGCAGTTTGCAGTAACGTTCAGGTGCATCCATACCAATCTGAAACAAAGCTTTCCCAAAGGATGGGTTTAGTCTGTCTCAAGTCTCTGTGGGCTTCCAAGAAATCCTCCTTTAAAGCTGCATTGGGGAACTGTGGTATATGCAAGGGAGTCTGAAGTGTCCCTATACCCTCGTAGTTTTAGACTGAGCTTGGAAAACATCTGTCCTTCTCCTGAGGGACCTTAACATCTGTAGCCAGCAGACAAGTTGCCTTTCCCCTTTCGTTTCCAGAGCTGGGAGGTAGGAAGGAGGGGACTGGGGATGGTAGTGTAGGTCAGCTTTGTCTCTGTCCCACCTCCAGCAGTCCCTGCCTTCCCCACTGCCCTTGCAGGAACTCTGTAGCTTCTCCCCATGAAAATACCCCACAGAAAATACTCTGTGTATTACTCAGAAGTAATGCAAAATCTCTCCCCACCTCTCCCCTTCCCAGAAATCATGCTCTGTGTGTGTGTTTGCATGTGCCAAGTTTTAGCCCAAACAGAGTTTTTACACGTGATTTACAACCTGCTGAAATAATTTTATTATGGAAGCAGTGACATAACTTTATAGCAATGCAAATACACCACTATAATGCTGGTGGTTTATAACACTTTTATGAGATGTGTCTATATGAGGTGAGGTCCCCAGTGCAGGCAGAGATGGTGGTACCTGGCTGGGACCCTTCCAGTGAGGTGGCTGGGTGGCTACGGGATGGAGGGTTTCTCATGCAGCAGACCTGGGACCTGCTGAAGGGACAATGGCATGAGCTGAAATAGCTTAAGGCAATCGTTGGCAGGAGCTCTGCTGCACAGATGGATGGGAGCTTCCCATAGAAAGCACATTCACCTGAGAGCAGAATATGACCCCTGAAAAGCTTGCAGGTTTTTCTTCTCCTTAGCCCTGAAGTAGAGACAATAAAAACAATTTTGTCAATGCTGCTATTGATCAACTTCAGGTAAGTTCAATAGTTAGAGTTCCTGCTCCTCCACCCCCTGCCAAAGCAAATCAGTAGCAAAGGAAGAGAAGAGAGTGTCTGCTCTGTTTATAGCATGGACTGCTGGCATCAGAGCCTTGAAGCAGTGGTTTTCTGCCATGATGGGCCATGAAACAAAATGTCCCTGGCTGCCGCAGTGATGTTTGAGGGAACTGGGACTTGTCTGAACAGCTGGGTAACTCTGGAGCATCTCTGGGGATGATAAGTTTTAATTAAAATGTAAAAACTGTGTCTGCTATGATCTTGCATTATTGCTATTAAGAGGAGAAAATCTTTCATTATCATAAAATTTCTGAACATGCAGAGTCATAGCTAAAGACAGATTGCTGACAATAAAGAGGGGTTTTTGGCTAATTGGTCACTAATTCCTGGATAGGTGGTGTTCAGCTACCAATTTACATTGCAGAATCTGTAAAGATGAGGTGCTATTTCAGAGCTGAAAAAATGTTTTTGTGTTGCAGCGCTTGATTCAGAAATTGTCCTAGAAAAGAACAAATATGCCCTTTTAGAACTATTTTGTTGTTTCTATTGCACGTATCACTACGGTGCGAGAAGGCTGCCTGTATATCAATATTTTTTCAGTTACTTGGTGTTCTGAAATGATTGATTAGGAAACCTGATCCAAATGCCAATATGAGCAAAACGGCAACTTCAATTATATCTACACTTATTTCTGCAGGATATCTCTGTGCTGCACAGATTGCTCACTCCCCAAAACCACACAGAAACAGGTACTATGTCCAGTAGAGTGATACATCTGGAACAAGCATCTAATTTATCAAAAAATATGACCAAAGAAATTAAAACCTTGGGTATTTGGGGCACCAAAATGATATTCATGGAGAGACTGGTGGCTCTGAAGGAAATGGATGTCCCAGGAGAGCAAGAGTAAATGGTCATTTTTAGAGTGTTCACATATGAAGTCTATAGGATGAGAACAGGAAACAAACCTCAATTTTGAAATACGAACAAATTTGTGTCTTTTCAAAACCTCCGTGGGTCTTTAATACTGTCCTCCATTACTTCTCTGATGTACTTACGAGCTGGTGAAAACCAGACATGCAACACAACTGGGTGGGAAACAGACAACAATAACAGCAGCATTTTGGCCTCAGTTATAACAATTTAAATTCTTTAATGTTTTAATATTAAAGACAAGGAACACCTATAAACTTTGTTTTAAAAGTTACGTATTAGTTACCTGAGAAGGGAGTACTGTACAAATCCAATTTATTATTTTCTAATTGCTACTGTTAATTAGAATGGCAAGGTATGAAATTGAGTAGATAATGAATAATTTATTACTGGGATAGAGTTAATTTTCTTCCTAGTAGCTGCTATAGTGCTGTTTTGGGTTTAGGATGAGAATAATGTTGATAACACACTGATGTTTTAGTTGTTGCTAAGTAGTGCTGACACTAGTCAAGGATTTTTCAGCTTATCATGCCCTGCAAGTGAGAAGCTGGGATGGGGCACAGCCAGGACAGCTGACCCAAACTGACCAAAGGGCTATTCCATACCATATGACGTCATGCTCAGTATATAAACTGGGGGGAGTTGGCCAGGGGGCAGCAATCGCTGCTCAGGGACAGGCTGGGCATTGGTCAGCAGGTGGTGAGCAATTGCATTGTGCATCACTTGTTTTGTATATTCTTTTATCATTATTATTAGTATTATTATTTTCCCTTCCTTTTCTGTCCTATTAAACTGTCTATCTCAACCCATGAATTTTACTTTTCTTTCCCGATTCTCTCCCCCATCCCACTGGGGAGGAGGGGAGTGAGCGAATGGCTGTGTGGTGTTTAGCTGCCTGCCGGGTTAAACCACAAAAAAAAAAAAGAATGCAAACAGCTAATTAGAGAAAGGTGCCAGTGCCAGCAAGTGCTTTGATGGGATTTTGAAGAACATACACTTGTTTTCATGCCTTAAGTGTGGGATTGAGTTTTGAGAAGGGATGTTGATGCTATATTAGGATGTTCAGTTAAGGATAATTAATCTTGTACACTCCTACCACTTTTCTGTGTTAGTATTCACGTTATTGTGCACTATGCTAGTAGGCTATGCACATGCAGAAGTCATCTTCGGCTTCTCATGATGCAGAGGACTGCCGAGCTGGTGGGTCCACGCTGTCTCTTTGCACTGCTACGCTGGCGTAGAGCTTCTCTGAGTTTGCTAAAGCAGCGTTTGAGCTTAGAGTCACTTGCCTTTATTTCAAATGCCAAAGTAATATCTGCTGTGTACCAGGTAATTGAACTGTTTTTCTGGTATTTTCCCAAATGCTGGTTATTGTAGTGGAATGAGGTTGAAATGGAGAAACAAAAGAAAATTGCGGCAACTGTTTCAGGCTGAGATTATGTTTTTCTTCAAGACATCTAAATGAAGTCAGTAGCAATTGCGATGAAGGAGTAAGGAGATGTATTAGATAAATGGCATGAAGAGGTTTTTAGAAGGTCTGCACCAATAAGTCGTGAGCAATGCAGTGAGCCTGCCTTGCCCTCAGTGGGTGTGGGAGAAGCTGAAGGAGTCCAAGCAGCTCCTGTGAAGCCCTTTCCTTGCCTGTGCAATGGCACCTGGAAAACCAAGAGGGTGGATAGTGCTGCAGGATGCTGGTTTGTATTGCAGCCTTCAGTAAATACAACCAGTGCTGTGGTGTTAGGCCCACAAAAAAATAGCATTTTCCATTTATTTAGGCCTATTCATTGCACACGTAGTAGAAGCTGATTATCTTAACTCTGAACCAACTCACACTAAACCAATGATGAAGATGGGACTGGGGAATGCGGAGCCTCTGCCCTAAGACAGGCACTGCGTCTGCACAGAGAACTTCTTGCATCTTCTGTGATCTGTCTATTAACTGTAACTGAGGTGTAAACTGCCCTGTCCACCCCCACCCCCCACCCCCCCACCCCCCCCCCCCCCCCCGGCAAAAAAGAAAAAAACCAGAAAACTTAGAGGGTATCCAGGGGTCTCAAAGATTATGTCAAGCCTTCATGCAAATTGACTGAATACCTTGGGGCGATTCTCAAGCAAAGACTTGTAAAGCAGGTGAGCCAGGATTAATATGTACTTGAAAGCTACTATCCAAAATTGGGAAGAAATCAAGTGAATGCCATACGTATGTTTTTTTCACCTAAAACCTTTTGTGTTTTAGTAAATCTCTGGAGAGCTCCTTGCTATAGCAAATCTTTCACTCTTGCCACAACATTGTCTGAACCATGTTTTCCCAGGTATATGACACAAAACACTATTTAAGAAAGGTTGTATTTGAAACAATCTTTGCATCTTTTACTACAGATCCTAGGACTTGTTTACCTAAGTCTCACCATATGGGGAAAGAAAAATACTGTACATATGTACTGTGTTATTACAAATATTTATTCCTTTAACTCCATTTCTCTTGTGGCTTGCTTCCTTGCAGTCATGCTAACAGTTCATGTGTTTCCAGTATAATGCAGTGTCTTTGGTCATCATTTTCTAAATTTATTTTAAAATACAAATCTATTGACTTTCAGTATGCATGTACAGGATTAAATATACTGGTATAGTTATGTACTATATGTACACAAAGTATGCAGTATGGGCTGGTATGCTTTGCCCTCTTTCTTTCCCAGGAAAAGTGGATCAGCTGCTTATGTAGAGCGGAAATACAAGGGGAACAAAAGGGATAGTGAGATTTGTCACAGACATTGATAGCCTATAAATTTTTCAAAACAGTGGCATAAATACTTTACAGTAAAGCCCTGAAGCTTTATTTCAGAGAACATTTCTCCTAGCCCAAATACCTAAGGTTGGAGGTGATGGGCTCTTATCCTCGCTAGTCTGCCTCTGACTCGGTGTCGCAGTCTTGCCCAGTGGTCTCAGCCACTGCCAGTTATTTACTGAGTCTATTGATCATCGTTAGTTAGAGACCCTCACACACTGTTCAGGGACATGGTGCTATTGAGGAGCTGGCTTAGTCTTTGATTTGCTGCCTTAATTGTGATTTTTTTTTTTCCAGAATATCTCCCCATTTCCTTCCATAGCTACTTTACTGATCTAGAATAATTTGCTTTCCTTCTTTTTAATTCTTTTTTTTTTGTACTGCTGACTTCCCTGTCTATTTGATGTGTCCATTGACACCAAGTCCACCTTGCTATACCCAGTGCTGGTGTAAGGCTCTTGAACATTATGGCCCGTTGACTGTTATGGGCTATGGCATCCTTCCTTTGCTACTACTTATGCTTCTAACTTGATCATCTTCCCCCGGTCTCTTTAAACAGTGTCTCCATCACTTTCTTAGATACATCTCTCTGTTGTTTTACTGCCTCCCTCATGTCCCTCCTGAAGACTTGCATTTTTCAGGAATTTTTCAGGCCAGTAAATATGAGCAATAAAAAAGTTAAATCTGAAAATTAAAAGATCAAGAAATAAAAAAGTAGCTCGGGGTGGGCCATACTTAAATTATCTCATAGCATACACAACCCTGTAGCTATAGTTCCTCTGGTCATCTGTGCAGCTGCGCACCTCTTAACTGGGACCAACTACTGCAAACACCCCCAGAGACACAGGATTTTAGACACCCAAACAGCTCTGACTCACTGGTATCTGTATGTCAGAGGGCCTAAAAGATCATCTTTTCACTGCAGGGAACTTGCAATTCATTTATTTAGCATTTTCTGGCAATGCAATAGGTAGTAACAGAAGAGGTAGATAACAAAGTCCAGCTTAGTAATTTCTAGTAAGATCAGAATGAGAATAATGAGGAAATATTTTGTTTCTTAACATGAGAATAGGGAATATTTTTAATATCCAATGTGATTAATTTACAAAAAATTCTAAATAGATTAATTATACATACATAATATTTCTTTCCCCAGATGATTATTTAACCAGATAACTATGCAAACCAACAATTATAGCATCATTTCCACTGCTCTAATAATACTCTCTAGTGTTCCAAACCTCAGCCTGCTCAGCCAAATGATGGGCTATGCAGCTGGCAACTAAGCACCACACTGGTGCGTGCTCCCTCTCCCCAGTGGGATGGGGGAGAGAATCAGGAGAGTAAAATTGAGAAAACTTGTGGGTTGAGATAAAGACAGTTTAATAGGTAAAGCAAAAGCTGCACATGCAAGCAAAGCAAAACAAGGAATTCATTCGCTACTTCCCTTCGGCAGGCAGGTGTTCAGCCATCTCCAGGAAAGCAGGGCTCCATCACATGTAATAGTTACTTGGGAGGACAAATGCCATCAGTCTGAACATCCCCCCCTTTCCTTCTTCTTTCCCCAGCTTTATATGCTGAGTATGATGTCATGTGGTAGGGAATATACCTTTGGTCAGTTGGAGTCAGCTGTCCCAGCTGCGTCCCCTCCCAGCTTCTTGTGCACCCCCAGCCCACTCGCTGGTGGGGTGGTGTGAGGAGCAGAAAAGGCCTTGACTCTGTGTAAGCACTGCTCAGCAATGATGAAAACATGTCTGTATTATCAACACTGTTTCAAGCACAATCCAAAACACAGCCCCATCCTAGCTACTATGAAGAAAATTAACTCTATTCCAGCCCAAACCAGCACGCACATAAAACAAGGCTTTTAACAATATAATGAAATGATAAAGCACCACGTGTGAAAGCTTGGTGCTCCTTTGCCGAAGGAGTTTTGATTCAGAGCAAAACTTCTAAAAAACTGGTGTTTTCTCACTTTCATAATCTTTTCCTACCGACTCTTAAATAACAGCCAGAGGATGAGGTTCTTTGTGACCTGTTTTATCTTCAGTTATCAAGTAGCATGTCACTGAATGATCTTGTAAGTCTTTGGTAACTTTCCATTCTTTAGTTTTTCTCAAACATTAATCTGAGGGATGCTGAATTACCAAGTCTTCTGCTTTTACTTTTAGATAATTTAGGGGAAAAGAAGTGCTGTTCAGACTCAAACTGATCGCTCTTCAGCTTCAAAGTACAAATAGAAATTTTCTTCCTACTCCTTCTATTGGTCTGTGGTGACACCGATTACTCTTGCAGAAATGCACCCTCCTTGCACTGGCAGTGAAGGCTGCCAGGCTGTGGCCAGGGCACAACCCTTTCCCAGTTCCACCTTGGCAGCAGGAGCAGCTGCTGGACTTGTGTCGAGGGTTGTCGCCTGAGTGGAGCCCAAGTGATGTGCGCAAGGGGAACCTCTGATGGTTTGTGTGGATCATGTTTAAGCGCACATTTATTGCAACCTGCCATAGTAGCGAGGCATTTACTAGTCTCTGTGTAACCAGCTAGTCGATTATGCTGTCCTTATTTTTACTTGTGAACAGATTTCAAGTCTACAATGGGTCCAATGCCTGCATCATACCATGTGGCTGCTCAAAACCTGGAATGGAAGCTGTCCTTCCATTTGGTGGGCTTGCAGGAAGAGATGGTAAGTACACAGCTTATAGTCCTTTGGTCCTTTTTCCAGTGGCTATAAACATCAGACTTTTCTCAAGTGTTCTATTTTCATTCTATATTTTTATAACTAATTATATCTTTCACCACTCAAAATCATGCCTAATTGTCAGTCCTGGTGTAAACCCCATCCCTCTCTGGCATGGTGGGAACGTGCAGGATTTCTGCTGGGTGCCTTGATACCTGTAGGTCTTAAGTTTAGGGGGCTTATGCAGAGCTATGCTCATGTTAGGAGTTAAACTTCTTAAGTGTCTGCAAGATCAGCAACAAGGATTTCAAGTTCCTTGTGGCAGAAGCAGTGTCCATTTGGCACTTAGAGCCATTCCAAGGGAGACTATCAAGTCTCAATGAATAGTCTGCTGTAGTGTTAAAACATCTGCCTTTCCATAACAGCTGGTGACCTTCCATGGCTCAGCTGAACTACCTGTAGCTAAAGAATCACGTGCAAATTTGCATTTTCAGAGGACAATTTATTTTCCTGTGAAGTCTGAACGCACTTTCTTAGTGACAGCAGCCTATTTGTTTGATACTGCCTTGGCTCACCTGAAGCACTCCCAACTTTCGCCGAATGTCCATGTTCATGTTGTGACTGTTGAAAAGTTACAAGAGAAGCTGCTTGATGTTCTCCGAGTAGCTGTTTTGAATTCGCCGCTAAATAACGAGCAGAGGTCTGCTGTGCTGCCATTTTTGGTGAGGTTTCAAATGATGAATTTTAATAATTGCTGTAAATATGCCATCAGTCAAAATGAAGCAGAAAGAAACCCAGTTATTGAACTAGACTGCTGTGACTGGAATCTATAGCTGATATATTAAAGCCCAACTGTCATGCTTAATAATTGACTCAACCTGCTGGCAACTCTGGAAAAGAAAATGAACATTAATAATGAGTTAACTGATCATTATTTCTTTTCCCCCATACCATTAGAACAATATCCTGCAGTATATCAATTAAACAATACAATAATTATACATCATATATACTCTCTGCTTTCACCTGTACTTTTCTACCTCCTGCTTTCCCAACACCGCTTTTATGTAATTACTGCTTTTTTCAAAGTCTCCATTTGCTGCCCTGGTCTGTGTAAGTATTGAGCAAGCCATTACAGGATGCAAATTTTATTTAAGATGTCAATGTTTTCACCTGAACCAAAGAGGAATGACCCACATTCAGACAGACACATGCCTACTTGAGAGCACTTTCTGTGCATTCAGTCTTCTAATTCCCTAGGCTGCTTTAGCAAAAAGATGGTGATAGCAGAAAAAAACACCCAAATGAAGTGATCAGTGTACTACAACATATGAGCATCTCTCCTATTAAGCTCCCAGTGATGGCTGTGTCTCTGTCAAGTCTGATGTGATTGCTGATGGGGCAATCACAGTGATTAGCTCCTACAGCTAGTGCAAACTCCTCTCTGCTAGAGGGCCCTGTGTGTCTTGCAGCTGGAAGAGGAGCAGCTTTTCTGCTCTTCTGACCTTGCAGCTTGTGGCCCAGCTTGTCTTAAACTGAAATCAATTCTGCAGGCAGTGCCCTGTGCTGTGAGCATATGGGTACAACTCAGGCGTCTGGCTGTGCTGCCAGTACTCCCTGCCAGGCAAGGGCAGAGCAGGCATCCAGGTGTGGTCAAATCCTAACTCAGCACAGCTCACCAACCTCCTGAAGCCAAAATCTTGAATTTTCTCTGCTGCAGAATAAGCTGGGTCCATAGGTTTAGTTGTGCTCCTCTTTCAACAGGCTGTGCAGCAGACATGGGCAGCAGCCAGCTTTCTGCTCAGGAGGGCACCTACCCACACTGAAAATTGCACTGATGTTGCCTGGAAAACCCCACCTTTGGCGGAGTGGCTCCATGACCATGATTTTCCCAAAATATTTTAGAAACAAACTTGCTTTTTTTAGTGATAAATGTTCTTGCAGGGAGGATGGATAGACTTTGGTTTAACATTGCCCTCTGTTGCACGTTGGAGCTATCTCAATGGAGTAATTTTAATTTGGATCTTTTCTCCTGCACCTCAGAGAGCTCTGCCAACCTTGTCTTGCAGTCCTTGCAATCACTGTTTTGGCTCTGAACTTGCTAATATTTGCAAGGGAGTCTAAGAAACAGTAGAAGCATTGCACAAATTCAGATTATTACCTGAAGTTATCACAAAGATGATGATTCCTGAAACTGTGCCCAGGGAAAGGAAAGTTGAATGCAGATGGCAGAGGAGAGCTGCCCTCTGAATTATTGAGAGGTCTTCGGTGCCCACTGGAGACCTCAGATAAGCTAGATCCTTTGGTACATTAACCTTTTTTGTTTGATTTTGGATTTTATTTGAGGAGGAGACTGAACTCTCCAAACAGAAACCTGGACTTAATGACGTCAATAAGAGCTTATCAAATACCGGTTAGTGCCCACAGCTGATTACTTGTCCCCAGTGGGCTGGATGGATTGATTTCTTCTGCTCTTGCTATTCATGATTACAGGTCTGTATTTACAGATACAGCTGTGTTTGAGGGATGGCTCAACTTCAAAACCACATTTGTTTTTCACATCCTGCAAAAAGGCAGTGTGCTTGGGCAAGAGCGTTCGCTGTGCGCTATTTGCCTCTGCTATTTCTCCATCTTCTGTCCCCTGCTCAGCTCCAGCCTGTTCTGACAGTGGCCATGCTGTACCCTCAGGTGAGAAAGCAGAGGCACGGAGAGGTGAAGCCAATTCTTCAGGGTCGGATATCAAACAGCAGGATGGAAAGCTCAGCCCTGGTTGGGGGGCCTCCCTCAGCCCCCTCATGTGGGGTCATGGAGGAGCACCGCTGCGGGGCTGCCATGGCCAGCATGTCCCCATGCCCCTGGCCCTTGCCCCCTGCCCTTTCCCAGGACTTGCCCTGAGGGGGTGCAGTCTGACAGCAGGGCTTAAAAACCAGGTTGGAGTCTCTGCCGCTTCTTCTCCTGTACTTCCAGTTCATTTTCCAGACTATCACTAGCCTCTCTGGGCTAATTCTGCCAGGCTCCTCTCAAAGGCTCAGGTGACAGAGCCCAGCATGGTTCAGAGAGTGGATAAAGATAATCTGAAGTCTTTGCAGGATGGAGACTTCTACTTCTTTTTGCCTTTTTTATAAGATAATTTTGCCTTGAAGTGGTTCAAGGAACAGTTCTAACATGAGTGGTTCTTGAAAGGGTTACTTAAAGAGGGATGTATAGACATAGACCAGATAAAAAGGACTTTATCAGTACATTTAGTGCATTTGTTAGCTATAAAAGTAAATCAAAGTACAACTATAGAATATTGTTTAAAAAAAAGGAGGGGGAATAAGTGAAAAAACAACCCTTAAAGTGGAAAAATTCAGTTATAATCCATGCAAGAGAAATATTGCTTCTAGTGCTTCTAGTGCTTACTTCTAGTCTCAACTCTGAGAGGCCCCAAGCCATAGTAACCAGCTTCCACTAGAGCTATCACAAACCAGCCACATCACTGCATCACTCCAAGTCCCAAGGGGCTGGTGCTGGCTCTTCACCCTGCACACATTCATGCACATGGGTAGAAACGAATGTGAGTCAATTGTCTTCTTGTGGCACTAATGATAGAAGTACAATTCCGCATGTGCAAGATTTTTTTTTTCAGATCTGGACCTACATTTTAAGCTGTGTACATATTTTATTTTTGTATTCCTGGTTTGAATTTTGCTTTCTGTGGTGTTTTCTGGGACTTGCTGCTGCTGCAGTCCTTGTTTGAACTGATAATTTTGAGTATGCTGCATTTAAGGGTGCAGAGATAGGACTTGTAAATAGAATTTTCTGTATGGCAGCGCCATCATTCTAAATCTTTATTGAAAAAAACATTATGCTGTGCATTAAAAGTACAAGGATTTAAGGGGTTTAGCAAATCACATCCTTTAATACATATAAAAATGGAAAATGATCCTAGATCATGCGTTTCTAGTGCATTCAAAATGTTTATAGAAGATTTGACCTAGTTTACATGCATTCTTATATTGCAGTGCATGTGGAAAACCCATGGAAAAGCATTTGTTTTTTGTAAATATGTCCACATGGGATATGCTGAGCCAAGCCATGCTGATGTGGGTCTGAGTGTGCCAGGGCTGGGGTGTGCCACAGTGGCTGGCGGCACGGCCATGTGGTGTCATGCAGTAATCGGACGGGTGGCAGGGACACAGCTCAGCACATCTTCCCCACCATGGGCACAAACCCACCGCTCACAGGGAGCTCAGTTTTTATATTTCATACATTTAGTCCTTCTTATGCTCCGTGATGGTGAAGTTACGTTTTGATCAGTCTACTACCACAAAAGGTCCTGAGCATCCTCTTCTGCCTTTTCCAGCTCTCCTTGAGGGTCTGGTTACAGGAAAAAGGGATTTATTTGAGGTAGCTAAGGAGAAAAAAAGTTTACCTTTGAGTCTAATTTGGCAGTAGCGTTTAGAGAGAGACGCTTGAAAAAGAAAGGTTTTATATGATCTTTTTTGTAGCTTGGGTCTTAATATTAACTATTTTCTGTTACTGTTTTGCTACATATTTTGGCTGCTGAAATGAAAAGGTAATTCTGTCTCTCCTTGGGGAGGGTGTTATGGATCAGCCTGTAAAGATTGCTCTGATCCTGGAAATGGCTCTTGTGCCCTTCTGGACGCATTGCAACGCACTGGAGGGGATGGAGATCAGGATTTCCACTGTGTTCTGAATTCACTTCTGGTCTTACTACCCTGCACAAAGCCACTGACAAGCTCACATAGCAGGAGTGTTACAGAAAGCCCAGCCTGGCCTGCAAAACATGCCAGTATTGGGGATGTTGCATACCCAGGAGGGAAAAGCTGAGCTTGCTCCTGGAGCCGCAGCAGCCCCCGTTCTGCAGCAATCAGTGAGCGGGGGTAATTTAATCAATTTTCTGAAGACAGTTAAGCTCTAGCTCAGAGTTTCAGGTTTTTCAAGGAAATCTCACTCCCTGTGAGATTGCCCCAGAGGCCAGCTTCTCATTAGCACAAGAGCAACAGGAAAATGACTTCCAGTGCTCACCTTTTGTGCCTGCAATAAATTAAGTGATGAAATACCAGAAAAGCACCTATGAAAGAAGTTGTCCTGCAACTTGAGAAAGAAAGAATGAAAGAAATCCCTGGACTTATGAATTGGTTGTAGGGCTGAGGAAGGAGTGAGTGCTGCTTTTGGATGTGGAAGAGGCATCAAGGTATCATTAGAATGAACAGGAATAAATGTTACTTATATATAAAACTTTCTTTAAAACTTAAGTTAGCTATATTAATATACCTAACACTTTCGAGCAAGTAAATGACTCACTGCATTGGAGGATATTTACTCACTAAGTTTCTTCAGATAAATCCCCCTGATGCCTACGTTATCTGACACTTTTTATTTTTCTATATTTAACAGGAACCAAAGTACAAGTCTCTACTCAAGGAACCATTGCCAAGGAGATGATTATTCATTAACTCTGGGTAAGGAAAAATGGGCTTAGCAACATCTAAGATCTCTGGGGGGAGTCTCTACATTAATTTCCTGCCAAATTCCTGTTGGTATTCTGTGTAAGCATTACTCCAAATTAATAACGCAAAATAACTAGAAAGTAGCAGAAACCCCAAGGAGAACATTGCAATTTTTAGCCAGAATGGGTTTAATTGATATTGTTTGATGTATCCATTGCTCCTGAAATCTGCTGAACTACTTCTGGTGCAGGTACCTGAACAATTACTTCACTGTTCACTTTATATAGAAAATATAGCTAAAGGACATTTTATCTCTCAATTAGAATCAGTGGAATAATAATTGCTAATAGCGTGTTTGATTAATTTTCACCATCATTGTTGACCATATTTCTTATTAATAAATGCCTTCACTAATAGATTGGTTTCATAGAATATAAATAAATTATTTGGGATACTTCCCCCCATCAGTCACTGAATAAATTATTCTTGAATATTTCTATTCATTAAGGCAGCTGCATTCCATTAAGAAAATTATATAAAACATAGTTCAGGGAAAGACTCTGTAATTCTTTAAAAACCCACAGGGAATATTTCTCTTATATCAAGGTTTTTATAGATATAATCTTTTAACCTGGAAACACGGTGCTCTGGGTATAATTTGCAGAAATCACCAGGACTTTTGGGATAAACAACCTTGTGTGTTTGGAGCCCAGCTCTGCAGAGCCCCTGGGACACAGCCCGGGCAGTACAGAGGTGAGGGACACTGACATCGGCCAGGGTTTGCATGGGCTTAGTGGTCTAAAATAAGCATTTTGCTCTACAGGGCCATGTTTTCAAGTGTAGCAGAACTTGAGCACATCCTTTTCTGATGGAAGATCGTGGGAACTTGGGCTATTTGGAAATGCGGGAAGGCCTGTGCTGCTGTCTTTGCCTGTCTCAGGGCTGGATTTCATCTGCCTCTTACATTGAAATTCCCAATAACAACTGTACAAATTAATGACTATTTGGCAATAAGGGTTGAAGGCAATTCCTCCTCATTGCTTAAATCTTGGAAGAATGTCTCATAACAGCAGTAGTTTGACAGTACCCACCAAAATGCATAGACCAATCATAACTTTTTCCCATAATTATGTGGGTTCACATTTGAGCGTTTGGCACAGTCTCCTATAAATTCTGCACCTAATCACTTAAAAAGGAGCCAATATAATTTTGATTTTTAAGCAGTAATAATCCTCTTTTCATTTCAAGGGTCTATTCCCTCATTTTTATTTTGTTCACCCATTTCTTGCTGATAAATGCCTGTTAGTGTGGTTCGTGGCAGGAATTAACGGAAACCATAAATTTCTTCTTGTCTGTGGCGATTCTTCACTTTGCAGTCCATCTGGTAGACGAAATTCCTCAGCAGTGCAGTGTGTCAAGGGATGAGAATGTCTTTGTTCTGGGTAGAGCCACAGCACCGTAACCACTTCAAAGGTATATAAAGAGTGAATGGGCCTTAAAGCTCTGAACTGATGCAACACACCACTGGCAAGCGCTCGAGACTCACTAGCAGTGCATGCAGGATGCAATGGTGACATTAGGTGAGAAAGAAAAGGGCCAAATACCATTTGTAAAACAAACCAAAAGCATATGCCTCCAGTATAATCTGAATTCAGTTTAATTAGGTAACTTGGTTGGAGATGATCGAAAAGAAGTAATAGCCCAATTAAAGAACAAAACCTCGTGTCTTATACTTAGGGTAGACCCTTAGTTAGCAGGAGCGGAGACGAGTTGAACATCACCCCAGAGGTGTTTTTCAGTGTACACTGACTGCTTTGTGAGTGCTGGTTGCTGCAGCAGTTCCCTGGCAGCTCTGAGTACCCTGACATTTGAAAAAACCTGCAGGGGAAAAACCCTTGGCCTTCTAATAGCCAGGGCAAACACTGCAACAGCAGTAGCTCTCTGTAAGGTATTTTCCTGCTGTTTCACTGGGAGCTGCTTGGAGCAAACCTTGCCTCCCGGTCTCTTTGTAAGTCTAATCAATAGCTACAGACGATCTGTTTGCTGATTATTTCTTTGGTGGTTTTTTTTTTAGGTGGGCAATTGGTTAAGTTCTAAATGAATTCCCATGTGTTTCCTTGCAAAAGCAGACCTGTGCTGCTGCCAGCACTGCTGCAGCACATGCCATGTTCTTCAGCCACAGTAAGAAGGGGGCCAGTTGATTGCGCATGGTGCAGCTTCTCTATGCCCTGGCAGTGTAGGTCAGCCAGATTATCTGAGGGGCACAGGATCTTGTGGCTGGGGGTGGGGCAGGGAGGGGGTGAAACCAAAAGAAGAAAAATAAAAATAAAGGCCAAACCCACTCTTGTCTAGTAAAGGCTGTCTTGGGATCTCTAACACCACTTGCAGCTGTATGGGATGTTAGCTGCATGAACTTCCAGCATCGTATCACAAAATTGAAGTAGAGGCCTTGAAGGCATTTCATGAGGTACTCACTCAAAAGAAAGTACATAACTTTTATTTTTAATCATCAAGATTTTTCTCTTACTACTTTCTCATCCCCTAGGTACAATATATTTAATATAAAACTTGACAAGAACATGGAATATTGCCCAAAGGTGGTGGCTAGTGATGAAATACTATCCTGTGCTCTGGTAGATGCCTTTTTGTCCCCAAAGATTTGTAGGTTAAACTGGTACACATGTACATAATACGCTCTTACAAACTGTTGTGCTTTCTTTTTGGCACAGGTAGTAACACTAGTTTGCATTAAATTTTTAATGTATTCTCTATGTAATTATGCTCTGTATAGTATTTTGTTATTTCCAATTTGGATTGCTTTAATCATTTAGTGAAGACACTGAGGAATTTCTGCTAACAATGGTCTTAAAAATTTAGGGAGGTTTTGCTCTTTCTAATGGATCCTAATATAATATTACATATGAGACACAGATTCTATCATTATGCCAATGTTACTAGTCAGTGACAAAATCAGTGGGTATTTAAAATATAGGTTCTTTTGAGTCTGTGTTTCAGGAATATCAAATGACATTTCATAAACAGAGAGCATTTCTAATTATGTGTTTATCCTGGGTCACTGCTTTTTCAATCAACAAAGCAGTGAAAAGAGCAGCCAACTACCCAGAAAGAGATGATAGTTATCTGTGCCAATCTCCTTACCTTGGTGAGAACACATTTACTGGGTGCTTCATGAGGGGCTCAGGATATGCAATTAACAACTAAATTTGTTTTTCTCCTCAGGTCTTTATAAGTGAAAATAGGAGTATTTCTCCCAAATTTACCAAATCAGAATAAAAACTTAAACTCCAATTGCTGGGAGAAGGGAAGCTCTGTTCAGTCATCTTTGAAGGTGGCGGTCGCTGTGCAAAGAGCTTGGTGATCCAGAGACAACTCGTGAATGAGGGAGGAAAAAACAACCACCCAACCATCTATACCGTAATTACATGAAATCACTTTGAGAAGTGGAAGTTATTAAGAAAAAATATCTGCTGAATAAAAACAAATCAGTTAAAACAAAGCCCTTGAGCTGTATGGAGTGCAGTGAAACTGAACCCTCACTTTTTAAGGCCTGGGGAGGCTTATGAGGCACAGCTTCTGCTGTATCCAAACCATTTTGTATGCTGTGATTTCAGTCTTGTGGAAGAGGATGGGGGAAAAAGAAATCTCCTGCAAGATATTGTGGGTTAGACTGTTCTGAGGACTGCTTTGATATTGATACCATGATATGGACCTTTTGAGCATCGCTCCTGTCTCCCTCGTCTCCAGTGAGTGAGTGCATCACTTGTCTCGTGGAGTCGGTGTAACCTTTGCTCCTGAGAAGAAGTGGGGAGGGTGAATTTTAGACAGGTGCTGTTGGTCTCTTGCAATCCTCAGTTATTTTTGGGTAACGTCTAAAAGAGGACCTTGCTGACATGTTAATTCAATGGTAACTCTTAGATGAGTTTCCCAGGCAACAAGGAAATGGCTGTGCTGCTTTCCACGCTCACTAAAGACAAACCAGATATTTAATGGATGACTAAAAAGGAACAAATATTTTAAATTCATAAATACCAGTGAGAAGAAACTAATTATGTAAAGTAAAATGGCAAATTAGCATGAAATTAAGGAAAGAGGAAATTTACATTTTGTATCAGAAACATATTCACAGACTGATATATCAGGCTGTGACTAAAACTGATCAGAAGTCATCACTTCCACTGCTGGGGAGGCTGCAAAGCTCTAAATTCTGTTTTAGAGCAATTAGCAGAATTTTTTATATTTCTGCGTTGGCAGGAAAATACCAGAGATGCCCAAAGCATTTAATTTTGAAAACTATGAAGGAAGATGTGGGTACCAGGACTGGGATCTCATTGAAACACAGTCCCAGTGTTTCTTGGTTGTGGGTTTCCTGTCCATCCTGTCCTGTCTGGTGAAAAACAGGGCTCAGAAGTGATAGGAGTTTGAAGCTGGTGATGCAGAAGGCTGTAGCAGCCTCAGGTCAGGAGCAGTCCATGACATACAGCTGTCCCAGAGCTGAGTGACCTGGAAAGTCCCAGATACAAACGTAGCTCACTAAAGCCAGCTTCCAAAATAGTGTTCCCCCAATTGATAGCTGTGCTGTCATCACAAGAACAGTCTCCTCTTGCTGTAAGTGCAAGATGGGTTTCACTGCTTTTCGTCACGGTGTCTGGTTACAACTGGGCTTGCAGTTCTCTCTTTGAGGCACGGTATTGTTTTTGACTGACCACTAAGCATCGCTTAAACAGTATCTTTAAAAATATAGTTATCTCAGATTTCAAGTAGATGATATGCTGGATTAGTTGTTGTTTCAGGCCAACATTTGATAGCTACTATGGGAATTTGGAAGAGAAACTAGGGATATACTGTCAGCCCCATTTTAGTGTTGCAGTAAATGGGCTCTTGATAATTTTTTCAAAGTGAATAAAAGTGGGAGGAAAACTAGCTTGCCAAGAGGAATAGTTGGCAATTAATGAAAAATAGCTTTGCTCTTTGTAGACTTTACAGATGCAAGGATGGGACAAACATTTTTTTGGTTCTGGTTCAGCAGGTTCGTGAGGGTCACACAATTCACAGCCCAAAGCATTGGCCTGACCTGCAGAGAGCGATCCACTGGAGAACCACGGAGCCGCAGGAAAGCCTTTGATCTCCGCTTGCGTCTGCCAGCTGGCCACTGCTGTGTCAGAAATGCCTCTGTTGTTAGTGGGGAATGTGAATGTGATAAAGAAGGATTTTAGAGCGTGCTGTATGCAAAGCCACAGTTTTCTCCTGCCTCCAGAAACCTATGTGGCTCCAGAAACAGCTGTATGGTAAAACTTTTTCTGTAGCCACCTCATTCCCCCAGATGTCATACTACTCCATATACCACATGAAGAAATAAGCAAAACCAAGCCCAAAGACCCTCAGTGAAGTTGTATTAAATCTTTTTCAGCCACAAAACACTTCCTCTGGCTGCATGAACCATAAGGAGGCACCCGCAATTTATACAGCTATGCTGGTGCCATAGGCTGCTTCAGCTGCTAGCAGTGACAGTGGTGGCTATGTCCTCCCAGTATTGCCCAGGACAGAGGCCAGCTTGCAAGAACGGCTGCCGTGCAATCAACCTGCAGCAAGAAAAATATGGGAAGGTGAGTGTGCCCAGGATTTGCAGGGAGGCATAGGGCCAAATGCCTTATGTGCCCAAAGCACATTGAAAAAGTCCTTGTTCTGATGAGTCAGTCATGCAGTGCTTCTCTAAGGAGTTGAGCAGCAAGGAATGGTAGGTGCAAAATGATGCCCGAGAGGCTGCAGGTCTAATGAGGTCCCACCACTCCACACAGGGCTGGAGCCTGAATGCCAGAGAGGGAGGTCAAAGGGACTGGCTCCCCGCTCTGTGCGCGTGTGGGCCACTAACAGGCCAGGGAGCTGGTATGGATAAGCTTCGTTTGTATCTCTGTCAAGGGCAGCAGACAGAATAAGGTAAGGGGCATGAAAGGAGGAGGAGAGGGTTTGTTTGGAGGAAATGAGAAACTGACCTCTCCTGGGGAACTGGAGGGGGTCCGGAACAGCACTTCTCAGCTGGGCGTAGAAATGTCAGGGTGAGGAACGCAGCCAGGTGTGTGCAGCCTTACAGTACCGGGATGAGATTGCAGGAGGCGGCTCTGGGAATGAGATTATTGAACCAACTGCCACCAGCTTGTTCTCTGCCTTACAAAAAAATCTCCTCTCTAGTTTGCTCCAAGCAGCAGCCTGATTTCTGAGGTCTTGAGGACAGATGGTTACTTGGAAATGGGAACTAGACCCGATAGCACTGGACTTAATTGAAGCTGTGAGTATTCTGGTCAAATACAACTATTAATTAACACCTTTAATATGGAGGGATGAAAAATGTCTTCATTATTATTCTTATGAGTTGTAATCTGTTTGCTAAACTGCCTTCAACTCTAAATTGGCCTTTTGCCTCTTTGTGACTGGTTAGACCAAAGGATAGACAAGAAGGCCACTACTGCCTCTTGGGAAAACCCACTGGTATTTACAGTAATGCAGAAAATATTCTTACAGTAATGAGTGAGAGGAGGATTGTGCCTTTGAGGAGGGTCTCTGCACTGACACTGGGAGCAGATGTAGAGGGCTGCATGTGCTTAACTGCCCTGGTGAAATGGGGCACCTCTAGCTACTAATTATTGAAGTACATGGAGAGCACTTTTGTAGCATGATCATCCATGTCTCCATGCTAAGTTCCCACTTAACAAGTCTCCCAAGAATTGCTTCTCGCCTCTAAGCGAAAGGTAAATGGGGTGAATGTGTGTGCGTGTGATATAATAAATATTGCATCACATCTTTCCTATGCAGAGGTCTCTGGGCTGTGAAGCCAATGGGGGTTTTGTACCAGCAAAGACTACTCTTTTTTTGCATAAGAGCAGCATTAACCATGAAGGGAAAGAAACTCAACATTTTTGAAATCCTGTTCCAAGTTTACACTGTGCTGAAATGTCTTTCCATTGCACTATAGCATGGCAAGCTGCTCTGGGATGAGGATGGAGCAATTTTTTGTTTAGTTCTCCAGGAGCAGAATAAAACACATGTATTTTTCACACTGCATAAGGATTTATGGGAAATGTTGACATGGTTGTGTCTGTGTCTAGGTTACAACAAGAGCTTCAGCATTTTCTTGGCACACCTCTTTAAAATACAACTGTTTACTGATTTGTCATCTTTGTCTTACAACAAGGAAGGGGTGATTTTTTTTGCACTTCAGGGATCTATTAAAGTAATCTCCTTACTTATGAATATAATGAGGTGTGATTTTCATACATATATACTCAAACTGCAGCTATCAATGTGTCCCTCATCTTACAGGAGCAATGCCACCAGCTGATATACTGATTTAATATTTTTATGGCTTTTATAGTAATTTTCTTTCCATACTAGATACAGAAAACTGAGCATACTTTCCTGCATACTTTATATTGCTTTATAAAAAGGATCTCATTGCTCTGGACATTAAATTCAGTTCGCAAAACAATGTTCCTACTGCAACCAGTACTGCCAAACAAAATATTTGCCTATTTACTGCTCTGACAGTCTGGCAGTTGGAATAGGGTAGGTGGTAGCAGAGCCATAGCATTTAACTTCGCTAAATGGTAAGGTTTTGAAAGAGGATTATATATATCAAATGCCTTGGAATCAGGTGGAGACAGACTTTAGGGTCAAGAAGAGAGGGCTGAGGCTCAGGGTAATAAATGGCTGAGAGACTTACTATGGGAACTTGGGTAGAAACAGAGAAGGCAAAAACCCCAAAAATTCAGATCAGCCAGCAACAGATAAAATCCTTGGGGAGTGGTGCAAAGACTGGAAAGTGAGATTGGGACTAGAGCAGGGAAATGAGAGGATCAAATGAAGCCTCTGTTTTTGCACTGTTTTGCCTTTTATCCAGTCAGTTTAAATAACTGTAGAGAATCTAACAGTGATGCTGAAAATCCAATAATCACCCGAATTTTCACTAGAAATACTTTTTGGTTTTCATTGCTGAAAAGAAGTATATTAAAAAAATATTTAGGTTAATTTAAAGCACTGCCTAGTTTTTGAAGGTGCAAATTCAATGAAGGCACAATCTTCATCAGTGCTGGTTGCCCTGCCCTCGGCCTGCCCTCTCCTCCCTCCCAACTGCTGAGCATGAAGAGCTTCAGGAGGCAGAGCTCTGCATGGTTTTCATTAGGCAGAAGGGTTAAGTGAGTTTTTTCTACAAATCTTTATTGCTAGGGTATGACAAGGAAGGAATCCAGCTTGCCTTTCAGATTCCAGATTTGATTTTGTAGTCTTAGCAATGAATTTAAAAAAAAGGGAAAAAATCACCCTGTGAGCTGTGCACACATTATCATTTTCCATGGATTTCCAGATCCTTATGAAACCCCACCAGCCCAGCTTCCCAGTGTCAAACTGCAGAGTGGAATTGCACTGGAAAAAAGAGGTCACTAACAAGAGTTCAGAGCTGAACCAAAGAGCAGCACAAAGGGCCTCGGTGGTGTGGTCTGCGTGCGACCGGTCCTGTGAAACTGGGTGGCTATGCAACACCATCTTTAGGTCTGCCACCATCAGCTCCGCTACTGGGCAGTGTCAGCTAGATCAGCTTTAAGTATTGCATGAAAAAATTCTTAGAAAATTGCTAATATTTTGGAAAAGGCCCAAATCTATCCATTCTTTTGAAAATATGCATACAAGTTCATACAGACACTGCTGCTGTCCTCACCACAAAATTTAGCAACTGTCAGTAAGGGTTGTGAAGGGAAAGAGAAATGCAGCTAAACTGGAAAGTGTTCAGTTACTGACCATATGTGTGGTAACTCCTGCTAAGTAATGATTCTTTTTTTCTAGTTACTTCAACAAAGCAAGCACATCAGAATCTTAAGTATCTGCTGCCATTCTTCTGGTAAGAAACTTCAGGCTTTATGGAAGTTGCATATATTGTAACACAACCGCATTAACATCTTGGTGAGAGCTACTGCACAGCTGACAAACACTATTGAGTGAGGCAGACTAATGAATGTTATCTTAAAAAAAAATCAACTAGCAGAAGCAAGACAAAACATGCAATTCATTAAGTAACCCCATATGATCTTCTGAGTTCCAAAACCCCTTCAACTCCAAAAAATGCTGATTAGGAGGAGGCTTTTAGTTAAAAGAAATCCTGTGGTTTGACAAAACAGAAGTAAACAGGACTGTAAGTTCTCAGGCAGCACAGGAAGAGCTGCACTGCACAGTCAGCTGGTGCCTGTGGGTACTGCTGCAGAAACAGTGTGAATATGCCTGTGTACAGCTTTCTGTCTGACTGTGTTGGGCAAGTTTCTTTTCAAATTCTAAATTAGTGCAAACAACTTGTTCAAGTGAGTTTCAGAAGCTGTACAGCTTCCAGTGAGTGAGCGCACATGTTACAGATGCCTGTTCCTTCAGCGTTCCTTCCTGCACCTTCAGTGAGCCTGGCAGGGACTGGAGAGGCCTCAGCTGCTTTGACTTCTAAAACCGCAGTCAGTGCTTCCTCTAATGGTGACTAGTCACTTCCAATATTCTGTGGGTAGTTAGTGAAATTAGGTGTTTGGAAAAACTTGATAATATGAAAGTATACTGGAACATTTCTTGGATCAGACTACTGCATTACTCATGCATCATTAATTCTCAAAATATTAAGGGAACATTTCTTAATATTGGGCCCTATTCCGTTAAAGAGATACAAAACAGCTTGCTTAGTTTAAACCATGATGTAAAATGCACCATCGGCTGAGCAGATCCCCTGTGTAAGGGCAGGTAGGAAACCAAAGTGGGCCTGTTGTATAGACCAGACTTGTTGGTCTTAGACTGAGAGCTTTGGATTTTCTGTTACACACTGTGGTGTGTACATGTTTTATTAGCCCAGAACTGCAATATCACATTGTTAATGCTCATGTTGCTTAGCTCCTATGTAGGATTTTCTGTTGTCACAGCAGACCAATTTAATGCTCTTTTCAGCATTCCTTGTATAACTAAAACCACTACTAACTTTGCCTGCAAACCTGAGTTTGAAGAGAATGCAGCCTTAGTACTAATGGTATTGGGACCACAGCTGCATTCATTAGCTCTGTTTTTTAGTTTCTGCCATTCCAGCGAGACTCTCCTCTTTTCCAGGTTTAGAGTTGCCCTGGCATTTTCACTGCATTCGTTACTGCCCTGCCAGAAGCGCAAACAGAATTTCAAGTGAGCTTCGTTTCCCCTCTTCTCTAGGTTGGTACATAATGATGTTACCTACTGTTTTATTGTTTGCATCTCGGCTCCTGTGAAACTGATAGTTGTGCCTTCCGCTTCGTAACTGGAAAAAGTTCAGAGCATGTCAGCAACCAACTGCTTTATTAAATTATTTTTCTGGATGGGTGATGCTATACCCTGCATTTTAAGGTCGTCTATTAAGACGGAGTGCGGAATTGGTAGATCGCAGAAGAACAGACCCCAGACAGCGGCTGGTCTGAGCTCAGCATGGGTTCCCACTGCCTCATACCTCCTCCCACAGTCCCCCAAGATCTGTGCTTGCAGTGGAGGAGGTGGTACCCCATGCCCGACAGTTCCATCAGTTGGCCCTTTTGATTCAGTCTGAGCTGTTGGGAATAACTGACGAGAGACTGCTTCTGCCTTTTTATCACTTTCCAAACCCTCCCTCCTGTTGATCCTGAGCTCTTATCCTCCACTGGGTGACCTGGCTGTCAAGGTGACTTTTTTGGTGACAAGCTGGCTTACCGCAGCTAGCTCATTCTGTAAGATTTCTATGTAAGAATAATGTAATACTTCATGGCTTGCTCCATTAATGATCCCTTATTAGATGGTGTGTAGGTAGACACCTTTTAAATTACAGCCCAAGATCATAGAATCATAGAATGCTTTGGGTTGGAAGGGACCTTGAGAGATCATCGAGCCCAACCCCCCTGCAGTAAGCAGGGATTGAACCTGTGAACTTGGCGTTATTAGCACCATGCTCTAACCAACTGAGCTAACCTGGCTAAGATGGATATGGAAGGCGACAAAAATGGCAAGGGCCATGTATCCAATTAGGGGAAATCGGATAAAGATGAATAATGCAATGCCCAGGATACCAGGATACTGGGAAGAGGTCTGCAGTACGTGTGGCTTGCCAGATGCTGCCTGTCTTCCCGCTGGGCCCATGTGAAGACTGGAGCACTTCTGCCTTTGGGATCCGCTTAGGATGTAACCATCGATTTATGCAAAAGCAAACATCTCTGTAAAGAAATGCTCAGAATTCTGCATTATCTTCCTGTGCTAAATAGAAATTGGTCTCTCAGTATCCCCCTAGTTTCCAAGGGACTGCTCAGCAGGGGTCAGATGCAAACTCCTGCTAACTCGAACTCCCTGAACTCTGATGGGGCCTCTGGTTTGGAAGATGCAGAAGCAGGAGGGAGCAAGCAGTAGGACAGGTTGGATAAGCCATGTAATCCCTGGGCCCCGGGGACATTCCTTCTGCAGCAGACTGAATTTCACTGTAAAAATTTATCAGCTTCACTTGCTCTTGCGTACAGAAGAGTTTATCTCGGAAAGCGCTTTTTTTCTTTTTTTCTATTTTAGTGGAATTATTTTATATATTCCTGCTGCCTATATGCAGAAATTTGAAAGGAAACAATATATCTGCTTTTGGAAGCTGGTGGTTCTTTGTCATGCAACTGATTTCTTGAAACAAAAACAATTTTCTATTTAATCTTTCTCATGTGTTATTTCTCTTTCTGTATTATGCAAAGTAGTCCTTTACAGAAAATATGCTCTTGTGTATAATGTAAAAGGTAACCTTTAAATAAGAAGATATTTTTGGCAGGCTACAAGATGGAATTTGATAAGGTGAGCTCTGGGAAGTTACTGTTTTGGGAAGCACAATGAGGGCAGGTGAGCCAAACTGTCTGTCTTTTCAGTGCTCCTGCTAGAAAGCCCCAATGGCAGGGGGTTTATGGGAGCTTTGAAACAAGCCCTCCATCACTACAGGCTACTTCACATTTAAAACTTGTCAGCATCAATGGAACAACAGAAAGATAAAGTGAGAGACTTCTGTGTGAAATTTGAAGGGGGGGAGGGCTGTTCCACACCACTTGATAAGCTAGGAAATTAAATTGCTATATTTTTCAACAATTTTCTCATCTCTGGCATGTCAGGTGGGTGTTAATGCTTTCAAGTTCTTACCACCACAGGGACTCGCTATGAAGAACAGAAAAGTCTAAGTATGACATCAACCATAGCCAGGCATCAAGCAGCTGCGAGGGACAGCGGGCAGCAAGAGGTGCAGGATTGCTGCTGGAAGGGAGCCTCTGATCCTCCAACAGTCAGTCATCGCCCGTGGTGGAAGAAAGGTGAAAAAAGAAATTCAAATACCAATGGAAGCAGTAATGTAAACATTTTACAAGGGAGGTCAAACCTGCTTTATTATTTTTATCAGTTGGATTAGAATGAAAAAATAGATATGCTCGGAGTGTTTTTGCAAATATTTAGCAGGTCTGTGGTTATGAACTGCTAGGCTTGGTGCAACACTAATACTTGGTAAGTGGTAAATTACCCACATATTTCCTAGACATGTGAGCTCAGCTTGGAGTGTTAAATGGCTGTTCTGGTATTCCGTTAGCAAAGACAGCTACTTCGTTTTTCTCAATAGCTTTTCCAAGCAGCACTCCTTCCTTTCCCACCTTCTCTCTGAGGGGCTCAGAGGCTGTTGAATGTATCCAAGCACACCATTTTTTCTGTGTCCCAGGAGCTGGCTTAGTCATTTAATGATTTTATATATCTGTATCTCTTTTCCTTCAGGGAAGAGAAAAGGTAAAATATCTGCTATTCTGACATTATTCAAGTTAAAAGGCATGCTCCTGTTGAACTCACCCAGGGGATTAGGTAACCTGCAGAGATTTCTAAGGAAAACTGTCATGGAGCTGAAACTGAAGCTAGAGGTGGCCATTGGACCTACATAATAACTGCCCTGTCTCTGTACTGGAGGTTGCCCTGGGCTCCAGGGAGGCATCTGTGGCACCCCAGTGTCACCTGGGGCAGTGACCAGCCCACGTAATGCCTGTTTGAGCTGGAGACATCCAGTACTTATGGAGGTTGCTTCTCCTCTCCAGCATTTTGCCTGGTTGCTTGAGCAGGACATGCACTCTCACTCTCCAGTTGCAGGAATACTATTTGTACTTGCTTTCTATGTGGCAGCATTGGACCCAAGACAGCCTGCTCAGAACATAAATGCCTGGAGGCTATGAGTCCTGAGTCACCTTCAGGAAACAATTCCAGCCGTCCTTGACGGCCTTCCCTCTCCAAAGCCTCTGCTTGGCAGAAAGGTACTACATCTTACCTGAAAAGAGGAAAAGCAAGATGATCATCACCTAAAGTTTTCTTGGGTATTTAGCCAGGATCAATGAGTTACCAATCAGGTTAGCTATCATATAGACAATTTTGAACATAAATGTAGTTCACCTAACCCCTCTAGCGCCCTTAGAAGTTAAAAAGTGCCAGCAAGGATGAAGAATAAATAAGCTCACCATTAAGCTAATGAGACCCATATGCTTGTACAGTCAAATAAAAGTGAGCTAAATGTGTTGAAGAGCCAAAAAGCAGATGAATGAACCACGACAGACATCCTGAAATCATGTTTAAAATGCAAATATTGATATTTCTCACACTTTTTCCCCTTACGTAAATCACATCTAAATAATGCATCTGGTAGAAGAGAACATATTTTTGCCTTTGAGCTCATACTCAAATGAATGAAGCAAACCCAATTTGAAAGAATACCTACAGGCTGCTACAATTACTGGAGACTGCAAACAGTTGGGGAATCACAAACAAGACTTGCTGTCGTGATGGAAGCTGAGCCTGAAAGTAATTTATATCCAAATCTGCACAAATTAATCTAAGAATTTTTTTCCTAAAAATGCAAGCCACACAATTTTCTCCTGGGATGAAACTGCAAATGTCGGGTTTGGGGAGTCCAGGAATAGTTGCAGTCAGAAAGCACTTTAATACCAGAGAAATTATCCTGTTTCTTCTGTTTTGTTTCCATGTTACTTATACAGAAGAAGGAAAAAAAGAAAAGACAAGCAAACCACCAGCTTTTATGAGCTTGATATCACTTTTTCAGGAAAGTTGTATCCCAGGAAAGGATTTTTCCTTCCTTTGCTAAAGGTTTGGGCTACTTGTTGCTATGCACTTGCTCTTCTAGCCACTGCTGCCACTGACATTTATTGCTTTGCAGGTCTGACAGATCAGCCCATCTTTCTCCACCAGTGATGTCATTTAACTGGGCAAATTATGTCTTATAAATACTGCCGGCAGAGAGCTACAAGTTTCAGGCTACTCTTCAAGGAAGACATGACAAAATTCCTCTCCTTCCCTTTGAAGGTGCCACTTTTAATCGATGGAGCTACCAACTTAAATTGTGTGGCATGGACCAGCCTTCCTGCCTGCTGAGATGCGAGGATGGAGCTTGCCTTTATGCTGAGTGTGGTTATTATAGCATATGCTCCTGGGTGCTGATGTTTATGATTAAGAGCAAAGTGACTTAATTGTGAATTTGGGGCCAGTTCAAAAGGAGATGGGGGAAGAAGCTCTATGTAGCGTTGGCTGCTTGGGCTGAGGAAGGCGGTTCTTGGTCAATGCTATATTTGCATGCTTGTGTAATGGATGCCATCTTCCCCAGTGATACCAGGGGTTGCACTGGGAACTAGCATGAGCCTAGCATCAGACAGTCTTCTTGTGATACACTTTATGTGTCATGACATATATGTAATATACCAGGCATATATCATATGCCTGCGTCATAGGGGCAAGTGTGTGATACTAAATAATGTTTGGTTCAATGGCCAGTCAGATGTGTTTTCTTATCTGCTTTTCTTTTCATGTATATATTTTTGCCTTTTGCTGATATTCTTATTTTTCTGACCTCCCTTTCAGGGAGCAGAAAGAAGAAATACACCCTTTTCCTTGGCTTCCTTTTGGACTATCTTCCTGAAAGCCAAAAAACAGTGAATATCATCACATTTAGTTTAATTCATAGTACCCTCTCAGATGGAAGGCTTAAATAGCCAGCAGGTACTGACATACTGTCTGAAATGGATGCTTTACCAGTCCAAGCTGTACCCAACTAATGCACAGCAGCAAAAGATGTAAATGTTTGGAAAAGACATGTTTTAACCAAGCATAGATTTTCACAAAACACAGTTTCAAATTGGTAGCTCAAAGTTTATCTTCTTTCTCTCTGCACCTTGAAGTGGGAAGGTAGAGCTTGAACGCTGTGAAATAATAAGAACTGAGCCCAGAATGGAGAAAGTGAGTGTAGACGTACTACAGCTATGCTAGTTAACACCAGCTAAGGATTTGGCTTTCAGCTTCTACATATTATCTGATTACACAAGTTTTTTGTTGTTGTGGGTTTTGTTTTGGTTTGGTTTTATCTCCAGGTCTGCTGTTATGGGATTTGACTTCATTGCAACATCTCCAGATAGAAGCCTGTCAAAGAGCCTGCTGACAAAGGTTTTCTGGTGCTCTATATTGCAGCTATAACATCGCTGAAATACAACCTAGCATTTGCCATTAGAGAGGATGCCCTAAGTGTAACATAAGTGTTGATCATCTGACACTTCTTCAGCTGAAGCATGGCCCTATCATGTGCTGGCATCAGCTGCCAGACTATTACAAGCCACTAATGACAATTTCCTTCCCTCATATCATATTGTAAATGCATTAATAGATCACAACTGTAGCTCATATCTTGCTTAGCAGATGAAAGGAAATCATTCTCCTCCAGATTAACTGAATTAAAATGGGAGTGCCATTCCTGATTCACCAGGAGTAAAGTGAAGGCTTATTTTATGATTCAACATTGAGGAGAATAGCTGTATTTTCCTCTTTCTTCTCAGTAACCAAAAAAGTTCAGTTTGGGAGATCATACTAACCACCCTCATGAGGTGCACCATATGTTTTAGTCTTTTTTAATTACTGTAGCCTTTACAATCTCAGATAAATGTCATACTTAGTGCTTTGTTTTACAATTAAATCTCTCCTTTGGGGAGATTTTAAAATCTTTTTCTCTCGTCATCTGTGAAGCGTAAAGGAGAACTGCAAATTTACATTACTATGGGCAAACAACAGTTTTGTTTGGAAAACAAACTTTAAACTACTATTATATCAAGATGCTTTTTGTTAAATGCTGTGTTGATGCCACATAACAACAATGTAGGAGATAAAAGACATTTTCTCTCCCTCTTCAGCAGTGTCTTGCCTAAGCCAAAGCATCAGTTTATTATTTGAAGTTAAAATTCTACCCAAAATAAAAAAGACAATATCAGTTCAGGTCTCCACACATTTTTAAGATTTCAGTTTTAAGGGCTAAGCATGAATTTACATCTTGAGCAGACTTTTGGTAACTGCTGAGGAACTTGAATCTATTCACAGCTCTCTCCCACTCCTCAAACCCACACATACTTTCCGCAAAGTGCTTTGCACACAGATATGTCTCATTAGAAAGAAAAAAAAAAATCTTAAAGAACAGCAAGCTTAAATTTAGCCCTTCTGAACCGTATGCAGAGACTGTTAAAGTTCTGCTGGAAAACTTCTAAATGTGAGGCAATGCCTGGGTGCGGGGATGGAAACGTGACTTTCTCTGCCACAGGGTTTGGCTCCGGAAGATCTCTGAGCGGTTCCCAAGCACTGATTAAACATCACAGCTCCCCTGTAAGATAAATAAGGGATTAACCACACACTAACACACACCACCTTGGGGTGAAATTCAACAGCAGTGTGACTAAAGGTGAGCCAGAGCTACCCACAACTGGAGGTGCAGGCTAGTGGGGTACTGGCCATCGGGCTGGCTTCACCTGAAATTGTGAGGAGCTGCAGCTACTCTCATCACAAATGTCATGACGTTTTCTCTTTATGGCAACAATTTCCAACTATCTGGTTTTATGCTGCTTTAAGTAGATAACGCTTAAGAGGGAAATCTTCATTATATTTTCCTCTTGCTATGTGACTGGTGCTTTCTGGTGCTTCTTACGGAAGCTATTAGCATTGCAGTCTTGGGGTAAATTAATTTAATTTATTGCTGATTAAAAGAGATGGTCAGAAATAAAAAACTAAAACACCTTCCTCCTCTTCATCTCCTGAGTGTCACATGGCTGTTTCTAACACTCCTTTCCTTAGGTCCGTGTGGCATTTTAACCTTTCTTAACTACCTCTCCCCAGAGGCGCTGCCAGCCTCCCTGAGGGGCTGAGGTGGGGCCGGTGCAGAGGTGGCTGGAAGCAGCCGTGTCTGGCATGGGGCAGCCCCGGCCTCTCCTTCCAGAGGCCTCTGCAGCCCCCTCCCCAGCCTTGTCGTGGACACCCAGGCCAAGGAGAAACCAGAAAAAGGGGGGGTTTTGCGTGGAAACCATAAGAAGCGAAAGCCACTGCACGGCTCCAAAGGTCTTTCAAAAGCAGAGAGCAACGGTGAGTGCCAGGCGGCAGGAAGGGCTGCTGCTGCTCCCCCAGCCCCTCACCCTGCAGCAGCGGTGTGCTCTCCCCACTTCTGCTTCTGTCCTGCTTCTGTTACAAGGCAGCGGGAGTTGTAAGTGCAACTCATTCCTCTTGGGAGGCTGTCTCCCTGCTTTTCCCTTTTTCCCCCATCTGAAACTCTCCCCTGTGGTCAGAGGCTCGCTGGCTTCTTGAGACGCTCCTCCTCAGGTGGCGGTAAGCTGTGCTCCTGTATTTTCCCTTTGTTAATTAGTTCCCCACTCTCTTACCCTGAACCAAGGCATATCTCAGTGAGCACCAGTGCTCCCGCCTGCACGTTTGCCACCCGCACAAGTGGGATTGCAACAGAGTCCAGTCCCCATTTGGCCACACACAGAGGTGCTGGGGAAGGCGAGGCACTCCTGCAAGAGGAGCCCTGTGTCCCAAGGGCTCACCTGCTTGCTGTGCGAATGGGGCCTTTGGCAGCCACGCGGAGTCACCTCTCCTCCTCCTAACACCTGGCTTGTGTTAAAACTGGGGAAAAAATGGATCCTCCTTCCTTTTTTGGCAGCAGGGGTTTGCACAGGTTTCAGGTGTGGACTCCAGATTTTTCCCTCTCCCACTCCCCTGTGCAAGGGCAAAGCATGGGCCAGCTGTAACTATTTCAGAAAAACCCAGAAGATGAGCAGGTAACACAGATAAGTGGGGCCTTTCTGATGAGCTGCTACCACAGTGCCTTGGCAAGCCCAGTTTACAGATCTCATCTTAACAAAACAAAAAACCCACAACCTCTGTGACCCTTTCTTTTCCCTGCAAAGGCTCATCATGGCTTACACTGGAGACCACCGGAGTGGGATTTGTGGGCAGCTGGGGATCTGCCCATCACTGCCTGAAAACTTCTTCAGAACAACACTTCCCCAGAAACTGTAACATGTTGAGAAAACAGACCAGGCTGCTGCAGGTCAGACCCTCACTGTAGGGGGGGGTGTTCTATTTATTTATTTTTTCTTTCTGATGGTTATAAAACTAATGGGCCACATTCTTCATTCTTTCTGGCATTGTTAAGGAGAAACTGGGATATAAGGATATCCCTAAACAGTTTACATCTGTGTTCTGAATCTTGAAGAAAACACCCAGCCAAATTTCAGGAGAGAAGCTGGAGACAGCTGTGAAAGGGGCGTTGCTGCCGTCTGTTTTATAGGGTCATCTATTCCCTTCAGTAGTAACAGCAGAACCATGTCCAAGGCAATCATGAGTTGGCCTTTGAGTATGAACTAACCAGGGCCACATAGTATTACAGCCTTGTTACTTTCCTACACAGCAGCATCTGTAAATTCAGCAAAGAAGTATGTACTGTAAAAGGTATGCCTATTGCATAGACCCAGCTCCAAAGCTGCAGTTTCAGCCATGGTGGGAAAAAAGAAAAGGAAACATCTCAGTTGGGTTTTCCAGAGCAGGTAACATTGGCACTACTTTTTAACTTTGAACTGAGATGATTTTGTCTCAGCTAGGTATATCTGTGCAGCATGACATCTCCAAATAGTCCCTGTGGGGCTCATGAGATGGTTTTGCTAAGAACTTGGCTAGCTGTGTGTCTGTGCTGCCCAACAACAGGGATGTTTTGCCTCACTAGATGATAACTTTCACATGTTGTTAGAGATCCGTCACGGTAGAAGTCAGTACTAACTGGCTCACATGGCCTTCAGCTTTCCAAGATTTAATCATCAGGTCTCTAGGCTGATTCAAGTTTTTATTAGCTCCACACCTTATCCAATTTGGGAAGCCTCTAATATGAGGCCTTGTTCCTGGCTGGAGGAGAGAGATGGTCTGCCAGCACTTGGTGACAGTCACCAGTTTCCCCACAGCAGTCAAAACACAATTTTACTTGTTTCTTTGGATCATTTGCATTTTAAAACAAGCAAGGAAATCGACAATGATAATTGCATACTAAATAACAGTAGGTTAGTTTCTAACCCACATGGTTTATTTTAACATAATGCTAGTTTTCTGTGGAAAAGGTGCTGAAAGCCTGAGGCCAATGCTTTTACTAGAGAATAGCTTTGGGGGAAAAAAATTGAAAATGAGTATTCTGGTGGTGGCCCCCACTACCTGGTGGGATCAAGAGACAGATTTAGTGGTAAAACCAGCAGCCTGTGCCATGCCCGTTCCCATGTTGGTGTGTTACTGGAGGGCAGAGCGGCACAGCTCTGCAGGCTTCGTGGCTGGATTGACACCTGGACTAGGGCAGGTCCTTGGATACTTCAGCGATAATGGCTTGTAATAGCTACTGAAAGGTATTATGGCAAGGAATTGCCCATCAAGCTCCTTCAGGATAGCAGGCAGTGTCAAACAGCAACTTGTGTACAAGGTAACTTTGTGGCATTTGGGGAAATAGCCATTTGGGTGTTTTATTTGTAGTAGGTATTTATTACCAACTCAGGATGTTAATAGGGCTTGGACCCTGCATTCTTGGCCTCAATGCAAATATTTTTATTTAAGCCATCCACCACAGGAAAGCAATGATCTGTGTCAAGTAATTATAAGGGTTTATATACTTCTTTGTCAAAGGGGAGCATGCTGTACCTCCCAAATGCACAGGTTATTGCCAATGACCTGCACTTATTGGCAGCAGATCTCTGCCTGTGCGGGCTGAGCCGGAAACCTCTCATCAGGTCTCTGCCTTAGTCTTATGTGTCACTGTGGCTGGGGTCACACCAGGCTCCTCACAAAAATTCCGGTGCTGGTTACAACAGACTCCTGTGTGCGCGTCATATGTGATGGCTGAGCAACGCCCGGTATCTGGAGTAAAAGAGACAAAGCAACAGCCTCAGTTAACAAGGTGATGTAAAGTGCTGCTGGGATTTGAGATAGTGCTGGAGGGTGGATAGCTGTGGAAGGCTTAAATAGTGTTTCCCTCTGCATTTGTGAGCACTAGAGATGAGACAGAGGTAGTCTTATTTATGATTCTAGAGGGTTTTGAAGGGCTGTATGTTTCTCCAATTTTCTGGTAACTCAGGGAGTGGCAAAGGCAGTGGGCAACTCCAGATAGCAAAGCAGAAACTTGGCAAATGGTACTTCCCATGCAGTGAAACGCAGAAATATCATATGGAAATTGTACCTCATTTCAGAGATGAAGACACGATCTTCCTATTTTGGGTTGGTAATGGAGTGTGTTATGGGGATGATGAGCTTGAGACTGGAATCTAGATGGAAATATTCAGGCCCACAATTAAACATTGACAAAATTAATTTATAGTTTTGACAGGAAAGAAGGGGATCCCGCATAGGCTGCTGCATGTAAAAAGCATACAGAGAACTAATGTTGTGGCCATGGGAGTGGACCCCAGATTTTACAAGAGCAGAAATATGAGTGTACAAGAACCTGCCTGCAGGCCTGTCTGTATCGAGGTGAACACACATATGCCATTTTGGGGGAGTTCTGTGGCGCGGGCAGTGTGCATATCGGCAGACACTGACTCCAACAGCAGCAGCTCCTTCTGATAGCTACAAGATACTGCAGCAGGAGATGGGTATGTGGTCATCTTTGAAGCAAATGGAAGAACTACTGATTTTAAGGTGGCCATACAAATATAAGCCACCACACTGCTCGGAGCAGAAATATTTCCACAAAGGGAAAAGCTCCTGGCAGTAGAAGATAAGCAGGTAAAATTCAGCAGTTGGGAGGTATGTAAACTAAATATCTAAGTAAAGGAATGACAGGAGATACAATTTACTTCAGGTTAAAAGCCTGGCAAGTCCTTGCTTGCACTGAAAGGGCAAGGGTTTAAAAAAACCCCAAAAGCCGACACAAACTTAAGGGAGAGCTTAGAGTTATCCCTGCCACTCTGCCTGGGGCTGGCTGCGTGCTCCTGCAACCTCTCCAATTTCATCCCTTCTCCTTCCCTGGCAGATCGCTGCGGCCCTTCCTCCTCACTGTGCGGCTCTCAGGGGCTGCTGCTCAGGGCACAGAGCCATGGCAGCCCTGCTCCGCTGAGAGCACTCTGCACCCCTGCCCTGTGCTCAGATCCTAACTGGACCTGGAGAAGCTATGGCCCAATGTTACCAAAGGGGGACCCTTTGCTGCCTTCTGTTTCCTTTGCTGTGAGTCCCTCAGCTAGTTTTACTGCCTGCCAGTTGCTCAGTTGATGCCCTTAGGGAGGTGCCCTAATCCTTAATTCCTCCTTTGCTCTGAATAGGTCTGGGCAATGCCACCTATTTGCCCTGTCAGTAAGTACTCTCCAGACAAATGACTGTCTTGTGACATTAATTTGTTCCATGCATCAATATGGGACAAAACTGTAAGAGGGCTCCAGACTTTGCTGTTCTTGTAAAGACCCAATGTAGTTTTCAATGTAGAGCGTGCACAGCTTTGCAGGGCGTTTCAGTTCACGGTCCGGCTGCCGGACTTCCCCTTTCTTACTTTCTTGCAACCTGTAGCCATCCTGACTTTCACACTGGCTGCTCTCCTGTGTCCCACCTACTGCTATATCCAGCAAGGCTGGGTGCAGTGCTGACAGATCTCTGCACCCACAGAGAACCCTGCTGACGTTAGCAGAGCTGTATGTGGGTGCAAAAACCCACATAAAAAGAGCCCACACAGAAAGAGCCCATGGGTCCTAGTTGGCAACCTTAAATATTTGTAATGTTCTGCAGACAGACGTTTCAATACTGTTATCCTTTCTAAATTAAGAGCATGTTTCAGAATCATCATGTGAAGCATTACTTGGAGGGTAGCTTCACATGATGCAGCATGTTGGTGGTCATTCTTATCTTGGATATTTGTTTTGTTTTGTTTTGTTTCCAACCTGCATGCAATTTGCTGCAGCAAATCTGAAGCAGATTTTAACAGTCTGCATTAGTCAGCTCATCCACCAGCAGAAGAGCTAAAGCTTCATCTGTTTTTTTTTTGAAAACTTGTAAGGTCAATACTGAATACTTTCAAAAAAGAAAATAATAAAAAGAAACTCGTAGTTTCAATTGCACCCTCAACTTTCTCACTCTCAAAATGTTCAGGTACAGAAGATCCTGTGTGAGGAACTGGGATAGCCAGGAAGAAATGGGAGATGCCAGCAGGGGTGACTGGAGAAAAACACAACTCCACCGGCTCACTGCACATTTGTATGGATGTAAGATTTGAGCCACTACTGCATAATCAGAAATCAGTCCAAACTAATGTGCATCTGACATGCTCAGCCAGGGTTTCTTGGGAACTTTATGTGTGACATAAATGAAGGTAACAAGCCCTGGAAGAGGGCATGTTGTACCTGTTGCTATGGCTATGGGGTAAAGGAAGAGCTCACCTTGGCAGAGGATTTGTCTCAGTAGCATTTGCAGTCTGAAAGTTCATCAATGAGGTGACATTTGCTAGCATCAGAGTGCTGATTTCTGGGAGCCATGCTTTCTGCTGCATACTTATTGACAGTGAAAAAGTTTGAGAACAAGGAACAGTTTCAAGTCAGGTTCCAAGATAAGGATCATTTTCCTGCCATTTGTCTTGAAGAGCCCTTTGATCTTAGATTTGGGTACATTTCTCAGACACTTGCAGTAAAATGTCAGAATCTGAAAGAATACCTTATCAAATGCTGCTTATAAGTGTTCTTGGTTTGTCAGTACATTAAATTAAGAGCAAGTCACTGTAGGGCATACTTGCTCTTTGCTTGAAGAATTATGTTTTACTCTGTTTCACATGTACAACTTTATTTCCTCCAAGGGCACTGAATGGGTATAGCAGAGTACTGAATTTGACCAAATACCTGCACAAAAACTGGCTGATGATAAATAAAGGGCAATGCTGTTTTCTAAACTGTCCAAGTAGGTAATTCTCACACTGCATTTATCCAGCACCACAGGAATCTTCTGTTGTAAGCTGTTTCTTTAACTTTCCACTGTTAAGAGTTCAACCATTCAGGTCACAGCAAATCTTTGCAAGCCCTGGTTATCAGAAATCTCCAGAACAATATGAGCTTTTCTCCACTGGGTTCAGAGTAGACATACATTGTAATTAATTTGTTTGGATTGGGCTAGTCTATAATCTGTGCAATTTTTCTCTTGTTTGCAATGTGTTGGAATATTGACTCTCTAGTACTTCAAAGCAGAAACATCTGCTAAAAGCTTTTCCTATGTGAGCTTTACATTTCTTGTTTCTCAACTGTATGCTGCAATAAAAGGCATGCTGTTGAATGGCCTGACTTTGGCCAAGTAGGCATTGTTTTCTGTTGCTTTGTGACATCTCCCTAAATTCTAAAAAACTGTGGTTGGATGAGGACATGTGAGGAAATATTTCAGTCTGAGTCTGCCCACACTTGACAATTGTTCAGCTCTGTTCTGTGGTTATTCAACCAGAGTAGCACTGCTTTAAGGTGGGAATGTATAGCCATGTGGAAGAGAGATTCACAGAAGAGATGTGACAAAAGTGCTCCTACACTTTACAGTGGCAGAAAAGAAGGGGTAGAGGACACTTCTGGTGTGGTTCCCACCAGTCTGCAATTAGGAAATTACTGCTTAAGAAACGCTAAATACTTTTTTTGTGTTAGCTCTGGAATTCTAAAACATCACATTTTCTTCCCCCTGATTTGGTTTTTCTTCTTTGGGGCTTTTATTTGGAAAAGCTCTAGTTCCTTCTAAGTGGGTCAAGTTCTCTAGGATTAACTACACCATGTACAGAGGCTTCTCTGTGTGTCCAGGTTTCCTGCCTGTCTCTTGGAAGGAGGCAGTCCCAATGCAGAGCTCAGTTTCCAGTGTTAGAGATGCAAAAACTGGCTGAATGAAAGTCCAAAAGAACATTTTTCCTCCTTAAGTCAGACTTCCAAAGAGTTAGTTTTGCTTTCCAAAGCCAGTCCCTGAGTGGGTATGTGCTAATCCCATCAATGATGATGGCTGCTCTGTATCTTGTACAAATTCACACAGCTTGCCTTACCCTTTCAGTCCCCCAACAATGTTTTTTGTCAGTTTTCTTTCATTCAGAAATGATGGATATTTCCATTTAGCCTCACTTTGTGAAATCCTGGATTTATTAGTTCTTCAGTGTCACTTGAAGTCAAAGCAAAATATTTTTAAGTTATCTTATGATGTTAAAAAAATTTACTCTGTTTCTGAGCCATATTTTTACTTGGGCAAATCGAGTGAAAACACTGGCTGAGGACAGGCCACCAGCACAGGACTCCAACTTTCGATTTAGGTTTAGGACTTCCTGAGTTTATCCAGGTAAGTGGTGTTGTGGTGAGGTGTAGCAGTGCTGAGCTGGCAGGTTCTTAACAGCCATCTTGCTCTGCTGTGCTGAGGAGTTTCTGTCCTCTACAGTAAGGTCCTCTGGGGCTATGTTGCATGTATTACTGCTGGTTTACACTGATATGTAGAGGGATGAATTGATTTGTCCTAGTGGTACGTCAGGAAAGCATTGGCAGAGCAGGGTAGAGTCTGCTCCCTGTGTCACAGTTACCCAGCCTGGCAGTGCCATTGCTCTCCTTCAGCTCAGTCCTCAGCTGCTGGACATAAGGCTGAGACCCTGCACACAATTTCCACACACCTCTCCCCTCCTAAAGGTGCACCAACAAACACCGAGTCTGCGGTTATGTTTCATCCTGAAGTCCCCCCATTGCTACTCATTCAGCTCTGGGCATGGCAAGGTCATTGGAAATGCTATTGTACAAGTGTGAGTAGGATTTTTAACTCCTGTCTTTAATGGGTCTGGTTGCTGGGATCTCCTGCTGCCTTTGGTTGTGTTGGTGGAGCAAAAATGGTGATAACAGTCAGTAGGTGTTTCAGGGAGAGGAAACCTGATGTTGAAGATCTAACAGAGTCAGGGGTGCAGCTTTTGTCCCCTTCTTAGATCTGAGGAAAGATTTGTGTGCCTGAAAGCTTCTTAAGTATTTTCCATGTGCATCAACTGGTCTGATGAGAGATTTTACCCCTACCTACAGGCTTTGCCTTGCTGAGGCCATCATGGCTTTAACAGCAAAAATTGCTGGAGTGATTTCAGGAGTCTCCTGTAATTCCTGTTTTAGTTTTATCATAGTCCTGGGGTTAACTCCATTGGTCTCTCCTGGTCCTCCTCACATACGTGTGACCCAGACCTTGGGGTGTGGAGCTGGCAGACATGGGCTCGCTCTCAGCTCAGCCACAAACCTAATGTGCAAAGCCTAGATGAAGCATTACCGCTGTCTCTGCTGCTCCCCATCTGCTCATGGTGCAGCTGGGCGACAGCAAGTGGCACTCATGGGCTGTCACCAGATGATTTAAGGAGACTGTAAATGCTGCCTTGAGAGCAGCAGTGCTCACATCGCATCTTCGCAGAGGTAAAGAGAAACACGAGTCCTCTGCTCTTTCTATGCTTCCTTTTTTCCTTCAGATGAAATTCAAGACAGTAGGATCATTTTTGGAGGGTTGCTTGTTTCCTCACAAAGTAAATAGCATTTTTCTCTCTAGCTAAATTACACAATAATTTTGTATAGTTGGTCTAGCCCTGAGGGTGTCCAGCAGTGATCAGCAGCAAACCCCCTACCCACACACACTGCAACATCACACAATAAGACAGTCCCACTTTCCCAAGCTTTGGCTGTGTCAGAGACAGGATACCACATTATGCAGAAATGGAAATTCTCACATTGCTACTTTTCCCTAATTGTACGCACATTTTGTCTGTGCAGATTTCAAACTTGCCTGTGAATGGGAGCTGCTGAGAGCCAGAGGCAGCCCAAAAGTTTCCTCGATAATGTTGCATTTTTACTGTCACAGACTGGGCCAGGCTGTGTTTGCTATGAGGTGGAGAGGAGAGCACAGGAGGAAGAGAGCACGATGAGGAACCTCTCCCCCAGAGGGCAGTGACAGGAGAAGGTGACCAAGCGCTGTGGGGGAGCCACCACCTCTGACCTCAGCAGTAGGTGCATGCTGCTCCATCCCTTGGTGGCTGGGAAAGGCAAAGCCAGCAGCCAGAGCATGGATGCCCTGCTACATCCATCAGCTGGTTGCTCCAGGCAGCTGTCTGCATTGCCTGTGCTAGGGGCAGGCTGGTGGTGCAGAGCCATTTTGCTGAGGGCTGAACTGGCAGCCTTGGTGGGGCACTGAGTGCCATGTGACCCACGCAGACTTGCGCAAAGCTGTCCTCTGCTGACAGCTTTGGTGAGCATCAAACAGGACGAGCAGGGAGGCCTGTATGTGTGTGGGGGGTGTTTGGTCGGTCCCTTCCATAACTAAATGCTCGAGAGGATGGAGGAGCTCTGCTGTGTGAGAACAGCCCAGCTGGGTCTCCCTGTGCTGCCTGCCCCAGGGGCTTGTTGCAGAGGTTCAGGGCTGATGCTACAGCCAGGCTAAGGGCTGGAAACAGCTTGTGCTGAAAAGGGGCAGAAATGCAGTGGGGAGCTGAGCCTGGTTCCCCAAAGGGAGGTCCCAGTGCTCCTCATCCAGGGCGAGACAGGCTCACTCTGACTGAGCCAGGGCACTGGGGAGAGCCCCCTGCTCTTGCAAGCATGTCCCTGCCGCCTGGCAGGGAAAAGACACCCTGGCTTTTCCTTAAGATCCTCTGAGGGGTGTTTTCTTGATGACATAGTATTTCATAGAATCGTAGAATGCTTTGGGTTGGAAGGGACCTTGAGAGATCATCGAGCCCAACCCGCTGCAGTGACTTTGTTCTTCCCAAGGATTTGTCTCTATACCAGGAAGAATTTCTATAAAGTCTCTATTGTCATATGAATATGACAACTGGACCTTCCCAATGTAAAAATTAGGATCAAAATCATCAAATGCTTCTGTGGCGTGTTATGGTGAGGTAAGTTTGGGGCCGCTGAGATCACAGTAAGCAGCAGTGTGATGAAAAGAAAATAAAAAGCACTTCGTAGCACAATTTTGAAGCCACCGTTGATTGACTGAGTGGGCTTAACCTGGGCAAACCCAGGCGGTGAGGCACCTCTGCCCCACGGGGGGCGCAGGGGTCGGCTTTCACGCCCTGCTTTTTTTTTTTTTTTCTTTTTTTTTTTTTCAAATTGGAGACCCCAGGAAATAGGATGCAGGCTTTTCGCCTCCACATGAGCCTTATAAAAGAGCCGGTCTCATTGTTTCAGTCTGCCCAGCCCCGCTCCGCCGGCTCCCCGGGGCGGCGGGCACTCGCCTCCCGCCCGGCCCGCGCTGAGGCCGGGCCGCTGCTGGCCGCGGTGCGGTGCGGTGCGGTGCGCGGAGTGGCGGCAGCAGCAGGCCCCTCTCTCAGGTTAGGCAAACACCCCGCGCCGTCGGTCAGCCCCGCCGCAGCTTTCCGGCCCCTCCCTCTGGCTCCCGGGGTCCCCTTGCCCTTTCCCCCGCGGAGCGGAGCGGAGCGGAGCGGAGCAGAGCAGCGCGGCGCGGAGCGGGGCGGTAAGTGCAGCGGTGGCGGAGCGGCCGGGGAGCGCGGGCGCGGAGCCCCGGGCGCGGATTAGCCCCCGGCGCCCCGCTCCGCGGCGGTGCAGGCTGAGCCGCCCCCGCGGAGCCCAGCGGCGGGTCCCGGGACGCCCGCCGGTCCCGGTCCCGGTCCCGGTCCCGGGCGGAGCGGAGCCGGCTGCACCCCCTCGGTGCAGGGGGACACGGTCCAAACCCCTTTCCCAGATACTGGGACAAACATGCAAATGTTTCCTTATGCTGTTTCTCGTCTCTTTCTCCTTTTCTCTTTTATTTTTCTGTTGTTCTGAAAGTGGCAAATTGTCAAAGAAAAAAAGTTGCTGTAGATGTTTCAGAGCTGTTGCTTTATTGAAATCAACTCCATGGGTGGAGGCGAGAGCAGCCTGCGGTTCGGTGGGAGTGTTTGCAAATCAAATGTCATTTGGAGGTGGGGGGAAATCTGGCGAAATTTTTCCATAAACGCATTCTCCAAGTTGTTCAGGCTTGCTCGCCTCGTGTGATCTTAACGAAAACCAATAGGAAGTTTGAAAGGAAGAGGAGAAAATACATGGCATAACTAAGAAAAGTGCTTTCTGCCTGCTTTTGCTGGTGTGCTTGGATTCTTGGAGTGAGAGGCGCTGGGTGTGACCACTCGCCAGCTGCCTCCCTGGCAGAGTGGAGCAGAGAGCTGTGTTGGGAAGATTTGGGGGACCAGGCTTGCAGGATCGGTGGAGAAATCTAGCTCATGGCAGCAGATTCGCTCACGGTGTGTTCAGGGCTTGAGTGAGAGCTAGCCTGTCCTCTGCCCCCATGCCTCCCCTCACCTTATCTCTTCCTCTTGTCACCCAAAAGCTTGTGCTGGAGCCTGTCAGTCTGCCCAAAGCTGAGCCACCCTCAGGGAATGAGGCCAGAGGAGGTAGGTCTGTACCACCTGCAGGAAGGTCCTTTGAGCTTACTGGCGCTACACTGGCATTGAGATTTTGGTTTGGTACTGAAGGAAGAGGTGTTATTATTGCTCAGTTATATTAGTGCTGAGTTTTGTTTCTTTGCACCCATAGGGGATGAGTACAGAGCTGGTGCTTGACAGTGTATCTGTCCCTATGGTTTTCTAACAGACCATCAGCACCTGAATCCTCTCCTTTCCTGCTTCTCCTTATGGGACATTTTTGTTTTAGGCATCCTTCTCCTTTCAGTTGCAGAGACAGGCTATGGGCACATCTCATAAACATGGCTTTACTTATAACTTGGTTAGACTGTGATTTAACAACAAAAACTACAGCTTATGGTATATGGTTAATGGGTGTAAAATTATCTGAGAAAGATACAGCTTTCTAGACATAAAACACCTGTATTAGTGGAATGGATGAAACTGATATAAAAGATTTTCCCCTGATGGCAGAATGGGGCCTGTAGAGGCCAAAAAGGGTCTTTTAACTGCTTCTTTTCCCAAATGGAGTCAGCTGGACCTTCAAAATCACTTTGAAGATAGTCACACCAGCATTAATACGGCTGGTTTTGGCATAAAAATATCATCCAAAAATCACACCCTTAATTGGCAAGACTTTTCAGTGCTGCCTTACCCTTCAACAGCCATATTATTTTAATTATATCCATGTATTCCCTCTCACAGCAAAGGCTCTGAGCAGAATTTGTTGAATACAGTGTGGCTAGAGCTTTACCTTCTCCAGTAAAGACAAGAAACTGATGGCAAAGCAGCTGAGACCTTCAGCCCTGGTAACAGCTCAGTGATTCCACTTTTGTGGGATTGCTGATCTGGGCAAACTGCAGTAGGCTGCTTTGCAAGCTATACTGGGATAAATAACAGGTAAACACTAGCCTTGCAGTGTATTTAAATAGTAGGAAAAACCTTCTTCTTTTAATTCAAATCAGTTTCTGTGACTGGAGAAATCCCTCATTCTTTTCCTTCCTTCCATCCATCCATCCATCCATCCATCCATCTATCCACTTTAACACCATTTCAGTTGCATTACATGGTCATGTGGCATTGTAGACTTCTAAATTTATCTGATCTACTTGAAGCTAGAAGAAGCCGTCTTTATTCAATTTTGTGCACTGAGTGGTAGGTAGCCTTTCAGGAGCAATGGTGGGCAGCAAATCCTACAGTGCTTGGTGGCATTAAAGGTGCCATTCTGGTGCCATCGGCACCTTCTGTCCCACTCAGGCACGCAGTATGGGAGAGCAACAACTACCCACATACCTGAGGGCGGGTTGGGTGAGCGTAGCCAAGGATCTGTTGACCCACTGGAAGAGGCCTGTGAACACACAGGAGCCTGCACCGGAGTGCTCACGTGTGTAGCTTTACTCCCGCATATACGCAAGTTGAAGCCTACAGACATCCCAGCCTGGCTTTTGGCTCCGGTGGTAGATTGCTGTAGAGCGGCAGTGCAGTGGGAGACGGCATCTTCTCAACTGCTGTCTCTTTGGTTGGTATTCAACCCTGTTATTACACTTCTCAAAGCCTGCACAGAGACTGTTGGGTACTTTGGCTGTCCTTCCTTGTCATCCTTGTGCCCTTAGATTTTGCATCGCCTGTAAACCAAACCAAGCGTACTGCCAACCATGCCTTTCACAGCTGCCTTCCTTCCTTTATTCCGGGAGATGACAAATGTTTACAGTGTTGGTCTTCTCTTTCACACTGTTCTTTGGGAATTTTTCCATGCTTGGGAGTTTCTTCCCCTAGTTTGTGGGTAAGAGGTGGGATTTAACTGCATCTGGCAAAACCAGAAGTGTCCCTTAAATTATCCCGAGATTTTTGTGGGTGCTGAAAGACTTACAGTGGGCACATGCTTTCCTACAGCTTCCTTCTGGCTTTTCAGCATCATACCCTGAAGAAACCAGACTGCTGCTAGCTGCCCACCACTGCGGTGGGCTGCTTGCCTCTTCCATGAGCTTTCAACCTTGGGGCAGCCATGATCTCAGATGGCCTCACACTGCCCCAGGAGAGGGCTGTGCCTGCCAGGAGCTCCCCTTCCTCCCCTGCCCCAGGGCTGAGCTTTACTGAAGTGTTGCTTTTCTAAGTTGTATGCACATCCCTAGTGGCAGAAAGAACCTTGACTCTTAATTACTCTGTCTCTTATCTCCTCTTAGATGTACCAACAGCCCGTGTGTTTAGAATAAGGGTCTGATATAGTGATATGGTCTCATGCATTCACTTTTGTTTAGCTTTTCCCCTCATTCTCTTGCATTAGAAATTTGGATTTCCTTCCAGCTCATTGGCATAATGTTAACCTTTCTTTCTGCTGGAAGTGACATGTTGTCTTTAATAACAGGGGCCTGGATTTAATATCCCAAGAGGTCCCTTTCTGATTCCGTGTTCATATAGATTAGGAGCTAAAAGGAAGAGACTTCTGAAAGGGGCTTTCCAAAAAGTGCTTTGTTTTCTCCTGCTTACATTATTGTGGTCTTTTTGTAAGAAATCAAACTGTTGAAACAAACACCTATCCTGCTTAGATGTGAAGAAATTGCAGCTCACTTGTGGCCTGGATCCACTCCTTTTTCTGCTGAACATGATTAGAGCAAGACCAAACCCTTTGAGTTACCTTTTCATTCTTGTGTGTTACAAACCTAATATATTATTCATGAAAATGAAACTGTGTTAATTACATCTCCTGGTCTTCTTTGAGAGACACACATTCCTGTCTGACTTGTTTGCTAATGAACTCTGTGGATCGAATCCAAAATCAGGGAGAAATTTAAGCACTGTCACTGATCCACACATGCAGCTCTCCGTGACTTCATTGTCCAGATGTGACCTCCAGGCTTCTTGCATAGGGGTGGCTGTGGAAGTAAATGTTTGACCGGGAGATGTCACAGACATGTATTGTTGGGTGCACTAGAGCCTGTGGCTTTCGTCCATGTGGTCTCATTTTTATGAATGAAGGCAGGCAATGACTGCTGAGCTGTCCAACCCGGTGCTGGGAATCCAGCATTGTAGAGACATGGCTGGAGACAGGAGCGTGAGAAGTGCTTCTGCACTGGCAGTCCCGCCGTGGTACAGCTGCATGTCCAGCCCCAGGCACGATGGACAGCCACACTGCTTCTGCAGCCTGGAGGTGGTCTGGACTCAGGGGACCCCGGAGAGAAAAAGTCATGAAGAAATATGTCACATGCTCCTTTTTGTGAAGAGAGGGTTTGAAAAGTGTCTCTTCTCACCTCACAGACTCTTTCCTGCCTATTTTGGTAGGAATTTCTTGGTTGTGTTGTTTTGGTTGTGGGTTTTTTTTTTCCCTTCCTTCCCCTATCCTTAGCATGAAGCTTCTTTCAGTTCAGTTCTTGGAGACAAAGAACTAATTTTTTCCTGTATCCACAAAACTTTTTAGTAAGTGCTAACCCCTTACACCTGTACATGTATAGTCAAAGAAGGATCTTAATGTGGTTTTGACTAGACTTGTGATGGAGGGAGAGAGAGAAAGCAATTCCTGGGACATGGATACATGACCTTTATGGAATTAGAAAATACAACCAGCAAAGATTATATCCCCAACAGAGCTGGCAGAAGGGGTCTTATGGGTGTTCTTAATCCATACTGCAAAGTCAGCCAGGTTAGCTCAAACCACCTTTGTTTTTGACATAAATTAGCTGAGTCTGCACTAGCGCAGTGAATGTTCTCTCTGTCCCTCCTGCCAGACATGCAGTGGGGGACTACCAGTCAGCTGCTGGTCCTCAGCCAACTCCTGCTATACCTACGGCCAGGAGAGACCGTCTGTGTGTCCCCCAGGCTTTACTGAAATGAGAGCTGAGCCATTTGTCCAGTATCAACTTAACCACGTTTGTCAGACAGAATCAGCTTAAGATGTGCCCCTTACACTCATGTTCGTGCTGTCCTAAATCATTTCAGCTTGGCATCTATCCCCCAGTTCTTAGCTCAGGTCCCATTAACAGTTCTTTCTGGGAAATTTCACAGGTCACTGGTGCTCTGCAGCAGCCATCAGGAGTGGGACCAGCTGAATTCCTTAAGTGTGTCTGCGTGGTTCAGATTGAACAGCTATTTTACCCATGGAAGGACAGACCTGTTCTTTTACCTGAGGATTTGTGAACCATTTAGGATGATACTGGATATGCATACATGGACAGAGATTGAGAGCATGCCTATGAGATTTGAATTCCTATTTAAATTAGAAGGCACTTTATTGTCTCTGTTTCTGTGACAATCCCTTTTGAAGTGTTTCATAGAAGCAACTTCTGGGACTTCTGCTTTTCTGTACTGTGCACTGGGCTTTGGAGGCCAGGTTACTTAAAAAAGAAAAAGAAGATGCAAAAGTACTGTTTTGCTGGTGTCATGAATTTTTAGGTAGGAGAGAGACAGAATACATTTAAAACTCTGAAGTGTTGTGTAGCCTGAAACCTTTTCAAAGGAGAATGCTACTTTAAATATATGTCTGGAATGGAAAAAAACCCATCACTTCTGCAAATGATGATTTTTTTAATAATTAAAAACAAGTGTTTAGAAATGATTAATTATTGTAACATGTGAATGCTGTTAAGTTTCATCTGTTCACAGTAGTATTTCAAATTATTTAAAGTTGTTCGCTTTTACCATGTCATTAAATGTCACGGATTTGTTCCAGCTGTCCTCCACAAATGTATCACTCATGATGGATTTTGCATGGGAATGGGCTGCCAGATTTTAGTTTTGATACCAAAGCCCAATTTTGCTTTATTTTTAATATAGTTTTGCTTTGCAGAACGTATTATTGGCTTTTAATGGAATTGGCAGAGAAGATGCTAGCAGCTCTACTGGGCAGAGTTATTGGACCTGACTTGCACCTTCTGAAACCTCTTGAGGCTGCGGACAAGGGTGGGCATCTGTGCAGATATATGACCCCTCTGACCACTGCCAGACTTCTTCCCCTGGTATTGGCTGTGCCTGGTCACTGCCTCTCGGCAGGAGGTAGCAGTCCACCTATCTGCTGGCTCCATAGTTCGCATGAGCACTTCCTCATTTGGATTATCTCAAACCACTAATTAGACTATTGAAGATAATCCTGCTGGCTTTTAGGTTTGTCTCTTTCCTTCCTGAAGTGAATTAGGGAGGACTGTGAGAGGCTGCTGGACCAGCCACATCTGAAGGGAGATGAGCTGTTGCTGGGTGTAAGGACAGGCAGGTGGAGGTCTCCTCACCAGCACAGCTGCAGCTGAGAGGGGGGATAGTCACCATGGCCTCACTAACAGACCAATTAAGTCATTATTGATGGAGAACATCTTTCTTACTGAGTTGCTGAGGCTTGCCCAGTGGCTCTACCAGGTCTGTTGAGGCTTATTTTTTACTTATTCAATTTTCATAACCAGAACACTTACATTTGGTAGCATGTCATGTTTTCCTATTCTAAACTAATCTCCCTTGTGCATGGAGCTCTGTCATATAATCAATATAACATACCATCTGATCATCTTGAAAGACTGGGTATGATTAGTGTATAAAACTTGGATGGCCACTTGGAAAGGATATCTGATACTGTACAGAGCAGATTGATTTGGGGGATTACCCCTCAGTTCTGAACTGGCAAATAGCGTAAATGTATCTGCTCAGTAAGAGGAACTGCAGTATGCTTTGAAACATTGGATTGCCTTTAGAGCAAAACCAAAATGCAATCTGCTTTCTGACATTCCGTTTGGTTCCTGGCATGGCTCCTTGCATATCCAGAAGGATATGTCCTGTGGAAAGTGTTTGTAGTAATTTTGGGTTTTTCTAAAATGCAGACATCAATAGGAAGAACACATGATAAGCAATCTCTCTTCATTTTTATTAAGGTTTTTGCATTCTTCTCAAAGTGTCGACACCGTACGCTATACCCTGGGGTGTTGCAAGTGTCTGAATATTTAGGATGTGTAAAACAACAAGAACATGTAATAATGTGTCTTCAGTCTGGGCAAACAGGTTAGTTTGAGTGCATCACTTTTATTCCTACATTTAAATAAAATGAACTAAGATGCTAGTAATCAGAAAGGAAACTCACTGGTGTATACACTCATGTTTACTAAAATCTATCCTTCTGTAAAGAGTGAAAAAATAATTTAGCACTTTATGATCTTTATCATGAAGATGAAGTGTACCTCTAGACTTGACAGTTTCACATATTTAATTCTAATTCTTGGTTATATTTCTGTAGTTTGTGGTTGCTTGTCTCTGAGGCTGGAAATAGCGTGGTGCTGGGCACTGTGGTACTCTAACATGCAACTAAGGTTCCAGGTGCTGCCATGATTGTGACGTATCTTTGCACTGGAAAAAAAACACTAAAATACACAGTGGAGTGTGTCAGGCAAGCATGTACATGTTTTAAATAAAATAGTCTCCACTGGGTTTAAAATGAAATGTTTCCATTTCTTTTTAAGCCTGCTGTTCTAAAACTCATTTAAAGAGACTAAATAACATCTGCCATCAGTAACATCCTATGTTCGGGCCCTAGCACTGGGAGTGCAAAGCGCATGACATTCATGTTAGTCACTAGGATGGGGTGCAGAGCTAGGTGTTTGCAGGCAAGCACTTGGGCAGGAGCAGAGCCCAGGATTTGTGTAATAATGCTAGTAATAGCTCCTAGTTGTTTTTCAATGGCATTTTTTCCTGATGGGTAAATTAAATAGGTCTTGTTCCCTGATTAAAAGAAAAGCTGAGTTAAAGAAGAATGCTTTCTGCAAATCACATCCTATTTTCATCCTCATTCAATTAGCACAGATTTTAAGTTGCAGTGTGAGTGTAGTCCATCTGACCTACGTCTCCTCCCCTCCTTACTGATACTGATATTAGAACTATGGGAAAACTTAGACTGCTGGCAAAATGGGTGGAAAAATCACATGTTTAATGTTTTGCTTGAACATTTTGTGGTTTCTTCTGAAATTCTTTGTCTGAAACAAAGGATATTCTTTGTTCTTTTTGGGGGGTTTGTTTTTTATTTGAAAAAATCTGCAATGTCACTGTGGAGTGCAGGTTTCTACAGAAATGGCATAAGTTCTCTACAAAGTCTTTGTTTTTAAACCTGAAAAAAAAGGTCAGTTACAAACTGCAAAAAATTGCCTCTTTTGATGGTCAAAATTTGTTTGTTGGCAGATTCTTACAAATGCATTCAGAATCAAAATGTTAGTGATTTGGAAAAATCTTGAAATAGAGTAATTTCACATGACCCCCTCTTGGAAGCTTCTAAGTTTTGCATTCTTTGCTCCAGCACAATTCCCACTGAACAAATACTTCAAAAAACCAAAATTATGGATTCTTTAAGAAATGTCATTCCTTGCTTTTTGGGTGCTGTACGAAGTTGTGTTTATATATCTTAATCTTATCCTGATTTATATGATCAAAATTAAGCTTTAATAGATTTGTTTGGAGTCTGGAAAAGATACGAACTGCACTGCAAGACAGATAGTTGCTGCCCTAGTCAACTTGCAGGCTGTGGATGCCCAGGCTCTTTCAGCTGGATGTTGGGCTGCCATAGCAGTGTGCTGCCCTCTCTCCTGGGCATCCCAGCCAGAGTTACCTGTCCCCTGGCTGTGTGGCACTGTGAGTGCTCCCTGGCCCTCCTCGCTGTTCACAATCCTGAGGAGCAGTAATGGGCACAGGGGATGGGCTGGAGGCAGTAGTCGGTTCTCTCTGCAGAGCTGCAGCTGGAAAGGGGAGTGTCTGCAGCCTTGGGTGCAACAAAAAAGAGCAAAATCGTGGGAGCAAGCAGTGAGGGGGGAGGTGGTAGTGCACCCGTGCGTGGCATGCTCCATGCCTGCACAGTGGCCACAGGGCCTCTGAGATTCTAAGGGACTGTCTGAGGCATGAAAAAAATGGTGGCTTTGGGATGATGTGGGTGAAAGGACCTTCTAGTCACATATCTTCTACCGTTTCAGCCAGACTGGCTTTTACTGCGATGCTAGCTTGCGCTGTTAAGTAGCTGCTAGTTGTCACTTGGAGACTATTCCTTTGTTATTTCAGAATTACTGAGACACTTAATTGGCTGTTCATTAACTGCCTTAGAGAAAAATAAGATTTGATTAATCATCATTTCAGCAAATTATAGCCTGTTCTACGGGCTAATGAAATTAAGCAGTGATGAGCTGGCTTCCTGCAGTTAGCTGTGACCTGCCCTAGCTGTGCAGCCCTCACTGCCCGGACCTGATCTGGAGGGTTTGAGGTGCACAGAAATCAGAGGGGTCACCAGCATGAATCAGGGATGGGGGACCGCAGAGTCCTGTGTTAACTGTGTGAAGACCATGGAGCACTGCTCAGGGTGCAGTGGAGATGATGCCTGTGCCTGGCAGAGGTACAAGTTGTAGACATGAATGCAGCCAGCCAGCACAAGAGACGTCTGTTGGCTGTAATTCCTAACCTTTGAGATCACTTCACTTCCTTTTTTGTTACTTTTTTGTAAGCAATCATCATTATAACTGATCAAGATCAAATTTCTGAGCTGAGATCTTGAATTCGTCATTGAAGAATGTATATTTTTCTCTGAAATAGTCCTATATAGTACATTAATTCAAGTTTTACCTTACACGTGCTGATTTCAAACATAACTGATTTTAATCAATTATGCAACAAGGAAGATACAGCTAGCACCTTTGCTTTAGAATAAACTGTTTTTTCCAAAGGTCTAGAGTTTGAAGAAAAGGAAACTCCACAGATGTATTATGCAATCATTAGAAATCCCACACAAGGTATTTGCAGGCGTTACTCACAAGGCCAACAATTTGAAAAGCAGGTTCCTTACATGAAATTGCTTCGCCGCCTTCTGGCCAAGAGTTAAAGATCCTCCAAAGTGTTTCTATTTTCTGCCATCTTTGTGTCTTAAATCCTTCCTTTTCCAAGATCCCTGACTGTTGCACACCTTTAATCTCTTTTAGGGGCCCTTTCTCAGCTGTTTAAAAGCACCTATTGCTGCTCCCCGCATCTGCCTGGGGTTGGCAGAGACAGTAATAGAAACCTCCCATTTCTTTGCCAAGTGGGGCTCCTTCAGCCTCTCAGTGTAATTTGATTTAGCAGTGTTTGAGGCATTGACGATGTTGATACTGGGATTACATGGAATTTGCTTTCAAGAAAATTGGGGAGTAGCGCAACCATTGATGGTTTGCACTTTACCCTTTTCAAGACTTAAATGTTCTGGAAAAGCCTACACCAGATCAGTGATAGTTGTTAATCACGTGAGTTTTGGTGTGCAGCACTTAGGACCTGATGGTGTGATTGGGGCTGGGCGAGCAGGAGTGACAGGACTTGAGGACTACACTACCCCTTCTTCTTTGTGCCTTCTCTGGTGTATGCATATTTGGCAGCTTCGCAACTGGTTTAACTCTTCCCTGTGCAGAATTTGGGAAGAAGAGGCATTTACTTCTTCTCTGAAGTACAGTTTTCTCATCATTAAGCATGATCATTGCAAATACAAAACAGAAATAGGTTAATAACAATGGAAGAATATTAACAGAAGAATTAATAGAAGAAAGTTTAGAGGCACTTTTTTTTCTTTTTTTTTAGTAGAAAGCTTTCTTCTGTTAACAGAAGAAACTGAGACTGTTTCTCGCTTAGCTGATGGCAACACTGGAGAGGAATGGATGGGAGTCTTGCAGCCCAATGTCTTTGTTGCCAAAGATCCTGGAACAGATGCCCAGACTTTGCTGGGTCTCGAGGGGCCTCACTGGGCCTTACCAGAGCTGTTTTTGTGGAGGGCCTTGGTATTGGCCATGGAGATGGCAATGGCCCCAGCACTGTGGTGGTGGCCCTGAGCAAGGAGAGCTGGCTCCCTTTGGTGTGGGGGGCTATGATCCCCTCTGCACTGGGCAGCTGGGAGAAAGGGAAACAAGAGCCTCAGTGGCCCAGTGAATCCCCCATCCCAGGGTTTGGTAGGTGGGAACGAGCTGTTTAACAGCCCCATCTGGGTGGAGGAGGCAGCCCCAATGCTGCCCTGGTTGTACCTGGGTCAGGCAGCTGCAGGCACGGCTTTGAAATGCGAAGCAGCTTCCTTAGGCATTGCGGGGGTAAAAAGTGAATTAACCATATCATAGGCACATGGTACTTCCCTGCTCAGATTACACTACAAAATCTGGGCAGTTCCTAAGATAGAGCTGGAAAAGGGGATTTGGGAGTGTGAGCAGCACTTGGAGCAGAGCACAGCTGACATGGCTGGGAACAAAAGGTGATAGGAAAACTCACTGCATCTACATTGCTGCACATCCACAGGTCAGCAGAAATCCTTCCTAACTGGATGTTTGTTGCAAATTTACTGGGAGAAGTGTAAAATAACTTTGTTTGAGTGCTGGCTTTGCTTTGTGCCTTGTGTTCTGCTAGTTGCAAAGATTGTATCTGGCTGTGTTTCTCTTGGATTTTGTACTTTGTTTTCCAGATTTACTTTCTAACTGTTCATCGGACTCAGAAGCTTGTGTTAAATATCTTCTGTTTGATACAGTTTAAAGACTTAAGTAGATAGGGACGAATTTGCTTTGTTGTTAAGACTGCTAAAGCTGTGTCTACTCTGCTTGTGGACAAAGCTTTTTGCAGTATGGATTTTTTTGCAAAATACTCCGTAAGCAACACGTGTGTGTGTGCTATTAGTCAGATCTTCACGGACTTTTTTTATCTTCTCCTCAGAAGTGAGCTTCTTACAAAAACAATTATTTTTAATGCTGCTTATGGCCTTTTGACTGGGAATTCGGAGAGCATTTTACCTCAAATACTGAAGCGAAAGTTAGGTTTGTTTTTGTAAAAGTAAGTCAAGAAGTAGCAATGATTCAGTGTGACAGGCTGAATGTGAGCCATATGAGCCGAGCTGCACAAGCATAAAGGATGATTGTGCTGCAAAATATCTCCAAGTAATTTAGATTTTGACACACTTACTACTTCTCAAGTTGCATTTCCCCCTCCCCGCCTCTCCTGCCCTTCCCCCACCAGCCAGGATCTGATGTGACGGAAAAATACATGCATTGTCTCTGGGAATAGTAATGGCTGAAGCTAAAAGTGCTTTGCTCTGTGAATTTTATTGTAGCAATGTGAGAGCTTCACAAAGAGATGATAATAATTGTGTACACTTACATACATACTCTTATGTAACAACTTTAAGGGCTTAAATAGCTCAATTTTTAGATGATAATTCTTATCACTTAGAGTGTGTAAGTGTCATCTACTTATCTTTCTCACTAACAGATTTTGAAACACACCGGTATATAGTAGTTTTCTGTTTCAAGAAGTGTAACTTTTGCATTGAGCCTCTGCAGCACAGCTCACACGCAGCTCCCATTGCGTGTGACAAGAGTTGCATGTTAGGGAGGACTGCTTGTCCCCAGGAAGCCCAGAGAACTGGGCAGAGTGCCACTTGAGTCCCACTCTTGGGTGGAGGATTTTATAGTGCCATTTTTTTCCAATTAAGCACTATTGATTTCTTTTGTGCATGTTTTATTTTTTTGTTGTAGACTTTTTCTTTTAATCTGTGGTTTCTCTGTATGAATGGCAAATGAAGGCTGTTTTAATGTTGACTCAAATGATACATATTCACAGCAGGATTTTATGTCCAGCCTTTTTATTGATTAAACATCTGCATGTCTTAACATTTGGATGTAGAAAGGAATAGCAAATGGCAGTTCATTTCTGGCTAGGGTTTCTTACCAATAAGTGAAAGGGGTGGGGGGGAGCTCTGTGTGTGTGAGTGTAATATATTAGTGTAACATCTATAAAATAAGACATATTTTAATGGCTCTTAAACTTGAAGATTGAATCTGCTCTCTTAGGAAGTATATCATGCAGATACAACAGACACATACCAGGGTAAATGAGAACAGAACTTTTCCTCAGTCAATCTGTTCTAACCCACTGGCCCAGTCCAAGCCTCCCCCTGAAGTTGTTAGAAAGGACCCTGCTGACGCTGATGGAAGTGGGGATAAAGCCAGGCATTAAGATGGTCTAGATTGTGACACGCCTTGCTGTTTAATGTTGTATGTGAAGTTTTTAAAGAAGCAAATCAAAAATAATACATTGGCTACTATTTTTAAGGCAAAGTCCCAGCAAAATGTCTGTCATCAGGTTCCAAGCGATTCCTTGCTTCACTTTAACAATAAGCTATCCATTATATGGTCTTAATTTATGGAATGTTAAACAGTTTCTGGCATTACTGTGCCCCTGCAGGAAGAACAGATGGTACTTTTGAATGACTTTTGCTATGGGATAAAATGTTCCGGGTCTTCAACAGATCATATCCATCTGTAAGAAAGGAATAGCGTTTGTGTAAAATAAACAGGGTAGAGTCAAACAACTTGAAATCCCCTACTGAAGGAAAAACAGTGCCTCTAGGCTGAGGTGGTAGTATGCATTGGAACATAGCATGGAAAGCTATAGCTTAACATGAATTTAAAGGTGAACATTTATTTTGGTTAAGCATCCCAAACGGGAAATCTTATATATCAGGACTTGGAAGGCAGTGGTCAGTATATAACATGGTCAATATATACTGACAGTATTCTGTGTGTTACAAGCGTATGTTACATTTCTACTCAGATAGATTAGCTATGCCTTAGCTATGTCTTCATTTTGTCTCCATGCAATAAAGTTGCATCTTATTTGATTTATAGAGCTTTGGCTCTCTGAGAATAGCATGGAAGCAATGAAGACCCAGATCCTGACAGTCTTTCTCATGTCAATGTATAATGTAGCTAACCCTACAGAACTGAGCAGAACACCTCCATCATGATGCACATCTTGCACCCTCCATAAAAGTTAGTCTTGCAAGTCAAACAGAGGATTGGCAGAATTGTGAGAAGTTGCACTGCTTTCCTTCTCCATTCTTCTAAATGATGAGGAACTGCTAGGATGATGGAATCTATCATTTTTCAGAGCTCTGCTGCAATTCTTCCAGTTGGCCTCCTGAGGAATGATTGCTTTCTCCTCATTGGCCTCTGCACTTCTGGTCCACATGTGGTGAGTGAACATCCCCTTCAGTTTATCTGTCTTTCTTACAGTTCTATACATTTTATTCATATTCCCTGTAGAGTTCTCCTTTGCAAATTGAAAAATCACAGGTTCTTCAGCTTTATCTACCTGAAAATAAGGTAATTAATCATGTAAGGTTCCTGTATGGGGTATAAAGACAAGCTCACATCTAGGGGGCAATCCATCCATCCTAAAACAGATTATCAGTGATATTAATTGCCCTCTGAAGTTTTACTCACCTCTCCACTGACTGTACAGGAAGCATCATCAGTGAGGTAACTTCTAGAAAACTGAAGTTAAACTAAACCTGTGATCTTTAGAGAATTTATATTCATGGTTCCCTTTGTTCTGTTCCTGTTCTTTGTGCTTTGAATACCCAAGATCACTGTATCAGCAACTTGCTTTTAGAAGTCATTCCGCAAAGCTGTAGTACCTTTATATTATTAGAAATCTGGTGAAAATCTTCCCTTTCCCAGCCTCCAAAATCAGTCAGCTGGGTATGAACGTCTGACTGGGCTGCCAAAGTGTTTAAAATCATCCCGGGGTGAGGCAAGGTCGTGCTACAGGAAGGCTCTCTGCAGGTGCTTCTTTCTGCTGAACAGCTGCGTGTTAGCCCGGCCTTGCGGGGCTGCATTCATGGAAGCACTGATGGAGGGATTTGAGAGTAGACTGGAAAGCAGGAATACCTCTCCCTTCACTGTGAAAGATTTTGGGTTTACTTTCCTTGGTGGTTTGGGTTTTGTTTGTTTGTTTGTTTTGTTTTTTTAATGCCAAATGTCCTGTGGTTTTGGGAGACTTGACTTTATCTTTTGCATATTAGTGACTTTGTCATCTTAATTTTTCTTGCCAGTCATATTTGCTGGACTGTGCATAACCAGCATGGAAGGAAGGAGCATCAGCTCATTCTTCTTCTGTCATATTAGTGATTTCTTTCCTGTTGCATAAATTGTCTTTACAGTTGTAGGATTTCTTCAGCTTGAAAATAAAATAGCTTCCTTCTTCCCTTCCAGGAAAAGATTGACCAAAACATACATATATATATATGTATATGTTAATGTACCAAGACCAAACAAATTGCGCTCACTAGTCAATACCACCTTCTTGAAGTATTGTTCATTGTAATGAAGATCAGACTCAATGTTTAGTTAGTGTGTTCAACAAAAATAAGATGTTGTGAAAGGAAAAGAAGTATTCTTGTAATTTAAATTACATGCACCTCTATAAGGTAACATATAAAATATATTCAATCAGCATTTTATGTTAGTGGGAGTACCTGCATATACATAATTTAATGCAAAAATAGCACTCTCATCAGTTGATTGCTCTGGATTCTCTCTCCAGCATTGGAGAAATACCTGGGTGTGGCCTGACATGGAAAGCAAAATTTGCATCAATGTTTTAATTTCCCCAAAATTTTATACAAGAATATAGGGCTAGCTTACTTTTCAGTATACTTGAAAGGAGTTGCATTTTTCTTATAAATGTTGGAGAAGTCTGATTGGTTTCTTCAGTGATGAGACCTGTTCTCTTCTGGGCAGCAGTTAAAGTAAAATTTCCATTTTGTTGGATACCTTAAAAAACATAGTATGTTCCCCATTAGAACAAAGCCAAATTTTGTAGTATCAGTGTTTCTGGATTGTAGAGATTACTAATTTTGAATGTTCTGCCTTTAGTTGCAAGTTATCATGGGTTTACTTGTATTTGCTGATGATCAATAACTTAAACTATTTAGGAGTATGGGTTGCATATTTACACAGCAGGCCATACTAGCTTCCTGTGGTAATAGAAAATGTAATGTTAAACTTACAAAGTAAACAAGACTTGCTCTTCTAATATAATTTTGATTTGTAGGGCAAATATGGCACAGAACCACAAATCATTATGAACACAAGATTTACATACATGCATCTGAGGGCAGAAATTGTCTAAATGTATTTAGACATATAGCAAACTGTTTGTGATCACTAAGTATGTCAGCTTGAGATTCTGTAGAGTATACAGAAAAAAACAGTGCTCCCATCTCCAGGCAATTATCCTCCAAATTGAGGTTACACCTTGGACAATTTGGATCTGGTCCAAAGCTACTGAAATCAGTGGAAGGAGTTCAGGATCTGGGGTTCCACATGTGCAGCAGACAAAAAGGTTGTGCATTCCTTTCACCATTCTTAGAGAGAAAAAAATGTGCCAAGGGAGTACAAGAAATAGGTGTATTTATGTTTTTAGATCTGTTTATGTTGAAAACTTTAAGCAATAATTAATACTAGATATTTTGCTTTTAAGAGTTTCAAAGTACCCAGTCAGTGCTTTGATTTTATGCTGGCCTCTAAATAGCTTTAAATCTATTTCAGGTTGGTTATAAATAAATTTGCTGCCCAGAACAGGTCTCATCATTGAAGAAAGTCTGGTTTGTTTCTCCAACATCTAGTATGATGCCTCCTCTGAAACACTTCTCTGGATTTTAATCTTCATTGAATGGCTAGCATTACTGGCCTTGGCATCTCTTGAAGGATAAATAGGGCTCAAAGCACTATCCATCCAGATCCTCTCTGGCAGAGTACTGAATCTGTCTGTAGGAGCTAGACATCTTCCTGGTCAGCATCAAGTTTAGTTCATATAATTGCGTGCTACAGAGGATATAATAAAAGGTCCCAAGCAGTGTGTGTGTGCGCGCTGGGTGCATGAGACCCCAACCTGCTTGTCCCATCACCTCAAGGACTCGCTGGCTGCTGAGGAGCAAAAGCTTCCTCAGCCTCATGCCCAGCCATTGAAGCGCAGGATAGTTTACTTTCCAGAAATGGGAGTTACACAGCAACTCTCAACTTCTCTTACACAACTCTTCACAGTCTTTGGGGATCAGTGAAGAATAAACACAGGGTGGAAGCTGGGAAGTATTGCAACGGTAACTTCTATTAGTTACATCTGGCATTATTGTTGTCTCTGAATGATAGGCTCTGAGATGAAATAGCAGACCAGGCATCTTTTCACATTTTGGTATCCAACAAACCAAATTAATTCCATTATCCTGTGTGGAAAGTTTGTGCAGAAACGGTTTTGATTGATGGATTACACCTACAGCTGCTGACTGATTAGCAGCATGATAGATGTAGCTTCATTTACAGGGATTTGCTTTCATTCATGAGGAAAAATTGAAGGTTTCATTCCAGTACATTTTTTGCATTAAAACTTTTCAAAGTGCTCAACAAATGGTAGGCTTTGATTTCCATTTGTTTAATGCCTGTGGTAATTAACATTTCTGTGAGAACATTTTTACCAAATGTTCTCGTTTTTCCTCCATTCAAATAATAATTTTTTGCTTTAGCTAAAGAATTTAATTGGTATATATAATAACCCTGATAGGGGATTTCTTTTGTCACCATATGAGAGGAAACTGTTCCTGAGGAATGATCATTGTTGCTTTTTCTGGACTTCACTAATTTATAATTGGCAATATGCCTCATAGTACATCCAGTCCACTTATTACAGATAGGCTCTGTCTGTAGTCCATTCTCTCATGGCGTGGGTGGAGAGAGGGCATGCGAGTGCTGAAGTAAATCCGAGTTCCTGTCCTTCATACCAAAGAATATCTGGGCAGATACTCCACCAGATTAATTAGCTGAACATTTTTCAATGCAGAATTACAAGGCTGGATCTTTAACCCGGCCTGCCTTTGTGGAGCTGATTTCTAAACCCTATCTCCTCCTTCATGGTTTGTAGAAAACCATAGGATTGGGAAATCAAGAAATGGGGCTGAGCAGTGGCAGAGCAAAGGAGATGACTGTTTAGTGATACTGGTACCAGTTCTGTTGTGAGACGCATCCACCCTTGTATTTTTTTTACACCTCCACTTCATCCTGTATCCATGGTTCTTGTGTGCAGGTTCAGGCACAGACTGGCCTCTGGCAGTAGAGGTCCTACACAACCTGTTCTGCAGTGAAGCTTGAGGATGTTGGTTCATGCCAGGCTTCCTCCAGATTAGCTTTATAGGTAGAAGCAGTGGTCAGGACAGTTGTTTCTTCTTGCACTGCTTATTCTTGTCCCTTCCTTCTAACAGGAAGACTCTGTGTTCAGATTAGAGCACAGCAACCTCTCAGGATCGCTGCCAAGGGCAGAACTAGCAAATCTGGGATGATTCCAGCAGTAATAATGTGCTCAGGGCTACACAGAAGGCTGAAAATTTTGTAAATGAAAAGTTCTGAGAACACTTACTGTAATGAAGAAAATGCAATCCCAGTGACTCAAGACAGTATTTCCTTGAAGTGTGAGGTGGAGCTGTGGTGTGCTTGTGATGGGTAAATTTGAGCTAGCATTTTATCCACCGGATACAATAAGCTATGGAGTCTTCCTTGCCCACTTCCCCCCCCCCCCCCCCCCGCCCCCAGACTTCATCCAGAGGAATAGGGCAGAGAATACCTTCTCGGTGTGGAACAATGATAGTGATGGCCTGGTGTGCTGTCTGTAAGTGTTATTTATTTAAGAGCCAGAGCACAGGCAGGACAGTGGGCGTGCAGAGGTTTGCCTACTGTTATGTGAGTCTCAGCTAGGTGCGTTCTGCAGCTGGAAGAGTGGAAGATGTATTTTCACAGCTGCAGAGCAGAGTACAGCTAATGAAAGGAGTTGGTTTGTTGCTACAGTTGGTTACTGAGAGCACATTTACTCTCTCGAGGGATAGATTTGGATCCTATTGAGTCATGAAGGAAAAGAGTTTGATCTTGGGTCCTTCTGGGGATTTTGCTACATTGTGAAAAATCATTTTGCCTTTTGAGGGGAACATGTCAAGATTCACAGCCTACTCTTAGGGAAATCCTGATTATAGATGGCAACTGTATGTGTTGTGGTTCAAAAGAGGTATGTTGACAGAGCTCTGTATAAAGCTGTGGAAAAACTGTGAACCATATAAATAAGAGACTATAAAGTACTGTATAATATGTGTTATTCTCACCTCATCAGCAGATAGAATTTCACTATTAATCGTAACAATGACAAAGCCAGGACATGTTTACTGAAAAAAATATTTACTACAAATTTAACTGTTTTGACATTAATTTGGAATTAATTGGCAGACTGAAGCAGACCTTTCTGAGTTACTCTGGAGAGTCCCAAATCACGTTCTTCAGTTCTGAGGTTGAAATTCAGGTGATGGGGAAACCACTGCTCCTCTGGCTGGTGAGCAGTTTTGCCTCACAGGTAGACTGTGGAAAACTGTGTTGCGGTTCCCTTCGGTCTTCCCTCAATGAAAACAGTTGTTAATTATTTCCAAATGGGCACAGGGCAGGGAAGGCCAATTGCTAAGCTGTCAGTTAAATAGTAGGCTTTCTTTTGCCTAATTTGTATTTTAGGGTGGGGGAATTTTAATTTTCAACTGTTCCAAAAGGGCTGCCTGAAATAGGCACATAGTACCCAGGTGTGCTTCTCTTTAATGCCCAGATGCTCCAACCAACGCGTTTCCCAACGAAAGATCTTTATTACTGTCTCTGCTTAGGGTGGTGGGGTTCAAAGGCTAGCAGGACTCGTGCATAGTAGAAGAGTGGATTAAGAAAACAAACAAACCCAAAGCTGGAATCTGTTGCTTACAGAAAGTTCTAAGTAGCATCGTAGTTGTTTCATTGAGGAAAGAAGAAATAGGGAGAGGGGACCGCAGAGGGAGCGGAAATGAGATGCTCAGATTTTGCATGCTGCTGTCCTTGAGGTTGCAGCTGTTTTTTCCCTTGGTGAGAGTCAGCAGCAGCCCTGCAAATATGTGAGCTCTGTGAAGCACTGGGAAGGGGCAGAGGACTGGAGTATCCTGGAGGAACATTAGGGAAAGAAAGGAGGAGAGAGAGAAATGTAATCCAGGCCCTTGAAAGAATGCTTTTTGAAGGAGAATGGTTATGAGACCCTATAGGGGTATGTTCTGCTTGAGTGAGTTATGGTTTCTCAGAAAAAAAGTATCTAAATAATGGGGAGTATTGTGGAAACTAGGGATTTGTTTCTTCCTGAGACAGAAGGGAGGAGTGCAGCTCTTTTTTTTTTTCTTTTTTTTTTCCCCCCCTCAAGTAAATGAGAAAAAATTGTTTCCTTCACTCATCTACCAGAGCAGCTACCAGTATTTACAGTGTTCACCTAAGCCCAGAGCGTTGAACTGGTGCTGGTGATGGCACCTGGGGCAGGGCCATCACTGGAGCTGTGCTGCCACATCTCCTGAGGCTGTCTCCACATGTGTGCGGCTGCGCAAGGTGCTCTGGAGTTGAAGGACACACTCTGCCTGCCTGCTGCCAAAAGAGCTCTCTCTGTGCAAATTAGTTCATAACTTACGAGCTTTGACAAGTTTTTGTTGGCTGTGCCTTGGGAAACATTTTTGAATGACTGTTGCTGAGTTTGCTTTAATCTTTTCCCAGATTTTTTTGGCTGTCGTGGAAATAGCTGGGTTATTTAATTGTGTTTTGAGGTACATATATAGTCACCTGAAACTTGGTGATGTAAAAAAAAAAAGTGTATCGATAACAAACATATTTATTTTTACTAAAGAGTTAGACTCCTGCAGCAGAGCTGTGTGACTCTGGCCTGGCTGCAAGCACATGCTGAGCCTCCTGTGCATGGACACTGCACTTGCATCGTCCTGAGGGAAACTGAATCTTAGTTGGTTTGACAGAGACTCTGTGGCAGTGCACTTGGCATGTTTCAGCTGCTCTAGTCCCCCTGTCCATGCACAGCCCTTTTGCTGACTCTCCATTGCCAGCGTGTCAGAGCTGGGACGAGGACCAGCCACGTGCACCGGGCGGGACGATGTTTCTGTTCACCTCCTTTCCCCCATGTGAGTTGTTTCTCTCGCTCCTCTGCAGCTGCCATCCTCCCACTGAGTCACGTTGGATCTGCTGCAGTGGCGACTCCCAATGACACAGAATTTCACTCTTCAGTGAGCCAAGTACCTGCCCTGTGATTTTGGGCTGGTCTGGGGTGGGGGGTGCACTGACACAATAGACCCAAGACATGATTCTCCCCTGTTCAGCTCTGCCCTGTCATTCACTTGGAAAAAGGCTGCCTTCACTCTCCGGGACTTCAGAAATGGCTTCAAAAGCTGCACATTCTGGAAGAATATGTCCCAGAGCTGCCTGGTCACTATTGCTAAATGCTTGGCTACTTCAGCTGAAATACCTTGGGTGATGCTTTTCCATTACTGCAGCGTGTCAGGTTCCTGTTTGGATTTGAGCGTGGGGAATGTCCTGGAGAGTACTGGGAGCATCTCTGCCCGGGGGCGCTTCTGCTGGGAAGGGAGGTCTTATCGGAGCCTCTTTTGGGAAACTGCGTGAGTTTTGATTCTGTGCTGCTTCCTCCTTGTTTGTCCCACTCTTGAGTTCTCCATTGAATTAAGTAATGATCTTCCAGACTCCCAAATGTCCATTTTTTTAAGCTTTTCCCTGAAAAGGGGGTTAACAGTAACTGATTTCTTATTGAAAATAAAGCTGAGGAGAACGGGCCTGCAAAAGCTATGACTTCTGAAAACAGACTGATTTTGCCAAGAACCAGAGTGTTGATAACACTGATGTGACTAAGCATCTCGTGCTTTACTTTTGATAAGAAAAAGCAACTCATTGAATTTGGATTTACACTGGCATTTATCCTACCCCTCTTCTCTTTCTCCCCAGCCCAGGTGCCCTGAAAGAGAAGGCTGGCTTCAGCTCATCTTAAATTTCATTAATTAGCAGGCAGAAATGACAAGCTCTGTGCACTGTATATTGCATAAGAGCAGTAAAGGAAACCCTTCTCCAGTTTTCATTCATCTGTCTGGTGAATAGCACTTCAGTTACCTCTGCTAGCGAGATCGGCTAGGAGCAGCCAGCAGCAATCCTTTCCAGCACTTGATGAGATCACAAGTTTCCAGATTGAGAGGGTGTGAAAGGAAGAGCTAATCCACTGGCTGGCACAGCGTAGTCAGGAGTTACCGGGCTTAGGGGTTTTTTTCTGTTTTTCATACAAGAAAGATCTCACAAATTTCCATTTTCTCTTGCATTTAAAAGGGTTTGTTTTTAAATTGATATTTCCTTCCGTCCCCTCCCTTCTTCCTCCCTTAGTCTAAACTATGACCACAGCCATTTAAGAGCTGCTGGCAGCTGCAGCAGACTAGGGAGTTCTGGCTGGGGAGAAGTGCTAAAATACAGAGATTGGTGAAATACGTTGGGCTTGTTCAGTGTGGGTGTATACATGCACTTCAGCCTACTACTGTGCTTTTTGCAATGCTTTCACCAGTGTGATAGAGAAGAGCTCCAGCATCAAAGACCAGGGCTGTGTTTGGTCCCTGGTCATGCACAACCTGAGCCTGGAGAGCCAGTTTGGACTGGGTAGCACTGGGAGACCAGGAGAACTGTTCATTGCATCTCTGTGGGTTGATGAACTTGCTTTGTGCACAGGTGGTGAGTGCCACTACTGCATTTGCTTTCCCACAGCTTTGTGCACAGATGGGCTTTTTTGTATGCATGAAACCTGGGTGTAGATTAATGGACAAACTAAGTGGCTAACCCCCACAATTGCACCCAGCAGGGAGTGTGCTCCCAGTACATGGCACAGGAGGGATTGTACAGATGTCTGCCACCTTCTGCTTTCACATCAGGCTTGCATCCGGCCCTGCACACTGTTCAAAAGGAGAAGATGTATATCAAAACAGCATTTCTATTTTTACCATCCTCGAAAAGGGCAATTTAGTGAGGAACTGAGAGGTAGGATAAAGGAAAGAATTGTTCTATCTAAACCTGTTTGCAGGGATCTGCAGCTGGTTAAATTGCAGGTGCATCTTCAAAGCTGGAAGTCAGTGGGTTCTCATGGAGGTGTTGCCCTCTGCAGTGGGCTCAATTTATTCTGTTTATTGCTTTTTGTTTATAAATGGCTGTCTCTTATTCAGTGAACATTTGAAAGGGTGCTCTTGATCCCGCAGTATCTCTTCCACACATGCACACCTTCTGCAGTTGTTCTGCCGTCTCTGGGGCAACCTTCACACAGAAAGATGGTGTTTGTGTGAAGTCTTTGAAGGATAGTGCCTCCTGTCACCTCTGCTTACCTAGAATAAGCTTTCTGGTTCAGCACTGAAATGAAACCATCTGGAAAAAGAATCTCCCAATAAAATACTCCTCTTAATTTAAAGAAGTAGCGCATTTAAAACGTCTAGATCTGTGGGAACACACTGGTTTCATCAACATTTTCAAGTAACACAGCTGAACTGTTTTAATCAAGTCAACATTCTTCCTTTTGACTTTATGTTATGGCTTTGATTGAAGTAAATCACTCTGAGTATATTGTTTCGCAAAAATGTCAGAATTTATAACTTCTTGGCCCCAAATTGAATTGAAGTAAGCATTTTGAAATCTTGTTTTGTTCTACTCACTTCCCCTGCCAGGAGACAGGAATATGATGGTTTTTAGTCAGTGCTAGTTATAATTTTGGTGGTTGCTGCTGTTAGCCTTGGATGTCCTGTCACGCAGATACTGGTTTCATCTGCAGTGTGAAGCATTCTCATTCCCTTTTTCATGAAGATGTGGGCCTGTAGTTCCTGTTCATTTGGACTCTTACTTTTTCAAGCTGGTTTTCCATAAGGTGTCTTTGCTTTGCCTTTCCTCGGAATCCTTTTTAAGGAAGGAACTGAGGAATAAGGAACTCCTTCATGGTCTGACCATACTCTATTTATTGCTCACAGGGTTACTTCTGTTGACTTTGAGGGACTTAGTCCCAATCCAGAACATGGGCCCTCCCTTGCATGGGCACTCATGCTTTCTCAGGACACACTGTGTGCACAGGACTGGCAACAGCTACTTTAATAGTGGCCCAGTATGACCCCATTAAAGGCAACAGGGTTAGCACTTGAACCAAAGGAGAGCAGGATATGCAGCACAGCAGGTTAGGAAACTCCACAAAGGACATAAATTGAAGCCTTCTGGGTCATGAAGCAGTGCATGAGGATGGGGGTAACATGGGTTATCTTGATGTAGGGCTCTGTAAAGCTTTCAACAGAGACTTTGAAAGACCTTGATTTTTAGGTGTGCAGGACTTAATTTGTTGAGACATCCCACCCAACTGAGCAGCACAAGTCAATGACATTGATAAGAGTGGGTGAAGGACAGAATTGAGAGTAAAAAGACCTGATTCTCATTTAGGTGAAGCCTTTGCGTATTGTCCCAGTTGTGTAAAAGGACATTAAAGAAAGCATTAAAATAGTTAATGGAAACAAATTATTGCAATATCTGCTGGTATTAAACTCCCCTATCCTCCAGAGATAGTGCATTTTTTACCCTCTTGGTACAGACACCTTTATTTCACAGCTCCAGCTTTTGATGCCATTACCAAGTAATTAGCTGCTGTCTCCAGAGCATCGTTTCAGCATTGGGGAAGGTTATAGATCCAGAGGCAGTTGCACATCAGCTGCGTGGGCTGGCAAGAGCACACAGACTCTGTTTAGAGGGATGCATTTTCTCAGTGGGGCTCGATAGTTGTGTCTGTGCGCTTCACTCAAAGCTGTTTTTCTCTGTGCCTGAAGAGACTGTTTCTTTGATATGCAAGTTTAAGGGGGGGGGTGGTGGTGGGAGCAATGGGTGTGGGGAACAGATGGAGAAAGCACAGGGAAAATGCAATGGTTTGAAGTAATAAAAAGATATACTTTTTTTTAATCATTACACCAGAAACAAGGAGCTTCTGATGAAGGAAAGTGAGCCTGAGGGTAGGGAAGATTGTGGTGCTATCGACAGAAAAAGGGTAAAGATTTAAGCCTTATCAGTTTGAAGTTGGTAACGTGAGGAACCAAATGTTGAGGGATGTGGAAATAATCAAAAGAGAAATGGTACAGAGGGACTGAATAAGGCATTGAGCAGAAAGTGTGAGAGGTGGGGAGCAGGGACAGGGCTTGCTGCAGGAGAGTGGCTGCGAGCTCTCCAGGCCTCTCCGTGGGTGAGAGTCAAGGGAGCAAGGAGAGGAACAGAGGAAAAAATGGAGGTGACCTGGGCAAGCAAACAAACCCTTGGACAGAAAGGGGGTGCAGATAGGGAGGAGAGGAGGTAACTGTACAGGGGAGGGCAGTCGAGCAGCTCCTTTCACGAAAACAGGACTGTCCCATGATAAACCCTCAGCTGTGCTTGAACTTCTAGGCATGCTAGACATAAATTACGACTGTCTTTCTGCTTCTTGCTTCAGGATACAAAGTAATTGGGGGTTTCTTGTTGGGAGTTCAAGTTTATGCCTGAGAAGTGAGTGCTTGTTTTCGGAAACCTGAATGTACAAGCAGGGCAGGCAAACACTGTTCACGGGGGTGTCCTACTCCCATTGTCACATTTACCTGATGGGCTGTGCTGCACCAGGACAGCAGTAGCTGACTGTGAGCAGTTGCTGTTTGGATATAAGGTGGATGATGCACACAAACTTGCCCTTTACGTGGCCTACAGGTGCTGATTACCAAGGCAATGCTGTGCTCTATTTTCATGCGTGCAGAGGCTGGCCAGACCTGGGGCTGTGACACCCAAATGGCCAACATCCCGGGGCTTTCTGAGCCTGGGAAGCACTGATGTGGGAGAGGGAGGCATGGGCCAGGGCAGAGCTGTGCTCAGCTGCACCAGCAGTGCTCTGGCAAGCACAGAGTTTGACCAAGGGACTTAACATGTGCTGAAGCATTAAAGACAGGAGGTACCAATGGGAGGGGATGGTGACAAAATCCTGCTGTGGGACCCTTACAGAAGAAGCTTATCTTTAATTGTCCTTCCATTCCTTATTTCCCAGCTAAAGCTACATAATAATTACAAACTTGGATTACCTGGAAAAGCTGCTGAAAGTAGAATAAATTATTAATTCCCAGGCTGGATTCTGAAGAATTAAATTCAGCACCACATACTGAAAATTCTCCTTCATACAAAATACCCTAGTTTTGAGAGCAGTTCTGAAAAAATGAGATTATTCCAAGCCATTATTACACTTTCTGACAATTTTATTTTTCCTTCAATCAGAATCGGTTAGCACACTCAACTAATATACTCAAATTAGTAGTAGAAAACCTCCATTTGTAAGAATTAGATTGCTGTACAATGTACTGAAGTAATTCGAATTCCAGAGCAGAACTGTGGAAATTCTTAGCACAGTTTGTCCGTATCTTATCAGAACAGGCACGCTTTTCCCACGGCCTGGCCGCTTTCCAGCAGTGCCGAAGCAGACTTGTTGGAAGCCCAGTTTGAATGGGAGAAGTAATCTTTCTGAATGGATTTTCTGGCAGGATTCCTGTTGCGTGTGTGGTTTATTGTTCTTGGTGATGTGACTACATTTTACCCCCTAGATAAATGTTTTAGGGTCTTTATTTTTTTGGTGATGGGAGGGGTTCTGGAAAAATAATCACATCGGTAATTCTATAAAATTGTATAGGCAAACTTTTTTCTGTTTTAACTACTTTTCCATGTTAATTATGTAGCTTTTTGAGCATGCTTTTGATATAAAGGACAACAGCTGATTTACTTTAAGAATTAAACTTTTCTATGGTCAAAGGGTTTAGTAATTAAAAAGCAAACAACTTTCTTTTGCTCAATGCATTTTAATGAAGTATTGTTATGCCAATTCATTTTTATATACATATATATATATTTTCTGTTCGTAGTGTAGTAATTCACTATAAAGTATTACTGGTGTTGTCAAAAATAAAAAAAGTGGTTGCCAATGGTGGCATATCCTCAGTTGGTGTAAACGTCCACTGCATAAACATTTATAACTCTAGTGAAGTCAGAGTCGATCCCTCTGTGCGCTACAGGCCTGCTGTGGGGCTGTGCCAACATCTGTGAGCTAAGGATCCGGCCTCTAATATGTATTACAGCATAGCTAATATGATGTTTAACCACACAGTAACCGCAATATACAAAGAAGTTCTATTTTAGCACTGCTGGGGCAAAAAAATAACTGTTAATGCCAAAGACTGAAGTGCAGAAGATTGCTAAGTGGGGGAAGGAGGCCGAAAAAAAACTCGCCTTTTTTTGAGTTGACATGTGTACAGACAAATTCTCACATCTCAAGGCTAAGTTTTGTCTAAGAAAGATCTTTAAGATTTGGGTCTTTGCAATTAAAACACACAGAATAATTATCTTCAACTTGCATCTGCAGAGGAAGAACTGTGTATTTACTTACTATCTGCCAAAAAATCTTTCTTTTTTTAGCTAGAAAGATTAACAAAAAGGCATTGAAGTATAAAGGCTTTCTTTTTATTGAAATATATATACGTTTTGTGAACAGATTCAAAAGAGAACAGTCACAACATTTTTTTCTTTCTTTTTCTTTCTTTTTCAAAATGGGGGTGGGAGGGAAGCATGCAACTCCAAAGTTAGTGCCTACAATGTTTGGAAGACATTATGATTAATTTTGTACTTAGGTTTCCAGATGTTGGATTTTGTCCCAACTTTTAAAGACCTCTAATGTTTAACAGGATATGTGCTGAGTATAGTCTTTAACAGAGTTTTCTTTCATAACTCTAGGATCTATGAGAAAAGGTAACTTGGGAAAACACTGCAGATTCGGAGCTGAATCTACAGCCTTCTAGGAAAAAAAAAAAAACATTAAACGTGCAAGTTTGGACTGGAGCTATATTTGTTTGGGAAGACTATGGATAGGTACCAGAGCTGGCAGCAGAGCTGTTTGAATGCCATCCTCCTTGTGCTGCTGTGGACCGGCATTTCCCGTGCACAGAGGGACTGCACGGGTGTGGAGTGCCAGCCCCTGGACAACTGCATTGAGGATGTGCTGGAGCCCGGTGAGTGCTGTGCCACATGTCTGCAGCATGGCTGCACATGTGAAGGCTACCAGTACTATGACTGTGTCAACGTGGGCTTTATCAATGGCAAAGTACCCGAAGGGCAGTCTTACTTTGTGGACTTTGGAAGCACTGAGTGCTCGTGCCCCAAGGGAGGAGGCAAGATCAGCTGCCAGTTCATGCTGTGCCCAGAGCTGCCCCCAAACTGCATTGATGCGGTGGTGCCAGCTGATGGGTGTCCTCAGTGTGGAAGAATAGGTTGCCTTCATGAAGGCCAGAAGTATGTAGCAGGGCACACCTTCCACATGCCCCCCTGCAAGGTTTGCCATTGCCCGAATGCTGGTGGCGAGCTGATGTGCTACCAGCTTCCAGACTGTAACACGTTCGCCTTAAACACTGCAAGTCCAATAGATGCTGAAGACAGTGAACCAGAGAGGCACTATGACGATCCATACAGCTACGACCAGGAGGCACCAGAAGGAGACAACACCCAGGTGGAGTCTCCAAAAAAATACAGGAGTTATTCATCCCACCTAGAGCAAGAGAGCATCAGCCAAGAGCAAAGCGAGGATTATGACTACCTACCAGCCAGCATAGCTCCTTCAGCTTTGGCTCTGGCTGATTTGTACACTGAGGAAACAGCTGCATCACTCCCCACACCAGTGCCTAAGGTCCCCTCTGAAGTTCGCAGTGCCACAGGAAGAATTGAGCGAAAGAGGGTGCCCCGCACCACTGCAGCATCCCTCCAGCAAGTGACACATAAGGAAGCACCAGTAACCACCAGTGCTCCTCCAGAGCACACAACAGCCACCACTGAGACACCCAAGAACCTGGAGGAATTGGAGAAGAAACCAAAGGGGAAGCAAGGGGACAAAGAGAGGCATGAGCAAGAAAGAGCCCCCAACTCTAAAATGAAAAAGCATGCCAGAAAAGAAGACCCAGGGAACAGCATGTATGTAGGCTTGAAAGAGGTGAATTTAACAGAGCCAAGTTGGTCAAAATCTTCCCATGAAACGCACGAGGGAAATGCTTTCCCCAAGGTAAAGTTCAGTGCAACAACCTCTCCTCCTGTTGCTCTAAAGGAAGACCGTAGTCAGTCATCCCAAAAGCAGTCACAGACGCTTTATCGTTACCATCCCGAGGAAGATGGGGACCCAAACTCTATTCACGCTAACCCCAGGTTACCAGAAGGTAAGAACCACTTCTAGTGTAGATATCTAGACAACATTTACTCATGATAACATTGGTGCATATCCGCTATTCTTTTCTTCTTACTGCTCCACATGGGCATGAAATCAAGCAAACCCCCAGTTGCTTCTTTCATCTCTTTCAGAAGACTGTTCGTGTTTCATTTGACATAATAGATACTATTTGACTGTTGCCTACCTTGCTTTGATTTTGCAGACTGTTGATGGTGTTTTCTGGTATTTTAACTTTATTTTAGATGATGGTTTGTTAAACTCTGACCTTTTCCTTCCATTACTTGCTTTTAATTTCCAATGTTATGTTAGAGAAACATCTTACTTTACACAAAAGGATTTAATTAGTTACCTGCTTGGATCTTCCAGTTACCAACTAAATGTAATCACATTTGTAGCTTTTGTCTTTTGCTGGGGAGGAAGTGAGACAGTTGTGCTTCTACTACAAAAATATTTAGCACTTCTTGTAATATTTATGCTATGGTTGAAAGGCTGTCTAAGCTCGTTAGTACAAGAACTTGATAGATACACTCAAATACCCCTGAGGACTAGCAGGGAGAAAAAGGACTGCCTCTTGCTTTGTGTTTTTTGGGGGCTGGAAGTTTATGATCAACTGTGGCAAGAGTACGTATTTTCTCTCTGCCTCTGGATTCCTCTTGACATCTGCAGTGAGTGTTGATTATACGCTTTATGCAATGCTCATTACTGTAATGAATGCAAACTTCATCGCTATAAATTAGCACATATACAGCTCATATTTCCAATTCATTTTTCATCAAATCAAGAGTAGTATCTCCTTTTTCAAGATGTGGCACAAAATGTTCTCATGAGACTCAGATGTATAATAGTTGCAGTCTGAGTAGAATCACAGAATCATAGAATCGTTTAGGTTGGCAAAGACCTTTAAGATCATCCAGTCCAACCATTAACCTAACATTACCAAGTCCACACTAAACCAATGAAGGGTAGACTAGACTAAACCATGTCCCAAAGTGCCTCGTCTACCCGTTTTTTGAATGCTTCCAGGGACAGTGACTCCACCACCTCTCTGGGCAGCCTGTTCCAATGCTTGACTACCCTTTCCATGAAGAAATTTTTCCTAATATCCAATCTAAACCTCCCCTGGCGCAGCTTGAGGCCATTTCCTCTTGTCCTATTGCTAACTACTTGGGAGAAGAGACCAACACCCACCTCACTACAACCTCCTTTCAGGTAGCTGTAGAGAGAATACAGACTACTCCCTAGACAGTGATATTTCTTCCTGGGCTGTCTAGATACCCCTTAAACATCTTGAGCTGCCTAGTGCCTCTACTCAAGAAGTTTAAGGGAGATAGCAGGAGAGCAGATTTGGAGCTGAGACTCTAGGTCCCAACACAAACAGCACCTCATGACTGTTTACCAAACAAAAGATGTATGAGGTCCATGAATGCAGATGGTAGCCTTTTTCTTTTTCATAGAATCATAGAATCGTTTAGGTTGGAAAAGAACTTTAAGATCATCCAGTCCAACCATTAACCTAACGCTACCAAGTCCACCACTAAACCAATCAAGGGCAGAGTAGCAATTTCATGTCTCCTGGCTTGGTGGCTGGATTATTTATAATGAAAGTAAAAACAAGGAATTATTAAGGTTGGAAAGGACTTCCAAGATCATCAGTCCAAGCACCAACCCAATGCCACCATGCCCACTAAACCATGTCCCAAAGTGCCACGTCTACTCATTTTTTGAACACTTCCAGGGATGGTGACTCCACCACCTCTCTGGGCAGCCTGTTCCAATGCTTGACTACCCTTTCCATGAAGAAATTTTTCCTAAGATCCAATCTACACCTCCCCTGACACAGCTTGAGGCCATTTCCTCTCATCCTATTGCTAGCTACTTGGGAGAAGAGACCAACATCCACCTCACTACAACCTCCTTTCAGGTAGTTGTAGAGAGCAATAAGGCCTCCCCTCAGCCTCCTCTTCTCTAAGCTAAACAATCCCAGTTCCCTCAGCTGCTCCTCATAAGACTTGTGCTCCAGACCCTTCAACAGCTTTGTTGCCCTTCTCTGGACATGTTCCAGCACCTCAATGTCTTTCTTGTATTGAGGGGCCCAAAACTGGACACAGTATTCCAGGTGCAGCCTCACCAGCGCCGAGTACAGGGGGCCAATCACCTCCCTGCTCCTGCTGGCCACACCATTCCTGATACAAGCCAGGATGGTGTTGGCCTTCTTGGCCACTTGGGCACACTGCTGGCTCATGTTCAGCCGGCTGTCAGCCAACACCCCCAGGTCCTTTTCTGCCAGGCAGCTTCCCAGCCACTCTTCCCCAAGCCTGTAGCGTTGCATGGGGTTGTTGTGACTGAAGTGCAGGACCCAGCACTGTTTTCACTTCCACTTACATTTTTATTGTAAATGTTGACCTCACAATTAGTGGTAGCACCTGTAATCTGAGTGAGACCTTGACTTCTTGGTTTCACCAAAACAATGCTCTAGAAACCAGTCTTACCTGAAGAACCTCACTGCATTATAGGAATACACCAGGCAGCAGTGTTTGAACACAATGCCTTGAAATGAGAAGACATTAGCTGAGCACACATACCATCCAGAGGGATGCCATTAGGAAGTGCAGACTTTCAAAAGCGATTTAATAGATAGTTAATGTGCTGCAAGCCTTACCTCTATGGTACCTTCTCTTTGCAGGTGCCTGTTGTATTTTACTTCTAGCTCTTTTTTTTTATGTGAAAGATGAATCAAACAGGGGTGACTGGCTGATTGTCCTAAGGGAGCAGTGAACTGATTCCAGCCTTCCAGTTCATGTAACCTGAATAACAGGATCTGTCCATAACACCTTCATGTGCTCTGTGCAAATGCAAGTGGCAAAAAGCATCTGCCTACATGGTGCACTGAGTTTATCTGTAGTCAGATTTCACGCTGCTTAGTATTACCATGCAGCTTAAGCGCAGAGCTCTTCCCTTATATTTGTTGCAGCCTAACACAAAATCTGATCCGAGCTGTGCATCGAGGCTGTGCATAATACATAGGTCTGAGTTAGGATTAATACTCAATAACCTGTTCTCTGATGTAACTTAAAAACAATCTATTTAAAATTAAATTGCCTTTTTTTTTTTCCCCTTCTCAAAAAGGAAAAATGGGTGGACCATCCTGAAATTTTCAATGAGAGGGTTTAAGAAAGCCTATTGGGGTGAAAGTGTTTAGTAGCAGAGCTAACTGTTACATTTTAGAGTCTCCTTGGGTGATTTCCAGTCTGTGATTCTTGGGTATTGCTTGACTGAGACAGGTCTGGTTGGAGTCTGGATTAGGTCAGGATGCCTATTGGATAGGAGTAAAATGTGATGGATGTCATGTCAGGCATGAATTGTCTACCCTACAGAAGCAGGCATGGAAATCACTGAATGCCATTTTTGCCTTGGCAGAGAGAGATAATTTCCTTTAAATATTGTAGAAGTAAAAATGAAAATAAATAGCTCATGGGAGCACAGCACTTTCTGTTTGGCTGTAGACAATACAGCTCTGAGGCTGCGGGTTCTCTGTTTGGCCCATGGAGTTGCCGCACATCCTGGGAGTGAGTGCCACTGTCATTGTACCATGTGCATCACCCTACAGCTGCGTCATTGCACCATGTGCATCACCCCACAGCTGCTGGCAAGTGGGGCCTGGTCAGGCAGCCCCCACCCCCCGTCCACTCCACCATTCCCATTAGCAATAGTTGGTGGAAGCAGATCTGTACAGGCTGTAAAGGAACTACCAAACCTTCTCCAAAAATCAGGAATCTCCCTTGACATGGCTAGTGCCAGTGCTCATGCCTAGGGACTGCTGTATTTTCACTTGTTTTGTTGTTTTAATTGATGTGGTTGTGACTCGTGAGTAGATCCATATGTTTCAAGTAATAAAACACATACATCTTCTGTCTCTTTGGCGACTCCTGAGCCAGTGATAGAGGGTGAGTGAAGATATTAGTCAGACTTGAAAGAAAAATTAATTTTGCCTTCAGATACAGAATGAAAACATAAATTTTGTACATGTATTTCTAACTATCAAATGGCATAATCTACCAGCATTGCCAAATAACTTATTTTCTCCCCTCAAGAATCAGCAGCATGATGTAAATTGCATCAATCCCCTAATTTTTAAAACCTGCAAGGCTGTTTCTCTGTTTCCTAATGAGGCTGCCACTCTTGCAGTGGGGTGGTGCCACACCTCTGGGTGCAGTTGGGCTTTTCCTTGGAGGCTGCACGAGTGGCCACAAGACAGTGTTCAGGTCCAGTCCGGCTCCCTGAGGTGCAATGTGAGCCAGCCCTCAATGCAGGCACAGTCGCTCATGTCCCAAAACAAGTAGGCGCTCCCAGGCCACCAGCTGCATGCTGCCCTGCCCATGGGCTCCAGAAGCAGTGAGCGCAGATTTTGTTTGACCAGCTCTCAGCAGGGTGCTGTGGGGTGCAGAGGCCATTGCTGACAGCTCGGGGAGGGTGTTTTGGCTGCTGTGAATGCTGTCTGATTGCAGAGGGTCGAAGTGTGTAGGGAAGATGCATGCAGCCCAAGGGGCTGGAAGTGGCTGAGCTTTTCCAGCAGTGGCTGCCTCAGAGAGGAGGGTTGGGGTAGGGGATTGTTTGGAGTTTTTGCACTTAATTGGATTTTCCTGTTTTTCTCATCAGTCTGTGTATGGGGATGGATTTTCTTTATTTTGGGGTTTTCCTTCCTTGAAATCATCAATACAGTTATTAACATTTCATCTTAATTGCTTGCTTTTTTCTGGAAACATACATTTATTTAGGTTCCCGAGTCACTGAGAGATACATTTTTGTGACTGTAGGGACATTCTAGATATATATATATACACTTTTTTTTTTGTCTTTCTTTTTTTCCGGCATTTAGAAAACTGCAGGAGGCTTCACAGAAACGTTTGCTGCCACTAAAAATTCAGCCCAAGTTAGATGGCTATTGCATTTGTTCTTCCTATTAGCTGTATCCTGGCACCAGAACTCAGCTGTGGTCGGATCCCTGATGCTTTTGGTTAAAAACTTGGCTTCATTACTTGTATTTTATGTATCTCACTTTGGTTTTATATGTAGCTGAGTTTTCATCTCCCAAATCTCTGATGGCTCTTATGTAATCTAATGGTGGAAACAATGTGGAGTACTTTGGTGCTCAGGAAAGGTTAATTTTGTGTTTTGATTCTCTTTCTCCTTTTGCGCTTTGTTTTTCATCCGTGTTTCAGTACGGCCCTGTGAGGCTGGCATGCACTGCTTCCCTTCTTGCTGACATGTGGGTTGGTCCCCGAGAGAGGCGCCGTCCCTGGCGAGGCTGCCCTGGGGTACGTGCTGAGCTCTGCCCGGCCTGGGGACGGAAATAACTGTGCATCTAAAAAGCTGCTGTTGTTAGACACAAGCATATACAACAAGATGTAATATTGCACTGTATTTCACATTAGCCAGCTAAGATGATCTATTTAGCATCTTCAGTCATGGACTCCAGTGAATTGCTATTTGTTTGGGGAATTTTTTCCCCTCTCCTTTTTTGGCTGCTCTGAGCTTTTCTGGACCAGCTGTTTTGCTGATTTTCTGGGTGCTGTGTGAGGTGAGGCCAGGCCCTCACTGGTGGCTCTCTGGGGCAGCAGCAGCACTCACGGCTTCCAGGGAGGATGTGGGTGCTGCTGCCATCACAGAAATGGACCCTGTTGCAAACCCTCTGGTAAAATGGTGACTTTGGGGAGCTGGTTTGTCCATTTTCAAGCTGGGAAGCCCAGCACCAGCTCTGCAGGGCTGCATGAGCCCAGTGGATGCTTTTCTGCCTCTGACAGGGGTGGGTGCTGCTGCTTAGGGGTTCCTGCCCCCCTGTGCTCTGTGCCAGCCCGTAGTGTTCCCTGCTGTGGAAATTTTGTCTTTTACTCTGAGTGTGAGTGCACTTGTCATAGATCCCTGAATATAGACTAAAGAGCAACTTTCTTCAGCAACATACAGACCTATTGAAGTTTCTGTGGCAAATGCTAATTACTCCATTCCTAAAGGAACTGTAAGTGTAAAGTACAGGTAACTACTCAGCTAAGAAAGTGTAAATTAAGTACTTTCACCAAGGGAAGGGGTGAGATTGATGGAGACTATTCTTTTTATACAGTCTCTTTCCAAACATTGACCTTATCTGGTCACTTACTGCAAGAGCAGCAAACAGAGGGAGTTTTAATTTCTAGATTTCCTGTTTCCTCATCCTAAAAATGCCCCGAACAGGGGAGGGTTGAATAAAACATCTTTAAAGATCTTACTGTCAATTTTTGTTATGATTTTGCCACTTTTTTCCATTTCCTTATCCTCTGCCTGTAGAGTGCTGTTTCTTGGATAAATGTAACTCAGGTAGCAAACAGCCTCGTGGTGAATGTTTTATGATTTGCATTCTGGTTTTGGCAGTCTGAATAGCAGTTTGTGTCTAGCTGGAAACATTGTGTTTCAGAATGGAGGTATTTTTCCATTTAAACTCATCCACAACTGGTGATTTTTTTTTATCACGGTTGTTTTTAGAGATAAGAATAATTGCTCTCCAACTGAAGTAAATTGCACAAAGTAAATATTTGTGAGCCAAGATCAGTGGATGTGAGAATGGCATTTATTGCATATGAATCCTGATCAGGTAGGAGGTATTGGGAGGCTCTCGTGCAACTTCTAAGGATGTAGTTGAGATTTCACCCAACCCATCTACTTCATGTTTGCCGATACTGAGGCTCATGAAGAAAGGTGACCTTGAATTTCTGAACTGAGGACAAACAGGAAATGAGATCCATAAAGCAGACCTGCAGTGAAGGTTTCTGAGGCGTTCCCTGAGCTCACCGACCCTTCATCCCTCCTACTGCCACTATAAAATGCACTGGAGGTGGGAGAATGCTATGAATGGTGCTTCAGAAACACAAACTCTATTTGCAATTACTTTGTATTTTTTGGTATCAGGTGAAGTATTCTTTCACATTTACTTGAATTACCTCAGGCTTAATCCTATGTTGTCTATTCGTCCCGGTTCTCTCTGCAACAGGAAGAAATCAGCTTTGAGCCCTCAAACTGGGATAACTGAGGAATAAAAATAAACCTTGGGAGAGTGGGGTGTGGGGAGAAAAAGCCTCTGGGCCAGCAAGTGTGAATCAGCATGAATTATAGCCCCAGGTGACAGCATTCAGTTTTCTCTTTGGTAGTTAAAGTTCTGAGATAATAAGATTACAGAGAAACATAGTGTGAATGGGTATAAGGCAGGCCGAGATATGTATAGAAAGAGGAAGACTAAAATGCTATAAAATTAACAGGTGTTTTAAGAGAGAACCACAAAATAGATCTATCTGTTCTGCCACAAAAAGCATTCATACCTTATTAGGTAGCCGGATACTAGTTTAGGAGGAAAAAGAAAAAATGCAACCATTTTCTAATTGAAAAATACCACATATGGTATGTGTGGGGCTGATCCTCTCATGGTTTCTAGTGTACAACCTCTTCCTAGACCTCTTCCTTTGTTCACCTCAATGCTGTGACCCCAGCACCCATAGCCAGGGGCTGCCACCCCCTCCTTGTCCAGCTCCACTGGCCCAGCTGGTGGTGAAGCCATGAGCAGCTCATGCAGGGACCTTTCTCAGACCAGCTGGCAGATTTGGGCTGCTGGGCCAATGCCAACCAGCCCTGCTGACAGTGGACCTGTCATTTCAAGTTTGTGCTTGAGTAGAGCATTGCGGGATGAAGCATGGCTAGGTCTGCCCGCTGCATGCAGGGTTTGGAAGGAAACCTGCCCAAGGTGCAGTAGTCACCATGGTTGTGTTTCCCTGTGTTTTTATTTGTCTTCCTTCCAATATCTAAAAGCATAAGTAGGGGCTGAGGTTGGACAGCAAGATGAAGGGAATCACTTGTGCTGGGGTGGGTCCTCTTGGCACTTTCTGCTTTAAGAAGACCAGTAATTTCAAGTGTGTGTGTGCTAAACACTGCTTGTGGCATGAATTTGTGAGCAAAGTGTGCAAGGAAAATCAAAGCCTCCACCAACGACAGGGAGGAGTGCATTCAGAGTAATTGTTTGCAGGCTCTGAAATAAACAGTAGCCAAAAGTATCGAATCTCCAGGCACTGGACTGCCAGATGTGGCCTGGCTTTCTCTTTCCAAAGCTCTTGTTTTCAGCAGATGCAGCATTAGGCCTGTATCAAGTGCTTTGAATAGTCCCACTTGAGGAGTCCGAGCACGGATCAGGAGGGCTGATCTAGCCTGCCAGCCTAGGCATGTAGGCAGCAGCTGAGTTTTGAGTATCCAGACTTGCCATACCCAGGAGCATACTTTTTGGGTTAGTGTTGATGGTTTGGTGTTTGTGTCTAGATGATCTCTCTGGACATACTGCTGCATGACTGCTGCTTGCCTGTTTGTGTTTTGGGAACTGCTATGGGTCAGACCACTACTGCTGGTTTTCCAGCTGGCTGGGCTTCAGTGTGCCTCAAAGCTGCAGGCTCTTGAATTTGGAGGACTATTTTTTCTTTGCAAGAATCCCCCTGGTGAGGCCAAGCCCTCCTCACCACAGACCGTCTTCCATTCATCATGTGCATCTCCTTGCTAAAAATGGAGATATTGACCAAAGGTCACGAGCTCCTGGTTAGCAATACTTTTATGTCAGGCTTTTATGGTGCTGTTTTGGTCCTTAACCCTTATAGAGTATTTTAAGTGGTAGCTGTATATTGAACATGGAGCTAATTAGTTAGAGAAAATAGTTTAAAGGATTTTTTCTTTTCTTTTCTTAAAGATGTGAAGATCTCTGAAGTGGTGCAAGCACAAGCCTGACATGCAGAATGCCAAGTTTCAGCACCATGCTTTACTAAAAACTATCTGCACAACCTGTCATAGTCTGATGTATGCAGATTTTCAAGAGCCTAAACAACTTACAGAAATGCTCAGGTCTCAAGGTCTTTTCCTTTTAAACCGCAGTACCTGCCAATATAGTAATTGGAGATGTTCGAGAAGGAGGCGCTCTGTCTTCCTGAGTCACCCATAAAATGAAGATAACAGCTCCTCAATTCAGTGTGATCTTACAGATAAGGCTATGAATCACTGGGGACCATGGCAAGCAGGTACAATGTGCAGTAGAAGGTGGGACAAACATGTATGTTCCATCAGATCTTTCTAGTCTTGCATTCATTAAATACACTTGGAAGAACAAGGTCTTTTTCCCAGCATCTGGTGCGATGATGTGGTGTAGTCAGATTTCCCATCCGCTGATAGTGCATTTTATACACTGAGTTCTTTTTGCTGCAGCACAAGGACTGTTACTCATGCAGTTGGCTGGAGCAGTTTTTTATAAGGAAATTCATTGTGTTAAGTGTTGGCACCAAAGGAAGGTGCAGAGAATGTTTGAAGAAAAAGTGAAACACGATGAAACATTCACACCTGGCTGGGGAATGTATATTGGCAGTATCTGTGTCCCGTCCTGCCCTGGAGGAGCGAGGCACTGCTGGCGCTGGCACAAGCCCAAAAGGCAGTGTCTGCATGGGACAGGTTTTCCACAGTGACACTGAACACAGACTAGGGTTTTCAGATATCCTTAACTTCTTGGGATTTAGTTACCAAGATAGTTTAAATCTTACATGTTGAAATAATGAATTCAACTGGAGTTGAGCACCTAACCTATGATGGCATTAAAATATTTTTGGAAACCCATCCCGTGTACCTATTTTGTAGAGGTAAACATCATAATTTGTGAAAAGTTAGCTCCATCCATGGTTTGCAACAAGAACATTTGATCTCAATTCTGAAATTAAAACATGCTGGAGACAAACTATGGAAATAAGATGGGAGTTTTCTTGTACAAATTAATTAACCACTTGAAAAGACAAGGCTGCTGGGCTCAACACGTTTCTCAAGGGGACTGCATTTGCTGGTTATTTACAGTATGTATCTGAGAGCATTTTTTTTTGTATGCATGTTTGATACTTCTTCAGAAAACAGAATTTAAATGAGACTTCTTTGCAGTGGTGTCTGTAGTGTTCTAATCGATCACTGAGGAATTAAAAGGGACCCTGAATATAGCTCCTTGTTAGAGAAAGGCAAATATAAGTAGCAATTTCTGATCCAAATTTTGTGAGACAATAACCTTTTGAACAGTTTCAAATATGTAGGCCAAATAAACGTAGCTTTCTAGCATATGCTTACTCATGAAACGATTTGTAATTTCATTACCCCGGGCCTCACAGCGAGGAATATCTCTTACCTCTTCGGGATTCTTGGGTAACAAGCCAGCAGTAATTGGAATTTTATAAAGATCCCCTTATGCGTGAGCAGGCTTTATGTTTTATTGACTATTCCCAGTTTGTCTGTGCTGTGCCTGAGATGACCAATTCTCTTCCAAAGCCACCAAAAAGTCCTAAACTGCCATCCCAAAGCACTGGTGGTGTTGGCTCTAAGCCAAACTCTGAGAGCGCGATGGGGAGGGGAAGAAGTAATTGTGCTATCTTTAGGACCAGCAAACCTCCACTGCACGTTTTCCACTTTCCTGCCTTTGCCTGGGGGGCCGTGGAGCTGTAATGCCGCTCTGGAGCCACTTGTCTTTGCTCTGACACTACATGTGGACTGGCTGTGACTCACCAAGCACACTGCAGTGAATGAATTTGTAAGCAGCAACATTACAGAGCCTCTGGGTCTGCAATCGTTCACTGCCTGGTGGAATTACTGGGTTTTATACCATCACTGGGATGCACTGATGGTGATGGAGTACCTAATTAGGTGGCAGCAGTTGCTAATGTGGGTGCTCTGGGGTGTTACAGGGCGGCAGCTGCTCCCTGCAGACAGCCTGGGGAGCATGGGGGTCTCAGGCTAATGGGGGTGCATGGGCAGCATGCTGAGGCTATGCGTGCACAGCTGCCTTGCCTGCCCCTCTGCAGCCTGGTCATGCTGTGTGCAGTTCTGGCTGCAACTTATTCAACCCCTTCATACACCAAAAAGGGGCAATTTAGAAAAACACACAGAACAATAATTCCTTCTCCCTTGTTGCTATGAGTGCTGGTTCTTTTGTGTTACTGTTGCGAACCATAGGGATGCTGATTGACAACCCCAAAAGGGCTCAGAGTTATTTGACCTTAATTTTGAATTATCAAGTACTAAAATAAATGTTTATGGCTCCAACAACTCTGGGCTTAAAACCTTTTAACAGTATAAACAGTTGCATGAAAGGGGAGGATTTGCATCAGTAACTTTTAAAAGGTGTTATGAAAGTTGATGCTCTTGTGAACTGTTGCTCTGTGTACATCTTAAAAATAATGAAAATCATCAAATGAGACCTCGTAGCCTTACTGTTACCATTCATAGGGCAAGTTATTGCTTGCATCTCCGGTGACTGGTACTGCACAAGTAATAGGTTTGCGTACAGTGTTGTATGCCTTTCCACTAAGGTTATTTGAATTGGGCACATCAGTATGACTCAAGGATAAGTAAGGTAAGTGTTTAGGACAAGGTTTATTTTGTATGAGATCACTATGTAGAAATTTTATTTCAGGAAGAAGAATTCGCATCTTCTCTCCTCTGTTAGCTGTCTGTGCTGTACCTTTACCTTCCCTGCTTTTTTGGGCTGTCACTAGACCTCATTGTGGATTTTTCCCCTCTTCATTTGCTGCGTGTCTTTTCCTCCCCTTCCCATAGCCCTCGAGGAACCAACTCTTGTGGCTTTGCAATTAAGGAAATGTTTCCTTTCACCTGAAGTCAGCACTCTGGGGCATGCTGATAGCTGCAGGTTGGAGGTGGAGTGGCAGCCCCTGACTGCTGCAATGGCTGTGGGTGGCTGCAGCCCAGCACAGGGTCTTTGTGGCCCAGCACAGGGACTTTGCTGGTGTCAGCCAGACAGACATTGGGGACCAGTACAGGAACTCTTTTGGGAGAGCTGCAGGAAACAAATGGAGGAAGATGTGCCTCTAGTGGCGTTAGGGAAGTCAAGAGGTTACCAAAAACCAAATAAACTGAAAAGGCAAGTAAGTGCTCAGTATAGGATCATCAGTGAGCACTGTCAAAAAGGGACAGAAGAGTACCAGATGGGAAAAAATGGCATTTGCTATGGATATCATACAGAGTCCAAGAAATTTTAAGCCAATTTTATACAATATATTCTGGTCTTAGTATGTCACCGAAATGCTTTTTGGTGTATTTTTTTGAGTAATGAGCTCAATTGCACTGTGTGAGGGCTACATTCTGGCATTGAGCTGTAATAGCACTCACCTCCTTCTTATATTCATTGTGAGCAACAACATCAGCTGTGTTTGGAGCAGGGGAGCTGGAGTTTGACTGGAGCTGGCTCATATGCAGGGAACAGAATTGAGAAGAAAATGAATGAGCTCTTGCAATAAGAACATCTGGCTATACTTCAGTTTCCTTTTCTTCTCACCTCTTGCTGTATGTTAGTTTTTGTCTGAGTTTTGAAAGACATGGTATGTGCTACTTACTGGAATAATTTTCTAAGCACAAGTTAAATTGATTAATATTATAGAGTTATACATCTTGTATGAAGTGAAGTGCTTCTTGTATTTGTATTCTGATTGAGACATCCTACAGGGACTGAGGAAACAATTATATTTTGCTGTCAGTGGTTTGTAACATAGAATTTATTATACCTAATACCAAACCTACTGTGTGCCGATAGCACATGGTACACGCAAAAGAAATTCCAGAAACACAAACCTTCTGTTTCAGTGGGGAACAGAATTTCCTGAAAAGCAAACACTGAAATGAAAAGCATGTCATCATCTCCAGCTAGCTTAGCGGTAAAAGCGGATAGCCTTGTGTGCCCAATACAGACGTTGTGTTTTGGGAGGACAGGTTTTGTAGAAAACTCATGTTCAAACTTGTCTAGTTTGTCATTTAAAAAGTAAAGTTCATTACTGAAAACATATCTTTTTAATGAAAATGGAGCTTACTATACATAATGGTCATTTCTTATGACTCTTTCCATAAGGCTGAAGAGCTCTTTTGCATTGAACAAGCAGAATGGTAAACTTTCAGTTAGTTTAATGGTGTTTAAGGAGTCTTTATTTTTTTTTAATAATAATTCTGAGAAATCTAGGAGGAGGACTTTTAGGTAAGAGTTTTAGGTCAGTCTGTTATCTGCTTGGTAGCATGGAAAGCCTTACACCTACCCAGTAACTCTGCCAAATGCTGTCAGTGTTTGGCTATCAAGCTTTTCGTTGATGGCTATTTCTCTCTAAAGCTCAAGTAGACTCAATTGTAATTCTTCAGCTACCTCTATAAAACATCTTGTTTATGGCCTATAAGCAGCTGAAGATTAGTATAGTTCTCCCTCTTATACAAGAATTCTTCCTCTGCAATGTGCATTAATTTTCGTTGTGTTGGAAATGCCTTGCATGAAACTACTAGTAGTTCTCATTTCCAAATTCAAAACTGCAGTATTCTAGCCAAATGAATTTGTAAGAGGTTTACTCTGGAGGAGCTGTTTTCATTGAAGATAACATACACTTAAGTAATGTCTCATGTAATAATGATAAAATTTGTACTTTTACTGTTTCTGGATCAAAGTTGATAAGCATTGTCTTAACTCATGGCATTGAAATAAAAAGTATAGTAAGCATCAGCGATGGCTAGGTTTTACATTAGAAAGTTACATAAGTGTTTCAATCAGCTTGGATTGACTGTGGCCACAAGCAAATTTTTGCTTGTATCTTTAACTGAGGTGGAAGATAAATATGGAGACTTTCCAAAATCTTGTGCACTGGTCTCAGAAGTTTTGGTTGTTGCATTAAACCAATGAATGTGCTTTACATATGTTCTTGAAATATGGACTTTTGCCTTGCTTGGCCTGTGGCCCTGGGAAACAATTTTCCTGGTAGTGTCTGCACTCTTTTTCCTTTGTACTTGGCCCCAGGGACAAGAGGACCAGGTTTGTACTGTGGCATGACCAAGAACCTGTTGTGGGGAAGGCAGGGGCTCTCACTGCCTTGGTATTAGGTAAAACTAACCAATTTAGATGAAAGAAGAGTTATACTACTGGTTTTCTTATTCTTGATGAATTTAACCAACCAGTTAAAATGAATAGGAGCTTTTGGAGTCCACCAGTTACGTTTGCTTTTCAGTGGGAATAATTTGGTATGCTGAAAAATTCTGGCACGTGGCAGAGAGGCCAGCTTAGGCTTACTATTTATGGTCATGCTCCTGTACTAAGTTTAAATGAGTTTAACACTTTGGGGCTGAAACTAAGCATCCTTTAATCTTCAGTCCTGAGCTCCCGTTCTCACTTTGGTGAGTGTCCACCTTGCAGAATGCCAGCGCAGTCTGGCAGCGCAAGCAGCTTGTGTGTAAGGTAACACCAGTGACTTCAAAGGTGGAATGCTTCATCAGTGCTGTTGTTTATCTGCACTCCTTTAAACTATGGGATCTGACCTTTATTAGGTAATATTAAAGTCTTGTTTTGGTATGGTGAACAGCTTTTACACACTCTTGAAATCTAACCCTGATATTTCAGAGAGGTTGCTCACTGTTACTCAGCTTTTAAATGGAGTCAGTAATATTTCTTGAAAAAAGACTTTTAAGGTCAAATCCTATCCTGTCAATGCCATATTAACACCAGTAGTTTCAGTAAGGTATACACTAATTTTAGCTGTATTGCTTCCTCCAATATTACTTTAAAATGGTAAATTACTCTAAAGGGCAACTGGTAAGTAAATGTGAAAAATTAAATGCTATCTCTAAGAAAGAACCCCTTACATCTCACATGAACATACGACAGTCAGTCTCACTTTACAAGGCTTTCTTTGCAGTCACAAAAAACTTACTTGTTTGTCTGTTATATTTTTTGGTCAGACTCAAATTCCTCTCCTAGATCTTACAATTAATTTATAGTAAATGAATACCTCATAAAATGTACAATCATTATAGAAATGAATTATTATAGCCAATTGTCTTTTTGTTTGTAAATTCCACAAATGGAATGTCTGGGTAATGGATGTTTATGGAGATGCAGTCAATAGCACTGACTGAGTCCACAGCATGACAAGGTACTGAGGGTCATGAATGAGCCTCTCTTCCCATGACAGGCAGGAAAGGGCTTGATGCCTACTGATCTGGCATCACAAACAACATTCCTTTAGAAAAAAAGAACTGGTGTTGATCGATGAATATGCTTCCCCATCCATGCTGGTATAATAGGACTGAGATTCAAACTGCTGTGTTTCAAATGTGACACAGAAAAGTCGAGACCCCCCCAGGGAGTTAATCATGCGCCTGACCGTAAGTATCTGGATTATGGTCAGATGAATATAGCTCTGTCTTTCACATATTAGAGGGAGACCAATTAATTATTTTGCTACTCTGTAAGCCCAGAGTAATTGCACTATCTCTATTTAAATATGTTAGTATGACAATTGTCCTTGTGTACTGCCTCCATACTAGGTCAGAATACTGTTGTTCCTGGAGCAAATCTTGGCTTACTTTGGCGCAATTTCAACACAGGTAGGCCGTTACTAGCGAAGAAATCTTCACTGCACTTTCACATTCTATATTCTTTAATGGCAAGAAACAAATATATATATATATATATATGCTGCAAGATTAAAGAATTAGTCCATTTCCTGGAAGACCAGAGGACCACACTGCTGAAATGGTGATTGATTCTATTCTCAAAGACGAACTAGAGAGGTTTTCTAAAGCCGATTTGTTTGTTTTGGCTGGCTGTTTGCTGCCACCTTGCTGAGATTCTTCTTTTGCTGCTTCAATCTGCTCCGGCCTCTTCAGAACCTGAAAATTGCCAAAGCTGATGACAAATAAGAAGGAGCAAGTGTTGGTGCAGTGCAAGGAGAATGCAAGTTAGCAACGGGTGTTAAGAGGACTGATATTTCTGGTGTTGTAGCCTGTGGCACACTCAGTACTGTGGGTATGTGTCTCCCTATCTGTGTATTCTCCCAAGAATGGAAAGCAGATTATCTGCTTTCATAACCTGTCTCCTCCTCTCTGCTGCTGTGGTAGTGCTAGTGGTGCAGTGCACGTTTGTTCAGCAGTGCCTCTCATGGGACTGAAAAGGTAAAGTTCAGGCTTTATCTATGCCCTATCTTGATCTAATTAGGAGAAGATACTACATGTGGGCTTCTGCAGACCAGTTTCAGGGCTTGTGTGTGCATGCAGCTGCTGGAGAGTAAGGAGATGGCTGTACCTGCGTGCATAGATGTGCAGGCTGAGCTATAGTATAGAATTTAAAGTTGGTGTTCATTACAAAAGTAACACACATAGAGCATGCAGGATGAATGCATAAATACAGCAAACACTGATGTACAGATTGTGTGTGACCATTGGGTATCAAATGCCTTAAAAAAGGTGCAAAGCTGTGTGCTGGGGAAGCTGTGAGATAAGACTGAAAAATTCCTTTATCCTGTTTGCCCTCTTCTTTTCTTGTTCCCTGATAGTAAGACTTCATTACTAACTTTCAAACTGCTAAGCAACTTTTAACTGCTTGTGTATACTTAAAAAAAACACCTCAGTCTGACACTAAAATACTTCCTAATGTGTTCTTTGAATCAGTCTGTCAAGCAGGGGAGAGTTCAGTTCTGCAGTAGTGATGGCCATTGCCACAATTTATGTAATTGAAAATAGAAGTTTTGTAAGCAGGAGTTTATAAGTGGCAAAATTACTCCACAGGTTTGCATGGTGCTGTAGGAATGCTTACTAGCTCAATGTAAAGACTTAGCATGTAGACAGATGGAAGCTTTATTCATGTCCCTTAAAAGTGTAGTGCTGCAGAGAGCCCCATGGGTTTGGTAGCTGGAGGTCAAGCCGTACTGCAAGGTATCCCTAGTGAAACAGGGAGCCTTTGCTTGGGTAACTGAGTTGAGCCCCAAGGCTCAGAAAATCCTCAAAGTAAAGCAAAGTAGGTCCTGGTTTGCAAAACCAACACAATACAGCAAATGCCTTTCTAACTGTAGCTTGGTAGCAAGAATATGTAAACAAACTTCACCTGGTTTCACATTTAACTGCAACATTTCTCACAGCTTAGACTTGCCTGGCTTTTTCTTCCGCAACTGCCAGTTATGCAAATTGATTCATTTGACAAATTTCTGCCTTTTGTAGCAAGTCATGTTCAGAACAAGGATGAGTGAAAATCTGGTATGTGGTAAAGTGGTTCATCAAGTGTTGTGCCACATGTGGTTGTGAAGGAGACTAATAAACACTTTCCAGCATGAAAATGCATGCCTTGGACATCACCTACAAAGTTAAGAAAGGAGTGCCAAATCCTACAACATGTTTCAAATAATCTGATATTTGAGGTCATTTGTAAGGTTCCATCTCCCGGAGTCATGTGGCTGCCCAAAAACATCACCTTTCATTTAAAAGATTTTTAAAAAAAAAATGTAGGAGAGCCACATGGTCTTCCTGAAAGAGAAAAACTAAATCTCAAGTGTTTAAAACCAAACAAAACCCACCCCACCTTGTAAATAGGTAGCAAATTAAAAGAATTCAAACATGTACATGTTTCTGCTTAGCCCTTGTCACAGTTCATCCCCAGCCATCATGCTCTGTGGGCAGTGTGGAGTGTGGTGGCAGGGGCCATGGTGGGGTGGCTGTCAGCCTGGGGGGAGCGGTCTTTCTGAGCACCTCTTCTTGTGTGCACCTGGAGCATGTTCATGGGAAGGTCACTGCAGCAAGGAGGAACCAAAGAGGAGCCAGGCAAATTCAGAGTATGAGAGCCAAATTAAGACACTTCTCTTGCTGAGACCCAGAGAAACCACTGAAGAGGGAAGACAGAGCCTTGCTGAAATTTTCAGCAAGGGAAGGGAGATTAGCAGACAGGTATGTCCTACTTTGTCGCACGCTGTGAGCTGTTAGAGGAGTGGGTGATGGGGTGGTCTTGGTATTTTTTCTATTTTACTTTCAACCTGGAGGCGGCTAAATAGGAATGGTTTAAAATAGTATTGTAGTTGCCATAGATACTTGTCTAAATTGAAAATAGCGGTCTGGACCAAGCTTTTAGTCTGCCTGCCAAAGCAAAACTTGGACCTGAGTGATGAAACTTGAGTGGGTTTGAGGAGTCAAGCTTGCGTTGCCACAGTCAGTGATTCAGCCACGCCGCAGAGGATGTGGATGTGTTTGACGTCACTGAGCAGCTCCAGCAAGGGTTCACATGGGCCTGGAGATTCTGGGAAGGGAAAAATTTTTCATGCTTCAAACGTTTTCATCCTTTTTTTGCCCCAGGAGGTCTGTAGAGCTCGGAAACATGCCATGGAATGCTGCTTTCCTGGGACTGGGTTTGATTTTTATTTTTTAAATGTTACTGTGCAACAAAGCAGCAGCAAATTTAAAGTAGTTCAGCTGGATAAAAGCATCCCGATAAGGTAAATTCAGTTTATTTGTCCCAGGAATGTGTGGCAAATGTGTCTCTAATTACACATAAGGCAACTAAGCCTTTCATCTTCTTTCAGTGAAAAAGAATCTGCAAATAAAGTGGAAAATGTTTTGGTGAAATGCATGAAGATCTTTTCAAGGATTTGGTTATCACAAACGAGCCCCCCCTTAAGGGAATTGGAAATCTTTTGCCCTGTCCTTCTGCTTTGTGGATGACATTGGATGTATTGGGACAATTTCAGCTGACACTGGAAATTCCTCACTTTGAGATAAAAAAATCTGTTGTTCTGCCTTTGGAGATTTCTAGTTTTATCTGTCCATTTTTAGATGAGGAGGGCAAATCAGTACTGGTCTGGTGAAGATGATGGAGATGCACAGAATACATCAGTTGAGTCTGGCCTGAAAGGTGCCTGTGTAACATTGTGGCATATTTGTTCTCCAATTTCTTGCTCAGTAGGTGGTAGAGAATTAGTGCTTAATTACTTGCAGGCTGTGGACAACAACCATCCCCCTTAAACTGTTTACATTTCTGGATAAGGCTGGAGCTGAATGTTTTTTTGTGGTTCAGTCTTTCTCAAGATCTATGGAAGACTTTATAGTGCTTGTTTATCTTTTATACCATATACTGGGATAAATGTTTGTTCCCAAAGAGCTTTTATCTATTAAAAAAAACCCCATTCATCCATGTCTATATCACATTATGTATGAGAAATCCGATTTATACCATTCAGTTTCCCAACTTGTGAAAAGGCACAGTCTGTCGTTCAAGAGGCTTGTACAGTTGTGGGAACTCATAACTGAGCAGAAAATCAGATCCAAGTCTTAAAGGTGGAGCTGGAGTTCTAGACTTGCTTGGATACAAGGAATTATATCTAGCAAACATCACTTGAATAAAACATTAATTTCCTATTAAAAAACATTATGTTGCTCTGATAATTGTTCCTGTTTTGAGTAATCCTCATTTCCTGCATATCACTGGTGACTCATCACAGCAGAGATCGCGTCCATTCTGCTTTGCAGATGCTCTCAAGCTGTCTACTCCTGATCTGACTCAGCTTCTTTATCATCGGCAGCTTCTCTTGTTGCTATTGTGCTGTGAAAATGTATGCATCGTTAAGGACTTCATTCTCCTTCTAGCTTAAAAATGACTGGCAGTGCTGGCTACACTTTTAAATTTAACTCAAATTTTAAGAAAGTTGTAGGTTAAAAATTCATATTTGATGTTTTCACGTTGTCTCAAGTCTTGTATCTGCAGCTGAGAAGCCCAGATTGCAAAAATGTATGCGCCTCTCAGTCCTTATCTCTATCTATAATGGGAACAAATCTTTATTCCTTTCAGATTTTCTGCGAGTAGTTTGCCAGTGTAATAAATTCTCAATGTGATCTGTGCACCCTATAACTTCAATTAAACTTTACTTCAAGAGGTTAAAAGAGACGGGTGGTGCATGGGTCTGTATGGAGTTCTGTGCATGTCAGCTATCGCCTTTGTAACAAGATTTGACATTCTGCTACTAAAGTTTATAGGTAAATATAAAGTTTTAAGAAAAGTAATTGGTGGATGGTGTACTAAGCAACAAAACCATAGGATTCAAAGAAATTCTTGTTGAATGTATGGCTTAGAGGGCTACAATACTCTGAAGTGTTACATGCCTCCATGCAGTATGTTCTAGCACCTTTAAATTTGGAGCCCTCAGAACTGTGGTACAGCTGCGGGCAAGTCTCGCATGATGTTTGTATTGCCAGTGCGACATGTTTGTCAGCTTTGGGGTGTACAGCATAACCTTTTATGACTCTCACTTTGCAATTTGGGCTAAAGGAGTGGAAGGTGCAGGTGTCATAAGGGTATAACTCCTGCTAGAACTACCTGGTTGTAAATATGCATTTAAGACTTACCACTGCTGTTAGTTTAAGGCTACAATAAATTTTTGATCCTGAAGCAACACCAAAAGTTTCTGCCAGGAGTCCTGTGGATGATAGGGATGTGTGCAAGGAGGAAGTGAAGGAACTCACTGCATACGTGAGTCTTTCCTTCTTCTCTCAGTATTTCCTCTGTGTGTTCTGGGTTACTGGTCAGGAGGTTCATTGTCCAACTCATTAGTAGCATTGAGTTGTACTTACGGTAAGCCTGCTTTTCCTTTTTCAAGTCACCCTCATTCTCCTATGAGCAAAATGGAATCTGATGTTTAATACACAATGCATTGCAGTGAATAAATAATTTGTTATGCTTTTCAAGGGCTTTCATTACTTAAGTTATGCACTCTGAATTGGCACTGCTATTGTACTACTTAGAGTTACCCTCTTGTCACTTGTACTGCAAGATGTACATGTGATTCATGATAGCAGATCATATTTACTTTTAATTGACTTTTCCACTCTTTGTATTATTGGCAGTTATTTAAGCTTCTTAGGTTGTATTTGGGTAAAGATTTTCCTTCCATGCCGAAAACAGGTTCTAGTATTAAAAGTTGCACACTGACAATAGCTTTCACTCAATGACTGATGATAGAGAGAGGAGTTTTGGGATAGTGCCATGCTTCATATCGTTCTTTAGATATATCTGTCATTTGAGGTGGTTACCTCAGCTGTCACTCTGTTAAGATTATGTAAAGCTTTTAAATTATCTCCTCTTTGTATGGCCAAAAAATTATTCAGTCCTCTTGTGTATTGTATTACCTCAAGCTCTGGGTATTTATTACGCATGCAATCAAGAAATTAAGAGTCTGAGGCTTGCAAAGATTTATTTAGTAGCATTTAATAGCTATCTGTTTGCTAGTAATTTGGCTCAACAGAATGAGAAATTTATTTCTGAATTGTCTTTTAATAAGCAGCTAAGCAGGTTTCTCTATCACTCTAAAACTTTGGGTTGTCACTTCAGGGCTGCATTTTTAGAAATGGAAATTGTTCTCTCTCTGATAGGTAGCAGGCTGTTGTGGTAGTTTCTATTGGTTTTAATGGAGCTTGCTTTTAGATACCCCCATTAGCTAAAAGAAAAAGAAGAACTTTCTCTTTTACTTTAGAGATATTTCTCTTACTGTATATTTGATACTTGATGGAATTGGTACAGCCAGAATGAACACCTAAATGATTCCCAACTCTACGAATACCTATACGTTATTTTTGCATTGTTTTTGCAATTTGCAGAAACAGTCATGTAAGAAAATTTAAGGATATCTTTATTGTTGAAGGAGTTACATTTATCATAAAGATTTTGAACTTGTACTGGACAACTGAACACTGGACCTGTACTTACGACATGAGCAGCAGTCTGTGATCCAAGAAAGCCTCTTGAACAGCAGAGCTCCAGTGCAGTGCAAAGCTACCTGGTCCTGCAGTGTCACCAGTGAAATGTCACCGTGTCGTGATCAAAAAGAGCACTTGAAGGTGTGTTGAGAGAAATATGAAATAAGTAAATAAGGTGCTGCTTTGCTAAGTGACAGGAAGGTTTCGTGACTGCACCACATCTGTGCCCAAGTAAAGAAGAGTTTATGCAGGGTTGGCTCCTGATGTGCGTGGGTGATGCTGCCCTGGGCTTCTTCCAGGCTGAGAGAGGTTTGATACAAAATCCTGCCACTGGCAGGAGAGGAGAGGGTGGCTTGCGACATTGTAAAACCTGTCTTTGGTAGGGCCAAGGCAGACAGAGATATTTCCTATGTGATAAGGATTTCTGCGACTGAAACAGAGGATGAGCAACATGGCGTGTCTGTGTGGAAAATAAAAATAGTTTTAGTTAACTAAAGAACTATCTGTGATTTAACTTAATGCTGCTGAAAGAGTTCATATGTGCAGCTGAAGTTTTCTGAAAGGAAGGAAGGGAACTGAACTGAATTGCAAGGGGTGAATTCAGCGCCTGGGCGCTCGATGCCTGAGCCTGCTAAGCAGTAAATCAGTGTCAGGTACTTCAGGTTCTGCTACGGATCCAGAGAGTATCATCTCTATTGTGGTCGAACCCGTTCAGTTCAACCATTCCTTCAGTCAGAGCTTGGAAACTGCTCTGGGGGAGGGCATTTCAAAATCTAGCAAAGCTGGTTTTCCTCTTCCAGTCTCTAAATTGAAGAAAAAAGTGTTTGTGGGAGAAGGTGTGGATCTACCAATTTTAAAAAAATCAAAGCCTATTTTGCACTTAAATATGGTGTTAGCTGTCCTAAATACTGGTTGTGCAAGCTGAGTCTCAGGAGGACACATATTTCAAAAAGTCCTCCAGAGAGGATTTTTGTGTGTCTGCAGTGAGGTCCTGCCTCGCATTAAGCTGATCCTCCCTAGGGCACTGCAGTCCGGCTGCCTGTATTCACCTGGGCCAGCCAGCCTCCCTGTGTTTCCAGGAGGTTGGTATTTTTGATATTGCTATCTTTCTGTCAACTTCAACTGGAAGTCTGGCTAACAACTGAAAAATGTATGAGATTGGAAATTGTTATAGAGATATGTAATGTGCAGTTCTGTGCGGCATTTGTTTTTGACATGAGGTATGAAAGTGAAAAAGCCGAAAGAGCAGAGGAAAATCTGCATGCTGTTTCAGTGTGGTCCTGTAACAGCATTTAGGGTTTTCCTCTTGCTTTTTCTACTCAGAAATTTATAACTCAAATTCACTGCTGATGAAGTCTGCAGATGGCATGTAGGCTAAGGGAGCGTTGAGTAACAAAGAGGCCTACACAAGGCTATGTGGATTGCTTGCACTTTAGCACGGTCAAATGTAAGGTCATTCACCCAGGCTTTTCGGTCAGGAAAGAAAAAGCTAACTCTGTCTTCTTACAGTTTGGCAAAGCAAACGGCTTTGCATCACACAGGGCTTAAAGCTGCCATGAGGCTTACAGAATAGAGATTAGGGTAATTTAAGATGTACTCAGCATCCCTACTTCAGGTGTCATTACAGTTTTAAGGCTGGTCTTCCTGTGAACAATTAATGTACACAAAATGACTTACCTTTGGGTACTGTGTTGTGATAAGCAGCATCAATCCCTACAGGTAAAAAGTCTGCCGCTGTCATTTGCAGTTTGTGAAATCCTATTAAAAAAAAAAAAAAAGAAAACAAAGGAGTATTGTGTCAGGGCAATAGAAATAGGTAATTGCTGCTTCATCTCTGTTTTACATACATGGGTATATTTGGCACTGAAAATATGCAGATATTTTTAAAGAAGCACAGAATAGTAAGTAAAGTGTGGGGGATTTTTGGTGATTATCCATTTTTAAGGAAGTCAGAAAGAGACTTAGTAGTACATGTAGTTCTTACTTTTTGTTGGCTTCTTGCCAGGGCATCACTTTTTGTTTTTTTCCCCTGTGTCCTTCAGTTTACTCCAGTTATGACTTATTTACAAATGTAATTCTTGGGAATGTCATTCAAAAGCCATGTACTATAAGACAAGGCAGGTCTTCATTTTTCACAATGTCAGATTAAGCTGTAGAAAGTGCGATCCGCTGGATCTAATGGGACATATGGCTGGCCTCTTTTTTTTTTTTTCCCCCCGTTCTTTTTTTGTCTTTTTTTTTGTCCGTCTTTTTTTCCTTTGTCTGCTGAAATAAACTTGTAACTATGTGGAAGTAAATCATAACTAACAAAATGCTCATACCTGTGAGCTGGAGCTAGTTGAGCCAAGTCTCCTGGGGGAGGCAGGAATGCATTACGCAGTTGTAGTAAATTGAGCGAACAATGCACATGGTTTACATGAACTCCTCAGTGTCAGCAGAGCTGGGGATTGCTCACAAAGGACAACTTTAGCCTAGAGAGGCTGATCTGTTGGCTCCTTCCCTGGATGAAGGAGGAACATGGGCTGCTCTAGAGCAGAGCCAGCCAGTGGCCCCGGAGTCCCCCGCACCCCTGGCCTCACACAGGGCTCTGCTACTGGGACTGCAACCACGCGCCAGCCATGGGGGTCCTGGCCCATGGGAGCAGCACACAGGGCTCCCATTCAGTGCTGGAGGGTCATCCCAGGACCCGGGTGTGCCGGCCCATCCATCCAGCTTGAGGGAATTTGCTGGCACCTCCTGTGCAGCAGCCATGCCTGCAGCCTCTCTTCCCTTTGGCTCAGCAGCTGATGTGACTTGGCACCTACGAAGGCTTTTGGCATGAGAATTGGCAACCTTCTCTTGAGAGAGTGAAGTGGAGCAGGAATTCAATTTAAATGTTTTGCCTTGTTGTCTGGAAGAGTCTGTCCCTCCCTGCTGTTGTCAGGACCCCAGGGAATGTTAGCCCCACTGTGTTTTTATCTTTTGTCATTATCCCTGTACCCTAGTATCCTCAAATCCTGCCAGTTAAAAAAAGAAAATGAATATGTGTTTTTCATAAAACATGAAAATTACATCATCTCTTCTTTATGGGGGAAGAAGGATTGGGGGGGGGGATTTGTATTGCACCAGCTCTGGTGAGTGAAGATTACCGCTATTAAGGGAAAAATACCTTGATAGGATGATTAAATATATATATACACATATATAAAAAAACTGTATGCTAGCTTGGATCCTACTTTAAAAAAAATGATTCTGTATAGGTGATGTGTGATGGGCTCATTGGTTTATCTGAGGTGACAAAGGAAGGAAAAAGTCATCTGAGCAAGAGATCTGTATGAAATGAAGATGACCTCAGGTATGCTGTACATAACTTTATAGATGGGAACAATACCTCATTCTAGCAGCCAAAACAGTTCTTAAGGCATTGAGAAGATTTTCAAGATATGGATAAAGAGAGGTTATTGTGGGTTAGACTGCTGGGATTTAAATGTATGGCCATATTGAAGGGAAAGTACCCTCAGCTTGAAGTCATTCTAATTAGTGTCAGGTCAGTCTGTCCTCAGAATTTAAAGTAATAAAAATAGTTGCTAAGAAAGTGGACGCATTGCAATGGAGAAAAATCCTGAGAGGCTGAGCATTTGTGGAACTGTGACTGTAGTTAAAATCAATATTTTTTTTTTTAATTGCTGATTGTTGGTATATCGTTGTAAAATTTCAGATCACTTGCATTCCTCCAACAGAGTTGGTAATGGATGGTGCTGTGTACATTGTTCATAAGTTCAACTTGTAACTTGTTTTCTTATACTGGACTGGATTGTGAAAATATTACATCAAGAGTTGAAAATGTTGAGTCTTTCATTTTAGCAAATATCAGTGAATGTCAAGTAAACATATCAAATCTAATTCACTTCTTAAACATATGAAGTGTTTTGGAACTATTCCATAGAAATAGGATTTAGGAAGTCTTACCTGTTGGTACTGTTTCTGTTCAAATTGGATCTATATGTTGCTGGCAGAGAACTGGGCAATTTGGGCTCTTGTTGGTCTTGTGCTGATTTTGTCTGAAGCCAGATGTTGACTCTTGGGAATTAATGTAACCTTCTGCATTTAAATGCCAATGTATTTTCCTCATTCGGTGTTGTTTTTTTGTGTGCCCACCCCACTGTACAGATGTTTGTAAAATAACTTTTTTTATCATTGATTCTCAGTGACAATTGATGTCATTAAACTTTTTGTGTCATAGATGTAAATTGACATAAAGCCTTGGAAAACTGGAAGGGGCGAAACAGTTTCCCCACTCCTAGGCAATTAAGCAACTATAATATGGGAAAATTTGTAGAGAAGAAGAGAATGTGGAAAGCAAAATTGTGTTTAGAAGGCTTCTTTTCACTTCTTTCAGTATTCAGTATTACTTCCTGACTAAATAACTTTAATCCACAAATCGAGTGCATGGAGTTGCACTAATCATTACTTTAACAGATGATGGTGTGGAAAAGTAACTAACCTTAAATAACAAATTGTTATGCTACGGCAGGCAGTTTTGCTTTATAGTTCATATGCTGCAAATATAAGTCATCTTAATATCATTATGAATTCATGAAACTGTTAACTCAGGTTTCCATGTTCTCTCAAGTTCTTGAAGTATTATTCATTCACTTATAGAGCTAATCAGTTCATGTGCAATCACTGGAGATTAAAAGTCATATAAAGTCAATGAACCACTGCACAGGAATAAAATCTTTTACAACTGTATGAATTCAATGCAAGTATCATATTACTTTGATTTCATCCATTGGCTTGAGGTGGTTGCAAACAGGAATTATGCAGTGGGGTGGTGCAGCGCAGATACAGTATGTGCTGGTGCTGCCAACAGTATAATGGATCTCCTCTTCTCAAACATTTAATACCTGCTGAATATGAGCTCAGGGCTAATGGCCCTTTTAAGAGCACTTTGAATACGCTGAGCACTGGGAGTCCTGACTGAAATCAGAAGCTTTGCTGAGTCAGCGAGCAAATGTGCAAAAAGGTTTAAGACTGATAAAGGGCTAGGGGAAGCACGTAGACCATAGGAGCAGTGCGGTGGCCAGTAACTGTAGCATCAGTAATTGTGGGCATGCTGGATGGTTGTTTTGTGTCCTGACATACAGGGAAAGGGATTGTTTTCTTTCTGTTGGAGAGTTTCCAAAAAGATGCAGGAAAAGATACAGCATTTGGGGGGACATAAAGAAAAAGGGTCAAGAAAAATAGGAGTAATATGTACAGGTAGCAAAGGGAGAAGACTAAGAGATTCAGAGATGAAAACCAGTTATAAAACAGAGAAACCGTCCAGGGTAAGAACTACAGGAAGCCAGCTGGACACAGATGGCATTGCTTAGTGTTGTAGGGGGCTGTTGCTGCTATAGTTACTTCTGTCTGCCCCGGCAGCTGGGTTACTGATGCTTCTATCAATATGGTACAGTGCCACGCGAGCAGCAGACTGAGCTCATTGTCACAGCTGCATGCACAGCACTGCCTTTGCCCAGTGTAATTTGTGTGAGACAAGAAGATTAAAGAGAGTGGTTCTAACCTGAAACATGTGGATGGCACTTTTCTGTTGTTGAAAGCTGAATATTCATATTTTATATGAAAGTTTTTGTAACAAATTGCCTAGAAAGCTTGTGATCCCAAGAGGTTTTATATTGTCTTTTGCCAGATAGACAATCTTTCATTATAATGTGGTTGCAATGCATTTAACTTGAATTTAAAAACAAACAACTCCTCCCTAAAAGCAGCCTTGCCAATAAACACTGTTGGTGGTCCTAACCCTTGCTGAAGGGAGCATGGCTCAGAGCGGGTGCTTCTCCCAGAGCTTTGGAGATCCCTCTGGCATGGCAGCTTTAACCTTTAGTTGTGCTGCCATTACAGAAAAGCCTTCTCCCATGACCTTGTACTGAACATAAGAGCCATAGGGACAGTGTTAGGCCTCAGAAAGCTTTCTATCTCATCGGTGGAAAGGACTGGAAAATCCTCCAAAGCAAAATGCATCTTAGGTACCTGCAGCTTGGGCTAGTTTTGTTGGTGGCCTTCCAGAGCGCTCCTGTCTTGGAAACAGGTTCCTTTTTCTTCAGATTTTTATAAGGACTTACCTATCTGATGTGATAAGAATTTCTGGCTTTCATTTTGGTTGGTAGACACTGTGAAGATATACTGTGCTATAGTCATATATAGCTCATCTACCCTCCACCCCTCTTTGTTTTCATTGCAGGTTTATACAGAGTGGCAAAGCCACACCGGAAGTCAGATTTTGACCCGTATTTCCAACTGTGTGGTAGAGGGGAACAATTCTTCAACTCTCACCCCTGCATGGCCCTTGTCCTATGTGAAAGCTGATGCCTTGCAGTGATTAGGAAACAGCTGGCAGTTAACAAAGAGTGTTTGTTGACTGGGAGAAGCAGCAAGTTGAAAGTTGAACCTCTCCCTTGATTAAGAAAGATGCATTCCTTACTGGGGGAGGGATCTGGCTGGTGCCCGGCCACTGCCAAGAACGTGCTGTACCGTTCTGCGTTGTCCTGCACGTTGCTCCCTTTCTCCTTCCCACTGAGGTCTAGGTCAGTTTATCAGGGATGGGGGCAATGGAGAGTGGTGGAAAGTTGAGTAGCAGCTTCTGGACCTTGTAGAAATGCAGCTAGTGCTAAGCGCAAAAGCTCTTGTGTCATAGGTGTCATCGGAAAACACATTATTCTGGAGTTCACATCTGCATTACATCAGGTTTCATCTCTGAAGTCTTAAAACATTTGAGTTCTAGTGCTGTAAGAGAGGATTTCCTCTTGTGTGAGTTAGGTATTGATGTTACAAGTTAGTGGGCTTAAAAGTGACCCAGAGCCTGGTGGGACGTAAGGAGGATCCTTCCCCCAGGAACTTGCCTCCTTTTCTGCCTCCAAGATCCCATTTGGAATGTGCGGGATGTGCTACTTGATTCATCAGAGGCCTTTCACAGGAAGGTAAGCTTTTTTGGAGGTTAATAGGAAGATGTTGCATCTGATGAGGAAAATGAGGGGAAGAAGATGAGGGGATGCCACTACTACTCTATTGAGATCTATGGGTTCCCTGTGGATGCTCCCTAGTGTTGTATTTTGCTGTTAAAGATGCATTTCACATCCATTTGAGATTGCAGAGACAGCATAGAAAGGTGTAATTGGCAAATCCAAATAAAAACAGATTAGGTCTCAATGAGAAGTCATCATTTTAAAAGTGGTGGAGAGACCAAATATTATGCATAGAGTCCTGCTTCTGTGGAGTTGTTTATAAAAGACCTGTTTTGTGCTGATTTACCTTTGTGTACATAAATAACAAAATAAATCAGATTAAATCAACTACATAAATTAAAAATCTGCATGACAGTCCCTTTTACAGAATGATGTCAGTGTTTACAAGTAGTACAGCCAATGTGCATAGATAACATATGACAACTCGGCACTAAGATACTTCTCCTCTTGGCCTGGATCTATTGAAAAACGAAGAGGGGGTGAGTTTATCTTTCACTTGTCTTCTCAGTATTCTCTGACCTTGTTTAAAGAATCTGTTTTTCATGAGGTGTGTTGACACAGGAAGAAAAAAGCACTGAAAAAAATATCAGCCTAGTAATTTTGGTCTCTGTGCAGAATATAAATATGTCCCTTTAATTTCAAGGGTGGAAATGCAGCTGGATTATTGAAACATGGTTGAGGTGGTAACCACACACTTCAGACTGAGCTCAGGCTGTGAAGCCACCTTTAGACTGAATGCAGTCTATGTAAACCATGCTTTTAATGATGTGTCAGTAGTTACCAGAATTGTGTTTGTGTTTGTAGCTCTTCAGCATGCAAGCAGCTCTGTATGAAGTAATTATCTCATATGTAAAGATAAAAGTTATGCTTTATTGGGTTGTGAATGTATTTTTTCTTTCTCCAGAAAAAATGGGCAGATCTAAGTGAAGATGCAAGGATTGCACATCCTTGCATCTTCTGCAAAAAAAGAAATTTTCTTCTGAAAATTTCTGTTTTCTTTAGAAATTAATGGGCCACTGAGAACTCAAGAGGGGTGAGAGAAAAACTTTTATTTTGAACACATGCAAACATTAAAAAGCTTGACTCTGCATCAACATTTTGTATCCTAAGACTATAAACAAACACTGTCCCATTTGAAGCTACTGGCTAACTCAGCTAATGAAGCACAGTTGTTAAGCTAACAACTAAAATTCAGAGAATAATGTAAAGGACCTTGGCCTTCCTAAGCATTGTGCTTGTCTATGTGGGCCTGTACAATTTGGTGATGCTCTAAAACCTCTCAGCCACCAAGAGCCTCGTGTTTCAACTTCTTGGATCCCTACTTCTTGGATGATGACTCAGCAAGTTATTTTCTTTTTGCAGCTATGTCCAGATTTCTCTGGCTTTAAGTATATAGACACTTAGTTCCTTTCTTACATGCTCTCCCAAGAGGTTTCTATCACCACAAAGTGCTTTGTATGGATCTTATTATCAACAGCCTCCATCCAGTACAGAAGTAAGACCGTATGCCTATTACTAGCTATTAGTAGTCTGACTTGTACTAGAAACCTGGATAAGAAATTTCAAAATTGAACCATCCTGATACTTTGATCATTCAATTATAATTTGATCTTTAAACAGAAAGCACTAAAACCACTTTGCTGCTCTATTTTTCAGTTATTTCTGTTCTCCACCACCCTTACCTAGCTTCTGTTTCCTCAGCCTGAGCAGGTGCTGTGTGTAAATGGACATAGGTTTCCCAGCTCATGGCTGAATATTAAAAAAGAAAGAAAATGAGCAGTAGACTCTTATTTACATACAAATAATAAAACCTGTTTTTTGGAAATGTATTGAAGAAGTGGTATGTAAAGTTCTGCCTATTTTAATATTTTCTTTTACTCTGTTTCAGATGTCTCCTGCAGTAAGTAACTGTAATGAGCCTTTGTGGGAGAGATGAAGAGGCTCCTCCACCCTTCATTAGAATTAGCCACCTTATCCCAAATGCTCCAAAACACATATAAATCGGAGTTGGAGCTTTTCACAACTCAGTTCTCCCTCTTCATCTCTGGTTCCAAAGTAAAATATGTTCAGGAATGTAAATTCCTTTAAAATTGGCTGTAGTCGGTAGTTTCCAAGTAGGAAGTGTAGCCAGAGTCCATTGCAGGCGATCAAATTCCAGCTGAGATTTAACTTGTGCCTGTTTCAGGTGCTGCATGCAGGATGGTGGAGCCTGCCCTAGTGCTGCTGTGGCACACAGTCCTCCTCCTCCAGCTGGTCAGGATCAGAAGCAGAAGTCTTCTTCCTAGCTGTGTATGGAGTGCATGGTTAAGCTGGAGCATGGTTCTGTCTTTCCAGTCGTGTTTGTGTTTGTTTCAAGTGGTGTATACATAAGAGCTTGAGAAGGAAAAGTATTGCCGCTATCTCTGCAGCTTACAAAAAGCATAAAATGCTGAGATTGCTGAAGAAATAGTTTCTGTAGAGACAGATACAAGCTGTCAGCTAATGAAATGCTAATCTATTCACAACATCCTTATGATTATTTCATACTTTGTAGGAGACAGATGTTACTTGTTGAATGTTCCCTGTAGGAAGTATTGTCATACTCAATCCCACTGTGCCTTGTACAGGACTTGAGTCAGCAAAGGACTTCAGCATGTGTCTAAGTTTCATCAGTGCTGCTGAACTAAGGACTTCCTTAAATATAAATGTGTTCATAGTTATTCTACATATTCAAGGACTTTGTGCTTTAATTTTTAGTAAAGGAGCAGACAGGGCCAGGAGGCTTCCATGGGTCCTTCTTCAAATCCTAGCTTTAGGTGAAAACATCCACTTCTGCCATAGTTTACAATAATTTTGCAAATGATTGCCTTATTTGAAGGTGACTTCAGTAACAGTGCTTGCAAGTATACAATAGTATCGTTAATCTTGATGAACACATACAAGCATGACTTGCTCCTTTTAATTAAGAACATGGAGTTGAAACAAAACATATGAGTTTTGCATGTGATCTGAGTGGTGTAGATTTTTGACAGGGTGGAGTTAAGGAATTAAACACTTCATGTCATTGTATTTCTCTTGGTATATCGGGGCCAAAGGCTCCAGTGGGGTTAAACTGAGCTGCACCATGGAAGACCAGATAGTTTGAGCTGAAGTACAAATCAGCAAAATGAGTCACCCAATACCTCCTGTGTGAAACCACAGTAACAGTATCAAACAAGATGCTTCATGTAGAAGTCAAAAACTCCGTTTTCCTAATTCCCACCCCAAATCATTAATTTCTTAGGGAATTGAAAAACCTTGTTTCCAAACAGCTCTGGTTCTGATGCATACTGCATGGCAAAAGAGAAATTTCCTGCTGTGCTTCCTGCTATTGGCTGCTGAATTCCCCTGAAACACTCCAAACATCATTATCAGCCCATTCAAATTAATATTTCCTCCTACATTTGTAAGGGATAAAAGGAAGTTTCTTTTGTTGCTGTTGACTAAAGTATCCCACTGAATTTCCTTCTCAATAACTGCTCTGGCACTGGGTGCTTCCTGGAGAATTTAAACCTCCTTGAGGTTAATGGATCAAGGCAGAACCATGGGCCATCAACTCTTCCAGCCTGCCATTAATCCAGGAAGTGCCCTGGGCCTGCAATCATTATTTCTGAAATTCTTGCACAAACACTGATTGTAGAACTTCATAAAGAAAAGTCAAAGGAAATGAGAGAGCAATTCAGAACATCATAAAATAAATAAACAATGTAATTTGTGATTATTAACCTGACAAGGACTAGCAAGGAGTACAGTAGGATACCCAAATAAGGAGAGCTGGAGCCCTGCAACAACTTTTCTGTTTATTTTAAGCATCCCTATACACTAATTAGAAACTCAGTGAAACTCAGAGGTTTCCTTGCTCTGATGTTCAGAATTTTTTGGTCAACAATCCTCATCCCTGTCCAAACAGAGCTGGAGGGCACATTTTTCACCAGGAACATGTCAGGCTCCTGGGGCATGCTGCAGGTCGCTGATTGATGCTATGTGTAATCTCATCTTTTCTTACCTTTTCAAGGTGTGCAAGACTGTTTGGCTAGGGCTGCTGCTTCTTTCGTTAGCATACTGTATTAAGTTACTTTGAAAGTTGCGTTGAGAAATGTAGCAGAGAAAATTAGCTGACACTAGCGGCTGGGGATGAATCAGTGAGTAAATTTTCCCAGTTTGTTTCAGTAATGTTCGGAATAGAGATGAGCATTCAATTCACAGTGAATAACTTCTGTGATGAATTTTACTGTTTTTCTACTTTGCATGAATTGGTCATGAAGAGAAAGAAAATCTTGGCTTTTTTTTTTTCCCCAAAATGATTCAAGAGTTTTTCTGTGAAGAATTTCTGGATGGGCTCTCCTAGAGTGCAGCTAAGGGTGCATATTTTTAGTCTGTGCTGCATTCAGTCATCCTGATCGAAGCAGATTAAGCACTGGTCATCTGCTCGGGATTTCTTTTCAGTTACCAAAGTTGTAAAACTCAAATATCTAAAATCTCACAACTGCAACCTGAAAGACAAGTGAACTTCAGGGTTGGCTTCATCTGACTTCCCATAACTAGTTCCCTCTCATGTGTTAGGTCTGCCAGTGTGTGTGCAGTGTCTAAACCTGTAATCTGTGCCCCAGTGAAGAAAAAACGATTCAGATGATACAAATGTACCATCCTTATTTGTGACTTCAAACAAAAGTACAATTTCTACTGTGATTGGTATGAGATCAAATCATGCATTTATATGGGTTGCATGATTAAGGTGTGTCTAGTTGTTAAGCAATTAAATTCCAAAATGGCACAATAGCTTGGCTTGCCCTTGATCAACATTCCCAGTCCAAAACAAAGGACTTTTTCACTGCTACGCTCTTAAAATTTAAAGCAGCAACATGTCTTGATGGATGGCTGTCCGTAGTATGAATTTTTTTCTGTAGATAACATGCACAAGTTGGGGGACACAGAAGCTAAATTAAGGCCTTATACACACATCCGTTTGCCTCTTTGTGTTTGTTTGCCTTTACGTTTTTAAAGGAATATTAATTCTGTAATGTAATTACCATTACAACCTTGGCTCGATTTGTAACTGGCTAAGAACATACTGAAAGTGCTTGTGTTACTAAATGCTTGAGTTGCAGCAGATTCGGTGATCCTGCCTAAATTTTCAAAGTGCTCTGACAGAGAGTCTTTGACTACATCCTCTATAAACACTATGCCTCTTAATTTTAACTTTAAAATTAAACAGGGCTGGTGGAACTGCAGGCTTTGAAGAAAGGAGTCTACCTAGCCACAAAAAGGAGCATGCAAAGAACATGCTCTCCCCCAAGATAAAATTCTTTAGACAAGAATTACAAGGGTAATCGGAACCAGGCTTTCCAAAGCCTCAGCTCTTTTGAAAATTAATAGCATAAATATACTCTGTGCAGTATCTGGGGAAGGAAAGTTGAGGAGGAAAATACAGCCAAGACTATGCTGAAGGGCAAGAAACATTATGCCTACTCTGAGTTATTATTGTTTAACGAAGAGAAGGATGATTGTGTATGAACTATTTCACTCTAAAGTTAGTGACAGAAGGATAGATCCAAATGAGACAATTTTTTAAAAGGCAGGAAGAGAAATTCCTTAGACTTTTAGTTGGTGAAAAAGGTTAAAGAATTTATTTAGTTGTTCCTTCTCCCCGCTTCAACCTGGGGCTAATAAAGGGTGCTGTCATGGAAACGTTAAAGACCAAACATAGTCTAAGTTATCTGACCTCTGGCACAGGTAATCCAAGTTTTGACTTACAAGGATTATCCAGAACTAAAGCCAGAGGGAATATAAGGTTGCTATTCATTCACACGTTGAACAAAATCTGCCAAACAATCCTGGCTGAGGTTATGTTGATGTGTGTCTCTATTGTACAGTGCATAGTAAAATGAGAACATTCAGTTTGTTTTATCCAGTTTTTCATTGTGCCTTTGGGCAGACACAACTTTTTATATTTTGCCAAGCAAGCCAGCATAAGGAATTTATGAAAAAAGAATAATGTAGGAAACAGAGCATTTTCAGGTTTAAATAGAAAGCAGATGCCTCCCAAGGAGTGAAGGCAATATAACAGGAACTTGTCCTGGATGAATGGTGGGATGGATTTCTAAAGAGACGCAGGTGACTTCAGAGGGAGTAGCAGAGCGTAGAAAAACGCTTTGCTGTATGAAGTTTAAAATGAAGGCAGGTTGCTGCAAGTGTGATGGACTTCGCTTACATTACTGTGGTGAGGGCATGGCAAATTGAGTCCAGTAGGAATGGAAGAGGGTAATGGAGAAGAGGAGAGAAAGATGAGGTACTGGACTGAAGCCATGAAATGTGTGTTGAACTCTCAGCTCAGCCTATATTTCTCCTGCAGACTGCTTTTTTGTTATTTCCAATGAGGGGAGCCTAAAAGTCTACTGAGTGCATGTGGGTTAAAGCCCCTTCCTCAGCAACGAGTTAACTGAGGATTTGATCATGGAAACACTCGAGCATTACTCTCATTTCAGTAAGATTTAGAGTCAAATATGCTCCTGAACACTGAGGCACTTTGAGGAGCCTGCAGTAACCTGCACAGAATAACCATACGCTAATTTATCTGGGAACAGGTCCTGAAGAAAGCTTAACCAGTCCTAATGACGTAAGTGATAAGTTCAGTTTCAAGTGAAAGCAGCTGGCTTTGGGGCTGTGTTGTCACTCTCCCCTCCCATATCTTTGCCAAGATAAATGTTCTTCTCCTTACGTTTACTCATTAAAATGTCTTCCTAGCCATCTCAGGTAAATCAAGTTAAGAACATGTTACACTGCACAACCAGATGGTGAAATTCAATGAGGGAATTTAATAAAGCCTCTCAGACTGTTGATAAGATAAGGAATGACAACCTATTAAGGGTAAAGCTACAGTATTTTTTTATTTATTAAAGCTTTAAATGATGAAAAGATTGGAGCAGAGAAAAGACCCACTGGAAACAGGTATTTTTCAGTATTTGAAGAACTCCATCAAGTTAATCATTGTTCTGTGAAGTTCTTCATTATTTGCCATAATATATAGTTTTATGTTCTCGGCCAGGTACTTGATAAGGAAATACAATACCTTTTTCTCCAGTGTAAGCAAACAATTCTTGTGAAATGTATGTGCTGGGTGCATTGCAGGTCTAGATACCCCTTCCTTTAAAAGGAAAGATAGTCATATATATAACTACAAACATATTTTCAAGCTGGTTTTGGGGTTTTTTTTTTTTTTATAAGGGAGTGGGAAACAAGTCATGAGCACTGACTAGACAGGAAAAGCAGTACTCTGATCCCTTCCTTGACCACGTGTGCTCATGGAAGGGTGATGGAAACTGCTCCTGTTCTGCTCTAGTACCATTTCTGTTCTTTCTCTGTTCAGTTCTGGTGGGTGAGGATAGGGGCAGCAGGTGAGGGCAACCTATCCCAGTGGATCAGCTTTTATACCAAATAACAGCTTTCTTTTAAGATGTGAAAAGGTGCTAGCATACTCCAGTACCTTAGGAGTCAGTCTTCATGCTTTGCTACTTGGGAAGTTATTATCCACCACAGGTATTGCTGGGGAGACTCATTAACTGCTCTCTGAGGCCAGTTTGTTAACCTGATGTGTTGCAGGCTGCTGCTGCCACCTTCATGCAGGTGATGCTGGGCTGTGAGGCTGCTCCACTGACCTCTGTGGGGTGGCTGACTTATGCCAGCTCAGGACTTGGGCAGTTTGTGCAGTTGCTTTTTTCAAAATTACATTATAGCTTGAGAGTCATGGCTGTCAGCTTCCTGTGTGGATGAGCAATGAGATCCTCAAAATGAAGATGTGTCTTAATGGAGTGCCATCATTTCTAGAAGGTTCCACATCAAAATTAAACTTAGTGCACAAATTCACTTCCTTGCAAGATCCTGTGGTGTTTGTTTGTTTTCAGTTCCCCCACCCCACCCCAAAGAGTAAGTACTATAGTTTAGGGGAAGATAAATTATCTTCCTCAGGTATAGGAACTGAATAACATGCTTCAGCAAAACAAGAGCTCAGCTCAGTTTTAGAGGTGTGAACATTGCCTCTTTTGCATGAGTGCCAATTCAGCAATTAAAACTAAAGCCAGCGATTCAGCAATTAAAACTAAAGCCAGCGGTGAAGAGGTGTAGCTGCCTGGGGCTGACAACATCATGCTGCCCCTGAAATGCCAGTCTCCCTGGTGATTCATGCTTCATCTGGAACATGGTGCACTGACTCTCCCTGGCTAATAGGTAATCTTATTTGGGAATAATATCAGTTTTGAACTTTACCTATATCTTGGATCAAATGGTTATATTCAAGCCCCTGCACTACGTCTGCTTACATGGGTGTCTCTGTAGGTAAAAATTACTATCTAAGAGTCTTTAATGTGTCATGACTCCTATAATAATTTTAGTAGAAAGGAAAATAATTGCTTATTTTAACTGAATGAATCTTGGAACTGTTAAGCTAATGGCCAAGATTTAACCCATCACTTGCCACCGTGGGTGGAAGGGTCAGAGGATTGGTTAGTGTGACGGGTCAGTGCTCGCTGCTCGCATCATGTGAGGAAGTGCTGAAGTCTTAAGGTTTGTCTGTGTTCTGCTTAAGCAGAAGAAACATTTAGAACAGGAGAATGGTGGATAAAACATGCTTAATAGCTCAGTCAGTGAGTCAATGCATTTGCTCAAAGAATGGTTATTTGCACAGTAGGAGTTAGTCAATCAATGCAAATGTTCTGCAGAGCTGCAAAACTAAAGTGAGAATGGAAGTAAGCAATGAAATCAGAGGTGTTAAACCACGTAAATGTTCTGAGTGGAAATTCAGGTGAAGCTGAAACCAGTGAAACTTCAGTGTCAGAAAAGCTCTGGCAAGAAACTGAAATATTCTGTCCCTTCTTGAACAGTCACAGGGCTGGCTGATGTTTTATCATTCTTGAAACATAATTTATCAACACTGGGAGCCAGGAAAGGGGCAGAGGTTTTCTGAAAATCCCTTTTGTCTCCTTTGCTATTCTAACAAACGTATGGCTCACTGTGGGAGTGGGGGGAAATAATTTAGTAGCCTTTAACTGTGTGTTTTCCTCAGTGTAATGTTTGAACTTCAGCTAAACTTTTAAAAATAGACATGCACAGCCCCCCATACCAGATTTTTCTAGCTGAAAGATGAAATTCTTGTGTAGTGGCATGTAAAAGCTGCATGGATATCATGTGGCTATGGAAAACCTTGATGTGACCCTGAGGCAGTGGGAGGCCATCCCACCGCTAGTCAGGTTTGGGCCAGGCACTGAGACAACATGACATTTTAAGGCACAGTCAAGCATGAGTTAAAATTCTCTGGGGGGAAAATGTTTCTCTAAATATTTGAATTAAATTCTAAATGTCTCTAAAAGACAACACACAAACTTTTGAGATTAGGCCAAAATGTACTTTACTTCATATCTTCAGAGTGATGTAGAGTGATAATTGTTGGAGGTAAGTTACTAAATTGAAAACAAGTTGAGGACACGTGATGCTGTTTTATAGTACAGCCTGAAACAAATTGCTTTTTTTTTCCCTAGTGAAGAAGTTAATAAATAGCAAATTATCTGTTAACAGGTGTCTTGTTAAATAACTATGAAGTATCAAAGTTGCACACAGTATAACAAATATTGAGGATTGTGGTGTTCTCAAGTAAAATTACTTTGTTTTCCATGAGCAGATGCAAATCTACTTCTAAATCTGCTAATATCATGAAAGCTGCAAATAAACAAAGCTCTGTTTGAATGTTTAAGTATTTCCAAGTCTGTTACAGACATAGCTTAAAGTCTCTATCTAGCGTAGAAGCTATGTGATCTTCAGTCTTGTGCATGTATCTAGTTGTATATATTGGTTCTTGCTAATGTATAATCAAAATATCATAAATCCATGCTAATGACTGTAAGTCCTATTATGAATTATTCATTTTTTCTAATTTGTGAGATAAAATGTAGTAGTTTGTTCATTTTATTATAACTGCATTCCAGATTTAATTATTTATAAGATCATAACAAAAGGCAATATATTTTGTAAATATGACTGCTTAATAGTATGGCACTTCAGTACAGCAATCTGATATCGAATCTTTAGTGAGCAATGAGTAATTCATTTTCATTTCAATTATAAATAATGTAGATTACTACAATATAGATTAGTAAATTCTGCTGTATTCTTGTGTTTTAAACCTAGCAATACTGTAGCAACAAATGTGTTTCAGCACTTGGTAAAATGAATGGAATTTCCACCAAGGGACTGAATTAAAACTATGTTGAAAAACTGTTTTATAGCAATGTTTCATAATTACCTGGTACCAGGTGTATTTCCTGCCTAGTTAAACTGCATATAACTTCCCTCTCATGTCATATAGCAACTCCTACACATAATAGAGCTTTCAAGACTCAAGTATATTTTTAACATTGTTAATACGCTGCATAAAATGAAAACATTGCATAGACTGAAGTCCAGTTGCAGTTTGTTATGGTGCTACGTGCCCTTGTGTGTGAGCATGAATGTGGCAGTGTGGAAGGATAGAAATGGCTTCGGTCATCAAAACTTCTCTGCAGCTGGGCTGCACAGGGTGAGGGTGCAATGGCTTCGAGTCTGTTTTGGGTTGTCTCTCCCTGAAGCCTTAAAGAAGAAAAAGTAAAATTTACAAAAGTGTAAAGTGCACCCTCTTTTCCCCCTCATGCTTTTTTTTTTTTTTTTCAACATATAAATAAGGACTTAGGGTAGAGATGAAGCTCTCTGTGCCACCATCTTGTCTGTACCACGTCTTTACTGCGCACGTGATTTTTTTCTGCAGCATTCACTTGCTATAACACCTCTCTCCTTCTCTTTGTAACCTAATGGAGTCACACAACCAGAGTTTGTGGGCACAAAAAGGATGGGTTTTTGCCTGGAAGCCCAACTGTCCCTCTTAGTGTCAACTGTCAAAACTTAGTACTTTTTTGAAGTTACTGTTGATTGATGAAAAGATCAAAAAATGTAGAAGAGCTGGAGCAGAACAGCAGTCAGGTGGCAGGTAGTGTGCAGTTCGATGCTCCAAGCTGCAAAGGTTGCTGCTGGTTTGGGCACACATGGCTGCAGCTGTGAGAAGCTGTGTCTTGTCACTTACTGTAATTTCTTCCCCCCTCACCCATCCATCCATCCAAGTTAGTGATGAAGAAGATATTTTTCCACAGACCATTTTCCCTTTTCAGTGAAATACGTAATTAAAAAGTTGAAATAAGAAGCGTAGTTTGGAAATGCTTGATGTTCCCATCTGCCCGCAAGGGTGGGCTCCATGTTGGAAATGAAGTTCCCACAGTACCGCTGTGCAGCTGGGAGTAGAGCATGAGGCAGCAGCCCTTCCAGAGCCCGCCTCATCTCCACGAGAAGCTTGGGCTTGGCCCCAAGCTCACCCGCAGGAGGAGCGGGGGCAATCCTACCTATTCTCAGTATCGTATCTTAATCATATTGCAAGACTATCCCCCAAACTGTGTTTCATCTGGCTACTGGAGCGGTCAACAGTGCTCAGCCAAATCAAACTCGGGTCAATTAAGGCACTGCTATAGTGCGTGTGAAATGAACCAGCCGGGTTAGCTCAGCTGGTTAGAACATGGTGCTAATAACCCTATCAGGGGTCAAAGAACACAGAAGGAAATGGAATTTGGTAATTTTTTCTCCTGCCACATTTTGGTCAGTCATGGGACGTATTCCTTCCTTCTCCCCCTCTTTTCCCCTCCTGTTAGATACAGTTTCTTAAAGTTGTTATCTCATGAGCAGATATTTCATGATCGAAAGCGCTATATTTTGTGTGTGTTTAATTTTTCTAGTTGCCTTTTATAAAGCAAGCCATTCTGGTGATGAGAACTTTCCAGTTTCTAGAATGTAATATTATCTCCTAAATTAACTGTAACAAGTACAAGGGAATAGTCTTCTACTGAGGATGTTTGTATTATTTGTGTAAGTGCCAATATTTTTTAACATTGAAGATAGCACTACGCTTCACATAAACTTCTTATCCTTGATATCTAACGACTACCTAGCTCTACAAGACACTATATAAAGTTCTTCTACTATTGTTTAAAACATAGAATAAGTGCTGTAAATACATGACAGCAGAAATGTGCTGATAATGTAGGCTTTGTTTCTTCTGAATTGTGCAGCATGGATACCCAGCTGTTTTGAATTGTAGCCATTTCTAAAAATGTCTCACTTAACTATAAGTGTTACAATTTTGCAAAGAAAAATTATTTGGCTTGATACCATACACCAAATGCAGACAAAAGAAAGGATTCTGTCAACTTTTTCATCAAATCTGGCCTATTGGAGAAGCTGCCATCTAACACTGCTGTCAACATGCAGGAGAAAAGGGTTCTCTGTTCAGATGGGATCATTGCAGAGTCCCTCTATGAACTGGCATGCAATTCCTTGACAGATCAAAATTGTGCAAGGCCAGTCTAGCAGAGGGTAAGCTTCCAAATGTTTAGTTTTGTTGCTGAGTCTCAACAGGAGTGCACTGCACCTTCAGCAGTGCCATTCTGCAGCAATGGTACTTTTCCTAAAACCCTTGTAGAGAAAGATGTTCCCCAATCCCACTGTAAGCAGAACTGATTCAGGAGGGATTTGTTGAAAAACTGGCTGAGGGGTCTTGAAAATACATTGTTCTGCAGTGTCAGTTGCTGCGTGTTGGTCAGGGAGTGCTCAGATGTGGAGCTACCCAATGTCCATTGCACCCACACATCTCCTACAGCTCAACTTTGAGGTAGTTTTGTCTTGTTTCTCTTAATGGTAACACCAAGCCATGCCAGAGACTGGCCTGGAAGGATGAGTAAAATGTGTGAAATGTTCCTTATATCCATATAAATGGCTTTAAAAGGAACTGGAGCACTTCCAATGAGCCAATGGAGCTGCTCCAACCCATCAGCACAGGGCCATTGATTCTCTGTGGAGAAAGAAGCGCCCTGTGGTCTGATAGACCATCTTTATTATGTGTATTGACATGTATATCAATACTGTGAAATCACAGCCCCCCAAGCATTTGTAATGCACCTCACGTCTCTCTAAAAGGCATCTCTTAATAATTTTCTTGCCTGGTATCTGTTCCCAAAGCAGACAGCTCCTGCTGCGGACCCATTAGCTGGTAAGGGGGAGACCACATGCTTTGTGCAATGGAGCCAATCCACTGCGTGAGCAGTCACAGGAGAAATCTTCCTAATGACACAGAACAGCGCTTGCCAGCTGCTGTCACGGAGCAGGCTCCTTGCACTCCAGCATCAGTTTAGTTGGCTTATGTTACTGTCTGTTTGGTGTTTCCACCCCAATAGCATGGCAAATGTCCCGTCATGAAGTAAACTTCTGTACAGACTCCAAAAAATACTGTTTCTGCCCAGTCTGATGTGACCTGAGTCTGTTCTATACAGTAGGTATGCAGCATATTGCAAATCCACTAGTTTAAGTCATGTTTCACTGTAAACTGAAAATTTACATCTTGAGTGGAAATCCACAAGGAAAAATGCAGAAAGTAGTGCAGCATTCTACATGTCCATCTCTTTTACGACATCTTAGTGCCAGTGTTTTACATGAGCTCATTAGCAGAGTCAAGTTACGTCTCTCAAACCCTTTTCATTATGGCTTTAAACCAGCTGAACCCTCAAATTCATCTATAGGGCACGCTAGGTGTATGTACTCTAAGTAATTCCAAGGAGTGAAATTTCTTAATTTATCTTATGGAAACAATTTCTTAATGCTACGTATGTCAAACTTACTAAAAGCACCCTTGTTAAATACTAAGAACTTTAAGGGGCCGTGACAAGGAATGTGTTTGCTGTTACTCATCAATGAAACTTCATATTTACAATTTGGTGTAAGAGAACTACTGAGGCTTGTGTGTGCCATATGCCAACCTTGTGTACACTCTGTGTGCTGTATTTTGTTTGTTGTGAACTCTACTTGGACACCTTCATGCTAGCCCAGCTAGTGGTAGTGAAGGCACTGTTACAACAGCATAATGACTTACTAAATCAACTTGTGTTAAGTGGGCAAGCATGATTTTTCAGGGTTTTTTTGTTCAGAGATGTCAAAGGTGTTGTCTTCAAGCCAGTTATGTCTTTTATTGTATTTAAAACTATAATTTGCTTCTGTTGTTCCTCCCTGAAAAACATTACCAGGTGATCCATTATGTCAAGATACTGCAGGTATCAGTTGCCTCTTTCTTTTTTTGCATATAACCAAATGAAATGTAGACAGAAAAAAAAAGCTCAACTACTGTTATTTTAAAGATTTTCTCAATTAAGAAAACAGAGCTAAAACCAATCCATTCCATACAAAAAAATCTGGGTGTATGTTTATTACAGGTTCCACAAAGGAATTGATTGAGAGCTGCTGTGGAGCTGGACAACAGTGGGCTATAGACAATGGCGAGTGCACGGAAATCCCTGTAAGTGGAATGGATGGTGATATTTGCAGGTACGTAAGGCAAAACTGAGCATTTCAGAATAACATAGAGAGCAGCCCTTTAGAAGAAATCAAATGATTGTACAATTTGTGGGATGTCCAGGAGACTGGGAACTGTTTCTTTCATTGTATAAATTATTGGTAGACTGGCAATATGTCACGGCAAATTAGAAAGAAGGCTTTCCTCCTCCCTTTTCCCAAAATCTAATCTAAACAAAGCCTTTTAAGGTTTCTTTTCCTCTTTCACATGAGCAGAGCACAAATTTTTGTTTCCCAGTTTTATGCGCATCTGTGGAGTTGCAGTTAAATAGAAGGGCAGAGTTTGTCTTCCATTTGGCAAATGCTAAATGCAATGATTATCAGTATCATTAAATGTTGTGTTTATTGTCCAATATGAATGGCTGCTGGTTCCGATGTCTGTGTTCAGCTGGAGGGAGGATCACACGCCTTGATAACGCTGCTGGTATCAGTAGCATCTGGTCTGAGTGAGGGTGCCAGATTCAAACTGCACAGCAAGAAAAGAAGAATGGGCGCAGAGTAACATGGACAACATATTACACTAGCTGCAATTCATTCCATCTCTCTCTCCTCCCCCCTAGTCTGAAACAGGCCTTAAGGAGGGATGAAAGCAAAGTTATCTGAGACTCACATGGTGCAACATAAGCCAGATGGATTTCTCTAAGAGCGATCCCAACATTTTCAGCATTAAAAAAAAGTTTGGCATAATTGGTTTTATCAAAGTTAGTATCATTGCACCTTTCTGAAGTTACTGGGAGGTTAAAATCCCCCCCACTGGGCTCTGGCGTGACATAAATGACACATATCAACTGTCTATGAAGTAAAGAATAAAAAATTCCAGCCTTGGCCTAAGTAGGTGCAAATCCAATACATTAATGAGTTGCACCTGCACATCTGAGGCTGGGTTTAGATGAAAAAGCCAGGTCCTAAATGTTTCGGTCCTGTGAATCTATTGGGATTTGAAAGAATAAGAGATCAGGAGTTCAGTTATTTTACTTTCAAAATTTCAGTGTGTCTCTGTTTTAAAGATTTAAAACCAGCTGTAAATATTCTGTGTAAAGAAAACATTTCGTGTAAAAAAGTATTCAAATCCGTGGCCTCAGAACCTTGAAAGCATAGACAAAAACTTACTGCTCCCACTGAGAGATCTGCCAGCGTGCAGAGCTGGTGACCATGCATGTATCCAAACCTCAAGTGCACCGTTTTGCATGCCAGAATGCCTGCAATTAATGCAAGCCCCAAAGAGTCTGCCACTTACTCAACTCAGTATCTAAAGATTTTAAAAAGTAGAACATAGATACTAATTCTAAAAATTAGTTACTGTTCTGCCAGGATAGTTTTCTATAAATACTTGGGTTTTACCACTGACCATCACTGCACTGAAGGATTCATTTTTTTCAGCTGAGGCAAATGAGTGAAGCCTCCCCTGTGTCTGCTGAGGCTGTAGATTGTTTATTCAGAGGTTGCAGATTGTGGTGTCTGTTGTTTCCAAGTGCCATTTTGGGGTTTTCAAGTGGCAAAAAGTTAAATGTTAAAGCTACTTGTTGATGTATCTTGATGTCTCTGGACATTCATGTACCAACTTGGCCTATCTCTGTGTAGTGACCAACACCACTAACTGCAGGATGGGAGCTGGAACTACCTAAAAGACATCATGTGTAGTAACTAGAGGAATGAACTTAAAATAAAGCAAGTTGCAGGAAATCCCTAGATAGTCAATTGATAGCCAGATGTAAAAATACTCCCAGAGCTTGTACCACTGGCTGTATCAGAAATAGGATGTTAGGCTAGATGAAATCTCATCTGACCCAGTATAGTAGTTTTTATCTTATAATCAATATGTGCTTTATCATAACAGAGCAATGTTTATCTGGGTGGCGTTTACATCAGCTGTACAAGTATAAATCCTGCTTTTTGCTGACACTCTGTGTCCTAATTAGAGACTCACATCAGTCATTTCACTGATCTTAACTCATTAACTCTTTCTATAAAGCAGAAATGTTCTGAATCTTCTTTGAACCATCAGCTCATTTATCTGGTTTGCAAAGAGTAGGTTTGTGAAGAAGAAACAAGAGAATGTGGTTAATACTGTTTGTTCCCAGTTCATTTTCTGGTAATAGAGTAGCTGAAACTGAGCTGTGCTGATAGTTAAAGAAATACTGAAATAAAAAATGGCCAGTGATACTCCAGTGCTCCAGACAATACTACAATAATAGCTAAATTACTGGTACTTTAAAATATTTGGGTAGTAACCTTTCATTGCTCAAAAAATGTTATTTCTCCAGTTGGCAATTAACACTGGATTAGAAAACTAACTTCCTTGAAAACAAAGCACATGGGGGTGGTAATCCCCTTCCTGTAATCAAATGTAAACCACTGCTTCCTGGTTACACCTCTCTTATGCTATCCAGCATAAAAATATTAACGTAAAGCTGACAACAGGCCATTGGTATGGGGAAAGTGGCCAAGTGGCTGTCACTGGCTGGTTTCTACTGGAATAAGAGACATCCCTTCCTTTTTTTCTTTTTTTTCCTTTTTTTTTTTTTTTTTTAAATTGAAGCGTTAGGATGAAAGCTGTGAATTGGAAATACGTTCTTCTCAGAAAAGGTTTTGTTTCCTAGGACAACTGTATTTTATTGCAGTAATAATGGCATCTGACTGACAAAAGTTGTTTGCTTGCTAATATTTCTGTTGCAGGAGAATTGCTTTGCTATGAGGCACTGGCTGTTAAAATGCATCAACCTCCCATTCATCGTTACCAGGGTACCCCACAAGGCAGTGTGCCCTGTGACGATACATCAGCAAAAGATAGTTAGAAGTCAAGATTATTCTTGGAAAAAAAAAAAGCTTTGCTTAATTCCTTCATGCCACCAAATCTATCCAGAACAGAAATTTACCCTTACTCATAGCATAATACATTATTTCATCTGAGTTTTAACATGTTCATCTGTGTCACATATGCCCAATCTACAGGTCACATACTCAAGATAACCTCCTCAGGAGAATTTTTGTGGCCTGCAGCTCTCAGTCCTCACCCTTCCCCATCATATGGGGCCCTTCCCTATCCCAGGACCAGACACACCCCCATCCTGGGGTGCTGCTAGTCTCCATGCTGCATGGATTGAGAGACAGGGTCATGGAGTAAAGCCAAAGGGACTATGTGATTTTTTTCTGCCCTTTTGCATATGAATGAAAGAAGCAGATACCACTTTGAAGGGGGGGGACACTATAGACTTTAAAATAGTAGGGAAGAGTATTTTATTATTTCAATGAACAAGTATTAAATTTCATTTAGGAATTTACCATTTAGATTTTTAATCTGTTTCATTTCAACCTTCAGTGACTCTTGTTGAAATGTTTGATTTGAAGAGCCATATATAGGAAATGTATGTTCCTGAAGTACTTCATATACAGTGATCAAGTCACCCATAACCTTCTCTTTGATAGCCAAAGTTAGAAGAAAGCTTAAAATCTGGGTTACAATCTGCAGGGCTATAAAGGAGTGTTTATAGGGGTTTTGTGATGTTGACACTTTCCTTAAGTTCTGTCCAGAGCTTCAGTCCTCTGGTTGGTGAAGAAGTAAGTGTGTACAGGTACGTTCCCCTTTCCCCACTTTCCAGGGAAGAAGGTTGCTGTCTGTTTTCTCTTTCTGAAACCTTCTGAAGACTTCTGAGAAGCAAAATGTGGGGAAGAGGGACTGTTGCACAAATATAGATGAGCTGTAAGGGATATTGATGGCCAGACTTTGAGAGACAGTGACCTAAACACAAGACTTGAGCATTTATCAGTACATCTTTTTATGAGAAATGAGAAAAAAATATATCCTGCAAAGGTCAGGATTATACTAGTCTGCATTATACTAGTACTGACACACATGTTAAAGAGAGACCAAATCCGTGGAATGTGAATCCAGTAGGTCTCGGGTTTTTTACATCCAATCCTGATGTCTTCTCAATGTCAGTGAATGCTTGACCTCTGTGATCCTTTGCAGAATTGCTCAGAAGCAGTGTTGCATCTCTACTGTGAAGGAGAACAGCTGCCTGGCTGGCATGATTGCTGCAAAGGAAGGAGATGTGTGCGGACCAGAGGAAACTGATGCCTGTGGAGGATCATCATATAAGGTAAGTTGCTCTGATGCTTCTATAGGCTTTGTTCTGAATATGAGGTGTCCTCATTTCCTGCATTTAGCAGTAATTTATTCATACGTTATTATGGAGCACAGTAAATTATAAAATTGCAGGAATGTGGCAGGGAAATTATGCTGTTGGCATTTAGGTTTCAGTTGCCTGGTGATGCAGACCCTTTTAAAACTTCACAGTAATGTTGTTTTGAACTATTTCCATCTCCATTTTTAATTTGCTGTATTACTTTTGCTTCCTCACTTTGGAAGTAGCTGAAAAGACTGTTTTAGTTTTTATATCTGTGGTGTAGAAGAATTTAGAAAATGATAAGGCAAAACTTAATTGAAGATACAGTGCGAAACCCATTACTGAACAGTTTGCTCAGCTACAATGTTGAATTGCAGTCTCCTTTGTCAGTTGAACAAAACAATGGACTAGAGGAACAAGCATCTTAGATGATGATGGCAGCTTTTGTTCATAAATAAAGGCAGACGGTTTATGAATGGTTCAAATCACAAATCACGAGCCACAGCCTTAGCTTGTATAAATGAGATTTTCTTTATGAGAATCAGTGGAGCCAAACCAATTTAAACCAGTCTGAAGATTCAGCATCTCGCTTGCTCGCTTGCCTTGTTTTTACCAGAAGGGTGCATTTCAGAATTCATTTCACTCTTGATAACAATTTACATAGCTATATCTAAGCTTAAGTTCACCTTCCGTTGTCTCAGCAGGAAACTGATTAGTTCTGTCTGTTGTTATACATCGGTGATTCTTGCGGAATCTTACTGGAAAAACAAAATACAGGGACATCTACTGCGGAGTTTAAAGTTTAATTAGCTATGCCAACTTGTCATTTTCAGAACTATTATTTACTTGGGCCTGGAGTCTACCATTAGAATAAAAAGAGAATTTGTGTGTTTGAGAGCAGACATTAATATTTCTGAAGTGTGACAGAATTATTATTCTTAGGTTTCCACTGTGGGTCTTTTGCATGCCAGACAGAGCACAAGCTCTAGAGTAAGTCTTATCACACACACCATTCCTCAGGAGGAAGTGGAGAGGGAAAACTTCATCATTCCTGTCTGAATTGAAACAAGTTACACAATACTCTTGTGGAATAGCTCCTTGTGCCAGTTCCAATGTAATGCTTTCCTTCAAGACAAACCATCTGAAATGGTAAAATTATTGAAGGAGCAGCTTTGCCCTCCTCTTTAGCTCCTAAGTCATTGCAGCTACTGCTTGAAAAAAAAAATTAATAAATTTTGAGACTATTGACACTTTAAGAAAGGCTTTCTAATTTTATTATAGGTAACCATTTTTTCAGAGGTGACCTTGCAGAAAATGCTGACAGTGAATAGCAGTGTTTCCCCTGATCCACTCCGCTGTTAGTGACTGCTGTATCTGGGTGTCATAAATCAAAGAAGCTTCTCTGGAATGTGGAAAGATAAGTTCATTGTCCCAAAGACTTTGCAAGATGTTTACGCTGTCCTGCCAAATGCTAGGGGTTTTACTTCCAGGTAACAAATGTGTGTAGGTCTTTCTTCAGGCATTTTAGATGTGGGGTCCTTACTTTTGCTTTGAGATGAATGCAGCAGTGCCAGTTCTTTAGATCCAGGTATTCAGCTTGTGTTCAATACAACTTGATCTTAGGCTGTTTTACCTGTTATTTACTCTAAGACAAAAAACACACGCTTAGGGACTTTTTGCTAGTGGATGGAGATGCCACCATGGTAAATGCAATTATGCTGGATTCCAGGACAGATATTTTTGAGAGGAACGTAGAAAGCTGTGAATCAAACAGTGGTTCTCGAGGCATGTTTCTCAATGTTAATGTAAAAATAGTCATATTTATTATTAAATCAGTTGTAGAATTCTGGTGAAGCTCAAAAGGTAGCTAATAGAAGATCAAAACGTTCAAGTTTTTACATTTTAGGAAGAACTTTTTGACGAACAGTTTTTCCACTGGAAAATGAGACAATTGTATTCATCTGGAAAATATGTGAACCCAAAAGTGTGTGACTGATTTAATACTCTCTGTGATGCCTGCACATGGGATAAACCGCGAATCAAAACCATGACTGAGAAAAGCTGTATTATTATTCAAGGCAAACATTTCAATATTTTACAGAACTTCAGTAAAAACATGTATTATCCTTAACTTCTTTTATTTTGCATGTTGAAGCTGAAAAAATTGTACCAAACCTAAAAGTATTTACAGAAAGTAGAATAAAATTTTGAACTTGGGGATTCTGGATTTGAGGAGGATGAAAACAGGATTTTTCTCTTTTCTAGCATGGCCACAATCAATTATAGTTAGATTATTATTTTTTTTTAATACTTCTTTTGAAAAGATGATTTAGCCCCTTTAGTATCAAAAATAATTCAGCATCTTCAGGACCTGTACTGTAAACTTTTCTGAAACATATATTTGGGCACCTAAAGGCAACTCTTTATGGCTGTGCGTATTTGCAAATGTGAATAACATCTACTATTTATGATGTTTGTGTACTTCACCAATTAGAAAGCGGGGACATAAAATAGGAGCTGTAGTCATAGGTATTGGGCTGAACAAGCAAGGGGTATATATTGCATGTGAAATGCCCAAGAAACCCTAAAGCTACAGTATTTGAATCTTGAAGAAGGTGGCTCAGCAGAAGAGTTGCTGCAGATTGAGCTGTTAGTGGACAAATTTCCCTGTCTCCCTAGTGGAGAGAGACTCTGGTTTAATGTGAATGCAAATCTCAGATTGCTAATCATGAAACGTGATTCCTTTCCGTTTCCGTACTGCATCCAACCCTTACAACACTGCTTCTCTTATTTGCTCTCCTCAGGTCAGAGATCTCTCTCCTGGGAAGTGGGAGCTTAGTTCAATTTTCTTCTGTTCCATCCTTGGACTTTCTGTTGACATAGCTAACTGGTGCCAGTTTGAATTATGACCTTCATTTTATGTATCTGACGCCTTTTTATAGACCGAATATTTGAATAGACTGAAATAACTTCTTTTGGTTCAGAGAGGCTGTTTCAGTGTAGCTGCAAACTATAAGTGAGTGCTGCTGGGCTGGATGGCTTTACTGTCAAAGAGTTGCAGAGGGAAAGAGACTCTGCATTTTATAACTATTCTGTCAGTGAAAGTATCTAAATCTCTCTCTCTCTCTCTCTCAAAAGGGATGTCAGGACACTTACATTTAAATCCAGACAGGCATCTTCAATTCATGTATGACCCCTGTATGTCTCTGTAGCAGAGGCTTAAAACTCCTCAGCTTCCTTGCTTGATTAGGTATCCACTATGCGTATGCAGTATGGACTTTTTGCATTTGATATAATTTACCTGATGTAGTTTTGTGGTCTGACTGTGCAATAGATTTGTATGTGACTGAGTAAAGCACAACACAGTTTTTGTCTGCTGCCTGCAGCAGAGGAGACTGCAAGAGAGGCTACATTTCAGGGATGCCCCATTGCATCAACCTGTCAATGAAGCTGATGCTTAGATGCACTTGGGAAAGAAAAGGAAGGCAAATAGCTCATAAAATATATCCTGGCCTTTCTCTAGACACTCTCTCAGCAGGATGCTGTCCAGGACAGTCAGGTAATTAAAGGTCACGGTGGGTTTGCAAGGCAGTGGTTCATAAAGGAAAGAGTCTTTACTGACATACTGACGGAGATCAGATGCTGCTGCTGATCCTCATGTCCATGCAAGGTATTTACAATTGCTTTCACATTGCCTCAACAACTAACCATTTTTTGAGATATAATGCAAAGAGGTACAGATCTGTATTATTTTGTTTATAATATACTACATACAAAGCAATGGCTGTGTGCAAGAGCTGGAAAGAGGTGCCCTGCAGCACCACTACTTCCTTGCATGCAAAATTGCTGAAATCATTGTCACAGCAAGAGTTTGAGTTTAGCCTGGTTGCAGTTGACCCATTTGTGCAGGGATGGCAAAACCAAGCACAAGTAAAGCTTTAATGTTTGCAACTGTCTAAACCCTTAGTGCTTTTCCAGATGCTCCACTGTTAAAGAAAGTGCAGATCAATTCCAGGTGTGTGTGCGGACTCATCCCTGAAGTGGTCTGTATTAAATCCTTGTTACTGATAGTCTCCTTCTTTTGCAGCAATGCTGCGATTGCTGTAATCTGGGCCTGCGGTTAAGGAGTGAGGGGAAATCCTGTGAGTCCAACATAAATCTGGGCTACCCCTGCAGTCATGTGATGCTGTCCTGCTGTGAAGGGGGAAATCACTTTGTCCATCCGGAAATAAAAAGGCATCCTGAACCTTTGCCAACAGTGACACCTGAGAAGGGTAAGTGTCCATTTATGATTTGAAGACATTCCAGATAAGGTCTCTGTCTCACACAGTCACATGGGGAGGTGCTGGAAGGATTAATGCTACAGGAGCACAGTTGCCTTCCCTCTCAGATCAAATATAGAGTCCCTTGTTCTTAAAACAGTTTTGAAAAAGAAAAAATATGTGTTTCTGATTCTCAAAACATACCTTCTTTAGTAGTTTGGTACCCACCCCCTGAGTAACACAGTACAGAGACCTGCCACTTGGTAAGAAGCAAAGGCAAATCTGGTCTTGTCTTTTAGTAGAAGCAATCATGAAAGATTCTGCATAAAGCAAATTATGAGTTTTCCAGACAAAGTAGTCTCATGGATTAGGATACTAATGAAACGTCCTGGGAATAGATTTCCTATTGTAGTGCTGAACATCACAGCAGCTTTCTCACGGCACACTCTGGAGAAGCCCCAGAGCACTGGAAGTTTGTTTTTACTTTTTCAACATATGAACATAGTGATGCTGAAGAGCTAAGTCAAATCCCCGCAGCCAAAGAGGCATGACGAAGGGGCATGACAAATCTGGAGCTTGGACAGCTATGCTTCCTCCCTCAGCCCAAGGTCACACTCCTTCCAGCATGTAGCCACCTGTCATGCACGAGTTGCATGTTAACCTCCTGCATATGCTAGGTTTCAATTTTTGTCCATTCTCTTCTCATGAACTAAATGTGTATTTTCTCTTGCCAACAAACATAAGGGTTTATGTCGACCTAGCTAAGACCTCACTGAGCAAGGAAGTTTGCATATATGTGTTTAAGAAAATCTGAGAAACTCATTGAACAATTAATTTTAGTATCGCAGAAAGTCTTATCAAACTTGGTCAGGAAATGGAAAGGATAGTGCTTTTGCCAGTGTTTAAAAGCAGTAGGTAGGCTAGCCACTATTAAGCAGATCCCAGAATGTTTGTAATGCTAGCCACAGAAGTAGCTAATAAATTAATAGTGGTGTTGAAAAGAGTTTCTAAACCAACTGGATAACTTTTTCTCCTGAAATTAGAAATTCACTGTGGTCCTTCAGTGGGGCTAATTTCAGATGGGGCTTCAATGTGGTACCTTAGTTCAAATAACAATAGCAATGGCTTTAGTAGTCAGTGTGAAAGGTGAGCTTGTGACCTCCCAGGGTCACCTTTTTTGTCAGCAGCTCCTGTAAAATGTCTCCCTCCAGCCTTACAGAAGGAGGTAGTGGACCTTCAGCACAACGGTCTTATCTTCAGGATGGGTTCATTTGCTCTTGTCCTTAGAGTTACTGTTTTGGGTAGATTTGACTGCATCTAGAGTTTGTGTGAGCAAAAGCTCCATACGGTACAGTCCTAATGTCAAAACATCTGTTAGAGAACCCACAAGTTTTGTTCTGTTGTAGTTTCAGAGATGGAAGATCACAATGAAGCTTTGTCCATCAGTAATGAAGCTGAACTGTCAAATAACCTGCCTGGAGATGACCTGGATGAATGTCTTATCTATGGTGGGGAACTCTGTCAGCATTTGTGTATAAACACTGTGGGGTCCTACAAGTGTTCATGTTTTCCAGAATTCACTTTGCAAGATGATGGAACCAGCTGCTCTCCAGGTGAGAAAATGGGCAGGAAACATCATGAATGATGGTGTCTTTGTGCCACCTGCATTGATCTACCAAACCTTTTTTAGTCTGTAGTTTCTGTGAGGTTTTTTATGGGTACTGATGCATGGACATTTTCCGTGGAAATTGGACAGGTTAATAATAAAGAAAACCAACCATTTAGGAAACTTAATTATGCCTCATTTTTGGGTATTGGTGGTGTGAGATCAGGGTGGTATTTAATATGTTCAAATCAAGACTGTTTTCACTTTTCAGAAGGGGATTTGTAAAGATTATTAATGAAATACCTTTTCTTCCTAGAGTAATTTTGTATTTCACGGTTAGCTTTCCTTTAGATAAACTTTACTCAGTCAGACAGACAGCATTGCTTCCTGAACTTTGATTTTTATCTAAAATCATTAACATCTTTCAGTGATACAAAATCTAAATGTATCTAGTGTCGTGGAAGTCTTGAAAAGAAAGTCTATTGTGTTGTAATTGTTTTGATGTCTGGAGTTCTCCAATGGCAAGATTTCAAATCAGATAACCTGAAAAGTTGAAACCTTATATTAGTTACAAGTGCTTTCAGTTATTTAACAGGCAAAACAAGTGTTGCTATCCAATGACAAAATTCCTTAGACTTCAAATACTTTCTGCCCAAGCCAAACAATGAGCATTCATTATGTCATTCTTCTCAACATGATGTTACAGCGCTTACATCAATAATGTGTTTGACAGTGTTTCTGCAGCAGCTGTCTGCTGTGTTCTTTGTATTAAAATTCTGGGGAAAGAGCCTAAACCAAAAGAGGTAAAGAAAATGGTTCTTATTTTAGCACTGCAAAATTTGGCTTGATTGCTCACCTGGACCATATGTGTGTTTTTGTTTTGCTTTGCTTCTCCCATTACTAACTCTGTTGAAGTGCAGATTTGGGTTAATATATCTGGTATCTGGGTAGTCAGTATTCTTGGCAGATCTGCAAGACTGCAGTGCTTATGGCTGTGCCAAGAGGTGTAGAGGGATTTACAGAGCTCAGCTGAGGTAGAGGATTGCGATGAGGGTAGGGGATTGCAAGTGAGACATCTGAGACACATAGGAAGAGTAGATGAGGAAGGGCTGCTGCTGTCATTGTGGAGTTCTGGGCCTAAATAAAGGTTGGGCAAGGGAGATGGCAGGCCAGGGCACCTCACTACGCTTGGCTAAACTGTATGTGCTCTACCTGGCAACGTGGTATGGTGGCCTTTTATTTCTCACCTGTCCTCTGTGTATGTGCACATCTCTGTCATGCAGTCTGTGCATGGAGATCCACAGCAGACAGCTTTAAATCTCATACTGTTGGTAATTTTTATTCCTGTGATTAGATATAACGCTTTTGTATTTGTATGTGTCGCAGTACATTTCCTGCTCTTTGCTGGACTGTGAATGTTTTTGTATTTAACTTTTTTTTTTTAAAATGTGTCACACTTTTTCATGAGGCTTGGAAGAAGTGATGTTCTTGCAGTGGCTCTGTGAGGCAAGGAGAAAGCGTACATTGATGAAACTTCAAAAGCTGCTTCTCACTTCTCTGCTCTCTTTCTGGGGAAATCATTCAGGATATTCCACAAGCAGGTGTCTTGTATTTGCCTCTGTGTCCATTTATGTCTGTGATTTTATTTATTTATTTATTTATTTTAAAATGAAATTGCTCTTCCTGTACCTCAAACCTGTACTGCAGTCACACTTTGTCATTTAATGTTGTCATTGTTTGGTGGCTCACACTTTGCTCCAGGTGACACTTGAACTCAAATCAATACGAATAGGACACATCCCTCTTAAGGAAGAATTTGGCCTTATGGATTTAGGCTTCTGTTTTGATGATATTGATAAACTGGATTACTCTTATTGATGTAACGGAGCTTTTTTTTGACTATGATACCTTTAACATTACTGTTGGTTGAAAATCTTAATGACAGCAGCTGTCACGTTTTCCACTTGGCTGTGTAAAAGTCATTCCAGAGTATCCTGTGCATGTAAAGGTGAGTGTCTGCTTTTCATCTGTGTTGAAATAGGATGTACAGAATAAGTTTAAAGACTTGGTTTGGTTCCTGCTTCTTTTTCGTCATACACCAAATGAAAGACAGCCACTGTCTTTACAGTACAGCAGCATTTTTAAAAATAAAATTAACACTTTCTGTTTGATTCATTAGAAGTTGCAATATTTTACTCTACAGAAGTTATTTTCAGCCAAACTCCCTGATCTGTATCCATGATGTTTGTGAGCATCTCCATTAGCATGCAGCACTCTGTGTGTGTGTGTGCTGTTGGACAGTTTTTCATATCAAACAGATGGCAGCTTCCAAAACTGACTATCCACCTTTTGTGCATAGAGAGTTGTCCAGGTCACCAAAATGTCTCCTCCCACAAACCATGAGGGAGTGGCAGGAATGGAACTGGGACCCTTGCCATGGGGTGCCTGGTGGAGATAATGCTGTCCCTGATCCATCTCTGCCTCCCTTGCCTTACAGATCCTGACAGAGGACAGGTGACAAGGCTGGAAGCAGAAGCCACCATCCCTCCAGCAGCCTCTTCTTCTCAGCCTCTTCTCATCATGTCCTTACAAGAAGAGCAGGATAAGTGTAAAGGTATGTTGGAGATGTAAACTACAGATGCAGACGAGTGAAGAATGTTTAGAGAGCCTGAATAAAATTCCACACACCCCTTCACCAATGTGGTTTCAGCGCACATCCTTAATTTGTTACCTCTGGCATAAGGCTGAGGAATTGTCAGGGGGAACCTGAGGAATTAATCTGAGGCTATACTCTGATTTCAGGGTTATTACACACCTGCTATTTAGTTTAAGGTAAGCAGTGTAGCTGTGCAGCATAATGTGAACAATACAGGTAGGAGTGGCACAGGTGTGTTTCTGTGTAATAGGAGGGTTGTAAGTAGTGATTAGGGCTGTCTGAACAGATTGTTTACAAACTGCACTCCCCATTGCCTAAACTGGGATTATATTTGGATGACCTGGAGGTTTGTAACTTCAGCTGATCTGTGTTGTGAATGCTAATGTATTGCAATTTTGCTTTGTATAGATAATGGCCCCTGCAAGCACATCTGCAATATTGTGGAAGGAAATGTTGTATGCTCTTGTTTGTCTGGATATACTATCATGGCAGATGGGATTTCTTGTGAAGGTAAGTGGTTTGGGTTCACCACAGAGACATTGTTGAAACACTTTTATATAGATCTCATTGATCTTAATACCCCTAGGTGTTTCTCTAAGGGTTCCTTATTTTCAGTGTTGTGAGTTGCAACTGGCAGTACAGAGACAATTTGCCAGAAGGAATACCAGATCTGCTTCACAGATAACTCCTGAAGCATGTCTATCCAGTGTGCCTGTTACCTGCGGACTTCAGGTGCAGGCAAGCCTGGATTTGTGCTCTTTTCCTCTGACATTCCAGGCTTTTTTTCAGCCCTCTTGGTTTTTCTTTCCACTGCTGTTCCTTGCCAGGGTGTGTCTACTCAGCTATGGACATAAGGCTTTTCTTCCTGAGAATGGGAGCAGCTAGCAGGACATGGGCATATTTACTGTCCTGAGGAATCCTCTCAGAGCTACAGCTCTGCCCTGTCACCCATTTTGTTTGTTTTTATTTCTGCTTGCCTTGAAAACCTGAATTCAATGAGGCTTCACTGCTAGGAAGAATGTGCCATTGTGAACTGGTACAGCTCCATGTGTTTCACTTGACACTGAAGCTCAGGCCTTGCGCAACGGTGAACGGTGAATTCCAAAGCTGCATTGTGATTGTTCACATTATAGAAATTTTAAATGGACATGTTTGGGTAGTGACAAAGGATATGTTTGCCCAGGAAAGATTTGGGGGTTGGAAGCAATGCCCTATGACGTACCTTAATTATAAATCTGTAAGTATGGGAAATGCTTATAGCAAATGCAAGTAGAAGCTTCTGATGCTCAGAATTGCTCACAAGTGATCCACATCCCTCTTAATCTCAGATCTTACTGAATAACAAATAATTTTCATGAAATTCCAGATAGTCCGTGAAGAAAATGGGAATTTAATATCATCGGATAGAATATTCACTGTGCATTGCTTAATCAAGTGTGGTGGAAGTTGGTTTCATTAATTAATGTCAGAATCAAAATGGGGATTTCAAGGCAATCATTTTCCTACAGGAGGTAAAAACGTTCAGAAATGTCAGTGGAAGTAGTGAGTTTAAACTGTAGCAAGGGACATTTATAATCTATATTAAAGTAAGTATTTGATGGTAAGGGTGGTGGTGCACTGGAACAGGTTTCCTGCAAAGCATGTGTGTTGCATCTGTCTGACTACCTGTTTTTAAGAATGGCTCTTTCTGGAATGCCAAAAGTGTAGGGGTATGAGCAAGGACTAGATGATCTCCAAGGGTTTATTCCAGCCCTATTTTCAGTGTAACACTGTATATATTATAGCATGGTGCTGATGTGGTAGCTCCAACGCACTTCATTTAGAGATCTCCAGCGTGAAAGAAGTGTTGTTTCATTTCAGAAATTGTTCTAGTAGAATTCTGTTTTTCCCTTTTGGTTGTAACATGTTGATACAGATTTGGATGAGTGCCTCATAGGTGCTCATGCTTGTTCCATAGGACAATTATGTGTGAACACATTGGGATCATTCTACTGTGTCAAACACAGACTGATCTGTGCAGAGGGCTTTATACTCAACAGGCATAGAAAATGTGTTGGTAAGATGATAGGTATAAGCCGTTCACCACAGCATCATAATTCTTCATGCTCTGCAATGCATTTAAACCATTTGTGCTAAAAGGCTCTCTGGCCATCTTTGCATATGACATTTCAATATGAGTTAGTAAAAACACATGTGCAGCATTTGCTCAGCCACTTAACATCATGAGTTGTATGCTATTTGGCTTTTTCCCTAGCAATATATTCTCAGGATACATGTAACTTTGCTCAGAAGTCATAAAAGTTCATAGGTATGGTGACCACAGCAGTACTGATGACTATTAAACTGGACTAAGAAAACATAGCAGTTGATCTCTCTGGACAGTGTCAATACTGCCAAATCCCCAGACATCATGAAACAACAAAACTTCATAAATACAGCTCAAGAAATCTGTGTAAGTCTGGGCAGTGGAAAAGATCCATTCCAAAGTGATGGAATTTTAAAACTCAGATTAGTCCTTTGTTGATTCTGGCACAAATTTCTCTGTGTAAAAGTCAAAGATGCATCATAGTTCTGCTGTATCATCCTTGCTATTTTAGTTCATATAAGAAACCAATCTATTTTTACAAGTGTATATATGAGGATTTAATTTGCTTCAAAAAGCCAAGGCCTGAGTTTATGAAATAGTTTCTATTTCGGGTACTTTTCTAGAGGCTGGTTTAGGTGGCACCTGAGCTGCAGCAGTGTTGTGTGGTAATGCCTGGAAAAATGGAGCACCTGGAGACCTCTAGTCACTGATGAAAGCAGCAGTGCCTGTGACTGTAATGTCATGTGCGAATACATTCACCTTCTTCCACCCCTGTCCTCCTTCCTACATTTATAACGTTTTTCTGACCATCAGAGCTTTTGTTTTGTTCCTCTCTTTTAAAGCTCTACAATCTCATCTTATTAATAAGCATTATATGGCATGAGGGCATGAGCAGGAAAGTTTAAACAGTGTCGTAGTTTAGAGCAGAAATGTGATTTAATATCTTCTGGGTTTTCCTTGAATTGTCAAAATTGGATTTTTTTTTTAAATTATTATTTGTTTTGAAATCAGAGATACTTGCAAGCATGGAAAACTAATGAAATTATTTAGTTTAAATTAAATGGCTGAGAGAACACCACTGGAAGGAAGGATGCCTTTACAGAGAAAATATCAGACTGTGAGATGGAAGATGGTGTTTGTAGTTGGCCACAGTTGCATGGTGTGTTTCATGGCTTTCACAGAGCCTGCTACATGTACCACACTTCTGAATATAAGGTCTGGTAAGTGAGCAGCTGAAGGAAGTGCTTCACCTTGCTTTCTGCTTCTGAAAATCTTGCCGTTTAATCCCCTGATGTTTTTCCTGGACTATGCAGTAGGGATATATCTGTCCTTTTCTACATCTCCCAGGAGTGTTTTGAAACTAAATTAATGCATGTCTGTCAGCAACTTTGGCAGAAGGTGCTATAAAAGGTGCCAAGTGCTTCCTTTTATTCAATTTCTTCCTCTCTTGTCCTCTACCCCATGACATTATAACAGAATTTTATTGTGACTGATGTAAGATAAACCTCAGGCATTGCTAATAAAATGAAAAATACAACTCTCATTTGTAAAGCTAAAAGATCCTCTTCTCTCTCACTAAATAACAAACCTCTGTATTTCTCTAATGCAAGTCAGGTTTTTACAGGTATCCTTGTAAATAATCTAGAAAACTTTGAAGTTTCTCCTTCTTTTTGGATAGGTATACTGTGTGTTCTCCCTACTCATATACAGCTCTGCTCTGTGTGTGGTACCTGGAGGACATTTGCCGTATTTAAATTTTTCTCCTACTTTTCTAGTCAAAAGGGAAAGCCACAACTATACTGTGGTTTCTGTTTTGTTCAACTGTCTTATTGCAGCCATATTCGCCTAAGGTATCCTTTTCCAGCTTAACTGCTTTTGTGCTCCATGTTGAGCTGTCTCAAACATCATGAGGAAAGCTTTGTAATTTGTTTGCAAATTATTGTTGTTTTGATGATGTTACTCTTTGCATATTTTAAGGACGGGAGGAACAATCTTTGCACAGCAACAAAACAGCTGATAACCTTTACTCTGTTGAATTTCCTTTAGTCAAACTGTGGAAGATTATAATTCCAGGTGCATTCAAGAACAGATATCCAGAATTCCTGAATGCCAACCATGCACAATGAAGAGTCACCAGCTGTTTAAATAGCCTGCACACACCAGCTTTGTGTAGCCTTGGGAACAGATATTAAAATGTCTTTAGGCTTGAAAGCTCCATGTTCTCCAGAGATAAGAGCCAGGTTGGATGTTTTTAATGTGGATTGCTTTTCCTGGTAACTTTCAGGCAAAGTCATTACCGCCACCCACATGCACAGTGATGGAAGACTACTTTGCTACTCCAATCTAAATTTTCCCTTCTGTCAGAGTGAGCAGTAAGTGGTCATTTTATTGCTGAACCATAGGGACTGTGTGTGAGCACAGGATGGGTGGTTGCAAAATAACAATGGGTGTAAATTAAACAGATGTATTCCATAAAACAAATTGAGCTGAAGTAATTTGAAGAGAAAAAAACTTATGAGAAACTACAGATGCAGGACATTTTTATAAAACATGCACAAAAATTAGTTTTTAATGTCGAAGTATGTATTGAAAATAATAGCACTAGGTAAATGTTGATATTCCTTTGCAAAAATGTCAACTTCTTAGGTGCAACAGATATGCTCAGGGATTGTGTATATCTTGCTGTTTTCAACAACAATTCCAGGGAAAAAAGGAGATATTACACGATTACATTTCATTCTGGTTTTTACTGACATAAAGTGAGGACCATTGTTGCCACACACATATACCTAGTAGATTTCTCAAAAATTAACTGTGTGACTTGTTTTCAATATATTACTGAATTATTTTTCCTCTTATTCCTGGTTTTTTTTATAAATATAATCTTGCCCTACCTCACAGTCTTAATTGTGTTGGATGGAGACTACAGCTGGCCCAATGTTGGGAATTAACTGTTTCAAACTAAAAAAATAACTCGTATTTTTCCTACTGCTCTGTCAAGCATCTTACTGACTTGTTGAGTTGGTTTCCAGTACTGAAGAGAGACAGGTTATGGGCACTCTTGATTTTACGGATAATCAAGAGGGAAGAAAAAAGCAGATTGTCCTAACATTGGATGGGACAGACCAGGGCTTTGCATACTGCTTGGCTCATAATTTAAGCCTTGCATCTCAGCCCAGGTCACAATCATTAGGCTTCAGAGACCATCAGTGTATCACTTGTGCATAAAACTTTCATTGAAAGCAAAAATTCTGCATGTAATCTACCAGTTTCCATAATTTTAATTTCCTCAAATATGTTCTGGCCAGTTCTACTTATTTTCTTAAGTAGTCAGAAATTTGAAAATTGATTAAAAAAAAATAGACAAAAGATGAAATTATATTAGATCTTTTTTTCTCTGTGAAATCTTAACCTTTTTACCTGTTTACACCTGTTAATCAGGTGGAATACTTCCTACCTTATTTGGGTAGTATTTCAGACAAACATGCTTTCTTCCTAGTGGCTCTTTTGACATTGTGCTGAACTGACTTATGTTCATATGATGCAGTGTAGTGCTGCCAGTTTGGTTATATGAGAAGGCTTTTTGTGGTTTGCAAGAAAAGATAATCTCAGATCTGTTGTATAGCCAGTAGAAAGTCTTGCACTGGTTTGGATGCTGTTAAGTGGCTATCCATAGCCATTTTTTCTCTAAAATTAAAAAAAATATATATTTCAAATTTATTTAAGAGCTAAGTCTAGTTAGGTTGGAGAGGTCTACCGCAGTAGCTCATATACTTCTCCCAGCATGTGAGGGGGGGTTTTTTGTTTTGTTTTGGGTGTGGGTTTTTTTCCCCAAGACCACTTATAAGAATATTGCTGCTTACTCTTCATTCTAATGTGTAGAGACTGGGAAACTGTACAAGCATTAAGAGGACATAACCCCATAAAAACTTTGGGGTAGGCACTCAGTGGAAGTACTCAAACATCATGTGGGACAGGCAGAAAGTTATCCAGCTGATGGTAGTGACCTTGCTGTGGATTAATCAGCTGGCTTTGGAAAGCAAGTACACAGCATATGAAGAATAGCAATGGCAGACAAAAAGATAACACAAATAAATGAGAAGTGAAATGGCACCAAGCTAACATACTGGTCTTGCAAAACTCAGTGCACAGCACCAGTTAGCTGACCTCAGCAGGAACTGAAATTTCTTGGTGCTCCTCTTCGTCTATTTGGTAAAAAACAAGCTGACACATTTTCTAAGACAAAAAGCTTTTAAAATGGCTTTTCATGCTCCACAAGGGGAAATAATATATCTGATGTTGTACTTGTCTGAGAATGAGGTTCTACATCCAAAATGAAAATCTGATTTAAACAATACTTGCTTTATTGTGTAGTACGAAAACAGCATCATGCGCAGAGAAACCGGATGATTGGTAATGGTTATGGTCACATTTGGCTTTTGTTAGTTCTAGAAATACTTCTTAGCTTTATATAGAACTGTGAACGTGTAAGATTTTGTGGAGAATGGCAAGAAAGTTTCTCTTCCCAGTCTTTACCCCTTTTTGTTGATTCTAAGTATTTGCTCATCACACTATTCCTGGCTTTCATTATTAAAATAAGCAAAACCTGAATTTGAGATTATTTCATCCAAGCCTCTCAATACATATCATTTTAAAGGTGTGGCATATTCCTTTCCAAATTGTCCTATATTCTGCAATCTTGTATTTAAGTAATTTTTTTTCTTTAAATGAACTTTTCTACTACTCCACCTGGTGAAATCAGATCTCTTTAAAGATTTAAATGCAAATTTACAAACTTAATTGAGCCTTCAGGATTTCCCTCTCCATAGTTTCTTTTGTATCCACTTCTAATGCTGTATTCCGTAGGAAACAAGTATGTTACATGACTCCACCTTTAGTGAGGCCGACAGTTTCAGTAGGTATCTCTTGCAGCAGTTCCTCACCAGCAGCTCCTGTCTATCTGGCATGAAGCAGCAGGACTGAGGTATATAGCCTGAGCTATGAAAACCTGGTAATGAGCAATAAGTATTAATCACTTTCTCATTCAGTTGTCCAGAAGGTTTCTACCCAGTAAACCAGAAGCTGATTATCAATCCTCTGTGCACCCTGCATTTAATCAGTTCTGTGCATCTCTTGTCCTCAATGCCTGCACCATCCACTGTATGTTTGGGAAGAGGGGAGGAGAAGGAAATCTCCCTGTGATTTATACCTCGAGTTACTCTGTGCTAACAAAAGATCCTGGAATAAAAAAATCTTTCATCAGAACACTGTAGCAAAGTCTATATTGACTATCTTTTGGAAGAAATGGTTTCACTTGAGCTTTTGACTCCTTTCAAAAGACCAGAAAGAGGCAGATCACTTCATAAATATTAGGCACTGAATTGTTCAACTAATTTCTTGTAGACATTAACGAATGCGTAACAGATATGCACACCTGCCAGCAGAGAGAGCACTGCGTCAACACGATGGGATCATTCAAATGTCTCCAGGAACTGAGCTGTCAACCAGGTTATGAACTTAAGGATGGAGAATGTGTTGGTAAGACAAGTGTTTCTCAGCTGATGCAATTGCTGTTACCAAAAAAGAAAGGAAAGGGACTGAAAAGCATTTTTTTTGTTGCTGATCTGTGATATCAGGGTTGTAACTAAAAAAGGCTGATCATCATGGAAATCTTTGGCTTAATAGCCCCCTTCGTACATTCACTTATTTGAAATAGTTTCCAGCAATAACTATGAATTATTTGGAAAATGGATGAAACTTTATGAATTACGATTTATCCTGTTTTTAAAGCATTATAGATATCACTGATGAAGGAATTCCTATTTCACTCCTCTGCCTAGCTCTGCTTTTCTCTGAAGGGGTTGATACTGTTTGCTGTTGAACACTGAATCACAGCCTGAATGGATCATGGGGCTGACTCAGTCTGGTCCTCCCTGGTTTAGGAGGTCTGTCTGCATTTATTTACATTTGGAATGGTCATGGGGTTAAGAAGAAGTTCTTCATCTCCTCCCTCTTGGTCTATATAGAGGTCTAATGGGGAAGCTAACCTCAGTAGTCATAGCATAGCAGAAGTTGCTCTGCAGCACAGGATATGCAAGAGACACAATGCCCTGCCTTCCAGAGCAAAAGTCAGTGTTATTTACTCCTAAATTTTTTACACAAAGTTTCTTGACAGCTGGAGTAAGAGATGCCTAAGGAAAGAACTTAGCTCTGAACATATAACATAAGGTTATGAAATAGAAATTATCAGAAATCTCACTTTATATACAGCTGTCATAAGTAAACCTTGGTTTACTTAAAGAGGCTGTTTGTGAATGTCTTGTTCTGTTGTCCGATTCTATAGCTTTTCTAACATTTATTTATAATCTAAATTGCTTTCTAGTTTTAAAGTTAGATTATAACATTATAAAATTTACAAATTGCTTTAAAGTAGCCTTTAAATTAATGACTTACAAGAAAGACTAAAAATTCAGAACTACTCTGTGTAAAATTGCCTACAGATAACTATGGAATTAGCAGAGGTTTATGAAATACTCAATTCCACATTTTTCTTCGTCTCAGTCTATAAATATGGTAGGAAGACTTACTAATATAGTACCTTCTGGGAGACTGGTCATGTTCTCTCGTGACCTTAACATTTAACTGAGGAGTTAGAATAGAAAGAGAAGTGCCAGAAGTTCTCCCCTTGTCTGTCTGGAAGAGTGGGGACTCCTCAATTATGGAGTTTCCTCCATTTGTCTTTATGTTCTGGTAAAGATGTTCATCATAGGGAGTGTTCTCAGGAACCAGCATATGTTAAAGCATCATTTGAAAATATTTACAGAACTGAATTTTGAACATATTTATAGCTGAAGTCTGTTCCTAGGTGGGGTTTCTTCAACTGGAAAATGGAAGCAATGCCACTATAGCAGCTGATCCTTGCAGTTACTCAACACAGATCAGTTGGGTGTAAATTTATAAGTTTGAAACTTGCAGGAAGTGTTTTCAATGTGCCTAGAAAGCAAGCATTTAAGTTGGTAAACAGAATTCGAGAAATAATTTCATATACATAATAAAAATGAGAAAGCTGTGTTGAGGTCTGGCTGCAGAGTAATAAAAAAAACCCCACAGAATTTGTTACTAATATTGCTACATCTCATTCAGATTTTTTTCAGAATAGTTTTCAGAGTTGGACAAGTGTTTGTTCTGTGTACATAAGTACATATATATATATATACACACACACACATGCCTGTGTATACAGTGCAATCCCAGCCCTGTTCAAATGAGGTGCCCTATTAGTATCAAATTCACTGGAGGTAAGTTTCTACCTAGAATTCCTGAGGTATGTAAGAAATAAGAGACGTGTGGTACACATTTTGTGTACCTTATTCCTAGTTTTAATTTGGGTCTTTAGGATTTTAAAACTGCAGATGTTTCAGTATTTTTTGTTTACAACAAAAGCTGTGAACAAGGCAGTAGGGACCTGAATCAAATTTGCTGCAGGATCTGACAAATTTTGAAGCCTATGCTGAAGCATACATCCAAGAGCAAACACACCTAAACCTCAGATTTCCCATAGGAAATGTTGGGTGTCTGGTTTAAATAATGCTTCCCAACTTCCTTTCTGAGAAGTTAACTAATCATGAAGACTACTGAAAATCACAGCTTAGCTACTCACAATTTGGTGTTTTGATCTGATTAACAGATATTGATGAATGCGAGAGAGGAACTCATAGTTGTAAAGTAAACTTCGTTTGTCAGAATACAGGAGGATCATTCTACTGTGAGTCAAAGCAGCGCTGCATGGATGGATTTTTACAAGACCCTGAGGGAAACTGTGTTGGTAAGTGTGACCAGCAATACATTTGTAATATGTGCAGAAGCACTGGCCAACTCCAGCTCCTTTTAGCCTGTCCAAGGGGTGTATATTGACCACATTAGTTTTCCTCAAATCCTGCTGTGAATTTAATTTAAATGTTGTTGTCCTTTTAAAGATATACATACTTGCATGTTGAATTCAAAAGCATTACCAAAGCAGACCTTCATGAGCCTTATCTGTGTAGTACAATAAATTGAAATGAAGGAAAAGAAGTGACAGCTGGAAGAGAACAGTCCAGAAAGGTTAAATAGCTTCTCTTAGTATTCTAATTAATTTTCTTCACCAGATATTAATGAATGCACATCTCTTCCTGAGCCATGTAAACCAGGATTCAACTGCATCAATACTGTTGGGTCTTACACCTGCCAAAGGAACATGCTGACATGCAGCAGAGGCTACCACTCCAATGAGGAGGGAACCCGATGCATTGGTAAGGTCTGACTCCAGTGTCTGGTCAGGTGCCCTCTCAGAGGAAAAAGTACATTTCAGCTCTAAAAAGAGTTTTTGAGTTACCTCCAGATTCCTAAATGTATTTGAGGAATGGGAATTTGCTGTATGCATTTGCTGTCCGAGCAGCTCAGTGATTTGTTTGCACTACAGGATGCTGCACTGATGTGTGACTGCTGCATGGAATTCCTCTTGGTATGCCAGGTGACATTGTTTTTGACTGCATATGGGATTTACTGGCTTCTGTTCTGGAGTGAATGTGATTTAGTTACTTTTTAAACTCATGTTGTCAGTCAAAACCATGATCTTTTGCTATTTTTTGCAGTATCTCACTGTAAGTTATATGATCTGAAGCCATGGGATGCAGCAAATGAGAAACACTGAGTTTGTGCACTCACAAGAGTAGTACTAAGTGGATGTTCTTTGTAGTGCTATGAATGGTGTTCCCCATTTACATCCAGTTGTGTGTATGTTTAGGATAAATCGTTACTTTCTTTGCGAAAAGCATGTTGAAATATTCACATAGGCTGGCACGCAGCTTGTTACTGATTTGTGTTTGTTCCAATGTGTTTATGGAGTTACTGACTCAGAATAGCAGATTTCATCTCTTATTAGCATTTGTTCTGTAAATGAGAACACTAGGCACAAAGGAATTGACAGCTTGGTCCTTGGTGCCCAAGGCAGGGCTGGCTATGTATTCTTTAATTCCCTATGTTCTGTGTTACACTAAGTAGGAAATCATAAAATGACAGCAGGGGGCAGGGGGGAAAAGAAATGACAAATCAGCATTTTGATTAGTGATGATAAGCTAATGATTTCTATTTACGTTCCCTTTGAATAAAAGGAAGGATGAAAAATAAAGAAAAAATGCTTTGTGATGCTACAGGTGGGTGGAAGCCATGTTGGCAGCTATTAATTTGGTCATGACTAGCAACCTGTAGTGAAAAATAGTGGTATAGATAGACCCCATTTCCACATAAATTTCTGCATTCTCCTTTTTGCTGCTCATTATGCTCTATCTCCCTTCATGATTTTACCTCCAGGACTATCCAGACCATGTTTGGCCAATGAGAAGGTGGGGAAGATTTGGAAGTAGCAAGCCTGGAACAGTTTATGTGTATAACTGAGGAAATTGAGAAAGCTTCCTAATAGAGCTCTAGGGGGTTGTGTTTCCTAAGTTCAGGGCAAAGTAGTGCAGTCTCATTTGCAGTCCTATTATACAGCAGCCTGAAATATTTCAGTTGTTACAAAGGGAAGGTCCAAAACTCCTGTCTCTCAGTTGCTGTAAAGACACAGTTCTTCAGCTAGTTTTGATCAGTCCTGTTTCAGCAAAGTCAACTGGGCTTTGTGCCACCTGAAGTGTGGTGACCCTGAAATTGTTTTCAGGTTACCACCATGCCAACATCTCTGTGAATGCCATTTTTTTCACAAGTCAGCAGTCATCACTGAGCAGCTCAGAAGTCCTGGCTGTAGTGCTAACAGCCTTCATTTTCAAGCCCTGTTATTGGCTGGGGCAAATTATGTTCCTAAATTTCAAACTGATGATTTACAGGAAGAATCCAGCTTTTTTCCCCCAGTTGTTCCTAAAAGAGAGTGACTGTGTGTAAATATGGGACAGAGGAGGAAATTGCCATTATTCATACAGCATTTATATCTTTAAAGCATGATGAGATAACACAGTGCATTGTAATAACTGATGATACTTTGTCTCTACATGATTGACAATGCTTTTAAGGAGCAGGTGTAAGGAAGCTTCTCTAGTTTGATCATGGGAAAAAAATGTTTAATGTTAATTGGTGATTTCTCTGTCTTTGCTGTGTGCACTCTGTCTCTGCAGTCTATATCTTTTAGTATTTTTTTGGTATGACTTTCTTTAAGTAGGCAGAGAGCATGGAGAAGAAAAAAGAAAAGCATATGGTGCTAATTTCCCCTTTCTATGATAAAGACTAGTTTCTTTAAGGCATTACAAGAGCTAATTAGATTCCTGGTTCAGATTTATTCACAGTAGTAAATACATCATCTGCACATTTCTCCAGCGGACCTACACTAGTATGGTCACCCTGTCTGTTAGAGGATTCATGTCTATTTAAAATGTTTGTATTTTAACCCCAGCTGGCAACTAAGCACCACACAGCCACTTGCTCACTCCGCCCTGGTGGAATGGGGGAGAGAATCAGAAGAGTAAAAGTGAGAAAACTCGTGGGTTGGGATAAAGACAGCTTAATAGGTAAAGCAAAAGCTGCACACGCAAGCAAAGCAAAACAAGGAATTCCTTTGCTACTTCCCATCGGCAGGCAGGTGTTCAGCCATCTCCAGGAAAGCAGGGCTCCATCACATACAACGCTTACTTGGGAAGACAAACGCCATAACTCTGAATGTCCCCCCCTTTCCTTCTTCTTCCCCCAGCTTTCTATGCTGAGCATGATGTCCTATGGTATGGAATATCTCTTTGGTCAGTTGGGGTCAGCTGTCCCAGCTGTGTCCCCTCCCAGCTGCTTCTGTACCCCAGCCCACTCGCTGGTGGGGTGGTGTGAGGAGCAGAAAAGGCCTTGAGTCTGTAAGCACTGCTCAGCAATGATGAAAACATGTCTGTATTATCAACACTGTTTCAAGCACAAATCCAAAACACAGCCCCGTACCAGCTGCTATGAAGAAAATTAACTCTATCCCAGCCAAAACCAGCACATTTTCTGGTTTAGTAAATGAGTTGTTAAAAACTACCTCTTACATTTAACTGTAAACTACTGTAACTATTGTTACACTTCAAACAACTTCAAACAACTACAAACAACTATTGTTGCACACTTCTGGTGGTGTAATCCCCTAGAACTAATTAAAGTCTGAATGCAATGGAAAATAGAATTTTGGACAAACTAATGAAATGGTTGCACACATGAATTCATTACAAATAAAACTGCTGCTTTATACATTTGTATCTGCATTAGAAACTTCCGTGTTTTGATGCTACCTGTGATCTTAAACAAAAATGAGATTGCAGTCTTTCAGCAGAAATCTATGACCCTGTCAGGAATTCCTTGCTTGGCAAGTGGCATTCCCTGCCATCTCTAACCCCCGTGCTAGCAGGGACTGTATAGGTTGGAATCTATGCTGAAATACTGAACAAAGTATTTGTTAGCGCCTATCATCAGGGTTGATACAATCTCCACTTTTCCAAATCCAAGTTTCTGTGATAAGTAACTTGCTCTCAATTCCCCATCATTTTCTCAGCAAGTGACTGCTTTCCGGAGCACTCTCCAAGGCTGTTGTTTGATGGAGAACTGTCCAGGAACCCTTTGAAATGAAATGGTGCTCAAATTTATGACTTGAAATAGGGCAGTATGGAGAATCTCCAGCCTTAGACTACCATCCTAATTAATATTACATGAACAGGGATTTGGGTTGTAAAAGTAGTTGAAGATGTGAATAATAGGAAGGAAGCAGATCTGATGGCTTAGGAAATGGCAGAAAGAATACTTGAAGAAATACAAGTTTCTGAGGGTTAATCAGACTTTTTGATGCTTCTTGTCACAGATGGTAACAGGGATTTATTAGCTACTGATGAGCTATTTAGTCATGTTGCAAGTCTTGTAAATCAGCATATATTGAAAACTCTCATCTTCATCTGAGAATTTTTAAAAGAGATTGGAAGTGATGCATGGGAGTGGAAAAGCAACTAATTTTTTGGTATTGGATTTTGGATGAGAGGCCATGAGGAATATCAAAATGTGAATTGATTGAGAAAAGAAAAACAATCAACATTGGGAAGGAGCAAAAGGTAGACAGCAGAAGCAAGACTGAAAGGGCAACTAGAGATGGAAATAGCAATTACTTTAATTGAAGGGATGAGCAAAATTTCTGGCTAGTTCTTGTTTTGCTTTAAATGGCTTGCCGTAATGTAATGGCAGAACATCAGAATAGGGTGCTTAAATGTCATGGTTTGATCAGAATCAAAATGTGTTTACACTGAAATGCAGAATATGCTGGGAAAGCTCCACTGCAGTTACAGTTACCATTTTCACTTTTAAGATAATGTATTGCTTTTCAAAAGTTTGACTTGGAGATATATTAAGCTGACTCTGAGAAGCTGGTATTTTTATGCTGTCCAGGGGACAACCCTAACAGCTTCTATTCCTGTTATTTAATTAATTTATTTTTTTCTCTTTGTAAACATTGATTTTCAGCAAATGATATTTAAACTAATTGCTTTCTCTGCTTCTGCAGATGTGGATGAATGTCAAACTGGTGTACACCGCTGTGGCGAAGGGCAGATTTGTCATAATCTTCCTGGGGCTTATCGCTGTGACTGCAAGATGGGATATCAGTACGATGCATTCAGCAGAAGCTGTGTTGGTATGTAAGGTGCAAGATGAGATGAAACAACTGATTGATTGATTGAGCCTTGGACCTCAAGGCAGGATTTAGCACCATTGTAGTGTGCAGTTATTAGTTCTGCATTGCAGTGCCTCAAAAGATAATGAAATCACCTCCAAAGCAGCCATCATTCAGTATGACTGGCCATTTAGAGCTCTGCCACTCCATGCTGTGATTTTGGACCAGGTGCCCTTGGTTTGGCTTAGCTGCAGGTTATCAATTAAAGTCATCTGCAAAGTATTTTCCAATGGGTTATGCTTCTGCTGCTGTAGAAATTTATCTTTTTGAAGATTTCACAACTTTCTTCATAAGAGACGATGATACAGCATTTTGTATTTTATCGCTACTGTACACCAATTAGAGCACAAAGTCAGACAGCATAAAACCTGAGGTTACAGCATTGCATGCTCTGCAAATCAATCTCTGACACTTTTAAAAATATCCTCCTGCATCTTGTTTGATGCTTTTGTTTCTAAGTTGATTGTATATTTGCTTGTTATGCTGGCAGATATAAATGAGTGCTGGAATTACCCTGGACGCCTGTGTCAGCACACATGTGAGAACACTCCTGGGTCCTACCATTGCACTTGTTCTTCTGGTTTCCGCTTGTCTTATGATGGGAAGCACTGTGAAGGTACCAGATATTTTTTCCATGAAGAAATTGCAGTGTGAATTAAGGGACTTTAAAGAAGGAGTTGAGGTGAAATATAAATATAGTAAATCCATGATTTGTGTGTGCTCAGATTTGCAGATATTCAGTCAAACACTCAAACTGTCAGATGAAAGCTGACAAGTTTCTCCTCTTTCTTACTTTCCCTCACATACTTTTTCCTTTCCTTCCAGATGAGAGAAAACGAGAACATAACAAAGTTAGAATAGGAAACTTTTCATTCAAATTTTAATAAAGATGAAACTTGGTAGTGACAAAACTTGAAAAAAAAATATTTTTAATTGAATGGAAATTTTTAAAGTTCTTCATGACTTTTTTAAGGCAAAAATTACATATTTATAATCAACCATAACATATAAGGTCTGAAACACATGCTTGCGTGTGCGTTTTCATTGGTATATATGGAAATGAAATTCAGGTGCAACAGACATCCTCACACTTCTTGGCATTCTGCCTAGGGAGCAGAAACATCATCTTGGGACAAATTAGTCCATCCTTATTCACTCTGACCAGAAGGATCTGGTAGCTGTTCTCAGAGGCAAGAAATGGTGGAAGATACTGTTCTGAACCATTGTGGCAATGTCTGTGGGTTTGTTTTTGGATACAGATGTGAATGAATGTGATACTAGTCCCTGCAGCCAGGAGTGTGCCAATGTTTATGGTTCCTATCAGTGTTACTGCAGGCAAGGTTTCCAGCTAGCAGAAGATGGGCATTCTTGTAAAGGTAAGACTGCTGCTTTTTCAGGTCAAGTTAAAATATGTGTATACCCTTTAACAGTTAGGGCTGTCTAACTCTTTAACAGTAAGTGCTGTCTAACTCTCAGCAGTACCTAATGCTGCAGGTGATGCCTAATCATAGAATCGTTTAGGTTGGAAAAGACCTTTAAGATCATCCAAGGATGATTATGAGTTACACCCTGCTGCAGAAGCTGCAACAGGTAACTCCAGCTATTGGAAAATGCAGTTCATTTTCATGCCTCCTGGGGCTGAAAACACACTCGTGTGACCATAGAACCGGTGAGGTTACTGTTTCATGGGGCTAGAGCTTATGATTGAAAAAATTAGAAGGGAAGATATGTTTACCTATATTGCAGCGATTAAAGCCTCCACTCAGCCATGGTTGAGTGAAGGCTTGCTCTTACTTCTGCTCGTGGTGGGTAAATGAGGAGTAGAGTGATCAGAATGGAGAGGTGAAAGGTTTTACCTGTTTTCTTGGAGTTACCACTACTGACACATTGGAGAGTCTCTGTTTAAGAAATGGTGAAGAAACCCATGTTCTTCCTAGCACAAGGAAGCCCCCAAAGCAATCCTGGAAGAATTACAGAGGTGCCAGAGAGAGTTTTTCAAACTCAGATATGCCCTAGACTTGTTGTTCTTTTCCATGAGTCCATACTACATGCAACCAATATTTTTGGGAGGAGTCTTGTGTTCAGCATTTCAGAAAGCACCATCAACAGTCCTAGAGCAATGTCAAACTTTCATGGTTGCATTCTTGTTTAAGAATACATTATAAATGTGTCAGATAAGAATTTCCTTGTGTTCTATGGCCTCCCTTTTCAGGTTTCTCTTTTTCTTTTTTTCATATGTTTGTAATTGTGTTTTTTTCCCAGATATCGATGAGTGCATACAGAGTGCAGGCATTCTTTGTACTTTCCGCTGTGTGAATGTTCCTGGTAGCTATCAGTGTGCTTGTCCTGAGCAGGGATATACGATGGCAGCAAATGGAAGAACCTGTCGAGGTAACGAGGAGTTTAGGAACTGAAAGGATTGTGTCATGAAGCTTTAATCCTTGGAATGATCTAAGCTATTATGGTTATTCAATCAAGCCTCCATGTTTTATATTACTCACTGTTAAAAAGACAGTATTTGACAAAGTTGCCAAATACTGGTATCTGCAATGTCAGCTTTTTCCTCTGTTAGAAAAACATACTGTGGCAACTCAGCTGTCAATGTGAGCTACTTGTTTAAATTAATTCCTAAGGGAGCCCACTTCCTCATTCAAATTGGGGCACTTGATTACTTGCATGAGCTGTATGTGCACCTTGGCACAGCAGTAAGAGATCTGGTTTTTTAGAGGTGCTAGATGTAGAAATCCATGGCTTCTTTATGAGTTGCAGTTTCCTGCCCCAGAAAACTGGGAGAGTTGAAGGTAGGTGCTGTAATGGGGACTTGGACATCCAGAAGTCTGCCACCTAAGCTTAATTATGTCGGTGTTAGTGAATGTTAGTGTAAATGACATGTATCCTCCCCCCACACACCCCTTTTCTCCAGAATCATAGAAATGTCTTCTGGGTGTCTGGTGTTTTTCATCTGGTGTGCAGCTGTCTGGTTTTTAAGTAAAAATCCCCCACTTCCAAAGGATGCACTGTGTAATGATGATTGAAGATCTGATTACCTTTATGTACTCTACATGCATTCCTGCAGGCGGTTACACTAACTAGCAGGCATTTCCTGCTCTTGGTTTTTCAGGAACCCTTCACATAACTTTTGGTTATGTATCTCCTATGCTTAAATTCTCTTCTCAGTGGTAACGGCAGTGAATTTACACTGTGTAAATCATGAACAGCATGAGCATACTTGGTCCTGACTTGGGAGCAGAGAAACAGACTAAATGACAATTAAAATATTTTTAAAGATATTTTTAAAATGTGTTTTTAAGTATGAATGCAGTTACATCCATGTGCATTTAAATTCTTACATAAAAGTCACCTTTAGAAAACTGCAGCTATAACTCTCCTTAGGCTTTTTTTGGTTTTTTTTTCCTGCTATCTTTGAGTGCTGGCATGTTAGTTGCCACCTCTGCCAGCAGTGAGATGTGAGCTGAGAACGTCTTCCAGAGTTAATAGTGTGAGTCACGGCATTAATCGGCCAGCACAGCTCTCCCAAGCTGAGCCGGAGGCACCAAGCATGCTCCAAGTGCTGGAGACAGGGGAAAAAGGTTTGCCACATGGACCTGTGGATCGCACTTGCATTGTTTGTGTGGTGTGAAATCCTCCCTGCACACTCACCCTGTGTGGAGAGGGTTGCTGTTAAGTGATCTATACAGTAACACTTGGAAAAACTTTTTGAAGTGCCTATGCCACCTAGTACATGCACCTTCCTTAAAGGGTGAAGTTGATCTACTTGCAAAACTTACTGCATGTGCAGCAGCTCTGTGCATGGCTGGGTAAGCTGGCATTCAGTCAGGCACTGGCAGTAACCCCTGGGTACCCGCCCCTTTTTTGAGCTCTGCAAGTGTGTAGTTACAAGTTTGGGCAGGCTTATATATTGAGGTCTCTCTGAAAACAGGGTGAGAGAAACAGCCTGAATTGATGGCAGCTGGAATAAACTCAAGATTGTATTGGTTTCCACCAGCTGAAGATCTGGCCCCAGTTGCTCATCATCTGAACAGTTAAGAGTTACTGGTGGTACATTCTGTGTACTCTTTTTTTCAAACAGATGAGTTGTATCTCATGTAATAGCATCTCAACATATGGATCTTTTTGGAGAAACTGCCTATGGTATTTTGCAGCATAGCCAAACTGGTGAAGTGAGTGCTTTCATGACAATGATTGCAATATGGAAGAAATTTTCTTTTCACCTAGGGGCACTTCTGAGAATCAGCAAGGGATTTAATTTACTTTGATTCTCTCCTACTTCCTATTGTATACTTTTCTTTGCAATACTTTTAAACCAGTCAGTTCAGTGTATGAGATCAGTTCTCATCCCAAGGGAATGGAGAGAGTGGGAGGTTATAGTTTTCCTCTAAGTGTCTCTCTTCTCTGACAATTGGCAGAACTGTAGAGCCCTACACAGTCCACGTGGTTTGTCTGTTAGCATTTATTTCATTTGAAAGCCTCCGTGCATTGTCTAGACATTTGGGAGTACACAATGTGACTGTGAGATCTTTGCCAATATTTTCTGCTCAAGCTGGATCCTTGTTATTGCATCTGGTTTTCAGCATTTTAAGGTCCATGGCTTGGGCTTGCGCATATGTATTATTTAGGTAACCATGTTTATGCTCTAGGCCATGAAGTGTCTCTGAGCTTTAAATGTCTTTTTGTCTTCTGCAACATTACTTCTCATTATGGGGAGATACTTACATTTAACTTAATTTTTTAAAAATGTGTCCCTTGTTCTAAAGTGTTGTTCCTAAGTTCCCGTATTTCATAGTAGTCACTCTGGTGAAGCTTACATCTCCTGGATCATGCAGCTGTACAGCAGTGGATACTTTGCTTTGTATTTGCCCCCTGCTTTAATCCAGGCAAACTTTCCTGCATAGATAAATTCTTCTCCTGGCATAGTCCAACTTTCTCATTTCTCAAAAAGTCAGTGAGAATTCCTGTTGGCTTTTAACATGGGTTAGTTATATTCTGATGGGATTTGTTTATTCCTGAGGGATAGCTTTTGTCACAGTAGGCTGTGAATGCATAATGTGTAGGCAGTCATAGGGCATCCCTCCATCCATTATGTGTGTTTGCTCTGGGGAGGGAAAGGCTTCTCTGCAGAATAGATAATGGGGGAATGTTTGTTTGCTTGGGATATATGGACATTTTACAGCCTTGTCGACAAAGAAGGAGCCATTGTGATCACACACATTATGCAGTGTATGACGGATTTATAGAAGTGGCCACCTTTCATCAAGGACTGTCCCTTGTACTCCAGTGCTTGCACGCAGTGTCTATACCATGCACAAGTTCATCCAGATGCTCTGCTGTTTGAAACAAGTTAGATGCTTCCCCCAGCTATTGAGCTTATTACATGTGCACTGTGTTCACGTGCTGAACAGCTTGTTTAGAAACACCACACGTGACATAGGCTAGGTCTAAGCGTTAAACTGTGGTTCAGGGAGTATCAGTGACCTCTGAAGCTGTAAAAATTGGCCTATCACCTTCAGGAAACTATTTAAAAAACTATCTTCAGTCAGAACAGCTGTGGAAAGCTTACACAGCGGCTGCGGGGATGGACAGGTTGGCTGGTCTGAGAAGTTTAGGGTTCCACTGCTTTAGACTACTGCTATTTGGTTATTTTATTCTGTTTCCTTTCAGCCTAGTTTATAATATTACTTACAACACATCTCTGACACCTCAGGAGCAAGGGAGAATATGACAACACAGGCGATTCTGTCTAGATATTCATGTTTGGTTTGAACCTTGAATGTTTGTTTCGTTGCAGTGGAAAGTGGCAAGACAGGAGCATCTTGGGTTTTGACAACTTTTTTTCTTTCTCATGTTTATTCTCCACTGGAAGTTAAACCCTGTGTTGCATCAGAAGTTTTTGGAATGAGAATAGCTAGGTTCACAGGAGTGTGCAAATGTTTGCAAAGTACAGAAAGAAACAAACTTCCCCTGCGGTAGAAGGCCAGCCCTGGCCATTTGCTGGGTGGCTGCAGTTGGCCACAGTCTCTGCCAAGCAGGGGAAGGACTATCAAAACAGTGTGAAAAGGATCATAAGCTGTTTGTAGGGAAGAGTGGGCTCCTTTGTTTATTGCACACACTGCTGAGTGGTACTATCATCTCTTATTAACTGCTAATGTCAAGGAAGGAAATTTTTTTCTGCAGAAGACATGAATTTCAGCAGAATTGGAATCAGCATGATTTATCCTATCACTCCAAATGCCAGCAAGTGTTTGTGCACAGAGATGAATCTGACACACCTCACCTGAATGGGCATTTCACTCCCCAGATGTTTCCTCTGGTGTTCTCACAGTCCTGGTCTGCAGGCAGCAGGCACAGGTACTGAAGAGGTAACACAAAGCAACTGAGCAGTGAAGACAAGAGCCCTCAGCTTGCAGAGCTAAACCCACAGACTCCTCTTGCTTCTGACGCACACAGTCTCATAAGCATATTACAGCCCATAAATTGTGATTGCTTCTTATTTTTGACCTTAGAATGTCTTTTTTCCTTGTGTTTCTTCTTGTTAGATATCGATGAATGTGCAATAGGAACCCATAACTGTTCAGCTGCAGAGACTTGCTATAACATCCAGGGCAGCTTTCGCTGCCTGTCCTTCGAGTGCCCTTCCAACTACAGAAAAGTATCTGACATGTAAGTTTCACCATTGCAACAAAGTGAGCAGCCCAGTACAGTGGCTGTGGATGTTACATAGTGCTTAAGTTTGTGGGCAGGTGTAAGTGCTCAGAGCTCTAAGATGCTTTGGTACCTGGAGCACATAGACTTTCCCCATATAGAGTTTCTGTCTGGTTTTGCCTCTTCCTTCTTCCAAGCCCTAGAGCCCCCATTTGCCCTCCAACTGCTGCTGTAACAGCAGTTATCAGAGCTTGCAGCTCTACTTGCTCTAAAAGGGCTCTGTTTATAATCAAGTTTTTAAAAAGTAGGATCTTCTATGCTGCTTATATCATTGCAGTAGCTGCCAGGCTGCTCAGTGCACCACTTCTACAGTGGTTTGGGGGCCCCTGTTTAATATTCAGATTGCAGTTCCTCAGAGTGTGTTGAAACGTTGAAGGGAAGCAGGATAATGCTCAGCAGCTGAGGCTCAGGAGCCCCAAAATCTCCCTACCCATTTCCTGCCTCAATGGCTGCCACTGCTTTGGGAAGCCATATTTAGTTGCTTATGACTTAAAACATACTTTTCCTGTCTTACAGAATTGAGCAGCTTTGCAAGATGAGGAGCTTGTTTCCCATTCCCAGTTTTAGCTACCTTTTTAAGTGTTTTTGTTTTCCTTTCTTGGAGCACTGTCCCAGACTTGTGCTGTCAGTGATGAATCACAGACTGCTCTTCCAAGCTCTGTGCTGCTTGCAGCATGATTCTGGCTCTTTCTTCGTTGTGGAGCTTCCCAACACAGCTCCCCATGTCCATGATCTTTTTCTTACACTGTTGTACTCTGACATAATTTACAAATGTTTTATGGGCACTGTAAAAGCAGAACAAGCAGCTGGTAATTACACAGCTGAAATTTGGGACTCCTGTTTGTCTAATACTTTTGCAATACTCTGAAATACATATATTTTTACCTGCTATTACATGGACACTGAATGTGCTTGATTTCTTGTCTCTTAGGAGGTGTGAACGAATCAGTTGTTTTAATTATCTGGACTGCCAAAATACCCCAGTTCGTATTACCTATTACCAGCTGAACTTCCAAACCAATATCGTGGTCCCAGCTCATATTTTCCGTATTGGACCGTCGCCTGCCTATGCTGGAGACAACATAATCCTTACTATCAACAAGGGAAATGAAGAAAACTACTTCAGCACTCGAAGGCTGAACTCGTACACGGGCATTGTCTATCTTCAGCGACAAGTGAAAGAGCCTAAAGACTTTTTGTTAGATGTTGAAATGAAACTGTGGCGTCAGGGAACATACACTACTTTTCTTGCCAAAATTTACATTTTCATCACAGCTCATGCGTACTGAAGCATGTATTGACATTGGATTTTATTGGTGCTATGCTCTTTAACTGTTCTACCAAAGCTTAATACTGTTGAACTGGCATTTAATGTATCTAGCCTTTATATTATTTTTCTATCATTGCTTTAAACTTTTTTATTGGTTTTGTAAATTAAGTTAATTTTTATCTTTGTATGTTTTCTTAGCAATTCTTTACATCATCATTTGACAATGAAGGAAGGGTTAGAAAGGCAGTACATACATTATTTCAAATGCTGGAATCTTTTCTTAGAAATTGTTTTTAGGTTTAGTCACATATGCAGGGTATTGCACTAGAGAGGAAGGATGTTCACTTGGGAGTATTGTTTTTTGCCACTAAAGGAAAAAACCTTGAGCAATTTCTCTTTATTACTGTCGTGGTTTAGCCCCAGCCAGCAACTAAGCACCACGCAGCCGCTCGCTCACTCCCCCTGCCCCGGTGGGATGGGGGAGAGAATCGGAGGAGTAAGAGTGAGAAACACTCCTGGGTTGAGATAAGAACAGTTTAATAATTGAAATAAAGTAAAATAGTAATGCTAATAGTAACAGTATAATAATGATAATAATAATAATGATATACGAAGCAAGTGATGCACAATGCAATTGCTCACCACCTGCTGACTGATAGTCAGACAGCTCCCGAGCAGCGATCGCTGCTCCCTGGCCAACATCCCTCCCAGTTTATATACTGAGCATGACATCATGTGGTATGGAATAGCCCTTTGGTCATTTTGGATCAACTGTTCTGGCTGTGCCCCCTCCCAGTTTCTTGTGCGCCTGGCAGAGCATGGGAAGCTGAAAAGTCCTTGACTAGCATAAGCAGTACTTAGTAACAACTAAAACATCAGTGTGTTATCAACATTCTTCTCCTACTAAATCCAAAACACAGCACTATGCCTGCTACTAGGAAGAAAACTAACTCTATTCCAGCCGAAACCAGGACAATTACACAAACTTATGGTTTGGCTTAGCCACTGACCTCACTGAGGTTACTCTGTGTTGAGATGCCATGTTGAAGGCTGTATGCGTACACTGACTGTTAGCTCACCTCATATTACCGGTTTATTTTCCTCCTTCCAACTTTCATAATATGTTGCCTAAAAATATATATAAATAAAAGAAAACTCCACCAGTGAAAAAGCCTATGAATGAGTCTTGCTTTAGTAGGGCTACTCATATGCTAAATATTTGCAAGACCAAGGCCTTAAGAAAATGTCATGCTTTAGGGTAAAAGCTCACATTACCATTTTTAGTAGTTGTCTTTATAGGTGCTGGGATTCCTCTCTATACAGACTCATTCTGTTTAGGTAACTATAAGTGCAGATTAGATGTTTTATAATTCTTAAAGGAGTGTCCAAGAGGAAACATGGAAATCACAAAATAATCAATTACTACTCCTTATTTTAAAGCTTTGGTGTGCCATTAAGGAATCACTTGCAATTTTAAATAAACAAGAAGAGGAGTTGCTTCTCTTCTTCAGGAAAATTACTTCAGTTGTGTTACTAAATGATGCAGAGGAACATGCTGCTTAAATTGGCGGTTTGGATTATGCCATTTAGAAAATAGCACAACAAAGTTTTGAGCTAGATTTCCTCTAGTTCTACAGGAAACTGGATGAGGTCCAAAGTTGAAGGCCAGATGTGGCAAAGCATAGTATAATCAAAGTATTTGTTAGAATTTAGAAATGAATATCAGAACTTCCTTATGGCTGTTTTCTTTTTTTTTTTCCTCGCAAAAAAGCTCCAGTGTTGAAATTTTCTGAGCTTCCTTTGCTCTAACTATAATTATTCTGCAAAATGTTTTAAAGGAAAAGCATAGCTACAGTATATTGATGTTTACTACACTGCAGTTTAATAATCATAGAATCATAGAATACCAGGTTGAAAGGGACCTTAAGGATCATCTGGTCCAACCATTCTTGGCAAAATAATAATCTCTTTTCTTCTACAGTCGATCTGATTTTGACCAGTGTACACACACACACAAAAAAAAAAAAAAAAAAAAAAGAAATCAAATCTTATGGCTTTTTATGCCATAATCAACAATTTCATTATATAGTAAAATATTTGTTTGAACAGCACCTTAAAATCTTGTAAACACCACCTATTTGGTGAGAGAGGGATGTTCTGTATTCACTATATCCCAAGGCCAATTTCTACCACTTCAAGTGACTTCTTTAATTTGGACTCTCTTATCGATAATAAAGTGCAAATCTTTCTGTATCTGATATCATGAAGACCCATTACTGGGGAAAAATTATTGCTATTCCCCAGCTGTAAAATATGAGATATCTGTGAGGTTTCATACATCAAGCTTTTCTGTTTTTTCTATAAAAATAATTTTGTAAAAATGATCTTCTCCCATCCATCTTTTGTTTTCCATAGTTAACAGCTTCATAAGCATTTAGCAGGGAAGTGCCAACTGTGAAATGCATGTTTATGTAATTTGTCATTTCCATTAATGCATATCTTACAGCTACAGGCCTGGCAAGATGAAGAGACAGGCAAGATGAAGAGACAGCTGCAGCAATGAGTAGGAGAGCCTTTCAGATCCATCATGCAGTATACATGTTAAGTGGTGAAACATTTCTCCATGCCCCAGTGGGGCACATCAAGAGTCACCAAAACCCAGCTTTCCATCAGTATTAGTATTTGATTGAGCGTAAATGATATTCAAGCCTCAACAGCCTTTCATGTCAGAGAACAAACGGACAAGCCATTTGTTACTTGGAGACCTTTTGCTAACTAAAACCAGCCATAGTCAATCATATTAAGGATCTGGCATTTTGTAACACCAACTTTTCATTTTCTAGACAGGTAATTGATGAAGAGAGTTTTAGGAAGGGCTTTGCATACTATTATAAGAAAAATGTTATGTTATAAAAAAACATGTCTTCATCACCACTGTATCCAATAGGCATTCAAAAAGGTTAGAAATAATTGCTCGGTGCAACTGGTCAAAGCAAAGGAAAGACTTACAGTAGATAATATCCCATTATTCTGTTCCCAAAATAACCAGAGGAATCTTTTACCTCTTACCAACCCAAAGCATATGCCCTCTCAGTTTTAGCAGGAGCTGCAATGCAGGGACAGTTAGCACTGCATCCTTTGCTTTTTCTTAGGGCAGCGCTCATGACTGAACTTGAACAGACACATCCACCAAAGACTGTTTGGCAAGGATGTGCTTTCACTGGGTCGCAATGGCTTTGGACTGGAATTTTAGCCTCCTTTAACTGGTCTAGCTCCTAGAAGGCCCAGTTCCCATCTTTAGTAATGCTCCTTCTGCTTTATTTGGCTGGGTAACCTAGACAGAGAATGAGAGTGTGTGTACCCATGTACACAAAAAGGTCTCAGTGAAAAGAGTTGAGGCCTGAACTGTACCTTTATTGCCTCTTACACTTTCTTAAAACAGCAACGGCTTTCCTGAATTCTGTCTTGAACAGCCATATTTTTCTTTCTTCTTTTTTAATTTGTCCATTTCTAACAAGTGAGTTAAGTAGCTTTTATTTATTCCCTTAGCTTCTTCATGCCCCTCCCCATGCCTCCTTACCTGGTTGAGGTAAATTAAGAACAGTTACCCAAGAACTATGCAAGCTGATAAATTCATGAGGAAGAGAACAGCTGCAAACGTAATGAAGAATTATAGCAGATTTAGGGCTATACTCAGATTATTAGTATGTTCCCAAAATTGGAAATGGCCTTTATGTGACCTGTCTGAACAATGCATGTTCTGTTTAGCTTTGCAGGTTACTTACTCCTGCCTCTATGAAATCTGACCTCTCTGTACTTGTCTGTTGTATTCCTTGGGAGATCCAGTGAGCCCAGAGACTGAGGAAGATCGAATGTGTCATTGGAAGGAAGAAGAAATAAAAAGCTGCGTGTTTGCTGGAAATTTGAATGGGTCTATTAGAGAACTAAACATCAGGTTTTCTTTTGAATGGAATTTACATAGCATGTAGTTATAATAGCAGTAGATGGGTGAGAAAGATGTTTGTACCTGATGGTTTTAATTGTTTCCTTTCTGTACCAAGGAGGAAGTATTTTACAATCTCTTTGTATGTAAAAAATACATGTATATGGATTACTGCAGGTGCTGACTAATCTGTACTAGCATTCCTCTGTGAGCGTGAAAAGGCATCAGATTGCTCAGCTTGGGCCTTGCTCCTTCTCCTAACAGTGGAGGACCAGAGCATGGCTCACCATCACAGAAGAGTAAGCTGTTAACTGTAATGGGCCAAAATTCTTAGCTCCAAGATCCCACAAACAGAACGTCATTCACTTTTATTTTTCTTCTCTTTTATATCAGTTATTCCTCAGTCTAGTGATTTAGGACAGAAGCAGATTTCAAACTTACAGATTTTATGGTTTGGATTATCCTTTGAGGTTAAAGCTGTAATAAGGGACATACTACTTTGGCTTTAACATCAGAGCATAAGACAGTCTCTTCTGCAAGGGTCCCATTCAAAATGCTTCTATCAGCACAGATATTGGTATTTCAGAGAGTAGGGGAAAAGCTGAGCTGCCTGCCTCCTCACCCCTCTTCCCTTAGGAGGGTTTGCTCGAGGAGGATGCTTCCTCACAGACATGCTTCACCAGAGAAAGCTGGCCAGAAGTGCACCTGCCTCCTGGTGACCAGGAGCACACAGTGTGCTGCCCTCCTGTAGACTCTGCCTCAGCCCTGGGGAGCAGGGGGGCATTATGAAGCTAACAGGCTGCCTTCATGTCAACCAGCTGGTAGGGCTTTGCAGATGCTCAGCACCTGGCAGCACTCAGCTTTTGGGTAGAGCTGGGCCCGTGGTTGAGGGGCTATTTGTCCTCTGCATCTGCTGGTTCACTGCATGTGCTTGCATATTTGCTCACTCACTCAGCCTTGGGGGCTGTAGTGCTCTGAAAAATGCTGCTATTCACCGTCAAGCCAGAAGCAAGAGTGCTGAAAACTGTGTGTCCAAGATGGAAAGCAAAGGAGAAGAAAAATAAAATAAAACAACAAAAATAAAGTAAAATTTTCCAGTTCTCTGGTACTGTGATAGGTGGTTATGGTGCTGAATTTGGGGTTTTGTGTGATCATGGGGTAGAGTTTTGAGTATGTGATTAAAATTTGGTGTCCTTTGTGGGTGACTAAGTATTGTACTTCCCCTCAGACCTTTGCAGGGTGAGGAGTTGCTGTCATCTGGTTTGCAGGATACAGGGAATCTGCTGCATATTCTTTGTCTCCCTCCTTATTCTCTATAGCTCATGTGAGAGGCCCTGTGAGAGGCCCTGGCTGTTCTTCCCCATTCATTTTTCTCTTTTTTTTCTCTTCATCTTTCCATTGCTCCCATCCATGCCAGGAGGAAGAGAAAGTTCCAGCCAGAGAGAATTAGGATTCTGGAGTAAAAATAGATTTTGAGGTTAAATAAAAATTATCTTCCTACTTTCAGTGTTCTCAGCATCACAGAGACATTCATTTTGAAGTGGCTATTGAAAAACAGGATTTAATTATATCCAGTTTCAGTGATGTGAAACTGAAGTCGCAAACTTGAGCCTTTTGTCTTCTAAAACACAATTCTTTATCTTGCATGTTCTCTATAAAGAACAGTCAACATGTAGGACTATTCCTGAGCTTTGGAGCCCTTTAGGTAAGCTTCACCCTTCAAGGGCTCCTGCCTGATGTCCCTTGGCACGTGCTGCTGGAAGAGCTGGCTGGCAGCAACAGGCCAGCTCGGTGTCCCTCCTTGTCCTGAGGCTGCCCTGGAGGCTCTTCTCATTGCTGCTGGCAGTGTGGGAAGAATGGATTCTTCCAGCTGCACCCCAATGCAGAGGCTTGCTCAGCCCAGGGGGCTTTTTCAGGGAAGACAGTGACATCGACTTCCTGTGAGCTGAGGCTCCCATTGTGGTGGGTTTAGAAATTATAACATCTGCTGTAGATTTTCTTTTTTTGGTTGGGATTGGAGAGGAAGAGGATGCCATTGTGGTGCCCTACATACTGTGAAGGGAGGGATAGGAGGAGGTACTTTGTACATTTAGAGAGTCTTCTGCGTGGTAGCCAAGAATTGAGCTAACTGCATAAATTCACAGCAGGATGTTTTAATTGCTTGGAGCTTGGGATGGTGTAATGGTGGGCTGGAAGAACTGAACTGGTGATGCAGGGCTTGGGGGAGCTGCTGTGGCAAAAAGGGCAATCTGATCTAACCAACCGAGACCAGCCCAATGGCAAAGTAACCCCTGCTTCACTCCAGGTAAAGAATTGGTGTCAGGTGAGATACCTTGTACTTACAAGTGATCCAGGGCTAGGTTAGTCAACATACAACGTGTGAGAAGGCAGATGGAAATTAGTTCTGTCCAGGGTTCATGGACATTTGTTTCTTTGGTAATTAAATCTAATCTCACAGAAAAATACCAAGTTTCTGAAGAGAAACACTGCTTATGGAAAGGGCCATCTGAAGGAGTCAGAGTTTAACAAATTGTTCCCAATAGAATCATAGAATTGTTTAGGTTGGAAAAGGCCTTTAGGATCATCCAGTCCAACCATAAACCTAACATTACCAAGTCCACACTAAACCAATTAAGAGTAGACTAGACTAAACCATGTCCCAAAGTGCCACATCTACCCGTTTTTTGAACTCTTCCAGGGACAGTGACTCCACCACCTCTCTGGGCAGCCTGTTCCAATGCTTGACTACCCTTTCCGTGAAGAAATTTTTCCTAATATCCAATCTAAATCTCCCCTGGCGCACCATGAGCCCATTTCCTCTCGTCCTATTGCTAGCTACTTGGGAGAAGAGACCAACACCCACCTCACTACAACCTCCTTTCAGGTAGTTGTAGAGAGCAATAAGGCCTCCCCTCAGCCTCCTCTTCTCCAGGCTAAACAATCCCAGTTCCCTCAGCCACTCCTCATAAGGCCTGTGCTCCAGACCCTTCACCAGCCTTGTTGCCCTTCTCTGGACATGCTCCAGCACCTCAATGTCTTTCTTGTATTAAGAGTCCCAAAACTGGACACAATATTCCAGGTGCAGCCTCACCAGTGCTGAGTACAGGGGGCCAATCACCTCCCTGCTCCTGCTGGCCACACTATTCCTGATACAAGCCAGGATGCTGTTGGCCTTCTTGGCCACTTGGGCACACTGCTGGCTCATGTTCAGCCAGCTGTCAACCAGCACCCCCAGGTCCTTTTCAGCCAAGGCAGCTTTCCAGCCACTCTTCCCCAAGCCTGTAGCGTTGCATGGGGTTGTTGTGACCCAAGTGCAGGACCCGGCACTTGGCCTTGTTAAACCTCATACAGTTGGCCTCGGCCCATCGATCCAGCCTGTCCAGATCCCTCTGCAGGCCCATCCTACCCTCAAGCAGATCGACACTCCCACCCAGCTTGGTGTCATCTGCAAACTTACTGAGGGTACACTCAATCCCCTCATCCAGATCATTGATAAAGATATTAAACAAGGCTGTCCCCAAAATGGAGCCCTGGGGAACACTGCTCGTGACCGGCTGCCAACTGGACTTAACTCCATTCACCACAAGTCTTTGGGCTTGGCCACCCAACCAGCTTTTTACCCAGCAAAGACTACGCCTGTCCAAGCCGTGAGCTGCCAACTTCCCAAGGAGAATGCTGTGGGAGATGGTGTCAAAGGCTTTGCTGAAGTCCAGGTAGATGACATCCACAGCCTTTCCTTCATCCGCCAGGCGGGTCACCAGGTCATAAAAGGAGATCAGGTTGGTCAAGCAGGACCTGCCTTTCATGAACCCATGCTGGCTGGGCCTGATCCCCTGGTTGATCTGCACTTGCCTGTTGAGTTCACTCAAGATGAACTGCTCCATAATCTTCCCCAGCACCAAGGTCAGGCTGACAGGCCTGTAGTTCCCTGGGTCCTCCTTCTGGCCCTTCTTGTAGATGGGCGTCACATTGGCAAGCCTCCAGTCATCAGGGACCTCCCCTGTTAACCAGGACTGCTGATAGATGATGGAGAGTGGCTTGGCGAGCTCCTCTGCCAGCTCCCTCAGTACTCTTGGGTGGATCCCATCCGGCCCCATAGACTTGTGAGTGTTCAGGTGGTGTAGCAGGTCATTAACTGCTTCCTCCTGGACTATGAGGACTCCATTCTGCTCCCCGTCTCTGTCTTGCAGCTCAGGAGGCTGAGTACCCTGGGGATGACCAGTCTGGCTATTAAAGACAGAGGCAAAGAAGGCGTTAAGTACATCAGCCTTTTCCTTGTCCTCAGTGACAATGTTCCCCCCGCCTCCACGTCCAGTAAAGGACGGAGAGAGTAGAACAAGTGATGAATGCTATCCTTGGGTGGGAAAAAATGGGGGTGTCGTGGTTTAGCCCCAGCCAGCAACTAAGCACCACGCAGCCGCTCACTCACTCCCCCTGCCCCGGTGGGATGGGGGAGAGAATCGGAGGAGTAAGAGTGAGAAACACTCCTGGGTTGAGATAAGAACAGTTTAATAATTGAAATAAAGTAAAATAGTAATGCTAATAGTAACAGTATAATAATGATAATAATAATAATGATATACGAAGCAAGTGATGCACAATGCAATTGCTCACCACCTGCTGACTGATAGTCAGACAGCTCCCGAGCAGCGATCGCTGCTCCCTGGCCAACCCCCCCCAGTTTATATACTGAGCATGACATCATGTGGTATGGAATAGCCCTTTGGTCATTTTGGATCAACTGTTCTGGCTGTGCCCCCTCCCAGTTTCTTGTGCGCCTGGCAGAGCATGGGAAGCTGAAAAGTCCTTGACTAGCATAAGCAGTATTCAGCAACAACTAAAAACATCAGTGTGTTATCAACATTCTTCTCCTACTAAATCCAAAACACAGCACTATGCCTACTACTAGGAAGAAAATTAACTCTATCCCAGCCGAAACCAGGACAGGGGGGAAAAAACCCACTGAAATCTAATTTTATTTTGGAATAATAGCCAAACATGGAGTACTAAACTCTCCTCCATGCCACCATTCCTAGAAAGTAATTATGAAACATGTTAGCTGATCCAATTTAAGGAAAATACATCCCAAATGGAGACATAAATGCCTTGAGAGAACAGGAGGGTGGAGATGCCTTTCTCTGTGTCGATGAGGGTGCCTTACAGCAACACAGACTCCACTCAGCTACACTCCAGAGAAGGGTTTTTGACTCACTGTGATTACAGAATTGCTGGTTGCAGCCAGATGCACCGTAGAAGAGGATAGATCCTTCACAGCATTGATAGCCAGGAGAAAAATATATGTGGAATACTTTCAGTATGGGAAAAAGACTGATAATCTTCAATGAAGTACATTTGAAGTGAAGCATTGCCATTTTGGGAGTTTGAATAAACTGTGTAAACTAGTGATACAGGACTGATAAACCAAATTTGAAGGTTACACACCATGATGAAAGGTTTGGGGTTTGTTGTTGGTAACAAAGCAAACGCTCTGACCAACAGATAAAGATCATAGTAGTGAGAAGACCTTGGTGTGGCTGGGAGAATGATCAGGCCATTTACCACATCTAACTGTGGCTGGAATATCAAATGGACGCATCTCACATAACCTTGAAAGTGGAGGAGGTCCCCACTGAGCTCCTGATGTTGGGATTGTAAAGCTCAACTCCCAGACTCATTTCGGGGTAGATGAGAATATGCCTTCCTATGCTGGCACTGGAAATTTTGAGTGTCCTGTAGCTAAGATGGAGCAGCTTGTACCATGCTGGTGCTGCAGCCACTGAAATGTAAAATTATCATTTTCTTCTCTTACGGACGTTCTTCACAGCAGTTTCATAAAACTAATCCCAGTTAATCTTAGTTGTTGCAGAGGTCTGTTACAGTTAATCCTGTTATCTTTCAGTTGCACCTTGGATAAGTAGCTTTCACATTGACCAGGAATATTTTAAACCGTTTCAGGTTGACTAATATAAAAGTGTAATTCTGGAGTACTGATACAATATAGAGTAGAACTGCTACTATGAGTAGGGGAAGGACTGTGCCTAGCCATTAGTGTAATCACTAGCTACATGTCATAACTGAACTCTACATTGTAGGTATTTGTCTAATGTAGGTTTAGGGCAAGTATGCAATATTGTACCAATGTATTGTAATGCTTAACCTAATGTAAATGGACATGAAGGTGCTGTGGTATTGATGAGAGTAAAAGATAGTCCTGTAATGGCTCATGCTTGATTATCATTGGAGTTGGGAGAGCACAAGTATGGAGTTTAGTCACAAAGTTTAGGGATTCCCAAAGTCAGCGTAACACTTGCCACATCTGCAGACTGGGGAGTCTGTAACAGAGATGCAGATATTCATAAACTTTTCTAAAGCAAACAGACTCTCCTGTATTTTCCTGTGTATTAGACAATGCTGCTCCGAACTACGATTCACATAAGCAAGAGTCTGCACTCTCCATTTATACAAAAGTAGCAGTTAGTGAAGCAAGTAATCCCATTAACTGGGAAGGCTTGAGTACTCAGCTGGGATCTGGAAGAGCTGGAGTCTGTTCTGGGCTCTGTCCAAATGGATAACTGAGCACAGAGCAATTGTGATGCACATGGTTACAACCTCTGTGTGTCCTTGCATCCAGTATAAGAGTTATAAAATAAACCCTCTACTTCACCCTGTAAAAGAATCTGTGGTCATACATCTATTGTTACCATGTCAGAGGCTGGAATAAATCCTACTGACTCTTTGTTCCCTGTCACCCAAGGATCTCCCATGCCAGGCACCAGAGACGGTGCTGGTGGCTGGAGGGTCTGAGGCTGAGGTTGAGTGTGTTCTCTGGTGTCACGAACATACAGCTGTTGTGGGCTGTGCTGTGTACTACTAGGCATCTTCTGCTAACTCAGGTAGCACTAAAAAAACCCAAAATACCCCCAAACAACCAACCAACAAAAACCCCAACCTCAGTAACCTTGAAAATAATGATTTTCTACGAAAAATACTTAATTTTCTTAAGAAACAGTTTTCTACATTTTTCCAATAGCTGTTGAGGCAGAGCTCCATTGAATGGGCTAGGTGAAGTGAGGACACAGCTTTACATAACTCAGTTTTCCTCTAGGGAGAGGAACAAAACCACATATGGTAGATTCTTGTAATGTTGTCTGAATCGCATCTGGAAGACTCTGTCATATATAATGATGAAGGCCATTTATGGAGCCATTTATGGATTACTCCATATAGGTACCTATACTATTGTTCAAAACCATATCTTTCAGCTTGTAAATCAAGCAATCAGAAGAGGGTGAAGGCCAGGCCTCCAGTTTGGAAGGACACTCAAAAGCTAACAGACAGTATTAGAGCTGCCAGACTGTACACTGTGAGACTCCCCCCATCCTTCTGTCAGTCTTGTACCCTGTATGAAGATGGCATGTGGGGAGTTTGGTTGTTGGTGGTTGAGCTTTGGGGGATTTTGTTTGTGTGTTTAGTGATTTGGATTGGTGAGCGTCCAGAGAAGGAGGTAGTGGGTGTTCGCATCTCTGCCATGGGTATGTTGTGCAGGTAATCTGCACAACACTTGGGTAGAGCCTGAGTCCTTTGGCATGTGGTGCAGAGTTGTGTTTTACATGTAGTATTTACCTGCTCAGGACTGTGAAAGCCCCCATCAGCCCTGCTTCACAACTTTCCCATCCTTAGAAATCCCTGGACTTCACAGTATATTTGGTAACTTTTGTACCTTTAACCCAGCAACAGTCTTCATCTCTTCCTTTTATGAATTCAACTTGTAGTCTCTCCTTTTCTGTAGTTGCCTCCTGTAGGTTGTCTTGCTTTTACCCCATTGCCAGGAGGTTTTTGTTTCACCACTTCTCTCTCTTTTAAGAGGCCACAGGTCAAAAAGAGAAACATCCAAAAATCCATCAACCCTTTTTCATTGATGCCTTAGAGACTGCACTACTGTTAGCAGCTCACTAATCCGCTGGCAGTACCACTGAGCTGCCAGTCCAGAATCTGAAGAATAATATTATTCTAAATTACACTATGGCTTTAAACTGAGCAGTATTGCAGGTTTGGAAGGCAGCTGTTCTGTGCACTTCTGGGACTTCACAGAGTGCGTTGTTGAATGAGCGCCCTGGGAAATCACTAATAAAAGATGATTTATATTTTCCCAAATTCCACTGTGGGTTTTGGTTTTTTTTTTTAAGGCATTATGTTTCGTTCTTTCTTGGAGTGCTTTTGTAGAAGAAATCAAATGTAGAGTTTAATGTTAAATATTTGTTCCCACATGTTCTTCATGTAAATTTTTTTTGAGAGGGTATTGGATTTTTCAGTTTATGTCCTTAAGTGTCATCTTCACTATGGGCCAACAAAGAAACAGCTCAGGGCAGAGTGGTGGACATTGTCTGGCCCAACCCACAGCTGGTATTCAAGTAGTTGAGTTGTTTTTGGCCCTGTTGTGACTGCAGACCTGCTTGGTTTTATTCTGTTTCTTTTAGTGGTGGTAGAGCTGACTGTCTAAAACAGTGGAAGTGGGGATGTTCATGGGAAGCAGTAGTATAGTAATAGTTGGTTCATAAGCTGGTCACAAAAACTAAAGGAATGGGGGTGGGGATTTCTTCTTTTCTTTCACATGCTGGCACTGGAAGACTTTGAAAAAAAGAGTCCAAGACCAGTTGTTACCTGCAGTCAGTATTTTCCCAAACCTGCCAGTTGGTAGTGATTCACACCTCCCCCCCCCCCCATTACAGTAACTAGATTATTTTGTAGATCACTGTATTCTCCTATTCCCTTGTCCAGGCAGGGCTAGCAATTTTCAAATGCAAATCAAGGCATTTCATTGTGTCCATTGTATACTACAGCTTCCTCTTCAGAATCAGTAATGTAGAAATTTGCAGGCAGGCTCATTTTCTTTCAACACTGATCTAATTAGTTAATAAAATAATAGTTTCTCCCTTATCTCCTCCTACCTTTTTTCCCCTCATTTCTCATTTTAGCCACTGAACAAATATTTCCTCTGTTCTCATAAAAAGTAATGCATTTACACTTGCCACAGCAGTTCAAAGATAGCAGGAATATATTTTTCTTGTGCTGGTAATTGCTTTTCTTGGCCATTAGTTGATCAAAGTGTAGGAAACAGAATGGGGGCAGTCAGACTAAATAATAGATGTTTGGAGTAAAACCAGGACTAGAGATTTCTTGGGGTTTTTGTTTTGTTTCCAAAGTGCTAAATTATTCATCCTCTGCATATTGGTGTCTTGCTGGTGAATACATATGTAGTAACTGTGAAGGTAGTAGGGTAGTTCCTCCATGGTGTAAAACAAGGCCTGTGTAGCTGTGCTGCCGTCTACCAGCTGCTCCATTGGGACCATGTTGTTTCTCCAAACTCTAAATAGAGGTTTTGGCCACACTGTGATCTGAAGGAGCATGTAGCTTTAATGCAGGTTTGTCTCACAAGCAAGCTGAAGCAGTTTTTTCCAACTATGAAAGCCTGTTTTTTACCTGTCCGGCAAACTACACAGGCTGTAATGAAAAACTGGGGAGCAGGGGTTTTGGTGTTTGTTTTGTTTTGTTTTTAAAAAAGGTAAAACTTAAGATCACTCTGTTTTCTGGCACTGTTCTTTGAAAAGCTTGTATGGAATGTGAAACTGAAACTTTGTATTTGCATAAACATTTCAAGGTCTCTCATCAGATCTGTTATGCTTACTGTCATTGTATTTCATCATCGTTGCTCTATAATGAGATTTTGCTGGTGCTGGCTAGACAGACAGTCATAAGTTCACTCTATTGCTTCATTTGGGTTTTTTGTGGTTTCCACCCACCCCCACCCCCCCCACCCCACCCCCCACCCCGTGTCCAGTTCCATGAGTTTTGGCAGATTTGCTTGGCTCCAAGAGTGACGAGACAAACCAGTTTCTAGATTTCTCCTTATTTGGAACAAGTGCCCTTATCACTGTTGCCAAGAATATCCTGCACTGGGTGGCAAAGGGCCAGGAGCTCACCGCAATCGCTTGGAGGGCTGAAGTTCCCAGAGAAGGTTTGGGCTGGGATGATTAGTAGAGCAGTACAGCCTCTGACTGAAGGTGTTAGATAGCCTATGTGCAGTGCAGACTTTTTCCTTGTCATTTCATAAACACCATTTTCACAGAAATGCTGACATTGTTGATAATCCTCACATTTTAATTTGTTGCTGAGATGAAAGATAAGTTTTATCTCAAACGAAGTTTGGCTTTTTTGGTAGAAGCTGCCCTGTTTACTTGAGTGGCATTTAATCATCTCAAGATCCATAATACATGTAAAGGCTCCCAGAAGTGTGGGAGATGCTCTGATTTGCTTTTTATTTCTTGGAGTATTGTTCTGCCCTTTCCCACACTTATGCTTGGTTCCTGTGTTCTTTGGGATGTTGTGGTACAGTTTTGCTGAGGCCTGAACAACAGTAATACCTTCCCCTGCAAGCAGCAGTAGGGGTTCAGAGGCTGACAGTCATCCCTGCATACATGCCTATGATCTGCATTTGCATGTATGAACAAGAATATTTCTCTGTGGGTATCCTGGGAAAGCACAGGGCCAAACTCACGTCTGATACAATGCTGCTGAAGTCAACAGGGATGAGATCAATGTAGTATTTCTACTTTAAAAAGAGGAAAAGCAGAAACACCTGGAAATATGTTGGGTCTCTGAGCACTCTTGATCCTGGGTTTTCTTGGTGCATGGAAGAATGGTGGAGGAAGAAAAATTGCTCCCTGGGGTGGTTGATCTGAACATTATCAGTTTGCCAGAGAGGACCATCTTAAAGGAATAAACCACATAAAAAGGCAAAAAAAAAGGGGTGTCACCCATGGAAAAACTGCCAGTTCCACAAAATGAAGACTTTTTTTTAAGGGCAATTGGTAAAAGCAGTGACTGAACTAGTCGCAGTTAGCCCAGCCATGCTGTCAGCTAATGATCATAATAAATGTTTAAAACTAGACTTAACAGTGTAAAATTTTAAGGACCCTAAAACAATAAACTGGATGGTTCATAACCTACTTTTAATTAGTACCAGTTGGGGAAGTAGCACACCTCCAGGCATTTCCATTCATTCTGCGCTGCCCACATTTTCTCAGACACAGAGGATAGAAATGCATATCAATAGAGCCATGGACAGAAGGCATGAGCTGTTCACCACGCAGTGAGCACCAGCTCCTTGCGTGGTGGCATACACATTGGAGACTGAGTGTTGGGACAGACATGCTTTTGGAGGCTTTCCACTGTGAAGAATTGGAAAGCACCATTTCAGGACATCACTGCCAGGAATTACATCCCTCAAACCATAAGTGCTGAGGTTTACCATGGTTCAGTGGATGCAGTTTAGTTCTGGGTTCTTGGCAAGATTAGTCTATAGACTTGCATGAAGTCATTGCAATATGGCATGTGGCTGGCTTAACAAATGGAGTGAAGCAAAACTCCCCCTTGCTGAAAGCTGGCAGGAACAGAAAGGAGGAATATTTTTGACTATATGAGTGCAGGGCTTTGATGGGGGAGCTAGCTGGCTTCACTGGTTTATAACAGACTGACATAATGTTGAAGACAGGAGCCAGAAGAGTGGGTGGATTTCTTCTTGCTGGCGCTCCTGAGTACACGAGCGTGGCTGGCATTTGTAATATGAGTGCACAGTGTGAGTGCACTGCTAAAGACTGGGCTGCCCCAGGTAGCAGCCATGGCCAGGAGACTGCATCTTTTCCATCTGTGCCTGGCAGAAAGATTGTGGTCTTTCATGGGAATGCAGGCATCGCTGCATTTGTCTGTGACCTCCTGTGTTTGGATGGTGGCACTGCCTGTGTGCTGCTGAGATGGAGGCCAGCCCAGAACATGGCAACTGAGTTCTTCGGCCTCATTTTCATTGATGCTGAAGTTACCATGCACTGCCTTAGCAGTGTATAAATGTATTTCAGTGGATATAAATTGCACCTATATTCACCATAAGGCCACCTTACCCTGGCAGAATGATGAAAAATGTTTTGAGTGTAAAAGATGCCTCGTTGGCTGAAAGGCTTCTCCTCGCTTCTGCCCTCTGTAAAAACATGGTGGGGCTTTACCCGAGAGAGCTGTTTTGGCTTTGGCCCTTCATGGGGATGCTCTGTGCAAAGGACAGAGACCAGCTGTGGTATGGGCACCTCCTTGGGAAGAGACCAAGGTTTAATACCCTGTGGTGCTACAGACTTGATGTGAGTGGGCAAATCAGCTAAACTCCCTCTACCTTGCTTTCCTCTCCAAAATGGGAAATATACCATCCCTTAACCCACATTGCACGAACACAAAAGACTGATTTTTTTTTTTTTTTTAGTTCCAATAAAAATAAATGCTACCTAAGTTTATGGTATTTCCTGTTTGCTTTAGTTTTTCTTATTTCTTTTGGGAAGAACTGAAACTAATTTTGCTACGTCCACCAACTCTTACCTCTTAACTCTTTTTTTTTTCTAGTAAAAGATTTTTGTTAAGGATTTTAGACTGATTTTACTGTACACATATTGCACTGAAACAGCTGGTAAGTTTTTCTTGTGCCTACTCTGAGAGCTGGGTCGTATAAGTAGAATTTCATATAGCAAGCATATAATACCCATGCTCTGTGGTCTCTGCCACTAGTTTTAGGTATGAAAATGAGGTTAATGTTCATCTAAAAGCCATAATTTATTTGGCAACTCTTATCTACAAAAGTGTACCTTTTCCCATGTTGCTGTAGGAGGGGTGAAAAGCAGTGATGGACAGCAGCTTCATCTCTGAGAACAGATGGAAGGTGCAAAGCAGACATCTTCAAGAACAGTTGACATTTTAAGCACTATAAAGTCTGCAGGGAGAGATAACATTGTTTCTAAGATATAATGATATACTTGGAAAAAACACACAAGCTTTAGAGCACACAAGCTGAAAAACCGTTTTGAGCCTGAATGCTTATTTCTTTTTACCAGTTTATCCTTATGTGCAATAAATGTCTCTTCCCTCAAACCTTGTCTTGCTTATATCCCAAGACCTTCGTGTCCAAAATTATAATAGTAGGATTTGACTTTCTAACTTGCTTTCCCATACTTTATATTGATGTCTGCATTTACCTACCTTTAAGGCATGCTGTATGTCCTGGACACTTGGCAGAGGATGGGAGAGTAAGTGTTTATTTTGCTGTCCTCATTGTTTTTACTGCTGAATGTCTATTTATCCATCAAGTCAGAATAAGCAGTCATTTGTACTGGATCTTAATTTAGATTATGGATATCCTAAGTACTTGAGTAATAATGTCATTGTTTGTTATTAGGTTTTAAGTAACAGGCATGAGTAAATAAGTAAGACAATATAAATATAACTCTGCTTAATTATCTGAGCCTTAAATGCAAGGCAATAAAACCAAATTTTAAAAAAGAAAACCATTTGAGTTGCTAACATCAGAAAGACTTCAGAAAGAATTTGTCTCTATTACTAAATTTAAGCAGGCCAAATCCTGCAGCTCCTCAGTGCTGAGGAGATGTTTGTCCAAGGATGATAATGGGCTACACCATGATAAATGATGACAGAAGGTGGTGATAAATGCAATGTGTTCCTTATTAGGGCAGGCAGAGATAGGGTGGTAAATGATGGATACTGATCTAACGATTTATTTGCAGAAGAATTGAAAAACATTCAAGCTCTAAGTTAAATAGATGCATTTAATGTAAGCTGTATGTTGGGATGTCACTAAAAAAGATTGTGCAAAAATGGAATCTTAAGAGCACAGTTAGGCTTGCTGAAGTCTTAAGACCATGGTTAGGCTTGCTGAAGCAACTGGGACCCTTGCAGGAGTTCTCTGTTCAACCTTCCTCCCACCGCTTTGTTTTTTACTTTACATCCTACCAAAGCTGTTGATAGAATGGGGTTAGGGCTGCACTGGGTAATGTCAAGTTGCAAATGGACAAACCGGCGTTATTATCACCACATCTTTATCATCATGCAGAGTAATGTAATATATTTGAAGAACAAGAATGCTTAGTTTTTTCCTTCATCGGTTTCTTGATGAAAGACATGAGTCTCATTAGAAGATGAATGGGTCAGGCTAACCTTTTCTGGTACTCTAGGATTGTTGCCCCTCACCTTTCTCCAGTTTATCCTGAATCCTGGGCTTTATCCTGATGGCGTCCCCAGGCATGGGCACTGAGAAATGCAGAAAGTGTACAATGTTGGCTATCTCTATTTTTGGCATAACTTGTCTTTCCTGTGGCAAACATACAGAAACTTTAGAAAGAATTTGTTATAGAGTAAAAACATAAATACAAACATTAAACATTACTGTCTTCATATGTTTATGCAGGCCACTGTCATTGCCATGAATTTTGCTGCTCCCACTTAGGTGCAACATTCAGACTAATAAACTTAGAACAGTCACTGATCTCACTGTGTAAGCTATGGAGTAGTGTAAACTGAAACCAAAAATAAACTCATATGCTATCAAGGACAATTAGCAGCTTTCATGGCGGATTTCAAAACTGATGGGCAAAAAGACAGTGAAAGAGATGCCACTTTTTTCTTTCAAGGAATAAGTAAGGAAAGAACACAACTGCTTCTCCCCCCCCCCCCCCCCCCCCTCATTTAAATGTTGTCCTTTAGCCATATAGTTATTGTTAAGACAGTAAGTGTGTTTATTTGCTCTTTACATAGAGGATTGTCAGGCTAGATAGGTTACGAGATGCTCACAAGGTTTGGGAGACCTAGGTTTAATTCCTTCTTGCAGAAGACATCCTATATAACTTTAGGCAACTAGCTTATGGTTGTAGAATATTTTCAAGATAGATTCTTTCCTTCTTCCCCTCCCTCCCCCCTAAATTAGATAAAACATTCAGACTGAAAAGTGTTCATTGCCTGTCAGGTCCATCAGCCTTGCTATTTCAGACATACAGTGAAATATAATAAAATTCTTCTGCCTCTTACAAGTGCTGTGAAAAAACATTGAGGCTGTATGTTAAGCTAGAGAATTATATAATCCTAATAGAATCTTATGTTGTCTATCTTCTATAGAACAGAAGTGGAATTAATAGTAATAAGGAATAAAAATGTATACCTAAACCAATTGATTGAAATGACAGCCTTAGGGTTTCTCTGTCACATACATTTCAAAAACTCACAGGAAAAATTTGGTGCTTGCTAGATGTTTTGCATTAACTTCTCAAAAGTCTGTCTTTGTGTGAAGCATTAATAGGTAGTGAACTGCAAAACTGACAAAAGTCTTCTGCATTTTCTGGGTTTTACCACTTTAAGTTTATTCTGTAGTAACTGTGAGCCCAGCCTACTGGCACTGTAAAGCACTGGTGGTGAGCTTCAGTCAGGGGCTCCTGACTGGCCCCAGGCTGCAACTCTGCTTTCCTGGAGTGCAGGTACCCCAGTGCACCATTTCAACACTGGGGTTTCCTCCCTTTCTCTTTGAAATGGAGGGAATAATAATTATGCCAGAGTTGAACCCTTTTAAAACGTTGCCTGTACTTCTGCAGTAACATGGGGAAAGAAGAGTTGAACTGGGAAGAAATCCCCTTTTTTGTTTTGTTTAGGCTCTTGAAGGGGTGATGGGTGCAGCTATGTCTACCCAGTGTTTTCCAGGGCAAAACTGGATTATGGTAACTGGAAAGAAAGAAATGGCAGCCATAGTTGTGAGGGAGGGACTGCTCTGCCAGCGGAGGAGAGAAAGCAGACTGAGTGGGAAGGAAGGAAGGACCAGGGTAGCAGGAGAGGGGACTGACCTGCCTAAGGAGACAAGCCTTCAGGGAAAAGAGGACTCTGTCCTTGAGATGTCAGAGACAGCTAAGTCCTGTTACATAAAATAAATGCAACTGCTTGAAGGCTTTGAGTGTGCCAGGGCTCCTCAAATTATTTCACTTTCCTAGGGTCTTACCGTCAACCAGTGTCAATTATATGCTCTTTACTCCATAGATATGTGAAGGGAAGCTAATGTTTTCTGCTGCCTTCAGAGTGGGAATCAGGAGGGTCTCTCGTGGATGAGATGGAGTGGGGAGATGGGTAATAGAACAGTTTCTAAAGATATGTAAGCCATGAGGACAGGAGCTGGAGCTCTGCTGTGTGGGCCGAACAGGGTTACCACCACATATGGCTGAGAGGAGATGTGATTTGCAGTTATCTCACTCCTTTGCTAAGACTAAAATCTTGGAGTCTTTCAGCAAAGTACCGCAAACCTCAGAGCAACGTTGAAGCTGCAATTTGGCTGTTTCAATCCACATGGATTACAGAAGCAGCCTTCTACCTAAGCAAGTATTTTGGTAAAGAATTAATTAGCAATTCTCTTACCACAGCATTTTCACAGGAACTCCATCCCACACCTGCATCTCTTCACCTTTTTTGACTGCAGCCCCAGTCAGTCAAACCAGAGTGGGAGCGTGCCAATACCACTTACACTGGGCCATTCCTGATGTAATCCACCGTCTTTACAGAGTTATACCCAAAATAACCTTGCTTAATTATCTCATTGTGTTGCATAAATCGGTTCTAAATCAGACTTTAGAAACCAACTGATGCTGCACTAACACTCAAGGTAGACTTTGTTTTTAGCGGGCAGTTAGTGACATTTTCACAGTGCGCTCCTGTACTGCACAATAATACGAGAAGACAACATTACAGCTGTTGTTCCCCTTTTGGTTTCATCATTCCCTCTGGCTATGCAAATGTTTTTAGTTTTACAAGTCAAAATAAAAGTATGGCTAATGGCCACTGCCTTTAGTTATGGCATAAATTTATGTAACCAGTGTAGCCTGGATGCAAAAGAAGGCATGAAACTGCCGACGTCGAGCAATATGCAACTTAAGGTATGTGTTGAGCCAATGTAATTTTGTGAATCAAGTAGGCAAAAATTGCAGGATGCACAAGAGGCAACAAGTCGCTTTCAAACACAATGGGCAGTGGAAATCACTAGTTTTCATTTAACTCCAGTGTTACTGGTAGCCTCTTGTTTCCATACGTTTCCTTCATTCCTAAGGTTCTGCCTTCTGGACCTTTGTCCCTTCCCTGTGCCAATCTCATGGCCTCAGAGGCAAGATCAGGCTGCCTGCAAGTAGCAGACAGGCTGTGAGTCTCAGCTTCTATATTTGTGTTCACAACACTACAACCAAATGATTCTACATTTCTCAGATAACACTGTTCTGAGTAGAAAAAACATCTAAGTATTACAGATAGGCCAGAATGAGAACAGTATTGTTAAAGATTTTGTCATTCATGATAAATTGTTGCAAGAACTGTTTCTCAGCTTCAGAGGATGAAGGCCTCTTTTTAAAGAGGAGCATCAGCTGATCTAAAAGTAGATAAAATTCACAACACTACGTTACATTCATGAGCAGAAATAGTCAGAAGGATGATGGGTACCACCATTGCACCCAGGAAGAGAACTACAACCAATATCAAATCTCACACCTCAAGGATTTCTTTCAGAACTAAATAAACTTTCAGAAATTTTCTAGCCAGAGATTAATTTCTGTTGTGAACCTGCTTTTCTGACACAACACAGTTACTCACAGGGCTTTCAAATAGGGGTACTTCAGATCTTGGGGGCTGTGTAAGCCATGCAACCATTTCTTCGGGAGCAGCAGGGTTACAAGGGTAGTCTATTTTGCATAAGCCTGGATGCTCTCTTGAGAGCTGCAATCCAAACAAGAAACCAATTTGTTGGGATTCTTCTGTCCAAACTGATGTTCTAGAACTCATTTAGTCATGTGAGTAATCTAATTAAAGTCAATGGAAATGCAGAATGAGATCTCCTCAGAGTTAATTTTTAGCATTTTTTAGAATTGTGCAGCTTTGCAGTACAACAAAAGGTAGGAGAGAAAAGGAACATGCTGGAAATGCTGTAGTGAGTAATGGTAATTGTGATGAATGTATTTCAGCTGCTATAAATATACAACTTGCTTTAAAAGATCTGCAAGGGAAGGTAACAAACAGCTGATCTGAGGAGTTTTCTTTTTTTTTAACATCCTCCAGAGTGGTTATTTGTGAAAGATGTGCTCGTGTTCCACTTCTATAAAATCTGTACTTAGGCAGGTTTCTGAGCCTCACGTACTCCACAGTAGTTTGTACTGAGGGCATGTTTTTTGGTTTGGGGTTGGGGGCTTTGGGTGGGGGCTCGGGTGTGTGTTTGGGGGGGTTTGTTTGGTTTTTTAAATTTGTTTATTTGTTTTTTTCTGAATTGCTTCCTATGAAATGGTGTTGAAAGCAAGAGGAATATAGCCTTTCTCTTCTATGGCATCAGGGAAGCCAGCAAACCCCCTATTATCTCAATACACTTAAGCGCAGCTCTAAGAACTGAGTAAACTCTCTACATCAAGATGAGCACATATGTATTACCCTATGGTTGGGGGAAAATACAGAGAAACTATATGATATAATTATTACGTATAGGCAGAAAGAGAGGACTTCTATTCCTCTGTAACTATCAATTTACACAGCCACCGAGAATTTTTTTCTCTCTCTAATCTTTTCTTCTGATTGCCTTTCTATTCAAATTTAAATTAAAAAAAAAAAAAAAGAGACCCAGCCAGAAGTTTTCACCTTTAACTTACGTGCTATCTTTTACTATCGACATCTAACAGTGCATCATTTGGCAATGGTGCTTTTACCATAAAGGAGCCTGCTGGCTCAACGGTTTTAGAATGAAGCTTCGGTGATACATGGCTCATAAATCTGAGAAATTCAGAGTTAATTAAAATATGTATAATACGTATATTAAAATTCAGATGCTTAACTAATATAAAGGTCAATGGAATGAATAAACTCCTCTCTGCTTACATTTTTAATTTCCACATTTTGGTTCACTCAGGCAAATGCGCATACAGAGCAATCAAGAAACTTAATCCAACAGTTTATAAGGAAAGCTATAGTGACGTGTCTTAATCTAAATTCAAATTACTTTTTTTGGGGGAAAAAAATATAGCTGTCAAAAACATTGGTGTACTAACTATAAATTTATCACTTTTGTTACATAATCTCTGGGGAAATTAGATTATAGAGGCTGTTTCTGATTCTTAAGGCCTATACACCAAACAATAAAAAATGCCTTGATTCATAACCTGTTACACTTGATTAAAAAAATGGAATCTAGAGATTTATAAATAACAGTAACATTGGCATAACTTTGTTTGCAAAGAAATTACATCCATAGCTCTGCATTAATCTCTAAATGCTTATGAATAAGAACTTATCTATAAATGTTAGGAAAATATATTTGTAAGATTTACAACTGAGATATGATTATCTTGGGGAGTTTATAATTGCAATTATATACAATGAATACCAGTCCTAATTTAAGACTTCTGGTTCATGAAAGGCTGTGCATATTGATTCGTTCTCTCTTATTTTTCAGGTAGACATTAAGAATGGTGTGCTTTGAATAGTTTTTTAAGGACTGTAGGTTTTCATCATGTAATAGCAAGCAATGGCACAGATCTGGTTTATATGGTATAGATAATACTCAGCTCCTAATTAGCTAAGTACAGAATTAAAGATTTGAGTGGCAGAATATTAATGTGATAGCTAAAAACTTTGGTAGTGAAGGTGAAAATATAATTTTATAACTGTAGATGTTGTCTACATCTACCTGGTATATCCTTTTAAGACTGTAATAATATCAGTATGCAGTGTTATCCTTGCGGTATTTGCTTGGTTCAAGGCACTGGTTAAGTATCTCTGGTACAGGGAAGTTGTGCTCAGCAGAAACAATGAGGGAAGGACACCAGCTGGGTTAGCTCAGTTGGTTAGAACATGGTGCTAATAACGCCAAGTTCACAGGTTCAATCCCTGCTTACTGCAGGGGGGTTGTGCTCGATGATCTCTCAAGGTCCCTTCCAACCCAAAGCATTCTTTGATTCTATGACACCATTCAGCTGCACCTTTCTATATTCCACATCACAAGACTGCTGGGATGAGGCAGTTTCTTGCCCACAATAGATGAAGTTGCTGGATGCTATGGCTCTAAAGGTTTGTTTCCTGCAATAGGGATGACCAAGGAACAGAGGTTTTCTTTGGAAACCACCTTTACTCATGAAATCCCAGGTTCCAGAGACTGCAAGTGCAACAAGGATGCAGCTGCTGTGCTGGCTCTGTATTGCCCAGGGAACTGGGTTATATTTGCGGACAAATTTGGTCCTATTTTATGTTTTATACCCACTAAAGCACCAGGCCAGTTTCCTGTTGCAACATCTTTGACCTTGTGTTGACCTAAATCCTGAATTTGAAATAGGAGGAGGGATGTCCGCACAGGAATATTTTAGCAATCTCTGGGAAGATTAGACAATGTTATGAGAGTATGGGGTTTATGGTTTTTTAAATAAATGATGTAGAAATGTATATAATTATAGTGTCTATGAATGCTTCCAGACTGGTACCAGAGGAGAAAGCTGTTCTCTAGGCCCAGAAAGTCTTCAGTATAAGACAAGTATTAACAATCCAAGTTTCCACAGTTTGACAATGTCCCTCAGTTCTCTCAATGTCAAATTGTTCAACACATTGCTAAAAATACCCTCCTTATGCACAAAGCCAGCCTACATGAAAGGCCGGCATTCTTTGAAGAGGAAAGCATCGTAACTGTCTGCGCTGATTGACTACTCCAAAAAAGCATTGTGCAGATAGCTGTTCAGCTTTTTGAATGGATTAGCTTTGGCTATGCTCGCACCCTCTTTGTATTTTCTGCTTGTATGAACATACAGGCATTAGGGTATTTTTTGCTCTGGTATGCTCACTGCAAGCTAATTTTACCTTGGAAGCATGGACAGGAGCAAATGGTGACTTTTAATTTTGCTCTTGAGGTCTGTTTTGATCAGGAATATAACAAGTTATGCTCATCTTGTTAGGGAACTAGAGCAACATGTGTGTCTTAGGAATAATCAAAGTTGCTGTTACCTATTTGGGTAGTTCATTAGTACAATAGTAAAATTTGGCAAATAAATTCATTGTCCAAATGCTGTTAGTTGATGTCTACATTTGTATAGTGTTTGATCTGAGGCTAATAAAAGTCTGAATGAACCAGCGTTTAACCTTTGGGAGCTTCCATCACTTGCAGTGAAGACCCCGTGCTCGTTGGTACAGCCACAGCATTTTAGACCACCGTAATATCAGATGATGTGCAATTATATGACAGGCTGTCTGTTTGTGAAGCAGCTGGAGTATAGGTTATGACAAGATATGGTAAGTGGATGAGACAGATTGTAAGAGGAACTGAGGAAGATGAAGTGGGGAACTAAGCAAGTGATGTTGCAGTTGTTTGTAGTCTCAAATAGCATTTTTCAGTAGCCATTGTCTTACATGGATGCTGTGGTAGCACTGTGAGGAGGGTGACAGAGTTTGGAAGTGTGTCATGTTTCAAACAATTGAAATGTCCTGGATGGATGGATGAAATTCTGAAATTTCTGTTTAATTTTTTTTTGCTATTTTTGGAAAGGCAAGTAAGCCATTTCTCAGAATGGCAAATGTTTGAATGTGCCTTAATTTGACCATAACATAAATTCATATTTTTTTGAAGATAGGCCAAAGTTGGGATAGAGGGAGAAAGAGAGAGATCAAAGTAGACTGGAGCCAAATGCAGCTGAAGGAAATGTGAGAGTAATTTGCAAAAACACAAGTCATTTTATGATCCGAGCAAGAGACATCAGTGCTGGAAACTGTAATATGGTTCTTACATGGCAATGCCAACAGTACTGAGAGATTTTGTTCAGCAAATCACTTACATATGAGCCAGCCTAGGCAGTATATGGTTCCACCGATGACTATTTGCTTATTTAAACATTTAGCTGAGTTGGCCTTTGTGCCTTCATACTCACTGTCTCTGTTTAGTGACACTAATGTTAAATGACTTTGTAATATTGTCTTCCTGAGTGTCTGCTGAGGACAATTACCTCTTCAGAAATTTGTGGTATTGCCATTATTCCTAAAGATAATCCTTATATTCTAGAACCTTGGTTTGGCTTGTTGCTATTGATTCAGTGTTGTGACTTGCAATCTTGAAGAAGTTTTCAGGTATCTTCCCACAACAGGCCATGGCCACAGTAGTGTAACTGGAAGAATTGCTATCATGAGGGTCCCCTAAGGTCGAAGGCAGAAGCCAAAGTAAGGGGTAGCCTCCTTCTATCTTTTTTTAAACTGGCAACATCTAATAAACAGACCTTTCTCACTTGCATTCTCATTAGCCAGGCCCTGAATCGTCACGGTCAATCCTGCAGCCAAAATAGTTGGAGTTGTACGTATAGGGCAGTACAGAAACATGAGAGCACCCTGCAATGCCCCTAGCTGATCCCATAGAGATGCCCTTTATAGCATCCATATATGTCCTTTGTTCATGGCAGGGCTTCAGAGTATTCTTAACTTTGAAGACGCTGACAAGACCCTGGTGTTTTGGTAGGCGATGACAGCTGTCCTGCACTGGGGACTGACTGCTGCATCCTCAAGGGAACAACAGCAGACAGCCATTTGATTCAAAATCTCTAGCCAGGTTCTCAGCCAAACAAGGAAGAGTCTTTCATAGCTGAGATGCTGAACATGCTGAAACCCAGCTGTGTTACCAAAGAGTTTTATTTCTTCTTTAAAGATCCTTTCAAAAAATGCTGATGAATTAAAATGCTTTTGAAAGCACAGAAGAAACTGCATTTACATCTTTTACTTGTATCTCTCTCACACAAAAGAAACCGTAGTCGTTACTAACGTTTGTCTGCTGGTGATGGATGTGTACGAATGAGAAGTGAAAGTTCGTTTTCTTCTTAACAGCCCAGTGTCACAGTCAGAGTTTCAGCCTCTTAATCAATCAATGTCAGACAGTGTCACAGTCGCTAAGCGCCACAGTTAGCGCTGCACTACCCTATTGCTCCCATTACTACTCCTGCTGTTAAACGGGCTCTGCTTCAGAATTTCTTTCATCAGAAGACAGGCTAGGAGTGTGTGAAAAACACTTTTGCTGAAAATACTTGCTGGGCTTTGAGACATCCAGATATCTGCTGTCTTCTCAGCTGGCTTCAGTGGCAGATGGCTAGGAAGTGAAAGCTTCTGCAGAGGGGAGCACAGTCAATAAGGTTGAAAGACAATACATCAACTATGTGGAGGGAAGAAAAGAAGAAAAAAGAGTAGGCTGAAATACGCCATCATGGGTGACTCAGGATAATACCTGAATCTCCCATTCTGGTGTAGCTTCTGTCTCTATTACTGGAATTACTAACGCAGGCCAGCTGGTATAGGGACAGATGGAGTGGCTGCTAACATTGCTTTGCTATTCTGACCCTGCTGGTGTGTCATGGATAGGGTATGGGTTGCCCTTCAACAGTACTTATCAGCTTTTGACCTTCAGCTTTATTGTTGTCTCTAATGTGAGGACTGAAATTTAAATCAAACCAAACAGATTGCATTTGTAATTTAACTTGATGCTGCAGTCTCACTGCACTGCTCCTCCCCTACCTTCATTTTTTTCATCTTGGACTGATTGCCCAAAGGAGTTAGGGAAAAGGATTTTTTTAAAAACACATTCTTTCTAGAAATAGGAAGACAATAGAAGTGTTTTTTTTTAAGGACTTGCTGTCAAGTATGGTCTAGAAATTTTTTTGTTTGAAGAACGTCAGGTTTATATGGTAGTCTTAAAAAAACATAGTTCCAGTGTGGAAAAGCTAATGGTGGAAAAATTATTTTCTACCTGACAAAGAAGCATAGTCTGCTACTCTGAATGAAAGGCTGAGGGATCCAGTGAAAATCTGAGTCTATTCCCTCTTAAACCAGGGCCTTTAGGAAAACATTAACACACAGCTTATCTACAGCTGTTGTGGGAGATGGAGGGTTTTCACCCTGTGTAACCCCTCTTCAGATGCAGACAGCATGCCAGCATTTCTTTCATCATCATGTCCAGTAGACATAGAGCCATGAAGTGATCACCCCCAACTATCAGCGCTGCTGTGATGCTCAGAGAGGCACTTCAAGCTGCTAGGTTAAGGATGGTGCACAGAGCATGTGCCCCAACTTCTTCCAGATAGCGCCTGCAGACCGTGACTGGGATCCCTCCTGGAGATCCTCCTCAGCTGAGGACCCCCGAGGGCTCCTGGCTGAGCCCTGCGCCTCTGAACCACCCTCGCTCCTGCATGGAAGACAAGTGGGCACTAGTGAGCATAGTCTGCACAGGCGCGTGGGGAGGACAAACTCACCAGTATGTACAATAAATTCTGAAATAAAGCTCTAAACGTACCAGCTAAATGTTATTACTTTAAATACTTGGCTTTTTTTTTTTTTTTCGTCTCTCTCTCCACTGTGCTTTGGAGATCGTCCTTAACCAAGCATGTAGCTGCGCTGTTCTGTGGTGGTTCACGACTACCACCTAGTGAACAGTTCTGTTTCACTGCTGCATTCAGAAAGGTGCAGTATTTGCACAAGGTCGTTTAGATGGTCTCCCTTCGCTGTGGGGCTTTTCAGAATTCCCAGTCCTTAGAACAGAATTGCTGTGTTTTGCTCTATATGATCGTGATGAATTGCAAAGGAAAAAAAGTTTAGTCTTCCATGCAGCAGTAGTTCTACGTGCAGAAGCATTTTAGGAGACCTAAGAACTGCAAGGGCACATGCGTGTTGGGGTTTTTTATAAGTAGATCTGTATTTATTTCTGTAGAAATGTGCTCTAAATAATACTTCCATCACAGCTTTTATTCTGTTGTTGTTCACAAGTAGGGTTTTTTTGTGTTTATCAGTCCTTTACCTGTTTGAATACAGATGGTGCAAAACCTGTGGGTGTTACTATAACAGAGATTATAAACACCAAGAGTGAACAAATACTGCACCTTCTTGCATGTTTGTGCAGTACTTCTGTGACTATCAACATGAAACCCTTGGGGAATGTCTGTACAGGCAGTATCTTAATCCTCTGGCTTGTTTTGAGGTCCTTATTCCCTCATGCATGTATTCACTCTTGGGTGCTGCTTTTGTTGCGAACCATTTAGCTCTTTCTGAGACAGACTCTCTGTGCAGGCCTGGGGGTATCTCGCTGCAGGAGCCCTCCCCAGTGTGCAGAGTGCAGGAGACCAGGCCAGGTCTAGCTTTCTCTGTCCTGTACAGTCCTTGCTCTCCTGGAAAGACTTGCACCTTCAAATGCAAGGCACATAGTACACACACTCGGATTCATGCCAAAAAACCTATCACCCTCATGGCCTGCAAGAAAGGCATCAAGTTGTTTTAAATGCTTTGGGGAAAAATCCTCACAACAGAAACCAAATCTAGAAACAAATTATAGTCATGTGCTATGACCACATGATCATCTTGAGAAGTCCAGAGAAGACTTGGACAAACACCTAGGCTAAAGCAGGCTAGTGCTGAGCAGTGTGCATAAAAACACTCTGACCATTTCATTTAGGGACTAGGGGCTACTTCCAGATTGGATAGGTTTAGCACTAAACGTATATTCATAGCTCCTGCTTACATGTTTGTAGTCACTTCCATAGCTCCAAGCAGAATTGGGCACAGAGGATGGTTTTTGACTTCAAGTGGTGTGTTAATGCCAGAAGTAGGTTAGCAAGGACTATCTGTCTAGGAATCCTACAGGTATTGTTAGTGTTGAAAAATGGGAAAGGGAAGAGAGGAAAGCTATGATTTACTGTAGCACACTGCTAAAACAGAATCAACTTCAGCTGCTGCAAAGCTGACAAATCGATATGAAAGGCTTCTGAAATCAGACTTCAGTGAAAATATTTTATTAAGATACTTTAGAACAGTTTGGAAAGACTTTTTTTTTCCTTGGAAACAAGTGGAACGTTCTTTTGTACTATTACATTTCTTTTTATTAGGATTACAACTTTATTATCAACTAAAATTTGTTAATAACTAGGCAAGATTATTAACCATCTCTAAAAGATGGTTAGAGACTGTCCTGGTCCTAAAGACATGCAGGCCTATTTAGATGAATCCGATGGGAAATTGCCACAAGGATTAAGTGATTTGCACGGGGCTGTAGTGAATCAGTAGCAAAACAAGATATGAAAGCCTGGTTTGTGAATTTGAAATCTTTATCGATCTAATTATGTTTCAAGGTAAGTTACCTAACAGCTGTATGAAGTGGGTGTGGTTTAACTACAGACATGCATTTCTGGTCATTTGTTTCCAATGAAAAGTCATACTGAAAGTGTATTTTAAAGACTGAGGATGGGCTGAGATATATGCTCTTCTGAGACACAAAGAGGCACAAGGCACACTTATTTTCATACTTAGATGACAAGGAATTTATATTAATTCATTAAACAACAGCCACCTAAATAATCTCATTGCTGAAAGATTTTACTGAGGGTGGTTTTGTTTCCTTAGGCCTGGGAGGAGATCAGACCAGTGCAGAATGCAGCTCAGCACTTTCAGCTCTGCTTCATGGTTTAGGCAGGTTAATCATGCCTTGGGATGTTAGCCAACCAATCTGATTACTGAGTTACTTATTTATTCGATACTTATTTTTTTTAAATCCCAGGCAGATTAAAATTTGGCAAACATTGGCTGCTAGAGTGAGTGATGCACAGAGGATCATAAATGGAGCAAAATTAATCCAACTTCCTTTTGGAAACTTTTCAAATATGCATATTAAAACATGCTTAAATCACAATGAATATAAAATTAATGTTCACAAAAACACAATGCCCATTTACAACCTATGTTCCCTATAAATCCATAGTTTACAAGGTATGTAAATCTTATGCAGGCCCACCTCCACAGTAATTCAAAACTAAGAGAATTTGCTGTATGCCAGAAGCTACTCCATATTTCTCTGCAGGACATTTCGCTAAAAGAAATCCTCCAAGAGAATCTGCACTGTGAGGCAGGATAAAGATTTATTCAGCCCTTAAGGAGGGACAGCTTTAGAAATGCTTCATTCACATGACAGACGTTAGTTTTTACATTTAGTAACTGCAGAATAGCTCTGCCTTGCCCCTCCCAAGCCTTAAGGTGCCTCCAGATCCCTATTCCCTCCTCTTCCAGAGACCTTTTATTCCAGCTCTTAAAATTATTTCAAGGAGTAGCTGTCAGTTCATACTAAATATCCTTCCCCCTAGCTCCTAGCATGCTTAGATGTGGAATATATTTGTAGCTTTGGGAAAGAAAATGGAGAACAATGCAGTAGGCGAAGCTAGCTTTCTGCCTTGGGAGATGATCTGCTTGTGCTTAGAGTCCCGTGTGAGTCCAGCTCCTTGGAAACAAGCCTATGTCACTCAGCGAGTTGCTGGTTACTCGGTTGTTATTGTAAAGGAAAAAAAATGAAGAAAATTTTCTGAAGAAAGGTCTCTTAGATTTCCATTTTTATTTGTAAACTTCTGTATTTGTACATTCTTATAACCTACAGAGTCAAGGGATTCTTGTTTTTAAACATTTTTTTAAGAGCTCCTGGGCTGAGAGCCAGAATGTCAAGCTTCTACCTACATGATTATGGTTTTTTAATTGTAAAAACCAAATATACCTGCATCAATCCTGAAAAAAACATTTAGAATATAAATGCTGAGGTGGTTCAGATTAGACTGGGAAAACATCCCAAATTTTGTAGGGTGCTTTTGCCTACAAAGAATGAAAATTTCATAAAAATAAATAAAGGGCATGGTGGTATGTCTGAAGGAAATATCTGAGTGCATGGTACCCCTTTAAAAAGTCATTAACACTTACATGCTTCTTGTGATTTCATTTATCACTTCTGCTCTATTCTACTTGTTTTTTCCCCTTAACCTTAAGTGGCTCACCTGTGCAATTAGTCCTACTGTCTGCTATGATAATTGTCTGGGTTTTTTTTTGGGGGGGTGGGGGCATTTTGGTTTGGGTCTGGGTTTTTTGGGGGGAGAAGGGAAGGGGCTGCGTTGTTTTGGTTTTTGTGTGGTGTGTTTGGTTTTGGGGTTGTTTGGGGTTTTTTTTGTGGGTGGATATTTTTGTTTTGCTGTTGCTGGAGTGGGTTTTTTTGGTGTTTTATTTTTTTAAGGCGTGTGTAAAATGCCCCAGAGACTGAGTTCCTTACTTAATGCAAGCATTTCTCTTGGTGGTGTTGAGCCAGAATCACTATTGTTGTCATGGCAAGGTTGTTCTGATCCCCTTCAGAGTGGCTTTTAGTATCTTTATTTTTCTTCTTCCAGGCACAAGAAGTTAATGCAAGTGTAAACTACCACCTGGTAATAGTGGTAAACCAAGTATTGAAAGTAGCATGACCATGCTTTCTTTGAAGCCAGAGTTTTTCAAGTAGGATTTTGCTTGGTACCATGTTCAGTGCTTTTACTGGAGGGTCAAAGTGCTTTTCTGTCCTTTTCTCTCTTAGGTTAAAACCTGATTTTCCATTTAGAGGCCCTTTTTTCTCCATGTAGAGGCAGGGCCACTGACTGGGCCAGGTGGGTTTTTTTGTTTGATTAGTTTTGAGTCTCCTCCCTGCACTAGGACAAACTCCAGAAAGAGCAAGAGGCCTTTCTCCAAGAGACTGGTGTTGCTAGTGGCATAAACCAAGAGCAGTATCCTCCTCCTGCAAATATGGACAAACAAATGGCAGGAGTGAAAGTGTTGGAGTAAGGAGGCAGGCAGGAACTAGGCTGGAGAAAGCACAGGGGCTGAGACAGTGAGTAGCTTTAAGAATAATGTTCTTTTCTTTATAACTGCTCATTCTCTTTCTTCTTTTATATGAAAGCAGGTTCTTGATGGTAATGTTTTTATTTCAAGAGTTCAAACACTGGGCCTCTGTTATGTTAAACACTGTATGGACAGTTCAGTTAAGTTTAAATTGCAATTAAAAGCGTGACTGCCACATATGCACCTAATCCTGAGCCAACTTCAAATTGGGCAGCTTGAGCAGTCAGAGCAGTGTGGAGCTCCATGCAGGTCAATCACACATGGCTGTATTCACAACGCCCTGGAAGGATTTTGGTGCCTGCACAGAACTTCATGCTGTTTCATACAGAGGAATCAGCTTGTTTGCGTTCTGCTTGTCACCATGTAGTAGCATTTGCTGTGGAGATGGTGAGTACACCAGGCAGTCTAGTCTCTTGCAGGTGAGTCATATCCTGATGCCTCCAATCTCTTCGTTAGGGATAATGAGGTTGTGCTACCTCATGGACTTTTTTCTTTGAGCAGATTCTGTGCCGCAGTAAAAAGTTGATGTTTGAATCTCATATTCAGCAATCTCTCAGGGTTTGTTTGACTGTATAACCTCAGGTATATTGTGTCTGAAGTTATTATGTGTGGGGAAAATGAACCTTTGAGGAGCACGGTACTCTGAGCAGCATAAAGCTCGTGCTGTTCTGTGCACTTTGTGTGCAGTAGCGCCAGGAGATGAGCTCAGAGGATTTAGGAATCTATCTGTTCTGCAGAAGAGGAAAATATAATTTATGCAAGAATTAGGGAAAGGGAGCAAGGTAACATACAGTTAAGTTAGGACCTGAATGAAATTCAAATACAGATATGTCATTAAAGTCATTTCCACCTCTCTGGGTGCTGCCCTTGCCTTTATTTCACACTTCTGTATGAGGAGTAAAAGCAGAAGAGAACTAGTGTGACAGCATGTAACAAGGAATAGGGTTTCTGCTAGAAATGCCTTTTTGAGTACTTGCATTGTAGATGCCATGTTCCCAGTTCACATTATATTGAAGTCTGCACACTAAGTCAGGAGTTTGCTTCTAACCAAGCTCTTTTTTTTGGTTCAATACTGAGGAAAGGGGTGGGGAAAAGGTGGTGTGGACTTTATATCTGCATAGATTGATTTCTAAATATTTTTTTTCTCCTTATAAAGACACTACTCACCTGCCTTTCAGTTGCATGGAAAAATGACTGGGTGTCCTGGTTTTGGCTGGGATAGAGTTAATTTTCTTCCTAGTAGCAGGCATAGTGCTGTGTTTTGGATTTAGTAGGAGAAGAATGCTGATAACACACTGATGTTTTAGTTGTTGCTAAGTACTGCTTATGCTAGTCAAGGACTTTTCAGCTTCCCATGCTCTGCCAGGTGCACAAGAAACTGGGAGGAGGCACAGCCAGAACAGTTGATCCAAACTGACCAAAGGGCTATTCCATACCATATGACGTCATGCTCAGTATATAAACTGGGGGGGGGGTTGGCTGGGGAGCAGCAATTGCTGCTTGGGAACTGTCTGGGTATTGGTCAGCGGGTGGTGAGCAATTGCATTGTGCATCATTTGCTTTGTATATTATTGTTATTATCATCATTACTATTTTAATTTATTTCAATTATTAAACTCTTTTTATCTCAACCTGGGAGTGTTTCTCACTCTTACTCCTCCGATTCTCTCCCCCATCCCATCGGGGTAGGGGGAGTGAGTGAGCGGCTGCGTGGTGCTTAGTTGCTGGCTGGGGCTAAACCACGACACTGGGTTTAGTCTGCTGATGACAGGCAGTTCTTATCCAGTGGAAAACTATACCTGCTGGCAGAACTGGGTCTTGGGGAGTTCCTGCCAGCTGCGTGCTGCAAATAAGCATTGTGGATTTTAATAAGCAGTTCCATGCCCACATAAATCAGATATCTGGAAGTAACATTGCTGCTGCTGCTGCCCATCAGTTCAGAACATAGTCATTCACAAAGTGGTGCGCTTCCTCCAATCCATAAACGTACTTATCCTGAAAGGAACATGTCCCCCAGTACACACTTTGCCAACATCACTGACGGGTGATGTAAAAGGTAGTTCTTGTATGTTGGTGATAAGTGAATAATCTGCCATATAAAGCAGTCTAGTTCAAACTCAGAACCTGCTTTAAAAAAAAATATTCATCAGCCACTTTCCAATATCAGATTTTCTAATCTCTGAGCTAGTCCTTGAACCTTTCCCTCTATGCAAACAGGAGAATAATAAACATAATTAAAGCCATCATCTTTCAGTGTTCCTTTCTGCATTTAAATAACTTCATTTTTACAAAACATCAGTTCCTTCCTCCTTATTTCTCAAGAGGCTGCCAATCAGAATATCACATTTTACTGTAGGCAGTTTTAAGAAGTAAAAAATAAAGTATCTGTAAAAGCAATATTATCAAGTATGTGGCAGATCGTGTTTGGCGGAATAAAATAAAATCCACCCCTACATTGGTAATGTTGCTGTTACCAATGGCAGAGTAGCATATTTTGTCATCTTTGTGAGCTGAGTTGCTATAGTGGTTGCAGAGGAGAAGCAAGAAGGGGGCGGTTTACTGCCCCAAAAGGGTGTCTTTGCTGAAGAAAAAATGACCTTTGGATACCCCTTTATTCCTTATTATGTGGAAGGATATCATGAAGGGAAAGGGCAAATTCTTGTAACGTAGGCCATAGCCTTACAGCAACCATTTTGTGTAGTCTGTCTTTAAGATATTAAATATGCCAGTGCTTTTTAAAGCTCAGCTAATTTCCAAGGCATAAAAGTTCAAGTCACTAAGTATTTTCAGCATCCTCTTTCCAATGAATTGTACTTGAGATGCTTTTAAAGGCAGTGGGTCTTTCATAGAAATGTTTAGCACAGCTCCCTTGCAAGCAAGGCCTAGTCAGGATGCCTCAGGCACTGATGCCTGCACCACCCAGCACCTATAGTGTCTCAAAAATATAAACCTTCTTACACTCTCTGAAAAATATGAAGTTCTTCTACCTAAGCAGAGCCCAGACTGCATTCTCACCTCTGACTGGCATGTCTTACTGGTCCTATTTCCAACACACTTGGAAAGTGAGCAGCAGCACACAGGGCCGTGTATGACCTGCACCCAAGAGATGAGGAGGAGGTGGGTAGTGGGTGAGAACTGCAGTCTGGGTTTCATTGAGGGTAAAATCTTCTGTATTTTTCTGCCTTTCCAAATAACTAGGATCATACAGTAAAGGAGAAGCACATGGCAGGGTTGTTTCCCTGTGAGCTGGAGGCACTGCTGGTTTCTTCTCAGTCCTGCAGGTCTCTCCAGGTTCGTTACCTATCTGCCCATCTCAAACAGCTGAGACCTTTGTTCAGTTCAACCTTGCAAAGGCTTTAGGATCCTCTGGATGAAAGGGGGTGTGCCCAAATAAGCAGTACAATAACAAATCCAAAGGCATTTGCTGACTTTCTAGGCCACACGTTTAAAGAGCCCTTGTCTCAGCTTACATTTTTGCAGAATGAAGGTTACAGGTCTAAATACTGGCCTTCCCTATTCTCAGAGGAATTATGTGTACCTGGTAGCAACAACATCAGTAATTTAATACCTGCGACACATGGGTCTGTTTTTAAAAAATGGCTCTTTAATCAGTGATGGAGACAGCTCTGTCTTTGCTCAGTGAGTTATTTTCACCATCTGTCTGTTTAAAGCCCTGGGTGACTGCAGACAAATCCTTAACTTCAGGCTGCATGATGACTGCTGAACAGCAAGTTCGGCATTTTTTCTCATGAGCTTTATGGAGGGTGGTAGGTCAGCAGCCGTGGGAAGTCCAGTAATAGCTGGAAGGTGACTATGAGACTTGTTTCACTCAAGTCAGTTGTCTTGTAGAGAATCATCCCTTTGGGGCTTCATCCGAGAAGGTGTACAGCAGAACAGAACTCTGGCTAATGATGGTGCAGGTTGTCTGATTTCTTCTTAAAGAATTTGGGTAAAAATGAAACATAGACACTAACTTTAAAAATGGCTAACTCGGCTCTGGCAGCTTCCCAGGTTAGTAGTTGACACTGAATACCACTAACTCTCCCAGTGAACCTTTCCTATTCCTAGAGCAGGTTTGAGCTTTGCGGATGGCTGATGTTAACATACAGGTAGTAGAGCTTATTGAGTATCTTCCTTTGTGTGTTAGCTCATAATTTACTTCAAACCAGGCTTTCTGTGATCTACCATTGCATCTTCTTTTAATAGAAACATCCTTTAAGATTAAGAGGATATGCCTAGTGCTGCCTTCTGAGCTGTGTCTGAAAGGTGTCTGCATCCAGGGGTTAAATAAAAGTGATGATGCTGCCCTTCAACTCGGTCATGTGAGGTTTCTGTCAGTTGCGAGTCCTCTAATTTCATTACTCATCAAGCTGCTGAAATTGATTTTGGTTCTCCAGCTGTTAGCAAGGGTAAAATTACATTTTTACTAGATTTCTGGCTTTCAGCAAATTAACATGAAACCAGTCAGGATTCTTCAGAGGAGAATAGGAAGTGGAACAATTAGCCAAGCCATAAAAATCTAACTTAAAGAAAAAAAGCTGCCAAAATACAAGGCCAATTCTCTCTTTAAAAGTTCTGTATCAGTGTAGTTCCACTAATGTGAATTATTGGTGTAAACAAATATAGAAAAGGTCTTTGGTCCCTTTCGGCAGCATGAATTTTAATATATTTTCTCCAATTAATAGGAATATTTTGCTTTGAGTTCTTATTAGGTGCAGATTGCTTTAACCACTCACAGAATCTCTTGCAGATGATGCCCGTGGACTTCCATTGCTTCAGGGATGCTCCCCGTGCTTGAAAACTAAAATGAATTTGGGACCTTCTTATGTAGAAACTGCAGACTTGTTACCCCAAATGGTATTGTGCCTTTTGTTAGATGGAGTTATTCACAGTCAGTCCCAGCTTAGCTTTTGGGTTTTGGGACACTTGTAACTGTTGAACGCTTTAGTTGTGCAGGAAAATACCCCCTTTGTTGGCATATCTCCTGTTTTCCACGCCTTGGTGGATAGTATGTGAAGGAAAGCACCTGCCTGCTTTTTTCATCATCATATTTTGACTCACCCTTTTTTTACTCTTTGTAGACTGTCCTGAGGTGACCTTTGCTTCCTCCAGTCTCTCTGTTTTTGACCTGTGTCTGTGCTTTGTTCTCCCATGAGCTGTCCATCCCCACAAGTTTTGCTGCTGCCCTTCACCACCACTGCTGCCATTTCCTCGCATTCTTTATCAGGAAGATAGAGGAATTGTCCTGTCCCTCTTCCTCTTTCTAAGAATATCTAGCCTCTGGATGTAGGTCTGTCTCCCAGGTGGTAGATTCTTATGTCACTGAGATGCCAGTCTTAGCCTTTACTACATGGGTCATTTCTCTGTCATGAGGTACCTCAAGTGCCATGTTATCCTTGTTTCCAATGTCAAAACTTCAGAGGAATTGCCAGCATATATTACTTTTTCTGTTTTCACTCCTTCACCTGCCCCCTTTGCTCAGCAGTATCCATCTCTCATTTTATCCCTGAAACTCTCCCCCAGCCCACACCCCCACCCCTCTTTTTCTTTTTCTTTTCTGCTCCTTGGGGCACATATGTGCCATTTAGTTTTGGGCTCTCTTTGAGAACTTGTTTCTGCAAGTGTCCCCTTCCTCAACTGTACTCTATAAAAGAAGAAATAAAAAATAATTTCCTCAGCATCCCTGATTTAACACATACCCCTGGGGGAAAATGTGCTCTCCCCCATTTAAACAAATGAAAAAAATGGTTTAGTGGGATGGAAGGAGGGGGTTAGGTGGCACAGGGTCCCAGCTAGGGAAGGGGAGGCAACCTGCTTTCAAGTACCTGAGACTTGGGATTCCAAAGCCCAGGAAGACAGGTTTCTTTTTTACCTGATGGCCAACTCCATCTAAAATCTGAGTGATAATTTCAGCCTTGCCAGAACACATTCAGTGAAGCCAGTCCAGAAATACTCAAAAGTGTTTGCCTTTGGTCCCAGACCTGTGCAGGGTTGCAGAGATGACAAAAGCATCACATCGCCTGATGTGTGGTCAGGAGTCCTGGATGAAGACATGTCCTTAGTAAGCCACTCGTCTCTAATAATGTTGTCACGTATGGGCAGTAACTTTTCTTAAAACAGTGAGGTGTTTTCAGCTAAAATATTAACGGGCCATTTTTTGCTTTTTATGCACCAACATTGACATCTAGTGGTCCCTAGAGTTATTGCAGATGCCTGACACACTATCTTCTGCAAAAGTCCTTAAGTCCTTACAGGGTTTTCTCAGTAATTCCCTACCAGTGATGAGGACGGGTAACCTGCCTGCCATTCACATGATTTTTTAGATTTTGAAGAGGAAGTAACAGAGAATATCGTATTTTTCCTAAGTCTGTGATTTTAAACCCTCAAAATATGTGTTTCTGTAATAGGGCTTTTTTGGAGGTTTTGGTGTTTGTTTTGGCTCTTTTTTGCTGGTTTTGTTTTGTTTTGTTTTGTTTGGTTTGGTTTTTTTTTTCTTGGTGGTTGTTGTTGTTTTTGTTGGGCACTTTCTAGGGTTTTTAACCTCTTTTGTGAGGGAAGTGAAGCAAAATAGCCTCCCAGGATGGGGCTGGAGATGAGGGGCTGAAGAACCAGTACTGAAAAATGGTGGAGGGGTGTGACAGGAAGGGAAAGGGGAGCCTGACCATGGCCAGGCTTGGCCTGGGCCTGCAGTCCCACATGGGTGGCAGGAGGAGGGCTGAGGAAGGGGTGAAGCAGATCCAGTGGGTGGGTTGTGCCTGGTGGGTTGGGATGTTTGGTAACGTCCTCCAAATCCTTCCTGAAAGGTGTGCTGGCTGTGGAAAGAGGCAGCTGGTGTGGAGCAGGTGAAGCCTGGGCCCTCAGTGCAGAGCGGTATATTCCCCCTCGGTGTGGTGTGGAGGGTCCCCTCCTCAGTGTGGGGTAACCCCTCGGTGGAGGGTGGTGTGCTCCCCGCACAGTGTGGGGCAGTGGGTGCCCCTCAGTGCGGGACAGGCCTCCTCTGAGCTGTTCACCAGAGACTCCTGCACAGCACAGGGCTGAGGTGGGGAGTACGAGACGTGGCAGGGACCGGCATGGAGCTGTGGAGAGTGCCTGAGGGAAGCTGGGATGCGACACGAGAGGCCTGGTCTGGGAGCACATGAGGTAATGGCCAAATGCTGGTAAGTTGAGAAGAGGAAATGGGGGGCCAGGGCTGTGTGATGTGAGGGACAGGCTGGGGAGCCGAAGAGAGAGGGCCATGGGCAGCCAAGAGCTTAGAGAAAAGCTGCTATAAATTTATCTTCTCAGTGGTTAAAAGAGATCCTGGGTTAACAGATTTGAGGAGAGGCATGTGGGTGTGCACTGTCCTGCCCTGACAGGAGCGGGCAAAGCCAGTGGGAGTCGTACACACACAACCAAGCACCTCAAAACCCCACCAAAATGGGTGGCATCCCTTCCCCTTGGCTTGTGCAACAGCTGCCATGACATACTGACTTGGACTGAGGCGTTTGGTATTTCTGGAGTGCTTTTCAATCTTAGCCATGCTTTTAATGTTATAGTGTTGAATATAGGTAGTGTAAATTTAGCATAAATGAGTCTAGCCATAGAAGTTCTTGACTCAGAGGAATATGGCCACACAGGTCTTGTCAGAATTGGGCTGTACTTGCCAGGCTGTGAGGCTGCATGTATAATTGCTTCATCCGTTTCTTTGAGATAGGCATGTGCCAAATACGCTGCTGACCCTGGCACATAATTTTTTTCACTAACAAATGAAAATACTGAGGGGACAAAGGAGGTATTTCTAAAGGAAAATTTCACTATAAACTTTAAAAATTAAATCTGCTGATTCAGGATAACTGGTATGTCCTGCTTCCTTAAAACTGTCACCTTGTGTTACGCACAAGATGTGACCTCTGAGCATGCATCACCAGAACAAGCCAGATTACATCTAGTCACGTCAGAGGTTTCAGAAGTCGCTCTGAAACAGGCAAACCAAGACAAATTGTGCAGTCTCAGTGACACCCAGCCAGTTGCATGTACCCAATTCCTTCAGCATTTATGCAATCTTTACTCACTCAGATTTATACCAAGTAAAAATTTGTCTGTTCAAAATGATACAAGTTCAAAGCTATTCCAGGTTTCAAATGCAGAGTGTCAGTTTCAGCAGTAATAACACAAACAGAAACTCATTGGTACTATTTAGTTTGTTAATGCCCACTATCTTAGTCTTACGAGTAGCATATTAACCTGGGAGAGGTCGGTGCTGGGCTCTGTTCCCAACTGCCAGTGCCCTGCTGCATGAACCCATGCTGTCAGTGCCTGCCCTTCCCTCTTAGTGCTTATCTTACAAAATGGTATTGTTAAGCCTGGGTTTGAGTGGGTGAATGATGACAGCTCAGACTCTTCAGGCCTTTATTCTCTGGATCTTTGGGGAAAGCAGAACTGGACCTGCTTCAAACCTTTTTATCCCCAGTATGCCTAGCAGAGCAACAAATTCAATTGTGTGGGCCAAGATAAAGAACTACTTCCAGCATCCTGGAGTCCACCCAAAGAACACCCATTCCTTGCTTTTTTATAATCAGAGGGTTCAGCAACTCTGGCAAGAAGCCATGAGGAGAAAAGTAGTAACTCAAGTCAGTCAGTCCCAGGCTTGTTGGACAAGCCAAAAGCAGTACCTTACAACATAGGTGAAAGAGGGAAGTTATGGCCCACCTGTTCCCAGCAGTTTGCTCTTTCAGTTGCATTTTCTCAGTTTGTCAAAGTAGTATTGTCTTGTTGACTTTTACCAGAGAGTTGCAGGACCTATTACATAAGGGAAATTATTATCTCTTATGGATAAATGCAAGCTGAGTACACAAGGAGCAAAATTCTAGACAAATATGGAACCAAATACTTATATGATATGTAGAAACCATAGATACCATATAATATAGATACCATATCCTATGGTATATAGTACCATAATTTAGTTTGTGGCTGCAGGAGAAAGGCAGATCTCAAAGGCTAGAAAACAAAGTGACTGGAGCTTTAGAGTTGTGTATGAAAAAGGGAAGGTGAGAAATATACACTGTTGATGTCAATCTGGTTTTGTCATGTTTTCCAAGATGATGCTCATTTAGAGAATTAAAGCTACTCATTATGGAGGGAAACAACCTTCCCACAGTGGCTGTGCTCTCATCCAGAAAAGTGCAGTCCTCAAAAGGACTTCAAGTAGTTTACAAAATTCAGCACACATTAAGAGCAGCAAAGAAAATTCATCATACAGGTAAAAGATTCAGTATCCAAGAAGTAAAAAGAAAACAGATTGTAAGTGTTTGGATTGCAAAGCCTTTGTATGAGGCTAAGAGATTAAAACAGAGTAGTTAATCATATAGTTTCTTATGACTTATAGTCACTCACAGCAGCACTGACAGTGAAGTTTGGGTGCCACTATGCAGCATTAAAGTGCTTTACAGTGTTTCTCTCTACCTACCTACACTGCATGCACAGCTGTGATAATTATGTGCATGCTCCGCATTCAGATCTTGTTAAATGAGGAGTCATGAGCTGTGGGAGCATGCTCCTAGGTAAGTGTAGTTGTGTTTAGAGCAGGTGGAGATTTGCATGCATACAGCATCCAGCCAGTTATTCTGCTGACCTCACTCAGGCCAGCATCAGGCCAGTACTAATTTTTTATTTATATTTGAAGATGCTATTCAATGTCTAAAGACTCTCTAATCTCATTAACATACTCAAAGCCACCATTCTGTACAGCCATACTCTTATTTTAGGATCTCTGCTCATTAAGGAACCAAAATAACACTCTGACACTATCTTTAAAAGCAAATTCTCAGCACCTGTGTACAAGCAGTTCATAGGAAACCCATCGTCTTAAGTCACCTACTATTTATATGCTGTATGTTGGCTGCACATAAACATGGCTAATTTACACATGGATAATATGTCCAAAGAACTTCTCTCATTCTGTTGAGACCTACTGATGAATGTGACCTCTGATCACAATTCATTTTCCAGGAGGACTTGAAACTGCTATTTAACTTACCTAAGTAATTTCTCGTTCTTCCTGAGGCACGTCATCAAAAGACTTCCTTCTTACTTATAAATATAGGAAAGGGTGTGAAAAGGACTTGGACATTGATATATATATGGGATTGTATGTTCCATTCAAGATCATTGTCTTTTGTATGATTAAAAATAAATCATAACTACTTGTAAACAATTAATTCAATTTCCTTTATTACAGTGTAATTTAATTTCTCTTTGCTGTGCATTTCCATAATATTATTGTTTTAGTCTCTCTTCATAATACATTGGTTTACCCCTGCTCCCCCAAGATCCCCTTCTGTTTTCTCTCAGTGGAAATAATATACTGTGGACCATCCCTTTGTAAACAGTAGCACTGCTATCTGTTTATTGCCAAAACCTGCTTTATAGATGGGGCTTGCCCATTGTCACATTGTCCCTGGGTAAAAATGCTGTTTCAATCACTCTAGTCTGTGCTGGTTTGACTGATCTACTCTTTCTTGAAGGTTTTCTGTTCTACAGCTCATTCGGCATGTAAGATGTGTTTAACATGAGCTGGTAGATGGTATCATCAGATCAGCAAGCGTTTATCCCCGCACTGAGGCAGGTTCCAAATTTGTGTCACTGGGAGGGACAGGAGTGCCAGCAGAAGGTAGGGGGTATTTGACTTCCTTGGCTACCTGTCTCATGAAACCAGATCTGCTGGACTCTTGGAGATCTGCTGTGTTGCGAGAGCTTCCTTCCTTTGCCCAGGTCCTGGCCATCACCCTTGGAAGCGTGTTCACTTGGTGGTGGTTTGACTTGCTGTCAAACACTCCTGCTGTGAATTTTCCTCATCAGGTTTTCAGGGGCAGCCTGATCTTCACTGGGGAAAGCTTGCAGAAGGGCAAATGGCAGTTAGAGAGCTGGCCAAGTGGCTCCATTTATGCCTTTCAGAATCTCTTTTAAAATTATTATAAGAGTAGTCTTCATCCTTCCCTTTCTTGACCACAAACTCAGACCCCAAGGAGTTCCCCAGATGTATCCACTGGCCATAAGTGTGGACAGGAAGGCATACCCCACATGTATTTATGAGAGAAATGCTGCAAATTATTTACCTATTAAAGCTACAGACTTTTCTGAGAAAAGTTAGTGTTCCAAGAAATTCCTCAGTTCCACTGAAAGGAGGGAAAAAAAATAAACCATTGGGTTCAGCTCCATCACGGGATGTAAATCTCTACCAGCAAAGAAACCATCTGGCTCTATGTTAATCCAGGATAGCTTAATGTGAGACAAAGGAGCCCTTTTCCAGCTGTTATCTGTGCAGGTTCACCTGCAGCAGTTGCATCCAAAATCTTTCTTTAAGGTTTCCTGTCTTGGTGACTCCTCTCAGACAGTTATCGCTCAAGTTCTCCAGACTGGACATGCTTATTTGCTTAGGTAGTATCTTAATTGCAGGCAGATTCTGAGCTTTGGGCACTGCTTATCTTGCCCCGGTTTGCCTCGCAAAGCCATTCTAGTCTTTCACCCTCCATGCTCTGAGACTTCCTGATGAGCTTTCTCTATTACTTGGGTATCCTGAAGACCTACTGGGTACAAGAGATGTAAACAGTTAGGAAGCAAGTGGAAAATACCACTAGGAAACAATGGGGTCTAAATGCTCCTGGGGAAGCTGGATATATTGTTACTGGGATGTTGCCCAATCCTGTCACTTAACCCTGACCCATTTTCAGGGCTCCAGAGACCTGCCTGGGGGCATGAATAACTGGTTCCCTAAGAGTGCTCTACATTGTAGCATTAAATCTGATAGTAAACATAGCAGTCCCATGTGTCATATGGTCCAGATCTCAGGTGAGATCACTTTTTCTCCTTTTTGCTAAAGACTAAGGTACACACATCTTTTTGTTATTAAGGAAACATTCCTTCTGAATGGGACCAAGACTGCTGTGTGCTCCTGTGAATGGCTATCACTAGCTGAAATAGCAGCAAACCAACTCTGTCAGCTGATTGCAAAAGGACAGGAAGGGAGTTTTCTTGCAGATGTGGGACTTTAACATAGCTTTGCAGAAGCAAGGCTAATTTTCTTTATTTTAGCAACAATTACATTTCCCTAATTCAGTTTCTCTGTGTGTGTAGGTATATATGTGTTACTGTAGTCACACACACATACTTGTGTGACATATTGTTCAAAGGAGTGATTACTTTTCATTTAAATGATTGCTTTTTGTTGCCTGCTTGTGCTGCTTTGGCAGGTATTCTGTAAGGCTATGCTGCAGAGTCTTGTGAGTCAGAGTTTTATAATCAGTCTGTGCACAGGCTGTGCAACAGTAGCTAGTCAATCTAGCCTGTTGTGTGCGTCATTTAGTCCTCTCTTGCATACATAAATGGGAGATGAAAAATGTCACCTGTTGTTCCTCAGTAACTCTGGAACTGTGATGTGTCTTTGTGATCTATCGATTAAGACAAAGGGCTGCATTACAGTGCTCTGGGAAAAGAAACATTGACTAGAGATGCAGATACATTATCTCCCTTTATCAGATAGGAATGCAGTCGGATGTGATTATGCTCAGCCAGGAATAATCCAATATCTGAAAGCATGAGAGACACCTTTAAATTCCCTACTTTGAGAGAGAGAGAGAGAGAAGCCCAGAACTGGTTTTTCCCTGCAAGAATAGTTTCTCTTTGATTGTAACTGAATAGGAAAATATTGTATCTTTCAGTTAGGTAATTAGGACTGCTGAATCCATTGACATTTGTTTACATCTCCCATATCATCTCTTTTCTGCTCCCTTCCTCTACTCAATATATTTCAACCCAGATGTATGTGTGTAGTGCAGATAATGCTAACAATCACACTGAGGCCTGTGTCTTAGCTTGCACTGCCAGAGCAAAGTTGTATGAGCTGTTTTCTGCGTACCCTTCACACACTGGGCATGGGTGCATGAAGTGCATTAGTACTTCCTGAATGTAAAATAGGAGGGAAGAGGTCAAATAGGCAGGAAAGAAGTGATTTATAGTTCTGAAGAGATATGATGTGCCATCCATGACTCTTACCCAATCCTCGTCTGGTGTATGTGAATATGATACCTCCTGACATATATTAATGCCCCTCCCCAACCTCTTCTAATGTCATTTATTCTGTCTCTGCTGCAGTCAGCAAGGCAATGGGCCTTCCTCCCACCAGAAGGAAAAAGCTAATCTCGCAGCCTTCTCCTCCCAAGGCCACAGTCAATGTCTCTCAGTGAATCAGCTGCCAAAGGATGTTCCCGCAAAAGTCTGTTCACGCCCTGTAACTTTTTTGTCTGTTAGCTAAATATAACATGGGTAATAATTTTACTGACACAAGGTAAATGGGCATAATTTTTCTTTACAGTGTCTCTGCTTGGGATGCTGTATTATATATGGCTTCAGAAAGGAGACATTTTTGTAAGGTATGTGCCTTGATGCTGTATTGCACCATGTTGTTATACATTGGTTAAATCAATACAGTGATGCAGTAAATACTTTCATATCAATTAATCTATTTTGTTTAAAAATATATATATTTCTAGGTATTTATATCTGATGCTATCTAGATCCATATTACTCCATCCTACTTCAACGTAAACCTTACCATTCTCATGTTTTGGGAGGACTTGAATTTGGGGGAAAAGAATTACTGATCTGGAATACAAAATGTTTGCATACAATTAATACAGAACAGATGATGCTGAATAAAACATTTAATGAAGTGCTCTTAAATATGGCTCTTTGGCAGCTTCATTTGCACTGTGCCCACTAGACCACTTCTCTTTCTCTTACCTTATAATGTAAGTTTCTACGTTCAGTGTCTTTATGCAGCTCCAAACAGCCATTAGATGTCTCAGTTCCACCTACCAGATACTTCCACCAATGTGCGACCCTGTAACAAAAAGTTCCTTTAGCTCAAGACTGAAGGCAAGCAACATTCAGTCTTAGAGGTTAGTCTGGCGAAGCTGAAACTGGGTGATTTTGTTTTCCAAAAATCATTTTCAGCTATGATTTAAATGATTTTTCAATCCATCTCTGCCCTAGAAAACAGCATTTATACTAAGTGTTACTGCCAATGTGATTGCTCTGTTCAAGAAAATAAAATCTTACGTAGGAAACATGACCTGGACAATTTATGTGTTCTGTGGCACAGACAGGATCAGGTTTCCTGCAGAAACGCAAGAGTGATGGATGTTTGGTTTTTTTTTTTTTTTTTAAAGTTTGTTACTCTGCAACCTGCTATTCAGTGTCCCAAGGGATTTGTCAGGAAGTGAGAGATACAGAATTCCTTCCTCTGTCTGGTTGCATTAACATCCTCAACTCCCACCTCGAAGGAGGATGCTTAAACTGCCAGACTAGTCCAGGCATGGGCAGTCCTCACCACTCATGCTGAACTCTGTAGTAAATAATTTTCATTAGGCCAGATAGAGGGGAAGGACTGAGCATGACTCTTAGAGAAGCCATTTAGGAGGAAAGATTTCAGTTCCCTGCTCCCAGGACTAGTTCTGTCCTTTTACAGTGCTAAGTTGTGTATTTACTTATAGCAGTTACTTATAGCAGGAGCCATGGAAACAGAGTTCAGATCACAGGACTCTTCCCTTTTGCAGGTAAGTTCTCTAATAACCTGCACTATGCACTCATACTCCCTTGCTGTCTCAGTAAAGTAATTGTTGAATAATGATCTGGCTCTAGCAAAGGGAGGTGAGTGTGACCACTCAGAATTAGCTGCCAGGTGGTGGTTAGGGCATGATGCGCTGAGTGAGAAGTGGAGACTGGAGCAGAATCATTGCTGGCATGAGTGGTCTAACCACTTGCATTTCCACCTCCACTTCCAAAAAAGTGTAATGTTCAGGGTTTTGAGAATAAAGGGGTAGGCATTTTTATTTGTAGAAAGTTCTGGACTGTGTTTCTAAGTGGATACCCTCACTTCAGTGCAAATCTTACTTATATGTTGTAGGAGAGCTGGGATTTAAGACATGCTGAGATGAGTTTTTATTGCACTGTTATCAGTAACTATAAACCAAGCATGACTTTAGGCAGCTTCCTGCTCAATTGCTGGCTGAGTTTGGACAGTGAATTTATAAACTCCTGTACCACATACTGAATCTATGAACCCAACTTAGGGTTTTAGTTTTCACTCTGGGGATCTAACTTTCTGCACTGCTGTATCCTTTTTGGATCTAGTTTAATCTAGTGCTGCTGTTGGGCTGTGTGTCTACTCTGAAATAAAGCATAGGTATGGTTCTACATTCAGTTAAATTATTCCTAGACTCAGAGAGACTCATCTGCAGTCTCTTGTTCTGGTAGTGGCTAGTAAAAAGCAGCTTAACACCTGCACAGGCATTTAATGTTCACGGTATGTCTAGGAACCTGCAGACAGCGGTTTCTCTGCTCTTCAAACAGACCAAAGATCACCATCTTGGATGTAGAGCTGTGTAGATGTGGGACTTACTAGTTCAGTCATCATGCCATACTAATATACTTATACACCTTCTAGACAGAAGCTTATGTTCAGCCAGCTCCAGACTATCAAGGTCCTTAAAGAATTGCTGTAATTCACATTTGTAATGTTCACCTTAAAAAGAACAAAACCGTATGTCTCTGATTCTTCTAATTATTTCATGTGCTTCCTTTTGGAGAAAGAGGAGTTCAGGTTTTTTACCCCTCCTAGAATATGAATGTAAACGTCCTAGAAAGGGAGAATTTCCTTAAGAAGGTGTTCCTTAGTGTGTTATTAACTCTGGAGTACTTGCCCTGCTGGAGGAATGAGAATTAATTGGCTGGCTGAGCTGAGAATGCTGGCAGCAGGAGATTCTTTGTCATGTCAAAGGCGATAAGCTCTGATATATTGCACACTACTACAACAAAGGATTTGGGGCAAAGAAATGGTGGTTTGTACAGTAGTTTTAACGTTTGAACCAGTGAAATGTTTTTTATACACACACACTGCTTTCCTTGCTTGTGTAAATGTTTTCAACATGTACTAAAAAACACAAATGTAACACTGTTATTGCTGAAGCTTTAGAGTAACAGAAGAGTCCACAAACATGAAAGTTAAAGGACTTATGTTAATTTGGCTTATTCTCAATGTTGAAAGATTGTGTAGATCCTGCATCTTCTGGATAAGCACTGTCTTGTTCAGGCAGGCTGCCCATTTCCAGTTACATAACCACATTCACAGAACCGGCTGTAGGCTTGAGTGAACTAATGCAAAAGGAATACGAACCTGCCTAATCCTGCTTCTATCTTTCAAAACTTATCTGGTGATATAAGCCCCCATGCTCTGCTGGGAATGGAGTCCTGGGAGTGCAGCATGCTGCCCTCAGCCAGGCTGGGGCCAGCAGGAGAGTCTGGTGGCCACTTTCCTACAATTTAGGAACCAGCCCAAGATGAAAAGAAACAGGAGGGTAGCACTGAGTAGTTTAAGGGGAGGGAGGCAAACTGTCTGGAGCAGTAGAGAAATAAGCCTTTGGTATAAAGGTTAACCAATCACAAAGAGGTGACATGAGCATCTTAAATCTTTAGCCAGACAGAGGCCCTGTACACAGGATTTGTACATGCCTGGAAAGCATGAAACCCATGTGAGATATACAGTGTGGTTGAGCAAAATATATGCTCATTTTCTCTGTAGGCCATCATCATACAAAAGAATGTACTTGTGTTCCTTTTTGATAATAAGTATCAGCCCTAAGACATTGAGGAAGCAAAAGTGCATGAAAATCAGATTCTTCACTACATAGTTTTAGATGAAAAGAAATGTAGATACAACTGTCAAAACATTGCAATAGTCTTCTCGGTGTTAGTATCCCTGGGAAACATAAAATTGAACCCTTTGGGATAACTACTGACTTGCCAACAAACCTAAAGAAGTTGTGACAATCTGCTACTGAGTTGCAAACAGTTTACCTCCTTCACTGTCCTTTCAGAAAGATGAGGGCTCTCAGAATAGTCTTTGGGCATATTTTAATAGACCACTTCAACTTGGGGAGGTGGGTAAACATTCCAGGTTGTAGTGTTAGCACACAGGTTGGTTAAAGTTCAGATAGGCGAGACATTATAGCAACAGATACAACTATTTTATCACAAAAATAAAAGAAACTTTTGGTGAATGACATTAGCAAAAATCTGGAGTCTTGAACATTAATTTGGCAAATGGGTTGCATGCATGGTTTGACTTTTTGTTTCCAAAAATACAGATGACACAAAATAGTAGCCATGTTGAATGATAACATGGAAAACAGATAAATGTGTCTAAAGGTATCAGCATGGATTTGTATTTTCCTAGCCTATTTATAGATACTTTGATATGAAATTTAAGTTCACCAAGATAAGCTGATGACAAACTGTTGAATTCTACTTCATCCGTCAGATGACATGCAGTCAGGTGTGTGGGCATAAAGAAGGGATGGGGGATGTTCCCCTAAAGAAGGTGCAATTCAAGAAGTCTTTTCTTAATTATCCTTTTTTCCTCCTTGAGTTTTACACAGTATCTTGCACATTTCCTTTCTGGTAAGAAGTACATATGATGGAGAGTGCATTCTCACTCAATTAGCATGGAGACAGTGGACACGGGGCTGCCCTTTCCTCTCTGCAGTTGGAATGAAACTGAGAACACTTCTGAGTAATGATTTGCAGTGCTTTTTATGTTTAGGAGTAGTGAGAGTTGACAAATTATTTGCTTCCCCCACTGACTTTATCAGTAAAGCTGTCCTAATTTGACTAAACGCCACGCTGTTTTTCGTAATACCAAGTGATGGGAAATGAACCAGAGGCATTCTGATTGAATGGGTGAGATTCACTAACGAGCTAGAAGACAATAATCTGTACAGTAGCTGGCATTTGCAGAATACTTACCATTTGGGAAAACCACACAGATTATAGCTTTTTACCATTATAGTAAAAAAATCAGTGTTCTGATTGTCTGGAGGAACTAATATTAAAGATCAGCACAGGTTTTTGGAAGTTTGTCACAATAACAATAATAATGGAGATTATTATTAACAGTTATTCAAAATTATTAAAGATGGCTCTGATCTCCCTCTCTATGTCCACTGATGGTAAATAAAGGGAATAGTTTTGCAGGTGGTTATAACTAAATTTAGTAACGTGGTTTTTTTCCTTCCCCTTTTCTGCACATCTGCGATTAAACATTAAATAGAGAATGTTTAGACATTCTCTTTGGAAAAAAGTGTGTCGTGGTGGGAGAGGAACGGGAAGCTGGTGCCCTGTTCTCCATTTCTTATTGTATATTGTATAATCTGGGTTCCAGGCACAACAGAAGTTTACCCAAAACAACAATTGTGTCAGTATGCAGGTACTGATGGCATTTCCTAATGGTTCACAAGGATCAATCAAAATATTTTAATGTTCTCAGCTAGAGCCCAATGCTACCCTCCCTTTATAGTTAGTTGTGTGAGATCAGAGAGAATCCCTTTATTATTTCAGCTACTCTGGTGACACTGAGAGGAAAACTTAGCTCACGGATTTCAAGTCTTTGTGATGTGGGCCTAAGCAAGACTTCAACTGAACCAGCTCAGTGTGCTGTCATGGAGGAAGTCTTGAATAAAATAATTCAGTTGATTGGAAGTGAAGTATTCAGAAATAGGAGGTAAAACAAGAACAGATTTTGACCTCTTTTAAGATATACATATATATTTTTTAGTACTATCCATCACCATGGTGTTGGAGTGCCCTCCACATGTCAACAGTGATGCTCCAGACTGTAAAGGTATATAGGAGTCTGACTCCTTTTTGGGTATCTGTTGCCATGCTTCTGTTGTGCTTCATGTGTCCTTTGGGCTTCCTTGTTCGTATTAGATCAATTATAATTATAACTGTGAAATCAGCCTTGCCCCAAGTATCTATTGTCTGTGCAAAAATCCTGCCTTCACTTGTATAACCATAAACATGTTCCATGAAGTTGTGACTTCTTGGGCAGGCAGGGGTGGCTAAGGCTTGGTCACTCCCATTTGACAGGAAATGCTGTGTTATGAACCAGAAATACAGTTTTGGGATTATCTAGACTGTCTATTCAAAACGTGCATTAGGTCCCTGTATGTTTTCCATACAATGAGCAGAAATGACGGCCTGTTTCATTAGAACAAGCTCCGGGCACAAGAATTTTTTGTCTGTCTGCTTCTCAAAGTCACTCTCGTAACTTCATCCTGTCTCCTCTTGCTGCATTTCAGCTGCAAGCCTCCATCTCGGCTCTTTGTTGTAGTTATTTCAGTTTTTACCAACTAACTTCTAAAATCCAAAATGCATAAGCAAATGTGGGAACTGGGAACAGAACTTAGTCTAGCCACACTTAGTCAGTGGCCCTAACCTCTTCAAAGTGAGTATGCTAAAAAGAGCTTGTCCACCTGTGAATCTTGGATTATGTACTGCTCAGTGTAGTGTATCTTGCACAGACTGGACAGCGGCCAAATACCCAGTTGTGTTGGGAAGGTGAGGGATATGACCTTCAACCTCTCTCTGGGAGACAACTGAGCTTATATATCCCACTTCTCAAAATCAGGCTACTGTAAAAATAATATCCACTACTGCTTATCAGAACTTTACAGAAACTGGTACTTATTTTGTAAGGAATGCAGTCTTGTCTCGGTGTGTTATGCATTCTTTAATAATACGTACTATCACAAGTCTCTTGCAGGACACAGGCAGAGAAATGGCTGAATTTTAGATCTTGACTAGGTGAAAGTCTCAGTGCAGGGTTAATTCTGACAGAGGCAGGAACCTCCAGGGAGCTTTAACGTAAAAAATGCAGTAGCCATGGAATGAGGCAACTAATATTCAGAGGAATGGAATGGTTCATAATTTTAGCCTTAGATACTGAAACTCCACTAAGATGTTTGCTTAGGGTTTGAATGGAAAGTGAGTGGCAGAAGCTGGAAGGAAAACCAGGGCATGGAGTCTCCACACTAAATCAGTTTGTTTTGTGCAATAAATAAAAACATATGGATGTGGAGGGTGTCAAATGCCACCTGGTCAGCAGAGTAACAGTTCGTATCCACACCCTACTTAAGTACTGATGTGGGCTGAATGCTAATGGGCATTTTATTGTTCACAGTGCTGCACAGTGCTGGGTATTATGAGCAATAAGCTCACAAGCTTCCAATGAGAAAGACTCTCATTATACTGCAGAACAAAATTAGTACTCTCCTAGGCTTTGTCAAAGTGGAACAAAGGTTCCCTACTATTGGTGTAGAAATAATTACCATTCATCTACTTGCTGTGGCTGAGGGAAGGATGGGTTTTTTTTTCTTTTTTAAACCCCTTCTCAGGGGGTAAAGTATCTGTAATGGCAAGGAACAAACTAACACTGACTGCTCACTTTACAGTCTCTCATTTTTTTTAATCATAAGAAATGGGGTATTTTGAGAATTAGAGATTTCATGGTGTTATAAAGACTTGAAAATGTGATTTAGAGGTTTAAAAAATTACAGAGTAGTTCAAGTCACTTATCTTCATTATTTAGAAACCAACTCATGGATTTATGACTAAGGTTAATGCAGGGGACAGGGGAAGAAGGTTTGACTCGTTAATTTTTAAGCTGGTGGTATGGACAGGAGCACTGTCTCTGTGTCCTGGTAGGTTTCTGGACTCAGGGGGACCTAACACATTGACCAATTAAGGCTCATAATAAGCTCTCATAGCAGAGCTATATGGCAAAGCAGCATGGTTGCTGTTTAAATGCAAACTTTCCATGGCTTAGTAAGAAAAATCACAAGTCTGGCTGAAACTCTCTAGATACTTTTTTTCTGACGATCATAAGGAATGGATTCCCACTACTAAGAGAGGATCTCAGTTTACACTTAGAAAGCAGTGGCTTTCCTGGTTTTCAAGAAAAATTTAAAGGCTCAAAACCAGGAGTGACGTAAAAAGAGTCCAAGAGGTATTATTTTAAAAATCTCGTTGATTGTAACCTATTGCCTGAACTGGGGAAGGAGGCTACTGCAGGGCTGTTCCTCAGCCTTGGGTTTGTGAAAATGGTCTTCTGCACTCTGTGATTTGCTGCTGAATTGTGGTATTATAATGCCTTAAAAGCTGCTACAGTTCCCTTGCATTTTAGCTGTGACTGCAAATACAGTTTTGTGCCATGTTCCCAGCTATTTCACATAGAAGTATTTCTTCAGCCAGTAACCAACAGTAAGGGAAGATGTGTGGTATGGGACCTGTCCTTCTACACAGTTAGGATATAGAAACGGGGAGGGGTGTGTGCGTGTGACAGAGAGGGAGAAAACAGGGAAGATTGTAATGAGGTGGAATTAGAAAGAACATTGCTGCAGGGGAAAACTACCTCAGAAGGTCAAACCACAGGTTGAAAAACAGCATCTGGGAGTGACAGAAGAAATCCTGAACAGACCCCACCTATATCAGGTAGAGTAGCCTCAGAGAAAAGAAAACAAGAAAGTCTTGGCTCTGTATGGTCTTACACAGGCAATAGACAGCAGACTAAAGGTAAACTGTGGGGAAACCCAATGCCCATGATTCAGGACGGTGAGATGCTTGTCTCTGAGGACAGATCTGCAGGTAGAGCCCCAGTGGTAAGTAAGAGCTGGGAGAGGAGGGCTTCCTTCACTCATCTGCTGGTCTCTTCTGCTAACGATAGTATTTACCATCCATGTGCTCACAGCATAAAATCCACCAGGTAGGCACCACATAGAATCATAGAATCATTTAGGTTGGAAAAGACCTTTCAGATCATCCAGTCCAACCATTAATCTAACATTACCAAGTCCACACTAAACCAATTAAGGGTAGACTAGACTAAACCATGTCCCAGAGTGCCACGTCTACCCGTTTTTTGAATTCTTCCAGGGATGGTGAATCCACCACCTCTCTGGGCAGCCTGTTCCAATGCTTGACTACCTCTTCTGTGAAGAAATTTTTCCTTAGATCCAATCTAAATCTCCCCTGATACAGCTTGAGCCCATTTCCTCTTGTCCTATCGCTAACTACTTGGGAGAAGAGACCAACACCCACCTCACTACAGCCTCCTTTCAGGTAGTTGTAGAGAGCAATAAGGTCTCCCCTCAGCCTCCTCTTCTCCAGGCTAAACAACCCCAGTTCCCTCAGCCACTCCTCATAAGGCCTGTGCTCCAGACCCTTCATCAGCTTTGTTGCCCTTCTCTGAACACACTCCAGCGCCTCAATGTCTTTCTTGTATTGAGGGTCCCAAAACTGGACACAGAATTCCAGGTGTGGCCAAACATCATGCAGTGTTAATGGTCAGGCACAGGCCTTCACACTGGTCACAGAAAATCTGCACATGGTTAAAATCTGAGGTCTCTTTCTTTTCTCCAAGCCATACTTCCTTCACAGGAAAACAAGAATTTCAGAAGAGGACAAAAGCTGGATTTTTATTCTAAGTAAAAATGTGGCAGTAATGCTTTTGAATTATATTTACAGGGTACATATCATGCATACAGAGAGCCCACTGCCACCCTTATATCTGTGTTCTGTGGATAGTGATGCCGAAGCAAATAACACCAAGCACATTCCCAAATATAGAGTACAAGACAAAGCCACTGTGGGAAAATGCACAATCACTTTGAAAGGGTTTAGGTCAGAATAGAAATTTCTTCCAACAAAAAGAGGCTGTGTTTCATAAGAATAAACCATGACCAAAGGCAGTAGTTCCTTTGGCAGCAACAGTCAATTTACTGTATTGGTAGGCATGTACATCTCCGATATAATTCAGAAAGATTCAATTAAAATCTGTTTTCTACATGAGGCTTTGAAAATTATACTTGCAAAGTGATTTTACTTCTTAATGAGCTTAATGAGGATTGAGAAGCATTTATCTCAGGAACTCTATTTTATTAATAGTTTATTACTTTATCAGACAAAAAATTATCTCATTTTTTATGTTTTTAATAATACGATAATTCCAGCATTTGACCGCTCCTGTTTCTTGCACCCATCAGTATGTTAGCCAGATAGAGGAACAGGCCAGTACCTTTTGGTTGGTGCTTTCTGTTTTGATCTGTCTTGACCTGTCCCCTTGTTAAACCACTGGAGGGCAGAATAGAGACAAAGGAAACCTGTTCTAAAAGCAGGACTTTTTGTGTTGCATGGATTTATGCATGCAGAACAACTTTTTTTTTCAATATTCTGCAATTCCAGTTCTAGTCATTGTGATTAAGGGCGTATACAGTGAAATATTTGCACAAATAATTAGAGGAAAACTACAGTTGTTTCGAATAAGAGTCAAAACTTTTTGCCAACATTTAGCAAGTTCTTTTGGTAAGTCTGATGGAATAAGCCTCCTTGACCACTCAGGTTATACTGCAAAACATGCTGCAGGAGAGACAACTCCAAAATTAAAAAGAAATCCATTTGACAGTAGTATATGCATAGGCTTCAGCTGAATGGTGTCATCACAGACAACTTTTGCTAGTCACAAATAGGTATCTGGTTTGGAAATTCACTTTATTTTGGGAAACCATATAAGCTGAAACAAGTTCATTAATTTCTCTATTTGCATAAGTAAAACACTATTGTATATCTTGCTATAAATATGAACCTTTTTGTATCTTTGATGCAATTGTTCCAATACAGAATAGGAGCTCTATTGTCTCAATGTATTTGGTAGTTTTTCTGCCTTGTTGTTCTATTTATTTAAAAGTAAAAAGATTTAGGTGCTGTTTTGAAGTGATCTTTGTGGGTTGTTGGGGGGTATTTTTTTGTTTGTGGTTTTTTGTTTGTTTGTTTGTTTGTTTTTAAAGGAAATTCATTCTGCTTGGTAGCAGTGACACAATTAACAGCATTCAGCAAAACCTTGATAGCACTCTCAAATAGTCTGGCAACCTAAAATGACATAAATTAGTGAATGTTCATATCACTGTAATGAGTTGGTTGCTAGTATAAATGAATATCCCTAACATATGTTATTGAGCACCAGCCCAGAAATTGCTCATAGAAAGAATAGCCTTTGAAGAGTATGTACTAAACATAAAAGTCCTTGTGATGGAATAGGCAGGAGCAGTGGAGGTGGAGTGGGTTGGCATTCAGAGAGCATGTTTTAGACAAGTGAAGGGCCACTAATTCAGTGTTGTGCTTGTCACTCCTTAAGAAGGAAAGACCAGTCCCCTGTGTCTTGCTTTGCACCAGTCACAGGGATTTCTGCATTTCTAGTGATGCATTATAGCTTCTAGTTTTGGTTTATTTTAATACCACAAATGCAGTGCCTTGCATTGTGACGTATAAAACAGTACATGCTGACGAGCCTACAACATACAACAGTGAGTAGGAAAGATATTGATATTATTATGCAGCGCCTCACCACCTTCTCAGCAAGCAATAAAACAGCTGGTACCAGCAAGCACAGCTCTGTTAAAAGTCCAGCTTCTGTATTGCTCCCATGTTATTTTGATTGAAGTAGAAACAAGCTTAGGCTCAGCTAAGCAGTAAAGCATTTGGGTAACAATGAGTGTATCATTTACCTACATCAAAAAAAAAAAAAAAGGAAAAAGAAAAAGAAAAAAAAACTTATCTAGACTGGGAAAATAAGTGGGGTTAGAAGATGCCTCAGCTGATGAGTTAAATAATATCTATTTAAACAGCACATACACTGGAGACAAAGATGGTCCTATCGGTGAGTACTTTGCTTGGTGCCAGTGAGTAGTAAGTAGGGCTGACTGTGACTTCTGGCAGCTTTTTAAGACCTTCCCTAATTTATGTTTTAGGCAGTATTTAACATATGTGCGTTAAATTTTGTGAACTGACCTATTTTAAAGTCCCACTTACTTTCCTGCCAGTTCTCCATGCAGAATAGTAACCCAGCAACATCCATGAGATTGTTCCACTATTTTGTCCCACCTTGATCTAGGACTTAATGCAGGTGAGGTGTCAAGTGGCTTCAAGACAGGTCATTCCTAGTGAAAATACATATCTTATAAGTATCCTATGTCTTACTTGCCTTGTTTTAATTATCTACAAATAGAAGAACTCCTTTATGTCACAGGACAGATCTTATAAAGGGTCTTATAAGATCTGGTTCTGTCTTGTAAAGGGAATCTGGAACGCAGATACCAGCCAAAAAGATAACTTGATGATATGCTTGCTTGATAGCTCAAATCAGCTGCAGAAACACCACAGCTGCCTGCACCTGGCTCCCCATTCCAGGATCTCCCAGGTGAAGGCCTGAGGCCTGGTATATCTGGGTGCTCTCCCCCAGCACAAAGCAGCAACAGAGAAAGATAGCAGAAGGAAGCTAACATATTTTTGACTGTGGGTCCTTGTTTTACTGTTGGCTTGTCTTAAATTTTCATGACTAACCCTGTGTTAGCAGTTGATGTTTTTGTCTTTTACTTCACATAAGGTGAAAGCATATTTTTGTTAGCTGACTAATTCTGTGCTTCTGGAAATCCTGCTTCCATTATTAGCAACCTGACTGCTTCTTACAAACTATGAATACCAAGTGAGTATAACAATGTATTTTCCTTGTGGTGAAGACAGCATTTAAGGTACAGAACAGCTATTAAAGACAGTAAAAAATGCAATTTTGGTGTTTTTCAGGTTTTATTATGGTAGACAGGTAGTTTCATGTTAGAGATAAGCCTATCTGTAAGTGAAATAATTACTCTTTAATTAAGATAATTATAAAAACAGGAATGTAAATACTCAAGGTATAGTATGCCTCAACATTTTTTCTTTCACATTATCCACAAACTTATCTTACATACCTAAACCCTGTTTTTACTTGATGATTACAACAGCATATGCTCAAAACTGAAAACAGAGTAAGGAATTAAACTGTGTGTAGACTGTTAGGTTTAATAACTGAGAAAGACTTTTCGTTATAATTTTCTTCATTTCTTCAACCTTTATCTTTTTAGCTCATTTTCTAAGGAACTAGAGGGATTCTCTTACCAGTCTTTGATACTAAACTTATTTCCAGCTGGATTTGGTCAAGGGGCAATACTTTCAAAGTTCCTTCAAGTTTCACAAAAATATATGGGTCAAATGTAAGAAACTTTACTTGTATTGGAAAAGGCAGTAGCAGAGGGTGAAGTCTGATTAGAGAGACAGGTGGAAAATGTTCTGTATGCCCTAGCTGCAGGAAAAGTTTTGTATTTTGAGACCTCAGAGCCCAACCATGAACCAGCAATCAGGGACCAATCAAACTGCATTAGGTCTGCTGCTGCTGGAGTTGATTATTTGTTTCATCTATTCTGAAAAGTTTTATCAAAATATGAATCTCTCATGTGTCTTTTTACTATATAAATCTAGTGATTTTACTAGCAAACACAAAGATGCAACATCAAATTCATCATTGTATTCTGATCAAGGAAAAATTAGGAGAATAACCAACTCATTACAGTCACAGAGCCCATTATTTCTAGGCTAGTTCCTGTATCTAGTTGTATACAGTAGTGAACAAAAGTTATTACAGACTGATGGCAGTTTTGTGATTTGTTTTTGTTTGTTGTGTTTTGATTTTAAATGAAAAATGGAAGCACGCACATGGAATTAATGGAAATAATGTTCTTATGCCCAAATATTATCTAGTAAATCTGTGTACATTTGTTTCCCCTACTTCTTGTCTCTTTATGGAAAGCTCTTTCTCTGATGTGTCTGTGCTGCAAAGGGCCCCATGTTGTCCCTCTTTGAGTCTCACAGTGCTGTTCCCTGTTAATAATAGTGATTTTTCTAACTGGGTCAGTTGTTTAATTTTCGTTACTCTCCTTTATTCAGGTGTATATGACACTGCAGAGTATGACATGGAGGATCAATCCCATGAGTCCAAAAAGCAACATTGCTGGCACAGTGGCTGAGATGCTGTAGGAGAGCATTTCCAAATACTTGGAAGCTGTATTGCACATTCATAATGTTCTATTATCACAGTTTGTTGTCTCTATGATCCGCCTGTGCTTGTTTCAGACAAATATAGTAGTAGTGTGGGAGTTACATGCTCTAGTGACAGAATCTCTATTATGCACAGTGGGTGTAGGAAATCCCTGTATCTCCTGTGTAAATGTGGCACTGTAAATGAAAACTCTTTGGCCCCAAGAAAAATGAAACATGTTAAAGACACACGTGGAAGGAAAAAAGAAGCAAAAGCAGCACCTGGATTACTTTTCAGTGTGTCAGTGTCAATACATATTGCTGCACATTACCTATTATGGAATAGTAGTGGCTGTTTGCTGCTATGCTGAACTACATGAATCTGAACGATATCTTCTGGATTTTGTAAGACACCAAATGAATCTGGAAAGGATGCTGAGTACCCTCAGTGCCCATTGAAAAGGGACACTATATCAAATTAGGGGGAGATAAGAGCACTCAACACCCTAAAAATCCAAAGTTATCTGATGGCTTGTTCAAACTGGGAAACTCAAACTTAAGTCATGTTCAAAGTGTAAATTCCATGAGCAGAATTGGCACCTGTAAAGAATTAACACCTTTTTACTACTGAAACAGAGAATCAACGGGGCAGCGAGGGGGGTGTTGGTCTCTTCTCCCAAGTAGTTAGTAATAGGACAAGAGGAAATGAGCTCAAGCTGTATCAGGGGAGGTTTAGATTGGATATTAGGAAAAAATTTCCTTACAGAAAGGGTAGTCAAGCATTGGAACAGGCTGCCCAGAGAGGTGGTGGAGTCACCATACCTGGAAGAGTTAAAAAAATGGGTAGAGGTGGCAAAAAAAAGTCTTAAAAGTCTTTTTCCAACCTAAACGATTCTGTGATTCTATTCTATGATTTATTGCACTTCAGCAAGTGTAAAAAATATATTTAAAAACACTAATTCAATTTAGTGCAATTTACTTCCCTGTGTGTCCTCTAGGAGCTCAGTTCAACTGGGAAGAGTACTAAAGTCTTGTGAAATAGAGGTTCCAACTTCTAGTTCTGGCTTTGCTTTGCGCAGAGCTCAGATGATGACTCGAGCCTCCTGGACAATCACTTGACCTATATGTCTCACTTTCAGCATAGATAGAACAGTAATTTGGCTACTTCACACAGGGCAGAGATTGTAACCACTGATACCTGCAAATATTTTAAGTGTCTCTGATAATGAAATAACCCAGTGAAAAATGGTACTGTTCTTTCTTGGAAAAAATACCAATTCATATCAAGCACACAGTGTGACAGGTCTATCCGTACAAATACTTCAGAAACTGGTGCACAGCTATCCTGAGTGCTGTCTGTCCAACATCACTTGGGACATGATTAAAATCAGTAAAGACTTTCCTCGACTTCAGGGGTATTTGGATTCGGCTTTAGGATTACATTAACTCTTTTGGTTATTGATATGTTGGTTTACTGGAAAATTTTAAAATTAAAAGAAGTTTCTTTAGAGAACCATTCCAGTCCTATATTTTGTCATAACCAAAATGAGGAAGTATTCCACATCTCCAGAGGGTCTGACTTCAGGAAGTTTCCAGTCTGATTACTGCTTTGTTGAGGGTAGGATGTTCTTGAACAAGTTATGACAATGAATCCATACTCATTCTCTGAGACTTCTGGAGGCTTTTAACTTACTAATTTAATAATGAAGGTGATCAGATGCCCTTTCATTAGAATAGTTTTTGTTTAGTCTCCATACTAAGCAAACTGTTCATGACAGCAAACTGGTCATCCTAACCTTCATAAAGAAAATGAAAGAAATATACATGTTTTACTTAATTCACAACTGGTCTATTATTTGAGTTTGTCAGTTATTTAAATTTAACTTTTACTATCAAAGAATTGCCATCTTTTAGACAAGAAACATGTGGACTATAATTATAATCAAGTAGATTTTTGAAAGTGTAATTTCTGACTTACCGGGCAGTTTCATATCCTGTCTAAAGGAGCCTGATCTCAGCTGTAATCTTGCCACTGAACGCCAGAACTTCTGAAGCTGCCCCTTAAAAACTGCCATCTAGAAATGTTGTCTCAGAGTTCAATAATTTGAATTGTACAGTGTCTTTAACAGTTTTGCCAAATCATATTGTACTGCAGAACATACTCTTTTCTGTTTTAAAGATGAGGTAGTTCCTGAATGTAATCTTTCATGTTATAATTTCATCTGCTTATTAAAAATAGCCATTAGGTTTCCTTAGTTGCAGCAAAATGTTTGAAAATTCGAAAATGAATCCTCAGTCCTCAAGATTCGATTTCCCAAAGGTGCAAATAGTAATCCATATGTGTGTTTATATATATACACCTATATTTATATATAAAGAGAGAGAAATCCCTTTTAAGCCTATCTGATGAGCTTTTGGGGATTGACTCATGACTTTTGAAAGTGTGATGGGTTGGCAATACTGCAAAAGCAGCAAATTAATCATATCTGTTGAAAAGAATTTTTAGGTTTATATCTAGGACAGTGCAAATACTTGTTAGTGCTTTGCTTTGTTGTGAAACAGCAGGTTTGTTTTGTCATGAGGTCATGAGTGTTAAAATTTTCTGTTGCCATTGTCTTCAGTTTAAGTTGACTTGGTATAGGATGGCATGCATAATCATATGGCACATCAGTCTGGCCCAGAAGATAACACATGTCACCACTGTATGTCAGTACTCTATCAGCATGCTGCTGAGATTTGTTCTCTGACATTCATTAAATACCATGACTTGTTAGTACGTGCCCAAGGTATGAATGAAGGAAGGGGGAATCTTTTCCAGATCAAGATAATCCTTACAAATTCCAGTGACTGAATTCTTGAAAACCAAGTGCTGTGGCAAAAATATAACCTAATCTTTTTCTGGAAAACCTTTTTTTTTTTTTTTTTTTTTTTTAAAAAAAGGGGGGCGGGGGGGGGGGCGCGCCAAGAGAGAACAAACTGTAAAATTTAAATCAGAGGAAAGAATCTAAATACAAAGTACAACATGCAAAAATTTGAACAATATCAATTATACAGCGTCCTAACATGTATATTCCAGACTGTTACAGAAGAATGTATCATATATAAAAGCAGACAGCCAATTCAGAATAAGTCCAGGTTGGTAGTGACAGAAAATTTTTACGTTTCAGAGGAAGTTTAGGGAGTTCTGTAAGGCAGGTCATTCTGGATGCTGTTTGCAGAGCACAAACATCTTAATATAACCATTACAATTATTACTAAATTGCCCTTTTACTGGCACTGTTAATGAAGCAGCCAAGTGAAGAATGATTCCTGAGGAATGACTGGTGGCCTGTGCAGTGTGGCACTTGCAGTTTGGTGTCAAGACAGCCAAAGCTGAGCTTGGTAAACTTTACCTCTCCTGGTGTCCTCGATGTCTCCTCTGAGGGTACAAGCCAAAAGAGCTTTACATTTCAAGGCTCTTATTACACTATTCTAAAGAATGGGCATATTTTTTGTGAGGTAGCCATTGTTTTCCCCTAAATGCTCGAAATCTATAAGCTGAAGCCTCAGGAAGGTATTGTGGCCATGGCACCCTTCTTGATATTTTTAGGGCTTGTTAAAGAAGTAAGTAGTCTCTGAAAAGTAACACCTCAATCCTTTTTAAAACTATTATAGTATTTACACTTCATAACATCATGATCCTTTTATTTAATGGAACAAAACAAATAGTCCATGTTAGACACCTGCTAAGCTGGACATTTAGTATTGTTAGCACTGTTCTTTCTTCTCAGGAGAGTTTTATATACCTTGTTTTCCATGCAATTGTCTCTGCAACAGTGCAGCCACCTTATCCCTTTGCAGCAGGTTCACTTTCAGTTCAACAGGATAATTGATCAGCAAGGGTACAGCAGGCAGGTGGGAATAGTCTGGAATTTGCCTGAAAGGAAAAAGGATTAAAGAAACCTGGGTGCATATGTTGGACTGTAGCTCCTTTCCTGTTTGTAACTTTGTGGTGGTGATGTGATTGGTATCTAATTGCTGCAGGGTTACCTTTAAACAAAAAACCAAAACAGCCCAGTAACTCACTTTCTAACAATCTGGTTGGGATAATTTATTTTACTCCAGTTGAATGTGTCTCCAGGTGTTGGTAGTAAATGTACATAATGTCCTGTTTCTTGGTCAGTTTGTGCTTGTGTTTCTACTTCTTCCAACTTTTATCTGGAAAGCAGATTGTCAAGCTGCAATATGTGGCACAGTTTTATGGTTCTTCACTGCATCACCTTCACAGTAAATAACAAGAATGCTAATCAGGATGTTTCCCAATGTATATCTGAAATAGATTATGTTGACCACAATGTTTACAAAATGCATGACATCTAACAGTGATTTTGTGACATGGATTCTTGGATTCTGTTCCCAGAGGAGTCCTGGTTCCCTTTGTGAAAGCATGCAAGTTGTTTTCCTTCATATGTTTCAATTTTCTTGTTTGTAAATTGGGATTCCATATGGATCTCCTTATAAAGCTGTCATTGCACTGTTGTCAGCAATAGTAATATGCAGCAGAATAAGACACTGATTGCTAATTTCTATCAAATCTCTCCATATTGTATTTGTGGGGTAATGCATTTGCCTTTGTATCTTTTGCAGTAGCACAGGAGATGACAGCCAGATCATACCCTACATGGGCAAAAATTGCATGGGCCAGGAAGCTTTGGGAGTTGACAAATCCAAGGAAATGCTTTGAATTTCCTTATCAGAGGAGTGGCATTGCCTTTGTCTCTCTGAACAGGGTGTGGCCCTGCTAATCTCTGAGTGTCTCAAATCCTGGAGGGAGAATACATGAATTGCAAGTATTGCAGGAGGGATGCAAGATTTAGGCAGAATTCAGGTCCTCATTATCCACTTTGTTACTCTACTTTTATGCCAGTATTGAGTCCAGTAATAACGTGTCAGCACTGTAATGCTGATAAAATAGTTTCCTTTCCACCTGGTGCTCCAGCTCTCAGCTTCAGTGGCAGTGCAGCTGGCAGCCAGTGACAGCTAGCTCCAAGTACCACCACTCATTGGGGGGGAATAAGGAATTAATGCCAAGAGGCAAAGCATTGATTAATGTACTTGAGAATTAATCCATTTTTTTATGCCTGGTTGGGAAATGATTCAAATTATATACCCTGCAGATTGCGTATTTAGTAATATGATAGGAAATATATGTAATGTAAACACAGTTTAGGAATATAAGTAATAAGTAAATTGACATGTTCTGCAACCTTTGTGTAATCCCTTCAATACCATATGGATTTACAGTTCACAATTTACATTCAAATGTTATAGAAGAGTGGATGTACTAGTGTACAGTTTAATGAGATGTGATATAGTGTTTGTGTGCTAAATTGGAATGCAAAAAAAATACACTGGCTGAATTAAGCTATCCTCACACATTTTATGTACATAAGGCAGAGGTGGCCAAATTAAAGATAGCAAGTTTTGGCTTAGCACGCCCCAGCCCTCTGTCGTTTGATCTTATCTGATGTGTCAGGAGGTGACAGGCTACATCAGGCCATACAGAGGCCAGGGGGTCACAAGAAGTCTCATCAGATGGAGGGAAGGACAGGGACATGCAGGTTGCTTATCAGGGGAGAGGGGAAGCAGCCTGCAGCTGGCGTATTTGCCTTTTGAAGTAGAGGGTGATTATACACACAGATCACAAGTAAAGGCTACAAGTTGCATGACATGCAGGCCCTAGAGTCCATGGAGGATGAGACCCTGGTGAGTGCATGTATGCCTTGCAGGATGTGGACAAGTGTGACTGGAGAAGCAGAAAATACAGAAGCCTGGGCTGGGATCTTGGCTTGGGGACAGGTTGGAGTTTTGGATAGGAGAGCAGGAGGTAGAGAGCCTAGGATTGAGCCACAGAAGGGTGACTCCAGTCCACATTAAAGTTCTGGAAAAGGACTGGAAATCTGACCTTTTTCTCCCTCCTTTTTCCCCTACACAGACAGGGGAAAATAATAAGAAAAATCTCACTTTTGCTAAACGGCAGGAACTGATTCTAAGCATAGTTTCAGACTCTGATTGCATTGGGATCTATAGTTTTGTGCCTCGTGGTGATGGAAGGCTATGACTGGTTAAAGAAGGAGTAGAATCTCTCCATGCCCTTTCAAAACTCCAGAGATTGCATTAGTATGTGACCACAAAGAAAACAAGAAGTATCAAGTTCCTAGTGGAATGATACTCAAAAAATAGTTTAGCTACACTGGGCTCTTGTGAAAGTCTTTTGTGACTTGAGGCAACTTCAAGATCACTTTTATATAAGCAGCAACCAGTCAAGTCCTACCTGACGCTGTGGTTGGAATTAATGCAAAAGTAATTCATTGTCTTCATTGTTCATCTTTCTGTCTCTCCCACCATGCTGCTGAGTACATTTCCATCTCTCTGGAGTAATTAGCCTTGAATTTTGTGGTTTCAAAATACCCTTTTGTTTGTTTTTTGTAAAAAAAAAAAAAAAAAAAAAAAAATTATTGAGAATTCTTTTACTGTTTCAGTGTCTGTCATGCATTACTCCAGTAAATAACTTTAAAAAATCAAATATTGATTTATATGTTTGGCTCCCCTTTGTTCTATACAAGAGCAATGATTTCACTTAGCTATTATGATGGATAAAACTTCAAAGATAATTAAATACATTAAATCCCTAAGGGAAGACTTGCTTCAGGTCTGAAGTATTCAGACTTAAAAGCATTTGGAAAGTGTTAAACCCACTACCATTTCAATGTTGTGACTTTAAAAAAAACAGCAAACTCTCACTGAATAGATACAGGGTGAGTAACTGTTATTTGTTAAAGTATTTTCCTGTATTCTAACACTAGACCAATCCTATTTCTTTGACTAATTGTCTATTTATGTAACCGTTTGATATAACCACACTAGTTGAGTAAGAAGTCTGACTTAAGACACTTTAAAATTATGTACAACTCTGGCCAGGTGCTAAGAGTCTTGTTTGTTCATACCATTGGCTTTGCCAGATTGACACTGCTGTGCTAAGGCTAGTAAAGCCTGTTGATGTGTCTTTTTTTCCCCTGCCTGAAACCAACCTTTTCCTTTTCACATACATGCTTAGTTAACATGGGCAAGAACAGAAAAATTGTTGATAATTGCCATCTTATTGGAACATAACAAGTTAACACTTACTTCGAGACTTGTTAGATATTCAGGATTATTCCTCTGACAGCAGTATATTTAGTACACAAATGCAGAGAGCAGCAGATATCTGCTGCATCTGCCACATATTTTCTGGATGGACTTGGGACTTGCTGATGATATTAATGCAATTGTCATCTAGTTGTCACCTGAGCTAGTCATGAGATATTGAACCAAGCAGTCCTAACTAGGAAACCCTAGGAAATCATTAACTGTAATGATTTAAACTGTGAGTTATGTTTAAGTATGATTTTTCTACATCTTTTTATGTAAAAATGTATTTTTTCAACTTTTGCTGAAAAGCTGAAGTTGGAATAACAGACAAAGCATAAAATTGCCTGAAAAGGGCAAAAATTCCAACATACACTTAAAATATTAACATTCCACATCAAAATCTAAGTCGTCTTTAAAAAATATTATATATCAGAACTGAAATAAAGAAGGTAAGAGTGTATCCAGGTATGAGAGGTGCAAATGTCTTCCCTGAATCGGGCATCATTGCCATCTAGTAGTGCCATATCCTCTGAGGCTCCCTCTAGGGTTAGATCTATGACAGCAGAGCCGTATCAGGCAATGACTGACTTTTTGCTCAGTTTCTCCTGTCTGTGTTAATCAAGCAGCTGTGGAAGACTAAGGGGTATATCTAAAAAGCCCAATTCTGCCTTCAGGCTGGAATAGTAAGCTGCCATAGCAGCTCGTGCAGGCTGTATGCGTGGCAACAGAATTTGGCCATTAGTTTCTCAAGTCAGATGAGATGAATCCAAGCTTTTCAAACTGATTATTGCTGGGTTTGCATCTGACAGGGGTCATCAGGGGTGGGAAGTGTTATACTGGTCTTTAATTTTTTTTTGCTAAGATATAATTGTGAACAGAAAGACTAGACCCTAAAATAAACAAAATACGGTTGTCAAAGCTTTTTTTTTTTTAAGAAGAAAAGCAAGTGTTCGTGCTGCCTAGACTGATCCAGGAGGACCCAACCTATTTTATCTTGCTTTTGACAACATATCTTGACAACCATTGGTCTAAGACAACCATTAACCATTTTAGAGCAACCCTTCAAATCACTGTTTGCTTAGTCGTAGTTATGGTACAGTGCCATACAGTGCCAGCAGCCAAGGCAATCTTTATGTAGAGGATGTCAGCAACCCTAGCCAGCAGGGTAAGATGTTATGATTCTGTAAAAATAATATGTGAATCAGAAGATTTATTAGCTAGAGAATTAATCCAGTAGATGATAATGTGGGAGACTTGGCATCTCTCTTTTGCCTGCTTCATGAATAAAATTCAGTATTTGTAAGTTTAATGAAAAAAAAAAGAAACCTTTTTAATATTAAAAGGGTTAATTCTTAACTCATTTCTCTTTCACAGACAAGACATATTTTCTGTAAGTCATAAATAACACATTTTAATAAACTGAGACTTTGATTACTTCATGTGGTCCGACTTGCATTGTAATTTTGCAGAGACTGTTTGACACTGTTCCAACATTCAGTTTCTGTTGTGCATATTAAAAGATCTACAGATTTCAGACGTGTACAGGTCTTCATGGTCTACTAGTGAACAGTGTTATTACTGAAAATATATTTGACCTTCTAGCAAAATAATTAACTTTTAACGGAAAGTTATTTTATTTTTTTAAAAAAACTTCATTGTTTTCATGATTTACCTTTAATTTATGTTCCCATACTATACAATCATTTTTCTCAAACTGCACCGATTTTATAGTTCAAACAAGGCTTCCATTTCACCCTTGAGCCAGGATCCCTGATTTTTCTTTCAACTGGGAGTGCACAAGCCAAATTTTTGGAGTCGGTTCAAGGTCAAATTCAGTTCCTTGGAGTTTTGTCTTGAATGTGAACTTCAACAAGGAATGAGAAAGTGTAACTTTTTCTTAGTGACAAATACTAGCCAATAGGCTGATGGTGGCATTAAAAGAGCAAGAGGACTAATGCTGGCATTTGCTCCATTGCTGGAAGGGGGAAGGTGATAGCAGTTACTTTTAACTGTTCCTAGGGACTAGAAACTAATTCAAACAGCATCTCGTTTGTCCTCCTTTAATTTACTTTTATATCACTAGAACAACCATTTGGTAGAGAACATCTTTAATGTTATCACATGTAGTTCCCTCCCTGATCCCCAGAAAAAGGAATAAGGAATTAATAAACTTCAATGAGTTCAGCAGGTGCCTGTTGAATTACTTGAAATTTTGAGTTTATTTCTGTATTGGAAAAAAGTGTGGCTTTATGTACTTGGAAAACCAGTTATCTCTATCTAATTAGGAGTACAAGAAATAGAGGCTATATATATGTATTATACTATTATATGTAACTGTTCTGGAGGGTTAAAACTATCCAGTACTGCATATGAGTCAGAGCGACTTTGAGGTTTGGCAGGGGGATACAATCTCTACTTTCAGTCCAGTGGGTGAGGGTCAGAAATCACTGACCTCTGACAGGTGCTCACTGAAATAAGTTAGTGCTTCCAGTCTACTGCCTAACCAAACGTGTCTGCATAATATGAAGCGGTATCACAAAGTGTCCTCAATGGATATTTTGCCAGCAATTCTGGAAAACAGAAAGGCTTATCAGATTTTTCACAAATATAGGAGATTTCATAGGAGGAATATTAGTGTTTTCACTCACTTTAGGGGAACCTTTCATTAGCTGGCTGTAAACGCGCAAAAAATATAGAAGACAACTGTTTACTAAACTTCAGTTTCTGCAGTAAGCTGTTTGGGCAGCCCTGAGCAATACATGAGACCTTGCCCCATGTTTCAGCAGGATGAGCAGAAAAGAACTTCTTCCAGAAAGTCTGAATTGTTTTCTCTGTTCACAACAGATTATTATGAACTTCTCCCCATATTGCCAATATTTCACTATCTTTTCATTAAACTAGATGGCATCAAGAAACTTCACATTTCTGTCATTGTAGGTTTCTTGTGGCACTGGACAGCTTTCACACAGGTGACCTGCTCTCCCTCCCTTGAAAATTATTTTGCTGTATGAAGAACTAGCACAATTGATTTTGCTTTCTACAGCATATCTACTACTCACTGCAGCCAAGAGGTAAGCGGCTGTTCAGAGCATGTATGATACAACTGTGCCACTATTTTGATAGTGAAATTCTGAAGTCCTGCAAGGGTCTTCATTAAATCCATCCATTGCTGCCAAGACTGTAGCCATACTTTCCTGTCTGTGGAATTCCTTTGTTCAGATCTGGCAGTTCATCTTTAACCCTGATTATTTATGGTTTACCTGATTTTGGCTGAGCTGAGTTCAGGTCTGAGCAATTTTCCAGCCACTTTGTACATGAACACTTCACTAAACTTGCTACCAATGCCTTTGATCAATGTTGTCTTATAAAACTAATTATTCAAAACAAAACAGCCTACTGACATAGTTCTTAGCTTGCTTTTGAACTGCCAGACTTGGTGGATAGTGTATATATTCTAATTGTAAATGATAATGGTATTTATTGCTCCTTATTATTAATTTTACTGAATGGTCTGCTGTAATTTGGGGCTCTTATGTTAACTTACCCAGATGTATTACTCACTTGTGCAGTGTCAATGAAATAGCTCCTGTACAGCAGTATAAAGGGATATAGAGACTGCTGAAGAATTTCCTATGAAAAAAGAATAGGCCATTCATACAAGCAACATACAAAACAGCAGACCAATGGTGAGAATCATTTCAGTGTGGTTGCAGGAGTTACAGTAAAGCATTCTTAGATAGCTTCAGGGAAGAAAGGTGTTTGAAGGAAGGATTTAAATGAAAAGTCAGAAATCATCTGAGGCTTCAAGACTGGGGAGGTTGTCTCCAGGATGAATAGCAGGATAGAAGAAGTAGTGAAGACAAGAACAGGAGGAGACTGTAAAAGGGAAGTTACAAAAAGAAGTTCAGTGTAGAAGAAGTAAGCCTTAAGCCAGAAATCAGTTGAGGCTGGGAGAGTAACTATATACTTTTTTTTTTTTTCTGTTGATTTCACTGGAGTCAGAAATCCAAATGTTAAAGATGTACTCCAAGGTTTGAGCAGCAGATATTGCCATTTGAGATTTCTAATGATTTTGTCCATGTTTTGACTTAGGTTAAAAAAAAAAAAAAAGGCAATTATTATGATTACTTTGCATTTGAGTTGTGGTAAAAACCTGTAATATCTGTCTTTATGTAACCTGTGTAAACATATTTCCAAAAGGCTTCCAATTTTACAATGGAATATAATTAATTGAGGTACTTTGGTCTCTCATGCTCCAATATGATTTCTTCTGTTGCTCAGAATGGTATCATTGACCTTTGTGTATACTTCCTTTAGTAATGCAAGCTTCTCAGTGTAAAATGTACACAAGTCCTAGCTGGACTGATGAAATTATTGAGTGTTTGCACATGACTATGTCCATACAAACACAAGGAGTCATGTATAAGTCCGTCCTTAAAAAAAAAAAGCAAAAAATTGGTTTAGGTTTGGGTTTGTATGAAATGAGTAACTAGGCTTCTGATATTAGAAGATACAACCTTCCATATCTAACAAGATATCTTGCCAGACAGGGTTTTCATCTAATGGTTCTTTAGGTCCTGCTGGTTCTTCTGTCCCTTCAGTAAACTTATGAGACAAATCTGACTGGGAAAGCATGGAAAGCGCATCAACTGGAAACCTTCCCGTGGGACTGAATTCACATATAGTAGGAGAACACAGTGGTTCATGGGTTTGGCAGTAAAGATGGACATGTGCATCTTAGCATGATGTTTGTGTATGCTCTTTGGACAGTGCCAGATAGTGACACTTGGTACAGTCCAACTACAGATTTTCTGAGGCTGTAACTGGGCCTTTAATATCTACTTCTTCATGGATTTTTTTGTTTGTTTCTTTGTTTTTTCTAGGAGTACATAGAAGCCTATTACAAAATACTACCAGGCTTGTTCCCTCTTGCGATTGCAAAATGTTCACAAAAAGAATAGTGGTCTCATTTGTACTTCATCCAAATGCAGACACTTCATTATTGTTCAGATCTGTTTTCATTGTCTTTACTGTGTACGCAATGAATTCATCTGGTCTATCATCAACTGTTTCGGTGAGATTCTTGATCTAGGAGTTTAGCTGCCTTAATCTTCTGTATAGTTTGCAGTCCTCTTCCTTTTCAAAGTGCTTCTCTCTTCATGGACTATAGAAGATAGCTTTAAAACTTAGGTATTTCATTTAACCTGGGTGGACTGAATCTGGGCCTGACACCCACTGTGAAGGCAGTAAAACTATGGGTGAAGTCTGTTTCTCTCATCCCTCACATGACAATAAAATTTTCTTTTTGTTTCAATGGAATCACTTCTTATTAATCCCTGTACAAATAACAGTAGGAGCTGGTCTGCAAAGTTTGAATTATTCATTGTAGCTCTCCAGCAGGACTTTCTAAGATACCCAGTATCATTGATCTGTGACATCATTGGTTGTGAAAGCCAAGTGGAGACATTCTACAACTGAAATGTAAATGCCCAGATATGACCTGAAATGTAAATTCCAGTAATGTTCCTCCTCCAGGTGATCTCTTATTTCATATAAAACCTAGTTTAACAAATGTTCACTACCCCCACTGCACTCAGCTTTGTGCAATTTGAAAGCAATGATGCACAGCTAATTGCTGGTGCATTGTGCTCAGTTATAGCAGCCGTGAATGATTTCCAGAAGTTGATTATTCTTGGATGAATGATTTTTCTTACCTCTAGTACATCCAGGATTGCTGGATTATAATTTACTTTTGCTGCTATGATAGAGAACTAACAAATGTTATGCCTCAGTCTTACATCAGTCTGTGGTGGTGAAATTCATTTCACACATTGTAGTGGATATGTTCTCTGATGTTTTTTGACATCGATGTTTTATGCCTGTATTGTGTACATATTCACCGGGCCACATGATTTGGAAGAGCAAAGGCTAAAATGGAATTTAATACCTTTAAATTTGATCCAAAGTCTTCAAAGGTTTCCAAAAAAAGAATTATGCATACTGGCAGGAGACTGTTTGCAGATGTAATGCTCCTACTCTTTTCAGTTGTAGAATATGCAAAAAAATAAACACCACCAAATTCATTCTACATGGCAGCCACATAACTTCAGTGGACTTCTCAGAAGACTGAGATTAGCCCTAACTGTTCAAACCAATGTAACTATCAACACATCTGTCTGTAGGCTGGTCAACAGGGTTATCTACCAAGATGTTCAGAAAGTATTGGTTCATCCAGCAACTTCAGGCAGTCTCTTTTAGTTTTGGGAAAACTGAATCTTTTGCATTCAAAGCCACACACAGATACGAAGAGCAATTCTCAACTTCCACCCCTTAATGCTGAAATAAACAGGAGGGAAATTATTAAAGTGTTTTAAATGAGTAGGAGCTTAAATGCTATTTCCAAAAGAATTGGGGAATGGATTGTCAAAGAGATTTGGGTAACTAGAGACAAAATGAATGGCACTTGTGGCCTGCCACTCACCAGTAAGCAGCATTCTTCAATGCTTTCTGAAGCTTCCATGGGAATAGGAGCTCTTGCAGGGCATTGCTGCAGCAATGCCTGTGGCCTAAAACCACAATCAATCTGTCTTAAAAGATGATGCAGACAGAGTGGGACTTTCACAGAAGCTGGATGAAGCAAATGCCCAGTGCCTATTCAAGTCATGCATTTGAGATCCTAGGAAATACTTAGAGCAGACACTGGGGTGTCTAAATGTTGTCATAAAAGAGTGCACTAAGTTTTACTCTTGGTGGCAGTCAATGGGATTTAGCTCCTCCAGTGTCAATATATTTTTTTTTTAAAGCAAGTTACCAAATTTTTGAAAACTTAATCCAGGGTGTATAGTTATGCATTAGGGTTGGAACCTGCCAAGATCAGATCTCAATGTAATAACTTAGACAGAAATATCATTGAAGTTCTGGAGTTTTGCCCAAATTAGGACTTCAGTGTTCAGTTCTTGGTCTTTTATGTCATCAGCAGTCATATGAGGTTATTTGTTAGTGTTCTCAGCTAAATAGTATCTAACAACAAATCATCACACTCATTTGACAGAACAAAATATGTTTTCATGTTAAATCTGTTCTTCAAAATTACAAGCACTGTTTACACCCAGGAAATTTCTTCATTTGTAGCAATTTCCTTTTCTTTAATTCCATTTCCAATTCCCATTATGAAACTCCCAGACGTGTTGTATGGCCCAATAAATAGGTGGAGTAGGACCAGAAAGGAGGAAATACCTGCCCTTTTGTACATTTTACTCCCATTTAGAGAAGGAAAGTAAAAGAAACATATACAGAAATTCCAAATGTAGGCAGTTAAAATAATTAGCAGCAAGATTAGCACTTGATTAGCACTTTTTGGACTTTTTCTGTATCTCCCTCACAACCAGTTGTAAATGGAATATTGTAGCTGATGTACTAATAGCCCTTTTGTGAAAATTCCAGTGCAGATTATGAAACGACACCCCTCAACTCTGTTACAAACAGAGGTGAATATCACTATACCCAGCTTACAGATGGAGAAGCTGAATGGCAGCAAACTTTTCTCTAAGCCATATGCAAAATGAATTACAGAGCTGCCAGTGAATGCAAGCCATCTGGATCCCACCCCTTGTTTTGTTCTATTGACCCACTTCCTACTTTATGACTGAAAATGTCCTCAGCTGGACTGTGAGAGGCAATTGTGTGTGTAAGCCCAACTGGGCCCTGTGGTGATCCAGACCTTTCTCCAGACACTGTTGGCATTGGCTTTGCTCCTCCTTCCCTGGGCTACCAGGGCAAATCGAGGGTGTTTCCCTCCTGCTGCCATTGGCACCATGCTGCTGGCAATCTGCATGTTCCCAGACTTGGTGGGAGTTTGTTTAAAAACTAGGTAGGGGTGTCAGAGTGTTGCCCTTGCTTTGTTTGGACTGTGATTACATTAGCACAAGTATTATTAGCACAAGTGCCAGCAGCAGCTGAAAAGGTGGCAACAAAGAGCATTGCTGGGCAGGGAGGAGCAGTATGTTTAACACAGGAGACAGGCACTGGCATGGAAGTGCAAGAGCCAGAACAAACAAAAGAAAAAAGAAGTTGGTATATATTTTTCTTCCTTCATAACAGAACTGGCTTAACAGAGGGGGGAATCAGAATGCTAAGAATTACGTTCCTAAAGACAGCAGTTTAATGTAGTAGCATGATAGCCCACCTCTCCCATACTCTAATGGTCTCTTTCCAGTCTGCAGACATTCTTTTGTACTAGACTTCAGCTTCCCTCGTCCTTAGGAAAGGCTCCTGTTTCTATTGACAAATGTCTTCTGATGCAATGTCACTGGGAGTTTCATGTCCATGTTTATAGCAGGGTGTGTAGCTCCTTAGCTTCCTACAAATGAAGTGAGATATGATTGCAAATCCAAATGTGCTAAAAGAGTGGGAACCTCTTTTTCAGAGCCATCTCATCTTCAATACATTTCCTTCTCAGCCTTCTTCATCTGTCCATCAGCTACCCCACAGCCCCTGCTGCAATCAAAGGGTGTTTTCCCTTTTGAGATCTCTTAGCAACTGTTATTACTATTATGTGAGGTCTGAGGTGGATACTGCTCTCAAGCACTGATGCAAACCACACAGCTCTGTTCAGCCTCATAAATTTGGCTCAGTGTTCGCAATTAAGATAGCTAATGAAACTGGAAAAAAAATGTAAAGCACAGTTACCCTGAATGACAGTCTCACAGGAGAGCACTCAGTTCAGAAATGACATTTCAACTCACAGTGTTTTCCATCAATTTGTTGCTAAATAGAGCTGACTAAATCCAGCTCCTGCAAATAGAAAATGTAAGTGTTCTTTCCTGCTTCTTGAAGTTCTCATAGATACTGTCAAATCCTAGAATACTTGTAGGAGGTTGACTTCAGAGATGTGATGACTTCAGACACCATTTTCTGTAGCTAATTTGCATGCAAGGGTAGTGCACCAGATGGTAGTGACATTCTGGCTTCAACTGCTCCCCCTGGTGCACTACAAGCCCTGCTTCTCCTGGCAATGGTGCTGAAGCATACAAGTTGACGAGGCCAGTTTCAAGCTATTACAATTCTACTTGCTGAGGTTTTTGTGTTCTCTGCTCCCCAATCTCTTTATGGTCTGAATAACTGCGAGAAAGTTGGGAGAATACTGTTATCCTCAGTGGGAATACTGCCATCCTGGGAGAAGTACTTACTATCTTCAATGCAAATGAACAAGTCCTTTGCTGGAGACTTTCTGTCCATGTCCTGAGCTTAATAAGATATCCATCTCTCCTGGGTGTGTTACCAAGAATGTGTTCTGATTGGCACATTTATTGTGAGAAAATTTCTCAGACCACGTATTTTGCATCCTACCCATTGCTTTATGCCCTTATTTTCCTCTATGAAGCAAAGGCTTCCAAAACAGCAAAAAACCCCAACCCAAAACCTGAAGCATTTTCACTTTGAAAGTACCAAAGTCTTCTGTTTGTGCTACAAAATATAGTAGAATTGTAGTAGCTGAAAAGTTAACCCTGCATTGTTAAACTCGGAGAGATATTGTTGTTGATCAGGGTCAAGCACCTAGGTGGTCCATCAGGTTAACTTGATTCAGAGACACCAGGTTTTTTAGCTACTTTAATGCAAGGAACTAATGCAGCCAAGAGTGTTTCTGGCAACCTGGACCCCCAGACCTAATAGTCCTGTGCTCATAAGCATTGGAGTTGCCTGGGTATGACTTTCAGGACAAGTTTACTGCAAAGATTGAATTTATACCTTTGGCTCAGTAGCAAAAACACCTTTGCTGTTCTTCTGCTGTACCCCAGTGCAAGGGTTGCCAATAAGAAGTAAATCACTGGGAAATGTGCTATCAGCAAGTGAAAAAAGTAAGGCAGCTCTTCAGCAGAATGGAAAATATCATTCTGGGGGACTTACAAGGTGTTATAAACAAATTTGGAAAGGTAACTAGCTTGTAAAACATTCCTTGACCATTGCAAAAGTGTATGGATAATAATGTGTTTCTCTAAAACCACACTGGAAGACTAAATAACATGTAATCAACAGCCAACAATGTATTTCAAATGCCGTGATTCATTATCAGTCATCCTAATCCCATTTTATTAGACATGAACATGAAAACATTCACAGCCAAACTGTATGACTGCTACTGTGGTAATCCTATCAAGGGCCCCATTGGTGTCAGTCTTGTACTTCAGTAAAAATATTTATGGCATTGGATACTAGAGGTTTGGATAATTGAGCCTTAATCTCATGATTGAACTGTCTTTTGGAAGTAGAAGTATGTAATTTATATGTTTTACATAGATTACATGCATAAATTAATAAGACTTTCTTCAAGCATTTCATTGGGTATTTGCAACCACACTAAACATACTACAGATAGTAATGTAATTTCCTGCTCCATATTGGGAGCCATAGCAAAGAGCTAAAACCTGAGCATGGTGTTATGCCTCAGGTGCACTATTGTGTTGTACTGTGTAAGAATACTACACAATACAATACTGCTCAGGTGCAACATTGTGTAAGAAAGGAAAGTGTCCAGTTACACTCCATATTCTGCTGTTATCGTTATCACCTTCATTCTCCTCCCCTCACTCTATTGTACTCTGCAGCTCATGCCCAACTACAAGCTATATATGTGACAATAAAATGATAGATCTGAACGCATCTTTTCCTTTAGAAAACATCCATGCATATTAATTCCTAGCAATGCTTCTTCCAAAAATAATTGGCTCACTCAAATGTTAGGCATTCCCTGTAAATGTCAGATCTGGTACATTTACAGATGCCAGAATTTGAGCAGAATCTAAATTATAGTTCAGTCCAGAATCTAGACTGAACTATAAAAGCACAATAAGGAAAAACTATTTAAAAAATGGTCACTTTTATGTTCTTTCCATTTATCACAAAAATACATATTTTGCAAGCCATCTTGTAGGGCTTTGAGGCCAATAGTGAGCAGCCTTGAGCTATGTATCAGTTTCAGTTTTAAGACAAAATATTTCTTAATACTTTCAACAAGAACCCCAGTGCTCTCATGTTAAGTGAAGAGTGACTGCAATGAAGCCACTGGCATTGGTATAGGGAGAGAAAAAAAAAATGCCTCTGCACATCACATTTCATTATGTTCCCTTACTTTCACTTCATTTTTGTTGTTGTGAGAAAAATATTTCTGTCAGCCTCCTTAAATGAAAGCTAAGAGGATGTAAATAAAACACCTGGAGAGGCCTGGGGCCCTGGTGGGCTCTTGGCACAGGTGCTGCTGGGTGCAGGTGGAAATTAGTGCTTCTTCCTTGTCTCAGCTGTGGTTCAAAATGGGGTTTTCCAGGGCTGGGCAGGTACCTCCTGTTCTCAGGGCATCTCAGCCCAACAGCCTCTTCTCTTCCTGTGGTCTAGTCGTGGTGGTGGTGGTGGAGCAAACATGCCCTGCAGTTGGTTTCTCTCTGGTTTTGAGCTGCTATTGTGTGTTTTAGAGAAAAAGCTTGACTGTCAGATATTCTTTGGGGTTAGAAATGGTTGCTCAGTTTCTCTGTGGTCTAGTGCACCCTTATTCACCCATGGCTGTGGGTAAACCCAACTGTTGACTGACACTTATACCTGAGCCTGTTGAGAGTCAAAATAAAGTGGAGGTATTGGGTTTTTCAGTATTATGGTGTTATTTTTCCAATTTTGTTAGCTATCTGTAGTTCTGAGAGGCTTTCTGCTCTGATTATGTTGAGAGCTTCAATTACAAAACATGCGATTTCTGTCCTTTCAAGAGGAAAAACAGAAGTTGTGAGATTCATGGCTAAGACTCCAAGCAGGAGTGTATTATGGTATGTTACAGTGTGTGGGAAGGGAGGGATGTCTCTGTACTGAGCCTTTTCTTATGATTTTTGTCTTGTGTCAAATAATCACACTTAGGAAATAAGTAACATGAAAGCTGTAGTACTGTTCTGTGCTCATCTGCTATACAGTTATGGAAACCTGGGTAATTTCTGAAGTGCTATAGCCATAAAAAAGTTGATTTTCCACACTACCTTCCTTTTTTGAGGGTGGTTTTTTTTTGTCTGGTTGTTGTTTAGGAGATGTCTTCTTGGATAATGATGCCTCTTTCCTGGTTTCTGGATATGTACTGTATTTTTGGTGGCCGGGAAGTGATCAATCTATGTATGTCACCTGTTGTTTGGGATTTTCCTTATTTATTTCTGAAGTGTAATTACTCTTCATGAGTTGTCTGAGTGGTAACTGTTAAAAAGGACCCTGAGCAACCTCTCAGCGTGATGAAGTAGCTCAGATCTTTTTAGTATGCTCCTGCTTTTTCTTTTTCAGTATGGCTTGGGTGTAACCACAGCTACTCTACTGTAGCACTCTAGTGCCTTCCTTGTACTGTGCATTGGCTTTGCTCCCGGCTTTCTTTAAGGCATTATTTGCTAGTAAGAACACGGTCTGCACAGAATAAGCAGGGAAGCAATTAAAACTGCTGAGGTTGATTGTTTTTCTGGTACTGCTTGCTGTATTCCCTCTGGTCCAGCAGCCTCATCTTTGATGTAACAAGCTTCATCCTTTTCTTTGAATCAACAGGGGTCTGTCTGCAACTTTTTTGCAATATTGATGTTGAACAATCATGGAACAATTAAGTTTGGGTAGCCCTACAGTAGCATATAATCAGCACTTTGATGTGTCAGTGTTGCTCTTGATAAGTGTTCTGCTTTCTCTGAATAATAAAGCTCATGTGTGTTGGCACTCATGTTTATGTTCCTGTGCTTTGGTGTTAATAGCAGATTGTGAAGCCAGAGACTTAATCAGGTGTTGTTCTGCATCAGTTACTCCTGAAGTTTATCAATCTTTGTATACATTCTTGCTAGATGTTTAAGGTTGTATGGATTTCCTATAGCCATTCCCCAAACTTCTTATGAGGTGGAGATCTGTACTTTTTTTTTGATCTGGGTCTTGTGTAAGTTACACAAGCAGTTGAAAAATTTGTTGTTTTATAAGGACTTTCAGTGGAAAACGGGACCAGATTTAAAAAAAAGAAAAACAAACAAACAAGAAAATCACAAAACTGCTCTATAGAGATTAATTTGGAAACTTTAGTAATTAGCCTCAATATAGACTTGAGTAAATCCAGTGAAACCAGTGCAAGTCCTCTATTGACTAAGAATAGCCTTGAATTAGACTGCAGATTTCTTTCTTGTGCCATGTAGAAGTTGAATTAGCCCCAGCTTTTCTTGTGTTGCAGTTCTTTACTAGCCAGCCTAGTTGTTCTACCCGGTTAAACTTTTGTGTCGTGTTTCATGAGCAATGTAAAAGCTCCTTATTACTGTTCTAAAAATACAGGGTATTCAACAATCTTAATCCAAAAGTGCAAGACAACACAGGTCTTTTTCATTAGTGGATTGTGGTAGGTATTGCTGAATCTAGTTCAAATAATTACTATTCAATTTTATGTCTGCAGGCTATGTAATAAACTGGAATATAGTTTTCACTCTGATCAGTCATATGAGAAATATCTATTTACTGTTGCATACCCTTAAGCATCCTTATTCATCCATATGTTAATTCTGGCAAGTACTGTATAGTTTCCACCATTATATTATGTACAGAGTTAAACCATGGCTCGTTATTTTAGTAGTTAGGCAGCATCTTATCAATGCGCAATTAAAGTGCGCTCAAAGCCAGACACTAACCCCAAATTCTGAGACTGATGAACTAGGTCATAGCATTCAGCCTGGAGTGTGGCAATGGGAGGAGTTGTGTTGATTCTTAATATCTTTGAATTTTTTTTGTTTGGTTTTTTGTTTTCATTTTGGTTTGGGGTTTTTTTTAATGATTTCATGAGGAATAGAAGGAAGCGTTCAAAGGAAAGATTTCCTAGATCTTTCAAAAAATAAGCTTATATTCTTGGTCCAAAGTAAAATTCTGACATGTTTTTTTCTAAAGATTTTGTCTTATGGGTACAGAAAATATAGCATAAGCTTGTCCACAGATGAAGATCAGGGCCTTCTTTGGAGAGACAACACTGCATGTTGTAGTCTACCATAGTAGTCTTTAAAAAGAACAGTTGGGCAAGGTCAGGTCAAGAAAGTTGTATTTAATGTGAGTCAAAAAGTGAGAGGGAAGAAATCTTCTAAACAAAGAACCTCAAGTTTTGCATAGTTCTTTGGGGAATGTATAGAAAAACTAACTTTCTGATGAAATCTCATTGCATTTGTCATCTTAATTAGCCCTACTAGTTTTCATTTATAGATCAATACAGTACAAAACATGGCGGAATTGCAAAGAAATGTGAGAGGTGATGGGCAGACTGTAAGAAAAAAGGAAGCGCAAATCTTGCCTGCAGAGCTTAATCATGCTATGAAAATGTAGCCTTTCATGCAAAGGAGGCAATCCTAGTAGAATGCTGCTGTGTTAGCTTTGGCTTCTTGGAGAAAAGAAGGCTGTAACTTGTGGTAATGGGAAGGATCTGTTTGTAGATCACAAGGTGTAGAGTATTATCTTCATTAAGGTCAAGGAAGTAGAACATAATTAATAAGACAGTCAAACTCTGGAGGAGTGGACATAGAATTTAAATAATGCTCATGCATCATGTTAAAAGAAACTAAAAAAAAAAAAAAACCCTAAAACTTAAAACTAAAAAAAGTTCAGGAAAATAAAACTCAGTAAATGTGTATTGAATGTTTCTATGAAGGAGTAACTGCATCAGTGGACAAGGGAAAAGCAACGGATGCTTTAAACTAGGTTCAAAGAGGGAAGGGGATATAAACAGGCTCGCTAGTGAGGAGCATGGCAACATTGGGGGTAAAATCAATAGCCCACCTCAAGTGCATCTACACCAATGCACGTAGCATGGGCAACAAACAGGAAGAGCTGGAAGCCCTTGTGCAGCAGGATAGCTGTGACATAGTTGCCATCACAGAAACATGGTGGGATGACTCTCATGACTGGAGTGCTGCACTGGATGGCTATAAGCTCTTCAGAAGGGATGGGCATGGAAGGAGAGGCGGTGAGGTGGTTCTGTATGTTAGGGAGTATTTTGACTGTATAGAGCTCGACAGTGGTGATGATAAGGTTAAGTGTTTATGGGTAAGGATGAGGGGGAAGGCCAACAAGGCAGATGTCCTGCTTCCCTATAGCAGGGAGTCTGCTATAGACCACCCAACCAGGATGTAGAGATAGATGAAGTGTTCTACAAGCGGCTGGCAGAAGTCTCGCAGTCGCTAGCCCTTGTTCTTGTGGGGGACGTCAACTTGCCAGACATCTGCTGGAAATACAACACAGCAGAGAGGCGACATTCTAAGAAGTTCCTAGAGTCTGTGGAGGATAACTTCCTGATGCAGCTGGTAAGTGAGCCTATCAGGGGAGGTGCCTTGCTTGACGTGGTATTTACAAACAGATAAGGTCTCATGGGAGATATTATGGTCAGAGGCCATCTTGGGCTTGGCTACCACGATATGATAGAGTTCTCGATTCTTGGTGATGTAAAGAGGAGGGCCAGCAAAACTGTTACCATGGACTTCCAGAGGGCAGACTTTGGCCTGTTCAGGACGCTGGTTGGGAAAGGCCCTTGGGAGGCAGTCCTGAAGGGCAAAGGGGTCCAGGAAGGCTGGGCCTTCTTCAAGAAGGAAGTCTTAAGGGCACAGGAGTGGGCTGTCCCCATGTGCCATAAGACCAACCGGCAGGGAAGATGACCGGCCTGGCTGAACAGGGAGCTTTTGCGGGGACTCAGGGAAAAAAAGAGAGTCTACCACCTTTGGAAGAAAGGGTGGGCAACTCAGGAAGAGTACAGGGATCTTGTTAGGTCATGCAGGGAAGAAATTAGAAAAGCAAAAGCCCAGCTAGAACTCAGTCTGGCCATTGTTGTAAAAGATAATAAAAAAAGTTTTTATAAGTACATCAAAAATAAAAGGAGAGCCAAGGAGAATCTCCATCCTTTGCTGGATGCGGGGGTGGGGGGGAACATTGTCAGCAAGGATGAGGAAAAGGCTGAGGTACTTAATGCCTTCTTTGCCTCAGTCCTTAATAGCCAGACCAGTTATCCCCAGGGTATTCAGCCCCCTGAGCTGGAAGATAGGGACGGGCGGGGTGGGGAGCAGAATAAATCCCCCATAGTCCACAAGGAAGCAGTTAATCATGACCTGCTACGCCACCTGGATGCTCACAAGTCTATGGGGCCAGATGGGATCCACCCAAGAGTATTGAGGGAGCTGGTGGAGGAGCCTGCCAAGCCACTCTCCATCATCTATCAGCAGTCATGGTTAACAGGGGAGGTCCCTGATGACTGGAGGCTTGCCAACGTGATGCCCCTCTACAAGAAGGTCCAGAAGGAGGATCCAGGGAACTACAGGCTACACCTGGAATACTGTGTTCAGTTTTGGGCCCCTCAATACAAGAAGGACATTGAGGTGTTGGAGCGTGTCCAGAGAAGGGCAATGAAGCTGGTGAAGGGTCTGGAGCACAGGCCTTATAAGGAGTGGCTGAGAGAACTGGGGTTGTTTAGTCTGGAGAAGAGGAGGCTGAGGGGAGGTGACCTTATCACTCTCTACAACTGCCTGAAAGGAGGTTGTAGTGAGGTGGGTGTTAGTCTCTTCTCCCATGTAGTTAGCGATAGGACAAGAGGAAATGGGCTCAAGCTGCACCAGGGGAGGTTTAGATTGGATATTAGGAAAAATGTCTTCATGGAAAGAGTGGTCCAGCATTGGAACAGGCTGCCCAGAGAGGTGGTGGAGTCACCATCCCTGGAAGTGTTCAAAAAACGGGTGGATGTGGCACTTTGGGACATGGTTTAGTGGGCATGGTGGTGTTGGGTTGGTGGTTGGACTGATGATCTTAGAGGTCCTTTCCAATCTTAATGATTCCTCGTGTTTACTTTCATTGTAAATAATCCAGCCACCAAGCCAGGAAACATGAAATTGCTACTTTACCCTTAATTGGTTTAGTGGTGGACTTGGTAATGTTGAGTTAATGGTTGGACTGGATGATCCTAAAGGTCTTTTCCAACCTAAATGATTCTGTGATTCTGTGTCATCTATTTGGACTTCTGTAAAGCCTTTGACACAGTCCCCTGCAACATCCTTCTCTATAAATTGGTGAGCTGTGAATTTGATCGATGAGCTGTTCAGTGGATAAGGAATTGGTCAGATGGTCGCATCCAGGGGGTAGCAGTCAAAGGCTTGATGTCCAAATGGAGACCGGTGACAAGTGGTGTCCCTCAGGGGTCCAGTACTGGGACCAGTGCTGTTTAATATCTTCATCAGTGACATAGACTGTGGGATCGAGTGCACCCTCAGCAAGTTTGCAGACGACACCAAGCTGAGTGGTGCGGTTGACATGCCAGAAGGACGAGATGTCATCCAAAGGGACCTGGACAAGCTGGAGATGTAGGCCTGTGTGAACCTCATGAGGTGCAACAAGGCCAAGTGCAAGGTCCTGCCCCTGGGTCGGGGCAACCGCCACTATCAATACAGGCTGGGGGATGAAGGGATTGAGAGCAGCCCTGTGGAGAAGGACTTGGGGGTACTGGTGGATGAAGAGCTGGACATGAGCCGGCAATGTGTGCTTGCAGCCCAGAAAGGCAGCCGTATCCTGGGCTGCATCAAAAGAAGCATGGCCAGCAGGTCGAGGGAGGTGATTCTGCCCCTCTACTCTGCTCTGGTGAGACCCCACCTGGAGTACTGCGTCCAGCTCTGGAGTCCTTAGCATGGGAAAGACATGGACCTGTTGGAGCGGGTCCAGAAGAGGGCCACAAAAATGATCCGAGGGCTGGAGCACCTCTCCTATGAGGACAGGCTGAGAGAGTTGGGGTGGTTCAGCCTGGAGAAGAGAAGGCTGCAGGGAGATGTTATTGCAGCCTTTTAGTACTTAAAGGGGGCCTATAGGAAAGATGGGGCCGATCTTTTTAGCAAGGCCTGTTGTGACAGGACAAGGAGTAATGGTCTTACACTAAAGGGGGGTAGCTTTAGACTGGATATAAGGAAGCAATTGTTTACAATGAGGGTGGTGAAGCACTGGAACGGGTTGCCCAGAAGAGGTAGTGGAGGCCCCATCCCTAGAAACATTCAAGTTCAGGCTGAATGGGGCTCTGAGCAACCTGATGTAGTTAAAGCTGTCCCTGCTCACTGCAGGGGGTTTGGGCTAGATGATCTCTAAAGGTCCCTTCCAACCCAAAACATTCTATGGTTCTATGAATACCTACCATCAGTGGCTGTATCAAGTGACGGAGTGTCACTCAGGCCTTGTTTGTTAAACTGTGAGGCTGAAGACCTGGTGGTATTTCAAAATCTATCATGAGTCAGTAAGGTGAATACAGATAAATATTTCTATGTTTCTGTGCTTTATGGATTGGCTTAGCTGTAAATGGGGATAGTAATGCTTAATTCCTTTTTTAAAATCTGTGATCTTGAAGGTAGAGTAGTTCCCAAACAGTTACTTTTTCTTTTAACTTAAGTCCTTATTAAACACATAACTTTTTGGAAATGCTTTCTATTTGGTGGTGTGTGTTGACCTAATGTTGCTTTGCTTCAATGCAGGTAATCTGCAATCTTATGACACTCAGCTAATGAGGGCTGACCTGGTTTTTAGTTCTTGCTTGATGCCACCGAGGACTGGTCATGAGTTAACTGCCTGGTCACTGGCTAAACTGCAGAGTCACAAACTCAACTCAGAGCTGCCTTCAGTGGGAGAAAAGGGCATTTTTGTTCTAAACAGCTGAGAGACTTTAAGGCCTCATCAACTGAGCTAGGAAAAGAGCTGGGTAAAAAAATTATGAAGGGCAATATACTACTGCTCAGACTGCTTTGCTTTGTTCTGTTGTACCAAAACCATGCAGGCAAACCTAGCTTCCACAAAATACTGGGGAAGACTGAGTATTTCTGAATAATTCTTAATCTGAGAGTTTGCTTGAATGAAAGCTTAACACAAAGCAAAGTATATGTATGTACCAGGTTATCAAGTGCTCAAATAAGCTACCTTTCCAAAGCTAATGCCAGTTCAGGAGGCAAGTAATAAAGGAAGAGAGCAGGAATGCTCCAGAACAGATCTTGCTAATTAACTTTTTTCTTTTAAATATGAACTGTGAAAATTGGCTGTAGCACTCCCTATGATTATAGCTTTTTCTACTACAAATTTTGCTGATGTTTGGTTGAGAGAGAAATAGCAGTTATGCAACATGCAGGTGCCCTGGTAGCACTTAAAGGCGTGTTGATGAAGTAAACAGCCCTGCAGGATCAATTTTCCCAGTATTTCAAAGCAGAGCATGTATTCTCTAAATCTGCTGATGCTGAAAGATGTGTCTCTTCACATGTCCAAATCTCAGTGCCAAACAACTATGGAGAATACCAGTAAAGGAGTGACCTTGTTAGATTTCTTGGAGGTTGGGATCGAATGTGTCATGCAAAGGTAAACAAACACCACAGCCTGATATAAAAACTACTCCATGCTCCTCATTAGTGGAAGGATTTAGACTGTTGATAAGGTGAATATGAATAATTCTCATGAATGTTTTATCTGTGGATCTAAGTGGAAACTGTTACAAGAGTACAGCATGGGAATGGGGGAAGGTAATGATATTCTCTGTGCTGCTTTTGCATTACCTTTAATAGGTAGAGAATGCAGAACAATTTCAGGTCCAGCTTGTGCAATTTAAATATTACAGTGACTACCACATACTCATACAAAATACTTGCATAGTGAAATATCCCCTCCCTATAGGAAACTGATCTCTGCATTATCAAAATGTGACCCAAAGACCACACAGAGGCTACAACACACAACAGGCTTCTGTTGTTCTTCCTGTATCTGCTGAAAAAGTCCCAATCTGTTTCTTTGTAATGCAGACTTCATTGTTTTATATCTAACATCTCAGACACATTGCTATCACATGCCACTCTAGATCTTTATGAATCTCTTGTACTCTGTGGCTACGTCTGCAAGAATTTTCGCTTCCTGATTATACTATTATCTTCCTTCTCTTTGGTGTTGAAAATGCTTCAGTCCTGAAGACCAAAATCAGACCTAGCTATCATGAGATACTTCTAATTAACATGGAATTTCTGACTCTGCCCTATCAGCTGCCATCAAAGTGTGAGGAATACGAAATTTGAAGTGTTGGGGCTGCTGCCTCTAAGCTTCCCAATTAGCATTCATACTTTAATGAAATCTTTACTTCACAAACCAGTAAGATCTTGTTCTCAAGCCATTAATGATCATTCCCAAGATGATACTTATAGTTTGCTGGTTTCTTTTCACTTTTTTCTTTTTTTTTTTTTTTTTTTTTTTTTTTGTTTGCCTACTAGGAGGTTGGCACCTAATCTGGGCTCAAAACCATGCTAATGTGGTTGTGCTACTTCTGGATTGGCCATGGCTTATGTCTGGCTAGCTCCAAACACAGGTCATTGTGAGTCCACTGCGCAGGCACACAACTTCTGCCCTGTCAGACTAATTTATCTGAAAAAGACCACTGCAACAAAGATGCCTGAGTCTAAAAAGCAGTTCTCATATGGTTGTTGGGGGATGTGAGAGAAGAATGGGATCTGGAGTCATCATGGCTCAAGGAAACCAGGACTAGATTATTATTACTATTATTAGGTCACCTGTGTTGCCAATCTGATGCAGACAATTTTTTTTTTTTTAAAGTAAAACAATAAGCTACAATCAAGGGAATTGATTGTGGGGTTTTGTCTCTTCCTGCCCCACCACCCTCAGTATGCACTATTAATGGTTATGAAAAATTAGAGTTGCTTTGTGTTTTGTTTTGCTTTTCCTTAAATGTGAATGTTCCATCTACTCTCTTCTCAAGCCTGATCAAGCCTTTTATTTGATCCCAAATAGTCCAGGTTGTTAGTTTATAAAATTATGAATAAAGGCTTCATATGCTATTTAAGATACAGGTTACTTCTCATTCAGAAGTGTTTGGCATTTACACTTCTTATTTAAACATGTTAAAGCGTTTCCATTACTAAATACTGCTTGAGGGAACCAAAGAGGGAGAAGAAATTTGGCATAAATCCCAGTGCAATTTGGAGGCAAAGGACTGAGGATGCTCTCTATCCTATAGAATGACAGTAATTAAAATTAATGAAAAATCACTGCATAACACCCACCACTTGACATATTTCCTCAGGTGGTTTTGCAAAAATCTCAGAGACCTGTGGCTTGGAGCTTTGAAGTTCCCCTACCCCTCCTCCATCTCATCTCTGCTTTCATAAATACAGATAGATAGTTGAACAAATATTCTGAAAGAAGTTCACTAATTACCACTCTTCTGTCTTAAGTAACTGAAGTTCTGTCTTAAGATGACTTCATAAAATTGCAGTTTTGCACAGGTAGAAGAATCCGCATTTGAGGAACTGCTAAGCCCAGTGGCAGAGATACACCTCTTGTTCAATAGCCTTGTAGAGTCTACAGGCTCCTGTGGCTCAGCTGTGTGCACCCCCTGGGGAGTTAGCTATAGAACTGGTGGAGGATTGGAGTATGAAGGGGAAAAAATTTAAAAAAAAACAAACCAAAATTTTTTTGCGTGAAGATAAAGCTATTTGATGGTTGAATAAAAACAGGTTCTTGGTACTTCAAATACAAGCATCTGTAGACATGATGATTTGAGAACTACTACCTTGAGGTGTCATTGTCTATGGATGAATCCTTTGATAATTATTTCTTTACTTATATAATTTCAAACGTTGACTAAATTGCTCAGAGCTGACAACAAGAAGTGAAAGTTCAACCCATAATCAAAAAGCTGGTTTCGCTGTTTTGTGCATCAGATGCATAAATTTGGTTTCTGTTGTGCATACATTTTTTCCCTACTTCATTTACTAAGGGTACTTTATTTTGAGGACCTTTCTCCCATCTGCAGCAAAGAAGGGTTTGATGATACACTTGTGACTTTTCTGTCTCTTTTTATGACTAAATACTGTGGGATAAGTTTGTGCTGGCTTAAGAGCCTGGCATGGAAGGAGTCTTCTGGAATCAGGATTATCTAAATGTAAAGGTCAAATGGTGCTGTGTTTTCATATTTCCTTTTTCTTATTTTTTGTGATGAATAGCAAAACTCTAGTAAGCAATGGGACAAGAACTGTACAGACACAGTTATTTCTTGCACTTAAAATTTCTTGGTTATTTCCTTTTTTCCCTTAGATGTTACGATCTTATAACAGAATGAATAGAATCATTAAGGTTGGAAAAGACCTCTAAGATCACCTAGTCCAACCACCAACCCTACACGACCATGCCTACTAAACCATGTCCCAAAGTGCCATGTCTACACGTTTTCTGAACACCTCTAGGTATGGTGACTCCACCACCTCTCTGGGCAGCCTGTTCCAATGCTGGACCACTCTTTCCATGAAGACATTTTTCCTAATATCCAATCTAAACCTCCCCTGGTGCAGCTTGAGCCCATTTCCTCTTGTCCTATCGCTAACTACATGGGAGAAGAGACTAACACCCACCTCACTACAACCTCCTTTCAGGCAGTTGTAGAGAGTGATAAGGTCACCTCCCCTCAGCCTCCTCTTCTCCAGACTAAACAACCCCAGTTCTCTCAGCCACTCCTTATAAGGCCTGTGCTCCAGACCCTTCACCAGCTTCATTGCCCTTCTCTGGACACGCTCCAACACCTCAATGTCCTTCTTGTATTGAGGGGCCCAAAACTGAACACAGTATTCCAGGTGTAGCCTGTAGTTCCCTGGATCCTCCTTCTGGACCTTCTTGTAGAGGGGCATCACGTTGGCAAGCCTCCAGTCATCAGGGACCTCCCCTGTTAACCATGACTGCTGATAGATGATGGAGAGTGGCTTGGCAGGCTCCTCCACCAGCTCCCTCAATACTCTTGGGTGGATCCCATCTGGCCCCATAGACTTGTGAGCATCCAGGTGGCGTAGCAGGTCATGATTAACTGCTTCCTTGTGGACTATGGGGGATTTATTCTGCTCCCCACCCCGCCCGTCCCTATCTTCCAGCTCAGGGGGCTGAATACCCTGGGGATAACTGGTCTGGCTATTAAGGACTGAGGCAAAGAAGGCATTAAGTACCTCAGCCTTTTCCTCATCCTTGCTGACAATGTTCCCCCCCACCCCCCATCCAGCAAAGGATGGAGATTCTCCTTGGCTCTCTTTTTGTTGTTAATGTATTTGTAAAAACTTTTTTTTATTATCTCTTACAACAGTGGCCAGACTGAGTTCTAGCTGGGCTTTTGCCTTTCTAATTTTCTCTCTGTGTGATCTAATGAGAATCCCAAAAGTCAAACTTGCTATTTGACAAACTTTGAGAGGGCAGGCCCTTTTTTATGATTTTTTACCAGGATTGTTTCTTCAGGTGTTTCACCTGAAGGAACCCTAATAGATTGTCTCTTCTTACTGCCACCACACAGTGCCACCTACCCAGGGGCATGGATTCTCTTTAAGATGAAGGAAACTTCCTGACTTTCCCCCCCCCCCCCCCCCCCAAAACAATACACTTGGGAGAAAATTCTGATCTATTTATAAGGATTTGATTTTTGCTTGCTGGGAAAAAATAAATGTCAGTGTATCAGAAGAGTTTTCAGTGTCATTTGAAAGTGACATTAAAGGATTCTTTTGAATCAGCAAAGCATCTAACATATAAAATCTTGATGCTTTACAGCCTCAGTGATTAGTGAACAGCCAAGACACTTTATTACCCTAAGGAAAGAGACAGAGGTTGTTTCTGTCTTGGTACTTCTTATTCTGAGTTATTCTTTGTTTTTTTGTCATGTTGCAAATCAGCAATGAACAAAACTCACTCAGCAAGCAGTAAAAACAGCAACAAGTGTTTACCCCTTGGGATATGTACTCTGGAGAGAATTCCACACCCAAAATGAGTAGACACTTTAAGGTCTATGCATACAAGTTTAGCTTGACTTGGAATACAGGCAGTCAGCCAATCAAGAAATTAGACAATCCTGTTTTTTATTTGAGGTTAAAAATTTTTCTACCTACCAGGTGAATAAGTTATCCATGAAGCTCAAGAAGTGTCAGAACTGCAATTTGGAATATCTGATATTAAATCTCTAAAATAAATATTGAGAACTAGAGAAAAGAAATTGCTCTGCAAAAATTTGAGTAATATTATGATTTCCCTCTCCCTCACCCTTTGAACATATTGCTTAATCTATCGTGAGACTGTAATTGCTGTCCTGAAGAAGGATATGCATGTAGATGCCTTTGGGTTCCACTATATATTTTCTTTATTAGTGTTTACTAATAACCCGAATTTTGGGCAAGATTCTTATGCTATTTTCATGAGAATGAATCCTGATTCTACTGAAGTTGATAGGAACTTTGTCACTGACTTAATGAAGCAATGCTTTTAGCTTGGCAATGTATGTTGTCTTATAATATGCAACAAAAAAATTATTTAAGTGTACCCCATTCAGCACTTTTACCCAAAAGTGTTTGAGTTACAGGTCAGTTCCTTTGTACCTTTTTTATGATGGTTTTACAATCTGAATTAGAACAGGATGAATAAGAACTTCTTCCAGCAGTTGCATGTGTTTTTGCAAATATGGAGTTTATGTTATAATTTATTGGGCCATGTTATCCTCGTTCAGGAGTTTTTGGAGAACGGTTAATTATTTATGTAGATGTTGACTAATGAAATATTGTTTGTTTAAAGTCTATACCAGAAAGTGTCATACCTATGACAGCAGTGTGAACACACCCTTATACTGTAAACTGTTCAGGGCAGGGACTCCTGGTTTTCATAGAAGTGAACAAACCATAGCCTAAGACATATGAATCTGCCTTTTTCAGGGCATATGTATGACTGACAAGTGCTTCCAGGAAAATTTGTCAATTGCTTTCTTTCCCAGAACTATTCAATAGAAAGTTTGCTTTTTCTTTAGTTAGTTCTGGAATTAAATTTTCAGCCTCTATTCTTGTTTGTTAGATTTTGTTTCTTCCTGTCTTGTCTTCTAGGTTTTATGACTGCTTATTTATAGGTTTGTTTTTTCCAGGCGGTTAAATTGATCTTTAATTTTATTTCATGACCACAGAGGAGAACAGCACAAGCTCAAGCAAGTTGGGAGGCAGGCAGGTATTATACGCACTTTCCTGAGGCTAAACAGACCTTTGCTTTAGCATCTTGGCTGCTGAAGTGTGCTCTTCTAAGGAGGAGGATATTGAAGGAAATCTAGGGAATTTGTACTTTTATTAGATTAAATGGAATAAAGATATGTGGTCACTTAACCATACATGACCAGTGCAAAGTCCAGATATGTGCTTAGTCGCCAGTCTCAAATGAGTCAGCCTAAGAGTACACGTGTGGGTGTGGAAAGAGCAGAAAACCCAAAATCTCTTGGTAGCAGAACAAGTTATCACTGTGAGTCAGGGCTCTGGCCTCTGAAGTTGGTTTGGGATTGGAAATCAAGGTAGTTCTGAAGATATTTTGTATAAGGACCTAAGGCCTCATTGTTACCTAAAATGTGCCTTTTATTCAAAAGACCAGTGGATTATAGCAATTGTGTTTGCATTCTACAGTTTCCAGCTGTTGAAGAGGAAAGTGAGGCTGACAGTGCTTGACTGCCTACAGTGCTTGGTACTAATGAAACAGGAGGTGTCTTTACTTGCCAGGCAGCTGTTTCATAGGTGCAGAGATGCAATGTTACTTTGGTTTTGCTAGTGATTCCAATAATTTGGGGAATAGGATTTGCCACTTTGTTCCTATGCCTTGAGCAATTGTCATGTTTTCTAAAGGAAATTGCTTTACTACAGTTCTAATTTCCACTTTTTAAATACTGTTTTTCGTCTTCACTTTCTCTTTGCTTTTATGGGATGGAGTAAATCGTTACTTTGAAAAGATGCAGCAGTTTTTCCACAGACAAGTGGGGCAAGGCATTCAGCAGTGTGACAAGTCCCTCTGTCACGTTGCTTAACGTGCTGGCAAGTACCACACTGAATGGCTCAGATACGCAGTTATGTGTAACAAGGCTCTGTAAAAATCCTAGTGCTTGACTCTGTAGTTTAGCATTCATGCAAGGTATGCCTATTTTACATGTAAGAAGATAGCCCTTTATACTGCATTACAGAGTTCAGTCTTGGTTGAAAGCTGCGGTGGCAAGTGCTAGACTTCATTTTCCTTAAATCTAAAATACATGAAACTATATGTTGAGTACTTCTTTTGGAACTGAAATTTTCTTATGTTCAGTAAATGTTGGGAACAGACCTCTTGGTCAAATATCAATAGATTGTGATCACAGCTTCCACTGCATATTACACAAGAAAACTTAAATATGTTTATTTCCTGTGCTGGAACATCTTGTGCAATTAATATTGTGTATGACTTGGGCAAGGATCTTAGGAGATCCTGTCACTTGCATGTTCTGCTGCACTTTATGTGGATGCTTTTGGGAGGGATTTATCATCCCAGAAGGACATCCTGAATTGTGGTGGATGAACCAAGTGCGGAACTGTTCACCAAATATTGCAACACTAGTGCTAGGAAACACCTGAAGAAAATGCTATAAGACTTAAACTTAAAACAGCTGAAAGGGGGAATACTTCTCTAGACAGCAGGTAGTGAGCGACCTTCTGGAACTGCCTGCCCAAAGCAATGGTGGAGACAAAGAACATCAGCTGTTTTACAAAGGTAAAAGGCAAATTCATGGACAAGTCAGTGGGAACATGGCAGGGATGTGTCCTTAACAGCCTCAGAACAACAGCTGTGGATGTCAGGGATGCACAAGGGGCGTGGTCTTCATCAGCGTATCTTCATCAATGACATAGAGATCAAAGGTATCTTCATCAGTGACATAGACTGTGGGATCGAGTGCACCCTCAGCAAGTTTGCAGACGACACCAAGCTGAGTGGTGCGGTTGACATGCCAGAAGGACGAGATGTCATCCAAAGGGACCTGGACAAGCTGGAGACGTAGGCCTGTGTGAACCTCATGAGGTGCAACAAGGCCAAGTGTAAGGTCCTGCCCCTGGGTCGGGGCAACCGCCACTATCAATACAGGCTGGGGGATGAAGGGATTGAGAGCAGCCCTGTGGAGAAGGACTTGGGGGTACTGGTGGATGAAGAGCTGGACATGAGCCGGCAATGTGTGCTTGCAGCCCAGAAAGGCAGCCGTATCCTGGGCTGCATCAAAAGAAGCATGGCCAGCAGGTCGAGGGAGGTGATTCTGCCCCTCTACTCTGCTCTGGTGAGACCCCACCTGGAGTACTGCGTCCAGCTCTGGAGTCCTTAGCATGGGAAAGACATGGACCTGTTGGAGCGGGTCCAGAAGAGGGCCACAAAAATGATCCGAGGGCTGGAGCACCTCTCCTATGAGGACAGGCTGAGAGAGTTGGGGTGGTTCAGCCTGGAGAAGAGAAGGCTGCAGGGAGATGTTATTGCAGCCTTTTAGTACTTAAAGGGGGCCTATAGGAAAGATGGGGCCGATCTTTTTAGCAAGGCCTGTTGTGACAGGACAAGGAGTAATGGTCTTACACTAAAGGGGGGTAGCTTTAGACTGGATATAAGGAAGCAATTGTTTACAATGAGGGTGGTGAAGCACTGGAACGGGTTGCCCAGAAGAGGTAGTGGAGGCCCCATCCCTAGAAACATTCAAGTTCAGGCTGAATGGGGCTCTGAGCAACCTGATGTAGTTAAAGCTGTCCCTGCTCACTGCAGGGGGTTTGGGCTAGATGATCTCTAAAGGTCCCTTCCAACCCAAAACATTCTATGGTTCTATGGTCTGTAGAAAGTGGCTGGGCTTGCGTGTTTTGTCTAAATAACATTTCCTTTTGACACAGTTGGAGAGATAATACCAAACTAAACAGCACACTGGCCAGACCCACTGGGCATTTCACACCTTCTTTTAGAGGCTCTGTCTGCCAAGCATGAGTCTGAATTTCTGTGGCTTTTGCCTGCCAGAGTAAAACTCTGTGACTAACAAGCATGGCAATATTACTTACATGTTATAGGATCGGGCAAGCATGTGGCTAAACAGGACTTGTCTATATGCCTAAACACCAGGTGTTAACAGGTGCCAAACAGGGAGTTCACACTGAATTGTTATAGGCTATAACAGCCGCTTGCAGGTCAAGGGACAAGAGTGCTTCTGCTAACCCAACAGAATAACGTGAATTTGGCCAACGTGAATTTGACCAGCAGTAAGCTGATTTGCTCAGACATCCCCTAATGCAACCCTTCGGCTTTGGTAGGAAAAAAAAAAAATTGGAGCTTTTCTAGCAAAAGCAGCTGTTGCTGCTTTGGCCAATCCAGGGGTCCTTGTTTATTTCAATTTTGAAAGCAGTTTTTGAAAATTATCTCAATGGAATTAAAATTTGTGCCAGGGGTGTCTAATAAGCATCCCCTTTCCCTTGTCATAACAGCAGGAAAATCATAAAGAGCAACTTCTACATGATTTCACTGAAATAACTGGATGCACAAACTTGGGATTTAATACCAGTCTTGTTCAGTGTTTTTTCAGGTTGTGCAAAATAATGAAGCATGGGATAAACTGTATAAAACAGTCTTTTTAAATTATTATTGATATTGCCCAAGTTAGAGAAATAGATCTTACATAGTATTGACTTTTTCTTTGTTTCTTTCTTATCAAGTTTCAAGCATTTTTGAGGGTTTGGCAGGAGTCCGTAATCCCTGAAGCTTTAAATGATTTATCACCTCCCTGTACATGCATTGAAGTAATCATGTGCCAGCTGCATTGCGTGCTCTCCTGTGGCATTCTAACTCTTCAGTCCAAAACTGTATGTGCACAGGTGGAGGCACACCAATGCATCACCAGTCAGGTCACTTATCTCTGGGAAATCTATTGGTCTAAAAACTGATTTTTAGATGGACACATTCAGGAAACGTGTTTGTAAACACAGTTCTACCACTATTTTGTTGCCTCCAGAGGAGATAGCTGTGGAGTGTTTCCTCCCAGGTTCTCTGCCTGGAACTCCTGATCCTTTACTTAACCAGTAGTAGCTCTCAGTCTTTTCTGTATCGTCACTCCATTTTAAAACTATGGAGAAAATAGACCTTTCTTTTTCATTTAGCCATAATCATGGTTTCCTGGATTTGATTTTTTTTTAAATTATTTATTTTTTTAATCACTCTTCCTTTCCCTCTTTTCAGATAGTCTTTTATCTGGCAGCTCTTCAGTGGAGGTTCTGCCCCAAGTCGAAATCCTGCCTCAGTATTTCCTGGACATGCCTCAGCTTATTACATGTCCATGGAGTCATTCTGCAAACAAATTAGTTTCTCCTTATCTAGAAATTGTAGAACTCTCTCATTCTGTCCTTCTCCAAAAGATGTTAAAACAAGTCTGTCTGAGGGGCTTTCAGGGCACTGCGTACAGAAGTGCCAGGTGCATCTACAGATATAGTAGGAGCAAAAGAGCTTTGAAAAAATGAGACAGGAAAAGCAAACTGTTGTGGTGAAAAAAGTTGTTTGCTGTTCTTGTACAAGTGGATTAAACTAAAAGAGTGCTGTCACCCATACAGACAAAACGCATGCCCCTTACCCTACCCCTTTTTTTGAGAATAGTTCGGAAACTGCTATGTTAAGGGCATCTATCTGTCATAGAATCATAGAATCGTTTAGGTTGGAAAAGACCTTTAGGATCATCCAGTCCAACCATTAACTTAACACTACCAAGTCCACCACTAAACCAATTAAGGGTAAAGTAGCAATTTCATGTTTCCTGGCTTGGTGGCTGGATTATTTACAATGAAAGTAAAAACTAGGAATCATTAAGGTTGGAAAGGACCTCTAAGATCATCAGTCCAAGCATCAACCCAACACCACCATGCCCACTAAACCATGTCCCAAAGTGCCACATCCACCCGTTTTTTGAACACTTCCAGGGATGGTGACTCCACCACCTCTCTGGGCAGCCTGTTCCAATGCTGGACCACTGTTTCTGTGAAGACATTTTTCCTAATATCCAATCTAAACCTCCCCTGGTGCAGCTTGAGCCCATTTCCTCTCGTCCTATCGCTAACTACATGGGAGAAGAGACCAACACCCACCTCACTACAACCTCCTTTCAGGTCCCCCTCCTTCACCTGGATATGGTGAAAAGTTACACCTTGTTTTCTTCCATGCTGCTTCTACAGGTTTTAACAGTGTATTTCAGCATGCTGTTGCCTACCAGCTTTGGAGAAGCTGCTTCTTGCTCTACAAATCTTCGACTGAAGACATTAAGAGAACTGCATTTTTGAAGAACTGGACTTCAAGACGAACACAGAGGATTTGGATGGTTGGGAAGCAAAGAGGCATCGTAGGGATCTGAGCTTCCCTGTTCTCCTTTGCCAGCAGATGACAATCTGTCACCAGCTAAAAATCTGCCTCAGACACCCAGGAAAAAAGCAGCAGATTTAGTCAGTTGCCAAGCAAACTGCTTGCTGGGTTTGTGTGGTTTTTTTTTTTTTTTTCCTCTCTGAGCAAGTTTCTTACTGCAGAACACATTGGGGTTTTGCTGGGTTTTTGGAAATTTCTTGGGTTTATTTTTTTCCAGACTTGCCTTGTTGTGTAGCTAGTCTTTTCTGATTTCAGGAATATCTATCTGCTACACAATGTCCTTTTTTCTTGCTACTGACTTCTGACCATACATGCAGCTTTGCATAACACAACTATTGTTGAATTTGTCTGAAAAAGAGATGGATATAGCCAACAAAGGTTTATTGGCACAATGGAATTTGATTTAGAAATAAAATTTCCTTCTAGCTTTGGTAGTTAACTCCAGTCTTTTATCAGTTGGATTAATTTTCTAGTCTACTGGAACTGTGAAGAAATCAAAAGTTTAATGATCAGCGGGGCCTGGATTGTAATACATTATCTTGCTTCTCTTAAAAATATTGCAAAACCAGAAAACGTTTTTAAGGCTATAGGATGCACCATTAGTCAAAATGCAACCCTTAATAAACTTGCACTCTGCAGGATTGAGTGGTAGTGGCAAAGGAAACATTACACTGCTTATGGCAAACGCACCCAGGCTGAAAGCTTGCAAGAAATCCTGGAGCATTAGGATCTCTGCCAGATTCATTCTAGTTTCTGCTCCTAGGTCTCTTATGTTAACTTATATTGTTTCATCCTTTGGACATTGTAAGCCTCCTTAGAATTAAAAAAAAAAAAAAACCAAACCCAAAAAACCCCAAAAAACCCAACCCCCAAAGTTTTATATTAATATAAAGTGTTCCATGACATTGTTGGTACATAACCATAGTTGATTGGTGATAGTTTGCATTGAAGTTGCAGTTTAAATGAGAGAGTTTGAATGTATGCTTGTAAGTTATGGTTGTACCAGCTGTGTTTCTTTCATGGTATTGTATACTCATGGGACCATGATCAAGATGCTTTTTTGAAAGGGAGTGAGAGGCAGGCATCTACATATACAAAACAGTTCAGACCAACACTGTCATTTTCTATGGGGGTGACATTGTCTATATCATGTCCTTTGGGAGATCACAAGGCTAATACTGGAGCATGATAACCGAAATTGTTGGTTGTCTTCCTTGTTCTGTTAATCATATGCTTTATATAGGTCTTTCATCTCTCTGTGTGTCAGTTAATTATTCTCTGACTTGTCTTCCTATGACAGGGAAATGGAGCACATAAACTGAATGTTCATAGATATTGCTTGTGAAAGATCCTGTAAGTTAGCTTTTCAGGGCAAAGACTGGGTCTTGGTTTGTCTTGTACAATGTTGTGTGAGTTTATGCACTTCGTAAATTTTTGATAAGCGAAAGTGCAGTTTGTGGGAAGAGTGTGCTGCTAATGCTGCACTTTGTCTATTTTTAGGAAGACATTTGCTCATTTACAATTGTTGCAATCAGGGACATATTCTCAGTCAATACACAAACTAAAAAAAATGCTAATGTGTTGGTCTTGATTCTGATGTCATCTGGGCAGGTGCTGGTCTGAAATAGTTCTATTGAAGTCAAGGAGTAAATCTAATCAAAGATGACATCAAAAGCAGTATAATCTATAAAGCAATTCTGCCTGCATGTAGAACATACTGGTTTGCAATAGAAGAGAGCTTTATTGAATTACGTTAAATTGTTGTCAGTATGTTAGTAGTAAAACCAAACCTCATTTCTGGATTTTCTGAAGTGATGATGGGTGGGAAATGGATTCTAGTTCTAACAAGAAGAGTTGGCTTTGAAATTTTTGATGGAGATTTTCCTACAGCAAGGTCCCAATATATGGCTGAGATTCTTGCATTGTTAAGAATCAGAACTTGGTTATGAGTTTTATTGTTGGCAATAGTCTTCATGGCTGACTTGCACTGCAGCTGGCACATTGAGGCAAGTTTACATGTTTTGAGTGCAAAGGAGATTAAAATACTGATATAAGGGGTAAGATAGTACTGATTTGGCATTCTTAGGGTATGCAAAATTAGTATCCCTGAAGCAATGCATGATGAGTGTGAATATGGCAACCTTTACCTGGTCGATTTTCTTGCTCTGTGCCTACACCCACTCTTGTGCAATTACCTACTTACTATGTTGTCCTTCTCGCCTTTTTGACCATTTGCATGCTAGCTGAGTCAATCTCTGAGTTGAAGCAGAACTGCAGATCTGGAGCACGGTGAGATCAGAATACCACGATGCTTCAGGCAATATTTTCAGCTGTGAAAAGCACACAGTTAAATAAGACTTTTTCTGTTTCATCTAAAAGATCAATTTTCATTTGACAGTAAGCAGAAGGGGCGGGGGAGGGGGAGGGGAAGTCAGAATTGCAGAGTATTAGTGCTGAGGTAGGGGAATGCTAACACTGCATATTGCCATCTAGTGGAGCTGGTTAAGTTTCAGTATGCCTGCTAACACATTTGTTTCAAAAAGGCTGATATAAAACCTATTTGCGTGCATTTTGTTTTCATTTTTACTTTGTCCATCTTTTCAGTGCAATACCAGTTGACTTCAGTTCTAATACAAAATTTGTAAGAAAATGGAGACATCTTGGTTATGTATTTGCTTTTTTTTTTTTTTTTTCATTTACAGTGTACTAACTATATTGGTTCTATAAAGATTGTTGATCTCTGAAATGATATGTAGGTTTGTGGGTTTTGTTTTTGTGAGGAGTGGGAATCAGAAACATGCATCAGTATCTGGATTAGTATCCTTATCAATTTTTAATAAGAAAGTTTGAATGCTCTGGCTTTTTCTTTTAATCCTTCACAGAGGTAGAAAGCTAATTTCCTGGGCTGGAAAATGCAGTGGGTGAACAGAACTGCGTTTGGATGGGGGGGTTGGAGGTTTTTTCTTGGAGTGTTGGGGGTTTTGTGTTGTTTTCTGTTTTGGGGAGTTTTATAAGACTAATGAAACACAGCTGAATTTACTTGACATTCCTACATTGTGTTGTCACAGAAAAGCTGAGATATCTTGTATTGAGGCAAATTCAAAGTACATTGCTGTTAATGCATGTTTTTTCTGGTTACTTGTTCACATTTAAGAAAGCCAGTTCTGTAACAAAGGTGTGGTAATTCTTGGGATAAACCCCTGCTTCAAGGAAAGCAGGAGAGTTACCAACAGATATATTAAATTAATTTAAATTTTTTTGTCCAGAACATTTGGTATTTCAGATCCAAACTAGATCTTCTCTGATATGGTCTACAATAAGAGGAACAGAGGGGCAGGCAGTGACTGGTATTCTTTCCTTTCCACTCTTGCAGAAAGAGAACTATTATAGACAGACTAAATATGCAGCTTTGGGGTTTCATCCTATGACAGCAATGGATAGACTTTAGGGAGTCTCTTTTATTTCATGTATGTTGTATGTGTTCTATGTTCCAAGGTATACGATGACATTGAGATGGCCATATGTTTTTGAGGACAATCTTTGGACCAGCTTATCTGGCAAGGAATGCTTTAAATAATAGTAAGGCAGTAAACCATCATAAAATAATTCCTATTCAAAAGTGTATTTAAAAATAAAACTTGCTTCTTTGCTTGAAAAAGCGTGCTTGTTGGAGTTGCAGTCTTTATAGAAAAAGCCAAATTCACTAAGTACTGGATATGGTTGAAGCAAGCACTTCTAAGTAAATACTATAAAGAATCAAAATGTAAAATCACAGAATAGAAACAAAAGTGCTTAACTGTGTCATCTACAGCCATGACACATTTAGGATCTGGCCCTTCTCCCTCTGATGCATATGACAAAACATTCATTAACATTTCAAAGCTAGATTTGAATTCTTTAAGGACTTTTGTTCTTCTAAGGGTAGCTGCCTGCACACACAAAAGTCCCAGTGACTGACGGCAATACCAGATTTCATAAATTCTTTTCAGGCAACAAGATGCAGAAGAATAAATGTTCCTTAGAATAGGCCTTACTCTACCTTCCCTGTCCCTGGGGACCTTTATGAAAGTTAGCTGAGATGCCTTGGTAACTTGTTAAACAGCTGTAAGCCTCAGCCGCAAATCAGTTTGGTTGTTAGCCTCTTTCTCTGGCTGGCAGATACTCCTATTGAGACATCATTTTCAGTTCATGGATTTGACATAACCATTGCAACTTGCTTCCAGTCTACTCTGTGTTTGCAGCAGCTTGGTTGTACTGTGGGAAGGCCCTGTGCCAGGTTCTTTGTTCTAAATGAAGGATCTAAATCATTTAACATTTCAAAAACATGCCTAGAAATCAATAGAGGGGATTAGAAAATCAAATCTATTCAAGTTCAGTGCAGAGACATAAGGGTTGAAAAAAGTGTCAGAGTATTCGCTGAGTCAAACCTGGTGATGAAGGCTCAGAACAAACCTTAGTAAAAGCACAAAGTATGAGCTGGAGCCTATGCTGGTGTGAAACTGTTTTGTTCCAAGTTAGCTGAAGAATGCAGATTAACGCCAGCTAAAACTTGAGCAGAAAGGCTTGGCTTTTCAGCATGAGAGCCATGTTCCATTTATTAATCTATAAACCCCAAATTTAACCAAACTTGCACCTCCATGCAGGAAATCAGACCAAAAACCTCTCTTCATAATGTATACTGTCAGGTAGCTCTAGATTTGAACTTTCTCTCTATCCATTCCTGCAACATATATTCCTTGTACCAGAAGGGCACAAGGGATGGTATTTAGAAAAGCAGAAAGCAAGCTCTCAAAGCAGAAATTGGGATGCCTTACTGAAGAGAACTTGACAAGCACACAAATGAGCCCATTACTCTCCAGAACAGCAACATCGAAAATGAGCGTGTTCTGTAAATGGAGACCATTGTAAAGGGATTGCATGAAGCTGGGCAAACGTGTTAGTAGCGATAGAGTGAGGATCTTCTCTTAAGTTGGAACAAGTTACTATCAGCATCCCCAAAGGAAAAATCAAACTTGGTTTCCAAATCTGAGCTCAGGTTTCGAAGGCTGGGCTGGAGACACCTGAGTGAAGTGGGAATTGGAAGAGGAGAGGAAGGATGGTTTTCTTTACTTATACAATCTAACAACTTGGATATGAGTTGATCAAAATCTGTATTTATTATATTGCAGTTAAAGCTGATCAGAAATAGCACTTTTTCTTGTCCTCTAAAAGAATCTCTGAACAGGAGTTTGAAACAACTTGCAGATTTAAAATGAAGGAATATGGATGCTCAGTTGGTACTTCCATTGGAAAAGTTTTCAGGAGCACTTCTGCAGAGCTTTTCTACTCTTATACTTGGAGCTTGAACATAGGTCTCCCACCTTCCAGTGAAACATGTAAAAATAGGAATGTCCTTGGAGAAGAAAGGATTCTTCCAAGAACCCCTCTGGGTTTTGGGGGTAAGCAAAGTGGTTGGGGAGGAATGCTGGGTACTTTCTCACTGTTTTGTCTTACGTATATTTCCAGAATATTACTTCTATTTTAGATCAAAGAAAAATGCAAAAACACACTAGAAATCCTTTTTCAGTGTTTTGCTGTGGTTTGGTGTTTTTTTCTTCTTCCCCTTCAGTTACTGTGTGGTTAACCTTTGACAGGCTTTTAATGCTCTGCCAAATTCTCTGGGAGCTGCAGAGACCATACTTCTAATGGATATATGATGTAATTATATTTCAGCATCCTCTAAATTAGTCCCTTCTACTACCACGGTGGTTACATGTACATGCAGTTGAAAGTTTTGCTTTGTGCATATGTATTTATTGAGGATGTGGCCCTAAACTATCACAGAGGGCCAAGAGAGCCAACTGTACAAGAGTTTTTGGTACCCAGAGCTGACTCTGATGAACTATGAATATTTTTTCTTTGTCTCATTAAATAATTTCTCCAAGGTAGTAATCAAAACTTCTTGTTTTCATTACTCTGCTACAGTACTAAGTGACCAGAAACATGAAGAAAAATCAGGGTGGGGGAAAAAAAAAAAAAACCTTCAGGACTTTAAAAGCTGGCCTTTTAACCCATATTTTCAACACCTAGCTCTAGCAAGGCTTTGGTGCAAGAAAGACTGATGACTGATCCTTGTGCTGTCGCACTGTGTGGTGCTGATCTCTGCCTACCCATCAGCAAGCTGCTGCTTATAGAAAAGCAAAAAAGCTCTACAGACTTGTTTGGTTTTGAAACTAGAAACATGTTGTTTTGACTCTTAGTTTACAAACTGCAGCTCAGCATTAGTCACAGAGTTAAAGGGGGTATGTGGAACACTTGACACTACAAGTTACAAGTAAGAACTGGAAGCTGTATTTCTATTGGAAGTATTACTGCATTTTCCTCATCTGACCTCATGGATGTTTTTATGTAGAGATTAGCTGGAAAGCAGGAGTCAGGGGCATATACTAACTTTGGTTTGGATGCTTTCTAGTAGTATTTTGTGTTGCTGCATGTGCTTGAATCGCAGTGTTTCAATTCCCAAAACTCAGGGAATTGGTGTTCTGGGCTTAGACTCAGTCTGCTTTCCTGCTTCTAAGTCAATTTACAGTTCATAACTTGCTCTTGTTTAGAAATGTTTTTTAGAACATACACATGGGCAGTTGGCCCAGGTGCAAAAATACAAATGTGTTATTTTGAACAAACAAGGCATTTTCTTTGAGAATGTATTATCTTCACTAAGAAGTAGCATTACTGTAGGAAATAAAAAATCAGCTGGATACAAGCTCATTCAATAGCCCCTCTGGCTGTTACTGAATGTAAATGCTCACCTGTAACAGAGTTGGTTTATGTACTATGAAATCCCCTATTAACTAAATGGTGTAATCTGCATGCCTGAATAAATCTCATTAAGGTCACTGGTGATTTTCCTTGGACAAAGATCATAGAAGACCCAGGTCTTAAATGGTAGCTTTAAAGAAATTATTTAAATGTTAGATAATGATGTTCTCTTTTACTCTATACTTCATTCTGCAGTTAGTATGCTCAGAATAGCTTGAATTGGTTTTGACCAGTTTCAGGGTTTTTACAGTCAATATTTCAAGTGAAAACTGAAAAACAAAATAGGTGTGTGTTTTGGATAAAATAAAGAAGAGAGGAGAATTGTTTAAGCTAAAGGAACATCAGATTTTTCACAGCTTTAAAAAAAAAAAAAAAAAAAATTCCAGCAGTAGCAATTATGGAATGGTCCACTAGAATGTGACTCCAGGCAGAGAGAATAACAGTGGATAAAGAAACCCAGACAGTTTTTAGTTTGATCAGTCCCTATGAGAAGCTTCTCTGTAAGAGCAATGAGCTGGAATCTGTGATACTGGGGCTCCTTTGCCCTATTGCTTTGAACAGAAAAATATGTTGCAAACACCCATGTGTTAAACTCAGAACAACACAGTCACCTGCGAAGAACTTGGTTGCCTACTGTTGTGGGCTAACCTGAGTAGGCAGCTAAGCACCTACAGTCAGTTGCTCACGGTTGTGCTGTATGTTTTTGTTTTCTTTTCAAAGCAGCTTCCTGTATTTTGATCATATAGAATTACACACAATTTAAAGCCTAGGCTGAACTATTTGGGTATGCCACAGTTGAAAGAAATACAGGACTTTAAAATGCTGACCAAATACATACCACTTCTATAGACTGTTTCTATGTTACTTTCCAAATTTTGTGATAACTCAGCACAAAATGAGTCTTAATGATGTGAATTTGCAGTGATTTAAAAAAAAATCATGATAATTGTCTCTTGTGATTAAAGAGGCTATAAATCAAAGCATGTAGGTAACTTTCTAAATCTTGGTTTTCTGCATAAGTCCTTTGATCTTTAAATGCAGATGTTCAGCCCGGTGCCACAGTAGAGTCCAGCATCAGCTGACACCTGAGCCTCTCATGTCACCTTTTTTAAGTCAGTTCAGTGCCCTGCACTCTCTGCATTGAGCACTGGGGTGCTGCACCCGCACCAGCCTCCTGCAACCTCTTCAACAACCTGGCTTGAGAAAACTGTGCATGTATGGGGTTAGGGTTCTGTGTGTCTTCTGTGGCTTCTTAATCTCTTTGAGCTAGTTTTGCCTCTTGAGTTGTAATAATGTCTCTGATCTTAGGAAAACTGATTAGACCAGGGAAGCAGTTGTTAAATTTCAGTGGCCTCCATAGCTATAAAACATATAAAGCATTTTAATCAGATAGCTCCCACCGAACCACATACCTGTTGGTGCTTATAACAAAATAATAGAAACAGAGCAGTGCTGAACACACATATTAAGTTTTGTACTGCACCGAAGTAAAATAAATGACACGTACTGTGTAAGCAGGTAATAACATCTCCCAAACAGAAGAGTTCCTGTGTTAATCATATTTGACTTCTCTAACTGGCTTGCTTCCTTCTCCCAACTAAGAAAGCAGGTTGCTGAAATTGTGACAAATGCTTCCACACTTTATGAAATAAAAATTGTATTCAATCTTTTTCCCCAGTCCGCTGTGCCAAGAATACTTCAAATGAATTGTATGGCCATGTTTGTAGGCTTCCTCAATCTAAACTTTTAAATGGAATTCCATTTAAACTCATCTCTAATATGTGTCTTGTTCACGCTCTTTCCTTTGCACAGTATAATGGATTCTTTAAGCTTTGAAAGTGAGTTGTTGTGGCCTAAAGTAACAAATCAGTTTTGGAATGCATGCTGTCTGTTGTAAATGATTTGAGGGTAATAAATTTTCTGGTACAAAGCAATAGGCAGAGTTTTCATAATGTTGAACAGTTTAGACTTGTCTTGAAGGGAACAATGTCGCTAAAGCAATGCACTGGTTCCAACTATTTGTTATTACAAAAGACAATTTTTTTTTCCTTAAGGTAGAATCCTCATCAGATTTCATGCTTTGCTGTAACTTGTTTTATTTTTTATGTTAGACAAATAAAAATATTTGAGCATAGTTGTGTATCTGTTACATCGTTTAATGTAAACATTTTTTAGGCTGCTTAGGAAAGCTTATATGTGTTGCCCTTTATACTAAAAGCCTGTTAAAGTAGATTTGATTACTCTTAGAACTTTTGATATACTACATTTGAACCTTGAAAACTGAAAATTAAGGCAACAGTGCAGAAGATGTATGTGATACCTTAGATTTAACATGATGGGGTTTTTTCAGCACTCACTAGGTTCTCTCCTTGAAACCTACACAGATAGTGATTTCTAGAATTGTCCCTTCCACAGACAAATATGGAAAACCAGCTGCTGGGTGCTCCAGACAGCTCTCAAGTTAGAACTGGATTTTGGTAAGACTAGATGTGCAATAACTATCAATAGAAAAGACTCTTCCACTTTTCCATGCCAGTAGCTGTCTCATTGGTTCTGGTTGTTATGCAAACTACGTGAAGCCTGGAAACTTTCTCCAAGTACCCAGTTTTAGTGACTGCAGTGCAGGAAAAATCAACCTTCTTAATATCTGGCAGTCATGAGATTGAGTAACCTTCCTTTACTTACACTTTCCCTTCCCCACACCCCCTTTCTTGCTGCAATACTGCAGGGTACCAACCTAGAGGGAGACAGTCAAGGTACCTCCTTTTTACAAACAAGACAAAATGAGTTTAAAGTTCTCTTGGGTTAGGTGCTTGCATTGTGAGTCCCAGTGTTAGTCGCACTTACCTACAGTCTTGGTCTTCTATTTTCCCTCCTGCATCAAAAACCTTAATGGGGTTGACTCCAAAAAATGAAAAGTAGTAACTGTAAGCCAAATCTATTGGGAAAAAGCAAGGATTTGACACAAAAACCCCAATTAATAGTGGGGAGTTGCTTAACGATACTTTAACAGATGTTTACAAAGCCACTAAGTTGTTGTTGAGAGAAAAGACTGTGAGCTGGGTTTTTTCCCTTTAAAGTGAAGAGAAATGCTAAGTTGAAAGGAAATGAAAGTGGCTGCAAAGAGGCTGATTTTAGTGAATGCTCTCTGGATGATTGCTGGGGCAGCAAAAGGAGGCAAGGAGCAATGTGGGGCCAGTGAAAATAAAGTCAACTCCCTTTTTTCCGAAAGCCACAGGAACAAAATGAATTCTGATCATACTTTAGTCTGATACTACAGTACTATTATTGAATCATTGACAATGCAGACAGGTAGGTCATAATTCCCAGCAGGAAAAATAGATGATGTGTTCATGCCGTGGGACAGTGGAGTACTTGTTCTTCTAACAGGAAACACCAGTGGTGCTAAAAAGCAAATATAACATAGTGCCTTTAGATGCTAGACATGCAGAAACTTCCAAAGAGTTAAATAAGGAACTCTGTGAATTTTTATTATTGGGGAAAGGGGTGTAGTTTCCTGATTCTCACACCCTCCCCAGCTCTGGAAAAACTGGGAAGTTCTGGAGTTGCTGCACCAGGACTTTATATTAAAAATAAATAAACTGAATGACAAAAGAAACTGTAGACCTGCTAGATGGAGAATGTCACACACATAATACATGATCTATGTATTTGAATAGATTAATGTTTCTGTGTCAGCCAACCAAGGTGGCTTCAAGGAAAATAAGACCTAGGTATAAGCTTTGTATGCCATAACAAGCTTTGTTAATCAGGTATCTAGTAGGAAATACCGGTTCGTTTTAGGTAAGGTGTTCCTTGGTTAAATTGGAACAATGGAAGGAATTTGTGTATTCAAAATGGATTAAAATGTGCTCAAATGAGACCTCTGACTATTAACTAGGAAGTAATCATTGAGTGAATGGGTTTCTAAAGCAATCTTACTAGAATTGACCTGTGCTACTTTGTTTTTACCATTAATCTAGAAAGAAAAGGAATGACACTGAGAATCATTTGATGCATAGGACGGAGCTGGTTGCTGAGAGCCATCTGAACCAATCTGAGACCAAGCCTCTAACTGTGTAGCTAACAGTTTGCTGGTGGTAGCATTAGATTGCCTATGATAGTCAATTTTAACAAAAATATTGCTGTCTTGACATTATATCTTTTACCGAACATGAAACTGAAATTTGTATGGGAAACTTGCTGATTAAGTGGAATAGTGAGACCTCTGTTAGTCACAGTAGCAGTTATGCAATGGATGTCTTCTGTCTGGTGATAGCTGTGTATGCAAGTATTGTGTTCAGTTAGAAAGACAACAGTGATAGCATTAGACATGTTGAAGACTGACAGTAAAAGCACTTCAGCTGTAAAAGCTTTTTGTACAGCCAATCTCTAATGCATGTAGGGGTGTCCTCCCCTGAGTCAAGAGGGTCACTGAACAGATAGGCAGGAGCTATTGGTGAGTTGTGCAAGAGGTGTTGTTTTCTTCTGTTTGAGTACAGTGCTGAGATCACAAGTAGGGATGTACTGGCTGCTCTCTGCAGTTGGTCTTAGTTCAGTTCTCAAGTGAATAGGACCCAGATGGAGTTTGTCATTTAAGGGTTGCACAAGCAGGCTCTTAGCTGAGGATGGAGAAGAGGAGCTGGTTTTGGAGGGGTGGGAAAAGCTCACAAATATCGTCATAAAAAGGATTTGACAATCTTCCCCTTTTCTAGCACACTTCCCTGTGTGCACCTGTTTGTTGTCCAGCCTGAGGATAGCAGAGTGACTGCTCACCAGAGTGATCTTTTCCTTTCTCTACGATAGTTTTGTTTTCTTCATGGCCTGTTATTTCTAGGAGTGAAAATAAGTGTCCATGAGGGCAGAAGTAGTCAGTCTGAACAGGAGGTATGTGGCTGCTGTATGGTGCAGGTGAGGTTGTATTGCACTAGGCCAGGCCATGGGGAGGTGGGAGGCAAAACTCTCACAGATGTCTCTTCCTCACTTGCTGCCCTTCTTTCTCCTTCCCCCTCAGGTGGGGGAACCATAGGTCCCAAAAGATGCTACCTCAAGAATGGGACACTTGCTTCTTATTTCTGAGAGATGTGGATATGTCTTAGTGTGAAGATAGAAGGGATTCTACCTAGCATGAATATCACAGGTGTCTATATCTGCAGGGAATCAGATTTGCTGCTGGAGCTGTCTCTCTCTGGGCCCATATTTCTGTGTCCTTTAGTCCTTTTTCCTCTCTTACAAACCGGGAGCTGTATGGCCACTCAGGAAATTAACTTACTTATTGATCTTTCTGAGGGCTAAGGGATGTAATTCTGTCTTTATTACATCAGATTTTAGAAGATATTTTTGAACTGGGGCAAAAGCATAAAAGTCGCAGGAAAAAAAAATGCTCACTCAAAAAAAAGGAAAGCAGCAGCAATCTCTTATGTCTCAGACCCAGGTTTGTAGAGATAATCAAATTAGTACACATGCATGAGGAAGAGAGGGAAGATTTTAGCAACTTGTGTACTTTGGGAACTTTATATCAGCAAACCTAATATTAGAATCAATTTACTATCTTCAATTTTTCCTTATTTTAGCTCATAGGAAGAAGTACAGGATTTATTGTGCAGTTTTTTATTTCTGCAGCATATTTTCAGAACTACTAATATTTATCATTGCCCTTTGTAGCCTAAAACTTGGCTTGGCAGCTCATGAGGTTTTCCATGAAATTGCTTAAGGTGTTACCATAACAGCCTGCACTAATTTTCATACAGCAAATGTTATCCTCTTTTCCTAAGAACACCAATGGAATGTGTGACTTCCAAAAACAGCCTCAGCAAAAATGTGCCCTGAATCTACAATGATCAAATCTAAAAAAATTAAGATAGATCAGTTGCGTTATATCATGAGAAAAAATGAGTAATGCTGATATGTTCATTGCAATTTATGCTCTTGACTTTTTTCCCCAAGTTTCCAGTATCTTGTAGTGAGAATTTCTAATATTTAAAGCAAGTGTTCATATATACTACAGACATACGATTTTGCTGGGACAAATTTGCTGGTATGCTATTAGAAGCAGCTATTTAGCTATTAAACTGATTTGATGAGTTAAAAATGAGAGAAACAGTTCATAAAAAATGTGAATGAGTGTGCTACTTGGATTTCCTGCTGACTTCTAGGAAAACTCAGGTAATTGTTTAATCAGATAAAAAGATCAAGACAGTTAAAACAGAATTTTCTTGAGGATTTCATTTTCAAAACTTATTCTAGGTTTCTTACCTTCTACATACAGGAACTGAAGTTAAGTCTGGCTCAAAAAAAGGTAGCATCATCAAAATTTTCATCATGTAGCAAAATTTACTTTAACAAGAGAGAAAATGTTGATGAGACTCACAAGAAATGAAAGAACAAGATGCAGTGCTGGTGATGTGTTGGTTTTTGTTTTTTTCCCCTTATTAAAGCACCAGCAAATATGTGTACTACATTCCCAATAGCTAAAGGATTCCAACCTTATTATAATGTAGTTTCAGCTTGAAGCTGTCAGATCTGAAGAGTGAGAAAAAGCAGAAGACAGTCTGTATTTCTGTTTCCACATTTTCCTTATCACCAAGTGAAGAATGTCTTTTTTCATTTACACCTACCTGTAACTTTATGTAGCACAACCAACCTTTCATGCATTTAAGAGGAGTAGAGGTGTCATGCTAATGATATGTTTCTTTTTCTGCCTTTTGAAGGGCAATTTAAATTGTCTTCCTGAAGCATGGTTTGCATTAGTAATGCTAAAATGTGTGCATGTAAGTACTGTAAATGGACACAGTGTAGGAGTGAAGGTATTTCTTTCCTCAAGACTGAACAGTGATTTTTTTTTTTTCTTATTGAAATACAAATTGCCATGTCTGTTTAAATCTGAAGTGTGGGGTGTTCTTATTAGCACCTCTAGCCTGAAATCTTTTCATATTCAAATGAATGTTAAGTGTTACTACGATTACACATTAGTCGCATTTTAAAAGAATGGGCTGAAGAGCTTGTTTCAGTAGTTTATTGTTCATTTGAGAGTATATTAAGTATGCTCATTTTTAAACTGTAATTCATCATCTCATGATATTTTGGAAGAGAAATAGGAAAAGGAGATAAAATTTAAGCCTTGTGTTAGCCTATATTGATTATCCTGCATTTTGATCTTGCCTTTCTCCTAAATTGTCCAAATATTTAAAGAATAATTGAGCAGGAATGGCCACTTCATTTAAGATTTTTTTTTTTTTAATTGATATCATCCACTTGGTTTTAGAAAAGAGGTTATCTGCAAATAGATATTTGATGCCTGACTGGCATCTTTAAAGATTTTTCTAAGGGTATGTTCATATACTAAATAAGTTTTTCTCTTCTCAAAATACACACAGTGCAGCTTTAGAAGACAGTATTCTTAAACTGCATTCAGCATGTGATCCTGGAGGCCATCAGCAGTGCTTGGATTAATTATTTGATTAAATGCTTTCAAGAAAGCTTTCAAATGTGCAATAGCTTCATGCATTACATTGATATGCAGTCTACATACAGTTCAGAGAATGTTGTGGCCACAAAAGCCCCTAAAAATGTCAGATTACTTAACATTTTTGGATGAAGCATATCATCATGACCCCATGATTTATGGATCCTTGAATACCGGAACCTCTTCACAGGTTTTAGGATTTAGAGCATTGAGAGAGCAACAGTACAACATGCAAGCTGCAGATTGCTTCCAAAGCTGACATAAAGATGAGCATGCCTGTGATATAGGACCACTTTTCATACTCCCATATTACTGAGCTGTTTTGTGCATCTGCAAAGTATCTAAACTGCTTGTGGAGACTTTAGATGGCCAAACAAAGTCATGCCAACACCATGTTCTGCTCCCTATTTGGTTCCTTAATCTTTCTGAGATCAACAGATAGTACCTTTTCCAGACGCATGCTTTACCATGCAGAGGGCTTCCAATTGTATCCTTTTCCTACCTAAATTTCTTTAACATTAATCCATCTTTAATCTTCATATTTTAAAATTAGTGTATGTGATAGAAATGTTTTTAAGGAATTGCTCTTCTTGCATTAGTGCTGAACTGCTTGTACTCCCAAAGCTTTTGAAAAAGCAGCTCTGTCTTGCTAATAGCTTTCATTATAAAATAGCCAAACTAGGTGAATTAGAAGGGAAACTTCATCAAATGCAGTGCTTTCCTTTCTACATGGAAGGTGGGTTTTTTCCGAATAAAGCAATGTTAGGTGACTGTTGTTTTCCTGTAGATGTTACTCAGACAAAATTATATCGGAAGTGAGTTTGCCTGTTAGTGGATTGTTTCTTTGCCAATGCTTGAAATATTTCACCAAATACCTTTCAAGAAACCATAAAACATCATTTTACCATAATGACTCTGAGCCAAGATGGAGACTAGAGATATAAACCTTTGAAAATCAGCACCCGCTATTACCATTTCCCCATTTAATGGGCTTTTATTATTTCTTTTCTCCCGGGAAAATGTTTATCATTCATGGTGACATCCCCACTGATGAATCTTCACTGCTCCCATCAGCTTTTTCAACTTGTGCAAGTAGATCTAACAGCTGCTGGTTTTTTTGTTCTACAACCCTGCCTTAGTTGTATGGTAGTACTGCCTGTGTCCTGTCTTGTCAGGCCAGGGGGATAAGGAGCAGGAGAAGGCTGGAGAGCCTGTACAATGGACTTGCTTGCAACATAGAAAATCTGAGATGATAAAGATACAATAGTATTTTTCTAACCACCAGGTGATGTGTCTTGGAAAGATTTGGAGCAGAGTTGAAAAAGTTGGTAGATAGACCTCTGAATGGTGTGTCCACTTTGGGTAGTTTAAACGGGGCAATATAGATGACACTTTTGATGCAGGCATCACAAAAATGTGAGTTCCAGAGATGAGGATCTATTAGATAATGATCTTAAACAAATTGTTTGTTCCTAGTACATCCCCTCCCAAAACTACTTAACACTTGCTTCTGGCTACTTTCAGAGACTGAATATTGTGCTACATGGAGTTATGGTGCGACAAAGTACAGTCAGAAAATAACAGGAGTATATGAGAGACAGATCTACTTTGTCTATTGATGGCACTGCATTAATTGAAAGAACAGATTTGCAGCAGAAATATGATGCTTTCCTAAGTCATTGGGGGAAAAATATCCCAACAAATGTTCTTGTTATTCTGAGAACAATTATGCAGTTTAAGTACTAAAAAAATCTGTCATTATCACTTTGCCAAGAGCATGTGCTCTAATATCACAGAACTGGTGATAGTTGGACTTTTCATGTGTATAAACGTTTTGCTGCTTAAAGGGTGGGCAGCTTGTACAGAATACTGGAAGGAGAGAGTAAACTACAGCAACTGTGAAGCAACAGGAAAAATTCATCCCTTAGCTGGCTTGCTTGTCACAGTGTGCTGCCTACAGAGTGCAAGTGGTGCTGTGTATAGAATCATAAAATCATTTAGGTTGGAAAAGACCTTTAAGATCATCCAGTCCAACCATTAACCTAACACTACCAAGTCCACCACTAAAACCTTTAAGGGTAGAGTAATAATTAATTTCATGTTTCCTGGCTTGGTGGCTGGATTATTTTTTAATGAAAGTAAAACTAGGAATCATTAAGGTTGGAAAGGACCTCTAAGATCATCAGTCCAACCATCAGCCCAACACCACCATGCCCACTAAACCATGTCCCAAAGTGCCATGTCTACATGTATTTTGAACACCTCCAGGGATGGTGACTCCACCCCCTCTCTGGGCAGCCTGTTCCAATGCTTGACTACTCTTTCAGTAAAGAAATTTTTGGTGTATACACAGAGCAGCTGATGTTAAAATTACTTCCTATGTGATATTGCCTGGATCTCCTCCTTAATATGTTTTGAAAACCTTTCTTTTCTTCCCACTTTTTATGTTATGTAGTAATCTTATTCAAATATTCCTTGGTGTTAAAGTCTGAAGTATCACTAGAAGAAGCAGAAGATGAGATAGAGGTGGCATTGTGATTTGGGGCCAGCAATTTCAAATAACATGACTGGGTTCTGTTCTCAGCTGAATCTCTCAAATCTGGAAAACCAGGAGACAGGAAAGGAGCTGCAGGATTTACAGGACTGTCAAATTAAAGAAAATGTTCTTTGGGGTGCAAGATCCTAGCACATCTTCTGATTTCACCAGGAATAGAAAAAGGCAGGTCTTGGAGAAGGGGGACCAAGGAAAAAAGGAAAGGAGAAAAACTACCTCCTAATATAGGTTTTAAAAGCAAGCCTTGGGTTCAAACCCTGGGCAGAGGTTCAAGTCGGTTCTTTATCTAAACCAGTTCACCTAATCCTAGTTATCAGCTTTCTCCTCTCATGTAAGCATGAGTTGCTATATAGCCAAAGGGAAGAATCTTCCCAGTTAAGAAATACCAAGGAACTTGCCTCAGCTAGCTACAGTAGTTAAAAGAATTTTTTCCTCTATTTCAGATTTCACTGACACTTTCAACTGAAGCTTTTTTTTTTTTTAATATGCTTCTCACAGTTTTTATGGGACTCTTTAGTCTTTCAGTTTTGAACCCCTGAGGCTTTCAACTTTCCTAGTTGCTTCTTTGCAAGCAGGACTCCCACAGTTTGTGCTTACTGCTATATATATTCTTTGGAAAGGCACGTACCTTGAATGTTTTGGTGATCTTGAAATTTATTCATGGACTGTGATAAACTCTTACTCATATAATTCATGGAAAGTACTAAATGAGAAGGGTGCTATAGATTATTTTTTTCCAGTACAGCACCCTGCCCTGAAAAAACCAACAGAAGTAAAATGAAGCATTTAAAGGAAAAACTAGCCATCTGTCCAAATACTGCTCAGATTTTTGTCCAAAGGCTATTTTATGGAATTTGGTGTTGAGTGTTTGTCTGTGCACCTGTGGTTGCACACAAGGACACTTTTTCTTCCTTAGATAAATATTTATGTAGGAGATACTTGCACTTAATACTGCTTATTTTCATTTTGTTTTAGTGAAAATATTACTATTAAAATAGACCAGGGAAGAAATATGATGCAGCTCATCTACACATAGCAGGTCCATCGGCTTCTTGAGGTTTAACATGTCTCACTGATTAGTCACTGTAGAACTTCACAAACTGCAATAATCTAGAGGAGCTTGAAGCTTTAGGCTACTGGCACGATGTTACTGTAGAAGAGTGTTGGCCTCAGGGGACCTATGAAACCGCAAGGATTTTACCTCCTTCCTTTCTGGGGAGGTCAGGCATGCAGCAGCCCTTGCTCTTAGCCCTCATTCAGTATGTTTGTTGCACTTGAACCACTTGATGGATTTGAATGAATTCTTGGAGGTCAAACATATTTCAGTGTAGATACCTTGTGATGTCACACACCTCTGCAATCGCTTACCTGCTGGGCAATCCAAAATGGGTACTGAAATGGCAGAGCTTTGTTTAGGCTTTTGGATCATTGTGCTGCAATGAGCTCTGCTGGGTCTTGCTCATGTTCTTTGCTGTTCGCTCCAGCCATACTGCAGTGAGAGCATATTGCAAGCAGTTTTACCAAGCTCTGACTAGGTGACTGCTCCTCACTGGTTGTTCCTTCAGCACTGCCACAGTGTAGAAAATTAGAAAAAAAAATTTAACAGTCTTTATTCCTTTTATTGTTTTTGTTGCAGAAATCTTATTAGATCCCTTCTAGGGATAAAGAACACATCCTTAAAGCAAATGAGTTGTAGATGGAATTTGGCCTGCTTTGTTATAAGAGATGATTTAACAATAAAGTGAAATTTGGATAAATCTCAGTTCAGTGTTTTAAAATTGAATTGCTGCACTAAAAGAAAAGCTGTACTAGAAGAAACTTTAAATTCTGTGGTCTGTTTTTTTGCAGTTTACGATGTTCTGTCTCATTTGCAATTTCTCTAGAATATGATTTATCAGAACATAGGTGAACTTTCTTGCACTGCTTTGCTTTATGAATTTGGTGATTCTATGGTTCTGCAGAATTATTAAGTGTGTTGCAAATAATTTAAGTCCTTTTTATTGTAGCACAGTGTTAATTCTTGGAAATGCAAAGCAAATTGTGTACCTAACAGTATAATGCTTTTACTGGGAATAAAGCAACCTCTGTAACATCATAAAGTATCAATGCTTAATGATTATTTCTTTTATGTTCCATAAATTTCTAATTTTTTTTTTTTGCTGCTCAAGCCTGTATCTAGTTTATTCCTAATATGTAACCTGCTATTCCCGTATAGGAGCCTGCTTATAAGCAATTCTTAATCTTTCCTTTTCTCTTGCTGTCATCTCTGAGTGCTCTTCCTGCAATGATTAGAAACCTTCTATATAGAAACCAATATATTCAGATGAAAGGGAAATATTTGACCAGCATGTCTTAACATCTCTTTGATCTCCTTGCAGAAGGCTGGTGCATCTTCCAGCCATCCCTTTCGGAAGGTGAACAAGTGAAACATTGTCTTGTTGGGGCAGAGAGGTCTGCATACTTCACATAGAAAGGAAAACACTGATCACATTCTGTATGGTTTGCTGGATGGAAAAATTAGAAGATAAGATGTGCTAGGGGAAGAAAAAGAAAAAAGGCATCTTAGCCAAGCAACTATTAATTAATTGGCCAGCCAGTCCTACGGTATGCATCTGAGTGTGTAGGGTATTTGTGTATGTGTGTGTGAAAAAGATATATAGATTTGTTTGACAAGAAAAACATTGTTCTTCTTGAACTAGACTATCAGGAAACAGAACATTCAGAGTGTAACTTGAGACAGCAACAAACAGCAAAACGATGGAAGCTTCAGCTCGAGGTGATATTTGGCTTCATTTTGGAAACATGCTGTATGCACAAGTTTAGATTTAGGCAACTAATTGAGAAATGTCATTTAAGACACAGTAGAAGCTCCTAGTGGTCAGCCTGCAGTTGGTTCAGACAATGTTTAACTCATGCTGTGATAACTTGTGTATTAAGTGATTCCAAAGTATTTTATGAACATTTGGGTCGTTTGTATGTTTAAGATATGTGATGTGCCAAGGACATAGACATTTCACTTGACAGTTGGGTGTCAGCACTAAGATCTAGGGTCTTGTGAAAGCCTCCCAAAATTGAAAACCTTCAAATTATTGGACTTTAAATTTAAAAGCCTGAGTGTTATGGTCAAGATCATAGAGAAGGCTCATGGTAAGTGGGCAGTAGACCATGAATCCTGGTTCCAGGATCATCATCTAAAATGTCAGTTTACATTGCTTTGAGAAAGACTTGTAATTATCATGCCTTAAAATTGCAACTGGCCAAATGCATGAACCAAACAGACCTCTCAAAAGCACTTGGCAGGCAATTTGCCAGCCTTACTTTCTGTTGTTTCCTATAATATGTGAAAAAACGTGGTTGCATTCCCTGTACAGACCCTAGACGGCAAGCTTCTCGATCTTGACTTATGTTCAAGGGAGGCAGAATTCTTGGTTTTTCCTCTGAACCTACCATGCCTATTTGATAGAGGCTGTCTAATTTCTATACATTGTGAAGTGCTGGTTATGCTGCCAGTGAGCAAATAATAATTTTAGTGTAATGAATACATGCTGATAGACAGATAAACCTTTTTCTTGCATTTTTGCATACTTAAGAATCTGGCCCCACTCCCATTCCATTGAGAGAGGATGAGATGCCTGTAAGATTAGTCCCATATTAATGACTACAGAACATTATGTCATATAGAAGTATAACAAAAGATTGTGTCATATAGGTACTAAAAAATCCACGGTTACCTTCCTAAGGCAGTGTTTAAAACCTGTTGGTTCGGCAGATCTTACACTAGCATAAACAACTTTTTCTGTGCTTTAGAATGTTTGCATTACTGAAATGCTGATTGATTTCTGTGATGCTATTGTCCAATGTACAACCTTCTGAAAATATTGTGTGATATTGTTTTCCCTCTACTTCCTTTGAAGTAGTTACAAAATGTAGAGATGAAACAAGATATTGTAAAATGCAATTTAGATAGATTCAGCCTTATCCACAGGTAATGAAAGGGACACAGTTTACGGTCTCAGGGGAGATAGAAATATTTGGGCAGTATGTCTGACACAGTTTGTAAGCAATATCCAAGCATCAAATAACCAAAAGCTAGTCAAGAATGACTCAGCTGATCTGTGGTTATTCCGGCTCAACATACAACGGATATCCTAAAGTGAAGTGTTTTTGTATAAATGTATATGTTAACATTTTATGTGCACTTAGGCACACAAAAGAGAAGATTGCTTTCTAGAAAGGCTTCAATGTATAGTTATATATAAGATTATTATTCATGATGGATGTCTTCAGAATATTGATATCATGTTACTCTCTCCATCAATCATATATTTTTTGCAACTACTTTGAAAATGAAGGTCTACGAATTACAGTGACAAATAGGGGATAAACAAGTCTTAAGGGAAGTTGCTGTAGAGCTGATCAGGCAAGAGAAACCACCATTAAGTTTGGATCCATTGTGCTGCTCTAGAACCAGGGTTTCTGCTGTATTGACACCGTCCTGACTGCAAATGCAGCCAGCAGGAAACTGCAGCCAGCATATGAACTGGAATTATGGGGACTCTTCTGTCGAGTTTAAGATACCATATCCATGAACTAAGCATCAAACAGAAGTGAGGAACTTCATTGGTTGCAAACATTTAGGCCACTATTTAAAACTCTTCAGAATATGTTTTGAAATACTAAGCCATTTAATTTTTGCAAAAAAATGTCTCAAATCAAATCCTGTTTACCTCCTCTGTTGTGGGAATGATCAGAGACTGCCTTATTGGAATCATCCAAACAGCTGCTAGCAACTGCCTATTGCAAAGTTGATACTAGCAAGAAATAATTGAATTTCATATCTTTTACTACATAATTGCAACAAAAAAACCCCAACACCCTACCTTAAAAGGTGGGGGAAGGCAGAGAAAGGTGCATAATTGAAGAGACAATCCCTGTCTCACACATGTAGTGACAAGCTTTATGTGATTTTTATTGCAATAATTACTGTATCCTGCTGATCAAGAATAATTATCATCACCATAGCAACTTCATATGGAAAGAGTGATTGGGGGTGGGACAGAGTAAAACGTTTCCTTGAAAGCAGTGTTCAACGTGCTCATTTGATGTGTTTTTGTGTGTCTGTGTGCATCCTGAAATATTAACGTTCATCCTTCACGTTTGTTTTGGCTTCCATATCAAATAAGGAAATGGGGGATGTTGCATCAGCATAAAAGTCCAACTGTTGTGAATGCACATGTACTTTAATACAGGTCATTCTTTGATTTAGAGTTTGGAAACACAGAGTCTGAAGCATCTGGGTTCACAGAATAGCTTTTCTGCACACGCTGCCCTTCATCTCATTGAGGTAGACAAAATGACATTCCATGCATATTACTAATTAAGGGGGTGGAGGAGACTTAGCCCTCTTTTTGCTTGCTGTGGATCTGCAATAGATGCCTTGGTAATGACATGCATGTACATTTATTCATGCATTTGGCCAGTGTTTGCTGTTTCAAAACCTGTCTTCATGATTTCTTGCAACATTCAGTGCATGTTGAATTTTCATTTCTTCTTTCAATAGCATTTCACCTATGCAGAGACGCTACTGTTCCAAAAGCACTTTTCAAACTATTTTAAAATGAAAACTAACATTCTGAAGAATACCAGGTGACCTGGACATTTGTGATCCATTTTCAGAAACTAGTCTTTAGTTTTATTCTTATCATATAACACACAAATCAGCCATTTTAATGGTTTAAATAGATGATGAAAATAATTCATAAAGTTAAGATTATGCTATATGAGTTCATAAAGAGGTCTTATGATATTCCAAAACTGAAGTTCTTCACTGAAGTTTCCAAATTCCTCAAATCAATAGTTAAGGTTACACAGGCCCAATGTTTTGGAGAAACTAGTAAAACAGATTTAAGATGCACGGCAAGTTTGCAGCACAATGCTAAGTCTTTCCAGTCCTGAGGGCATAGTTCATTGGACTAGTTCACTTTGGGCATTGTCAAAATAACTACTTGTGAGAAAGGACTGAGATGAAGACATTATTTGGTATTCTGAAAATCTGAATTCCAATAGTCCACAGGTGTTCCAGGTTTCTGATGCTTCCTTAGTGACACCATATTGCATGGTGGAGAGATTTGTTGTTTGTGGTGAAGGAGTGTTTTCCCTCTTGCTCTGAGAAGGGCTTTTCCTTTTTGTACTGAGACACACCTTCTCTCAGTCCCAAATTAAATTGGGGTGGTCATGATGCCATGGATGGTAAGTCTTATGGGTAGGTAATGAATGGTATCATTGTGCCAGTCTGCAAATGCGGACCATTTGCAGATAGCTCTTGTTAAGTAGGTTTGTCATTGTAATCTGCTATAGCTAGAGGAGTGACAATCCTGTCCTTCAGGGCTTCCGAGTCCTGTTCCAAAGCATCTATTTGCGTTGGTAGAGCATAAGCAATGTACCTGCTGTGTTGATGCTTGCTTGAAGGGGTGAATTAGGGCAGCACTTCAGAAATTGCTTTACTTTATGAGTTTTTTCTTTCCTTTTCTGCCTTGTTTCTTCACTCAATCTTGTAAAGAACGATGTGGTTTGAGGTACGTATCGACCCTGAGAGATCAAGTGTATCTTATTTCAGGATTGGCTTTCATAGTCTGTCTCAGGAAAAGCAAAATAGAGTATGTAACTCTTAGCCCAATAGCTGATAAGTGAAAGGAATGTTTTAGAAGGATTTTTGGAAGCAGCAACTTTCAGTAAGTCTGCAGTAAGAACAGGCCAGGCGTTAGTGGTCCTTCTTCATTATGCTGTCATGAACCTGACTCTGAGCTCCCAAGTCTTAAGTGCTTGGAATACACAGTATTTTTAGTCAGCCCATTGGAACATAGTGTTAGGTATTGACTTTTTGCCTTGTCTTAATTTTAAAGCATCTGTGTACATATGACCCAATATTCTCCTTCTGCTTCCCCTGGTTCCTTGGCAATGCCCATATCCATCAGAGGAGAGGCTCAGTACACAGCGTTCTTTCACTGCTTGCATCCTTTCTGTCTCCAGTTGCTCTGTTTGTTTAAGGGTAAGTCCCTTTTTCCCACTAACAAAATGAGAGGCATTAGCGAGGACTCCGACAAGCTGGGAGCTGGACAAAGGATGCAGGCACTGAGAGGGATGTCACCAGGAGCAGGAATATGGTAAAGCTCAAGTAAAAATGAAGGGGCAGAGCTTCTGTATCCATCATTTCTCAGCTTTTCACTCCTTCCCCCCCATACCTTCCCTCCTCTTCGTACCCTCCGTGCTGAAGAAGCAAAAGTCTGGGGAGTGAAGATTACCGAAGATGGCAACACTCAAATCCAGTAGCCCTTCAGCACCTTACGTCCACAGGCACTTTCACCACTGCTGTTACCAGCCCACCTCCCCTTGCTCTGCTTCCGAGGTTTATTTGCAAATGCTAGGGGGTCTGATGGACATTCAGTATTCAGGCTCCTGGTTCTTGTTCTGGCACTCAGTTCCATGGCCAAGAAATGACTGGTGGGACTCATTCAAAATTGTACTGCTCTCAATGTTTATTAAAATCTGTCATCTCCCACTCATTTAATTTTTCATTGTACTGCTTCCAAGTTTGTGTGTGGCCCTTAGGGCACTTTTAACATAGTATTCTTAACATAGTATTCTTAATCTATAAGTTTGATTTTTGGGGGTCAGAACTGCCACATGAGTGTCCACTGGTGCTAAAGCAGACAGGAAGTTGCAGTGTGCAGCTTGGTGTCATTTACAAGCAGGCTGCCTGCAGCCCTCCCACTGGACAGCAGGGTCCTGAGCATCCTAGTGATGGCATGCTGCTGCTCTTGGTTATCCAACTCTAAAAATTTAGTATCTATGGTAGTGTTCTTTTTTCCCATTTTGAGCAGTAAAAGAGCTCTCAGGTTCCATTGTGATACATGTTGCTATGAAATGTGAGTTTTACCAGCTTGAAAAACTTGAGACAAACACAGTTTTCATCAGAAAATTTGAAACCAGTTGCTTCTAAGAGCTGTTTTTCTGTCAAAATATAAACATGTAGCTGCTGCGGAAGACATCAGCCTAGGACTATTTTCTTCATGTTAAATGTCTTATTTGTATATGAAACACTGTCCTAAGTTTAGATATGCTGAATATAAAGTTCCATAAAGCAAAACAAGTGCTCCCTTCAGTTTTGATAGAACAGTATTTCTTATACGTAAGACTGTTCTCTCTCCAGTCCAGAAAAATATCTATGATGACGAAGTTAGGATCGCTTATTTTCTCTGTTACTAATTACAGGAGCATCTGCTCTTTAATACATCAAATTTGATTTAGAAGTGTTTATGCTCACCAATGCTCATATTACATCACTGGAGCAGTCTATCATGCTGGGCTGGAGTAGTTTCTATGACAAGTGAAATTACTTCATCAAGTTTGGATGGCTTTGAAATAAGTTGTGAAACACAGCCAGAAATCATGGGCTGCAGGCAGACACAACGGGGAGGAGTTCAGGGCCTGGGGGGAGCAAGAGGTCAGGATATGAGATCAGAAAGGGCCCTCCTGCTCTTAGCATAGTAGTCACAGGAAGCAGTTTCTAGTTTTAGCTACTGTGTCTCTGACAAATCATTAATGATTTTACTTCTGTTTTTTCTAAGTAATGTGGTTATGAACTGATACAGTTCTGAATGGAAATAATTCTTCTTTCTGTACTTTGTCTTGGTGTTTTGTTTGTTGTTCTAACTACTGGGCACTAAAGTAACAGCAAGAAACATTTACAGAGTGTGACCAAATATCACATAATTAAGCAATTTGACATTGGAATGCAGAAAACAAAATGTAACAGTAAAAGACTGGTCTAGATTTCATCTGCTCAAAGTAATAATAAAGACATCAGCAGGGAAATCAGTCATGCACATATATTATTTGTGTGCACTTAAGTTGGACAGATAGGATAATGGATGTGGTATACACCAGATGTTACATTTCCTGAAAATAGATATGTTAAAGGAGCTCACAAGTGGTTGTCAATGCCCCTTTCATTACCCCATCAGTCTAAATTTATCTAGTTGAAATAAACATCTTAGTTTGTCTGAACTTGGGCTTCACCTTTAAATTTTCTGTGCTACTCTGCCATGCTATGTTATACTGTTTCTTAAATCCTCTAACAGATTTAAAAGATAGCAACTTTCTTGATGTTTCATTTTAAAACAAGAGCAACAGCCAGGTAGGCACAGTGGTGTTAAAACATAGTCAGGGCCCACACTTTCATAATAATTTTATCTTGTGCATCACAACTTGCAGAAATAGCACTCTCAACTGCATGTATACCCAGCTTGTAGGTGTAGTTATGTCACTGCACAGAGATGGCTGTTACAAGTAAGCCATTTATAGAAATTTCTACTGTGAATATACACGTACCTGTAGCAGTTAGATTTTCATAGGGTGTTTTGTTTTGTTTTTTTTTTTCTGTGGAGCTTGCACTGGAAAGTTTCACAATGTCCTTGATGCTGTGTATTAGAACAAATCTCCTGCCAAGTTGTTTTTTTTAAGTACTTTTTATGTTTTGTAAATCAAGTGCAGACCTCTCATTGGAGTAGGGTTAGAAGAGCACCTGAAAGGGGCTTTAGCATTGGCTGGCATGGTACATCCTGTCACGTTCATGAGACTAGATATTCCCTTCCCATTCCAGCTAGCTGGGGCTACATCTGTACAGTTGTACAGTTCAATATAGTCATCACAGAACATGACATAATGTTAATGTGTTATCTTCTCTGGCTCTTTATATAAAACTAGTTCCTACATAGGAACTATGTTTTTAGAGAGAAATGGACAAAAAGAGATAATCCTCCTTCCTAGAAGGAAGTGTAGAAGGGAAGTCCCCAGACAGGACTGAGTTGGAGAGTAACGAGGCATTCAGATAAGTACATTTTTGAGGAAAACTTTGTCTTTCAGAGTCCATTAATAAAGAATTTGGTTATAGTATTCTATAAGGTAGCACTGTTTAAGCGGCTGAGAGAGGCTTCTTTATGGAATCATAGAATCATTTAGGTTGGAAAAAAACTTTAAGATCAAGTCCAACCATTAAGGGACTATGAAACTATACAGTCTTTTGTTGAAGCTTAGCAGATAAAAAAATTGGAATTGTTTTTAGAGATAATTTTGTAACAGGAAAGCTAATAAATTCTACTGAAAGGACAGGCAATCTTAAAGGTAAAAAGCACTCTATAATATCTGTGATAGTTTTCAAGGTAGTAGCTGGCCATGCTTTTGGGTACAATTAAAAAAAAAATCCATGTAATTGAAGAAGGAATGACAAGGTGTGTGATACCTTCAGTATTGTGTGAAAATGGCTGCTCAGCAGCTCAGTGCATAGAGTGCTAGGAGCATGCACTGGTGTTTACACAGGGAGTTGCGGAGAAAGATGGGTCTTAAACTATGTAGTTATTTCTTTATATAATTTATTCTGTGAAAGTGAGTCTCACAACTGAACGTACTTATTTCCTATGGTGACTATTACCCCACTGAACATAGTGGGACCATATTAATTTCTATGAACATGAGGTCCAACCTCAAATGTAGAGACCCTTGCAGTCTTATCTGGGGGAGGGAAGGAATTTGTGTTTCTATTGACCATTGTTTTCAACACCAGGAATCCTTTATTGAAAGTGCCAGCTAAGAGGGGTAATAAGCTTAGGTTATTTGACCTTCTGAGCAATCGTCTTCTCAGTTTAGCATTTAATCTGATAAAGAATAGCTTGCTGTTGACATCAGATTGATAGGGGATGCAATACTTGGACATTAGTTCCATGTGTTTGGTGTCTGGATGGCATTCAACCCTAGTTCAAGGAAAAAGATGCCTTTAGCAGCTGAATACTATTGATGTTGGTGTTATAAGGGTCTTTTAGGATGCTGAGAAGTACTTCACTGAAATAAGGAATAGGATCTGAATAAAGGAGAACTCTGAAAAAGGAAGTGCATTTGAGCTGGACAGGGCCTTTGGAGTGTGTGGAATGCACTTGTCAGCAGTTATTTTTGTGCCAGTAGGTTAGATAAGTGTTACTGTTTACATACCAATTTGCTCTGTTATTGAATAATTTCTGTAGTAACCAGGGCAACAGTTCCGTCATGTGATAAATTCATTACTTCAAAGACACACATCTTCATAAAGGAACTTCATATCATCAGGTTACATAGATGCTTGGAAAATTTACAACATTTCTTAGACAGTAGGTGGGTCCAGTAAATAAACAAAATTGTCCCAGACTTAAAGCTTGGACACAAGCTGTGCATGGTATAAGAAGTCTTCCCCCTGACTAGACTGGGTTTTGGATCTAGTATTAAGAGCTGCTTAATAAAACCAAGATCTTGAATTTTTTTTCTGCTGCTTTCATTCATATATATCTGAACAGAAGCACCCAGGCAAGATAAAACTGCATGGATGGGCATAATGAATGAGATGAAGATTTTTCTTTTAATCTGTTATAAATCCCGTGGCACAGGATAAGGAGGAAGACAGAGGGACTTCTGAACTTTGGCTTCTTATGGTGATTTTTCATAGAATAAATGAACTCCAATGCCACTAAAAGTGAACTTCGGTTACTTGCCCCTGCAGCATCTCATTGTATAGAGGAATGGTGGCTTCCAGAGGTATATGCTGAATCAGGAGATTACAATCTCCTGAAAGTGCTGAAGATCTAAACTCTGATTCCTTTCTACAGCAAAACCCCGAAGTTTGGCATGAAACTTTTCCTTGCTATTTCAATTGTTTTAGAAGGGAAAGGAAAGCCAAAAACATGGCAGCAGAACAGAAGATTTAACCTGAAGAGTATTAATAAAAATCATCGTCTGTAGTTGGAATAAAATGGTGCAAGTCAGGGTGAGAAGCGCTGCAGCTGCAAAAGTTTATATGTCAGGAGATTTAATTTATCTTAATTCAAGGTGGCAATAAATGGTGGATGTAGAACTGTCAAGTTAGGTAGGAAAGACCTATCAAAAGGGGTTGCAGGTCTTCAGCACTTCTGGATCTTTCAATCATGGTGCAACATCTTTCTATAAGTTGTATTTGAAAGCCAAATGCAAGCTATTGGGCTCAGTGGAAGAATCAGTAAAAATCTGTGAGTTCTGCCTATTAAAAGGCCTTATTGTATTACTGTATACTCCTATTTTGTGCTGTAGCATTTGTGTCGATGTGTAACCTGTCTAAAAGGGTGTGCTATGGTAGCTATAGCTAAGTTTGCAGATTCTTGTTAAATAACTTGCTGACATACCATAGATAGATATCTCCCAGACAGTTAAAACTTGGTTTCAGTATATCAAAGCAAATTAGCTAACTACTTATAGTAAAGAGATAAGCCACTTAATAGGTCTAAACCTTTTTTTTCTTCCTTTTTGCTATATGTGATAATTCTGGAAGTCAAAAGCTTCTATAAAATTAGTGGAAGAACTTCAAAATGATTGAAAGCAAGGACTTTTTGTGGCATGTACAATGCATACCATCATGGGATGCTGAAACTGTTGCAACAGGTTTCCTCACATACAGTAATATAGACAATATTCTGTCCAAGTGAAGGAAAGGTAGGAAAGAGGAACATAAAAGCTAAAATCAAGAGATTCAAGATGCTAAATTCTATGCAATCTGCGAAAAAATATGTATTCAAAATCTTCAGAGCAAAAGAGAATGGGGAAGCAGCTCTATAATTACTCCAATCAGATAGTATAGCAATGAAAAAGGAACAATTAGTGATGGTTCCCAGTCAGTAGATATTTCTCCTTAACTGAGTGATCTATTGCAGAGATATGTAATTAGGACCAAGTAATAATAGGTTTGGTAACTCTATCCCTGTCAAAAAGGGAAGAAAATCTGTCCTATTGATAATTGTAGGTTTTTCTGTGTCTCACTTCTTTCCATCCTCCTTTTCTCCTCATCAGATTCTTTAAACATACCTGGTTTTTGGCTCACCATATCTTAGTTTGAGTCAGTGAACACGTTTATGGATGGCATTCAGTGAGTTAATAAAAAAAATAAGAGAGTGTTAGCCATATAATTCAGAGAGACAATAATTCGGAGAGGAGTTCCTACCTTGTAAAGTGCGAATGAGTAGAAGCTCAAGAAAAAAAAAACAACAACCCCCCCCCCCCCCGTGATGATTTTAAAAGTCCTGTTTGTTGTCCTTTAATTTTTTTTTGTTTGTTTACAATAGACATTACTTTTTGAGAACCAAAGTGGTTCTATAGGTAATAATATGGTCTGATGGAAGAAATACTCCATCCCAGCTGTTTGCCTGTGCTATGTAGGGAATGTCACTAGGAACCTGTACCAGATTGCAGGCTGCAAGTTTTCTTGCTGTTATAAAGAAAACATTTTCTCTGATCTCTTGCCATCTTACCAAATGCTTTGGTTAAAGATGCAGTACTACCAGTGAAATATTCCTTCTGCAAAAACATAACAAGATTTCAAGTAGAACAACACGGGACCCAGTTGAAGCATAGCCAAAGACTCCATAATTTGCATGTAAACTGACATGATGGTAGATATTTCATTGCTTAAAGAAAAGAAATCCTGAATGACAGGTGACATTGAACATACAAGAAGTGTCTTGAAGCCTGCTGTGAACAAATGCACACAGAAAGAATGTTGTACATGATTTTTACAGGCTAGATGTCATAAGAACTGACAACTTTAGCAACTGAATGCGTCAGTTTGTAACAACCTATAAATGCTGGGATAAAAGTGATGCAGGTCTTTCAAGTTGTTGACTTCAGTAAAGTTTGAGCATCTGTCTGTAATGCGAATTCAAAATTAAATCTCCAGGTTAAAAACACAAAAAGATGGTGCCCATTCCTGGGCAAAGACCTTAACTGCTGTTCCCAAGAAGAATAATCATTTTGCTGTGCTAGACTTGATGACAGGGATGAACTGCATGGCATCCTGAGTCATTCTTGAGGCCAGCCAGACACAGTATTGAAAAACTTTACTTAAGACAGAAAACTTTATATTCTCACTGCAAAAATACCCACTCCCACAAAAAGTTACAGAGCCTGGCACTAACTCTTATTCTTTTGGAGGAAATTGCTCCTGCTGCAAATTGCTGAGTACTTGATGGGCATCAGTTATAAGAAGGCGGGTTTACTGCTTGCTTCTGTTGGAGTTCTTGGCACCAACTTGGTGTTGGTTCCTGCTTCTTGCTGGAGGAGTTCTTCTAATGTTGCCCATGAGAGATGGGCCTGAAATGCACCAGTTGCACACCTGAATTCATCCAGTATCGATAGTGTGCAAAAGGTGAAGGGTGATGAGTTGTGCATGTCTTTTAGTGACACCTTGTATGCATGTTGCCTGCAACTCCACCTCCCCCTAAACTGCTCTTTTGGTGGCACTTTGTTTTAGTAGTTTGCAATAGTTGCCACTTTATTTGTTTCAATAATGCTGATCTTAATAATCAGCTGAGACCCATGCACAACCTAGGAGGATAACACCATGACCTGGATAGTAGGAGGTGCTCCCGCGTGTGAACCTGCTGTCCTGGATAGTGCTAATGTCTACGGATCAAACTTTGTCCACTCTAATACTGGTGAAACAGTGACTGTGCACTTCTCTTGGCATTCATGGTAAAAGGTGTCAGAGGAAGCCATTTATGGTGCACAGGTTGTATCCATGCTACAAATCACCTGGGCTGTGCTGCATATTCTTGAGCACCATCTACTGGTTCTGTTATTGGAATATTAATAGATATTTCTGAGAGTGTATGTTGTTTGTCTGCATCTAAAACCTTAATCATATGAGATCGTCAGCTTTCCTACATAAAGCCAGATTAGTCAAACTAAAATCTGCAGCTGTTTACATTGTAAACTAGAAATCTTTGTTACTTGTATTACTCTTACAAGCCAGTTCCTTCCTTTCCCAAAATTAGCATCTCACTTCTGCTTTGTGAGGATGACATGAAGCTGTCTTTAAATAAATAAATAAAAACCTCAAGCAATGTCACATTTAGACCAAAAGTCTACTTTCATCTTTGCAGATCCAGACAACTGGTAATGCAAGGGAGCTCGGGAGGCCATGTACTCCAGTCTCTCCTTTCAGAGTAGGATTGATCTTCATTTTCAGTCTGGCTGTGAGTTCATGAACAAAAGAAGTAAGGAGTTTCATGCATGACCTACTGTGATTAGGAGCTGAAGCCAGCTGTTATAATACCTACAAGTTCTGCCAGGCTGGCAGCTGGTATGTTTGCCTGTTGGGTGCTGTAACTGCATCACATGTTACTACTACTTCCATAAAAGCCCTTCTGTAGCACTGATTGCAGCACATATTAGAGATTCTGCATTTCCCATTGTATTTATTCGCATCATCTAGTCTATTTTACATCTGTTGTGCAATCTTTTTACTAAAGAGTAACAACTGACATTACATTTCTGCATATAAAAAACAGGTATGAGAGATCCAGGCTGATTATGGCCAGTTGTGACTTGCTTCCCTTTTTTTAACATGCTGGTAATAACAATATGTAATGAAAGGGAATAGATATTTTCAGTCTTCTAATTTGCCATTGGCTTGGGTTTATCCTAATATGTTCTTTTAACTAGAAGTGTCATCTGTCAACATCTGAAGTATTTTTTCACTTTACAGAACAAGCAAATGAGCGAGTCTGTTTTCTAATGCTAATATAGGAGAGCTTGTTAAACAAGATGCAGAGTTATGCTAGTGTTTAAATAAAAATCAGCTTTCAAAAAATGTAAAGAAAAAGATAGACTCCCAACTACATGAAATCTGAAAAGATCTATTACCAATGAAAGATTTTTACAGTCGCTTCTGGAATAAATTACATAAAGTTAACAAAAATTGTATGCAAGTTACACAAAGTGGCAGAAAAAAATAGAGAGAAGGGATTTTTATTCACAAATTGATTTAAGTTTGATTCTCTTAGCTTACCTTTACATTACCAGACTATTAGGAGTTCAAAGACAGCAGCTGCCAGCTGTTTCCAGGAGGGGTATTAGACCTCCTGTTATATGACCCAGCAGCAAAGATTTTCCTTTGAGGGGGGCTTCATTCCCAAAGAAGAACATGGTTGTGTTGGTCATCTTAAAAATATTATTTCAGATAAGTATAGCAATGGAGACTCAACTGTACTCTAATATCCAATAGCATGGTGATCGTAGCTGCCTGAAAGCAGTTTAGGATTTCCTATATTTGTTCAAATAAGTATCATCTTTCAGAAAATTACCTACAGAATTCAATATAGATAATTAGAAGACAGATCATGTAAACAGTATAATAGTGTACCCCATAATCATTGTCCCTCTAGTGTTCTTAGATAACTGACTCAAAATGGCCATAACCTGACTCGAGTCTTTTTGGAGAGAACGAGGATCTTTGTTCTTAGGGCTATTTCTTCCTTTTTTCCTTTTGCCATTAAAAACAGTAAGCCAAGAATATTATTCTTCTGAATTCCCAAACTTCTTGCTATGAATGGAGTTCCTTCCATTACTACAAAATAACAGTCTATACTTGCTCTCCTACCGTCAGCAGTAACGCTCACCTCTGAAGTACTGCAGCCTGCAGAGATAAAATTTTGCCATCTTGCTCCATAATTCATACTTTTTTTCTCCAAACAGGGAAATGGCTCATTTGAAGATGAGAAGACACTTTCAAGTGTGTTATTTTTGGTACAGATTTTTTCCACCTGAATTATTTGTGATCTAACAAAAACAATCAGACTAGTAGTTCTGCTTGCAACCTCAGTTCCACTGAAGGACATACTGATCTTTACTTTTCTGTGTATGTCCACACATTTAACTTGTATAAAAATTGGCCCATTCTGCCCTCTGACTTTGGGATTACAGTTAGTAGGTTAATTCCAGTGGTGGTTCTTGACTGGAGAGTCTTGCACTGACTGTGTCTCCTAACAGCTAGTCAGCTTGACAATGAAATTCTGGGAGTAACATTTGGCAATGCATACAGCATGAAAGGGAGTGGAAAGATCCAGCAGAGTTCAAAGAAAGAATAAAGTGGTTACAAGTCATTCAAATTCAGATTGAATGGTCTGTCAGCTTCTGGTTACTGTTTGTTGTGTACTATCTTTTTCTTTCTTTTTTTTTTTTTTTTTTCCTGTTTTGATATAAAAGCTGCATTACATGCAGAAAATAATGTAGAGATATTTATAGAGAAGATGCTTTGATAAGAGTCTAATCAACAGTTTATGTCATCATTTCCTTCAGCTCTTACTTAAGCCTTACAAGTACACTACTCCAAATAAAACATGCTGTGGTAAAGTTCTCTTCTGACATACCATCATAATGTTTGGTTCATTGTAACACAATAAGGAAATCTTTAAGAAATCTGTAGGACAACATATAATCTTGGAGCACTGGGTAAACACTTTTTAACATCCAGTTAGAGGAAGGTGTTTTTAATGTTTTCACATCTGATGTACAGGCACAAACTGAGCTGTTATCAGTGTTGCTCTTTAAAATGGAACACAGGCATAAATATCATCATGGCACGAGGAAAAGCATCTTCCAACTGAAATAGACACTTCTTGCTTGTAGCCCAGCTGAGTTTAGTTGGGCTGCAAAGTGTTCATGTTCATTGACAAATTCTAGGGAGAAATAGAGGAGAAAAATGCTAACTTTACAGATAGAGAACTAATGCAAAGCAATACTGAAAGCCTCAAGGCAGACAGTAGCTGTCAAAAGCCTGTGACCTTGCTGGCTTTTGTTTTTTTTCTGCTATTGCTTTTATGTAGGGTCTTCCACTTCCACTTCCACATTTTTACTGTTGACATCCTAAGACAAACTGTGGAAGGGCCCTGATCCTTTTTTTGCTGGAACTGATTTTGTGTGTGTGTCAATAACATGTATATGGAATGACTTGCAACACAATAAGAAACCTATCGGTGCAGTTGAGTGCTGTAGAGAAAACTGCAGAGATAAAAGAAAGGTTTCTAGACTGCAAGTGTCACAGTTCAGGCTTTTGTACTGTTGCTTTTGGGTATATCACATACTGAAGTTCACACCAGAAATGTCTGCCTGCTCTGTGAAAAGTCCCCAGATACTCATGTCTTGTCTGAACTGCAGGGTCAATGTGCTTGCATTCACTATGGTAGAGTTAATGTTGCACATGCATTGTGGCTGAAGAATTAGGTGTACTCCCTACTACTTCTCCACAAAAGAGGGCCTGGAGTTATTGATAGTCTCCACTAGCTATTGATAGGCATTAGAAGATGCTGTCTTCTTTCCTGATCTCCGCATGAATATCTTTTAAACTAACCTGTGCAGCTCCTAGAGGAACAAGATGTGCTTCTTGGGGTACATGTACGGAGAAGCTGCACTATTGTTAAAACCTAGGTACACTTTATATTGCACCTTACCTTATGATAGTGAGTGCTTGTGTGCTAGCTCACCTTAGGGTTAGCTTTATTAGTAGGTGGCCTTTAGGCATAAAAGAATAATTATTTATAAACTTATATATGTAAAGAAGCTATAATAAGAAATAAGTCACTTAGATCACATTGGAATCTCCTTATAACCTCAAGCTGAAATTCTTGTCTTACGTCTGTCTACTGCTCCCCTACTGAAAACCAAAAACTTTCTTGCTATCCCAAGTTCAGCCTAGTCTTGGTCACTGCAGTTCAGCAAGACAGGCATTATTTTACTTCTACATTCTTGTTCTTCTCTAGCCCTTTGATTAACATTTCCATTGTGTTTCTTAACTAACACATTCTTGGGTTCAGTGTGTGCATCTCTGCTAGTCTTTTGATATTCTTCTTGCAAAGTCCTATGCAGCAAATTATGCATCTGCATGGATTACACATTCCTCACGTGCATTTTTGTTGGGTATTTTTCCTGTCAGTTTTCTGTAAAGATCAGTGCTGCTATTGCATATGGCAAATTTGAGAAAATTGAGAAATGTCTCATACAGCTTCGTTCTTGGCCTGATTCACATTACAGTTAGACCCAGCTGAGTGGGAAGGGTCACATCCAAGTGCAGAAGGCTAGAGCTGTACAGTGGGACTGGAATTATCAGCAGTGAGTATCAGAGTCTTCTGTGGGGATTAGGCATGCTGGCAACCCTTGAGCTTTAACTGGCACCACCTGCCAAAGTGAGTTACCTGGCCTGTGTTCAGTGCACCACTTCACTTGAGCTAGGAAATGCTGTTTGCAGACAGTGTCAGATTAAGGTAATGCCTGCGTACTTCATGGGACTAAAGCTACCATGAGACCTTTATGAGAAATAGCGACCTGTGATCTACCTGCATGTGAGGAAGGAATATGCAGGACCACTGTCTACAATGTACTCCAGGCCACTGAAGTTTGTAGATCACAACCCTAGTTGTGCAGTGGGCATTAGCTGTTTGTAATCCAGAGTGGGGTCAGGAAGTAAAACCCAACCATTTGGTAGGAACCAACTTTCTCATTTTAGTCAGAAGACGGTAGCTGGAGTGAGTTACAGCTGCTTTCAGTAATAGCAATCTCCAGCACTCCCACAGAGGGGAAAAATAAGATGACTGCTATTGCCCTTGCTGTCCCAACATTTCTTAAAGGTGAAAGTATTTACTGCAAAGTGAACATAATTTTAGGTCCTCTCCCACTGCCTATATGCAATTGTAAACAAAATAACTACAAGTGAAATAATTAGCTGCTGGTGTACTGCAGGTTGTCAGGTGCCAGCTATGAAATTTTGTCAGTGCCAAACTCTTTGTTTACACAAAAAAGAAAATAAATAAAGAAATATTTGTGTGAATTTTAAACTGAACCTCTGAAACAATTAAGTGGGGCTGAACAAGTTCATAAAACAAAGACTAATGATGTCCCCCGCACTGTTTGGCTGTGTGCCCCCATTGATTGATTTGTAGAATGTTACAGGCGTTAAGTTGGTATTTTTTCATTAGTTACGATGAAATATGAGAATCTCTTACCATTCCCTCTGTTCAGTTCTACCTTATTCTTGTAACTAAAACTACCCAATCATTACAAGAAATCATTATTTATTTGTATGCAGGAAAGAATCAAGGCTACTTCACAAATTCTAGTCCTCCCATAATAGCTTAATTCCTTTTACCATTCACCTTTTCAGTATATATTACTGAAGTTTGTCTTAACCATACAGGAAAGGCCAATCATGTAGTAATGCACTTGTAGGCAAGAGGAAAATACCAACTTTGTTCACAAGAAAAGTTTCATGAATGGCTTCTCACTCTGTTTTTCTTCCCTGTGTTAATCAAATGTAGATTGTGTGCATGTACCTGTTACAGTGTTAGGTTTTAGCAAAGCCTGTTCTAGTGTCCACCTTAAATTTTATTTAGAATAACATGAAACAATGCTGTGGATATAACCCTGAAGGCAACTACATGTGAAGTCATTTATCACCCCCAAAAATGTCAGGAATGTTGAAAATAAAGTTAATGTTCATAGTCATATTTTCATTTTTTTAACCTGTAGCGCTAAAGGCATTTTTCTTTGTTCTCTAAGCATTTTCCTTTCTTTTTATTCTGTATTTGTTTGATACCAAAACTGCTCCTGTATCAAAAAACAACTTGAAATTATTCGTCAAAATGTGAGAAATGTGTAAACTTAAGAATATAAAGAACCAGCCATCTTCCTGTTTTCCCCTCACCTTCCCCCAGCCAGAGATTTTGTTGCTGCCCATAATAATCAAAAATAAGCTTCTATGCCAAGGACTAAATTGCCAGAGCCCACTCTTATTACTTGTCATGGCATAAACACAGACAGTGGTGTGTGTACACAGTTACGGTGGTCCAAAGCAGAGACATGATGGGACAGTAATGCAGCTGTAGTCTAAATACTGTGATAGCAGTTTGATATCCACAGCTGGCAGCCAGCTCAACAGTCTGTAGGGTTTCTTGTGGTGGTATTGTTATTAGCACAAATAATGGGAGAATCCCTCCAGGGCAAGGAGGGTTTTGGGTTTGGGTTTTGGTTTGGTTTGTTTTTTTGTTTTGGTTTTTTTTTTTTTTTTTATGTGGTTCTGCTTACAAGAATTGCTGCTGTAAGTGGCTAATTGTTAATAGGAACTATGTTCTCTGAATTAGTACACGTGTCTGGCTCTGCATCCTAGCTTACTGATAAAACACTTTCTTTCCTTTAACCTCCCAAATCCTCTTTTAGGTAAGTGGAGAAGAAGAAGAATCTACTTTATATATATAGTTGCCAAGTATATTTTCAACTCTGTGTGTGTAGAGGTAGCATGGATGCAAGTAAAATCAATGGTAGGAGGTGGTGTAATATTAAGCTGAGTGCACCATGAAAGAGAAGGAGGGGGGGAGGGGAAAGCTTGAACCCTTATAAAACTGCAGTGATTTGATTTGGAATAAGTGTGAAGAGTAACCACAGGCACTGAGCTGCTTTTCAGATGTGATGGCTCTTCCAGCCAGGCATACGGTTTTAAAGTGAAGTTTTTGTCATGTGTACCGTGCTTGCTGCGTGGCTGGTGTGGAAAGATTCTGCAGCCTAGGGCTGTATTGCAGTGGCTGAAGAACAGAAAATTGGTTGTGCAGCCGTGAAGGTGGGATTACAAATCAGAAAGCCTCGGGATTAAGATTCCAAAGGAGTTGAGTTTAATTACAACAAGCTCTCTCAAGCATTACTACACAACTTGCAGCAATGTACACAATACTAATATATGCTAACAGGCTGCTATACAAGTTGTTCTACAATTTGACAATGCAATTTTAGAAACACATTTTACTGACTGTGCTATCTCTTAAAGAGCCAGCTGAGAAAAAACTTTGTGTGGCTCAGAGGACCTGCTGAGCAGTCTGTGATGGCGTCTTGTCTGTGACTAGGCCTTTTAATCATTATAGTAATAGATCTTATTAACAGGAGACACTTAAAAACTGTTTAATTTTTTCTGTTTAGAATTACTTGGTATATCTGAAAAGTGCAAAAGTAGTAGCTGAAAAACTGGTGGCTTGTAGAAAGCCTAAACTGTGTTCCAAGTCAAACACAATGAGCGGTAAACCCTATGGAATGTGAAAGAAATTCATACCTTAGTGAACCATAAACAGAATCACTGATGATAAAATTTAATCAAAATGTAACATTGCCTTCAGGATTCATATCCAGTGTCTTTTGATGATTAGCAGGATTATCAAATGTAGATGCTCTGTTGAATACCATAATGTTGTAATATTGCACTCTATGGAACATCAATGCCAGAAATAATTTAACACCTGCACATAAATCATTTTGCAATTATCTTTTGGGAATTATTTTATCTTAATCTTTTTATTTTGTTCCAAATAAAATTAGAGAGGAACACTGAAAGATGACACTAGGTGAAACAGAGGAAGGATAGGAGCACTGTCAGGTTATATAAACTAAGCAAAATGTCTGTTTTCCATTATTTAATTTTTAGATTGACATGCAGCTTTGGCTAAGGATTGTAAAACAGGATTGTGTGTATGTGCATATAGTTAATTAAATGAAACTTTTAGCAACAGCAATATTGAAAATATATGTTCTGCACTCTTTAGCATTAAGAAGAGGGATATTACGGGTGGAAAATCTTGAGCCTGTTGATCCTCCTTTCCCTAAAGCAAAACAGCCATTTAAGTTTGGGACTTAGAAAATTATCAGTCAGAAGTTACAAAAAACTATTCTCTGATCAGGGAACAGAAAAGAGACAAACTTAATTCTTCCTAACGTTAAGAGGAGCTGGGGGTATAAAACCCCTGTGGAATAAGAGAAGGATAACCGCCCGGGGTAACCTTTCAAAGTGGTGCTGAGTGAGTCATTGATGTTAATGGAAACTTTGTGGCTAAATCCCCTACATAGTCCTTTGAAAGCCTAACCCCCGTTCTTGGAAGGATATAATGATGGACTGTAGTTACAGAGATATATAAGATAGAAATAAATTAATACATTTCAGTGCACTTTGATTGTGTTTTAGTATTTGATTGGCTTTGTTTCAGCAGTGTTTTGAAAGCTAATTCTTGAAACCCTATTGCAAACAATTTTATCAATTTTCTGCTCTGAATAATCACTTTGTAGTAAAATCCACAAGTGTTTAATAGTCACATTAATGATAAGAAAGCAAACTGTAAAAGCAACAATGTAGATGTCACTTTATATTAGCTCAAAAGAGTGACAAAATGCGTCACTCAGAAAGTGTCAATAAATAGCAGGCCAAGCTCTGTCCCAACATATTTTCATGTGTGCTCATACAAACCAGCAACTAGCTTTTATATTTACATAAATTCCCTGTACTTTTCTGTATCTGTTTTTCATAGCAAAGTTTTCCCCTCAGTGCAGACAGGAGTGTAAGCAGTCTGTAACAAAGGGAAGGGTACTGGCTCACCTTCCTATCTACAAATAGGAAGTAAAAACTGAGCCTTGGTGATGATTGCCATTTCAAAAGAAAAGGAAAAAAATTTTCTGGCCTATTTAGTAATTTTCAGATAGTGGAATGGTGAAGTTAGATCAGTTGAATAAGAAATACTGTGAGTTCTTTGAATGAAATGTTCTCTCTGGAGGTGAAGAGGACTAATCCTTAGCAGCTAGCACAGCCTTTATCTTAAGAGCCTGTTTTCAGTTGTCAAAATTTGACCAAACTTAGAAATTGTCTAAGGTGGAAATAACTGTGCAACTCTTGTACTATTCAGTGATTTATTTTATTATTATTTCTTCCTAGAGTATTTCCATACAAATGCTTCAGTCTTGTCTGGGAAGAATCAAATATTTCTGTGCATATTAAAAGCTTAAATTGAGACATTTAACATGTCTGAACTTTGAAGTAGAGACTTTTGAAAGTGAAGGGGGAGAAATGTTTTGGTGTAAACATTTGCCAGGTTTGACAATGTCGTGTTTAGAAAGCATACACTTAACATGTATCTGTTGGGTCTATACAGAGTGCTAGCAAAGCCATAACTGAGCCACCAAATTTTTAACAATTCAGAATAGTTTGTGGAATAAATATAAGCTATGCTATGGAATAAACAAAAAAGATTCTGGTGTTTTGTTTTGGATTGTTTGTTTTTTTATGTTTCTCTAATGTTAAAACTGTAATAATACGTAGGCACAGGAAAGCTGTTACAAATTCAGACATATTTTATCTTAATTTCTGATTAATTTTCTAATAAAGTAATCTTAAGTAATATTCCCTTTATCTAAGTCTTTCAGTAATTATTAGGTAGTGGTTTTTATATGGACTGTTCTCAAAAGTCTGGACAAATACTGAAGTCGTCTTTGCTTTCCTTTTCTGGATAGCCTTATGTGACTCATGGCAATTACAGCACTACAAAACATCACTTCTTCTCAAGGGCCTCCTGATGCCCTATGATGGATGTGTGCTGAAATTGTCAGTTTGTTCTTGCTCAGTAGGTCAGTACTGTGCAGGTTTCAGCTGCTTGCCTTTGCAGCAATTGCTTTCAACTTGTATTTAGATACAAAAATTGATGCTTCTATGTCTGCAGACCTGGAGAAGGGTTTCAGTGCTTTAGGCCAGCTGAAAAAGTAAGTTTTAATGAAGACCATTATACATCCCTGCAAACATTGCTTTGCTTGCTGTCTTTAGTACCTAGTTAACATATTATGTAATGAAACATAAAAATTCAACCAAAATAATCAGAAGCACCAAAAAAATCATATCTCTTATTAAAAAAAAAGAAGTGGTGTTTGTGGGGTTTTTTTTTGTAGTTTGTTTTTAAGTGACATGATAAAAATGTCATAATTGCTAGAGGAGACTGAACAAGCAATGATCAGCCCATCTGTTATTTGTCCCACAATGAGCCTTTCCTTCGTGGGAAGGGGAAACTGTAGATTGAGGCTTCTATTGAGCACTTCTCCTGAACTCTGGACTACTTCAAGGGTTGGATCCCTCACAGAAATGTTGTACCACTGAGAACTAAAGATAGGGTGACCTCCCTATACAGAAAATTCAGTATACGCCTAGTTTACTTTCAAGCTCTTTGCCTCTTTGCCTTCACTATAAAATACAATGTATGTGGCAGTAATGTAAAACTCAACATTAAAAGAGGGGAAAACCTATTAATATAGCTCATAATAGTGATAATCTCTGATCAGTTATAGATCTTAAAATGAAGAGTTTAACATCAACCTAACTACTATTAACATAGCTTATGCAAATCTGTGATCAGTGATGGAAATATTACACCGCACTCACTATTAACTAAGAGCAGGGGAAAGCCTTTTTAATTTGAAACTGAAGAATACTGCTGAAGAGGAAGATGCTCTATACCCATGGGATTTCTTCACAGCATTAGTGCACGAGTTAAGAGGTTGCTTCAATTTTTTCTACATCCCACTAGGATTTTGACTATTTCTTAGTTTACTACAAAAAAATGCCTATACTGGACTTCTAGCATGGGTTTCATTGTTAAGATTTCACTTCCTCACCATCGTTTACATTTTCACTAAACTTTAGAGGCATTGTAGTATGGAAAAATTTTGGTTTAGGTTTGAAGGATGTCTGGCTGACCTCTGAAACATCTTTGAACAGTACTTGAGGGAGGCAGCGAAGAGAGTTAAGAATAGAACTGAAATTCCCTGAATTCCTCTCATTTGCCACTTTCTCAGGTCAGTCACTTTTGATGTACATTTTCTCCAAGTGTTTGCGTGACTTTGGTTTTATGTACACAATTTAGGACCCTTACAGAGGGGTTATGGCAATTCTTGCATTGCAGCATAAGGCAATGCCAACCCCAGCTGTACCCCTGCCCTGTCCAGGAGGGGCTCCTCTACCACTTCAGTTCACAGTCCAATGACTTTGTTTGAATGGATGATGAAGTGGACTGGATTTTAAAACGCCAAATGAAAGTGTAACATTGGAGGCAGTAGTACATGTTCTTTTAATTACGGTAGAGCTACAGTCAGTTTTGATGAATGGGTAGCAACAAATAGCTGAGGGCTTCTCTTGAGCTCACAGTTTGCAGAACTGTAGTCTTAATTCAAGTTTCCTGTTCTTAAGGGTTCAGACACTTTTCATGATGTCTGCAGCTAGAAACATGTATGCTCCACCCACTAGAAAGAAGTTAAAAGGGGGAGGGGAAAGAAAAAAATAGAAAAGAAAACCCACTTTATAACAAAGTGAAATTTTAAAATTTAAAGCCAATTCTGAAAATGTTGATCTAATTGCTTGTCTAAAAAGTGGTCATAATACACAAGTGATTCATGAGATGTTCTGTAAGTGATCATGTAGTCTCCCAGGTAGCCATTGTATGAGATGTTTGGGTCTTTTTTACTAGGTTGGGATTCTTTTTCTGGTCTGTTATTAGAACAAAGTAAATTATACAGAAAAATCATGTAAAATTGTGACCGTCTTGTTTCAGCTTTTATGCAGTTCTTGAAAGAAGTTCTAGTCAAATAACATCTAAGTTAGTTGCCAGGACTCCAGACAAATAAGCATTTTTCTCTGTTTTGGGCTAGTATATGCCTGTTTTATTGCCCAATTATTTTTTCCAATTAAACAGCAGACAAACTTGTACTGAAATAATATTATGAAACAACACAGAAAGGTTTCATTTAGTTAAGCTTGCATGGTTTCAGTACCAGTTAGACTGTTATCAGTTTAAGAATGTTTGGATCGGAGTGGTGGGTCAGTAGTGGTAGCGACTTCTTAAAATACTCTATGATGCCTTGAGGTTTGTTGGAAATGATGTCACTTTAAAGCTTTTCGTAGAGATGATACTCCTATACCTGGTGATCTATGATATCTCTTGTTGAAATCGGCAGACAGAGGATCTGAGGCTGCCATTTGACAGGTTGTTATTCAAGACTGGGTATTTCAGTGTGCTTATAATTGCAGCAATACTTCTGACACAAATATCAAAGTTCAGAGTTGGGGAAAGTTTCTCAGCACTTGTTTAGATTTCATTGACTTTAATATACAAATTAGTCTTATTTTATAGGTGGAAATGAAGGCATAGGAATATCACTTAGTATCATTCTTGGAAGTTACTCTTGCCGAACAGAAAGAATACTAAGGAAGAGAAGTCACCTACCAAATCAAAAGCAGAACTCCCTGTGTCTGCATTTAGGTGTGTGCCTGAATGTGTGTTCATGTGATGCACTTGTATTCAGCCAGCTGTTTATGGTTCAAGCTCATAGGTTTATGAAACGCAACAGTTTGTTCTTACTCTGCTTTCTGCAATGTGGCAAAAGGCAGCAGGGCTCCTCTTGAAATACCAGCCCTTCAAAGTGAGGTACTTGGGCAGAGCTGGAGTATGTTTATACTGATTTAGCAAGTATGTGAGGCAGCGGCATAGCAGTGAAGAGCTCTACAGAGAGCTGAAGTGTTGTACAGAGAGGAGATGGAGTGACCTTACTTCACAGTTCACCTGTATACCATGCTGAACACAGAGTTGTCTTTTCAGACTTCCTAGAAAACCTGTTGGGGGCCTACCACATAGGAGGGACTTGTTTTGTTGCTGGTGCTCTGCCCCCTGAGACCACTGTCCAAATTTTTCCCTGCTTTATTGTAAGACAGTGTCTATTGTCAACTCATCCCAGGTCATCCAGCCTAAGATTTTTGGTGGGGATGTAGAAGGGGGAAGGGAAAAGATCATGTAAAACATTCACTGCATGAATTGGAAGCTTTAAAACTAATAATCATCCTCTCCCTGTGACATCTGGTATCTAAACAAAGTTATATCAGTATGCGCACAGGCCATGAAAAGTAGCTATAAAATATTGCTATCTGGGCTTTGGTTTTTCATATGTATTCTGTTTGAGGCAAGTAGGTACATTAAGAGAACTGCAGAAAGTTATACATAGCAGATAGGATATGTTAGGTTTTTGACTCATTAACACTAAAGACATTTTAAAGTGTTAGCTTCCAACTTAAGGAAAAGTTTAAGTAAATTGCATGTAAAATATCCCCATGTTTATTCTAGAGTGAAGTGTTGCCTCACTTGACTCTGTAAAAATGTACTTCTTGAAACAGAAAGCTAAACTGGACTGGTTTCATTTATCATATCTGTGAAAGTGTATCACATTTCTTTCTTTCTTTCTCTTTTCCTAGGAGAAAACAGAAGGAAAAGCCTTGATTGCAGGTTAAATAGCGTGTATCCTCTAACTGTTGCACCAAATTGTTTCTTATGTGCTTAATGCATTTACTTTGAATCCAAAGCCTGGAGGTTTAACTTTGGATGCCTTGAAATAAAAGTACACTTTGGTGATGAAGAAGGCATTTGCCTTCAGGTTGGGAAAAACTTAAACTAACGTCATCTCGGCATGATTAGAGTTCGTATGTACTACTGACCTAGGGGCATGCATCAACAGGCAAGAGTCGACAAAGACAATAAATTCATTCTCTTGCTTTGGAGAATGCAGTTATAACAAGGTGAAAATCCCTCCAACAAGAATAATAAAGGTCATAATTTTTAAGAAACCAAAGGATAAAAATATTTGGGAGCATCATTGCAGTACTTACAGTATTCAGAGTATGGGGTGTGTACAATGACATAAAAAGAAATTATTTTTAATCAATAAAAAATTAAAGGTCAGTCTTAGGAGTGAGACTCAGTTTAAGGAAATTACAGCATGCTTATAGGCTTGCAGAGTTTGCATTTCAATTAACCAGTCTAAGTCTGAAGAATCAGGCTTTTAAACTGCAGAATCTATGTCCTTGTGCCAATTATTAAAGCCGGTCAGTTCAGACTTAGCAGCTTTTCAAGAAGGGATCATCTTTTTGTCTTGTGGTTGCATAGTGTGAACACTTTGGCCCTCTAACTAGCCAGGCTAATTAGCGAAGCAATAACACTGTGCTATTTCCACAGTAGAACTGAATCATTGTAATAATTTCTGGGCTTGATTTCATTATCACACTGAAAACATATCTGTGTACTACCCTTATTCTTTTTCTGTTCCTTCCCCTTTCTTCCCAGTAGTTTCTAGCAAGCATTAGAACAGCTGGAGGTGGATGACAATGCATCCGTTTCCTATAGGTAGGCTGAAGGTGACTCCTTGACTTTCAAATATCTACTGTGCCAGCTACACAGACTAGTGAGCTCCCATAGATATACTGCACTTCACATGTAAACTTACACTGCTTTTCCTGTATCTAGTTTCTGTAGGTGTAGGCTGGCATATTCCTTTTTAGTGTGCATAAGATGTGTGTAGATCTCCATCATGAATGCTGTAGTGAAATGCACTTGTGTCCACAGAGAAGTTTCTAATGAGTGCCCCTAGCACAGAAGTGGCCAGGCAACTTTGAGGGTTAGGAGGGGTGGAGAGGAGAGACTGGCTCTCTGGTGGAGTTCAGGCACCTGCAGACTCTGGACACATGCTCAAAAGCCATTGCAGAACTTGCACAATTCACAGCAGTGCTGTGTTCCCTCTGTAGCTGGCACAGGGGCCAATGGGTGGTGTCAGCGGGTTCAATGGGACCTTTTCTCTTTGTAATGTAGGCTGCTCCTGCTTTCATGAACTTGGCAATTAACAGGCATCACGTCTGCAAGGCCTCGGGCTGCCTCTCTTGGCAGCATTCTCACCCATCAGTTACTGCACATTTCTCAGCTTGTCTCCTGCAAAACTCCCTTGAACCAGGAACTGTAAGACTTGTCCCCAGCCAAACAGTGTTTAATCTTTTTAGGCTCTTTTAAGGGCATGATGTGATACAAACTCCTTAAGTCATTATACCCAACACTTTTAGAATATGTTTTGGGATTGAGAAGTGCTAGTCAGAAAGAATGTAATTCTCACCATTGCAACTAAGGAATGATTACATGATTCCACGTATAAATACACTAACAGATCTGCATAAAGCCTTCAACCCATGTATGTTTTTATGCTCAGTGATTAGGAATTGGCCTTTTAATTTTAGGTGCCTCTATAAATTAGAACATAGATCTAAATTAGAACATAGACGTTTAAAACTTCTAAAACTTCCTTAAACAGAATTTAAGGATGTCATATCAACAACTTTACAATTAAGATAACACATCACTCATTTGATCTGCTGTTTAAAAACTCAGGAGCTGGCCTTTCTACCAGAAGAATAATGGGAATAACATTTTTTTTAGAAATTAATGCAATGTTATACATTCCTACCTTTCAACAAATTGGAATAGGCCAGCCTTCAAGTACATTTGTGTAAAGCCAGTAAAGATGATAGTCCAATGCTTTTTATTGTAAAATAAATAATTCTACAGTTTGTTCTTTGTGTGTGGAAAACTGACAATGAAACTATAACAGTGTCAGTCTGAATAGTGAAGGAATGATAACTCAGCAGAAAACTTCACCAGATGCAACAAATGAGAACAATAATGCTGATCCTTTCTAATCCAGACTTAAAATTTCCAAAACAAGTGAACATTTGAGGCTTGAAAGCCTTTTTAAACTATTGTACTATTGTCCTAGCAATACTGCCCTAGTGAATTTCCATTGAAAATATCTTTATATACTTCATTATTGAGAGCTAAATGGGCTGCAGTAGAAGGTTTCACCATTCTTTGTCCTGGAGGATCACTGTGGAAAAAATGTATAACCCTATTAACGTTGCTGAACACAAATTGGAGTTAGGTTAGTTGGCAGTCTGTCTGCTCCTTCCTCATCAAGTTCCTCTTCTGTTAACTCCAGAAGCAGAGGTGTGAGCAAATGCGGTGCAGAGGTACCTCAGTAGAGAAGTCACCTGAAGGCTCCTTAGCTCCAGCTACAGTGCCAAACACAGGCTATGTGCTTTGCTACCCTGTCAGTCATGGGGACATGGGGATCTCCAGAGACCTCACCAAGCTCCATTTCAAAGAGGGAAAAAGAAATACAAATTAGATGCTCTACAAATATTTGGTCTGGGTTAAAGCTAGGGTAGCCTGTGCACATTTGCAGTTGTGGACTGCCTAGTTAGTGTTTACAGCATAAGTGAGCTGGAGTTAATTAGTAATAATTTAACATGAGCTCAAACTCAAGCTTAGCAATACATTTGAAGTGATGAAAAGGGAATAAGTCTTGAATCTTCTGTGGGGAAAAATATCACCAAAGGGGGAGGATCCTGAAGTTTGAGAACATAAAAACTCTCTGTAGAAGAAATATCTTCACTGTAGCAAATAATGCTCTCTTCAGAGAAAAATGCAACAGTAGCTGTGCAGCCCCCCAGTTACTGGTAGTCTTGGGGTTAATTTCCATGGAAAATACCTTTATATATTATACTGTGGACAATTTTGTCATTAAAATCTGTCTTAGCTGTCTTTGTCTTGTTACACAGTTGGCCTTAGCAGGACCATGTGCTGAGATCCATTCTGCAGTGTGCTACACCAGAAAGTGTTGGTTTTTGTATCTTTAGATCAGTGCTGTGTCTGTAGTTAGCTGTGAGACCATCTGCCAAACTACAGAGCTGTTCAAATGTCAGCTGGCTTCTTATCTGGCTAGGCTTCAGACACACTTGCTTCCAGGGTATATTAATTTCTAAAGTCAGATTTTTGCCCTCTGTTTTGAGGTTCTATCCTTTGGAATTCCTGAACCCTTTCCAAAAATTTCAACCCCACCCCAGATAGACCTATCTTTTAGGCTCCTTTCTCCATAAGGGGTTGTGAAGCCCTGTTGTAAACCAGGAGTGGATTTTTTTGTCTGCATTTTGCTACGAGACTATGCTGATGATAGGCAGCTCCTTAAGACAGTGGTTTCCTGGACTTTCTTACCAATGCAGTTAAGCTTGCTTTCACTGGACGTATCTAATTCTGCAGATAGAGAAGACAGTCATTTTCTTGCAGGTGCAATAGATTGTCTAAGTGCATATTAAATAGTTGTCTTTGAAAGATGTCTAACCTCTTCACTCTAGGAGACTATTTCAAATAAACCAGTGCACCTCAACAAAATTCTGGGTGTTTTGGCACCCTTTTCTGAGGATTGGCTGTCTGCCGCTGCAGGTCACCAATGGTGCTGTGTCCATTCTCTGCTATGAAGAGTTGTGTTTGTTTCAATAGGATTTGTTTAGCTCTTGCTCTTACCAGCTGAAGGAAACCTTTGGGAGAAGTGTGTATGATTAACCTTGGCTAGAGTGTAAAATTAAAAATATGTTTCTGCTTTGCATTCACTGGGACTATACAATGAGTAACCTACATCAAAGACAGCTTATAATACTTTTACTGGAGCAGATCAAATGACTGTTTTCTTCTGCTAGCAAGAATGAAATGATGCAGTGCCTTCCTTTCAGAAATTTCTCGATTTTGTAACTCATCCAAGAGTCTTTATTTTTCCTTCAGCTTAGCGTCACTGGGAGCTCCCTCACCCAGTAGTTGTTGTTGGTCCCACGTGATGTAGCAGCATCCTGTGGCACAGACCACCCCTGCAGAGGCGCCACATTTCCTGGAAGTAACACAAGTTCAGGACATGGAAATAATGACAACTATCTGTAAAATCCACGTTGAAAATAAATCCCATAAATATAGGAGCTTTCTATTAGCTTTCACTAGTAAAAGTGCATCAGGTAGAACCTAAGGTATAAATCCTGTTGCTATACAATAGTGTCTTGTGTATTTCTTCAGAATTTTTATTTGTGCACTGGGAAGATTAATGGCATATCTCTGTGTCTCAGTCTCTGTGAGGGTTAGGAACCATAAATGAGCTGAAGAAATAAATAGGAGAGTTGTGGAGAGAAGGTCGGTTTTGGTGGCCTCTTCCTCCTTCTACTTAGATAGCCCAATGTGCTTGTACATGAGACCTTCACTGATTATTCTGCCAGCCTTTGAAATAACAAGTGTTTCTTTTCACAGAGAAAATTATGCTCTGCCCCCATCCTAGCTAAATGCAAAAAATTGCCAGCAGGTGGCATGCAAAGGGTGCTATTTCAGGTGGCTTTTTGCTTTGGTGGGGTTTTCCCTTTAAAGTAAAATAAAATAGAAATAGGAGCTTAAAAGATGGTGAAGTGAAAAACACCCTCTTTGCTGAAAGACTGATGATTACTGCTTCACTGTGAATAAGAAAAACAGGCCTTCCTTACTCCTCCCTCCAAAATAGAGTTACAAACATTTTTTTCATTTTGGGAACTCCTTGCAGAGCCCTGGAGCCAGCATCTGTCTGTCCATGAGGAATCTGAATTGCACCATGCTGACAGGATGCTGGCCCTCGCCTTTTCAATGCTTTGGGTATTGACAGCAGTGCTTGATTTCTGCTTGATGGTTGGCGAGAATGACAGAAAATACAAGGTGCTTTGTTTTGTGGTGCCATTCCAAATTTTTCTGTGACAACAGGTCAACAGGCTGGCCTACTGCCATTGGGAAACTACGTTTGGATGAAAGAAATACTATTTTTTGTTTGTGGCCTTATTGCAAATGTCTGGGTTTGAGAAACTTCTGCTTCTCCCACATTAGCTCTCTAGACAAATCTTGAACTACCTTTGTGGCAAGGCCTAACAAACGCTGTCACTTTGACCTAATCCACTTTTCTGCACAGCTGTGCTAAAGTCACCTTTAGTTTTATCACATTTTAATGCAAACAAGGCCGGAAGGGTGCTTGTTTGGATTGAAGAAGCTGTGACAATTCATCTGAATGGGAACTTCAGTAACTGGGAAGAAAAATGTGACAGGGAGCTTTATCACTGCATTGTACACAACAATCTGAAAATTATTGCTTCTTTAGGGGCCTATTCTCTTCTTGAGGCCTAGCACAGTCTATGCTAAGCAGCTAGACAGAACTTTGAATGGTTTGCCCGTCCTAAAGACAGATTTTAATTCTATTGTTTGTGGGTATCCCTGACTTTCCTAAGAGGATTCAAAGACAGACTGCAGAGCAAGGCAGCTGACATAAGACTTTGGCCAATCTTTAAAATTCAAATAGCAAAGAAGGCTTTCCTTAGTTCTCAAAAATTGGTCGAACTCCAATGATGTTTGCTTTCAAAATTTGTCAAGTTCATTGAAAACTAAATGAACTTGCAAAACATGCTTTGTTAAGCCTTTTTTAAAAAGTTGGCTTAACCACTAATTTCCTGTAACAGTGCAAATAAAGCAGAGAGGAAAGATCTTTTTTTCTTTTTAAAACCTTGAAATTGCCATAGTAAGAGGAGCTTTTCAGAAACTATATATATAAACATCTACCAAATATAGGCAAATATTTATATAGGCCCAAGTTGTGTTTGTACTAATTTTTTTTAGTACTTCAAGTAAATTCCAGGTATAACTGGAGAAGTGCTTAAATGTTGAAAACCTTTATCGCAGACCTCGATAAAGCTATTGCAAACTGAATATTCAAAGTATTTGCAGAACAGCGTTGAACAAATCCTTCTTGAGGCTACAGAGTAAAACGTAGGTACCAGGAAATAAAGGATTCGATCTCCTAGGAGACTGCGAACTGTGGCTCAGTGGGATCACAGAAGCTCAGAACTACTTGACTGGCTGACTCTGCTATCCCATAGCTGTAAGCTGAACTGGCAAAGCAGTTCACAATGTGAGGAGCCTACTGCTTACTGCTGCAGCAAAAAGTGCCTCTCCAGGAATGTGCCTGTCCCACTGGAAAATATTAAGTGAAATTTTTTCAGGAGCTGCACATCTTCAGCTCGTGGTGTGAAACATTTTATACAGATATTAAAATACCACTTTGGCACAAATATTAGCAATATAATTGTACTTACCTAATACTAACTTCTCGCAGATAGGAACACATTGGGGATGCTTTATAATAGTGTGGACAAATATAGTTGAGACGTACCTCCCTCCTAATGCAAGCACATGCAAGTAGACAGGAGGTCAAGGACCAAAAAGTGCACTGTCCCCATGACAGCTCAGCACTTGCTGTTGAAAAGATTAGTGAAGGATAAGATTTGTGCAGTCTTTTGTCTCCTCCCTCCTGCACCCAGTTGCTAAGACTGCAAACCATGGTGAATAGTGGCAGCACCAAAACCCAAAAGTAATCTGGTAAATTCTGCTGTCAAACAGAAAGGGTGGCATCTGCCCAAGCTGGTTTTGGTGACCACATCTGCTTGAAAATAAATAGCTATCAGATTCTGTCACTTTTCTTTAAAGAGAATCTGCAGATTATGCAGTGGCTGGCAAATATTTCACTGTGAAATGGTGATTTTTTATTTTTAAGGGAATATGTGTTTTGAACTTTTATAGTATTTAATAACAGCAACACCTTACAGCAGCATGATTATCCTGGTCGTTTTCAGAAGCTATGTAGTTTCTGGGACGCACAAAAGACAGTGGGCTGGTACTGAAGACCTTGGAGAACAGCTCCTGTTCTCATTGGGAACTACAGAGTGAAACCCAGCAGCTTCTTTTCTAACAGAAACCTGTGGGGCTTATCGTGTGGGCTTGTGGAAACAGCAGGGCATTGCTGGAGAGAGGAGCTGAGATTGTAGCTCCCGTTCAGCAGCTCAACACGTGCGGGCAGCCCGGGGCCACTGCTCACTGCCTCCGCCATGGACAGCTCCTCGCCGGGCTGCCGGCAGGGGCGGGACAATTTCTGACCTCAGCGAAAACTCCTCCGTGCCTAAGGACAGAGTCTCTCCTGCAGCAAGTGGTGCCTGTGGAGGGGCCAGGATCTCTAAGCTGCCACCCTTGGACTGACTGGCACCCTGGCTGGAGCATATCTAATTAGTTTTTTCAAGCAGCAGTATTGCAACGCAACTTTGCATTAGAAATGGGCCACTTCTGCCTGTGTCCTTTGAATTTTTCCCAGGCGATAGCAAAGCATGTTTGCCAAAAGAACCTGCTGTCTTGCAGAAGTTGCCTCTTTTCTTCAGGGAATTGCATGCATTTCAGCCCTACCTAATGCGTATGTTCAACTGCAAGTCAGTTTTCAATATATTTGAAATGTAATTAAAATTATCTCTAATTGTTATGGTTTCTATGCCAAGACTTGTCTGCAGTGTTGCAATTGCTGCTTCATAATTACGTTTCAATTCTTTCCATTGTATCCTTTGTATCTTCTTACCACTTTCTCTATTATTTGGTCATCACCTTTCTGAAACAGCACATCCTTAACTTTCCACTTCTTCCAAAAACCACCCAGTTAAGCTGTCCATTAATGACTTGCACGTTAGCTCGGATATTTACTAAGTGGCAAACATGAAGGAGAAATTGAAGAGTAGGAGCCTACAAAACCCTATCTCCTTATACAGGAATTTCAGGTTGTTTTCACCGTAGCACTGCCATCCATTTATAATCAGGCGCTTTCCAGGGAAAGAAGAAAAATGATCCTTCTCCTTCCATACCTGCCTGCCTCACACTGACAGTAATTATACTGAGTGAGTTGGTAAATTCTTAAGCTTAGCTCTGCTCCCATACTCAGTGAGACTCTAATGGATCTGGTTATACCCACAATAGCTCTACACTCAAACCACTGTCATGGACTCCAGTGCAAGATAATTAACCACAAAGTGAGTTATATGTCCCAGGCTGAAAACATAAGGAAAGTCAAGGTCAGTTACCTTGCTGCAGGAGACTAGGAGGAGTCTTCTGTGTGGGAGTCCATATTAGGCTTCCCACTCTCTTTAAGACTGCAGGTTTTAATACCTAGTAGAATTATATCTTTAGATAGTTTAAAATCTGTTGCCTTATTATGAAGTAATAAGCGGTCTTCATGTTAATTTTTAATCCACTATTTTTTAAAAAAATTATTTAGAGCCCACTGGGAGCTAGACTGGAGAAAAAAAAAAGAAGACAATTCTTCTAATTCACTACTAAACAGTATTCCAGCAATTGGGACTTATTGCTAGGATTCCAGGGATGTAGAGGGAATTTCTGGCAAATCTCAGCAATATATGGGAATCAGCTTTGAAGGACTAGAACTCTGGGCAGTGCCAGAGCTGCTGTTCTAGAAGGTCTTTCTTGTAGGTAAGACCTGCGGGTTTTGGCCAAAAGCAGGAGCATAACAGAAGTCGCGTCCAATGATATTTGAGATCTGAGGTAGATCACGAGAGGCATCTGTACATGTTGAATCAAGAAAATTCCATTTTATTAAAGATCTTTTTATATGTTTTTTGTTAGGGATTATGTTTTAGATTTCATTGCATTAATATTAACAAGAAAAAAAAATAGCCACTGTCTACATAGTTACAATCTAATATATATAAACACATTATTTTTCAAATTGCTACTCCTGTCTATAGGTCAGGTCATTATATTCATGAAGACAAGTGATGGGATCTTAAACTCCCACTGGAATACCAGAAGCAATTATCTTGCTTGGGGTCAGGCAAAATTAATTTTTTGTTTAGAGGCTGAAATACTCTCTTAGTCCTATGCTCTGTGCAATTACAAATTGATGTCCCAGAACCTCATCTTCTGAGGGCGGAAGAAGACCATCATTAGTTCTTGTCAGAAAAGACTGTCGGCCACTGCTTTTTTAACAAAGAAAAATTCAAAAGCAGAAGGACAGATAACTTGGAGGATTGTAGCAACAGTGGTTCTTGAAACACCTCTGCAGTGCTGCCATAAAACAAGTCTTTCATCAATCCTACTGTCGGGATTGAGGGTGGCTGAGACCTTGTTAACTTTCTGCAAAGCATACACGGTGCCTTTGTAATGTCTGTTTTGTGCTAGCTGGTGTGTGAAACTCCGGCAAAATATGCTTTTCTGAGATACTGGCAATATTGTATCACACCATGTATGTCTGCACATTGTCGCATGCCTAAAATGTGCTCTGATTTTCCAAATAATCTTTCTTTGGAAGATAACTGCATTCAATCAGCACCCTCTTGGATGCTGATAAAGCCTCTCAGTCGTTGGGCTTCTTACACACATATCTGTGAGCTATAGCTCTTTGACTTTTGCTTCTAAACTTCTAAACTACATTTTAGTTGTATGTTTTCTTTCTTCTCCTGGTCTTTATGCTCTCTCCCTTGTCATAGATCTTTCCTCCAGCAGATTAAAATGACGTATATCTTAGCTTCATTGGCCATGGCTGGAGAAGAGCATGAAAGAAAATTTGTAATTTTTGGCTCACTCTCTCTCCAGAAGCTGCAGTTCTAAGGGAGTTCTCTCAAATGAACTGCAGAGGTTGGCCTGTTGGAGACCAGCCACCAATCCAAGAGGCTTCTTATCTGAAACACATGATTTAAAGTAATTATTGCTTGAACAAGTCAATAAAAACACATTGTTTTAGCTCTGCTTACTAGAAGCAGCTCTCAGTTATTTCTGCTTGTCTGCTGCCTCAGTATACACAACCTGTGCTCTGCAGTTTCTAATTGTTCCTGGGTTTGTGCATCGCGCTTGGTGATGAGCTCTGCCAACAGCTATGCTTGTGCTCCTCCCCTCTTCCTACCTGGTGCCCTTGTACAAGTATAAATGGTGGCAAAACTTGGATCTCCTGTTTAAGCTTGCATAGCAATTTGGTTGCTAAGTACAAGCTAGAAATAAAATCCCACTTGCTTTCTTACTTTTGTGAGCTACCTGGAGGGAAGTATGGGGGTTTTCAGTAAAATGAGATGAGAATTTTCTGTGGACTGGAATGCATTGCTTTTCACAATAAGCATTAGTCTATAGTATTATTCGGTCTGCATATCTGGGCATCCATTAAGCTTTTGAAGTTATTGGTAGAAACTCCATTGCAGAGCAGAGTGGAGATGGAGTACACATGGACGGTGGCAGAACCCCCAAATTAATAGACAGGGCAGTAAGAGGAATGAACAACATCTGGGTTATTAATGCATTGTGTACAAACTCTGCGAGGACTGTAGTGAGCGGCACCCTATACATAAGGGAATATGTACAGTTAAAACCTCTTATGTCATAGCTCTTCTATGCTTTTACCAGTGTATTAAGATGCTATAAACAAAATGAAGCAGCCTGAACATAATAAAGTGAGCTAAGGAATATAATAGAATTGTAAATTAGGACAGGTTAAGAGGGAAAGAAAGAGCTTAGTTTGGATTGTAGAGCTCACTACTGTGCCCGTTACTGCATTTTCAACTTTCTTCCTTCCCAGCAGATGAAGAACATAAACAATTTCTTGGCTTGTGCTTACGCTTCTCTTACCGTTACAGAATTGTTCCACTCTGAGCTTTATGCCATTGTCTTTTCACCTCTCAAAACCTATCCCACTAATTCTGCTTTATCTCCAACATCCCCATCCTTCAGTGCTATACTACCAGAAAGAGTTAGCAAATTTGCTTTGCTGATTGCTTCCTTTCCTCTGTCCAAGGTAGGTACGTTATCTTCCTCAAACTTTCCCAGCTGTCTGCTGAAATGGTCCCACCCCCTAGTCAGCCAGATCATGTCCCTCACTCACAGTCTACATGCTGGATTTTGTGAATTTTCCCCCACCAGGATCCAAAATTACAGCCTTACTGTGCTGGTTTATCTGTTAAGCCCTTGCTTTTTGCTGTCCCAACTTCCTTATAAGTTTCATATTCTCCATATCTCCAAATGTATCAGCTGATTCTGTCTCTTCCTGCCCACTGTTACAGTGTTCACATTTTATATTTGCCCTGCTCCCTGTCTCCTTTTCACAGCAGAAGTATACACTTTTCTCTGTCATTGTAAAACAATCTACCTTTGACTACCTTTTGCTTTGAAGTGCTTCCATTATACCATAGTTTTCTCCAGTGCTTCAATTGCAAGTTAGTAGTGTTAACAACTGAAGTGATCAACAAAAATAATCTTCTTGACCCAGCATCATTGTTGCTTTCCATCTGCAACCTAACTGTTTCTTCAGTAAGCCCCTCTGCACCTGTCTGTTTTTTATTGGGAAGCAAGTTACATGCACAAGCAGCACAGCTTGTCTTCTAGGACTCTCTTTCCAGCCTCTTCTACAGAGAGATCTGTAATAAAATGCCAATTTGAAGATAGTTAAGCAGGTGGCTGACTAAGAACATTTACACTGTTAATCATAAATTTGTCATAAACATGTCTCTAGATATTCAGTTCAATCCTTCCATGTACTTACACCTGACTCTGAGATTTTAAACTGCCCTGAGTGGAAACTATGACCATGTACATTTAGAAAAATAGGGCTGTTGGTTGCACTATAATATACATAAAAGCCTCTTGGCTTATTCTATCAAGATCCATTGTATGAAATATTTTACAACATATAAGCAGATGGAAATAGAGGCTTTAGTCCATTTCTCCTTCAGCTTTAGTTCAGTTTGGGGCCACTGTGCTAGTCTGTCAGCTGTAGGATCTTGTACTAAGTGAAACATTCTCTACACGTGCAATAGACTACTCCCTGGAGAGTAAGGAAATAAGCTCAGTAGCTGTTGGACTGTAAGATGTTCTTTGCTCATCTCTTGTGTAGCTTTTCAGGGAAACAAGGGAGTATTTTGAACAGAAATGAAACTGTGACTGTGCCTTTATTCCATATTTGACTTTTACAGATGAACATATGAAGCCGTTGTAATTAGGGTGATCCTGGATATTATTAGTGACAAATACTGCACTGGGACCAGCTCTGGCAGGTAGCTAAATGGTAATCAAGGAGGGTTTTGGAAACATCTTTGCAGAAGTATTTGAGAAACCAGACATAAACTCTTTACTAAATTGCCAGGAGTTCTTGTGGGAAACTTTCTTTTAATGAACTCTATTCTGATGCTATTGTACACTTGTTTACTTCAACTCTGTATGCTTATGTTGAAAATAAGAAGCGTGCTTTTCCCACAGTTTGGAAACATAGCTCCACCTAGTACTTCTTACTGTTACATCATTGATTCGTGGCCTGTAATCCATGGGCAAAAACTTTTCCATTCAATAAATGTTGTAATTTAGTTATCACAAAAAAGATGACAGACACAAAAAATTGATAGTTAGATGCAATTCACAGAGGGATAGATACAAACATTCACACTATTTTCTTTTGTTTAATTTGCTTAATACTTTTTAGCATGGTTAAACCTTCTTACCATTAGTAGGACATACCTAAACCATAGCTGAAGTGACCTACGACATGGTATACTGACAGGGTTAGCTTTTAAAACCCTGTGTTTAGTGGTTTAATAAGCATTTTAATAGGTATATAACAGTTCAGTCTCAGAACATGCTCATCTGTTCTTCAATTATCTGTTAGTTTAATTTTTTTAAGTACAGTTGTGATACATATACTTCATTTAATGTTTAAAAAAACCAAGCAATAGCATGCCCGCAACTTTTCTAAGGAAAAATGAAAAATTCATGGGTTTAGGGATACCATAAACATTAATTTGAAATTTCAAATAAATTCAGAAGTTTCAATGTTTATATAATTTCATTAAATTATGTTTTCTCCATGTACTAAGAAACTGGAATGAAGCTGTTTTGCTCAAGATATCTTATCTTAATAGGAGCCACATTGTACCTATCATGTCCATTACAATAAATGATTAGATTTGCATTTCAAATTAAATATTATTTTAGAGTTATTTTTTCTATAGAAAATATAGAAAATAAATGGAAAATTATTCTGATAGTCTAGTAAATGGGGCATGAAGAACTGGATAATCTTCGTCTCTTTTGGCCTTCTTGGGCTGAATTGCTATAGCTACGCTGTCTATGCCAAAAGGGCAACTGAAACTTGTATTAACCTGTTACTTTGGTTTGTTCTTTTTATTTTTAACTTTTGAAAGCTCAGAGTAAAACAGTATCTGAGGTGAGGAGGTCTTGTTCAAGGGTTGTTGGGGGTCTTTTTTTTCCTAGGGATTGGTCTGTCTCTGTGCTGTACACTTGTGTGGTAGTTGCATAGCGTAACTGGAGATTAATATTCTGGAAAACACAATTTATGATAGCTGCGATCGCACAAGTATCAGCTGACGATACTGTGTCACGTTTTCTTTCAAAGAAGTAGCGGTAACAATGGCTTATAGTAATAACAGTAATGCTCCTTCCCCTAGGGGAAAGGCACAGAATGCTATCTTGCCACATGATCTCATTTCTTTTAAGCTTTGCACTAACCGCTGACATATCACATAAATGCCTCCTTTATTACCTGCCAGTGATTGTCTTCTATGTTGGGAATAGCCTCCAGAACCCACGTCCACATGCCAGCAAAGTGCTTCGCTTTCTCCATGTGAATTTGCCTCTGTCTGGCTCTCCGTGAGGCCCCTCTATACACCTGAGCATCCTGACTGACTTGGGTAGCCTAAATTACACTGCCTATGAAAGGCCTTTGTTCAGGTGCCTCAGTGGAGCTGGGACTGGGAGTTGGCACAAGCTGGGGCTATGTTTCTGTATTTGCCAAGTAACTAATTTGCCATTTTAGTTAGGGGTTGGGTTTTTTAAGTTGTGTCCAGCTAGTAATGTAGCCTGGCCACACACCTCTGCAAGGATTCTGGTTCTTATCTTTTCAGCTGCTTTTAAACAAAAGCAGCATTCAGTCACATCACTTCCCTTATCAGCTTGCTAGCAGATAAAATAGTTATTTTTCAAATTGCCTCTCTCTTTCCAGTTTTAAATAGACCTATATAGATACTTTTCAGTCATTTTATTCCACAGATACTTGTTTCACATAAACAAGAATACACATTCTATTTTATATGACTATTCATTCAAACTCCATTTCCATCTGGACAAAGCACATTCTCTGTCTTTCATTATATTATGCTTTAATCTGTTCTGTCCAGTCCTGCTTAAATTAAATGCATGGGAGAAAGTAGTGCACAAGTCAGAGTGACCATTTTTCCCCAGTGGTGAATTACAGCCTACTACACACACACCCCCCTACTCAGACTAGTATGTCACTGATGGAATTGGCAGATGGTACCTTTTACCTTCAATTTTTTTCCTTTATTTTTCTGCAATGTACTATTTTGAAAAGGCTGGTAATTATTAGGTACTCTGAGTACAGCAAAAGACTGAGCTCTTCAATAAATTTGCGCTTTGCAGATAAATATTTTGATTGATGGTATATAGCAACAGTAACAGCAAACTGCTGTGTCTGTTAGCTGTTCCTGTTTGCTGTGCTCTGGACCATGCAGCTCTACACCTTTCTCCCTAACACCACTCCTCCAGGTTTCTAAAGAGCTACAGGTCCTCCTCTCTGTTCATGCTCTTCCAGCCAAGCCTGGACTCAGATTTGTGAGAGTCCTTTAGTGCAGCTTTCCAGACCCCTGGGAGATAAGTTGATCATTCACCATAGGGTCTCAATTTTGATCCCCTTGGGGCTCCTACCAGCTTTGCCTCTGGCTTGCGTACCACCTGGGTGGGACCACATCGATCCCTGTTAGGGGTTCAGTGTAATGCCTTCTGGGCACCAAGTCCCAGAGCTATCTCGCAGGTACCTGATTCATGCACAGATTCTCACTGCTTTGCCAACAGAGGAATGCAAACATTTCCAAACGTCGTCTTATTTCTTCTTGCCATACACACATGCATGTTGTAACTAACATGGGCCCTTTGCAAGCTAATGTCAAAATATGCTTTTAAGCAGGCTAGAGCTCTACAGTCTTTTCTCAAGGCTGTAATTTTGTGTGCTATTTGGGCTCCAGATGGCAAACCATGCAACCTAAACAGTGAGGTACCACTAAAAGAATACATTGTTGAAATGCTGCTTTTTAACATTTTGGGAAAAAGCTTTCAAGGACTTATTTTTCCCTCAACATTATGTCCATTTTAACTCTCTCCGTATAATCTCTTCCTGCTGAAATTAGGACCAAAGATGCACTTGTATGCTATAGTTTCAACTGCATAAATACCTACTTCACTTCTGTTGCCACTGCTCAAGCTGTCTAAACAACGTCTGTGAATGATGGTAACAACTAACATGGAATAGCCCTGGGAAAGTATAATAATGCAAACTTAGAATGGGGGCGAGGGAAATTGTCTTATTTTCTTTTCTTCAGAAACATGAACTTACTTCCCACATTTGTTTGCTTTAGTTTGCTGATTTGCCAGGTGCACAGATCCAGTAGGCCAGGGCGTACCCAAGACATTTGCCTGGATGATTTTCTTTCCTTTTACATAGCTCTTCAGATCCTGTTGCATAAATTAACACGTCATTTTCCCACATTTGGTAATACAGGGTTAGCGGTTAAACATGGTTTCATTCTCTTTTGTGCTTATGTTGAATCAACAGTGTACAGTGTTGGGTAGGAAGCGGGTCTCAAGTATGATGAGTTTCATCAGAGGATAACTGTGTTTTCATGTTCTGCTGTGTGTGAAACAATCTCTGTTTCTTACTGTTAGCTCACAACTGTGATGGTAGGGAGTTCTTAAGTCTGCAATTTGTATTCTGGTAGTTTCATAAACTTTTAAATAAAATGTTTGTATGCTCTTAGCAAATCTCAGTTTAACACTGACCAACTAGTAAGCTTTTTATTTGGTCCAAGTCCCATGAAGAGTAAATACCACAAATTATCCCACAATACAGGAACTGTTATATCCTTCAGTCTGTACAGAAATAAAGATGAGCATAAATCATTAAGAATGGTACCTCCAAAACTAGCATCAGCAGGGCCAGCCATAGCAGGGAAGTTTTGATTAAAGAAAGGAGCTGAAAGTCAGGACTTCTGACTGGTGCACTAAACTATTTTTGGAAAAGGGACTGGAACTCTCTTTGGTTTATCTAAAATTCTGTTAATTTGCACTCTGAAGTGCACATAAAGGGTAGCTGATTTTTATGCAGCTGACTTTCATTGTTTCAGTCCTTATTGGTAATTTGTATTATAAATACTGTTAACTGATATAAGTATTGTCAGCATCACCACGTAAAATGATTGCCAAGCAGTACTCCATTAGCTGAGGAACACATTCCTTCCCTGAGCATTGCAAGTGCCTTTGGTTGGATTGCAGTGGAGGATGAAGAGCTGGAAGATTAGAGTGTCTGTCCCTTTTGCTTTCAAAATGAATTTTCATTCAGTAGTGGCTAAAGCTGGTGGACAGATGGCTTCAAAAAGCCCTTTTACTAATACGTGTTGCCAGCCCTACATCCTCTCTTCTGTTAAACATTTCATTCATTATGCAGTTTCAAGAAATGGTGAGAGCCAACTCTTTCTGCCAGTGTCACCCCTGCACATAACTCCCCCTTCATTCCAAAGAGCTGTCAAGAGGCATTTTTCTTCTAAAGGGGTAGCAATCTAAGTCTTGCTACAATCAGCCTCTGAAGAGGAAGGGCCTTGCATTCAGCCAGAGCACTAGCGGTTGCTGAGATGGAATTAAAAAAGAGAAGAAATAAGAAGAGAGAAAACCTCAAAGGGTGTCAGGAGGCTATTTACCTCAAACAGCTTCGTTAGCTGGAGTGTGTTCTACAGACTTTGTTTTACAGATCCAGCTCAGTGTGCACAAAGAGAGCACCTCAGATGCTGCATAGGTTACTAACAAGGGAAAAGAGAAATGAAAATAACACTGCAGCTTTTCCATTCTACAAGAGCTTCTTAATGGCTTTGAGTAATTAGAAGCTGCAGAGCAAAAGTGGCTATTTTTCATTCCAAGTCCCATTTTAATTCAGCTCAAAGTCACCTGTTGGTAGAAGAGGAGAAACAAGCAACTGTTGGTTCTGTCTCTGTTAAGTGTCAGAATTGCTTCCCTTAAAAATGCAAGGAATGAGAGCTCCTCTGGGGACTGTGATCTTGGCCTCAGCAAACAGCTCAGCTGTCGGGCTGAGGGCACAGCCATGCCTGCGGGAGAGCATGCTGTACTCCAGCATGCTGCCTCACCAGGGCAAGTTCACGTGTGCTGTGGCGTGAGGCTTTCCAGATGCTCTAAATAGCTTGGATGTACCTACACTATGATTGTAAAGTATTCTGGAAAACTAATTTAAACTGAAATGCTAAAAGATTTTTCTGGTCTATTCAACTCAGAATAACCATGTGGTCAGGACAACAGAAGGGCTGTGGAAGGGACCAAGTTCGTGGCTCTGTTCTCAGAGTCCAGTTCGCAGCCCCATGAAGGTGGGTGCCTCAGTTTCTTGTAGAGAGTCACTGGGTTCTCCAAGGCTGTGTGCTGTCACACATAGGAAGGGAAAAGTCATTGATTTTATCCTAAGAAGGAATGAGAACTGCATTTCCTCTCATGCGTTCCTTCTCCTTTCCTATATGTATACACCTGCAAGATTAGTGTGGTTTGGACTTTCTTCATAACATGATGGCCCCACTTCCTTTCTTTTAGGTGGCATAGAAGCAGCTGGGGAGGGCAGAAAAAAACAGACTCTGAGTTCTGAAATTCTCTGTGTTTGATCTTTTTGCTGTTAATTTTACTGTTAAATATAAACCACTTCTAGAATAACTTCAGCCATTAAGAGTAAATGAATTGAGACAGGAAGAGGAAATACATGTCTCATTTCAAAGCCCAGCTCAAACTCCTTTAAATTCAAGGAATTTAAAGCATCCTAGTTTTCTGGCTGCCTAGTATGAGGAGTAAGGATAGGAATTTTCCCCAATCATAATCAGATTTCCTTAAGTTGCAAGAATTTTTTAAAGTGTTTACAAATCCAAGTCCGTTAACAACTCACATGAAGAGCTCTAAACAGTTTGATATCACCAGTGCCTAGAATGTGAATACATGTAAAAAGTAGTTCACCAGATTAATTTTTACTCCAGACATGACTTGCAATTAATTTCACCAAAATTTTGACACGGGGTACTCTGCAGACAGAGTGAATGTATTTTCTGTGGGACTTGGTTGCTTTGTCTGGTATTAGTACTTCCCTTCTAGTAATCAGCATTCAGTCCCTGAGCACCAAATTCATGATTCTGTAGGTTTCATGAAATGTAGAACTTAAATCTAAGGCTTCATACCTCACTCATTTTGGAGGACATGCATATATATATGTTCTTCACTGACAAAACAAATTTATCCATCTTACATGGATGTTTTAATGGACATATACAAAATATGACCAACCCCTTGTCCCAAACAACAGAATGAACCTTGATTAGTGTTTGCATGCTCAAGGAAATAAATAGCCAAACTATCCAAACAACTGGTTCATCATGAAGAAGCTCAAGCCTGTCCAGTAGCATTCTGATCAAGCAAACCGTGAGCATCAATGACAACAACAGCAGGTTAGAATACAGCAGCATGGTTTAAATGGATCAGTCACCAAAGAGGTGACTCTTTGTAGGGAAACTACAGAATTTTGGGGGAGACTCTGAGGGGAAGAGATGCCAGGAGAGAAAGTTCAGTGGGAAGCCAGAAAGGAGGGAGAACCTGAGGTACTCTGACAGGACCCCAAGATCCTGCACCATGATATGGGGTGATCTTTTCAGAACCAAGAGAACAGGGAGAACAACTTGAGGTAACCCACAATCCTGTGCCAGGACTGCTGGTACCACTACACTGACCTGCCAGACTCTTCCTGAACAACATTGTCTCTCCCATGGGAAAGGGAAGTAGTATAATTCATAAAATTATACATAAAATAATAAAAATAATAAAGTAATAATTTTTTATAATAATATTATATAAAATCTCTGATTAGAGTGTTTTGGTATCCAAACCCATTTAGTCTCCACACAGTAATGTCGTCTTCAACAATGACAAGGCAGAAGTGACAAACGAATCAGGGTAATTCCATGGAGACTGTAAGTAGCACCTTGGACATTTCTCAGATGCTATTGTGATTTGACAAAGTTCTTGATTACTGGTTAAAGACTTTAGCAAAACCAGTAAGGATGCGCTGTGGGGAAAATTTGAAGACATTTGAGGAATTGAAAAAAGGGTAGAAACACATCAACCCATGAAATTCAAGAAAGACTAATCTGTTTTGTCACAAACTGTAAGATCTCTTGTCTCTGCTGGAACTCAAAATTGTCAGTGTGATCTGTGAAGTCGGAATGTATCCATTCCTCCTGTCTCTGAGAATCTTCTGAACTGCAAACCAGCTTAAGTCTGGGTGTAAGATGCAATATGGAGAACAAGCAGAAGGAGGTGCCTGTTATTGAAATGCATGTGGCCAGTAAGATCAAAAGGCATTTTTAATGGTTTCACAAGTGACAGAGTGAATAGGGAGTGATGTGGCAAAGAAGCAATCTGAAGGGGCAGTTCTAAAGGTCCCAGTCATTCCCTGTTCCTGGATTAAATCACAACAAATGAAAGACAATGAAATCCAAGAAAAGACTAAAATGTTTAAATGTTGGAAGATAATCTGTTCTGAGCCAAATCCTGCATTTCAAAACACCTTGACAGAATCTGAATCTATAGTTCACAACAGCATTAGTCAAAGACTTTATCTGTGTTTCAAAGGACAGCCTCAATATTTGTGCTGAAATGGCTCAGAAAGCTCAGATGATAACTGTGACAGGACTATCTGTGCCAATTTGGTCTCCAAAAATTGGGTTAGAAAATTCAAAGAGCTTCTTATTCTGTTCAAATATTTTGGCTGCTATACTCAAACTCACAAGCACAGAAAGAGAGTTAAATGAAAGTCTGCTGTTCATTAATTAGAAAATAAGAGTATGGCATATCTGTATGACAGGACATAGGAGAATGAAGTGGTCTAGTACAAGTCTCTTGCCAGCAATTACTAGGCCATGTTTAGGTGAACACAAGGGCCTTGCAGAATTGAAGCCCTGCACTTGGTCTTGATGTAGTCATGGTTCTTCAGTGCTCATCAGGCATGACCTTAGCCATTGTAAAGAATACTAATAATTTTCCCTTGCAGTCTTACATTAGAGATGCATTTCACTGGGGGGGGGGGGGGCGGGGGGAGGGGGAAGGGTAATTTGTTTGTTTTCAGGGACTGTCTTTCTACAAAAGAATTCTGTAACCTGAATTAAGTTAAAGAAAGTGTACGCTCCCCGATGAACAAAAATGGTGACCTAGTATCAAGAGACAAGGAGAAGGCTGAGGTACTCAACAACTTCTTTGCCTCAGTCTGCACTGGCAACCTCGCTCCTCACCCATCCTGAGTCAATGGACCATGAGATGGGAACCAGGGGGGTAAAGCCCCTCCCACTGTAAGGGAAGATCACGTTTGAGACCACCTGAGGAACCTGAATGTACGTAAGTCTATGGGACCTGATGAGATGCATCCCAGAGTCCTGAGGGAATTGGCTGATGTAGTTGCCAAGCCACTCTCCACAATATTTGAAAAGTCGTGGCAGTCAGATCAAGTTGCTGGTGACTGGAAGAAGGGAAACATTGTGCCCATTTTTAAAAAGGGAAGAAAGGAGGACCCTGGGAACTACTGACCTGTCAGCCTCACCTCTGTGCCTGGGAAGATCATGGAACAGATCTTCCTAGAAGCTATGCTAAAGCACATGGAGGACAGGGAGGTGATTCAAGACAGCCAGCAGGCTTCACCAAGGGCAAGTCCTGCCTGACCAACCTAGTGGCTTTCTATGACGGGGTGACTTGTGTAAAGCCTTCGACATGGTCCCCCACAACATCCTTCTCTCTAAATTGGAGAGAAACGGACCAGATGGATGGACTGTTCAGTGGATAAGGAATTGGTTGGAAGGTCGCATCCAGAGGGTGGCGGTCAATGGCTCTATGTCCACATGGAGACTGGTGACAAGTGGTGTCCCTCAGGGGTCCGTACTGGGACCAGTACTGTTTAATATCTTCATCAGTGACATAGACTGTGGGATCAAGTGCACCCTCAGCAAGTTTGCAGACGACACCAAGCTGAGTGGTGCGGTTGACATGCCAGAGGGACGAGACATCATCCAAAGGGACCTGGACAAGCTGGAAACGTAGGCCTGTGTGAACCTCATGAGGTGCAACAAGGCCAAGTGCAAGGTCCCACACCTGTGTCAGGGCAACCCCCGATATCAATACAGGCTGGGGGATGAAGGGATTGAGAGCAGCCCTGTGGAGAAGGACTTGGGGGTACTGGTGGATGAAGAGCTGGACACGAGCCGGCAATGTGTGCTTGCAGCCCAGAAAGCCAGACGTATCCTGGGCTGCATCAAAAGAAGCATGGCCAGCAGGTCGAGGGAGGTGATTCTGCCCCTCTACTCTGCTCTGGTGAGACCCCACCTGGAGTACTGCATCCAGCTCTGGGGCCCTCAGCATGGGAAAGACATGGACCTGTTGGAGCGGGTCCAGAAGAGGGCCACAAAAATGATCCGAGGGCTGGAGCACCTCTCCTATGAGGACAGGCTGAGAGAGCTGGGGTTGTTCAGCCTGGAGAAGAGAAGGCTGTGGGGACAACTTATTTCAGCCTTTCAGTACTTAAAGGGGGCCGATAGGAAGGATGGGGCCGATCTTTTTAGCAAGGCCTGTTGTGACAGGACAAGGAGTAATGGTTTTAAACTAAAGGAGGGTAGCTTTAGACTGGATATAAGGAAGCAATTGTTTACAATGAGGGTGGTGAAGCACTGGAACGGGTTGCCCAGAAGAGGTAGTGGAGGTCCCATCCCTAGAAATGTTCAAGGTCAGGCTGAATGGGGCTCTGAGCAACCTGATGTAGTTAAAGCTGTCCCTGCTCACTGCAGGGGGTTTGGGCTAGATGATCTCTAAAGGTCCCTTCCAACCCAAAGCATTCTAAGACTCTATGATTCTGTGATTCTATGATTCTATGAATAAGTAGTCTAATAGCAGTTAGCTGATCATGGTTATGCTGTACTTGTCTCCACTATTCCCGCACAATTGTACAGATCTTCATTTTACTTGCTTTATAGCGAAGTTTTCATTTAAAAAGTGAAACACCCACCCTGCAAACCCTATCTGTAATGCTTTATAGCTTAGAGAATGAGACAGTGTGCTCTAAATTGTGAAATAATAGGCCCCCTTCAAAATGCAAACCTAAGTAGTATAATTATTATGTAATGATATTTGACTATGTGAATTCAGCTGTCCTGAATAATACATGCCTTGATGTCTCACACTGTAATGTAATGTTTAACACCATGTGTTTTGTAGAGATCTGGAGTTTGGGAGTTTATTTTTCCATTGTTGCATCATTAAATGTAACAGAGTGTTATTTGATTGCATTCCTTAGTTGTTCAAACTTGTGTGTGATTTCAGTCCACTCAGTTGTGTTGAACTACCCATGCTTTAATAATCAGTTGTAAGAATGGACTAGGGCTTTATTCCAAATAACCCACAGAAGAAAGGAATAAATGTGTTTTCTCTCCTATGTATTCATATCATATGAATACTACTCTTGAAGGAAGAAAATTATCTCATTACATTAGAATCTAATAGGAGGAAGTGCTCAAGGTAATACATTAATGAACATTATAATAGTTATTCTTCAAAGCTGAGGAGTAATTTAAAGTACAATGTACTTGTAAATATTCAGCCATTCAGTAAACCTACTGACTTTGACTTTCTTAGTTAATGCTTTTTAATTGCCAAAGCAATAACTGAAAAAGGGGGGCATCAACCTAATGCAATTACCTAAAAATACTATGCTACTAATATCAATCCAAGAAGGTACCTTTCATATTGAGACTGCTATAGAAAGGAAATGGAGCTAGTGTAGAAAGAATTCAAGGTGCTTTGGCATTCAGGAAGGTGAGAAAGGGAAACAATGTGCACGGGAGAAGGAACTCTTGGGGTCTGCCAGGAATTATGAATGCCAAGGCAAGGGGCCTGTAGCTCGAGGATTGGCTCAGCACAGTACATAGTTGCAATATTGCTTGCAGCTGCATAAAACACAAAGGCTAGTGACATTACCTAGGCCATGTAACTGAGAGGGGTGCCACTGAATGAGTCTTGACTATATGCAGTTCATGGAAGCCAGCAGATACCTCTTTTTCCCTCTCTTTGCTGTGGTCTAGAAATGGAGTGACACTTGGGACTGAGCATTTTGGGAAGACCCTCTGATTGTCAGTTTTTAAGACATCTCTATCTTACTGGTTGCTGTACCCTGCTCATCACCTTTAGTGTCTGGGAGAAAAGAGAAACTCATTTGGATAACTCATCCACAGTGGATGCTTCCTGCATTCGTAAACTGCTGCAATTCTGCACTTCCCGTGTATGGTAGCATAGGACTAAAGATAGACTTTACCTCTTCTGGGTCATACCGCACCAAAGCACCCTGTTTACTGACAGCATAATCTGACCTAGCAGGTTTAGAAGCAGAATACTTTCCTTAACTCTATTGAGTTGATGATAAATATTTGCAGGATGTACAAAAAGGAGAAAAATCTTTTCCAGGAGAATAGCTTGTTTAAGAGTGCACATGCTGCAGTGTAGGTGCATTGCTGTGTGGGTTTAAATGTTGTTCTAGGTATGTCAGATGCTGGCATCTCCATCATATGCTAGTGCCTTATTTTACTAATAAGGAGAAGATGTATCATTTGCATGATCATAAATCTCACTGAAAGGATTAAAAGGCATTTGGATGCTCAGACTTACTATGACATAGTGAGGTTGTAGTATTTCTTTACTTGACATGTATAGGAACAATTACACATGTTGTAGAAATTATCTTAATTAATTATCTCATTTAAGCAAGTATGAAATACTAACATATGAAATGACTCAATCCTCATTTGTCATTTCATACTGTATAAATCCAGTTCATAACCTTCAACAAGATGCAAGTCAGACAACAATAGAATTTCAGCAGCCTTGTCCCTGGCAAACCAAAGACAAATCTTGGTAACAACAGCAAGCTGGTTAATGATAAGCTTCTAATAACTAAAATTCTTGTACAAACTATTGAGGTATTAGATGAATGAGCAGATCTGTAGCCAATTCAATAATGACTTTTTGTTTATGTAGCTACATCAGCTTTTAGAAGGTCTAAGACAATTTTGGCACATAATTGACTCAGATGCAATATATTGGAAACAAGGAGCAGATTTGCCTTACTGGATGGAATTTATGTGGTTCTTTATAATCAAGCAGTGAATAGGAATGTATTACTAGTGAGAATAAAGAAATAGGAGTAAGGGGAGATCAACTGATGCATGAAAGACAGAGGTACTGGGATAGAGAATAGAAGGGAATGGATAAGAATCACAGTTGTAAATGAAATCTAGCTGCACGGATTGGTACCCATTTATGTTGTTCTCTGTTTTCCAGAGGGCGAAGCTTACTTTCAGTAGCTTTTTTGCTTGTTAGACTCTTCAGTGTGTCTTTAAACAAGGTAAATGATCTAGAACTTATCTTGAGGAGTGAGAAGCTGTCTGCACCTTCTTTGCCTTTGGTGGCAGCACAGCAGAGTGAAGGGCAGCTCTAAATTATGTGCCATGTTGACTGAACTGTAAAAGAACAACCTTCTTAAAAAAAAAAAAAAGTTAAAGTTTGGAACCCACTAGGTTTTCCATACTTTCCAATTTTTGGACTTCTATCATCTCTTGTATACTATGTGCTTACAAAGATTGATGGTATCCTGAAACACTGTTGTAATCTGACAGCTGTGCATGCATTTGATGTAAACTTTATCACTACATACTGCAGGTCCTGCTGTGCTGTATCTCAGAAGAACAAAAACTTCCTGGGATCTAGAGCCATGGATTCAACTCTGATGTGGAACAGGGTTTCTGTGGTGAAGATGATACCGTTCTTAATGTACAAGCTGAAGGGTGTACAACATACAGGGCTAAATTTACCATGGCTGCACACCACCGCTAATAGTAAGACAAAAATTTCATTGTCTGCTGAAATCATGCGTAGATTTTTAGATAGTTATAGGTAAAAGTAGCTATAGATATGACATAGCCATATGAAGTAAAATTTAAGAGTTACTGAATATTTTGTTCTGGTATTGAATATCCTTCTGAGAAGCAGAAAAATCTGTATAACTCTATTTTGACTTTTGCTTTTGGTTGAAACCAACCCTCCTTTGAAGGTGATTAAAAGCCCGTGCAAATACAAAGCTCTGGTCAGAAGTACACTTTGTGGATGCTACCAGTTTTGCTCTTGAGAGTACCATTTTTGAGCAAATATCCACAGAAAAAGTTGACTGAAATGTCAGTGACAGCAAGAACTCACGTGGATTAACCCCTTCATCCAGTTTCACATCTAGGTCTGAAGGAGAAGCAGTATATGCAGCCTGTGGTGCCTGCCTTGCTCCGTTGGTGAAAGAAAGTCACTTCTCTGTTGCTGGGAAGGAGAGGAGATGAAGAAATTATGATTTGTTTTTCTTGTGAAAACAATGTATTGTTGATCAAGGTAGGTCTGTTGGGGGCAATAGGGAAGAGGCTTTTGGAAGTAGTACTGAAGAATAGTGTGTCCTAGGCTTTTCCAGTGGAAAGTATTGCAAGTTTTGTTTTGGTCATCCACATGTCCAGTATCCAGAAGAAAGTGTGCTGTATTTGGTTCTGCAGCTTATTAAAATACACTAATGGCACATGGCTTGCTTTCTAGTAACACATACTCTGCACCCTCATTGCTTTCTTATTATTTGATTAGATTAATATAAAAAGTTCAGGTTTTATTCTATAAGAAAGAAAATTATATTCCTCAATAGAGGGAAGTGTGCTGGCTTTATGAGTGGAAGAGCTACCAAAGGACCCTGTCCATGTCTTTCCAGAAAGGTCAGGAGTTTTATCTCCTTGTTGGCTCTATTGTTGCTTCTAGACTCTCAGGCAGTTTTGTCTGCAGGAGCTGAAATGCTGACTGTCACCACCTTGTGACAGGATTCGGGGGGCTTCATCACCACTAGGCATTCATTCTCCCCTTGAACCAACACAGAAGTAATGCATATATAATGCACTTCCTGACACATGGTTGCTGGTTACTGCTCCATGATGTGGGTTCCTAAGGGTGTTATTGCACAGAGCTACTGCATGCTCCACTAACGCAGCTAGGAGCAGCTAGCGTGTTCATGCTAATGATTAATAGGAATGATTTTTCAAGGGTTGTGGCAAAGGTTTCTTGGTGTCAGGCACTGAATGTGTGTACATATGTGTAAGAAAATTGGATTCTGACTACTAAATGCAGCACTACTAATCTCCCCCAAAATACAAGAGGAGCTGGGTTTCATGGGTTTTCTTACTGAGATAGCTGTGTCTCATGTTCTTGAAGACAAAAATCATGCCCAGAGACCCATTATCTTGTTAGTGATCTTTATTTATCCAATAGTCCCACTGGATGTGGTGAGCCAGACCAGATTTTCTGTGGTGATTCTGTCCACAAATCCTTTCAGAGGATTTGAAAGTGATAGCAGCAATAACAGTTACTACAGAGTGCATCTAATTTTGAAAGCATTTTGCCAGAATACCTGTCCTAATGCAGTGTTAATGTCTTCATTGCTGCTGGTGTTTCAGAGCATTTGTAATGCATGGCCTGGCTAAAACAGAAGGTCAGTGCGGAAAACTGCTCACAAGAAAGAGCTTGTTGGCTAGATTTCCCTGTGAGAAACTCCAAGGTGCCTTTGTAATGTAACCCTTTATTAATGATAGAAATTGAGTCAAAGGAAAGTATTGCAAGCCACTGAGGTTAACCAATATGCCACTTAAATATAACTGTAGTTTGTGTTATCTGTAACTGAAGAAGGTCATGGGATCTATCATTTGCAGTGGAAGTTTGCAGTGCCAACAAATTAGCATCAAAAGCTCTGGCTTGGCATACAGAACAGGGTGATAACTACAGCCTCTGAAAACTTCTCAAGAGAGCTGCAAACAGGGAGGAACGAGCTCCCTCAAGCTTGTGATCTTACTGTCATTTATTACAACAGCCCCACTCTTGTTGCCAGCCTTAATGTGCTTGAGAAACTGTCAGCTGAGCCTTAGAAAGCAAGCGGCAGAGATGGCAATGCCAAGGCAGCCAGTGGGAAACTGAACCCATATGAAGCGTGCATCTCAGTGGAGCAGTGCTACTGCCACTCACGGGGCCAATGCAGCTCTGGGGTGAGCAGACACCTTGCCTTTTTTTGCTTCAAGGATGAGGAAGGCAACAATGGGATAAGCCCAGAAGCAAAAGGACTCCTGAGAGGCTAGAAAAGAAAACCAATTTATTTTGAGAGCAATGAATTTAAGTGCTTTTGCCCTTTCTTAACAAGACTGGCTAAGAAGGAGAAAAAAGGGAGAAAGCAAAGTCTTCTTCCTCCCCTCCCCCTTGCAAAATCCTACATGCCCTTTTGGCAGAGATCCATCATTCACTCAATGTGTCCTTCTGAAGTCAATTCATATGTCAGGATTTGGAGGGCTAGACCAAAATTTGTTTGCTGATCCTATCCACAGATCACTCAAGAGGATTCATAAAGGTTAGCAAAAAAAAAAAAAACACACCCCACCACATTCAATTTACTGTGTAATGTAATACATTAGAAAACGACAGATTCCAATAGGGAGGAGAAAGTCTGATTGCACAAACCAATTGGCTTAAAGTCCACAAGCACCTTCAAGCACATGCAATTACACAAAAGGGGATTTGCTTCCTTTGACAATTGAAAAAGCTGCCTCTTTATAGTGAAAAACTGTGCACTGCTGAGCAAGAAGGTCAGGGGCTTGAGGGGACATTTTCCCCATGGACAGCTCAGTGGGGTGATTGGGGGTGCAGCCCATGGCCTGTAGAGGAGCTGCGTGGTACCAGGGCTGGACAGAGAGCGTGAGATGGAGCACACATCAGCACGACAGGAGCGGTTCCCTTGGCCACTCGGCCAGGCTGGTGCTCCAAGCCAAAGCCAGCTACAACCAGTGGGGTTTGGGAGTGCTCCTATCTCCAGATTTCTTCTGGGGCATGTGTAGAGGAAGTGTCCCATTGCATACCCCCATCAGGGCAGGTGGGGAATTTTGTCCTCCAGCTGCCTGTCTGCACAGACCATAGGCAACCAATGGAATTACTCCTGTTTTAGGATTCCCTGGTGTCTGTCTGCACTGAAACATTCAACTAATGTAAAACATACCAGCATAAAACTAATCTTTTGTGTTGTAAAACTTGAAGGGGGATATGTGGTAAAGAGAGAAACAAAGGTTCAGTCCAAGTGTCCGTAACTATCTGCTAATAAGAAGTTCTCAGGATACAGGCATGAGCCGACTTGACCAGAGCATGCTATTTTGTCTGCTGATGTGCTGAGAAGGTTCACTTCATGCTTTTGCAACAGATACAAGTAGGACCTTGTTTTTTAAGTTATTCTTAATTAAAATACAATTAAATGCATTAAATAGTAGCTTTCTCTAATCTCATATTTGAATAAGAGGGATTGCTGTAAATGTTAGTCAGCAAAGTGCTCAGGAATGTGTAAGCTCAACTAACACCACCCTTGCTTTCCTAAGTTCACACAGTTGCAGCTTCGTACAGACTATTAGATTGGGAGAGCAGAATTATACTTATTCTAGCTGAAGATCACACCAACTACATTAACCTACTCACAGACTGATGAGCTATTTTATAGCCTCACTGTATGTAGTTCCTCTGGTAAATAGAGTGGGGCATAATGTCACACTTGCTTAAAACTATTTGTTGAGTTGTAAATATCACTAATCAATTCCTGTGACTGAATCTTGTGACCTTGGGTGTAATCCATGACAGCGCTGACTTTAATGTATTTTCTAGCCTTAGCAGAAGTACTTTTAGCTGCCCTTTCCCATTAACTTCCCATCTCAGTAATAAAATACTAAGAGAATTATATTCACCACTTCTGCCAATTTTAACCGGAAATTATTCTGGCTAAGGAATATTAAATGTTGCACATTGACAAATTTGATCTCCTGCTAGCCCTTGATAGGATCGGCAGCCACCTCCTCAGCCTTTTCTTAAGCCAGACATGTTTTGCAGCCCAGGGTCATTTGACCACAGTTTCAAACTTAAATTTAAGGGGCTTTTTATTTATGCCCAAAGCAGCACAGGGTACATGATCTCTGTCTGTGTGAGAGGTTAAATTGTGAGGATTCTCCAACTTGAAAGCTTCCTTCTTCCAGTACAGAGTCCCCTTCCTGCCTCTCCTCCCCTCCACTCAACTTGCATGCAGACACTTTTGATAATGATTAGTATTTGTTTCCACTTGATAATCTCCTACGGCAGGAAAAATACTTTACAGAATGATTATTTTTTTATAGGTTTTTGAAGGGTAGTTTTGGGGAGGATGATTGAGGACAGGACACAGCTATCTGACAAGAAGGATATTTGCACTTAGAAATTGTTTTCCCTAATATCTGAGATGATTCCAGTGATACAGACCCACATCCTATTAAGTGAATTGTCTTCACACTATAGATCGTGGGTCAAAAATCTGTGCAGAGCAGCTGACCTGGCCAGGTTTCACTGACTCAGGGCTGCTGAGCTCTGACACTATTGCAGTGCTATCTATGTACATGCACCCTGTGTTTGAAGTAAGGGTGAGCGCTCCGGAACAGAATCAGGAGCAGAATGTGATCTGCCAAAACCTCTCTTGCTGTCTTTCTGTAATGACATGAGAAATCTCTGCATATTTGTTTTTTCTTCTAGACTTGTGATAGGAGTGTAGGCATAGTCAGTACCGGGTGCAGCCTTGTGGGGCTCTAGATCTCTGTAGTCCCCCTGGAGATTTTACACATGTAATTCTCAGTTCTGGGCTTTACCTGTCATGCTGGCTACAGCAAAAATCCTCATTGCTTCACAACATCTTGGTGAGAACTTGATGTTGCAAACTTGTCTTTCATCTTTCCCTGTACTGCTGGAGTGCCTTCAGCATCTCCAGGCCTCCCAGCAGTTTAATTTCAAGTGTCTCAGCACTGCAGGTTTCAGCAGATGTGTCAGGCTCATTTTTGTGTTGTGAACATGATGGGCAAATCTGCAGCTCCGAGGCTCGCTGTGCTGGGTGACATGGGTGTGTGGGTGGCAAGGAACTACAAGCAAAGGCTGACAAAGTTGTTGGCAAGTTTGTTCCCTAGAATCTGAACTTCAGATAAATAGTACATGCTGGCTGTAATTTAAATTCAATCAATATTCAGTTAAAAAATAAATAGAAAGCTTTTTAGATTGGTGATGTAAGGGAATGTTGGTTCAAGGAAGTAATTACATATTATGTAGAAAAAGTCAATTTAAGTTCTCAATAATTTACTTAAGTGATTTACTTGACTGATGTGTTGTCTTGACCCAATAGGGCAGAGTAACAGACACTAAGTTATGGCATAGTTCCAGCAAAAACAGCCGTTGTTACTCTCTGACATAAATCATTAGCTACTGTCCTGTTCCAGGTGTACACAGGTGCTATTTAAAAAAAAGAAAAAGTGATAAATTTTATGTTTGTAAACATAAGTCTGTCAAAACTAATCCTGTTTCTGGCAGATGAAGATGTTATCCATACCTCTTGGTAAGGCAATATACATTTTCAGGAAATAAAGTTCCCAGTATATAATTAGCTTAAAATGGCAGTCCATAGGGCAGTAGGGATATGTGCTGGTTTTTAGCTGGAGAGCTGTGAAAGAAACTGCCCTCTTTGCCAATACTTCACATAAACATGGGAGATGGCTAAAGAATGGCTGTTGCTGTGGGCTGGCAGTGACCAAGTGAGTATGGCACCTGCCAGTGCTGCTTCACTGAGCAGATAGGCTCCGGGGCTGAGCCAGCACAACAGCCTCCACTTCTCACTCCATGCTCTGGGCTGTGATCAGATGTTAGTGACTTTTTAAGGATGCTCTTTGGACTTTTCCCAGATTACATACCGTACATGTGGAAGATAGAGATTTCAATCTGTAGTCATGACAACGATGCTGGCAAATACTGCCTTTCTCTTTGCTTGCCCTACCTATGATACACAGAGTCCTTTTAAAAATTACCTTTTGTGTTGTGCTCTTTCTTTAAAGTTGAGAGTGAACTTTATCCTCTGAAAAGATGAAACCCCAAGTGAATCACCGCTGTGCTGGGTAGATAAGCTGAGCTGCTGAACTTAGTCTTGAACTGCATTAAGTCTAAAAGAACAGCGTCGAGTCCAATATGCTCATTCCAGATATATGTGAGACCAAACAAAATCTGAATTTAATCTACCACTCAGTTACACTAGACTATCTGCTGGTATTCCTGGGTAAAGTTGGGAAGGTATGATCCAACATGTTAAAAAGCTTCAAGCAACTCATTATTGACCTGTTACACACCTGTTTCCCTGTTCTATACTTACTCTCTTGAGTGCTTATAGCAGCAGTGCTAGAGCTATGTCTCCCCTCACGCTTCAGAAGTGCCTTCCCTGGGCGATCAGGACAGGCAGTACTCAGAGAAGCAGGCTCAGATGTGTGCATCAGGTATAGTTTCCTGCAGCCATCAGTTTCTGAACTGGAACTTCTGAAGCTTTGACTATACTATGAACTAAAACAAAAAAACACCAAAATGCCAGAAAACCAAAAACCAACCCCCCCTCCCCCCCAAAAAAAAACCAACCAAAAAACACTTGGCAGTTGTACTCCCTTGAAAATTAACATAACATTGGAATATAATTCAACTAATGCTAATTCAGCATTAGCACTAGTTTCCATGATCTCCCTTTAATTCCCACAGACTGAAGATCAGCAGCTTTAGAAAGAATCTCCGGAAGAAGCAGAAAGCTCAGGACCAAGGAGGAAAAACAGACATATGGTAGTTGGACAGGATGGTGGTGAGCAGCAAAATATAGGTGCATGCTTAATTTAAAAATATGGATTTGCAATCATAATGAGAAAATACCTATTAAAAATTATCAAACTGGGGGCACATATGACACAGTAAGCCACTTTGGGAAGGGAATTATAAGAAGTGTTTAGAAGGCAGAAAAAATGGCTACTGATGATTTTCTACATACATTCTTCCAGTAATCAGTATCTTAAAATTTCTTCAGCTTGGTTATGTAACTAGATCATTAGATTAACATTTGGGACCTATTTACTGTGACAGAAAAACAATATACCTATGATCTATCATGGGCTGGTTTTAGATTTCAAACTCCAACAGTACATGTTGTTGATAGACTTGCAGTTATATTAACATAATAGACCTGAAATAGTAGTACTATTTTTTGTGTTTTACAGATAAGAATAGGTGTTGAAATTAGTTCTCAAGGAATTAACCTGAACTTCAGTCCTTTCAGGTCCTCAGTCTCTTCATAAAGCCTATAAATACAATAGACAGCGCTTATGTCATTAGTCTCTTAATGTTATAAACATTTAATGAAGTTAAATTTGAAGTACAACACATTATAAAATCGATCTGATTTTGCTGGGGAGACAAAGGGAAGAAAATTGTTTGAGTCATTTGGAAAACAAATTAAGAATTATATTCACTTAACTTTGAGGTGGATGAAAAAATATGATCAAGACAGATAGACCCATTCTATTTCAAAAGAAAGCAGGGATAGGGAGCAGGGGAACCCCCCCTCTGTTAGGTGCCGTCTGACATATATTAACACCACTGTCAGTGGCAGGCAGCCCAACATGAATCACTTGGGAGATGACAAGAAGCACTTTCCTAGAAATTGGAGGAATTTCACTCTAAACATTGCAGATCGGATGCATCTTCCACAAAGTAGCTACTTTAGCAGCTGGAGATTTCAGTGCTTTTGACCATATGTCTTCACTATGCCATCCACAGTTAACTTATCAGGGGGATGTTCACCTGCTCCCAGCTTTGTTTCTGTTTTCTCAGGTATGGCATGCCATGTTAGGCTCTTAGACACGATGCTGTGTTCTTTGGCTGGAGGACAAAGCTGTTCCTCCTACAAACACCTGAAAATGCTTTCCTGTAATTGGCTTTCTAAGGAATATATTGGAGTGTGAGGTTCTCTCACCTTCTACTGAAGTGGGAGCACGGGACTTTACTGGCAGCCAAGTTGGTTTCCTAGCATTGTTTAACAGCACCTAGTATCTCCTTAAAGTGCTAAGTGGGAAGAAAAGAAATAAATAGAAATAAATAAAACCCTATTAGCAAAGAATTACTGTGTAAAAAATCTAAGACAATGAACAGGAAAAGTGAAGGGGCAATGGACATGTTAAAATGCTGCAGACAAGACGCTGCTCAGAGGAAAGTGTATTTGTTCTTTCTTTTTAAAACTCATTATTTATTTTCTTTATTCTTCAGGCCTAATGTCTTACTAATGAATTCCAGGGGGATTTTTGAATCATGGTGATATCATGGGTTAAACTCCTTCTCTACTTTTTGAATGTAAATTCTTTTTGACATTCTTACTTATAGAGGAGCATTGACTTCTTTCCTACAACAAAACCAAATGCTATTTGGTTTTGCATAGTTAACATTTTGCTAATGGGTAGCCAAGATTCTCTCAGCAGCTCAACAACATTTTCTAAAGCACACTGTCGTTGTTGTAGCAACTGGTGGCTGATCTGTGAATAAAGCAGATGTCATTGTGGCAGGATAAAGGGAGAATAATCTATCACCCAGCCACTACCACTCCTGCCCAAACAAGTCATCAAAATGACAACTTTGGTGTGTAGTCATTAATTAAGGTCTGTGTATCACCTTATCTCATCTTGTTGTTATATAAACCTATGTTATGTTATAAAAGCTAAGAATTTCTCAGCCCCTGACCATGGCCTTTCTCATGGAGGAAGCACAGCTAGGATGTGTTGAGGCACTGACAGTTTGCCAGCTTCCTGTTAGGCTTTGATTGATTTTGCACTTTCATCCAAGCTGGTCTGGCCTAAATAAACACAATATATATTCTGGGAAGTTTTTTTTCTTTACTGTTTAATCTGAATTCAGCTCATGTGGCTTGCAACTGAAGATGGGCAAGCATCAAAATATTCTGACTGGTACTGAAGCTGAGTACAAAAGGAGAGACGGAAGCAGATAAATTGCCTTTCTAACTTCTCAGAAAGGCTTTAATCCTTTTTTTTTTTTTGAGCTTCTTTTCTAACTCTAACAATCTGTACTTAGCTGGTACAACTCATTGACCCGAGTGAGTCACCCCACATCCCCCTCTTTTGGTGGCAGAAAGTACGGTGCGGTTTAGCATTGCCCCATTAAATGCTTTCCATTAGAATATTTGTTAACTTTTTTATATGCTTTCAGTGATGAAGCATCACAGCAACTTGTCCCTGTTTTACGGAGACCCTCAGATTTTGTACTGAGTTTCAGTTTGCCAGAGGCCATTTGTTCCCCCTGAGGAACTGCTGTCCACATCTTCTGACTTAAAAAGCCTACTCACTGATACCTCCTTTGCCTCACATCTTCTGTTAATCATTTGACTTAAGGAGACAAAACATGAGACCAGGTTTCTACAATTTCCCTGGTGCATGACTCATACTTAATGTGAAGGCTATATTAATTACTGTGTGCTTAGCATTTAATGAGGTTGAGAAGAAGAAGTCTCCTCACTTCGGCTATACACAACATGCAAAGAACATACTACATGCAGTGAACACGTTGCCAAAACACTAAAATCTGGGTATGTATTTCACAAATGGAGGCAAATCAGTCATTGCTCGAGTTCCTTAAAACAGGATGGCAAAAGCTGAGAAATCTGGGCTGTAGTCCTAATGCGTTCACAGACTTCCTTTGTGCCCACTGGCCAACCCTCTTGTGCTTTGTGTGTCCTGATTTCCTGTCTGTTTATGGGGATAATAGTGGCTGACTGAGGCCAGGCTCAGTGCAGAACATTTGTACAACTTGACACCACAGCATTATAGAAAGCCAAAAGGAATTATCCTGATTTTAAATATATGAAAAAACTTTTTTTGTGTGTGTGTGTGATAAATTATGTATCTTCCAGTCCTCTGTGATGGCATTATGGTGTAATACTATTACCTGTACTGTATCTTCTCTGTCCTTCTTCATTAACTTCTTTCTCAAGGTGCAAGGTATTTAATATCCTCTGTAGTTTAAAACAGTTCAGATCAAATTTAAATCATTTAAAAAATAATCTATATGTAGACAGATGTGATGCCCATAGTGCATATTTCTGTGGGCCAACATGCAAAAGAAAAGTTGCTAGGAAAGAAATTAAGCGCGAGAAACAACTCACAAAAGAGGTTTCTTGGTGATTCAATGGAATAGATGTTTGGATTTGTCTTGAGCCAAATGAAATTGCACTGTGTAACAACTAGGCAGCCTTAGCTTGGGCTAAAATTTGTCCATTTTGCCAAGCCCTTTCTGTGTTCTCTGGTAGACTCAGTAGTGTGCCTTCCATGCACTGAATTTTTCAGGGATTTTCCTCCTTTTTGTTTTTCTCTGTTTTCCAAAGCATTCCTGGGCTCCACCCTATCTCTAATAGGCCATTAGTTTCTTTATCTTTCAAGTTTCTTTATCTGTCTCCTAGTTAGACTAGTTCTTGTCTGATGAACTGCTTTTCTCTGACCACACTAAAAAGCAGTCTGATGGAGTTTGGTAGAAATTATTTTTCTTCAAGATACTGTTGCCATCACTTGGAGAATATCTGTGCTCCACTGCTGAGAATGAGTCAAAGTATGTGATAGTAAAATGTAACCCCTGGGACAATACCAGAAACCTCTCTAATGGATTTTGATTTAATTTATTCTGTCAGTTCTACAGGGCCAAAAATAAGTTTTGGGGTTTTTTTGTCATTGAAGAGCTAAGAGTGTTATGGCATTTATGGTTTCTTATTGTGGAAATAATAAAAGGATTTCAGGATAAAAGGAGAAATGGCATAAAGTATTCAGGAGGGAATCTGCCAAACTAATTTGTAAAATCTTAATAGTTAAAGCAGTGTTTGCTGACATCATGTGAGTGAAGCAAGCTCGATAGCATTGAGAGAATAAGAAAAAATGGTGACTGGAAAAGGGTTGTGAACAATGAGCAAATGCAATTCACCAGTAGTATTAAGCACTATCTGTGGTACATTTCATGTGAAGTCCCATTTAAATTGATTTGTCTGCCTGATAAAGAACAAACCTTAGCACTGTCTCTTAACAGCTTTTGCTACAATTTCTCATGCAAGTTTAGCCGATCAGAGAACACCTCTTCTGGTCCACTCTCTTTAACTTCGTTTTAAGTAACCACCAGTGCAGCTTTCTGAGTAATACTGAAAAGGTGATTTAGTAGGACATGGTGTATTAGATGACTGGAGTAATTCCATATTTCTTGTATTGGTCTGAAAAATTAAAGGTACGCTGTGAGAAGATGAATGTTTTTTTGTGTTGAGTGTCCTCCTCCTCTATTGTATTGTAGCCCCACATACAGATTGAGAATGGATCGGAGAGCTAAAACTCCAAGTGCTTGGAGTGAATAAAATAATAAGCACATACACACTGCAGGCAAGCATGCTGGTGAAAATGGGAAAGTAAAGCACTGCAATAACAGAAAGTTGTGCATAATATGTTGTTCCCAAGAAAAACTTCTTGTGCAATCTTATAAATTAGAGGTGCACAGGGTTTTCTATGCTGGTAGTATTGGGCTTGTGATGTACTGCTAGTGAATTGTTTCTATCAGCAGCCACAAAATCAGCTGTGGATCTGGTATGATATAATACAACATGTATTTCAGGGGTACAGGGAAAAGATGCAAGCCAGCATAGGAAACACAAAAACTAGGGTTAAGTTTTCTGTGCTGAGAGAGTTTGGCTATGTGTTAATAATCATAGGTAAGTGGTGCAATTTTGATACCATCCTCTTTACCTCATTTTTGGGTTTTTTGTGCACACACAATACTGGAAACATTTCTCTAAGGTAAATATAATCTCATCTTCTCCCAGAGATATCAGACCATTTTACAAAGTAGGCATCTTTCCTAACAAGAGTATGATACAGTGACTTTGCTAACAAACATAAAAAGACCAAGGTAAGGAATTATATGAACCTGAGAACACCAGTAGTAAATATATTGTGCTCCACTTAGAAGTGAGATTTCTCTGGGACTTGTTTCTGACCTCCCAGCTGCAAATTACATTATATGTGCTATTGAGTAATCTATAAATATGTAATAACAACAAAATGGAAAAATCAGTAATTTCATAAAACTCCAAAGCATCAAAAGAAGCCTTTAGGGTTTTAGACCATCACCTCTGGACAAGAGAATCACAAAGTTCTGGTATCCTTCTTCAAACACTTGGAGTCCTTTCAATCCAAGCACATCTCTTCATCATTTTGACTTAATCGTATGTTATTAATTGTTTGTTTCCAGAGGAAGGACTCCCATCGGTTTTTGTTCAAGATTAAAATGCCCGCCTTTAAGGAATTATTGGTATGCTTTTAACTAGAAGAACATGAATTGGGTTAGCAAATTAGGTCACTTGCCATGGCAACAACTATCTGAAATAACCATGAATTAAGGGAGAAAGTTTTGGAATCTAGATGAGCTTCATCATCTGAAGTTCTGCTGTGTGATAAAATTCCTGTACTTGGTTCATTTCTGGAAGGTTTTGGAACATTCAAGCCTGACTCAAACTGTACCCCTGCCAGCTGACAACAGCAGTATCAGATTTGGCCAGCCCTGTCTAGGAATGTCAGTCACTGCGTCTACAGTTTAGTCCTTCCACCAACAGCAGAGTTGGAGCTTCTTGTTCAATTCAATTTTGGGGGTTACACGTTGGGAGCAGGGGGCTGTATTAGTTAATATGCTCCTTTTGGAGAGTCACAGTGTGTATTTCCTGATATCTATTGTAATGATAAATGTAAAAATATTGTCAGAAATACTTATGCTGAATCTTCATTTGACTATGTGCACTCTGGCTGCAGTCTGCAATGTTTCTGTGTTCAACAAATCAATTTTTAAGTGTGGTCAGTTAAAAACAGTTTTGTAATCCACAAGATAGTTCATTAAGAGCCTTGTGTGATATGGTACATGTCCATTATTTTCCTTTTCTAAGTAACTGTGTAACTTTACCAAATGAGCCACTTAAGAATATGTTTTAAGGATGTTTTCAGTTTAATTATCACTGTTATCTTAAAGGTCTTTTCCAACCTAAATGATTCTATGATTCTATGATTCTATGTTGAAAGACATATCTCCATTAGGTTTGTGCATACATGGCAAAGGAAACTTAATCATTGACTGATTCATGTTTTATGTAGGTACTTCAAGTATTCAAGCTAATTGTATCAGGTTAGTTGTCCTTTTGAAAAGGCTGAGAGGTAAAATCCTTAAAACTTGCTTAGGAATCCCAAGGCAGAACTGCTTCATCTCCATGAATCAGGGTTCTGCAGTCAAATGAGGAAGTGAGATCTCATAAATAATAGCTTCCCAGCTTGCAGTTATGCTTGTTCTCTTACGCTTCCTACTCCTCTTATTCTTTCTGCTTCTTCAATGTATGTTTTCTTTAAAAGCCTCAGCTAGGTTATTAATGTGGACAGCAATCCAGCGCTTCCCTTGGTTAGTAGACATGAAAAGATGTATTTTCTTTTGAGAGCTGTATTGTTCTGCAGTTGTGTGCTTTTCACTCCCATTGTGTGGTTCTTCACCAAGTAAAGACAGAGCTCTTCTATCCCTGAGGACAAAGAACAAACTGTTGTCGAGGGGAGGAATATCTACAAAATCGTAAATCTTTCTACTTCTCCTGTTTATTCTTCATGCCATTCAAGCCCATTTAGAGAATGACCAATTAACTCCCTACTCATGGCAGATTCTGATGGGCCAGATTTCTCCTGTCTAAGATGACACAGCCAAATTTCCAAATACTTTCTAGTTGAACGCGTTTGGTTTTCCTTGCTCTTTAATTCGTAGTTCCCAAACTGATACTCCAGTTATCAAACAAATCAACATTTTCTCTAATTAATGCATTGATCACCAGCAATATTGTAAAATATAGGGAAAATGTGTACCAAATTCATTACGTATCCAGTTCTTTATTATTGTGAGTAAAACTGTTTAAAGATATTTGTCCTTCAATTATTAATCTGCTAGCTGTACATTGCATGTCACTGCATACTGAAATATACAGGAAGCAGGAGTTTTACAGATTACTTTTCTATGGTAAAAACATGCTGCAAAAGTAATAATTTGTAAAATAACTCTAATCAGTGAAGAAAACACACTTTTGATTATGATATGGTACCCACTAAGTAAAAAAACAACACAAACTGGGGAGGGGGGGATTCCAAAATTAAATGTTAGATCTGAATTATTTAACCATAATAGAGTGTCATAATTAACATCCATTCTGTATGTACTTCATTGCATGTTATGTCTTATCAATTCTTGATGTGTGGAATTTAGAAGAACTAAAAGCTGTGACTCAATTACACCCCCCCCCCCCAAAATTGCTTTTATATTGACAAGTCATAAGTTTGAAAGTAAATTATGTTAGTCATTTTACTTTGATATCCCATGCTGGTGTCTGAACTGCATAAAAATTCCATTTTGTGTTAAGTGGCAGGTCTGCAAAGAAACTGTATATTTAATGCTGATTATACATTGCTAGGATCAGGTACTGCATGGGCTTCTGTTCTTACATAAATAACGTATATACAAGAAGTGAGTTAAAAAAAAACCCACCATGCCACATTCAGACAAGTTCTAAAAAGTTAGGTTGTTATAGTGAAAATTTGCAACATCTTTTATGATACTTCTGTTTACTTTCTCAGAAAACTTTCTTTGTTTTTACAGCCTTAGGTGGAAGTTTTGCCTCAGAAAGATCAATGGACACAAGATATATCTGTATCATCTATACCTTGTAATGCTTCCTGTTATCAACAGGAGTCAGTGAAATGTGCTGCATGCTGGATAGTGGTTTGTTTCCATTACTGATACCCCTCTTAGCCTCATTAAAGGTATGAGATCCTGTAGTCTGGAAGTAGAATCATAGAATCATTTAGGTTGGAAAAGACCTTTAAGATCATCCAGTCCAACCATTAACCTAACATTACCAAGTCCACCACTAAACCAATTAAGGGTAGAGTAACAATTTCATGTTTCCTGGCTTGGTGGCTGGATTATTTTTTAATGAAAGTAAAAACTAGAAATCATAAAGGTTGGAAAGGACCTCCAAGATCATCAGTCCAAGCATCAACCCAACACCACCATGCCCACTAAACCATGTCCCAAAGTGCCACATCTACCCGTTTTTTGAACACTTCCAGGGATGGTGACTCCACCACCTCTCTGGGCAGCCTGTTCCAATGCTTGACCACTGTTTCTGTGAAGAAATTTTTCCTGCTATCCAATCTAAACCTCCCCTGATGCAGCTTGAGGCCATTTCTTCTCATCCTATTGCTAACCACTTCGGAGAAAAGACTAGCACACACCTCACTACAAGAAGAATCTGGTCTGTCCCAGACAGAACATGCAATAGTATTGATAGCACTGGGCCATGTTTCTTACCCAATAAACAACAACATTAAAATTAGATTGTTTATTTATCAGTCACAAATGATTCAAGCAGGAGGAACAGAATGATTCTAAAAACAGAGAAATATTTACCACTCAAATATCTGAAGAAATTAACAGTGATAAAAATGAAATACCATAAAGGGAATGCAAAATGGCTTAGCTGGGCTCTGAAAAACAAGTGAGTAGTCTTTAAATTTGCCTAGATGTTTTTCTGGATTTTTGAGCTCTGGCCTTTTTGGGGGAAAAGAATAATGTAAATGCCAAAAAACGTGGACAAAAAGTAAGCTTTTTATCCTATCCATGAGAATCAGACGATGTGTGTCATGCTAGTTTTTACAGTCATAGTCTACAGTCTTCCACTGATTAAAATCAAATTTGACAGCAATACAATATAGAGGTTTAACTGACAGCACACGCAGCACATTTGCTAGTCATAATGCTACAGTTTAATGACTGACGCATGTGGGAAGCTAATTCAGATTTTTTTTCTTGAATGGGATAAATGAGCATCCAGTTACCAATCATTAATTCAAGCCATGTGACAAAATTGATTCTACACACCCTGTTCTTATTTTGTATATTCTGCAAATTGACCTGCAGGAAAAGAGCCAGTTTGTACACACGTCCGGAGAGAAAGTTCATCCTGCTGTCTGACATATCTGCCAATTGCAGCTGAATGTGTCCAGCTTGCTGCTGTTGTGTCCACAAACTAATTACCCTTTCTCTGTTAAATAGCCTAAGAATTACAAATTGTATGCCTGTTTTGAGAAAAAGTACAGGTTGAACAAGCAGACGTAGTATAAATAAAATATTTATATAAAAATAGTCTCTTACAAAATATACTCTCTTATCCTATGGTAGATTTTTCCAAAAGATGGAAATTTGTCTGGATTTTCTTGTTTTAGGCATATTCCAAACAGGATTTTATTGATGCTTCTTTCTTTAATTGAAGAAAAACAAAACAAAACAAAACAGGAAATTGGTAAAGATTTGTAACCCCTACCGCTTGACTTTTGTTCCAGACAACTAGCAGCAAACAGGAAAAAAACAAAAACAAAAACAAACCCCCCCAAAAAAACCCAAAACAAGTGTGTGTTTGTATATGTACATATGTATAAAGATGCCAGCTTTTGTACTTAAACATCTAGTACTGTAGAACATATCCTGCAAGTCCAACTAATAGAAATATCCTAGTTAAGAGTAATATATACAGCTCCAGTTTTTCCTTGCTGTTTCTACAAAATTATTCCACAAAGCCAGCTGTCTACTTTAATTGCAGAATAGTTCAAAAAATGTTGGTAGAGTTCTTTTTAATTAAATAAATTAATATTAGTTTTATCTGAATAAATTGTTAAATATTGCTATTATTATGCCCAAGTGTCCCAAACCCCTGTGCTAAAATCTGCAGCACGCACACACACACACAAAATAGGCAGATAAAGCAGTGTCTACAGGAAACATCAACAGTTCTACTCGCTGTAGCAAATGGTATGAAGTGGAAAGATGGGCAAGACCAGCAGAAGCTTTTCACAAGTGTAGAAGCCTAAATCTGTGTCATCCACACATTCACATGGGCAATTCACGATGGGGCACTGTCCATCCCGTCCTGTGCAAAGCCCTATTTTGAGGATTTCTCCCCTACCCCTCCCTGCTCCTTATACACTGAAGTTTTTGACCACCTTTTTTTCCAAACCAAGAGTTAGTTGCCATGCTCAGACATTTTTCCTCTGACTGGTGTCTCTTCACAAGGCAGTCAATGCTTCTTGCTTTAGAGGTACAGATTAACTGAGATCTTTTTCTCTCTGTTTTGTGTGTCAGGTGGCTTGGAGTGGGGTTTTTTTTGTTTTTGTTTCTTGGCTGACTTTCATAAGAGTCTGAAATGTGTATCCACATAAGCAATGAAACATAAGAAGAAAAGAGAGGGCTCCATTCATCACCATTTCTTCTAGGAGAGCAGGTCTTTCCTACAGTCTTGTGTAGGTATGTTGAGTGCATGTGCAAATGTATTCATGGCCAGGGACATGTCAGTCTGCCCAGCCACATACTCACTTACAGGTATATACTTCTGTTCTTTCACTGCATGTGTTGCATTTAACATAGCAGCACCAATGAAATTTGCAGTTGCACTGCCACACTCTTGAGTACTGGTGTGTATTGTAACCTCGACCACAGCACATCAGATCGCAGCCATTGGACTGCTGGGCTGTCTTGTTGCACATCCTTCCCTGCGTTCCCACGCTGCCAGTGACAGGATCTTCTTCACAATAATTGGGAGATTTTTCTATGTACACTAAATCTGTATCCATGGGTTTGCGATAGGAAAGTGGCTTCTTGATTTTGAGGAAGGTTGGACGCTTGTTACGACTTGCCCTCACTGGTTCGACTTGAACAGCTTCGTTGTATTTGTCCTTAAGGATGTAGCCCAGCTCCCGGAATTTGGGCAGAGTTGTCCAGCATGTTTTAGTGGTACACGATCCTGAGACCCCGTGGCACTTGCACTCCAACTTCATGTTTTCTTCCAGAATCTGTATTTGGAGGAACAAAGAATGATGGATTAATACAAGCTAGAGTCTCTTCAAAATAACAAGGATATTTGATGCATATTTAATGAGTCATGGATGGGTTTGCTCTCCAGCATGAGTTGCCACCAGACACAGGCCTGGTTCCCACGAAAGCTCTGGGTTTTGCTTGCCTGGTGACTCTGTTGTCCCAGGTAGCAAACCAGTGTCATATGAGTCCTGCCTGCAAAGCTGATTCCCCATTTGCACTTCCAGTTAAGCAGGGAAGATAACTTGGCCTAATTTCAGAGCCCATGGACCAAAGCTAAAATGGGACCCTCCTTAACAACAGCTTTTCTTCACTTTCATTTGCAGTATGATTGTACAGTGCTTCACATTTGTCTGTTGCTGCAATTTTTGGCATATAGCAGTGAAATTAGGAACTGGCAGAAAATCACACCTTTACATGAAATGCCACATGCAGGATGCTTTGAAAGTTCTATGATAGGTACTAGAACTTGACTTTTGTAAACAGAGGTTCAAAAATAAACTGCATTTCAGTTCTTGCACCTGAAAATGACATAAGCTGGTGTGAGATGTGAACAAGCCAATAAACTCTGTCAATGCTTATCCTCCTACTGGTCTCACATTAATCAACAGTGTAGAGCAGATAATCATTTATTCATACAGGCATCCTCAGTTCTAAATGTTGCAAGTTAATACTCCAATTTGGAAATCTAAGTATTATTTTGATATACCATAGTCTTAAGTTCTTTGCACTTTCTGGAGGATTTGAAGTGTTTTGTCTCTTCTCACGTGGATAATGGAGCATAAAAAATGCCCCAGTTACTTTGCAAGAAAACTAGGTCTGCCTTAGAGAATAAAGGGTAAGAGTAAAGATGACAAATTGGTTTCATGTTTTGTCACCAATTCTTGTTAAAAATTTTCTACCTCCTTAATACTGTAAAAGCACCTCAAACACTTAAACATCAAGGCTTGCTTCACCCTGTCTCATGTTCTCTTCTTTGTAGGGGTCTCTCATGCTTATGCCTGAGTTGTCACTACTTTCCTTTTGACGATAACAAGCTTCATCTTCCCTTCAGCCTTCACATCCCTTGAAACTTTATCCTTGTATCTTCTCCCTCTTGCTGTTTGTTTACCAACCCAGTCTTTACCAAATAAAACTGGAGACCAGGTTAGTCCCTGCTGTCTGCCCTGAGCCCTTTAACTGACCTCACTTAGCAGCTACATTGGTTTAATGCTAGAAAACTTACCTAATTCCAGCAATTAATTTCCCACTGGTCTTTGCTTGAAAGAGAACATAATAATTTTGATGATTAAATTCTGCCTAACCTGGCAGCTACCAGCAGTGAAAAGTCCAGCCAGAGGCATTATCTGGGTTCAGGGGGTGGCCACATAATTTTTCCCCTGAGAATCCCCAGCTGATCCATGCAGCCCCAAACCTAGGCAGCCTAGAAGGCTGGAGGGAGGTCAGTGATATGGAAATTTGAATTAATCCTTTGCTATAACCCCCCACTTCAGTTTTGGGCATTTGGAAAACTTACCATGCAGACACCATCTGCGTTTCCACTGGCTGCTGCTGAAAATGGCAACCTGCACTGACAGAGCCAAGTCCAGCTCCTTCCTGAAGGCTAGACACGTGTGCTGGGACTTCAAGTCTAAAATCTCAGCATAAACTGGGGGTGGCAAGGAGAAAGAGCACATCTTAAGTTGTGCGGCTAGCAGATCGTAAGTAGTGCACTAACACTGGTGAACATAGCTCAGTCCTGTTATTGGCAGCCTTAAAACAAGTAGTTTAAAGACTGCATGGAGAAGCTTATTATTGTCATACCTTTTGGTCTTGAAGCTGTTCCCATGTCATCTAGGCACAGTAATTGCTATTGCCTAACCTTAGGATAGTTTGTAGCTTCTTCTTTACTCACTGTTCTTCCTCTGGCCCTTTTCAATGAAGACTGGGATTTCAAAGGCATTAAAATAGCTTTATTTTTATTTTAGTTTATGAGTGAAGTGTCAGCATGTGTAGTCTGAAGACTGGATTAAAACTGCTAGAAAGTATAGGTCCAAGATTTTGACAGATGTGAACTTTGCATATATTAGGTCACATTTTGTGCTACTGTTTTTAAATCAGTTTTTCATGACTGCCCTAAACTCAGATGTGAGAAACTTTTATATTCAGGTCTACATCTTAACTTGCAGTTCTGCTCAAGATTTGGCTTACATTTTGCATTATCTTGTTATCTTGAGTTTCTCTCTCAGCCACTGCATACTTCCTTTATTGCTCACTCATTCATAAGGTAGTACACTTAGAAGATAGATGAGGAGACAGAAAAGGAGTTATAGCACAGAAACCGGAAAAATAACATAAATTCTTTTAGCCTCATTTGTACCTTTTTAAAAGCTCTTTTTTTTATTTTGAAATTAGCCAGGGATACATTTCTCAGCCCTAATTCAATCACTGCTCTTGTTCAAGTGGCTGGCCTTATATCCTGGTACAATGTTCAAACTTGCACCAAAATATTTCTAACTCTCCTTCCATCAGGATCCACCAAATTGACTTGAAATATTAATACAAAATACATCATGCCTTAGTGTCGTCTGTCCAGGTAGGGTTTTTTCCCTGAAGTATAGTTAAATAGCTTAAATTGCTTTTTGGTTTATTTCATTAACATGCTATTTACAGCCAGCAATCTCTGAGAGCATGAGTAGTTCCACTGCAAAGAGCTGAGCAAGCGGCTGGAGTAGTTCAGCAACCTGGCGGCCTCATGTCACGTGTTGGTCTCCTGCTCCAGGTGACATGATGCCAACCAGAACAAGCTTCTGCTTCTCTGGTCTCAGCTAAGGCTGGGCACGAGCAGTTAGGATAAAAAGGTCTGGTTTTATCTGAACATGAGAAGTTTGAGCAATACTAGTTGAGCCCAAGTACTGGGGGTTCTTCTTAGATGACTTGGAGGAAGACAGGAGGGGGCAGAGGGATGAGAGTTTTGTCTTTTAAAACTGTGCCATGTTTATTCTCTTTTTTTTTTTTTTTTTTTTTTTTTTTTTTTTTTTTGTAGATAACACTTCCTAAGATTTACTGGCTAACCCTCCCTTTTCTCTTCACACTTGTTGGGGGTGCATTTCCAATGCACTGTGCTAAAATCACTCGAACACATCCACCCAATTTGAGTCCACTGAACTCTGCAATTGAACTTTCCCTTCCAGTTCTGCCTTTTCTAACCCAGACACTCTACCTTTCACTCACAAACCCTTTTGTTGGTTCTGTTCTTGTGTATATATCCGCCTCGCTGGTCCTGTCTTTCAATGTAGTGTTTTGCAAATTCAGCCAGAGATGAATTGACTCTATAGCCTTTAGAAAATAGGCTACATGTAATTTGAACTGCCTATCCTCAGCAAAAACAAAAGCCTGCAACAGTGATTTGATAGTTTTATTGTACTGTGATATCGGGTGCTTGGACTATTTGTTTTGCATTAAAATATGTGGATGGTGATATTTTAATACCATTATATTATTCTAGCAGCCTCTGATAAATCAGTGCCTTCATAAATTCAAGACAAGAGTTGACAAGAGAAGGAAGAAAATATAACAGGGGATACTTGGGGTAGGGACAGGAGTCCTTGGTCTTTCCCTGGGTTTCTGTGAGCCAAGAGAAGTGCTCTACCCCTTAAAAACTTGGTTTGTGTTAAAAATGGAAAGCATTCTTCACCTTTCAAGATCAGGATTTGTTTCTCTGATGGTATTAGCCAGCAGCTCACACTTGTTACATTAGATTAAAACTTTATATATGCTATAGACTGACTTTTCCTAAAATGTAAGAGCCTGAAGGGCACAAAATTTAAATCCTAGACCTTCTGTTTCTTACCATATGACCATATCCAGCTCCATCAGCCATGGAAAGTAAATCGGTATGCACCAATGAATGCTCTGAACTGGATTAAATGCGAACAAAGAGCTGGAGTTCTTTTAGCTTTGTCCATTTGTTTGAGCTCCTACAGTAAACTGTCAGTACTTGTTTTTCTCTCCCTCTCTCCCCCCTTGCCATTAGCCTCTGGGAAATAATTTGTGTGAAGAGAACTTGCGCTGGCGCTCTCTATTGATGTTATCTTCAGATATAGTACCTTTGGGCACTGCCTTTAGGAACTTAACTTGCTTTTTCTTCGCTTTCAGTTTTGCAGAGAATGCATAGGGTGCATCATGTGAAGGTGGCAAGCTGTAGCTCTGGAGAACCCCGCAGCCCGGTAGCTGCATGGGCCGGTACTAGCACTGTGGTCCTGCAGTGGGCAGTGACGAGCAGGAGTGTCTGGTAATGGTACCCTGGCTGGGTGCTGGCTGAGCCAACGTTTCTGGTTTCCAGTGAAACCAGCAGAAAGTGCTGGCTGGTGCAACTTGGCACTGGAGTGGCATTTGCTTACGAGTGCTGCCAGTGCCACCTTGCAGCCACATCATAGGTGTGCCCTCCAGATGGTGGGACAGGTGCTGCAGGTGCTTGGGTCTGGGCAAACAGAAAGGTTGTTATGTGGCTGGTGTGCTCAGAGACACTCATCACCCACATGCAGTGGGTTTTCTTAGCTCAGTGTCTCTGTTACCTGAGTTAGTCAGTGGTTTGTACCTCCCTGGGTTTTCAGCAGCTAAAGTCACCTGACGTTCCAAACACATCTGCCAGGGCAGTCTGGGACCCCACATGTCCACTCATGTGGGATCAGGTACTGCACAGCCCTGGGTTCAGTCACCAGAACACTAAAGCACTCGATTCCAAAGCTGTCCTGAAGGACTTACAGCGTGAAATACGGTGGACCATCGCACCTCCAGTGCATTCTCCTACACCAGCAGAATTTCCCATATAAACTAAATCCTGCCTCACAGTCAATACACTGTCAATACCATAGTGCCTGAGGCCAGGGACCCTTAACTGCTTCATCAGAAATATCTCAGACTCCAGTCTACATGTGAAGCTGATGTAATTAGTGAGACAACAGACACTGATTCCTATCCCACAAAGGCCATAATCTTTCCTAATTTTGTCTGACATCAGACCATCTGGGTCAGGAAGTACCTGTCTCCTACAAGTGCCTGAACACATACCTTTACTATAGGTCAAAGAAAACACAACTATTGGCAAACAAGAGTGAATTTTTCACTCCAGAGAAGAACATGGCAGGGCTTGGAGAGTGTCCACAACATTTCTGTGGGCTGGAGAGGCCAATGGACAGATGCAAACCTGCCCCTTTCAGCTTGTGGCAGATGAGGATTTATAATTTATATTACTTTCAAAGGCAATTGTAGCTATAAGACAAAGCTCCTCAAACTTCAGAAATGAGGTTAGAAGTATGTTTTTTGCTTTTGAAGAAGGGTTCATTGAGTAAAAAGACTGTTTTAAGCTAATACAATAAAGCCATGTCGTATTTAGTCTTTCAACAAATTAACTTATTTGAGAACCAAATCATATCTAGAGCAACTGACAGTGAGGTCTAGAGTGAGACTAGGCATTGAAAAGGGCAGTGGATGTATATGTAAGATTGATCTGACAAGCAGTAAAAAGACTATGTCTAATTCAAAATGACTAGGAAATGACTCTACCACTTGTTTTATTCAAGTGTGACAGTAATCTCAAAAGGTTGCTACTGTTTAAGTAAGTAACCTGTAGAATTGTCTTAACACCAGAGCTCTGAAACTTGAGGAAAGTAGAAATAATACTTGGTGCTTTTTCATTGGAAAACAAAAATGAACATAAGAGAGCATAAAAGAAACAGTGCTGTTAAAGACAAACCCTATGAAATCTTTAGAAATGTGAGAAACAGCATAATAAGAAAGTACTCAAAAGCAAGTTTAAAGTTAGCAAAGGCATATTTAAACAGAAAAGATTTTTTCCCATCAGTGGATGTTCACTAACTATATTAATAGAGCTGTTGTAAAATGTGAGCTGTAGAAACATGTTTTGCAGTGATATCCTATGGCAAACTAACTGTGGATGAGTTTGGAACTGATTGTGTCCCATATTAAGAGTGATTAATTCCAGAGAGTCTTTCATATTTCATTTGAACATATTATGAAGACCTTATTAGGCACAGCTAAAAATTTTTTCTCATGTTTTTGATTAATAAATCTGTGCAAAAGACCAATATCTGAAGTCAGTATCAAACAAATTCGATACACTGCACACTGTGAACCATTACTATCTCAGAAATACTACTACCCTTGGCAAGTTGAACCATTTTTCTCATTAAAATATTTTATTTTTTTCAAATAAAAAATGGCTGGGAAATCACCACAACATGTGACCTACGTCAATCAAATCACCATTGCACTTTCCTTGGAATAGATGTCTAAAGATCAGGTGACATGCTGGTCTGAGGACTAATTATGAAGACAGCCAAGAGAATGCTGATAAATGACATAGTGCTAGAAACATCACAGATCGGTGGTATTTCCCAATACCCCCATCTACGTTCAATAATGGATATTCTATTTTAAAGAGCAGAAACACTTTTTCCAGATTCTAACTCATTACACCCTTAAAAATGAAGACTTCAGAAATGCCACCACAAAGCAAGAGGTTCCTTACATTTCTTATATGCCCTTTATAGAATTTCATAATTATTTTTATACTTTCTGCCCTGAAATAATAGTTGCTCTTCAGCTTTAAACAAACAGTTGACCATATGCAGTAATTATTTTCCAAATGCAGCTTCTATTTCCACAATATATCAAATGAGTAAAGAAAAAAATATTAGTCTTTCAGTATGGTCACAGTACTCATGCACTGTTGTCAGCACATGCAAACTGAATGAGATGTTCTTCTCTTTCCTTGGGTAAGTTGCATTGTTTAAATTAGAGGACAGAAGACCTAGTACTCTTCATTCAATGACTAGCACTGTGCAGAACAGCAAATGAACACAGAAGTCTGAGAGCAAGGCCAGTAAAAGCTGAGAGGAATGCAGCAAAAAATATTTTCTCCTACATATTTTTCTTATATTTCTGATAACCTTCATGACTTGCCATGTACTAAATCAATTTATCACCACTTCTGGGACCAAAAAACAAAAGGGCAGTAGAAAATAAATGTCATGGGATGCTTTCATAATTATTATTTTTGGACAACAGTTTGACTTAGGATAAAAAGGACATAGCTGTTCTTAAAAAAAAGAGATTTAATGAGACAGATTCTCACACAACCTAATAATTCTCTTCTCAAACCAAACCATAAGGCATGGCCCTTACCTTTTTTCAAACTGTAGGAACTGCTATGTGAAATAAAACAAGGTGTCATAATACTTCAGCTTTCTGTCACTGAGGGGTTGTTCTAGGAGAACGCCTTATATCCCACTGTAGCTGCTCCTAGGATAAACTTCTGCCAAAACCCTCTCAGTTTTGCAAAAGTAGCTATGAAAGTGGATTCCATGTATGCGGCTCAGAGTTTGTATCTAGCTTGCTCATTCCTCAATATTTTTCTCTGACAGCTTTGCAAACCTAATCAGAGCCCATGAAAGTCAAATAAGGTCCTTAAGTTTTTATTTATCTTCATCAAGATACTGCTTGCAGAGATAGTGGGCATGATGTGGCAACACCTGATGTTAATAGCTCAGCAAAATCTGATATGGATTTGAGAGGAATGATACATGCAGAAATCCACACTGCCACGTCAGACAGTCCCTCCTCAGAGCAGGTCTCATGCCAGGTATTCTCTTCTCCCTCACCCCCTCCCTTTTCCATCATATCTGATAACAGCTGCAAGGTAGTCTGTGGGATTCCTTGCCTTTTTACGTCTCTCATGAACACATTCCAGTTTCTCCAGAGAGAAAGTACCTGCACCCTCATCTATCTCTTTCTGGTCACCAAAATGTAAATCGAAACCATTAATTCATGAGCTGGAACTGTGAGCTTCAGGTTGAGTTTTGCATACTCTTAAGGAACGTGGTTGGTGATAAAGTTTTCTGTGTAATATCAAATACAAAACCATCTTACCCACCCTTCCTCCTGTTGGCAGGAAGTCCTGTTTTAAAAGTTTTTCTCAGCCACGAATTACCAAACTAACGCTTAGGTAAGTTTTATATCAGGAAATAGACTGAAAGCAGTATGTTCCTACTGTCTATTGGCAAACAGGCTGTGAGATGGGGGGTTCCTGGTGTGGGACTTTTTGTTTTCTGAATTGCTAATGAAAAAAGCTCAGTACTTGAAAGTTGGCTTGACAGTTTATTGAGGGGTTACTGCTGTGATGGCTTCTTAGTATATCTGTCTGCAAGACTGGCCTGACTTGCATTTTGGCTTTGTGGATTTTTCTATTTAAAACCAAGGCAAATATTTTAACAGAAAAATGGAAATAATTTGAAAACGTAACTGTCAATGTGTTTGATAAACTACTTGTTCTTAAAAAATAACTCTTGGGAGACCCATTATCACCTAGATTAGACTAGATCAATGCAGTGCCAAGTAAGTGTCATCATGTAGGAAGTTAAAGATCAGTCATAAAAAAGAGTTTGGAAAAAATAGTTCTGAAAAAAAATGGTTTCTTTTAATGTGCTTTCACCCACTATTTTTGGAATATAGCTGAATTGTCTTAAAGCCATTCAACATGTTATTTTATATTCTATATTTGTTTAAGTGAAAGTGTGATTTCCTAGCCCCTTACTGAAATGGGATTGTGAGATTAAGGGAAAATTTATCTAGGACCGTTATTTGTTGCTGTCCAAGCAAAACTGACACTGTGGATATGATGGATTTTAGCTTGCGAAATACTGCATAGTCTTGCTGTCTGGTCTACCTGGGCACTTTGTAGAACAAGCTAAAATAGACTGGAAAGAGGGATAGTGTTAGAGAATTACAGATAGAGTTATTGGTTGTATTATCTAGTTTACCTTCCTATCACTATATAAGTTTTCTACAGCGCATATCTTCCTCTCCAGAAAGATACTGGATAACATGTTCATGCCAGAAGTGAATAAAAGATGATGATCAAGGAGTTTTGAAAGGAAGAAACAACATGGTGTTTATTGACACTAAGACAATTTACAAAGAAAATGAGACAACAATTTTTTCTGGGTTTGGATGTGTTATCAACATAACATTTCTTCTTAGATTGTATCCACCTTCCTTACATTCTGGTCACAAATTAAAAATCACTCCAAAATACTGATACTTCTAAAACAGGCCCCTCTAAAAGAGTGATCTGTGTGATATTTTGCTATGTATTAAAAAGATGATGAATGTCTATTGTTAAAAACCTCATTTTGCCTAATCCCTACTTCAATCTAGGAGCTCAGTCCTGCAGTCAATGTATGGATCAGAGTAATGAAGTCAATGAAATCTTAACTGAGTGAAGTCTGCCGACCTGGACCTCTTTGAAGTTATTATAATTCTTTTACCATCCTATGCCCTGTGTGTCTGGTTTTAGTTTTGACCTTGGGACAGTGATCATCCATACTCTGGCCTTCTAAATGTCAATGCATCAAGCTGTCATGAAAATGTAGGATGGAGTTTTTTTAAAAAAGAGAGAAAGAAAGTAACTGTGCTTATAGTTTATATTTTAGCATGCTATTTCTGAAGAAATTGGAAGTACTCCCAGGTAAGATGAACTAAAATTTATTTACACTCCTCGGTTTGGGAACACAATGAGTTAAAGTCTTGGGGATTATTCAGGTAGGGATGTCATTGCTGCCCATCACTTTGGGCTATGTCATGGAGCCTGAGTCATTCTTCACATAAAAAAAGTAGGGAAAACAGAAAATGACAGAACTGGAATTCATGCTCGTCACAGCTAAGGTACACAGAGAGAGGAATGGTACAGGGTTGACTCATTCCCACTAAACTTAATCTTCCGTGTAACTCTCCCCACTGGTAGTGAAGCACTCAAATGAAGTGGTGCTGGCATTGTATAGTAAAGAATTGGGAGCAACCAGGTAGAGCATTTTGACAAATGCTTAAGCTGTCAAAGAAAAGTTTCCAGAAAGTGATAGAAACCAAAAGAATGGTCTTACTTGTTCCAGACAACTCATCAGAAAACACCTCTTGTGCTAAACTAATAAAGCCAGGTACTGGCAGGAGTACTAGTTGCAAAATAATATCACTTCATATTGCTTCCAAATATTTTTAACCAATAGCCACACACAGTTAATTATAGGTTCATTTAGTTGCATACCAAACTATGAGAGTTAACCCTTAGGTACTCTGCAAATAATACTATGCAAGGCATATTTCTCATGCTGAAAAACTTATACTAATTTTAGTTTTCCAAGATAGCAGTTTTAGTAAACAAAGGATGTTTTTCCTCTCTATCAAGCTTTTCAGGTGATTTCAAAGTACTTCTACATTAATTTTTCAGTACTGTCTTTATAGAAATGCAGTATTTCTTAGCTTAACTTCTTCATTAACTCCTTTAGTCTAGAAAGAAGCACCAGGTATCTTCATGTTTGATTCACAGAGAGACAAGCTTCAATCCTAATACCTAACATACTTTTCACTACTTGGTAAATGATACTGGAGGTGTACCCATTGTCCGCTCTGCCTACCTACTGTTTATTCAGCAGAAAAGAGCACCTGAGCTATCTCAGACTCATTTCCATTCCTTTCAGTCACACTATTTTTCAGAGATAACATGACCTAGACTGTGGCAGCAGCTTCAAGACCATTGCCAAGGATGGTTGTACCCTGGGTGAGATATCACCATGCTGGCACAACAAGCAACAGCTGCTCAGGAAAGTGATAGCTATTCTTGTCATTTTAAGAGAAATTTCCCATTACTCCTCCAGCATGCAATTATTTTAGTTATCATAAGGCAGAAACTTGATCACAATAACACACTGTGTTTTGTGAACATATTTCCAATCGCTTTGTGTTTAAAATTCAAAATATTCACACTATCATAAAGTAACATGATTTTGATGTTAATTGTAATATTCTTGTAAGAATAATTATTCCACAAAGATGACTTTCAAATTAAGTTTTATATGTAAGAGTTTTCCCCCTCCAGTTGCAGTTGGGACAATAAATCCACACTTCCATGTTTTCAAATAGCTTCCACTTATCAGCGATAACATCCTACCAGCAAAGCCTATCTCTGTAGCCTAGCAGCTGCCAAGATCAGCATGCCCGTATCCAGGCCAAGAATTTTAACAAGGATCTTCTGGCCTGTTGTCAATGAAAATTTCCTCCTATGCAGAAGAAAGTGGAATTTCCTAATTTTATGCATAATGCCCACTGCAGTCTAAGCAAACCTGTTTGGCTTTCTGTCTTGCTTACCTGGCTTAATATACTTTCTCCTTTTCATTCTAACAGGCATTTTAAGCAATAGTTGAAGCTTTTGTCTTACAGGTGAGCAATCACCTGTTAACAGAAATTCACCTTTAAGGTGTACCATATTGATGCATGTGATTCCCTTCGTTCAGCTCACCCTCCAGACCAGCCATAGCTGTTGCTCTTTGTTAATAGATCTATCTGTTTACTACTTAGAGATAAGTAGCATCATCCAACGATACCATTCATAGTTCCTCTTTATAAGCTATATATAAATGAGTCTTCATATCAAGACTGATGTTTTTAACAAAGGGCTAACCAATTGCTCTAGGTCTTTAGTTCAGAAGGTGATAGGATGCCTGTAACAATAGCTTCTAGACACCAGTTTCACCAATACATAAACCCATCAGTAACAGAAACCATGCATGTCTACGGCACACATTTAATTTATTAATCAGATATTAATTTTATAAATCTCTCTTTAAGAGGAACGTTAATATGTACGTTAACAGTATAATGCTGTTAAATAGAATTACAAAAAAAATCTTAATGCTAAGGTATTCCTTAGCATAGTTATTTAAATCTATAATGCTCTAGAAAATATTTTAAGACTTTGATTACACCTTTTAGCCTAAATTTGCTCCAACTATAGCAATGCAGACTTCTCAGGTTGATTTTCTGAGAGAACAAAGGCTAAGTGCTCACTTGGTGTCTGTCTCCTTTCTGCCTTTCTAGCTTCTAATGTCACATTGGTAATGGCTGCACCTTTTTAGTAATTTCAACCAAATATGAAAAAGGGTAGATATTTGAAGAAAATTCTGTGAAATAAAAGACCATAAGGAGGATATAGATCCTATAAATACTCCAGGTGGCAGTGTAAATGTTAGTGGTGTTAGATCCTGAGCAATTCAAAAACAGAGTTTGCCATTGCCTGTAAGACTTGCTTTTGTAGGAGAGCATCTCCACGTTTACATTTCCTGGAGCTTTCTTTTTTTTAACCAAGGTCTTAATCCAAGCCTTTGGACAGATATTCTTGACTCCTTATTGAACTTCTTTATTTACACACTAACTATTGTGCTATGTCAATAGTTAAATGTTTTATGACTGCAGGATTTATGTACCCAAAGATAACTGTATGTGCTATGACTCACTTAAAATCTCATGTGGGAATGGCCCTGTAAGAGAATACACGGTTGTACTCGTAATTGTGTGTGGTCTTATATTTAGTATAAGATCTAGTATGCTGAAGACAAGGCTCGTTTCCTTAGTGTAGGCCACCAGCTGACACTACCAAGAGAATCTAATGCTAGAGCACTAGCAATAGATGTTGGCTTAGGTCTGATTTAGAGTCTGTAAATACCGACACTTTCCTTCTTTTTGTCCCAGGGGACCAGATGCAGTCCATTAGGTGCAGCTCACTTTTAAGTACCAGAAGGCTCAGGGTTGTTTCAATAACCAGTTCTAATGCAAATTAGTACTAGTGCCTTTTGGCACTAATTGGGCATGCAGAGCCAAGCATCCTCTCTGCAATTACCTGAAACCCTTATCCTTTAATAGGTACATTCTACATTCTTCCAGTACCAAAACAGGTCTTGTTTGTGTCCTTGGACTAAAAGGTTGTTCTTCATTTAATTGATTTTTTAATTGTTTGCTTCAAAATACCTGGAAATTCTTTCCATTAAAGCAAAAGTCTGTTCCATTTGTACAGCAAATGCTAGCAATTATTGCTTTTGATGAGTGTTCAGGGCTTCATGACTTCAGAGTTTTCTGCCACCAGTGTCTAATAAAGCATTTGAAACAAACCTTGATTTAACTTTCATCTTTACCAAAAAACTCTTTTATATATTGTTCCAAGCATCTCTGCTTAGCCCAAGTAACTGAGTTCATGTTACTGACTCATCATTGCAGGCTCTTGGAAATGTTCCTGGAGACACCTTCAGTTCAGACTCTAGAGGCTTGGGTTGTAACTGCAGAAGGTTCCCATTTCTATCCCTGTTGACACAGCATGGCAGCAGAGATTGAACCACGCAAACCTAGAGTTACGTAATGAATGGGTATACTTTGTCAGAGATGTAATAAATGAGTCTGCACAGTGCAACATTTCCAGCATAATTCAGTGTAAATTTTATGTGTAGCATAAACACTGCCTGTTTGTGTATTAAAAATGTTCTCAGTGAATAACCTAACCATTAGTTTCCTGCTAACTTGACCAATACCTGTCTTATGTTGTTTTTAGCTAAAATGCTAAAGTATGGAGATGGAAGTGTCTAGTTTTATGCAAGTAAACCAGTCTTAGATTTGGAAACCTAAATTTGAAGTTTGACGAATGTCATCTGCAAAATACAGGAGAAGCAGAACTGTGCTTATCAGCTATTTCTGAAAATTTTGCAATAACTTAGGCCTAAATTTAGGCATGAAGCTCAAAAATTTTGGATTCTGATTTAATTTCTCAATAAAGCATCAAAAAGCACAGGTTAATAGAAATAACACAAGACAAAACAGCCATATTCATAGTTCAGAGTTAAGGTTAATTGGTGCTGTGTTTTCTCTTTCTTACGACTTTTATTACATGATCAGCATAAGTTTTATGATACCCAAACATAGCACGTATTTGCTTTGAAGAGCTTATGCTTTGATAGCTGCATTTGTTTCAAATCGGTAATGTTTCTTTAGAAATGAGGCCTTTTGTTCTGCAACATGACAGGCACTGAAGATACTACCAAGGGTCCCATCCAAAGGTGCTGAAAACAGTGGGAGAACTGAATAAGCTATACAGCAACTATTTTCATCTAGGTGATGTTCCCCTCGGAGTACTGAGTGATATGCCCTGTGGGAAATGTTGCTAACTGTGCAAAGAGAAAGACTGAATTAAATTAGAAAATGTCCAAAAATGTGTGACCCAGCCAGTGGCTTTGCTGAGCAAATTAATCATTATAGCAAGCATCTGATTATTTCAGTTATAAAAAGTACGTGATATTAAATTTGGAATTTGAGATCTTTGTTATTTATTAACAGACCCTGGCCCTCAGCCTCAGCTATCTTTGTCAGCAGCATGACAGACTGTCAGCTCTAGTAATCATATACATGAAATGCATGTTTTGCTCATAATGCCAGAATTCTCTAAAATTGAGACTGCAGGTAAGTGATAGCATTTATCATTGCCTAATCTTCAGCGTAAATCAGGAATTCAGTTTTCAACCACGTAAGATATAGGAGGGAGTTGAAAGCCAAAATACAAGTAAGACCATGTATCACAATTTCTGATTAGCTGAAAGTGGAGGACAAGTGGAATGAAAATTCATTCTTGTGGATTACAGTTCTTGTGCAGTCCAATTCCCTCTCATAATTTAGACCAACATTAATGTTCCCTTTATCTTTACTCTGGGCTGTTGAGAAGATGCAGAGCTTGTCTGTCAAGTTTGGACTTGTTTTAAGACTATGATCTAAAAAAAGTAGGAAAGCCATAAAACAGAACTTTGATCCTTTCAAATACAAACAAAATACTGTAAGAGTGCACAGGAAGTATATTTTTTTACACACCTAGGAAATTGCCCAGCAGAGTCTTGTTGTGCAGTGCACTCAGTAGGGATGGGGTTTTTGGAAGCACTCAGCTGTGTCCTGCAGTCCCACCAACCTCAATGGGAGTTTTCCCATTCAGTGAATTGGACTTCCTCCAAATTCAGTGCTTGGCCTTTCTGGAAATCCTGCTGCCCCCCAACAAACCTGTGGCAATGAAGTTGCCAGGAAAGACTTTACTGCATCTAATGCTCCTTTTCTAATTGCATTGAACTACACAGCTGTGGTGCCAGGCCTTGAGGCTAGCGTGCTTGGAGAGAAAGGAGGTACTGTGAGCAGGAGGGCTGTGAAGCACAGGAACTGTAGGGTGGGACAGGACTGGGTTTACCTCGGATAACATGCTACAACTAGACCCAGGTCTATGGGTGCACACTCCTCTTTGCCTTTACCTTTCAGCCATGTCAGTGAGGTTTGTCAGAAGCATTTTTTACATGTTCCATCTGGTCACAGTGAGGCACAAGCCACATGTATAAACCTTCTCCTAAACCTTCTCCATATACTCAGTTTAATCTAGGCAAATACTGCACAGCTTAATTAAAGAAGCCAGCTACAAGGACATTCTACATAGGCATATTTGGTGCACCTAGCACCAGATTTTCTAGATGTTATATGATATTTTAGCAGTGGACCAGCATTTTTTATTTGTTAAGACTACTATTCCTTTCTGAGTGGAAGTGATGTGTGTTGCTTTGGCTGAAGATTGTTTGCGCAGTGTTTTAGGCATGGTTATCTCCATTACAGTTGTGCCACTTCTCTGCCCCATTCTCCACTGCCAGGCTCCATGTTAACATGTCTACCAACCTCATCCATCAGGGGTCTAAACAGCTACAGTTGAAGTCTGTCAGAATTGCTACTGCCACTATCAACAAGGGACACCTACTTGCCAACAGACTGAACTCCCCATCTTCCTACAGGAACTGACGCATGTCTCTCTTCAGTGAGGCAAGAAACCTCAGAAAGGGCTCAGTCAGTTGTGTATTGCAGGCACAGCACAGGGCTAAGTGCTCTGCTTGTTGCTTTTAACACACTCAACACATTTGTTGACAATGGAGGTCCAAGTGAAGGAGTAGTAAGGGGAGCTAGATGTAAATGAACAAGGTCTTGAGCAAGGAGGCATCACAACTAGTCCTGAGTATGCATCTCTCTTCAGGATCTCTCACAGGAACTTGTAACTAGAAGTGGAAAGTTACTCCTGAAAAATGCTTCCCAACTTCCAGCCACTCTAAATCAGCAATGTACCACAGCTGTGATGGTTTCACAAGTAGTTAGTATCTACCAGTAAAGAGGAAAATCATTCATCAGCTTTGTATTTAAGGAGCATCCTTAATATTAAGAACTAGAAGCTTCTGAATACAAAAATCAGGAACATTTCTGTGCCCATGCCAAAAAAAAAAAAAAAAAAAAAAAAGTGAAAAACCATTGGAAAATGTTAAGTGCAGTTGCAAGGGTACTGCTAAGTTCTGAACTCCAAGAAACATGTGGCTGTGCTGCTGATACTGTAATATCACTTGACTGCTGGTGCCAGGAGTATCAGGGCAGCCTCACCCAGTTCTGTTCTGCTCAAAGCTGGTCTCCTAGACTCTCTGGAGTCTATGGTAATTTTCAGCAGTTCCAGACACAGGGGAGCTTTATTCTGGTGTGCATGTGCATTAGAGACATTCTTTCTGATGGAGCCGAGAGACAGCTGAATACGGAAGTACATGGTTTTGGTTACTATTAGCCAGTTGCGCTACGTGCAGAGATTGCTTAGGGCCAGATTACAGCTGGTACATATATGTGGGAAGGAATCTTTTGGCTCCACTATGGTCCCTGTGTCCTCCTGGCATACCGACTGTACCCTGCTAGCACTGCTTTTGCCAGACAGTATTCATCCCTGATTGTCTTCTGGAAACAGAGCTCCTACCAGGAGCTGCTGGACTGCTGGGGTCCCCCTGGAAGGTTGTGGTCTTCCTTGGGCAGGGCCACCCCAGCGGGACTGCAAGCCCACAAGCTGCACTCACTCTCCACTGAAGGCAGCTGAACTGAGCCACGGGTGCAAGCAGGAATAGTGCCATGTTTTCACATGCTTTAAGGCTTAGTTCAGGCAGAACTATTAAATCTCCAGAATTTCATAGAATCATAGAATCGTTTAGGTTGGAAAAGACCCCCAAGATCATCCAGTCCAATCATTAACCTAACATTACCAAGTCCACCACTAAACCAATTAAGGGTAGAGTAGCAATTTCATGTTTCCTGGCTCGATGGCTGGATTATTTATAATGCAAGTAAAAATGAGGAATCATTAAGATTGGAAAGGACCTCTAAGATCATCAGTCCAAGCATCAACCCAACACCACCATGCCCACTAAACCATGTCCCAAAGTGCCACGTCTACACGTTTTTTGAACACTTCCAGGGATGGTGACTCCACCACCTCTCTGGGCAGCCTGTTCCAATGCTTGACCACTGTTTCTGTGAAGAAATTTTTCCTGCTATCCAATCTAAACCTCCCCTGGCACAGCCTGAGCCCATTTCCTCTTGTCCTATGCCTATATTCAGAAAAATTATAAATGGTAAATTGTTTGGCAGGCACTTTTATTAGTCTTGTCTCTTTTCTAACAATGAGCTAGATGCTTGTGACCCTTCAAGTGGTTCATCTGCAAGAGCTTGTGTTCTGTGCTGCATCTTGTAGTCAGGCTAATAGGCTAGTTAAATTAAAAGATATCTTGAATGAAGTAGAAATAGCTGTCTCCTCTAGAGGATAGTTAAATTCTTGCAGTGGTGTGGTGATTGCACACTATGTAAGAACTGGAAGAAGTTCAGGAAAGTTATATGGCAGCCACCTCCTTCTGAGGTCAGAGATGCTAACAAGTAAAGGGGCTAAATGTCCTAAGTGTAGGCTTTACAGAATAGCTTGGGAGAACTCCTGAACTCCATGCTTTCCAAATGCTGGTGTTTCACTTCAACATTATTACCATTTTTCCTGAAGGATAAAATACTAAACACTTCAATCTATTACGATTACTGCATGATCCACTTCAGAAACACCTTCTGGTTTCTCATAGCTTTGCTTGATATTTGCAGCAACTCTGTTAGGCATGTACTGCACTTCTCCTGTGAGCCTTGGAGCTGCTTTCTGAAATGAAACTGATTCAGAGGATGAAGATACATTGCAAAGTTAGTGCACCTAGGTATGCCTCCAAAGAGAAACTCTGAATAAAAATCCACCTTGATGTGCTCTTGAATTGCAAAAGCCTTCTAATGCAGCCTGTGCCTTTGATTTATAACAATGACTCATAATATTGCATTATACTTAATATGATGTAACACTGATGCAAGATGCCATTCGTGGAATTTCAATGTCACAGAGAAAAAGAGAGGAGAGAGCAATCTGGCCATGTACCTTGCCATGCTGTCAAAATGAAAAGTTTACAGCCAAAATATGCAGAACCTTTCATACCTACTTTGGTATTTTTTATCAGGATAACTGGGAGAATAACATTTTTATTTCCTGGAGCATAAGTGTCTCTCAGACATATGTTATCATGTTACGTACAGTAATTTAATTAACTTTGCACTTGAGAAGACAAATTTGCTAACAGACAATTCAGTCTTGCAATTATAATCCCTCACATGGAAGTTTGCAGGGCAAATCAGGATTATGCCTTTAAATTAATTCAAGCTTTATCTCTCTTTTGTGACCCAGCTGTTATGAATTCTCCTCCTGTTCTCCCTGTACTGTTTGCTTCTTCCTGCAGTGAATCAGCATTTCAGGAAATACTAATTCAGAGAGGAAAGACACCCTAAACTCTGTTTCTGGAGGTCAGAAATAGCTGCTCTCCAATAGGTTTGACAAATGATGTGAGGCTTCTTGGGCTGCTTGGGGCCAGTTTTGTAGGGTGTATTTGACCCCTGTTTCGAATTCTGCCCCTTCCCCTCCAGCCTGGGAACTTTGAAGTTGTACCTATATGCTACAGAACTGAGTCCTGGTGCTTTGTTGCCAAGATAGAGAGAGAAACAGAGAGTTAGAGCCCTGTCCTTTAACAGTAAGGAAAACTGTTATTTGCTCCACCCAAGCAGTGGAGGCATCATGGGTCCTCATTCTGCAGGGACTGTTGGCATTGCTGGCATTAGTTTGCAGTGTGGGAGCAGCTGGAAATGGAGACATTTCACACACACTGATCTCAGGTGGGACACGCTGCATCATGGGTGTGTACATGAGTATTTTTCAAGCATCGCACTAGCAAGGCTGTTCAGGAAAGGGTATAGCAACATGGATGTTCTCCACCTCTGAAATCCTCCACATTTAACACAGTCAATTTTTATTTGCTTCTAGAAAAAGCTGACAGATGTTTGTACTATTGCTCTGACAGTCATGTATTCAGCAGGTTCAGAGAGACTGTTGTTGGCACCGCAGGCAGCAGAGACACATCTGCCTAGGTAAAACAAAACTATGAGAAGGTAGAAAGTCTTGAAATGAGATCTCCAAAAAGTCTGGAGCAGGCTTTTCCTGGTGGTCCTCTGTTGGTTTATACCATGCAGTCCTACTTAGGCTCAGTTTCCCTGCTAAGCCCAGCAGGCCTACCTACTGCAGTGTAAAGTCTGTCATCTCTTGCTCACCAAGATGGAACAGGTTAATTTACTTAGCAATTCTTAAGACGACAACTATATAATAATATATGTATGATTTACTGGAGTGCATCCCGAATCACCTGCAGCTGGTGTCATCCTAAAGAAGGACATTTTCACAGGTCATTCATGAGCATCCAGCGGAATGGGGCACAGCACACAGTACAGTTTCTCATTGCATTGCATTGCAGAGTAGTAGAGGGAACTGACTTTTGAACAGCATAGCGGTGCCTACAGGTGAAGATAGCAAATCAATAAGAATTGAACATCTAGTTTATTTTTGGAAGCCCAGGAGGTGCCAGTCTGTCTCCTAGGTGCATAAATATCATCAAAAACGTAGCCACAGGCAAGTAAAACTAGACAAGAATTTGTAGCCCAGAGGAAAGCCATGAAGAATAGATTGTGTGGAGGCTGATAAGATCCATATTGCTCCAAAAGGGAGAGTACCACCTCAAAACAAGACAGTTTTTGTTGTGAAAGGGTTAGGTTGTGAGAAACCTAGCTTGCCAAATACCAGTAATGGACTCCCTCTCCCAATTGTCTTTAAATACCGTGATCTTTCACATAAGAGCAAAGCCTGAAAGGAATCTCTCTAGCAAAAACATCATTTATTCATTCTCTACACGGTGGTGGAGTAACATGCCTCTTCTCAGTCTAGTTACTCTTTCTTTCCCCTGAGATTTCAAACAGAGATTTGTTCAAACAAAGATCAGTAATTTTGCTCTGTAAGGGATGCAGGAAGAAGCATAGAAATATCTCTAGATCAGAACAGTTCCTGAGCCTGCTGGAGAAATGGCAGATCGCCAGAGATAGGACACACCACTGTTCTCGCAGATAACAATGTGTAGAGCTGAATCTTCCAGGCATAATCTTTTAGGACAGCAAATCGTGCACATATAGGTGAGAAACACAAGGAGCTCATGTCCTCAAGGGGAGGCTGCTGAATGCTTTCCCTTCCCACAGGCCAGCTCCAGGACTAGTACCCCTCCTCTTCTACCCTAGGTCTATACCTGGGTGATAACAGATCCAAGAAATGCAACTTCTTTTTTTGTCTATAACTTCGAGCTTTGTAATTGAAAGAGACAGTAGCCAGTTCCATCTATGTTTGCAGTCCTCTATAGGCTGGTGTATCATTTCTTGGGAATCTTTTACTGCCAGCACCTATTGAATAAAAGCAGACCTTTCAGGCAAGTAGCTTTCCCACAAAGGTGAAACTCCTCTGCTACTTTTTATTTCAGTGGATTTGTGCTTTTATAGCAGAGCAGACTGTGGGTCTTGGTGTTTTACCAGGCTTTTCAGTATGTGCCTTTGTGCTACCAGAAGCCAAGTACTAAAGATACTGAATCTCAGATAATTTGATTAGCAAATATTAATGGTTAGTCCTTGAGTTATTCTCAGAATTCAGTGTTAATTTTGGGATACTACGCAGAGTAAAAACCATAATCTGACTTCTAAAACTACTACAGTAGCATTAAACAAAAGAAAAGTTAGGCTTTTGTTTGGGGTGGAAATAGCTTTTCTTCACTGCCATCTGCTTGGCTCCAGCATAAGTGGAGATGTCTCAGAGCCTACAGGTAATTACCACAACAAAAATAGTATCCACAAATTAACTGCTGTTCCTAACTTCCTTCTCCCTTTTTCTTCTAAGTCATACTAACATAATGCTAAAATCAGTACTAATGCACAGGAGTGCAAACAGTGAAGAAGGTAAAATAGAGAGCTAAGAAAGCAAGAGGATTTATTTTAATTCTGTAACATGTGATCAGCAAAATGGTAAATCCCATATGGAAAGCAGCACTGGACTGTAGCTGCACACAGCTATATGAGGAGCAGACAGACATCCCCTGGCTATTCCTAGCTGGTGTAAATCAGAGCCCTTCCACCACTGAGACTGCTCTGAGGCATGCTGGGGAATGCCTGACCTGCAAGGATCTGAGAAACAGAGATCAGGTTGGTCTTGCATCTGCAATGGCTGCCATTGACAATTAGAAAACTGGCCAAGTGCAGCAAATGGCAAAGGCAGCAAATCCAGGGCCATTAGTGCTCAGGATCCCCAGGAAACATGTGTGTTGGAAGCTGCTGAATCCCTGTCTTCCTGAGTGTTATTTCTGCAGTAGCTGCTTTCAGATACCCAGTCCCAAAGAGCGGGGAAGGGGCAGGAATATTGCTGTGCAAAATGATAAACCAAATCCGTATAATGGTGTGGCAGTGAGTCAGCCTGTGTTCTTTTTGCTAAAGTATTTTCCTCCTTGTAAAGGTAGTCCTCACACAAAGAGCAAGGTTTAAACAGTTGGGTTGAAAATGATCCCTTTTCAAATGAGTGAGAAGTTCATGTCTGAACCTGATGAGAATCCCATTCACCCACACAGTAGCAGCAAGCTTTTTATCATAAGTACCATTTGACTTTCCAGATAAAATGTTTGTTTGCTTTTTGATTTTTACCACTGTGAAGAGTAACATTTAGACAAATACTTGATGGACAAATGGTCCAACAAGCTTGTATAACTTGCAAAGGTGCCTACTTGTCTACTGTAAAATGAAGTTAGAATTAAAGCACACTGTAGTTCTCATGCACTGTATGACTAACACCATCTCCAATCCTAGGCCAGAGAAGGCCATGTCTGGGGGAGAGCAGAAGTACTTACCTTCCTCCCGGCCTCGTTGTTGTGCAGGTTCATGAGCGTCCTTGCATTTTGCTTAATCTCTCGGGCATCCACAAACACTTTGGCAAATCCTATTCCATATCTGATGTCAGCAGAGCAGCCTCCCCATTTCCATCCTTCCTCTTTATGATACTGTCCTTGTTTTTCTTTGTCACAACCACAGTCACTCAGGTTGCCCTGTGTACAGGCAGCCGTGATTGCATGTGCTACTCCAGCAGCAATGATGGCATATGTGAATGCTGCTTCTCTGCTACCTGAAATTAAAACAGTGCTGTAAATATGTGATACAACATGGTGACTTTAGTTAAAAAAAGATAGGCAAGTTCCTGCAGTGCAAACAGCAGAAGGCTATTATTAGAAGTGCCGTAAATCTGCAGGCATAAGCAGGTCTCTACTCTTCTAAGTATTGATTTTTGTGGATGTTCACTCTCTAAAATGATAGCTCTCCATAACGTAGTAGGAGATAAAGTATTATTTAGGCAACTTCATACATATTTATATATATATATAAAATATATATTTCCAGATGGTATTAGAAGTAGTCAAACTAAACTATTCATAGTAAAAGGGTGGGGTGGCAAATGCTGGGAGAGGAGAGGAGAGGAGAGGAGAGGAGAGGAGAGGAGAGGAGAGGAGAGGAGAGGAGAGGAGAGGAGAGGAGAGGAGAGGAGAGGAGAGGAGAGGAGAGGAGAGGAGAGGAGAGGAGAGGAGAGGAGAGGAGAGGAGAGGAGAGGAGAGGAGAGGAGAGGAGAGGAGAGGAGAGGAGAGGAGAGGAGAGGAGAGGAGAGGAGAGGAGAGGAGGAGAAAAGGAAAATAGGTGGAATTGGGGGTGAAATTGCTAAAACACCCATATTCAACTTTTTTAAAAATCAGCTCAGAAATGGGATTTTATTTAGAAATTTAATTCTACACTAAAAGGTATTTTTACAGGAAAACAGCCTGTTAGAAATCTTGTTCTGAAAATATTTTAACTGAACTGGAACTTTTTTTTCACATTGTAGGTGTCACAAAGTTTTCACCACTGACATTTGTGCACACTCAATGAAATAAGTTTTGGGTTTAATTTCAAAATTTCTCACAGGATGGAAAAATGACAGGTACCATGACAAAAGCAAGGCAAAGTAACAGCCTCACCAGAGGACTATGAGGAAGTGGTTAAGCCAGTATTATTTTGTGCAATGTGGCTATCATGACAGGTTTCTGTTTGTTTGGGGGGTGTTTCTCACTTAAAATCTATGATTTAATTTATCTTCTTGAAGCTTTATTTCATTCTGGTGTGTGGACTTCCCACATGTGGATTGCACAGGATCTGTGAGGCGTTTGGAACCAGTTCTGCTGAGAGAGGGCCTCTTCAAAATATAAGGAGGTTTGCAGAGGTTGCCCATATATATCAGCCCTTTAAAAATTCTTGGATCTCCCAAACTAAGAACTTACCCCTACTCTTATTTCTCGGGTGACAAAATGTACCCTTGCATCAACAGGATCAGAATCAGACTCTTAATTTGGAGAGGGCAGATGGGAAGATCAGCTCCCTTTCTCCAAACACCTGCCAGTTAAGTTCTGGCAGACCTCAACTGCTGGCAATATTTTATTATACATGAAACAAGCACATTTCTGCTGTTGATAGGATTTCACCAAAAAAAAAATTACTTGGGAAAGAAATCTTACAAGCACTTCATTCTCAGCTACATCCCTTTCACATATATGATCTAGATTTCTGTACTTGTCACTAAATGGTTCTTTTAATGAAAAATATTCACTTCCTTATGGCAAGGAAGTAAAATGGAAAACAAGATGACATAATCAAAACCTGTTAATAGGCAACTTCATGCCCTTTTATTAGCATAGGCAATATTCCCATTGATACTGCTATGCACTGTGTTTATTGGGGAACTTTTAGTCAAGTATCAGACTTCCTCAAAGGATTTCTTGTTTTCCCTTATTTAAAAAAAGAAAAATCATAAAATGTGAAATTGTTGTGACTGTGGACTTTGCAGATGAGGCTTTCTAGAACTAGTGGGTTTTTATGCAAATCTGAACATGGGATAGAAATCTCAGGCTTTAGCTGTATTTGGAGTTGTGCTCTTAGTGCCTCTGTGAGGCTGTGGGGAGAGACCAGAGGAGGCAGGTGGAAGTGGGGTCCCACTCCAGAGTCAATCCACCAGGACCAGTCAGGGCATCTTTATAGTTCCTCCTGCAGTTTATCCTCAACAATACCCTCACTATTTTAAGTACAACACTATGAGAAATGCACAGACGAACAGGGAAAGGGTACAATAAGAAGTCCTGGTCTCTTCATTCAGAGAGTCCCTCCCTGAAGGGGCAATGCATTATGCTAGATTTCTGTTTCATGAAGCAGCAAAATGGTACAGCAGCAAAAAAATATTTTGAGTTGAAATTTGCATCTGTTTCTGTTTTTCCTTTGGTTGGATGATTTCTGATGTAGCACAGTTGTTTTCAACTGGGAGATCATTTTAATCTGACAGACTCAACATTGTAAAGACTAAGCAGATCTTTTGCTTCTTAGAGGGGAGAAAAATTCAATGCAGAGAGCATAAAACAAGCACAAGCAGAATTAGAATCCAATGTCAAGCTTGATCATAAAATATATTACACAAATTAAGTTATTTTATAAGTTTGTCTTGTTTGGGGGAAAAGTTTAGCAGCTTTTTAAAAACAGATGTTAGGAGATTACAAGGTAAACAAAGGAAGCTTCTGTAGGAATTGATCCAGGTAGGAAGTACCTTAGCACTTGTGCAGTATTAATAAATTGGCACAGGCTTGTCACGTCTGCATCAAACTATCCCTGTTTTCCATAAGTGATTCGCTTTTTAAAGCTTCATTACCTTGTCTGGCTCATAGAAATGTCAGCATACAGGGTAGGGGTAGTCTTAGTTCATTTTGAGCCTCTTCTGTGACAGTGCTTTAGATACCAAAACAGTGTAATAGGGTTTTTGTAACCAAATGGGATAACATGAGAACATGTGTTTTCCTGCCACTTTTAAATAACAAATACTACTACTGTACTTCTGATTTCAGCAAACAGTTGGAATGCCTGGAGAATCTCAGAGGGAAACACTACTTTAACAACATATGCTCAGACAGCTGCTCCTTGCAGGCAACAGTTTCTTTCCTCAGAGCTTCTTCTGACGCTCTAGAGCAGGCTGACTGGGCAAGTACTGTTCCACATTCAGTCTAATCTCAAAATATGGGTAGGTTGAAAGGCACAACCTCGTCACTTCTGGATTCCCAAAGATGACAGCTTCAACACTTCTGGATTCCCAAAAACAAACAATTTGGGAAATTACCTGATACAATCCTCTATTTTCTTTCTTGTCTACTTTTCAGCCTACACTTTTTATGTTCATCTGACATCCAACTTAGACTTGTGCCTTACTTTCCCTCTGAAAATTTAGTACTAAAAAATTCAGGATCTTAGCATTAGAAAAAGGTCAGGCTTTGATATCAATGCAATACTGAGACTCTCTCATATTTACTTTAAGCTGTAGGTGATGGTGACTGTAGCATCACAAAATACTTCATAGGTGGGAACAGCACTTCTGGTTCAGGAGGATAAAGAAAGTTAGCAAAGCAGGAGATATGGTGCAAAATACAGGGTAAGAAAAGAACAGAACTGGCAGCAACGCATCACACCATGTGAGATGTAGAGCCCACTTTGGCTAATGACCAGAATAAGCAAAACACTTCTTTCCTAGCAAAAATAGTTAGTCAGTAGGCTGATGGAAACGTCAAGCGTTTCATTCTTTTGTATAACTGAAAGGGTGTGGAAAACCCTAATCTTCAGTCATTACCTTCTCTAGATGGCTAGAAAGATCAGACAGTGACTGGAAGAATGAACTGGTATGTTTTCAGCAGTGAGATCAGAAAAGACCTTTTGAAGAAAGCTTAAATAAAATGTACTCATTGGCATGAGCTACTCAAACTGTCTCTTGAACAATCTTCTGAACCATTTGCTAGAAGCGATGGGTAGAGACCCAGGAATTAACTCTTCTTGCAGTCAGTTCCCACTGAATCCATGCTTAAACTGCAATTGGATTAAAATATATGATTTTTTTAAAAAGATTTGGAAAAAAGTAAAAATATATTTTTAAAATGCATATAATGGACAGATCAGTTGATCTTTGTGGAGGACTGGTGCAAATCATTATCCCAGATGCTGGGTCAACTTAAGAGGTTTTTGTGGAGGCTTTTCCAACCAGGGACATGCAAGGGTGCACATAAAACGACTTGTGATGAGTAAAATGGCAAAAGAAAGAATGATGGCTGCCTGAGACCTACAGGAGTTGTGGAGAAAGGTCGAGAGTTGGTTATATGTGTGCAAGAATTGTAAGCCATCCTTTCAGCTCCTGAATGCCATGTTCTTCTCATTATCTAGAATAAGCAGAGGCTAAACACACACCAGAGCTGAACTCCAAGCATTAGAAACTTCAGAAAAGGATCTACCTTTCAGAGGTTGCTCTGGTCATTTACAAGGCTGGTGATCTAATAGGGATTTCTAAACATGGCTGCATTTCCAGGTATAACCGCCATATTACCATAAGCAATGTTCAAGCTCAGTGCAGAAGTGCTGGGGCTGATGGGGAGGGAGGAGGCACCCCCTGTGTCTGACTGCAGCAGTGCCACCCATCAGCACTCGTCCTTGAAGTGGGGTGTAGGCATCAATATATGCCTGGCTCCGTTCCCCTCATCCAGACCTGGGGCTGTCCTCAGCCTAAATAAGTGCTTCAAGTGCTGTATGAACACAGAGGCTCTTCTTCATGTGTCAGATGTAAATATCTCCCTGTTTTTAATGTTTTTTTTTCTGGGCTTATATATGGTATGCAGTGTGTTGCAGCTCCATTTGCTTTGATGGCAGATCCATGGCTCCCAATATTTCTGCAGCTCCACTCTTTTGATGCAAATCGTCCTCCGAAGCACTGGAGTCCTGTCTTTTGACCCTTCATTGGGTAGCATGTGACAATGCCAAGCTGTCTTTAACTTTGTCTCTGAGCTCTGCACAGTCAGCCACCACCAGCTGAAGAAGCACTAAGATTATTACAAGTAAGTGAAAACATAAATATTACCAGCACAGGTGGCTCTCCTAACACTGAGCATACTTATATACCACTCATGCATACCTTGGAGCATTAATCCTGTAAACTCGCATGCATATCTTTGCTCTTGTATGTAAATGTTTGTGGTACTGAACTTCAGCTGATCAGCAAGTGGTCTGCCTGTGTATTGGCTGCAAAGAGTGGTCTGCATTCTGGTTTTAATTTAGCTAACTTAATTTTTTTAAGTTTAATCTTAAAATTTGAACAGTTTGTAAAAAGCTTCATTCACACTGATTAGAAATGAGAACTTAGTTTTAAAAAGAAGCACAATAATTTGGTGTTGCGTGGGAAACAGGACCTAAGCCCACAAGATACAGAGTGGATTTAATTGCAGGAAGTCGGTAGGTGCTCAGCAGTTCACCTCTCAGGATCTAAGTATGTTTCTAAATAACTTGGCCCACCCTATCAGTTCCCCTCATAAATTGACTAAGCCGTGAAATAAAAAAGACAAATTTCTATTTATCTAACTGAAAAACATGGGCTGTATTTTCTGCTATTTAAAGCCAAAGGGTCAGAGAGGGAGTTATCTGCAGTGACATGAGCTGAAATATGATCATGAAAATATAAAGATGGAAAATACAACGTACCTTGCCAATTATGTGCCATAGCTAACATTACTTCACATCTCTCTATAGAGGTCATAACTCATAGCTAGGAAGAAAAAAAAGATCAGAACTCATCCTCTGCCTACTTTGGGGTGTGCCTCCTCCTTTCTTGGTAGACTATGTACGGTCTTGCAGTTTTTTAAATTTTATCTTTCTTTAAGCTAGTATGTGTGATTAATAAAAATGGTAGCTTTAAAAAATTATCTAAGTATCCCCTTCTTATTTTTCCTCCCCATTCTGTAATGGTTCAAAGTTTTGAGGGGTTTGGTGCCCTAAAATATTGTACTGACTTGAAATGAAAATTACAGTTCCCTATATATCTGCAGCATGTTCTTTGCAAAGAATAATACCAATAAATAAAATAAGTAGAGTTGTTCTAAGAGGCATATGAGGCTTTGGGGGATTTAGTCACTGCCCACTTTCACAAGCTAAATTCTGCTTCATCAACACATGGAATTCTTGGAGACAAAACACTTCAGGTATAGTGACTATTTTTGAAAATACCCTCTTTAAACTTATAAAGTTACTACTCAAGTCATGCACATTACAAAAATCACAGCCAGTATTTTGGAGTTCAAACAACAGTTCCCCTTTTCACATGGCTCTGATCCCTGCACACCACTGCCTTACTTTAGAAAAACCAACATACTGACCCTGCAATAGGAGATAGCTCTTCTACCTTTCTAATGAAATGTAATCTTTTTGTTTCTCTGAAACATGTACTCACAAGACACATCTGAAGGCAGGTATGAAAACCTCCTGATGGGGATTCCAACTGCAGTGACCTTGGGGCAATGTTTTATCTTACTGTGACAGTCCCTGCTGAGAAAGATTGACTTTTTGGCATAAAGCAGCATGCTAGATTTTGGATGTTCAGGCCATATTTCAGCCTGGGCACTGTTTTGCCTGCAAATAACTGTTCTCATGCAAGATGCTGACATTAAAATCTGGTTGTAAGGGCTGGAAACTTAGCACAGAAATGCAAATCCTAATCCTGTTTGAGTAGATAACAAGACTCCTGTTAATTACAACATTTTCTGTATATCTCAGGGGTTTCCTAACACAACTGGTTCAGAAAACAGAGTATTTAGAATCGTTTAAGTTCAAAAAGACCTTTAAGATCATCCAGTCCAACCATTAACCTACACTACCAAGTCCACACTAAACCAATCAAGGGTAGACTAGACTAAACCATGTCCCAGAGTGCCACATCTACCCATTTTTTGAACGCTTCCAGGGATGGTGACTCCACCACCTCTCTGGGCAGCCTGTTCCAATTCTTGACCACTGTTTCTGTGAAGAAATTTTTCCTAATATCCAATCTAAACCTCCCCTGGTGCAGCTTGAGCCCATTTCCTCTTGTCCTATTGCTAACTACATGGGAGAAGAGACCAACACCCACCTCACTACAACCTCCTTTCAGGCAGTTGTAGAGGGTGATAAGGTCTCCCCTCAGCCTCCTCTTCTCTAAGCTAAACAAGCCCAGTTCCCTCAGCCACTCCTCATAAGGCCTGTTCTCTAGACCCTTCACCAGCCTTGTTGCCCTTCTCTGAACTCGCTCCAGCACCTCAATGTCTTTCTTGTATTGAGGGGCCCAAAACTGGACACAGTATTCCAGGTGGGGTCTCACCAGCGCCGAGTACAGGGGAACAATCACCTCCCTGCTCCTGCTGCCCACACTATTCCTGATACAAGCCAGGATGCTGTTGGCCTTCTTGGCCACCTGGGCACACTGCTGGCTCATGTTCAGCCAGCTGTATACCAACACCCCTAGGTCCTTTTCGGCCAGGCAGCTTTCCAGCCACTCTTCCCCAAGCCTGTAGCATTGCATGGAGTTGTTGTGACCCAAGTGCATGACCCGGCACTTGGCCTTGTTAAACCTCATACAATTGGCCTTGGCCCATTGATCCAGCCTGTCCAGATCCCTCTGCAGGCCCATCCTACCCTCCAGCAGATCGACACTCCCACCCAGTTTGGTGTCATCTGCAAACTTACTGAGGGCACACTCAATCCCCTCATGCAGATCGTTGATAAAGATATGGAACAAGACTGGCCCCAAAACAGAGCCCTGGGGAACACCGATCGTGACCGGTCACCAACTGGATTTAACTCCATTCACCACTACTCTCTGGGCTTGGCAACCCAACCAGTTTTTTACCCAGCGAAGACTACGCCTGTCCAAGCCATGGGCTGCCAGCTTCCCAAGGAGAATATTATGGGAGACGGTGTCAAAAGCTTTGCTAAAGTCCACGTAAATGACATCCACAGCCTTTCCATCATCTACCAGGCGGGTCACCAGGTCATAAAAGGAGATCAGGTTGGTCAAGCAGGACCTGCCTTTCATTAACCCATGCTGGCTGGGCCTGATCCCCTGGTTGACCTGCACTTGCCTGTTGAGATCACTCACTATGAACTGCTCCATAATCTTTCCCAGCACTGAGGTCAGGCTGACAGGCCTGTAGTTTCCCGGGTCCTCCTTCCGGCCCTTCTTGTAGATGGGCGTCACATTGGCAAGCCTCCAGTCATCAGGGACCTCCCCTGTTAACCAGGACTGCTGATAGATGATGGAGAGTGGCTTGGCAAGCTCCTCTGCCAGCTCCCTCAGTACTCTCGGGTGGATCCCGTCTGGCCCCATAGACTTGTTTATCAATCTTTCTTCTAAATATTGACCACACTGAACAGTGCAGCAGCACTTAGAACCTAGTTTGTTTCCCACAGACTTGTGCAGGTAATCTTCCACGCAATAGAAAAACAGCAAGCATTTTCACGGTGATCCACCAGTGGTGGTTTACTTGGTCAGTTATTTTGTAATTCAAAGAATCAGACTTTAAAACCTGACACAAGAGACTACACCAGTACTTAAAATCAAAAAGCTCTAGAAAATGATTGAAGATTAAATCCTTTCTTGAACACCCCTGTATCAGGATGTTTTCAAAAGAGTTTGTCTTTAACACAGTGGCAACCCACACATATATACGTAGCACAACATACATAGGTGCTGACTTGTCCTGCCATGCTCAAAAGCTTTAAGACCAGTTTGTCCATGTGGATTCTTGTTTTGATTTAAGCTTCCGTTATTCACATGAGTAATGTTAGATGGATGAAGGTATCAAGGTGATTACACTGAAGTTTTTCAGTGTAAAAGAAACCAAGGAATTGGTGGATTTTAGTAAGACCAGGATGAAAACTTGGTTGAAACCAGTTTTGCTGTAATGCCTTTCAGGGACCACCACATGTCTTCATAGCCCTTGGCTGATTCACTCCATCCTCTCCCATGCACGGTCCATGACAGCTTCTGCAAGGCTGTAGTGCCTTTCTTTTCATAGATCTGCACTGAAACAAGTTTCCACTTTGTTGTGTCACTTTGTAGAGATGCAGTCAAATGGTTTGTATTATTTTTACTTGGGAAGTCTCATTTAATAGTGACAGTGCTGCTCACTTATGACAGAAGGACATAGTTTTGTATTTTTGCCCTATGATGCCGATATGATGCTGTCCTCTAGATACCATGAAATGTATGCATATCCTAAGGCAATTATTTGAGATAGTTATTCCTTGGCTGGTGATTATCACAAACAGTAAAGTTACTGTTGACTACCTGTTCACAAGGTTGCACACTGCAAAACAGGCTACTCGGGTACCTGATGAAAGGCCTTCACCGTAGCACCTGCTCTTGCTGTGATCCATCAGAGCCCAAATCTGATTTTCAGATTCTATCAAAGGCATCCCTTGTTGCTCAGTTGTTTAGGCTTGAGCCACATTCCAGCTGAAGAAAGGTGGGCAGGAGTCTTTTGGCCTATCCTCCTTTAAAACCTTGGTTTTGTTTGTGGCCATCTTCAGGAACAGAACTGCTGACCACTGTAACAAATATGGTTGTGTTTATAAGTGTCCATAATTGCAGTGTTGCATCATCTCCATGGTTATTCTAAAAATTCTCTTTGTGACTTTACATTATTAATAAGGTGTCTACAGAATTGTCTAGAAAAAAATCCTTGTGTTGATCTTGATTGCGACTTTTATAATTTCCTGTCATAATTGGACCAAGTCCTCAGCTGGAATAAACTGATGTCACTTTTATTCTGCTATTTCTTTTCATGTTATTGACACTATTGTCACCAGCTGTCACGATAAGATATCCAAAGTATGTCAGTAGGGAAGAATCTCTCTTTTGAAGGACAAACTAGATAAAATGACACAAGAAATGGAGAGTATATGCTGTGTGCTGCTTGGAAGCATGCTATAATGAGCTGGAAACTCAAGACTGTGATCACAAATACGCTGTATGAGGCATGGGTGAATTTAAATGGTTGCTAACTATAACTCTACAACTAAACTAGCACTGAAAGACAGATTGTATGTGAATTTGTTAAAATGCAGATACACAATGCTACAGATTAGAACAGGAAAATTTTCTTTGATGCTTTCCTTCTACAGACTTCAAAGTGTGTCGCCAAGGCTAGTATCCCTGTTGCCATTTTAAAAATAGGAAAAGAGAAACACAGAGGAGGGGAGTGCCAGGGTCCCTCAGCCACACAACGGCAGAGCCACAAGGAGAATTTAGGCCTCCTGAATCACCCTGCAGTGTCAACAAGAGAATTTAAATAATTTGGGTACCTTTGCATAACGTTAATGAAACAGATTACCCAGTAAAGGTAATGAAACCTGGTTTTGAATAGATTTAGCTTGGTGTGCCATGAAAATCATGGGTTGAGAAATAGTTCTGTGGTATCCAAGGGAACTTATTTGTATGGACTAACACACACAAATCCTATTAGCACAAGAGTTACTTAAGCACATCCTCCCAAATTAATATTAGACTTTGCTCGCTGCGCACATTCAGCAGTGCAGTGGCAAGGCGAGCCACATTACTGTCATTCTGAAGTCATATCCTAATCATAGAGCAAGTACATCAGTGCCACTCCAGAGGCAGAGCAAAGCCCTCTAATAGCGAAAGCAGAATGAGGTCATGTGTGGCCCGCTGACTTTATTGCAAGTGGCAAGACAAAGGTGCCCCACGTACTTCCGAGGTAATAACTTTAAGGACGCAATTGGCCAAGAAATATTATCAGTCTTTGAATGCTGTAAAAGGTACTAATGTATTAATTGCTGTTTGAATAGTATTTTGTACTACACACTGTGTCAAAGGACTGGGAATCTAAAGCTGTTTCTGCTAATTAAAAAAGCTACAAAGGTACAATATCTTTGCCCTAATGTTAACCTGGATTGTTCTTGTGCACATGAACCTTAAAATACGTCCTATGGGTATACGGTCCTTCATGTCACACATCTCTCTCTCTTGTTTAGGGTAGGGCACACAGGCCTGATCTCCTCCTGTCTGTGGGCAGCAAAATTGACTTACAGCTTTATGGCACATAGATTTCACCCTTTTTAACCAGAGTGAAACATTAGCCTTTATTTCTCTGAATGCTAACCTAGAGCACGCCCTGACACAGAGATCTTAGGGAAAGAGAGAGAAATGTAGGAAACTGATGCTTTTTCTTTATAGCCATAGAAAGATGAGCTGTGTCAGATATTCCTGGTCTCTATACATGTTGATAGGCAAGAAGCAGAAGAACAGGGAGACAACCTGAGCAGGAGTGGTTACCTTATAATATTTCATGGTGTTTGAGGGCCTGAGTATTTTTATCCTTGAGACACCACGCATGTCTCTCATGCAACTAAAATTCACCATTGCAGATTTCAAACCTGTGTGATTTTTATTGAAGTTTACTTTGAAATGTAAATGTATAACCTATTTAAATTTGACGTTTTTGGTTATTCTTTAAACAAGTTTTATAAGTTGGATGCCATTCAACACTTGACTGTGTTCCGAAACCAACAATGAAGTTGCCCTATCCATCTTAGCCTTGTAATGGATAGATAGAACATATTAAGAGTTATCACCTCAAAGGCAGATCAAAGCCTACTTCCTTTAATATTGACTTTCTTTAAAAGGACCTAAATATAACCCACTAGCTAAATAATTCAATTTTGGGAGGGGGGGAGGAACTAAGTGCATGTTTATACAACAGACCACAATAACTCCACAGTTTTATGATTTGTTGGAGAGGAAGAAATCCTTCTCACATTTTCTGTTTAAGGAAATGTTACTCTTAGACTAAATGAGCCCAAACCTGTCAGCCATCCAAATGGACTCTTCACTGACATAAGTGGCAAACACTTGCATGGATCACTGACAGGAACAGCTCAGCTCAAGGAATAGAAACAATGAGCTAATCTGAATAAATGGTCCATTTTCAGATGTTTCACAATGTCGTGCAGGGTGGGTTTTACATTTCCTACTTGACTCACTCTGTTTGATTATCAAAGGTGTTGAAAGACCGGTAACTCACATGGGCCTTTCAAATGTAGTTGTCTTGTTCTCTTTCTGTTCTTTCCTTAAATATCTCTAAGTTTTGGAAAACACATATATCAGCATGCACACATGTGATAAAATATATGTTCGGTTAATGCCAGGAGTTCTCGGGAGTTCCAGAGCAGAGTAGCAATGCTGTATCTCTGCATTTCATGAGAATGCAAGGAATGAGGTACTAGGGCCGTATCCTGCCATTTGTCCATATATGACTAAACAATGCCTGGAGCCAGTCCAGTCCAGGGGGTTTCTCAATAAGCTAGAAGCCAGGCACAGCTGCTGTACGACTGCTCAGGGTTCTTCTAGCTTCTGTCCTCAGTCACTTCTTCTGTTCTCATGAAACATCTGTGGTTGATATCATGCTAAACATTGTTTGCCTGATTTTCTGGGGTTTTTTAATCCTACATTTTAGATGGAGGTGAGGCCAAAAGACCTCGAGGCTGGAAAGCACAGACCCCAACTTCAACTTCTGGATGTGGAATGTCATACTGTGAGTGATTAGCTTTCAATGATGGCTCTAAAAATGGCTACACCTGTATTTAGAAAAGACTTTTCCTCACTCTGTATTTTAAGTGCTGTGGAATCAACAAACATTGAGTAAGCTCCACTACTATGTGTTTTGCAGTACAAGGCTATGAGAGTTTTAACCTCAACTCTGTTTCCTCAGGTATTTGTGTTTGTCATTATTACTGCTGTTTTAGTTAAGAATTTCAAAGTATTCTGTACTGTTGCAATACCTGAAAAAAATGGAAGCTGGAAATGGGATCTTCTGCCTGTTGATTGGAACAGTTTTTGTAAATGCACTGACATCTCAAACCAGAACACACCCATTCTTTCTGGTGGGAGAGAGGGCACTAGGTATAGTTGCTAGAGAATAATTATTTTATGTGGTGGAAATCTCTTATTGAGACAGCTTGCTGGACCTTAGTCCCAACAGGTACAAACATCAGGCCAGTATCACTAGTGAGGTGCCTGCACCCCAGAAGTGTAATTCTAACCCTGCTCACCATTCGGTCTCTGACCACTACCTTTAACGAGGATCGTACAACTTTTTCTCATCCATAAGTACATGAATAAGGCTGCTGTCCTGTGCACACAAATGGAAAATCTTTCAGAAGGACTTGTGAGAGCAGGATGCTGAAATACTGTTGTGGAAACTAACACATGTGGAAGCGCTTTCCTGAACCACAGCAAGGGCCATGGTGGGTACCCTGCTAGGAGGAAGCACAGATGTCAGTCATGTTGGTAACAACAGCCACAGCATCCAGGTGAACGCACTCAAGGCTATGGTCTTACTCTGGATGGCACAAGCTAAGTCTGTGAGCTAGCTGGTCTTTCCCAGCACCAACAGCTGTGCCCCCCGACACTCCCTGTGCCCCCCACCTTGGTGTCATGCAGGTGAGAGCCGGTCAGTAGTGAGCAGAGAGGCAACATACCCACTTTCAGCTCCTTCCCGAAGACGGTCCTCTCTCCCAGGGCAGAGCAGTTCCAGCGCCCATTGCGAAACTGGAACTGGCACTCGTTGATGCCCATCTGGGACCCTTCCCCGATGACGATAATAGCGTCAGGCCTGCTCTGGCAGATCGCCCGCTGACGAGGGGCAAGACCCGGGATTTTGTTACAGATGATGCTGGCTCCCAGAGCCACCACTGAGGCAAAACCCCTGCAATGACAAGACACCAGGGGGGGCTGAGGAAAGGCTCATTGCGGAGGTGGACACAACACCCTGCCACCTTCCCACACTGCAGGACCCAGCTTTGGCAGGTGCCCTCGGAAAGCACCCGCCTTGCCCCCCTGGTGCTTCCCTCTCCCTCTCTCCATAACCAAAGCAGAGATAAGGAGCACGTGGGCTCCTGCCAAAACGGGACCCAACTTCCTCATTTGTAAATTAAAGCGCATGCAGCGGCGTTGCGTGCCCAGGCCATGCACACGCAACGGGGCTGGGAGGGTTTTCCCTCTCCTGTTGAACAGTTAGAGGGAGGGAAGGAGGACAACCCACGCTCTCTGCTCCCTGGCTGCGCCGCCTCCCCTCGCAGCCGGGCGCACCTGGACGGGCAGCGCCGTGACGGCTCGGGCCGAGCCAGGGATGCTGCAAGGCCGGAGAGCTGCTACCCCCCCCGTTCCCCTCTCGGTGCGGGCGGCGGCGTCCCGAGGGATTTCCGTGTGGGGAAGCGGAGGCCCGCCCCGAGCTGCAGGCGGCGGCAGGTAGCTGCGGGAGCCGGGCGAGGGCCGCCGCGGCACCCCGCGCCGGAGACCGCAGGCTGGGGCGGAGAAGGGCCGGCTGCCCCGGGGGGTTCCCCTGGGTCCCCCCCGGCGGCAGGGTCCGCCGCCCGGCCCCTCGCGGCTCTGGACATCGGCTGGGGCCGCCACCTCGCCGCGCTGGAGGCTGCGCCCCCGAGGGTCGCTCAAAGGTGTGGGGGCTCTACCTGTCTTTTAAGAAATAGTCGTGATCACCACCATCATCATTTTTTCTTTGAGACTTCCCGAGTTAAATAGTAACAGGTCTGGGCAGGTTAGGCTGAAAGCAAGAGAGCGCGCAATCGTTATAAAAGAAAGAAAGAAAGAAAAAAGTTACTTACCCGATCTTGATATACACAATCCCCAGGCTCAGGAAGATGTGGAAGATCCAGCGCCTTGTTTTCCTGTTCATATTCCTTGCTTGCCGTGTCTCAGACCCACATGCGAAACGATGCCTGCCGCGCTGCTGGCCCGGCGCCGTTTCTGGCGGTGCAGCTGCGGGTCAGGGCAGCGCGGCCGAGAGGGGCAGCCCCCGCCGCGCCCCGATGCGCGCTGGCGAGCCCCCGCAGGCACTCACCATGTCCCTCTCCCGGGGCTCTCCGCTCTGGCTGGCCGTCTGCCTCTACCCCTCTCGCTCTCTTTTCCCTCGATCACGGATTTGTATGCCTGTCACACGTAGCGCTTTATTGCTGGCAATGTATGGGCTGCGGGATCCTCCTGAGCGCCAGCAGCTCCGGGCGCTCCCCCCAGGTTCAATGTTAACTATCTCCCTCTCTTCCCCCCCCCCCCCCCTTTTTTTTTTCCCTCCCTTTCTCTCTTCTTCAGCTACTTGGGCGTGTTCTCCAAAGGAGGGAGTTGTCCAGCCGGGGGGGAAGAAAGGCGGGGAAGGTGGGAAGAAGGGCAACAAGAAATGGCAGACAGATCACCTGCCTGCAAGAAAGCTCACAGCGATCCTCCTCGGGCAGCAAACGCGGCTCCTCCTGCGGGCACGGCCCGGGGGAAAGCGGCAGGGGCTCCAGAGGGTGTCACCGGGGGGTGCCCCCGGGGCTGGCCCCGGCCCGCCGGGCGGCATGGGGCCACCGCGCTCGGCCCACAGCCCGCGCTGCTCCGCGCCGGCCGGCACCGGGGAGGGGGCTGAAGTTTTTACTCCGCGATAGCCGCCCGTTCGCGGGGGCTACCGAGCACCTGGGGCTGGTTTTATGCGTTTGCCCCGGCCCCAACGCTCCTCCCCTCGCTCTGCCTCCCCGCGTGTAACGTGCTGCTCCTCTCCCTCCCGGTTTCCGAGCCGAGACGAACCGGCGCGGCGGGGTGAGCCCCGGGCAGCCCGCAGCATCCCCGGCGGCCCGCCGGGGAGCGCCGCTTTGTCCCGCACCGAGGCGGGTTAGGTGGTACCGGCAGGTGCGGAGGGGCGGCCGTCCCACAGCCACCAGCGGGCAAAGAAAAAGCCCTGTGTTGCCTAAAAGCCCCGCCTGTGTACCTGCGGTGCCCTCTCCACTTATTTTGCGATCGATCCTTCTAATGACAGAGACAGGGACACTTGGCCGCTCGCAGCCGGGCGTCCCGCCGGGCCCTGCGTGGCAGTGGGCTCACATCAGCTGCCTGTAGGACTTGGCCGCGCCGGGTCCGACTCCACGGAGGAAGCAGGCGGCTGCGGCTGCCGGGGCGCTCGGCAGAGCCGCCTCCCTGCCGCGGGGGGGGCGGCCGGGCCGAGAGGAGTATCCCGGCTCCTCGTTGCGGGAATTTACACGGATATGGTGACTATTTTATTATCCACTTGAAATATTTCAAACAGGGAGGTTACCTAAATGATAACAGGGGTGTGGTGCGGGAATTGTTCTGCCGATAGTGTTTTTCTGAAAACAAAACAAAACAAAAGCCCAGTGAAAGGCCCTCAGGATCCCTCCTAGGAAGCCGGTTTGAAGCCCCTCTCGCGGGGCAGCGAGCGGAGCGGAGCGGTGGCCCGACCCCGCCGGTGCGCCCGCACGGCCCCGCCGCTCCCCCGAACCGCCCCAGAAGGGGGATCCGAGCGGGGGTGGCAGCCAGCCCTGGCGGGGGGTGGGCGGCAGCCCTGCCAAGTCCGTCCCTGCTGAGTGCCCGAGGCAGGGAGGGGGCTACCCCCTCTCTCCATCGCTCGGTGTTTCCCGGTGCAGCAGATGCTTTCACATCACGTTTACGCCCGGCAGCCTCCCACCGCGGGCCGGGCCGTCCTTCCCACGGGCAGCCGGCGCCAGCGGCCGGCCGGCCCCAGGTCCTGTGCGGAGAACGAAACGAAATTCGGGGTGTTGGTGGTGCGAAGCAGCCCCCCCGGCAGGGCCCGTCCCGCCGCCGCCGCCGCCGCCGCCGCCGCCGCCCGCAAACTCTTTGTCAGGGCGCCACCTGGCGGGCGCGGCGGGGGCAGCAAGCGCGGCCGCGCGCGAGCGGGCAGAGCCGGCAGCGGCGGGCAGCCCGCGGCACGCGCAGGGCGTTCAGGGGCAGCGGGAGTGGTGGAGGGAGCAGGGAGGAGCAGCCTCGGGTGGAATAAAGCGGGCGCCTGGCCCTGGAGCGCACCCAGCACCAGGCACAAGCCGGTGAGTGGGCCAGAGCGCGCAACCTCTGTGCGTGAATATAAGGCAGCACATATTCATGAGAAGTAAATTCAAGGTTTAGGGCATATCCTCTTCGGGTGGGAGGGAAACCCCCCAGAAAGGGAAAGTGCCACTAAGAGATAGGCAGAAAGGCATTATTCCAGTTTGCATTTGTCTATCATCTCCTTAGATCAGCAAGGAACATACTGTGTTGATGCTAACAGTGAGCCCAGCCCCAGACATGGTGCTATAACAGGCGCCCCGCACTGTGCGCTGGCACCACTGCCAGCTGCATGTGTGGGGAAGTATTTGGGACAGGGGTGTGACAACAAGAGGATTTTGGAGAACTGGCATACGCTGCACACAACACACTCCTGCAGCAAATACATACAGAGATGTTCACCTAGCTCTTGTGAGTTATGTAGGCCAGCAGTTTAGGCAAGGCGGGAGGGTTCTGCATGAAGCAGCAGTATAACATAAGTTTCATCATTTCTGCAAGGAAAAATGGATGTGCTCAGCACACTGTCCCCTTTGCACATCAGGCAGAAGTTTCCCAAGTGTCAGAACATTCCCATCATTGCAGCCAGCCACCAAAACATGTATTTTGCCTGTGTGGATTTATGAATGAAGGTTTTTATTTTTTGCTCTGTATATAGCTCCGTACAATGATGTCCTGATCCACCACTTGGGCTCCTAAGAGCTAGGACAATCCAAAACAACCACCAAAATACTGCAGGTGAGCGTTAGAGCTGCTGGTGAAAAGGACTCAGGGACACATGGTGGAGGTGGGGTTTGTTGCTTTTTTTGTTGCTCTTAGTACAATTAGTCATGTTGGTTCAATAGTCCTTGAGCAGAAATGGGCACAAACAGTCTCAGGAGTCTCATCCTGAAACTAAACCTTCTTTCCAAAGAACAAGCCTACCCCCAAAGCAAACCTCTAAACACTAAAGCAACTGGGAGGTCATTTTAAATTTGCTTCAGAGCTTCAGTCCACATTCCCTGCTATAGTGATCTGGCACGTAAAACATGGTCCAGGAGCCCTTTAGGCTTTATTTTTTGCTTTTTTTTCTATTTCTGATGCTGAAGTTGGAGATGTTTTGTGCAAATCAACCTCAGCAAGTCAGCTGTTTAACACAGCACAGGAGTATGGGATAGGTCAAGGCTGAGCAAATTGTTGTCTTAGGGTTCAGTAAGAGCAGAGAAAGGCAAAGCCTCCTCAGAAGATGAAGATAAATAATTTACTGGACTAATCAATGACTTTCTCTTACTCTGTTTGTTCCTAAAATAATTGTGACCTCGATACATGTGAGTGTGTGTGCATGTGTGCGTGTGCATGTGAAGCATACATAAAATAACATTCCTGTGCAGATTACAGAAGGGTAGTTTGTCTCATTTGGCAAAGTTTCTCAAATGTTTTAATCACGGATTAAATTGTTGCAAACCTTAAATGGTCCTTCCAACCATGTGGTGTTTCCAGTGGTCTATGGTAACTAATCTTTACCTACCACCTGTTTCACAGTGCATATATATCCAGCTTCCTTTTTTTACTTTATATCTTTATATTTATTACTTTCTAATCTCTGCATAATAAAATCAGTATGAGGCATTATGATAAATTATTCTATTTCTCTCAACAGAGTACAGTAATAATTTATAGGCAAATTGGTAAATTAACACAAAACTTGGAATAACGATTAGTAATTAATGACAGAAAAGTAGGAATCAGGAAATTGCCTGCGGCAATAGAAATGAACTTGAAACCATGTTCTTAAAAGGGTTAAAAAGAAATCTCAAAGCTCCCAGTTCACAAGAAGATGTCTGCAGATGAAAATCCAGGTCTCTCGATTCTTCGCTTGGAAGAAATCTGCAGTCTCTTTGCAGGAACTTATGAGGCAGCTTTTGCTACTCCATGAAGCGCAGTTGTCTGCGTCATCAGAAAGTGGCAGGCCTGTTCCAGACACCTTCGTTTGACTCTACGAGAGAGTGCAAGGCAGCTAGGAGAGTCAGGCTCACCCTGTTTCTGGGGAATGCACCCCAGTGTGCGATCAGCAGCCCTTCGAGCAGACTTCGGGCAGCCTGGCCGGACAAGGATGCGGCTCTTGCCAGGTGCGGGCTGGCAGACAGACTGGGATGCCCAGCCAGGCTTTCATGGCAGAGCTCCAAGGAGTGAAGGAGGTCAGACCAAGGCAAAGGGTCTCTGCAGGCCTGAAATTGCAGGTCCTATGTACAGGTCTTGAATGTCTATCCTGGGAGAAAGCAGTCCCTCCACCTCACCACCCAACCTGTAGGCAAGCAGACACTGTATTTCACCCACAGTGGAAGAGGAGAAACCTTGAGAGACTGTTTCATCTATGGCAGAAGGAGGGTTGGTGCATGGCAGTTTCTGACTTGTAGCCCGCCCTGAGCCATGGGCATCGCCTGTATCTCCTGAGGTGCTTGCTGTTATGAGGAAACATACCCTCAAGCAGAGCAAATAGTTTTACTCCAGATATGATCTGTTCACTCTCACCTTTTACTACCCATTTCTTTATTTAGAAGCAGCAACTTTCTTCTGAACAAAGACTAGGCCCAAGCTACACCCTTGAGCCATCCATCACTTGTTGCCACAATGGTGTTTCTATTGTTAATTGTTTGTCAGGGTTGCTTTTTGGGGTTAGACAATGCAATGATATAGTACACTAGATAATCAGCTCTGAAAATGCATTCTCAAAATAAATTAGATCAAAAAAAGAAGCTTGAGAAGTCTGTTGGTCTTGATACAATCCTTCTGGTCTCCCTCACAAAACCACAACTGGATCCAATAGTTCCCTCTAGTTAAAAAAGCTTCACTGGTGCTCCTAGTATCTGCACCGACATGGGTTAGCAAAGCTAAGTAAGGAAGTTTGCACAATGCCTGTCTGCTCAGTGTGTGGTTCTGGTCAAGATTATTAATGTCTCATTTTTCATAAACATAAAGAAATACAAGAAATATACCCATGTAAAATGAAAAAGAAAGGTTGTCTGTCTGGTTTTTTGGTTTTTTTTTTTTAAGTTGGCCTCTGATAACATGAATTCACAAGGGAGAATGTGGTTAAAAGCCCATTTTGTAACTAGATCCTAGATGCACATACCATCAATATTCCAACTCTGGCTCCCTTTTATCAGGCTAATCATAGCTGCACTGTTTTGTTGTCAAAACATCTCCTGTAGAAGTCAGACTAGGGAGTTCTTTCAGTAGCAAAAACATGAGGTTAGTATACCAATGTTCCCTGTGTTAATAATCTCCTAAAAGGGTGTTTAAAAAAAATGCAATAAATAAATAAATAAATAACATTCGCAAAGCAAGTTAATTTCCTGGGCTCTTCTTGGCCCACTCCTACAATATGTCATATCATCAGCAACCACAGTAATTTCTCAGTTTACAGATGTATTCATAGGACTGCAAAATGAGCAATAAATAGCCTACTGCAGAGTGGCAGCTTTCTCTCTGCAAGGAGTTATAAGGAGCTGCGGCAGGTCAGGAACAGTGAGAGCTGCCTTCCCTGCCTGGCAGGGCTGACTGCACCACCAGACCGGGACAGATTTCCAGACTAAGTCTTGTCTGGTTTTGAACACTTGTGGCAATATAAAGGTGACACATGCCTTGCTGCGATCAATTGCCTTGTGATCGATTAACTTGGTAATGTCAACAGGTGTCTGGCAAGCTCAGGACAGGGATCTGAGAAACCCAGAGGAGGTTTACACCCTTTCAGAGGGAAGCAGATCCCCAGGTCTCATTGAGGTGTGCTCCAGGTAGGGCCTGTCCAAGCCAGGCAGATGGTGACCTCAGCAGTTAATGCAAACCAGCGGGCAAAAGGAATTTAGGCAAGCACATGTACCTGGGATCTAATTACCTGCAGCTTCATCTAATTAGTAACTGATGGGCTCAGAGTGTTATATGAGCTAGATGAGGAGAGAGATGGGTGACTAGAAGTCAGTAGATTTGGGGTAAGGAAAGAGTTGTTCTGTTTTGCTGGCTATTCAGTGACTTGGAAGATGCAGTTATTTTATGCCAATTTGGTGCAGAGCTGTATCTGTGTGTGAGTACCCAGGCAGGTATTCCTCTGCTGTAGCCTCTAATGTGTCTCTTGGCTTTTAGAGCTGGATGCAGCCTGAGGAGCTCCTGAAAACAAGATCTGTGAGTCCAGGGTTTCTCTGGGTTTGGGTTTGCTCAGACTTTTTAATCTAAGTACAGATGAAGGAATACTTTACATTAAAGCTGAAGTAATGGGTTGATAAAGCTGCTCTAAGCCTGAAATGGTGAGCTCCATCCAGCCCTGTTTCTGGGGCAAACTGGTAGGTTTTGGGTCTTGGAGCTGAGGAAGTCTCCTTATGTGAAGATGTGAACATTTATTCTATTGAGTGTTAAAAAAAAGACAGGCAGGAGAACTTGGAGGTTGTTCATGTGGTCTCTTGAAAATGCCTTGATCTTTTTTCTGTGCTATCTTGAGGACTAGGTAACTTGCTGTTGCTGCACTCTGAGTGGTTTCCCATGCTCCTGTAGGCACATGCATGCACATACCAGGCCTGGTGTTGGGGCTGTATTCCAAAACGTGATTGGGCTTAACCCTGCCTATGGCTGCAGCTTGTGCCTTCCTGGGTGCCATCTTGACTACTTGGAGTTTGGACCCTGCACTTGCTACACATACCGGAGAAGGAGCTAATGATTAATATACATGAAGTAAATTGTTCTCTCAAACATCAGTAGCCGAATCAGAGAAATAAACCTCTCAGTCCTTTTGAGCTAAGTACATGAATCCCCCTGGTCTGCATCTCCTATTCCCTCAAGCAATGTGTAAGTGTCACTGGGTGCCCATTACACATCACATAAAGACCTCCAGTTCTACAATGGCTCAACTACCCAATCTCCCATAGCATTCTCCTTAGAAAGCTGGCAGCTCATGGCTCGGATGGGTGTACTCTTCACTGGGTAAAAAACTGGTTGGGTTGCCAAGCCCAGAGAGTAGTGGTGAATGGAGTTAAATCCAGTTGGTGACCGGTCATGATCGGTGTTCCCCAGGGCTCTGTTTTGGGGCCAGTCTTGTTCCATATCTTTATCAACGATCTGCATGAGGGGATTGAGTGTGCCCTCAGTAAGTTTGCAGATGACACCAAACTGGGTGGGAGTGTCGATCTGCTGGAGGGTAGGATGGCCCTGCAGAGGGACCTGGACAGGCTGGATTGATGGGCTGAGGCCAATTGTATGAGGTTTAACAAGGCCAAGTGCCGGGTCATGCACTTGGGTCACAACAACTCCATGCAATGCTACAGGCTTGGGGAAGAGTGGCTGGAAAGCTGCCTGGCCGAAAAGGACCTGGGGGTGTTGGTATACAGCCGGCTGAACATGAGCCAGCAGTGTGCCCAGGTGGCCAAGAAGGCCAACAGCATCCTGGCTTGTATCAGGAATAATGTGGCCAGCAGGAGCAGGGAGGTGATTGTTCCCCTGTACTCGGCGCTGGTGAGGCTACACCTGGAATACTGTGTCCAGTTTTGGGCCCCTCAATACAAGACAGACATTGAGGTGCTGGAGCGAGTTCAGAGAAGGGCAACAAAGCTGGTGAAGGGTCTAGAGAACAGGCCTTATGAGGAGTGGCTGAGGGAACTGGGATTGTTTAGCTTAGAGAAGAGGAGGCTGAGGGGAGACCTTATTGCTCTCTACAACTACCTGAAAGGAGGTTGTAGTGAGGTGGGTGTTGGTCTCTTCTCCCATGTAGTTAGCGATAGGACGAGAGGAAATGGGCTCAAGCTGCGCCAGGGGAGGTTTAGATTGGATATTAGGAAAAATTTCTTCACAGAAACAGTGGTCAAGAATTGGAACAGGCTGCCCAGAGAGGTGGTGGAGTCACCATCCCTGGAAGTGTTCAAAAAAACGTGTAGATGTGGCACTTTGGGACATGGTTTAGTGGGCATGGTGGTGTTGGGCTGATGCTTGGACTGATGATCTTAGAGGTCCTTTCCAATCTTAATGATTCCTCATTTTTACTTGCATTATAAATAATCCAGCCATCAAGCCAGGAAACATGAAATTGCTACTCTACCCTTAACTGGTTTAGTGGTGGGCTTGGTAATGTTAGGTTAATGGTTGGACTGGATGATCTTAAAGGTCTTTTTGAACTTAAACAATTCTATGATTCTAAGTTAGGGTTTGGGTTTTTTTTTTTCCTCTTTTTACCTTTTGTCCCCTGAAAGGTATAAACACAGCTATTTGTTCACAGGGATGCTGCTCATCCAGGCACTATCCTCTTTTTTTCCTGCACAGTTTCTTCTGGAGACTTTTCTGATTCTACCCCATAACAAGTTACTCATGACAAACACACTGGGGAATATGTTGCATTTGCAAAAAATAATATTCCTCAGTTATCACAACATGCACTTAGGCAAATACTATTTTTGCCTTTTTTTTTTTAAAAAAAAAAGTCTGACACTTCCTTTACACATTTATTAATGGACACAGAGGTGAAAAGATGAACTGTCAAAGCAGATTATTTGTTGCCAGAGAAAGGTCTTAAACAGCATGGATTTGATCCAGCAAATATGACAGAGTCTTCGAGGCAATGTAAGGACCAGAGATCTACAGATGCTGTTAAAAGGAAGGTATTTCTAAAACTATCAGATTCTTTCCAAGTCTACAGAGAGATGGAGTAGCAATAGCATGCATGGACAGGAGAGAGCTGGGTTGCAAAACTGGATGTCAGATATGCATCTTTGCTGGCCGTGGCCAGCTGGTGTTGACTATAGGAGTCCTTCTGGTGTATCTTTTGGTGACAAAACCTGCTGGATACTAGTGATTTGCCACAGAATATGCTGAACTCTGACAGTTGCTTACAAGCACCAGGGCAGTGAGTGAGGAGAAAGATGAAGCAGAGCTGTGCTTGACACCAGTCACTGCAAAAAGTAACATGAGCTCTTTGTTGGACAAATTGACTGTGAGCACGGTGATGTGCAATCAGATAGCATGTGTGGCTGGGTGGAGAACAGCAGTGTAGACAACAAGGGTGTTGTCTATTCCCTGAATGTGTGCAGGGCGGAGTCACAAAATTGTGTATGGGAAGGGGTAACAAATAGCGTGAGGAAATCATGTGGAGATCAGGGGAAGCAAGCTCATGTTCATAGCAGGAAGGAGAGAAAGGGTGGAGAAAGTGGAATGATGGGGAGGAAGGCACAGAAAGACACAGGTCTACTTTTTGTTCTGATGAAGATTGATGTTGGACTAACACATATTTACAAATCTAACAATCAGCAGAAGACATTTTGACACTATTACTACTATTGACAAGATTAATTTCACTATAATTATAGCTATAGTTAAAACAACAGAACTCAAAACCTGTCTTTTTCCAAAATGAAGCTTCCCTTTTTTTCTCTATTCAAAGATTTGAGATGCACTTTTACAAGGCTGATGTCAAGGTGTCACTAGAAACACACGAGGCCATGGTGATATCATGGTGTGAGAGAGAGCTATGAGCAAGGCACATAAACTTTATGAAATATTGTAACACTTTTCCCTTCCATTTTAGCCATTGCCTAAAATGTAACCATAAAACTGGTCTTAAAATAGCACTGCAGGTTAAAAAAAAATACTGAACTAGATTTTGTTTTCCATCCAAGTTTGTTCAAACAGCCTTTGCTAATAGGAGAGCTTTGGGGGAATTCTGTGAACCCTAAGAAAGGGTATTGTATTGCAGATATCAGGACTCTTATCAATAATCTCTTATCTCCCTACAAAGCCAGGAACTTTTCCCTATCTAGCTACACAGAGATACATTTTATGTCAAGATGCAAGGCAAAATAGGCTTCCATTCAATATTTAGTTTAAAATTATGTAAACAATATTAACTGATCTGTCAAAAATGCGTTAATGGAAAATGTCTAACTAAGCTAATTCATTTTTTTTTGGAAAGGTTGCTTGCACAGACACTTAAAGCACATCTGTTAACCACGGGCCTGGTAATGTCTTCAGAATGATCCCCACAGCCCTCCAGTTATACATTTCCAAACAGTAACTGTGGAGTAAATAAATTAAAGGTATTAAAACATATAATTGTAAACTGTTGAGGGTATAATGATATAGAAGACAACATGATAGAGTCCTAGTATGTACTTTGTACAGTTGAGAAGAAGTAACATGGAGGCAAATCAGTACCAGGCCACAAGGGCTAAGGGTTGTCTGGGGTGGGAGGTTTGGGCCAGGGTTTGGGTGGTCGTGGGTTGTTCTGGCCTCAATGATTTCAGCAGAGCTTGCTGGCTTAAGCCAGATGAACTCAGATGACTCAGTATGAGGAAACTCAAGTTTCTTTCTGTTGCCTTAGCAACACTGCCTTGCCCTCTTGCTGCAGCTCCTGTGCAGCCATTCAGATGTCACTGAGACCAGAGCTAGAGGTGGGGTCACCTCTCTGATGGCCAGGTGGGGACACTCAGCAGCTTAATTATTGGTTCTAGGGTCCATCTGCCCAAACTGCTAATTTTTCTAGTAAGCTTCATGTGTTGGTCCAGGACTGTCATATAGTCACAGAGGATAAGCAAAATATTTGGTGTCTGCTCTCTGAGCTAGGAGTGGCTTCCAGACATAAGCTTTAACTTGCGGTTCAGGTTAAAATGGCTTTCCAGCTTGTGTTCTCACTGGTCTGGTTCAAGTGAGTGCTCTCATCAGTAAGGGTGTTTACCGTGCTGCTCATCAGAAGGGAAAGCCTGAAAAGACACAAATGAATTCAGCATTTACTGGAGTATTTCTGGGAAGTATCTGGGAGCCATGGCCAGGGGGCATGTAAGTGCATACACAAACTCTTTAGACATCTCAGAAGTATATGCTCTTGTGAAATTATTTCCTCGTGGACCAGAGAGTAAGGGCCATTTGAAAGGTGTCAGCATTGTGCTCAAACCAAGCAGAGGTCACAGCCTGAAAGGTTCCCTGGGAGGATTTATACATTTGAAAAAGGGTGAAGACGACTGATAATTCCATCTACCACAGATCACTGTGCTTTGCACGCCAGGGCCTCTTCATAGTGATATAGACCTATTTATTCATCAGGTTGCCTTTCTGCAGAATCACCTACAAATGCAGAAGAAAAAGGGTCCCATCCTCGAAAAAAGTTATTATGTAAGTAGAAGATGAGGGTGGAAGACAGTAAAAAGGAAGCCATGCTGTCAGTATGGTGAGCAGCTGCTGTGGCTGTAGGAGAAGAGTGAAGTGCTTTTGCAAGTATTCATAGGGAGCTCTAAGTGGGAATTCAGCACCCAGAAAAAAGACACTTCCTTGGCAATGTGATAGTGAGGGATAAAGACCATTGTAGTGGACCAGCCATAGAGCAGGTTCTTGTTAGTGAATGAAAATATGTCATGAAGGGCCTTGAAAGCAAAGTCAAGAGACTTATGCTTGATGCTAAAGAGGAGGTATCAGAAGAGGGTTGCAAAAGGGGTAGTGTATGTCAAAATGCCAGTGAGGAAACTAACTCTGCTGCAGAGCATTGGATTGCTGTGAGCAAAGTAAGAGTAGACTGGCAGTCTAATCAAGATGTCATATGGTGAGAGTTCAACCAAGGGGATCGTTGGGAAAGGCTGTCAGTCCTTAAGACCCTATGCAGAAAAACTTCAAGGGAATTAAACCTCATTTGCAGGAGAGGATTCGTAAACTGGGCATCAGAGAGAGGTTGGAGGCCATGATATGTTGTGAGGTGACTGACACGTACTCATACTGTCAGTAATGGAGGAAAGTGGGGTTATATGGAGGCATGGGCAGGAGCTTGGCTTTAGCCAGGAAGAGCCTGAGTTAAAAGTAAATCCAAATAAGAGGTGACCTTAAAGAAAGGTACTAATACTTTTTATCTGGATAGAAGGGACGAGTCTGGAGTTGAGCAGTAAAACAGGAGGTATCTCTGCAGAGGTGGTCATTGAGTTTGTACACAGAGATGAGTTTGGGGGTTTTGTTTTGTTTGGTGGGTGGGTTTTTTTCCTGGAAATGAGATGGTAGGGGGAAGAGACCAAGACCTGTTCAAGGCTTGTGAAGAAGACTCTAGCAAACATGCTGAATGAGTGATGGGAGGCAGAATATGATGGGTTCAGAATCCAGAGAACAAGATCTCAAGAAGAGTGTGGTCACCATGCTAAAAGTAAATGAAGAAGGATAGTGGAAAGAGTGACTGAAACCTTGGTAAGAAGAAGACATGAGAGACCTTGACCAGAGAAGTTTCAGTAAGATGTGAGGAGCAGAAACTGTTGGAGGAACATCAGGATACTATAAATAGCAATGAGCTATGGGCTGGAGCAGTGTCTGGAAGGGCAAGAGGAGAATCAAGGACTTTTTGGTACATTTTAAAGAAAGGAGATGCTAAAGGATGTTAGTGAAAGGGAAATCAAAGAATTCAAGGTTAAATGAGAAGGGTTATGGATAATTACAATTAAAAGGGATGAAGGAAATTGAGATGGCATGGAGATGCAGTTGGAAGGGAGAATAGACCAGTGCCCTACCACAGAGATGAGGAAAAACAGCCAGCTCATATTTCTTGGGAGAACAGAAGAAAGTGTTTGAGGAGTGAGAAGTTGCATCAGCCAGAGCTGCAGATATACTTCTTCAGATTCAGCTGGATCTTACAGCTGCTTAGTTGGAGAGGTGACAGTATGGAGAGCTAGAGAATGAATTTGCTGCTGTGTTAATAGCTTCGGGGGGGGGGGGGGGGGGGGGCGTGGAAATGTGAAATGAAGTCAGTAGGCCAGACGCCGGGATGGTAGTCTAGACTGGACTGAAATGAAGCTTGAAAGCAAATGAGCAATTTTCAAATTGAGAAAAGGACAGGGAGGAGAGGTCTGCAAACAGAGGAGGAAAGAAAAACTAATTGAATTGTCTGGATGAGCAGTGCCCAGAGGGGGAATTTGCACAGTAGAGGTGACAAAGAGCAGTGCTAGGTGAAAAAACATAGCAGATTAACCCTTTCAGAGTGACTGAAAGAGTCAAATGAGCTGCAGATCAATTGAAGGCTCGAGGGTACAGAGATGCCAGTGTAAGAAACTGGTTGGGTTGTCACGTCAGAACCCAACACCACCAAGAGTGGATGTGGGAATCTAGGAGGAGGAGAAAGAGGTTTGGATCAAGCATGGAGGAGGAGCATGTGGAAAGGCTGGGCAAGAGAAAGGGTTTGGAAGCAGCAGGAACAGGAGGAACCCCCAACCATTTGCACCGTGTCTGCTCCTGACCCAGGAAGCTTGGAGAAAGGAAGATGCATGGAAGAGGAAGAGAGCACAGGTGAGGTCCTGAGAGCTGGAGGAGCTATGGGTGCCTGAGGTGAGTGTGCAGAGCTCAGAAATAGCCAGGAGGGGAAAGAAATGCAGTGGTGGCACTGAAAAGCAAGTGGAGGTGAGGGGTTGGGGTAGCTGGGCAGAGAGAATGGTACGTCAGAAGGACAGGGGCTCGATCCAGAGCTGTCAAAGGAAGGGATGAGGAGCATGGTGGGAAGAGGATAGGCTTGGCATGGAAAATGGGTGGGCATAAGGAAGATAACAGGGCCAGACACCACTACGAACAAAGGGTGAGGTCAGAGCAATGGCTGGGTGGCAGACAAATGCATGTGCAAAAACAGAAAACAAGAGGCAGCTCCTGCCTATGGTTTCTAGGTACGGTGTTTGGCTGCCTGCAATCAGAAGTGATTGATTACAGAATTAGACTTGTGCTATTTTAGCCCTGTGACTTCAGATGCTGTAATCTAAGCCCACCATGTGCTTACCCTTGCAGCGAGGATAACCCTTTAGGCATAGGGATGATTTTGGGGGAGACATGTCGGAAAGCTTTTCCCCAAACTGTGTTTGTAATCCTGCCACTCCTCTCATCAATCATCAAGCTAATATAAAACTGGCAGTGTGCTTCCTGTTACAGTGTTGTGAATTTTCAAAGGCAAAGTGCACTATTGTTTAATAGCCAATTATTCACTGGCATTGATAAACAGGCTCTGCTTGTGATTACTGCAGCAATTACTCACTCTCCTAATTTAGACATGAGGAAAAATTAATTCAAGCTTCCAGTTGATCATTTATATCTTTGGCCTTTGTAATACACATCACAGCACACTGAAAACAACTCCACCATAAAGGAAACTGATCTGTTCAAATTGATAACGTGTTTTATTCTTGTTCTGTCACTGAGAGGCATGACTGAGTCCAAGCTGAAGGACTGTGGCTGAAGGTGTGGTTTTTTACATTTTGAGGACATAAAAATATGAAAATCATCTTGTTAAACCTTAAATTAAAAACAGAGGGGAGGGATGTCATTGTGGTCAGAAGAGACTTCCATGTGCAGCTAAACAAACAAATAAAATATTAGGAATTTTAAGTAATTTGACCTCACCTTACCCCCAGACAACCCTTCAAGTGCTGATGGACCCATCTCCAAACAACAGACATCCAAGACCTTCAGGGAAGGCTTGTGGGGAGAAATGAGAGGATGCTGGCTGTCTAGTTCAGAAAGAAGTTGTGGCAGAGGTACATAAAACTGTTAACAATTTTAGTAATGGTAAGTTGCAACCATTATATTTACTCTTTCTCATAATTCAGGAGCAGTGAGATGGAAAGGCATCCATGTAACATTGGAACAGGGAAATGCTTTTATTTTATTATTAAAGTTACTCCAGAAATTGCCTTTCTGTTGCAAAGGGCACAAAAATTTTATGGTAACTGTAAGCTCGAGTCCTCAATACCTGAGCGAAAGAGCAGCGCCTGAGGAGCAACTTCTCCTGGTTTTCTCTCCCCCTCAGCACTGTGGTTTCACTTTCCGTGGCTATCTCGGCATTTGCTGCTGGCAGCTGTTCAGCTGGTCTCTGAGAAGAACAGGAAGGGCCTTTCCTCGGCATACGCCAGCGAAAGCCTGACAGCACATTCCTTGTAAGCGCAGACTGCATGCAAGGTAGAACCTCTTCCGTGTCTGGTGAGGAACGTGCATGGGCAGATGAGGCCTCATGCACTGTATCCATCTCTCTTTGCCTCTGAAGCAGAGTATGGATTGCCTGCAGTTTTGTCTTCCGTATTCAAGTTTATTTACCCCAAATGGTGTCACTGCAGCAAGTTTTTATGTTCAGGTGCAGTACAGAGCTTGAGTGACCCCAGATGCATTTTTTCCTCCAGCTCTTGCCCTGAGAAGTGCCCACCAGTCGTCTGCGCCAGGCAGTGTTTGCAGAAGTAATGCCACCACTTTCACCAGCCCAGGAGGTGGATGGGGGTGAAGCATGGACAAGACTGTGGCAGATTTGATATTCAAAGCAGACTTGAGGGAGATAACTGGTTGAAACACTGAAAGGCAGCAAATATTGTCTCCTCTCAGAGATCAGCTCTGACTGACAACATGGTAGCTAGGAGCATTTAGCTAAGGTAGCCAAGGCCAAACACAAGGTTGGCTCATTAACAAAAATTTGAATATTGTTTCAGTTGGTAGACAGAATTAGGCCTTCCCTTTACTTTTTCCTCCTTCAGTGCAGTGAATGTTTGATTAGCAGCAGATCATTGTTACTAATGGTTTGCCTGGGTGAGTCTATCTGCCTGCCCCCCCTCAGTGTAGGGACACTGTGGCTGTGCAGTGGCTGGAGATGCTGCCATCTCTTCCCATCTCTGGTGGGAGGATATGTCCTGTCTCCCTTGCTGCCACCATGGGTCTGCCAGCTTTTGGGATGCTTGAAGCTCCTCTGAGCAGTTTAAGTGCCATGCAAACAGAGCTATCCCAACTTCTTCAGGACTAATGCTCCTATGCCTAAGTCAAGCAGCAGGGTGGGTGCACCAGCTGCCTTGGGCTGGGGCAAGAGGGAGACACTGCTCTGGGCACGTGCTATGGCCAAGAGGGGCTGCCTCCAGGGACAGGGAATAGGCATAGCACTACAGCTACTGTTAATGGGAGTTGCTGGCTACAAACCTATGTCTGCACATCACAGTTGTATTTGACATGGCCACGGGAAGTGCATACCAGAGATGCATGCAGAGACTGCAGCACCCTGAGATTCCTGGCTTTGGTGTTTGCTCCAGGTGTGGAGCAATCACAAAGCACTGACCGTTACATTATAACTGGGCTGATCAGAGGAAATAAAAGAAAACTATCATCTGGAGTTCATCTTATCTGAGACTATCATGTGCGCTCAGGAACTGTGTAATTCAGTTGCTGTGCTTAGCCAAAAGCTAAATAGTTTCTAAACTTTATTTCCTGTCTTTATAGCAACTGTCTATCCCTTTATTTATTTTCACTGAAAGCCACTGGTGTGCTAAAAATAATTTTTGGAGCAATTCTTGTGGCAGATTATACAACAATTGCAGGCTGAAGTCAGAGCAGTTGGGAAGTGAAGGATGCCTCCTTGGCTAATCTCTTCTTAGGAACTTCCATAATTTTTATTTTTATGTTGTGTCCTAAAGCATTTTCTGTTCCTCGTAGTTCAGAAGAGCTGATGGCTCACATTGTTGTTACCTTGAAAGGGCAGTTATCATGGTTAATCCACCCTCCAAGGTTTTTCCTCAGGATAATTATTGTTTCAGTGATTCATCTTGCAGACCCTGCCCTTCCTTATTCACACAAAATATCCTCCTCCCTGTAATATTTCTGGGTCAGGCTCGTGCCACACATGTGATTTCCTCTTGGGCACACAGACAAGACAAGATGGATTTAAAGGTCAGCCATCACTGGGCTGGTCAACCTCTGTGCGCCACACAGGCAGCTTCGTGTGTCACCTATAGGATGTTATCAGATGGGTGAAGGTTTGCAGGGCTGCATGGGAGCAGGGTGGTAAGGTAGAGTTCACTTGCGTTTCGCGTGGGGTGGGAAACAGTGCCTCTGTTGTTATGCTGGAAAATTTCACTGCTCCCGTCTTCAGTGGAAAACATTATCACCAGCACATCCTGGCATGTAATTTGCCTCATTTATTATTGTCTAGCATTGGCTTAATGCTTATGGTGCATTTCTAAGGTACTTAAACCACAACCCTCTTTTTCAAGGAAACATAAGTCATGGGGGACAGGGGAGGGTGAATCCTGAAAATTGTTGGCACAAATTGAGTTAAATTTTACTGAACATGAAAAATATAACCTGTGCAGTCTTTAACATGAGCTCTGCATGGCCTGGAGGCTACAGGGAAGGGATTATGCCCAACAGGCAGGATTACCACTTGGGAGACCTGGACTCTGCTTCTCCTGCCAACCTGCTTGGCAGGGTCTGTTCATACATCTTGTGCTTCCCAGTTTGGGTGCAAACCACCACATTTTGTAGGAGGGCAGATGTTACCCAACACTTGTAGCTGTCTAATCTCCGGTTCCTTCTCAGGATGCAGAAGCTGTATGAAACCCAGTGATGCCACTAAAAAGGCAGGTCAGAAGCTTGGTTTGGGTTTTTGGGGGAGTGTTTTTTCCCTTTAACCTTTGTGTTTGTGCTAGACAGATGGGCTCACAGCTCATCAGCTTGCTCGGTGACCCTCCCCAATGGTGTGCTGCAACGGAAGGGGGGGAGCACCATCAAAGGGAGTGAGCAAAACCCTAACAGGTTGGTTTGCCAGGTGGTTCCACCGTGCTGCCCTTTCTGAGGCCCCTGGCACGAGCCACTTCCCAGCAGATCAGGGCGAGTGCTTGCCCATGCTGCTGAGCTGGGAAGCACCATGACACCCTCCAGGGCAGGACCAAGCTCAGGGTGCCCCCAGCTTTGCTGCCTCCCTTCACCATGCTGAAACAGCTGACCTGTGGGTGCAGCCAGCTCCACAATACCGCTGGCTGCAAGGTCACTGTAAAACGCAGCTACTGCATCTCTTGTCTCAGCGGTATAGCACCCTAATTAGTGAGATCTGTGAGGCAGCTTCAGGTCCATAACTTCCAGGTAGGATGGGAAATGCATATTAGCAGGGAAATTATATGCAATGCTGCTTTTAGCTAAGACCAGCAGAATCTGATAGCAGTTTGGTGGCAAGCTGCAACCACCAAGTTCACTTGATTTTACTTTAGGTACTTTGATGGAAATCAAAGTCTTGAATAAAGCCCCTCTGGGGATGGGGCAAGGTGGGGGGGTGGGAAGGAGAAAAACATAAGCTTTGCGCTTCATCTTCTCTGTACACTGAGAGTGTAAGATGGAGGTGGCAACAGCTGCAACTGATCCTGCTGCCCTTTCAAGGGGTGTGCATTTGCTGTATTGTGAACCAGCTACAGCAACTGTGTGCTTGGTAACACAGTGAGAAAATGTGGTCTTACTAAAGCTACCCCTTCTGCTCTTGTGACCTGGCCAGCTGAGCTGGCCCTTTGTTCACATCAGGGAGCTCCTTATGGGCTTTGAGCATCTGTGAAATTGTCATCCTCCTGGTACTAGGATGCTTGCTGCTGCATGTCTCAGGTAGCACAAAGCTGTGCCTGCACTGGTTGCCTTCAGCATGTGCCTGCCTCCTTTAACCAAATTCGTCTGGTGAATTGGATTCTATTTTACCAAATTCATCTGGTGAATCACTGGAATAGGTTGCCCAGGGAGGTGGTAGATGCCCCATCCCTGGAAATGTTCAAGGTCAGGTTGGATGGGGCTCTGAGCAGCCTGATCTAGTTGAAGATGGCCCTGCTCACTGCAGGGGGGTTGGACTGGATGACCTTTAAAGGTCCCTTCCAACCCAAACCACTCTGTGATGATTGGCAGTGTATTTTAACATCATAATATCTGTATACTCATGCAGCAGAATACTTTTCCTATGAACCTTTTGCATACAGGTGGAGCACAATACCTGTGCCCAAACACAGGTGTATAGCTTTTGGTATCAAGAAATGACAACCAGTACACCCAATGTTGACACACACAAAGTGAAAACCTGCACGAGTGCTAGCCAAAACAAATTGGTAACATGTTCTTCAAGGAGTCTGAATAGCTGTCCTGCAGCCACTAGCAGCCAGTAAATTGTGGAAGGTATGAAAAACACTGAACTGTAGTGTGAGGTGCTTCACCCAGTGTACAGTGGTCAGTTCATGGGATCTTTATGGGACAGAAATGGTTCCTTGTGACTGATACAATGCTTTGCAATACCAAATCAATTTTGTACATGATGGTAGTCTTACTACCCTTCATTGCAGGGTATATAGTTATGACCTCTTTCATTGGGGGGGAAAAAAAAAAGTGGAATATTATACTGATTTTTATTTTCACATTTGCTTGAAAAAGTTAACATAAACAATGACCACAATGATTTTTTTTCCTAATTCTCCCACAAAACTATGCTTACATTTACAGTTTCTTTGAATATGTAACACCAATGGTTCAAAGAACTGGGGCTTTAGTGGCAGTATGGAGATTGAATCTGTTACTACTTCCTTGACAGCAAAAGATGTTAAATACTTTGAACTGGCTTCAGCATGTCTAAAATCCTTTTTTTTTTTTTTTTTTTTTGGCACAACAGTTCTGAAGCAATGCTTACTGGGCAAGTAAGACTTTTTTCAATGCCCAAACAGTGTTAAAATGAATCCACTCACATAGTACAGGTACATCTTGTATAGATTTGCTTAGGTTTTTACTACCATACAATGAAAATACCCAAGTAGTGTCCTTGATACTAGGCTGGTGACTGGACAGACACACAAACGACTCAAGCAATGACAGATCCAGTAAATGTTGTGTCCAGTAAAGAATCTAAAAATCTGAGGGAAGGGAACTGGAGCGGTATATTCACTCCAGTTTAGGCTTGGACAGTAGAGAACAATAGAGTTTTCTTTGGTTACCTGTCTCGTGGTAGGTAACGGTTTTCAAAATGCTTAGTTAGAATGAATTGAGTTTTGATGAAGCCCACAAAGATGCATATTAAAAGACGCTACCTATTAATTTTATGATAGGTATCACAAAATTCACATTTCTTCTGCTGTTGAAGGCTCTTTGCACAGGAGAGGTCTAGTAGTCATCCAGTCACAGAATTTGTACTGAATCTAAGAGCAGCATTTAATTATTTTCTGTTGCTGATTTTGATGGAGGAAACTGTTTGGATTGGGGAGGGACTACACAGTGATCAACCCAATACTGCTATCCACTGAGTGAAACACTGTGTTCAGTATAAAATTTGCTGATCAGCACTTCAGACTTTTTAATTTTTATTTTTGGAAATTAGTTCCTGAACACTGGCACTCACACTAGTCACCCTAGAACTAATAAACACTACTCAAAAGCAGCTTAGATTTGGCTACTGTCACAGCTGCATATAAATGCAGTCTTAAAATACCTGGGATATCCGTCTGTGAGTCAACAGTGGAATGAATTGGCAGAGAAGGTAGAAAGCTTTGTGTACAGCTGTGCTACATGTGGATCCAGAAGTGGACTCTGCACAGGATCATGGTGCTGCTCCAAAAACCAAAGAAAAGGGAGTGGGGGGAGATTGTGGAAGGAATTTTAGTTTCTATAGTTTAAGAGAAGTTGACTGGAAACTCTTGTGTTGCCCCTACTTGAAATACAACAATCTGTGATTAATGGATGAGACTTGAAGGGCAAGCAATACAGGGGATATTTTTTCTTTAACTAGGTAATCTTTGGAAGGAACTTCTTGGCCATGTTTCAGAATTTCTGAAACACAATGGAGCGTGCTGAGTCATATGGAAGGGGGAGGGGGACAGGTCCAACCATGGTTGAAATGCGAAACAGAAAACAGGTATTTTATTAAGAGTAAAAACTTCATCACACACCCAAGAAACATTTTTGAGATTTTCATATGGTCTAATTCACTTCAATATGAATAAACTAACAATATTGTAATAATTAATCTGTATTAGGTGACTACTAACTGGCATCTTACTGTTCACAGCTAGGATAAGCAGACATGGTGAAGCTCCTCACAGGAAAAGCCACCACAGTCACGCAGCACAGGCTAGCAGTGATTGCCTGCTGAGTGATCCAAGCCTGGCAGGGTGACTCTGTAGAATAGCTTGCTGCATTTTCCACATCACCACCTTCATGCAGGTTGGCTACCCTCTCAGTAAACAAGCCTTGCCTAGCTGTGAGTAGATTTAAAAAAAAAAAAAAAAAAAATTCCTAATGCTTATTAATCTCTTATCTAATAATTATCTAAATATGTTGATTTACGTAGTAATGAGTTAGTTCTTCACCTTACTTCAATCACTTGTGTTAAAAAAAAAAAAAAAAAAAAAGAGCACTTGGGCTCAAAGTGAAATCCTGCCCTGAGATTAAGGGAAGGATTTCCATTGACTTCAGCTGAAACAGGGTTTAAACATGTCTGTTCCTGTCAAAGGACAGTTTTCCAAAGTTGCTTGTTGGCAATTCATCCATTTAAAGTATCTCCACAACAGTTTTACATACTGGATTGCAAATTTTTGTGACAGTTGGCTGAAACTTTTTAACAGCATCCTAACAAGAATCATATTTCCTGCATTTGCATCCTTCAGATACTCATATTCACATTCACACTAATTATTTATTCATTAGTTATTCTCATGCCTAATGCTCCACCTGTTTTAATTACATTTAGGTTTTTTTCCACTGGTCTGATTAGGTTTGACCTACCTCTTTCCCTTGTAAAAGCACCAGAAATACCATATATGAATCGGCGCTGGTATCAGAACGTCATCTCCAGTGTTACTGCACAGTAAGTACAGAAGTGGGATGGTGTGGAGCAGGGAACAGTGGAAATACTGTTCTGGCCACCACGGGAACAGAGAGAGATTAGTCAGATGTGTTGACTTTACTTATTTGCAAAGTGGTAGTGCTCACTGCTGGCTCTCCTGTATTCTCCACAGTAGCTGCATTTATCTTGAAACAGTAACAGAAAAAGGAAATATACTGCATTTGTTCAAAACATGAATAACTAAGGAAAATTTGCTTTGTACTGCCTGTCTGTCCATTGGTTTCTGCAGCTATGCAGCACCTTTCATTACAGCATGTACTATAAGGCAACTGGGGCAGTGTATGCCAGCTGATGAAGAAACAACCAGGATATTACATCAGCCTCTAAAACCAGCCTCAGTTTTACTTTTTTGTAAAATAAGTATCAAGTCTTTGACTGTGCTTGTTTCGGTGTAAGATACTCTTTAGTTTTACGTACCAGGTCCTAATAGCATCAGTCATGGCTTAATCGGGCAGAATGTTAGTCACGAGTATTAGCTCTTTGACATTGCACAAATGTATTTATTATTTATTTTTGGAGGAGTTGGGAAGTTCAAACTACACCTCTCTTTTTCTTCCTTATCCCTCTCATTTTAGGGAGCTACTGCAGGAGGAGCCACTCACACACTAAAGATTCCAGATGTGAATCAGGTTTCATGTGCGACAGCATTTTGGGATACTGGGATTGATTTACTACTCCTTACTACTTTCACCTAGCAATCGATGTGTACTTGTTAGGAGTACTGAGACCACAGATGTCTCCAAAGGTAATGCATTAAAGGGTGTATAAAATACAAGGTAATCTATACAGGGACTATTAAACTCTCTCACAAGACTGGGACTTGCAGTTGCGTGATTTGATCCTGCTCTTTGGTTTTATGCTGGGCTGGGTTTAACTAATCAGCTCAACATCATTTATACATGAGGGTTTTAATGTCAAAGGAAGTGTTTTTTTCAGTAGCATTCTCCTATTTCAGAAAGGACCTTTTCAGTCACCAAAAATACAGTCCTTAATAGCACTGTATGACTTGTAATAGCTTTATTTTGAAGATTGTTTTAATACAACAGGCTGAAATAGAACAGTGTCCTATTTTCCAATGCATATAAGCCCTTTTCACTGTAGTGGTTTTAAGTGTCTGAAACAAATTAGTATAAAAATCAAATTACAGTAAGACCATCTACATAATAAGAACAAACCTGATTTCTTGTGTTGCAACAAAATAATATAGTGACATCTGATGCTTCCAGTACCTCCTGTCATGACTCATTTTTACAGAATTGTCATTAAATACACCACTAAGCTTGTTAGGTGAAATATGCTTTCTTGACTAAATCCAACTATCACCTGCTGGACTCCTTAAAGCATAGCAGAGGTCTGAAGGCCACACCATGCCTCTAGAATTGAGGGACTTTAATTGTCTTTTGGGAGTCTCAGTTGAAACCACTAATACTCAGCTGAACTTGTCACACTTGTCTGTTTTGACCAGTGTATCTGAGACTTTCCTTCCTCTCTCTTCCCTGCCCTCACATATATCAGGTATTTTCGTTTGCTTGGTAAATCTAGAAGATGAACCACCTGTATGCACCTATTACTGAGTCCAGCCTACTGGTTACCAAAAGAGGGAGAGCAAGAGCTTTTTGGCATAAGGATGACATGGAATTTCAAATGACTGCAGTATTGGATCTAGCAATCAAGGAATCTAAATACAGCATGAAAATTCTAGGTGCATGTTGCTAACATCTCTCTATATACATTTCTTAGCTAAAGGCTAATTTCCTTTCATCTGTTCTCACAGGTTGGAAGGAGGCTGAATACAGAAGCACAAAGAAAAACTAATGCTTAAGAATGCAAAGCCCCTTCCCAACCTGGGAAACAGCAGTAGTGAACACTTTAGAGGTAGGGTAGAACTCTGCTGTATGTACCTGTGGTGGCAGCTATTCTCTAGGAGCTCTCTATTATCTTCTGCATAGCATGAAGTATAGAAAATAACGACAGCAATTCTTGTCTGCCACAATCCTAGCTCTCAACACAAGGCAGCATAGGGCAGAAAATTTTTAATGAATAAAGTTCATATACTGTGAACATGGCACAAGTGCCCAGCATCCCTTTTGGAGGCATATGAATATTTATTAATAGTGTTTTATCTTATGGAGAAAGTTCAACAGGTCTCGGGTTTCATACTACCAGGAAGATTTCAGAGCACACCTTCCTGCATGGAAGGACACAGAACAGAAATAATTCTCCTGGGATATGGATCTGCACTGAAACTGTATTCTATTTTTGGAGCTCTACTGGAAAGTTTCCAAGACCACCATGACACAATTACTTCAGTATGGGTGGTAAACATGTCTATACTCTTACTGCAAACTTTTATGCGCTGTCTGCTGTCCATTCTTAAACAACTGTTACTTTACTGGAAGGATTCTTTCTGTGTTGTCACCTCATCCTTGGACACCTCTCTGAATATACACGTGGAATAAAGCAAACAAATCCTGTGCTTTGCTGAGCAGATACCATTTACTAAGTGGAGCCCATAGATAAGATATAATCTGATGAGATGAGACTGCTAAACCACAATGTAATTCCTTTCTAGTTTGAGCCTTATCACTTTATCAAGCTGCTTCCAATTACAAGGAAATAAATGCCTGTACCTGTTGTAGGTAAGACAGAATCAGTAGTAGAAAGATGGGGTCAAGGGTTAGCATCCTTACATAAAAGGAAGAACTAATTAACCAGTTAAAAAAATTAACTTCTTCTATGAAGGCATGATCAAGGCCACTTCCAGTATTGTGCAAGAGGGGCTAGATTTGATGTGGTAGAACCAGTACTGCAGTAGTTCTCTGCAGTATCTGCTTATCACAATACACTGTAAGCATATGGAGACATTAATACCAAAATTCAGGTACTTTTGCCTAAGAAACACTTAAGACTCTGTGAAGAGGGGTTCTGTTTTTAACACTAAAAAAAAAAAATTCTTGCTCTGATAATAATGTTGAGACATATATAACTTCAGTCAGAGACTAAGAAATGAAAAGCTTCATCTACTTCTGGTTCCCTTCATCTCCTTCTGGTTTCTCTGTTAAAGAAACCCAGCAGCATTACAAAGTGTTACAGTAACAGAAGGGCAAAAATAGGCACATTGAGCCTAAAACTTGCACATTACTCCAAACTTAACATTCACAGCTACTCATTTTCATCTAGGACCCAAGTTCTACTTATTTCTCACAAAAGGGTCTTTACAAATATGGCAGGTACAATGGGAGTATCACAACTGGAGTGGCTAACAGATCATTTAAGTCTTTTATAAACACATGCCTTATAAAATGTTAAGTATATTAAAGCTTTTCAGGTGTTTTTGTACTGCTAAAATCAAATTTATTGGTATCTGTTCCTCTGCCTGAATCTTACCTGTTGATACCTTACCAGCTGTGTTTATGCAAAAAACAAGATGCAGTTAAGACTAGTAGAACCCACCCTCTTAAAGTCTACATTTATGTACAGCAATTTAAACTTATGCTCAGAAACCAGCTCTAACATTGAGTTCCTGCACATTCATCAGCAATGTTGTAAATAAGGACTCCCCCTGCCCCAAGCGAAGTCTTGTACCACAGCTCTTTAACAAAAGTCATATTTCACACTAGAATAATTTTTAGTTAACACTATAATAATTGGCTAAGACTAATTCTAGTTAACACTACGATTTTTGTAACATCGTCTTGACTTTGTTTCAATAATGTGGGCACTGTTTTCCTGTAAAACTCACTTCCTTATTTTGGAGAAAGTAAAGTTTATTCACTGTAAGAGTTGCACAAAATGCTGTATTTTATTAACTAAATCAAACGTGTACAATTAAATATATACAAGATGTTCAATATAGACATACTTAACCTGTTTATAATATCTACGATTCTGTCTTATTGTCAAAAGTTTAAATAGTGGCTTGTGTAGGCATAACATGTTAATGCTACAAGATGCTCAGCACTTAAAGTCTCTGTATCCCATAGTATAGGGTGGCCAGCTGAAACCCTACCAGAACTATTGCTGTAGTGCAGTGTAATTACATAAAAAACTATGGACTGCTTTTTAACATACAGCTCCATGAGAGGCAAACCATGCAATCATTCACTTTAACCGACTGAAAACTTCTCCCCTGCAAGACTGCAAAAAACCCATGATTGAGAGTTTGTTTTGTTAGGAGTGCCTATACCTGTTGAGAAACCACCAGCTTTCAGGTGAGTTGTAAGCTGATCCTTCTGGAGAAGGAAAACTTCATGGTTTTTTTTTTCACTTAATGCACAAACCCAAAGGAAGATGTATTATAGCTACCTGTTTAAGTACACAGTATTAGTACCTCAACTGAACATTAAGAAGTGCATACCACCTCCATCCCAATCACAGGGAACTCGATCTTGCTCTTGAAGGACTTGCCTTCCAAACATAGCCTCTTACTTGCAGGATATCATGATCCAATGTCACCAAAATGGCAAGTGCACTCTCAAATGCAGCATTTCACCATACTGAATCCCAGCTAGCAGTACTACGCTTGAGTTTGGTACCAAGTTTGCTGATACCACCAGTTTCATTAAGCCTCAATGTGCTTAGAATAACTTGTTATTTCTCTTCACGTACCAAAGCTGCAGAAGTTAGGATGGAGCCAAAATTGTCCTGGTGTTACAATAAAGCCCTAAGAAAGGCAGCAGGTTGTATAGTTACCTCCTTGTGAGCAAAATCCCTGCCCTAAAACTATGCAACCTACTACCTCTTCCTAGGAGCCCCATGCTTCCTTTCTGTAGTTCTTCTTACTTTGCAGCTGCTCAGTTTAGCTTACTAGCTGCTTTTGGTCTTCTGCCTTTTAGGCCTGGGCACATACTGCAAGTTTACACTGTTACCGCTGCTTGGTAAGTGGTTAACCAGTTTTAACACTCCGGGCTTAAATACTCATGAATGGCTCCATTTTCACTCTGACCTACTATGCTACACTTTCAGTCCCAAAAAGCATTTTCATGCTTTTCTTTGTTACTATAGCAAGATGCTAGGTGGTCACGCTAGTGCAGAAGCAGGAAAAATGCAGTAAGCTTAAAATGTCTTTTTATAAAAACCAGTAACACCTCAGAGAAAAATTACAGTTCTGGATCTTGGATGCTCAAACTTCATAGCTTTACACTCCCCCAAAAAGGTGAAGGGTCAGTTTTGGACATTCCACACTTTAATTTGGTATTACATTGTTTAAGTCTCATGTGCTAGAAGAGATGGAGAAAAATAAGGCGGCTTATTAATGAAGTATAATTATAAGTTCTCCCTCCAACTTTTACTAAGCAGTTGGAGTCATGTAATTTTAATGCATTATAGAAATTGGGCTCTCAAAACAGTTTAAGTCACAATGTACAAGTTTGAGCTATCTGTACTTTTACATTCAAAACTAAATTGTTTTACAATAATTTCCACCTTATGGAGTATTCCACTGTATATCTAGGAACATACGCATTTTCGATATCCAGCCAGCACTGTGCCACTCACCTTGGAAGAAAAGTCGTATTAGTCAAACATATCATTTGGGGGTTGCACCATTCACACTGATTGTTAATCCTGCAAATTCTGACACTGATTAATCCGATACTTTACAACCCTAAGTTTATCTGACAGATCTATTTTTACTCAATGCGGACATGAATGACTGAAAAGGACCGCAGTTTGTTTTCCTCCTCAGGGAAGGCAATAGATTGTATAGTTATCTCCTGAACAGGGTAAAATAACTACCCTACAACTATACAATCTACTACCTCACTCTGACAGAGAAGCATATACTTCAGCAAAGAGCTTAAGTAGCTAACCATAGTTTCATTCTAAAGGGTATTTGATACTTCAGTTAACAATGTTAAACACCACAACAACTGGAACATCAGTAATTTGTATTGGATTACCCCACCATACACATAGGAATCAATCTATTATTAATTTTTTACTTGTTAGAGGAGAAAAATTAATGTAAAAAGATAACCTACCTTTTCCAAGAATTACAAAAATCTAAACACAATTACCCATAGGTGTTACGGAAATATCTTCTCCTGTAATAAGCATTATAAGTACAGAAGTTCAGTAGAATCTGACATCGAGCTTAAAATTGAAAAGTTTCCATTGCTGATTTTCTGCTGCTTTAGGAAAGACAGTAGATTGTATAGTTATCTCCCAGTTGTGGGTATGACCCTAAAACTATACAACCTACTACCTCATCCCACAGTGCAGGCATCTTCAGAGTTAATGTAGAAAGAGTGTCGCTTTAGTAAAGACAAGGTAGGCTAGCTGCAGACAGCATTTACAGTGTAAAAATATTGATCATAGAAAAAGCATTCCCCTTACTTGCCCCAGTCATGCAATAAAGTTACTTTAAAGACACAATTCCTTAATTTCAGAATTTTACCCGTTGCTTGGGTCTTAATATATTTCATCTTTAGACAGTTAGCAAGTTGTAGTAGTCACAGCAACTACAGTCATTAAACTTCTGTTAAAGGAAAAGTACTATTCTTGTTCTGCAGATGTAACCTCTCACCTGAAATTAGAAGAAAAGTTTATCAGAAACATCATATGCAGATGTAAATCTTTTCCTCTTTAGAACTTAAAAATAATAAAATCTAGGACCATAGCTACCCAGCCAATTTACATGGATCAGTATGACACCCTAATATTTATAATTCTGATGAAATAAATTACATATAGTGACTTTTTTCAGCTATCCTAACAGTTAACAGCTCACAGAAAATCATGTACCGTCAAAAGTGGTATTTTGTGCTGCTTCTGTTAGTCTTAAATTATATGAAGTCCTGTGCACAGGGGTTCTTTTATTATAAACAAAACTCATCAAGATTATGGCCTATACCCTGACATTTAACTGTTAAATTGCCTTACTGAAAGGCCACTTAAAATATACATTGTTTTCAGACTATAAACAAGTGAGTTTCTCTAACCGCTCCCGATATAACCTTAAAGCCAATTTCTACATTAATACAGCTCAACATGATCTTGAAGTAAAAAAGTCTTAGAATACTGAAATCAAAATACTTGCCAGAGAGATGCGTGACTTACAATCCCCTTCTTAGCAAGGACGTCTTGAGAACAGAGCTGGACAGGAAAACTGATTGTTTTGTCAATGTAATTTATAAGATAGTTGAAAACATTTGCAGAAATGCAGTTTTTAAAACATTAAATACATGTTTTACTGGTACTTCATCCCAATTCTAAACTAAGGTTTTCAGACCACTCTTCAAACAAAGCCTTGACAGAACAAGAGCGCCCTAATGCACATTAATGTCCTTGCTAAAAAACACAACGCATGATCCAATGCATTAATATACAAAGGGATGACGTTATTCCCTGAACAGAGAAAAAAATAAAAGTACCTTCCAACCCCATCAACGCTTTACTCCAGAATCCTTTATACAAATATTGATGACAAATTTTGGTGAATCACTCTTAAAATCTTGCTTGTAATTGATGTAAATCCCATTATTTGCTTTTGCTAACTTACATACCTATCAGAACATATACTTTAGCGTGCACAGATGGACACAAGCAGTTGGTCCTAATGCCTGAAACAGAAATAAATTAGAACAGTAGCACTGGGACAAAGTCAAACCATTATGAAGCAGTGGCACACATCACACCCTTTTGAATTAGCTCAGGCAGAGGTCCTGCTGTCAAGCAGATATTCAGTAGGGAAGCTGACAGTCCTTTCAGTTCCCTGTTCCTGCATCCAAACCTTCAACATCTGAGCAGAATTCATGTAAAGCACCCAATTCTCAATGAGAGAGGCAGCCTGCTGAAGCCTGTCCAGTGAGTCTAGCTGCAGAGAGTGCCAACTTGGTATCTTCACTTTGTTACTTAGTGATTCCATTAAGTTAATGAAATCCCAGATGTTTAGTTTCCGAAAGAACTTTAAGATGAAGCTGATGATTCTCTGAAGCTGATGATTCTGATGTATTGAAAACATTTTAAGCGCTTTGAAAAACTGAACAGGTATTATCACACAAAAAGCTTATGTCAAAAATGTAAAATGTATAAAATACATAAGACAACACTTCTGAGTCTTTTTTTAAAATGAAGCCTGAAGGAAACAAGGATTGTAATAAACCTAGAAACCCATCTGTTGCATTTCACCACGTTTAGGCAGAAGTTAGCTATAAACCTAACTAACTTGAGAATACATAACAGGCAGCTTTTATTTTTATTTCCATTGACAGTACAACTTCCCAATCAAGCTCTCTTATCAGAAATTCTAAATCATTTTCTACTGCCACCACTAGATTTTTCCTGTTAAGTACTTGCAGCTCCTCAATCCTTAAGAATCTGTCTCCTTTCAGCTTCCTCAAACAAGAGCCTTTTATCTAATACAGGACTGGATGGGCTGTTCCTTAAGGTAAAAAAATGTTCATGTAAAAAATATTACTTCCAATTGTTATCCTCTGTAGTTCAGTAGTCTGGCTTGAGATCATAAAGTACACCTAGGACATTAGGAAAACCTCATTCTGTATGAAAGATCATCAGGTATCCCATCTTCTAATTCTTGCAGAAAAGCCATTTTATTGATGTTACATCACTTGGCTATCACTTTTTATTCAGTTCAATACTAGAAAGGTATGGAATTAAAATAATTAAAACTCAAGACAGAATCTTTTGGAAGAAGTTCAGATTACCTTTTGCTTTTTGTGTTTTTACTGTGTATTCATGCAAAGTCTAGCGAATCAGTGTTCTGCTTTACATTAATCCTGCAGTTTTGGGAGTTTCTAATTTGTGGGTTATTTCTAACTGTTTTTAAAAACTGTATCACCTAAGCTGCAGTGTTCTTTTACAGAATGAGATCTGCCAGGTCTCCTTGGAGCCCTGCTGTATACTGCTTCTCTGATATCATGCATTAAGGTTTTCTGGCACACACAGAAGCAGAGAAGCCTGATGTGCAGCATGCTTGAAAAATTATGCTCCTCTACTGATTTGCTATGTTCTCATCTTCAGGTGAATCTGCTATTGCATACACCCCTGCTACTGAAGTCACCATGCTGATAATATCATGCCTTAGTACAGCACAAGAGTTTCAGGGCTATCTACCTGCATAGTCTCTACTTCAGCAATGAACACTTAGACTATGATGAGACTTTAAGCTTTCAAGAAATACATGTTTAATTTGCTTTCCTTAATTAACAGCTGAGTTGAAAGTACTTTTTTTCAAGTCACCATGCGTTTGTATTTTTAAATCCCCAAAGCACTGAAAGTGAAGAAAATGACACTGTAATTGTGCAACTGTAACACTTTCACATAGCACCAGCAAAGATGAATGAGTTCACTGCCAAACATTACTTCACTGAAGCTGCCTACCGAAGCCACCGGCTAAGGCTCCAGCCTGCACACAGCTTTTACCACACGATGGAGCTCCAGGGTTTAAAAGACAAGCACTAACACCAATTCCTCACAGTTTTACCCCATAATTTCAGTGGCACCCCCTGCATTGGAGCCACACTTCCTGACTCACAGGGACTCTTTTGCAAGTGAATTCCTGCCACCTTTTCCAGCCACGCTTGGAGTATCTGCACATCCAGCATCCCAGATGACTACATGCAAACTTGAAAATTCGAGTTTGTTAGTTCTGTGAGGTTTTTGTTTGACTGCTGAGGATTGGAGGGGCAGGAGAAAGGGAGCAGTGATCGATGCAAACACGATTATGCTTCATATTGCTTCCCCTCACTTCACTCAACTGCCCCTGCACTGTCACCTCTTTCCAAAAGAAGCTCAGTAAAATTACATAGTTACTGACATGGAAGTTCTAGCGTGAATTAAAGATTTTTCCTCCTTATAGATGAGTGTTGGATTGTACCTTCCTTTGTATTAATACAAAGTGCTTATCGTGCTAGAGCCTTGCTCCTAGTTTGTGTCCAAGAACAGTAGTAAAAGCTAAGTGGGCTCCAGTCCTCTGAAGTATGCTTTTCATGGTTTTCTTGAGCTACCTGTGAAGTTTAAAACACCTGAAATGATCCCAAACTGCACAGAAAAAAAAAAAATCTCAAGAATTTACATGTTCTTGTTTAGTAGCACATAGTGGAACATAAGCACCTTTAAGCTATTCTCCAACCTGTGAAAGAGAAAAAATACGTCAAATGATAGTTATGATTTTTATTCATTACACTGCTGAAGGAACAAAATGTGCATTTGTGGAAATAACAAAAATCCCATTTAATCTCGCTGTGATCCTGACAGACAAATGCTTTATTCTCCCAGTTATTTTGTCGATTTTGCAGCACAGAAGAAACCACCTAAAGCTGAAGGTGAGTTTGTAAAAGCAACAGTTCCTACAAACTAGCCTTTACTGACACCTACTATATACAGTGTGGAGGTAAACAGATACATTAACGTGAGGTATATAATGCTGTAGTACATCCTTCTGTGAAAAGATGATCTGGCAATTGTAGATTTGTAAACAGCTTGTTATCTGAAAATACTACTTTAGTGCTTAAATTCAGCTTTAGAAATTCAGTGCATAAAATTAAGCATAACAGAAAAGTGAAAGCTGTAAATTAAAAACCTGCGTGAAGATTAAGACTAAACAGATTAGAGGGGGGGTTTTTTTGGTTTTTTTTTTTTTTTTAGTTTGTGCCAAGCAAATTCACCTGCACTAAAAATACGCACTGACCAAGAAAGCAAAAATTCTTTCATCAAAATGTAACCCTTACCAGCTGAAGTCCAGGCACCTTTTTAAGAGTCCCCGGCTTATGGCCCAAAACTTAAAATTTAGTACCTTCATTTGGACATGCTAGTCCATTTCACAGCAATACACTGGAGTAACCATAAGTCACACCAGAATATGTGTTTGAACTTGCAAATTTTACAGAGAGGAAAAAAGGAGTACAAGCAGTTTCAGTGTACAATGCTATACAAATTTATAGATGTGCTTTAACTCTAAGCACAAGCAGTACCAAAGTCCACACACCTAGACAGGTATACATGTCCACTACAGTATTTCTTGGAATTTTTCCACACAGCAATGTAAGATTAATACCTTTGACTGTCAGCAATAATACAATAATGTATTTATCTAGTGTCTCAATTGGAAATGGCAAATCTTTGTTTTTTTTTTTTTTTTACAAAATCTACATCCCGCTTACATTTAATTGCTTTAACAGAAAGCATTCTGATTTTATTATAACATGAGCTATTACTGTTTTGCCACATTTTCAATTAGCATGTTTGATTTGGACTTGTTTTCCTAACCATGTAGTTACAGATGGAATATAAATATCCAGAAACCATTGCTTGAAAGAAATTAGAAGTCACTACTGCCCACTCATGCACCAAATGAAGCACATCTCCTGCAGAAAAGTATGTGATCATAATTAGTAATTTCTAATATGAACAAAGAACCAAAGTAATACAAATCCTAGCATCTTCCTATAGACATACTTGATGTTACAACATTAGTATTTAACTATCTGCGTATAAGTGGTGCATGCATTACAGTACTATACAATGCTGCCAAAAACCTCAGTGAAGTTAGACAGCACATTGCAGTACAAAAAACGATTACACTAAAATGTTACCAGATTTTCACAAATCCTTTTGAAGACACATCTGTCAGTACACTGGCAGAAGAAATACATATATGAGCACATTTCAGTTTAGCTACAGCTTCAAACAGTACAAAGGTCTGAGTGCACTTCTCAAAGGAAACCATCATTTTGGTTATTTGTCCCTGCTTCAATCAGGAATGTACGCTTACTTATGAATATACAAATGTGTATTTATTTACCAGCTTTGTGTCCCTTAGGACATGCTACTAGTAAGCAGGCTAACTTTCTCTGCATAAAGTTTGCATGTTAATGTAATAATTACACAACTTCAACAAATAATGAAGTTAGTGCATGAGAACGTTTTCAAGAATGCCATGTTACGTTATTAATTGGCAACATAATTAAACATTTATTGCCCTTTATAAGTCCTGGGAGCCTTTCACTGTTTTGCAAATGAACTGATGTTTTCCGCTACTAACAAGAGAGGAAAATACAGAAAGCATTTATCCAAAGGGAAGTGAAATAAGGACACAGTAGTAGAAAAACAAAGCAACCAATTTGATGTTTTATCCAAGGTTCCTTTTGTCAAGTCTCCAGTCTTATTATGCAAAATAACTTCCTGGCACAACCTATATGAATTGAGGTTGCATATAGAGTACAACCTGGTGAAAAGCTCAGTGAAAAAAGTTACAATCAACAATTTTGTATTAAAAATACCACAATACAGCTATTTAATAAGTCCCTCTTCATGAAACTAGCTATTACAGGGCAAACAAATACTATGATTTATGATTAAATATATTATCATGTGTTGACTATGCTGGAAAGACTGCAGCAAGTTTGAACAACCACTGTAAATAACTCCTTGGGTAAGTTCAGGCTATTTAACAGCTGAGTGTTGCTGTGAACAGAACATGTCAAATTTGACAACAGGAGCCACACCAGTAAGTAAGTGTTTCGGTGAAGTCCCCTGGCAGCTGGGGATGCTTACCTGCTTCAAGAATTAGGAAGAGTACGCCCCGTTTCTTAAGTACTGTTTAAGTTAAAGAGCATTATTGCTTTTGAAGGGACAGAATAATTTTCTCAAAAATTCTGTCACGGATTAAATTTGACCCATTGTTATGATTCAGTATTGTTCTGTAGGATTTCTATGTACATTTTGAATGGAAGCAATCTTTTCATGCCAGTTAAGACTTGTGTTACAGTCAGAAAACTGTCTGTGCAAAGTAGTACCATTAAAGAGGAGCACAGACAATGTAGAAATGGCAAATCTGTAAATGAGGATTATCATAATCTTGAACATCAGGTTAAGTTCCCACTCCTACAAGAAATATGTAATAAAAACATGATTTGATTAAGTAATGTCTTTCTCTGTAACTGACTGCACTGTGCCAGAAGAAAGTCACCATAAGCACATTATTGCATACCAGGGACGGATTTTACACTGTGCTAACAATAATGAAATATAACACAAGTGTTTAGTTACGATCAGTACAGCATATACTGAGAAGCATTGAAGTTTAATTTTCTGCAATCTCACCCCTTACCCTGTTTATTGACAGCATGTTTAGGTGCCAAAGGATGTATATTTTATCAGGTATTTTCTTCCTTTCAACTTCTCCCTCCTCTTTTTTGAATTTAATTCTTCTCATGTCCCACTGTGTTCTGCCTGCCCATCCTGTCTCTAACGCCCTTCCCGCAGCAGCCTGCGGCCCTGCCCGCACCTCTACCTGCCTGCCCTGCCACAAGTTCGTTCGCCCAGCGCTCCCCGCCGCAGGTCAGTGCTCCTCCGTGCCCGAGGCCCCGGCAGCCCCGGGGAGGGGCAGGGCAGAAGACCCCCGCGCACGGCCCCCCAGCAGCCCCGGTACCGGGGGTGGGGGGGGCGCTCCCCCCTGCGGCCAAGGTCTCCCCTACCCACACTTCATAGCGGAAGTGACGTACCCAGGCGCTGACGGCGTCCGCGGCCTATCCCCGGCAGGCGGCGGAGCCAAGCCACCACTTAGGAGCGCCCGGGGGCGGCACTTCCGGGCCTTCAAGTTCGTCTGGAAAAGAGAGGCGAAGAAATTGAAAAAAAGGCCTCAATGAGAAAAATAACGACAATAAATAGAGACCCCAGCGGCGCCGGGGTGCGGCGGGGAGGCCTCGCCCGCCAGCGGCGGCCGCGCCCCCACCTCTCGCCGGGGCAGGCGGCTGCAGCCACCGCCTCCGCCCGCGGCCCGGGCCGCTCCCCACACCGGAGAAAGCCCCCACCCCGCGGGGCGGCGGCACCGAGCGGAGGTGCCGGGCCGAGGCCCCCACCCGCCAGGGAGAGGGCCGGGCCAGGCCCGTCCTCCCTCCCACCCGCCGCGCCGCCCCGCCCTACGCCCGGGCCCCACCAGCCGTTTCCCGCTGGCTACACCAAGCTCGTCACCCGCCGCGCGGGCGATGGCGGCGCCCCGCGAGGACCGCACCCGCTGCCGCCGCCCCATTACCTGCCGCAGGGTGACCCGGAGCCTCGCCGGGACCCGGATGGAGTCACGGCCGCTCTCTGCCGCCGCTCGCCGCGCGGCACCACGGGAAGGCGCGACGCGCCCCACGCCGCCCGCCCCATTGGCCGACGGGCGCCAAGCCCCACCCACTGGAGCTGCTGGGCGGAGGGGGCCACTAGTCTATCATCCATTGCCTCTCACGCCCATTGGGTTTGGGGCCGTGCGGCACCGCCTCTACCTGGAACTCTCCTCACTGAATAGCGGGGAAAAGGTCTCCGCCCCCTCCGCCATTTATTTCAGGCGTCTTCACGGGCAGGCCTGAAATGGCGCCCCCGGCGGTCACCCCGCTGTTCCTGTATCTGGTGGGGCTGAGAAGGGTGCGCCCGTGCCCATGCCGTCGCGGCCTGATCTCCCCTCCTCAGGAAGGCACTGCGTGGCCCGGCCCGGGTGGTCTTGTGTGGCCAGGCTGGCGTGCGTGTCCTCCAGCCCGCTATCGCTTGGGCGTGGGTTTTGTAGTCTTGGGGCCAGCGGTGGCTCAGGTTTCCGGCACAGCCACTAGCCGTGGTTCTCATTAGCACCATTACCTGACTTGGGGGCTTTGCATCCCCTTTGGCCCATTGCTATTGCCCTTCTGGCTGCTGCTTCCTTGTTGTTTCTCATAAACTGCTTGGACTGGAAATCGATGAAAAGATTTGAGATTAGTGATAACGCATACATCTTTCCAAACAATGGCCATCCAAAGTATTGTGTGGTGCCAAGTAGTACGACACCAGATGAATTGCAAACACCAACTGCAGCTGGAATAGGTTAATCACCATGGTCAAGTGCAACGTGTGTTTTTAGCAAGCTTTCCTGAGGGGGTGAGGAGTAACAGTTCCAAATAAATACACTATGTGCACATACATTTTCTATGCGAGCTCTTATTAGCCTCTCAGCATTGTAAGAGTGGCTTTTCTCCTTGGCATTGACAGCTTTTGTTTTCATTGTATTTTTGCAGTCTAAGGGGATGGTTGAATGAGCAGCACAACTGGAGGTCTAGTTGCTTTGTTGATAGCATTCTTTGATAGATGATAATCTTGTTTAATTGGGGAGCAACCACTGAAGCACTTTCTCTTCCTCCATCCTTCCCTGTAGTCCTGATGAGCTCTTGAAGTAATGAGTTTGTACTGTTCCTTGCTGGGAAGAAGAGGAGTCTCTTTTCTACCAGCCACCCTTGTAAGGGATTTCTGTTTTCAAGTTACTGGCCTTTGCAGTTGGGTGAAATAAACCTCCAGCTTGCTGTTGATGCTCTATTGTGAATTGTGTATTTTTGGCAAAGTTTGTCTGTAGTTTGCCTCTGCATTTGGGCTTTATCCCGTTCTCTACTTCAGAAGCAATCTGACTTTGAAGTGTTATGTTAGTGTGTTGTTACTTGATCAAAATACCTTTTCTGGTTATATTCCTGATTGACTTTTAAATGTTTTGGGGATACACCTGGGCTATAGGGCACATCAAAGTCTTTCAGAGAAGAAGAGGTGGTCCTTCAGCTTGTTAGTGTGTCTGCAATATCAGAGTCATCAGGACTAATACAAACTCGAGGGAAATGCTGTGTTTAAAAACAAACTTCAAACACAGATCTGTTTTCTGTGTCTTAATTTTCACAAGATCATTGGGATAGAGATACTATAGAGATACAGCTAAAAGGTGAACCCAAATGCAGTTTTCATCCTTGTACAGGTAAAACTTTGTCAAATAAATTTGGCCAGCTACTAAATTACTTTTTAATCTTTACTTTCAAGTGTAATTTGACTCATTTCCTGATGAATACAGAAGTTACAGCCTGTGTTAGGGTGAGAAACTTTTGTCAGGTGTGTGCCAAGTACAACCAAGAAGCGTTTTGGTAGCTCCTGCACTTCCACTGTAGGTCACAAGATGGGGTATGAATACCCAGAAAGATGACTGTCCAAGTAACACGTTCAGTGGTGAAATACCATCTTACGATTGTATTTTCCTTAGGCGCTGTAATAATTCTTGCTAGCACAGAGATAGAATTTACTAGAAGTAGTAGCTATTAAATGTTATTTTTCAGCAGTTATATTCAGAAAGGTTGTAAGAAGTATATGTAAATTCAAGTACACATTTGTAGTAATTTACAGGTTGTGCTGTCTATAGTGAGGATTGCTGGAGAGCTGGATTTGCTGAAGGAGCAGAGTGCTGTAGTAAGGAAGTCAGTCCCAGCTATCAGATAAATGAGGAGGGATGCAGAAGCATTTTTCAAAAATTAAGCATTCCATAGACGACACATTTCTTTTCAAAGCAGGAAATACTTATTGAGTGATGGTGTTCTTTTGGGCCTGCACTTTGCCAGATACATGCTGATTGGTGGCCGTTGCTCATTATAACTGTAATTGGGAAGTGGCATTGGTTTTGGCTTAGAGAACAATTCCACAGTAAGTCCAATCAGGCACCAGACAGTTGTTGACGTGACAAATTTTTCTTTGGAAAGTGAATTGTTTTATCACTTTTTGCCTAACTTATGTCTTGTATTTTAATAAGAAATGCCAGCCCAGCCCATCTGTTTTATTGGAATGCACATAGTTGTGGATTAGCAGGCCATTTTCAATAGCACTAATTATTTTAAAAGCAGACCAAGGGACATGGAAACTATGTGTCTTGAAATGGAAGCAAGCTTGGGGTCAGTTTTGTGCAAAACCAGTCGGGGATGCAATATCCACTCTTTTTAGAACTGATTTTCACATTCCACCTGTATGGCTGTCATCCTGCTTTCATGTGTGGTACCAAGGAGCTGTGGGGAAATAACAGCTTTTGGCCCCAGTCTCATCTGTTACCTTCATAAGCAACATCTGTGTTCACATGAGGAGGCTTTGTCCTGAGTGGGGTCATGCAGGGCGGATCCTATAAGCCTTCAGCGTCAGGGCTTTGATCGCTACTGCCCCCAGGCCTGATCTGAAATGGTATTTTGAAAGGAAAGCCTTCTACATGTGGAATATAATAATCCCCCAGAATCTTATGCATCTATTCTCACCTAGTACCAGGAGTACTATTTGACATGTTGTGTGTTTGTGAGATTTCCAAAAAGGTAGTTCTGATAGTACCAGAAGAGCCAAAAGAAAACCAGGCTGATAACTTTTTCAGTTTTCCAAAGTTAAAATGTGCAGAGATTGAGCAGACATTACCCTGAAAAGCAGAAATGCTTTTGTATTAATTAGCAAAGGAATGTAGAGAAATTATGTAAGGAAAAAAGTGGTAGGTAGGCTCTGTACCTATCAAAAATTTAAAAGGTGCACTCGTGTGAATATATTGTTGACTGTTCTGGAAAAATTATCAGGCAGATCACCAAATATATGAAGTGTTGTAGCCTAGCATTTATAATTTTAAAATAAATTTAAATTATTTTGTAATTCCCTTAAATAAGTTATTAACCTAACCTTAGTATATAAGTTTATATGAAATTAACTGTGTGTGGTCATGGGGTTTAAGGCACAAAATTAGTGCTTAGGACATGAATTACATTTCCCACAGACAATAAACTTGAAGCACTTGAAGCTGTCAGAGTTGTAGGAAGGATTCACAGCACACACTGCTCCTTTTCCCTGACATCTGGAAAGCTGCACAGCGGAAAAGGACCTCAGGGTGTTGGTTGACAGCCAGCTGAACATGAGCCAGCAGTGTGCCCAGGTAGCCAAGAAGGCCAACAGCATCCTGGCTTGTATCAGAAATAATGTGGCCAGCAGGAGCAGGGAGGTGACAGTGCCCCTGTGAGGCTGCACCTGGAATACTGTATCCAGTTGGAGGCCCCTCAGTGCAAGAAAGACATTGAGGTGCTGGAACGTGTCCAGAGAAGGGCAGCGAAGCTGGTGAAGGGTCTAGAGAACAAGTGTTATCAGGAGTGGCTGAGGGAACTGGGATTGTTTAGTCTGGAAAAGAGGAGACTGAGGGGAGACTTTATCACTCTCTACAACTACCTGAAAGGAGGTTGTAGTGAGGTGGGTGTTGGTCTCTTCTCCCATGTAGCTAGCGATAGGATGAGAGTAAATGGCCTCAAGTTGCATCAGAGGAGGTTTAGACTGGTTATTAGGAAAAAATTCTTCACGGAAAGGGTAGTCAAGCCTTGGAACAGGCTGCCCAGAGAGGTGGTGGAGTCACCATCCCTGGAAGTGTTCAAAAAACGGGTAGATGTGGCACTTTGGGACATGGTTTAGTGGGCATGGTGGTGTTGGGTTGATGCTTGGACTGATGATCTTAGAGGTCCTTTCCAACCTTAATGATTCCTAGTTTTACTTCATTAAAAAATAATCCAGCCACCAAGCCAGGAACATGAAATTAATTATTACTCAATCCTTAATTGGTGTTAGGTGAATGGTTGGACTGGATGATCCTAAAGGTCTTTTGCAACCTAAACGATTCTATAATTCTGTGTTTCTATGTTTCTATCTCTAAATCTACCCTGCTTAGACCACCTGTGTTACTCCATCCTAGGCTACTCTTTTAGTGCCAGCTTCCCAACAGTTACTAATTTGTGGTGGTACAGTAAAGTGTGCAAGAGAGCATATGTACCTCTCATTCTGTTTACATTTCAAAGTTGTTTGATGGAACATATAGGCAGCACATGTGACTGGGAAAGTAAGGCTAAATGTCGGGAGATAGTGCTTTAATTTATCCTGTCAGCAAATCTCTAAAAGCTAAATTTTCACTAATGATAGTGTTCGCATTAGTGCAGCAGTGCAGGGGAGGTGGGGGGGGGAGAAGGGCTGCGTTTTCAAAATTATCTTACGTGATGTTATTTGACTTCTCAAATTGTTGCAGTACTTCTTTGCAGAAGTGGCATTCAGGACAGTCATCTGAAAAAACAAAGGCAGGACATTCTGATTGATGTGTCTTGGGTATGTCAGTGTTACTTGAAAGCATCTCCTCACATGCAGTAGAGAGATAATCCTTGATACTAATTCCTCTGATGAGCTCTTCAAAACACTGTTGCATTGAAATTTTATGCTTTGGTGGGTCCTGATATGAGGCTTTTCCTTCTAGCAGTTTTTCTGTCTTTTGCTTGAATTTTTTGTCCTCCTGTAGAAATTTTACAGAATTTTCATGCTGTTCCAGGAGGATTTCCATTTGCTGATAAAGCTGTCCAGAAGCTTTGGCCTCATTTGAGATTACATGCAGTTTCTCCAGTTTTGTAGAATAGTCATGGTGTAACTTGGATTGCAGGTCAGCCATTCGGTACCATATGCCCTTCAGCAAACCCATTCCAACTGTGTCAATCATTACCTTGGTGTCTGTAGCACCAGCTGTTAGCTCATTAATCAGCTTTTCAGTTTCCTGTGTGAAATAAATTAATGAAAAGTTATGTATTGCATCATAACCATGTCTCCAAGTAGTGTTCAGTATAGGTAAATGCACTTTTAGCTTTCAAAAAATATGATATGTAGATATACATTATAGGCTTTGTACTCTTTACAATTTTGGCAGCCATTAGTGCTCAAAGCCACATGAAAATATAAATAATTTTAAATGCATTTTGAAATGTTATGCTTTTTTGTCTCTAGGTTAGCAAGTTACCTGAATTGCAGGGTGCATTTCAAAATGGATCTCTTAAAATGTATTTTCTTGGCAATGTGACTTATTTTCTTTAGGAAGCTGTGGCAACTATGCGCTGTGCTCAAGCCTCCTTTGTGGAGATAGCACAAGGTGAGTAGAGGAGGGGACCAGCAGTCAGTTCACTGAGAGAAACTGTTTGGGTTTGCATGTTTTTTTCAGGTGAGTTGTAGCCTACTTGCTCTTCATGTACTGAGAGTGAAAAGGTTAATGGTATTTCCATAACCCTTTTACTAGGGGAGCTGGGAATAAAGCTCGGCTGCAGCTTTGCCAAGGTTAGTGCATCAGTGAAGTCACATGAGATACAGCAGCACTTCTGGGAAAATGGGATCCCCTGTGGATCAGCAAGGCGGGAGCGGAGTAGAGCGTTGACTGCACTGACCAGGACATGAGCATTTCCAGGTGATGTCTGCATGTCCTTCTCTCAAAGAATAAGCCACCTGCTTTGAGACTCAGGAACTATTCAAACACAAGATACCTTTGGATGTAGATAAAAGAGTAGTGAAGTGCCAGCTTTTTCCACCAAGTCTTAAGTGCCTCCTTGCAAGCCCACTTACCTAGTAAAGACATTGGTCTCAAGGTATTCTACAGGAATATTTGTGCTCTGTGCATGTGTTACTACGAGTATTTGGAATGGCAGATTGCATGTGCTGCATGTTCTTCGCAGAGAACGTCAGTTAAAATTTGCAAGCCCACATCCAGTAATGTAACTTAGTATGTTTCTTCATCTACTTAATGAACGTTAACAAATTTTGAAGATGTGAGAAAAGCTTTGGTATTCAAAACTCGTGTTAAACGCAATGAAGAAAAGACAAAGAGCCAGTTTGGCCAGGGCTATAATACTATCTAGGTAAGGATTAGAATATGTTCTTACTCTCTTCCTGCTAAGCCATTTTATCTTGTATATCCTAAGTCTTTCTTGACAAATCTACAAATTGACTGCCTACTATCAGAATCAAAATGCAGCTCTCTAATCTTCTATCAAACATCCAGGGATCATGTGATTTTGTTAGTATCATCTCACATGAGTCACTTGTACCTTCCTAGCTTCTTCATATTTCTTGTGAACTAAGTGTAATTTCTTTATAAGTGTTTTTTTTCTTGCATTGTAAGCTTCTGATACTTTTGCAACATTGTGGTCTTCGTGTTTTCTGAAGAGTTTACAGACTGCACATATTGGCTTATCATCAGTCAGACACTTCTGAGGGAGAAAAAATACACAAGGAGGGTCAGTATCTATGTATAAGCACAATAATCCAAGTAATTTGTTGGTTTGCCTGTTGTTAGGTACTGTTAGAAGTGCCAAAAACTGAGTATTGCTGGTGAAGCTGCAGTGTTTGTCTTCCAAAACAAGATTGCTGTTACGCTGCTGTCATGTGAATTTGGTATCAGATGCTATAGGGAAGTTTCACATTCAGTAAACTATATTATTGAACCTTACAGCACACACAGTATTATGTATTTTGCATCTTGGTGATACATAGTGCTAGATACCCCACTGGTGATGGGGGATAGTGGAAACTGATGCATAACTGCAGGTGAAGAAGTAGTCCTTACCCAGAAAACTTATGAATTATGGAGGTAAGTGATATCTGCAGGAAGGATAAATACATGTTTTTTCCTATATTTGTAAGTTTGTTTCCATGTTGGTAGTCACAATGCAAACACTAGCACACACAAACCAAGATGTTTCATAGGAGGGAGAGAACTCTGATTTATGGCTTAGTTCAGGAAGTGCTTTTCATGCCTGAATGATGAAGGTACACATCTGTTTGGGATGCAGTGAGCAATGGCTTCACTGGTGGAACAGGAGGAGATACTGAAATGACATTGTAAGACTGAAGAGCAGACCAGAAGGCAGATGTAGTTTTGTAAAAAAATTTGGAGTGTGTGAATGAGGGGATTGAGTGAGGTGCAGTGAAATGGGGAGCCAGTGGGAGAATTCAAAGAAGAGATGCAGTTTTCAAAGACAATGGACAATATGCATCCACAATGTGTCTAAAAAGTGATGACTAATCTGTGGCACTGGGTTTTCCAGTCCATAGAATGAATGAAGGCTTTCTCTAGTAAGTGCTGGTGTAGGAATGGCAGTAGAATGTTTGAACTCCTTGAGGAATGAGAGCTTGGATCTCTCAGAGGGTTGATTTCAATGGGACTACTCATGTGGTTACCTCTAGCCACGCTTCTGTGGCTTTTGCAGCTACCTTCATCAGTGGATTATTGGGAAATGGAGTATTCAGTATGAATAAGGGAAGGAAACTCTGGTCCTTTTTAGTCATTTTAGCACAGTGCTTAGAAAAGACAAAGAAGGTACTTACCTTACACCACTTGGTCAGGTTCAATAAGAATCATTTTAGTTCTGCCGTTATTCAGTCTAAAAGGCTGAGCTTGACTTCTAAAAAGGTTACAGTTCTTTTGAAGTTTATGAAACTGGTTGCTAGTGGCTGCAGAAAATCCCCCATTAGTGGGATGGATAAAAATATTCTGGGTAAGAAATCCTTAGCAATATTCATTATTATCTCATTTTTGTTACAATTTTGGAATAAATTTCTGTATCTTAATATTATACAATTTGTTATTATAATAACTTTGCTCTATGTAAGGATCTCATGAAGTATTGGTTTCCAATAAATAAATTTTGGACTTAGTAGGGACTTAGCATTTATAGGATAGAAAGGGTGCAGATTACTGAAATGAAAAGGGATAGATTAAAATTCATACCAAATTCGTGTTTTCTCCATGTTCTTCACAGGTTTGGGACAACTGTCTTTTCTCCTGAGTACAGACTTTTTCAAGCTCATATTTAAATTTCTCCAGTATACTTTCAACTAGACTATTTCAGAGCAGGCCGACAATTTCTCTGTCCCTCAAATAAATGACCTTCAAAGGAAAAAAATAGTAAAATAGTTTGAGTGATACAGGAACACTTTGTTTCTCTGATAATTCAGTATAATGTAGAAAAAATACATCATTTTTATTTAGTTTATATTTACATTAATAAGATTTGAACTGTGGTGAAATATTGCATAAGTACCTAGACAGCCAGTTCACTCAGGCATGTATTTTGTAACTTGAAAGCTCATGAGTATCACTTGCCCATGCTTTGCCTCTGAGTATAGGGAGTTTACTCTAAACCAATGGGAATTGTATTGTTTAGTCTGAAATGCAGAATTTAGCAAATCAAGCAGAGAGATCTTATAGTTTCTGTTAACAGGTAAACAGTGTATTTTTTTTTTTAAATATTCAAAGGTGTGTCCTGAAGGCATTATGAGAATCCAGTCCTGAACCTTCTACTCCTTGAAGTCAGTAAATTTACTTGCATGCTAGACAGGGAATATAGATGTCTTCAGTTTTCACTGAATTAAGGTTTTGCCTCCATAAAGGCTATGAGGAGGTTTTAAAATGCTATGTATTAACATTTGGTGGCAGAATCTGTCCCTAAGAAAAGCCTTCACATTGGACTGGGCATTTACAGAAGTCTGTAAAATACGGATATTAAAATAAGTATGTTCCAAATTTCAGGAAAATCTCTTTCACTTGTGTAATATATGTGCAACCCGTCAAACTGGGAAACAACAATAAGCAAATACCTTGTTTAGTCAGAATCCTAGAAAAGACCTAATTTAAAGAAGACAGCATTTAAAACTTGCACATTTTTCCTCTGGTAGGAATGCAAGGATTGTGAGGCCAAGTTTCAGTGCAGCAGCAGTGCGTTCAGGGACCAGAAACGGAGATGCCGCACTATTAAAAACATGGGAGTGATTGCAAAGAACCTGTTCCGTTCACTACAAATATGACGTGGCGTGTTACTCCTTGTGAGAACTGTTGTCCTCCCGTGAAGAGATGGGGCATACCTGCCACTTCAAATTAAAACAAAAGGCTCCTAACTACAAGATGTGGCATCTGCCCAGCTTCCACAGAAAATGTAGGAACATGCCTCCTTACCTTCCTGCACAGGGGGCAATGGAAAAACCCGTTGACATGGTGACAGTTTTGGTGTAGCAGGATCTTCTCCAGGCATCGTTTACAGAAGTTGTGTGCGCAGGACAGGACTAGGACAGGGGTTGTGAACAGCTCCAGATGCACGGGGCACGAGAGCTCCTGTCTCAAGGTTTCCATGGTGGTGGTTCACCACATGAGGAAGACCCTTTTCTGACAGCTGCCAGAGCGGCCCCTCTCTGCTGGCACCCAACTTCTAGAATCCGCCCCAGTCTCTGTCATAACATCTCCATGGCAGCAGCAGTTCCCTTCTCTGAGATGCTGACAGTTTAATTGAATCTCCTGCATCTCTGATCCCACCCAGCACATGTGCAAAATCACTGTATTACACCAGGATGTTCTCCTTCTGCTGGAATACTTTGAGCTCAATTTAAGTACACTCTTGGGTGATTAACGCTCAGAGATGTTGAAACAATCCAGCATCTGTTGTTCTAATTAGAAGCATTTCGCATCTCAACGCAAGGGAACTTCCTTTAAATTATTATTATATAGGAAGTTCCTAGTAAATTATTTTACTAACTGTAATTTTTCATTTAGAATTGCATCTTCTGTTTTTCTTCACTCATTTCACATTTTCATTACCTTGTGCTGAAAGCTTCTTCAAAAAGTCAGCCTACGCCACCTTAGCAATATTCCTTTTATTATCGTGAACGTCTTTAAAATGCATTTTTTAGAGAATGGAATAACTCAACAACATCAAAAGCTAACATGGCATCTGTTTGGGGAACATTCAAGTAACTGCTTTCTGCCGGGTACTGAAATATATTAAAGGCTTCTGTGTCTAGTGTTGAAAGTCTTCAATAGTCATAACCCCTTGCTGTCAGTAAAGCTTGCATATTTATCAAGACAGTAGCATTTGGCTCACTGCTTTTAGACAGGGATATAGAAACCACAGAAGAATTCCTTATCTACTGCTAAATATATCGTGTGTTGTACAGTAGCTAGGAAATCAGAGTTAATAGATTAATCACTGAAAGAAATCAAGGTAACTGGGCAAGTATAACCATGAACAGGTGGATAAGGGTGCATGTGCACACACACACTAATCAGACGTTGCCCTCTGGGGATGTTAATACCTGGTTGTCATAGCAATTATGTTCCATCTTTTATGATCTCCAGCCCACCCACAGCTATCTGTGGACACAATTGCAATTTTGGTTGGGGCAGAGGTGGTTGGTTCTGTGCTCTGCTTATTTGGGATATTCCTACTCCATGGGAATGAAGATTTGGCATTCAGATATACATAAATTTTCTTATGTCTAGCAAACCTCTGTCAATTAGCTAGAAATTAGGAGCGAAGCCAGGAGGCTTCAGGCCACTAGTTAAGGAGAGTTGTTTTTCCCCCATCTTTCTGGTTCAAGACCTTTCCCAGAGAAAGCAAGAGGCATAAATGGGGGCTACTACGCTAGGAATGGAAGACAAAATGTCTGCCTGAATGTTGAGTGTGATTGTAGCGTAGTGAGAGTTTTCTGGTCTCTGGTACATTTAGAAAGTAATTTGTAATCCCTGTTGTTTCACCAGCAGCCTGTTGCTGTTCTTATCTCTAGTCCTTCTACTTTTTCCATAACCTTTGTGTCCTGCAAGTTGTGTTGCATGGTGCAGACTAGCAGAGGATGCTGGAAGGAGGATTCTGTAACTGAGGTGGGATGCGCAGGTGTAAAAACAGGATTGTCAATAGGAGTGCATGGAAACCCTGTGTGGGAAGTACGGTGTTAGTTTTAACATGTATTGCAGTCAGCCAGTGTCACTGCCAACACTGAATGCTTTTTGGGTTTTGTGTTATTGTGTAGAACATTCCCTGTGAATTTTTTGCACTCTAAATTAGTGTCTTGATACAGAGTAAGTTTGTTTCCTCTCAGTAGAGCCCTTTTCTTGGTGCTCAGTGGGGCTGCAATGCAGCCAGGGTTGAAGGAGGATCTCTGGCTGCTTAGGCCATGGGGATGGGACACCTCGGCTCCAGCCTTCTTTTGGTTGTGTTTTGCTATGGTCATTGTGCAGGCTTTTTACATTAACTGGCTTCACTTTATTCATCTTGAGAGTAAATGTGATAATGTAACAAAAAATGGTTTTCTTATTACTTTAACTGTTGCAGTATTTGAGATACTTGGATACACGTTATAATCCAAGTACTTTGGTCAAAAGATGTCTGAAGTCAGCAAAAAGATACGTTGATAGTGGATGTTTTTCAGTTCCTAAGTGCAGATAGTATAGAAATAGAAAGTGCTCTCAGAAGTAAAAAGTTATGTATTCACTGTTTGGTATTTAATACATTATCTTTCCTGAAGTAGAGTTTTTTATCTGTTTCAAAGTATGGTATTTCTTCATTCATTTCAGTCATTGGAAGCCAGTTACTACCTGCATGCAAATGCTACTATAATTATCAATGAAACTGGTATCACAAATTGCAATATGAGGACACCCACCATTTTTTCTTTAATCTTATGAAAGTCCAGTGTGCAATTTATTAATTCGTAGCTGTCATTGGCTAACCCTTATGACAGCACAAAGGTCACATTGGATGGAGCAGGCAGGGACAGATAACAGTGCCACAGTGCTTCCCATTTATGGAGCTAACTTGATTGCCTGCATTTGGATATTTTTAGAAAATACAGCATGAGGTCCTTCACTAAATATGGGCCAAACCAGAGCACTGAATGCACAGCACACACTTGGTGTCAGCATGGTGAGGAAAGAGCTGGCTGATGCTGCCTGCAATAGTGGGAATCACCAACATGAGTTGAATTTTGGACTTGACATTAATATTACAGTAGAACCATATAATTTTTCACTTGTCCAGTATAATATAAACCAGTTCTTATGTGTCCTGGTTTCATCTGGGATAGAGTTAATTGTCTTCCTAGTAGCAGGCATAGTGCTGTGTTTTGCATTTAGTATGAGAATAATGTTGGTAACACACTGATGTTTTAGTTGTTGATAAGTAGTGTTTATACTAGTCAAGGACTTTTTAGCTTCCCATGCTCTGCCAGGTGCACAAGAAGCTGGGAGGGGGCACAGCCAGGACAGCTGACCCAAACTGACCAAAGGGCTATTCCATACCATATGACGTCATGCTCAGTATATAAACTGGGGGGAGCTGGCTGGGGGCAGTGATGGCTGCTCAGGAACTGGCTGGGTATCGGTCAGCGGGTGGTGAGCAATTGCATTGTGCATCACTTGTTTTGTATATTATTATTATTATTATTTTCCCTTCCTTTTCTGTCCTATAAACTGTCTTTATCTCAACCCACAAATTTTACTTTTTTTTCCTATTCTCTCCCCCACGGTGGGAGGGGGAGAGTGAGTGAACGGCTGTGTGGTGTTTAGCTGCCTGCCAGGCTAAACCACCACATTATGAAAAAAGTAGATTTTGAGTAACATGGGTCAAATTCTCCTTAATGGATGTATAAAAGTATAAAAGGTAATTTTTTTTGGCAAATTAAGTAAAACCGTGGGAAAAAAAATCTTTATATGCTATGACAAAATATTCACTGAAATACTTAAACTGAGATTTTGACTTTCAAGACATATATATAGCGAAATATATGTCAGTCAAATGTATTATTTTAACATACACTCATTTTTAATAGCTTGCCACCTACTAATTTCTGAGACATGAAACCCTTCTTAGCAATGGAATTTTTTAACCCAGCTTATTTGCCATCAGGGTGGATTTTTCCTTTTGAGACTTTGGAGTCAGGCTGTTTAGATCTGTATCCATCTCTGCCTGACCGTTGAAGTGGACACAATCAGAGCATCTCTTCAAGAACTCAAGGACAAAGTCAGCAGAGGTGCTTTGAGACCTCAAGGCAATACTTTGTATATTATTTGGTTTTGTCAAAACATTTTTTGTCAAGATTTGTCAAAAAAGATATTCTGGCTGATGGACAAAGGAGTAGTTTAACGTGGCTTTTTATTTCAAGTCTGTTAACAGGTAATATGAGGATATAGAGAGATGCGGGGTCTCTGCTCTCCTGGTTAATGTTCATATGTCTTCTTAAAAGACAGTACTGACTTTATTGAGGCAGGGGATGAAAACGAACCAATGGTTATTTTGCTGAGAAATGTGGCCGTGTTAGTGCCCACTATGGTAGATCAAGTCAGGAAGTACAGGATGGGGTTGTGCCAGTGATGTTAATATTTTTCTCATTTTTGTTTTTGATGGTTTTTTTGTTGGTTTTTGGGGGGTGGCTTGGGTTTTTTGGGTTTTGTTTTGGTTTTTTTTTTTGATTGAGTGCTATTTTGAGCCAGTTTAAAGGGTAAATGGACAATGTCCACACACGTTTTCTTGCGCCTGACTTACTGGAACTGAACAGATCCCATGCAAGTCAGATACAGGCATTAGATTTCTCAGTTTTGGTTCAACATGAAAAACCTTTATTACTAAAAGTGTACTTGTAAAATAGCTATATTGGTGTAGACCCTGTCAAGGATTAGTCCAGAGCCTGAGGCTGCATTGGAAACTGGTGTTCATAATTTAGCAGTGTGCTGTCCCTAACCGGCAGAGAAAGCATAGAAGCTGTGGGGTTTAAGGTAAGAAAAAAAGAAACAGATAGGTTGTTTTATTGCCTCCCATGAAGAAATCTATTCCTACCACTCTTTGCAACAGGTCAGTCCCAGTTTATTCTCCTCCAGAAGATGCTGGGAAGAGGGTTGGTCTCTCCCCTGTTCTCTCAGGCATCACCAGTGTGGTGCTGTGATAGAGGATCCTCAGTGATCTTGTAGTGAAGCTCTAGGAGATGCAAAAGTGGCAGTAGGAACTCCTCCAAGGCAACAATAGGGAAATCCCACAAACAGGGGGTAGTGTGGACTCCCCTCCCCACTCTCAGGCATCCTCTGCTGTACCTAGCCAGGCCTGGGATGCTTCCAGCTCCCTTGTGTTGTGTTGTGATAGTGTGAACTGATGATGCTCGGCAGCATTTAGCACGTTCCAACCTGCCGTGCCATGCCCTGGTCCACTGTAGGGTTTTAGCAGGATGGTGTTTGCTGCTGTGCGCATGGTGTGATATTTCCAGCAAAGGCTGTCCTGTTGGGCAGTGAGGACAGCTGCCATGGAGATTTGTAGTGATACGTTTTCTCACATTTCTAAGTCATAGCTGCACAGAAAGAGACATCTGTAATATTGCATCTTTCTTCTACTTTCTTAGATGTAAAACTGCTGTTGTGGTGAATTTCCTCACTGGTAGATGTAGTGACTAAGAAAAACTCCGGCTGATTTTTGTTTTACTGGTTCACAGGTAAAGAAATACCTATTTCACAAAATTCCCTCTCAGCCCATGCCCTACCATTGGGTCCTGTCTTCTACCTAAGCTTTCAGCTTCAAATACCCAACAAATGTCTCATGTGTCTCCTTCAGAATGGTAGGTTCTTATTTTTGATACTTTCATATTTTAATATCTCTTGTTTTGGCTGAAAGCATGACACTTTACAGGCACTCACTGAAGAGTTTGAAGCCTGAAGCAGGGATCTTAGTTTTTTAGGAAAACCTCAGCTCTTTGTTCCTGCACTATTCTGTGTGGGTGGAGAGAGAAAGATTCAAGCATTTGCCTCAGAGCAGCACTCTGTTCTCAAGAGACAAGTAGAGCCAAGTAAAAGAAGTGGCAAGAGGAATTTGTCTGCTAGTTAAAGATTCTTTTTCTTCATCCAGGAGTCAAAATGAAGGAAAGACCCTCTGTGTTTCTCACAGGAGCAGACTATTGAGTGTTTAGACCAAAATGTAGCATGAACATTTATAAATCAAAATACTTCCTGAAATATACATCTTATCCAAAGTAAATAAATGAGTGCTGTCTCTGTATGGCAAATTCACAGGTAAAAATAAACCTTTTTGTTGTGTTTTCCATATTCCCTTAGCATGTAACACTTAAAACCAATCTGTAGTTAAAAGGATTCCAGTGTCTGTTGAGGACCATGTGGTAACTTTCAAGGGTTCCTTGCTTGGGGACGGACACTCCAGCCCTCATTGGCAGATGGCACATTATTTTTCAGGTTATTTTCATTTTCCCTCTGGAGGGCTGAAGAACAGATTAAAAAACAACGCCCCAGCAGGCAAGGACTCAAGCAAAGCCTGGGGAGAAAGTAGTACCAACAGTCAGCCAGATTATGCCCAGGAGAACATAACAATTTGGGCATAACAAGGCAAGTCCTTCATTTTGATTTATTTTGTGATAGTGGAGAGACAGGCATTCCTAGGCACTAAAGTTAATGTACCTTCTGCTCTACTCCACCTGAAACCACTCAGACCAATTACATCGTCCTCTGCCACATGCTTACAGATGAAAAAGCCATTTCAATAATCCTAACACATATTTTACATTACGACTGCATGCTCTTTGCAGTCAATTCTCCAACCACTCTGAATAATAGGAAAGTTTGGGTTAGAAGAAACCTTTTAACAGGGACAGAGCTGTTGCAAAAGTGTCCAGGTGGTACCAACAGCAAACCCTGCGAGGCACCAGCACTGGCTGAGCTGCACGCCTGGGCGCAGTCGTGGATGCCCACGGTGTCAGCAGGCAGGAGCCAGGCATGGGGCTCCTCCAATCGGCGGCAGGGCCCCAAGGGGCCGGGGGAGCCCCCAGCTATGGCCAGCCACAGACAGCGACACCAACCTGACCCACGCACGGTGCGGGAGGCAGTGACGGGAGCCTGACCTGGCCAGTTGCACGGACTGGTGAGGGTCTGTGGGGTGAGGGAAAGTTTACTGCAGCAGGATCATCTGGCCGTGGACTTCCTCAGATGGGATACCCAGGAAAAGAGGGAAGCCATCAAGAACATCTCCAGAACTATTGCCAAGAAGGTGTAAAAGTGTTGAGGGGGAGTGGGTTTTAACGCCTCCCCCCAAGAAGTGAGGATGATGGTTTTTTCCCTCTGGTGCTTTAGCGAGGGCTTCCTCTGTGTACGTGAGATCTCTCCCGCTAAGAAAGCCCCGAGGGGCCGTATGTTGGTCCATCTGATCCTCGAGGGGTGTTGCATGTGGCCTGGAACCAGGAGTGTTTGGAGAGCAGCCAGGAGCCAGCCAAGAGGTCACCAGGCCTGTCCGCTGCTTGCAGAATTGGTGCTGTAGATCACAGGGGCACAGGAGAGCACACACGGGAATTATCACGTGCTTGCCTCGCTCTTACATGCCATTCTGGGCTTCACCAACAGGCAAGAGACCCTAGGCTAGACTGCCTTTGGGTTTGATGCAACCCTCCTGTTGAGAGAGCAGCAGGACTGGAGTCTTTCCCGTGCCCCACCCCCCATTCGTCACAGACTCGTTGAGAGCAGGCAGCTGACCTGACTTTAGACACCTGAGCTACTGACTCCTGCTCCAGCCCCCCTCATCATCTTTGTGGCCCTGCTCTGGACCCGCTCAGGCAGGTCCATGTCTGTCTTATGCTGTTTACCACTGTACACCCCACGGGATGAAAACCAGGGGAGAACCTCAGCTAAAGTCAGTGTAATAGAAAAGACCCAGGCTGTCTCTGTGCAAAAGACGAAAGCAGGAACGGGAAATTGGGGAGCACCCTCGGTCACCACTGAGCATGAGAGGTGATGGAAAATGCGCTTGGAGAAATGGCTCTCCCCGAGACCGTTAAATGGGCTGGCAACTCCCGTTTTACGGCAATTGGTCGGGTTTCCCTCATTAATTCCTCATGATTGTCCTCCAGGGTCTGTGTCAGGAGATGCAGCGACACCGTACGACATGGGAGCCAGGGGATGTTAGGGGTGCGAGCCCGGGGAGATGCCCAAATCCATCAGCGCTGAACCTAGACTGCCAATATGCAGGAAACTGGGGTCAGAGCTTGATCCTCGGGGCCGCAGCCCCCACCGCTCTGGCTCCCAGTCCTCAGCTGATGGCGGCAATTAGTGGTTGCTACTTTACAGCATTCCTCACTGACACGGGAGCCCAAATATGGATGGTAGATAAGGACACTTAACGAAGGAGAGCCTCCACTTAGCAAGCAAATAGTTTCCCTTGTAGGTGGTAACGGCAAATCACTACCCACCCACTGGTCAGGGCTGAATTAATTCTATCTAATGGACGGACAGTCCGCCCTTACTTCTAGGTCCCTGTAATAAGTTAGGTATGGATGCGTTGAAGGGTCAGTTGTGGGTGGACTCGCGGGGAAAGTGGGAAAAATAGGGGCACCACGCGCTCTGCCCCACAGTCTACCTCGCATCAACGCAGCCCTGATGCTGAACCTGTTGCAAACAGGTCATTAGCATGAGGTCCAGGTCCTGCCCCTTTATCCTACAATACAAGCCACCTTCTGACGCCATCTGACCTGTTCCTGAACTGATAAAAGAGCTGGAAGAACGGGGAAGCGTGGTCAAGTCTCCTTCCCGCTACAGTTCTCCTGCATGGCCGGTAGAGAAACCTCATGGCAAGTGGTGACCAGCAGTAGATTACAGAGCCCTGAACACCGCCAACTGAACGGTTCACTGCGGCTGCTCCTGGGCTGATTGATACAGTCCATTGTCTCAACAAACAAGCCTTGCCATGAATGGCACAGTAGGTGGGAAGGATACCTTTCTTAGGCTCCCCATATCACGGACAGAGAGGGAGAGATTTGCTTTCACCTGGCAGGGACTGCCATTTGCATTGACTGGCTTGCCACAGGGTTTTAAACATAGTCCTACCATTACTCATGCTCCACTGGCTATAGAGCTAGAAACGTTCACAGTACCACAAGAGCTTACTGTGATGCAGTAACCATGACAAACAGTGTGAAACCCCGCGTCGCTGCAGCGAGCCTCTGGTCGATCCCTTCCTGCTGCGCAGGCTACAGCGTGTCCAGATGCGCATCTAAAAACCTCCGGCTGCCGAGTCTCACGGCTAAGGCAGAGGGAAATAGAGAATCACGGAATCATAGAATGGTTTGGGTTGGAAGGGACTTTTAAAGGTCATCCAGTCCAACCCCCCTGCAATGAGCAGGGTCCTCTTCAACTAGGTCAGGTTGCTCAGAGCCCTGTCCAACCTGACCTTGAACGTTTCCAGGGATGGGGCATCTACCACCTCTCTGGGCAACCTGCCCCACTGTTTCACCACCCTCATTGTAAAAAATGTCTGCCTTATATCCAGTCTGAATCTGCCCTCTTTTAGTTTAAAACCATTACCCCTTGTCCTATCACAACAGACCCTACTAAAAACTCTCTCCCCATCTTTCCTATAGGCCCCCTTTAAGCATTGAAAGGTCGCGATCAGCTCTCCCCAGAGTCTTCTCTTCTCCAGGCTGAACAACCCCAGCTCTCTCAGCCTTTCTTCACAGGAGAGGTCTTCCACCCCTCTGATCATTTTTGTGGCCCTCCTCTGGACCCGCTCCAACAGGTCCATGTCTTTCCCGTGCTGACGACTCCAGAGCTGGACGCAGTACTCCAGGTGGGGTCTCGCCAGAGCGGAGTAGAGGGGCAGAATCACCTCCCTCGACCTGCTGGCCACGCTTCTTTTGATGCAGCCCAGGATACGGCTGCCTTTCTGGGCGGCGAGCGCACATTGCCGGCTCGTGTCCAGCTCTTCATCCACCAGTACCCCCAGGTCCTTCTCGGTAGGGCTGCTCTCAACCCCTTCACCACCCAGCCTGTATTGATACCGGGGGTTGCCCCAACACAGGTGCGGGACCTTGCACTTGGCCTTGTTGCACCTCATGAGGTTCACATGGGCCCACTTCTCGAGCTCGTCCAGGTCCCTCTGGATGACATCCCGTCCCTCGGGCATGTCAACCGCACCACTCAGCTTGGTGTCGTCTGCAAACTTGCTGAGGGTGCACTCGATCCCACAGTCTATGTCACTGATGAAGATATTAAACAGTACTGGTGCCAATACGGACCCCTGAGGGACACCACTCGTCACCGATCTCCATCCGGACATTGAGCCATTGACCACTACCCTCTGGACGCGACCATCCAACCAATTCCTCACCCGCCGCACAGATCCGTATCTCTCCAATTTAGAGAGAAGGATGTTGTAGGGGACCATGTCAAAGGCCTTACAGAAGTCCAGAGAGATGACATCTGCAACTCTTCCCTTGTCCACTGATGTAGTCACTCCATCATAGAAGGCCGCTAGTTTGGTCAGGCAGCGCATACCCACCATGTGCTCTCTGGACGTTTCCTTTTTGCATGTCAAAAAATTTCAGAGACTTATCTTCTGCTTTATTAATTGACTTTGCTCTTTGAGGACCCTGACAGAAAGAAGTATTCCCTTAAATGTCACATGAAGAAGAAATGGAAAAGTACAGGCTTCATCCTTCCCATAAGGCAAAAGTGACTCGTTAGCCCCCAAGGCGCCAACCTGGGCTCCAGCCTGGAAGCTGCCTACAGGAGGGGCTCTTGCACTTGTCTCGAGACGGAAATCACTCACTCTTGAGCCTCAGGAGCTGTTGCTAACAGCACCCGAGGAGGTCCAAAATCCCTTGGCTGTGGTTTCCTCTTGTTCTGGGGGACTGTGAGCTCCTCGCTGCCCCTGCGACAGTGCCCGGAAAACAGGGCAGAGCTGTGGGCTCAGCCCCAGGTGGGACTGTGTCCCAGCCCTTGGACGGAGCTGCGCGATGGGACGTGCTCCCCTCCCCGGGAGGGCAGCTCCCCTGGCTGTGCTCCAGCGGCTGGCCACGAGCACCTTGAAGAGGCGTCCCCACGCAGCCTCGGCCCAGCCGTGAGGTCACAGAGGGGCTGCGACGTCACAGAGCCCCGCGGTGCCACGCCGGCCATAAGCACCAACCGACCGCTCAGCCCCCGGCCCCGACTGCAGCAGCAGCAGCAGCAGCGGCAGCAGCAGCGGCAGCAGCAGCGGCATGGTGCAAGCACAGGGGGCCGTGGCCCCTGCCCACTGCCTCCTCCTCCTCCTCTTCCTCCTGGTGGGCCTCCATGTCAGGGCTGCCTGGGCTGCTCCGTGGCGAGCACGGGGAGCAGGTAAGCGGGCGGCGCTGGTGCAGCCTTTCATGGGCCAGCGGGCTCTTCTCCCCGAGAAGCGTGGATGAAGGGTTTTCCCTCCGGTGCTTTAGCGAGGGCTTCCTCTGTGTGCGTTAGAGCTCTCCTGGCCATCCGCTCCTCGAGGGGCGTTGCACGTGGCCTGGAAAGAGTGTTTGGAGAGCTGCCAGGTGCCAGACAAGAGGTCGCTGGGCCCCTCTGCAGCTTTGGCAATCTCCACCTACACCTGGCTCCCACCTTGGTACCTGACCCCCTTCCAGTGCCTGCAGTTCACTAAGGCAGAAGTGGATCCCAGCATGCAATGGAAACGTTTCTCATCTGTGCTTGCTTCTAGATGAGGGTGGTGGCAATGGTTATCCAGCTTCTCGGCTGGACGTTGGTTTGGAGCCCTTGGAGCATCCTGGAGGTAAGTTCTCAGTGTCCCCTTCCTTCAAAGAATAAGCATCGACAATGTGGCAAGAGCTTATTCACGTGCAATTTTCCTTCAGATCCTCTGCAAGTCGACGGCTTCCCGACTTCTTGGCCTGTTCCTGTCCTCGAGCCTGAGAGCAATCCCACGGGTAAGTCAGGGGGAGGAAGGAGCATTTACCTTTTAATCTTCTTTCCGTGTGAAATGCAAGTTGCTCCTTCCGTGGCCGATGCACAGACAAGGAGAAGAGCAGAGAGGGAACGGGTCGGGCTCAGTGATGTGCCCCGAGGCGCTTTGCCTTGCAAAGCTGTCTTTGCCGGCCCCTCGGAGCCTGAGCTGCTGCCGGTGCCCACTGCCAAGCCAGCGGGCTTGTTGGCGTTGAGTTTAGAGCTGGTGTGAGTGCGCTCCAGGGAGTCCTTTCTCCCGGCAGCTGCGCACGTGGCTCGTTTCGTCCCAGCACGGTGCCGCTGCAGGCACGCGGTAACTCTTTGCACCGTGCTCCTGAGCGGAAGGGAGAGACGAGTGCCGTGGAGTGACCCCGTCTTTGGAGTGTGCTCACTGCCACTCCGATCTGAAGCAGTACCTTGAACTGTGTCACGGGAGCTGTTCTGTCCTGCGCTTCTTTGCAGCCGTGCCTGTAGGCGAAGGTGATCCAGCTTCCCGGCTGGGTTCCAGGGCTGCGCCTCCGGGAGATGGCATGGGTACGTCATGGCTTCTTCCTCCCTCTGAGAGCTGCCAGCTCCAAGCCCAAGGGTCAGCCAGCCAGGCGCCTCTATGTGTGGCGCCCTCGCCTTGCGTGATCCCCTTACCGCTTCTGCGATTCCGTTCTGCCGGTGTAGATCACAAGAGATGACGGAAGCTTCTCTGGGTGTTTAGTTACAGATGTGCCCGTTCGGAGGACTTTTCCGGCTCCTCGGCTGGATGCTGCACTAGAGCCAGGCTGGCGTCGCAGGGGTGAGTAGTCTGTGCTGACCTCACAGGCTCTGCGCTGGTTTTCTGCAATTTATGTGTGTGACATTGAACCAAATCCTTTCTGCTAAGGTCCTCCAAGAGCAAAGTACCAGGCTGAAGGAGGAAAAAAGCCCCTGGAGCTACCTGAAGTCATAAGGCCAATGCTGGAGGAACTCGCGAGAGGACACGGTGGGTACATTTCACTCTGCCTTAGTCGTGAGACTCGGCACCCGGAGGTTTTAGGTGCACGTCTGGACATGCTGTAGCTGCACAGCAGGAAGGGATCGATCAGAGCCTCGCAGCAGCGACGCTGGGTTCCATGCCTTGCAGGTGGCTGGCGAGCCACGGAGATGGTGCAGAGCCTCTGCTGCCAGTCGTGGTTCAAGCCGAGTGCCAGGGGCAGCTGCTGCCCCAGTTTTACCAGTGCGGCTCAGAGGTGGCTTGTGCAGAGGTCGGTAGGCAGATTTGAGGGCCTGGCGTGTGCTGAACTTGTGCTCGCTCAGCTCACACGCAGCACTGCTTGCCACGGGGCCAGTTCCAGGCGGGAGCGAGGTCCCAAGCAATGCTGGTTGCCCTTTCCTAGTGCTGGGAGTCGGGTGGAGATGCTGACTCAGCAGGCTTTTGGGGATGGGACGAATGTGACCGTTGCTGGTGCTTACAGGGAAGGGCACGAGGGCCTTGCGCAGGAGCCCTTCTCAGGCGGCCTGTTTCCCCGGCTGGCCTGGCTGCAGCTTCTTCCCATCCTCTTTGAAGGCAGGCATTTAGCATCACCTTACACGTTGCCAAAAATGCACTACGTGCAATGCCAACCAGAAGATCGCGTGCAATTTCCTGGTCTCCCAGCAGGTCAGGCATGGCTGTTGTTTGGAGTAGTGACTAGGCGCAGCCCCAAAAGCCCAGGCGTTTTTTCTAAACCTTATCACTGTCTTTGAGAAGTCTTGCCTCCTGAAGGTGCCGTCTCCTGATGGGGAACGCTTCCACTGATCCAGCTGTCCTGCTTTCTTTCTCAAGAGACGGACCGAGAGGCTGTGCGGAGGGAGGCGTTTTTGGAAGGAAGCAGTGGCTCACTGCCAGGCTCTGCTGAAGAAAGAGAGGCGATGCAAGCCACCGGCACGCCAGGTAATTGCTGTCCCGTGGTCAGCCGGTGTCAGCCATCATGGTCGCTGTGTGTCAGCAGGCTCTTCCCCCAGTGCCTGCTCTTGCACGTCACGTCAGCAGCCAAAGCTGAGAGTGTTTTGGGTTCGAGGCACCGGGACCACGTTCCGCAGATGATGGGAGATGTGACTCTTGCGCGAATGTACCTCCCGCTGTAGCTGCGTCCCAGAGCTTGCTGTGAGTCCCCAGAGGCCCAAGGCACAAGAGCAGCACAGAGCGGGATCCCTCCTGTCAGCTGAGGTCCAGAGCGATGGCCTGACTCCCACATTGGGCAGGGCCTTAGAGGGAACCTCCCCGCCCTCCTGCATCCTCCGTGCCTGAGCCGTGCTGAGGCTTTACCTGTCATCTCTGCTTTTTGGCAGTGCTGTCAAAGCCCGGAGAAGACCGCCACGGCAGCATACACCAAGTTTTTCGAATGGACTCAGGTACTGAGCAGTCTTGCTGGGGTCCCTAAGGACAGGAGACAGGTCCTGAAACCCGCAAGCGGCCGTGAGCGGTGCCCGTGCTGGAGGAAAGGCAGAAGGGGAGAGCAAGGCTCAAGTGCCTCTTGAGAAGGCCTGACTCCGTCTCCTCGGGGTGTGGGAGCTGGCCCGGCGGGAGGGAGAGTTGGGGGTGGCACTGCCTGCTGCAGGGATGGTTTTTGGCCGTGTCCCTCGAAGGAGCAACTGGTCAAGCAGCTCCGCTCCCCGCCGTGCTCTCCTTCTGGCCTTCTGAGTTTTGTTCGGTGGGACAGCCTCTCCCAAAGGGTGGGAGCGTGCCTCCAGGCACCAGCACTGGGGGGAAACAGAGAACCTCCCGGCCACCTCAAACATGCTGCAAGCTTACCAGTGGTGCACAGGACGGACTAACGTCCCAAATTGCTCCTCCAGATGTGGCCGGCGAGACAACCACAAGCGTCTACAACGCCCAGCGCACCGCAAGTGTTTTCTGTCCCTCAGACGTGCGAAGGGCCTGTATGATACTCACAGCAGGAATCGTGCTTTCCGTGCCAATTGAGATACTGTTGTGCTGCATCATGATCCGGCTATGGAGGAAGGAAAAACAGTGAGTCGCTGATTTTGCCCCCCACTGCTTCCTTCAATGGCTGCTCGTAGCCACGAAGCATTTCTAGTCGGGCTGCTGTCGAGTGGTGAGTTAGTGGTTGGCCAAAGAACTCTGCTGCGGTTTCTGCTGCTGGCAGGTGCTTTAACTGGCCTCTTAAGTCCTGGGCCGCCTTCTCGGGAGCCCGCTCTGACTGGAGCCAGTCAAACTGACCCTGCCTGGACAAGAGCAGCCCCCAGGAGCAACAGGCATAGGCAAAGCGAGGTCAGGAAGAGAGAGCGGGGCATGAGATTGCCCTAGAAAGCGAGACGCGCACTAGCTCCCGCTCCTGACCAGTGAACCTGCCCAGAGGAATCCCCCTGCTCGGTGGTGCCGTGTGGTGCAGGTGTCCACCTCGGCCAAGGTGTGCCAGCAGCTCAGCCCGTGGCGGTGAGCCTTGCCAGCTCTGGGCCGTGCTCTGGAGGAGAGTCCCTGTGTCCCGTCTGCAGCTGAGGGCCTCAGCAGCCTCCTCTCTCCACAGGAACCTCCCTGGATCTTTCAGTATGCTGGCTGGAAACTTTTGACCGCACCTTGCACCCAGACAGCCAGACCAGACGCCCTGGCACCCCTGAGAGCTGGGCCCAACACCAGCAGCTGCCGCTCCTGCCTGGAAAACCGGTGCACCCGCCCTCCCCACAGCCCCCCAGCCCGTCCCCAGACTCCCTGTTGCAGCGGAACCAGCCCAGCGCCCTCCAGCCCCAGCCCCAAACAAAATGGCCCCCCTACCCCCTGAGCCCGCTGGTCCGGCCCTCCAGCAATGGCTGAAGACGGCCCTGCCAGGGTAGGGCTTAGGGGTGTGCTGACAGACACACACACCCCCCCCCCCCAGCTTTGGGGATCAGCCCTTTCTCTCCAAATAAAGACGGACAGAGCTGTCGCACAAGTGTCCGGGTGGTACCAACTGCGAGGCACCAGCGCTGGCTGAGCTGCACGCCCAGGCACAGTCGTGGATGCCCACGGTGTCGGCAGGCAGGAGCCAGGCATGGGGCTCCTCCGATCAGCGGCAGGGCCCCAAGGGGCCGGGGGAGCCCCCGGCCATGGCCAGCCACAGACAGCGACACCAACCTGACCCACGCACGGTGCGGGAGGCAGTGACGGGAGCCTGACCTGGCCAGTTGCACGGACTGGTGAGGGTCTGTGGGGTGAGGGAAAGTTTATTGCAGCAGGATCATCTGGCCGTGGACTTCTTCTGATGGGATACCCAGGAAAAAGGGAAGCCATCGAGAACATCTCCGGGGGGGGCACAAGCCTGACAAGCAAATGTACTGGAGGCAAAACAAAGGCCCTCGCTAACTAATGGGCCCTGGATGGGCCCTGATTGATGGGCCATCACCAATTGGGGGTGCTGCAAAGGATCTCCACATGTGGGCGCTGAGCCTCCTGTTAAGACACTCCCTGAGCCAGGCTTTTTCTGCCTTGAGAGTAACAAAGCGGTGACCACCCCACTGCTTGAAGGGTGTGTTGAAAGGCTAGCTGAAGCATCCGTAAGGGTTCAGCTGTGCTGCTACGGCTGTGGCCACTGTTCACAGGACACCGAAGCAAAACACACATTTACAACCAAGGCCGTTCATTAGTACAGAAAAGGCAGGTTTGGGTCGGGGGGATACAACAGGAAGCACATGGCTTTTTAGACTAAAGGGAGGCTGGGCCTGTTCTTAGTTCTGAGACCTTGGCTTAGATTGCAGTTACTATTGCCAACAAGGTGTAAAAGTGTTGAGGGGGAGTGGGTTTTAACACCTCCCCCCGAGAAGCGAGGATGATGGTTTTTTCCCGCTGGTGCTTTAGCGAGGGCTTCCTCTGTGTACGTGAGATCTCTCCCGCTAAGAAAGCCCCGAGGGGCCGTATGTTGGTCCATCTGATCCTCGAGGGGTGTTGCACGTGGCCTGGAACCAGGAGTGTTTGGAGCGCGGCCAGGAGCCAGCCAAGAGGTCACCAGGCCCCACCGCTGCACCCGTTTTTTGAACACTTCCAGGGATGGTGACTCCACCACCTCTCTGGGCAGCCTGTTCCAATTCTTGACCACCCTTTCCATAAAGAAATTTTTCCTAATTTCCAACCTAAACCTCCCCTGGCGCAGCTTAAGCCCATTTCCTCTCGTCCTATCGCTAACTACATGGGAGAAGAGACCAACACCCACCTCACTACAACCTCCTTTCAGGCAGTTGTAGAGAGCGATAACGTCTCCCCTCAGCCTCCTCTTCTCTAAGCTAAACAATCCCAGTTCCCTCAGCCACTCCTCATAAGGCCTGTTCTCTAGACCCTTCACCAGCCTTGTTGCCCTTCTCTGAACATGCTCCAGCACCTCAATGTCTTTCTTGTATTGAGGGGCCCAAAACTGGACATAGTATTCCAGGTGCAGCCTCACCAGCGCCGAGTACAGGGGGACAATCACCTCCCTGCTCCTGCTGCCCACACTATTCCTGACACAGGCCAGGATGCTGTTGGCCGCCTTGGCCACCTGGGCACACTGCTGGCTCATGTTCAGCCGGCTGTATACCAACACCCCCAGGTCCTTTTCTGCCAGGCAGCTTTCCAGCCACTCTTCCCCAAGCCTGTAGCATTGCATGGGGTTGTTGTGACCGAAGTGCAGGACCCGGCACTTGGCCTTGTTAAACCTCATACAATTGGCCTCAGCCCATCGATCCAGCCTGTCCAGGTCCCTCTGCAGGGCCATCCTACCCTCCAGCAGATCGACACTCCCACCCAGTTTGGTGTCGTCTGCAAACTTACTGAGCGTGCACTCAGTCCCCTCATCCAGATCATCGATAAACATATTAAACAAGGCTGGCCACAAAACAGAGCCCTGGGGAACACCGCTCGTGACCGGATGCCAACTGGACTTAACTCCATTTACAACTACTCTCTGGGCTCGGCCACCCAACCAGCTTTTTACCCAGCAAAGACTACGCCCATCCAAGCCATGAGCTGCCAGCTTCCCAAGGAGAATATTGTGGGAGACGGTGTCAAAAGCTTTGCTAACTTTAGACACCTGAGCTACTGACTCCTGCTCCAGCCCCCCTCATCATCTTTGTGGCCCTGCTCTGGACCCGCTCAGGCAGGTCCATGTCTGTCTTATGCTGTTTACCACTGTACACCCCACGGGATGAAAACCAGGGGAGAACCTCAGCTAAAGTCAGTGTAATAGAAAAGACCCAGGCTGTCTCTGTGCAAAAGACGAAAGCAGGAACGGGAAATTGGGGAGCACCCTCGGTCACCACTGAGCATGAGAGGTGATGGAAAATGCGCTTGGAGAAATGGCTCTCCCCGAGACCGTTAAATGGGCTGGCAACTCCCGTTTTACGGCAATTGGTCGGGTTTCCCTCATTAATTCCTCATGATTGTCCTCCGGGGTCTGTGTCAGGAGATGCAGCGACACCGTACGACATGGGAGCCAGGGGATGTTAGGGGTGCGAGCCCGGGGAGATGCCCAAATCCATCAGCGCTGAACCTAGACTGCCAATATGCAGGAAACTGGGGTCAGAGCTTGATCCTCGGGGCCGCAGCCCCCACCGCTCTGGCTCCCAGTCCTCAGCTGATGGCGGCAATTAGTGGTTGCTACTTTACAGCATTCCTCACTGACACGGGAGCCCAAATATGGATGGTAGATAAGGACACTTAACGAAGGAGAGCCTCCACTTAGCAAGCAAATAGTTTCCCTTGTAGGTGGTAACGGCAAATCACTACCCACCCACTGGTCAGGGCTGAATTAATTCTATCTAATGGACGGACAGTCCGCCCTTACTTCTAGGTCCCTGTAATAGGTTAGGTATGGATGCGTTGAAGGGTCAGTTGTGGGTGGACTCGCGGGGAAAGTGGGAAAAATAGGGGCACCACGCGCTCTGCCCCACAGTCTACCTCGCATCAACGCAGCCCTGATGCTGAACCTGTTGCAAACAGGTCATTAGCATGAGGTCCAGGTCCTGCCCCTTTATCCTACAATACAAGCCACCTTCTGACGCCATCTGACCTGTTCCTGAACTGATAAAAGAGCTGGAAGAACGGGGAAGCGTGGTCAAGTCTCCTTCCCGCTACAGTTCTCCTGCATGGCCGGTAGAGAAACCTCATGGCAAGTGGTGACCAGCAGTAGATTACAGAGCCCTGAACACCGCCAACTGAACGGCTCACTGCGGCTGCTCCTGGGCTGATTGATACAGTCCATTGTCTCAACAAACAAGCCTTGCCATGAATGGCACAGTAGGTGGGAAGGATACCTTTCTTAGGCTCCCCATATCACGGACAGAGAGGGAGAGATTTGCTTTCACCTGGCAGGGACTGCCATTTGCATTGACTGGCTTGCCACAGGGTTTTAAACATAGTCCTACCATTACTCATGCTCCACTGGCTATAGAGCTAGAAACGTTCACAGTACCACAAGAGCTTACTGTGATGCAGTAACCATGACAAACAGTGTGAAACCCCGCGTCGCTGCAGCGAGCCTCTGGTCGATCCCTTCCTGCTGCGCAGGCTACAGCGTGTCCAGATGCGCATCTAAAAACCTCCGGCTGCCGAGTCTCATGGCTAAGGCAGAGGGAAATAGAGAATCACGGAATCATAGAATGGTTTGGGTTGGAAGGGACTTTTAAAGGTCATCCAGTCCAACCCCCCTGCAATGAGCAGGGTCCTCTTCAACTAGGTCAGGTTGCTCAGAGCCCTGTCCAACCTGACCTTGAACGTTTCCAGGGATGGGGCATCTACCACCTCTCTGGGCAACCTGCCCCACTGTTTCACCACCCTCATTGTAAAAAATGTCTGCCTTATATCCAGTCTGAATCTGCCCTCTTTTAGTTTAAAACCATTACCCCTTGTCCTATCACAACAGACCCTACTAAAAACTCTCTCCCCATCTTTCCTATAGGCCCCCTTTAAGCATTGAAAGGTCGCGATCAGCTCTCCCCAGAGTCTTCTCTTCTCCAGGCTGAACAACCCCAGCTCTCTCAGCCTTTCTTCACAGGAGAGGTCTTCCACCCCTCTGATCATTTTTGTGGCCCTCCTCTGGACCCGCTCCAACAGGTCCATGTCTTTCCCGTGCTGACGACTCCAGAGCTGGACGCAGTACTCCAGGTGGGGTCTCGCCAGAGCGGAGTAGAGGGGCAGAATCACCTCCCTCGACCTGCTGGTCACGCTTCTTTTGATGCAGCCCAGGATACGGCTGCCTTTCTGAGCGGCGAGCGCACATTGCCGGCTCGTGTCCAGCTCTTCATCCACCAGTACCCCCAGGTCCTTCTCGGTAGGGCTGCTCTCAACCCCTTCACCACCCAGCCTGTATTGATACCGGGGGTTGCCCCAACACAGGTGCGGTACCTTGCACTTGGCCTTGTTGCACCTCATGAGGTTCACATGGGCCCACTTCTCGAGCTCGTCCAGGTCCCTCTGGATGACATCCCGTCCCTCGGGCATGTCAACCGCACCACTCAGCTTGGTGTCGTCTGCAAACTTGCTGAGGGTGCACTCGATCCCACAGTCTATGTCACTGATGAAGATATTAAACAGTACTGGTGCCAATACGGACCCCTGAGGGACACCACTCGTCACCGATCTCCATCCGGACATTGAGCCGTTGACCACTACCCTCTGGACGCGACCATCCAACCAATTCCTCACCCGCCGCACAGATCCGTATCTCTCCAATTTAGAGAGAAGGATGTTGTAGGGGACCATGTCAAAGGCCTTACAGAAGTCCAGAGAGATGACATCTGCAACTCTTCCCTTGTCCACTGATGTAGTCACTCCATCATAGAAGGCCGCTAGTTTGGTCAGGCAGCGCATACCCACCATGTGCTCTCTGGACGTTTCCTTTTTGCATGTCAAAAAATTTCAGAGACTTATCTTCTGCTTTATTAATTGACTTTGCTCTTTGAGGACCCTGACAGAAAGAAGTATTCCCTTAAATGTCACATGAAGAAGAAATGGAAAAGTACAGGCTTCATCCTTCCCATAAGGCAAAAGTGACTCGTTAGCCCCCAAGGCGCCAACCTGGGCTCCAGCCTGGAAGCTGCCTACAGGAGGGGCTCTTGCACTTGTCTCGAGACGGAAATCACTCACTCTTGAGCCTCAGGAGCTGTTGCTAACAGCACCCGAGGAGGTCCAAAATCCCTTGGCTGTGGTTTCCTCTTGTTCTGGGGGACTGTGAGCTCCTCGCTGCCCCTGCGACAGTGCCCGGAAAACAGGGCAGAGCTGTGGGCTCAGCCCCAGGTGGGACTGTGTCCCAGCCCTTGGACGGAGCTGCGCGATGGGACGTGCTCCCCTCCCCGGGAGGGCAGCTCCCCTGGCTGTGCTCCAGCGGCTGGCCACGAGCACCTTGAAGAGGCGTCCCCACGCAGCCTCGGCCCAGCCGTGAGGTCACAGAGGGGCTGCGATGTCACAGAGCCCCGCGGTGCCACGCCGGCCATAAGCACCAACCGACCGCTCAGCCCCCGGCCCCGACTGCAGCAGCAGCAGCAGCAGCGGCAGCAGCAGCAGCAGCAGCAGCGGCATGGTGCAAGCACAGGGGGCCGTGGCCCCTGCCCACTGCCTCCTCCTCCTCCTCTTCCTCCTGGTGGGCCTCCATGTCAGGGCTGCCTGGGCTGCTCCGTGGCGAGCACGGGGAGCAGGTAAGCGGGCGGCGCTGGTGCAGCCTTTCATGGGCCAGCGGGCTCTTCTCCCCGAGAAGCGTGGATGAAGGGTTTTCCCTCCGGTGCTTTAGCGAGGGCTTCCTCTGTGTGCGTTAGAGCTCTCCTGGCCATCCGCTCCTCGAGGGGCGTTGCACGTGGCCTGGAAAGAGTGTTTGGAGAGCTGCCAGGTGCCAGACAAGAGGTCGCTGGGCCCCTCTGCAGCTTTGGCAATCTCCACCTACACCTGGCTCCCACCTTGGTACCTGACCCCCTTCCAGTGCCTGCAGTTCACTAAGGCAGAAGTGGATCCCAGCATGCAATGGAAACGTTTCTCATCTGTGCTTGCTTCTAGATGAGGGTGGTGGCAATGGTTATCCAGCTTCTCGGCTGGACGTTGGTTTGGAGCCCTTGGAGCATCCTGGAGGTAAGTTCTCAGTGTCCCCTTCCTTCAAAGAATAAGCATCGACAATGTGGCAAGAGCTTATTCACGTGCAATTTTCCTTCAGATCCTCTGCAAGTCGACGGCTTCCCGACTTCTTGGCCTGTTCCTGTCCTCGAGCCTGAGAGCAATCCCACGGGTAAGTCAGGGGGAGGAAGGAGCATTTACCTTTTAATCTTCTTTCCGTGTGAAATGCAAGTTGCTCCTTCCGTGGCCGATGCACAGACAAGGAGAAGAGCAGAGAGGGAACGGGTCGGGCTCAGTGATGTGCCCCGAGGCGCTTTGCCTTGCAAAGCTGTCTTTGCCGGCCCCTCGGAGCCTGAGCTGCTGCCGGTGCCCACTGCCAAGCCAGCGGGCTTGTTGGCGTTGAGTTTAGAGCTGGTGTGAGTGCGCTCCAGGGAGTCCTTTCTCCCGGCAGCTGCGCACGTGGCTCGTTTCGTCCCAGCACGGTGCCGCTGCAGGCACGCGGTAACTCTTTGCACCGTGCTCCTGAGCGGAAGGGAGAGACGAGTGCCGTGGAGTGACCCCGTCTTTGGAGTGTGCTCACTGCCACTCCGATCTGAAGCAGTACCTTGAACTGTGTCACGGGAGCTGTTCTGTCCTGCGCTTCTTTGCAGCCGTGCCTGTAGGCAAAGGTGATCCAGCTTCCCGGCTGGGTTCCAGGGCTGCGCCTCCGGGAGATGGCATGGGTACGTCATGGCTTCTTCCTCCCTCTGAGAGCTGCCAGCTCCAAGCCCAAGGGTCAGCCAGCCAGGCGCCTCTATGTGTGGCGCCCTCGCCTTGCGTGATCCCCTTACCGCTTCTGCGATTCCGTTCTGCCGGTGTAGATCACAAGAGATGACGGAAGCTTCTCTGGGTGTTTAGTTACAGATGTGCCCGTTCGGAGGACTTTTCCGGCTCCTCGGCTGGATGCTGCACTAGAGCCAGGCTGGCGTCGCAGGGGTGAGTAGTCTGTGCTGACCTCACAGGCTCTGCGCTGGTTTTCTGCAATTTATGTGTGTGACATTGAACCAAATCCTTTCTGCTAAGGTCCTCCAAGAGCAAAGTACCAGGCTGAAGGAGGAAAAAAGCCCCTGGAGCTACCTGAAGTCATAAGGCCAATGCTGGAGGAACTCGCGAGAGGACACGGTGGGTACATTTCACTCTGCCTTAGTCGTGAGACTCGGCACCCGGAGGTTTTAGGTGCACGTCTGGACATGCTGTAGCTGCACAGCAGGAAGGGATCGATCAGAGCCTCGCAGCAGCGACGCTGGGTTCCATGCCTTGCAGGTGGCTGGCGAGCCACGGAGATGGTGCAGAGCCTCTGCTGCCAGTCGTGGTTCAAGCCGAGTGCCAGGGGCAGCTGCTGCCCCAGTTTTACCAGTGCGGCTCAGAGGTGGCTTGTGCAGAGGTCGGTAGGCAGATTTGAGGGCCTGGCGTGTGCTGAACTTGTGCTCGCTCAGCTCACACGCAGTACTGCTTGCCACGGGGCCAGTTCCAGGCGGGAGCGAGGTCCCAAGCAATGCTGGTTGCCCTTTCCTAGTGCTGGGAGTCGGGTGGAGATGCTGACTCAGCAGGCTTTTGGGGATGGGACGAATGTGACCGTTGCTGGTGCTTACAGGGAAGGGCACGAGGGCCTTGCGCAGGAGCCCTTCTCAGGCGGCCTGTTTCCCCGGCTGGCCTGGCTGCAGCTTCTTCCCATCCTCTTTGAAGGCAGGCATTTAGCATCACCTTACACGTTGCCAAAAATGCACTACGTGCAATGCCAACCAGAAGATCGCGTGCAATTTCCTGGTCTCCCAGCAGGTCAGGCATGGCTGTTGTTTGGAGTAGTGACTAGGCGCAGCCCCAAAAGCCCAGGCGTTTTTTCTAAACCTTATCACTGTCTTTGAGAAGTCTTGCCTCCTGAAGGTGCCGTCTCCTGATGGGGAACGCTTCCACTGATCCAGCTGTCCTGCTTTCTTTCTCAAGAGACGGACCGAGAGGCTGTGCGGAGGGAGGCGTTTTTGGAAGGAAGCAGTGGCTCACTGCCAGGCTCTGCTGAAGAAAGAGAGGCGATGCAAGCCACCGGCACGCCAGGTAATTGCTGTCCCGTGGTCAGCCGGTGTCAGCCATCATGGTCGCTGTGTGTCAGCAGGCTCTTCCCCCAGTGCCTGCTCTTGCACGTCACGTCAGCAGCCAAAGCTGAGAGTGTTTTGGGTTCGAGGCACCGGGACCACGTTCCGCAGATGATGGGAGATGTGACTCTTGCGCGAATGTACCTCCCGCTGTAGCTGCGTCCCAGAGCTTGCTGTGAGTCCCCAGAGGCCCAAGGCACAAGAGCAGCACAGAGCGGGATCCCTCCTGTCAGCTGAGGTCCAGAGCGATGGCCTGACTCCCACATTGGGCAGGGCCTTAGAGGGAACCTCCCCGCCCTCCTGCATCCTCCGTGCCTGAGCCGTGCTGAGGCTTTACCTGTCATCTCTGCTTTTTGGCAGTGCTGTCAAAGCCCGGAGAAGACCGCCACGGCAGCATACACCAAGTTTTTCGAATGGACTCAGGTACTGAGCAGTCTTGCTGGGGTCCCTAAGGACAGGAGACAGGTCCTGAAACCCGCAAGCGGCCGTGAGCAGTGCCCGTGCTGGAGGAAAGGCAGAAGGGGAGAGCAAGGCTCAAGTGCCTCTTGAGAAGGCCTGACTCCGTCTCCTCGGGGTGTGGGAGCTGGCCCGGCGGGAGGGAGAGTTGGGGGTGGCACTGCCTGCTGCAGGGATGGTTTTTGGCCGTGTCCCTCGAAGGAGCAACTGGTCAAGCAGCTCCGCTCCCCGCCGTGCTCTCCTTCTGGCCTTCTGAGTTTTGTTCGGTGGGACAGCCTCTCCCAAAGGGTGGGAGCGTGCCTCCAGGCACCAGCACTGGGGGGAAACAGAGAACCTCCCGGCCACCTCAAACATGCTGCAAGCTTACCAGTGGTGCACAGGACGGACTAACGTCCCAAATTGCTCCTCCAGATGTGGCCGGCGAGACAACCACAAGCGTCTACAACGCCCAGCGCACCGCAAGTGTTTTCTGTCCCTCAGACGTGCGAAGGGCCTGTATGATACTCACAGCAGGAATCGTGCTTTCCGTGCCAATTGAGATACTGTTGTGCTGCATCATGATCCGGCTATGGAGGAAGGAAAAACAGTGAGTCGCTGATTTTGCCCCCCACTGCTTCCTTCAATGGCTGCTCGTAGCCACGAAGCATTTCTAGTCGGGCTGCTGTCGAGTGGTGAGTTAGTGGTTGGCCAAAGAACTCTGCTGCGGTTTCTGCTGCTGGCAGGTGCTTTAACTGGCCTCTTAAGTCCTGGGCCGCCTTCTCGGGAGCCCGCTCTGACTGGAGCCAGTCAAACTGACCCTGCCTGGACAAGAGCAGCCCCCAGGAGCAACAGGCATAGGCAAAGCGAGGTCAGGAAGAGAGAGCGGGGCATGAGATTGCCCTAGAAAGCGAGACGCGCACTAGCTCCCGCTCCTGACCAGTGAACCTGCCCAGAGGAATCCCCCTGCTCGGTGGTGCCGTGTGGTGCAGGTGTCCACCTCGGCCAAGGTGTGCCAGCAGCTCAGCCCGTGGCGGTGAGCCTTGCCAGCTCTGGGCCGTGCTCTGGAGGAGAGTCCCTGTGTCCCGTCTGCAGCTGAGGGCCTCAGCAGCCTCCTCTCTCCACAGGAACCTCCCTGGATCTTTCAGTATGCTGGCTGGAAACTTTTGACCGCACCTTGCACCCAGACAGCCAGACCAGACGCCCTGGCACCCCTGAGAGCTGGGCCCAACACCAGCAGCTGCCGCTCCTGCCTGGAAAACCGGTGCACCCGCCCTCCCCACAGCCCCCCAGCCCGTCCCCAGACTCCCTGTTGCAGCGGAACCAGCCCAGCGCCCTCCAGCCCCAGCCCCAAACAAAATGGCCCCCCTACCCCCTGAGCCCGCTGGTCCGGCCCTCCAGCAATGGCTGAAGACGGCCCTGCCAGGGTAGGGCTTAGGGGTGTGCTGACAGACACACACACCCCCCCCCCCCAGCTTTGGGGATCAGCCCTTTCTCTCCAAATAAAGACGGACAGAGCTGTCGCACAAGTGTCCGGGTGGTACCAACTGCGAGGCACCAGCGCTGGCTGAGCTGCACGCCCAGGCACAGTCGTGGATGCCCACGGTGTCGGCAGGCAGGAGCCAGGCATGGGGCTCCTCCGATCAGCGGCAGGGCCCCAAGGGGCCGGGGGAGCCCCCGGCCATGGCCAGCCACAGACAGCGACACCAACCTGACCCACGCACGGTGCGGGAGGCAGTGACGGGAGCCTGACCTGGCCAGTTGCACGGACTGGTGAGGGTCTGTGGGGTGAGGGAAAGTTTATTGCAGCAGGATCATCTGGCCGTGGACTTCTTCTGATGGGATACCCAGGAAAAAGGGAAGCCATCGAGAACATCTCCGGGGGGGGCACAAGCCTGACAAGCAAATGTACTGGAGGCAAAACAAAGGCCCTCGCTAACTAATGGGCCCTGGATGGGCCCTGATTGATGGGCCATCACCAATTGGGGGTGCTGCAAAGGATCTCCACATGTGGGCGCTGAGCCTCCTGTTAAGACACTCCCTGAGCCAGGCTTTTTCTGCCTTGAGAGTAACAAAGCGGTGACCACCCCACTGCTTGAAGGGTGTGTTGAAAGGCTAGCTGAAGCATCCGTAAGGGTTCAGCTGTGCTGCTACGGCTGTGGCCACTGTTCACAGGACACCGAAGCAAAACACACATTTACAACCAAGGCCGTTCATTAGTACAGAAAAGGCAGGTTTGGGTCGGGGGGATACAACAGGAAGCACATGGCTTTTTAGACTAAAGGGAGGCTGGGCCTGTTCTTAGTTCTGAGACCTTGGCTTAGATTGCAGTTACTATTGCCAACAAGGTGTAAAAGTGTTGAGGGGGAGTGGGTTTTAACACCTCCCCCCGAGAAGCGAGGATGATGGTTTTTTCCCGCTGGTGCTTTAGCGAGGGCTTCCTCTGTGTACGTGAGATCTCTCCCGCTAAGAAAGCCCCGAGGGGCCGTATGTTGGTCCATCTGATCCTCGAGGGGTGTTGCACGTGGCCTGGAACCAGGAGTGTTTGGAGCGCGGCCAGGAGCCAGCCAAGAGGTCACCAGGCCCCACCGCTGCACCCGTTTTTTGAACACTTCCAGGGATGGTGACTCCACCACCTCTCTGGGCAGCCTGTTCCAATTCTTGACCACCCTTTCCATAAAGAAATTTTTCCTAATTTCCAACCTAAACCTCCCCTGGCGCAGCTTAAGCCCATTTCCTCTCGTCCTATCGCTAACTACATGGGAGAAGAGACCAACACCCACCTCACTACAACCTCCTTTCAGGCAGTTGTAGAGAGCGATAACGTCTCCCCTCAGCCTCCTCTTCTCTAAGCTAAACAATCCCAGTTCCCTCAGCCACTCCTCATAAGGCCTGTTCTCTAGACCCTTCACCAGCCTTGTTGCCCTTCTCTGAACATGCTCCAGCACCTCAATGTCTTTCTTGTATTGAGGGGCCCAAAACTGGACATAGTATTCCAGGTGCAGCCTCACCAGCGCCGAGTACAGGGGGACAATCACCTCCCTGCTCCTGCTGCCCACACTATTCCTGACACAGGCCAGGATGCTGTTGGCCGCCTTGGCCACCTGGGCACACTGCTGGCTCATGTTCAGCCGGCTGTATACCAACACCCCCAGGTCCTTTTCTGCCAGGCAGCTTTCCAGCCACTCTTCCCCAAGCCTGTAGCATTGCATGGGGTTGTTGTGACCGAAGTGCAGGACCCGGCACTTGGCCTTGTTAAACCTCATACAATTGGCCTCAGCCCATCGATCCAGCCTGTCCAGGTCCCTCTGCAGGGCCATCCTACCCTCCAGCAGATCGACACTCCCACCCAGTTTGGTGTCGTCTGCAAACTTACTGAGCGTGCACTCAGTCCCCTCATCCAGATCATCGATAAACATATTAAACAAGGCTGGCCACAAAACAGAGCCCTGGGGAACACCGCTCGTGACCGGATGCCAACTGGACTTAACTCCATTTACAACTACTCTCTGGGCTCGGCCACCCAACCAGCTTTTTACCCAGCAAAGACTACGCCCATCCAAGCCATGAGCTGCCAGCTTCCCAAGGAGAATATTGTGGGAGACGGTGTCAAAAGCTTTGCTAACTTTAGACACCTGAGCTACTGACTCCTGCTCCAGCCCCCCTCATCATCTTTGTGGCCCTGCTCTGGACCCGCTCAGGCAGGTCCATGTCTGTCTTATGCTGTTTACCACTGTACACCCCACGGGATGAAAACCAGGGGAGAACCTCAGCTAAAGTCAGTGTAATAGAAAAGACCCAGGCTGTCTCTGTGCAAAAGACGAAAGCAGGAACGGGAAATTGGGGAGCACCCTCGGTCACCACTGAGCATGAGAGGTGATGGAAAATGCGCTTGGAGAAATGGCTCTCCCCGAGACCGTTAAATGGGCTGGCAACTCCCGTTTTACGGCAATTGGTCGGGTTTCCCTCATTAATTCCTCATGATTGTCCTCCGGGGTCTGTGTCAGGAGATGCAGCGACACCGTACGACATGGGAGCCAGGGGATGTTAGGGGTGCGAGCCCGGGGAGATGCCCAAATCCATCAGCGCTGAACCTAGACTGCCAATATGCAGGAAACTGGGGTCAGAGCTTGATCCTCAGGGCCGCAGCCCCCACCGCTCTGGCTCCCAGTCCTCAGCTGATGGCGGCAATTAGTGGTTGCTACTTTACAGCATTCCTCACTGACACGGGAGCCCAAATATGGATGGTAGATAAGGACACTTAACGAAGGAGAGCCTCCACTTAGCAAGCAAATAGTTTCCCTTGTAGGTGGTAACGGCAAATCACTACCCACCCACTGGTCAGGGCTGAATTAATTCTATCTAATGGACGGACAGTCCGCCCTTACTTCTAGGTCCCTGTAATAGGTTAGGTATGGATGCGTTGAAGGGTCAGTTGTGGGTGGACTCGCGGGGAAAGTGGGAAAAATAGGGGCACCACGCGCTCTGCCCCACAGTCTACCTCGCATCAACGCAGCCCTGATGCTGAACCTGTTGCAAACAGGTCATTAGCATGAGGTCCAGGTCCTGCCCCTTTATCCTACAATACAAGCCACCTTCTGACGCCATCTGACCTGTTCCTGAACTGATAAAAGAGCTGGAAGAACGGGGAAGCGTGGTCAAGTCTCCTTCCCGCTACAGTTCTCCTGCATGGCCGGTAGAGAAACCTCATGGCAAGTGGTGACCAGCAGTAGATTACAGAGCCCTGAACACCGCCAACTGAACGGCTCACTGCGGCTGCTCCTGGGCTGATTGATACAGTCCATTGTCTCAACAAACAAGCCTTGCCATGAATGGCACAGTAGGTGGGAAGGATACCTTTCTTAGGCTCCCCATATCACGGACAGAGAGGGAGAGATTTGCTTTCACCTGGCAGGGACTGCCATTTGCATTGACTGGCTTGCCACAGGGTTTTAAACATAGTCCTACCATTACTCATGCTCCACTGGCTATAGAGCTAGAAACGTTCACAGTACCACAAGAGCTTACTGTGATGCAGTAACCATGACAAACAGTGTGAAACCCCGCGTCGCTGCAGCGAGCCTCTGGTCGATCCCTTCCTGCTGCGCAGGCTACAGCGTGTCCAGATGCGCATCTAAAAACCTCCGGCTGCCGAGTCTCATGGCTAAGGCAGAGGGAAATAGAGAATCACGGAATCATAGAATGGTTTGGGTTGGAAGGGACTTTTAAAGGTCATCCAGTCCAACCCCCCTGCAATGAGCAGGGTCCTCTTCAACTAGGTCAGGTTGCTCAGAGCCCTGTCCAACCTGACCTTGAACGTTTCCAGGGATGGGGCATCTACCACCTCTCTGGGCAACCTGCCCCACTGTTTCACCACCCTCATTGTAAAAAATGTCTGCCTTATATCCAGTCTGAATCTGCCCTCTTTTAGTTTAAAACCATTACCCCTTGTCCTATCACAACAGACCCTACTAAAAACTCTCTCCCCATCTTTCCTATAGGCCCCCTTTAAGCATTGAAAGGTCGCGATCAGCTCTCCCCAGAGTCTTCTCTTCTCCAGGCTGAACAACCCCAGCTCTCTCAGCCTTTCTTCACAGGAGAGGTCTTCCACCCCTCTGATCATTTTTGTGGCCCTCCTCTGGACCCGCTCCAACAGGTCCATGTCTTTCCCGTGCTGACGACTCCAGAGCTGGACGCAGTACTCCAGGTGGGGTCTCGCCAGAGCGGAGTAGAGGGGCAGAATCACCTCCCTCGACCTGCTGGTCACGCTTCTTTTGATGCAGCCCAGGATACGGCTGCCTTTCTGAGCGGCGAGCGCACATTGCCGGCTCGTGTCCAGCTCTTCATCCACCAGTACCCCCAGGTCCTTCTCGGTAGGGCTGCTCTCAACCCCTTCACCACCCAGCCTGTATTGATACCGGGGGTTGCCCCAACACAGGTGCGGTACCTTGCACTTGGCCTTGTTGCACCTCATGAGGTTCACATGGGCCCACTTCTCGAGCTCGTCCAGGTCCCTCTGGATGACATCCCGTCCCTCGGGCATGTCAACCGCACCACTCAGCTTGGTGTCGTCTGCAAACTTGCTGAGGGTGCACTCGATCCCACAGTCTATGTCACTGATGAAGATATTAAACAGTACTGGTGCCAATACGGACCCCTGAGGGACACCACTCGTCACCGATCTCCATCCGGACATTGAGCCGTTGACCACTACCCTCTGGACGCGACCATCCAACCAATTCCTCACCCGCCGCACAGATCCGTATCTCTCCAATTTAGAGAGAAGGATGTTGTAGGGGACCATGTCAAAGGCCTTACAGAAGTCCAGAGAGATGACATCTGCAACTCTTCCCTTGTCCACTGATGTAGTCACTCCATCATAGAAGGCCGCTAGTTTGGTCAGGCAGCGCATACCCACCATGTGCTCTCTGGACGTTTCCTTTTTGCATGTCAAAAAATTTCAGAGACTTATCTTCTGCTTTATTAATTGACTTTGCTCTTTGAGGACCCTGACAGAAAGAAGTATTCCCTTAAATGTCACATGAAGAAGAAATGGAAAAGTACAGGCTTCATCCTTCCCATAAGGCAAAAGTGACTCGTTAGCCCCCAAGGCGCCAACCTGGGCTCCAGCCTGGAAGCTGCCTACAGGAGGGGCTCTTGCACTTGTCTCGAGACGGAAATCACTCACTCTTGAGCCTCAGGAGCTGTTGCTAACAGCACCCGAGGAGGTCCAAAATCCCTTGGCTGTGGTTTCCTCTTGTTCTGGGGGACTGTGAGCTCCTCGCTGCCCCTGCGACAGTGCCCGGAAAACAGGGCAGAGCTGTGGGCTCAGCCCCAGGTGGGACTGTGTCCCAGCCCTTGGACGGAGCTGCGCGATGGGACGTGCTCCCCTCCCCGGGAGGGCAGCTCCCCTGGCTGTGCTCCAGCGGCTGGCCACGAGCACCTTGAAGAGGCGTCCCCACGCAGCCTCGGCCCAGCCGTGAGGTCACAGAGGGGCTGCGATGTCACAGAGCCCCGCGGTGCCACGCCGGCCATAAGCACCAACCGACCGCTCAGCCCCCGGCCCCGACTGCAGCAGCAGCAGCAGCAGCGGCAGCAGCAGCAGCAGCAGCAGCGGCATGGTGCAAGCACAGGGGGCCGTGGCCCCTGCCCACTGCCTCCTCCTCCTCCTCTTCCTCCTGGTGGGCCTCCATGTCAGGGCTGCCTGGGCTGCTCCGTGGCGAGCACGGGGAGCAGGTAAGCGGGCGGCGCTGGTGCAGCCTTTCATGGGCCAGCGGGCTCTTCTCCCCGAGAAGCGTGGATGAAGGGTTTTCCCTCCGGTGCTTTAGCGAGGGCTTCCTCTGTGTGCGTTAGAGCTCTCCTGGCCATCCGCTCCTCGAGGGGCGTTGCACGTGGCCTGGAAAGAGTGTTTGGAGAGCTGCCAGGTGCCAGACAAGAGGTCGCTGGGCCCCTCTGCAGCTTTGGCAATCTCCACCTACACCTGGCTCCCACCTTGGTACCTGACCCCCTTCCAGTGCCTGCAGTTCACTAAGGCAGAAGTGGATCCCAGCATGCAATGGAAACGTTTCTCATCTGTGCTTGCTTCTAGATGAGGGTGGTGGCAATGGTTATCCAGCTTCTCGGCTGGACGTTGGTTTGGAGCCCTTGGAGCATCCTGGAGGTAAGTTCTCAGTGTCCCCTTCCTTCAAAGAATAAGCATCGACAATGTGGCAAGAGCTTATTCACGTGCAATTTTCCTTCAGATCCTCTGCAAGTCGACGGCTTCCCGACTTCTTGGCCTGTTCCTGTCCTCGAGCCTGAGAGCAATCCCACGGGTAAGTCAGGGGGAGGAAGGAGCATTTACCTTTTAATCTTCTTTCCGTGTGAAATGCAAGTTGCTCCTTCCGTGGCCGATGCACAGACAAGGAGAAGAGCAGAGAGGGAACGGGTCGGGCTCAGTGATGTGCCCCGAGGCGCTTTGCCTTGCAAAGCTGTCTTTGCCGGCCCCTCGGAGCCTGAGCTGCTGCCGGTGCCCACTGCCAAGCCAGCGGGCTTGTTGGCGTTGAGTTTAGAGCTGGTGTGAGTGCGCTCCAGGGAGTCCTTTCTCCCGGCAGCTGCGCACGTGGCTCGTTTCGTCCCAGCACGGTGCCGCTGCAGGCACGCGGTAACTCTTTGCACCGTGCTCCTGAGCGGAAGGGAGAGACGAGTGCCGTGGAGTGACCCCGTCTTTGGAGTGTGCTCACTGCCACTCCGATCTGAAGCAGTACCTTGAACTGTGTCACGGGAGCTGTTCTGTCCTGCGCTTCTTTGCAGCCGTGCCTGTAGGCGAAGGTGATCCAGCTTCCCGGCTGGGTTCCAGGGCTGCGCCTCCGGGAGATGGCATGGGTACGTCATGGCTTCTTCCTCCCTCTGAGAGCTGCCAGCTCCAAGCCCAAGGGTCAGCCAGCCAGGCGCCTCTATGTGTGGCGCCCTCGCCTTGCGTGATCCCCTTACCGCTTCTGCGATTCCGTTCTGCCGGTGTAGATCACAAGAGATGACGGAAGCTTCTCTGGGTGTTTAGTTACAGATGTGCCCGTTCGGAGGACTTTTCCGGCTCCTCGGCTGGATGCTGCACTAGAGCCAGGCTGGCGTCGCAGGGGTGAGTAGTCTGTGCTGACCTCACAGGCTCTGCGCTGGTTTTCTGCAATTTATGTGTGTGACATTGAACCAAATCCTTTCTGCTAAGGTCCTCCAAGAGCAAAGTACCAGGCTGAAGGAGGAAAAAAGCCCCTGGAGCTACCTGAAGTCATAAGGCCAATGCTGGAGGAACTCGCGAGAGGACACGGTGGGTACATTTCACTCTGCCTTAGTCGTGAGACTCGGCACCCGGAGGTTTTAGGTGCACGTCTGGACATGCTGTAGCTGCACAGCAGGAAGGGATCGATCAGAGCCTCGCAGCAGCGACGCTGGGTTCCATGCCTTGCAGGTGGCTGGCGAGCCACGGAGATGGTGCAGAGCCTCTGCTGCCAGTCGTGGTTCAAGCCGAGTGCCAGGGGCAGCTGCTGCCCCAGTTTTACCAGTGCGGCTCAGAGGTGGCTTGTGCAGAGGTCGGTAGGCAGATTTGAGGGCCTGGCGTGTGCTGAACTTGTGCTCGCTCAGCTCACACGCAGTACTGCTTGCCACGGGGCCAGTTCCAGGCGGGAGCGAGGTCCCAAGCAATGCTGGTTGCCCTTTCCTAGTGCTGGGAGTCGGGTGGAGATGCTGACTCAGCAGGCCTTTTGGGGATGGGACGAATGTGACCGTTGCTGGTGCCTTACAGGGAAGGGCACGAGGGCCTTGCGCAGGAGCCCTTCTCAGGCGGCCTGTTTCCCCGGCTGGCCTGGCTGCAGCTTCTTCCCACCTCTTTGAAGGCAGGCATTTAGCATCACCTTACACGTTGCCAAAAATGCACTACGTGCAATGCCAACCAGAAGATCGCGTGCAATTTCCTGGTCTCCCAGCAGGTCAGGCATGGCTGTTGTTTGGAGTAGTGACTAGGCGCAGCCCCAAAAGCCCAGGCGTTTTTTCTAAACCTTATCACTGTCTTTGAGAAGTCTTGCCTCCTGAAGGTGCCGTCTCCTGATGGGGAACGCTTCCACTGATCCAGCTGTCCTGCTTTCTTTCTCAAGAGACGGACCGAGAGGCTGTGCGGAGGGAGGCGTTTTTGGAAGAAGCAGTGGCTCACTGCCAGGCTCTGCTGAAGAAAGAGAGGCGATGCAAGCCACCGGCACGCCAGGTAATTGCTGTCCCGTGGTCAGCCGGTGTCAGCCATCATGGTCGCTGTGTGTCAGCAGGCTCTTCCCCCAGTGCCTGCTCTTGCACGTCACGTCAGCAGCCAAAGCTGAGAGTGTTTTGGGTTCGAGGCACCGGGACCACGTTCCGCAGATGATGGGAGATGTGACTCTTGCGCGAATGTACCTCCCGCTGTAGCTGCGTCCCAGAGCTTGCTGTGAGTCCCCAGAGGCCCAAGGCACAAGAGCAGCACAGAGCGGGATCCCTCCTGTCAGCTGAGGTCCAGAGCGATGGCCTGACTCCCACATTGGGCAGGGCCTTAGAGGGAACCTCCCCGCCCTCCTGCATCCTCCGTGCCTGAGCCGTGCTGAGGCTTTACCTGTCATCTCTGCTTTTTGGCAGTGCTGTCAAAGCCCGGAGAAGACCGCCACGGCAGCATACACCAAGTTTTTCGAATGGACTCAGGTACTGAGCAGTCTTGCTGGGGTCCCTAAGGACAGGAGACAGGTCCTGAAACCCGCAAGCGGCCGTGAGCAGTGCCCGTGCTGGAGGAAAGGCAGAAGGGGAGAGCAAGGCTCAAGTGCCTCTTGAGAAGGCCTGACTCCGTCTCCTCGGGGTGTGGGAGCTGGCCCGGCGGGAGGGAGAGTTGGGGGTGGCACTGCCTGCTGCAGGGATGGTTTTTGGCCGTGTCCCTCGAAGGAGCAACTGGTCAAGCAGCTCCGCTCCCCGCCGTGCTCTCCTTCTGGCCTTCTGAGTTTTGTTCGGTGGGACAGCCTCTCCCAAAGGGTGGGAGCGTGCCTCCAGGCACCAGCACTGGGGGGAAACAGAGAACCTCCCGGCCACCTCAAACATGCTGCAAGCTTACCAGTGGTGCACAGGACGGACTAACGTCCCAAATTGCTCCTCCAGATGTGGCCGGCGAGACAACCACAAGCGTCTACAACGCCCAGCGCACCGCAAGTGTTTTCTGTCCCTCAGACGTGCGAAGGGCCTGTATGATACTCACAGCAGGAATCGTGCTTTCCGTGCCAATTGAGATACTGTTGTGCTGCATCATGATCCAGCTATGGAGGAAGGAAAAACAGTGAGTCGCTGATTTTGCCCCCCACTGCTTCCTTCAATGGCTGCTCGTAGCCACGAAGCATTTCTAGTCGGGCTGCTGTCGAGTGGTGAGTTAGTGGTTGGCCAAAGAACTCTGCTGCGGTTTCTGCTGCTGGCAGGTGCTTTAACTGGCCTCTTAAGTCCTGGGCCGCCTTCTCGGGAGCCCGCTCTGACTGGAGCCAGTCAAACTGACCCTGCCTGGACAAGAGCAGCCCCCAGGAGCAACAGGCATAGGCAAAGCGAGGTCAGGAAGAGAGAGCGGGGCATGAGATTGCCCTAGAAAGCGAGACGCGCACTAGCTCCCGCTCCTGACCAGTGAACCTGCCCAGAGGAATCCCCCTGCTCGGTGGTGCCGTGTGGTGCAGGTGTCCACCTCGGCCAAGGTGTGCCAGCAGCTCAGCCCGTGGCGGTGAGCCTTGCCAGCTCTGGGCCGTGCTCTGGAGGAGAGTCCCTGTGTCCCGTCTGCAGCTGAGGGCCTCAGCAGCCTCCTCTCTCCACAGGAACCTCCCTGGATCTTTCAGTATGCTGGCTGGAAACTTTTGACCGCACCTTGCACCCAGACAGCCAGACCAGACGCCCTGGCACCCCTGAGAGCTGGGCCCAACACCAGCAGCTGCCGCTCCTGCCTGGAAAACCGGTGCACCCGCCCTCCCCACAGCCCCCCAGCCCGTCCCCAGACTCCCTGTTGCAGCGGAACCAGCCCAGCGCCCTCCAGCCCCAGCCCCAAACAAAATGGCCCCCCTACCCCCTGAGCCCGCTGGTCCGGCCCTCCAGCAATGGCTGAAGACGGCCCTGCCAGGGTAGGGCTTAGGGGTGTGCTGACAGACACACACACACCCCCCCCCCAGCTTTGGGGATCAGCCCTTTCTCTCCAAATAAAGACGGACAGAGCTGTCGCACAAGTGTCCGGGTGGTACCAACTGCGAGGCACCAGCGCTGGCTGAGCTGCACGCCCAGGCACAGTCGTGGATGCCCACGGTGTCGGCAGGCAGGAGCCAGGCATGGGGCTCCTCCGATCAGCGGCAGGGCCCCAAGGGGCCGGGGGAGCCCCCGGCCATGGCCAGCCACAGACAGCGACACCAACCTGACCCACGCACGGTGCGGGAGGCAGTGACGGGAGCCTGACCTGGCCAGTTGCACGGACTGGTGAGGGTCTGTGGGGTGAGGGAAAGTTTATTGCAGCAGGATCATCTGGCCGTGGACTTCTTCTGATGGGATACCCAGGAAAAAGGGAAGCCATCGAGAACATCTCCGGGGGGGGCACAAGCCTGACAAGCAAATGTACTGGAGGCAAAACAAAGGCCCTCGCTAACTAATGGGCCCTGGATGGGCCCTGATTGATGGGCCATCACCAATTGGGGGTGCTGCAAAGGATCTCCACATGTGGGCGCTGAGCCTCCTGTTAAGACACTCCCTGAGCCAGGCTTTTTCTGCCTTGAGAGTAACAAAGCGGTGACCACCCCACTGCTTGAAGGGTGTGTTGAAAGGCTAGCTGAAGCATCCGTAAGGGTTCAGCTGTGCTGCTACGGCTGTGGCCACTGTTCACAGGACACCGAAGCAAAACACACATTTACAACCAAGGCCGTTCATTAGTACAGAAAAGGCAGGTTTGGGTCGGGGGGATACAACAGGAAGCACATGGCTTTTTAGACTAAAGGGAGGCTGGGCCTGTTCTTAGTTCTGAGACCTTGGCTTAGATTGCAGTTACTATTGCCAACAAGGTGTAAAAGTGTTGAGGGGGAGTGGGTTTTAACACCTCCCCCCGAGAAGCGAGGATGATGGTTTTTTCCCGCTGGTGCTTTAGCGAGGGCTTCCTCTGTGTACGTGAGATCTCTCCCGCTAAGAAAGCCCCGAGGGGCCGTATGTTGGTCCATCTGATCCTCGAGGGGTGTTGCACGTGGCCTGGAACCAGGAGTGTTTGGAGCGCGGCCAGGAGCCAGCCAAGAGGTCACCAGGCCCCACCGCTGCACCCGTTTTTTGAACACTTCCAGGGATGGTGACTCCACCACCTCTCTGGGCAGCCTGTTCCAATTCTTGACCACCCTTTCCATAAAGAAATTTTTCCTAATTTCCAACCTAAACCTCCCCTGGCGCAGCTTAAGCCCATTTCCTCTCGTCCTATCGCTAACTACATGGGAGAAGAGACCAACACCCACCTCACTACAACCTCCTTTCAGGCAGTTGTAGAGAGCGATAACGTCTCCCCTCAGCCTCCTCTTCTCTAAGCTAAACAATCCCAGTTCCCTCAGCCACTCCTCATAAGGCCTGTTCTCTAGACCCTTCACCAGCCTTGTTGCCCTTCTCTGAACATGCTCCAGCACCTCAATGTCTTTCTTGTATTGAGGGGCCCAAAACTGGACATAGTATTCCAGGTGCAGCCTCACCAGCGCCGAGTACAGGGGGACAATCACCTCCCTGCTCCTGCTGCCCACACTATTCCTGACACAGGCCAGGATGCTGTTGGCCGCCTTGGCCACCTGGGCACACTGCTGGCTCATGTTCAGCCGGCTGTATACCAACACCCCCAGGTCCTTTTCTGCCAGGCAGCTTTCCAGCCACTCTTCCCCAAGCCTGTAGCATTGCATGGGGTTGTTGTGACCGAAGTGCAGGACCCGGCACTTGGCCTTGTTAAACCTCATACAATTGGCCTCAGCCCATCGATCCAGCCTGTCCAGGTCCCTCTGCAGGGCCATCCTACCCTCCAGCAGATCGACACTCCCACCCAGTTTGGTGTCGTCTGCAAACTTACTGAGCGTGCACTCAGTCCCCTCATCCAGATCATCGATAAACATATTAAACAAGGCTGGCCACAAAACAGAGCCCTGGGGAACACCGCTCGTGACCGGATGCCAACTGGACTTAACTCCATTTACAACTACTCTCTGGGCTCGGCCACCCAACCAGCTTTTTACCCAGCAAAGACTACGCCCATCCAAGCCATGAGCTGCCAGCTTCCCAAGGAGAATATTGTGGGAGACGGTGTCAAAAGCTTTGCTAACTTTAGACACCTGAGCTACTGACTCCTGCTCCAGCCCCCCTCATCATCTTTGTGGCCCTGCTCTGGACCCGCTCAGGCAGGTCCATGTCTGTCTTATGCTGTTTACCACTGTACACCCCACGGGATGAAAACCAGGGGAGAACCTCAGCTAAAGTCAGTGTAATAGAAAAGACCCAGGCTGTCTCTGTGCAAAAGACGAAAGCAGGAACGGGAAATTGGGGAGCACCCTCGGTCACCACTGAGCATGAGAGGTGATGGAAAATGCGCTTGGAGAAATGGCTCTCCCCGAGACCGTTAAATGGGCTGGCAACTCCCGTTTTACGGCAATTGGTCGGGTTTCCCTCATTAATTCCTCATGATTGTCCTCCGGGGTCTGTGTCAGGAGATGCAGCGACACCGTACGACATGGGAGCCAGGGGATGTTAGGGGTGCGAGCCCGGGGAGATGCCCAAATCCATCAGCGCTGAACCTAGACTGCCAATATGCAGGAAACTGGGGTCAGAGCTTGATCCTCAGGGCCGCAGCCCCCACCGCTCTGGCTCCCAGTCCTCAGCTGATGGCGGCAATTAGTGGTTGCTACTTTACAGCATTCCTCACTGACACGGGAGCCCAAATATGGATGGTAGATAAGGACACTTAACGAAGGAGAGCCTCCACTTAGCAAGCAAATAGTTTCCCTTGTAGGTGGTAACGGCAAATCACTACCCACCCACTGGTCAGGGCTGAATTAATTCTATCTAATGGACGGACAGTCCGCCCTTACTTCTAGGTCCCTGTAATAGGTTAGGTATGGATGCGTTGAAGGGTCAGTTGTGGGTGGACTCGCGGGGAAAGTGGGAAAAATAGGGGCACCACGCGCTCTGCCCCACAGTCTACCTCGCATCAACGCAGCCCTGATGCTGAACCTGTTGCAAACAGGTCATTAGCATGAGGTCCAGGTCCTGCCCCTTTATCCTACAATACAAGCCACCTTCTGACGCCATCTGACCTGTTCCTGAACTGATAAAAGAGCTGGAAGAACGGGGAAGCGTGGTCAAGTCTCCTTCCCGCTACAGTTCTCCTGCATGGCCGGTAGAGAAACCTCATGGCAAGTGGTGACCAGCAGTAGATTACAGAGCCCTGAACACCGCCAACTGAACGGCTCACTGCGGCTGCTCCTGGGCTGATTGATACAGTCCATTGTCTCAACAAACAAGCCTTGCCATGAATGGCACAGTAGGTGGGAAGGATACCTTTCTTAGGCTCCCCATATCACGGACAGAGAGGGAGAGATTTGCTTTCACCTGGCAGGGACTGCCATTTGCATTGACTGGCTTGCCACAGGGTTTTAAACATAGTCCTACCATTACTCATGCTCCACTGGCTATAGAGCTAGAAACGTTCACAGTACCACAAGAGCTTACTGTGATGCAGTAACCATGACAAACAGTGTGAAACCCCGCGTCGCTGCAGCGAGCCTCTGGTCGATCCCTTCCTGCTGCGCAGGCTACAGCGTGTCCAGATGCGCATCTAAAAACCTCCGGCTGCCGAGTCTCATGGCTAAGGCAGAGGGAAATAGAGAATCACGGAATCATAGAATGGTTTGGGTTGGAAGGAACTTTTAAAGGTCATCCAGTCCAACCCCCCTGCAATGAGCAGGGTCCTCTTCAACTAGGTCAGGTTGCTCAGAGCCCTGTCCAACCTGACCTTGAACGTTTCCAGGGATGGGGCATCTACCACCTCTCTGGGCAACCTGCCCCACTGTTTCACCACCCTCATTGTAAAAAATGTCTGCCTTATATCCAGTCTGAATCTGCCCTCTTTTAGTTTAAAACCATTACCCCTTGTCCTATCACAACAGACCCTACTAAAAACTCTCTCCCCATCTTTCCTATAGGCCCCCTTTAAGCATTGAAAGGTCGCGATCAGCTCTCCCCAGAGTCTTCTCTTCTCCAGGCTGAACAACCCCAGCTCTCTCAGCCTTTCTTCACAGGAGAGGTCTTCCACCCCTCTGATCATTTTTGTGGCCCTCCTCTGGACCCGCTCCAACAGGTCCATGTCTTTCCCGTGCTGACGACTCCAGAGCTGGACGCAGTACTCCAGGTGGGGTCTCGCCAGAGCGGAGTAGAGGGGCAGAATCACCTCCCTCGACCTGCTGGCCACGCTTCTTTTGATGCAGCCCAGGATACGGCTGCCTTTCTGGGCGGCGAGCGCACATTGCCGGCTCGTGTCCAGCTCTTCATCCACCAGTACCCCCAGGTCCTTCTCGGTAGGGCTGCTCTCAACCCCTTCACCACCCAGCCTGTATTGATACCGGGGGTTGCCCCAACACAGGTGCGGGACCTTGCACTTGGCCTTGTTGCACCTCATGAGGTTCACATGGGCCCACTTCTCGAGCTCGTCCAGGTCCCTCTGGATGACATCCCGTCCCTCGGGCATGTCAACCGCACCACTCAGCTTGGTGTCGTCTGCAAACTTGCTGAGGGTGCACTCGATCCCACAGTCTATGTCACTGATGAAGATATTAAACAGTACTGGTGCCAATACGGACCCCTGAGGGACACCACTCGTCACCGATCTCCATCCGGACATTGAGCCGTTGACCACTACCCTCTGGACGCGACCATCCAACCAATTCCTCACCCGCCGCACAGATCCGTATCTCTCCAATTTAGAGAGAAGGATGTTGTAGGGGACCATGTCAAAGGCCTTACAGAAGTCCAGAGAGATGACATCTGCAACTCTTCCCTTGTCCACTGATGTAGTCACTCCATCATAGAAGGCCGCTAGTTTGGTCAGGCAGCGCATACCCACCATGTGCTCTCTGGACGTTTCCTTTTTGCATGTCAAAAAATTTCAGAGACTTATCTTCTGCTTTATTAATTGACTTTGCTCTTTGAGGACCCTGACAGAAAGAAGTATTCCCTTAAATGTCACATGAAGAAGAAATGGAAAAGTACAGGCTTCATCCTTCCCATAAGGCAAAAGTGACTCGTTAGCCCCCAAGGCGCCAACCTGGGCTCCAGCCTGGAAGCTGCCTACAGGAGGGGCTCTTGCACTTGTCTCGAGACGGAAATCACTCACTCTTGAGCCTCAGGAGCTGTTGCTAACAGCACCCGAGGAGGTCCAAAATCCCTTGGCTGTGGTTTCCTCTTGTTCTGGGGGACTGTGAGCTCCTCGCTGCCCCTGCGACAGTGCCCGGAAAACAGGGCAGAGCTGTGGGCTCAGCCCCAGGTGGGACTGTGTCCCAGCCCTTGGACGGAGCTGCGCGATGGGACGTGCTCCCCTCCCCGGGAGGGCAGCTCCCCTGGCTGTGCTCCAGCGGCTGGCCACGAGCACCTTGAAGAGGCGTCCCCACGCAGCCTCGGCCCAGCCGTGAGGTCACAGAGGGGCTGCGATGTCACAGAGCCCCGCGGTGCCACGCCGGCCATAAGCACCAACCGACCGCTCAGCCCCCGGCCCCGACTGCAGCAGCAGCAGCAGCAGCGGCAGCAGCAGCAGCAGCAGCAGCGGCATGGTGCAAGCACAGGGGGCCGTGGCCCCTGCCCACTGCCTCCTCCTCCTCCTCTTCCTCCTGGTGGGCCTCCATGTCAGGGCTGCCTGGGCTGCTCCGTGGCGAGCACGGGGAGCAGGTAAGCGGGCGGCGCTGGTGCAGCCTTTCATGGGCCAGCGGGCTCTTCTCCCCGAGAAGCGTGGATGAAGGGTTTTCCCTCCGGTGCTTTAGCGAGGGCTTCCTCTGTGTGCGTTAGAGCTCTCCTGGCCATCCGCTCCTCGAGGGGCGTTGCACGTGGCCTGGAAAGAGTGTTTGGAGAGCTGCCAGGTGCCAGACAAGAGGTCGCTGGGCCCCTCTGCAGCTTTGGCAATCTCCACCTACACCTGGCTCCCACCTTGGTACCTGACCCCCTTCCAGTGCCTGCAGTTCACTAAGGCAGAAGTGGATCCCAGCATGCAATGGAAACGTTTCTCATCTGTGCTTGCTTCTAGATGAGGGTGGTGGCAATGGTTATCCAGCTTCTCGGCTGGACGTTGGTTTGGAGCCCTTGGAGCATCCTGGAGGTAAGTTCTCAGTGTCCCCTTCCTTCAAAGAATAAGCATCGACAATGTGGCAAGAGCTTATTCACGTGCAATTTTCCTTCAGATCCTCTGCAAGTCGACGGCTTCCCGACTTCTTGGCCTGTTCCTGTCCTCGAGCCTGAGAGCAATCCCACGGGTAAGTCAGGGGGAGGAAGGAGCATTTACCTTTTAATCTTCTTTCCGTGTGAAATGCAAGTTGCTCCTTCCGTAGCCGATGCACAGACAAGGAGAAGAGCAGAGAGGGAACGGGTCGGGCTCAGTGATGTGCCCCGAGGCGCTTTGCCTTGCAAAGCTGTCTTTGCCGGCCCCTCGGAGCCTGAGCTGCTGCCGGTGCCCACTGCCAAGCCAGCGGGCTTGTTGGCGTTGAGTTTAGAGCTGGTGTGAGTGCGCTCCAGGGAGTCCTTTCTCCCGGCAGCTGCGCACGTGGCTCGTTTCGTCCCAGCACGGTGCCGCTGCAGGCACGCGGTAACTCTTTGCACCGTGCTCCTGAGCGGAAGGGAGAGACGAGTGCCGTGGAGTGACCCCGTCTTTGGAGTGTGCTCACTGCCACTCCGATCTGAAGCAGTACCTTGAACTGTGTCACGGGAGCTGTTCTGTCCTGCGCTTCTTTGCAGCCGTGCCTGTAGGCGAAGGTGATCCAGCTTCCCGGCTGGGTTCCAGGGCTGCGCCTCCGGGAGATGGCATGGGTACGTCATGGCTTCTTCCTCCCTCTGAGAGCTGCCAGCTCCAAGCCCAAGGGTCAGCCAGCCAGGCGCCTCTATGTGTGGCGCCCTCGCCTTGCGTGATCCCCTTACCGCTTCTGCGATTCCGTTCTGCCGGTGTAGATCACAAGAGATGACGGAAGCTTCTCTGGGTGTTTAGTTACAGATGTGCCCGTTCGGAGGACTTTTCCGGCTCCTCGGCTGGATGCTGCACTAGAGCCAGGCTGGCGTCGCAGGGGTGAGTAGTCTGTGCTGACCTCACAGGCTCTGCGCTGGTTTTCTGCAATTTATGTGTGTGACATTGAACCAAATCCTTTCTGCTAAGGTCCTCCAAGAGCAAAGTACCAGGCTGAAGGAGGAAAAAAGCCCCTGGAGCTACCTGAAGTCATAAGGCCAATGCTGGAGGAACTCGCGAGAGGACACGGTGGGTACATTTCACTCTGCCTTAGTCGTGAGACTCGGCACCCGGAGGTTTTAGGTGCACGTCTGGACATGCTGTAGCTGCACAGCAGGAAGGGATCGATCAGAGCCTCGCAGCAGCGACGCTGGGTTCCATGCCTTGCAGGTGGCTGGCGAGCCACGGAGATGGTGCAGAGCCTCTGCTGCCAGTCGTGGTTCAAGCCGAGTGCCAGGGGCAGCTGCTGCCCCAGTTTTACCAGTGCGGCTCAGAGGTGGCTTGTGCAGAGGTCGGTAGGCAGATTTGAGGGCCTGGCGTGTGCTGAACTTGTGCTCGCTCAGCTCACACGCAGCACTGCTTGCCACGGGGCCAGTTCCAGGCGGGAGCGAGGTCCCAAGCAATGCTGGTTGCCCTTTCCTAGTGCTGGGAGTCGGGTGGAGATGCTGACTCAGCAGGCTTTTGGGGATGGGACGAATGTGACCGTTGCTGGTGCTTACAGGGAAGGGCACGAGGGCCTTGCGCAGGAGCCCTTCTCAGGCGGCCTGTTTCCCCGGCTGGCCTGGCTGCAGCTTCTTCCCATCCTCTTTGAAGGCAGGCATTTAGCATCACCTTACACGTTGCCAAAAATGCACTACGTGCAATGCCAACCAGAAGATCGCGTGCAATTTCCTGGTCTCCCAGCAGGTCAGGCATGGCTGTTGTTTGGAGTAGTGACTAGGCGCAGCCCCAAAAGCCCAGGCGTTTTTTCTAAACCTTATCACTGTCTTTGAGAAGTCTTGCCTCCTGAAGGTGCCGTCTCCTGATGGGGAACGCTTCCACTGATCCAGCTGTCCTGCTTTCTTTCTCAAGAGACGGACCGAGAGGCTGTGCGGAGGGAGGCGTTTTTGGAAGGAAGCAGTGGCTCACTGCCAGGCTCTGCTGAAGAAAGAGAGGCGATGCAAGCCACCGGCACGCCAGGTAATTGCTGTCCCGTGGTCAGCCGGTGTCAGCCATCATGGTCGCTGTGTGTCAGCAGGCTCTTCCCCCAGTGCCTGCTCTTGCACGTCACGTCAGCAGCCAAAGCTGAGAGTGTTTTGGGTTCGAGGCACCGGGACCACGTTCCGCAGATGATGGGAGATGTGACTCTTGCGCGAATGTACCTCCCGCTGTAGCTGCGTCCCAGAGCTTGCTGTGAGTCCCCAGAGGCCCAAGGCACAAGAGCAGCACAGAGCGGGATCCCTCCTGTCAGCTGAGGTCCAGAGCGATGGCCTGACTCCCACATTGGGCAGGGCCTTAGAGGGAACCTCCCCGCCCTCCTGCATCCTCCGTGCCTGAGCCGTGCTGAGGCTTTACCTGTCATCTCTGCTTTTTGGCAGTGCTGTCAAAGCCCGGAGAAGACCGCCACGGCAGCATACACCAAGTTTTTCGAATGGACTCAGGTACTGAGCAGTCTTGCTGGGGTCCCTAAGGACAGGAGACAGGTCCTGAAACCCGCAAGCGGCCGTGAGCAGTGCCCGTGCTGGAGGAAAGGCAGAAGGGGAGAGCAAGGCTCAAGTGCCTCTTGAGAAGGCCTGACTCCGTCTCCTCGGGGTGTGGGAGCTGGCCCGGCGGGAGGGAGAGTTGGGGGTGGCACTGCCTGCTGCAGGGATGGTTTTTGGCCGTGTCCCTCGAAGGAGCAACTGGTCAAGCAGCTCCGCTCCCCGCCGTGCTCTCCTTCTGGCCTTCTGAGTTTTGTTCGGTGGGACAGCCTCTCCCAAAGGGTGGGAGCGTGCCTCCAGGCACCAGCACTGGGGGGAAACAGAGAACCTCCCGGCCACCTCAAACATGCTGCAAGCTTACCAGTGGTGCACAGGACGGACTAACGTCCCAAATTGCTCCTCCAGATGTGGCCGGCGAGACAACCACAAGCGTCTACAACGCCCAGCGCACCGCAAGTGTTTTCTGTCCCTCAGACGTGCGAAGGGCCTGTATGATACTCACAGCAGGAATCGTGCTTTCCGTGCCAATTGAGATACTGTTGTGCTGCATCATGATCCGGCTATGGAGGAAGGAAAAACAGTGAGTCGCTGATTTTGCCCCCCACTGCTTCCTTCAATGGCTGCTCGTAGCCACGAAGCATTTCTAGTCGGGCTGCTGTCGAGTGGTGAGTTAGTGGTTGGCCAAAGAACTCTGCTGCGGTTTCTGCTGCTGGCAGGTGCTTTAACTGGCCTCTTAAGTCCTGGGCCGCCTTCTCGGGAGCCCGCTCTGACTGGAGCCAGTCAAACTGACCCTGCCTGGACAAGAGCAGCCCCCAGGAGCAACAGGCATAGGCAAAGCGAGGTCAGGAAGAGAGAGCGGGGCATGAGATTGCCCTAGAAAGCGAGACGCGCACTAGCTCCCGCTCCTGACCAGTGAACCTGCCCAGAGGAATCCCCCTGCTCGGTGGTGCCGTGTGGTGCAGGTGTCCACCTCGGCCAAGGTGTGCCAGCAGCTCAGCCCGTGGCGGTGAGCCTTGCCAGCTCTGGGCCGTGCTCTGGAGGAGAGTCCCTGTGTCCCGTCTGCAGCTGAGGGCCTCAGCAGCCTCCTCTCTCCACAGGAACCTCCCTGGATCTTTCAGTATGCTGGCTGGAAACTTTTGACCGCACCTTGCACCCAGACAGCCAGACCAGACGCCCTGGCACCCCTGAGAGCTGGGCCCAACACCAGCAGCTGCCGCTCCTGCCTGGAAAACCGGTGCACCCGCCCTCCCCACAGCCCCCCAGCCCGTCCCCAGACTCCCTGTTGCAGCGGAACCAGCCCAGCGCCCTCCAGCCCCAGCCCCAAACAAAATGGCCCCCCTACCCCCTGAGCCCGCTGGTCCGGCCCTCCAGCAATGGCTGAAGACGGCCCTGCCAGGGTAGGGCTTAGGGGTGCGCTGACAGACACACACACACCCACCCCCCCAGCTTTGGGGATCAGCCCTTTCTCTCCAAATAAAGACGGACAGAGCTGTCGCACAAGTGTCCGGGTGGTACCAACTGCGAGGCACCAGCGCTGGCTGAGCTGCACGCCCAGGCACAGTCGTGGATGCCCACGGTGTCGGCAGGCAGGAGCCAGGCATGGGGCTCCTCCGATCAGCGGCAGGGCCCCAAGGGGCCGGGGGAGCCCCCGGCCATGGCCAGCCACAGACAGCGACACCAACCTGACCCACGCACGGTGCGGGAGGCAGTGACGGGAGCCTGACCTGGCCAGTTGCACGGACTGGTGAGGGTCTGTGGGGTGAGGGAAAGTTTATTGCAGCAGGATCATCTGGCCGTGGACTTCTTCTGATGGGATACCCAGGAAAAAGGGAAGCCATCGAGAACATCTCCGGGGGGGGCACAAGCCTGACAAGCAAATGTACTGGAGGCAAAACAAAGGCCCTCGCTAACTAATGGGCCCTGGATGGGCCCTGATTGATGGGCCATCACCAATTGGGGGTGCTGCAAAGGATCTCCACATGTGGGCGCTGAGCCTCCTGTTAAGACACTCCCTGAGCCAGGCTTTTTCTGCCTTGAGAGTAACAAAGCGGTGACCACCCCACTGCTTGAAGGGTGTGTTGAAAGGCTAGCTGAAGCATCCGTAAGGGTTCAGCTGTGCTGCTACGGCTGTGGCCACTGTTCACAGGACACCGAAGCAAAACACACATTTACAACCAAGGCCGTTCATTAGTACAGAAAAGGCAGGTTTGGGTCGGGGGGATACAACAGGAAGCACATGGCTTTTTAGACTAAAGGGAGGCTGGGCCTGTTCTTAGTTCTGAGACCTTGGCTTAGATTGCAGTTACTATTGCCAACAAGGTGTAAAAGTGTTGAGGGGGAGTGGGTTTTAACACCTCCCCCCGAGAAGCGAGGATGATGGTTTTTTCCCGCTGGTGCTTTAGCGAGGGCTTCCTCTGTGTACGTGAGATCTCTCCCGCTAAGAAAGCCCCGAGGGGCCGTATGTTGGTCCATCTGATCCTCGAGGGGTGTTGCACGTGGCCTGGAACCAGGAGTGTTTGGAGCGCGGCCAGGAGCCAGCCAAGAGGTCACCAGGCCCCACCGCTGCACCCGTTTTTTGAACACTTCCAGGGATGGTGACTCCACCACCTCTCTGGGCAGCCTGTTCCAATTCTTGACCACCCTTTCCATAAAGAAATTTTTCCTAATTTCCAACCTAAACCTCCCCTGGCGCAGCTTAAGCCCATTTCCTCTCGTCCTATCGCTAACTACATGGGAGAAGAGACCAACACCCACCTCACTACAACCTCCTTTCAGGCAGTTGTAGAGAGCGATAACGTCTCCCCTCAGCCTCCTCTTCTCTAAGCTAAACAATCCCAGTTCCCTCAGCCACTCCTCATAAGGCCTGTTCTCTAGACCCTTCACCAGCCTTGTTGCCCTTCTCTGAACATGCTCCAGCACCTCAATGTCTTTCTTGTATTGAGGGGCCCAAAACTGGACATAGTATTCCAGGTGCAGCCTCACCAGCGCCGAGTACAGGGGGACAATCACCTCCCTGCTCCTGCTGCCCACACTATTCCTGACACAGGCCAGGATGCTGTTGGCCGCCTTGGCCACCTGGGCACACTGCTGGCTCATGTTCAGCCGGCTGTATACCAACACCCCCAGGTCCTTTTCTGCCAGGCAGCTTTCCAGCCACTCTTCCCCAAGCCTGTAGCATTGCATGGGGTTGTTGTGACCGAAGTGCAGGACCCGGCACTTGGCCTTGTTAAACCTCATACAATTGGCCTCAGCCCATCGATCCAGCCTGTCCAGGTCCCTCTGCAGGGCCATCCTACCCTCCAGCAGATCGACACTCCCACCCAGTTTGGTGTCGTCTGCAAACTTACTGAGCGTGCACTCAGTCCCCTCATCCAGATCATCGATAAACATATTAAACAAGGCTGGCCACAAAACAGAGCCCTGGGGAACACCGCTCGTGACCGGATGCCAACTGGACTTAACCCCATTTACAACTACTCTCTGGGCTCGGCCACCCAACCAGCTTTTTACCCAGCAAAGACTACGCCCATCCAAGCCATGAGCTGCCAGCTTCCCAAGGAGAATATTGTGGGAGACGGTGTCAAAAGCTTTGCTAACTTTAGACACCTGAGCTACTGACTCCTGCTCCAGCCCCCTTCATCATCTTTGTGGCCCTGCTCTGGACCCGCTCAGGCAGGTCCATGTCTGTCTTATGCTGTTTACCACTGTACACCCCACGGGATGAAAACCAGGGGAGAACCTCAGCTAAAGTCAGTGTAATAGAAAAGACCCAGGCTGTCTCTGTGCAAAAGACGAAAGCAGGAACGGGAAATTGGGGAGCACCCTCGGTCACCACTGAGCATGAGAGGTGATGGAAAATGCGCTTGGAGAAATGGCTCTCCCCGAGACCGTTAAATGGGCTGGCAACTCCCGTTTTACGGCAATTGGTCGGGTTTCCCTCATTAATTCCTCATGATTGTCCTCCGGGGTCTGTGTCAGGAGATGCAGCGACACCGTACGACATGGGAGCCAGGGGATGTTAGGGGTGCGAGCCCAGGGAGATGCCCAAATCCATCAGCGCTGAACCTAGACTGCCAATATGCAGGAAACTGGGGTCAGAGCTTGATCCTCGGGGCCGCAGCCCCCACCGCTCTGGCTCCCAGTCCTCAGCTGATGGCGGCAATTAGTGGTTGCTACTTTACAGCATTCCTCACTGACACGGGAGCCCAAATATGGATGGTAGATAAGGACACTTAACGAAGGAGAGCCTCCACTTAGCAAGCAAATAGTTTCCCTTGTAGGTGGTAACGGCAAATCACTACCCACCCACTGGTCAGGGCTGAATTAATTCTATCTAATGGACGGACAGTCCGCCCTTACTTCTAGGTCCCTGTAATAGGTTAGGTATGGATGCGTTGAAGGGTCAGTTGTGGGTGGACTCGCGGGGAAAGTGGGAAAAATAGGGGCACCACGCGCTCTGCCCCACAGTCTACCTCGCATCAACGCAGCCCTGATGCTGAACCTGTTGCAAACAGGTCATTAGCATGAGGTCCAGGTCCTGCCCCTTTATCCTACAATACAAGCCACCTTCTGACGCCATCTGACCTGTTCCTGAACTGATAAAAGAGCTGGAAGAACGGGGAAGCGTGGTCAAGTCTCCTTCCCGCTACAGTTCTCCTGCATGGCCGGTAGAGAAACCTCATGGCAAGTGGTGACCAGCAGTAGATTACAGAGCCCTGAACACCGCCAACTGAACGGCTCACTGCGGCTGCTCCTGGGCTGATTGATACAGTCCATTGTCTCAACAAACAAGCCTTGCCATGAATGGCACAGTAGGTGGGAAGGATACCTTTCTTAGGCTCCCCATATCACGGACAGAGAGGGAGAGATTTGCTTTCACCTGGCAGGGACTGCCATTTGCATTGACTGGCTTGCCACAGGGTTTTAAACATAGTCCTACCATTGCTCATGCTCCACTGGCTATAGAGCTAGAAACGTTCACAGTACCACAAGAGCTTACTGTGATGCAGTAACCATGACAAACAGTGTGAAACCCCGCGTCGCTGCAGCGAGCCTCTGGTCGATCCCTTCCTGCTGCGCAGGCTACAGCGTGTCCAGATGCGCATCTAAAAACCTCCGGCTGCCGAGTCTCACGGCTAAGGCAGAGGGAAATAGAGAATCACGGAATCATAGAATGGTTTGGGTTGGAAGGGACTTTTAAAGGTCATCCAGTCCAACCCCCCTGCAATGAGCAGGGTCCTCTTCAACTAGGTCAGGTTGCTCAGAGCCCTGTCCAACCTGACCTTGAACGTTTCCAGGGATGGGGCATCTACCACCTCTCTGGGCAACCTGCCCCACTGTTTCACCACCCTCATTGTAAAAAATGTCTGCCTTATATCCAGTCTGAATCTGCCCTCTTTTAGTTTAAAACCATTACCCCTTGTCCTATCACAACAGACCCTACTAAAAACTCTCTCCCCATCTTTCCTATAGGCCCCCTTTAAGCATTGAAAGGTCGCGATCAGCTCTCCCCAGAGTCTTCTCTTCTCCAGGCTGAACAACCCCAGCTCTCTCGGCCTTTCTTCACAGGAGAGGTCTTCCACCCCTCTGATCATTTTTGTGGCCCTCCTCTGGACCCGCTCCAACAGGTCCATGTCTTTCCCGTGCTGACGACTCCAGAGCTGGACGCAGTACTCCAGGTGGGGTCTCGCCAGAGCGGAGTAGAGGGGCAGAATCACCTCCCTCGACCTGCTGGTCACGCTTCTTTTGATGCAGCCCAGGATACGGCTGCCTTTCTGGGCGGCGAGCGCACATTGCCGGCTCGTGTCCAGCTCTTCATCCACCAGTACCCCCAGGTCCTTCTCGGTAGGGCTGCTCTCAACCCCTTCACCACCCAGCCTGTATTGATACCGGGGGTTGCCCCAACACAGGTGCGGGACCTTGCACTTGGCCTTGTTGCACCTCATGAGGTTCACATGGGCCCACTTCTCGAGCTCGTCCAGGTCCCTCTGGATGACATCCCGTCCCTCGGGCATGTCAACCGCACCACTCAGCTTGGTGTCGTCTGCAAACTTGCTGAGGGTGCACTCGATCCCACAGTCTATGTCACTGATGAAGATATTAAACAGTACTGGTGCCAATACGGACCCCTGAGGGACACCACTCGTCACCGATCTCCATCCGGACATTGAGCCGTTGACCACTACCCTCTGGACGCGACCATCCAACCAATTCCTCACCCGCCGCACAGATCCGTATCTCTCCAATTTAGAGAGAAGGATGTTGTAGGGGACCATGTCAAAGGCCTTACAGAAGTCCAGAGAGATGACATCTGCAACTCTTCCCTTGTCCACTGATGTAGTCACTCCATCATAGAAGGCCGCTAGTTTGGTCAGGCAGCGCATACCCACCATGTGCTCTCTGGACGTTTCCTTTTTGCATGTCAAAAAATTTCAGAGACTTATCTTCTGCTTTATTAATTGACTTTGCTCTTTGAGGACCCTGACAGAAAGAAGTATTCCCTTAAATGTCACATGAAGAAGAAATGGAAAAGTACAGGCTTCATCCTTCCCATAAGGCAAAAGTGACTCGTTAGCCCCCAAGGCGCCAACCTGGGCTCCAGCCTGGAAGCTGCCTACAGGAGGGGCTCTTGCACTTGTCTCGAGACGGAAATCACTCACTCTTGAGCCTCAGGAGCTGTTGCTAACAGCACCCGAGGAGGTCCAAAATCCCTTGGCTGTGGTTTCCTCTTGTTCTGGGGGACTGTGAGCTCCTCGCTGCCCCTGCGACAGTGCCCGGAAAACAGGGCAGAGCTGTGGGCTCAGCCCCAGGTGGGACTGTGTCCCAGCCCTTGGACGGAGCTGCGCGATGGGACGTGCTCCCCTCCCCGGGAGGGCAGCTCCCCTGGCTGTGCTCCAGCGGCTGGCCACGAGCACCTTGAAGAGGCGTCCCCACGCAGCCTCGGCCCAGCCGTGAGGTCACAGAGGGGCTGCGACGTCACAGAGCCCCGCGGTGCCACGCCGGCCATAAGCACCAACCGACCGCTCAGCCCCCGGCCCCGACTGCAGCAGCAGCAGCAGCAGCGGCAGCAGCAGCGGCAGCAGCAGCGGCATGGTGCAAGCACAGGGGGCCGTGGCCCCTGCCCACTGCCTCCTCCTCCTCCTCTTCCTCCTGGTGGGCCTCCATGTCAGGGCTGCCTGGGCTGCTCCGTGGCGAGCACGGGGAGCAGGTAAGTGGGCGGCGCTGGTGCAGCCTTTCATGGGCCAGCGGGCTCTTCTCCCCGAGAAGCGTGGATGAAGGGTTTTCCCTCCGGTGCTTTAGCGAGGGCTTCCTCTGTGTGCGTTAGAGCTCTCCTGGCCATCCGCTCCTCGAGGGGCGTTGCACGTGGCCTGGAAAGAGTGTTTGGAGAGCTGCCAGGTGCCAGACAAGAGGTCACTGGGCCCCTCTGCAGCTTTGGCAATCTCCACCTACACCTGGCTCCCACCTTGGTACCTGACCCCCTTCCAGTGCCTGCAGTTCACTAAGGCAGAAGTGGATCCCAGCATGCAATGGAAACGTTTCTCATCTGTGCTTGCTTCTAGATGAGGGTGGTGGCAATGGTTATCCAGCTTCTCGGCTGGACGTTGGTTTGGAGCCCTTGGGGCATCCTGGAGGTAAGTTCTCAGTGTCCCCTTCCTTCAAAGAATAAGCATCGACAATGTGGCAAGAGCTTATTCACGTGCAATTTTCCTTCAGATCCTCTGCAAGTCGACGGCTTCCCGACTTCTTGGCCTGTTCCTGTCCTCGAGCCTGAGAGCAATCCCACGGGTAAGTCAGGGGGAGGAAGGAGCATTTACCTTTTAATCTTCTTTCCGTGTGAAATGCAAGTTGCTCCTTCCGTGGCCGATGCACAGACAAGGAGAAGAGCAGAGAGGGAACGGGTCGGGCTCAGTGATGTGCCCCGAGGCGCTTTGCCTTGCAAAGCTGTCTTTGCCGGCCCCTCGGAGCCTGAGCTGCTGCCGGTGCCCACTGCCAAGCCAGCGGGCTTGTTGGCGTTGAGTTTAGAGCTGGTGTGAGTGCGCTCCAGGGAGTCCTTTCTCCCGGCAGCTGCGCACGTGGCTCGTTTCGTCCCAGCACGGTGCCGCTGCAGGCACGCGGTAACTCTTTGCACCGTGCTCCTGAGCGGAAGGGAGAGACGAGTGCCGTGGAGTGACCCCGTCTTTGGAGTGTGCTCACTGCCACTCCGATCTGAAGCAGTACCTTGAACTGTGTCACGGGAGCTGTTCTGTCCTGCGCTTCTTTGCAGCCGTGCCTGTAGGCGAAGGTGATCCAGCTTCCCGGCTGGGTTCCAGGGCTGCGCCTCCGGGAGATGGCATGGGTACGTCATGGCTTCTTCCTCCCTCTGAGAGCTGCCAGCTCCAAGCCCAAGGGTCAGCCAGCCAGGCGCCTCTATGTGTGGCGCCCTCGCCTTGCGTGATCCCCTTACCGCTTCTGCGATTCCGTTCTGCCGGTGTAGATCACAAGAGATGACGGAAGCTTCTCTGGGTGTTTAGTTACAGATGTGCCCGTTCGGAGGACTTTTCCGGCTCCTCGGCTGGATGCTGCACTAGAGCCAGGCTGGCGTCGCAGGGGTGAGTAGTCTGTGCTGACCTCACAGGCTCTGCGCTGGTTTTCTGCAATTTATGTGTGTGACATTGAACCAAATCCTTTCTGCTAAGGTCCTCCAAGAGCAAAGTACCAGGCTGAAGGAGGAAAAAAGCCCCTGGAGCTACCTGAAGTCATAAGGCCAATGCTGGAGGAACTCGCGAGAGGACACGGTGGGTACATTTCACTCTGCCTTAGTCGTGAGACTCGGCACCCGGAGGTTTTAGGTGCACGTCTGGACATGCTGTAGCTGCACAGCAGGAAGGGATCGATCAGAGCCTCGCAGCAGCGACGCTGGGTTCCATGCCTTGCAGGTGGCTGGCGAGCCACGGAGATGGTGCAGAGCCTCTGCTGCCAGTCGTGGTTCAAGCCGAGTGCCAGGGGCAGCTGCTGCCCCAGTTTTACCAGTGCGGCTCAGAGGTGGCTTGTGCAGAGGTCGGTAGGCAGATTTGAGGGCCTGGCGTGTGCTGAACTTGTGCTCGCTCAGCTCACACGCAGCACTGCTTGCCACGGGGCCAGTTCCAGGCGGGAGCGAGGTCCCAAGCAATGCTGGTTGCCCTTTCCTAGTGCTGGGAGTCGGGTGGAGATGCTGACTCAGCAGGCTTTTGGGGATGGGACGAATGTGACCGTTGCTGGTGCTTACAGGGAAGGGCACGAGGGCCTTGCGCAGGAGCCCTTCTCAGGCGGCCTGTTTCCCCGGCTGGCCTGGCTGCAGCTTCTTCCCATCCTCTTTGAAGGCAGGCATTTAGCATCACCTTACACGTTGCCAAAAATGCACTACGTGCAATGCCAACCAGAAGATCGCGTGCAATTTCCTGGTCTCCCAGCAGGTCAGGCATGGCTGTTGTTTGGAGTAGTGACTAGGCGCAGCCCCAAAAGCCCAGGCGTTTTTTCTAAACCTTATCACTGTCTTTGAGAAGTCTTGCCTCCTGAAGGTGCCGTCTCCTGATGGGGAACGCTTCCACTGATCCAGCTGTCCTGCTTTCTTTCTCAAGAGACGGACCGAGAGGCTGTGCGGAGGGAGGCGTTTTTGGAAGGAAGCAGTGGCTCACTGCCAGGCTCTGCTGAAGAAAGAGAGGCGATGCAAGCCACCGGCACGCCAGGTAATTGCTGTCCCGTGGTCAGCCGGTGTCAGCCATCAGGATGACGCGGCCTTCAGGATGACGTGGTGCTTTAGCGAGGGCTTCCTCTGTGTGCGTGAGAGCTCTCCTGGCCATCCACGCCGGCCTTACATGTCACATGAAGAAGAAATGGAAAAGTACAGGCTTCATCCTTCCCATAAGGCAAAAGTGACTTGTTAGACCTGGGGTCCCCCAAGGCACCAACCTGGGCTCCAGCCTGGAAGCTGCCTACAGGAGGGGCTCTTGCACTTGTCTCGAGACGGAAATCACTCACTCTTGAGCCTCAGGAGCTGTTGCTAACAGCACCCGAGGAGGTCCAAAATCCCTTGGCTGTGGCTTCCTCTTGTTCTGGGGGACTGTGAGCTCCTCGCTGCCCCTGCGACAGTGCCCAGAAAACAGGGCAGAGCTGTGGGCTCAGCCCCAGGTGGGACTGTGTCCCAGCCCTTGGACGGAGCTGCCCGATGGGACGTGCTCCCGAGGCTTTGGTATGTTGGTCCATCCGCTCCTCGAGGGGCGTTGCACGTGGCCTGGAAAGAGTGTTTGGAGAGCTGCCAGGTGCCAGACAAGAGGTCACTGGGCCCCTCTGCAGCTTTGGCAATCTCCACCTACACCTGGCTCCCACCTTGGTACCTGACCCCCTTCCAGTGCCTGCAGTTCACTAAGGCAGAAGTGGATCTCAGCATGCAATGGAAACGTTTCTCATCTGTGCTTGCTTCTAGATGAGGGTGGTGGCAATGGTTATCCAGCTTCTCGGCTGGACGTTGGTTTGGAGCCCTTGGAGCATCCTGGAGGTAAGTTCTCAGTGTCCCCTTCCTTCAAAGAATAAGCATCGACAATGTGGCAAGAGCTTATTCACGTGCAATTTTCCTTCAGATCCTCTGCAAGTCGACGGCTTCCCGACTTCTTGGCCTGTTCCTGTCCTCGAGCCTGAGAGCAATCCCACGGGTAAGTCAGGGGGAGGAAGGAGCATTTACCTTTTAATCTTCTTTCCGTGTGAAATGCAAGTTGCTCCTTCCGTGGCCGATGCACAGACAAGGAGAAGAGCAGAGAGGGAACGGGTCGGGCTCAGTGATGTGCCCCGAGGCGCTTTGCCTTGCAAAGCTGTCTTTGCCGGCCCCTCGGAGCCTGAGCTGCTGCCGGTGCCCACTGCCAAGCCAGCGGGCTTGTTGGCGTTGAGTTTAGAGCTGGTGTGAGTGCGCTCCAGGGAGTCCTTTCTCCCGGCAGCTGCGCACGTGGCTCGTTTCGTCCCAGCACGGTGCCGCTGCAGGCACGCGGTAACTCTTTGCACCGTGCTCCTGAGCGGAAGGGAGAGACGAGTGCCGTGGAGTGACCCCGTCTTTGGAGTGTGCTCACTGCCACTCCGATCTGAAGCAGTACCTTGAACTGTGTCACGGGAGCTGTTCTGTCCTGCGCTTCTTTGCAGCCGTGCCTGTAGGCGAAGGTGATCCAGCTTCCCGGCTGGGTTCCAGGGCTGCGCCTCCAGGAGATGGCATGGGTACGTCATGGCTTCTTCCTCCCTCTGAGAGCTGCCAGCTCCAAGCCCAAGGGTCAGCCAGCCAGGCGCCTCTATGTGTGGCGCCCTCGCCTTGCGTGATCCCCTTACCGCTTCTGCGATTCCGTTCTGCCGGTGTAGATCACAAGAGATGACGGAAGCTTCTCTGGGTGTTTAGTTACAGATGTGCCCGTTCGGAGGACTTTTCCGGCTCCTCGGCTGGATGCTGCACTAGAGCCAGGCTGGCGTCGCAGGGGTGAGTAGTCTGTGCTGACCTCACAGGCTCTGCGCTGGTTTTCTGCAATTTATGTGTGTGACATTGAACCAAATCCTTTCTGCTAAGGTCCTCCAAGAGCAAAGTACCAGGCTGAAGGAGGAAAAAAGCCCCTGGAGCTACCTGAAGTCATAAGGCCAATGCTGGAGGAACTCGCGAGAGGACACGGTGGGTACATTTCACTCTGCCTTAGTCGTGAGACTCGGCACCCGGAGGTTTTAGGTGCACGTCTGGACATGCTGTAGCTGCACAGCAGGAAGGGATCGATCAGAGCCTCGCAGCAGCGACGCTGGGTTCCATGCCTTGCAGGTGGCTGGCGAGCCACGGAGATGGTGCAGAGCCTCTGCTGCCAGTCGTGGTTCAAGCCGAGTGCCAGGGGCAGCTGCTGCCCCAGTTTTACCAGTGCGGCTCAGAGGTGGCTTGTGCAGAGGTCGGTAGGCAGATTTGAGGGCCTGGCGTGTGCTGAACTTGTGCTCGCTCAGCTCACACGCAGCACTGCTTGCCACGGGGCCAGTTCCAGGCGGGAGCGAGGTCCCAAGCAATGCTGGTTGCCCTTTCCTAGTGCTGGGAGTCGGGTGGAGATGCTGACTCAGCAGGCTTTTGGGGATGGGACGAATGTGACCGTTGCTGGTGCTTACAGGGAAGGGCACGAGGGCCTTGCGCAGGAGCCCTTCTCAGGCGGCCTGTTTCCCCGGCTGGCCTGGCTGCAGCTTCTTCCCATCCTCTTTGAAGGCAGGCATTTAGCATCACCTTACACGTTGCCAAAAATGCACTACGTGCAATGCCAACCAGAAGATCGCGTGCAATTTCCTGGTCTCCCAGCAGGTCAGGCATGGCTGTTGTTTGGAGTAGTGACTAGGCGCAGCCCCAAAAGCCCAGGCGTTTTTTCTAAACCTTATCACTGTCTTTGAGAAGTCTTGCCTCCTGAAGGTGCCGTCTCCTGATGGGGAACGCTTCCACTGATCCAGCTGTCCTGCTTTCTTTCTCAAGAGACGGACCGAGAGGCTGTGCGGAGGGAGGCGTTTTTGGAAGGAAGCAGTGGCTCACTGCCAGGCTCTGCTGAAGAAAGAGAGGCGATGCAAGCCACCGGCACGCCAGGTAATTGCTGTCCCGTGGTCAGCCGGTGTCAGCCATCAGGATGACGCGGCCTTCAGGATGACGTGGTGCTTTAGCGAGGGCTTCCTCTGTGTGCGTGAGAGCTCTCCTGGCCATCCACGCCGGCCTTACATGTCACATGAAGAAGAAATGGAAAAGTACAGGCTTCATCCTTCCCATAAGGCAAAAGTGACTTGTTAGACCTGGGGTCCCCCAAGGCACCAACCTGGGCTCCAGCCTGGAAGCTGCCTACAGGAGGGGCTCTTGCACTTGTCTCGAGACGGAAATCACTCACTCTTGAGCCTCAGGAGCTGTTGCTAACAGCACCCGAGGAGGTCCAAAATCCCTTGGCTGTGGCTTCCTCTTGTTCTGGGGGACTGTGAGCTCCTCGCTGCCCCTGCGACAGTGCCCAGAAAACAGGGCAGAGCTGTGGGCTCAGCCCCAGGTGGGACTGTGTCCCAGCCCTTGGACGGAGCTGCCCGATGGGACGTGCTCCCGAGGCTTTGGTATGTTGGTCCATCCGCTCCTCGAGGGGCGTTGCACGTGGCCTGGAAAGAGTGTTTGGAGAGCTGCCAGGTGCCAGACAAGAGGTCACTGGGCCCCTCTGCAGCTTTGGCAATCTCCACCTACACCTGGCTCCCACCTTGGTACCTGACCCCCTTCCAGTGCCTGCAGTTCACTAAGGCAGAAGTGGATCTCAGCATGCAATGGAAACGTTTCTCATCTGTGCTTGCTTCTAGATGAGGGTGGTGGCAATGGTTATCCAGCTTCTCGGCTGGACGTTGGTTTGGAGCCCTTGGAGCATCCTGGAGGTAAGTTCTCAGTGTCCCCTTCCTTCAAAGAATAAGCATCGACAATGTGGCAAGAGCTTATTCACGTGCAATTTTCCTTCAGATCCTCTGCAAGTCGACGGCTTCCCGACTTCTTGGCCTGTTCCTGTCCTCGAGCCTGAGAGCAATCCCACGGGTAAGTCAGGGGGAGGAAGGAGCATTTACCTTTTAATCTTCTTTCCGTGTGAAATGCAAGTTGCTCCTTCCGTGGCCGATGCACAGACAAGGAGAAGAGCAGAGAGGGAACGGGTCGGGCTCAGTGATGTGCCCCGAGGCGCTTTGCCTTGCAAAGCTGTCTTTGCCGGCCCCTCGGAGCCTGAGCTGCTGCCGGTGCCCACTGCCAAGCCAGCGGGCTTGTTGGCGTTGAGTTTAGAGCTGGTGTGAGTGCGCTCCAGGGAGTCCTTTCTCCCGGCAGCTGCGCACGTGGCTCGTTTCGTCCCAGCACGGTGCCGCTGCAGGCACGCGGTAACTCTTTGCACCGTGCTCCTGAGCGGAAGGGAGAGACGAGTGCCGTGGAGTGACCCCGTCTTTGGAGTGTGCTCACTGCCACTCCGATCTGAAGCAGTACCTTGAACTGTGTCACGGGAGCTGTTCTGTCCTGCGCTTCTTTGCAGCCGTGCCTGTAGGCGAAGGTGATCCAGCTTCCCGGCTGGGTTCCAGGGCTGCGCCTCCAGGAGATGGCATGGGTACGTCATGGCTTCTTCCTCCCTCTGAGAGCTGCCAGCTCCAAGCCCAAGGGTCAGCCAGCCAGGCGCCTCTATGTGTGGCGCCCTCGCCTTGCGTGATCCCCTTACCGCTTCTGCGATTCCGTTCTGCCGGTGTAGATCACAAGAGATGACGGAAGCTTCTCTGGGTGTTTAGTTACAGATGTGCCCGTTCGGAGGACTTTTCCGGCTCCTCGGCTGGATGCTGCACTAGAGCCAGGCTGGCGTCGCAGGGGTGAGTAGTCTGTGCTGACCTCACAGGCTCTGCGCTGGTTTTCTGCAATTTATGTGTGTGACATTGAACCAAATCCTTTCTGCTAAGGTCCTCCAAGAGCAAAGTACCAGGCTGAAGGAGGAAAAAAGCCCCTGGAGCTACCTGAAGTCATAAGGCCAATGCTGGAGGAACTCGCGAGAGGACACGGTGGGTACATTTCACTCTGCCTTAGTCGTGAGACTCGGCACCCGGAGGTTTTAGGTGCACGTCTGGACATGCTGTAGCTGCACAGCAGGAAGGGATCGATCAGAGCCTCGCAGCAGCGACGCTGGGTTCCATGCCTTGCAGGTGGCTGGCGAGCCACGGAGATGGTGCAGAGCCTCTGCTGCCAGTCGTGGTTCAAGCCGAGTGCCAGGGGCAGCTGCTGCCCCAGTTTTACCAGTGCGGCTCAGAGGTGGCTTGTGCAGAGGTCGGTAGGCAGATTTGAGGGCCTGGCGTGTGCTGAACTTGTGCTCGCTCAGCTCACACGCAGCACTGCTTGCCACGGGGCCAGTTCCAGGCGGGAGCGAGGTCCCAAGCAATGCTGGTTGCCCTTTCCTAGTGCTGGGAGTCGGGTGGAGATGCTGACTCAGCAGGCTTTTGGGGATGGGACGAATGTGACCGTTGCTGGTGCTTACAGGGAAGGGCACGAGGGCCTTGCGCAGGAGCCCTTCTCAGGCGGCCTGTTTCCCCGGCTGGCCTGGCTGCAGCTTCTTCCCATCCTCTTTGAAGGCAGGCATTTAGCATCACCTTACACGTTGCCAAAAATGCACTACGTGCAATGCAAACCAGAAGATCGCGTGCAATTTCCTGGTCTCCCAGCAGGTCAGGCATGGCTGTTGTTTGGAGTAGTGACTAGGCGCAGCCCCAAAAGCCCAGGCGTTTTTTCTAAACCTTATCACTGTCTTTGAGAAGTCTTGCCTCCTGAAGGTGCCGTCTCCTGATGGGGAACGCTTCCACTGATCCAGCTGTCCTGCTTTCTTTCTCAAGAGACGGACCGAGAGGCTGTGCGGAGGGAGGCGTTTTTGGAAGGAAGCAGTGGCTCACTGCCAGGCTCTGCTGAAGAAAGAGAGGCGATGCAAGCCACCGGCACGCCAGGTAATTGCTGTCCCGTGGTCAGCCGGTGTCAGCCATCATGGTCGCTGTGTGTCAGCAGGCTCTTCCCCCAGTGCCTGCTCTTGCACGTCACGTCAGCAGCCAAAGCTGAGAGTGTTTTGGGTTCGAGGCACCGGGACCACGTTCCGCAGATGATGGGAGATGTGACTCTTGCGCGAATGTACCTCCCGCTGTAGCTGCGTCCCAGAGCTTGCTGTGAGTCCCCAGAGGCCCAAGGCACAAGAGCAGCACAGAGCGGGATCCCTCCTGTCAGCTGAGGTCCAGAGCGATGGCCTGACTCCCACATTGGGCAGGGCCTTAGAGGGAACCTCCCCGCCCTCCTGCATCCTCCGTGCCTGAGCCGTGCTGAGGCTTTACCTGTCATCTCTGCTTTTTGGCAGTGCTGTCAAAGCCCGGAGAAGACCGCCACGGCAGCATACACCAAGTTTTTCGAATGGACTCAGGTACTGAGCAGTCTTGCTGGGGTCCCTAAGGACAGGAGACAGGTCCTGAAACCCGCAAGCGGCCGTGAGCAGTGCCCGTGCTGGAGGAAAGGCAGAAGGGGAGAGCAAGGCTCAAGTGCCTCTTGAGAAGGCCTGACTCCGTCTCCTCGGGGTGTGGGAGCTGGCCCGGCGGGAGGGAGAGTTGGGGGTGGCACTGCCTGCTGCAGGGATGGTTTTTGGCCGTGTCCCTCGAAGGAGCAACTGGTCAAGCAGCTCCGCTCCCCGCCGTGCTCTCCTTCTGGCCTTCTGAGTTTTGTTCGGTGGGACAGCCTCTCCCAAAGGGTGGGAGCGTGCCTCCAGGCACCAGCACTGGGGGGAAACAGAGAACCTCCCGGCCACCTCAAACATGCTGCAAGCTTACCAGTGGTGCACAGGACGGACTAACGTCCCAAATTGCTCCTCCAGATGTGGCCGGCGAGACAACCACAAGCGTCTACAACGCCCAGCGCACCGCAAGTGTTTTCTGTCCCTCAGACGTGCGAAGGGCCTGTATGATACTCACAGCAGGAATCGTGCTTTCCGTGCCAATTGAGATACTGTTGTGCTGCATCATGATCCGGCTATGGAGGAAGGAAAAACAGTGAGTCGCTGATTTTGCCCCCCACTGCTTCCTTCAATGGCTGCTCGTAGCCACGAAGCATTTCTAGTCGGGCTGCTGTCGAGTGGTGAGTTAGTGGTTGGCCAAAGAACTCTGCTGCGGTTTCTGCTGCTGGCAGGTGCTTTAACTGGCCTCTTAAGTCCTGGGCCGCCTTCTCGGGAGCCCGCTCTGACTGGAGCCAGTCAAACTGACCCTGCCTGGACAAGAGCAGCCCCCAGGAGCAACAGGCATAGGCAAAGCGAGGTCAGGAAGAGAGAGCGGGGCATGAGATTGCCCTAGAAAGCGAGACGCGCACTAGCTCCCGCTCCTGACCAGTGAACCTGCCCAGAGGAATCCCCCTGCTCGGTGGTGCCGTGTGGTGCAGGTGTCCACCTCGGCCAAGGTGTGCCAGCAGCTCAGCCCGTGGCGGTGAGCCTTGCCAGCTCTGGGCCGTGCTCTGGAGGAGAGTCCCTGTGTCCCGTCTGCAGCTGAGGGCCTCAGCAGCCTCCTCTCTCCACAGGAACCTCCCTGGATCTTTCAGTATGCTGGCTGGAAACTTTTGACCGCACCTTGCACCCAGACAGCCAGACCAGACGCCCTGGCACCCCTGAGAGCTGGGCCCAACACCAGCAGCTGCCGCTCCTGCCTGGAAAACCGGTGCACCCGCCCTCCCCACAGCCCCCCAGCCCGTCCCCAGACTCCCTGTTGCAGCGGAACCAGCCCAGCGCCCTCCAGCCCCAGCCCCAAACAAAATGGCCCCCCTACCCCCTGAGCCCGCTGGTCCGGCCCTCCAGCAATGGCTGAAGACGGCCCTGCCAGGGTAGGGCTTAGGGGTGTGCTGACAGACACACACACACCCCCCCCCCAGCTTTGGGGATCAGCCCTTTCTCTCCAAATAAAGACGGACAGAGCTGTCGCACAAGTGTCCGGGTGGTACCAACTGCGAGGCACCAGCGCTGGCTGAGCTGCACGCCCAGGCACAGTCGTGGATGCCCACGGTGTCGGCAGGCAGGAGCCAGGCATGGGGCTCCTCCGATCAGCGGCAGGGCCCCAAGGGGCCGGGGGAGCCCCCGGCCATGGCCAGCCACAGACAGCGACACCAACCTGACCCACGCACGGTGCGGGAGGCAGTGACGGGAGCCTGACCTGGCCAGTTGCACGGACTGGTGAGGGTCTGTGGGGTGAGGGAAAGTTTATTGCAGCAGGATCATCTGGCCGTGGACTTCTTCTGATGGGATACCCAGGAAAAAGGGAAGCCATCGAGAACATCTCCGGGGGGGGCACAAGCCTGACAAGCAAATGTACTGGAGGCAAAACAAAGGCCCTCGCTAACTAATGGGCCCTGGATGGGCCCTGATTGATGGGCCATCACCAATTGGGGGTGCTGCAAAGGATCTCCACATGTGGGCGCTGAGCCTCCTGTTAAGACACTCCCTGAGCCAGGCTTTTTCTGCCTTGAGAGTAACAAAGCGGTGACCACCCCACTGCTTGAAGGGTGTGTTGAAAGGCTAGCTGAAGCATCCGTAAGGGTTCAGCTGTGCTGCTACGGCTGTGGCCACTGTTCACAGGACACCGAAGCAAAACACACATTTACAACCAAGGCCGTTCATTAGTACAGAAAAGGCAGGTTTGGGTCGGGGGGATACAACAGGAAGCACATGGCTTTTTAGACTAAAGGGAGGCTGGGCCTGTTCTTAGTTCTGAGACCTTGGCTTAGATTGCAGTTACTATTGCCAACAAGGTGTAAAAGTGTTGAGGGGGAGTGGGTTTTAACACCTCCCCCCGAGAAGCGAGGATGATGGTTTTTTCCCGCTGGTGCTTTAGCGAGGGCTTCCTCTGTGTACGTGAGATCTCTCCCGCTAAGAAAGCCCCGAGGGGCCGTATGTTGGTCCATCTGATCCTCGAGGGGTGTTGCACGTGGCCTGGAACCAGGAGTGTTTGGAGCGCGGCCAGGAGCCAGCCAAGAGGTCACCAGGCCCCACCGCTGCACCCGTTTTTTGAACACTTCCAGGGATGGTGACTCCACCACCTCTCTGGGCAGCCTGTTCCAATTCTTGACCACCCTTTCCATAAAGAAATTTTTCCTAATTTCCAACCTAAACCTCCCCTGGCGCAGCTTAAGCCCATTTCCTCTCGTCCTATCGCTAACTACATGGGAGAAGAGACCAACACCCACCTCACTACAACCTCCTTTCAGGCAGTTGTAGAGAGCGATAACGTCTCCCCTCAGCCTCCTCTTCTCTAAGCTAAACAATCCCAGTTCCCTCAGCCACTCCTCATAAGGCCTGTTCTCTAGACCCTTCACCAGCCTTGTTGCCCTTCTCTGAACATGCTCCAGCACCTCAATGTCTTTCTTGTATTGAGGGGCCCAAAACTGGACATAGTATTCCAGGTGCAGCCTCACCAGCGCCGAGTACAGGGGGACAATCACCTCCCTGCTCCTGCTGCCCACACTATTCCTGACACAGGCCAGGATGCTGTTGGCCGCCTTGGCCACCTGGGCACACTGCTGGCTCATGTTCAGCCGGCTGTATACCAACACCCCCAGGTCCTTTTCTGCCAGGCAGCTTTCCAGCCACTCTTCCCCAAGCCTGTAGCATTGCATGGGGTTGTTGTGACCGAAGTGCAGGACCCGGCACTTGGCCTTGTTAAACCTCATACAATTGGCCTCAGCCCATCGATCCAGCCTGTCCAGGTCCCTCTGCAGGGCCATCCTACCCTCCAGCAGATCGACACTCCCACCCAGTTTGGTGTCGTCTGCAAACTTACTGAGCGTGCACTCAGTCCCCTCATCCAGATCATCGATAAACATATTAAACAAGGCTGGCCACAAAACAGAGCCCTGGGGAACACCGCTCGTGACCGGATGCCAACTGGACTTAACTCCATTTACAACTACTCTCTGGGCTCGGCCACCCAACCAGCTTTTTACCCAGCAAAGACTACGCCCATCCAAGCCATGAGCTGCCAGCTTCCCAAGGAGAATATTGTGGGAGACGGTGTCAAAAGCTTTGCTAACTTTAGACACCTGAGCTACTGACTCCTGCTCCAGCCCCCCTCATCATCTTTGTGGCCCTGCTCTGGACCCGCTCAGGCAGGTCCATGTCTGTCTTATGCTGTTTACCACTGTACACCCCACGGGATGAAAACCAGGGGAGAACCTCAGCTAAAGTCAGTGTAATAGAAAAGACCCAGGCTGTCTCTGTGCAAAAGACGAAAGCAGGAACGGGAAATTGGGGAGCACCCTCGGTCACCACTGAGCATGAGAGGTGATGGAAAATGCGCTTGGAGAAATGGCTCTCCCCGAGACCGTTAAATGGGCTGGCAACTCCCGTTTTACGGCAATTGGTCGGGTTTCCCTCATTAATTCCTCATGATTGTCCTCCGGGGTCTGTGTCAGGAGATGCAGCGACACCGTACGACATGGGAGCCAGGGGATGTTAGGGGTGCGAGCCCGGGGAGATGCCCAAATCCATCAGCGCTGAACCTAGACTGCCAATATGCAGGAAACTGGGGTCAGAGCTTGATCCTCAGGGCCGCAGCCCCCACCGCTCTGGCTCCCAGTCCTCAGCTGATGGCGGCAATTAGTGGTTGCTACTTTACAGCATTCCTCACTGACACGGGAGCCCAAATATGGATGGTAGATAAGGACACTTAACGAAGGAGAGCCTCCACTTAGCAAGCAAATAGTTTCCCTTGTAGGTGGTAACGGCAAATCACTACCCACCCACTGGTCAGGGCTGAATTAATTCTATCTAATGGACGGACAGTCCGCCCTTACTTCTAGGTCCCTGTAATAGGTTAGGTATGGATGCGTTGAAGGGTCAGTTGTGGGTGGACTCGCGGGGAAAGTGGGAAAAATAGGGGCACCACGCGCTCTGCCCCACAGTCTACCTCGCATCAACGCAGCCCTGATGCTGAACCTGTTGCAAACAGGTCATTAGCATGAGGTCCAGGTCCTGCCCCTTTATCCTACAATACAAGCCACCTTCTGACGCCATCTGACCTGTTCCTGAACTGATAAAAGAGCTGGAAGAACGGGGAAGCGTGGTCAAGTCTCCTTCCCGCTACAGTTCTCCTGCATGGCCGGTAGAGAAACCTCATGGCAAGTGGTGACCAGCAGTAGATTACAGAGCCCTGAACACCGCCAACTGAACGGCTCACTGCGGCTGCTCCTGGGCTGATTGATACAGTCCATTGTCTCAACAAACAAGCCTTGCCATGAATGGCACAGTAGGTGGGAAGGATACCTTTCTTAGGCTCCCCATATCACGGACAGAGAGGGAGAGATTTGCTTTCACCTGGCAGGGACTGCCATTTGCATTGACTGGCTTGCCACAGGGTTTTAAACATAGTCCTACCATTACTCATGCTCCACTGGCTATAGAGCTAGAAACGTTCACAGTACCACAAGAGCTTACTGTGATGCAGTAACCATGACAAACAGTGTGAAACCCCGCGTCGCTGCAGTGAGCCTCTGGTCGATCCCTTCCTGCTGCGCAGGCTACAGCGTGTCCAGATGCGCATCTAAAAACCTCCGGCTGCCGAGTCTCATGGCTAAGGCAGAGGGAAATAGAGAATCACGGAATCATAGAATGGTTTGGGTTGGAAGGAACTTTTAAAGGTCATCCAGTCCAACCCCCCTGCAATGAGCAGGGTCCTCTTCAACTAGGTCAGGTTGCTCAGAGCCCTGTCCAACCTGACCTTGAACGTTTCCAGGGATGGGGCATCTACCACCTCTCTGGGCAACCTGCCCCACTGTTTCACCACCCTCATTGTAAAAAATGTCTGCCTTATATCCAGTCTGAATCTGCCCTCTTTTAGTTTAAAACCATTACCCCTTGTCCTATCACAACAGACCCTACTAAAAACTCTCTCCCCATCTTTCCTATAGGCCCCCTTTAAGCATTGAAAGGTCGCGATCAGCTCTCCCCAGAGTCTTCTCTTCTCCAGGCTGAACAACCCCAGCTCTCTCAGCCTTTCTTCACAGGAGAGGTCTTCCACCCCTCTGATCATTTTTGTGGCCCTCCTCTGGACCCGCTCCAACAGGTCCATGTCTTTCCCGTGCTGACGACTCCAGAGCTGGACGCAGTACTCCAGGTGGGGTCTCGCCAGAGCGGAGTAGAGGGGCAGAATCACCTCCCTCGACCTGCTGGTCACGCTTCTTTTGATGCAGCCCAGGATACGGCTGCCTTTCTGAGCGGCGAGCGCACATTGCCGGCTCGTGTCCAGCTCTTCATCCACCAGTACCCCCAGGTCCTTCTCGGTAGGGCTGCTCTCAACCCCTTCACCACCCAGCCTGTATTGATACCGGGGGTTGCCCCAACACAGGTGCGGTACCTTGCACTTGGCCTTGTTGCACCTCATGAGGTTCACATGGGCCCACTTCTCGAGCTCGTCCAGGTCCCTCTGGATGACATCCCGTCCCTCGGGCATGTCAACCGCACCACTCAGCTTGGTGTCGTCTGCAAACTTGCTGAGGGTGCACTCGATCCCACAGTCTATGTCACTGATGAAGATATTAAACAGTACTGGTGCCAATACGGACCCCTGAGGGACACCACTCGTCACCGATCTCCATCCGGACATTGAGCCGTTGACCACTACCCTCTGGACGCGACCATCCAACCAATTCCTCACCCGCCGCACAGATCCGTATCTCTCCAATTTAGAGAGAAGGATGTTGTAGGGGACCATGTCAAAGGCCTTACAGAAGTCCAGAGAGATGACATCTGCAACTCTTCCCTTGTCCACTGATGTAGTCACTCCATCATAGAAGGCCGCTAGTTTGGTCAGGCAGCGCATACCCACCATGTGCTCTCTGGACGTTTCCTTTTTGCATGTCAAAAAATTTCAGAGACTTATCTTCTGCTTTATTAATTGACTTTGCTCTTTGAGGACCCTGACAGAAAGAAGTATTCCCTTAAATGTCACATGAAGAAGAAATGGAAAAGTACAGGCTTCATCCTTCCCATAAGGCAAAAGTGACTCGTTAGCCCCCAAGGCGCCAACCTGGGCTCCAGCCTGGAAGCTGCCTACAGGAGGGGCTCTTGCACTTGTCTCGAGACGGAAATCACTCACTCTTGAGCCTCAGGAGCTGTTGCTAACAGCACCCGAGGAGGTCCAAAATCCCTTGGCTGTGGTTTCCTCTTGTTCTGGGGGACTGTGAGCTCCTCGCTGCCCCTGCGACAGTGCCCGGAAAACAGGGCAGAGCTGTGGGCTCAGCCCCAGGTGGGACTGTGTCCCAGCCCTTGGACGGAGCTGCGCGATGGGACGTGCTCCCCTCCCCGGGAGGGCAGCTCCCCTGGCTGTGCTCCAGCGGCTGGCCACGAGCACCTTGAAGAGGCGTCCCCACGCAGCCTCGGCCCAGCCGTGAGGTCACAGAGGGGCTGCGATGTCACAGAGCCCCGCGGTGCCACGCCGGCCATAAGCACCAACCGACCGCTCAGCCCCCGGCCCCGACTGCAGCAGCAGCAGCAGCAGCGGCAGCAGCAGCAGCAGCAGCAGCGGCATGGTGCAAGCACAGGGGGCCGTGGCCCCTGCCCACTGCCTCCTCCTCCTCCTCTTCCTCCTGGTGGGCCTCCATGTCAGGGCTGCCTGGGCTGCTCCGTGGCGAGCACGGGGAGCAGGTAAGCGGGCGGCGCTGGTGCAGCCTTTCATGGGCCAGCGGGCTCTTCTCCCCGAGAAGCGTGGATGAAGGGTTTTCCCTCCGGTGCTTTAGCGAGGGCTTCCTCTGTGTGCGTTAGAGCTCTCCTGGCCATCCGCTCCTCGAGGGGCGTTGCACGTGGCCTGGAAAGAGTGTTTGGAGAGCTGCCAGGTGCCAGACAAGAGGTCGCTGGGCCCCTCTGCAGCTTTGGCAATCTCCACCTACACCTGGCTCCCACCTTGGTACCTGACCCCCTTCCAGTGCCTGCAGTTCACTAAGGCAGAAGTGGATCCCAGCATGCAATGGAAACGTTTCTCATCTGTGCTTGCTTCTAGATGAGGGTGGTGGCAATGGTTATCCAGCTTCTCGGCTGGACGTTGGTTTGGAGCCCTTGGAGCATCCTGGAGGTAAGTTCTCAGTGTCCCCTTCCTTCAAAGAATAAGCATCGACAATGTGGCAAGAGCTTATTCACGTGCAATTTTCCTTCAGATCCTCTGCAAGTCGACGGCTTCCCGACTTCTTGGCCTGTTCCTGTCCTCGAGCCTGAGAGCAATCCCACGGGTAAGTCAGGGGGAGGAAGGAGCATTTACCTTTTAATCTTCTTTCCGTGTGAAATGCAAGTTGCTCCTTCCGTGGCCGATGCACAGACAAGGAGAAGAGCAGAGAGGGAACGGGTCGGGCTCAGTGATGTGCCCCGAGGCGCTTTGCCTTGCAAAGCTGTCTTTGCCGGCCCCTCGGAGCCTGAGCTGCTGCCGGTGCCCACTGCCAAGCCAGCGGGCTTGTTGGCGTTGAGTTTAGAGCTGGTGTGAGTGCGCTCCAGGGAGTCCTTTCTCCCGGCAGCTGCGCACGTGGCTCGTTTCGTCCCAGCACGGTGCCGCTGCAGGCACGCGGTAACTCTTTGCACCGTGCTCCTGAGCGGAAGGGAGAGACGAGTGCCGTGGAGTGACCCCGTCTTTGGAGTGTGCTCACTGCCACTCCGATCTGAAGCAGTACCTTGAACTGTGTCACGGGAGCTGTTCTGTCCTGCGCTTCTTTGCAGCCGTGCCTGTAGGCGAAGGTGATCCAGCTTCCCGGCTGGGTTCCAGGGCTGCGCCTCCGGGAGATGGCATGGGTACGTCATGGCTTCTTCCTCCCTCTGAGAGCTGCCAGCTCCAAGCCCAAGGGTCAGCCAGCCAGGCGCCTCTATGTGTGGCGCCCTCGCCTTGCGTGATCCCCTTACCGCTTCTGCGATTCCGTTCTGCCGGTGTAGATCACAAGAGATGACGGAAGCTTCTCTGGGTGTTTAGTTACAGATGTGCCCGTTCGGAGGACTTTTCCGGCTCCTCGGCTGGATGCTGCACTAGAGCCAGGCTGGCGTCGCAGGGGTGAGTAGTCTGTGCTGACCTCACAGGCTCTGCGCTGGTTTTCTGCAATTTATGTGTGTGACATTGAACCAAATCCTTTCTGCTAAGGTCCTCCAAGAGCAAAGTACCAGGCTGAAGGAGGAAAAAAGCCCCTGGAGCTACCTGAAGTCATAAGGCCAATGCTGGAGGAACTCGCGAGAGGACACGGTGGGTACATTTCACTCTGCCTTAGTCGTGAGACTCGGCACCCGGAGGTTTTAGGTGCACGTCTGGACATGCTGTAGCTGCACAGCAGGAAGGGATCGATCAGAGCCTCGCAGCAGCGACGCTGGGTTCCATGCCTTGCAGGTGGCTGGCGAGCCACGGAGATGGTGCAGAGCCTCTGCTGCCAGTCGTGGTTCAAGCCGAGTGCCAGGGGCAGCTGCTGCCCCAGTTTTACCAGTGCGGCTCAGAGGTGGCTTGTGCAGAGGTCGGTAGGCAGATTTGAGGGCCTGGCGTGTGCTGAACTTGTGCTCGCTCAGCTCACACGCAGCAGTGCTTGCCACGGGGCCAGTTCCAGGCAGGAGCGAGGTCCCAAGCAATGCTGGTTGCCCTTTCCTAGTGCTGGGAGTCGGGTGGAGATGCTGACTCAGCAGGCTTTTGGGGATGGGACGAATGTGACCGTTGCTGGTGCTTACAGGGAAGGGCACGAGGGCCTTGCGCAGGAGCCCTTCTCAGGCGGCCTGTTTCCCCGGCTGGCCTGGCTGCAGCTTCTTCCCATCCTCTTTGAAGGCAGGCATTTAGCATCACCTTACACGTTGCCAAAAATGCACTACGTGCAATGCCAACCAGAAGATCGCGTGCAATTTCCTGGTCTCCCAGCAGGTCAGGCATGGCTGTTGTTTGGAGTAGTGACTAGGCGCAGCCCCAAAAGCCCAGGCGTTTTTTCTAAACCTTATCACTGTCTTTGAGAAGTCTTGCCTCCTGAAGGTGCCGTCTCCTGATGGGGAACGCTTCCACTGATCCAGCTGTCCTGCTTTCTTTCTCAAGAGACGGACCGAGAGGCTGTGCGGAGGGAGGCGTTTTTGGAAGGAAGCAGTGGCTCACTGCCAGGCTCTGCTGAAGAAAGAGAGGCGATGCAAGCCACCGGCACGCCAGGTAATTGCTGTCCCGTGGTCAGCCGGTGTCAGCCATCATGGTCGCTGTGTGTCAGCAGGCTCTTCCCCCAGTGCCTGCTCTTGCACGTCACGTCAGCAGCCAAAGCTGAGAGTGTTTTGGGTTCGAGGCACCGGGACCACGTTCCGCAGATGATGGGAGATGTGACTCTTGCGCGAATGTACCTCCCGCTGTAGCTGCGTCCCAGAGCTTGCTGTGAGTCCCCAGAGGCCCAAGGCACAAGAGCAGCACAGAGCGGGATCCCTCCTGTCAGCTGAGGTCCAGAGCGATGGCCTGACTCCCACATTGGGCAGGGCCTTAGAGGGAACCTCCCCGCCCTCCTGCATCCTCCGTGCCTGAGCCGTGCTGAGGCTTTACCTGTCATCTCTGCTTTTTGGCAGTGCTGTCAAAGCCCGGAGAAGACCGCCACGGCAGCATACACCAAGTTTTTCGAATGGACTCAGGTACTGAGCAGTCTTGCTGGGGTCCCTAAGGACAGGAGACAGGTCCTGAAACCCGCAAGCGGCCGTGAGCAGTGCCCGTGCTGGAGGAAAGGCAGAAGGGGAGAGCAAGGCTCAAGTGCCTCTTGAGAAGGCCTGACTCCGTCTCCTCGGGGTGTGGGAGCTGGCCCGGCGGGAGGGAGAGTTGGGGGTGGCACTGCCTGCTGCAGGGATGGTTTTTGGCCGTGTCCCTCGAAGGAGCAACTGGTCAAGCAGCTCCGCTCCCCGCCGTGCTCTCCTTCTGGCCTTCTGAGTTTTGTTCGGTGGGACAGCCTCTCCCAAAGGGTGGGAGCGTGCCTCCAGGCACCAGCACTGGGGGGAAACAGAGAACCTCCCGGCCACCTCAAACATGCTGCAAGCTTACCAGTGGTGCACAGGACGGACTAACGTCCCAAATTGCTCCTCCAGATGTGGCCGGCGAGACAACCACAAGCGTCTACAACGCCCAGCGCACCGCAAGTGTTTTCTGTCCCTCAGACGTGCGAAGGGCCTGTATGATACTCACAGCAGGAATCGTGCTTTCCGTGCCAATTGAGATACTGTTGTGCTGCATCATGATCCGGCTATGGAGGAAGGAAAAACAGTGAGTCGCTGATTTTGCCCCCCACTGCTTCCTTCAATGGCTGCTCGTAGCCACGAAGCATTTCTAGTCGGGCTGCTGTCGAGTGGTGAGTTAGTGGTTGGCCAAAGAACTCTGCTGCGGTTTCTGCTGCTGGCAGGTGCTTTAACTGGCCTCTTAAGTCCTGGGCCGCCTTCTCGGGAGCCCGCTCTGACTGGAGCCAGTCAAACTGACCCTGCCTGGACAAGAGCAGCCCCCAGGAGCAACAGGCATAGGCAAAGCGAGGTCAGGAAGAGAGAGCGGGGCATGAGATTGCCCTAGAAAGCGAGACGCGCACTAGCTCCCGCTCCTGACCAGTGAACCTGCCCAGAGGAATCCCCCTGCTCGGTGGTGCCGTGTGGTGCAGGTGTCCACCTCGGCCAAGGTGTGCCAGCAGCTCAGCCCGTGGCGGTGAGCCTTGCCAGCTCTGGGCCGTGCTCTGGAGGAGAGTCCCTGTGTCCCGTCTGCAGCTGAGGGCCTCAGCAGCCTCCTCTCTCCACAGGAACCTCCCTGGATCTTTCAGTATGCTGGCTGGAAACTTTTGACCGCACCTTGCACCCAGACAGCCAGACCAGACGCCCTGGCACCCCTGAGAGCTGGGCCCAACACCAGCAGCTGCCGCTCCTGCCTGGAAAACCGGTGCACCCGCCCTCCCCACAGCCCCCCAGCCCGTCCCCAGACTCCCTGTTGCAGCGGAACCAGCCCAGCGCCCTCCAGCCCCAGCCCCAAACAAAATGGCCCCCCTACCCCCTGAGCCCGCTGGTCCGGCCCTCCAGCAATGGCTGAAGACGGCCCTGCCAGGGTAGGGCTTAGGGGTGCGCTGACAGACACACACACACCCACCCCCCCAGCTTTGGGGATCAGCCCTTTCTCTCCAAATAAAGACGGACAGAGCTGTCGCACAAGTGTCCGGGTGGTACCAACTGCGAGGCACCAGCGCTGGCTGAGCTGCACGCCCAGGCACAGTCGTGGATGCCCACGGTGTCGGCAGGCAGGAGCCAGGCATGGGGCTCCTCCGATCAGCGGCAGGGCCCCAAGGGGCCGGGGGAGCCCCCGGCCATGGCCAGCCACAGACAGCGACACCAACCTGACCCACGCACGGTGCGGGAGGCAGTGACGGGAGCCTGACCTGGCCAGTTGCACGGACTGGTGAGGGTCTGTGGGGTGAGGGAAAGTTTATTGCAGCAGGATCATCTGGCCGTGGACTTCTTCTGATGGGATACCCAGGAAAAAGGGAAGCCATCGAGAACATCTCCGGGGGGGGCACAAGCCTGACAAGCAAATGTACTGGAGGCAAAACAAAGGCCCTCGCTAACTAATGGGCCCTGGATGGGCCCTGATTGATGGGCCATCACCAATTGGGGGTGCTGCAAAGGATCTCCACATGTGGGCGCTGAGCCTCCTGTTAAGACACTCCCTGAGCCAGGCTTTTTCTGCCTTGAGAGTAACAAAGCGGTGACCACCCCACTGCTTGAAGGGTGTGTTGAAAGGCTAGCTGAAGCATCCGTAAGGGTTCAGCTGTGCTGCTACGGCTGTGGCCACTGTTCACAGGACACCGAAGCAAAACACACATTTACAACCAAGGCCGTTCATTAGTACAGAAAAGGCAGGTTTGGGTCGGGGGGATACAACAGGAAGCACATGGCTTTTTAGACTAAAGGGAGGCTGGGCCTGTTCTTAGTTCTGAGACCTTGGCTTAGATTGCAGTTACTATTGCCAACAAGGTGTAAAAGTGTTGAGGGGGAGTGGGTTTTAACACCTCCCCCCGAGAAGCGAGGATGATGGTTTTTTCCCGCTGGTGCTTTAGCGAGGGCTTCCTCTGTGTACGTGAGATCTCTCCCGCTAAGAAAGCCCCGAGGGGCCGTATGTTGGTCCATCTGATCCTCGAGGGGTGTTGCACGTGGCCTGGAACCAGGAGTGTTTGGAGCGCGGCCAGGAGCCAGCCAAGAGGTCACCAGGCCCCACCGCTGCACCCGTTTTTTGAACACTTCCAGGGATGGTGACTCCACCACCTCTCTGGGCAGCCTGTTCCAATTCTTGACCACCCTTTCCATAAAGAAATTTTTCCTAATTTCCAACCTAAACCTCCCCTGGCGCAGCTTAAGCCCATTTCCTCTCGTCCTATCGCTAACTACATGGGAGAAGAGACCAACACCCACCTCACTACAACCTCCTTTCAGGCAGTTGTAGAGAGCGATAACGTCTCCCCTCAGCCTCCTCTTCTCTAAGCTAAACAATCCCAGTTCCCTCAGCCACTCCTCATAAGGCCTGTTCTCTAGACCCTTCACCAGCCTTGTTGCCCTTCTCTGAACATGCTCCAGCACCTCAATGTCTTTCTTGTATTGAGGGGCCCAAAACTGGACATAGTATTCCAGGTGCAGCCTCACCAGCGCCGAGTACAGGGGGACAATCACCTCCCTGCTCCTGCTGCCCACACTATTCCTGACACAGGCCAGGATGCTGTTGGCCGCCTTGGCCACCTGGGCACACTGCTGGCTCATGTTCAGCCGGCTGTATACCAACACCCCCAGGTCCTTTTCTGCCAGGCAGCTTTCCAGCCACTCTTCCCCAAGCCTGTAGCATTGCATGGGGTTGTTGTGACCGAAGTGCAGGACCCGGCACTTGGCCTTGTTAAACCTCATACAATTGGCCTCAGCCCATCGATCCAGCCTGTCCAGGTCCCTCTGCAGGGCCATCCTACCCTCCAGCAGATCGACACTCCCACCCAGTTTGGTGTCGTCTGCAAACTTACTGAGCGTGCACTCAGTCCCCTCATCCAGATCATCGATAAACATATTAAACAAGGCTGGCCACAAAACAGAGCCCTGGGGAACACCGCTCGTGACCGGATGCCAACTGGACTTAACCCCATTTACAACTACTCTCTGGGCTCGGCCACCCAACCAGCTTTTTACCCAGCAAAGACTACGCCCATCCAAGCCATGAGCTGCCAGCTTCCCAAGGAGAATATTGTGGGAGACGGTGTCAAAAGCTTTGCTAACTTTAGACACCTGAGCTACTGACTCCTGCTCCAGCCCCCTTCATCATCTTTGTGGCCCTGCTCTGGACCCGCTCAGGCAGGTCCATGTCTGTCTTATGCTGTTTACCACTGTACACCCCACGGGATGAAAACCAGGGGAGAACCTCAGCTAAAGTCAGTGTAATAGAAAAGACCCAGGCTGTCTCTGTGCAAAAGACGAAAGCAGGAACGGGAAATTGGGGAGCACCCTCGGTCACCACTGAGCATGAGAGGTGATGGAAAATGCGCTTGGAGAAATGGCTCTCCCCGAGACCGTTAAATGGGCTGGCAACTCCCGTTTTACGGCAATTGGTCGGGTTTCCCTCATTAATTCCTCATGATTGTCCTCCGGGGTCTGTGTCAGGAGATGCAGCGACACCGTACGACATGGGAGCCAGGGGATGTTAGGGGTGCGAGCCCAGGGAGATGCCCAAATCCATCAGCGCTGAACCTAGACTGCCAATATGCAGGAAACTGGGGTCAGAGCTTGATCCTCGGGGCCGCAGCCCCCACCGCTCTGGCTCCCAGTCCTCAGCTGATGGCGGCAATTAGTGGTTGCTACTTTACAGCATTCCTCACTGACACGGGAGCCCAAATATGGATGGTAGATAAGGACACTTAACGAAGGAGAGCCTCCACTTAGCAAGCAAATAGTTTCCCTTGTAGGTGGTAACGGCAAATCACTACCCACCCACTGGTCAGGGCTGAATTAATTCTATCTAATGGACGGACAGTCCGCCCTTACTTCTAGGTCCCTGTAATAGGTTAGGTATGGATGCGTTGAAGGGTCAGTTGTGGGTGGACTCGCGGGGAAAGTGGGAAAAATAGGGGCACCACGCGCTCTGCCCCACAGTCTACCTCGCATCAACGCAGCCCTGATGCTGAACCTGTTGCAAACAGGTCATTAGCATGAGGTCCAGGTCCTGCCCCTTTATCCTACAATACAAGCCACCTTCTGACGCCATCTGACCTGTTCCTGAACTGATAAAAGAGCTGGAAGAACGGGGAAGCGTGGTCAAGTCTCCTTCCCGCTACAGTTCTCCTGCATGGCCGGTAGAGAAACCTCATGGCAAGTGGTGACCAGCAGTAGATTACAGAGCCCTGAACACCGCCAACTGAACGGCTCACTGCGGCTGCTCCTGGGCTGATTGATACAGTCCATTGTCTCAACAAACAAGCCTTGCCATGAATGGCACAGTAGGTGGGAAGGATACCTTTCTTAGGCTCCCCATATCACGGACAGAGAGGGAGAGATTTGCTTTCACCTGGCAGGGACTGCCATTTGCATTGACTGGCTTGCCACAGGGTTTTAAACATAGTCCTACCATTGCTCATGCTCCACTGGCTATAGAGCTAGAAACGTTCACAGTACCACAAGAGCTTACTGTGATGCAGTAACCATGACAAACAGTGTGAAACCCCGCGTCGCTGCAGCGAGCCTCTGGTCGATCCCTTCCTGCTGCGCAGGCTACAGCGTGTCCAGATGCGCATCTAAAAACCTCCGGCTGCCGAGTCTCACGGCTAAGGCAGAGGGAAATAGAGAATCACGGAATCATAGAATGGTTTGGGTTGGAAGGGACTTTTAAAGGTCATCCAGTCCAACCCCCCTGCAATGAGCAGGGTCCTCTTCAACTAGGTCAGGTTGCTCAGAGCCCTGTCCAACCTGACCTTGAACGTTTCCAGGGATGGGGCATCTACCACCTCTCTGGGCAACCTGCCCCACTGTTTCACCACCCTCATTGTAAAAAATGTCTGCCTTATATCCAGTCTGAATCTGCCCTCTTTTAGTTTAAAACCATTACCCCTTGTCCTATCACAACAGACCCTACTAAAAACTCTCTCCCCATCTTTCCTATAGGCCCCCTTTAAGCATTGAAAGGTCGCGATCAGCTCTCCCCAGAGTCTTCTCTTCTCCAGGCTGAACAACCCCAGCTCTCTCAGCCTTTCTTCACAGGAGAGGTCTTCCACCCCTCTGATCATTTTTGTGGCCCTCCTCTGGACCCGCTCCAACAGGTCCATGTCTTTCCCGTGCTGACGACTCCAGAGCTGGACGCAGTACTCCAGGTGGGGTCTCGCCAGAGCGGAGTAGAGGGGCAGAATCACCTCCCTCGACCTGCTGGTCACGCTTCTTTTGATGCAGCCCAGGATACGGCTGCCTTTCTGGGCGGCGAGCGCACATTGCCGGCTCGTGTCCAGCTCTTCATCCACCAGTACCCCCAGGTCCTTCTCGGTAGGGCTGCTCTCAACCCCTTCACCACCCAGCCTGTATTGATACCGGGGGTTGCCCCAACACAGGTGCGGGACCTTGCACTTGGCCTTGTTGCACCTCATGAGGTTCACATGGGCCCACTTCTCGAGCTCGTCCAGGTCCCTCTGGATGACATCCCGTCCCTCGGGCATGTCAACCGCACCACTCAGCTTGGTGTCGTCTGCAAACTTGCTGAGGGTGCACTCGATCCCACAGTCTATGTCACTGATGAAGATATTAAACAGTACTGGTGCCAATACGGACCCCTGAGGGACACCACTCGTCACCGATCTCCATCCGGACATTGAGCCGTTGACCACTACCCTCTGGACGCGACCATCCAACCAATTCCTCACCCGCCGCACAGATCCGTATCTCTCCAATTTAGAGAGAAGGATGTTGTAGGGGACCATGTCAAAGGCCTTACAGAAGTCCAGAGAGATGACATCTGCAACTCTTCCCTTGTCCACTGATGTAGTCACTCCATCATAGAAGGCCGCTAGTTTGGTCAGGCAGCGCATACCCACCATGTGCTCTCTGGACGTTTCCTTTTTGCATGTCAAAAAATTTCAGAGACTTATCTTCTGCTTTATTAATTGACTTTGCTCTTTGAGGACCCTGACAGAAAGAAGTATTCCCTTAAATGTCACATGAAGAAGAAATGGAAAAGTACAGGCTTCATCCTTCCCATAAGGCAAAAGTGACTCGTTAGCCCCCAAGGCGCCAACCTGGGCTCCAGCCTGGAAGCTGCCTACAGGAGGGGCTCTTGCACTTGTCTCGAGACGGAAATCACTCACTCTTGAGCCTCAGGAGCTGTTGCTAACAGCACCCGAGGAGGTCCAAAATCCCTTGGCTGTGGTTTCCTCTTGTTCTGGGGGACTGTGAGCTCCTCGCTGCCCCTGCGACAGTGCCCGGAAAACAGGGCAGAGCTGTGGGCTCAGCCCCAGGTGGGACTGTGTCCCAGCCCTTGGACGGAGCTGCGCGATGGGACGTGCTCCCCTCCCCGGGAGGGCAGCTCCCCTGGCTGTGCTCCAGCGGCTGGCCACGAGCACCTTGAAGAGGCGTCCCCACGCAGCCTCGGCCCAGCCGTGAGGTCACAGAGGGGCTGCGACGTCACAGAGCCCCGCGGTGCCACGCCGGCCATAAGCACCAACCGACCGCTCAGCCCCCGGCCCCGACTGCAGCAGCAGCAGCAGCAGCGGCAGCAGCAGCGGCAGCAGCAGCGGCATGGTGCAAGCACAGGGGGCCGTGGCCCCTGCCCACTGCCTCCTCCTCCTCCTCTTCCTCCTGGTGGGCCTCCATGTCAGGGCTGCCTGGGCTGCTCCGTGGCGAGCACGGGGAGCAGGTAAGCGGGCGGCGCTGGTGCAGCCTTTCATGGGCCAGCGGGCTCTTCTCCCCGAGAAGCGTGGATGAAGGGTTTTCCCTCCGGTGCTTTAGCGAGGGCTTCCTCTGTGTGCGTTAGAGCTCTCCTGGCCATCCGCTCCTCGAGGGGCGTTGCACGTGGCCTGGAAAGAGTGTTTGGAGAGCTGCCAGGTGCCAGACAAGAGGTCACTGGGCCCCTCTGCAGCTTTGGCAATCTCCACCTACACCTGGCTCCCACCTTGGTACCTGACCCCCTTCCAGTGCCTGCAGTTCACTAAGGCAGAAGTGGATCCCAGCATGCAATGGAAACGTTTCTCATCTGTGCTTGCTTCTAGATGAGGGTGGTGGCAATGGTTATCCAGCTTCTCGGCTGGACGTTGGTTTGGAGCCCTTGGGGCATCCTGGAGGTAAGTTCTCAGTGTCCCCTTCCTTCAAAGAATAAGCATCGACAATGTGGCAAGAGCTTATTCACGTGCAATTTTCCTTCAGATCCTCTGCAAGTCGACGGCTTCCCGACTTCTTGGCCTGTTCCTGTCCTCGAGCCTGAGAGCAATCCCACGGGTAAGTCAGGGGGAGGAAGGAGCATTTACCTTTTAATCTTCTTTCCGTGTGAAATGCAAGTTGCTCCTTCCGTGGCCGATGCACAGACAAGGAGAAGAGCAGAGAGGGAACGGGTCGGGCTCAGTGATGTGCCCCGAGGCGCTTTGCCTTGCAAAGCTGTCTTTGCCGGCCCCTCGGAGCCTGAGCTGCTGCCGGTGCCCACTGCCAAGCCAGCGGGCTTGTTGGCGTTGAGTTTAGAGCTGGTGTGAGTGCGCTCCAGGGAGTCCTTTCTCCCGGCAGCTGCGCACGTGGCTCGTTTCGTCCCAGCACGGTGCCGCTGCAGGCACGCGGTAACTCTTTGCACCGTGCTCCTGAGCGGAAGGGAGAGACGAGTGCCGTGGAGTGACCCCGTCTTTGGAGTGTGCTCACTGCCACTCCGATCTGAAGCAGTACCTTGAACTGTGTCACGGGAGCTGTTCTGTCCTGCGCTTCTTTGCAGCCGTGCCTGTAGGCGAAGGTGATCCAGCTTCCCGGCTGGGTTCCAGGGCTGCGCCTCCGGGAGATGGCATGGGTACGTCATGGCTTCTTCCTCCCTCTGAGAGCTGCCAGCTCCAAGCCCAAGGGTCAGCCAGCCAGGCGCCTCTATGTGTGGCGCCCTCGCCTTGCGTGATCCCCTTACCGCTTCTGCGATTCCGTTCTGCCGGTGTAGATCACAAGAGATGACGGAAGCTTCTCTGGGTGTTTAGTTACAGATGTGCCCGTTCGGAGGACTTTTCCGGCTCCTCGGCTGGATGCTGCACTAGAGCCAGGCTGGCGTCGCAGGGGTGAGTAGTCTGTGCTGACCTCACAGGCTCTGCGCTGGTTTTCTGCAATTTATGTGTGTGACATTGAACCAAATCCTTTCTGCTAAGGTCCTCCAAGAGCAAAGTACCAGGCTGAAGGAGGAAAAAAGCCCCTGGAGCTACCTGAAGTCATAAGGCCAATGCTGGAGGAACTCGCGAGAGGACACGGTGGGTACATTTCACTCTGCCTTAGTCGTGAGACTCGGCACCCGGAGGTTTTAGGTGCACGTCTGGACATGCTGTAGCTGCACAGCAGGAAGGGATCGATCAGAGCCTCGCAGCAGCGACGCTGGGTTCCATGCCTTGCAGGTGGCTGGCGAGCCACGGAGATGGTGCAGAGCCTCTGCTGCCAGTCGTGGTTCAAGCCGAGTGCCAGGGGCAGCTGCTGCCCCAGTTTTACCAGTGCGGCTCAGAGGTGGCTTGTGCAGAGGTCGGTAGGCAGATTTGAGGGCCTGGCGTGTGCTGAACTTGTGCTCGCTCAGCTCACACGCAGCACTGCTTGCCACGGGGCCAGTTCCAGGCGGGAGCGAGGTCCCAAGCAATGCTGGTTGCCCTTTCCTAGTGCTGGGAGTCGGGTGGAGATGCTGACTCAGCAGGCTTTTGGGGATGGGACGAATGTGACCGTTGCTGGTGCTTACAGGGAAGGGCACGAGGGCCTTGCGCAGGAGCCCTTCTCAGGCGGCCTGTTTCCCCGGCTGGCCTGGCTGCAGCTTCTTCCCATCCTCTTTGAAGGCAGGCATTTAGCATCACCTTACACGTTGCCAAAAATGCACTACGTGCAATGCCAACCAGAAGATCGCGTGCAATTTCCTGGTCTCCCAGCAGGTCAGGCATGGCTGTTGTTTGGAGTAGTGACTAGGCGCAGCCCCAAAAGCCCAGGCGTTTTTTCTAAACCTTATCACTGTCTTTGAGAAGTCTTGCCTCCTGAAGGTGCCGTCTCCTGATGGGGAACGCTTCCACTGATCCAGCTGTCCTGCTTTCTTTCTCAAGAGACGGACCGAGAGGCTGTGCGGAGGGAGGCGTTTTTGGAAGGAAGCAGTGGCTCACTGCCAGGCTCTGCTGAAGAAAGAGAGGCGATGCAAGCCACCGGCACGCCAGGTAATTGCTGTCCCGTGGTCAGCCGGTGTCAGCCATCAGGATGACGCGGCCTTCAGGATGACGTGGTGCTTTAGCGAGGGCTTCCTCTGTGTGCGTGAGAGCTCTCCTGGCCATCCACGCCGGCCTTACATGTCACATGAAGAAGAAATGGAAAAGTACAGGCTTCATCCTTCCCATAAGGCAAAAGTGACTTGTTAGACCTGGGGTCCCCCAAGGCACCAACCTGGGCTCCAGCCTGGAAGCTGCCTACAGGAGGGGCTCTTGCACTTGTCTCGAGACGGAAATCACTCACTCTTGAGCCTCAGGAGCTGTTGCTAACAGCACCCGAGGAGGTCCAAAATCCCTTGGCTGTGGCTTCCTCTTGTTCTGGGGGACTGTGAGCTCCTCGCTGCCCCTGCGACAGTGCCCAGAAAACAGGGCAGAGCTGTGGGCTCAGCCCCAGGTGGGACTGTGTCCCAGCCCTTGGACGGAGCTGCCCGATGGGACGTGCTCCCGAGGCTTTGGTATGTTGGTCCATCCGCTCCTCGAGGGGCGTTGCACGTGGCCTGGAAAGAGTGTTTGGAGAGCTGCCAGGTGCCAGACAAGAGGTCACTGGGCCCCTCTGCAGCTTTGGCAATCTCCACCTACACCTGGCTCCCACCTTGGTACCTGACCCCCTTCCAGTGCCTGCAGTTCACTAAGGCAGAAGTGGATCTCAGCATGCAATGGAAACGTTTCTCATCTGTGCTTGCTTCTAGATGAGGGTGGTGGCAATGGTTATCCAGCTTCTCGGCTGGACGTTGGTTTGGAGCCCTTGGAGCATCCTGGAGGTAAGTTCTCAGTGTCCCCTTCCTTCAAAGAATAAGCATCGACAATGTGGCAAGAGCTTATTCACGTGCAATTTTCCTTCAGATCCTCTGCAAGTCGACGGCTTCCCGACTTCTTGGCCTGTTCCTGTCCTCGAGCCTGAGAGCAATCCCACGGGTAAGTCAGGGGGAGGAAGGAGCATTTACCTTTTAATCTTCTTTCCGTGTGAAATGCAAGTTGCTCCTTCCGTGGCCGATGCACAGACAAGGAGAAGAGCAGAGAGGGAACGGGTCGGGCTCAGTGATGTGCCCCGAGGCGCTTTGCCTTGCAAAGCTGTCTTTGCCGGCCCCTCGGAGCCTGAGCTGCTGCCGGTGCCCACTGCCAAGCCAGCGGGCTTGTTGGCGTTGAGTTTAGAGCTGGTGTGAGTGCGCTCCAGGGAGTCCTTTCTCCCGGCAGCTGCGCACGTGGCTCGTTTCGTCCCAGCACGGTGCCGCTGCAGGCACGCGGTAACTCTTTGCACCGTGCTCCTGAGCGGAAGGGAGAGACGAGTGCCGTGGAGTGACCCCGTCTTTGGAGTGTGCTCACTGCCACTCCGATCTGAAGCAGTACCTTGAACTGTGTCACGGGAGCTGTTCTGTCCTGCGCTTCTTTGCAGCCGTGCCTGTAGGCGAAGGTGATCCAGCTTCCCGGCTGGGTTCCAGGGCTGCGCCTCCAGGAGATGGCATGGGTACGTCATGGCTTCTTCCTCCCTCTGAGAGCTGCCAGCTCCAAGCCCAAGGGTCAGCCAGCCAGGCGCCTCTATGTGTGGCGCCCTCGCCTTGCGTGATCCCCTTACCGCTTCTGCGATTCCGTTCTGCCGGTGTAGATCACAAGAGATGACGGAAGCTTCTCTGGGTGTTTAGTTACAGATGTGCCCGTTCGGAGGACTTTTCCGGCTCCTCGGCTGGATGCTGCACTAGAGCCAGGCTGGCGTCGCAGGGGTGAGTAGTCTGTGCTGACCTCACAGGCTCTGCGCTGGTTTTCTGCAATTTATGTGTGTGACATTGAACCAAATCCTTTCTGCTAAGGTCCTCCAAGAGCAAAGTACCAGGCTGAAGGAGGAAAAAAGCCCCTGGAGCTACCTGAAGTCATAAGGCCAATGCTGGAGGAACTCGCGAGAGGACACGGTGGGTACATTTCACTCTGCCTTAGTCGTGAGACTCGGCACCCGGAGGTTTTAGGTGCACGTCTGGACATGCTGTAGCTGCACAGCAGGAAGGGATCGATCAGAGCCTCGCAGCAGCGACGCTGGGTTCCATGCCTTGCAGGTGGCTGGCGAGCCACGGAGATGGTGCAGAGCCTCTGCTGCCAGTCGTGGTTCAAGCCGAGTGCCAGGGGCAGCTGCTGCCCCAGTTTTACCAGTGCGGCTCAGAGGTGGCTTGTGCAGAGGTCGGTAGGCAGATTTGAGGGCCTGGCGTGTGCTGAACTTGTGCTCGCTCAGCTCACACGCAGCACTGCTTGCCACGGGGCCAGTTCCAGGCGGGAGCGAGGTCCCAAGCAATGCTGGTTGCCCTTTCCTAGTGCTGGGAGTCGGGTGGAGATGCTGACTCAGCAGGCTTTTGGGGATGGGACGAATGTGACCGTTGCTGGTGCTTACAGGGAAGGGCACGAGGGCCTTGCGCAGGAGCCCTTCTCAGGCGGCCTGTTTCCCCGGCTGGCCTGGCTGCAGCTTCTTCCCATCCTCTTTGAAGGCAGGCATTTAGCATCACCTTACACGTTGCCAAAAATGCACTACGTGCAATGCAAACCAGAAGATCGCGTGCAATTTCCTGGTCTCCCAGCAGGTCAGGCATGGCTGTTGTTTGGAGTAGTGACTAGGCGCAGCCCCAAAAGCCCAGGCGTTTTTTCTAAACCTTATCACTGTCTTTGAGAAGTCTTGCCTCCTGAAGGTGCCGTCTCCTGATGGGGAACGCTTCCACTGATCCAGCTGTCCTGCTTTCTTTCTCAAGAGACGGACCGAGAGGCTGTGCGGAGGGAGGCGTTTTTGGAAGGAAGCAGTGGCTCACTGCCAGGCTCTGCTGAAGAAAGAGAGGCGATGCAAGCCACCGGCACGCCAGGTAATTGCTGTCCCGTGGTCAGCCGGTGTCAGCCATCAGGATGACGCGGCCTTCAGGATGACGTGGTGCTTTAGCGAGGGCTTCCTCTGTGTGCGTGAGAGCTCTCCTGGCCATCCACGCCGGCCTTACATGTCACATGAAGAAGAAATGGAAAAGTACAGGCTTCATCCTTCCCATAAGGCAAAAGTGACTTGTTAGACCTGGGGTCCCCCAAGGCACCAACCTGGGCTCCAGCCTGGAAGCTGCCTACAGGAGGGGCTCTTGCACTTGTCTCGAGACGGAAATCACTCACTCTTGAGCCTCAGGAGCTGTTGCTAACAGCACCCGAGGAGGTCCAAAATCCCTTGGCTGTGGCTTCCTCTTGTTCTGGGGGACTGTGAGCTCCTCGCTGCCCCTGCGACAGTGCCCAGAAAACAGGGCAGAGCTGTGGGCTCAGCCCCAGGTGGGACTGTGTCCCAGCCCTTGGACGGAGCTGCCCGATGGGACGTGCTCCCGAGGCTTTGGTATGTTGGTCCATCCGCTCCTCGAGGGGCGTTGCACGTGGCCTGGAAAGAGTGTTTGGAGAGCTGCCAGGTGCCAGACAAGAGGTCACTGGGCCCCTCTGCAGCTTTGGCAATCTCCACCTACACCTGGCTCCCACCTTGGTACCTGACCCCCTTCCAGTGCCTGCAGTTCACTAAGGCAGAAGTGGATCTCAGCATGCAATGGAAACGTTTCTCATCTGTGCTTGCTTCTAGATGAGGGTGGTGGCAATGGTTATCCAGCTTCTCGGCTGGACGTTGGTTTGGAGCCCTTGGAGCATCCTGGAGGTAAGTTCTCAGTGTCCCCTTCCTTCAAAGAATAAGCATCGACAATGTGGCAAGAGCTTATTCACGTGCAATTTTCCTTCAGATCCTCTGCAAGTCGACGGCTTCCCGACTTCTTGGCCTGTTCCTGTCCTCGAGCCTGAGAGCAATCCCACGGGTAAGTCAGGGGGAGGAAGGAGCATTTACCTTTTAATCTTCTTTCCGTGTGAAATGCAAGTTGCTCCTTCCGTGGCCGATGCACAGACAAGGAGAAGAGCAGAGAGGGAACGGGTCGGGCTCAGTGATGTGCCCCGAGGCGCTTTGCCTTGCAAAGCTGTCTTTGCCGGCCCCTCGGAGCCTGAGCTGCTGCCGGTGCCCACTGCCAAGCCAGCGGGCTTGTTGGCGTTGAGTTTAGAGCTGGTGTGAGTGCGCTCCAGGGAGTCCTTTCTCCCGGCAGCTGCGCACGTGGCTCGTTTCGTCCCAGCACGGTGCCGCTGCAGGCACGCGGTAACTCTTTGCACCGTGCTCCTGAGCGGAAGGGAGAGACGAGTGCCGTGGAGTGACCCCGTCTTTGGAGTGTGCTCACTGCCACTCCGATCTGAAGCAGTACCTTGAACTGTGTCACGGGAGCTGTTCTGTCCTGCGCTTCTTTGCAGCCGTGCCTGTAGGCGAAGGTGATCCAGCTTCCCGGCTGGGTTCCAGGGCTGCGCCTCCAGGAGATGGCATGGGTACGTCATGGCTTCTTCCTCCCTCTGAGAGCTGCCAGCTCCAAGCCCAAGGGTCAGCCAGCCAGGCGCCTCTATGTGTGGCGCCCTCGCCTTGCGTGATCCCCTTACCGCTTCTGCGATTCCGTTCTGCCGGTGTAGATCACAAGAGATGACGGAAGCTTCTCTGGGTGTTTAGTTACAGATGTGCCCGTTCGGAGGACTTTTCCGGCTCCTCGGCTGGATGCTGCACTAGAGCCAGGCTGGCGTCGCAGGGGTGAGTAGTCTGTGCTGACCTCACAGGCTCTGCGCTGGTTTTCTGCAATTTATGTGTGTGACATTGAACCAAATCCTTTCTGCTAAGGTCCTCCAAGAGCAAAGTACCAGGCTGAAGGAGGAAAAAAGCCCCTGGAGCTACCTGAAGTCATAAGGCCAATGCTGGAGGAACTCGCGAGAGGACACGGTGGGTACATTTCACTCTGCCTTAGTCGTGAGACTCGGCACCCGGAGGTTTTAGGTGCACGTCTGGACATGCTGTAGCTGCACAGCAGGAAGGGATCGATCAGAGCCTCGCAGCAGCGACGCTGGGTTCCATGCCTTGCAGGTGGCTGGCGAGCCACGGAGATGGTGCAGAGCCTCTGCTGCCAGTCGTGGTTCAAGCCGAGTGCCAGGGGCAGCTGCTGCCCCAGTTTTACCAGTGCGGCTCAGAGGTGGCTTGTGCAGAGGTCGGTAGGCAGATTTGAGGGCCTGGCGTGTGCTGAACTTGTGCTCGCTCAGCTCACACGCAGCACTGCTTGCCACGGGGCCAGTTCCAGGCGGGAGCGAGGTCCCAAGCAATGCTGGTTGCCCTTTCCTAGTGCTGGGAGTCGGGTGGAGATGCTGACTCAGCAGGCTTTTGGGGATGGGACGAATGTGACCGTTGCTGGTGCTTACAGGGAAGGGCACGAGGGCCTTGCGCAGGAGCCCTTCTCAGGCGGCCTGTTTCCCCGGCTGGCCTGGCTGCAGCTTCTTCCCATCCTCTTTGAAGGCAGGCATTTAGCATCACCTTACACGTTGCCAAAAATGCACTACGTGCAATGCCAACCAGAAGATCGCGTGCAATTTCCTGGTCTCCCAGCAGGTCAGGCATGGCTGTTGTTTGGAGTAGTGACTAGGCGCAGCCCCAAAAGCCCAGGCGTTTTTTCTAAACCTTATCACTGTCTTTGAGAAGTCTTGCCTCCTGAAGGTGCCGTCTCCTGATGGGGAACGCTTCCACTGATCCAGCTGTCCTGCTTTCTTTCTCAAGAGACGGACCGAGAGGCTGTGCGGAGGGAGGCGTTTTTGGAAGGAAGCAGTGGCTCACTGCCAGGCTCTGCTGAAGAAAGAGAGGCGATGCAAGCCACCGGCACGCCAGGTAATTGCTGTCCCGTGGTCAGCCGGTGTCAGCCATCATGGTCGCTGTGTGTCAGCAGGCTCTTCCCCCAGTGCCTGCTCTTGCACGTCACGTCAGCAGCCAAAGCTGAGAGTGTTTTGGGTTCGAGGCACCGGGACCACGTTCCGCAGATGATGGGAGATGTGACTCTTGCGCGAATGTACCTCCCGCTGTAGCTGCGTCCCAGAGCTTGCTGTGAGTCCCCAGAGGCCCAAGGCACAAGAGCAGCACAGAGCGGGATCCCTCCTGTCAGCTGAGGTCCAGAGCGATGGCCTGACTCCCACATTGGGCAGGGCCTTAGAGGGAACCTCCCCGCCCTCCTGCATCCTCCGTGCCTGAGCCGTGCTGAGGCTTTACCTGTCATCTCTGCTTTTTGGCAGTGCTGTCAAAGCCCGGAGAAGACCGCCACGGCAGCATACACCAAGTTTTTCGAATGGACTCAGGTACTGAGCAGTCTTGCTGGGGTCCCTAAGGACAGGAGACAGGTCCTGAAACCCGCAAGCGGCCGTGAGCAGTGCCCGTGCTGGAGGAAAGGCAGAAGGGGAGAGCAAGGCTCAAGTGCCTCTTGAGAAGGCCTGACTCCGTCTCCTCGGGGTGTGGGAGCTGGCCCGGCGGGAGGGAGAGTTGGGGGTGGCACTGCCTGCTGCAGGGATGGTTTTTGGCCGTGTCCCTCGAAGGAGCAACTGGTCAAGCAGCTCCGCTCCCCGCCGTGCTCTCCTTCTGGCCTTCTGAGTTTTGTTCGGTGGGACAGCCTCTCCCAAAGGGTGGGAGCGTGCCTCCAGGCACCAGCACTGGGGGGAAACAGAGAACCTCCCGGCCACCTCAAACATGCTGCAAGCTTACCAGTGGTGCACAGGACGGACTAACGTCCCAAATTGCTCCTCCAGATGTGGCCGGCGAGACAACCACAAGCGTCTACAACGCCCAGCGCACCGCAAGTGTTTTCTGTCCCTCAGACGTGCGAAGGGCCTGTATGATACTCACAGCAGGAATCGTGCTTTCCGTGCCAATTGAGATACTGTTGTGCTGCATCATGATCCGGCTATGGAGGAAGGAAAAACAGTGAGTCGCTGATTTTGCCCCCCACTGCTTCCTTCAATGGCTGCTCGTAGCCACGAAGCATTTCTAGTCGGGCTGCTGTCGAGTGGTGAGTTAGTGGTTGGCCAAAGAACTCTGCTGCGGTTTCTGCTGCTGGCAGGTGCTTTAACTGGCCTCTTAAGTCCTGGGCCGCCTTCTCGGGAGCCCGCTCTGACTGGAGCCAGTCAAACTGACCCTGCCTGGACAAGAGCAGCCCCCAGGAGCAACAGGCATAGGCAAAGCGAGGTCAGGAAGAGAGAGCGGGGCATGAGATTGCCCTAGAAAGCGAGACGCGCACTAGCTCCCGCTCCTGACCAGTGAACCTGCCCAGAGGAATCCCCCTGCTCGGTGGTGCCGTGTGGTGCAGGTGTCCACCTCGGCCAAGGTGTGCCAGCAGCTCAGCCCGTGGCGGTGAGCCTTGCCAGCTCTGGGCTGTGCTCTGGAGGAGAGTCCCTGTGTCCCGTCTGCAGCTGAGGGCCTCAGCAGCCTCCTCTCTCCACAGGAACCTCCCTGGATCTTTCAGTATGCTGGCTGGAAACTTTTGACCGCACCTTGCACCCAGACAGCCAGACCAGACGCCCTGGCACCCCTGAGAGCTGGGCCCAACACCAGCAGCTGCCGCTCCTGCCTGGAAAACCGGTGCACCCGCCCTCCCCACAGCCCCCCAGCCCGTCCCCAGACTCCCTGTTGCAGCGGAACCAGCCCAGCGCCCTCCAGCCCCAGCCCCAAACAAAATGGCCCCCCTACCCCCTGAGCCCGCTGGTCCGGCCCTCCAGCAATGGCTGAAGACGGCCCTGCCAGGGTAGGGCTTAGGGGTGCGCTGACAGACACACACACACCCCCCCCCCAGCTTTGGGGATCAGCCCTTTCTCTCCAAATAAAGACGGACAGAGCTGTCGCACAAGTGTCCGGGTGGTACCAACTGCGAGGCACCAGCGCTGGCTGAGCTGCACGCCCAGGCACAGTCGTGGATGCCCACGGTGTCGGCAGGCAGGAGCCAGGCATGGGGCTCCTCCGATCAGCGGCAGGGCCCCAAGGGGCCGGGGGAGCCCCCGGCCATGGCCAGCCACAGACAGCGACACCAACCTGACCCACGCACGGTGCGGGAGGCAGTGACGGGAGCCTGACCTGGCCAGTTGCACGGACTGGTGAGGGTCTGTGGGGTGAGGGAAAGTTTATTGCAGCAGGATCATCTGGCCGTGGACTTCCTCAGATGGGATACCCAGGAAAAAGGGAAGCCATCGAGAACATCTCCGGGGGGGCACAAGCCTGACAAGCAAATGTACTGGAGGCAAAACAAAGGCCCTCGCTAACTAATGGGCCCTGGATGGGCCCTGATTGATGGGCCATCACCAATTGGGGGTGCTGCAAAGGATCTCCACATGTGGGCGCTGAGCCTCCTGTTAAGACACTCCCTGAGCCAGGCTTTTTCTGCCTTGAGAGTAACAAAGCGGTGACCACCCCACTGCTTGAAGGGTGTGTTGAAAGGCTAGCTGAAGCATCCGTAAGGGTTCAGCTGTGCTGCTACGGCTGTGGCCACTGTTCACAGGACACCGAAGCAAAACACACATTTACAACCAAGGCCGTTCATTAGTACAGAAAAGGCAGGTTTGGGTCGGGGGGATACAACAGGAAGCACATGGCTTTTTAGACTAAAGGGAGGCTGGGCCTGTTCTTAGTTCTGAGACCTTGGCTTAGATTGCAGTTACTATTGCCAACAAGGTGTAAAAGTGTTGAGGGGGAGTGGGTTTTAACACCTCCCCCCGAGAAGCGAGGATGATGGTTTTTTCCCGCTGGTGCTTTAGCGAGGGCTTCCTCTGTGTACGTGAGATCTCTCCCGCTAAGAAAGCCCCGAGGGGCCGTATGTTGGTCCATCTGATCCTCGAGGGGTGTTGCACGTGGCCTGGAACCAGGAGTGTTTGGAGCGCGGCCAGGAGCCAGCCAAGAGGTCACCAGGCCCCACCGCTGCACCCGTTTTTTGAACACTTCCAGGGATGGTGACTCCACCACCTCTCTGGGCAGCCTGTTCCAATTCTTGACCACCCTTTCCATAAAGAAATTTTTCCTAATTTCCAACCTAAACCTCCCCTGGCGCAGCTTAAGCCCATTTCCTCTCGTCCTATCGCTAACTACATGGGAGAAGAGACCAACACCCACCTCACTACAACCTCCTTTCAGGCAGTTGTAGAGAGCGATAACGTCTCCCCTCAGCCTCCTCTTCTCTAAGCTAAACAATCCCAGTTCCCTCAGCCACTCCTCATAAGGCCTGTTCTCTAGACCCTTCACCAGCCTTGTTGCCCTTCTCTGAACATGCTCCAGCACCTCAATGTCTTTCTTGTATTGAGGGGCCCAAAACTGGACATAGTATTCCAGGTGCAGCCTCACCAGCGCCGAGTACAGGGGGACAATCACCTCCCTGCTCCTGCTGCCCACACTATTCCTGACACAGGCCAGGATGCTGTTGGCCGCCTTGGCCACCTGGGCACACTGCTGGCTCATGTTCAGCCGGCTGTATACCAACACCCCCAGGTCCTTTTCTGCCAGGCAGCTTTCCAGCCACTCTTCCCCAAGCCTGTAGCATTGCATGGGGTTGTTGTGACCGAAGTGCAGGACCCGGCACTTGGCCTTGTTAAACCTCATACAATTGGCCTCAGCCCATCGATCCAGCCTGTCCAGGTCCCTCTGCAGGGCCATCCTACCCTCCAGCAGATCGACACTCCCACCCAGTTTGGTGTCGTCTGCAAACTTACTGAGCGTGCACTCAGTCCCCTCATCCAGATCATCGATAAACATATTAAACAAGGCTGGCCACAAAACAGAGCCCTGGGGAACACCGCTCGTGACCGGATGCCAACTGGACTTAACCCCATTTACAACTACTCTCTGGGCTCGGCCACCCAACCAGCTTTTTACCCAGCAAAGACTACGCCCATCCAAGCCATGAGCTGCCAGCTTCCCAAGGAGAATATTGTGGGAGACGGTGTCAAAAGCTTTGCTAACTTTAGACACCTGAGCTACTGACTCCTGCTCCAGCCCCCCTCATCATCTTTGTGGCCCTGCTCTGGACCCGCTCAGGCAGGTCCATGTCTGTCTTATGCTGTTTACCACTGTACACCCCACGGGATGAAAACCAGGGGAGAACCTCAGCTAAAGTCAGTGTAATAGAAAAGACCCAGGCTGTCTCTGTGCAAAAGACGAAAGCAGGAACGGGAAATTGGGGAGCACCCTCGGTCACCACTGAGCATGAGAGGTGATGGAAAATGCGCTTGGAGAAATGGCTCTCCCCGAGACCGTTAAATGGGCTGGCAACTCCCGTTTTACGGCAATTGGTCGGGTTTCCCTCATTAATTCCTCATGATTGTCCTCCGGGGTCTGTGTCAGGAGATGCAGCGACACCGTACGACATGGGAGCCAGGGGATGTTAGGGGTGCGAGCCCGGGGAGATGCCCAAATCCATCAGCGCTGAACCTAGACTGCCAATATGCAGGAAACTGGGGTCAGAGCTTGATCCTCAGGGCCGCAGCCCCCACCGCTCTGGCTCCCAGTCCTCAGCTGATGGCGGCAATTAGTGGTTGCTACTTTACAGCATTCCTCACTGACACGGGAGCCCAAATATGGATGGTAGATAAGGACACTTAACGAAGGAGAGCCTCCACTTAGCAAGCAAATAGTTTCCCTTGTAGGTGGTAACGGCAAATCACTACCCACCCACTGGTCAGGGCTGAATTAATTCTATCTAATGGACAGACAGTCCGCCCTTACTTCTAGGTCCCTGTAATAGGTTAGGTATGGATGCGTTGAAGGGTCAGTTGTGGGTGGACTCGCGGGGAAAGTGGGAAAAATAGGGGCACCACGCGCTCTGCCCCACAGTCTACCTCGCATCAACGCAGCCCTGATGCTGAACCTGTTGCAAACAGGTCATTAGCATGAGGTCCAGGTCCTGCCCCTTTATCCTACAATACAAGCCACCTTCTGACGCCATCTGACCTGTTCCTGAACTGATAAAAGAGCTGGAAGAACGGGGAAGCGTGGTCAAGTCTCCTTCCCGCTACAGTTCTCCTGCATGGCCGGTAGAGAAACCTCATGGCAAGTGGTGACCAGCAGTAGATTACAGAGCCCTGAACACCGCCAACTGAACGGCTCACTGCGGCTGCTCCTGGGCTGATTGATACAGTCCATTGTCTCAACAAACAAGCCTTGCCATGAATGGCACAGTAGGTGGGAAGGATACCTTTCTTAGGCTCCCCATATCACGGACAGAGAGGGAGAGATTTGCTTTCACCTGGCAGGGACTGCCATTTGCATTGACTGGCTTGCCACAGGGTTTTAAACATAGTCCTACCATTACTCATGCTCCACTGGCTATAGAGCTAGAAACGTTCACAGTACCACAAGAGCTTACTGTGATGCAGTAACCATGACAAACAGTGTGAAACCCCGCGTCGCTGCAGTGAGCCTCTGGTCGATCCCTTCCTGCTGCGCAGGCTACAGCGTGTCCAGATGCGCATCTAAAAACCTCCGGCTGCCGAGTCTCATGGCTAAGGCAGAGGGAAATAGAGAATCACGGAATCATAGAATGGTTTGGGTTGGAAGGAACTTTTAAAGGTCATCCAGTCCAACCCCCCTGCAATGAGCAGGGTCCTCTTCAACTAGGTCAGGTTGCTCAGAGCCCTGTCCAACCTGACCTTGAACGTTTCCAGGGATGGGGCATCTACCACCTCTCTGGGCAACCTGCCCCACTGTTTCACCACCCTCATTGTAAAAAATGTCTGCCTTATATCCAGTCTGAATCTGCCCTCTTTTAGTTTAAAACCATTACCCCTTGTCCTATCACAACAGACCCTACTAAAAACTCTCTCCCCATCTTTCCTATAGGCCCCCTTTAAGCATTGAAAGGTCGCGATCAGCTCTCCCCAGAGTCTTCTCTTCTCCAGGCTGAACAACCCCAGCTCTCTCAGCCTTTCTTCACAGGAGAGGTCTTCCACCCCTCTGATCATTTTTGTGGCCCTCCTCTGGACCCGCTCCAACAGGTCCATGTCTTTCCCGTGCTGACGACTCCAGAGCTGGACGCAGTACTCCAGGTGGGGTCTCGCCAGAGCGGAGTAGAGGGGCAGAATCACCTCCCTCGACCTGCTGGTCACGCTTCTTTTGATGCAGCCCAGGATACGGCTGCCTTTCTGAGCGGCGAGCGCACATTGCCGGCTCGTGTCCAGCTCTTCATCCACCAGTACCCCCAGGTCCTTCTCGGTAGGGCTGCTCTCAACCCCTTCACCACCCAGCCTGTATTGATACCGGGGGTTGCCCCAACACAGGTGCGGGACCTTGCACTTGGCCTTGTTGCACCTCATGAGGTTCACATGGGCCCACTTCTCGAGCTCGTCCAGGTCCCTCTGGATGACATCCCGTCCCTCGGGCATGTCAACCGCACCACTCAGCTTGGTGTCGTCTGCAAACTTGCTGAGGGTGCACTCGATCCCACAGTCTATGTCACTGATGAAGATATTAAACAGTACTGGTGCCAATACGGACCCCTGAGGGACACCACTCGTCACCGATCTCCATCCGGACATTGAGCCGTTGACCACTACCCTCTGGACGCGACCATCCAACCAATTCCTCACCCGCCACACAGATCCGTATCTCTCCAATTTAGAGAGAAGGATGTTGTAGGGGACCATGTCAAAGGCCTTACAGAAGTCCAGAGAGATGACATCTGCAACTCTTCCCTTGTCCACTGATGTAGTCACTCCATCATAGAAGGCCGCTAGTTTGGTCAGGCAGCGCATACCCACCATGTGCTCTCTGGACGTTTCCTTTTTGCATGTCAAAAAATTTCAGAGACTTATCTTCTGCTTTATTAATTGACTTTGCTCTTTGAGGACCCTGACAGAAAGAAGTATTCCCTTAAATGTCACATGAAGAAGAAATGGAAAAGTACAGGCTTCATCCTTCCCATAAGGCAAAAGTGACTCGTTAGCCCCCAAGGCGCCAACCTGGGCTCCAGCCTGGAAGCTGCCTACAGGAGGGGCTCTTGCACTTGTCTCGAGACGGAAATCACTCACTCTTGAGCCTCAGGAGCTGTTGCTAACAGCACCCGAGGAGGTCCAAAATCCCTTGGCTGTGGTTTCCTCTTGTTCTGGGGGACTGTGAGCTCCTCGCTGCCCCTGCGACAGTGCCCGGAAAACAGGGCAGAGCTGTGGGCTCAGCCCCAGGTGGGACTGTGTCCCAGCCCTTGGACGGAGCTGCGCGATGGGACGTGCTCCCCTCCCCGGGAGGGCAGCTCCCCTGGCTGTGCTCCAGCGGCTGGCCACGAGCACCTTGAAGAGGCGTCCCCACGCAGCCTCGGCCCAGCCGTGAGGTCACAGAGGGGCTGCGATGTCACAGAGCCCCGCGGTGCCACGCCGGCCATAAGCACCAACCGACCGCTCAGCCCCCGGCCCCGACTGCAGCAGCAGCAGCAGCAGCGGCAGCAGCAGCAGCAGCAGCAGCGGCATGGTGCAAGCACAGGGGGCCGTGGCCCCTGCCCACTGCCTCCTCCTCCTCCTCTTCCTCCTGGTGGGCCTCCATGTCAGGGCTGCCTGGGCTGCTCCGTGGCGAGCACGGGGAGCAGGTAAGCGGGCGGCGCTGGTGCAGCCTTTCATGGGCCAGCGGGCTCTTCTCCCCGAGAAGCGTGGATGAAGGGTTTTCCCTCCGGTGCTTTAGCGAGGGCTTCCTCTGTGTGCGTTAGAGCTCTCCTGGCCATCCGCTCCTCGAGGGGCGTTGCACGTGGCCTGGAAAGAGTGTTTGGAGAGCTGCCAGGTGCCAGACAAGAGGTCGCTGGGCCCCTCTGCAGCTTTGGCAATCTCCACCTACACCTGGCTCCCACCTTGGTACCTGACCCCCTTCCAGTGCCTGCAGTTCACTAAGGCAGAAGTGGATCTCAGCATGCAATGGAAACGTTTCTCATCTGTGCTTGCTTCTAGATGAGGGTGGTGGCAATGGTTATCCAGCTTCTCGGCTGGACGTTGGTTTGGAGCCCTTGGAGCATCCTGGAGGTAAGTTCTCAGTGTCCCCTTCCTTCAAAGAATAAGCATCGACAATGTGGCAAGAGCTTATTCACGTGCAATTTTCCTTCAGATCCTCTGCAAGTCGACGGCTTCCCGACTTCTTGGCCTGTTCCTGTCCTCGAGCCTGAGAGCAATCCCACGGGTAAGTCAGGGGGAGGAAGGAGCATTTACCTTTTAATCTTCTTTCCGTGTGAAATGCAAGTTGCTCCTTCCGTGGCCGATGCACAGACAAGGAGAAGAGCAGAGAGGGAACGGGTCGGGCTCAGTGATGTGCCCCGAGGCGCTTTGCCTTGCAAAGCTGTCTTTGCCGGCCCCTCGGAGCCTGAGCTGCTGCCGGTGCCCACTGCCAAGCCAGCGGGCTTGTTGGCGTTGAGTTTAGAGCTGGTGTGAGTGCGCTCCAGGGAGTCCTTTCTCCCGGCAGCTGCGCACGTGGCTCGTTTCGTCCCAGCACGGTGCCGCTGCAGGCACGCGGTAACTCTTTGCACCGTGCTCCTGAGCGGAAGGGAGAGACGAGTGCCGTGGAGTGACCCCGTCTTTGGAGTGTGCTCACTGCCACTCCGATCTGAAGCAGTACCTTGAACTGTGTCACGGGAGCTGTTCTGTCCTGCGCTTCTTTGCAGCCGTGCCTGTAGGCGAAGGTGATCCAGCTTCCCGGCTGGGTTCCAGGGCTGCGCCTCCGGGAGATGGCATGGGTACGTCATGGCTTCTTCCTCCCTCTGAGAGCTGCCAGCTCCAAGCCCAAGGGTCAGCCAGCCAGGCGCCTCTATGTGTGGCGCCCTCGCCTTGCGTGATCCCCTTACCGCTTCTGCGATTCCGTTCTGCCGGTGTAGATCACAAGAGATGACGGAAGCTTCTCTGGGTGTTTAGTTACAGATGTGCCCGTTCGGAGGACTTTTCCGGCTCCTCGGCTGGATGCTGCACTAGAGCCAGGCTGGCGTCGCAGGGGTGAGTAGTCTGTGCTGACCTCACAGGCTCTGCGCTGGTTTTCTGCAATTTATGTGTGTGACATTGAACCAAATCCTTTCTGCTAAGGTCCTCCAAGAGCAAAGTACCAGGCTGAAGGAGGAAAAAAGCCCCTGGAGCTACCTGAAGTCATAAGGCCAATGCTGGAGGAACTCGCGAGAGGACACGGTGGGTACATTTCACTCTGCCTTAGTCGTGAGACTCGGCACCCGGAGGTTTTAGGTGCACGTCTGGACATGCTGTAGCTGCACAGCAGGAAGGGATCGATCAGAGCCTCGCAGCAGCGACGCTGGGTTCCATGCCTTGCAGGTGGCTGGCGAGCCACGGAGATGGTGCAGAGCCTCTGCTGCCAGTCGTGGTTCAAGCCGAGTGCCAGGGGCAGCTGCTGCCCCAGTTTTACCAGTGCGGCTCAGAGGTGGCTTGTGCAGAGGTCGGTAGGCAGATTTGAGGGCCTGGCGTGTGCTGAACTTGTGCTCGCTCAGCTCACACGCAGCACTGCTTGCCACGGGGCCAGTTCCAGGCGGGAGCGAGGTCCCAAGCAATGCTGGTTGCCCTTTCCTAGTGCTGGGAGTCGGGTGGAGATGCTGACTCAGCAGGCTTTTGGGGATGGGACGAATGTGACCGTTGCTGGTGCTTACAGGGAAGGGCACGAGGGCCTTGCGCAGGAGCCCTTCTCAGGCGGCCTGTTTCCCCGGCTGGCCTGGCTGCAGCTTCTTCCCATCCTCTTTGAAGGCAGGCATTTAGCATCACCTTACACGTTGCCAAAAATGCACTACGTGCAATGCCAACCAGAAGATCGCGTGCAATTTCCTGGTCTCCCAGCAGGTCAGGCATGGCTGTTGTTTGGAGTAGTGACTAGGCGCAGCCCCAAAAGCCCAGGCGTTTTTTCTAAACCTTATCACTGTCTTTGAGAAGTCTTGCCTCCTGAAGGTGCCGTCTCCTGATGGGGAACGCTTCCACTGATCCAGCTGTCCTGCTTTCTTTCTCAAGAGACGGACCGAGAGGCTGTGCGGAGGGAGGCGTTTTTGGAAGGAAGCAGTGGCTCACTGCCAGGCTCTGCTGAAGAAAGAGAGGCGATGCAAGCCACCGGCACGCCAGGTAATTGCTGTCCCGTGGTCAGCCGGTGTCAGCCATCATGGTCGCTGTGTGTCAGCAGGCTCTTCCCCCAGTGCCTGCTCTTGCACGTCACGTCAGCAGCCAAAGCTGAGAGTGTTTTGGGTTCGAGGCACCGGGACCACGTTCCGCAGATGATGGGAGATGTGACTCTTGCACGAATGTACCTCCCGCTGTAGCTGCGTCCCAGAGCTTGCTGTGAGTCCCCAGAGGCCCAAGGCACAAGAGCAGCACAGAGCGGGATCCCTCCTGTCAGCTGAGGTCCAGAGCGATGGCCTGACTCCCACATTGGGCAGGGCCTTAGAGGGAACCTCCCCGCCCTCCTGCATCCTCCGTGCCTGAGCCGTGCTGAGGCTTTACCTGTCATCTCTGCTTTTTGGCAGTGCTGTCAAAGCCCGGAGAAGACCGCCACGGCAGCATACACCAAGTTTTTCGAATGGACTCAGGTACTGAGCAGTCTTGCTGGAGTCCCTAAGGACAGGAGACAGGTCCTGAAACCCGCAAGCGGCCGTGAGCAGTGCCCGTGCTGGAGGAAAGGCAGAAGGGGAGAGCAAGGCTCAAGTGCCTCTTGAGAAGGCCTGACTCCGTCTCCTCGGGGTGTGGGAGCTGGCCCGGCGGGAGGGAGAGTTGGGGGTGGCACTGCCTGCTGCAGGGATGGTTTTTGGCCGTGTCCCTCGAAGGAGCAACTGGTCAAGCAGCTCCGCTCCCCGCCGTGCTCTCCTTCTGGCCTTCTGAGTTTTGTTCGGTGGGACAGCCTCTCCCAAAGGGTGGGAGCGTGCCTCCAGGCACCAGCACTGGGGGGAAACAGAGAACCTCCCGGCCACCTCAAACATGCTGCAAGCTTACCAGTGGTGCACAGGACGGACTAACGTCCCAAATTGCTCCTCCAGATGTGGCCGGCGAGACAACCACAAGCGTCTACAACGCCCAGCGCACCGCAAGTGTTTTCTGTCCCTCAGACGTGCGAAGGGCCTGTATGATACTCACAGCAGGAATCGTGCTTTCCGTGCCAATTGAGATACTGTTGTGCTGCATCATGATCCGGCTATGGAGGAAGGAAAAACAGTGAGTCGCTGATTTTGCCCCCCACTGCTTCCTTCAATGGCTGCTCGTAGCCACGAAGCATTTCTAGTCGGGCTGCTGTCGAGTGGTGAGTTAGTGGTTGGCCAAAGAACTCTGCTGCGGTTTCTGCTGCTGGCAGGTGCTTTAACTGGCCTCTTAAGTCCTGGGCCGCCTTCTCGGGAGCCCGCTCTGACTGGAGCCAGTCAAACTGACCCTGCCTGGACAAGAGCAGCCCCCAGGAGCAACAGGCATAGGCAAAGCGAGGTCAGGAAGAGAGAGCGGGGCATGAGATTGCCCTAGAAAGCGAGACGCGCACTAGCTCCCGCTCCTGACCAGTGAACCTGCCCAGAGGAATCCCCCTGCTCGGTGGTGCCGTGTGGTGCAGGTGTCCACCTCGGCCAAGGTGTGCCAGCAGCTCAGCCCGTGGCGGTGAGCCTTGCCAGCTCTGGGCCGTGCTCTGGAGGAGAGTCCCTGTGTCCCGTCTGCAGCTGAGGGCCTCAGCAGCCTCCTCTCTCCACAGGAACCTCCCTGGATCTTTCAGTATGCTGGCTGGAAACTTTTGACCGCACCTTGCACCCAGACAGCCAGACCAGACGCCCTGGCACCCCTGAGAGCTGGGCCCAACACCAGCAGCTGCCGCTCCTGCCTGGAAAACCGGTGCACCCGCCCTCCCCACAGCCCCCCAGCCCGTCCCCAGACTCCCTGTTGCAGCGGAACCAGCCCAGCGCCCTCCAGCCCCAGCCCCAAACAAAATGGCCCCCCTACCCCCTGAGCCCGCTGGTCCGGCCCTCCAGCAATGGCTGAAGACGGCCCTGCCAGGGTAGGGCTTAGGGGTGCGCTGACAGACACACACACACCCACCCCCCCAGCTTTGGGGATCAGCCCTTTCTCTCCAAATAAAGACGGACAGAGCTGTCGCACAAGTGTCCGGGTGGTACCAACTGCGAGGCACCAGCGCTGGCTGAGCTGCACGCCCAGGCACAGTCGTGGATGCCCACGGTGTCGGCAGGCAGGAGCCAGGCATGGGGCTCCTCCGATCAGCGGCAGGGCCCCAAGGGGCCGGGGGAGCCCCCGGCCATGGCCAGCCACAGACAGCGACACCAACCTGACCCACGCACGGTGCGGGAGGCAGTGACGGGAGCCTGACCTGGCCAGTTGCACGGACTGGTGAGGGTCTGTGGGGTGAGGGAAAGTTTATTGCAGCAGGATCATCTGGCCGTGGACTTCTTCTGATGGGATACCCAGGAAAAAGGGAAGCCATCGAGAACATCTCCGGGGGGGGCACAAGCCTGACAAGCAAATGTACTGGAGGCAAAACAAAGGCCCTCGCTAACTAATGGGCCCTGGATGGGCCCTGATTGATGGGCCATCACCAATTGGGGGTGCTGCAAAGGATCTCCACATGTGGGCGCTGAGCCTCCTGTTAAGACACTCCCTGAGCCAGGCTTTTTCTGCCTTGAGAGTAACAAAGCGGTGACCACCCCACTGCTTGAAGGGTGTGTTGAAAGGCTAGCTGAAGCATCCGTAAGGGTTCAGCTGTGCTGCTACGGCTGTGGCCACTGTTCACAGGACACCGAAGCAAAACACACATTTACAACCAAGGCCGTTCATTAGTACAGAAAAGGCAGGTTTGGGTCGGGGGGATACAACAGGAAGCACATGGCTTTTTAGACTAAAGGGAGGCTGGGCCTGTTCTTAGTTCTGAGACCTTGGCTTAGATTGCAGTTACTATTGCCAACAAGGTGTAAAAGTGTTGAGGGGGAGTGGGTTTTAACACCTCCCCCCGAGAAGCGAGGATGATGGTTTTTTCCCGCTGGTGCTTTAGCGAGGGCTTCCTCTGTGTACGTGAGATCTCTCCCGCTAAGAAAGCCCCGAGGGGCCGTATGTTGGTCCATCTGATCCTCGAGGGGTGTTGCACGTGGCCTGGAACCAGGAGTGTTTGGAGCGCGGCCAGGAGCCAGCCAAGAGGTCACCAGGCCCCACCGCTGCACCCGTTTTTTGAACACTTCCAGGGATGGTGACTCCACCACCTCTCTGGGCAGCCTGTTCCAATTCTTGACCACCCTTTCCATAAAGAAATTTTTCCTAATTTCCAACCTAAACCTCCCCTGGCGCAGCTTAAGCCCATTTCCTCTCGTCCTATCGCTAACTACATGGGAGAAGAGACCAACACCCACCTCACTACAACCTCCTTTCAGGCAGTTGTAGAGAGCGATAACGTCTCCCCTCAGCCTCCTCTTCTCTAAGCTAAACAATCCCAGTTCCCTCAGCCACTCCTCATAAGGCCTGTTCTCTAGACCCTTCACCAGCCTTGTTGCCCTTCTCTGAACATGCTCCAGCACCTCAATGTCTTTCTTGTATTGAGGGGCCCAAAACTGGACATAGTATTCCAGGTGCAGCCTCACCAGCGCCGAGTACAGGGGGACAATCACCTCCCTGCTCCTGCTGCCCACACTATTCCTGACACAGGCCAGGATGCTGTTGGCCGCCTTGGCCACCTGGGCACACTGCTGGCTCATGTTCAGCCGGCTGTATACCAACACCCCCAGGTCCTTTTCTGCCAGGCAGCTTTCCAGCCACTCTTCCCCAAGCCTGTAGCATTGCATGGGGTTGTTGTGACCGAAGTGCAGGACCCGGCACTTGGCCTTGTTAAACCTCATACAATTGGCCTCAGCCCATCGATCCAGCCTGTCCAGGTCCCTCTGCAGGGCCATCCTACCCTCCAGCAGATCGACACTCCCACCCAGTTTGGTGTCGTCTGCAAACTTACTGAGCGTGCACTCAGTCCCCTCATCCAGATCATCGATAAACATATTAAACAAGGCTGGCCACAAAACAGAGCCCTGGGGAACACCGCTCGTGACCGGATGCCAACTGGACTTAACCCCATTTACAACTACTCTCTGGGCTCGGCCACCCAACCAGCTTTTTACCCAGCAAAGACTACGCCCATCCAAGCCATGAGCTGCCAGCTTCCCAAGGAGAATATTGTGGGAGACGGTGTCAAAAGCTTTGCTAACTTTAGACACCTGAGCTACTGACTCCTGCTCCAGCCCCCCTCATCATCTTTGTGGCCCTGCTCTGGACCCGCTCAGGCAGGTCCATGTCTGTCTTATGCTGTTTACCACTGTACACCCCACGGGATGAAAACCAGGGGAGAACCTCAGCTAAAGTCAGTGTAATAGAAAAGACCCAGGCTGTCTCTGTGCAAAAGACGAAAGCAGGAACGGGAAATTGGGGAGCACCCTCGGTCACCACTGAGCATGAGAGGTGATGGAAAATGCGCTTGGAGAAATGGCTCTCCCCGAGACCGTTAAATGGGCTGGCAACTCCCGTTTTACGGCAATTGGTCGGGTTTCCCTCATTAATTCCTCATGATTGTCCTCCGGGGTCTGTGTCAGGAGATGCAGCGACACCGTACGACATGGGAGCCAGGGGATGTTAGGGGTGCGAGCCCAGGGAGATGCCCAAATCCATCAGCGCTGAACCTAGACTGCCAATATGCAGGAAACTGGGGTCAGAGCTTGATCCTCAGGGCCGCAGCCCCCACCGCTCTGGCTCCCAGTCCTCAGCTGATGGCGGCAATTAGTGGTTGCTACTTTACAGCATTCCTCACTGACACGGGAGCCCAAATATGGATGGTAGATAAGGACACTTAACGAAGGAGAGCCTCCACTTAGCAAGCAAATAGTTTCCCTTGTAGGTGGTAACGGCAAATCACTACCCACCCACTGGTCAGGGCTGAATTAATTCTATCTAATGGACGGACAGTCCGCCCTTACTTCTAGGTCCCTGTAATAGGTTAGGTATGGATGCGTTGAAGGGTCAGTTGTGGGTGGACTCGCGGGGAAAGTGGGAAAAATAGGGGCACCACGCGCTCTGCCCCACAGTCTACCTCGCATCAACGCAGCCCTGATGCTGAACCTGTTGCAAACAGGTCATTAGCATGAGGTCCAGGTCCTGCCCCTTTATCCTACAATACAAGCCACCTTCTGACGCCATCTGACCTGTTCCTGAACTGATAAAAGAGCTGGAAGAACGGGGAAGCGTGGTCAAGTCTCCTTCCCGCTACAGTTCTCCTGCATGGCCGGTAGAGAAACCTCATGGCAAGTGGTGACCAGCAGTAGATTACAGAGCCCTGAACACCGCCAACTGAACGGCTCACTGCGGCTGCTCCTGGGCTGATTGATACAGTCCATTGTCTCAACAAACAAGCCTTGCCATGAATGGCACAGTAGGTGGGAAGGATACCTTTCTTAGGCTCCCCATATCACGGACAGAGAGGGAGAGATTTGCTTTCACCTGGCAGGGACTGCCATTTGCATTGACTGGCTTGCCACAGGGTTTTAAACATAGTCCTACCATTACTCATGCTCCACTGGCTATAGAGCTAGAAACGTTCACAGTACCACAAGAGCTTACTGTGATGCAGTAACCATGACAAACAGTGTGAAACCCCGCGTCGCTGCAGCGAGCCTCTGGTCGATCCCTTCCTGCTGCGCAGGCTACAGCGTGTCCAGATGCGCATCTAAAAACCTCCGGCTGCCGAGTCTCATGGCTAAGGCAGAGGGAAATAGAGAATCACGGAATCATAGAATGGTTTGGGTTGGAAGGGACTTTTAAAGGTCATCCAGTCCAACCCCCCTGCAATGAGCAGGGTCCTCTTCAACTAGGTCAGGTTGCTCAGAGCCCTGTCCAACCTGACCTTGAACGTTTCCAGGGATGGGGCATCTACCACCTCTCTGGGCAACCTGCCCCACTGTTTCACCACCCTCATTGTAAAAAATGTCTGCCTTATATCCAGTCTGAATCTGCCCTCTTTTAGTTTAAAACCATTACCCCTTGTCCTATCACAACAGACCCTACTAAAAACTCTCTCCCCATCTTTCCTATAGGCCCCCTTTAAGCATTGAAAGGTCGCGATCAGCTCTCCCCAGAGTCTTCTCTTCTCCAGGCTGAACAACCCCAGCTCTCTCGGCCTTTCTTCACAGGAGAGGTCTTCCACCCCTCTGATCATTTTTGTGGCCCTCCTCTGGACCCGCTCCAACAGGTCCATGTCTTTCCCGTGCTGACGACTCCAGAGCTGGACGCAGTACTCCAGGTGGGGTCTCGCCAGAGCGGAGTAGAGGGGCAGAATCACCTCCCTCGACCTGCTGGTCACGCTTCTTTTGATGCAGCCCAGGATACGGCTGCCTTTCTGGGCGGCGAGCGCACATTGCCGGCTCGTGTCCAGCTCTTCATCCACCAGTACCCCCAGGTCCTTCTCGGTAGGGCTGCTCTCAACCCCTTCACCACCCAGCCTGTATTGATACCGGGGGTTGCCCCAACACAGGTGCGGGACCTTGCACTTGGCCTTGTTGCACCTCATGAGGTTCACATGGGCCCACTTCTCGAGCTCGTCCAGGTCCCTCTGGATGACATCCCGTCCCTCGGGCATGTCAACCGCACCACTCAGCTTGGTGTCGTCTGCAAACTTGCTGAGGGTGCACTCGATCCCACAGTCTATGTCACTGATGAAGATATTAAACAGTACTGGTGCCAATACGGACCCCTGAGGGACACCACTCGTCACCGATCTCCATCCGGACATTGAGCCGTTGACCACTACCCTCTGGACGCGACCATCCAACCAATTCCTCACCCGCCGCACAGATCCGTATCTCTCCAATTTAGAGAGAAGGATGTTGTAGGGGACCATGTCAAAGGCCTTACAGAAGTCCAGAGAGATGACATCTGCAACTCTTCCCTTGTCCACTGATGTAGTCACTCCATCATAGAAGGCCGCTAGTTTGGTCAGGCAGCGCATACCCACCATGTGCTCTCTGGACGTTTCCTTTTTGCATGTCAAAAAATTTCAGAGACTTATCTTCTGCTTTATTAATTGACTTTGCTCTTTGAGGACCCTGACAGAAAGAAGTATTCCCTTAAATGTCACATGAAGAAGAAATGGAAAAGTACAGGCTTCATCCTTCCCATAAGGCAAAAGTGACTCGTTAGCCCCCAAGGCGCCAACCTGGGCTCCAGCCTGGAAGCTGCCTACAGGAGGGGCTCTTGCACTTGTCTCGAGACGGAAATCACTCACTCTTGAGCCTCAGGAGCTGTTGCTAACAGCACCCGAGGAGGTCCAAAATCCCTTGGCTGTGGTTTCCTCTTGTTCTGGGGGACTGTGAGCTCCTCGCTGCCCCTGCGACAGTGCCCGGAAAACAGGGCAGAGCTGTGGGCTCAGCCCCAGGTGGGACTGTGTCCCAGCCCTTGGACGGAGCTGCGCGATGGGACGTGCTCCCCTCCCCGGGAGGGCAGCTCCCCTGGCTGTGCTCCAGCGGCTGGCCACGAGCACCTTGAAGAGGCGTCCCCACGCAGCCTCGGCCCAGCCGTGAGGTCACAGAGGGGCTGCGACGTCACAGAGCCCCGCGGTGCCACGCCGGCCATAAGCACCAACCGACCGCTCAGCCCCCGGCCCCGACTGCAGCAGCAGCAGCAGCAGCGGCAGCAGCAGCGGCAGCAGCAGCGGCATGGTGCAAGCACAGGGGGCCGTGGCCCCTGCCCACTGCCTCCTCCTCCTCCTCTTCCTCCTGGTGGGCCTCCATGTCAGGGCTGCCTGGGCTGCTCCGTGGCGAGCACGGGGAGCAGGTAAGCGGGCGGCGCTGGTGCAGCCTTTCATGGGCCAGCGGGCTCTTCTCCCCGAGAAGCGTGGATGAAGGGTTTTCCCTCCGGTGCTTTAGCGAGGGCTTCCTCTGTGTGCGTTAGAGCTCTCCTGGCCATCCGCTCCTCGAGGGGCGTTGCACGTGGCCTGGAAAGAGTGTTTGGAGAGCTGCCAGGTGCCAGACAAGAGGTCACTGGGCCCCTCTGCAGCTTTGGCAATCTCCACCTACACCTGGCTCCCACCTTGGTACCTGACCCCCTTCCAGTGCCTGCAGTTCACTAAGGCAGAAGTGGATCCCAGCATGCAATGGAAACGTTTCTCATCTGTGCTTGCTTCTAGATGAGGGTGGTGGCAATGGTTATCCAGCTTCTCGGCTGGACGTTGGTTTGGAGCCCTTGGGGCATCCTGGAGGTAAGTTCTCAGTGTCCCCTTCCTTCAAAGAATAAGCATCGACAATGTGGCAAGAGCTTATTCACGTGCAATTTTCCTTCAGATCCTCTGCAAGTCGACGGCTTCCCGACTTCTTGGCCTGTTCCTGTCCTCGAGCCTGAGAGCAATCCCACGGGTAAGTCAGGGGGAGGAAGGAGCATTTACCTTTTAATCTTCTTTCCGTGTGAAATGCAAGTTGCTCCTTCCGTGGCCGATGCACAGACAAGGAGAAGAGCAGAGAGGGAACGGGTCGGGCTCAGTGATGTGCCCCGAGGCGCTTTGCCTTGCAAAGCTGTCTTTGCCGGCCCCTCGGAGCCTGAGCTGCTGCCGGTGCCCACTGCCAAGCCAGCGGGCTTGTTGGCGTTGAGTTTAGAGCTGGTGTGAGTGCGCTCCAGGGAGTCCTTTCTCCCGGCAGCTGCGCACGTGGCTCGTTTCGTCCCAGCACGGTGCCGCTGCAGGCACGCGGTAACTCTTTGCACCGTGCTCCTGAGCGGAAGGGAGAGACGAGTGCCGTGGAGTGACCCCGTCTTTGGAGTGTGCTCACTGCCACTCCGATCTGAAGCAGTACCTTGAACTGTGTCACGGGAGCTGTTCTGTCCTGCGCTTCTTTGCAGCCGTGCCTGTAGGCGAAGGTGATCCAGCTTCCCGGCTGGGTTCCAGGGCTGCGCCTCCGGGAGATGGCATGGGTACGTCATGGCTTCTTCCTCCCTCTGAGAGCTGCCAGCTCCAAGCCCAAGGGTCAGCCAGCCAGGCGCCTCTATGTGTGGCGCCCTCGCCTTGCGTGATCCCCTTACCGCTTCTGCGATTCCGTTCTGCCGGTGTAGATCACAAGAGATGACGGAAGCTTCTCTGGGTGTTTAGTTACAGATGTGCCCGTTCGGAGGACTTTTCCGGCTCCTCGGCTGGATGCTGCACTAGAGCCAGGCTGGCGTCGCAGGGGTGAGTAGTCTGTGCTGACCTCACAGGCTCTGCGCTGGTTTTCTGCAATTTATGTGTGTGACATTGAACCAAATCCTTTCTGCTAAGGTCCTCCAAGAGCAAAGTACCAGGCTGAAGGAGGAAAAAAGCCCCTGGAGCTACCTGAAGTCATAAGGCCAATGCTGGAGGAACTCGCGAGAGGACACGGTGGGTACATTTCACTCTGCCTTAGTCGTGAGACTCGGCACCCGGAGGTTTTAGGTGCACGTCTGGACATGCTGTAGCTGCACAGCAGGAAGGGATCGATCAGAGCCTCGCAGCAGCGACGCTGGGTTCCATGCCTTGCAGGTGGCTGGCGAGCCACGGAGATGGTGCAGAGCCTCTGCTGCCAGTCGTGGTTCAAGCCGAGTGCCAGGGGCAGCTGCTGCCCCAGTTTTACCAGTGCGGCTCAGAGGTGGCTTGTGCAGAGGTCGGTAGGCAGATTTGAGGGCCTGGCGTGTGCTGAACTTGTGCTCGCTCAGCTCACACGCAGCACTGCTTGCCACGGGGCCAGTTCCAGGCGGGAGCGAGGTCCCAAGCAATGCTGGTTGCCCTTTCCTAGTGCTGGGAGTCGGGTGGAGATGCTGACTCAGCAGGCTTTTGGGGATGGGACGAATGTGACCGTTGCTGGTGCTTACAGGGAAGGGCACGAGGGCCTTGCGCAGGAGCCCTTCTCAGGCGGCCTGTTTCCCCGGCTGGCCTGGCTGCAGCTTCTTCCCATCCTCTTTGAAGGCAGGCATTTAGCATCACCTTACACGTTGCCAAAAATGCACTACGTGCAATGCCAACCAGAAGATCGCGTGCAATTTCCTGGTCTCCCAGCAGGTCAGGCATGGCTGTTGTTTGGAGTAGTGACTAGGCGCAGCCCCAAAAGCCCAGGCGTTTTTTCTAAACCTTATCACTGTCTTTGAGAAGTCTTGCCTCCTGAAGGTGCCGTCTCCTGATGGGGAACGCTTCCACTGATCCAGCTGTCCTGCTTTCTTTCTCAAGAGACGGACCGAGAGGCTGTGCGGAGGGAGGCGTTTTTGGAAGGAAGCAGTGGCTCACTGCCAGGCTCTGCTGAAGAAAGAGAGGCGATGCAAGCCACCGGCACGCCAGGTAATTGCTGTCCCGTGGTCAGCCGGTGTCAGCCATCAGGATGACGCGGCCTTCAGGATGACGTGGTGCTTTAGCGAGGGCTTCCTCTGTGTGCGTGAGAGCTCTCCTGGCCATCCACGCCGGCCTTACATGTCACATGAAGAAGAAATGGAAAAGTACAGGCTTCATCCTTCCCATAAGGCAAAAGTGACTTGTTAGACCTGGGGTCCCCCAAGGCACCAACCTGGGCTCCAGCCTGGAAGCTGCCTACAGGAGGGGCTCTTGCACTTGTCTCGAGACGGAAATCACTCACTCTTGAGCCTCAGGAGCTGTTGCTAACAGCACCCGAGGAGGTCCAAAATCCCTTGGCTGTGGCTTCCTCTTGTTCTGGGGGACTGTGAGCTCCTCGCTGCCCCTGCGACAGTGCCCAGAAAACAGGGCAGAGCTGTGGGCTCAGCCCCAGGTGGGACTGTGTCCCAGCCCTTGGACGGAGCTGCCCGATGGGACGTGCTCCCGAGGCTTTGGTATGTTGGTCCATCCGCTCCTCGAGGGGCGTTGCACGTGGCCTGGAAAGAGTGTTTGGAGAGCTGCCAGGTGCCAGACAAGAGGTCACTGGGCCCCTCTGCAGCTTTGGCAATCTCCACCTACACCTGGCTCCCACCTTGGTACCTGACCCCCTTCCAGTGCCTGCAGTTCACTAAGGCAGAAGTGGATCTCAGCATGCAATGGAAACGTTTCTCATCTGTGCTTGCTTCTAGATGAGGGTGGTGGCAATGGTTATCCAGCTTCTCGGCTGGACGTTGGTTTGGAGCCCTTGGAGCATCCTGGAGGTAAGTTCTCAGTGTCCCCTTCCTTCAAAGAATAAGCATCGACAATGTGGCAAGAGCTTATTCACGTGCAATTTTCCTTCAGATCCTCTGCAAGTCGACGGCTTCCCGACTTCTTGGCCTGTTCCTGTCCTCGAGCCTGAGAGCAATCCCACAGGTAAGTCAGGGGGAGGAAGGAGCATTTACCTTTTAATCTTCTTTCCGTGTGAAATGCAAGTTGCTCCTTCCGTGGCCGATGCACAGACAAGGAGAAGAGCAGAGAGGGAACGGGTCGGGCTCAGTGATGTGCCCCGAGGCGCTTTGCCTTGCAAAGCTGTCTTTGCCGGCCCCTCGGAGCCTGAGCTGCTGCCGGTGCCCACTGCCAAGCCAGCGGGCTTGTTGGCGTTGAGTTTAGAGCTGGTGTGAGTGCGCTCCAGGGAGTCCTTTCTCCCGGCAGCTGCGCACGTGGCTCGTTTCGTCCCAGCACGGTGCCGCTGCAGGCACGCGGTAACTCTTTGCACCGTGCTCCTGAGCGGAAGGGAGAGACGAGTGCCGTGGAGTGACCCCGTCTTTGGAGTGTGCTCACTGCCACTCCGATCTGAAGCAGTACCTTGAACTGTGTCACGGGAGCTGTTCTGTCCTGCGCTTCTTTGCAGCCGTGCCTGTAGGCGAAGGTGATCCAGCTTCCCGGCTGGGTTCCAGGGCTGCGCCTCCAGGAGATGGCATGGGTACGTCATGGCTTCTTCCTCCCTCTGAGAGCTGCCAGCTCCAAGCCCAAGGGTCAGCCAGCCAGGCGCCTCTATGTGTGGCGCCCTCGCCTTGCGTGATCCCCTTACCGCTTCTGCGATTCCGTTCTGCCGGTGTAGATCACAAGAGATGACGGAAGCTTCTCTGGGTGTTTAGTTACAGATGTGCCCGTTCGGAGGACTTTTCCGGCTCCTCGGCTGGATGCTGCACTAGAGCCAGGCTGGCGTCGCAGGGGTGAGTAGTCTGTGCTGACCTCACAGGCTCTGCGCTGGTTTTCTGCAATTTATGTGTGTGACATTGAACCAAATCCTTTCTGCTAAGGTCCTCCAAGAGCAAAGTACCAGGCTGAAGGAGGAAAAAAGCCCCTGGAGCTACCTGAAGTCATAAGGCCAATGCTGGAGGAACTCGCGAGAGGACACGGTGGGTACATTTCACTCTGCCTTAGTCGTGAGACTCGGCACCCGGAGGTTTTAGGTGCACGTCTGGACATGCTGTAGCTGCACAGCAGGAAGGGATCGATCAGAGCCTCGCAGCAGCGACGCTGGGTTCCATGCCTTGCAGGTGGCTGGCGAGCCACGGAGATGGTGCAGAGCCTCTGCTGCCAGTCGTGGTTCAAGCCGAGTGCCAGGGGCAGCTGCTGCCCCAGTTTTACCAGTGCGGCTCAGAGGTGGCTTGTGCAGAGGTCGGTAGGCAGATTTGAGGGCCTGGCGTGTGCTGAACTTGTGCTCGCTCAGCTCACACGCAGCACTGCTTGCCACGGGGCCAGTTCCAGGCGGGAGCGAGGTCCCAAGCAATGCTGGTTGCCCTTTCCTAGTGCTGGGAGTCGGGTGGAGATGCTGACTCAGCAGGCTTTTGGGGATGGGACGAATGTGACCGTTGCTGGTGCTTACAGGGAAGGGCACGAGGGCCTTGCGCAGGAGCCCTTCTCAGGCGGCCTGTTTCCCCGGCTGGCCTGGCTGCAGCTTCTTCCCATCCTCTTTGAAGGCAGGCATTTAGCATCACCTTACACGTTGCCAAAAATGCACTACGTGCAATGCAAACCAGAAGATCGCGTGCAATTTCCTGGTCTCCCAGCAGGTCAGGCATGGCTGTTGTTTGGAGTAGTGACTAGGCGCAGCCCCAAAAGCCCAGGCGTTTTTTCTAAACCTTATCACTGTCTTTGAGAAGTCTTGCCTCCTGAAGGTGCCGTCTCCTGATGGGGAACGCTTCCACTGATCCAGCTGTCCTGCTTTCTTTCTCAAGAGACGGACCGAGAGGCTGTGCGGAGGGAGGCGTTTTTGGAAGGAAGCAGTGGCTCACTGCCAGGCTCTGCTGAAGAAAGAGAGGCGATGCAAGCCACCGGCACGCCAGGTAATTGCTGTCCCGTGGTCAGCCGGTGTCAGCCATCAGGATGACGCGGCCTTCAGGATGACGTGGTGCTTTAGCGAGGGCTTCCTCTGTGTGCGTGAGAGCTCTCCTGGCCATCCACGCCGGCCTTACATGTCACATGAAGAAGAAATGGAAAAGTACAGGCTTCATCCTTCCCATAAGGCAAAAGTGACTTGTTAGACCTGGGGTCCCCCAAGGCACCAACCTGGGCTCCAGCCTGGAAGCTGCCTACAGGAGGGGCTCTTGCACTTGTCTCGAGACGGAAATCACTCACTCTTGAGCCTCAGGAGCTGTTGCTAACAGCACCCGAGGAGGTCCAAAATCCCTTGGCTGTGGCTTCCTCTTGTTCTGGGGGACTGTGAGCTCCTCGCTGCCCCTGCGACAGTGCCCAGAAAACAGGGCAGAGCTGTGGGCTCAGCCCCAGGTGGGACTGTGTCCCAGCCCTTGGACGGAGCTGCCCGATGGGACGTGCTCCCGAGGCTTTGGTATGTTGGTCCATCCGCTCCTCGAGGGGCGTTGCACGTGGCCTGGAAAGAGTGTTTGGAGAGCTGCCAGGTGCCAGACAAGAGGTCACTGGGCCCCTCTGCAGCTTTGGCAATCTCCACCTACACCTGGCTCCCACCTTGGTACCTGACCCCCTTCCAGTGCCTGCAGTTCACTAAGGCAGAAGTGGATCTCAGCATGCAATGGAAACGTTTCTCATCTGTGCTTGCTTCTAGATGAGGGTGGTGGCAATGGTTATCCAGCTTCTCGGCTGGACGTTGGTTTGGAGCCCTTGGAGCATCCTGGAGGTAAGTTCTCAGTGTCCCCTTCCTTCAAAGAATAAGCATCGACAATGTGGCAAGAGCTTATTCACGTGCAATTTTCCTTCAGATCCTCTGCAAGTCGACGGCTTCCCGACTTCTTGGCCTGTTCCTGTCCTCGAGCCTGAGAGCAATCCCACGGGTAAGTCAGGGGGAGGAAGGAGCATTTACCTTTTAATCTTCTTTCCGTGTGAAATGCAAGTTGCTCCTTCCGTGGCCGATGCACAGACAAGGAGAAGAGCAGAGAGGGAACGGGTCGGGCTCAGTGATGTGCCCCGAGGCGCTTTGCCTTGCAAAGCTGTCTTTGCCGGCCCCTCGGAGCCTGAGCTGCTGCCGGTGCCCACTGCCAAGCCAGCGGGCTTGTTGGCGTTGAGTTTAGAGCTGGTGTGAGTGCGCTCCAGGGAGTCCTTTCTCCCGGCAGCTGCGCACGTGGCTCGTTTCGTCCCAGCACGGTGCCGCTGCAGGCACGCGGTAACTCTTTGCACCGTGCTCCTGAGCGGAAGGGAGAGACGAGTGCCGTGGAGTGACCCCGTCTTTGGAGTGTGCTCACTGCCACTCCGATCTGAAGCAGTACCTTGAACTGTGTCACGGGAGCTGTTCTGTCCTGCGCTTCTTTGCAGCCGTGCCTGTAGGCGAAGGTGATCCAGCTTCCCGGCTGGGTTCCAGGGCTGCGCCTCCAGGAGATGGCATGGGTACGTCATGGCTTCTTCCTCCCTCTGAGAGCTGCCAGCTCCAAGCCCAAGGGTCAGCCAGCCAGGCGCCTCTATGTGTGGCGCCCTCGCCTTGCGTGATCCCCTTACCGCTTCTGCGATTCCGTTCTGCCGGTGTAGATCACAAGAGATGACGGAAGCTTCTCTGGGTGTTTAGTTACAGATGTGCCCGTTCGGAGGACTTTTCCGGCTCCTCGGCTGGATGCTGCACTAGAGCCAGGCTGGCGTCGCAGGGGTGAGTAGTCTGTGCTGACCTCACAGGCTCTGCGCTGGTTTTCTGCAATTTATGTGTGTGACATTGAACCAAATCCTTTCTGCTAAGGTCCTCCAAGAGCAAAGTACCAGGCTGAAGGAGGAAAAAAGCCCCTGGAGCTACCTGAAGTCATAAGGCCAATGCTGGAGGAACTCGCGAGAGGACACGGTGGGTACATTTCACTCTGCCTTAGTCGTGAGACTCGGCACCCGGAGGTTTTAGGTGCACGTCTGGACATGCTGTAGCTGCACAGCAGGAAGGGATCGATCAGAGCCTCGCAGCAGCGACGCTGGGTTCCATGCCTTGCAGGTGGCTGGCGAGCCACGGAGATGGTGCAGAGCCTCTGCTGCCAGTCGTGGTTCAAGCCGAGTGCCAGGGGCAGCTGCTGCCCCAGTTTTACCAGTGCGGCTCAGAGGTGGCTTGTGCAGAGGTCGGTAGGCAGATTTGAGGGCCTGGCGTGTGCTGAACTTGTGCTCGCTCAGCTCACACGCAGCACTGCTTGCCACGGGGCCAGTTCCAGGCGGGAGCGAGGTCCCAAGCAATGCTGGTTGCCCTTTCCTAGTGCTGGGAGTCGGGTGGAGATGCTGACTCAGCAGGCTTTTGGGGATGGGACGAATGTGACCGTTGCTGGTGCTTACAGGGAAGGGCACGAGGGCCTTGCGCAGGAGCCCTTCTCAGGCGGCCTGTTTCCCCGGCTGGCCTGGCTGCAGCTTCTTCCCATCCTCTTTGAAGGCAGGCATTTAGCATCACCTTACACGTTGCCAAAAATGCACTACGTGCAATGCCAACCAGAAGATCGCGTGCAATTTCCTGGTCTCCCAGCAGGTCAGGCATGGCTGTTGTTTGGAGTAGTGACTAGGCGCAGCCCCAAAAGCCCAGGCGTTTTTTCTAAACCTTATCACTGTCTTTGAGAAGTCTTGCCTCCTGAAGGTGCCGTCTCCTGATGGGGAACGCTTCCACTGATCCAGCTGTCCTGCTTTCTTTCTCAAGAGACGGACCGAGAGGCTGTGCGGAGGGAGGCGTTTTTGGAAGGAAGCAGTGGCTCACTGCCAGGCTCTGCTGAAGAAAGAGAGGCGATGCAAGCCACCGGCACGCCAGGTAATTGCTGTCCCGTGGTCAGCCGGTGTCAGCCATCATGGTCGCTGTGTGTCAGCAGGCTCTTCCCCCAGTGCCTGCTCTTGCACGTCACGTCAGCAGCCAAAGCTGAGAGTGTTTTGGGTTCGAGGCACCGGGACCACGTTCCGCAGATGATGGGAGATGTGACTCTTGCGCGAATGTACCTCCCGCTGTAGCTGCGTCCCAGAGCTTGCTGTGAGTCCCCAGAGGCCCAAGGCACAAGAGCAGCACAGAGCGGGATCCCTCCTGTCAGCTGAGGTCCAGAGCGATGGCCTGACTCCCACATTGGGCAGGGCCTTAGAGGGAACCTCCCCGCCCTCCTGCATCCTCCGTGCCTGAGCCGTGCTGAGGCTTTACCTGTCATCTCTGCTTTTTGGCAGTGCTGTCAAAGCCCGGAGAAGACCGCCACGGCAGCATACACCAAGTTTTTCGAATGGATTCAGGTACTGAGCAGTCTTGCTGGGGTCCCTAAGGACAGGAGACAGGTCCTGAAACCCGCAAGCGGCCGTGAGCAGTGCCCGTGCTGGAGGAAAGGCAGAAGGGGAGAGCAAGGCTCAAGTGCTTCTTGAGAAGGCCTGACTCCGTCTCCTCGGGGTGTGGGAGCTGGCCCGGCGGGAGGGAGAGTTGGGGGTGGCACTGCCTGCTGCAGGGATGGTTTTTGGCCGTGTCCCTCGAAGGAGCAACTGGTCAAGCAGCTCCGCTCCCCGCCGTGCTCTCCTTCTGGCCTTCTGAGTTTTGTTCGGTGGGACAGCCTCTCCCAAAGGGTGGGAGCGTGCCTCCAGGCACCAGCACTGGGGGGAAACAGAGAACCTCCCGGCCACCTCAAACATGCTGCAAGCTTACCAGTGGTGCACAGGACGGACTAACGTCCCAAATTGCTCCTCCAGATGTGGCCGGCGAGACAACCACAAGCGTCTACAACGCCCAGCGCACCGCAAGTGTTTTCTGTCCCTCAGACGTGCGAAGGGCCTGTATGATACTCACAGCAGGAATCGTGCTTTCCGTGCCAATTGAGATACTGTTGTGCTGCATCATGATCCGGCTATGGAGGAAGGAAAAACAGTGAGTCGCTGATTTTGCCCCCCACTGCTTCCTTCAATGGCTGCTCGTAGCCACGAAGCATTTCTAGTCGGGCTGCTGTCGAGTGGTGAGTTAGTGGTTGGCCAAAGAACTCTGCTGCGGTTTCTGCTGCTGGCAGGTGCTTTAACTGGCCTCTTAAGTCCTGGGCCGCCTTCTCGGGAGCCCGCTCTGACTGGAGCCAGTCAAACTGACCCTGCCTGGACAAGAGCAGCCCCCAGGAGCAACAGGCATAGGCAAAGCGAGGTCAGGAAGAGAGAGCGGGGCATGAGATTGCCCTAGAAAGCGAGACGCGCACTAGCTCCCGCTCCTGACCAGTGAACCTGCCCAGAGGAATCCCCCTGCTCGGTGGTGCCGTGTGGTGCAGGTGTCCACCTCGGCCAAGGTGTGCCAGCAGCTCAGCCCGTGGCGGTGAGCCTTGCCAGCTCTGGGCCGTGCTCTGGAGGAGAGTCCCTGTGTCCCGTCTGCAGCTGAGGGCCTCAGCAGCCTCCTCTCTCCACAGGAACCTCCCTGGATCTTTCAGTATGCTGGCTGGAAACTTTTGACCGCACCTTGCACCCAGACAGCCAGACCAGACGCCCTGGCACCCCTGAGAGCTGGGCCCAACACCAGCAGCTGCCGCTCCTGCCTGGAAAACCGGTGCACCCGCCCTCCCCACAGCCCCCCAGCCCGTCCCCAGACTCCCTGTTGCAGCGGAACCAGCCCAGCGCCCTCCAGCCCCAGCCCCAAACAAAATGGCCCCCCTACCCCCTGAGCCCGCTGGTCCGGCCCTCCAGCAATGGCTGAAGACGGCCCTGCCAGGGTAGGGCTTAGGGGTGCGCTGACAGACACACACACACCCCCCCCCCAGCTTTGGGGATCAGCCCTTTCTCTCCAAATAAAGACGGACAGAGCTGTTGCACAAGTGTCCGGGTGGTACCAACTGCGAGGCACCAGCGCTGGCTGAGCTGCACGCCCAGGCACAGTCGTGGATGCCCACGGTGTCGGCAGGCAGGAGCCAGGCATGGGGCTCCTCCGATCAGCGGCAGGGCCCCAAGGGGCCGGGGGAGCCCCCGGCCATGGCCAGCCACAGACAGCGACACCAACCTGACCCACGCACGGTGCGGGAGGCAGTGACGGGAGCCTGACCTGGCCAGTTGCACGGACTGGTGAGGGTCTGTGGGGTGAGGGAAAGTTTATTGCAGCAGGATCATCTGGCTGTGGACTTCCTCAGATGGGATACCCAGGAAAAAGGGAAGCCATCGAGAACATCTCCGGGGGGGCACAAGCCTGACAAGCAAATGTACTGGAGGCAAAACAAAGGCCCTCGCTAACTAATGGGCCCTGGATGGGCCCTGATTGATGGGCCATCACCAATTGGGGGTGCTGCAAAGGATCTCCACATGTGGGCGCTGAGCCTCCTGTTAAGACACTCCCTGAGCCAGGCTTTTTCTGCCTTGAGAGTAACAAAGCGGTGACCACCCCACTGCTTGAAGGGTGTGTTGAAAGGCTAGCTGAAGCATCCGTAAGGGTTCAGCTGTGCTGCTACGGCTGTGGCCACTGTTCACAGGACACCGAAGCAAAACACACATTTACAACCAAGGCCGTTCATTAGTACAGAAAAGGCAGGTTTGGGTCGGGGGGATACAACAGGAAGCACATGGCTTTTTAGACTAAAGGGAGGCTGGGCCTGTTCTTAGTTCTGAGACCTTGGCTTAGATTGCAGTTACTATTGCCAACAAGGTGTAAAAGTGTTGAGGGGGAGTGGGTTTTAACACCTCCCCCCGAGAAGCGAGGATGATGGTTTTTTCCCGCTGGTGCTTTAGCGAGGGCTTCCTCTGTGTACGTGAGATCTCTCCCGCTAAGAAAGCCCCGAGGGGCCGTATGTTGGTCCATCTGATCCTCGAGGGGTGTTGCACGTGGCCTGGAACCAGGAGTGTTTGGAGCGCGGCCAGGAGCCAGCCAAGAGGTCACCAGGCCCCACCGCTGCACCCGTTTTTTGAACACTTCCAGGGATGGTGACTCCACCACCTCTCTGGGCAGCCTGTTCCAATTCTTGACCACCCTTTCCATAAAGAAATTTTTCCTAATTTCCAACCTAAACCTCCCCTGGCGCAGCTTAAGCCCATTTCCTCTCGTCCTATCGCTAACTACATGGGAGAAGAGACCAACACCCACCTCACTACAACCTCCTTTCAGGCAGTTGTAGAGAGCGATAACGTCTCCCCTCAGCCTCCTCTTCTCTAAGCTAAACAATCCCAGTTCCCTCAGCCACTCCTCATAAGGCCTGTTCTCTAGACCCTTCACCAGCCTTGTTGCCCTTCTCTGAACATGCTCCAGCACCTCAATGTCTTTCTTGTATTGAGGGGCCCAAAACTGGACATAGTATTCCAGGTGCAGCCTCACCAGCGCCGAGTACAGGGGGACAATCACCTCCCTGCTCCTGCTGCCCACACTATTCCTGACACAGGCCAGGATGCTGTTGGCCGCCTTGGCCACCTGGGCACACTGCTGGCTCATGTTCAGCCGGCTGTATACCAACACCCCCAGGTCCTTTTCTGCCAGGCAGCTTTCCAGCCACTCTTCCCCAAGCCTGTAGCATTGCATGGGGTTGTTGTGACCGAAGTGCAGGACCCGGCACTTGGCCTTGTTAAACCTCATACAATTGGCCTCAGCCCATCGATCCAGCCTGTCCAGGTCCCTCTGCAGGGCCATCCTACCCTCCAGCAGATCGACACTCCCACCCAGTTTGGTGTCGTCTGCAAACTTACTGAGCGTGCACTCAGTCCCCTCATCCAGATCATCGATAAACATATTAAACAAGGCTGGCCACAAAACAGAGCCCTGGGGAACACCGCTCGTGACCGGATGCCAACTGGACTTAACCCCATTTACAACTACTCTCTGGGCTCGGCCACCCAACCAGCTTTTTACCCAGCAAAGACTACGCCCATCCAAGCCATGAGCTGCCAGCTTCCCAAGGAGAATATTGTGGGAGACGGTGTCAAAAGCTTTGCTAACTTTAGACACCTGAGCTACTGACTCCTGCTCCAGCCCCCCTCATCATCTTTGTGGCCCTGCTCTGGACCCGCTCAGGCAGGTCCATGTCTGTCTTATGCTGTTTACCACTGTACACCCCACGGGATGAAAACCAGGGGAGAACCTCAGCTAAAGTCAGTGTAATAGAAAAGACCCAGGCTGTCTCTGTGCAAAAGACGAAAGCAGGAACGGGAAATTGGGGAGCACCCTCGGTCACCACTGAGCATGAGAGGTGATGGAAAATGCGCTTGGAGAAATGGCTCTCCCCGAGACCGTTAAATGGGCTGGCAGCTCCCGTTTTACGGCAATTGGTCGGGTTTCCCTCATTAATTCCTCATGATTGTCCTCCGGGGTCTGTGTCAGGAGATGCAGCGACACCGTACGACATGGGAGCCAGGGGATGTTAGGGGTGCGAGCCCGGGGAGATGCCCAAATCCATCAGCGCTGAACCTAGACTGCCAATATGCAGGAAACTGGGGTCAGAGCTTGATCCTCGGGGCCGCAGCCCCCACCGCTCTGGCTCCCAGTCCTCAGCTGATGGCGGCAATTAGTGGTTGCTACTTTACAGCATTCCTCACTGACACGGGAGCCCAAATATGGGTGGTAGATAAGGACACTTAACGAAGGAGAGCCTCCACTTAGCAAGCAAATAGTTTCCCTTGTAGGTGGTAACGGCAAATCACTACCCACCCACTGGTCAGGGCTGAATTAATTCTATCTAATGGACGGACAGTCCGCCCTTACTTCTAGGTCCCTGTAATAGGTTAGGTATGGATGCGTTGAAGGGTCAGTTGTGGGTGGACTCGCGGGGAAAGTGGGAAAAATAGGGGCACCACGCGCTCTGCCCCACAGTCTACCTCGCATCAACGCAGCCCTGATGCTGAACCTGTTGCAAACAGGTCATTAGCATGAGGTCCAGGTCCTGCCCCTTTATCCTACAATACAAGCCACCTTCTGACGCCATCTGACCTGTTCCTGAACTGATAAAAGAGCTGGAAGAACGGGGAAGCGTGGTCAAGTCTCCTTCCCGCTACAGTTCTCCTGCATGGCCGGTAGAGAAACCTCATGGCAAGTGGTGACCAGCAGTAGATTACAGAGCCCTGAACACCGCCAACTGAACGGCTCACTGCGGCTGCTCCTGGGCTGATTGATACAGTCCATTGTCTCAACAAACAAGCCTTGCCATGAATGGCACAGTAGGTGGGAAGGATACCTTTCTTAGGCTCCCCATATCACGGACAGAGAGGGAGAGATTTGCTTTCACCTGGCAGGGACTGCCATTTGCATTGACTGGCTTGCCACAGGGTTTTAAACATAGTCCTACCATTGCTCATGCTCCACTGGCTATAGAGCTAGAAACGTTCACAGTACCACAAGAGCTTACTGTGATGCAGTAACCATGACAAACAGTGTGAAACCCCGCGTCGCTGCAGCGAGCCTCTGGTCGATCCCTTCCTGCTGCGCAGGCTACAGCGTGTCCAGATGCGCATCTAAAAACCTCCGGCTGCCGAGTCTCACGGCTAAGGCAGAGGGAAATAGAGAATCACGGAATCATAGAATGGTTTGGGTTGGAAGGGACTTTTAAAGGTCATCCAGTCCAACCCCCCTGCAATGAGCAGGGTCCTCTTCAACTAGGTCAGGTTGCTCAGAGCCCTGTCCAACCTGACCTTGAACGTTTCCAGGGATGGGGCATCTACCACCTCTCTGGGCAACCTGCCCCACTGTTTCACCACCCTCATTGTAAAAAATGTCTGCCTTATATCCAGTCTGAATCTGCCCTCTTTTAGTTTAAAACCATTACCCCTTGTCCTATCACAACAGACCCTACTAAAAACTCTCTCCCCATCTTTCCTATAGGCCCCCTTTAAGCATTGAAAGGTCGCGATCAGCTCTCCCCAGAGTCTTCTCTTCTCCAGGCTGAACAACCCCAGCTCTCTCAGCCTTTCTTCACAGGAGAGGTCTTCCACCCCTCTGATCATTTTTGTGGCCCTCCTCTGGACCCGCTCCAACAGGTCCATGTCTTTCCCGTGCTGACGACTCCAGAGCTGGACGCAGTACTCCAGGTGGGGTCTCGCCAGAGCGGAGTAGAGGGGCAGAATCACCTCCCTCGACCTGCTGGCCACGCTTCTTTTGATGCAGCCCAGGATACGGCTGCCTTTCTGGGCGGCGAGCGCACATTGCCGGCTCGTGTCCAGCTCTTCATCCACCAGTACCCCCAGGTCCTTCTCGGTAGGGCTGCTCTCAACCCCTTCACCACCCAGCCTGTATTGATACCGGGGGTTGCCCCAACACAGGTGCGGGACCTTGCACTTGGCCTTGTTGCACCTCATGAGGTTCACATGGGCCCACTTCTCGAGCTCGTCCAGGTCCCTCTGGATGACATCCCGTCCCTCGGGCATGTCAACCGCACCACTCAGCTTGGTGTCGTCTGCAAACTTGCTGAGGGTGCACTCGATCCCACAGTCTATGTCACTGATGAAGATATTAAACAGTACTGGTGCCAATACGGACCCCTGAGGGACACCACTCGTCACCGATCTCCATCCGGACATTGAGCCGTTGACCACTACCCTCTGGACGCGACCATCCAACCAATTCCTCACCCGCCGCACAGATCCGTATCTCTCCAATTTAGAGAGAAGGATGTTGTAGGGGACCATGTCAAAGGCCTTACAGAAGTCCAGAGAGATGACATCTGCAACTCTTCCCTTGTCCACTGATGTAGTCACTCCATCATAGAAGGCCGCTAGTTTGGTCAGGCAGCGCATACCCACCATGTGCTCTCTGGACGTTTCCTTTTTGCATGTCAAAAAATTTCAGAGACTTATCTTCTGCTTTATTAATTGACTTTGCTCTTTGAGGACCCTGACAGAAAGAAGTATTCCCTTAAATGTCACATGAAGAAGAAATGGAAAAGTACAGGCTTCATCCTTCCCATAAGGCAAAAGTGACTCGTTAGCCCCCAAGGCGCCAACCTGGGCTCCAGCCTGGAAGCTGCCTACAGGAGGGGCTCTTGCACTTGTCTCGAGACGGAAATCACTCACTCTTGAGCCTCAGGAGCTGTTGCTAACAGCACCCGAGGAGGTCCAAAATCCCTTGGCTGTGGTTTCCTCTTGTTCTGGGGGACTGTGAGCTCCTCGCTGCCCCTGCGACAGTGCCCGGAAAACAGGGCAGAGCTGTGGGCTCAGCCCCAGGTGGGACTGTGTCCCAGCCCTTGGACGGAGCTGCGCGATGGGACGTGCTCCCCTCCCCGGGAGGGCAGCTCCCCTGGCTGTGCTCCAGCGGCTGGCCACGAGCACCTTGAAGAGGCGTCCCCACGCAGCCTCGGCCCAGCCGTGAGGTCACAGAGGGGCTGCGACGTCACAGAGCCCCGCGGTGCCACGCCGGCCATAAGCACCAACCGACCGCTCAGCCCCCGGCCCCGACTGCAGCAGCAGCAGCAGCAGCGGCAGCAGCAGCGGCAGCAGCAGCGGCATGGTGCAAGCACAGGGGGCCGTGGCCCCTGCCCACTGCCTCCTCCTCCTCCTCTTCCTCCTGGTGGGCCTCCATGTCAGGGCTGCCTGGGCTGCTCCGTGGCGAGCACGGGGAGCAGGTAAGCGGGCGGCGCTGGTGCAGCCTTTCATGGGCCAGCGGGCTCTTCTCCCCGAGAAGCGTGGATGAAGGGTTTTCCCTCCGGTGCTTTAGCGAGGGCTTCCTCTGTGTGCGTTAGAGCTCTCCTGGCCATCCGCTCCTCGAGGGGCGTTGCACGTGGCCTGGAAAGAGTGTTTGGAGAGCTGCCAGGTGCCAGACAAGAGGTCGCTGGGCCCCTCTGCAGCTTTGGCAATCTCCACCTACACCTGGCTCCCACCTTGGTACCTGACCCCCTTCCAGTGCCTGCAGTTCACTAAGGCAGAAGTGGATCCCAGCATGCAATGGAAACGTTTCTCATCTGTGCTTGTATGAGCTTGTATGAGCGTATGTGCTGGTATGAGCTACGCCATGGCTTTTTCCTCCCTTTGAGAGCTGCCAGCTCTCATGTTGCTGAGGGTAAGTTTTCTCTTTGGGCAGGTGCTGCAGTATATGAAACTCTTGTAGCGTCAGTCAAATCCCACACACCAGATATAGATGCCCAGCAGACTCCTTCAGTGCAGTGGTATATGAGGTGGCAGAGCATGAGAGCAGGTATTGCAGGAGGCAGCATTTGGCCAGAAAAGGCATATTTTACATGTTTTTCTACTCAGGATTTTTCTAGTGATATTTTGGTTGTTACCATATCTTGCTACAAGTTAGGAGTGAGCTGGCTGGCAGACTTGAGGCAAGAAAGGACCAAGGAAGAAGAGTCCCACTGTTACGGAAATGGACAGCACTGCAGCAGCAGGGGGGTTTCTCCTGTATGGCATCATTGGGGTTCGAGGATTCTGCACTTCTGACTTGACTTCAAGCCAGGAAACATGAAATTGCTACTCTACCCTTAATTGGTTTAGTGGTGGACTTGGTAATGTTAGGTTAATGGTTGGACTGGATGATCTTAAAGGTCTTTTCCAACCTAAACGATTCTATGATTCTTTGACTTTCTGGTAAGGCTCAGTAGAGATTATGTGTTTTCTGTGGTTTACTGCAGTACCTGTTGCAGGGGGCACTTCATAGCTGCTGCTGATATTGAGGTGAGCTTCTAATGGGAAAGTAATTTCCTGGAAGAACAGAGAAGGCAGTAGATTCTAGCTGGGGTCCTCCTGTCCCATCCTGCCACTAGCTCATGCCCACTTTGCTGCAGTAGGATTAGGTGATGGAGTGTCAGCATGACAAGGCAGTGCTCCTGACGAGCATGAAGAGAAATCTGCCCACGCATAACCCATAGCTGCAAGGCTGTCACAAGGCTGTGAGTCAGGTTTAGTGCATGAGGAAGTAATAAGGAAAAGGAGTATTTGCTATTTAAGCATTTACATCACCCAGGTCACAAATTAATTAATAGGCTACTGCTACAGTTTGTAGGTTTGATTATTCATTTAGATTGGCTATTTTTGGTTTTTCCCATGCTGGGTTCAGTCAGATGTGGTGGCCAGTTTGGCCATAATTGTAGCCGCATTTGTCAGTGAACAAAAAAATTTACTAAATAGAAGCAGCACCCAGTTCTATAATATCCATTTATATGGACTGCATGTAGGTAATTTTTCAAATGCCAACACATGGCACTAACTTCAGAAAGATTATTCTAGCTGGACCTAATGATATATGAAAGTCCTTGTTAATTATACTGATTTAAACAATACTGAGCTGGTTTCTACACCCCAATTGTACAATACCAGAAATTGGTGCTAGCTATTCAGAGCTGTTAACTGTAGTAAACTGAAATAATTTCTTGGAAAACTAAGACACCTGCAAATGCATCTTAGTATTCCCAAATCTGACTGCTGACTAATGTTAAACTGCTTGTTATGTTGCCGTGCCTCTTTACAAAGCTGCTTTCGTGTATGTGATTCATATGCAATATTTTACTTTCAAGTGTGCTTACTTCAGGATGATTCTGCCAAAGTACTTGTTTGGATCTGAATTTGATATATATAGTCATCTCACAGTTGAAGCATGGATAATTTATATCTACTTCAAACTGGTCTATTTTTATGTCTAAATATTAGTCATTTACAGTACTGAATAAAAATATTTTGGAAAAGGGCAGATTCTTGTTTAACTACTTAAAGACATCAAACTGGATAAACTGTTAATCCTGCGAACTGGCATTCCAGTCCAAATCCTAAGGCTGTAATCAAAAACCGCAGTTATGATGATATCCCAGTTGTTTCTGTGTTATTAGATACATATGCCTCTAGGAAGTGTATTGCAGATAGTAAGATTTTCATTATTTTTTCTTATTATTATGTTACACTTATTTATGTAAGTTTTTGCTCAACATAAGTACGGACAGAATTATATCCTTATTAAGGTTTGATAATTAAGTGTTTTCTCACTTAAAATAAGATCTATAAAAGTTTAACTAATAAGGTAAAATTTTACTCTTATTCAAATCACTTAAAATGCCACAATCAATTTTCTGTTAAAAACACTTTAAAGCTTTCTTAGCCAAAAAAGTCTAATTTAAGGCCTTGATAACTTAATATTCAATACACTTAATGTATTTCTCTACTGCAACACCTTTTAGAAACACATTGGTGACAAGTATTTAAGGTATCTAAAGGAAAAAATTATCTGCTGTCGACAGTAGACCTCAAGATCTGTTCATTACTACTCTTAGTTTTATTTTAGAATTTCTAAAAGGAAGAGGAGTTTAGTAAGTTCAGTCAATATTTATTTCCTGCAACATAAAATCAAATAACATTAATGTAAACATATGTAATACATAAATATTAACTCAATCCATTAAACCTTTGTGGACCATGGCACTGAACTTATGGCAATCATGTAACTTGAAAATAACCTTGCTTGCCAATGACAGAGGTTTCTATACCAATTAAAACATTTGAAAACAAAAGAACAGTTCACAGTATAAAAGCATAGTACCTGAAACCAAATGCTACAGTACAGTCACATAGGAGCTGTTCTTTAGAACTGTGTAGGTCAGTTGTCACTAAAATGCCCTCTAAAAAAATAAAATGCGTTGTTAATAACTACTATTACCTAAAGTTAGGTAAATCATGCCAGATAGCACAAAATACAGTAGCTAGAAAATGCAAAATAATTTGGTAGGCCCATCTAATTCTTCAGCATAGCTGTGCAGAAATCAAGATGGATTCTCTGTTCCTTCCTTAAGCCTTTTTCTTTTTTCTTCCAGTGTTTGTTTAAATACTTTTTTCAAGGTATTGTAAACATATGGTCCATTTTCAGTATCGAAGCTTGTCTAATAAAAGGGAGAAATTTAAGTTCAGTTGTTAAATAGATGTCATACAGCAAAATGCAAAGTAGATGACCAACATGTTTTAAAAAAAATAGTTTCAATATTTATCAAAGTACGTGCTTCATGGTGCAGTACTTAATGCTAAGTATGGTCAATTTTATGCTGACTAGACATTAAAACAAACTAGTAGACGGAGAAATGTCATGATTGTTTTAACAGGTGACATGTCTGTAGATTTACAAGAGATTAGGAAGCAGTATGATGAACGTTCTGTTCAAATAATTTCACCTGCTGAAATCTGAGAAGAAAGCAGCTCTGAGCTGAGCAATAGCAAGCTTAACCTGTCACAGTTATTAAATGATTCCAAAAGCAGAAGTTATTTATAGACATCCTATATTAAGGCCCTGAAACATAACTGAATTGCAATGAAACATAACTGAATTGCAATGTAATTTCAGATAATGATTTCATCTGATGGAAAGACTCCAAGTAGTACAGAATCTACCAAAGCCTTTGGTAAACTACTCCCAGTGACTAATTAGTCTCACCACTTAAAAATTATCTTTTCCCTAATTTGAAGAAGTCCATGGATTGGCAGTGATCCAGAAATAGGAAAATGAGACTAAAGGATTAAGGCTGTAGTGACAGAATTTAATTTTGTTGAGAATATTTTCTACCTTTTATGTAGGCTCATTATTATAAAATGTAAACTCTGAAATAGATAAGCATGAGTACACTAAGTGTGAAGGAATTAGTGTAACTTTTCTTACAGAGGCCTGCTCTGTTGATTCACCCTTCATGATTTAAAACAAATAAATACAATGTCATAGACAAATGGTTACTTGCCTTAGTGAAAGCTTTAATAGCACGAGCAAGTAAGGCCTCCTCCACATCAGCTGGTAGCATTTGCAAGTTCACCACACAGTGTAAAATACAAAGGATAGTCTGACACTGTTCCTGGTGGGTAAAAGGAAGCAGCTCATTAGAAAAAATATTTTCATGAAAAACACTTAACTTTCAGGTTTTGTTAATTGCTGTTTAAATATCAGACTGTGCCTTCCTGTATTGAAACCTTCAGGTGTAGGAGTTGGGGAGGGAATTTTCACAAGCCTAAAGAGCCTCTACATAATTATTTCAGTCATGATGGGAGAAACTCTCCTCTTGTAGTGTACCACAAACTGTTCTGGAAATTCCTAGGAGGTCAGGTGTGCATCTGGAGATTTATTTTTCAAGGTCCCCTACACAAACAGTACCATTCATATGAACTGGCAAAGAAAAAGTGAGATTTGATCTTTTCAGCTCAAAAAGACTACGCACGTTTAGGGCTCTTTCCCCAACTAACGTAGGATGATCTGCATCTCTCTCTGTCCTACCAAGTCTCCTTCAGCATTAAAGCAAGCTTGCAGAAAGACACCTGGGCAGTGCTAGCAAGGATGCATAAAGGGAGCAACAGTATCTTTGTGGCTTTTCCAAGGGAGACAGATCTCCACACTGGCAGGTCACTTAACAGTGAAAATTTAATTAAAACTTGAGGGATTCCTGGGAAAGGCAGCTAAATATGCACCAGCACATATAGGGGGCTGACTGGCTGGAGAGCAGATTAGCAGGAAAAGAACCTGGATGTGCCAGTGCATACAAAGTTGAACATGAGCTGGCAACGGGCCCATGCGGTAAAGGCAGCTTAAGAGCATCCTTGGCTGCATTAGACAGAGTTGCCAGTAGGTCAATGGAGGTGACACATTTGGAGTGCGGGGTCCAGCTCTGGGCTCCTTGGTACAAGAAGGACATCAGCATACTAGAACTAGTCCAGCTAGGGGCCACAAAGATGATTAAGGGACTGGAGCATCTGTCATACGAGCTACCTGCTCTAGTTGACATCTAGAAGATGTCCAGAGGTCCCTGCCAATTCAACTATTCTGTGATTCAGAAACAATATAGGATAAGATAAGGTAAGATAAAATTAATATTTTTAAATTTAAAACATCATTATTATTCCTTTCCCATTCATTTATAACAGGCATGAAGCAGTTATTTTTTACTTAATACAAATAAAAAGTTAAAACTCTGATAGAGTGGAAGAATGCTTCAGGAAGAAACATGATGTTTTTAGATGAACTTGGGAATTCTGAATGTCATGGCATGAAGATGGTGACTGCACATGAAGTTCTGACCACCTATTGATTAGAAGCTGTATTCTTGGGTATCTGGAGGCTGTTAAAAGGTGCCCTATTTCTTTCATAAATACTTCAGAAACAAAGGATTTCCAAAGAATTAGGAAATGAATTTGTGTAATTAAGAGATCAAGAGTAAAGAATTTTTTATTTAAGTTACCTCCCATCTAGCCCTTTGGGGAAAGCACAATTAAACACTTTGGAATAGAAGTACCTGTTTTTCATAGGGATTTCAGAATACAGATGACCACAGTTCTGACTTAGGTAGAAGAATTTGGCCTGATTTTTGATTCCTTGAATTGGCAAATTCTTCCTATTCCTTGCCCCAGCTCTTCCAAAGCTGATGGATTAAGATGTTTGCAGAGCAAATATGACAACCATTAAGCACAGCTGCAAGATGTGACACTAACGAAAGCCATGTATCGAGTCACAGAGAAAAGGTTTCTCATCTTTGCCTGTGGATCTCAAACTGCAGAATTTGCAGGGAAATATGCTGAAGTTGAGCTTCTACTGAATGGTGTTCAAAGATAGTATCTGGTATTTTTCTTATAATATTCATCATCATAGTATTGATTACAACTCATACTATTCAATACCGAAATAATCCTCATTCTGATTTTTAAAGAGATTGAAGTTGCCTTTTAAAAGTGCAACTCCCTTGCCTAAAGGCCATAAATGAATAGTTTAACACACATTAACAAAATGTACTTGGCAGTGAAAGAATGAATTGACATATATAATACCTACCTTTCTCAGTAAGTAAAGTGCATCCTGTGATTCTGTGCATTTTTTTGCCAGTATATCAATATCATCTTTGGATATAATAGGTTCTTTCAGCTGCTCTATCCAGGACCACATCAAGCTACAGAGGATAAAAGGATCTCTCTCAGTACAGATTTTATCCCAAGCTCCGTCTCGAGAATTCAGTTCTTTCTTAAAGAAAACAAAACAAAACAAAACTGAAAATGCATCATCTATTTACTTTTGCCAACATTCTCTTTGATTGTAGCAGTACTTGGCTGCTTATGTTCCAACAAAAAAAGACTTAAGAGTTACCAAAAAAAAAAATTTGTTTTTTTTCCAAAGCACCAACATTAATCAGCAGTAATGAAAGTGATTCTTTAAAACAGAAGGACAACATAAACAGTGCAGCACAGAAACTCCCAATTTTCTACTAGAATACATAAAACAGCTTTGGATTCGAACTTCAAAGCAAATGTTGCTAGGACGATTTGGTTTTGAGGATAAGCAGTTACGTTTCTACTAAATTCTTTTACACACAGAATCCTCTGATTAGTTGTAAGAAAGCACTGATTAAAAACAACACACCTCTACCTCAAAATCTGTAGCACTTTTATGCTACCAGCAGCCAAGTTACAACCACAGATAATTGCATCAATCTTAATTAGTTAGTAAAATGAATGAACACAACCAGAAACAATAGTCTAATCTCCTGCTACAGACCAAAATTTGTAGGCGCATTTTGCTTGCTTTTGAAAGAACTGGCCCATAACTGACAAATAGAATAATTTACTGAACCACTGTATAAACTGGTGTCCCAATGTGCCCTTTCAAAGCACATGGTGGCATTTTTGCCAGTCTAGAAATTAATCTAGGTGAAATATGCAGAGTCCCTAACACTGAATCAACTTAAAAATTACCTGCCACATTTCTACCTTCTGCTTCACTTCATCCTCTCCCAGAAATTCATTTATATCTGCAAGTGCTTTTGCTGCCAAAACTCTTCGGGCTTCCAAACTTAATTCTGACTGCAGAACAATGTATGGAATTGCCTCTGACACATCTTTGCTACCTTGGCTTTCATATCCAACAGAAAAGTTCACTTTAGAAGAAGAAGAAGAATCAGAGACCTCGGAGACATAGACTCTTCTGCTATACATATTAGTCTTGAGGTCTTTTCTATAACCAATCTCATTGCTAAAATTATGCCTTGGTGTTCCAGGGTCCCTGGTATTGTGGATAGATGCTAGACCTGAAGAAAAGGTTCTGCTGCGTTGTACTTCTTTGGTAGAGTTCCCTCTGTGATAAAGTGAGGATCCATCTTTTCGTCCATCCAAATTAAATTTACCTTGACTCCAGAACATACATGTATTACGCACTAATGCTTCTTTGTTTAAATCCAACTGTGGCTTTTGTTCACCTGTTGCAGAACATTCCTCACCACTGCTCTGCTTAAGTTTGTTGCACAGTAATATCTGAGCAGGTACTGTCCATGCGGTTTCTCCTTGTTCTAAAAGAAACTCAGTTCTCCTTAAATCTGACTCACTATAGCTTAGACGCCTTTTCAGATGAGTAAGAGGCTGAGGGCATTCAACATTCCTTCTTTTCCAGAGAGGATCACATTCATGTCCCAGGGAGAAAAGAGAATCCTGGGTCTCAAAAGTGGACGAGTGGGTATGGGAGGAGTCTGACGTATCACTGTCCTGCCTTGCGAGTTCTCTATCTAGCTGTGTGGACACCAACTGAGAAACAGTCTTTTCAATTTCAGCTGAGAGATCTGGTATATCTAACAATTCTGCCTCTATCACTTGTCTGTTTTCAGCCAAGTCTAGCAACAATTTGCAAACTAGATGAATGAGTTTTGGCACATGTTTGAGATGCCTACTCTCATAACCATGGAGCAGATGTCTCTGACGGGTCAGGTACTGGGACAGTGTCACCGTGTGTGCCTTGGGCTCACAGCATGCAAATACATTTCTCAGAGGAACCAAAAACTGCGTGAATTCTCTGATGCACAATAACTGCCCTCTAGTCTGAATAGAATTAGGCCTTTTTGTTCTGACAAAAAGAATTGCTTGATCAGCACTCATTCTTGTTGCAAAAACTAAGTAGCAAGCTATTAGAACACCTGGAAAATATAAAGACAAGCATTAGTTGAAGAACTATCAGACTAAAACAAATATTCAGTGGAACTACAGGATAAAAATTAATATAGGTAAAAATACAGACTTTATGGCCTCTATTGCATGATGCTGTTACTAAGTATAGTTGCATTTGTTGGACCACATGATAATAAACCCATTCTCACTACACTTTCAGTGAGGGCTAGCTTCTCACCACAGCATCTCTAGGAATTCCATCATTTCTGGACACAGGAGCAATGGTGGCTTCTACAGGAAGGACACGGGCAAAAAAGTCTTGAAAGAAGTAAATGAAATTTTAGCTGCACCACCAAATCTACCTGATCTAACAATGAGTGGCAGGTTTGTAAACATGTAATAAATATTGGACAACGAAAGTGTACTAGGTGAATTTTTCCCATCAAAAACAAGCTGTCCCATTTGAACGTAACAGGGAATTATTATACAGATTCAAAAATTTTCTACTCTTACAGGTTTCTGGTTTAATATACTAAAACTGATCTCCTCTAGCCATTCATACCATTTTCACAAATTTGTTTAGCATTTTTAACCATTTTATAGATGTCCATCTTGCAATGATATAGAATCTAAACAAATTATTAATAATTTATAACCAGAGACTGTTTTGCATTTTTAGAAAAACAATTCTGTTGATCTTGCAGTAGAGCACATACCTGTCCGACCAAGACCTGCATGACAATGAACAGCTACCCTCCCTTCCTGCAAGGCGAAAGCCACAACTTTTACCATATCAAGTATAGTAGTGAGAGATGCCACTCCATAATCCTTCCATCCAAAATTATAAAAATAAACTAAAATAAAAAGAGAGAGAGTTATTTTCTGCTGTACTGAATGTGAAATTTTCAGTACTATATGCAGAGGAGAGATGACAAATAATAAATTATAGTACTAAAATTGCACAATGGATCTTAGAATCTGACTACACATTGTTTGCAAGAGATTATTTCCCCATTTCAGCGTACGCTTGCTATTGAAATTTGATAAATACATGAAGCTAGCAAAGATTTGTCAAACTAAAGTTCAGCTACAATGTAAAAGGTGTAACAAAACTGAATGATTCACACAAAAATTACTGAGCTATATATAGGTACAGGGTAATTTTTTCTTTTTAGAAATAAAATAACTTCTGCAGTCAAAAGCTGTTTCTTACAGAGAGGCACTTTTTCTCATCTCACCGTAATAAGAAAATACAAAAATACTGTCAATAAAAATGTCCTCAAATGAAATAACCTTTTATAGTGTAGATAAGAAAACATGAATCATACCAGAATTTGAAACACCATTAATGTTTTATATATTTGTGAACTCAGAATAAAAAGAAAAATTTAACTAGCTGTTTTCCTTTCTTTATTCTAAACACCTGAACACAAACCCCCCATCTCACTCTACATATATATGATCTTCAATAATGTTATTCACTCTTGATTATATTTGCCAAGTTTCATGTTTATATCCTACTTTGTGCAACATTTTTACATAGCTGCTTTTAACACACAAGAATTCAAGTAAAAATATCTTTAAGTGCCAAAATCAATAATTAATGAGGAACAGCAGCAGGAGTGAACTTACTTCCAGCCTCCATAAAAGCTTCAGGAAGGTAAGTGAAGCCGCTTTCTTGTTCCAGTGGATTCCCACAGCTCGCATGCTCCCCAGGACGCTGAAGGTTAATTATTGTTTTTATGCCACATCTTAAGGAAGGAATAGATGAGTAAAAGTATTATATGCAGCCAAAATCTCATTATCCTTCATTTTCTGAAACACATATTTATTCTTAGTGGAGAATAAATCTTTACCTGTATATTGTTAAAATGAAAGGATCCTTATCAACAATCAAAATCTATGCTGAAAGAGAAAATGCATCAGGAATTACACTAGTAATACCTACAATAAATAATGGCTAAATTTGTTACCTTTCAAACTGTTCAATAATGTTGTACTTTTCAATTAATTCTGTTGAGGGTCGAGCCATAGCCAGTATGTTATCTGTTATCCTGAGAAATTAGAAAAGTAGATAATAATGTTGTTGTTAATAATTTCCTGGGTATGAATCTACCAAAATAAGAATACTGTTATACTCAAGAAGGACAGAAATACCTTGCTAATTAACTAGAAATGATTTTTCAAAAAATTCTACTATCATGTAGTGTTAGTGATAAATCTTGTTAAGCTGATACAGATACTACATATCAAAAGACCATTAGTGGAACTGTTTAAATGCCAGGCCAATGAACATATTAAAAAATTCCTTTGAATAGCAATCTGGACTCAAGATCTCTGTTTGGCCCTTTAAGGTTTGTATGCTTCTGAATAGCATTTGCTGTGACAAAAAAATCAGTAAGAATGTAAAAATACATTTCATTTTAATATTACTGCATATGAATATGCTTTTGAACACATACGTTATTATTTTATCTTCAGTAAATGTTTTTACTTTTAAATTCTATTATGAACACATTTTAATTAATTGGCATTTTAAACCTTAGTAAGAACTGTCTATAACCCAGAATAGATTTTTTATCACTCATGACAGATAGATATTTATTCTTCTGGATCTGAACCAAACTTATTGTAAGTCAACAGAAATCTTTCACCATCTTTACTGGCCTATGTTCAATGGCCATTATGGTTTACTGTCAAGTTGTAATTCTGAATCAAGCTATCATTATGTTTTATACTTAACTTAGCAGTACCTGATTTAAAAAAAACTCATTATTTCCATTGAATTCTCTCTTAAGAAATACAATTGATGCAGTTACATTTAGTGAGAGTAAATGCTGCTTATTACCAAGAAGAGTAGAGCCCTTTAATGGCTTGCTCCTGGTCACTCCATCGAGCTGGGTTTTCATACTTGCAAGCACGCCCACCACATGCCATTGAGCACTGCATGTGACCAGGAATGACATGGCGAAGGCGCTCCCCTACTTTAGTGTATTTTGCTGTTGGACGCCTCGAACTTCCTAGAACATAAGCAAAAATCAGGTTAGTAAGGAAGCTTAGAAATTCATCTCTACCTTAAAAATACCGGTTCAACCTTAAATTGATGAAGTTACAAATAGCATAAATATATGGAATATATATTTAAGGCTCATTTTTCAACACAGACTTAAAGTAAGGATTCTGAGGGGAAAAAATTGCTTGCATTACTGCAGAAGTTTTTTTCTCACAGTAACTTTGTTTTTTCTGATGATGTTAGAGGTGTGTGATATCCTTTGCAATAGGAAAAAAAGGTCACGGTCCTCTTCCACCTGAAATCAAAAATACTTAGCCATATGCTTGGGGTATGTGTGAATGTGTGCTTCTATTTTACCTGTTCTTTATAACTGAGCTGTTAGAGTGAAAAGCATATATTAATCCTTGCATAAGTAATCAGTGAACAAAATATAAAATACAGGAAAAAAATTGAAACCCCAGTATTTTATGCATATATATAAAATACAGTTAACAGAACAAAAGTATATTAACTTAATGCCAAGAAAATACCCAGAACTGCCAATAGTCTTAATGAAAAGTACTTTACTTCTTTTTTCAGGAAAAGTTGCATCCAGCTCCTCAGGGCTCAGAGACGATACCGCCACCATAACCCGGTGAGTCGATGATGAGAGCACCTCTACAATTGAGCTCCGGCGCCTCTGGATAATGCGAAGAAGGGGATCGGAGGAAGAATGCCTCCGACCCTGAAAAAAGTTGCTAAAAATACTCACTGCCGAACGCCTTCGGGGTGAACCCTGCATGACTGACCAGCCTCAGCTACCGTCTAGGAAGGCTGCTGGGGACGCACTGGTAGGAAATCCAAGTTGCTCAGCGCTGAAGTTGCGGAGAGCTGTGCATCCTTCTGTATGCTCCAGCAGCTAGTCAGCATGGGCTGAGCTGTCTCCATAGCAACTTAACAATGAAGGCACTGCTGCCAGCTATCCTTGGGGCTGCTCTATTCTATAGGAATTGAGCCTGTTTGGGACAAACTGTTCCACTGCTTGGTGAAAATAGTTGCATTTCAAGCAGATAATTTTGAAAATGGACTGGGAACAACCAAAACATTTTCCATAAACAATGTGAGTATTTATTTAGTTGTAAATAACATGCATTCAGAACTCGCTAAGATACAAAATACTAGGTTCAAAAGAACAATCAAAATGTAGCTGAAGGCTCTGCTTCCTGAGAAATCTGTAAGTACATTATACTCCCCCACCTCTTGCTTTAACATTCCACAACCACCTCTCCTCCTCCACTTAGTTGTTCCAAAATGCATCATTTTGCTCTGTAATGATTGGGATTAGTGTGTTCCTAATGAAATGGTTCAGTACATGATGAATTGTGGACTGTTCGCTCTGGACCATTCATATCTTCTAACAAACCACAATTTGTTACTCAAAACAAAAGGCTTTTTTTTTTTCAGGGCACAGCTTTTTTATTAAGCAAAGCCGTTAGCCCTACAGACTGAGATAAAGCAGATTCTGGGGAGGAGAAGATGTATCAGTTGAGAGCTTTAGGCTTTTGAAGGTAGATATTAGGTGGCAAATTGCCTCCCACGTTGCTTCCAGTGTGCTAAGGAGAATGAGCTGGCCAGAAACATTACAACATTCTCAAAAGCACAAAATACTCATGCAATGATGTGGAGAACAGACTATAGCAATGCTAAAATACTTTGTCATCCCATTGTCTGTGCATTAGACTGCACGTTACAGATGAAGACTGGGGAAATCAAGAAAACCCACCATAATTTTGTTCAATAAGCAAATCAATCCTATTGCATTTTCCTAAAGATATATACTATGTTCAGTCTGTGTTTCTTTTTGTACTACAAAACCAGTAACTGTTACAGAGGAATTTGTATAAGAGGAGGCTCTCTTCTGATAAAAATTCATCAGGCAAAAATCTACTGTTTCTTCTAGGTACTGAACAGCAATTGAGTGACGGAATTTTGAATACTGCACCCCAGCTCTTAAGGAAACGTTGTAAAGTTTGCTGTAGACACCAGGCCTGAAACACCAGTAGTGATGTCAGATGAGGAAAGGAAAATGTTAAAGCTGACTCTGTTAGCTGTTGTCTCAAAACTCTTCAACTATTCTAATTCAACAACAAAGCTGATGCCAAGATGTGAGGAAATATTTAAATATGCTTTTATTTTGAGCGTTGGGTGGAAAAGGAGATGAAAAAGGCTATTTCAAGTGCTACCTATATCCAAGAAACATGAAAAGTGTTTTCTAATTAATTATATTGCTCTCATATTTAATTCTTTTTTTCTTTCTCTCCCCAGAAACTTTTCTTCAGTATATATCAAATGATAGTGGAGCCAGAAATGAGCAAAATACCATGCTGCACATCATTATTTTCCTACTGAATCTAGCAGGATTTGCAAGTTACTACCCAAACTAGTAACAAAGAATTACACCCTGTAAGAGTTTAAATACTTTATTGGAAAGGGGACTTTTGTTGAAGGCGTGTTTGTATTTTCAGAGAGCTAGGCAGTTTCTGAACACAAAAATCACACAGTTTCTTCAATTTAGAGATCTGACGATAAAAAAGTTACAGAAAAGCTCAACATATTAACACATTGTGGTGATGATAAAGTACTGCAGTTTGGTTTTGTTATAGACATTTTATAATTGGGGATGCTATTTCTGGGTTTTCTAATTTTCTATGGAAAATATATTTTTCAGAATTTCTGTAAGCACCTTTTATGAACGGCGTATCAGAGAAAAATTATTACCTGAACTCATATTTGCAAGATATAGACTGCTCTCTAGCAACGAAGAATAGGGTAGTTCATTTTGCAGCAAAACTCCTGCAGCCATTGCAGTACCTGTTGAAAGAGTAGTATGTTTGCTGAAAATCTACAACAGAAGCTCAAAAATGCAAAATAAAGCTGAGTACCTGGGACCTGGTTATAGAGTGTCCAAGGCTTAAGATTTGGGCAGTCAGACATGGACTGTACTTTCTTTTGGTGTGCAGTCATCATTCAACAGTTTCAGTGTCTGTCCTAGCAATTAAAAGTTTAGTCAATTGTGTGTTTCAAGCTCTAGAGTTTGGCTGATTAGGTACTTTATAACTGCATGTTTTAGAAGAACAGGAATTACTCAACTAAAGCATTTAATGTAATGCCACCTTGATTTTCTCAAATCCTTAAAAGTAAACATACAACCAGAGATCTTGAACTGAAATCTTGGAAGGGGCAGTTTCAGCAAAGCTAATAATATCATAATGGCAGCATGATTTCTAGACCACACCATTTATAATTTTAGTTGATACTTGCCAAACAGACTGTCCACAAACTATATATATATACATATATATATATACACACACACACACATACCTTCTCTGCTCTCTTCCCTCCGTTCCTTATTTTTAGTCTGTTGGCAAGTTTGAAGTCACATATATGACAATTCTCCTCTAACAAGAAAACTGAACACAAGAGTCTAAGGAGAAAACATTTTTTTCTCATGCTTTAATATAATTTCTAATACAAGGTAAGTCCTGCTCTGAAGACCTTCTATCTGACAAAAAGAAAGCTAAAGATTTTTGTGCAGCTTGTCACATCCACTTCCTCTGGAATAAAAGCACTTTTGTAAAGTTACAGGTTGAGTAGTAAAGTGCCACGCAGCAAGTAGGACAACTGGGAGATCAGGGATCCACAACGAAGCCAGTTCTGCAACTAACTGGTAGGCAGACTTCCAAAGGAAGAGCATAAAGGAGGCATACCTTACTGCTTCACACAAGCAGGCTGCAAGATGGACTAAGCAAGCTAGCAATGGAGTTAGCAAATTAGCAACTGGCTTAGGTGCCTTGTAACAAGGAAGATTCCTTTTTATTATTTCAGGATCTGGAAATCAGTGACTTCCAGTCACTGGGATGAATTTTTGCTCCAGAACGAAATGAGAGAAAGGAGCAACGTCTAATGTTTTAGCAGTCAGAAAATAATTATATAGCCAAAAAGTGAAAGACAAGAAGATACGGGTCTCACTCTACCTTAGCAACTAAGGTGGTTACTTGATAGATGCAATTACTATCTTTTACTTCAGAACATGTTTTCAAACAGAGAGAAGAGCTTGTGTTCCAGACTGGAACAATTCCAGTTGGGGCAGTTCAGCTGCCGGCACAAACAGTAATTCCATTGTAAAGCTCCCCACTGCATTTCTGTGGAACTATCTACTAATAGTGAGGTCCCACCTCTCCAGACTCATGTGGGTTTGGTAAACAAGAATACAACAGCAGACCACACATTTCAAAAGATTACTTCTATGTATTAACATGAAAAAGTCTTGGACAAGCTTTCAATTTTAAAATATCAGTATATAAGAAAAGCTATCTTAAACCTCAAATATATTCACACAATATAGGCAAATGCTGATGTTTATGACTGTCACATAAAATTTTGAGGTTATTTTTACTATTTTCTTGTCTTCTAAAGTGAATTTGTTCTCTCCCTGTTGCAGTCACATGTAAGTAACTACCCAGTAGCCAAATTTTTAATGGAACATAGTCAACTACAGACGCAGGTAGGGGCGATGTAAGCTCAGTACCTAAGCACTCAGGTGACACCTCTAAAATTTACTCCATGGGCTGATTTAACAGGTACTTATCTTCCTGAGAAGTTTCGCTTTTGTGAGCAGTCCCACAGAAGTCAAAAGGGTATTTGTCTAAATATAAGATCATATGGGATAAAATTTCATTGCCAAAATGCAAAGTTCTGTAAACTGTACTAGTTAAGACATTTTAGATAGATAACTGAAGGTAATTGAGATAACTAAGACTAAGCAAAAATATGATAGTGTAAGGAGAACTGTTTATATTTAAGGAAGTGGTTAAGAGCTATTAAATTAGAACTTGGTCTCTAAATTCAGGCTTTACATCTGATGTTTTAAGATTGGCAGATCATGAGAGTTTTTAACAGAAAAATCTTCTAAATTTGCTGAGACATAGTCACTTCTACAGGATGCACTGGTAAATGAAATTGTGTTTTAAATTAAAACAGACTATCTGATTTTAACATTGCCAGGAATAACAAAGCATTTATTTCTAAAGTTTTGTAAAAGTTGTAGGTAACTGGGGTTTGTAAAACTTTATTATTATGAATAATGAAACAAAATGCAAAGGTTGTTTTTCTAAGTATATAAGATATATATATCAGTAAAAAAGCTTGCTGATAGTAGATATTTCACAAATACTTAAGCTACAATTCACAAGTCTTGAAGGCATTTTTTGCATTGAGCACACATATTTCAGTAGGCACACACCTCAATTCCCTAGGCTTATTTGCAATGTTTACTACCTATAAACAAACACCAAAAAATTGGAAAATGCAAATAAACACATAGATACAGGACAAAGAGAAGACAAGGTAATAATTTAAACATATTTTCGTATAATTTAGTTATATGTAATTTACACAGCAGAACAACACTACAGCTGTTGTAAAACTCCAGTGATTTCACTGGAACCACAACCCGAACTGATTTGTTATTTCTATATGTGTTTTTCCCCCTTTGGGAAAAAAATATCCCCCATCTGTTTTAGTAGAAGGTGAATGTCATTTAATCATTAAGTTTGATATTTACAAAGGACTGTAACTGCCTTCACATACAAAAGAGATAGAAGAATATAATTCATTAGAAGATTATGTAGGTGTTGGTCTGGTGATTCAGTATTTGCTATTCATAGATTTTTTTGACATAAATAGCAAGAAACTGCAAGCTATACTGATGGACAGGTCTACCAATTGACTTGATTCATGTTATTTAAGTCACGTCAGCTTTCTGTGGTAGTGTTAACCCAAAAGTTAACAGAAGTTATTTTAAACTACCTTGAACAGGCTGGCAGCCAGTACTTACTATTGAGAATTATAAAGGAGATGGTGTAAAATTAATATATTAACTGTTCTACAAACAAAACTGGTGACTCAGATACTCTTGATCATGAATATCATGTTTACTAAGAGACTATCAGACTTGTAAGACTGACTACATACAGAAGAATGAAATACTGTCAGTAATGCATTTTTAACAGCATTCAGAAGTGGAAAAGTTTAAAAATGAACTCTGCAAGTTAGAGAATTTTTTTTTAAATCTCATATAGTCAAAACCATAGTAAATTACATGAGTTTTAATAGAGTTTCAATAATTTCAATTTAACACCTTACCTGTTACCCTGCAAAGAGAATGAGTCATTGTTGATCCCTTCATTGCTGCAGTATCAACCACAAGAAATATGTTGTAGGGAATTCACATTTTGCAGAAGAGAAGCTGAATGATGTTGCCACAGTATTTCCTGCGGTTAATTGGATTCACGATGGTAATCTGGGAGGAGCCAGTAACTCTTTTCTTAACTTAAGACTGTATGAGGAGTGCCTTAGGGACTATAGAGATAATCATCCCATAAACTCCTTTCTGTGTCTGCCTAGATTTTAAAGGGATTGAGGCAAACAGGCCACACCAACCTGATGTTTTAATAACTGAATCTTCCACCTCTTGTTTTCTGTTCACCTCATTTTTGTATTATTAACGACAAGTAAATATATATATATGTGTGTGTGTCTACATGCATCAGACAACTAAGCACGTAGCTACAGAGATAATTTTGTGAAGTTACATTAATCACAGTTAAACAGATACATTCATTTTGAAATGCCATGAAAAGAAAATCAGAGATAAATGTTTCATTGTTATATGTGGTTACACCCTGAACAAAACATTTTTTCTCACCCAATAAAGCACAGAATATCATTGAAGCTGTTTTTTTGCTGTATACTGCTAATAAAAATCAGAATGAAGAAGAATCCAACTACTTTTCTGTAGAAAAATTAATTTACTGAGAACAGAGACAAATTAACAAAGCAGTCCTTAAAATTACACATCTAGTTTCTTACTAATCCTGCAGGGACAAAAAAAAAAAAAATCACATGCGTGAACTAAACGCATCCAGTCATCTTAGTAAACAGGAAACATTTATATATACATGTATGGACTTTCGTGCAAAAAAAAAAATCCTTAAATAAAAATGGGGCTTCAAAAGATTTGTACACAATTTTGGAAACCACACTAAGGTACCTTAGGTACTTAAAAACTTGAAGAGGTTGTGGAGCCTAAAATTCTATGTTGTACATCTTTCTTTAATATGTTGGTAGAAGTTTCAGTTCCAAAGGTGCTGAGCGTCTGCAGCTTCCCCAGCCTTCAGATGGAACTGGAGGGCTCAAAAGCTCCGAAACACTGGTCCTTGCAGGTCCCTGTGTGACAAGGACTGGTGAACAGCCCCCCCCCCTGCTCAATGCCAGGCTGTAAGCACACAGAATGACACATTCACTTAGGTATTTGTGAGAGTGGACCCCAAGCAGTAACCAAAACACATCACTGCTTTAGAGGCCCAGCAGAATATGGTGTTGAGTTCCTGGGGATGAAAGACCTTCAGTAGGAACCTGTATTTAGCATCATGGAAAATTCAGGGCAGAAAGAACTGGAGGTCAGGTAGTCCAACATCCTGCTTAAGGCAGGGCTGACTCCCAAGTTGGATCAAGCACAGTCCCTCTCTGAAGACCCCTGCACAAGTAACACTCCCTGATAGCAGCATTGCTTCTTGGTTTCATCACGCATTGTTTGTAGTCATCATAGAAGTGGCTCTAGAAATTACAGTCTCAGAATTATGAGTAAAGGGACACATATATTTTTCAAGTGTCAGCACACAAAAATATGTTAAACAAATGGAGCATCTGGTAAAACATTTTGTAGGAGGAAATGGACGAAGTTAGCATTTTTTTAGTTGACTAAAGAACGAAGAGCATTTTCAGATAATTAAGAAATATTAATTATATTAAATTCTTAATATAAGCATACTCTTTTGGGGAAGTTCTAAATGTTCACATTTGAGAAGGTGCTGCTGACATACTTAGTGATTACTTAGTAATAACATTATTTACCTGTTTGATTCTGGAGGAAGGGTTAATTCTTGGATGGTTTGGATTCTTGGTGCAACAGCCTGCTGCTTTGCTGTATCAATTTGTAGGTGTTAGAGGTTTGCTGGGTTGCCCCTCATATCTGTTCCTACATTTGTACTCTTCAGTATTAATGCCAGTTTATTCAGCTGAAGAATTATTTTTTTCTGGTTATCTGCAAAGTTTAGCTAGTTCCAGCAAGTGCCAAACATGTTTGTTCAAACAGGCTATGTCATCATATTTTTGTCAAGACAAGGCTTTGTGCTAACTGAGGATGACTTTTTGGGGGAGTTAACCATTAGGTTGAAATAATGTGCCATTTCCAAGGAAAGAATACACAGAGTAGGTGGGATGCTAGTGACTAAACTAATAATCTCTCTAGGTTTCACATTTTCCTATTTAAACAAAATGCAGAATCCCAAATCCTCTGGAAAATTCTATTGAACAACGACTGCCATTTAAAGATACTAACAAGGTTTTTAGGCAAGAATGGGATCACTAGGCTTCTGGCAGCTTATTTCTCTTGCACTGCATGGACTGCCTCATGGCTATTTTACCAGCAGACTTAGCAAATCCACCTGTCCCATGACCTTAGGTACTTTATCAGATTAGGCAGGAACAAAACTGTCTAAATTGTCTCATAAAGAGCTGGATGCAATTAAAATGTTTGACCATTGCTTAGACTGCACTGTTTTCATTGGTACATAGACAGAATCAAAACATCAGATTATCCTAAAACTTAAACTTTACTAAAACCTAATTTACTTTAAAGTTAATTTTAACTTAGTACAAACTATGTGTTTAGATTCCTAGCTGGGTGTGGACATTTCCAGCTTCACCTTTTGCTTTTTGCTGTTCTCATAGTTTGGATAATAAAAATCAATTAATGTTGCTTTATTTTCAGCTTGTATTGAAAGACTCCACTGAATGCTTTAGTTTTGTGTAATTTTAAAACTGTATGAAATTTTATTAAAGACTTTTTATAAGTTTTGCTTTTAGATTTCTTGTTTTATATATTTCTGTCCCTTAAGCATAATGCAGTATCACATAGCAAATCAATCACAAAAGCAGTGTCAAAGCCAATCTTCAGTAGATCTTGACTACACCAGCAGTGTTACGGTTGTGAGATAAATATACATGTTTAGATGCTTAATGAGATCCCAGAGCAGCAGCCCACCTATGATCCCTGTCCTCCTTCATCAGCTGTACTTCCGACAGTCCCTCTTTTCCCGTTTGTTCCATTGTTAGTTAAAACTGCCAATAAAGGATAAAATGGAAATGTAGTGAAATGTTAGGTAGAGACGGCATAATAATATGAAGATTTCAATTCAAAAGACAGTTCTAAAGCTGAAGAATTGTATCAAGTATTACTGACAGGTCATTCAATGCACTTGCAATGCAATAGGTGACTACAAGCTTAGGAAAATAGTCTAGAACCTCTTTTGAGCCACAGGCTTTAAAATGAAAGAAAAATTGCAACTTAAAGATATATAGATATATCTAGATATAGATATAAAAAGGAAAGGAGAGGTGTCATAGAGCTATAGCAACCCCATCTAGCTCTCCTTTGTGAGATAGCTCATTTTGTAAATATATGGCACAGCGGTATCCATGTGGCTGCAAAGCCCTCATCCAGTAATGGCCTACTGTGGGTTGGTAGCTGTCTTTGAAGTAGGTGGCAAATGTCAGGTTGTTGGAAAACACAGAAATTAGGAAGAAATCCTTCTTTCATAAATTGTAGAACTTCTGAAGAGCTACCATGTATTAAGCCAATTTGCGATGACCTTTACAAAAGCACTGTTTAATGTACGTGTAATTTCTAAGAAACATTGGACCTGCTGTAGAACAGTTGTCGAGTTTATGCACAATACAACTTAACTGTTCAAAAATGGCAGACTAGGTAAAGGAAGAGAGGAAATGTTACAAAAATTAAGTAGCTCTAAGGCAGCCAATCCTTTTAGGCATTTCATCATGCGCTTTTTGCTAAGGAACAAAATGGTCAAGCTCTGTAACAGAGAACTGTTTGAGTGAAGAACGAAAGAGGTCAAAGGAATTAATATAAGTGGCCAGAGATCAAGAGTTGCAAGTGGCTGTATCTCCCTCATGTTCCTCTGATAGGATTAAGTCCAGGAAATACTCCAGAGGGGAAAGAAAAATGAGGAAATAGGTGTATTTTTACATATTTTTCTAATTTACAACATTAACAAGCTACCCAAAATCAGGAGCAAAATTGTTTACAAATTCCTGTGTGGGTTTTTTTTTTTAAATAACCACAGAATACAAGGTGGGAAGTAATTAATTTTTTGTTGAATATTTGCTTAAGCAATTCTGGAGTCTGAACCTTCTTTCACAAAGAAACAGAAAATCTGTGCCTAGGAAATTTGTCTGAAAAAGAGTGGGTAATCACTGTGTCACTGTAGATTGCTGAGGATCACAGGCCCGCAGGCATTGTGCCTCACATGGCCGGCTGCAGCTCGGAGGTGCATGGGGGTTCCCGCAGAGCTGCAGCACCCTACCTCAGACAGAGGGAAATTCAATGAACTGCTTCAAACTAGGGAGGGCAGTCTTTAACTGTACAAGGCAGTCACAGGAAAGGACTGATTTTGTTTTGAAATGTACTTGTTTTAAGGAGTTACAGGTATTAATTACCCTGTACAGGTGACTTGGCTGAGCACCTTGGGGCCAGCAGTCTGCAAAAGCCCTCCAGCTCTGGGCAGCCGTTAGCTGAGCAGCTTCTGTAGCATGGCAGAATAACACCCAACCAGGGACTCTTCTGAGTCTCCCGGTGAAGTAAATGAGCAACTTGCCTAGTTGAACGGAGCCTCTTTAAACAAGTATGTCTTTAATTCTGGATTATATACTAGCAGGAAGAAAAATTAAAGTAAGCCAGCAAACCATACTCTCCATTCAGAAAAGTGGGAATATATTGCCAAAAACTGTGAATATATTTGCCAGCTAGTACTAGAAGATACAATCAATTTTGTACCTTATGTAAGCACTTGCAATCCATTTTCTTCTAGTATTTGTAGCACATTCCTCCCAGCAACTAGTTTAATCCGTGTCAAATTTCACAATTTCTACTGATGATTCCTCTCATTTGTAATTTTACTACTACTACCAAAAAATACTGATAATGGTATCATTGGATTTACGATGAAGTAAAATATTTACTCAAAGATGTGGAAGAAACACTATTCAGATCGGTTTACACTGCCACCCAAGCAATCACATAATGAGAGAGGATTACATTGCTAATTATATCTCTTGAGGTGATACTCTTACAGTATCCAGCCCTGAAGGCTGTCTCCCTAACTTATTTTGTCTTTATGGTCTTACAGATGTGGCTCCATGTATGTTTTACATAAGCTACTGATGAAAACAGGAGATGGAAAAATGCTTTCAAGCAATACGTAATTGCAAATACTTATTTTGTACATGTTCTTTTGGGATTAATTACTCCACAGATGTGGTGCTCAGTTTTACTAATTGAGGTGCAGGTCTCCAGAAAACATGGCTCTTTCTAAGAAAAGCAAAGCAAGGGAGCTGTGTGGAAAGGGAAAACACTTAAGTCCAGATTACTAATATATCAGGTAATCTTTTATCTTTTTGTCAGTCTACTGAAGAGCATAGCTACAGTCTGTTGGCAAAAGCAGTAACAGTTGTATCTAAAAATCACTATCCTGACAAAAGTAGAATGTGCTTGGATTGAAAAATTTGCCATACACACGTCGGCCTTTTCAATTGCAAAGGTGACTGAGCTACGTTTTTCAAGGGTGATCAAGTAAGTGATGATTTGAGGTAGCATCGAACTGCTACAAAACATGAAAACACTGCTGCGAAGGGCTGAGTCTCCATCGCCAGCGTCACCTACAGAATCTGCACTCCCCTGCTCTCGTTCGTGGTCCTCTCATTCCCTGACAGACGTACACCTTGGCAAAGGTTAAATCCCACAGTATTATCGCAAAGGCTGGCAGGAAGGGCTGGATTACCTTAGAGTCCTACCTCCAGGAGTTACAGGTCGTTACCCGGAAGGCTGTTAGTGCTGTTCAAGTCACCCCGGAGGGAGCTGGGCAGCTCCCACCCCTCGGACGCCCGGACAGGTTGGGGGTCGGAGAGGGGGGTGTCTGTATGTGTTAAATTCTAAATGGAGGGCCTCTGCTCTGGATGTCACCGAGGCAGTGAACGCGGAACTGCCGGAGAAGTTAAAGGAACTGTGTTTTAAGTCTTTTTTGTCCGTGCTGTAGCGCACGCTATAGTCGCTTACCTCAGCCGGGGGACGGGCAGGGCGGGAAGAGACAGCCCCCCGGGGCCGCCGCTCAGCCCCGACCCGCGCGGGCGAGGCCTGTGGCCGAGGGAGCGCCTGAGCAGCCGGGTCTCCCCCGGGCACCGGGACGGGACCCCTCGGGGCGCCGGGGAGATGAAATGGCCGCTGCCCCTCGGAGGGGCCGCGCAGCCGCAAGCCGCCACCGCCGCCGGGCGTGCCGTGCTGCCATGGCGACGGGGGCGGGCCCCGGGGCAACGGCGGGAGCGGGCCGACCCTGCCCTGACGGGCCGGGGGAGAAGGGGGCGAGCGAGGCGCGGGGCGGTGCTCCCCGCGGGCGGGGCCGCCGCTGCGGGGAGGGCGCCGGACCCACCTGGCTCCCGCCGCGTCAGGCCGCCACTCCGCCGCCCGAGCATGGGGAAAGGCGGTGCCGGGCGCGCGCGCATGCGCCGCTGGGAGGGTGCGGGCTGAGGGGAGGGCGGTGGCTGGGCATGGGCTTCCCCCGCCGGCGAGGGCCCCACAGCCCCGCCCCGCCCCGCCTTGCGCTGCCCCGAGCAGCCGCGGCCTTAGGGCGGCTTCAGAGGCGCTGTGGGGGAGGCGGCGTGGCAGAAAGCCGGGTGGGGCAGCGGAGGCCTCTTCTCGCAGAGGAGGAAGGGCTGAGGCAGAACGCGCCGCCTCATGACAGAAAGCGTGACACCCACATATTTATTCGTTACTCGTTTTCTTCCAGGTCAAAGATGCGTAAGGGGTCGGTGTCCCCCTCTGCCCGCTGCCCGGCCCGGGCTGGGCGGGAGCTAGGCCTTGGGCCTCCTGTAGCTGCAGTACACCGAGAAGTGCACAAAACAATAGTGAATGAATTTACTGATACGGGTTAATGTTTTTAGCATCATCGTGAGTCATTGATTCTTCTTAGTCATCAAAGTTCGGGAATTTAATTGAAAATTCTCAAAAGACCACGTCTTTCAGGTAAATTGTGCTTACAGCTGGTGGGCAGTTGTCACATTAACACCCCGAAAGGCCCCTGCTTCAGCTAACTGCTCTGTTGGGTGTGTTACACCTTACTGCTTAAAGGTTTTAGTGGTGGTGGTGGAGAGATGCCAAACAGACATCGGTTAGGGTTTTGAGAGGCTTAGTTAAAGGTTGTTTTAGCATTTTTAACAGGCATAAAAGGTACTTGGGTCTTGGACAGAAGAGTAGAGTAGGTTTGTAATGGTTTATTTTAATATTAGGGTTGAATACACAGTTCCTGATTAAAGGAGTAATAAGAGCTGTAAACCTTTGTGGCGCATTGGTGTGCTAGGCTGAAACATCTGTCTGCAGGGTAATAAGGATGTTTTTGGAGTGAGTATCCTTGTAACACACTTGAGAAGTTAAGTTGTGGTTTTCAAGATACTTGCAGATTTTTGGCAGTATTGCGTGTCATTAGCCCAGTTAGTACGTTAGCTTCTACAATTAGTGTCTCTAGTACATCATACAAATTACATAAACACTAGCGGTGTTTATGTATTTTTAACTTAATTTTTTTAAAGGTAAAAACAGATTTGGGAACTTAGTGGAAATGCTGAAATTTCTGTTGCTCCTCTTCTTTCTATGAAGCTAAAGGAGCTGTCAGCATCGGAGACGCAGGGCTTGCTTCTTAAAACCTGTCAGTCCTATTAGTACTGAATTGTCTTAAACATGTCTTGGTTTTTGACAGCATTAGCATACCGCATTTCCTACAATAGCTGTGATTTCTAAACAAGCAAAAAAATGGATGTGTGACTCTTACCTCTGTCTCGCTCTAAAAGACTCAAATGTGATTTCCCTTCCCATGCCGACCTGTCAGAAACTGTTGCTAAAGTTTACAAGTTTCATTTTTTAAATTAACTACAGAACACACATTTAGTGTTCAATCCTGCTAAGTGTGATTTGTGCCTTTTCCATCAATTACAATTCTCATGTGTTTAGGGTTTTGCTGGCTCAGGGCTGGAATGCCGAGCACAGCTGTGAGCACACTATGTGATATCTGTTCCCAAAATTTGTGTTTATCATTACATAATTACATGAATAAACAAACTTCCTGCATGCTTCAGAAAGAATTTATGAAGTTCATAAAATTCATAGAAGAAAGCATAAAGTTTTCTTTGTTTTGTTTTTAAGATAGAACCACAGAGGCATACTGCACTTTTTGAAAATAAACACTGGCTTTGCTCCTTTGTCTGAAATAAGGAAAAAGATGAGGGTTTCACCACACCGTGTCCTTGATCTGGCTCATGGTGCAGCTGCACAAACACTTGTGCACTACAGTGGTGCAGAGGGGAACACACAGCGCAGGAGGGCAAGTCTGCCTCTGTCACTGCTCCTCTTGGCAGGCTGAACTGTGAAGGGCCCCCTCAGGACTGTGGCACAGAAAATCCATGTTGCAGGAATGCTCAGAGATGTCATATTTTGAAAGATAAGGTTTTTTGGTTCAGAGAATGAACCAGAACCAGCAGAAAACTCACTGAGATTGAGCATAAGATACAGGCTCCCAGATACAGCCAGGAAAAGGGATTTTTTGCTTAGTCAAGAGCAACTCAACAGACTATAAGGGGTGAAATGGGGAAAAGGAAACTTTTTTTCTTTTCCAGGAAGAAGTGTGAATTCAAGTTCAGTGATAATCTTAGGAACATAATGAGATTTTCTAATACTATAGGGCCAAGTTCAAACCTGACGCAAATGGAATAACTCCATTGAAGTTGAACCTGCCTACCCCAGATCTGAGTTTTGCTGTTTAGGTCTTACAAATCCTACCTGACTGGAACTTATTTTAGATCATCACATGCCACCTTGTGGCAAATTAACATGATGCATCTGTTCTTTGTCCAACTGTGTAAACCACTTTTTTCTTTATTAAGATTCTGCCCTCTTTTTGTGTTCCTTGGATTGCTGTGGGGGCAAGATAGGTTTCATCTCCAGAGTTCCTGCGCTTCATCTCGGTAGTTCCTGCGTAGCTTGGAAATCCCACCTATTCAACGTGATGGTATTTTGCCCTGTGTTGTTAGGCCAACATAAAGTGTCCTTTTCAGCAAGGTGTTCTGAGCACTTTCCGATTCAAATCTAGCAGCTTTGGGGATAATCCATAAAGTAAGGTATTGTAAAGAATGTGGAACATTTACCTTTAACCTTTTACCTTCATTTCTCCATCCAAATTCTTCATGGTCCTTACCTCTCTTGCACAAGCACTGGATTTAAACACTTTATTCCTCTTTTTGTTTCCTGACATCCCACTTGCACACTGGGGATAGCAGTGTTCTTTTCCAGTGTAAACACAGCCTTTACAAAGATAATTTAGGTTTTCACTACAAGCCTTTCATTAGCACTGTTTATGCAGGCACATCATGCATTGTACAATATCTGTCTTGTTTGCAATGAATATCAGCATGATGAGAAGGGAACAAAAGACTACGAGGGATAATCAGCAGATGTAACAAAGCAATGCCAATAGCAAGAGAAAATAGCTGGAGAGGCTGCTTCTGGGGTTAGAAAAGTCCTCAGTGGAATGCAGTAATGCTGCTGTTGTGAGTTTAGAGAATGGAAAGAGGAAGTTTGTATGCAGATTCACTGGAGCCAGTGGATCTTCTAGATACTGAGTATTTTGCTGGAAACCGTTCACCTTTTTAACTTCCCATCTTTTCCTGGAAAAGATGAGTGATGCCTACTGCCACAGGTTTTCCAAGGTGTTTTGCCTGGGCAGTGTGTTGGTGACACCTCCCACTCATCCCTCCTGTCCTCTGGCATACAACAGTGCGAGAATGGAAACCCCTCACTGCAAACTGGGTTTAGTTTCAGAGCAGGACAAGTGCAGCAGATACAATTCTGCTTCCTGTCATGACCATTTCATGTCCTTTCACTTGGTTTCATGTAGACTTGGTTCCTATTTCTTCTAAACAGACATGAGCGTTTCCCTGACATGTTACCAGTCTTCTCCCTATTCTGTAGCGGTTTCTTATTCTCACTAAATAGCATTGCAGTAGGTGAAGGTGTAACCTACTGCATTTATTTCAGTAGTCTGCTTTCATCATTCATCTGTGTGTAACCATTTTGCTTTTTAAAACAAGTGCTTACATATTTTTTCATTTTACAAAGCCTGTAATGGTTGAAGTTACGTGTAGCTCTATAGCTGCAATCAATATGAGCCACAATGGAGGAAAATAAATTTTCATAGGATAACATCGCAGCTGTAAATCTGCAGGGAGCTAATTTAAACCATACACCCTTATTGATCTGCCTTGAGCATTAGTGAGAAATATCTTAAGTGAGATGTAGTTCATTCTGGTTGTAATTCTAGTGGTAATTTTTTAATGGTTAAAGCTTATCAGTCTACAGCTATTTTTTTTTTTTTTCATCATAAGTCTTCAGTTGAAGGGGATTTTCAGTGACATCTGCATTAGGTTGGACTGGTGTTTCTGACCTAGAGTTAATAAATGCTAGATCCCATGTGATGCTCAGTGAAAATTCAGAATCATATCTGTACAAAATTTGATCAGTTTCTTAAACTCAACAGCTGCTAAGGCCCATTCTGTGCATTAAAGTGGCTAACTTGCTGCCAGAATGGGTACTATCTGTATCTCAGATTAGAAACAATTATTAACTAAATAATAGTTCTCTTTCCATCAAACAAGAGCATGTTGGCAGAATGAATGGCTGCTTCCTGAGGGAGAAGTTGAAAGAGAAGGGATTGAACCAGTGAGTTTGATTTTTGGGTTTGTTTGGGGTTTTTTTTTTTTCTGTTGGGAAAGAAAGAACAAGGACAAAGAAGTATGAATTACATTTTAACAAAACATCTGGAATGACGAAGGGGCAGACTCAGGCAGTGTGAATATTTTGGTTGCCAAGACAGAGCAACCTGCCACAAGATTGCTGTAGGAAGAAAGCAAAAAATGTAGATCAGGAAGACTGAGCTGCAGAAGTGAAGTCTTGTGGTTTCTTACCATTAAGGCACTGAAAAAAACCCAAAGAGACCTCAGGATGAGTTAGACTTTGACAAAGAGAATTGCAGGTATTCATAGGAATTTATTGGTATGCCTGCAAGCTGGGTGTCTGGAGGGAAGGGGGCAGCTCCTGGTATATTGCTAGAGAGCTGTATTGCAAGTTGTCTAAGAAGCAGGGTTGTTCCAGCTGCAGCTGCCTGGTAATTTGCATGATATGTTTAGTTAGGATTTTCATTAAGTCCCATCCAAGTCCCTGGATAAACCCATCCCTAGAAGAGGAAATTGAATGTTTGTGGAGGGGGTAGTGAGCCAGAGTCTTCATCCCTCTTACATTGTTCACTGCGCAGGAACAGGAGTAAAAAATGACACCGTCTCGCTCAGTGCCATCAGTACTGTCATCGGATCTTAAAGCTTGTCTTGTGTTCAGCTACACTGGTTTTCAGAAGGCCGTTCTACAAATAACAGTCATACCATAATCCTGCCTTTCTTGACATAATAGTGGGACACAATGGAGGGATTTTATGAGCTCTGTGCCACTTAAAAAAAAAAAACAAAACAACCCAACCTTTAGGTAAGGAGTCAATTTGCTTCAAGCTCATAGCATCTACAGGGTTCTGCAAGAGTTTTTATGGACCATTAGAGAACAAAGACTTGGAGAACACATTGTACGATAACCTCGTTAACAGATCATGCCTGAATGCAGGACATTCAGAAAGGCATATTTGAAATACATATTCACCATTTAAAGGGAAAGTCAGTTACTTCAGGGCATCTATCAGAAATCAGTATATATTGCAAAAGCAGACTATTCAGATTTTAAATCGAATTTGTTTTGGCTGTGGTCTTGTCTACCATCCATGAACATTTGTGCCAATAAAAACAGATTTGGAAGCTGTGTGTCTAGAGTTTAAATTGACAAGTATGCACATTCATGCTGGAATGACACGGACACTTGTTTCTTTAGGGATGTAAGCAACACAATGTGATGGGCCTGTTTTGTCACATCTAACCATTTTGCAAGTGGCTTTTCTAGTTCCATGGAGTTAAGTTATTTTGTTTTTAATAAAAAATGGGGTGCTTTAAAATTGTAATTGAACTCAAGGAAGCTGCATTTGATTCAGGGATATTATGGAAGCAATAAAAAGAGGTTTAAAAAAATCAGCATTTTCCTGGAGATTATTTGCTCAGCTCTGCTATTAATATTGTTTTGTTTGCCAGACTATGATCAAAAACATTTGGCAGGCAAGGCATAGTCAGGAAAGTGAGCCAGTAAAGTTGAGCTGTCATCTAAGTACATACAGAAAAACTGTTCTCTTGGCATGGAAAACAGACTGTTTACAGAAATAATAAACATGCCCTCTAAAATTATGTTCCTTCTCTCTAAAATCATGGAAGGTCACAAGACTTTGACCCTACAGAAGGAGCATAACACTTTATGAGATTTCTGTCAAAGCACATGATAAAAAATAAATACACTGTAATAAAGAATTGTCACTCTGATGTGTCAAATGTGCCTTCCTAACATATTCTGTCTCCTTTCTTTAAGATGTGGTATGCATACTGCCACGCAAAAGAAGCCCATCTGGAGGGGATATCAAATCAATCCATTTTCTTGACGCATCAGTTGATGTAATTAACTTTTGTTTCATCTCTCAAGTAAACCTTGTAAACAATAAAATGTGTCAAAGTAAAATAGAATTTATTGAAAAGTGTAATTTGCAAAAGTCCTTATGGTGATTCAGCTGCTGGATAGAGCCCCAGATACTGAGTATCCATGAGGTATAAGAGACTCATCTGGCCAAGACGACTTGTTTTTTCTGAGCCCTGACGATAGATGAGTGAAGCTATAAGCAAGGGAGGAGGTAGTGGCTGGCTACCTCAGCAGCTGCATACAGCTGGAAGAGGAGTGTGTTCACCACCGTTGCCAACATGCCCGGAGGGTGAGAGTCGCACCTTCTGTTAGCTCTTCTGGATTTCCCCATTTACTCTTTATTTGGGTTCCTCCTTCCTCCCCTGTAAAGCTGTTTGTTTAAATGCTGCTGTGTAAATGGCAGGCATGAGAGTGAGAAATGTCACTCATTCTGAGCCTAAGTAAAACAATGCAGCTTTCCAGTATCATTTGAACATCTTCAGTGGGGACCCTCAGCCAGCTGTTTCTGGTGCTCTTTGTTGCAAAGTGGTGACTGACAGCAAGGTTCTGGTTGTACTAGCCATAAACTAAAATAGTTGCAGGTTTTGCCTTACAAAACTTTGTCTGGGGAACTCTAGCATCAGGTAGTATTTACATAAGAGAACTGAGATGAGAGAACTACAAGACCTTTTCACTTGATAAATACTACTCTTCAGCTGCCTGCAAATAAAAGTCTGTTTCTAAGCCTGATTATACCATAGTATCTCTGACCTTATATTCTTCCCAGCTGCCTCTGCTAGTGTTCACTCACATGCTGCCTGCTACTTACACGGACACAGCAAAGGGGCTTTGAACTCACCAGCTCAGGTACAGTAGCTGCCGCTGTTCTTACCTGCGACAATGGGGAGTTCAGCATGGACTGCAAATCCAGGAGGGGAGTGGGGTAAGCATTAAGCCTAGGCCTGCCCTGAGCTCCATGCTGTCACAAGTATATTGGTGTCTAATTGACCTAGGTTATTAAAAAAACAATCAAGCTGCAGCTCCATTTTTGAGGGCGTTTCAGGCTTGTAGTCAATGCTGCTGGCCTACCTGTGGATTTTATGGACTGACATTACTCGGTGTCTTACAACCATTAGCCCTCCTCTGGCATCCCTGTAGTTCAGAGAAAGCAGAAGTGTTTCCCCACTGCCTGCCTTAGTTGCTGTGGTCTTCCTCTCATGTTCAGCGCAAAACCAGTCATATGATCCCTGTTTTGGAACTCCACCAGTACAGCTTATACATGTCCAGAACATAAAAGATATTTAAATTTATGAAGCTTGAGCTCTCAGCTTGCTGAGGGTGAGCGTGCAAGTATTTGGCTTTGGGTCTGTCTGCCCCCTGCCCCACAAAATGGTTTCATCCAGAAAAAAAAGAGGAAAAAAAAAATCTTCATTTGCTGGTAGTTTAGATTCTGTTTAGTTATAACGCACAACCCCAAAATGTAAGAGTTAAGTTTAATAGTTCATAAATTATACAACACATAGCACATACTGTTGTAATCTGTACTGCACATAATCTATATGAAGTATTAACACCGATGTCTAAACAAAATATAAAGTCACCATAGGCAATCTTAAACCTCAGCTGTACAGTTTTTCTGAACTATTTTGGCTATAGATATGATTTTTCACCCCTCTGCCCTCATATGGTATTAATTCAATTGTTTTATATGTTATACATGCGTAAGAACTAGAGGGGATTTCCTTAAACAACAAACTTTGAGGATAAAAAGGTTGGTGTTTATAAAAATGTCAAACTCAAAGGCTCTTCCATAACTTGTTAGAGGATTGCTATCATTTAAGGCTCAAAAGCCAGTCATTCAAGAAGTCCTCCAGAGAGAAAAGCTAATCCTGAGTTTCCACTCATGAGTTACTACTCTGATCCCTCAGCAGCGCATCAGCAGCAAGCATGCTGAAAGAAGACCAGAGAAATTTGGATGTAGCTGAAAAGATCCGAAAAGGATGATTCAGTTCTACAGCACGTAGCTCTTGATCACTGTCATGTTTGGTCTGTGCGTAGAAGCTCAGTATGAAGCAGCCTGAAGTATGGTGCAGTTGACATTCATGCAATGGTCTGTTGCTGCAAGGTGTTGAAAAGTGAACTTCTCTGTTGCTCTTCCATAGGCAGACTGGCAGGGTGGCAATTGAGTAATCATGCAAAGACATAGGGTTGTCATACATCTCTGCTGTTTATGTGCAGGTCTGAATCTGTGCTGGAAGGCAATGCTCAATCACAAGATGAGGTGGCAGAGTTTTCAAAGTCGTTGGGTACAATCCCAGCGGTGACTGGCATGCTTTCTGCATGGCTGAAACACCAGCTCTCAGCCCCAGAGTACACTGAGGTCTGTGGAGCCAAGCAGGAGTTTCATTGCGGAGAGGGGCTGTGCAGGTGCGTGCACGCTATTTTGCAAAGGCTGTCGATGATCTGCAAGAGCCAATGTCTTAACTGTTGGATGTGCAGATGTATTGGTGTTGCCAGTTACATACAGAAACTTCTTGGAAACAATGATTCTTATTATTTACTGTCATTGCTAAAATCACAGCTTTTGTGTGCTCATATTGCCATTCATTGAAATATGTTAAGTAGGACTTTCCCTTTTTGAACCAAAATCTCGTGATATTAGTGACTTAATAAAAAAAAAAACAAACAGCCTTTTGCTAGAACTTTATTTGGGATGTGAAGGGAATAAGCATGATCCGCAGCTGATTTTTCTGAGAAGGTAAGGGCCTAAATCCCTTATTAAAACTAGTGGAAAGATTTGCGGTAATAGTGTTGGACTGCTGAATCTGTCTTTAATGTTAAAGTGTTTGCACTTTTTTCCTGTTTACTTTGGTGTTCAGCACTATTGTACAAGTACAAGCACCAGGCACTTGGAAGGAGGCTTTAGGCTGATCTGGCTCTCAGTGAGAAGCGTACTAAATCTGTAAAAACAGCTGTAGAAAGGGAGACAGAATGGTCTGTCCCCGTCCACCACTGCCCTGCTGTGTGGCTTTGGGGCCCAAACATCACCTGCTGGCATTTCTCTTCTTGCCTTGCTGGCAACATGGTGCTGTTTTAAGTTTGCTCTTCCGAGAATCTCCCCTGTTACACAGTCTAATATTTAGTAATTAAAGGCTAAGCTATTACCTCTTTCTCTTTTCCTCTGTACTAATATTCTTTCCATTCTAAAGGCTAAGCTATTACCTCTTTCTCTTTTCCTCTGTACTAATATTCTTTCCATTCTACAGTCTCTGTTTCTGGACGTTTTAATTGCAATCTGAGTAATTGTTCTCAACTTGTGTTTTACATGAAAACAATAAACCGGTGCCCAAATGTCTCCCCCATTCTCTCCAGCTCCCCGATTCCGTGGTGGTTGGGGTGAGGATGCGGTGCGAGCAGGGACTCCCCTAGCCGCAATACATAAACCTCTAGCACATTGCACTCGAAGCCTCCTAAGAGTCGCGGAATTGTCCCCATCGGTAGCGAGGCGGGGGCCGCCGGTCCCCGGGCGCAGCTGGTCCCCGGTGCCGGCAGAGGGCACCCGCGCCCCGGGCTGCCGCGGAGCGTCCCCGCCGCCTCCCGCCGCCGCCGCCGGGGCGCCGCTGCTCCCTCCGTGCCTTCTCTTTTCTCTGTGCTAAGCAGCGTCTCGCAGGCTTTAAATTCTCCGTGTGGTGCCCTGAGCAGCTTTCAGAGAAAGCCAGAGAGGCTCGGCTGTGCAGAGGTGTGTGATGGTTGCTCTAAGGCAGGGGAGAGACTAAAGAAAAAGTGCGGGGAAGAGCTGTTGAGGAAGGCAAGAAGGGTACAGAGCCGCATTAAATCAATCCATCTGTAGTTCAGACAGATAACTATCAGTGGGTTCTCGGGATTTCGTATTAGAGTCCAAAAATTTGCAAGTGTCATAATATACATATGGAAAGCAAAATTGTTTAAACATCTTAAGCAGTCATGGCCGTATATGGGTTTGAAATTCTGTTCTGGACAGAATAGAAATTTGCCATATCAGATGTAAGAATTGCAATGCAGGCAATGGAAAAATTGGTTCTCATTTCTCCTGAAGTGAATAGCACATCTGCTTCTGGTGACTTCAGTGTGAGCAATGTTTTCCCAAATAGACAGAATTCAATTTATCTGCTGCAGCATCAGGGGCTTTAAGTCCTTCTGAGAATTGCAGTCCACTTGTGCAAGGAGAATAAAAGACCTAAAGCACGGTCTGGGTTTTGCCTGAGAAAGGCCTGTAGGGTCAGACTGAAAATCAGAAACCATTGCACTTTCTTTAACATTGGTCTTTCTTAAGGCTAATTATAGAAAGCCCCATAACTCTCATTAATCATCTCTTAGAAAGGAGAAGAAATCTGTTCCTGCAATGTTGTAGGTTCATTATAACTTTCAGGTTGGTAGTAAAGCCCGTATATGGGCCCAGGGTATACCCTGAGAGTACTTAATTTCTTCATACAGCTTTGTATGAATGATGAAGGAATTAATCTCTCAAAATCTCACACCTTCGAGGGGAATTTTCTGTATACAGATTGACCTCTATTAACATTGCTTCTTTTAAAGTATTTCATTGAAATATGACCTTCCTAATTTCCTATTTCATTCTCAATTAGACTCATCCACAAATGGTAGTAGGAAAAAACATGCTTATTCCAACCGAAGTGGGATACAGGAGTAAGAAGTTGACAACTGTAGAAAAATTTACCCATTCCCTCTTCCATCCCAACCTAAGAGAATCTGTGGGGCAGACTTTCCATAGAAGTAATGTAGTGGGTTTATTAGTGTCCGAAGACAGTCAGCAATGTGAGCCAGGGAGGGTCACTGCAGGGTGCAAGGTCTAAGCTGGAATGGGCAGAGCTGGGGGGATGAGCATGTAATCCCCACCTGCCTGAGTCCCCCTCTGAAGTTAACAGAGAGAAAATTAGGCTTGATTTTACTTGCAGTCCTGGGTTGGTTTCAGAGTAGGATGCACTAAGCAAAGCCCTGGTGTGAGGAGCATAGGCGTGCGGAATCATACAGAGTATGTGCAGGATCTTCATGCAGGTTGGCTTACAGCATTAAGGGGTGATTTTGGCCAGGACACTTGTACTCTGGGAAGTTAGGGAGCTCCCTCCAATAGGAAACAGCATGAAAAATTCTCCATGAACCCATGTACATACACCTGTGAACTGGTGTCACTGGCTTCCTGCCATCTCTCGTGAAAAGCAGGTTCCCTTAAACCCAGGTCCCACTCCCATTGAACCAGGGACACAACTGCCACCAGTGTCAACTGGTTCAGAGCCAAACCTTGTTTTCAGTTTGGTTAAACTTAGCACATCAGCATGAGGCACCTGGGTTTTGTCATGGGCCAGGGCTCCCCACTCAGATGAAGACAAGGAGAACGAGCCCCTGTCTGGTCGCCTGCGTCCCTCCTGCGTGTGGCCTGAGCACAGGTACCTCTGTTAAATATTTTAACCTTGTCTACTGATTTATGAGCAAGACTCCTACGACAAGTTACATTTTTAAGGATCCACTGAATCTCTGCCAAGCTATGGAGATTAAAACACTCTTAGGAATGTAAACAGCGGACGGAAATCCTAATCCACATGGCACAATTTTATTAAAAAAAAACCCTCTAGCCTGTGGTGGTAAATCATGCTGATTTACAGTGTTAAATCAAACTGATTTCTGAGTGTCTGATGTCTGGGAACCCATGTATCTTTAATTGCCTTCTGTTATTAATGCTCCTCCCAGCAGGTAACGCTTGCCTGATATGCCTCAGTCCATAGGATTTGATGTTTCCATGATGGCAGGTTTCAGCCGCACCAGATCGGTTGGCCTGTCAGGTGGAATATCTGCAGCAGTCTGCATTGCAAAGGGAAACTTCTAAAAATAGAAGCCATTTAGGAGGTTTCAGACACCTGGTTGTTCATTTTTAGAACATTTTTCTTAAGTATTTTTGATTGGTGTGATTTTCTTTTTGGTGAGCCCAGGCTGCATACCCTTCTCCTGTGCCAGGGCCATTAATTTCTTTAGGAACAAGAAGAGATTCTGTTCCTAATCCCTGTTGTAGGGACACTTTAGTGTTTTTGTACCCATATTTTAAAACAAAATACACATAAAAATCAAAAGCATGTTTAAGAAATGAACTAACAGAAAGGAACCCTTCATCACTTAATTGTTTTATATTGTTTGGCATTTAATGAAAGCTATTTTATGTAATTGGCTCTCTAACTTAAGGGGTTTTAACTAGCTGTAGTGATGCTTGTGACAGACTGGGAAGTTAGCTTTAATATGATTTTATTATGTATAAAATATCTTGTTATTTTTTAAATAAAATGTTTTAATTAACTGTTATTGTGTTAAGTGACTTAAACATCTCCCTGCTGATCTATAAACCAAAACCATCCAGATCTCATGTAGTACTCGAGAACTAGGAACCAAAACTGACTGGAGGCTAACCGTAAAACTGAAGAATGTAGGGATTTTATTCTGTTTTTTCACTTCACTTTTAAAAACTGAAGGGCCCAGCTCTGCACAGATGTAGTCATTAACTTAATTTTATGAACTATAAACAACCCTATTCCAGTCAGTCAACTGTGTACACAGTGAATAACCTAAGCACACATTGAAGTGTTTATAGCACAGGGGCTAATGGGATATCATTAAGGGCATCCTTAATTTTGCAACAGATGCAGGGGTTGCATGAATTTCAACTAATACAAGAGTGATAAGGACAATTCATTGTTTTCTGTTTGAAACTTGTTTAGCATCTAGAAATGGATAGTACCGTCATAGATGCTGTTTCAGATTGAATGTAATTATTTACTGAACTAATGCACCAATATTTAACTGACCCTTTTATATATCTCCTAACTGTCATTTGCAAAACACATTTGTTACCTGCAGTTTCACATGTGCAGCTCCGCATCCATAACTCCGGATGTAGCCATGCTGTGCAAGATCAGTTTTGATGCGAAACCTTGGAATGGCGGATTTATGCTGACTGCTGACTGGAGCCCAAGGCCTGTGCACACCATCACACCGCTTTTTGATAGCAGCTCTGGGTGGAGAAAGGTGGTTATATATGCTGTCAACAAGGGAAAGTATAATTGGACTCATCTGGGACAGTGTTTTTAGGGGCTGCAGCCACCGTGCTTTTGGCAGTGCTGGTGAAGGAGCCTCTGAACCTACGGATCCCCTTGTAGCTAGAAATCAGTTCACAGGGGAGAGGCTGTCACAAGAAATACTGTCCAGCCTGATATCTAATCATGTTTGTGGCTAGTTACTGGTTTGTATTTCCAGGCATTGCATCCCTTGTCTGTGAACTAGGGAAAAATTAAACCTAAGAAATAAATAAAATTTTAAAATCCTATATGTAAAAAAAGAGAGAGAGAGAGAGAGAGAGGCTTTCACAGTGTGTGTCTTAGTGTTTGTGCTCTTCTGGTGTTCTGCAAAATAAAAGGATGCCAGGGAAAAGGTGTTACAGTCGAATGGATGGGTACGTGGTTGCACATGACAGAGGAGTGTAACACTCGGGTGTGCGTTGTCCCCAGTGCTGGTGGTGGGGCGGGAGATTGCACATATGGGGAGCTTCAGATTTTGCGGGCTATTCTATTGGATATAAATTAAATGTATTCAGACAATAGTAGTTTTAGGGATGATTTCCTTATGCTTGTAAAGCTCTGGAAGGAATGGGGGACACCTAGTTTTTAAGACTTGTTGGAGTGTGTGTAGCAGGGAGGATGGGTGATGGCAGGGAAATAAAGGGGCTGGGGCGCAGTTCCCTGCAGCCCTGGCTCAAACCTAATTGCATCCTCTGAACGTGACTTTCAAAGATAATTAAATAGTCAAACGGTCTGATGAGGCCAGGTGTTTGCAGAAAATCATTTTGAGAGGGATACGTGTTTAAATGCTGATGAAGCTTTAGTCAGCCATTAAACATAATGTATTAACTCAGGACTGAGCTATTCCCTCAGCCCTAATGCTCCTTCCCAATTAGCCTGTGATGTCACGTTTTCCACTCTCTTCGTACCACTTTGTGGATTTCCTGAATATTAAGTGCCATGAGAAGTGAGCGAGTCAGAGATGCTGTGACTAATTCCCCTCCTCGGACACCCTGCAGCCGTGGGAAGGGGAGGGGCTGCGGGGATGATGTTCCCGCAATGGCATGAGGGTCACCCCCACTTTCCTGGGGACGGGGAGGCCGCCGGCGGGCAGAGCCCTGCGGCCCGCGTTCCCCCTGGCCGGGGCGGGCTCCGGGGACCGGGTCCTCCCGGCTGCGGCTGCCTGCGGCCGCACTGGGCTTCGCCTCGGCAGTAAGCACGGGGGGTGGGGATGGGGAGCATCTTATTAGAATTTCTTAAAAGGTGATGTTGGAAAAACAGAGAACTGTTTGGGTTTAAAATGCATCGAGAGCTTTGATACAAAACCCACCCATTAATTCACGTAAACATCGCTGCAGCGCGGGGTGCGCGGCTAGTGGGAGCAGCGCTGCGGGACGGCACCGCCGCCCCCTCCCTCCCCCCCCGCCGCCGCCGCCCGGCACGGCAGAGCGGGGTGCGGGCCGGGCAGCAGGCTGGGCTCGGCCGGCGGGGATCCTCCTGCTCCCGGGCAAGCCCAGACTTCGATTTGACAGCTCTTAGCTGTGCTGTGTCCTTGCAAAGAGCCCTGCGGAGGTTCCGACTCTTAAACGCGGGCGGTGCGCTGTTGAACTGCGGCAGCCTTCAGCGCTTTGATTTCTGATCGCACCAGCGAGGCTCGCAAGCGTGGGGTTCGTTTGCTGCCCTTTTTATGTAAAAATGTTTCGCCGGTTGGGATGTTTTCTGAGGGATCCAGGAGGCAAAGAGTTTTGATTTTATTATTTTTCGCGTTGCAGTTGTTCGAGTTAGGAGAATGTTGTGAGAACTTAACCGAGGGGCCAGGGATGTGCAAAATTCGGCAAAACTCTTCTTCCCGTCAAAACGGTGATTAATCAGTGAAGCAAAAGTACTGCTACCCCAGAGAAGAATTTTAAGTCACCGGGTGAACTTGTTTCCCTCTTCATAGCAATATTTGGACTAGTTGAGCTGTCATCCTTTTCTGAGTTGCCCGACCAAAAGAGAGACATCTATCAAGATATCTGAAGTGTAAAAATAAGCAAAAGAAGCCTCAAAAAATGCATTTCACTTGTGTATAAAAGGAAGATTAGAACAGCCTCTGAATAGGATAGATGTATTGATAGGTTCTGAAACTAGTTACATGCATTTGTATAAAATTACTTTAAAATAGGTATCTCTAGAAATAGTCTACGTCTCTAATAGTTACATAAAGTCTGCCCCTGGTGCAAGCAAAAAACCCCACTCGTTAAATGAGGAACATTTTTGCAGAGAAAGGTGATTCCCTTCTACCAGCTGGGAAAAAAAAAAAAAAAATCAAATTTGGGGCCTGCAGTTTGTTCATCCTGTTCCTCCCTAAAGCCCCACGTATTTTGCAGAACTTCCACTCTGAAATGATGCTATTTATAAAAGAGCTGTTGTGTGAGTTTCTCAGGATTGTGTCTACCGGACAGATTGATGCAAAATAAGAACGCAGATTTGGGTGCTCTGTAAAAGCCCAGGAAATCAGACAATTTCAGGCATTGTAAGAGTCACAATTTAAAAAATATTGACTGATGTACTTTCAGCTATAGGATTTGATTTGCAACGATTTTGAATTGTTGACTACGAATGCAGCCAGACAGTGAAGTTCATCCTTCCTTTTTTACAGTGCAGCGTCAAAATCTTACAATAGGAGCGTTTTCCGTAAACGTTAAATTTTTTTTATTAAGTTGGGGGCGGCAGGCCTGCTCAGGTTTCTGGTGTGTGATCCTCAGGCCGGCCGTGCCTGCCTGGTTGCGGCTGCTCACATAAGCAGCCTCGGGGCAGATGTTTCGCAAGTTACAGGAAACCTTAAGTTATCAAAGGTACTTCCGTATGCTGGGAAATGATACCAGGTCTGTACTGCACTGAACCTAGCCTTCTCAGAGATACGGATCGTGGGGATAAATATTTACAATTATTCATGCTTTCATGTGTTATTTTAAAGAAAATATAAAAAGTCAAGGTGTGTGCTTTGAGGCGGGGAGTTGGACATGTATTTTATGCGTAGTGTTTGTTTATGAGCGTGCTGGTCTCGGAGGTGAGTTTTTTTAAACAATGTAGATTGTTTAAACGATGTGGATTTGTCTGTTCGCTTGAATGTGTCCCAAATTCTTCTCACTTTACTCATAATAATTCTTCTTGTTATTTATTAAAATAGCTCCAAGGGCCTCTTTTGCCTCGGCCGTTACAAATCAGTACCTTGGCGTGAAAATACCTTGTGATCCAAATAGAGAAGATGGACCAAAGGTGGGCGGACAAAAAGCCACGTAAGGAAACTGGGAGGGTTTTTGTTCTGATTTTTGGGGCCCCGTTAACCTCGGTTAGGGCTCCCCGGAGCGGTGGGCAGGTGTGCATAGGGACACTGCTGCCCAAGAGATTTCGAGGAGGGAATGGGAGGCGCGGGGCAGGGATGGAAACGCCCGGCCCGGCCTCGGGGCCGCGCAGCATCTCGGTGAGCTCGGTCCCTACCGCTGCCCATTGCCCGTGTCCACAGAGACCGGGAGGGGACCTCTGGCACCCGGATACGGCCACTGCTTTGTCGTGTTTCACTAACTCGTTGGCGGTCCAAACACTAAGGGTGATGTCTGAATAAATGACAGCCCTTTGACAGAAGTCAGGACAGCAGGAGGACCGGGGAGAGCTAATGAGGCGTTTCACAGCTCCTAACTCTTTCACAGAGCAAGGGGCATAATTTTAAACTGAAGAAACGTGAAGAAAACAGAAAAATCCGTGCAGAATTGCTGCGCACAAGTGGCAGTAAACACACGGAACAGGTTATCTGGGAAGGCAGTGGAAGTACATAGCATAAATTAATTCAAGAAACACCTCGTTTTTGTCGGATGCAATGACTGACTAGTACGGTAAAATGACAGGACAGTAGGATTTAAATAACGCTAACAAGAGCAAGCAGTTCGGCCTCGTGTCCGCGACAGTTCCTTAAACGCCTCCACCTATCCTTTCCGTCACGATTTAATTAAAAATACCGGCCCGGGAGTCCCGATTCTCCGAGGGTCCCAGCAGCCAGGACCTGTGCATCTCCCTTCAGGTGCAAAGGCCACCCGCGAGGTTGCGCGCTGGCTTTGCGGGCAGCGCCGGCTGCGGGTCCCCCAACGCGTGTTGCCGGACGGGGACCGCGGCGCGGAGCCTGGCGAGAAGCGGCGGAGCCTGGACAACACGGGGGAGTCCGGGACCGGGGGAGCGGGGGGAGCCGGCCGGCCCCCCGGCCCCGACGGCGGCGGAGTGCTGCTTGCGCCGCGGCTGGGACACGTCCCCCGGTGGGCTGTGCTCGGGGGCAGCATCTGCGGGTGACCCCGGTGGCGGTCCCGTCCTGCCTCGCTACTCGCGGCTCGGCGGAGCGAGGCCGGGCAAGCTCCCGCCGGCGGCTCCGCACGCCCCCGCGCATCCCCCTCGGTCCCCTCGCCAGCCCCGCGAAAACGTGCCGGAATCCCTTTTTTTCGTCGAAAACCTTGAAGACAGAGGCTGAGCTCCCCTTCAACCGGGCATAAGCCCGACGCCCGTCCCTCTGCGTGGGCCAGCTCCGTCGCAGAGGCAGCGACTGGGCTGAGTCCGTGGGATATCTCCCGTGGAAATCATCAACGCGCCATCCCGCGTGTCCGGTGCCGCTCCCGCGGTGGGGAGGGGGCCAAGCGCAGCCAAAAACCATCCCACGGCCGTTGTCAACTCTCCCTGCCGCGGGCACGCCGCCGGCCGGGCTGCCGGAGCTTCGCCGAAATCATTCCCCCTCTAATCCGTTGGTGCCTACATTTTCTGCTGGGGATTATGAGCGTTGGGACTCTCGCATGTAAATCTTGCACGAAGTACGTCAGTAATGAGTGGAAATGGCTCATTAATTATCTGCTGTCCTGCCTGGCTAAAGGGGAATTAAACGAGTCCCGTTGTACCGAGCAAAATATTCGTGAAATGGCTGTAAAAGTCAAGGGAAACGGTCCTCTTCGTGCTGTGTTTTGTTTTGTTCCCTCAGCAGCTCCTTGCAGTTGTTTACAGCTATTTGGCCGAGGCCCGGAGGGAGCCCGGAGCTGAGGGCATCGGGCCGGGCCCCCTCGACCGGCAGCCCCGAGCCCAGACCGGCAGCGCGGCCCCCGCCTCCCCTCGGGCTGCGCCGGCTCCTCCGGGCCCTGGCTCCCCCCGGCCAGCGCACCGGGGCTGCCCCGAGGGCTCCCGAGCCGCGGAGCGGCGGCCCTTCCCCGCCAAGGGGGGACGTGTGGGTCCACGGCCGGCGCCGCGGGGCTGGTTTCCCCGAGGGGAGACGGCCCTGGGGGCGGGCGGCCCGGCCAGGTGGCGGGGCGGTCCCCGGGGGTGGCTCCGTGTGTCCCCCACTCCGCCCGGGCGCTCCGCGGGGCTGCGGCTCCACTGCCGAGCCCCGGGGATGGGGCCGGGGACGTGGACGGGGCCGGGGATGGGGCCGGGGATGGGGATGAGGATGGGGATGGGGATGGGGATGAGGATGGGGATGGGGATGGGGACGAGGCTGCGCCCCGAAGGGGCCAGCGCTTGTTTGGGTGTCTGCTCTCCCGCAGCGGGCAGAAAGGCTAATTTGCTTTACATGGCAGGGGATCAAATGCTCTGCCGTAACCTCTCGCTTCCAGGTACTCGCCCGCCCCGGCCCCTTCCTTCCTCCGCAGCCCCTCCCGCGCCCTCCCCCGCAGCGCTGACAGCCCCGCCGGGGCCGGCGGTATAATAGGCCGCTGCCCGCCGTCCCGGGGCGGAGAGAAGCTCCCCGGTGCCGCGCCCCGTGTGCATGCGGCGGTAACGGCTCCGGCCCGCCGCGCTGCTCAGGGCGGTCCCGGGCCACTCGCGCTGGGGGGGCCGCGCCGGGCCCGGCCCGCAGGGGCAGGGGCAGGGTAGGGGGCGGCGGGGCGATGGGCAGAGCCCCCGCGGGGCGCCCCGCTGCCCGGCTGCCAGCAGCGCCGGCCGGGGGGCTGCGCTAGGGCGGCCCGGCGGCCCCGGCGGCCGGGGCTTCCCCCGCGGGCGGCGGCGAGGATGCAGCACCCGCTGGAGCTGGGGGCCGCGCACTACTTCCCGGCCGAAGCCTTCCCCGACCACCGCTCGCACCGCTACCGCAGCTTCATGATCGAGGAGATCCTCACGGACCCCCCGGACGCCAAGGGGGCCGCGCCGGCCGGGGAGCTGCTCAAGTTCGGGGTGCAGGCGCTGCTCTCTGCCCGGCCCTACCACAACCACCTCGGTACGTCCCCGGGAGGGACGGGGGAGCCCCCGCGCCCGCCCCGAGCTCCGGGGACTCCCGCGGCTGGAGGGGAGTGGGCTGCGGGCTGCGGGTGCGGGGCGGCGAGGCGGGGAGGCATTTCCCGCTGGTGTACTCGAGCGCGTTGTAGAGCCGGTCCCCTTGAAGAAAACCTCGTGACTTTTGCCTAAAAAATAGCTGCCGGGCTTTGCCGGCTGTGAGCATCTCCTTGCTGTGCCGCGGGAGGCTCCCAGTCTGGAGCCTGGCGAATATTTTGGGCCTGAAATGAGGAAAGCGGCTTTACGGGTCCGACGCCGCTTGCACAGAACGGCCATTGAATTTCACGGGGAGACCGTTGTTGTTGATAGTTTTTTTCGTGTTTTTGGATGAGGTGTGAATTGCTGGAGCCTACGCGGTGGGGTGTATATCTGTATGGCTGCAAGAGGCGGCACGGTGCTCTGCGGACACGGATTTAGCTGGAAACCGAACATATATATATTATATATATTATTTTATATATATACACACTATATTCATATATGTATTTTTCTAAAGCGGGAGCAAGCGTGCTCTATCCAGTCTGATATAGTATCTAGGACAAATGCAGTGTATTAACGTGTATTAGTTTTTTGTTGTTTTTCTTTTTAAACGCCAGTATTTAGTGTATTTTAAACGCCAGTATTTAATGTGTGGTTGCGAAAGCTTTCATTTCCCAATCCATCTTAGTCAGCGGAGATGTCGCTCTTTATCCGTAGAAACGAATGGAATAGGAGGATATCAATTTCTTATTTTCCTTTTAAAAGAGAAAGAAGAAAGCGTCAAACCCCATAGCAAGGGAGAAACATATATTGGACTATCTGGAAATCAGTATTATTTTCAAGATGGGCAGAACTGTTTGAAACAGTGGACCAAATAAAAGGCTCTTTATAGCCCTGACGGCACAGCTCCTGCCGGGTTCAGCGGGAGCAGGATCAGGCCCGTAAGGAAGTGAGGCGTGTATTTGTTTCAACAACATATTTCAGCTTAGGCCGAGGAGGGGGAGTCCGCGGAGACTCCTTTAAAAGTCGGTTTCACTGCACCGGGCTTGCTCCCGTGTGTGCCGGCGGGGCGGGCAGGACCGGAGCGCCTGTCGGCCCGCACACCGGGAGCAGAGCATCGGGCGCCCTGAATTTTGCCGGGTTTGGGGCCAGCGCGGGGTTCGCGGGCCCAAGCCGGGGCGGCCGCGGGGCGCGGAGAAGCGGCGGCGGGGCCGGGCCGGGGAGAACCGAGCGGAGCCGGGGCGGGCAGCGGCCCCCGCCCGCCGGGGAGCAGGGTGGCTGCGCGGCCGCGGCTTGGGCCGAGGGCGGCCCGAGCGTGTCTGCAGCAGCATCCTCGGGGATGGCCTCGCTCCCTTTGGAAACTCTCCCTGGCCTATCCCCGGGCGAGTTTTCATAGGACAATCGTGGGACTGCGGTTCACGGAGCGGGATATAAATTGTTCCCCGGTGGAAAATGTCCTGAAAACTGCTCGGGAAGGAAACCCGGGACCGTGCCCGGACGCCCGCCGCCCGCCGGGGCCCAGCCGGCTGCAGCAGGCCCGGCTGCTGTTGGGTGGCACTGGAGGGGAACCCTTTTCGGTTGATTTAAACTATTTCCACTCGTAACCCCCCAAGTCATTCCGTAATTAGCAACTGCCGGTTGAAGGGTAAAATTTGACCCTGTACCGCGGATGCGGCGGAGCCGGGGGGACCCGGGCAGGGCGGGCCCCGACCCCCGTTGCGGGGGTGCCCGCACCCCGGGGGGCTCCGCTCCGCCTCGCTGCGTCGTTACCGAGAAAGGAGGAGAAGGGCCCGGGGTTCCTTGCAGGGTCTGATCCCCGGGGAAACCGAGGCACCCTGGAGCCCCGGGGGTCCCCGGGGGCCAGGCCTGGGCTGCCCGGCTCTGACGGCCCCTCTCTCCCGCAGCGGTGCTGAAGGCGGAGCCGGCCGCCGTGTTCAAGTTCCCGCTGGCTCCCTTGGGCTGCTCGGGGCTGGGCTCGGCGCTGCTGGCCGCCGGCTCGGGGCTGCAGGGCGGCTCCGCCTCGCCCCATCTCCCGCTGGAGCTGCACCTCCGCGGCAAGCTGGAGCCGGGCCCCCCGGAGCCGGGCAGCAAGGCCAAGAAAGGGCGCCGCAGCCGCACCGTCTTCACCGAGCTGCAGCTCATGGGGCTGGAGAAGCGCTTCGAGAAGCAGAAATACCTCTCCACGCCCGACAGGTAGGCGATGCCGGACCCTCCGGACCGGGGGCGGGACGGGACAGAATGGGATGGGGGCTCATTTTTCCTGCAAAAGAAGGAAAGCTGCCAGCCGAGACAAAAGCTGCTGGGGCTCACCGCCCCTCTCTTTCGCCCGCAGAATAGACCTGGCCGAATCGCTGGGGCTCAGCCAACTCCAGGTGAAAACCTGGTACCAGAACAGGCGCATGAAATGGAAGAAAATAGTAAGTGCCCGAGGCCGATGCTTCTGCGCGCCGCACCTCTCCGGGTCCACACCCCACCCGGGTACCGAGCACTGCCCCGTGGGCTCGTCCTTCTGCATGCCGGCCCTGGCCAAATAATAATAATAATAATAATAATAATAATAATAATAATGATGATGATGCCCCCGGTCTTTAAGGCCAGCATCTCCTCGGTCCCCACCGGACCCCCCGGTCCGACATCACGCGGCTTTGCAGCTGGGCCCCGCGGGTGTGGAGGGCCATCGGCGCAGGTCGGGAGGAGCCGCACCGGCAGCCGCGGCTGCTCCCCTGGCTACGGCCCGGGCGCAGTGTCGAGATCCGGGGGACGGGGTAGAGGGAGGTTCCTCCCGCCCCGGGCTGATGGCAGCACGATTTTACCGGGGTGCCCCCCCTCCTCTGCCCCCTCACCTACTCGCAGGTGCTGCAGGGGGGCGGTCTGGAGTCCCCCACCAAGCCCAAGGGCCGTCCCAAGAAGAACTCCATCCCCAGCAGCGAGCAGCTCTCGGAACAGGAGCGAGCCCGGGACGCCGAGAAGCCCCCCGAGAACCTAGGCTCGCCGGCCGAGGTCAGCCAGGAGGAGTGAGGGTGACCGCCCGGCCCCACCGCCGCCGGCCCCGGCCGCCCCCTCCGGGCGCAGCCCGCCAAGCCCGCTGCCGGCCTCGCACCTCTCCGCCCCGCCCGCGGTGGCCCCGGGGGGAAGAGGACGGGGGACAGCACGGTTAGTGGTTACGGTCGCTTTTGGTCTCCGGTGAATTGGGCGTTTTGGTCGGTCGCGTCCCCGTCTCCTCCCCCGCCCCGCCGCTCCTCTCCGCGCCCGCGGAGCGCTGCGCCACGGACGCCTGTTGTTGTGCGCGGCCCGGAGGGGCCGGGAGGACACTGGACCCCATGTTTCACATCTACTCGCTGTCTAAAACCCTGTGGTGCCCCTAGTTATTCGAAAACTGCATTTTATGATCAGTTTTATTAATGCGAAGATATTTACTTTATTTCAATAAAGTATTTTATGAACTATTGCTCTGAGTAATGTAATGCTTTTTAATTTTTTTTTTTTTTTTTCCCCGCGGTGGCAGGTTAGAGATTCAAATGCAAGTTCACAGGCAGATCTACCGAGACAGAACAAAGCACGGTGCTGTCCCGGCCGTTACCGGGGCGGATTCTTCGGTTGCTTTCCCTGACGGTCCGGCCTGCCCGGGGCAGGGACAGGCAAGACCTGCAGTCTCTGCTCGGGCAAATTGGGATGCTTTCACTTTTTAAAGATACGTTAAGTGCTGTCAGATAAGTTAATTAGACTCCGCACTGCGCATCCTAAATGATGCTTTTTTAAAGCGCGGTTGGGGCAGAGCGTAGCAGGAGCTCTGAGAGCACACGACGGTGAGCGGCCTGAGCAAGTAACTTCCGATCCGCCGCATCGGCGAGCCCGTAACTTCCATCGCCGGGGGCCGGCCGGTCCCGCACAGACAGACGGCCAGCCGCTGCACCAGGGCCCGGCGGGGGGGAAGGCCCGGCCCGGCCGCTCTGCTCCGCGCCCGCCCGCCGCCGGCCGGCTCGGGTCTGCGCCGCGCCCCGCTGCTCTGCCGGGACTCTGTGAACTGCTGCGACGTAGCACGAAACCGTGGCGCTTTCCTTTTCCCCCTTTTTTTTTTGTTTGTTTTCCCCGAGTCCCTGCTGTATTTTTTCCATCGAGATGTCAAATTATAGAGCACCTACCGAGACGTGCAATTACCGCCATCCTGCTAAAAACCAGAAGCGCCGCAGGAAGCGGCGAGAGGCAGCGAGCGAGGGAAGGGGAGCGGGGCCGGAGGCGGCGGCGGGCGCGTTGCTTGCACGGCGCTGCGCGGCTGGGAGGTGACCGGCGGGCGGGCGCTGCGCGGCGGGGCCGCCCTGGGCAGGGCCGGCGGCCCGGGCTGAGGCCCTGCTGCGGGGACATTAATTAGGCTGGCCTGCCACTTAAAGGTAATTAGCAGCCACGGCCTCGGGGGCTTGTCGGTGCCTCCCGCCCCGTCGGGGTCTCTCCCCGGCCCCGGGCGCTCTCCCGGCGGCCGCGGCAGCCCCCGGGGGTGCCCTAAAGGCCGGTTGCGACGGCAGCGCCGGGACGCCCCGTCTCCCGGGCGGCGGGGAGCGGGTCCATCTCTAACCCGACACAGTCCCGCACGTGAGGGAAGGGACCCGCACTGAAGCCGGCTTTCGGTAACGCCTCCATCCCCCGCTCACGGCACGAAGGCAGCGTCCCGGCGGGGAAGGAGCCGCGCTGACAGCATTTACGGGCTTTAATTAAAAATAGCCCCGAGCCTCCCTGCTCCGAGCCTGCCGCCGGTGAAGCCCTCGGCGGGCGCCGAGGTGAATCTGCGCTGAAGTCACCCCGTTTCTGACACGGTTTTTCCCAGTTTTCCTCGTTTGCTCGTTTCGCCACGCTCCAAGGGGTCCGGAGTCGCTGCAGCGAGGCGCCGGGGTGAGGAGGCGAGTGGAGGGCCGGTGTGTTCCCCGCTGCCCCGGCCCGCCTCGGGGGTTGCCCAGGGGTGGCTTCCTGTATCCCAGGTTAAATAAACTCCCGGGATGAGCGATGGAGTGTTTGTAAGCACAGGATACGGCCATTGCTGAGTAAACAGGAAGCAAGCTCATATTGTTACACTAAAATGACATATATATTTAAACAAACAACTGGTTTGAAATGTTTTATTTAACCTGGGGATAAGGATTAACATTGGGAAGGGGGAAGCGGCCGTGTCGCGAGTGGAGGGGCCGGCACAGCCCGGGCGGGCTGCGGGGTGCCTCGGCACGGGCAGGGCACGGTGGGTGTTTAACTTTGTCACTTCTTTATTTCGTCTTCTGGCTATTGTTTCTAGTTAGGTTACAGGCTAACGTCTTCAGTGCACGTGAAAACAGCAGCCGTTTTTAATTAAAAGGTAGAGTCACTGGCGCATTAACCTAAATCAACAGAATGACAAGCTGTGTCCATCACCAATGTTAAAGAGAGATTTGGAAATAGCTAAGCTTCAGTTATTACGATCGCGCTTACGAGATAATGTTAGTAGTTTCTTTTCACATTTGAGTAAGTGGCGGATGAGCGATTATTTTTCACAGACCGTAAAGGCATTAAATAAGGAAAGTTATTTGTCCCTTCTAGACAACGAAAGAGAAAAGCAGGAGGGGTTTAGGAGTGCTCGGGGAGCACGTTTTCTGCCCCGCCGACCGCTGAGCCGGGGCCGAGCAGCGAGGACCGGCCTTGCCCGGGGCACTGGGGGCCGGTCCCGCTGGGCCGGGCTGGTGCTCCCCGCGGCTCGCCCGCCTGAACGCGGAGCGCATCCTCGGGCCGCCCCCGCTCGCTCGCCGCACCTCGCACCGGATCGCCCCTGTTCCCGGGAGCGCCGGGGTGGCCGCAGGCGCCCAGGGCAGCGCGGGTTGCGCTCCCGCCGCGGGCCGGGCAGCGCAGGCTGCGCACCCGCGCAGAGGCGTCTCTCCGGGGCTTGTGCATTGGCCGCTTCGCGTTTCCTCGCGGGATCCAGAAGAATTTTTTTCTCTGCTGGCCCACGTCAGGAAAAGCTCCGACGGGCGCACGGCGGAGCCTTCTCTCTCTCGTTAGCAGATGCCCGAGAGCCACGTCCTGCGTGGGGCTGACCGCGGGGATCTCAGCAGACTGGAGTCTCCTTGGGCTCTCCAGCCCTGTTCCTACCATCTGCTACTCAGCGTTTCCCTCCAGCAGAACAAAACCAGGTGGGAGACGACCGTCCATCAGCGGAGCGGGGAGGCCGGGCTCCGAGCCGGCTCCGAGCAAGCGGAGCGGGCGCAGGGCACCGCGCTCCCGCCGGGGTACGCGGACAAGCTAGCCCGGGATGCGCTCCCGCTGTTTGTAAGCAAACGGCAAGGAGTATATTTGGATGTGTAAACACGTTATGAATGAAAACACTGTACCTTCAGCAGCGTACCGTGACCTCTCGATTAATGGGCTCCATGTTTGGAGCCGCTTGCCTAGAAACACTTTTTAGTAGTAACGACTTTAATGACAAACTTTCGCTTTGGAAGGAGCTGTTTACAGCACGGAGTGCATGTGTGCTGAGCTGAGGAGCCCTTCCTGCCTTGTCGCTGATGCTAATAAAACCCAAAGTCCTCTCAATCAGAGGGGAAATCTGTTACAATTCTGTCACCGACAATATACCTGACAAGTGATTCTTTTTTCCTTGTAAAATACTTTTTTTTTTTTTTAATGTAAGCTATTTTCTCTTTTAACGAGTTTCTCTATTTTTTTCTGTAAAGTTTAGTTTCCCCGTGTCACAGGGTAGGCTGCCTGCTGGGCTGGCTGGTGTGGCATTGCACCACAGTGACAGCAACTCAGAGCCAGGAGCGGAGGGGTGCCAGCAAGGTGCCGCCTTCTGTTTGAAAAGCAAAAGCAAGTGCCACCAGCTATTAGTGGCAGCCCTTCCAAATGCATTTTGATAATGTCTGAGTGCATTTACAAACAAGGCTTCAGGGCTCACCTCAGTCAGCATCAGTAACCTTTGCTGGCCAGTGAGCCACCACGAGGAAATTACAACAGGCCTCACCAGTACACGGGTTTTGTGCCAATGGATAATTTTCATCAGTGCAGCATAACTGTACCATTTTCTAATTACCTTCTACAGATCTAATGAAACAGTATGGCAGTATGAAACAGTAGGCTGCGATGGATGATACCCACGTTCACAACACTTCAGCAGTAGAACTGTGTCAGCCCAGATGTACAGAGACACCCAACGGTTTGTTCAGTGCTGTGATTTCTTCTCAGAGCCCTGTTCTGCCTGCAGGGGTGACGTCTCTCTGCAGCACCCCAAAGCACGGCTGCCAGAAAAGGTGCACCCATTGCCCCAGGTGTCATTTGCCACTGCTGTATAATTCTGGGGCCAGTAAAGTATATACGTGGCTAATAGACCTGATGTTTATTCTGTTTTCTGTATATAAATAAGCTGTATTGGTATAACACATTTATTCTGGCAGAAATGCATCCACACTGGGGAACTCTACCATTTTAATTACACCAGTATAGGTAAAACAGTGTATGTTTTCTTTGTAAATAAAGTAGAAGGGCATAGATTGAAGGCTGGAAAAGCAGCACTGAATGTGGGTTCTTCCCATGTTTGAATGCTAATCAGGTCACAGTTAATCGGCAAACGTTATGACAGTTTTCTTAACAAAAATCCATTTAGGTGAGTTTCCAATTCAAACATCCTAAATTCCTTTTTTATGAAGCATCTCGGGGAAACCTGAGAAAGGTTCTACTTTTTCATCAATGTCAATTTAAAAATAGCTCCATGGAGCCAGAGAATTTTAAGATTAATGACATTGGGTTTATACCGAGGTAAAAGCACAGGAGTGCTTACTCCAGTAGGAGTGGATTGGACAACATGCTGGTGTTGTGAGGGGGCACCCTGCTGCCGGGGGGCAGCAACCTCACCCTGATTCCTTGCTCCACACCTGCAAGGCAACTGGAGATCTGCTGTGGCCTTCTGAAAGCAAAAATTGATCCCAGAGCAATGCCTTGTGGGCACTCCTCACCAAAAAACTGCAAATCATCATCTTGATGCTGCACTTTCCCCTCTGAAGGTTTGGGGTGGGGGGGTGCTGCGGGGAGGATGGAGGGGGATGTAGGAGGATGTGGAGTGGATGGGGGAGTATGGAGGTGGGTGGGGAGGCTGGAGATGGATGATGGGTGGGGACGGCAGAGGGGGATGCGGTGGGGAGAAGTTGGGGGTGGGTTGTGGCGGTTTTGAGGGGATGCAGGGAGGATGGAGGGGGATGTGGGAGGATGCAAGGTGTGTGCAGGGGGATGCAGAGTGGATGGGGGGAATATTAAGGGATGCGAGGAGGATGCAGGGGTGTGTGTGGGGGGTTGCAGGGATGATGGGTAGGGAGGCCAGAGGGGGAGGTGGGGAGGATGCAGGGAGTTGTGAGGGGACACGGGCAGGATGGAGGGTCATGGGGGAGGATGTAAGGGTGTGCACAGGGGGATGTGGAGAGTTGTGAGGGTGGGATGCAGGCAGGTTTGAGGGGATTCAGGGATGGTGGAGGGGAATGTGGGAGGACAGAGGAGCCGGGGGTGGGATGCAGGGTCTTGTGAGGGGATGTGGGCAGGCCAGAAGGGGATGTTGCAGGTGGCTGCAGCCTGCACTACTTGGTACTGCCTAGCACCATGTGTGCATGCTGAGCTGAAGGTGGGGTGGGTTAAGGCCTTCTTGGACTTGGGGAGAAAAAAGTTAATATCTCTCTGGGACTTTTTATCACCATTTTGGATAAAAATATAATGATGGGATCAATATGACCTACTGAGTTCAGTCAAATTCTCTAAAAATCATTAACCAGCATGTGAAGTACTGTTATTAGATGTTTGTCTTAACTCAAAATGTTGGATTGAGGTCATTACAAATTTGGTTGTTTCAGTTGACTGGTATGGTAGATAAAATCTAAATGCTGACTGCCTTATTGCATGAAATTTGGCTGAGTAAATGACGTTCAGGGCAAGTTCACATTAAACATGCTAGCACCGCTCTTGATACTATCATCTCTGCTTGGCTAAACTTTTCCATGAAATCTACAGGAAATTTGCCAGAATCAAGGCTCTGGGATATGAATGGAGTTACCTTTAATGAAATTGGTGATCACCATTGTGTCAGTAGGCAGCGGTTTTTGTAGCGTACTTTAAAAATACATGCTCTTAACCATTTAACCCTGTGTTGATGGAAAAAGTCACAGTCACAGTCTTACATGGGTGCATCAGTTTACAAACAGAGTCCATTAAAACATGATTATGTATAAAATGGGTTCTTCCTCTGCAAGACCCTTGAATCCATTGTTTATGTTGTACCTATATTAACAAACCACAAAATGAGGTCATAGAATTTCTAAAACATATTTTTTTTAGGATGGCAATGTGGAAACTTTCCAAAATTGAAATGGCATATAAGGTGAATGAATAAAAGAAGATCGATTTGTGTCTAAAGTTTGAGTATTAGCTGGAATAAGAAGATTTTTTCAACACAATTTTTACCCCCCAATAGTTAATTTAAAGAGTGTTAGGCACTGTACATTCACTCTCTGAATAGATATTGAAATTAGTGGATTATATTTAAATGGAGGGTACTATTCACGGAGGAAACCCTTGAGTTAGTATCAAAGAGGTTGCTTGCTGAGTTCAAATACAGATATGCTTAAAGTGTGATGTCCTTTTCAGTCACACTCAAAAGTTACTCAGGCATGACTTGCAGTGAAACATTATGCAAAAAAAACATTAAATTATGACAACTGTTTCCAGCCTGGTATTTCATAACTGCTAGTCTGAAAACTTGCTTGTGCAGGATCCCTAGACCTCAGTGACATTCCATAAGGATACAGAAAATAAAGGGTAAACAGAGCCCAGAAGAGAATAGACAGATGTGCAGTAGTTATTCACACACTGAAAACTGCGTGTCCTAGGAACTCTGACATCTTGACACAGTATTACAATAACTGGGAGAAGAGACCCCCAAACACTACTCTGGGCCATCTTACATGAATTACAGTGCAGCACCTCTCCAACTCCCAAACTTGCACTTTGTGTAGTACGAATATTGTGCCAAAGAAGTGTTCTGGGCGAAAATCTACATATAGCAGTAGATCTTGGCAAAATGCAAGTCTGAATTCAGCTGGCAAGGAAGGTACTCCCAAAATACAATTTTTTTTTCAGCACGGTAAGGTCTGTGAGTGAGAAACTGGCTGTTCAGTTTGAGCTAACAGACTTTTTCCTTCTCTGCTGCTTGACTGACTACAAGGTCTTAGAGGGATTCCATCCGATTAATGCTGCTAGGCATACATTCTGAGGTATTTACTCAAGATTAAATACAAGTATTTAAGAATTTAATGTAAACCCCGAACAATTTTGAATTATATTCTCTCTTATTTATATGATTTGCTGAAATATAGAAGCAAATAACATCTTTTCTAAATTAAAATATCTTTTAATAGACATTAAAAAAAAAATTTGCGTATCTTGTCCTCTTCTTTCTGTAAAAGTGAGAGTTGGGTTGCTGAATATTCGTGTTTCTTAAACAGAAATTCTCACAGGGACTGTTCAGTCAATGCAAAATGCTGGATTTTTGTGCCAGTTCTTGCAGATGCTCAGAGCCTCCTCTCATTCTAGCCCTCTGAGGCTTATTACTGCCATAGGTAAGATTTAAAGGGCACTGTAAGGTTTCTTGAATTTTGTGGTGTGCCGTGAAATTTCCACATTAATGACTGTGGAAATATTTCATATTTGGATTTTGTACTGTTAATTGTAGTAATCACAGAGTACTGCTTGTTTCTTGATCAGATGGCGTTTCTCACCAGATAAGTGTTAGCGTACGGGCCATGCATGTAATAACTGAACATACCATGGTAAGCTCAGTGGTTATTTGAAATTAAAATTCATTATTCACTAGTATTTGTACTAGTAAAGTACAAGTGCTCTAATATTTGCAGAAAGCAAATGTGAAGCAGCTGTAAATACGGCTGAATTTGCTTCTGATTTTTAAAGAATATTTGCAGATTTTTGGCTAAGCTATAATGTATGTGTGCATGGGCCAGAAGGCTTGTAAATGCCAGTGCTTTACACTTACCAGTGTGTAAATTGCAGCTAAGCCCACTGGATTTAACTTTTATATCCTTAGTTTAAAGGGAAAAATACAGCCTAGTTTGAAAAAAAACAAAAACAAAACCCTTCAAAAAATACATAGAACATCAGAAGCTTTAGATAAACACATAAATTAGTGGTCTGTAGCCTTCACAGGCTTGTGGGTAGAAAGTAAGTAGTGTATAGTTTAACTCTTTCATTTCTAGCAAGCACAAGCAATACGCAAAGTTTGAAGAAGAGTGTTGCCCAGGATCCACTGCCCAGGGATGAGTTCTGCAAGTAAAGATCTCTCCCTGTGGTTCCAAAGAACTCATTCTCTTGGTGGAAGCTAAGGAATTTGTAATGGTTTTCACAAAATATCATTTTAGCCAAATTTTGTATTTTCAGTGTGAAAACAGGCTCAGTGTCAGGAAAGAGTACTGGGTTTCAAAGGGATGTAATTTGTTAAGACTTGGAAAGCTCGGTAAGGAAAGCTAAGCAGGGACTGCTAGGTGATGTACTCCAGAGACAGTGCGGGGCATTGGTCAGCTGCCTTGATACAGGCAATTTCCAGTTAGTTTTGCTGCTCTCTTACCCCTAATGGAACAGGAAATATCTGGATGGCAAAACTTTCATTGGTTTCTATGAGGGTCTCGTGCCTATATTCCTAATGCTTGAAGTCCAGTGAAAGAGTTGCTGCCGTAATTCCTGCTCTGGATTTCCAGAATTGCCTTGTGCTTTCACCATGTTTACAGTGCAAATATAGCTCAAGGGATCCAGGAGGTATGGACCCACTGAGTATGCATTGTACAAGTAGTCTTGTGTGCTTCCACCGAGCTTTTGGGTGTCCAGAAATGCTGGATGTATGGCCAAAGAAGCTGTACATGAAGGGTAAGAGTGATGGTCTACTGCCAAAAGCTGTATCATTGGCAAATGTGTTTGTGGCATTCGTGCGGGCAGAAAGTCATTCCGACTGTCTCCTCCACAGACTTGCAAATTCCTCTTCTCAAAAAGGGTGGTATTTTCTGTTTTCCAGGCCTCTAAACATATAAAAGGCATTTGCTTATTTCCTTGCTTTGCATGATTATGCAAGCAGAGTTTTATATATACCTAGTTTTGAAATTACTGTGCTTTCCTTCTACCTGTTGATCTTTATTCTTCTAGCAGAACCCTTTTCACTATGATGTATGATATATTTTTTAGGTTTTGAAATGATGCTTAATTATTACTTTAGAAGAGGATGCTTTTCAGAATGAGAAGCAGATTGTCATGTTGTTTGCTGTGAGCCTCTTGTAGTCTATATAACCATGTAACCTATTGGGTCATGTTTAAGAGGGATACACATGGAAATGCTGCTCAGAAACATCTACAGAGGTACAAAAAAAGCCTCTGTATTGTCCTGAACTCTCATTACTAAAGAAGTCCTGGTGTGGTTTTAGGGTATATTTATACCATGTTAGTACTTAGGAGTTCCAGTCATAGACCAGCATCCATGTTTCTGGGTGTTGCAATGTCAGATGGGTATGGTCATCCTGTTGTGTTCTCTTTCTTGTGTTGCAATCCTTACTTTTTATGAAGGGATTTATAAAAGCAACTGACATCCTGACAGAACTTTTCCTAACCATATCGTGATGTTATCTGTCGGTTGGATATGGAAAAAAAAGTTAGGAAGAAAAGGTATTTCTTTGTAACTAAAGTTTTTGATTCTGTATGGTCCCTCACAGTGTCTTCTCTTAGATGAGACAAACTCCACAGGAGATGTTATCCCTACATGAATTTGGAATAGTTATGTTTCGGTTGGATAAGAAAATACTACCTTTATAACCAGAGAGCCCATAATTGGTGGTACCCAAAACTGGGTCAAAGCCTGTGGCACATATTTGTGTTTTCTGCCCTATTAAAATGAAAACCCCCACCTTGTTTTCTTAGGCTTGGATATATGCACTCTACAAGAATTCTCTTTTTTGACCTTACATTTACATATCTCACATTTTCCAGGTGCGTTTTCCCTGATGATGTTTTTATTAGTGTATTCGTGGTAAATGTGTCTTTGAGTGTCCACAAATTCTGTCTAATATACATTCTGTTACTGTATGCAATGCAGGTGAAAGCTTCAAGGCAAAGCATAATTTCCGTGGTTGAAGATTTTATAAATAGAGCTGCTGTACCTGGGAGATGCAACTTCTCTTCCCAGGAAAGAACTGTAGGTTTAATCCTGGATCCTTATATGCACTGGTTTTATAAAAAAAACAAGAGGGTTGGAAATAATCATTGGTCTACAATGGCATGAATACAGGTTTCAACCTGTTCATTCCTATTCAGAAGTATTTTTCCCTACACTGCTCAAATTCTTGATCTGGGTCTGGCACAATCTTATTCGTTATATTCAGATCCCTCTAGTTTCTGTTGCACTGCAACCCTTAAGAGTTGACATGTGTTGAAGAACCACTTTAACAATTAGAAGGTGAGTAATGAGATAACTCCAGGGAATTTACACTCTGGGTTACACTCTTTCTCCTTCATTTCAATCCTTAATGATATCAGTGTGTGTTGAAGCAACCAAGTTTTAGTGCCCCGACCCTTGCCAGATCTCTGTCAAGAACAATATTTATCCACAGAGAAGGGTGACAGTCAGAAAGCAGAATTTCCTAAGACCTTGAGGACTGTAGTACTGGTTCAGCTTTAACCATGCCCTACATTTGACAGCGGTCAGCAGTCTACCTAGAAAAAGGTATAAAAAGAGGTAAGAAAATAGGGGTACTCCTCTGTCTTGCAGTTGCACTTTACAGTCATTTGTTGCTCAAGGATTTCCCAAGGCACAAGTGGATATGTATATTAGCCTCTAGTAGGCATTTCTTACATTTATTTGTCATTTTCAGGCAAGTTGTCCTTGGTATATGCCAGGTTGTCTGGCAACAAGTTATGTTATCTGTGCAATACATGAAGAACTACTTCCCGTTATTTGCTTTTTTAACTTGCCACTTGATAATTTAATTTGATATACTTAGGCGGTATGTTTTCACAAAGATAACAGCCTCTTTTCTTTTTCCCCATGCACATCATGGTTTTATGGAGCTCTGTCATCTTTTCCCTCAGCCTTTCTCTGCCTTCCCTGCACCTCAGTCATACCCACTGGGCTGTACTGAGGTTCATCACACTCTTTGGTCTAAGGTGTGGTGGGTTTAATTTCTAACTGAAGAGCATCAGTGACTATGTAGGCATGTACAGTGCTTCTTAAAGCAAGAACTGCTAGCATGGACTGTTCTGGCTTGTGTTCCTCCATATATTTTATCAAGAGCTTTTTCAGAGTTCTGGCTGTAAATCCATGCCCATCTGTGGTATTTTAAATCACCTGTATCAGTGTTTTTGCAGTGAAACCCAGTCCTTGTGCTAGAATTATCCTTGCTCATGTAATCAGGTTGCCCTCTAATGGTTAGCTTTTATTCAGAGCGCTCTCAGGCTTGCTGATGACTGGAGGAAATTTTGCTTTGATTTGTGTGGAAGAAGCCTAAATGTTTTACTCTGCAAGGCTATGGTGTGTGTGCTGGCTGGGTGATGGATCTGCGCTTTACAGAGGAAAAGGTAGAAGCCTCTTCAGAGATTGTTGCTGCAACCCTGTTTGTTTATAAAGCTGTTTCTTATTTCTTTTAATTAACTGTACATTTTAAGAGCTGGAATTCATTGATGTCAAGTTTTGTTATTGAAAAGATTGTGTTGACTGTTTAAAAAATTGGACTGAAAGCAGTTAGAATAGGAACTTTTTCCTATGTGTCTAATGTTTTGTCCTGTCCCTGTAGGTTCCTGATGAATTCAGAGATGTTCTCTAAAGCCAAATGGTGCAAAAAACCCCCACCAAAACCAACCAAAAGGGAGAAAAGAAGGAGGAAAAGTTTCTTGCATAGGCAAATATGAAAAACTCTCCCTCTAAATGCTGGGAATTTTTTTTTTTTTTATTTTTAAACCTAGGTAATATGATGCATTTAAAAGACTTGTGAGGAAGATGGGAAATTTTAGTGAAGTAGAATATTTTTTGTGTTGATTGCTTAGTCTGGCACTGTTTTGAGTGGAAATGGACTTCAGGGATCTGGCAGTATCCTGTGCTCTCCACAAATATATTCTGACTACATTCAGGTAATATGTTCAGGTTGATTTTTCTCAGAAGATGTCACTTAGGATCAGAGTTTAAGGAAGAAGACTGGTAGAACCGAAGATGGGTTTCTCCTGTTGAGGGGTAAACTGCAGGTAATGCAGCTGAATGTTTGAAAATAACTAAAAAAAAAAAAAAAAAAATCCACCTCTGTAAAAGAAAATACAGAAGAAAACCCTGAAATAATAGTAGCAAAACCTTAACCAAATTTTTGAGCTTACAAAATTAAGATGATGTCACACATGTTTATGTAACCCAAGTACTTTTCTGTAATAAAAACAACCCTTGAAGATCTGTGACATTGAATTTTTTATCCCATAGTGTACTAGCATCCTTGAAGTTAATTTCAGTTTTGTCATGGGATTTAACGAGACTAAGATTTTACCTACCAGATCTTAACACAAAAATCTTAGCCCTTATCCAAAATAAATGTAGTTTCTTTTCAAAGTATGAAGACAAACAAAATTCTTTGGAACAAGAAGTGAAGCAATAATATATAGGGACAGTTTTACTTTTCCTTACTTGTATATTATGCATGCTTTTCCTATAAGTTTCCCTACACCCTCCATGTACACTTATGCACACACACAAAAAATGCAGCAGCAGTGGTAATGTAACAATGGCAAACGAGTACACTGAAAACTACTTTAACTCCTAAATTCTTTTTAAGAGTATTTATTAGAAGTTAAAATCAAGGTAGAAATAGTGGAGTTGCCCCAACAATCTGAGAAACAAACTAAAGATATTTTATTTAGCAGTATGTGGATATTTATTTGTACTTGATAGGAACATGTTTCTGCCTGTTTATGTGTGGTGTGAGACATTTTCAGAATTACAGCTATGGATCTCTGCATATTTATACATAACCTGAGATGTCTTATTCTGCTGGTAAAATTTTACTTGCCAGATATGAAGCTGCTTGGAGACTATTTCTGTAGCAGATGAGGCATCGAGCCTGTTAAAACAAGCATACCTCCTGTCCTTGGTAAGCCACATTACCTCAGCAGATACTTGGAAAAGGCCAAAACTAGTTTCCTTCATATTAGAAAAAGGAAAGACATCTGGTTTTCTACGACTCTTCACATGTCTCATTTTATTAATGCCTAATACAGGAGTGGCAAAAAATTGGAGTTTACTTGATTAATGCAGACGCTAAACCCAGAATAGTTCCAGTGTTGCACCTGAAGATTTGTCCTGGTTTCGGCTGGGATAGAGTTAATTTTCTTCCTAGCAGCAGGCATAGTGCTGTGTTTTGGATTTAGTAGGAGAAGAATGTTGATAACATGCTGATGTTTTTAGTTGTTGCTGAGTACTGCTTATGCTAGTCAAGGACTTTTCAGCTTCCCATGCTCTGCCAGGCGCACAAGAAACTGGGAGGGGGCACAGCCGGAATAGTTGATCCAAACTGACCAAAGGGCTATTCCATACCATGTGACGTCATGTTCAGTTTATAAACTGGGGGGGGTTGGCCAGGGAGCAGCGATCGCTGCTCAGGGACTGTCTGGGTATTGGTCAGCGGGTGGTGAGCAATTGCATTGTGCATCACTTGCATTGTATATTATTATTATTATCATTATTATACTGTTACTATTAGCATTACTATTTTACTTTATTTCAATTATTAAACTGTTCTTATCTCAACCCAGGAGTGTTTCTCACTCTTACTCCTCTGATTCTCTCCCCCATCCCGTCGGGGTAGGGGGAGTGAACGAGCGGCTGCGTGGTGCTTAGTTGCTGGCTGGGGCTAAACCACGACAAGATTTCAATCTGGGGTCACCTCTGGGTGGAAGTACAGCCACTTTTTAAGCATGTGCAATAGAATTATACAGTGGCTTATGGCATAGGCTGAAGCGGGCACCACGTATACTAAAATTACAGTGAGAAATTTTGATAGCACAAACTGACCTGGAGGCTGAAATGTGTGACAGGGCCTAGTAATGCCACCATAGAAGGTGGCAGAAGCGTGGGCTTGTTCTGCAGTCCATTTGCAATCTATACATGAAGGCCTTACCTGCAGAGAGTTTGCACCCATGTGTCTTGGAGTACAGACTGATATTGAACCTTGCAGAGGTTTCCCACAGGGTGAGCTGGGTTTGGGACGTTGGCCAATAAGGCTGAGGCTGCTAAACAGTGAAGCAATGGCAGAAGCTGTATTTAGGAGCCATGCTGTTGCACTGCGATTGTATTTGCGTCCTGTAATGAAATCTTTCACAGCAATACAGTGTACTTCAGATACTGTGCATGCCTGTAAGCAGGCACGCAGGCCACAGCGTTTAATGGAAATTTTGATGATCTCAAGTACCAAAAGCCTTCACTCGTTTGCAAGTGTCTGGCCTTGTACAGAGAAATAATACTGTTGCCTCAAGCTGGTAAGCTCTACCATGGATGTGAATGTTGTTTGGAGGTTAAAGGAAGCAGAAGGAAGAGTGAAGATAGCAGTGCGGTGCCTATTTTTATTTAACGGTCTGCATAAATTTCTAATCTGCTGTAAACCCCATGTTCAGATTGAAATTTTGCAGTGCAGGGACACCCCAAAGTGGTGCTGGATATTAACTTATTAAAAAAGAAGGAAGGGGGGAAAAAAGAGGAAGAGAAGAAAATGGCTCCCTGAGAGTTTAAAGTGGGATTCTGGTTTGTGTTGGATCCTTGTCCTGTAAGCTTAGAGCACTCCGATCCACCTGAAGGATCAAAAGTGTCCTCAAGCCCTTAAATAGATGACTCGGAAATACTTGAAATGTGTTTCATTTTATGGCAAGTTTAATGTTTCTAATCTCAGTGCAATTTACAATTACAATAAATATCGCAAAAAATTAATGTGGCCACTTCAAATACAAAGAAATGGCAAAGTGTAATCTGAGAAAATTTTATCAACATGCAATTTCCTTAACAAAAACATCAATGTATCATTTCAGCATGCTGAGAAATATTTATCTTTTGGGACAGCAAAATCATTTGCAGAACATTTTAACTGCTAAATAAATATTTTACTGGCAACTTCTGAGGCATCATAAATGCAGTCAATATAAACAAAGCAATGTGGAAACCAGCTCCAGCCTCAGTTCAAATGACAGTTGGCTAGTTCATGGCAACACAGGACTCTGGGATGCATTTGGCTGAGCCTCAGCATTTGGAAAGATCTGATTTCTTCCTGCTATTATAAGCAAGTTTGCTTAGTTTATTTGGAAGTTCTGGCAGTGGAAGCCTCAGCGAGCTTTTAGTACTCATGATGCAACTAGTTAGTGTTCAACTGAAACCTATCTTTTAATAGTTAAATACTGTTTTTTAATTGAATCCAGTGCTTATGAAAAATACGGGATTTGCAGCTTTGGAGGCAGAGGTTGTCTGCTTGGCTAGGGAACAAGAACATCAAGGCCATGGTGGCTTGGACTTCCTCATGGGCCCTAGCCAACGTGCTTCACCTCTGACCTTGTCGTTCTGATGTCCATGTTTTCCATACTCTCTTCTCTGAATGCCTAACTGAAATGGCACTTGTAAGGGTGGCTTCGCGATGTTGCATCTGTCCTCTGGAAATAGAGCAGAGACTTGTTCCACAGTGCAGTTGAAGAATTAGTTATTCCTTGCTGGGACTATTGCTGCTGTCCTTATTCCCAGGGATAACATAAAATCTGAGACTGAGCTTTCTTTTTTGTATTGTTATTGCTTATCACTTGCCATCTTTAAAGTAGTATTTTTTACCTAAGCTGGTTGATAATTGTCTGTTTTCCAGTACAGCTGCCCATTTTGATTTGTGTGCCATTATTTGTGTCTAATATGGAATGGTATCATACTTCACTGAATATTTATTGCAAATAAATAGTTATGTTTCAAATATATGTTTCAAATATTTCAAGGGCTATAAACCTGTAAATGTTTATATATATTACATATAAATGAAATATCATAAGGGATTTCTGTTGATAGTCATTAGCTTCAGTGCTTTATTGGTTTCTTGTCTGTTTCGATTGAGTTTTCCACGTGCTCATTCAAATGTCTCTGTTAAGCAAGTAAATTTTCAGGTGGTAATAATTGGATGTCTGTTCTTCTTCTGAGCTTAGGAAGAAGTTACTTGCTAAGACTGTTGTCTTTGTTAATTTAGCTTCTCAAATTTGTTTTATCTGTTTGCAAAAGATTTGCAGCTCCCAGAGGTTAATTTAAAAATTGTTTTGTTTTTAAATAACTTAATAAGGTGTTTTAGAAAAGGTCAATAAATAAAATTAATTAGGAAGTTTGATGTATCCTCAACCCATCTAGACACAAAAAATTTATTACTGTGATTTCACTTCTGACAATACTTCAGGAGTTTTGTTATCTTCAAGATTCTTAGCACACTTGCCCCCTACTTCTGGCGCCATATTTTAGTATATGAAGCAGGAATAGTAGCAAAAAGAACAGGATTTTCAAGGACGAGGTAGTCATTTCACAGTGAAGTTTTGGCCTTTGTTGTATGTCAACAACAAGGTTCTTTAACATTTAAAATGTATTGGTAGAAAATCAGAGAGGAGACGGGGTAAGAATTTGGTAAACAGGTGCTTCCAGACCACCAGTGTCATTCTTGCATGGATTATGAGTGACTGGTTGAAAATTGTTGCAAAATGAGTGTTCTCTGCATAAGTGTCCTAATTCAAGCATCTAATGAAAGTCCATGTGGGTCTAGCTAGAAACTTGTTAGCATCTCTCTCAGAAAGGATGAGGGTAGAAGCTGCTCTATCAGCTGCAGCTGGGAATTGAAGACTTAGTTAAGGCACGTTGGCTGAGATATGTCAACAAAGTTGTACTGCTGCTGCCTGTATTTCATCTACTGATGAAAAGGACTTCAGTCTCTTCTACATCTTCATCTCTTCTACAGTCTGTCATGACATTTGGTGCATGGATTATTTCTCCATCCAAAGATATGGAACTTCCCTAGATTATCCAGCTATCTGCTCTGTACTATATTTCAGAGTTCCCTCTTTAATCTTGCTTTTTTAATAAAGCTGTAGCCTTTCCTACTAAGGAGAGAGAAATGAAGAGAATTAATAAACTTTTGCCCTTCAAGAATGAGTGCAGACCTCAGCTCCCAGAAGACTAGGGTTTTGTGCTGGCTTGCTGACAAATGGAAAATGAAACACCTGTGTGGGAGAGATGTGCTGTTAGCAATGTGTGTGCCGCTGCTGAGCCATCTGCACCCCACCTGTTAATTGCTTTATTTGGAACGAGTTTGAGAGTATGACATCTTAGAGTGAGCTAGTAGCCGTCAGGTAGGGAGGTGAAGACCAAGATACAGATTGTAATTGAACCAAGTTGTAATTATCCAAAAAGAAGTCACTGGCTTTAACTGCTCTGAATGTATTTCTCTGTAAACAGAGAAGCTTCCTCTTTCCCATGGTCATTGACTGGAATATCATGGAGTCAGAGGGAACTGGCTGGTGATATCTAGGAAGAGCTTGCAAGTGGCTGTGGTGAGGACCATCCAGTGAACCTGGATGTGGAACCTATATAAACCTGTAGATGATGTGGACCTATACATGATGTGGAAATCAGCTAGATGGCATTTTGAGTGTTCAGCAGGCACTTGAGTGTTCAGGTGGGGGTTGCACCTGTTTTGACTCTGTGACTCCATTTTATGTCTGTGTATGCATACATGTATATTATAATAATGGATAACACATTTGTCTGCCATCTGAGCAAATACTTAGAGTTTTGAGAGCTATGAGTGAGTTGGAGTAACTTTACCTCATGTATGGGACATAATTTAATACATGAGGTATTAAATGTCTACTGCAGACTTGTGATTAAGGTTTTTTTTTAGTAGTATATTTACAGGATTAAAAACTCTCTCTTTTTTAGCAGCACACTTACTTTATGGAGTGAGCAGTTTCCCCCTGCATTTGAAGCATGATTAAAAACATCCGTAGAATGCTGTATCATACAGGGAAATATGAACATACATTTATTTAATTTACAATGCATCTTTCAGATGTGACTGGGAAATACATTCTTGTGTTCATAACTGGGTATAAAACCAGAGGCAAGAGTTTATTCAGTCCAAAAATCCATTTAAATAGTGTATGTTGCTAGGGTTTCTTGGTAGTAACTGCAATTTAATGCTTGCTTAAAAGGATTTTTTTGATTAATTGAACACACAGGAAGAAGCTGACAATACTGTTCCTCACAGAAGAAACAGCTATTTTTAGGCATTGCTTAAATTTTAGGTTGCTTTGTTCCTGTTAAATCTCAGTCTTTACTTTGGCAAAAATCCCATTTTAAAAGTATGTTCTAAAGTTCTGGGCCTTCAGCAGGGCTAAGGATTTTGCACGTGCTTAAGGGCTTGGCTGAATAAGTTTTAAGAACAGTTTTTACAGAATTGGGGCCATCAGTGGCTGGTAGAAGATGATCGAGCTTTTTGCCGTTACAGGATTTAGGATGCGATTTAGAGCTAGCTCTGCTTTGTTAAAGAACAGTTGGGTAATATGTGTGACTTAGGCTTAATGAAAACTGCCCTATAGGAGATTCTGATAATTACACCTAATTGAATGCTTTTCTTATTGTTTCAGATGATTTGAGAGTTAATGTTTATTGTAACTACCTGGAAAGATACATTTATTTTCCTCAAGAAATAGTATTTGCATGTCTTAACAGCTTGAATGTCAACTGTTCTTTTAATTTCATACTGTTTTTATTCAGTAGGACTACAATACGGGTGCCGAAAATGAGAGGTACATGTGCACATAAGTTCGCTGATGTATTATTATTACCACCTAGACATCTGACTGCAGCTTTTGGGAATTAGACTGACAAAACTCCACATGTTTTTCCTTTGAAACAAACTACTTGCAAAGTTGGAGAGAATGGTGAATAATTTGCATCATTTCAAAATGATGGGTCTGTCTGCTACCTAAATCTGGGGAATTTAAATAGGATTTTTTGGGCATAAATATTTTGTTGATGATCTGATATTGCTAGGTAATTTTTTTTCTTTTTTCCTTCAGTCTTTCATAATGCATACGTTGATATCCATTGACTGCAGATCCCCCCACACAAAGCAGTGGTTTTTAGGGAGCAGGATTCTCATTTTTTATGTAGCAGAAAAAGAGCAGTGTCAGCATCAGTTTGGGAAGTGTGCTTACGTCTAAACATAGCTTAGCTGACTTTCAGCTACATTTAAGGTTAATTGTCAGTGTAGACTGAAGTATAATGTGGAAATGTGGGGAGGTAGTTTTAAACAAGGTCTTGTCTAGCTACCAGAGTGGACTAATTTAAGAAGTTAAAGGATTAAATGCTAAATGGTGCAGAACTCTACTGCTGTGGACAGGTTGCTTCTAGTAGTCAAGGAGATTTGCTGTCTTCCATAGAGATGAGTTAGCAAGCTTATTAGAGATGATTGTGTAAATGGTGCTTCTGGGTATTTTAGAGACTTACTGAAATGTTGGCCCAACTCCGAACTGTTTTCATTATCAAGATCAAATTTTCTGAAATGAACCAGGGGAATAGTGGAGCTGAAGATAAAAGACATGAAGCTGCATGGACTGGGCATAGCATGTACAGCTACATCAGGGACTTGGGTATAGCAAGGTCTCTTGTGTTTGCTAACTGGAATAAAAAGGATGTAGAATTTGGATGCATCCTTTCTTTCAAGCTCCTTGTTTATGCAGAAGAAATGGGCCTTTGTCGTCTTAATAAAGTTTTATGTTGCTGTTAATATTTTAAGGGCAACCACTCAGAAAACAAAGAATTAAGGAAGTGAAAGTATGAGGCACTTGTCTTTGAGGTGGTTGTTTAGTCTGTAGGCAGGACTGCTTTTGGGATATGGCAACAAGCAGTTCGACAAAAGTTTGAGTTTCTTACAAAATCCCTGTTTGCAGCAATGAAAATTGCTCATTTCTGATTTTTCAACCTGTTTTCTGAAGAAACAGGACCTACAGGAAACCAGACTTCATTAGGTTGTTGACCAGCTTGAGGCTTTGTGTGTGTGTGTGTGTGTGGTAGGATTAAGAAGGAAGGGATTTTTTTTCCCCTCCTGTTTCCTCAAACCCCAAATATATATCTTCATTTCTAGTCAGATGTTCAAGAAAACATCTTTATGCATCAGCAATTTAATTTCTGAATGGCATGACTTGGTAAATGGTACCCAGTAAATGGTCAATCCTAGCTCAAAATCAGGAGTCAAGCTTCCAGGAATCATGAGACTGGCTTGAAAAGAATCGCAAAGCTTAATGAAACAGTAATTGTTTTGCTTGTGTTTTTTAATTAGTTTGGGCTGTGTTTTTTAAAGCTCCTCTGTACTATTACTATTCACTCTGTACCACTGAGGGTTAGAAACTTAAAGCCTCAACTTCATTTTATACATAAATAAGAAAAAACCCCAGAACCTAATTACCATGAGATTCAAGGTAAAAGATAACTGGCAATATTGTGACAATCCTTAGAAATAAGAAGTTCCATATTAGAAATTATATGGTCATATTAGAAATTATAATATGAAAAAGTGTGATTAATCAAATTTGCAAACCTTTTCATAGTTGTATAGGATGATAGGAAAAAAATAACTTGGATTCACTTCTAAAATATTCCATTATTACTCTGGTGCTATATTTCATTTTTGACTTTCAACTTCCTGCCAGTTTCAGATAAAGCCTACAGTTTTTTCTGTGTCAAGAGGGAGCATTGGAGAACTCTTTTGTGTCCAAGTTCATGAATATTTCTTTTCTGAAATCTGCGTAATAAAGGTAGTAATACATAACTTGTGGGAATGTTATGAGTTTTTCTCTGATTAGCAGGTGTAAAATGTTCTGGGACTCATAGGTAGGAAGTGCTTTAAAGGTTTATGGTGGGTTTTAAAATGGTGCTTGGTATTGGTGCTGCAGGTGGTACAAAATCAAAGCTTCCCTGAGTACTTCTGAAATTCTTATCATAAATTGCCCATAAGTTCCTCTTAAATGCGTGGCAGAAATCTAACATAGGTCCCACCTCAATAAGTTTGCAGAATAGAGCAGGATTAGTTCATGGTACATTTTGCTGCACAAATAATCCATTTTTATTAAAGAAATGATGTTACCTGCACCTGTATCATGTTAGTAAAGAGTACTGAAGTAGGAGGGAGGGAATGAGCTTATGGGTCAGTTTGTGCAAGTATTAATATAAAGCATCTTTTCTGTCTTGACAGGTTGGTTAACACATAGTGTTTTCTGGCTGTTATATTCCAACCCTTACACTTTAAACATTGTATTTGTCAGCCCTTTATTAAATATACAAAACAAGACCGCACTCACCAAAGTCTGTCACAGCCCATTTTGTCGTCACTGTGCATTTTGCTATATGCTGAGGAATGAGAGTCCAAGCCGCAAAGTTGGCTAATTTTAGCCTCAACAGCTTTTTAAAAAGCTTGCAGCTTAAAATAATACATTATTAAGGTATTCATACTTGTCAAAATTAATAATTAATATCACATTTATGTTCCCCACACATACACAGAGTCTTTCATTCACTTCAGTTGTTTGTATTCCAGCCAAGTGACTACAAGTTGTAACCTCCCATGGCAGAACTGTGCCTGGGAGGCTGGCGTGGCTGCTTGGGGCTGCTGACTTCTGTTATCTAACATTAGTTTTCAGTTGTTACTCTGTAAGATATCTGAGTTTGCACATGATCTGGTAGTCTATTAATAATAATATGAAGAATGCAAATTTTAAGAGGGATGGAAAAAATATCTCTACATGTTTATTTTTAAGATCTTGGAGGAACTTGTTTCTTGGGATAAGGGAGTAACTTAACAGGTGATTATGAATGTTATTCAGACTTATTTTAAGAATAAATAAGACTAATCTAAACAAATCCACCCACCTGGTGGATGAAGGAAAGGCTATGGATGTCACCTACCTGGACTTCAGCAAAGCCTTTGACACAGTCTCCCATAGCATTCTCCTAAGGAAGCTGGCAGCTCATGGCTTGGAAGGGCGTACTCTTCGCTGGATAAAAAACTGGTTGAGTGGCCAAGCCCAGAGACTTGTCGTGAATGGAGTTAAGTCCAGTTGGTGACCGGTTCACAAGCAGTGTTCCCCAGGGCTCTGTTTTGGGGCCAGTCTTGTTTAATATCTTTATCGATGATCTGGATGAGGGGATTGAGTGCGCCCTCAGTAAGTTTGGAGATGACACCAAACTGGGTGGGAGTGTTGATCTGCTCGAGGGTAGGATGGCCCTGCAGAGGGACCTGGACAGGCTGGATCAATGGGCTAAGGCCAATTGTATGAGGTTCAACAAGGCCAAGTGCTGGGTCCTGCACTTGGGTCACAACAACCCCATGCAACACTACAGGCATGGGGAGGAGTGGCTGGAAAGCTGCCTGGCAGAAAAGGACCTGGGGGTGTTGGTCGACAGCCAGCTGAACATGAGCCAGCAGTGTGCCCAGGTGGCCAAGAAGGCCAACAGCATCCTGGCTTGTGTCAGAAATTAGCATGGCCAGCAGAACTAGGGAAGTGACTGTCCCCCTGTACTCAGCACTGGTGAGGCCGCACCTGGAATACTGTGTCCAATTTTGGGCCCCTCAATACAGGCAAGACATTGAGGTGTTGGAGCGTGTCCAGAGAAGGGCAACGAAGCTGGTGAAGGGTCTGGAGCACAGGCCTTATGAGGAGCAGCTGAAGGAACAGGGATTGTTTAGCCTGGAGAAGAGGAGGCTGAGGGGAGACGTTATCACTCTCTACAACTACCTGAAAGGAGGTTGTAGTGAGGTGGGTGTTGGTCTCTTCTCCCATGTAGCTAGCGATAGGACGAGATGAAATGGGCTCAAGCTGCGCCAGGGGAGGTTTAGATTGGATATTAGGAAAAATTTCTTCATGGAAAGGGTAGTCAAGCATTGGAACAGGCTGCCCAGAGAGGTGGTGGAGTCGCCATCCCTGGAAGTGTTCAAAAAACAGGTAGATGTGGTACTCTGGGACATGTTTTAGTGGGCATGGTGGTGTTGGGTTGATGACTGGACTGATGATCTTGGAGGTCCTTCCTAACCTTAATGATTCCTAGTTTTTACTTTCATTAAAAATTAATCCAGCCACCAAGCCAGGAAACATGAAATTGGTACTCTACCCTTAACTGGTTTAGTGGTGAACTTGGTAGTGTTAGGTTAATGGTTGGACTGGATGATCTTAAAGGTCTTTTCCAACCTAAATGATTGTATGATTGTATGATTCTGTAAATGTAAGGGGAAGTATGAAAATTTGTCTTCTGTTGAAAGTAGAGATTACAGAGAACATGTCCTACTTACAGAACAACTACATTTCTGCTCAGAGAGAACAGTGGAGGTATTAAATGCTTTGGCAGTCAGTCAGGAGCTAATTGTTTCCAACATTTGCAATACACAGATTTATTCTAGGCCCATCTTTACTTTAGCTTGGTATGCAGAGTTGTCTGAGGTGTAATGCACAGGGAAGAGTGAACAAACTCATAAAAATCATCTGTTTGCAGGAGTTTCTGGTGTGTTTGCAGGACCATTTACTGAACTCTTCAGGTGAAATGTTTGTTCACCTTTTGGATGTGAGCTTTGCTGCAGTAGTAAATATTGTGGTGTTTTCACCTGTTAATCATGTGCTACAATCCCCCTTGGGATGTACTGTGTTGTTTAACTTGTGACTTCTTCCCTGCTGTGTTTCAACCCATGATCAACTGCTCTGTTTCTTCTGTGCTCCCAGAGGTGGGGTGGGTGGGAGTTCAGCAGGACCAGCACTATTTCAGGGGGTATCGTGCACCCAGAAAGAAACAGAGAGGTGGAGATGTGAAACCAAACCACCACAGAACATTTTGAGTTTGCAGCCTGAAATCTTTTACAGAGGTTCTTGCTCTCAGCTTGCATTTGCATTTGCCCTTTGAGTGGTCAGTGTTGATGTATAATTTACAAAAGAATTGTATTTCTGTCACTGTATACAATAACATCTTCATCGGAACAAGGAAACACCTCTGAATCCTAAAAGTGTCCACTATATTAAGTTACTCTAGTGTGAGCTCCCCATCCTACTTCTGTTGCAATATACAGGAGGCTGTATACACTGTGTGCATGTAGTGAATGAACCAGCCTTGTGGAAAAGACTTTCCAGAGAGGGTAATTCACAGAGTCTATCCAGTTTGTGGTGAGCTGCCTTGTTGGAGCCATTGCTGTAGAGCTGTACCCCAGAATGGAACATTTCTGGCCCAGTCATACAGCGACCTGGAAGAGTTTCAGATCAGCTTCTGATTTTTTGGAGGCATTTTCCAACTGAGCCAACAATCCAAAGCCTTGGAAGTCTGCCCAAGTCTGTTAAGGTTATACTACTGTGAGAAGACCTTATTTCACCATGGTATGGTGAGATGGTTTCTGATGGTATGGTGGTTTCTGATGGTCCTTCTCAGTATAGCTATGTGCAAAAAACTGATGTGAAGATGCACCTGAAACTGAATGGGTGTCCAGTGAAACGCTCAAACTTTTTGTCAGTTGGGGTCCCAAGTTTCAGGTAACATTACTTAGGTTTTGGATTTCATATTGTGGAGGGAAAAAGATCTCACAGTTCCTGGTTTGTCATCTTTTTTGTCCACAAATTGGACAAAGATTGGCAAGTCTGACTACAATTCACTTTTTTCAATTTCCTCAAAGGCTGTACTCCATGGGTGCCAACCTGAGGGAAGTGCTCTGAAACATGTCTATACACTTCTGCATGCATCATTGGCTGGGCTACTGAAAAGCAAGTCAACAGGATGTATATAAAATAAGCAGATAAGAAAGCAAGTAGACTCAGTAATAGGGTTCTCTTCCAGCATCCTGCTTTCATATGTAAGCGGTCTTTGTTAGGGATTTTAGCAGTTGTTGCCATCTTTATTGCTAATTATGCTCATCCTTATGCCTATGTTTCTTCCACGTTGTGTCTTTAAAAGTTCTTCAGATAAAAAATGCAGCTTGTCATAGAAGTCCATTGGTAATTTTACTATAGAATTAATATACATAGTATATATTTACTATATATAATATATACACACTATATTTTATATATATCTACACTATACATTATGTTATTTATTATAATCACATCAGTACCAGAAAAGCAAACTGATAAATTTGACACTAAAAATATGCAATATCTGGAAGAAAGAAATCGAATGGCAAAGGCATTTCCTAATTTACTGTATATTCTTTTTTTTTGATTGCTCTAGAGCCTGCAAGATCAGTGTTGGATGTCAAGATGGCTGTACATGTTCCAGGTGAACTCTTGTTTAACTGGTGACAAAACAGAAACCTGGAAGACTGTGCTTTTACATGTATATTCAATCCCCAAATTAATCTGTCCTGCATTTACCACTTAAAATAAGTATTTGAGAAAAGATATATAATTTCTGTCGGTTTTGCAAATTTATTGAAATCAAGTGTTTTTAGATGCTTTTTATTCTTTTTTGACATGAAAGCTACAGCTGGTTAGAAGCAAATACACTGCATTAGTCAGGATACTTCTGCTGCTTGATAACATGCCAGAGACCTATAATGATAAGATAACTTAAAAAATAAGAATTAAGATTTTTTTTTTTAGATGCTAAAATGCAGTGCACTTGTGGTTATTTAATATAGTGAGAAACGAGAATAGTAGGAGATTATTTCTGAAAATGAGCACTCATTCTACAGAGGTGTTAATAGTTGTATTTAAATTATACCACATGCTCTGAACCTTGATCTGTAAGAAGTAATGTTTCAAATACATAAACTGAAATAAGGCAGTACTAATGTGCTGGAATGGCATCATCAGTTTTGACCATTAAGGTGATTTGGAATAGGTTCTTTTTAAGTCAGTGGGAGTTTGAGAGTTTTTGTGGTCCCTCAAAACAGTAATGGTGTCATGGTTAAGTACACATATGTCCATTTGCAGAATCAGAACTTTAAGCAGTAGGTGATGCTTTATATCAGTTACAACTTCTAGGTGCTACTTCATATTTTGTTCCTCCTGGTGTTTGTTTGAAAAAGATGACATATACATATATATCTATTTTTAGGGTCAAATTTACTTTCCTAACTCTGCAGTTCTCTTGCAAAAAGGCCTGTCTGATATCTTATACACATGCACTATTTTTAGGAGGGAGTTAATAAAGGTGGAGTTGGAAAAATCATAAAGATCAAATTTAAACATAAACATATTTGCTGCTTTTTTAAAGAGATTTGAGGGAAAAGGGATATAGAAAATTACAGACTTTGGTAAAATTGTGTCTCAGATCAATGTTTTCTTTCCAAAGCCTTGCATAATATGCCAGTATATTTTAAAAGGACTTATCACAAAACACTGTAAAATAATCAGGTCTTTATTAAGCTAAAAGTTGCTTCTTTATCAAATAATGGAAGTGTGGTAGGAAAACAAATTGGTCTTAACTGAATTGCTATGCTGCACATTAGTAGAAACAATAAATAGTAGTAAGGAGGATGTGATTTCTGATGCTTTATTAAAACATGTTCCCAAACATTAAGGCATTTCATAAAAAGGAGAAAATCTGAAATGCACCTAACCCTGACCCACTATGAAGTAATGCAACACAATTCTTTGCTAATTTATTTCCTAATCCTCACTTTGTGTCAGTATTGGAAACACAATACATTGGACTGAAAATTAGAGCTCTGTATGAAAAATCTAGTGAAGTAGGTCTGCATATGAAGTAACAACTTTATTTCCACGTATAACTCAAGACGGGAGTTGGATTTTAAATGTAACAAAATGCATCTCTACCTTTCATGAGTGTTGTTTGAGCTGAAAACTTTCAGCACTCTTCCAGAAACAGATATACTGGCAAAACATGCTTTAATTCAAGAAGCTGGCACTCGGATGAACATTTTGCAGCTACTGTGTTAAACATTTTGGTGATAATCACCAGTAACCACAAAGGTCTGTTTCCCCGTAGGGCTGCTTTAACCCAGTATCTTTCAAGCAGTCAAGACTGCAAAGCATCACTGCCACTAACATAAAAATGGTTCCTTTGGCCTCGGTAGCCCTCTCCCTGGTAGGGGCTGAGAACCATGTGGGCTGTTTGGGGATACAGGCAAACAAGATCCTGGGTGAATGAGATGTGAGAAGAGCAAATAAGGAGCAGAAGTCAAAGGACATGTGAGCTTTCTCCCACCCAGAACTTGCATGGAGCTTCTGTCATCTGCTGCCAGGAGCTGGAGCTGGGATTTGTGCCATAAAAATCTAGTCTGTAGCTGTGATTTGAGCTAGATTTGCTATCCTAGCTGGTAACTCTAGTTTGTTCATACTGTTTGTGGTAGTTATCATGCAAGTTACTGTGTGAGTGTTGTAATGCATTAACTGTAGATTGTGTGTTTCAGCTGATCAGCAAACTTGCTCTGATTTTGGATGTGACACTTAAGAAGATATGTTATGCCCTTCAGCAAACTGTGAGAGAGGACTTGAGGTATCAGAGACTGGCCTCCAAATGTGAGGTCAATTTAGTGCGTTCATCATTGCTGTTTCTTATTGGAAGCTTATAGTTCAGAGAAAAGGTGAGTGACGTACTTTGCTGTTAACACTCTGGTTCAGTTTGCATCTAGTCAACAACACAAACACACCACGACTCCTGACAAGGATATTGAGCAGTAGAAGATGTGAGGAAATTTGGTATAAATTTTTTATTTTTTACCACCCAGAACAATGGAGCTGAAAGATGGAATCCAGTGGAAAAGCCAATGCCTCAACTTGAGTAGGGGTGGGTTTTCATTATTTAGGCATGTATTGATTGTCCGGTCGCAACAACCCCATGCAACACTACAGGCATGGGGAAGAGTGGCTGGAAAGCTGCCTGGCAGAAAAGGACCTGGGGTGTTGGTCAACAGCCAGCTGAACATGAGCCAGCAGTGTGCCCAGGTGGCCAAGGCAGCCAACAGTATCTTGGCTTGTATCAGGAATAGTGTGGCCAGCAGGAGCAGGGAGGCGATTGTCCCCCTGTACTCAGCGCTGGTGAGGCCGCACCTGGAATAGTGTGTCCAATTTTGGGCCCCTCAATACAGGCAAGACATTGAGGTGCTGGAGCTTGTTCAGAGAAGGGCAACAAAGTTGGTGAAGGGTCTGGAGGACAGGCTGAGGAGTGGCTGAGGGAACTGGGGTTGTTTAGCTTAGAGAAGAGGAGGCTGAGGGGAGACCTTATCGCTCTCTACAACTACCTGAAAGGAGGTTGTAGTGAGGTGGGTGTTGGTCTCTTCTCCCACGTAGTTAGCAATAGGACGAGAGGAAATGGGCTCAAGCTGCGCCAGGGGAGGTTTAGGTTGGCTATCAGGAAAAATTTCTTCATGGAAAGGGTAGTCAAGCATTGGAACAGGCTGCCCAGAGAGGTGGTGGAGTCACCATCCCTGGAAGTGTTCAAAAAACGTGTAGATGTGGCACTTGGGGACATGGTTTAGTCTAGTCTACCCTTGATTGGTTTAGTGTGGACTTGGTAGTGTAGGTTAATGGTTGGACTGGATGATCTTAAAGGTCTTTTCCAACCTAAACGATTCTATGATTCTATTTAGGCTTTGGTTGTTACTTACTGGGAAAAAATTGAAATCCATGATCTGTATGTGTAAGCAGTTCTCTGAAGCTGTTCAGTTTCATAACAGATGTGTCTTGCTTTCTCCTTGTACATGACACAAAGCATTGACTCAGTGTAAACTTTCTTTTGTTCAAGTTTTTTTTTTTTTTTTTTTTTGATGGATCAACTTCATATCAGCAGTGTTTATGCTAGATGAGGTATCATCCGCCCATGGAGCTTTAAGTTTTAGTGGGATCACATGTCATTTGCCCTCCCAGGACTTGCTCGAAAACAAAGTTGAAATACTTTTGAATACTTTTTTTTGAATACTTTTTTAAATACTCTTGTACGCCAACAAATTCAGCAGAAATATGATGATGCCTTTGTTAAAGGAGGAGGCTGATTACCGTGTGTGAGTAATATCCTTTAAAGATGTTGCATGCTTCTAGCAGTTAGGACTGGCCCATCAGTCGTTTCTAAAACCATGTGGCACCAGATCATTGCTTTAGACTTTGGAGGTTGGAGTCTGGCCAGCAAGGGACAAGCAAAGCCCGGCACCTCTGTTGGCTCTTATACAAATGAGAACTTACTGGTAGTAGCTGAGCCCAGACTTTGTTTTCATATTGTATTTAATCAATCCAAATTAATTAAATTACACTTTTTAAAAATGGGTGGTAATTCTCTTTTACTTGCTCTGGCATTTATTTATATTTTCCTGTTAAAAAACAAGTTTCTAATGAAATATGATACAAGTATAAAGCAGTAACTTGGTGTCTCAACAGAGAGAAATGTTTTCCTAATAAAATTAGAAAGTTAACTTTAGGAAGCTAATTCGAATCATGAATGTGGGTGCAAAGATAATACAAACTGAGACGCAAGAAACTTTGTAGTAAGTGTATTGTTAACCACTAAACAAAAAGGATTGTTAAATAGGGAACAGTGTTTTAAAATAGGGAAAAATGCAGGACCAAAGAACAGTTTTCCCCTAAATAATTTTGTTGGTAAATTAGTATTCTTCCCAAGTCATATAGATTAAAGATACAACACCCATTCCAGGTTTTGTCTATGTCAACTAAAAGGCATAATGGATATTTGACGAGATAACTGATGGGTTGACTCAGATCCTATTTAATGTTCAGTACCAATGGGAAGCTGTTTGGCAAGCTGGATTTATGTGTGCATGGCATACTGTTTCTTCTGTATTTGAAAATCTTGTATGAGCAAGGTTAGTGGGCTTTAGTTTTTGTCTGGGGAGTTTTTATAAAATAGATTTCATATACATATGAATATAAATGTGAGTGACTTTAGTACAGCACTACCGTTAAGTTTTTATAAAAATAACTGCACTACTATTCAGCATATTCTGTAAAAGTTAAAATAACTACTGGAAATATTTACTGTAGCTTAATACAATCTCACATATTATATATTTTTATAAGCAACTGAATTATACTGAAATGAGATTGTTAGGAAACTGGGATGCTCTGAAATGGTCTCTCAGTGCTGGTGGTTTGTTTTTTTTTTTTTCCTCCTTACTGTATGTAAACCCTCATTGTTAGTTTACCTGAGGATTAAGGGATTTACACTGTGGGTACACTTAAACTTACTTTCCAGTGTCTAACTTGTTATGAGAATTTTGCATTCAGCTACAGCTCCTGCAAGTCTGCATCTGTAGGACCACAGCAAATGTGGCCTCTTTGCTGCCACCTCCCTTTAGATAACAATTTAATAATAAATTACTTATTTTGAAGACAATTGCTAGTCAGAATTTAAGGAGAAAAAGGGAAAACACGTGTTTTAGAATCATTGTAAGTCCCAATTTCTTTGTGCTACCTTTGTGGATAATCATGTCTTTGGTTGATATACATGAATCAGAACTGATAATTTAGGAAATAGTTGTTGTCCCCTAACTGGGAATCAAATTGCTAATGAATCCATACTATACTAAAAGCTGCTAAAGTATCACTGTTTCCCATTCCATTCACTGCAGTGGTGTCGAACTTGGGTGAAGAAAGCCCAGGTAGATAGCTGCTCCTTGCTTTCTCTGCAGTTACACCAGACTGGGAGACTGTAAAGGTCTATGTGCAGCTCATCTTTGCCCTGTGTACCCACACCCCCACGTAAAATGCGTATGTTTTGCAGGGCCTACAAAAATCCCTATACACTGAAAAGGAAAAGGTTAACTGTGGCCTAAGGAAGGTTGGATGGAGGAAGCCAAGAAAACCATTCCCAGTCCAGAAACCTGTCCAGTAGTTTGTGCTAAGAAAACACATTTGCTTTTTCTCTCACCTTATAATGGATGCTGGTATTAAGGTGACTGCATTTTAAATCCTCTCCAGATAATTTGGTCAAGGATCATGCTAGCCTCAGTGAACACTAGTTTGGGCCCACAGTGATACAAAACATTTATAAAGAGATTTTTGGCTAAGTTGTTCCAATTTGAAGACTACAGAACACAAGCATTTGGGGTGCATTCTGAGAAGTGTGCCTTTCAAATACAGATTGTATTTCCTAAATGTTGGAATACTCTTATTGGAAAATGCAGCTTTAATTTGGCCTGCCTTAGGATTTTAAGTTTAGACAGTACAAGCTTTGAAAATCTGTAGATGTGTGTCAGGAAATACAAAAATTGTGGTTGTGGTTGTGGCTGAGCATAAACCAGAATGATAGGCACTTTAGCCGGTGTAAATTTACGGCTGGAACAATTTACATTGAGAATAAACAGTTTAATGGATAGCTGGAAGGATTAAAGGATGCTCAATCCATCAGATTAAACATGTCATTCTTGCTGGTGAATGGTGCCATTATCTGACTTGGAAGCTAACATTCTTTCAGAGGAGACATTTTTACTAGTTTACAGCTATTCACAAAGGCTTCCCTAATTCCATCAGTGATACCTTGGCCCTGATGAGATCAGGGGCAAAACTTCCATTGACTTCAATGAGTCAGAGATTTCACCCTTTATCTTTCTGGTGTATTAAATGTTGAGAAATCCCTAATGAGCACAGCTGTCTGCAGCTAGTTTCCCTTTGAATCTGAATGATGAGCTTTGAAACATGACTCTGAAGCTTGATGGCCAAAAAGTTAGCATGCTGTTCTGCTTTGGAAGTTTACATTATCATTTTTGCTAAGTGTTACTAAAAGAAATAGTAAGATAACTAGTGCTGACATGCAGTCAATTTTACCATAAATCAGTGATGTTATACACTTTTCCTATTAGACTTAGATACACAGATAAGGAAAAGCAATGCTAGTTTGGAAGGAGGACATGAAGAGCAGATTTTCCATGGATTGTATCTGGTGAGGTGGCCCTTAGTTTCCTCCTCTGTGGTTCCCATTTCTCCAGTTCAAAAATAAAAAGGCAGTTTATTTTATCCTTTTTCATTAACTGATGCAATGCAAGAAGACTCTTTTTTTTTCCAGATAAGAAATAGTTTATGGACTGAGTTTTGTTGTTGTTTACACAGTGAATCTCTTAAAGTTTGGAAAAAGTATAACATTTACACTAGATTTTAATAAGGGACGATGTCATGCTAAAACTTTTCTGTGGAATAAATGAGGTATAAAGCTTGTAAGTGAAGAAAAAATAAAGAAACTTTGATTTTGTAAATATGCAAAATATATGTCAACAATCATAATGTCAGCTTGTACCGTAAAGCAGTTCTGAACAGTTAGAAGTTATCTGTTCATAACCAGATATCTCCCTAACCCCTTCCCAAGCATTTTAATGAAGCCTGAACTTCATTAAAGCATTTAGTTGGACTGAGCTTTGAGGGCTAGATGCTATTTTTTTAATAGTACTGGTTAAAGCCCTACCTGATCCATGGCCTGACTTAAAAATTTAATTCAGTATCTGTCAAAGGTGAAGAGGATCTCTTTTCCTGGCTCTAGGAAAAAAAGTAAAATACAATTATTTTGGTTTTATTAATATTTATTAATTTTTTTAACGATCAGTCTGCATATTCTTGGCCCATAGCAAAACATGATGCAATTCAGATAAAACTCTCATTCAGATTTTGCATTTGGTTGCATTACCTTTTCTGCAAGCCAAGAGATTATGTATAGACAGACACCATGACTTGGCTGACAAGCTATAACTTACCAAGCTGAGGTAATTTGGTTTTGATTTTGAGTCCTGACTTAGCTTCTAAGAGTAACTGAATATATATGTTAATCGATCACCTCTGCTGTATATGCCATGGTATTACCAGGCAGCAATTTTCCTGTGGGACATCTCTTTGCTGCTGGCAGGTGAAACAGGGTCTGAGGTTCACAGAAGGTAAAGGCACTCTTTGCAAGTTGCCTGGGTGAGCAGCATCTATGGTGGTTCTCTCCTCCGCCATCTTTAGGGGGCTTTTTTACATTCTTGCCCTCTTGCTGGCAAGCAGAAGGAGGGGACCTAAGAGATGGGGGGGAATGGAAACGGGTCCCTGCCCAGGGAGGCAGGCGAATCCCCTCCTGGTCTCCCTCACCTTCCCAGTTGCTCTTACGTAACAGATATGGGGCTCTGGAAGTTGAGGACCAGGCAAGTGGGGAGGGAGGTGAAGGTAAAGGTCCAGCCAGGGGGTTGCTGAGGGCCAGTCAGTCACCCCCATGGATTACGACTGCCCCTGTTAAGAAAAAAAGGAGGGTAATTGTGGTAGGCGATTCCCTCCTGCGGGGAACCGAGAGCCTGATCTGCCGCCCGGACCCATCCCACAGGGAAGTCTGCTGCCTCCCTGGGCCCTGGGTTAGGGACGTTACTATGAAACTCCCTGATCTCGTAAGGCCCTCCAATTATTACCCGTTGCTGGTTGTACAGGTTGGCAGTGATGAGATTAGAGAGAGAAGTCCTAAAGCAATCAAGAGGGACTTCAGGGCACTGGGGCGATTGGTTGCAGGATAGGGAGCACAAGGTAGTGTTTTCCTCAATCCTGTCAGTGGCAGGGAAGAATGCTGAAAGGAATGGGAAAACTCACCTGATTAGCAACAGGTGGCTCAGAGGCTGGTGCCATCGGTGTAATTTTCATTTTTTCAATCATGGGGAGGTTTACATGGCATCGGGCCTGCTGGCAGCTGGAGGAGATCGGCTGTCTCCAAAGGGGAAAAGGATTCTCGCCCATGAGTTGGTGGGACTCATTGAGAGGGCTTTAAACTAGGTTTGAAGGGGGAAGGGGATATAAACAGGCTCGCTAGTGAGGAGCCCAGGGGCGGCACGGCAACATTAGGGGTGAAATCGATAGCCCATCTCAAGTGCATCAACACCAATGCACGTAGCATGGGCAACAAAGAGGAGCAGCTGGAAGCCCTTGTGCAGCAGGAGAGCTATGACAGAAGTCTCACGATTGCTAACCCTTGTTCTTGTGGGGGACTTAACTTGCCGGACATCTGTTGGAAATACAACACAGCAGAGAGGAAACAGTCTAGGAAGTTCCTGAAGTCTGCGGAGGATAACTTCCTGATGCAGCTGGTAAGTGAGCCTACCAGGGGAGGTGCCTCACTGGACTTGCTGTTTGCAAACAGAGAAGGACTCATGGCAGATGTTGTGGTCAGAGGCTGTCTTGGGCTTAGCGACCACGATATGATAGAGTTCTCGATTCTTGGCAATGTAAAGAGGAGGGCCAGCAAAACTGTTACCATGGACTTCCAGAGGGCAGACTTTGGCCTGTTCAGAACGCTGGTTGGGAAAGGCCCTTGGGAGGCAGTCCTGAAGGGCAAAGGGGTCCAGGAAGGCTGGGTCTTCTTCAAGAAGGAAGTCTTAAGGGCGCAGAAGTGGCCTGTCCCTATGTGCCATAAGACCAACCGGCGGGGAAGACGACCGGCCTGGCTGAACAGGGAGCTTTTGCGGGGACTCAGGGAAAAAAGGAGAGTCTACCACCTCTGGAAGAAGGGGCAGGCAACTCATGAAGAGTACAGGGATCTTGTTAGGTCCTGCAGGGAGGAAATTAGAAAAGCAAAAGCACAGCTAGAAATAAATCTGGCCATTGTTGTAAAAGATAATAAGAAATGTATTTATAAGTACATAAACAATAAAAGGAGAGCCAAGGAGAATCTCCATCCTTTTCTGGATGTGGGGGGGAACATTGTCACCGAGGACAAGGAAAAGGCTGAGGTACTTAACGCCTTCTTTGCCTCTGTGTTTAATAGCCAGACCAGTCATCCCCAGGGTACTCGGGAACCTGAGCTAGAAGACAGGGACAGGGACCAGAATGGAGCCCCCATAGTCCAGGAGGAAGCAGTTAACGACCTGCTACGCCACCTGGACGCTCACAAGTCTATGGGGTCAGATGGGATCCACCCAACCGTACTGAGGGAGCTGGCAGAGGAGCTTGCCAAGCCACTTTCCATCATCTATCAGCAGTTCTGGTTAACAGGGGAGGGCCCTGATGACTGGAGGCTTGCCAATGTGACGCCCATCTACAAGAAGGGCCGGAAGGAGGACCCGGGGAACTACAGGCCTGTCAGCCTGACCTCAGTGCCGGGAAAGATTATGGAGCGGTTCATATTGAGTGAACTCAACAGGCAAGTGCAGATCAACCAGGGGATCAGGCCCAGCCAGCATGGGTTCATGAAAGGCAGGTCCTGCTTGACCAACCTGACCTCATTTTATGACCTGGTGACCCGCCTGGTGGATGAAGGAAAGGCTGTTGATGTCATCTACCTGGACTTCAGCAAAGCCTTTGACACAGTCTCCCACAGCATTCTCCTAAGGAAGCTGGCAGCTCATGGCTTGGATGGGCGTACTCTTCGCTGGATAAAAAACTGGTTGAGTGGCCAAGCCCAGAGACTTGTTGTGAATGGAGTTAAGTCCAGTTGTCAACTGGTCACAAGCGGTGTTCCCCAGGGCTCTGTTTTGGGGCCAGTCTTGTTCCATATCTTTATCAACGATCTGCATGAGGGAATTGAGCGCACCCTCAGTAAGTTTGGAGATGACACCAAATTGGGTGGGAGTGTCGATCCGCTCGAGGGTAGGATGGCCCTGCAGAGGGATCTGGACAGGCTGGATCGATGGGCCAAGGCCAGCTGGATGAGGTTCAACAAGGCCAAGTGCCGGGTCCTGCACTTTGGGCACAACAACCCCATGCAACACTACAGGCTTGGGGAAGAGTGGCTGGAAAGCTGCCTGGCAGAAAAGGATCTGGGGGTGCTGGTCGACAGCCAGCTGAACATGAGCCAGCAGTGTGCCCAGGTGGCCAAGAAGGCCAACAGCATCCTGGCTTGTATCAGGAATAGTGTGGCCAGCAGGAGCAGGGAAGTCATTGCCCCCCCTGTACTCAGCACTGGTGAGGCTCCACCTGGAATACTGTGTCCAGTTTTGTGCCCGTCAATACAAGAAAGACATTGAGGTGCTGGAGCGTGTTCAGGGAAGGGCAACCAGCCGGGTTAGCTCAGTTGGTTAGAACATGGTGCTAATAACAAAGCTGGTGAAGGGTCTGGAGGACAGGCCCTATGAGGAGCAGCTGAGGGAACTGGGATTGTTTAGCCTGGAGAAGAGGAGGCTGAGGGGAGGCCTTATTGCTCTTTACAACTGCCTGAAAGGAGGTTGTAGTGAGGTGGGTGTTGGGCTCTTCTCCCAAGTAACTAGTGATAGGATGAGAGGAAATGGGCTCAAGCTGCGCCAGGGGAGGTTTAGGTTGGATATTAGGAAAAATTTCTTCACGGAAAGGGTAGTCAAGCATTGGAACAGGCTGCCCAGAGAGCTGGTGGAGTCACCATCCCTGGAAGTGTTCAAAAAATGGGCAGACGTGGCACTTTGGGACATGTTTTAGTGGGCATGGTGGTGTTGGGTTGATGATTGGACCGATGATCTTAGAGGTCCATTCCAGCCTTAATGATTCGTACTTTTTACTTTAATTATAAATAATCCAGCCACCAAGCCAGGAGGCGTGGGGTTGCTACTCTACCCTTAACTGGTTTAGTGGTGGACTTGGTAATGTTAGGTTAATGGTTGGACTGGATGATCTTAAAGGTCTTTTCCAACCTAAACGCGTCTATGATTCTATGATTCTCATTTCTTTCACATTTCCTTGTGGAAACATTTGAACTGACTGTCTGGAACAGCAGACTTGCTTGTTATTTCCAGTTGGAGACTCCTGCTGTCAAGAATAAGTTAGGAGAGCATGAAAACCCGCACTCTTCCCTCAGAATTTCTTGCATTCCAAGCAGGGACCACAAAAGCCTTTGGTAGCTGCTTCCCAGCTTGTCTTCCACTGAAAGACAGTGATACTTCCAGATGCTCAAAAGCGCTTTCTTTTTCTTTGTTTTTTTCTTTTTTTTTTTTTTTAATTGTAGCCTCATTACTATGGAGGATTTCTTCTAATTCTCCTTGTGTCTCATGCTGCTCACGAGGGTTTAATTTTGCTGCATTTCTTTTAAAGCAATGCAGTATGAATTGCATTTGGAAGAGATGTGATAATTGGAAATGCTTGTAACATAAAGTACATTCTATTTGGAGTTTTCATAAGTTGCCACACCAAAACTTTGATTGTTTACTCTGAAGAGTATATTCTTTATAAACACATATCGTTGGCCTGTGTCTCCTATAGAAATGCATGGTAAACCTGGCAAGGAGCAGCATTATGCCTGTGCTAAATGCTGAGGCAAGTCACCTGAAAACTATTTTATTATTAAAATAAAAATACCAGAAGAGTCAGAGAATCATCCCTTTCCTGAAAAGCATCCAAAACATCCAAACAGTCTTTATGGGAGCTAAAGCTCTTGGTTTTCTCAGTTTTCTGCCCTAGTGTGAGTAGTTTGCAGCTCCTGATTTTTCAATGGAGAACATGCAGAACTTCAATTCATCCTTCAGAAGCAGAACCCAGCTGTAATAAACCCAGTTTGAGAGGGGAAAGGAGGCAAATTACATCTTCTATGAGCAAAAGAGGAAAGTATAAACTTTGGCAGATTAGAAAAATTCCTTGAGTTAATTAGGTGAAGAGGTAATACTTAGAACAGCCTTCTCACATGAAATGCAGAGAGGAGAGTGGATAATGTGTAAAGAGAGAAAGAGGAGGCAAAATTTTGCTTTTGAGAAGTGGGGGAGTACAGAGACACAAGGTACGTAAGGCAGGCTGGAACTAGTTAATACAAAGTTGTATAAACGAGGAGGGGTGTCTGAAGCTGGAAATTTTATAATGGAAAGTCTAGCAGTCACCACTAAAATAAATTATGGACATGAATGCAGTGCGTGTGATGTTTCATGGGAGTGGTATGCTTGAGTAAAGAGGGTTCCCTTCTTAATTTTTCTCTTTTCTTTTTCAAAGGTTTATATATTATGCTGCAGTTGGTTTTGCTTTATTACTTTAAAATTCATACAAGGGTAATTCTGTAGTAGTAATTTTATCTTTCATGGGTGTCATACTGTTGAATAGCTTAAATATCAAATAGAACGCTGGCTCATTTTGAACCTACAGGTGCAGAAATTTATAGAAAGATCCATTTATTATAAAAGGCTGCTTGTGCATTATGACAAATCTAAGCTAGGTTTTATGGATCTATGTATGCACTATGGATATTAATATTTTAAGTATACGAACAATCTAATAAAAGGCATGAGTGATGTGAGCAATACTATTCTTCAGTAGGAGGAGTGCAGTTAATTTTGATCTTCTGCAAAAGTAGCCCAACTTTTGGAATGATGATGTGGACTGCACTGAAGTCATAGTGGCTCAAAATTCATACTCTAGTCTGGCAGAAACAGGGTTTCGTCTGTGTATGTGGGGCATTTCAGTCTGCTTCAGTAGTTTCATCTTCATCCCTACTGCAAAGGGATGAAAATCCAGTCAATACTGGTGTATCATTAGTAACTCACCCTCCCCATTCAATCTTGAATTGAATGCAAGAAACATTTTCGCGTCCTGTTTACTCTTTCTGGACTTGGATCTCGGCAGTAGTATAATAACAGTAGATTAAATGATGCTCAGTGCAGTCATCAAATTTCATCTGTGGGTATTGGATCATCTTCCCTGGTTTTCATCTGTTGTGTACTTCATAGAAAGATGGGCTTGAGTGAGGGCTACTTCCAACACAAATTGTAATCACTTGAAATAGTCACTCCTTTGGAATCTGCACATTTTTATTTCCATATGAGATGCAATTTAATCATTAAGGGAATTTTTTTAGCGCCAGTGTAGCATACCTTCATAGGAGGAAGTTGACCCCAATTTTGTAAGCGGGTGTTTATGAAGTCAAAGGTGGACTCTTAAACAGACTTAGAAGCTGGGCCAGCAGCAGAATGCCCAATCTGGCACACACAGGAGAAATTATCCACGATTAAAGACTTTCTGATTAATATGGCTTATGTGCCAAAACTGCACATGCAGCGTATGATCTCAATTAGAGTGAAACCTAATTCTTCAAGGCTAAGCTCCAGATTCATTCTGTAATTTCTTCTTTGTTTAACTTGGACATTTTTTGACAACAGGATCTAAAAGAAATGTGGAGGGAGGGGGCAGAAAGCCCCTTCCCATTATAAATTGCAGTTCTGTAGAAAATATCTTTCTCGTGGTACTACTCTGAATACTTTGACTATTTAATTTTTAGAAGGGTTGTTGTGCATTCCTCTCAGGCACTGCCATTTAGTGTTGCTAATGGAGCTGTAACAGTTTTTGGGAAAGAATGAATACTCGTGTGCAGGTTTTCTGCTTAAAAAGTAACTCTTGCCAAAGAAAACTGCTTGAAGGTGGAAAGGAATAAGTATATAATCACACCACTGTCATTACCTCTGATATTAAGAAAGTAGGAAATGTCAAAGGCCTGTAAGAAAAATAAGTTCAGGTTTAATGAGTCTGCTGGAGAGGAATTATCAACATTAATCATTTAGCTAGTGGACTGGCATCAATAGAATAACTTTTTCCATCCTGTTTTAATACACAGCAGTTGCTCTAGCTTGATTCTGAGACTTTTTTTTTTTTTTTTTACCGCTAATCCCAAAACATCCTGGAAACACAAACTCTAATGAACTAGTATCATCGCATTTTAAGTGCTCTTCCAAACCAGTATTAGTACTACTTAGAGAGAATTCAGCAGTTAGGCTCCTTGTGTGTGGGAAATGAGGGGTTCCAGGCCCAAGAGAATCTGTGCATGGAGGATTTTGAAAGCTGCACAGTGGAGCAGGGCACACGGTCCTGGTTTGCTGTGTGTACCAGCAGTGCAGGATGCTGGTAAATCTCTGTGCCTGCATGGAGCGTTTTTCAGGAGTGGGGCCAAATACAGAACTGATGCTGTAGACTAATATGAAATGGCCCTAGGGCCATTTTTCAAATGAAATGCTAAACTTCAGTCTAGAAATCTTGAGAAAAGGGCCTTTTTCAACGAAAAGGGACATGAACATCATAGCATGTCAAATGCCAAATCAGATTTCGCTTAATGTATCTGAGTCTCCTCTATAAGTGCCACCCTCCGCTTGCCCCTGTCAAACCGCGGTCTAGGGCTGGGTGAGACTTGGCAGCGGTGGTCCCACAGACCTTCTGTTTCCCAGCAGCTCTAGCGCAAGCTGGGGTGGGAGCGGAGCGCTGCCCGCGCAGTGCCCACCGCGGGGCGCCGGAGAGCAGCGCCCGGGGGCCGCGGTCACGGGGCCCGGGGCCGCCCCGCTCCGCCGGCTGCCGAGCGCCGGAGGGTTCTTAACGGGGCGAGAAGCTTGGTCTTGGAGGGCAGTTGTTGGGAATCTTACAGTTCATGAAATAACAGATTTAGCATTGCTTTGTCTGGAGGTGCCAGGGGAACATACGTCTGTACGTTATTTATTTATTTATTCATTTATTTATTACTGATTCTTCTGTGTTAGAACAGGAGAAGGTGATGTTTGTAACTATAGCAGGGCAAATTCTCAAGAGGTTGTAGCTTCAAAGTCTGGAAGAGGTTGTAGCTTCAGTGTAGAAAAGTTGATTTTGGGGGCCTGTATCCTTTTTCTAAAAGAGGTACTAGTTGATACATAAAGAACCCATGTATGTTACAACATTTTATAGCTTCCCTATTCCTGCTTTTTATTTAAATAATAAAAAAGCTAAAACTTGTACCCACAGACGTGGGCAATCCCCCAAAAAAGGAATTTTGAAAATTTCATAAGTTCATGTATTTTTTTGAGGTCCAAAGGGATGCTGTGGTGTATAATCTGACTCCAATTTTCATTTTCTTGATGGATTTTTACATTTAAAGAAATTTGTTGAAATTACAGCTAGATACTACCATGAGCTTCCTTCTAACAACAGGCAAATCAACATTTTGCCACTATACATAGTATGTGGCTTGACAACAGCATGTGTTCTTTCTCAGTAATGTAGGTGAAGGAAAGACATGTTTTAACTGGTAAACTGTAAAAATGGTACTGACCCATGTTCCTGGTACCACTGCTGCATAGCCAGGCAACAGATGATGCACAATACTGCCTCCCATAACCAGGAGGAATTGGTTGCCACTTCTGAAATAATTTTATGTCTTGAAATGCTTCCTTTCCTTACTCTGATATGCAGTGGCTTCAGTGAACAGCTTTCCATTGACATCAGAGAGCAAGTATTTACACATGCTCCTTCTCCTGTAGTACTGTAAGATCAGATGCACTCATATTCCGTGGTAACAGAATAACCCTTGTGGCTTCTGCGTGGCTTTGGCAGATATTTTCTGTGAAATGGAATCCATATGCCAGGCTGACCCTTAATGAAACCTTTCTCTAATTGCTGTATTAAGCTCGCTATTTCCTTGTCATTGTTTATGCTTTTAAATCTATAATATATTCCAAATTAAGTATGTTTGAATGACAGCATTCTGATTTAATTATAGACTTTATCATTGATTAGGCCAGACAATCTAAACAGTGCATAAGCTCTGCTGGAATAGCCTCTTGAATAAAATCAGGCAACTACAAGATCCTTATTCTAATAAAGCTAAATAAAAGTATTCCATTAAGTAAATTAGAACTTCTGACTGTAATTTTGCAAAATAGTAGCAGTGTTTTCTAGACCATCACCAGCTAAATCATTTTCTGGCTAGCTGTTTTTTCTTAAAATGCTTGATTCCTTATGTAATTTAATTTTAAATATCCTTTCTTTATTCTTTGCTTACAATTATTCAGCATGCTCAAAATAAAAATGAATATAGTTAGCATTACCACATTTACAATACCAATGCTTAGTTTTGTTTAGAAATAAAGGTTGGGTCTGTACCTGATTTCATAAAGTTAGCACAGTCAAGAAAGAAACAATTAGCAAATTAAGTTGAGGGGAGTGTGGAGTGAGAACCAGAGGAGAGCAAGCAAACTCATAAGGACCTCTCAATGTTCACAGTTTTGTGGTGTTGGTGATGTCAGGTTTGGAACAAGGGAGGGTTTAGAAAGAGGGGAGGAAAGGTGATCCAGACAAAGAGGATGATTGTATAAGGCACGGAGTTGTGAAAATGGAGAGAAAATGAAAGGTCCAGGTAAGGGACTTGTGCTGGGAAGATGAATGGAGAAGTTGGACAAGTGTGCAAGATAAGCTCAACCAGGAGAAATTTCAAAGGCAAAATGAAAGAATCAAAAGATTGGAGAGGCAACGGCAGAAAACAGCAGCCTGTAATTATGAATGGAGATAGTTATAAACAAGGGCTTCTTGGCTGAGGAAGGGAAATAACAGTCTGAGAGGTTGGAAATGAGGAAGCTGTGGTGATGTGGGGGCAGCATGCCAATAAACAGTTGATAACGATGACAAGGAAGAACAGTTGGGTTTTGGAGGTGCTGAAGAAGAGCTGACTGACTGTCATGACAGACTGAATAAAGAAATGCAGAAAAGGCACTGACGATGTCACCTCAGCTGAGGAAGAGTAAGCAGATGAAGGGTGTGAAAAATTACCAGTTCAGTCATCCCCTTCCTGGTGGTGAACTGGAAGCAGAAGAAGAGTAAGATATGGAAGAGGGCATATGTTCTTTTCAGAAAAATGTTGACAATGGAGAGATTGTTGAATGAAAAGTTGGTTTAGAAACGCTGGCCGATGAGCATAATGGAAATGTGGAATGAAGTGGTGTTGGTATGTTGCTACAAAGAAGAAATGAAGCAAGAGCTTAAGTGGATCAGAAAATTATAAAGTATGGATTTCCAAGGAAGAAAGGACTTAGGAGCAGGAAGATGCTAATGGTCAAGCACAATGGACAGTCTGAAGAGGGGAGCATGAGGAAGAGAGCTTTGATGTGACCACACGCATAGTTGTGGGGCTTCCAGTGGAAAGAGGGTTGGAACTGGATTGTGCATGACCAGGAAGGAGATATTGCCAGCCAGCAGAACGTATCAGTGCTAAACTTCAGATTAACAAAAGACACAGGCAGTTGGAGCAGCAGTCAGCCAAGAGAAGGGTTTGCTCAACGTTGAATCCAATGAAGACAGAAAAGGAGATCAAGTAGGGTGGATGACACAGACGCTGTGTGCAGTTGGGTGAGTTTCGGAAGTGTTTCCACAGAAGAGGTCATTTTCCTGTGTTTACTTTAGCCTTGTCCACACCCGTCTGTTTATTTGATGATAATATTCTGGCAAGTCTAATTTTATAGGCATCAGTGAGTTCAGGGCTTGATTTGGTATACTAAATCCTGCAGTGTCAGCCTCTAAGGGACTGGAAGTTTACATCTATGACTTTAGGTCAGCTCTGACTTCTACAGTGTGTTGACATAGTTATTTCCATAAAAAGTTTACAGTGCCACAACAAAATCATTAGATTAGTGTATATGTGGTATGCGAATGTTTTTGATGACTCAGTGGCCATGTTGGACCGTTCAAGGTGGCAAAAATTTTCCTACTAGACTGCAGGCTTGCCAATGGAGGGACTTCCCAGAGAGTTTGAACCTCACCTATTGTATGGGGAGGGAGGAGGTAGGACAGAACAGTCGGAATAGCTGGGAGTCTCACCACAGAGCTCAAATTCATTGCCAGAAGCCTGGGTAATGATTTGTAAATTTCTTTACACTAGTGCAGTTTAGAGGTAATTGCATTGGAGATGTGTGCTGCTTGTAGAGAATTGCAGTTATAGTCAGCGCTGCTAATGCATGCTTCATTTTATAGCAGCTGCAATTTCTAAAGTAGCCCAATGCAAAACGTGTCACCCTATTTTATAAGCCTGATATTGCCATACTCTTACTTACTGTATAACTGTACAGCAATTACAGCACAGTTTAATTTACAAATTATGGTGTTTAGCCATTACCAGTACAAAGTAGTTACTTTCTCTGTGCAATTGAAGCCTAATTTTCATGCCATCTGAAACTTTCAGGCATCAGGTAACACTTTATTTCATAAGGAAAAAATAACCATTTATTTAAATTGTAAAATCTGTGTATTTACAGAGTGGCTGGTTTTGCTTTTCAGGTTTCACAGCAATTACATTGGAAGCTATTTCTGAAAAACTGGGCTCTTATTTCTGAAAAAATAAGTTATCAGCAATTGCTTCCTATGCTTGCATAATTGCTTGAATAATTGTACTCTACAAAATGAAGGAAATTACCCTTTAATGCTGGCTAATAATTCTGATAGTTTGTTAATCCACAAAGAGCACAGGGGCTCTAAAAATTGTGTAACTTGGATATTAAGGTGATAATCCGGAGCACATTTCTTGTGCAGTTAGTATGAAATACGTTTACACATTGGTGAGACAGAGTGGATTTATAGTTAATTTTGCTTTTAAGTAAAAAAGAAAAAGTGGTCATAAGCGTACACAAGGCAGTTGATCAGAGTAAATTTGAAGAGCTTTTTGTGTGGATAAAATCTATATCCCTTTAGCAGGCCATTTAAATACTTAGTTGTTGAGCAGTTGCGTACACACAGAGCATTGCATGTGGTTTTCCAGCGTCCTGTTGCAGCTGATGATTCCATTGCCTTTTCTCATGTGCAGACTCTCGCACGTAAGCTGCAGTGTTTTTGCTAGATATATTGGCATCTCCTTTTGAATTCTTCCTTAAAGTCCTTGGCAAAAAAAGTGGTAGAATTTTTGCAGATCTGAGCTTTAGGTGCCTATTGCAAATCCATATACACATAGCAGCAGTGGAAGCTAGAATGAATGGTCAGGACACAATGACAGTGATAGCAATACTTTCCTGTGACTAGTACTTTTCAAATAGAATTGCCAAATGATTTTTCTCTTAAAAATTGCTTCCTATTTTATGTAAGGCATAGATTTATACATAATACTGTCTGCATGCTTCATGTTACAAATGTTTTATTGCATAAAGGACTTGCATTCTTCATGGTATAGCCTAGTTTGTAGGTTCTTACATAAATTATTAATAAAAAAGTTAAAGCTGCCTTTTATCGAAACCTGGACTATTGAGATATGAGTGAGCTTCCTGAAAAGGAAGGTTTCTGAATATCCATTATTTTTTCTAGTAGGAATAGTTTTATTCTTTTGAGTTGAGCACACTTTTCCTATCCATATGTAAAAGTCTGCAGCAGGAGCTGTGAACTCCTTTATTTCTTTGTGAAATTTCTACTTTTGTGATTTTTTTTTGTTCTCAGTATGTGCACTGAGTGCAGTCTGTGTGCAGCCTTGGCCTTCAGAGACTAACAAAATTTAAATCAATTTTATACAAATAGTTTTGGTCAGAGAAGTTCAGTCTGGCTGAATTAAGTCCACAGATTGTAAAAGGTGTTTAATTACACTAGGTCATTAATTAGCCCCAATATTCCTGTCAAAAATACTCCCTTTCTAAGTATCTTGCACTCTATTTTTGTAGTTAGCAGAAAAACTTAACTCACTGGCCCTTGTTCTGTCTTTTCATTGCTCTTTCCCTGTACTTTAATTGGGTGTTCATCTGGCAGTGCCATCCACTGCAGGGTTTGAACTTTTCTATGGTTTTGTCTTTCCCCCCATCTACTACCTTTTAAATGTTGTTTGAAGTTTGCTTCTGCCTTTGTCTTGTATTCTTTCCCATAATATCATGTTTTTATTTTTTATTTTGTTCACCTTATCATTCCTCTCATGCACATACGTCTCTTGCCTCGGATTCTTTTGTTTTCTGATTCCACTTGCTTCATTTGCTTATGCAGGAGCAAAGGCTGCTGGGGTAAGGATACAGTTTTGGAGGGTATGTGTATGGTAAAAGAGACGACATCAGCAGAGAGCAATTAAGTATCAGTGCTTGTAGGCTTTATAAAACAATAACAAATAACAAAGCACAAAAATGGTGCAAAAATTTATCTGTTTTTTTTTATATCTTTTTTATAAGAGACCTGAGATCCACAAATTAATTTATTCAGGCATGTCTAACAATCTCTTTTTTCAATTAACTTTCTTTTTGTGAATATATTGTTGGATAGGAGAAATTTAATCAACAGTTCTAAAAAAACCTGTTGTGTTTGTCTGTTGTCTGTGTATGGACCTCTCTGACTTTCCTAGTTTATACCCTTTCCATCCTATTGGATATCCTTCAAGGACAGGACTCATCTAGAAAGGTGCATCTATGGCATGGCAGGTCAGAAGAAAGAATAGAGCTGAGCAGCATTGTAATGAAACTTCTTGTCAAAATATTTCCTAATTGTATAAGCTTTCTGCTAGAGGAAGGATGCTTTGATTGAAAAAAAAAAAAAGGCTGTGCCTCCTGCAACTTGAATTTTTTTGTTGGTTTTCATGGTGGTAAGGTTTCACCTATTGCCCAGGCTGTATGTCCTGGATGATATAGTAACTTTATTTAGCAGGAATCACACTCTACCCTATTTTTGTGGATAGAGGTAAGTGCTCTGTTGTGTTTCGTAAATACAACTGCAAACATACAGCCTATTAACTGTGACGATACAATAGCCCTTGGTCTTGGATTGTCATTCTCTTCACCAGCAGATGGAGACCCAGTTCGTGAGACCCGGTTTTGCAGGCAGAGTTAGTGGTTAACACGTAATAATTGGTTGCCGGTGGATTTCAGTGAAGTTTCCATGTTCCAGTAACTTTGAGGTCTGGTTCCAAATCTACAGACATCTGGAGGCCTCTAATCCTCTCCTAGATTTTGGCTGAGAACTTTGACAACAGAAGAAGGAAGAAGTAGGTGGACACTGCTCTCTAACAACAAGAACCAAACAACCTGAAAGTTTCAGTATCTCCATACAGAATTATAACAAAACACAGCATTTTATTAGCCTGGGATGGCATGGATCTTGCAGAAAGAAAAATAACACTAAAGGAAATGTTTTCCTTTAGGATTTGTTTTATACCATCCCAGATGCTTGAACTTTCTTAAAGCAGCTGCAGTACTTTCCTACAGGAGTGCTTGCTGTCTGCAGGATGTCTCTGCCAAGGGCTGAGTCTGCAGGGCTTGAGCATTTATCCATATTATCTGGCAAAGGTGAAGGCTGGGATGTGGGTGCTTGCTTCACAAATGCCTTGTAGAGGTCCTTCCCTCTTTCTGTCCATGGAGTTCCTGTTAATTGGGCAATGGGAGTCACAACTGTAGTACTTCTTTCCTTGCTGTAAAAGTAATATAATCCATGCAGAGAGCAATTTATTGGCTCTCTGTCCAGGAGGCATGGTCTCTCTGACTGCTTAAACTCCATTTACCCTACTTTGCAAGTCTTCAGTGTTCTCTGGATGTTCTTGCTTATTTCAGATTCTTAGTGTTGGGACAGAATGTGGGTAGGTTGCCTGTTTAAAACAAAACAAAACAAAACAAAACAAAAACAACTACTATGCCTGTTCTAAATACCTGACTTTTGGGAAAATCATATATCTTTTGCAAGAATTGGCTTAATCTCCAGCCATTTTATCACAGAACATGCTGTTTTGTGGAACATCATTCTTACTGATGGAAATTAGAGATAATCCTCTGTCAGAGCAGTGAAAAAGATGGCCCTGAAAATACCCAACACCCAGGTCAAGTCCTGTTGAGGACCTGAGGAGTGCAATCTATCTTCAAGTGCTTCTTTGTCTTTAGGAACCTGAAACTGGTGTCAGTCAGGTCCAGATAACACTAAAAGAGTTGCTGAGAAGCTAATGCTCTTGATCTTGAGCATGGTACTTGCAGCAGTAGTCAGTGTGGAAAAATACCTGGGAGAGAAATGTGATCAGATATGTTCAGAAATTCTTCTGGTTTTTTTAACAGTACTGAAGTAAATTGTGATACTGCCACCTGCTTAATGATGCTAAAAGGGATTGAATGGTCATGTTTTCCAAAAGCATGGCCATGCTTTAAACCAAGTTTCAGTTTAGCTGCAACTTAACTTTCTGCATGCACAAGCAGTTTATAAGCACAGACATGCCAAAAAGCTTAAACAAAAATATTTTAAATGTTTAAGTACAATATTCTTAAAAATATTGTAAAACCCACTAAAAATCAGTCTTTGTGTATATATAATGGTGCTGAAAATGAAGAGCTAGATGTGCTAGGAGTGTAGCTAAACCTAGCCTGTGAACTGTGTTTTTAATAATTGAATACGAATGATCTAGTACATGCTATAAATAGTGTGTACAAGTGCAAACTGAGAATAGTCCAGGCCTGTTTTCAAATTTGAGAATTAAGCTATTTTTTATGGCTCTTTGTGGGAAGGGTGGAAAAAGAGCATAAGAAAATACCTCTTCTGAAAATGGTGTGGCATTTTTTGACATATATAGAAGACTATAATTAAAGATTTTTTTATACTTTTCTTAAAATGTAAAAATACTGATTTCTGTGATAGTTAAATGACAACTATATGTGAAGTGACCAGGTATTATCTGCATTTTTTAAGGCACAACTTTAGCCTCTCATAACTCCAAGCTCCATGTACAATTTTTGTACCTTTTGGCCTTCGGCACTGCAGGCATCATCTGACTTTCTTGTAACTTCCCTTAGGGATACACATGACATGAAAATCATGACCAATTTGCTAAATAGTGAAACTAAAGGTTTTTAAATCCTTTTCTGTACTTGAACATTACATCTCATTTTCCATTCATTTCTTTGGTAAACATAATTTCAGCTTCTAGGATGGATTTTGGTTTGGTTTTGGTTGACTGATCTGGAAGGCTACTTACATGGCACCTGTATTTACACACTGTCCACACTCACATCTATGAGCTTCATAGCTGATCCAGTAAGATTTATATGTTTGAATTATTCTGAATTTCCTGATTCTTAGTATATGAAAGGAGAGAAAGGGCAGTCATATATAAATACAGGATCTGGAAACCAGCTGCAAGGGGTATGGCAGAAAGTGGTGTTTTCTAGGCTTGCAGACAGAGGACATGATGACAGTATTGGTTTTTGGACTTCTTGGATTGTTGGGCCACCTTCACCTTCCACTATTTCTTGTGGTAAACCAATTTATTGTGGTAAGTCAGTAAGTTGGGAGCCAGTTAGCACAGCCTTACAAATCTTTGTTGGATGATCCTGGGGTGGGAATGCAGGGTAGGAGAGAAACAGGTGTTATTCCATGGTTGCTGGATCCAGCAGGATCCATACACTTTGGTGGTCAGTGTTGGGCCAGAACTTAACAACTTCAGACGTGTAGTGGACCGGTGATTTTTGCTGGGATAAATGCCAGAAATGATTTTCAGTTAAAATGCTGTTAGTTTTAATCCACTCCCCACCCAGGGTATTGACAACTCTGAAGTTAATATCCTAGAACGTCAAACAATTGTTTAGCAACTTAAGTCCTGGTGATTTCACCCAAGAAGCAGATATTTTTTTTCCCCAGATAATGAAAACATTTATATTTATGTTTGCAGTATTCAATGCACTGAATCATTTTTTTTCCTGTGATTTTACAATTGTCAGCAACAAGAGCTCTTACCCTCAGTCTGCTCTGCATGCATGTGTGTAGACCTCAATGCCAGCGTAACTGAAATCCAACTGAAAGTTTTGTCTGGGGCAAAAGCTAACTGTGTATGTAAAGGAAAGTCATAAATGGAGTACCAGCAGTCAGTGTGTTCCATCCAGCATGAAACTTCATACTTGTGCATATATAAAAAATGACAAAAATAAAATCCTGTTTTGGTATGTGTAGAAAATGTTCACCGTAAGAGGAAATGAAAATAATTTAGATTAAAGTCAAAACAACAATTTAACATCCCTTTGTGTACACAAACACTCTTCTGAAAGTCACAAATCATAGGCGCTTGATGTTCAGAGTCGTGTTAAATGCTACTTACCTAAAGCCAGGAGATGAGAAACATGTGGCAGACCTTTTTTGCAAAAGTTCAGGGAGGCGGGGGGAAGCAATAGGATGTTTGCATCTGCAGGAGGAGGGCCTAAAAATATTCCAAAAGCCGACAGTTCACTTAAATCATTAATCCTACATTGAAGACATTTCCACATTTTAATGGACTGCAATTAAACCCAATATTTCTTAATACGAGTGTCAGGTGTTTTCAGCAGTGATGCAAATGACTGCTTAGTGCTATAATTCTGAAGGGGAAGGCATTTAGACCGGGCTCATTTGAACAGCCAAATATAAACAAGAGCACATAATTCCATCTGCTTTTTGGCAATTTGTTGTTCCTTTTAGGTTCTCTTTCCCCGTTTGTCTTGTGGACACAGTTTGCAGGAAATGTCAGCCGGCATGATTGATAGCATGAGATTGGATGTACTGACTTCATGCTTTCATAAAGCAAGACAGCTGTTGGGAGAAACTTTCCTTCAGGAGCTGGAAAGGTTTAAATTTTCCATCTCTTTGACTATTTGGCCTGATGAAGGATTGGGTTTTACCAGACAAGTAAATAAAAAGATGGCTAAGATGTACTAGAAGGTCATTCAAATGATCTTTAAATAGCAATTACTGGAGGGGGGTGGAGGGAAAGCCCTCTACATTCTGAGTCTGCTTAAATGAGCCCTAAAAAACTATGCTTGTGTTCTCTCAATTTTTTTAACCACTCTGTAAAACAGACAATTTCTAGTAATGTGATTTTACAACAGGAGTTTGTTAGAAGGCAGTAGGCAATGGAAGTGATTCAGCTGAATTCCCTGGTTGTCAGCTGAGTTTCTGTGGCTGTGAGACTTTGGCTCACTTCCAGAGTCACTATGTACTGTAGCACACCAGTTTGCAGTTCTTTTTCTTGCTAAAATTAGATGTGTTGGTTTAATTTTAGTTAATTAGGTTTTGGGATAAATTAGTCGCATCCAAACAAGTATGTTTTCCTTCCAAGGCAGAAAGGGGAAAAAAAAAGTGGAGTGTTCATTTTTACAGTTATACCTAGATCTGAAGGATATTATTTTATTTTGAGGAACGTATATTTTGCAGATGTTGTGAGCATACTCTTGAAGAAGATCAGTTTATTTGGAAATATACTATGTGATGCTTTTGTTTATTTTTCCTATGATGTTTGTCTGTTTGGAGGGGATGGGTGTTAGTCTGTAGTTTGAAGGACTAATAACTGGCTTCCTGGCTACACTAATTCTGAAAATCTTAGCCAGATCTATGGTCCTGCTGGAAACAGGCCAGAACCAAAACTCAGGAACTGAAATCCACTTGACCCAAAACTTTGGTGGAGGTACATTTAGATGGTAGTTTGAGTCAGACTCCAAATTCCTCTTCAGTCTAGTTTTTTTTATAGTCAGACACATCAATGTAATATGTGGCGGTTGCTACTCAAGACCTGTTAGCAAGGTCTTCCAAGCTAGATTGGGTCTTACTGGATTTTTTTACTTCCATGAAATGTTGAAAAAAAAGTGTCATAAATCAGTATCATAGTATGCTTTCTTTAAAACAGAAAACAATGTGTAGGTCTGATTGTCAAGGAACCCTGAGCAGGTGAATAGCTTTCTGCCAAGAAGCATATTGCCAAGATCCTGAAAAGTCCTGTTCATATGCTGCGAACCTTTAATATAGATTTTTCGAAAGTAAGGCTTGTCCCATAAAGCATCTTCAAGATATACCACAAAGTAAGGAGGGTGCTGGTTTAGATGGGGACTGTGTCCCCAGTCCTGATTTAATCAGGAGAGGTTGAACTGGAGAGTACATAGCATTTCTGTGCCCACCTACGGTTCTCAGTGCTGTTGTGTACCCTGGACTGTGCCATACCCTCTGCCTCATTCATCTCTGAAGTTTAAGTTCAAGGCAAAATGCTCAGGGAACAGGAAAATGTGTTTATAGAAGTGGTCATGGTTGTAAGAAAATTTGATATTGCGGCAAATCCTAAAAAAAACTCAAAAAACTTTAGAAATGCTTTAGGAACCAGATTGAAATAGCAGCAGTTACTTTGGGCAGCCAAAGGGTGACATTAGCTGCTGTGTGGATACATTTTGCAATGCTCTGGGGTAAGAGGATACCAAGGAACTATGTGGGTCACTTCATTTAGATCCCGTAAACATTTCTGTAATCAGTAATCATCTGCACTGTTTCTTAACTCTGTATGGATCACTGTAACAATCTAATCACTTACACAAATACACAGTTTCAATACCACTAATTAGGATTCTGTAGAACTGGAAAAAAGCCAGTCTATATTCTGCACGTACAATCAATTTGTTGTTAAACATTTAAAGAACTAACTATTTATTTATAACTAAATGAGAATCTTTTTTAATCTTTTTTTTTCTTTATATGCTTACAAATTAATCCTGAGTATCTTTATATGCAGAATGCTGTATTCACTCTTCCAGTAACCCCATTTAAACAGGTAGTGTTTCATCAGAGAGGAATTCAATGCTTTGCATTGCTTTGGCAGATTGTGGCTGCACTATGATAAATAAGGTTCTGGCAGGTTGCTACTTATTTTTGAACCATTGCTCCACTAAGTTCTCAAAATTCAGTGTAATCAAAGAACTGCTTTACTGTTGTTAGTAATACTTTTATAGTATTAGTACCTCAAGGTCCCAGCTGAGATGAGGCCTTATAGCCCTAGACATTGTACAGACATAGAGTAAGAAACAATCCACACCCTAAGAAATTCATAATCTAACTAGCAAGAGCAAACAGAAGTATGATGCACAAAAGGATGACTAGATACCAGTGGTGGAGTCTCTAAACCATCTTTTAATATTCTTTGCCTTAAATGTTGAAATGTGCTGCCTCTGGAGAAGTTACCTCCATTTGTTTTGCTGCCTCAACAGAATATTTTTTTTAAAGTGTAAATAATTAAACATACTTTACATTAGAAACGAAAGTGCCGCTAACTTACAAAGCATCCAGAAAACAATTACGCATGGTTAGAAATGTGATCTGTTTCCTAATGATCAATTGATGTTGTATTTCATACCCTTCATCTGAGAAATCTGTGAAAGTTAAAATTACCTAGTGTAACTAAGCATTTATGCTGCCTTGCCATGCTACTGAATGCTTGCAGAGGATGGATGTTTAGTTGTTTAGAGTGATAATCAGTGAAACTAAGGTCCTTACCAATACATCTGTGTGAATGAAAATATTTGTTTATCCATGTGGAGCACCACTGCAGTGCTCAGGTCATGGAAGAAGTCCCCAGGAAAAGATGTCCAGCATTTTAATGCCTCTTGAATATTTTTTTTTCTTGGTTCCCAAGCAGGGTAGCTACCTGCCTTGAAGCACATAGGGAAGCTTTGGTAGCAGCCACATCTCCCTTGTTCCAGCAAAAAAATAATTTTGTACATCCTGTAAGACAATACTTGTCTCTCTCAGTAGGTTCTGCCTGTTATTATACTGAAACTTGTAAAGAGGTATTATTAAACTGTTGTTTGAAATTACTCATGTGTCATTGGTCTGTACCTTTATTCTGCAGGAATAAAACAAATTCTTAGTCAAGTTTGTAGGTCTCTAAATTAAGAGGAGGGGATGTCAATGTAAAATTAACTTACCACTGTGACTGTATAATGCATATAAGCAAGCAGCCATAGTTAAGGATATGGTTGTGCTATGAAATGTGCAAGTACAGGCTAGATGTATCCCCTGTTTTGGATTTGTTGAGAACTTACTGAAACTGAGGTATGAGACCTTGAACTTTCATTATACCAGTGGCAATAAATTTGGACTAAAAAGAGGATTTTGGCTGGTGAATATTTTGTCAGACTAGAGAATATGATGAAAGAGACGATGGTTCTATTCTGACTCATCATAACTGCTGGTTACTCTTCATAGAATGAATTTGGGAAAGGTTGACTATTACAAGTGATAAAATACTGTGATTTATTCTTCAAAGTACGTAGGAGTCTATAATCATCAAAAAGTTCAGAAAAGAAGATCAAACATAAAATTGACTGAAATTATTTTAGCTAAAGAACAACTGTCATTTGTCACTACTGAGCAGTATTTTAGCATTACAGAAAATGCTAAAATACATACTTTTTGTGATACACTTACAGTCTGCTTTTCAAGAAAGAAAATACTTTCTAGGAATGCTTCATCCTAGTATTTAGTTATATTGTTATTTTCCCAGCTGATGCTGAGCTTGTTGTCTAACATGAAAGATTCATAAGATTGTTCAAAAATGCTGGGTTTTTCAACTGAAGCAGCATACCATTTGGAAAAATCTTCAAGAACCTTCACTATGCCTTGATCCTCTGAAGGCTAGGAAATACATTTTAGCTTGATAGTGCATTTAGGTTGATTGTGAGCTTTACTGTTGTAGTGTTCTCAGCAGAGTTTCTCAGTTCTCTGGGCTGAGAAATTTGTGGGTGTCTAAAATGTTCATATTAGTTAATTCTGTTAAAACAATGGAAAAATGTTGTGCATGCAGAAGGTTTTGCCTCCCATTACTGCCAAAACCTTCATAGGCAGCTGTGTAACAGAATATGTGGCTTAAAAGAAAACTCCACCTTGGTTGTGTTTGGAGGAGTAGACGTACCTTCAGTTTATTTGGACTTACTGAAGATCGCTCCCCCCCCTTCTGTTTAAGCACAGTTTGACTGAAATGCTGGTTTCCTTAGTCAAAACTTCTCTTGACTTCAGTCAGAACTTTGCCTGTGCAAGGACTACCTGGTCAGTTGAGTCCTATGTTGAATTCAGCTTCCTACTAAGCAATAGCTTTTCATATTAAATTTTCTTTAATTCTGAGCATTTAAGGAGACCAAGTTTCTCAGGTTATTCCAGAAAAGCTTTGAATGGACACTTTGTTGGGCACTGGTCATCTGAAGAGACATCACACACTCTCCACAAATAAATGCCTTCCATAGCATTGGGTTGTAATTAGCTGTATTTAATTGCCACAGTGTATCACTGCACTCCTCTAAGATGTCATCTGCTTGTCAGTTCACAAATGTGGATATTGTTGTCCTGTCTGTATACTGACCAACTATGAGCAGCAGTGAGGAAGAGCAGAGCGCTACTCTCCTTTGCCATGTAGCTGGGCCATGGAAGATAAGGTCTAACTTTTAGAAAATATAGTACTTTCTAGCTGTACAGACCTTTTGATGGGTGAGTTTAGTCAGGAAAATAAAGGATTATGTATATTGGGAGACAATTAAAATTTCATAAAGATATCTGATATATTTTTTGAAGGTGGAACCAAAGTGTTTATAAATGCCTCTGTTTTAGCAAAATGTCCTCACCGCTTGTTACCACTAAATAAATGGCAAGGGTTGTGAACTATGTAACTGATAAATCTTCAAATCTTATCAAGCCTTACTGTTGTAGAAGCATGTTGTATGAAATATTTCCTAGGACTCCAGTTTTTTTTTATTTGGCCTGGAGCCTGTTAATATTGATATATTAATATATATTTATCTATATTATATATAGATATATCTATATATCTATATTATATATAGATATATATTATATTAATATAATTAGAATATTATAATCAGGACCTACAGATAGTATTGAGATAACATGAAAATAATTCAAAGTCTTGCTAGTTGTTGTAACAAAACTTGATTTGTGTCAGAGTAGCCTAATGTATTTGCCTTTATTTGCATGCAGCATCAAGTAAACACAGCTATCAAAATATTTGTGCAAACACATTTGCAAATGGGTGAATAATTGAGAAGAAAGTGGTAGAGCAAGCATAACCAGAAAGAACTTTGCAAGACTCTACAGCCAAAAATGAGGTGCAGATCTCTGTTCATGGTATCTGAGAAGAAATTGAGTTGATCTGTAGCAGTAGTGCTGCTTTCACATCAGGGATTTTTAGAAGTCTTTAGGCTTTTCCCCAGGAAGTCACTAGAGGTGAACAAAAGAGCAATCCTAGAAACCCATTGCTTGAAGTGCAGGATTCATTTTTACAGTGCATCCAAGCTTTTCAACCTATCCAGGTTTCTACCTGTTAGGGCACTGAAAGGTTAGTCCTTTCTCACTCTCAGGTGGTTGCCCTATCAATCAGTGCTTGTGCAAAGGAATAAAACAGGTAGCATTTGTTCTTTTTCTTGTATCTTTGTAGAGCCTTTACTGATCAGAACTGGAGCCTGCAGTACATTTTGGCTGTAAATAATTCGTAGTATTGATAGCAATTCCTTGTCATGAGCAGAAGAAGATGGAGAATAGGGTTTGTGGTACTCTGCAGCCTTTTCACTGGAACTAAAATTGTTGTATAGTAGTCGGAGATTTCAAAAGCTCACTAGTATTGTTTCCTTGTGTTTAGATAGTTGGGCAAAAGGAATCTGACATATCACTGAAATGTAATATTTATTAAAAATCTTCGCAAATTCTACTAACAAAAGCAGAGTCTACAAATCCTGTATTCATACTGGCCTAATGCTACAGAGTCATTAGTTGACATTGCCACATTCTATGTTGTATAAGAATAAATAGGCTGGGTAGTGGCTTAACCAGGATCATGTATTTCCTTACAAACTCAGTTCCTCCATTTTCTGTGGAGGGCTAGATAATATCTTCCATTCTTTTCCTTGTGTGCATCCATTGGTTTTATTTATGGTTTGACATGATACTCAAGCAAAAATGAACTGCAAGAAAAGCAAAGAATTCAGATACACTGTACCTTTATTGTGTGATTAAACACAAAATTGAAAGCCCAGTAGCATAAGAGGTTTGATTTTTTTCTTCTTTTTTCCTGAAAAAGTCAATACCACAAAAATAATCTCATTTATTTTCAGTAATGCTGTCCTACTTCCTTCTCTGAAGAGTCACCCATGCCATTTTTAGCAGTAAAGTTACTTTCCTGTGATAACAAGAATGTAGTTTAGAATTTTAAGTTGGGCAAGTGATACTTAAAGCAGAACTTCTCATATAACACCACAGGCTATCGGGGCTCAGGTTAGGTCCCAGAAACCTGTGGGAATTGGATTCTACAACTCTTAGGGCAGTGTGAAGGTGTAAGGGAGTGCAACTATGTCACTAGCATTTTATACCTTTTCAGACTGTTGTGCAATTTTTATTGCAGTCTTAAATCAGTATAAACTGATCGCTATCCCCATATGTAACTCTAACATATAATTTAATGTATGAACTGAGACACAGAACATAAAGAACAGGTGATAAAATATTATGCCAACACTGAGATCATTAAAATGCTGACATTTTGAACAGCTGGCTTAGCCTTTTTTTCTCAGCTGGAATAAATAGTAATATTAAAGGATTAGCATAACCAACAACGAGTATTGAATGACTTGATTTCATTCCAGGCAATAAGAATATTTAGGGACCAGCATTTGAGCATTATACAGCAGAGGAATTTATTTCTTCCAAATATATTTTTATAATATTTTCTAGATATTGATATATTTATTATGTTTATATCAATTTGATATTTAATTTACAAACCTTTGGCGTATGAGTTCTTGAGGCATGCTGGTTTTTTACTTAAAAGTATTTTTGTATGCCATTATTATAAAAGTATATCCTGGGTTTTTAAAGAATAAGGTTTGCAGGTTTTATTGGTTTATCATCATTAAATTAGAAAAGAAATGGAGGAGAAGTAGTTATTCATTAGGAAGCATCAAGATAAGGCAAGGAGTAAAAGTGGATCCAATCTTTTTTGTATACATTTGAGATCTCAAAATAGATTTCAGAGTAGTAAAACTTAAGAAAGCAGATGCATAAAATTAGAAAGTTTTGTGGTGGTGTCATTTCTAAAATGAGAGAGAGAGGACGGAGCGGCTGGAAGGTCAGAAAATTAAAGCCTGAATATCAGATAGATGGTGTTTGATATCATACTCACAAGAGCAGCAGTGCAGGCTTTCAGAGTGAGGATTTTCCTCACTGCTCCTTCTAGAGCTTTCTAGCAGTGCAGCTGGAGCAGGGGACCACCCTTTTTCTCAGGTCTTTTCCATGGATGTCCTAAAGGTGAGAGTGAAGAATGGAAGAGTGTAGTTCTGCAGGATTGTCTGGAGACAGATGAGTATAGAGGGTTGGAAGGAGTAGTGAGGCACTGTTCAGCTTTGTCTTGTAGTTAGCTAGGATAATTTTGGAAATTAAAATTATATTTAGGGCTTTGACACATATGAGTTTGATTTCTCACTGAAGTGAGGACACTTCATGTAATTCTTGCAGCATGCAATTGCAAAGCAACAGACAGATTTTAATGTTTATAATGTTTTTTCATTAATAAATATCTAGAATTCAAGTAAGAGAATGAGGAGTACTGTTTGCCATTTTTGGCAAATTGCACTGGTTTTGTGATTTGATTTTCTTTCCTGAAGTGTTTCAGGAGTTGAATTTTGATGCTAGCTTAATCGTTAGGGTCTCTGAGTAGATCAGCCAGCTCTTCATTCATTTTTTAATGAATTATTCTCTGAAGTTAAATGAAGATATTCCACTCATCAAAACTTACTTCTGCTTCTTCTTTCTTTGAAGGTTTCAGCAGGAACCTTCCTGCAGCGACTCTGGACTGTGCCTGTTTTCCATGACACCAGTTCAGAATTTAGTAGGTTTGACAACTTCACTCTGCAAACAGGCAGTGGCATCATTAGGTGACTTGATGCCCCAAGTTTAAACCCGTATATTACACTTTCACCACACAGATACAATGCAGCTGAGAGACTGTGATGTAGCAGTTGCGTACAGAACAGTATGTTTGGAACTTGGTGCAAGCAGAAAGTGCTTGTCATTCTCCATTGATATCACTGGGGAAATGAGTTTTGTCCAGTTCAGCTAGCCAAGGATGGTGTCTCTCCCACAGCTTTAGGTGTTTAAAAGAATATGCTCCCTCCACCTGCAGGTTTATTAAAAATGAATACATTGAAAGTAACTGCTAAATTCAGAAAAGGAGGTCATTCCCTCTGAGACAACTCCAGGTTATCTGTGGGCACAACGATGCAGGCAAATAAAGTCTTTGGCAAATATATAGAATCATAGAATCATAGAATTGTTTAGGTTGGAAAAGACCTTTAAGATCATCCAGTCCAACCATTAACCTACACTACCAAGTCCACACTAAACCAATCAAGGGTACACTAGACTAAACCATGTCCCCAAGTGCCACATCTACCTGTTTTTTGAACACTTCCAGGGATGGTGACTCCACCACCTCTCTGGGCAGCCTGTTCCAATGCTTGACCACCCTTTCCATAAAGACATTTTTCCTAATTTCCAACTAAACCTCCCCTGGCGCTGCTTGAGCCCATTTCCTCTTGTCCTATCGCTAGCTACATGGGAGAAGAGACCAACACCCACCTCACTACAACCTCCTTTCAGGTAGTTGTAGAGAGCGATAAGGTCTCCCCTCAGCCTCCTCTTCTCTAAGCTAAACAAGCCCAGTTCCCTCAGCCGCTCCTCATAAGACCTGTGCTCCAGACCCTTCACCAGCTTCATTGCCCTTCTCTGAACAAGCTCCAGCACCTCAATGTCTTGCCTGTATTGAGGGGCCCAAAATTGGACACAGTATTCCAGGTGCGGCCTCACCAGTGCTGAGTACAGGGGGACAGTCACTTCCCTAGTTCTGCTGGCCATGCTAATTTCTGACACAAGCCAGGATGCTGTTGGCCTTCTTGGCCACCTGGGCACACTGCTGGCTCATGTTCAGCTGGCTGTCAACCAACACCCCAGGTCCTTTTCAGCCAGGCAGCTTTCCAGCCACTCTTCCCCATGCCTGTAGTGTTGCATGGGGTTGTTGTGACCAAAGTGCAGGACCTGGCAGTTAGCCTTGTTGAACCTCATCCAGCTGGCCTTGGCCCATCGATCCAGCCTGTCCAGATCCCTCTGCAGGGCCATCCTACCCTCGAGAGATCGACACTCCCACCCAATTTGGTGTCATCTGCAAACTTACTGAGGGTGCACTCAATCCCCTCATCCAGATCATTGATAAAGATATTAAACAAGGCTGGTCCCAAAACTGGGCCCTGTGGAACACCGCTTCTGACTGGGCGCCAACTGGATTTTATTCTATTCGCCACAACTCTCTGGGCTTGGCCATCCAGCCAGTTTTTTGCATCGTACTTGTTTATTGTTCACCCTCCTTTTATCCAAAAGGCTTTCATAGCCCAAGAACTTTCATAGTTTTCCAAACACTGAAATGAATTTCAAAGCAAATTTGTTTCTTTGCAGTGTATCAGTATTCCACAACCCTCAGATGATTGTCATGATGACCAATGTATCACCTAAAGATTCCTGTTGCCAAATCTTGCTCCCATGAGCTCTTTCACTTATATTGAAAAGCAGCAAAACTGTTACAATAAATTAATAAAAAAGAGGCAATTGTTTAAAAACATAATTCAATGCCTTGATTGCAATAATGACAGAGAAGCTCTGGAAAGGTAAGATGGTCTTTCCAGACGGCCCCATGCCTGCAGAAGAGTGAGTTAATTCTTGACAATGATTGTGAGGTATGGGAAGATTGATAAGAGACTGTCAAGTGTTTACAAATTGCAGTTAGAAAAACTATATTGAATAGTAACAATTCATGGAAGTTTAGAACTCCTTATTTAATCAAACCTATGCAAAATATTTTTTGATGAAACACAAAACCTCCAAAATACAAATATTTCTTTTTCTCATGCTTTTTATTCAGAATTTCAAAGAAAAAAAAAACAAACTTGTTTTGTGGGATGTCTTGTTTGCTGCATGTCTTTCAGCAAAATGAATTAATTTTCCTTTTAATAATAAGCACTTCAAGACTAACTTATAATTTCTTTCTCAACATTTAAAAACACTTGGAAAAAAACCATGACATTTGAGAGAATGTAAAATCACTAATTAAAAAAGCGGTAATGTTCACTTCATGAAACTTAAACCTATGAAGTTTACAAAGTGACACCATCGCTACGGTCATAGTGACCTAAAAGAGAATTTGCACTGTTTTGTGTATGGGCTGTGTTTTATTACAGGTGTCACATCCCCCAGCATCCCCTGCAGTAAGGGCATCGATGTTAAAAATAACTTGGATAGGTTAAAAGATTTTCCTTGTTTAAAAAAGAAAACACCAACTGTCCATGAATTTTGTATTGGAATTTCACTGTATCCCATTTTATGAGCATTTTACGAGCATTTACCTTTATGGTATGTAGTCCAGAAGGGCATAGAGTGTGTAGCTGTTGAGACATATGTCCTGTTTCCGCTAAGTGTAATGCCTTTATTGTTTGTCTGTCAAGGTATAAAGACTTCTTGTTCACATAATGGATACAGCTGCTTGGGTGGGGGGCAGGGAGGGTCTTACAATAAAAAGGCATTTGACTGCTGCTGGGATCCTTGTCAGTAAAATACTCAAAGATGGTTAATTGGACATTAATGTGTCAGATTTTCAACAAAATAACAAGAAATTTGCCAAAAATAAAACCCGATGGAAACACGCCTCCAAATTTTACAATAAAGCTTTGTTTAAAATAGAAGTTAAAGCAGCTAAGATTTATGACATGTTGACATAACTGATGGTAAAGGAGTTGGCTGAAGCTACGGGTGTGAAGGTCCAAATGAGAACATCTGCATTAAGAAGCTAATTCTCTTAAACATACTGATCAAAATATTAATGCTACGTGTAAACACAAGTGCTTTATCTGACAGTGATTTACATTTGGAACGACCTAATCCAACTATGCACTGCATCTTTATTCATTACCAGCAGCCTTTACTTAACACTTCATGCCCGCTTGCACAGGTGGACAATCTACTCAGAGTGACTATTGTGTTTATGTTATTTTTTCATAAGCAGGGTTTGAAATTTGTCAAACTGCATCATTGTTTAACTATGTGCCAGTCAAAGGGAAATTGCCAGATGGAGCGGCTTTCCCCTAACCTTGCTCCAGGCAATGAAATTACACATAGGCCACAGTCTTATGTCAGGTCTTTTAAAAAAAAAAAAAAAAAAGTCAGGCCATGAATAGGTATGACTATGTGCATTCACAAAACCTGGCTTTCTTATGCCACTAATTTTATATGAAGGCTCATGCCAATGGTAAATAAAACTTCATGTCCGTCATGTCACTCATTAACTAGGTGCTCATAATTTATGTATTTAAGGTTTGCTTGTCCGCCAAGCAATCAAACAGTAAACCATGTTTTATAGGTGTTAGTGTTTATAGAAACTGTAAATAAAAGTCGAACAAAAAAAATCAGGTTTCAGAAAAATGATCAGGGTTAAGTCATTTATCATTGTTCCAACTGGAAAAATCTGAGAACCTGCCAGTGCCAAAGCAAATGTTTCCCTGGCTTTTTCTAACGTGCAGCTAAAACTACCAGATTGTAGAATTCTATTAGCAGGATTTGATGAAATGGAAAATTTGCAGATCATGTGTTTTAACTGAACCTCTCACTCAAAGAACGGGGCAACCTGGCTCTTCTTTAAGATGGTGGCCTTTCATTGTTATGATTTGTTGTTTTTTTCTGTTTATACTTAACACCAATGATAGTTGAGATGACTTAGGCAGAAGTTAGGTTGCTCCAGAGTGTGGGCAGAGAGGTTCTTTGCAAGTGAAGGAAAGTCAGTGTGAAGCCCTGCCCCATCACACAGCTGTGGTGGGCACCAGTGGCTTTGCTGTGCCTGCTGTAGGACTGTTCCCTTCTGTCCTGGTTTCAGCTGGAATAGAATTAGTTTTCTTCCTAGTAGCAGGCATAGTGCTGTGTTTTGGATTTAGCATGAGAACAATGTTGATAACACACTGATGTTATAGTTGTTGCTAAGTACTGCTTATGCTAGTCAAGGACTTCAGCTTCCCATGCTCTGCCAGGTGCACAAGAAACTGGGGCACAGCCAGAATAGCAGAATAGTTGATCCAAACTGACCAAAGGGCTGTTCCATACCATATGACATCATGCTCAGTTTATAAACTGGGGGGAGTTGGCCGGGGGGCAGTGATAGCTGCTCGGGAACTGTCTGGGTATCGGTCGGCGGGTGGTGAGCAATTGCACTGTGCATTACTTGCTTTGTATATTATTATTATTATTATTATTATTATTATTATTATTATTATTATTATTATATTTTTAATTATCATTACTATTTTACTTTATTTCAACTATTAAACTGTTCTTATCTCAACCCAGGAGTGTTTCTCACTCTTACTCCTCCGATTCTCTCCCCCATCCCACCGGGGCAGGGGGAGTGAGTGAGTGGCTGTGTGGTGCTTAGTTGCTGGCTGGGGCTAAAACACGACACCTCCCAAACAGGGTATATGAGGAATAAGGGGCATACAGCACCTACTGCTTTGTGTTGTCACCTTGATGCTCTCCATCCAAGTTCATTCTCACTTAGGACCTACACTTGTGGACCTCCAGGTAACAGCATATTATAGCTGGTTGTACCTGTATCTCTGAAGTTGCATGTTGTACATGCTAGTAACATGTATTTTGGCTAGGAGGTTTGAAAACAAGGAGATCTGGGTATTCAGAGGCTTTTGCCAGCATACACTGATACTGAAGACCAGCAGATATTACAGGGGCTGCCTGCTAGGTCCAGAGTTGAGTACAGGATCTGTTCTGCAACAGAGAAACATGTTTGTGCATCTCAGTGCTAAATACATACCTGTTTGGTGATTCTCAAAAAAAACCAGTACGTAATTCTAACACTTTCTACATTGATTTGTCTCTAGAATTGCACTTAGACAGAGCTCCTTGACTGATTAGAAGTTCATGGAGAACCACCTCATAACGTGGAGGGAAAATGAACTGAGACCATAGACAGGGATGGATTTAAGTGCAAAAAATCAGTAAGGTGGTGTATCCTACATGAAAAAAAGATAGAAGTGAACAACGTGTAAGTGAAGATAGTTACTGTTTAAAAAAAATATGATTAAAAAATTAGTACAGGAATGCTGGTGACCATGAACATGAGGGAGGTGATTTGTGCTTTGAGCGTGACTGTCAAATAGCCTACATATGGGAGTGTGTTGAATGCTTCATGGATTTTTAAAAAAACCTTACCGTCACAGATGTATTTGCCTGCATGGAGATGTTTACAGTGAAACTAAAAAAAAAAAAAAAAAAAAAAAAAAAAAAAAAAAATTGGTCAGATATGCCAGTGCCTCTACAGCTTTATTGAAGAGCTACTGATGTTTGTAAAGTAACTGTGCTCTGATGGGTTTCTGGAGATGCCCGAGGGAAGTGATTATGATCTGCTGTGGCCTGAATCAGCAGCCAACTCTGGTGTTGCCCTGAATGGGAGTTTCTGGAATATGGCACTGCTCATGTTCCCACACCTTGTGTTCCCACAGGCTTCCTTGTGCTAACTGAGAAAGAACTTTTTATCAAGTCTATCTACAGTGTATAGTTTGTATATTTTCAATAGCCAAGGAAGTAAGATTAATTCAGCGCTACCTTCGTCTTGATCCAGATTCTCACATGATGTAAATTATCTTGGCTCCATTGATGCTAGTGGGACAAAATGTGTGGATGAATCCTAAAGGTACTGACGAGCTGTTTGATGTATTAAGGGCTACAAAGTGATGACTGTGAAAAGGATAAATAATCTGTGATTGTTAAATTGAAGTCAAGATATTGGTTATGTTTATGTAGTTAGTCTGTCTTATACTTGAGCTCAAATGTGCCTATAGTTGTATACTATTAATAACTAACTATTGTACTTCATTATATCCTTTCTATTTTTCTTTGTCTTTTCCCTTTATAGTAAAATAAATTCATTTTGAGCCTAAATTATTTTTTAAAATGTCACTTTCATTTTTATTGGTTTTTCACAAGCTTTGAAAAACATTCAATGAGAAAATGTGCCTCTAGCACAGGCCCCCCAGATGCATTTACAAGTCCTGTTTCAACAACTACGGTGAAGGGTGTATGACACACCAGCTTCAGTATTTCCTTTGTGTTCTTGTGCCCACCATAGATTACTTCAGTTCTGAGTTATTTGAAAACTCATCCAAATTAAACAAATAGACTCTCAACTTTTTGAGTATGGTAATGTGTGGTCTCCAATTTCATGGTATTTCTAGTGAATTTTTTAAGTGATGTTATTTCCATCTATTTGGCCAACTTCCGAGGCCTTCATTGAGGCCTCCATTGCAAACTCTTTCTGAGCTGTACTGTGCACCTGTATCAGAGACAAGCCCTGAGGTTGCCACTTAATTCTTACTCAGCAAAACTCCCATCAACTCTGCTCAGATTTGTGGCTCATTAAAGCCCACAGAAAGTTCCCATGATTGTTGACTCCTGCGTGCTCAGCAGTTATTATTCACTGTGTATAAATGGGGTTATTTGAATGCTATATTGTGGCTCAAATTGATTTACCATTTTATGAATGGCATTTTAAAATATACAGTAAAGTATACCTATTCCATGTTTTCTTCCTTTCTGAAGATAGTCTCTGATTCTATAGGTTTAAAAAAATATAGGCAATAAATACCTTCAAATAGCTAAGGACATAATTCATGCCTTGTAAGGCATGTTTTAAAAATCAGGCCTTTTTCTGGCTCATTACCCAGCTTGATTTTTTTAATTAATGTAAGAACACCTTCTTTATGGCATGTTCGTGTTTACCCAAAAGTCACATCATTTTTCAAATTATACAAGGTGTCAGTACTCAGGGTAATGATCTTTACTGCTCACATTCCAAAATGAGCACCGCTTTTATTTTTCCCTAAATCTGTCTGGAAAAAAAGAAGAATCAGAAATGTTTCTTGCCTGGTAGCATTTGTGCGCTAGTGAGTGCTGTACATAAAAGTCGCACAGAGAAGCCATCAGGTCTGCATTTATAGGAGTTGTTCATAACAGTTAAGCTCCACCAAGCAACCCACAGCCGATGCCCATGTGTTGCTGTCAAGAGTTCCACCCCATCCCAAGGCGGTGCAATGTTTATGTTTCTAGTGACAGCTCCTGCTCGATAAGTGGGATTCTTATTTGGTTGTAGTGGAGCATGCATAGTCGACTAAAGACTGTCTAAGCACAAGCAAACACAGTTCGTGTTGACTTTCATGTGTCTGAAAACCTGGTTGCTTCCATTACGTGTTTCTGATTTTCATTTTATTAGATGAGATCATACTGTGGTGAAGAGTTTTGTACAGAACTAGTTGAGGGTTTGTCCCTTTAATTTCTTCTGATGATTACAAGAAACTGTAGTTTTAATAATCTTATGGAAGTTAGAAACATTTTGTCTTCTTTCATTTTTTATTGCTGAAAGTAGGCCTTGGGGACTGGGGTTGTCTTTTAAATAAATGCTAATAGAGACACCTGTACTTCTGTGTAAGTGAGTTGCCTGGTCTAGGACTGGGATTCATCAGTGCTGCATTAACAGAAGCACAACAGGATTGCAAGTAGAAAATGTAAGTACTTTGCAGCAAGACATTAGAAGAATTGTCTGCAACTTTTTCTTGAAAGTATCTGATTTTATTAATTCTGATTATTTTCAGAGTGTGAAACCTTTCAGATTATTGATCCTGTTAACCATTATCATCTTGAACACCTGACAGCTTTCATACATTTATAATTTTGTTTCAGCTTATGTAATACTTGTTGTTATGACCAAGTCTGAAAGTATGAGCTCCTCCTTGCACCATTTTGTGAAGATGCACAGGTGCCAAAATAAAAAAGGCTGTCATTCTGAAAAAGAGGGCAGAGGAGCTTGGTGTTGTTTTGGCAATCTTTAATCAATGCTCATTTAAATCTGCCTTTGATGTTGTCAGTATTTGCACAGTGTATCCCAAGTAATCAGCGTCAAGAACATGTATGTTTATTGGTGAAGAAGTCAGCCCATGGTCCTTTTTTGCAGCTGCCTTGGTACAAATCCTCATTGCTGTTTGTTCCTCCAGTGATGTTGAAGCTGCTTCCCCTCCCAGCCCCATTCTTCAAGCAGGCTGCAGCCAAGGCGATAGGCCCTGCTGCGGGAAAGGGTGCATAGCAAAGGCCACCCGTGGATCTCAGTAACTCCCAGTTGTCATTAATTTATAATATTCAATTACCATCAGAACTCGTCAACCCCAAGAATGGAGAAGTGCAAGTGGTTCTTGGCTCCTAAATAGTATTTTTGCAGAGCAGGATCATTGCCCTTGGTTTTGGTAATGAGGAACGTCTTTGTAGACTTGCTGTACTTGTGAAGGCTCAGTGAATTTAATAAGTTAAAACCTATCAGTCATGTTTCTTGATGATTGACTTAGTTTCCTCCTCCAGTAAAGAATGGCTCTTTTAGTGGTTTGACAATGTGGAATAAGACTGAGTTTCATGTGTCTGTAGTGTTGAAAAAATATACAAGAGTCTTTCTTATCTGTGAGGGATGATACAGATTTCTTTCAGTGCATCATCTGTAACTGGACATAGATTCGTATCCTTTCTGGATGATATAAGCAAATGTTTAGTTTACTGGTTATTTTCAATCACTGTTGGAGCATGTGCAGACAAGAGTGTGGTTCTCCATGTTTCTTGTGTTATGAGAATTGGTGGATAATCATACCCTCACTGACATCTCCATGTCATCTATCATCTGCTCAATCTATCAGAAGTAGGTCTCAGTATTGAGGAAAACAGAGTACCAATAAAGCTGAAACTGGGATTCTGTTTAAATGTCCCCTTTCCTATTTATTTCTGCTTCCTGAGAACTTTCTACTTTGTGGTAGAGTGTTACTGTGTTTGTCAGCTGGTTCCCTTTAGCGTTTGTTGTGATTTTTCTTTTAATTCCCATTAGACCTTTTGACTTGGTCTGTGGAGTATGACATTCATTTCAACAATTAAAGAACTTTATATTGATGAGTAAGTTTATAATGATAGGGTACTGCTAATGAAATGAGCATTTCAGGTCGTTAGGATTGATTGTGATTTTTTTTTTCCAGTCAAAATTCCCTGAAATGCCTCTGTCTAGCCCAGCTGATCTGATATCACTGTGTTGGGGCTGAAGCCCCAGTGTTTTGAATGTTTTTGCAAAAAAATGTGATTTTGCCTGTCTTGCTAAACTTGTCTCTTAGCTTGCTGATGAACTGTTTCACAGTGACCCATAAGCAGTGCCAGAATTTTCTTTTAGGCATCCTGAACATCTATTTGCATGCATGTGTTGTTTGCATGTAGTAAATCAAGGACAGACAGAGGGAATGGGGAGGGGGCTGTCATACTCTTGTCCTCGTTTGAGAAAACCCTCCCTGAACAAGGAATGAAGAGATTATCTTGATCTCCTTCAGCATCCACAACAGCTGGAGTCCCTGAGGGGACAAAGTTTCTTGTACATCAGTAGCGAACAGATGTAGAAACATAATGACCAAGGTAAATTACTGTTCAGGAATTGGGGGTGTTCTAGCCCAAGCTCAGTAGTTTTCATTGTTTTGGAGTTGTATCATCTTTTAAGAACTGAAATAAAGCATCAAATAAAAAAATGTCATGAAGAAATTTTGTGGATCGATATGCAAGTGTCTGTTTGAAAAAGTTCTTGTTGCCCTAGTTCTTCAGGAGTGAAAAATTAAAAAATAATTCTTTTTAACAAAAATCAGTTCATCTGCGGGCTGATATGCTTTGCTTACCAGTTTTTCATCAGGGGAAGGGAGAATAGATAATTCTTTCTTACAATCCCGTAATTCACAAAGGTGCGTTACTACTTTAAATGGCTGGCAGACTAGTGGTGCTTATTTTCAATAACTGCAATTTATATGTGAATTAAAATGCTTATTTTTATGCAGTCCTACATATTATCAAACTCTGTTCAAATGAACAAAATGCAAGCTTGGATTTAAGAACTTTTGTCAAATTTCAGCCAAAAGTTTACAGCAATTTATCTTCCATTTCCTCTTGTCTCCTTTTGAATGACAGACCTGTTTTAAAACATGAATTTTTAAAAAAATATTTGAATGTGCAGGTTATAATTATGCTTCTTGTGTTAAGCTTTTATTTGTAAAGAATTAATATACAATGAGGATTGTAAGTAAACACGCAATTATGCATATAATTATTGAGCTGATAATTACATAGATTTTTCTCAGTTTAGGCTAAAACCAGACTGATGGATCTGATGAAAATCCATAGATAATGCTCACAAACAATGTTAGAAATTCTGCAACTGTTTTGTGTTTTCAGTTATCACTTGAAGACAGATTTCTTTAAGGCATCTCTGACTTGCATTTTAATCATATATAAAAAGTTTATAGACTCTGTTGACTCTAAGGCATCTCTTTTGATTGTGAGTTCATAAAATAACATTTATCATTATTATTACTATTTTAAAAATAAATATTTTATGGATATAACACAAAAATATTCATTAGGTTTCCTGTCCTGTGATTCATAAATCAAATGTACAAGTTGTACAATAAAAGTGGATACCATTTTAACTTAGAAAATACTATTACTCTTAATGATATTTCTTAGATTTACATACTGTTTTAAATTATAAATCTTCTCATTTGGAGTTATCAAATTCTTATTTCTACTTTCATTAGAAATATCTATGTTTGCCCTCATAAAGTATTTATTTTCTAAGGTAGTTATATTTAAAAAAGTTTTTCTTTTAAGTTCACTAACTTCAGTTTCCTAAAACACTGTGTACAGTGCCATGACTCAGGCTGCATGGTTTAGGTTTCATACCATTTGTTAGCTCTGCATTTGCTTGTAATCAAGTCAGGAAAATAATTACATTCTTTCCCCTCCCAACTTATTTAGCTAAGTAGGGAGCAAGTAGGATCATCCTCTTCCCAGGATCAATTTTAGACCATGGTTTTGTTTAAAAACCCTTCTACTGTGTTTCTTGCATAATATAGCTTGTGGAAGTACCAGCAGCAGGGTGCTTCACAAGTGGACAGGACTGCATGTTGCAAGCCTTGGTGGGTCAGGGTGGAGAATGGATCTCTGTCTGTAGGAAAGAGCTAAGGGAGGAGGAGCTGATATCTGGTGTTATTTCACAGAAGACAATGGGGTTATTATAAATTCATGTAACAGCTTATGAGTCAAACTGATAGTGCATTGAATATTGATATCATTGTCATGATGACCTTGGTAATGGTGCAACTTTTGACAGATGGAATGAAATTTGTTAAGAAACTAACCCTATTTTGGCATTCTCCTCTCTCCAGAAAACACTGTAATTATAGCATATATAATGAAGACATTTGTTTTTTATGGAACTTATAGTTACTTTTGTACATCACAGATATCACCTAAATAGCCAAATACTAACTTTTTCTTTTTTTTAATTGTACAAAGAATTGTATCCAAACATTAACATGAACTTGAACTGTTCAGAGTTTAAATCCGATTTTTTTTGCCATGGCAGCTTTTTAGAGCTGTTGACCTTGAGAGTGTTCTGATGTTTCAGGGGATAGCATTCCATTTTTCTCTCACACATAATGAGCAGTGAACTCCTTGATTGTTGTTGTCTGTTCTCCCTACTGAGAGACCACTGCAGCCAACAAATCCAGTGTTTCATGCTGCAATCTAAACAGAGTGATGCATTGCAGGTGCTTTCCTCATCTCCTCACACCTCTCAAAAACATTAGGAGGGATTTTCAACTTCCTATTCAACTTTTAAATGGAGAGTCAGGTCAGTCTTTGGATTAGAAAACTAATAAATCTTCTGACTTCACTTATTGTACAAATATCCAGCAAATATCTACTGTTATCATGGCTTGCAGTACTATGCCACATTGACCTTACTTCAGGCTGTTAGAATGATAACTTAATGAATATATCTGAAGATCCATCATAAATTGCAAGCAAAGAAAATGTCACTTCTCTGATGTTTGTGTATAAAAATTGGACCTTAGATTGTTTTCTCACTTAATCATTCTTTGTTTGAGTTACCCTGTAGGTGGCCGTTTCCAAAGATGGGAGCTCCACTGCTGTAAATAAAGTCCAGCAGGATGCAAGGTGCTGAAAAGAGTGACTTCACTAGCTTTGCTGCTCCACTGCTGCAGTGAAATGAATGATTGTTGATTTGTATTTAATGCTCAATTTCCTCTCCATTACTACAAACCATGCAAGGCAGACCTCGTTTCAGGCCATTCATATGAGAGCTCAATCTATCCGGTTTCACATCTGCTAAAAGCCCCCATGCCATACTAATTACAGTCTTCCCCTGGAAAGAATTTGGGTTTTAAGACCAAAGAAAGATATACTTATTTATAGCTAATGCTCTGATCTATATGATTTGTTGTCTGCAAGCTAGAATTGCAAATCATACTTGTGCAGTTGTATATATATTCAAAATGCAAGAGGGATACAAAAGTACAGAAAACAAGTGTAACAGTTGTGCCTTTTCTAAGCATTTTACAATGATAAGTGTGTTCAAAATTGAAACCCACAATGTCTCTGCTTTAATTTCTGTGCCATAGCAATTACTTCTTGTTGGCCCTTAGTCTATGCACCACCATGGAGCATAAGGTAATATTTGTACTCCTTCTAAGTCAAAGGAGATTAAAGATTAGCTCCAGACAAATAAGACAGATTAGCAGTGTAAGACCTGAAAGGATTTTCACTTTGGTGTGTACAATCCACTGCTTTTACAGGAAACTCTTGGCATGTGATCAACTTCTACCTTAAAAATAGTTGTTTGTTCCACTGTTTCTACTGAAAGATTATTCCAGTCCTTGCTTGAGGGTTTTGGAAATACTTTTCTAAATTTGAAACTAAATGTGTTTTTATTGTGATTTTTTTATTTATGTATTCTTCTGCATATAAAATAATATAATTACTACAGCTTATGCTTTTCTTCCTTGGCATTTACTTTGGATGTAAATGTGCTGGAAGAGAATTGGAGGGACTAGAGCCAGTAACTTAACTAGGCAAAGAACTGATAATGATTCCCAAAGTCCTCCAGTCTTGTCCCCAATCAGTTACATGGGGAGGTCTTCTGGAGTGAAGGTACAACAGACCATCTCTACTAGGAGAATAGATTCAACCCAGTATTTTGGTTTTTAAGTGGTCAATAGCAGACGCTTAAGGGAGGCACAGGAACTTGCCAGGCATGAAATTATGCTTCTAGGCTGCAGCAGTCTGCAGTCTAAGGACCTTCTGAGTAAGAGACAGTTTCTTGTTGCTTAATAGCCCTTGATGAATTTTTGCTCCAAGAACTGGAACAGTCATTTTTGAATCCAGGGAAGCTTTTGGCTCTCAGCATCTCAGGGTCAGGTCTCCGCAGCTTAATACATAAAGACCTGCCACCTTCTGTTTGTTTTGAACATGCTTCTTATTAATTTCATATGATGTTCCAAGGTTTTTCCTATTATAGGAGATAGGGAACAGTGGTTTACTACTCTGTGTCACAAGTTGCTAAGCTGTGTCTTGCAGTTTTCTTACAGTTCCTATAAAACATGGGGATCTGCTATATCCTTTTGTCTTAAGCCTTTATCATGGTCAGGTTTTCTTTATGTTGCATTTTATTACGCTCTCCATTTACTTTTATAACTTGCTCTGGAATCAGGAATACTGTTGAAGCCAGTAATATATTGCTATCCACTGAATATCTGATCCCACTTTCAATGTAATAAAAACCAAAACAAACTTAAAAACACTACTGTTAGTTGGTGTTCCTTCAGTCTGAGCTGCGAATGGTTTGGTTCTACTCAGCTTGAATTTTTTTCAGGCTTCTGGGGCTTATCCGCATTTGATGGAGTTCTCTTTTCCATAGCCTTATGCTCATTAAGCATCCTGATTCATGTTCAACACCATTATCCTGATTGATAGAGAGATAAACTTTCCTATACTTACTGTGCTTTCCCTAGATTGGCTGCAGTACTTGCTCTCTGTCCATTACAAAGTGGATTATCTTGTAATGCGTCTTTCACTTATGATAGAAATTGAAGTCCTTTGTCTTAATATCATTTGCAAGCTCATGCTCCCCTTTTGGCGATTCTCATTGCCTTCCTGTGCTTCTTGATATCTGAAGTCATAGTATTCTTTGGTCACTCATTTGTCTACTACATTTTGTTTTCTTTGCTTAGTTGCAGTAGCCTTTTGTGGTGACTGTTTATCTCCCTAAATAGAAATTTTCTCTATAAGGTTTTACTTATCCATGACATGAACAAGTCAAGGATTTGCTCCTTCAGGCTTTATTCTCACAATTAGGTAGGGTTGGTGAAGTGTTTCTGTTGTTAGAGCAACAACTACTGGAGAGCAACTACTAGAGAGCAAGATAAAAACTGTGTATCTGCCTTAATTGGTTCCTATGAATATTATAAATGATAGTTCTTACACTAACTAAAACTTATAGATTGAGTGAAAAATTCAGTTTAAGTCTGCACTTGACTGTTGAATGGATGGCCAAGTCTTCATTTCATGAGTATAGTTAGTAATTTCCCCTTTTTCGGCTGGATTTACCCTTGAAATGGGAAAAAAAGGATTATCCTATTGAAAACAAGACATGTCAGGAGCAGATTCTGTTGTTATTTTTTTCAATTTCCTTCCATTTCAGAAAAACGTTGCAGCATATAACAAATTACATAAAAAACCCCTGAGATTTTCTATTGAAAATAAAGAGTAGCCTGTTGGAATTGGGGACTTGTATTGCACGTATTTTAGGCCAACATTTAAGTACCCAGAAGAATCTTATTTTAAATTTCATATGACGTTACGTGATGCATCATTTCCTTGCGCATGGTTCAACTACAGCAAATTATTCAATACATAAAAGCCTCTTTTTTCAGAAATTTTTTACTCCCACATGGTCATTTGCCTGTGAAATGCACATTACGTTTAGTGCTTGTTTATATTACAGTGAAGTGTTCCTTACAGATGGCCCAAACTAACAGCCTCATATTGCTTGGAAAAAGAATAAAAAAAAGTTTAACTCCTTCACAAGCTGTGAATGGTGGAGGGGAACTTGTCGTAATGAGAGAAAACACAACAACAATAACAACAACAACAACAACAACAACAACAACAACAAACCAACCAGAGCTCAACCGAACCGGAACCTGACTGGTATTTAATCTTCTAGATGTGATGAATGGGATTGTGTGTGTCTGATCCTTTACATTGCTGTCATTTTGGTTACCTTTAGATGTACTGTCAAAAAGATTTTATGCTTCTGGAGAGGGTGTTCTTTTATACTGTTGATGGTTACCTAAAGGATGTCTGTAGGATTATGTCCATTGCACACGATGATGTTTCTACACCTCCATGTGAGGTGTGGTTAAGTATTTTTTCTTTGTTTTTACCAGGAAATCACAGTCTGGTCTGTAAAACACTACAGATTTACTCCTATCATGCAGTGATGACATGAAACAATAATCTGAAGTTACCCAAGGAATTTTGATGTAAGCTGTTAAAACCAGTTTGCTCTGGTTTTGGCTTTTTGGGAAATGTGGAATACTGTTGACAGAGAATACATGCTTCAGCTTAAAAAGTTTCCAATAAGAAAACAGTTCTGTAATGTAATGTGATCAGACACCACAAACTTGGAATGTTGTGGCTCATTATAAGAGAACAGCAAGTGTATACTGTTCAAATCAAAGCTTTTGTCCTTGAGACAATATGGGCAGTTCAGTATCCTTCAAATTCAGTATTAAAAAAACTAATTAGTACACTAAAGAGAACTTGCCAGTGTCAACTGAAGTTCATGGCCAGGTGTCTTAGTTGCATCACTGATTTCCTTTTATATGAGAATCATGCTTTCTGTGTCTAACACATTGAACCTGTACATAAAGAAAGAACGTTTTTATATAAAGAGATATAAACACATCATAAATCATATGTCGTTTACAATTTCTTGGTACTAAGTGTTTAGGGCTTATGAGTCACAGCTGTTGAAAAGCTTATGATGAAAAAATGATACCTTAGAAATGGCTGCAGAAGTATGAGCTTCAGTTTATCATTATTATTTTTTAAATATGGCAGTTTTGATCCTCAAATTAATTTCATCCACTCAGTTACAGCAATTGTATAAAAGCAGCAGGAAAATACATGCATAAACAGATACATGCCAATGCATTTCCTCTGAATACCATTTCTGTCCTTTTTACATATGTACTTACACTGATGGGCATTACAAATTACATTTCAAAGGCATCTTCTCTTACATGGAGTGAGATTTTTTTCCCCTTTCCTGTATTTGCTTTTTGATGCAGAAATCCAGTTTTAGTATCAATCTCAGAAACTTCGAAAATTTGGCAATATTACATTCTTTGTTTGTTTGCTTGTTTGAAGTAGGCTGTTTGCGTTTGTTAGAAGCTCTCTGCTTAGTATTTAAGGAACTATACTTCATTACATTAAGAACACCTGAATTCTATATGTTCACAAAGAATCAGTAAAAACAGTTAAAGCTTAGTTTATCATATAGCTTAAAGATTTTCATCTGAACAGTGAAAGTCAGTATTGCCAGAACTGCTTTGGATTTCTGTGGCTCTCTGTGAGAGGAGGGAAAAGGTGATGCTGGATGATGTAGTGTCAGCAACTTACTCTCAATGGCAGCTGTATTGGTAGTTCTTACAGCAATGTAAAGAAATACTGAATTGTTGAGGTCTAAGAATTTTCTTCTGAAGACCAATGGGAGCTTCTTGTATGCTGGAAACTGTTTAAATTTTGAGGTCTGTCTGTCAGTCAAAACATGCCTTGGACTTCTCTTTCTGTTTTGAGTGCGCCCTCAGTAAGTTTGCAGATGACGCACTGGGTGGGAGTGTCAATCTGCTCGAGGGTAGGATGGCCCTGCAGAGGGATCTGGACAGGCTGGATCAATAGGTTGAGGCCATCTGTATGAGGTTGAACAAGGCTAAGTGCCAGGTCCTGTACTTGGGTCACAACAACGCTATAGGCTTGGGGAAGGGTGGCTGGAAAGCTGCCTGGCTGAAAAGGACCTGGGGTGCTGAACATGAGCCAGCAGTGTGCCCAGGTGGCCAAGAAAGCCAACAGCATCCTGGCTTTTATTAGGAATAGTGTGGCCAGCAGGAGCAAGGAAGTCATCATCCCCCTGTACTCGGCACTGGTGAGGCCACACCTGGAATACTGTGTTCAGTTTTGGGGCTCCTCAGTACAAGAAGGACATTGAGTTGCTGGAGCATGTTCAGAGAAGGGCAACAAAGCTGGTGAAGGGTCTAGAGCACAAGTCTTATGAGGGGCGGCTGAGGGAACTGGGGTTGTTTAGCCTGGAGAAGAGGAGGCTGAGGGGAGACCTTATCACTCTCTACAACTACCTGAAAGGAGGTTGTAGTGAGGTGGGTGTTGGTCTCTTCTCCCATGTAGTTAGCGATAGGACGAGAGGAAATGGGCTTAAGCTGCGCCAGGGGAGGTTTAGGTTGGAAATTAGGAAAAATATCTTTATGGAAAGGGTGGTCAAGAATTGGAACAGGCTGCCCAGAGAGGTGGTGGAGTCACCATCCCTGGAGGTGTTCAAAAAACGTGTAGATGTGGCACTTTGGGACATGGTTTAGTAGGCATGGTGGTGTTGGGGTTGACAGTTTGACTTATGATCTTAGAGATCCTTTCCAACCTTAGTGATTCCTAGTTTTACCTCATTAAAAAATAATCCAGCCACCAAGCCGGGAAACATGAAATTAATTATTACTCGACCCTTAACTGGTTTAGTGGTAGACTTGTGTTAGGCTAATGATGGACTTGATGATCTTAAAGGTCTTTTCCAACCCAAATGATTGTATGATTCAATGATTCTACCTATCACTGGCATTTTTATGATCCTCATTTATGTAATATTCAGATAGTTCACATTCTTCAATGCATTTATCTTCACAGCAATCCAGGGAAGTATAAAAGTGTTACTATTCTTATTCCTTTTTCTGGATGGGAAATTTAAGCAAAGAAACAGTGTAGAGAGCTTTCTCATGCCGGCATAAGACATCTATGAGAAACTGAGCACTGGGAAGAAAATTCTTGTCTAGTGCTTCTATGCTCAACCATCCAGATGCCTGAAAGCACGTGACTAACTCCATGTCCAGTGGTAAGGATGGACACACTTCCACGAACTCCACAGGACCTAGACTAGCTGTTTGAAAACCAAAAAAAGTGATCCCATATGTAATTTTGTAAATTCAATCATGTGCATATAAAGTCAGTTATGTTCTTTAAAAACACTGGGAAAAGCTTTTCTGACTTCTCTACAGTCTTGTAAGGAGTAGATTTCTTCATGTATAAAAGTCTTTGCTGTTTCAAAGAGGGGTTCCTACAACTCTACTTCCCCAAAATGTGGCCTGTCTCAGTTCTGTAGTTTCTTTGTAGAAAGTAATTGTGGAATTGCAGTCCATAAGTGAAAGAGATTTTCCTATTCTTTCATTCCCTCCAGATACAAGTTTCCACCTTTTATTTTGCATAGATGCTAACATTGGCTCTCTGATGTGGCACCTGGCACAGCTGTGTGAGCAAAGGAGCCTTCCCACAAAGGCAGGGACAGAAACTCATGTCTGGGGAGAAAAGCATAAAGAAAGCTGGCACTGGAGTTTAACAGGGTGAAGGGTGTGCAACTTTATAGGGATGCTGGTGATGGCAAAAAATATTGAGCCGTAGTGGGTTTTGGCCATTGCAGCCTCCATGACCAGCAAATATTTGTGATGACAGGACAGTTTTTATCAATGTACAGTGTTTTATGATCTTAGGTTAGATATAGAGGCAGAGCTGCAAAGAATAAAGCTGGAAATATTGTCCTTGTCATACAAAATCACCAGTGTACTTTGTTTTGAGTGAAAGTAATGAGATTTTTTTTTTAATCTTGTTATTTACCTTGGCATGTTCGTAGATGTGACTGTCCAGTGCTTTGTCTTGCATCAGGTTACCCTAGTCATCTGTTGGTGTTTTCATTCATATTGAATATGTATAGGCTGTATGATCAATAACCATTTTTTTCTGATCCCAGTCAGAGGTTAATCCCATCCGCTCCAGAGCCTCCGAATATACCAGTAGGCAAGTAAATGTACCATACTTTTCAGAACAATAGTGCACTGAATTTTACATGCTCCAAGGAGTAACCTCTGGGGTTTTGGATTTCAAGTTGTGGTTCAAGGCTGCTACCCTGTATTTAGTTTGCTTCTGCTCTCTGAAAATATGGTTTCTGACTTTTCTAAATTTGCTTGTTCTTGTGCTGTATAAGATGTTTGTCATTTCACTGGAAAACCATCTCCTCTTATGGGACATGCCTGTCTGTCCAAATTAAATTTAAGAAGATTGCATAGGGTGTCAGTGGTCAAGACTGAATAGGACTCATGCAGAAAGATTCAGGCAGTATCATGCAAAACTGGGTTGATATGAGCAATCATTGCAACTGTCCTGTGCAGCACCATCATGGAGCCTTTGTGTAGGGCTTTGGTCTAGAGATTCTAGGGATCCAAGCTCCCTTTGCTTTGTAACGAAATAATAGACAGCTGTTCCTAACCTGCTGAAGGTGTGGTTGATTTCTAGCATTGACAGAGCAAGAAGGACTAGAAGTTGCCTAAGGTTCCCTCTCCTGAAAGGTAATGGCTGACTATGGGAGGATGATTCTGTGTGGAGGATGTTTTTTCCTCTTGGTTAATTGAGGGACCATAGAAGGGTAAATGTTTTCTTTTATTTGTTGTGCTCACCTGTCCTGCTCCTTCTGTTTGTTTACAGAATAGATTGTGATTGAGAAAGACTTGCACTGAAGAGGCTGTAGGAGTTGTTTTCCTTAGCTGACAAAAGGAAGGAGCAGCCTTCATCTTTAAAATGGTTAGGACCCACTATGCAAAGCCATGCAGGGTGTGGGAGGGGACCTACATCTTTCCATTAACCCATGCACACTGAAAATCTAAACCTAGATCTGAGTTTGCTCAAGTCTCTGTAGTCTTGAGAGCACTTTTTAATTCTGTCTGAATGCTATACTTTTTCTAAAATGAATGCAAGACTATGTAACATTCATATCCTCTTTTTTATTTTTGGTCTTCTGCTCATTCCTGTAGTACCTGTTGAACTGATGGTTGCAGCAACAACTGGCTGTTGTAGTAACTGTTGAACTGACACAATGCAGTGATCTCATGTGATGATGTTACAAGCTGTGGAATTACAGAAGAAACCAGTTTTAAAATTTTATTTCAGTAAAAATTATATCTGATGTACAGCTTGCATTAGGCTTCCCTTTTCTCACTGTATTTTAAATAGTTCAGGCTTTTTTTGCCTTTTTTGTTTAATAGTCACCAAACCCTGTAGTTCAGACATCTTCATAGCATGAGACTTACTGGGTTTTATGACGGAAGTAGCCTCCAGCAGTCTACTGGCCCAGGAACCCATCCTTAGAAAGTTCCTTATGTTTTCAAAAATAAAGATATGAAAGTTAATGGGATTACATGTCTATTTTGACTAATTCAGCCAATTCAGTTGAGAGGTTTTATGGGGACTTACTGATATAAAACTGTTGAAGTAAAGGTTTCAAGTAACAATTTTATTTTCTTTTTTTCTTGTAGAGTGCTACTTTTTAGGGTTTTTTCAGGAGCCTCTTATAATTTCTGCTTCAGTTTTGTTTTCAAGTACAGATTTGACCTTGTCTGTACCAAGCTCTGAAAAAGAGTTAAAATAAAAGGAATGTTTAAGTTTTGCTTCACGACACAAGTAAATACTGGAGCGCACAGCACAGTTGGACTTCATCCAGGGCCAAAAGGAAAGGAGAGCCTTGCAATCATGGTGGTAGCTTGACAGAGTTTCTTGGTTAGACATTTTCATAAAAGGAAACGATTCATCTTATTTCTTTATTTACTATCCCATGTGATGCTGAGTTTCAATGAACTGTCAGCTTGCTGTGGTTTATTCCTTTTCATGACAGACAAAAGAAATGTTGAAATTGAAAACAGTAATTTTGTTTGCATCTCCCTTTTTTTTGCTGGAGACAGTGAATGCCCAACAGCCATTATAATGGATGGGTGTCGCTTTACAAAAAAGTCTTCGGTTGGCTTATGCTTTTAAATATTTTAGCTTTCCACAGGACTTTGAACTTGACAGTCATTTTCTAACTACCCCAAGTAAAGAAACAAAATACAGTTAATTTCCTTCAGTAAAAATGAAATGGAACAACTCTGCTAATGTCTCTTGCATGGGAAAAAGGTTCAGGCAGCCCTGGAAACTGAGTTAGGGTTTGTCCTGTGATGCAGACATTTGTTACCTTCTTGTCCTCCAGATAACAAATAGTGAAAATATATATATTGCACAGCATCACCATTATTGGCATTAATTTGTACTGAACATAGAAAACAGGCTATTTTGGGGTACGTGTACTCATTGTATTTGACCTAGCTAGGTAATGGGAATAGCTGTGGTCCCTAATGAGACTTCTTTATACTATACTGTTTCAGCCTTGTTCTTGGTGGTAATCAGCAACTGAATCAATGGCAACTGAATGAAGAAAATTGCTGTGTAACTGCTTGTCCTGGTTTCGGCTGGGATAGAGTTAATTTTCTTCCTAGCAGCTGGCATAGTGCTGTGTTTTGGATTTAGCATGAGAATAATCCTGATAACACACTGATGTTTTAGTTGTCACTAAGTACTGCTGACACTAGTCAAGGACTTTTCAGCTTCCCATGCTCTGCCAGGTGCACAAGAAACTGGGAGGGGGCACAGCCGGAATAGTTGATCCAAACTGACCAAAGGGCTATTCCATATCATATAACGTCATGCTCAGTATATAAACTGGGGGGGGGGGGGGGGGGGGGTTTGGCCGGGGAGCAGCGATTGCTGCTCGGGAACTGTCTGGGTATCGGTCAGCGGGTGGTGAGCAATTGCATTGTGCATCACTTGCTTTGTATATTATTATTACTATTATTATTATATTGTTATTATTACTACTACTATTTTACCTTATTTTATTTCAATTATTAAACTGTCCTAATCTCAGCCCAGGAGTGTTTCTCACTCTTACTCTTCCAATTCTCTCCCCCATCCCATCGGGGTAGGGGGAGTGAGTGAGCGGCTGCATGGTGCTTTGTTGCTGGCTGGGGTTAAACCATGACACTGCTGGTATTTTTGTTGTTGCAGTTCTGTGGATAGGCTAGGCATCAGGACTCTTTTCAAAAGTCACTGACTCTTTTCAAAAAACTAAATTGAACTATAAACTTTTCAACATAATTATTTCTCCTACACTGAGCCTAAATACCAGTTCTTGTGGGCTTTTGGAGTTGGCTTAGCCAACCCTTTCACTCCCTCTATATGCTTCTACATAAGATACAATCACTTTGATTTGTGTGCCCTGTCTAAATTTAATACTGGGCCATCCAGATGTGGCAACGAGCATGTCTTGAGAGACCATCTTTGGTCTTGGGGACTGAATAGTCCTGGCTATAGAAAGTCATGGGAGCAAACCCACAATGATAAAAGAGAGGATTACCCAATTCCCATGTTTGCTCCAGTGTAAAAAGCCCTCCAATAGCCTCCTCATGGCCCCAGAGACTACAAAACAGATATTGTCTGTAGAGATTATGAATTCCAGTGCTCTTCACTGTGTGTATCTATTTTTCTATATGTATATGTTGCAATAAAACAACATGCACAAGGTTATAAAAATAGCCTGGAAGTGATTGACATGCTAATAATGCTCAATCAAGTCAATAATGCTCATGTAACAAACTCCTGAGAAAATAATATTTTTGGTCAATAATACACTTTTTAAAAATGAACTGTTTGTTTTTAATTAACCTCATATTTAGCCATTTAGTCATGCCATGTCCATCAAGCACAGTAGAGAAAAACACGTGCTGTCTTGAAACACTGCGTTGTTGCCTTAAACTTTCATCTCTTCCTTCTTGGCTTTCTCTTCTGCATTCCACCTTAGTGTGTTTTGGAGGATTGAGGCAAATCATGGCTTGTCATATTACTTCGAATTCAGTGCTTCTTCTTTGTAAGAAGGGTGTTAGGTGATTCATCTGTGACAGAACATCCCATTATGTTGTGACAGAGTGTCAAGGTGAACCTGCTGTAAGTACTTAGCAACAATATAGTGCTTCTGATGTGTCACTTGGCACTTTTTTCCTTTTATTTTTCTTTTCTTCCTTTTTTTTTTTTTTTGGCTAAAGGCTGACAGATTTTAATCCATTAAGTGATCCAAAAAAACAGTGTTTGGAATAGTGTAATGCTCAGTAAAATTGAGCAGGACAGACAGTGCCCACAAATTCCTGACAGGGAGGAAATAGGTCCTGTGGTCTTAAGACTCTTCTTGTCACATGATGTTAAGTAGTATATTGTGGGGTTTTGTTTGGTTTGGGTTTTGTTTGTACCTTTTAAGGGAAAAATTACATGCTATCGGGGAGGAATTTTTAAAAAGAAAATGGATCCATATCCCAGTTATGAAGGAGATCTGAAACAAATTCTAACAGTTGTGAGATGACTTTCAGATACATAATTCCTTGGGTTGTTTTGTTTCTGTGCTTACTTACATATAGTGTTTGTTAGGCAAGCTCTGGAGTTCAGTGGTTTCCTGGCCGACACTCTGCTTCCCAGCTACTCTAGGGACCTAACAGTAGCACCTTCTCCCTTGCACAGGGCTTGTGATTAATTACAGCATCCTTCCAGCCTTCTTATTAAAAAAAATTTTCTACCTATCAATGCAATCCGATTGTGTGTGGCTGAATTCATATTAAAAATAGGAGCATGAAGTTGAACTTCAGACAACTTACACTGCTGGCTGCTGAGTGCTTTTGTGAATAAGGAGTCTTAATTAGGTGCCTAAATGTTATGTTAGGAGCCTGTCATTAAGTAACCATTGTTTTGACAGTTTTTGTGTGCCTGTGCATTCGCATATGCTTACATCAAGATCATAGTGCCTATAGGAACCCTTACTTTCCGTTGATGGCAATTTCACCTATCTTCAGTAGTAAATTGATGACTTACAAAAAATCTGGCTCATGGTTTTGAACAAAACTACAGTAGGTGGCACCCATCAACATGTGGTTATTGATCCGTGTGTTTAAAGTAAGACAAATACTAAAGTTTAAAGGGAAGATGGAAAATGGAAATCTAATGCATTTTTAATGCAGAAAAGAGTCCTGCTTAACCTTTCAATCTTTCTCTGTATTGCATTCTTTTTCTTTGCAGTGATTTGAATTCCATGTAATCTTGGTTTAAATGACTTTGCATGGCATGTAAAATAGTACCCAGTTTTGTGTAATTTTTGACCAGTGGTTAACAGCATTTGATTACACTTCCTATATTTTGATTTTTTTAAAAAAATCTCAAATTTTAAATTGGAGAAATGGTGACACAATAACAGTATCCTGCTATTCAAAACTCATCAATGAACTTACTTTCTGTTTGCCCTTTTATTCTTTATCACAATTTCCTGTGGTACGTTACTAACGTCATCGGCTAACAGCTGAGCTATGAGCTTGAATGTCTTCTGTATCTACCTTCTTTGAACAAAGGGCAGGCTATTTTTGTTCTGGCATTCATTTTTAAGTCATCAGATTTGAGGAAAAGATAGCCGTGTCAGGATCTGATATTGCATCCTGACTGTTGCACTGTTCAGGAAACGATAAAGCTATCCACAGAGACTGAGAGGTGGGTCAGAGGGATGGTCATGACAGGCCTCGATTCATAAATGTACTTTCTTCTGGTTTTTTCTGCAATCAAGATATGTTAAGAAAATGTTTTTCCGTTATTGGGTGAAATAATAAAGACTTGGAAAAACTGTTTCAGGCTCATTTCACAGCAAACAGATGAACATGGAGATGAAGTCAGGTCAGTAAGTTTTGTAACATAAATAATGGGTAAGTATGTAATTTTTCAGTTCTTTTTAAGACGATAATGCAATGGCACACAAATTGTATTCTGCTGAATGAGGCAACACCACGATGGAAGTACTAGTCAGGAAAGAATAGTAGAAAAAATACTTTATCTTGTTAACAAATAGGGAGTTCCTTTAAAGAAAGCAAAAGAAAGATTTCAAGAAAAACATATTCTCAGTTGCCTGTGCTGTTATGAAATTAACAAATTTAGACCTTTTGGGTTTACTCTCTCCATCTATATACATGTGCTTACTTTGGTCTGTGTTGCTCTTGCTTCTGAATTTTTTTTAACTTGGGGATTACCCTTTGATATCATTACTGAAAACTATTGGATGTTTCTTTTGAACAGAGGTAAAATGCCTTTCTTTCTTAAATGGTGCAATATATACATATTGCACCATTTAGTGAAGAGAATCCAGCTTTACAGAAAAGGCATTTTCATGTGCTCTGTTTCTTGCTGATATGTTTATAAGCACAGAATTAAGTAGAAATGTTATGCTGTCAGATACCTAAGGAGTTCATCTATGCTTTATTTTTACTATACTTAGTTTTCTGAGTCAAGCAGAATGTCTTTTCTATCTGTTTTTTGCAGAAACAGAGGAAGTATGGTATTTTATCCTGTCATCACAAACTTTTGCTTGTTGTAGTTTTACTGTAATCTACTTCTTTTCTGGTCTGACACCATCGTGCTGTTTTTAATTGTTTCAATGGTTTGTAAATCTGAACACTTAGCCTTCCATGTAAACTGTAAGCACAAGTTGTATGCAATAAATTTTCCAGGGTAAGAAAAGACTCTAGCTCAGGTTGCAGTAGCATCTAGTGGGCTGAACTCCCATCTGAAATGTGCCTAGTGAAATCTCTGATCAGATCATTTACCTTAAACATTCTTTTGTCTAGTACAAGCCTTTTGGTTTTGCTCTCTCCATCTAATCTCTCCATCAATATACATATGCTTGCTTTGGCCTGTGTGCTCCTGTTTTTGTATTATTTGGCAATATGGTGCTCTTCTTATGTCCTTTTTCTAAATTTGGCAATATAGTGCTCTTTTTATGTCCTTTTTCTAAAAGCAGGAAATGCAGCTGATGGTAAATTATTACATTTGATCTAAGCTCTGCCTCTTTAAAGTAAAACTTTAGTTTGCATTCGTAACCTGAAATTTCCATTTATCAGCAATTTAATATATAGATTTGTCACATCAAAAGGGAAAAGAAAGAATAGGAAAAAAACCCAAACCCCAAACCAAAAAAACCATGATGTACAGAAAATACATTAAGGAAATGCTGAGCAGCTGCAATTAGCGTTGACTTGAAGTTGAATAAAGTCAGCAAAAGACTGGAAAATATATTTTACTTTTCTCCAAGATGTAGTATCTTTCCTCCTTGAAAACACTGAATTAAAAAAACATTCTGACCAGTAAGATTTTGGCTAATATTGGACTTCAAGATTTCCAGAAGCTGGACACATGTTGGGATTTGGCCTGTGTTTTGTTTTGTTTTGATTTTAATAAAAAAGACTCATTAAAGCAGATCTTGTTCTAAAATTTCTGTAAGAATGAGCTGACCATGAATTACAAACACTGGGAGAAGGCAGCCTCTGCTTTGTGTGTCCAATTCATGGAAGGTTTCAGAATGCCAACTGAACTGTGCTGGTTTGATACCAGCTGAAGATCTGGCCACAACCACCCTTAATTTCTAAACGAAACTGCTGAAGATAGGTTAGAATATGTTGGTTTTCAGGTATTTAATTTGAACCAGGCTTTTAAGTTTGGTTCCTTACTTACGAAATGGAAATATTTTGAAAATTAATGGTCCCATCCTGTGTCTGTCTGGACTTTGATGGGGATGACAGTAGCTGAGAGGGCAAAAAAATAGTACGGATCTGTATACGGACATAAACATGCAGACATTCAGTCTGGAACATCTTCATAGCTGCATATGCTTTCGCAGCCCTTCTTCTATGTTTCTCCAGTCTTTGTTGACTGATCCTTAGCTGTCTGAGCATGCTGTCTTCTCAGGAAGAGTGCTCCCCATGTGGTGGCTTCATGTGAAATATAGCCCTGCTTGTGAACAGGAATAGCTGAGCAAGCTGTCCAAATTGCCAGATGGGCAGAGGTGCACCCTCAAGTGTGACTGTATTCTCCTGCATCATGGAAGGATGGAGAACCTTTGTGTGCATGTGAGCATGCATTCCAGTGAAGCATCATTGACTTGCTATCAGGTGAAGTAGAGGGGAGAGATGACTAAGCAATACTGATGATCCATAGCTTGTTTCCTTCCCAGCTCTTATTTTTTGCTTGATTTTTTTGCGTAATTATTTAGATTTTGCTTGCAAAAGCAATAAGCTCACATGTCCTTAGAAAATATGAGATGCAGAGAGAAGGATTAAAGCTTATACTGAGCACTGACTAAAAAAACCCAATATGAGTTTCACAAGCAAATTAACCATGACACTTCTGTAAATTTAGAAAAGCTCCTGCCATATTCAAGCAATTTTTAAAAACATCATATTTTAGTAAACTCAATTTAACTGCCATGTTCTTTTTCTGAATTTGCTTCCCATCACTACTGATTATCCAGATTTTTGTGCCTGAACCAGAGCTTTCTCATTGATCTGCTCCTCTTACCCAATTGTTCATTTTACTATACATTATATAACAGAATTCCATAGTATCTTCAGCTCTGGACAATAGATTTATTGTTGAAGTCAGTGGAAAACTGACGTACATTGAATTAAGCAGAAGCAGCAGGTTCATTATAAGGTGGAGCCAACAGACAGAAAAGGCTATATAATAGAAGCACATGGCAGTCATCTGTAGAGACTACTAAAATATAGCTTTTTGCATGATGGGAAGGAAGTTCTGCCAAGATATAAGTAAATTGTCCTAGTACAGGCTAATGATTGTAGATTGTTTAATTTTGCTTAATACTATTTTTATGATAATGCTGAAGCAGCATATATTTTTCACATGTGTCTGTGAGATCTGAAGGAGTCAGGTTTTCTTCCTGGAATGCAATTAAAAGGAATACTATGCCTTAGACATATTATAAAAATATTTTGGCCCATAGCATTGAAACTTCAAAATGTTTAGGTCTTGATGAATTCCCTTTTGATCTGTGTAAAAAAGGGCTATGGGGCCATGTTGCATCAAGAGTCTGTAGATGATTTCTGATCTGAACACAGCAGCATGGTAACTGTGTTTTATTGGAAATCTTGTCCAAAACCTCTAATAAAAGGAAGCATTGTCATTAGTAGAAAACTTCTTTTGAGTTCGGTGGTGTCACGAATACAGGTTTGTGAATCCTGCTGATTATATCAATTTACTATGAATGAGTGACTTCACACAGTTTGATTTAGTAACAGAATTTACTTGTAGCAAATCGCAGAATTTGATTATAATATTTTTAATAGCACTCATCAATGATTAATAAAGTGATTAGACAAAATTGATCAAAACAGTGACTTAGTTACAGATTCGAAGATGGCAAGGTTCACTCTATTACTACATGGAAGCACATAAAGGAAAATTAAATCACACTGAGTTGGAATGATTTGTAAAGGGATTGCGTATATAGGGGATAAGGAGGACCCTCCCATTGAGTCACGAGGTTCAGAATAGACCCCCTTGCTTTCTAAATTCCTTCTCAGAGAGGAGCCTAGGTGTGTCTGGACCCACTCTTAGTCTCAGACTTGGTCAACGGTTTATGAGAGTAATGCTATAAGAATAATGCAGCAGTATGAAACTCCCTTTGAAATTAAATCATACATCTACAGATTACTTAAATTGATTCACTCATGCATACTCACAAATATGAACGCATATATGAAAATGGTATACCTGCTAAAAATTCCCCTCGAGTTTAGTGAAATACTCACATCTAATGCCTTGGCATTTCTCAACGGGTGAGAGTAGAGCCTCGAGGAGTGAAGAATTTCAGCAGCCCAGGCTCCGTTGTTGATCTTCGGCAATGGAGTTCTGGTAGCAGCAGACTTTCGGAATCTGCTAGTTTTCGCTGACTCTGAGAGGCGTCTCGCTCAGAGGGAGATGCTGGTGCAACCCGTGGCAGTCCAGGAGAGCTCAAAGGGCCTCACTTAGGACTGCCGTTTATAGGATTGTGAGATGATTGACTTCAATCACCAGTAAATTTCCATCCAAGCCACAATTCGGGTTGGCTTGTTGTTGGAATTCCAGCAGCGATGATACCACTCTGTTTCAAGGCTGTCTGGAGTAGCTGTTTGTTCTCATTCCCCTCATTAGCCATAATATGAAGATCTTGATATGGACAGGGCTGCTCTCTGCTCCAGCCATGTAGGAGTTTCTGGTACCATTAAGGGGCGCTTAACTGACCAACTCGCTACACAAAAGCTGCGGCCTGGAATTCCTGAGATTGTAAAGCGACCGAAGTGAAAAAAAAAAAAACAACAAACCAGAACAGAAAAATAGAGGGGGGGGGGGGTGTGTACCACCACAGGTGGGTTCAGGTCAAACTATAGTGACTTCTATATAATGAAATATTTGTCTGTTGATATAGCGCTGAGTGACTTTGATCATCTGTAATGTTGGCAGGTATTCTGTACTGACTTTGTGTTTTCAGAGAAGTATGGAAAGTTCTGTGTTATCAAAATGTCCAATTCTCAAGTCAGGATGGAGCAACACTATTTTAAAATAATTGCAAATTTAAAATAAATGGAAATGCTTTTGCGTATATGGTAAGTGGGTGGATGAATACTTTGAGGTTTAGCATTTTGTGATATTTTTTCACATCACAAATTGCAAAATCTCAAGTTTTTTATCCCTATGTAACCCAAGATGAATATTTACTCAAATCTTATTTTAAGGCTTTTTCATTGTTTTTAGATAAGCTGCTTCATTCATATTTAATGCCACAAGTTTCAAAATTTCCATTATAAATAAGCTGTTTGATTCTTATATAATTCCAAGGATTTTATATATAACCATTTATCTTATTAACAGCAGATTTCAGTGACAGCCAAAGCAAGGAATTCTTTTACATTTGGTGCTTATTGTAGGAATTCAAATTACATAATGGCTCCATTATTAAATAAAACAACTAGGTAAACATCATTTAGCTTGCAAGCAGGCCACGTTTTATACGACACTTATCAGTCTGCAGTCTGTGTCTGCTTTACATTTGCTAAGAGCTTACCAAGACAAATATAAGAGCAAGTATACCTTGGCTTCCTCTGTAAAATGAGATTTAAAGCTGAGGAAATGTTCTGGACAAAAAAACTATGCTTCAGTTCAACAAGGTATTTATGCTTCTCTCTCGTTGTAGGTGATACAGTAGGTTTGGAGTAGCATGTGGGACTGGTGGTTTAGAGCTCATCTGCACTTGGATACCTGTTACAAAGATACAACTTCCTAAACTGAATTATTCCTATGATAATGACTTTTCATTTAGTCCTGAGGCATCATTTACAGTCCTGTAAGCTGAAATGGCATCATTATGCCATTTAATGCACATTAAATATGTTCCAGCCATATAACACCGACACATAATTTGCTAACATCTGTACTCTTACAGCTCTTTTCTCTACCTTGGACTGAGAGCTTCTACTTAGGGAACATATTAAACATTTAAAAAAAAGAAAAAAATCATGTTAGTTTTGATTGAATGATGTTAGCTTGCCCTGAAATTCCTTTCAGGAGCCCTTAGGACCTTGATGCTAGGGTGGAAATAAGTTTTGGTCAGTAGTACAGTATTTACACAGTCAGTTCTTAGTGTACCCGGAGGTGAGATCACAGCCTTTTTCGGGTGCTAGTGAAGTGATGCAGCTACAATACTCTCAGATTTCGGTGGGACTAATTGACATAACAGTGTTTGGAAGGGGTAGAAGAGAGTCAGGATCCTCATTTCCATTCTTGCAGCATTTTGCAAGCAGAAAACCAATTGTTCCATGTTATGGATAGACACCTGACATGGCAGACTAACAAAAATGAACACTGCAGTTCATTGCAGTTTCCAATAGTTTGTAACACAGAAAAGGCAGGAGAAAAAAAAGCTGTAGTAGAGGTCATGGGCATTTCTTTAGAGCCTGTCTGCCTGATTGTGTGTAAAGAGCTGTCTTTTTATGGTGTCTTAACTGTGGTTGAAGCTCAGGGCATTTTATTCTTTTTAGCTGCTGCATTTGTGAAATTTGGAGCTGTGGAACTGTTCAAATCATGGATAGTTTGATTAATTTTGACTACCAGACTAAGTAACAGAGTAGAGCTTTCCTCATGTTGAAACACTAATTTTATTTTGTAAACTGGATTAATTGAACCTGAAACTAGCTTGCCAGCTCCTATGAGAAAGAGGTACCGACACAGGAAATGTTAAATGCACAGTGCTGGGGTTTCACCTTATTTTGTTAGCTAGGTATTGGGGAATGCAGAGCTTTTGAGTGGGATGCATTCATGTCCTACCTGTGTGATCAAAGATAATGGTGGACTATTAGACCTGATACAGAAAAGGGTGACTAAAGCATAGGGACATCCTAAGAATAATAGAAATCCTCCATTTTCAAGAGTAGTGGTCACAGTCTGCTTGAGAAGACTGAGGTGTCCACACTGTCTCTAATCTTTATAGTGATTTGTCTCTTGTGGGATTCAGTCCATCCCACTGCTTCTAGGGTCTCCAAACCTAATACTGTAGGTGAAATGAGCAGCACTGCAAACCACAGAGGCCATCCTCCATGCTAGATCCTCCTTGTGTGCTACATGCCTCTTCAGTTCTTTTCTTTCACAGTAAGAAAGCGTTATGAATTTCTCAGGAGACCTCTAGTAGTACTTCTGGACTGAGTCTTAACCACTACCACCCCAAAGTCCTTCCTGCTTATTCGCCCTATCCTTTTCTAGACCGTCTTAAATTATTTTGCTCCCAGTTCTTTATTCAGAAGACTAATGAACAAGGCTAAATCTCTGAAGTCTTGTATGCTCTCTGGGATTTAGCAGAACAGCTAGTCCTATTCTCATCTCTTTTCCATGTCAGGATATCTCTGCTTTTTCACTGTTAGCATTTGTGCAATGGTTGTAGCACCTTGCCCCATAGACAACTGCAAGGAAAGTGGTTACTTTTCTTTTCCGTGTGGTCCTTCGCTGAAGCTCTGAATAAATGCAGTTGTTCTCTGTGCAACACTTTGCAAAACTTTCATTGTGTCCTGTTTTCTATCATCCAAAGCACACAAATAAGTGTTTTGGGGATTTGCATTTCACTACAATTCATTTATATACCATGGACGACTATAAAAGGAACAAAGACTTAGATTTCTGATTTTCTTTTATTGGAAAAAATTCCTAAATTATTATTGAAAATACTTATGTACATTTTAATACAGGAGTAAATTTATTGGAGACTTTGGACATGCAGTGATATAAAACAGCTGGGAGTGAAAGGAAAATCAGTTTTCTGACAGTATTCCTGAGATCTTTCCTTTTTGCCTATGTGCTACAGCAGCCTGATGCTACTATACTGCCAAATTAGCACTGTGTGTGTATTCATATTGTAGTATTTATCTATAGTTGTTGTGGTTTAGCCCCAGTAGGCAGCTCAGCACCACACAGCTGCTCACTCACTCCCCTCCAGTGGGATGGGGGAGAGAATGGGAAGGGTAAAAGTGAGAAAACTCATGGGCTGAGATAAAGACAGTTTAATAGGTAAAGCAAAAGCTGCACGTGCAAGCAAGGCAAATACGGAATTCATTCCTTCCCATCAGCAGGCAGATGTAAAACGTCCATAAAATGTCCATTCAGTTAATTTAGTCCATGACTTGGGCTCCATCTGTATTGGTGGTCACTCAGGACAGGAGAGGTGGTGTGTTGTGTGGAGTTTTTTGGCACCAAAGCCAGTTCATGTCAGGTCACTGCTGCACTTGCACTGCTTCTTGTAAGGCTTGTCCTCCATTGGTTCAAGTGGTTCCTGCTGTAGTAACTCCTATAACATGCAACTTAAATCATGGGTTATGACAATTTAAAGGTGTATCCATTACAATCTCCACCCCTGGTCCCTTTGGACCAGACCTTAGGGTTTAACATTGCAATTAACTTCTCCTTGCCCCTGCTCCAGCTTGGACTTATCCAAAGACAGCAGTCCCTTAGGGGTGCACCTGGTCCAGTGTGGCCTTATCTATGACCCACAGCCTCTTTAGGGGTATACCTACTGCAGCATGGACTTAGCCACAGTCACTTTGAGGTGCACCTGCTCTGGTGCAACCTTATCCATGGGCCACAATCCCTTCAGTGGTGTACCTGCACCATTGTGGCCTTACCCACAACCACAGTCCCTTCAGAAGTGAACCTGCTCCAACATGGCCTTATCCATGGCCCTAGTCTCTTCAGGGGTGCACCTGCTGTGTTGTAGACTTATCTATGGCCACAGATGCTTGGAGGTGTTCCAGCATGAGCTCATGCACAGCCACTGATACTTCAGGGTGTACCTGCTGTGACATAGATTTATCCATAGCCACAGATGCTTCGAGGTATACCTTCTCCAGCCTGGACTTATCCTTGGACTGCACTCCCTTCAGAGGTATACCTGCTGCAGCATGGACATACCCACAGCCACAGATGCTTTCAGATGTCCTGCTCCTGTGTGGACTCATCCACACATCACAGCCCCTTTGACTCAAGTTCACACTGCAGTTCCAGCCTGTCTGGCACAGAAGCACAGGAACAGCAGCGAGGCCCTGGCCATCTGCCAGCTCAGGCACATGGCCATTGCTGTTATCTAAATGTTCCCAGGCACAGCAGGGTCAGATGATCAGCAGCAAAAAAGTACAGCAAGCAGCGAAAGCAAAAAGCAGCCACTAATGAGCACTAGACTCTAATATACAGTAAGGCAAGCAAGTCCCATGCCACATAGCTAAACAGCTATAACAGCTATAAATTCAGTCTAGCACATTCCAATCAAATCTGTTGTTATCTCAAACCCTTCAATCTCCATGCTGGGCACCAGACAGGACTGTCATGGTTTAACCCCAGTAGGCAGCTCAGCACCACACAGCCACTCGCTTGCTCTCCTCCAGTGGGATGGGGGAGAGAATCAGAAGGGTAGAAGTGAGAAAACTCAGGGGTTGAGATAAAGAGTATCACAAAAGTATAGATATTGTCTTCTTTCTGATACTTTAACACCGTGGACCAGTATTTGTGCTTGTCCTGTGATACATGAGGAGCCATCCCACAAGTTTTTTGGCTCTGTATCTTTAAACAGACATTTCTTAAAGTGCCTAAATGAAGATGCATGATTTTTGATGGGAAATCTGAGGGACCAACAACTTTTTATTTTTTCAATGATTTTTCTTTCATGACTGTTGCTGATTGCCAAGAATTGGATAACAAAAGATGTGATTTGCTAACCACAAAATATAGCATCCTTGTACTAATAAACTCTGAAGTAATGTATTTCAACAAGTACATAAGGAAGCAATATGTTATGTTTGTACCACGGCAAGATGTTTCTGCTTCTTCCAAAAGTGGAAGTTTTGGGGGAGTTTTTCTCTAAAAAGAGATTAAATTTCTGGACGTTCTAAAATAAAAGGAAACTTTAAGGAAAACACTTTAATTTTTTACCTATATGTACACACAAGAAATCTTCACTAACCAGCTCCTGCAAGATGAGGATTTAATCCCCAGACTTAAACTTTTTATGTCCTCTAGTGGAGGTTTTTACTAGACTGCTTAAATCTTCCCTAGAATGTCAAGCAGAAAAGTGAATAAATTTGAAATAAAAACTTTTTTGGCCATGTGTGAAAAGGAAAACCTGAAAAATGTGGGTTTTCTTTTTTCTATTTGATTGCTAGTGATGTACTTTTTTGGCTCATCTTTCAATTGCTCCTAATCCCATTTTATAACTGCTTCCTTTTAAGAAAATGGAACTTTCCTCTCTTTGATTTCCTTGAATAATTCTCTCCTCATTGCAATGCTGACATACATTACCTTATATGCACTTCAGCCAAAATGTTATTCAAAGTACTGCTAAATTAATCTCTGTCTCTGTTTTATGCAACAGTTTGATGATTAGTAAGTTTAGTAAACAGTTTGCAAAAGTGTAAAGCAATGTTCGTTTCTTACAAGAGGTATGTTTTGCATGAAAAGGGAGAGTGGGATGAGTATTTTTGCATGTCTTTGGGACCCGAGAACCAAATGTAATGCACTAACGTGAACTCAGTGGTGCGAGTTAGATTTAATATGGCTTGGAATGTTGTAATGCTGTTATACTCCAATATGGGATCCTCGGAACAGGCTGCAGAGTCATAAAAGTCCCACAGTCTCTCTTGGTCAGAAGGGAAAAAGCAAGCCAAGTAAAGCCAAAGAAAATTATTCAAGAGTCCTGGATCTTGTACTTGGAGCCTAGGTTGGTGCCAAATGGAGAGGAGCTGTGATGGTATCTTTTAGCAAATTAAATTATATATTTTTGGGGAAAAGAACAGACTAGTTTTGGGGAATGCAAACTTCTCTTCACAAGTGAGTTGGATGAAGTAAACCCCAAGCCCAGTGCAGTTTCTGAGTTTAGCTTCGCATCAAACTCTGTTGAGTGGTTTTCAGTTCTTGCGTAGCTGGTGTCTTTATTGCAGAGATGAACATTTTAACTAAATGTTTTTGAACCTACAGCTGATGTCATGTGTCTTGACTTTAGTAAAGCTTTTGAGATAATTTGAGATTTATTATTAATTACTAATGAATTTATGCAATGTTTTTATCTCAGTAATAATGAGTTTAATCTTCTGTAGTGATACAGTTCCTAAGAAAGTGAGTTTTATTAAAGTCAGTCCTGAAAGCTTTTAGAAAATAGAAAACGTGTAAATATCCATTAAGTGTACTTGGTCATTTTAACCTTTATTTTGGAAAACAGTCTAGCTATCAGATGTGTATAATTTGATTAAAATCTTCCTCTTCAGCCATTCGCTCTTATTGTTTCTTGAATGCTCCAGTAATAACTTGTTAGGAATTTAACATCATTGTTACTTAATGTATGTGTATGTTTATGTAACAATGCAATTTAAACTGACGTGGGAAAGTTTTCACTTACTCAGATTCCAGTTCAGTGAGGTGAATGCACCTCAGATAGCATTGAACATCTAATCTGTGTTTGCAGTAAGGCAGTCCACTATGTAAGCTACTTGTTATTATAGGCATTCCATAATGCCCATCACCGGAAGTTGCGAAGGCCCTAATAAACATGAGTGATACGTAAACATTAATGCCTTTTCATAAGAAGGGGGCTGAGGCCAAGTGGGGCTAAATGACCTATCCAACTGCTACAGAGTGAGTAACCCAAATCTGCTCTTTAACCAAAAGGAGCGGCTGGTGGCACTGCCTTTAGAGGGTAGGAGCATCTTGCATGTCCAAAATTGCATATGATCATTGAATTCCTGAATGCATTTTGAATGCCACTGGCAGGTCTTCTGTTGACAACAAAGGCCACATATAGGATGAAGCACAAGTTAACTGCTTCATCATGAAAGCACCTGCTTGGTAGCTTGTGGTCTCAGTTATCCTCTCTGTGAAGTGGATTGGTGTTGCAGTGAGTGGCAAAAGTTTGTCAGATCTTGACATGATACCTGTGCTGATAGCCTGAACTGTGCTGCATTTAATCCCACTTTCAACAATGGGTTACAAATCCCAGGGGCCCATCTGTGATACACTCTACATTTCAATAGTTTGTTTATAGCATCTGTCGTGGTTTAGCCCCAGCCAGCAACTAAGCACCACGCAGCCGCTCGCTCACTCCCCCTACCCCGATGGGATGGGGGAGAGAATTGGAGGAGTAAGAGTGAGAAACACTCCTGGGCTGAGATAAGAACAGTTTAATAATTGAAATAAAGTAAAATAGTAATGCTAATAGTAACAGTATAATAATAATGATAATAATAATAATGATACACGAAGCAAGTGATGCACAATGCAATTGCTCACCACCCGCCGACCGATACCCAGACAGTTCCCGAGCAGCGATCGCTGCTCCCCGGCCAACCCCCCCCAGTTTATATACTGAGCATGACGTCATATGGTATGGAATAGCCCTTTGGTCAGTTTGGATCAACTCTTCTGGCTGTGCCCCCTCCCAGTTTCTTGTGCGCCTGGCAGAGCATGGGAAGCTGAAAAGTCCTTGACTAGCATAAGCAGTACTCAGCAACAACTAAAAACATCAGCATGTTATCAACATTCTTCTCCTACTAAATCCAAAACACAGCACTATGCCTGCTGCTAGGAAGAAAATTAACTCTATCCCAGCCGAAACCAGGACAGTATCCACCCCTTATTCTATACCATCTATGTCATGCACAGGCCCTCCCCTTTCCAATGTGTTCCAATTAATCACCACCGCTTTCCCTATCTTGATATACACACAGATATCATTCCCTTCGTCTATGGCCCATCCCTCTAAAATGTCCATTGAGTTCATTTAGCCCATGACTTTTGGTTCCATCTGTCATCACAGTCTTTCAGAGCAGGAGAGGTGGTGTGCAGTGTTGGACTGTTGCATGCTGAAGTCAGTTCTCATTCCAACATGGTTTCATCAAAGTTCATTTTCATTAAGCTGGGCAATTCTTACTGCAATACCATTGATGCGGCATATAGCAATCATAATATATAGTATTATATACTTAATATTAACCTACTATATTATTATATTAACATGCAGTTAAGAGATAACATATAGTTAAGAGATAACATACAGTATTATAAAGCAATTAATATTATACAATTCAGTTCATTGACTATTTTCACCCAAAATCAAATTCCCTTGAGGTACACATTGGGCTTCCCCATCCTTTCGCATCACCCACCAAGTGCACCCAGGTCCTTGAGCAAAAGCAATCCCACGAATGGGTTTGCCTTTGCCAGAGGGGGAAGTAACCCAGACTGTCTTCCCCAGCATATTTTTCATGTGCACTACAGGAACTTTATCTCCTTCTACAGTACGTAAAAGTTTTGATTGGGCAGGGCCAGCTCGATTGGCAGATCCCCTGGTGTTGACTAACCAGGTGGCTTTTGCTAAATGCGTATCCCAATGTTTAAACATCCCACCACCCATTGCTCTCAGGGTAGTCTTTAACAAACCATTGTATCGCTCAATTTTCCCGGAGGCTGGTGCATGGTAAGGGATGTGATACACCCACTCAATGCCGTGCTCTTTGGCCCAGGTGTCTATGAGGTTGTTTCGGAAATGAGTCCCGTTGTCTGACTCAATTCTTTCTGGGGTGCCATGTCGCCACAGGACTTGCTTTTCAAGGCCCAGGATGGTGTTCCGGGCGGTGGCATGGGGCACGGGATATGTTTCCAGCCATCCAGTGGTTGCTTCCACCATGGTGAGCACGTAGCACTTGCCTTGGCGGGTCTGTGGGAGCGTGATGTAATCAATCTGCCAGGCCTCCCCATATTTATATTTCAGCCATCGTTCACTATACCCAAGGGGCTTGAACTGCTTGGCTTGCTTGATTGCAGCGCATGTTTCACACTCATGAATAACCTGTGCAATACCATCCATAGTTAAGTCCACCCCTCGATCACGAGCCCATTTATACGTTGCATCCCTTCCTTGATGGCCTGAGGCGTCATGGGCCCACCAAGCTATAAATAATTCACCCTTATGTTGCCAGTCCAAATCCACCTGAGCCACTTCAATCTTAGCAGCCTGATCTACTTGCTGGTTGTTTTGATGTTCTTCAGTGGCCCGACTCTTAGGTACATGAGCATCTACGTGACGAACTTTTACAACCAGGTTCTCTACCCGGGCAGCAATATCTTGCCACAATGCGGCAGCCCAGATGGGTTTGCCTCTGCGCTGCCAGTTGCTCTGCTTCCATTGCTGCAGCCACCCCCACAGGGCATTTGCCACCATCCATGAGTCAGTATAGAGATAAAGGACTGGCCACTTTTCTCTTTCAGCAATATCTAAAGCCAGCTGGATGGCTTTCACCTCTGCAAACTGACTCGACTCCCCTTCTCCTTCAGCAGTTTCTGCGACTTGTCGTATAGGACTCCATACAGCAGCTTTCCACCTCCGATGCTTTCCCACGAGACGACAGGACCCATCAGTGAACACGGCATATTGCTTTTCATTTTCTGGCAATTTATTATACAGTGGGGCCTCTTCAGCACGTGTCACCTCCTCCTCTGGTGATATTCTAAGGTTTTTCCCTTCTGGCCAGTCCATGATCACTTCCAAGATTCCTGGGCGACTGGGGTTTCCTATTCGAGCCCGTTGTGTGATCAATGCAACCCACTTACTCCATGTAGCATCAGTTGCATGATGTGTAGAGGGGACCCTCCCTTTGAACATCCAGCCCAACACCAGCAGTCGGGGTGCCAGCAGGAGCTGTGCTTCAGTACCAACCACTTCTGAAGCAGCTCGAACCCCTTCATATGCTGCCAGTATCTCTTTCTCAGTTGGAGTATAGCGGGCTTCGGATCCTCTGTATCCCCGACTCCAAAACCCTAGGGGTCGACCTCGAGTCTCCCCTGGTGCTTTCTGCCAGAGGCTCCAGGTAGGGCCATTCTCCCCGGCTGCAGTGTAGAGCACATTTTTAATATCCTGCCCTGCCCGGACTGGCCCAAGGGCTACTGCATGAACTATCTCACGTTTAATTTGTTCAAAGGCTTGTTGTTGCTCAGGGCCCCATTTGAATTCGTTCTTCTTCCGGGTCACTTGATAGAGAGGGCTTACAATCTGGCTGTAATTTGGAATATGCATTCTCCAAAACCCCACAACGCCTAAGAAAGCTTGTGTTTCCTTTTTGCTAGTTGGTGGGGACATAGCTGTTATTTTGTTGATCACATCCATTGGGATCTGACGACGTCCATCTTGCCATTTTATTCCTAAAAACTGGATCTCCTGTGCAGGCCCCTTGACCTTACTCTGTTTTATGGCAAAACCAGCCTTCAGAAGGATTTGGACTATTTTCTTTCCCTTCTCAAAAACTTCTTCTGCTGTGTTGCCCCACACAATGATGTCATCGATGTACTGCAGATGTTCTGGAGCTTCACCCTGTTCCAGTGCTGTCTGGATCAGTCCATGGCAAATGGTGGGGCTGTGCTTCCACCCCTGGGGCAGTCGGTTCCAGCTGTACTGAACACCCCTCCAGGTAAAAGCAAACTGGGGTCTGCACTCTGCTGCCAAAGGGATGGAGAAAAATGCATTAGCAATATCAATTGTGGCATACCACTTAGCTGCCTTTGACTCCAGTTCATATTGAAGTTCTAGCATGTCTGGCACGGCAGCACTCAGCGGCGGTGTAACTTCGTTCAGGCCACCATAGTCCACTGTTAGTCTCCACTCCCCATTAGACTTTCGCACTGGCCATATGGGACTGTTAAAGGGTGAGCGAGTCTTGCTGATCACTCCCTGGCTCTCCAGTCGACGAATCAGGTTATGGATGGGAATCAGGGAGTCTCGGTTGGTGCGATATTGCCGCCTGTGCACAGTTGTGGTAGCAATCGGCACCTGTTGTTCCTCAACCTTCAGCAACCCTACAATCGAAGGGTCCTCTGAGAGACCGGGCAAGGTGGACAACTGTTTAATTTCCTCTGTCTCCAAAGCAGCTATACCAAAAGCCCACCGGTACCCTTTTGGGTCCTTGAAATACCCTCTCCTGAGGTAGTCTATGCCAAGGATGCACGGAGCGTCTGGGCCAGTCACAATGGGGTGCTTTTGCCACTCATTCCCAGTTAGGCTCACTTCAGCTTCCAGTACAGTTAGCTGTTGGGATCCCCCTGTCACTCCAGAAATACAAATGGGTTCTGCCCCTCTATAGTTTGATGGCATTAGCGTGCACTGTGCACCAGTGTCCACTAGAGCCTTATACTCCTGTGGGTCTGACGTTCCAGGCCATCGAATCCACACAGTCCAGTAAACCCGGTTGTCCCTTTCCTCCACCTGGCTGGAGGCAGGGCCCCTCTAACACTGGTCACAGTATTCGTTGTTCACTTCCTGTAAATGTGAATCAAAAGTTCCCTGATCAAGGTCGGAAGTAAAATTAGCCCTCTTACTCTGTCTGGGGAACTGCTCACTGGAAACTGGAGCTGCAATTTTCCTGGGAGAACCGCCTTTTCTAATAGTTTTTCCTTGCAACTCACGCACCCGTGCCTCTAAGGTTGAGGTGGGTTTTCCATCCCACTTTCTCATGTCCTCTCCATAATCACGCAGGTAAAACCACAGGGTGCCCCGTGGTGTGTATCCTCTATATCCTCTCTCTTGAGCATAGGGACGTTGACTCCTAATGGCTGAGACACTGGTCCGTGCAGGTGGGGAGTAGGACAGATCCTCTCTGAGTTGTTGGAACTCTTGGCACATTTTTTCAGACAGTTTTTCCACAGCCGAGACACAGGCCCGTAGGGAGGAAGAGAGCTTTTCTTTGTAGTCCCGGAGTTGTCTAGCCACTTCATCCACCGTTGGTGCCTCGTCGTCTTTCCAGGCTAGTATTGCCAACGAGTTGGAATACGATGCTGGTGCACTCCGTACCACCTTCCGCCACATGGATTGTGTGCACCTGACTTCATCTGGGTCTTTGGTTAACTGCTCATCATTCAGGTCACTGTAAATCACCTCCAGCACGCCTAATTCCCTCAGGTACTGGATACCTTTCTCTACGGTGGTCCATTTGCTTGGGCGGTATAAAACATCCTCCTTGAAGGGATACCTTTCCTTCACGCTTGACAGAAGTCGCCTCCAGAGGCTGAGCGGTTTTGCCCCTTTTCCAATTGCTTTGTCAATGCCCCCTTCCCTGGAAAGGGATCCCAGCTGCTTGGCTTCCCTACCCTCTAAATCCAGGCTACTGGCCCCGTTATCCCAGCATCGGAGCAGCCAGGTGATGATGTGCTCGCCTGGATGACGACCAAAATCTTTTCGCATATCTCGCAGCTCACTCAGGGATAGGGATCGGGTGGTCACCATCTCATTTATGGGTTCTTCCTCCTCTGGTTCTCGTGATGGCCCTGGTTCATCTTCATCCCTTACTAAACGAACTGATTTCCTCGTGTATTTCTTCTTCTGTATAGGGGCAACTGATACCGGTGCAGGTTGGTTCTCTGGTTTAGCCGCAGTGCCTGCCACTGGGGTTGGAGTGGCTGCAGTACCTGTGGTGGGTGTTGGAGTAGCCACAGTGCCTGTGGTGGGTGTTGGAGTAGCTGCAGTGCTTGTGGCTGTGGTTGGAGTAGCCACAGTGCTCATGGCTGTGGTTGGAGTAGCCACAGTGCCTGTTGTTTTGTCATCAGATCCAGAGACCCTCTCTTTCCCTTGAGGGTACTGAACAGTGTTGAACAGGGCTCTATAAGCATGGGCCAGTCCCCAGCATGTTGCAATGATTTGTGTCTCTTTGGAGTTGCCAGGGTGAGAACATACTTCTTCCAAATACTTTACTAGTTCTTCAGGATTCTGCACTTGTTCAGGGGTGAAGTTCCAAAACACTGGAGGTCCCCACTGCCCTAGGTACTTGCGCATACGATCCCACACACCCTGCCACTCATAACTATCCAGCCTTGGGGTAGATCTCTGGATGGTATTTTTAAACTGCTTACTGACCTTTATCAAAACGGAAACAACATTCCCAAGAATTATCAATAGAAGTATCTTAACTGCCCGGGGTGTTCAAGATACAGGAAAGTTGTTGTAATGAAGGAGGAAACATCATAGAAGAAAGCAGCAAAAGTGCCATTCTGTATTTCCTCCACAACAAGCCTCTCAGAGTAAGAAGTATAATTGCTAACTCTCTCTATGAGGTAGTACCCGAAGTACAGTAGTGACTTCTGTATGAAACCCAAATACCAAAGAATGCTCAAGGTCAGGGCTTTGATAAGGAGCCTCCCAAGCAAAAGATCATGAATCACTGCAGAGCATAGCACACTACACAAACTGACAGCAAGCTTTAACGCGTGCTGCAAAAAAAAGAACATGGTGCAGATCAGAAGAACTAATATCGTGACCGGCAACTGTTAACAGACTCCTTAATACACTCTGATTAATCTGTTGTTATCTCAAGTCCCTGTTCGGGCGCCAAAAAGGACTGTCGTGGTTTAGCCGCAGCCAGCAACTAAGCACCACGCAGCCGCTCGCTCACTCCCCCTACCCCGATGGGATGGGGGAGAGAATTGGAGGAGTAAGAGTGAGAAACACTCCTGGGCTGAGATAAGAACAGTTTAATAATTGAAATAAAGTAAAATAGTAATGCTAATAGTAACAGTATAATAATAATGATAATAATAATAATGATACACGAAGCAAGTGATGCACAATGCAATTGCTCACCACCCGCCGACCGACACCCAGACAGTTCCCGAGCAGCGATCGCTGCTCCCCGGCCAACCCCCCCCAGTTTATATACTGAGCATGACGTCATATGGTATGGAATAGCCCTTTGGTCAGTTTGGATCAACTCTTCTGGCTGTGCCCCCTCCCAGTTTCTTGTGCGCCTGGCAGAGCATGGGAAGCTGAAAAGTCCTTGACTAGCATAAGCAGTACTCAGCAACAACTAAAAACATCAGCATGTTATCAACATTCTTCTCCTACTAAATCCAAAACACAGCACTATGCCTGCTGCTAGGAAGAAAACTAACTCTATCCCAGCCGAAACCAGGACAGCATCATAGAATTATTTAGGTTGGAAAAGACCTTTAAGATCATCCAGTCCAACCATTAACCTAACATTACCAAGTTCACCACCAAACCAATTAAGGGCAGAGTAACAATTTCGTGTTTCCTGGCTTGCTGGCTGGATTATTTATAATGAAAGTAAAAACTAGGAATCATTAAGATTGGAAAGGATCTCTAAGATCATCAGTCCAATCATCAACACAACACCACCATGCCTACTAAACCATGTCCCAGAGTGCCACATCTACCCATTTTTTGAACTCTTCCAGGGATGGTTGACTCCACCACCTCTCTGGGCAGCCTGTTCCAATGCTTGACGACCCTTTCCATGAAGAAATTTTTCCTAATATCCAATCTAAACCTCCTCTGGTGCAGCTTGAGCCCATTTCCTCTCGTCCTATCGCTAAGTACTTGGGAGAAGAGACCAACACCCACCTCACTACAACCTCCTTTCAGGTAGTTGTAGAGAGCGATAAGGTCTCCCCTCAGCCTCCTCTTCTCCAGGCTAAACAACCCCAGTTCCCTCAGCTGCTCCTCATAAGACCTGTGCTCCAGACCCTTCACCAGCTTTGTTGCCCTTCTCTGAACACGCTCCAGCACCTCAATGTCTTTCTTGTATTGAGGGGCACAAAACCGGACACAGTATTCCAGGTGCGGCCTCATCAGTGCTGAGTACAGGGGAACAATCACCTCCCTGCTCCTGCTGGCCACACTATTCCTGATAAAAGCCAGGATGCTGTTGGCCTTCTTGGCCACCTGGGCACACTGCTGGCTCATGTTCAGGCGGCTGTCTACCAACACCCCCAGGTCCTTTTCTGCCAGGCAGCTTTCCAGCCACTCCTCCCCATGCCTGTAGTGTTGCATGGGGTTGTTGTGACCCAAGTGCATGACCCGGCACTTGGCCTTGTTGAATCTCATCCAGTTGGCCTCAGCCCATAGGTCCAGCCTGTCCAGATCCCTCTGCAGGGCCATCCTACCCTCCAGCAGATTGATAATCCCACCCAGTTTGGTGTCATCTGCAAACTTACTGAGGCCGTACTCAATCCCTTTGTCCAGATCATTGATAAAGATATGGAACAAGACTGGCCCCAAAACTGGGCCCTGGGGAACACCGCTCATGACCGGTTGCCAACTGGATTTAACTCCATTCACCACAACTCTCTGAGCTCAGCCACCCAGCCAGTTTTTTACCCAGTGAAGATTACACCTGCCTAGGCCATGAGCTGCCAGCTTCCTTAGGAGAATGCTGTGGGAGACGGTGTGAAAGGCATGTACATATACATCTCTGATCTCTTAAGTTTGCAATATTTATTTTGATTTGATTATAATCTTACATCTTCTCATATATTGACATAAACAGGGAATTGGAAATGGTAAGAGCTGCAGTTTAGAATGTGTGTGTTTAAAATACATAAGGAGTTGAAGTATTAAGTCCCTATTTTCATATCCAAAGTCTATATGGTATGTCAGGTACATGCAAGGAACATTTACATCCTTACTTTTGTTATTTGGTATGTTAAATATATACCATACATTTCAATTCAGCTATACTTTTAGCATGCAGCAGACTCTACAAATATATTGGGGTTATACTTGTCCAGCTGGGACAACATTTTGGGCACCAACATCAAGAAGATCTTTATCTGACTATTGCTCTCTATTTCTCCAAGGTGCTACTTGGAGTGAGCTGCTTGTAGTCCTCGGTTAGACTCGATTAGTACCAACCTGCTTTCTGTGTGTCGAAGCTAGTACTCGAATCACTGACCTTTTACTTCTGAATAAGGAATGGGAATGCAGTCACCAGCATTGCTGAAAGCACCGCCATGTTTCTCCTTTGCTCCAAAGTAAATACTCTTTCCTGTTGAAGAGATGAGGCTCCTCAGAGTGATGTTCCTATTGGCTCACCCAAGAGGCATGTCCTTGAGCACAAAGACAGCGGCTGGTGCAGACGAAGCACTGGCTGGTTATTCTTGTGCTGCTCAAGAATTCCTCCAGCAGCATTGGTCCCATAAACAGAGTCAAAAGGGCTTCATTTAGCATGTTAATCAATTCCTAGATGGGGCAAACAGTGAACTGGAGTTGTCTCCAGAATGACAGAGAGAAATGTGTAAATAACACTTACTCAGCAGATTTTTGTTATGGGAACCCCTGCCTACTCTGTTTGCTTTCTGAGAATATTCCAGCCAATGAAGTGTGAACATTCAATAAAATAGGAAACTTTAATAAAATAACTCAACCTCTTGTTTCTGTGAAAATTCTGAGCTTGTTGTTTTTAGCTTGGTACAAGAAATAATTCCAAGGATTATATACATCTGACTAATGTATTTTGAATGTGAAAGCTTTCAAGAAACTGCTCTAGAAGTTATTTGATAGTATATCATGTGTTCATAGACAGCTTTGAAATGGAAAGAAGTCCTAAATGCATGTAATAGATTATTCATTAGCCATTACTCACCTACTTCTATTAGGTGACTTCTGGTCCTTCCCATTAAAGCTCTGGATTTCTCAGGCAGGCCTAGCAAGTTTCCTTGCCATATGTGGTAAATGAAGCTAATTGCATTGCCTGTTCCCTGTTTTGTTTTCCATAGTGCATAAATACCTTTGGTTTTAAAGGCAATATTGAGGTAAACATTTGTGCTGCTGTTAAATACCATTGTGGCACCAGAGAAATACTTCACGCTTTAGCACTGGCCATCTGTGGACTTGAGATTTTCTTTTTCTTTTTTTGGGTTCTTTTTTGGTTGATTATACTTCAGAGCAGAGACTTGCTGAGTGATAACTCTTGAAATAAGTACACCTGCATGGTTGGGTTTAACCTACTCTCCTCCATATACACAACCCTGGTGGGTTTTTGGTTTTCTTTTTTTGTCCAAATAACTACTCAGCATCTAGGCAGATATCCATAGTGGAGCTGGGATCTATGTCCCCTGAGCTTTCCCTTAGTGCAACTTCTATAAGCCAGAGCGTTTGGGGAGAGGGGGTCACAGGGGTGGGGGTTGGACTCAAGCTAGGATGGTTCATACAACCCAGCGCCATTATCCAACAGCTGCAGCCACTGCCATGCAGCTGAGATACTGTGACTAAATGAGGGGGAAGAAGATAAAATCAGGTCCATAGCTGTGGATGGACTTTTCTTGTAGCAACTTCATTATGTCTATTTTTGGCTTGAGAGACCACTGGCACTGTTAGCAAGCTAGTGCAGGCAACTCAGCCTGAAACACAAAAGGCAGCTCTTCAGTGGCTGTCTCAGTTCTCAGCAACTACCAGAGGTTCACCAGGTTGATACTGACAGGTTAATATTCAGGCTTTTGTTGCAGAGCTGTTCAGTGGTACATGTCTATAAAGTTTAACAGGTAGGTACTGTCGTGGTTTAGCCCCAGCCAGCAACTAAGCACCATGCAGACGCTCGCTCACTCCCCCTGCCCCGGTGGGATGGGGGAGAGAATCAGAGGAATAAGAGTGAGAAACACTCCCGGGTTGAGATAAGAAGAGTTTAATAGTTGAAATAAAGTACAATAGTAATGATAATAATAACAATATAATAATAACAGCAATAATAATATACAAAGCAAATGATGCACAGTGCAATTGCTCACCACCCGCCGACCGATACCCAGCCAGTTCCTGAGCAGTGATCGCTGCCCCCTAGCCAGCTCCCCCCAGCTTATATACTGAGCATGATGTCATATGGTATGGAATAGCCCTTTGGTCAGTTTGGATCAACTATTCTGGCTGTGCCCCCTCCCAGTTTCTTGTGCACCTGGCAGAGCATGGGAAGCTGAGAAGTCCTTGACTAGTGTCAGCAGTACTTAGTGACAACTAAAACATCAGTGTGTTATCAGCATTCTTCTCATACTAAATCCAAAACACAGCACTATGCCTGCTACTAGGAAGAAAACTAACTCTATTCCAGCTGAAACCAGGACAGTCACAAACCTTAGGATACATTTTTTGTGATTCTTAAACTGTACTGACACTCTTCGTGGGACCATAAAGATGTGTCTTTTCATCATGCTCCAAGACCTGGTTGATCATTGTAGGTTCAGTCATATTGGCTTGGAGGAGCCTGATGTCTTAAGAGACTTCATAGTCCATCTGCTTCAGGAAGTAGACCACGGATTTTCATGGCTACTCACTGTGTCAGTGATGTGATTTCCACTGACGTTTTTTGGATGATCTTTTTTTACTGTCTGCTTTTCTGCCTAAATGAACTATTTACTGGACTCTTGGATTTAGAGGATGGACTTATGTAACTGGAATAAACAGCTGCTCAGTAACAGGTAAATGTGCATGTTGAGAGCTCTGATGAGTGGAAAAATTTCTCATGAAGAGGCTGGGGGGTGCAGGGCAATCTTAGTCTAATATTTTTCTGTGAGGAAAGGTCTCTCTATCCATCAGTGATGGAGAAGAGATAGAAGAACAGAGGCTAAGAACATAATAGTAGCCAGAAAAAACTGCTCTGCAGACCACATAAAATTGGGCATCAGGAAAGCATAGCTTGTTCTTTGAGGTTTTAAGTGGCAGTGTTCAAAAATTATTTTTGCTATTCATTACATCCATGTTTAGATGTCATGTGGTGGCTTTTTGAAATGCCATTTTATTCTATTTATAAGACAGATGTAATAATAAGAAAACTGTTTTTCTTGTGTCAAAAATGTCAGTGAACATCAGTGAGTGGAAAGCAAGTGCTTGCATCATTACAACAGTTTGTGGACAAATGTGTGGGCTTTTTTCTTCTTCATTTGAAATACATAACAGTGAGGGAAAAAAACATTAATTGGAGTTGTAAGATGAAGGTGTGTGTTCAGTCTGAGTTTTGGATCCCTCTGTTCCTTGTCTTCTACAACTGACTTTTGCAGAGGCTCATTTTGTGTTTATCAGAGCACTGGAGATGCTAATGTAATAGTTTCTTTGGCTCCTTTGGCATGCTCAGCAAGTCCACTGGCTTCTGTATTATTGTTTATTTAAAAAAAAAAAAAAACAATGGGGGGGGGGAGATTTCGGGGGAGGGGGGAGTAACATTGGCATGGTCTGAGTAGTGTAGACACCTCAAAAATAAATAGGTGATTCAGCCAGATGGGAAGCATTGCAATTTGGGATAACCTTCAGAGAAAGAAAAAGGGATGTGGGGAGAAGACACCACCATATGAAGCTGTCTCTGTTAATTGAAGGAGCTTAATCCACCTTGAAAGCAAATTATCTTGTAATATTGCATTTCTTCTCTTTTTGGATGTGATTCTCTTACCCAACCATTTTAGGTAACCTGAAAGAACAGCACAGGAGCTGCAAAATTGAAACTAGACTAAAAGAGCTCAGTACCAGAACATGCTGAGAGTCCTTAAGTCCCACTGAAGTTACTCCGTGACTTCATCTCACCATAAAGGCATGTTTGCTCATCAGGATTAAAAGCAAAAAATCCCACTGCATTTCTGGTTAATGGGGTTTTTTTTGTCCCTAGTACCATCCACACAGACATCTCATTAAGGTGGCAGAAAGATCTGTAATGACTGTACCTTGATTAAAACTCCTGGCATCGATAACGGCACAAGCCTGCTGGATTTATTACCAACTGTGTCGATCCTGTTTGTTTTTTCCTATGGAAATCCAAGTTTATACAAGGGCCATCAGATGGAACCTGCACACCTTTATTATTACTAATAGTGGCTAGGAGTGCAGCTCCAAATGATGCATAACATTTTTTTTTAAAGTAAACCATAAGCCAAGTTAAATGAACTTTAAAAGTGAACATGATTCATAACAGATACGATTTTAAAACTGACCAGACACAGCAAATGTAAATTCTGTCCTTTTAACTGTAAAATGTTTAAGCTTATTTGCAAAGGGTTTTGAAAAATTAAAACCATACCTTCTCTGTATTTCTCCAGCCATGAAGAAACATCAGAGTTTGCATTTGAAAGGATGGCAATACAAACTGTATAGACAGACTAGATGTCTACTTGAATTATCTTGCTTGTTGAGGGGAAGTCTTAAACTGATGATCACATATAATCTGTAATGTATTAAAAGCATATTCTTTATTGGAGTCCCCATATTACATTTCAAATACATTTCCATGGAATGTTTCAAAATGTCATTTAAAATTATTACTTTTTTCATTGAAATGGCATGTGTCCCCTCAACCCTCGTCTAGAACTTTATTATTATGATTCTTTGGACAGTTTAAAGACATGAGATCACTTTTTGTGGTTTTGTGTGCCTCACACCACCTCTGTTCCTGCTTCAGTGCTAATGCCAGCTTCACACTCCCCCTAACAGTTTAGCTCCAGCTTCTTGGCTTGCGAAGGTTTTGTTTCAGTTGATCAGAGGTTTGGTTAACTTAAATATTTAGGCAATATATAATAACTCTATCTCAAACAAACACTTATTATAATGATCACTTGCAGTGTTTGCTATCATTAAGAAATCGAGTTCCGACTTCCATTCTAGCCTCTCTGTTTTTCAATTGGTTTTTGTGGTTTTTTTGTACACCCAGAGTGATTTCTGTCACCTGGAGGGTGATTTTGTAATAAGAGGAGTTTTGAAGAAATTTCATCTTGAAAAGCTAGAAGTTAACAATGGATTAAGTATTTGTGAGTGCAAATAAAAAGGAATCTTAAATATGTTATAGAATTATCCTGAGTGTTTATAGCCTAGCAGCAAAACTGATCTCTATATATACACCAATAACAGTCTGTGAGAAAAATGAATTTTCATCACTGAAGATAGGGCAGAAGTAGGAGCTGGACCAGTGCTTCTTGAAGTCACTGGGATTGCAAGATACCATTAAAGCACTTAAAATATGAAGGCTGCTATGCTGAAATAGGACACTTCAAGAGAGCATCATCTCAACTGATTTAAATGAGCTTATACTGTTAAATAGTGGAGCTAACTTAGCCTACTTTTGTTGACTTGAAGGTACTGTGTCTAATAAAAGCACCGCAGTTTGGGACAGGCTTCAGCTGACTTCACAGAGGTGGGACACCTAAAAGAGTGTGCTCCAGGGCCATGGGACAGTTGCCTGTGCTTATTTTTCTCCACTCCTGTTTAATTAGGACAGTGGAATTTAGTGAAAATATCCCACATATTTAACTGACAAAGAAAAAGAAGCGAAAACACATTTTAACAGAATTCTATCAACTAGTAGATTTAAAACAATGCTCTCTCTTGAGGGATTACTTTTTCTGGGTTTGCATAGAGATTGTCTGGATACATTCACTTACATCCAACTCTAACAACTTTTGTTAAGTGATTCAAGTGGTAGCTTGTGAAGATGTGTGTGTTTAAACATTGTGTTTTGTTTACAATTGGTGGCTTCAGGAGAGTTCTTAAAGCTACTTTTTCACAACTGATGAATCCTCAGCTGCTTATGCTTTCCAAGGAGGGAAAAACCTCATCTTGAACAACTCATCAAAACAATTAATTTTCTGATCCTAAAAGTGCTAAAAAGAACAACAGGTATATGGATCTTGCTGTCTATTGGCTCAAAAAAAATGTCTGCAACTTGAGAGCTTAGCCACCTGTGTGCTGAACTCCCAGCATGTAAACTGACCCCTTGGATGGCAAGCTAGGAAGTAGGAGTTCCTTATCCTTCTGTGACGGTGAGCCTTGTTGTGTGGCTTTCCCCAGCCAAATAAAAGGACAATTCCTGTTAATGAATAATATCAAGGTTACCTTTATTTTTTTGTGTGTGTTGATTTATGAAAGACAGAGATAATATTTAAAGTTGTTGGTTGTGTCTCCACTCCCTGTGGTGTAACATCCATCCAAGGTGACAAATCTGGAAACACTTCAGACTTGCTGAGATTTCTGAACATGTAAAATAGTCAATACATCTCAGGCTTCTGAGACCTTCTACTTTTCATTAAGTTAGCTTGTATTTCTTGTATTTCAGCATGCCATCTCAGGTGTTTTTTCCCAAGAAACCTTTGTTCCAGATCATCTGAGTGTTTCAGGAGCACTTGAACAAGAAGAAAAACATGACAGTCAATTAAAAAACAATTTTTTTGCTCTGGTATCATTAATCAAATGCACAAGCAGTCCCAGCACTGACACCTGGCAGGGTTAATGTTTAAGACCTGTGGCAATTATAGCTCCCCTGAAAATCGCTTGACCAGCAAGTCACATAAAAGCCTGTCATTATGAAGGAAATGGGAATTAGCAGAAAAAAATTAGGGAAACCAGTTGAAACGCATTGGTAGCAAGGAAGGCAGAGAAAAATCTGACTGATTGGAGCTCCCCTGGGGAGAAGAAACAGGGTCTAGGGGTCACTCTTTCACTGAATTAGTACTGTCTGTCATATGAAACCAAAATAAAGCAGGAACAGAAGTAAAAAATTTTCTGTAGAGAAATTGGACTCTGTTCTCTTGCACCTACTTCTCAGGGAGGCCAAGTGCAATTAGTGGGTTGATTTTTTACTGATCCTAATTCAGCCATAATTCTTTTCTGTCAAATATCTATTTCTGGGTAAAGAATATGATGCACAGAGATTTGACACACTAATATTTTTAGCAATGAACAATTCAAAGATGTCATATAAGCATCGTTTCCATGAGCTCCTTGTCTACTACGTCCTCTGTTTTGCGTCTTTGCACTCCCCAAAAGTTACTCAGCTAGAGTAAACACAGCTTTAATGAAAACTAAGCCTCTTGTGGTTAGAGCAGACTGTAGCGCATGTGCTTTCCCTAGCTGAAGAACATTAGCTGGATGCTTTTTGTGCCAGATGCAATTGTACCTGCAGAAAAAATCTGGCAAGTAAACAGTAGGTTAAACAAAGAATGATGACTATTTGGAACCAATTTTTTAATAACAATTGATAAAAAACATTAGCTTGGAACTACTGAAAAATCTTTTCATACCAAGCATGGTGCCATAATATTAGTTTTATGAGCTTAATTTAGTGTTAGGAAAATACAGGGAGATAGTGAGTGGCCTTGCTTCCTGTCTGGCCAAAGATCTGTTTCACCTGAAAGTACTTCTCTGCTGTGGCAGCTTCTTCACTAGATCCATGAAACAGGTAATTTGTCATGTGCTCCATTACAAACACTTTGGCTATCTCACAGAGCTGGAAAGTATAATTAGCCTCTGATTTAATGTTAAATTACTTGGAATTGTGACATACTCCAAAAAGCAAGTAATTGATTTCAAATTGTGGGACCAATTCAGTAGTGATGGAGGAAACGATTGATGAAAATGCCAAGCCATGGTAAATCAAACATTGAAAAAGCTCTGAAGCAGTGCCAAATTATTGTGAAAATTCTGGAGTTTAGGTCCATACCACTGTCATGCAGCTTCAATGCTGCAGCTTCAGTGCTGCAGGATAGAAAGTCACTTTAAATAGCACAAACATCAGCAGAACAGAAATTACCAAAAAACCCTCAAAAGACAACACACGTATTTGAATAGGCAACAAAATAAAAGAAGATTTAAAGTTGCTTTGGGGTCTTTCTTTTTTGCTCTTCCATAGCTTTTTTTCATCATTTCTCTGTGTTTCGTGAATACTAACTGCCTTATAGTTTGAATTTTTATTGTAAAAATGTCCATATGGAAAGCTGTGGTCATTGACATTTATTTCTAGTGAAAAATCTTTGTTTTACAAAAAAAAAAAAAAAAAAAATTGGTGAACCTGTATATTAAGTTAGTATTTATGACTTATTTATAAAAGTTAATAGTTGATCTTCTAAGACATCTACAAATCAGCCTTTGTAGAGTGCAATAGGGTAATAATAATAATTTATCTTTCTATAACACCATCCATAAATGTGTTTATAACTTTACAGCATAATACTAGATGTGTCTAAGCATAACTGCTAATTATTGTTTATTAATTCTTATAAATTGTTACTTAAACCACCTACAATATTACTTTGGTTATTTTACTTCTATTTGCCATGTGTACAAACTCAGCGAAGATTTTGGTCAGTGTGAAATCTTTTTCATCACTGATAATTAATCTTTCAGCTCCAGGTTTTGTTAATACCTATGTTGGCTGAAATGGAATGTTCTGAGTGTGCCAAGTGCTGCCAATGAGTAATACTGATCAGAATTTTAAAATGGCAGCAAACTGTTTAATAAGAAGGCACTTCTATATTAGCATTTTCCAGTATAGAACTGTACTTTAAACTTGGATACTCTTGAAAAAAAGAGTGATTATGGAAGAAATGGTTCACTTCAACTATGTGTAATACACAATAATAATTAGGATGGAAAGAAAAGATGGTGATGTAGTCTAAATGAAAATACATTAGAGATTTTCTGTTTCCCAAATGAAAATCATTATTACTGTTATTTGTAATAACTAAACCAGAACCTACTTTGTTTCATTGAAGTTAGTTTTCATAAAGCTCAGAATCACTGAGATAACAGAACAGGGAGCTTTACTAGAAGATGCGTAAGCATAGAAAATCCACATGGAGAAGAGGACGTGACTGTGGTGGGCAGTCCTGTTTTCGTGGTCTCTATGTCTTTATGGCATTGCTATAAGGTCCGAGTTCTGCAAAACTCGCAGTTCATGCTCAGCATTGTGTTCTTTGAGGTCAGTGGGATTGCTGGCTTGCTCAAGATAAGCATGCTCCTTATAACTATATAAAGTTACTTTTAAACGATCAAGGAGAAAAGTGGTATAATTTCAAGTAGTGGAATGGTAGAGGCAGTAACAAGCAACTAACTTCTCTGTGGTTTTAAACATGCCTATGAAATAAATACTGCTTTCAGAACAAAGACTAGTAAAGAGAGAGGGAAATGAGGAAGAAGCTCTGTCTGTGTGTATATGGTAGGCTTTTGTCAGGTCCTGATTAAGGAAGGACCAGTTAACATCCTTCAGACTCTCAGAAGGAAAGAGTCTGTCCCATGAGGTGGGGAACTGGACAAGGAACAGACCCTTCAGCAACTGGGGCAATCAAGGGAGGAAAAGGTAAAGAAGTTACTGAGAAATGTGTCTGGGAAGCAGCAGGGATGTAAGGGGATTTTCTGGCTTTTCAAAATGGTTAATATATTTAAAATAGTGCCCTGGTAATGCAATTGGTACTAAAATGCTCATGTTCCAACTGCAGAAATGTTTATATACCAAGAAAACATGTGGTATTATGCATTATGAAAAATATGAATCAATGTATAAAGACACTTAAATTAACCCAAATCTGGCTATTTTCTGGTATATTTAAAACATCTGGTATAGAACAATGCCATATTCTGCAATTTGTGTGTCTTAAAATGTAGACTGTTTTTCACATTTCAACTGAGTATCTTTCCAGTAAGCACAGTTCTTTCTGGAAAGGGGGTTGTTTGGGTTTTTTTCCCCCTATTTATGCTAATGCTAAAATTACATATATAGACTTAGATAGCAGTTAAAATATTGACAAAACATAATAAAAGTAAGCTAGTTTAATCAGGACCTTTCTTTTTCTTAGTCTTTCATGTTTCAGTACCAATGTGTCAACTGATTTCATGCATCACTTTATTAGACAAAATATATATCAGCAAACTGATAATGACAATGAAATAAAAATAACAAATCCTTTATATTAACTGAATTGAGGCCTCCATTATGCAGTACTTAAGTATCACTTCCAGTCTTTTATTTCTATGATATTTCTGCTGGAATCTTGTTTGGTTTTCAAATGCATTGTTGAGCTTTATGTTGATATCTATTCCAGATGTTTTCAAGTTCTGCTAATTTGTTTTCCATATGATACCTACTTACAGAACCATTTCACTTGTAGTTATTGCAATTGTATCTGCTAGCTGTGTTGCCTTCTGGATGTAATGTTTTTCTGTCATCAAGGTAGCTTTTCCCACTGCTTCCGCTATTTATTTCTGTATTTCCATAGTAGTGTCCAGGTGCATTTAAAGACTGGTTCATGTGCCTGCAAGAGTTTACAGGTTGAGATTTGGAACTTGCAAAACAGGCTGGTGCACTGGTATAGACTAGTTTGAACAGTTTGTTGATTGTAGAAAACTAAATCAAAATTACCTCTCAGTTTTAGAAATAGAATAACATATGATTTGGTTGTAGTAATCATGCCTAATCTCATCCATAATGGAACAAACAATTTAAATATTATTATAAATTCTGTACACAGTTAATAGGATTTAAACATGCACTTATACACTTACACATGCTTTGCCGTGTTGTACCCACAGTGTTTTATGCAGCTGTAAAAAATATGTGACCATTATAAAAAGGAAAATAAGAAAACAGAATTACAATACGTGTCCAGACCCAAGCACTTCTATATTCTGGGGCTTTTTAATATTCAAACTTGGATCTGAATTCCAGTTTTGCAGTATTGAAACATCTTCGTTGTCTGCTAATACACTTTTCTTGCTTTCTGGGTCTATCTCTAGCTTAATTTGCAGCTTCTTCAGTTTCCTCTTTCGGACTTCTTTTTGCTCTGAACTTCGCTTTTCTTCCTTAGTATGTTCTTTTGTTATCAGAGCTTCAGTTTCTAGAGAATTCATTCAAGCATCAGTTCAGCCCAATTGTTCTTACCTGTTCTGGCATCTTGCAGAAAGTACTTTAAATGACGGGGTCCACGCAAGGCACCTTGGCCATTTAGTGAGTAGCCTAATACTGAAAGTGCAGAGTATGTACAGCATTGAAAATCGGACACCAGAGGCTCAAATTTGTAGACATATCTAGCTGAATTTGTAGACATTTTCCAGAGAGATAAACATCAGCTTAATTGAGGATCTCTACCTGAAAAACTTAGAATAGAAATCTATACGTGATAATCACAGACTTTGTAATCGTAGAGCTCGGTGCTCAGTTTCTTCCACTGCTGCTCTTTTTGCTGAAGCACTCAGGACAGATTTTGCAGTGCAATTCATAAGCCAGGCCAGAATAACTGGAGTAATTGGTTTAAGAGAAAGCCTAGTGACAAGAGTGAAAAAAATACAGGAAACTTTGTAAGATCGGGAGCTCCCAGCATTATTAATGCTGAGACTGATAAAGTAATAAAGTGATAGTGTCTACTAATTCTATTAATTCTTAATTTGCAAACTTTTTTTTAATAGCAAAACCAGCAAAGACTGTGAGCTGAGTGAGGTTTGGTTCATTCGTGAATTAATTAGGGCCTTTCTAGTTTGAAAGTGAATGTTATTGGGCAATACTAATGCCTAGTTTTTCAGCTTGCTTTATTCTGCTTTGTTCCCGATATGACGAGCACTTAGAGACAGTCTGGAAGATTATTCTAAGAAAAACTGTATGAAAAATTGGTAAGAAAAACCTTTTCTTACCAGTTGAAGGAAATTTGAGAACTATGCACATAACGTACAGGCAATGATAATTTCTTGTTTTACAGGTACAGTCATGATGAATAATATGATAGAATAGAATATTTTTAGATTTTTAATAATATCTAGTATTTATTAAAAACCTTTTTATTTAGTTATATTCTTGATAGGAGTGGCTTAGTCATTTTTGCCCTCTTAGCAGAGGAGTTGTTCTGTATGGGGCTTGTTAATAGGTGACAGTCAAGGTTGGGGGATTACAGGGGTAGATATAGGAAAAGGTTAAACAGTTGGCTTCTGAAATGCTATGTATGATTGTATTTTCTAGTGTAAGATGGGTTTTTAAATTATTACTTTTAAACATTTTGTCTTTATATTCATTGCTATAGAAGTAATGCCAACTGTATTTTGAGTTAGTGGTACATGATGATAAATGATGTAAGATTCTGAGTAATATCTCTAAATGTGACATCTTTGATGTTCCTGCTAATAACCAGAACATTTAACAGGAAAAACTCTCCATTGTGAAGTTTAGGAAAGGAGGCACTCAAAATCCAGTCCCTTCCTTGTAGAGATTTTTAAATTCTAATCACATGACAAGGTAGAAAAATACATTTCTGATTTTCAGATGCAGTAGTGCAGTGAAGAAGGTATCGAGTAAAAAAAGGTGAGAAAACCTGTGGACCAGTGGAGGCTGTAGTGAGAAGGAATGGAGAGGAATTAATTTGGTGGCCTTGTAAGTGCAGATTGTGGCATATTAGATCCTTTATTATGTTAGAACACAGCGAAATGCCACATGTGAATCATGCACATAAATATGATGTGTCTGATGCAGTCTTTTATGTTGATGTTGGATTAGTAGTGAAGTGCTTGGTCCAGTTGAGTTCTCAGTCCTTGACAGCTCTGAGGAACCAGACCAGTTTACGTTGTTATGAAAATGCTTGTGTGCCTGGGTTTTGTTAGCTGATCTATTCTCATTTTTAACATCCATTTTAAAAGGATTTATTTTTTTTAATGTGTAGATGAAAATTAATGTGAAGGGGAGGTTTTTTAAGCTTCTGTTAGGAACTGAATGACAACAGCCATTTATGCCATGCAAAATCTCACTCTTTGTTTTATGTCAAGTTTTCCTGGAATTTTTTGTAATATATATGCAAATGCTGTAGCCTATCTATGACTCTGTAAAATGCATAGTAAATCCATAGGTAGTCCACAGGGTTGGAATTATTTAGGAAATGTCAACAGATAGAATGAAGCTACATTTCCTAACAACTGGGGATATTACCCTCAGCATTCATGGACAAATGTAAAATATACTTGAAAAGTTCTGGTGATCGCGTCTAATTTAATGCCAGTATCGTACTCCAAACATCAAACCTGCAGTAATTCTGCAAATAACCTGCTCCATCTCCAGTACACCATATCCAGTTGGCTTTACACAACTTTGTGAGGAAGGGCCTAAGGAGTCAGTAATGCCGGTTTAAGAGGCAGTTGGACTAGATGATTGTTGTAGGTCCCTTCCAGTTGAAATAGTCTAGTCCATTCCATTCCATTCCATTCTATTCTCTAAGTCAGAAATTATAAAAACTTCTGCTTTCACCTCCCTTGTGCATGTCCTTGTCTCTTAGGTACTTCTGGCATGTATTAGAACGGTAATGCAGGCAATGTATCAGAGAAAGGCCAAGTTGCTAATGTGAAAATTGGTCTTAAAGATAAAATTCTGTTAGAGAAACACATTTAGTAATTAACTGGAGCAGGCAGCAGTTTTCCTGGCACAACTCATTGTGGTTTCCGCTTGCTGTAGTCTCTGCTAAAGAAAACTTTTCTGTAATTACAGCTTAAGCCAGTACGCAATGTAAATAAGACAGAGCTACCTCTTTTTTTATAGTTTTGAACTCTGTTGGGTCCTGTTATCTGGTATGCAAACTAATCCTAAATCTATTGAAATTCTTCTTCAGGAAATGAGCACAGTTAGGTAATATAAAGCTATATTTTAAGGGAGATTGTTTTTTTTTTAACAGAATGGTATTAATATTTAGTTGTGTTTATGTCTTTAAATGACATTTTGTATGGCTTTCTAAAACAGTATATGAAACAGCAAATAATTACAAATAAAAATAGCAGCTGTAAAACAAGTCTCTAATACAGATAAGAAAATTAATGAACTCCCTCTCTATGGTAACTCCTTTAAGAAGATTTCCAGAAAGAAAATCTTTTGTTTCTTATTTTTTAAACATTCTACTTTATATCACTGTTCTGTATGAATACTACCTGTATGTTAAAAAGGTTTATTTGAAGAAAAAATATTTTTAAAGTGCTGTTTTCCATCTGTTTTTTGTCTTTACATCTCCTTCAGTGGTATTCTTATGAATGAGCTATTGCAATTACTGGGTTAATTTATATAATATATTCTCATTGGAGAGCTATGGAATATACAATGTGGCCCACAGGGATGAACTGGTACACCTATGCAGGTCTCCTGGGACAGCAGTGAGGCTCTACACTGGGGAATCCATCTATATAACCATGATTTGCTCAAGAATGTGCCTGAAAATCCTTTTTTGATACAGCAAGTTCATGAAAACCTGACTTGTTGTTAGGAAATGTTGTTTATTTAACTCATTCTTCAGAAAGCGGTGTTTGTAATTGTCTGATACTTATCATGTATTAGTGGTCTTCCTTGCTAGTTGTGCACTTTTCTGTTTGAATGTGCCAAAAATAATGATATTATCAAATTTCACATGGCTCTGACACAAGTAGGTGATACTTATGCCTGCCTGTTTTCACATTTAGGTTCAGGCACTGACTTCAAAAGTCTATTGAAGCAGCTCAAGGTTAGTTTGGAAGGCTTTGTGGATTTGATCCAGTTTAGAAGAAAAAATGATTTAACCAAGCATATCAATGTTATCCATTTTAAAATAAAATTAATTCCATTATCCAGCAAAGATTTATAAGGATTCCTACTTTTAAGATTTTAACATGCTGAAAGTTAAGTTTTTTAATAAATCCCTTCTGCATACATCTAATTCCTGAATCTTCATAAGATAGAAACAAAATCAGGTGCTATAAATTTTTTCAAGTAGAAAAATTATGTGTTATGAGTAAGGGCAAAGCCATATTTAATTTTGAAAATAATTTGGATATTTAACTTTTTTGTGTTATGTAATAATATTTTTCTTATATGTAAATAATTGTACAGTATTTGTAGAACAAACAAGATACTGAGTACTGATCAGTTTTTGTAACTACTAAAGAAAACCTTTCATTTCAGGGATTGCAAAACATTTGTAAATGGGCTGGACATAGTCACAAATTGCTTTTAAGTTGTGATCAGCCTTCCCTGATGAATTTGGACTTCCTAAAACTTCTCAAATTGAATTTGTATGCATAATGTTTCTATGAACTTCTCAAATGCTCACAAATAATTGCACTTGGCAACAGACCCTTTGAAAAAGGATTGCATTACCTTTTAGAAAAAATTGGCTTGAACTATGCAAACCTACTGGTGAAACAAGTAACGGTCCTACAGAAGATGTTGTTTCTTGAGAATCTCATCCTTTTTGTATTCAAACTTGTAATGTAGGTTTTCACTTTGGGTACCTCTTTGCAGCTAGCCTTTGTGAAATTAATGGTGTATTTTTGATTTAGAGAAGTTTATAAATCACAAAGAAAGTTCTATCACCACCTTTCAGATTCTTTATTGTATACTACTCTTATGAGTTGTACTATATGGAACTACAGAAAATAACTTACTATCAGCCTTCTCTCTGTTTTAAAGACTGGGTGACTTGCTTCATATTTACCTCACTGCTCTCAAAATAATACCCTTGAGTACTGCAACGTTTCAAATTATTCTACTCTGGTTCTCCTTTTTGTAATTTATTATGTGAATAAAACTAAAAGCAGTAAAATAGCAGAATGGAATAAATATGCCCTCTGTTACTTTGCCATCTTTTAGGAGAGGACAGTGCAGTGGTAGAGGGTTTGAGAACACTCTCTTTCTTACTCCCCACCAGTTAGGCTGAAAACTGTCTGCAAGGCATATTCCTCTAATAGATTGGCTTAAAATATACTAGATTAAGTGTTAAATAAGTTGGTATTAAATCCTTGCTGTGTACTTGCCATATTGAAGACTGTATCCTCATCTCTGGGGATTAACAAATTCAGTGGCTTAAGCTAAAGATGTTTTGTAAATACACACCATAAATTACACACGGGTTTTTGAGAATAATCCAGACTGCACTGTGGGATACACAGCCAGTCAGGGATGGCCAACATGTGGCTTTTCCATTGCCTGTGGCATGCTCGGGAATGCTCTCAGGTATGTGTCTGAGGCCAGGGCTCCATCAGCCCACGGGCATGTGCTGGCCTGGGGGCCATCCTAAGTTCTCATTCTTCTGATTTTTCAGTCCTTACAGCTTTCTTTTTTACTGCTATATCATAGCAAAGGTAAAATCTTTCTTCCTTACCATTAATCCTGAGCATGCACTTCTTCATATGGACCACCTTCATTCTCTGCTGCCAACAGCTTGGTATGGCTTTTCTACTCTGAGTTGCATCACCAAGCATTGCGCCACTACCAAGTGAATTCAGGAATCAAGAAACAGTTTTTAATATTAAATTGGGAAAGCCTGCTCTAATAAAGCAACATGACATTTTTTCGCCTCTCCTTTCTAATATAACTAAATTCAAATTAATGCTCTCAACTTACTGTGTGTTGGCATAACTTACATCATGGATAAATCTCACATTTCATTCAGTGTTGTGATCTGACATACATTGCCACATGCATGTGCTACACATTATGAATAAAGCTTTAAAAAGTCTCCTTTTATAACTGTTTATGTTATGTGATTGAGTTCTCGTAGAGAGAAAATTTGCCAGAACTAAAGGTTGTTACTGGCTGTTCTGCAACTAATATTGCCTAGAACTAAAGCAATTAGGCTTAACAAAATATGAGCTGCTTAAAAAAATGCACTTTTGAAAGTTGGGTTTGTAGTGGAACTTGATTTAATACATGCTACTGACATGAAGATTTTAATTAAAAGAAAGAGAGAAAAATAGCTGCTCTGCTAAGACGGGAAGCTAAGAGACATCGTTCTGCAGGTGACCAGAGTGGTGGTCGTTCTGCAGTGAAATGCAATACAAAACCCTGAAGGGATGGGTTGGATGTTAGAGTATGGATGTATTCCAAATTGAACAGTAATGATTAACATAAAATTGTGAAACATAACCTGTTTTGTCATTGTATCGTTCCCTCCTAGGATGCCATAAATGTTTTTTCACTGGATTACCTTTACTATGTATAGCAAACCCTAAAGGTTTTGGCCATGAATGGTTGCTGTGCATTGAGAAGCACCAATTTCCACGCTTTATTACATAGTCTTCAAAAGGAAGGTGAAAAAATGCTGTAGGATTGTCCAGGAGATTCTCACTCATTCTGCAAGTAAGCCTTAACTCTAAACTTTTAGCTTACACTAGCTGTATCTAAAATACAGATGTGTGAATACTTTATTCTTTTGATTTTTCTGGCCAAGCCCAAAAATTCTGGGCTGAGTTTGATCATTCTGAATCACTATAAAATATAATCTACTTTTTTTTCCTCAGCAGAATGAATAACAAAACCAAAAAATCTGAATCAAACCAATCCTGAATGCTTTGTTCAAAAAATAATACACTTAATCAGATTATTTTTAATATTCTATTTTTTATTTTAAATTAAATAAACTTAGTCTTGAGATGTTGTATTGAAACAAAAAATAGTATTTGAATAAGAATGATATCCCATTCCGTCCCTTCCCCCCCCCAAATTCTGGAGGATTTTAATTTTATTTTTGGCACAAACTCTTGCTTGAGTTAGGTAATCCTTGTATCTGGTTTAAGGTTTGGAAGGGTTTTGCCAGCTCCACTGACACAACTAGGGGGATATTTCCCCATTAACGTGTTCCATATTGGTGTTGGCATTTTTTAAATTGTATTTTAACAATGCTATTTTTTCTTGTGATTCTCTCAGTCCTCTGGGATTTAATTTTCAATCGTCAGTCACTGATAAACTGGGACAGATGCAATATTTCTAATTGTCTACCTTTTTCTATACTGTGAATAAACTGAATATTGTCTTATAAATAAATATTAGTCTAAGTGCTTTGAGTTCTACATTCTCCATTAGATGGTAATTTAGCACAGCTAGATTAAATATAATTGCAATATAGGTGTACTTATCTATGTAGAAGTCTATTTATTTATTTACTGATCAAAAGTTTTGTGTGGAATTGGGATTTTTATGTATCCGGTGAGACATAAAACTATAACTGACAGTTCACATCTCAGAAAAAAACCCTCAGATATTGAATATTTGTGATTAGTCCATAAAGAAAACATACTGACAGGTTGACTTCTTTCTACACATCTTTGAGTCTTTATTGGAAAAATGCTATTCAACTTATATAAGACTAGTTTAATGGTTAATAAATGTTAATAAGGCTATATATTCATGGAGTAATACACACATTAATAAATACTGACTTGGGGAGGAAAGCAATGGACCAAAAGCAACTAACAATGCATGTAGCACTGATCAAAATTTAAGAGTGGCAGAAGTCTTAAGAGTAATGTAGCCAAGAGAAACTAAAATATCAAAGTGAGTCTTGTAGAAGCTTCTCAAAATTTTCTGCTGTGACATATTTTGCGATTTTTTTATTTCAGGGTTTTCAATCAAATATAGCTGTTTAACAACAAAAAAAGGGAATCATATATATGCTGTTAAATAATATTGCTGTGAGATGTTTCTAGGAGAAACTTTATTTACAATACCTGTCACAATTGCCTATGGAGATTGCCCATATATTGATGAAAAAAACCTAGTTTACAGAAAGTATTTTAAAGTGTTTGACAGACACTTCCAAAAAGTTGGAAAACAGAAAGTAATGTGAATTACTTCACAGGAGGCAGGCCATAGGAAGCTTCAAGGTTTTTTTAATTTAGAATTCTAGTGAAGCATAAAGAGTATAATTATTTTTATTTTGCTGTGTTTTCTAAACTGCATAATGCAGCCATTCTTCTAGATCTTAAAGTTGTCATTTTACAGTACAGTTCAGGACTGCAGTGGTAACATATTTTCCAAAGGTCAGTTTTCCAATTATAATCCAAATTCGACATTAGTATTTTTTCTTATAGCCACATTCTGTTAATTTCATAAAGATACCATTTAGCTGAGGTAGGTGGTATTCTGGGCATACGAACAGTCACCTAATGTCAACAGTAAGCAGTAACTGTAACTACTGACTTCCCATCATTTGCAAAAAAATATTTTTCCAAAAATTATAGTATGTAGAACTAGACAGCATCCAAGTCTCTCACTGGGAAATGTCAGAGGTTTTCTTATTGCTTTATATACTCCAGATTACTTTTAAGTGTCATTAGATTTTGGAGGCAACCTTACATGCTTTTCAGTTAATATCTGAGATAAACTTGTTTGACAAGTCCTAAAAATTGAAGCGAGTAGCAACTGTTTAGTATTTTTATCTATTTCCTTTACATCTTCCTTAACTAAGAGGTACCTTCAGAGTCGAAATAGCTAATGTAAATATTAGAATTGGAATAAAATATAGTACTTTACTTCTTTACTTAGTGCTGTTTTTCAGGTTCCTGTATTTTCTTTACATTGTTTGCAATAAACTTATTATTTATACAATTTGGTATATTTAAATATAAGCTTCCACGCTAAATGCTCAAAACCACCAAGATGCAACCTCAGCCGCCATAGAAAACTCTGTCATTGGCTTTGGGATAAGGAAAGATACCAAAAGCTTTCTTGTCCTCCTTGGCTTATATTTGGTTTTAAAGCACGAGCTATGAGATCCTGGTCTTTCACCTTCCCCTAAAGCCAGTGCCCATAAACTGAACACAAGTAGGCACAGTTTTGTTCCATGATAAAGCAGGCAAACCTATCTGACATCTCTGTGGTGAGAGTTAGTTTTACACTAGTAAAATATGTGTCATGTTTCCCTCGCTATAATTAAACAGGCCGTTTCTGATGCAGTTGCTTAAACATCTTCCAGCTGAAAGCTTCGCTTTCTTGCAAGTTTTGCGGGAGTTAAATTCAAATGAACAAATATGTGCAGAAACAAATATTTAAGAGGGAAGGAGGCAGGTGAGAGTAGCCAACTGTCTCATAGAGAAGTGGAAAGCATCCTGCTGTATAGGCACTCCTCATGTCAGTTGTGTTAGTTACTGAAAAAAATCACTGAACAGCCTACAATTGCTTGGCTTATTTTTCCAGTTTTGAACCACTCTGATATTGGGGAGAAAGAATGAAGAATGCTGAAGGGTGGAGAAACCTGTTTTGACACTTGCTTAAGCATATTATAAATGTACCACACAAGTCTGCAGGAGAATTTAGGTGTATTTGTTCTTCAGGGAAGACAAATGCCTCCCTGGCCCCTCCATGCTCTGCGTCCGAGAGCAAAATTTTTAAGAATGAAATATTTCAAAAGAATTCAGTGCTGTCCTTTTGTTTGACCTTTACATAATTTCTTTTAATAATTTCAATAAATTTCTGAATTCCAGGAGAAGGAATTACTTTCTGGTCATTTCATCTGATATCATCTGATATTTCAGATGTAACTAGTGTGTGACAAGGAAGAAAAAAATCTGTAATCTTGTTCAGTTACCCAGTATTTAAGTTGGGTACTGGGATTTTTAAAGAAATGTATTTTCAATAGTTATATAACTTAATAATTTTACAATAATTCTTATTTTTAATTCATACTCCACAGATGTTTCTTGAAACACTTAATGAAAAATTACTACTTTCCTCTTGTTATATCTTGTATCAGTTTGGAGTAATAAAGACTATGCATGGAAAATGTGGCAAAATAAAATTACTCCAATGAAATCCCGAGCTCACTGAAATTAATGAAAAAGCTCAAGTGAAAACACTGCGGTCAGAGCTTCACCTTTTGATTGTTTTTTTGTTTTTACATTTTTAAAATTCCTTTTCAAAGATATTCAGGAAAGCCTGAACATTTCAGCTGCCAAAACATTTCCAAAATCTTCTGAAAGCAAGCAGAATTTTACAAAAAGCAAAACCTCTTCTGTATTTCACCTATAAAAGGGTGATTTATTTTCTTGCTAATTAATAGGATAGACATTCATGGTGCAATGGATGAGATGCATGAGCCTGGTACCCCTACAAGATCTATTGGAGGAGCAGGGCAAGTGCTAATGTTTTCCCACGTACTCCCACCGGCACACAGCAGAGCTGACCTGCAGCATTCCAGCTAGCTCAGCTCTGCTCTTTGGAGCAAAAACATTCAATGCAGCAGCCGTGTGCCAAATTACGCGGTGGTTTTGTAGCATACAGACAAATGTGTTTTGCTTCGAGACCACCAAACTCATTTTCACTTGTGACTTGAACTAAATTTGAACCCAAGCCTCCTGAAGGAAAGAAGGAATATATTAACCCCCTCAGCCTCTGCTATATTTAATGTCAATGGCAGTATATCATCATAAATATACAAATATCATACGTCTGCTGCAAGCAATAATGTATTCCAGATAATCTTTTTTTATGAACACCTATGTAAAATTGTAATAAATACTAAAGTAATGACATGTCAGTTTAACATTCATTTTGCTTCTCAAATGGTTTCATTTCTCTTTTTAAACCTGCAGGTAGGTACAGTTTCTTTTCAAGTAATATTTTGAAAAATAGCTACACATTGAAATGTTAAATTCTTGCTCTTGATATGTACTAACAAAGCTTCTTCTTATGTGTTAACACCTTCTGCATTGTATTTGGTAAATAAATATTTGATTCGGCAAGCCAAATTCCATTTTCGACCATACTCTATGTTTTCATTTATCCTACAGCAAAATGACTGCGAAAAAGTAACTAGCCTGAACTAGTAATTACAGCAACCAAGTACATGTGGTACAAGAACGGGGTGTGGAATTCTTTCATATGTGCAGTGCATGATAAATCATGCACATTAATGCAGAAATTGTAGATAAATAAATGACTTCTTTTAAGAAAGAAATGGTGCATTTCATAGTGAAATATTGAATATTATGCTTAAAAGCATTTCAGAAAAATAAGTCTGAATCAACACATGATGGTTAGAGAAATTTTTAAAGGTACTAGAGCCTATTTTTTATAAGTTGGTCCTTCCTAAATTTACACAGTCATGTCATAAAGTACAACTTTCTTTTAATTTCTGCTGGGTATCCAGCTGTGGATTCCAAAAACTGTTAAGAAGATTTTTACAAAATAAATTACCACGTGCTTTCTGCATCATTGGTTTTCAGTCTTCCATGACTGTTAAATGCAATCCTGGGTAAATAAAGTTGAGTAAAGGACAGGTTTCTTAAGGACCTAATTTTACACTTTCACTCTCATGATCCTAGAATTTTGTCTGTGAATCACAATCAAAAAGTTGGCACCTGCCTTTTAATTTTAATTACTTTGTTCATATTATGTTATCTCAGCAGCTGTTATCAGTTGCCTGAGATAATGTAACTATAGCGGCATTCTAGAGTTAGATTTTCTGAAGTGCTTGCTATTGCAAGAATTTGTATTTAACATGAGGTTTATGTGATTCAGTATTTATTACAAGCAAGAATTACCTTTTTATCCACTAGGACATGCCCATTGCTTGAAACACTGTGAGAGGAAGTAATTACTGCTGTCTTTACATGCAGAATGTAATGGCTCAAAGCTAAAATGAGAACTGCATCTTCCTTGATGTGACAAAAAAGAAAATTATCCTGGAAGATGTTCTTGTTCAATGCTTGTAATTTGACAGTGTTTGGAGTTTTTTTGTTTTGTTTTCTTTTGCTTTAGGTTACAGCCACATAACTGTGTATCTGATATCAGTGCAGGTTGTTCTATGCCCTGATTTCGTGCCCAGCTGGGATTAAGCATGCCTGTGAAGATGGTAGAAGTCTGCTAGTGGGAATAGAGAGCTCTCCTTCCCTATGAAATCAAACCTGACAGAAAATAACAGTTCCCTACAGAACTTTCTCGCCTCTTTTCAACCCTCATCAATTATGCTCACGTTCTTTTACCCATCAGCCAAGCTTGTGTTTGCTCTCTGCCCTTGCTGTTAACCCTTCAACCTGGTACATACTTCTGATATCCCCTTGGTTCTCCACGTGGGCACCATCCACTCAGAAACTGCACTTGGTCATTCAGCCCATTCTGCTAGCCAGTGCCCATCTGCTGCTGAACAAGCTTGTTATCCACCTCTGCCACCTTCAAGAGCGGTGAAGAGAAAACCAAAAATGGTTTCTCTACCCAGGCTCCTGAAGATGGAGAATAAGAGGAACTCCAGAGGACAACTCATTGAGCACTGGCAAAGAGCAATTCCCCATGATATTGATCCTAAAAAAGTATTGTGGTAGCACTGAAAAATCTGTTGTGGTGGTGCATTTTGAATTCCTAGCATGAGGTATTGCCGTATCCAACTGCAAAGTAGTGAAAATAGTCTGAGCATAGCTATACAAAGCAAGCTGAATATATGTATGGAAATATTTTTTCCTCCTCAAAGTTGTGGATATAAAAGATTAGCTATCAGCTCAAAAAAAGACCCATTAAGGTCTGCAATATTCAGTCACTACTAGGTGTCAGTGAGCATACACAGCCCGGAAATTTCCATTAAAAATGGTTTCTCTACCCAGGCTCCTGAAGATGGAGAACAAGAGGAACACCAGAGGGCAACTTGGTAAGTACTGGCAAAGAGAAATGTTGTCAAGAAGATGTATTCAGACTAAAGTTTTCAAGAATATTTTTTAGGTCTAACTGCATTTTGAACAGCAGCAAGTAATAATACAGTAAAGGCTGGTTTGTCTAATTTCTTAAGTATGCTAATAAAAAAGAAAACTGTGAGATGTTCAGATAGGCTTGTGAAATCAAGTAATCTGTCACCATCAATAATACTTTTTAAAAAGCTGAGGAAATTAGTTTTGTTTTAGGTTTTCCAGTAGACAAAAGAAAACCCCTTCATCTTCAGGCCATAGCCGCATGAAACACCTCTAGCATTATTTCTGACTAGCTCAGCAGTCAGCAATACTGCTAAAAAGGCTACTCTGCATTAGCCAGTGTCAGTCTGCGCTTACTAGTTGCTAATTAATCAAGCACACATAGATATTGCCAATCTGGTTGGTTTGCAGCTAGTCACTGTCAAACAGGCTCCCATATGTAGCACATATTTTGAATGCTAATAAGCAGAACAATTAAAATAGATGTGTAGATTCTAAAGCAACATTGCTTATTGGTGGCTGTTGTGGTGTTTGTTAATGCTGCTTTATTATACATGTCACTTGCTCATGAGTTATACAAGGAGACCTGTATGTGTATATTGGTTTATGTCTGTAAATTGATCACAAATGAAATAATCCTTAATACAGTTGATATTTTTGTAGTGCTCAGTTTTTGACAAACATAACAAACTTAGCTAAATATTTCCTACATGTGTTCTCAGATAATTGGAAAATATGACATATACTATTATAATAAATATTATAATAAGCAACATGACAAATATTATGATATATCTTACAATAAATAATATATAAATATAACAATAAATAATAAAACCTATACATTAGGTAGAGATATATTCAGTATATGTTGAGAGTTAAACTAATAGAAACAGGGAATCTGAAAATTCGAACAGCATATTTTATACTTGCATATGGGAAACGTAACCGCGGGTTTAGCAACTAATCTAATGAAACCAGTTAAAGAAATTGGACACTTTGGTTCATTCCCAGGATTTTGATTGTATTCTTTCCCTCTGTATTCTGTTGTAGAAAGCTGCCTGCTATCCTGCAAAATGAAAGAAAAACTAGAGCTTCTGAGCAGGCTCCTTGCAAAGGTAAAAGCATGAGATGGTATCAATGTAAGTGAAGAAACGCCAACACTCTGTTGAAAGATGGCTGGAAAGTTAATGTCTTGCTCACAGAGTGACTTTGGCAGAGACAATGCGGCAAAAGCAGCTGAGTTTTTCTTTGCTTTGTTGGTCTGACAGAGGTTCTGTTAATTGCTTTTGGACAGACAGTAACACCCATCACAGGCTGAAGGCATCTGTCACAGGTCTGCTAACAAATACGAATCCATGAGCAAACACAGGTGTAAATCCCAAATAGATTTCTTTGGCTTATATTTCTTTCATAAGGGTCATTATTCTTATAAAAGCCAAATTAGGTACATTCCTTTGGCATTATTTGCTAATAAAGAATTATCTGGCTATTCCAAAGCATATTATATGTAGTTTGAGGTAAGGGCTGGTAATCTTTTCCTAGAAATAGTTCAGGAGGACAGGTGTCTCTGCAAATTTCAATAGATTTAAATTTTAATCCTTGAATAACAGGCCTCTGTTTCATTTAGGTTTTGTTAAAAATAAGCATTGCACTGTGTTCATCCCAGAAGCATGAAAAGACATGAAACAGTTTGAAGTAATGTATAACCTGCACTAAATTGACAATACCTGTGTACCTGTGAATAACAAAGAGAAGATCCTGCTTGAAAAGCAGGGGGCATAAATAAACATGTCTGTAAAAGCTATTTGTATTCTATTTGTTTAATAGTAAATGGAACAGTGTGCTTAATATAGTTAAAGTAATTATTAAGATATGAATGCATTGCAATAAGTACTAATATATTAATGTAATGATTCAGATTTATAAATACTAAATTGTAATAAATAATAATACATAATTACAATAGCCACAAGTTTTAACTGAATGTGTCCGTTGAATGAAAATTTTCCTCTACATGGATAGTATATGTCAGAGCCTTTACATGAACAGAATTTGTCATCCTCTGCAGAGTATGTCCGGCTCCTTTTGTGCAAAATTGGCCCCTTTGCAACCAAATGTTCTCGAAGTGTTTCAGTACAGTGCTAAGAACAGCAATGCAGAGGAAGGCAAATGGGATTTTATGCCTTTACAGATTTTGTCAATTAGCATATGGATGTACAGATACAGATGGCATATAAACATCATATGTTTTCATTTCACTGCCAAAACACATTATAAAAAATAACTGGCATTACCAAATTCAGCTGAGAATCGCAAACCTAGCATTTGAGTGGACAGATGAAAAATATTGTGCATTTTCTCCTCTGAAACAACTACACAGCCTATTTCTGTTGCACAGAAGTGTGGATCAGTCTTAGCATTTTGACTTTAATAAATACAGAATTATAAGAAACACAATGTAATGTTGCACAACAGCATCACCCATGAATTGTGTCAACATATATTTGGCTTATTTTTGTCAATATTTTCTTGCACATTTTCTCCCATGAGCTTCACTGTACCTGTCAGGCAGATTTCTACATGACCAAAACTTTGTCTGTATACTCTGGATTTGTCTGCTGGGCAAGTTTCTGTTAAGTTTGCAAAGAACGGCTAAGCAAATTACTGCCACAACTTCCTCTGTAGGACAACAACTTGCAAAGGACCTTTTGAAGTCTTGCTAAAACATTTTCTTCATCCATTGGTTTGATGCTAATAGATAGGAGAATGTCTGTAACTAATAATTCCCTCATTTGGAAATTCATTAGATTCCACAGACATAAATTTGTGCCCATTATGAAAGAGTAATTCATTTTTATTTCCTTCATGACTGAAAATGACTCCTTGATTACTGTTCTGGAAGTAACCTGGGAAGTAAAGGCTACTCTAGCCATTACTGGAGTCATCAGCTGCAGTAATAGTCTAATTGTAGCCTGCTGGTAGCATTTCAGAGGACTTTGCTCAAGTTATGTCGATCCCCATCTGTTTACCCTGCCAGCTGAATTCCAATAAATACTGCTAAGCTACAAAACAGAAACACAAGCTCTGTCATTGCACATAGCATTGATTTTATGTCTAACAATTTCTTCACAAGATAAAATAATAACGGACCTGAGTGACTGGAATGAATGTGCAATGTTAAATGTCCTCCCATGCATTCAAAGTGTCCAATTCATTTCAAAGCAATGATTCTTAGGTTTCATTGGTGACTTGCCTAGTCACAGGTATCTTTACTGCAGTCAGTTGTCCATGCAGTGACAGACTCACCAGGCCATTTCATAGTCTATAAAATTTATTCTCCATGTTCTCTGGGAAATCACGGAGTATTGTGGGGGAACGGAGGAGTCCATTTGGACATGTGAAATCAAGCCTGCTATATCCACCAACATGGTTTGTCAAGCAATTTGAAGCAAGATCAGCAAACTTTGCAGAGCCGCTGCAGGATAAAATTATTTCATGTTGGACTGCTACAAAAGCATCCCATGAGAATGATTTTCTGGTACTACTGGCTGCTGATAGATTTGACCTTGTGTCTTAAAGCTGAAAAACTCTGTATCTTATTACAAACTGTTTGAGTAATTGAAACTTTTGGGTTTTGTTTGTTTGTTTGCTTGTTTGCTTGTTTTCATTGGGAGAATTATAGACATGTTTAGTTCTAGTAGCATTTGAAGAAAGTTTAATATATTAAATCTGGAATAATTTCTCCATGATTTAGTGGTAGACATTCCATTTATCCGTAAGACTGTTGAACATCATGGAAATACCATACAAAATATGGCTACTATATGTGGGTCACAGTGTTGAATAAACCTTATGCATAATTTACTTCCAATAAAAATATATTAAAAATAAAATATAAAAATGCAATTATTTTCTGAAGTTAAACTTTAGCTGGAATGGTAATTGTTTGACTCAGCAGCTCAACAATGTGTTGGATTTTTAAAAAAACACCAAAATCTCCCCAGAAATCTCCAAGGGAGCGCTCATTACTGCTTAAAATATGTTAGAGTTATATAAAGAGCGGGGTGCGATGGGTGAAGAGGTGCACAGGTCATCCTGGTTTTCTTAATCAAGAGCGGACAATATATTGCAGCCAGCTCCATGGAGCCCTACAGCCTGTGAGGGCTGCAAGCAGCCCAAAAATATTACCTGGAGCCCAGAAAGACCTCCTGTGATTCTGTGTTAGATTCTGGGACCTAATTCCAGGTCTAAAATAATGAAACATCTTTTCCACACTCAGAGGACAAAGACCAGATATATAAATACAGAAGCTATTTGAGACAGAGGTGGGAGAGAGAAGTTGTCCCTCTGTTAGTGTCTTAGTTTTTTTTTTTTTTTAACATACTTCCAAAATGATAGTCGAGTACTACAGATATTCTAACAGCCTCTTCCAATGTTAGTTGCAGTTCTCCCAAAAACCCAAGATTTCATCTGGGATAAATCACTGAAATACCATTTAGCCAATAAAGTTCACATTTGCTGACAATCTGGTCCACAAAAAAAAAAGTCTGGGAATGACATGCAGTTCCACTAGGGAATAGGAGATGGACACTTTACAGTAGCATGCCAATATGTTTTGGTTGCATTTGCTCCTCATTTCACAGGAAAAGTGATGATTAAAATTATTGAATTATGTTAATGTAGTCTTGGCTGTGCACCATGAGCTTACTGTAGAAAACAGTAGCAAAACAGAAAACAAAAAGAAAATTATCTTGTTGGTGGTTATTGTTGTTAAAAAAACAAACAGTGAATAGATACTGATATTATTGTCAGTGATTTATGTTGTTCAGGCATTAAAGCCTGACCTTGACTATGAGCTAGCTGAAAAAATGCTTGGTAGGGGGGAAAATACATATTAAGTTTTAGAAATCTTTTAATGGTGTGTCTTTCCTTTGTCCACAGACAAGTAGGGGTTTTTTGCTTCAGTAGCTTAAAGAGGGATTTAATGCTGAGAAGCAATACACAGGAGGGGCATGGCATGAAGATGGTTTCATGTGAAACACTGACTGGCTTTCCTACAGAAGCCCTGAAACAGCTTCCCCATTGGAGACAGGCAAGGCGCAGGTTGGTGTAGCAAGAAGATAGAGTGCGAAGTCCTGTTTAAAACCGCATTGCAGTGGTCCCTGAACTGGTTTGTGTGCTGACAAGGGCCATGGAGACAGGAGGCTGATCTAGGGCGCATTCTTCCTCCCCGTCTCTCTCCAACTTGTCCCACAAAAAGAAGTTAAGTGTCTTAAATGGATAGTATCACTTGTCCTGGGTGTGTAAATAATGCAAGTATGGGATGCATTGTTCCTGTTTCCAATAGATTAGTTGTAAACCGATGCCTTGTACTGTGTTTATTAACTTGGAATGATGTCAGGATTAGAAAGGATTTTGTAGAGTACTTCAAATTAAATTGTTTGGTTCAGCTGGCTTTGCTAAAACTGTGCTTTAATTCATGCATATAATATATCTGAAGTGACCACAACGTTTGTATTTGGAGTTAATATTATCTACACCTCTATTAACTTCGAGACTGCTTTAGTTAAGCCAGTGAGAATGCTTACATTTAATTTAAAAAATAATATTATGAGAACTATTGTTTTTTGTTTGCTTTTTCTAAAAATAATTAAAAAGTCCTTCATCACCCGTGCAGTGCTGAAAACAAAGAAAGAGTTGCTTGACTGGCTTTTAGTCACCGCCATATGCTTTTTTCCTTAGGAAAGGGCAGTAGGAAATTATTGCATTACACAAGTGGAATTTAAAATGTTGCTGATGTACTTAAGGATGCTCTTTCCTGAGAAGAATCATTATGTATGACCATGCTCTTTAAAAATGTGATTACAACAGTTGAGCAGATGGTAGACACTTGGGGTCAGCTCTAAGGAGATCTGTATTTACAGTGTATTAATAATGGTTTAAACTTTCTTATAAATAGATGTTGATTAATTTTAAATCCATTTGTAGAAACCTAGCATTGCCAGACTATTTCCTGAAACCACAGTACAAAGTATGATAAACACCATCCGTTAATCCAGACTAATGTACTCCACACGTTAAAAAAATTCACTAAAAGGATTAATGTAATTTTTCAAACATGAAAAAAACCAGATTGTATATTTCATATGTACTTTGTGTGTTGAATTTTTGACAGTCAACTCTTTTCGTTGACAGAATTATGTGTTTTTATCCTTTGCTGTAACATACCTTCAAATAATTTATATTTAATTTTATATTCTGTTTGGGATTTCTTTTTCAATTTGTCACACAGCTATTTCATACTATTGAGTGGAAAATAGATTAATCCAATCAGGTGAAACAGCAGGAAGAAAATTTAGGAAAAGCTTATTTTAAAGGCAGGCTGACATAATTTTGCTGGAAATAAGTAGCATTAAATGGCGATTCTTAACCTTTGGCATGTTTTGACCCTGTATTCTGGTTTTGGACCATATAACAGTATAGGGCCTTTCTGCAATTCTGGCATCTGTTTGGAAGCCCCAACCTAAAAGCCGATGGGTTGAAATCTTGATCAGCTCATGTCAATAGGAGTTTTGTCATGCTTTCAAGGAAGTGAAGAGGCACAGTGTTTATAGATATCTAAAATATCTATGTACACACATACATAGATACTTATGTAGTTTTGATATAGCATATAAATATGCACAGGGATATGTATATATGTTTTTATGTTTGTGTATGCATCATGCAAGCAAGCAAATGTTGGAGCATGCACTCAGTGACTTTAAATAACTTTCTGAAATTTAAGAGCAATTAAGTTAAAAATTCAACCAACAAGCTGATACCATTTCACAATCAACAAAAATATGAAAACCAAATTTAGGTTTACAACAGGGTCATTTTATTTTCTTCCTAAAAGCTTACTTAAGACAGATACTACTCATCATAGCAAATGTTAAGCACTGGAGAATTTATAGGCCAAAAAAAAAATAAGTCAATCTTCAGTTGCTATGAGCCAGTTATCACAGTCTTGAAATTTGATAGTGATGTGTTTTAATATTGGAGCTAGAGGGTGAAGAATTGATGTTGATCTTTCAGCCTGACTTGCATCTACAAACTTTTGTGCATAATGTTTTGCATAAAGATGTATAATTGCAGTAACTTTTTCTTTATAGAGTTCCCTTCCTTTTCATTGTTTATCTGTTTTAGAAAGATAGAGCCTAGAAATTGGCCTTAGAGCAGCAAATGTAGGAACTACAAATTTTGGCATGAGCTGTTTTGACAAGGGCCATAGAATTAAGGCATCCTTACCAAGATCTTTTAAAAATCAGTGAGAAAATTATTCTTTTTCATGTTTGATTGAAATCGTTAATTGTGGACTGGATTTAATGTCCATTTAAGCTCACATGTAAACTTTTACCCCATGTGTCCTGCTACTGAAATGTATAAAACTTAAGAATGAGGGAAAGCTCAAAATATGTGTAAATATCATGACATAGTCCAAAGAAAGCAGTCACAGCTGCCACAAAAAGTCTAAGGCAGACAGAAAGACTGAACCTTTGTCATTGTGAAGCTATTGCTTTTACACTGTAAAACATATTAATCCCAATCAGTAAAGCATCTAAGACACATTTTTAAATCCCACTGAACTTAAGAACAAGCTTAATTCAAATAGGGTGGAATTCAGATTATGCTTATGTGCTTGTGCTGCATTAGGAGAAAGGAACAATTATGATATTCTTTGTGAGGTGACTTCCTCTTTCTGCCCAGTCCAGCCTGCTCAGCATGCTTTAACTTTCTACTCTGATCTTTGTCTTCAATTTCTACATGCTTATGCATACTCTTTTTTTGGATGGCTCATGTAACTCATCTGAATTTGGATGCTTTGAAGGAATTGCCATTCTGATATCAGTAATTCCTACTACTTTTCAAATTCTTTATAAATTGAACAAAATTCTGGCAATCTTTGCACCCTGCACTTCAAAACATAAATGGTCTGTATCCCTCATAATGTAGTTGTACTTTCTAAAGCATGATTGTATAAGCTCTACAAAAGATGTACAATTCCCCCTTATATCTTAGCAGGATTTTTTTTACTAATGTCTTTCCATGTCACTAATGACACTTTATTGTCTTACTCAGGCGTTGCGAGCATAATAGCCCTTTCCCTGTCTATCTGTTCACTATCCAGTTGTCCTTTCTCAAAACATTTTCCTACACTGTTGCTGAAAAATTCCTTCTGGTTTCTGGTCATTGCTCTTTGTCTGCTTTATCTTATGTGTCTATAACTGAGAATCTTTCAGCTGACCAGCTTCTGAGTCCATCATGCCCTAGCAAAAAAAGGACTGCTTCCTGCGTTATTAAGCTATTTGGGACAGGCAAGCAGGGACAGTCAGTACCTTCGAGGTACATTTAAGGTCTTTGAAATTCTTTTTAAATTGAGAAAATCAAAATCCTCCTGTCTCACTATCATGAGACTTGTTCTTTGTATTCAGTCTTTTAAAAGTTTCTCCAACTTGGGAGCTAGAACTGTGAATTGCCTTGCACTTCCAATAAATGCCTTTGCAATACTGGCTTTATACATCATATATACGAGTTCTTTGTGACATATGCAAGAGAAGGACTGCCTTGGTTTCATTCCCAGTCATGCCATGTGTAAATATGGAGGGTTCTTATTTACCCAAATAAGCTATTTCCTAATACTCCCAACTTCATTTTTCGCCCAAGCCTGTGCTTTCTTAGTGGTCCTAATTTTCCATTTTTTAAAAACTGTACTTATACATAGAACTCACTGGCCTAATCCTTTTAGGTTAAATTTGAGGGGATAAGTTGGAAGTCAATTTTTCAGTCCTCAACAAACCTAAATGAATTTTACACTTTGTAAGAATATTCATATCCTCTTAAATATTTTCTGAAATATTTAGAACAGTATTAGCGGTTCTTGAAATGCCTTATTTTGAACACTTTCTGAATGCTTTGCCTTAAGTGATTCTATTCCTTTTTTTTTTTTAACCAATTACTAATCACAATGGCAGCCTTTCTCTTTGATTTATCAACTGGCATGCTAAAACACATTCCAATACTTTGATTTCCCCAGAACATTTTGCTGTTCTGTACAGTATCTTCATTACTGCTTTATATTCTTAAGTTCATTACTACATAAACCAGCTATGTTAACACAGTGTGATTTTATTTTTGGAAGCAAAGAAAAAGACCATCAAGTACATTAGTGAAATACTTCATAATGACCTCTGTTAAACTTCTTTTGGATCCATTAAAAATGTTCTTGCACAGTAAGTGCCATAATCATAGAATAATAGGCAGCCCGTGGTAGCTCAGAATATGCTTGATGCTAAAGAAATTCATTTGCAGGTGTCCTTGAACCTTGACTGCTTATTGCTGATGGTACTAAGAAGTCCTTGACTCAAGTGTCCATCTGTTGTTCATGTCTGTTACATAGCTATTTTAGCAGTGCTTAGGAGTACTTACTCTTGCTCTCTTAATGTAAGATAGTAGCAAGAGCGTGAGAAGTTTCAGCAGTTCGCATCTGCTGCAGTAAAAAGGAAATGTTTGACTTTCTGCCCAGCATTGCTAAATACAGAAACTTGGAAAATAGGAATGTAAAAATACCCTTTCCCCTGAAAATGCTCTGTGGTGCTATTTCCCAGGATGTATGGGTTGATTTTGGGGTTTAATAACATGGAAATGGGATTTTTTTCTGTGCTAAAATATATGTGTGTTAGAATTAATTGTTTAATTTAGTCAGATGTAAGTTGTAACTAGGAGGTACAAAGACTTGGGTAACTTCCTGGAGATCCAGCAATTAGAGAGTGACATAAAGGTACTCTGATCTTAGCTTGTGTTCCCTACTTTCTTACCTCACAATAATTTGGTGAACATGTCTTTCTAGAACTTTTAAAAGCTGAATATTATAGATACCTTAAGTAATACCTTATGCTGTTTAATACAGTAAGCAAAAATTACATTTCCATGGGCTTAGGCCTCAATTCAGCAAAATACTTCAGTTCCTATTTAACTTGATTTGCATGATAAAATCCTCTCTATATTAAATAAAGAGTAAAGGTAACACATTTTGAGGGAATGCACAGTGACTTAATTACATGTCTGACTCAACTCTGCATTTCAGCTAAAGTTATAAAACTTTACTGAAATATTTCAGTAAAGTTATTGAAATAGTTTAATTAATTTTAAACATTTGAAAGTTGCATGTCATAACACTCGGTAAGCATGGTGGTCTGGTGTTACCCACACCACCCATCACCAAGAAGGGCCAGTGAATTCCCCATAAGCAAGGTGGAGATGCCACAGTCTGAGTAGAAGACAATTGAGAATAACTTGAACAGTCCTTAAGTGCCCATGCACCAGATTTTTGTGTCTTGTTTTTTTAATCCTGTTCAGCATTATAAGTGTTCTCAAATCTGTAGGTATCTATAACTTTTTAGAGTTAAACTTCTCAGTCTGCTCATAGCCATCTAGCATGATAGAAGTGCATGGCTGCATGCTGTGTTTGGGGATGAGGTTAGGACTGTGGCACAAAACTGTTGCAGGGTTATACAGGATTTTCTTTTCTGTATTTCTTTGAGCCCCAAAACTAAGTCAGGAACATTACAGGATTTAAGCATTTCTCATTTCTGAAGACCTGAGCTCATATTTGCCACAAAATATTTTGGTTTGGTTCCTGTTCATTGTGGGTGTGTTAGAAAACCTCTGATTTGGTAGTGTCCTGGTTTCGGCTGGGATAGAGTTAGTTTTCTTCCTAGCAGCTGGCATAGTGCTGTGTTTTGGATTTAGTATGAGAACAATGTTGATAACACACTGATGTTTTAGTTGTCGCTAAGTAGTGCTTATGCTAGTCAAGGACTTTTCAGCTTCCCATGCTCTGCCAGGTGCATGAGAAACTGGGAGGGGGCACAGCCAGAATAGTTGATCCAAACTGACCAAAGGGCTATTCCATACCATATGACATCATGCTCAGTATATAAGCTGGGGGGAGCTGGCTAGGGGGCAGCGATCACTGCTCAGGAACTGGCTGGGTATCGGTCGGCGGGTGGTGAGCAATTGCACTGAGCATCACTTGCTTTGTATATGATTATCACTGTTATTATTATATTGTTGTTATTATCATTACTATTTTACTTTATTTCAGTTGTTAAACTGTTCTTATCTCAACCCAGGAGTGTTTCTCACTCTTACTCTTCCGATTCTCTCCCCCATCCCATCAGGCTAGGGGTAGTGAGTGAGTGGCTGCATGGTGCTTAATTGCTGGCTGGGGCTAAACCATGACAGGTGGAAAGGATCATCTTTGTAGGGAGGGTCTATAGACAGGACTAGTAATGCTGCAGGCCTGGAAAGCCTACAGAGCACAAGTAGCAACTCTCCTTGTCTAATGCCTGGCTGTTTGGTGCTACCTTTGTTTTTTACAGCAAATAACCTTTGGCAGAATAAAGTTGGTGGCTATGTGGTAGTATACACATATACTATATATAGCACAGTTCTTTTAGTTGCTCATTAGTAATTTCCTGCATGGTAGATGCAACATTTGGACAAAACTAAGGCACATAAATCTGACTCTGGTGACTTGCTTTATTAGGATAGGAAAAATCCTGAGTATGTTGCAGCAGAAATTCAGCCTAATGCAAGTAACAGCTGGAATTGTTCTTTAAACTCTATGGAGATTTGGCTTTTAGAACAATTTTGGGGGGACCAGAGCACTATGCAGTCTGAAAGCAAAGGCAAATTATATGAGTGCCTTCATTGTTGGCCCAGATGGCATGACTTAATTAAATAAAATGTCTGTGTGCTTATGTGTTGATGTCTGACACTAGCCCTGGGCCAGGCTTGCAAATAACTGTGGTTTGCTAACGTGTGGCTTTTCAAACAAAATCTGTGTTAGCGCTCATGAACCATGAGTAGTAATGTGGCCTAGGCTTGAGGTACAAGCTGGGTACTGAGCAATGAACAGAGCAAGGCTTGAAGGAGGAATTCAGCAGCCTTTCAGAGATGATACATTTGGGATGGAATGTACTTACTCTGAAATCCTAGAAATCAGTCTGATGAAAAAGAATTGAGCATCTTTGGTAATTGTTTTTAACTTCTTTCATGTATACTAAGACCTTGCTTGCCAGCTGTTCTGTTTCAGTGGGGAGCACAGCACACAGTGGAGAAGGGTGGGAATAAGCTAACCTTGTGTTTCAGCAGTCTCAGTACCAAGGTGAGTGGGTGGGTAGGATGCGAAGGTAGCACCAAGGCACCCTTCCACCTCCAGGCTCCAAGTTCACCTCAAACTCCTGATTTCACTGTGCTACTACAGCTCCCAGCAGGACAGTGCTGTCACTCAGAAAAAGCATTCCAGCCTCCCTCATTTCTGATGTCCATGAGGGATTCCCAGCAGTTTCTCACTACGGGCTGCTGAGGAAATTTCTCTGCTCTACAGCAATAAGATATCTTCTTCCCTACAGTGGCATTCCTTGGTGGCACATGCTGCTGTCTCTGTGACCCCTGTTCACCACCACAATTTGGCTAAGGGATACCCAGGGAAGCAGAGACTTGGGACTGCTAAAGCAGTGGTGTGTTTTCCTCCATCCCCCCAATGGTAAATATCGAGGTTCCACTTTCAGCTATAATGTGTGAAGTTACTGTGAAAAGATGCTGTCTGAGGAGCAAAAACAGACAGCGTATTCATGTCTAGACTGAAGCATGTACAAGTTTCCAGGTTGCAAAAAAGGTCCAAAGAAAAGTGCTGAAAGAAGGCTAAGTAAAAGTTACCCTTGCCACCTGCAGCTGATTGAGAACATGAATGATATACTAGAGCAGAGAGAGGTGGGAAGAAGTCCATAGGGGGCAGGTAGAAGAATGGGTAGGTGAAGTCAGTGACCACAGAAAGGAACTGGGATCTAGCTGTGATTGCTGGAGAGATTTGTTTTCCTACAGAACTATCATATCTATGTTTTTCTTAGAGCAAATAATTTTAGGTAATAAATAGGGTTGTAATCTTGAGTTAGTAGAGATGCATTGGCTGTTGCTTTACTAGCTTTTGGCTTTGCAAATGAATTTTGTATCATGCACACATCTTTGCAATCAAAAGTTGTGGAAAAAAAGTACTTTACATTCAGTTTGTTTTTTCCACATTTTGGTTTCCTTCATATGAATTCCAAGAAAGGCTTTATCTTTCAATTTCATCTGCAGAACTGACACTTGGCCTATCAGTGCTTGCAGATGTATCCTTGCAAACTGAAGGACAAGCATACCTGTGGTTCAGAATGGATCTTCTTGCTAATGGATCTGACCTAAATACTTCTAATACTTGCTAGGTTGTTTTCCATATGTCTTGGGGAATATGTGTAGACAGACATCAGACCTATCCAAACTGAGTCAAAAGTCTAAAAACACCTTTTCAATTAAAGTATCATAGAATCATAGAGTGCTTTGGGTTGGAAGGAGCCTTTAGAGATCATCTAGCCCAACCGCCCCGCAGCGAGCAGGGACAGCTTTAACTAGATCAGGTTGCTCAGTGCCCCATCCAACCTGACCTTGAATGTTTCTAGGGATGGGGCCTCCACTATCTCTCTGGGCAATCTGTTCCAGTGCTTCACCACCCTCATTGTAAACAATTTCTTCCTTATATCCAGTCTAAATCTACCCTCCTTTACTTTAAAACCATTATTCCTTGTTCTGTCACAACAGGCCTTTTTAAAAGATTTTTTTTAAAAGATTTTTTCTTTTAAAGATTGTCCCATCTTTCCTATAGGCCCCCTTTAAGTACTGAAAGGCCGCAATAAGGTCTTCCCCAGAGCCTTCTCCTCTCCAGACTGTACAACTCCAGCTCTCTCAGCCTTTCTTCACAGGAGAGGTGCTCCACCCCTCTGATCATTTTTGTGGCTCTCCTCTGGACCCGCTCCAACAGGTCCATGTCCTTCTTGTGCTGAGGGCCCCAGAGCTGGATGCAGTACTCCAGATGAGGTCTCACCAGAGCAGAGTAGAGGGGCAGAATCACCTCCCTCAACCTGCTGGCCACACTTCTTTTGATGCAGCCCAGGATACGGTTGGCTTTCAGGTCTGCAAGCACCCATTGTTGGCTCATGTCCAGCTCTTCATCCACCAGTACCCCAAGTCCTTCTCTGCAGGGCTGCTCTCAGTCCCTTCATCCCCCAGCCTGTAGCTAATCTAATATAAAGTGCTGGTGCATGTTGCTTCAATGGTATCCTTAAGGGATATCTCTGAATTTTAATTCCTACTTAAAAGTTGTACATATCTTGTATTAAGCAGAGATGATTGCCATCATGCCATCTGGAAATTGAGACTTTATTCTTTGGTACTCTAGCATTTATATAATTTGTAAGGAATATTGAAAAATCTAGAACATTTCATACTGCAGTACATTTCCTTTTTAACTACTAATGCCCTTTTATTCAGACAAATAAATTAATATCTGGACACATTTTGTAGCTGGTAAAAAAATAAAAAAGCAAATCTTCAGCTGGGAGAGAAAACAGCATTTTTGATGGGTTTTCTTGCTCTTTTTCCAGCTTTGCCCATTTTCACCAAGGGTAACTTGGGTTGCAGTCTTTCATTCAGTAAAGCCTGGAAACACGTACCTAGCTTAGCATGTTTGCCTAAGTTGCATTTACTTAAATATAGGTTAACCCTGGACTTAAAGGACTGTTAAAGTTTGGGGTTTTTTTAAACAATATACTTCTAACCTTAGAATCAATTAAGGAAGAAATGGGTTATGCCTCAGTGCTCAAACTATGTGGATTAAAAAGAAATTCTGACATAGAGGAAAACACACAAGTGGAGGCTACCCTGAGGCAGCCTTAATGTAAAAGCTGACAAGTCAATGCATACTTTCTTGCTTACTAATTTACTTTTTTCAACAAAAAGCTGAACCGATCATGGCAACTCCCTCATCACACAGCACACATGGATAATCTTTTGAATAAAATAAAATATGCCTCGCCCTCCTGCATTTTTTCTCAACTCTGGTTCCTGAAAAAAAATGAGTAATGAAGTATTTTATAGCAGTGCATATCTCTTCAGTGTTAGTTAATGGCTGTAAGATGGAATCTAGTTCAGCAATATTGAAGAGGTAGTGCAAGTATCCTGTAGTGATGTGTGCTATATATAAGAACATACTATACTAAAGAAGTAGTAGTAGCATCTCTAAATACCCTGTAAATAATTACAAAAGGGTCTGTGCATACAAAATTTTATCCATTTTTTCCATCTGAGCTGGTTTACTTTCCTCTCTACAAACTCTGTCCCTGTCACTCTTTTCTGACTAGTACAGCTACAACATCCACTATTTCACTATTTTAATAATATTAAGAGTTGGTGAAAGAACACCAGTGGGGTATTACATGGATTGGTAGCCACTTATTCTTCCATTTAAGTATGTAGATAGTATTATTCTGATAATTTTGAAAGTTAAAGAGAAAATAAATATCTGAAATGATAAAAGTAGATTGTTAGCAACCCCCCCTGCACTTTAGATTTTATATTATTGAATTTGTAATGTAATACTGCATAATTCAGCTGAGCCAGAATAGTACCTTGTTTCTGCTATAAGTCTTTGACTATAATTATAACACTATCATATCTCTTGGTGTCTTTTCTGCCTAACGAAGAATGAGCAAGATATTGTGAGATTGTTCTGGGCATTTTTTTTCAGGGAAAGAACCTGCTAGCATCAGATGCAGAGCATCAGGGTACTAGGAGGCACTTGTCTACTTCTTCAGAAGACCAGTGACTTTCTAAATCAATTCTCACCAAAGATTTTGCAGTCTGGAAACCCAGTCTCTGAACACATAAACTGGTTTGTTGGTTTTTTTTTGTTTTTTTTTTTTTTTTTTCTGGAGATATCAAGGTAGTATGGTACAGTTCTTTTTATTTAAGTACTGATGGGTGGAGACTGGCTGTCAAAATCACTGAACTGCCATTTCATACATAGTAATCTCCAGAATTCTGGCTGCAAAAAAGGTAGATTTCATCATGCTTCTGAAGCCTGTTGTCCATGACACTGAGCTACAAAGGTCTTCAAGTATTCAGCAAGTGAGGGTAGGTGTTACATTGCATGTAACTAGTAGTGAAACAATTCTGCAAAGTTTGGGAAGGTTTAGGGGCTTGGGGTTTTTTGCCTGATCAGCTTTGATGTTTAGTAAGAAATGTTGAAAAAAGGTGCAACATTAAGTAGAAAATTATTGTAGAAGAGTAGTAATGACCAAACAGAAGCTTGCAGCATGAAAAGAATACAGCAGAGGAGAAACAGAAGCGCTGAACCCAGAACTAGTTTTTGGTTTTTAGACTAAAACACTAACTAATAAAAATATTTGCAATTTGGTTAACAGGATAGTAACTCAGATTTGTGTCTGCTCAGAAGGTGCAGCTGTAAAGTGTGTAGCTAGATTATAGCTCGTCTGTCCCAGCCTGGGTACGTGTGTACCAAGAACAGTGTCACTTTGGAGCACAAAGGTCTGGTGTGGACTGTACAAACACAGGGGGGTCCATGGATGACTAGCCTGTGTGAGCTGCTGCACTGACACTGCTGTGGACACTAGAACTAGTAAAATTAAAGCTGGTTTGTACTTGATTAAAGCAAGCTTGGATTTGTTGTGGTTGCACAATTTATTTCAGTGTGGACATGGAACTTTTGCTTTTAAGGATAGTATGTTCAGCCAGGTCTGAGATGGCTTATCAATTTGGGAGCAGCTTGTGATAGTCTTCCATTTTATTAAACTTTAGAAACAGCTTTATTGACTTTGATGGATCTTTTTGCCCTCTTCAGAGTGAAAAAGGCTATCTCAGTTAGACCCACACCAACAGAAGTTATTAAAGCCCTTCTAAAGCTATAATAGGCCTGGTGGGGACTCTTCCTGTTTTCTTTTTAGCTGCCAGCTTAGCCCTGGCAATGACATTTTAGTCACATATACCCACCAATGCCACCACCTTGTTTAGCCAGACCAAGAGGCTACAGCTCTGGTCATTATAATCATTGCTCTTCACAATAAAATATCTGTACTCAAGCTGTCAGTAAATGTTTCTATTTAACTAGTGATTTAGTGTCCCGGATTATGCTGAAAATACTTTGAACTCATGGTTTTCTTAAAAGACCAAACTGCTTCTTATTTTGCATCCAGTATTACTTTGAATACACTGGGAAGACTTATCCAGCACTGAATGTTTCTGCAGACTTCTAATAATATGTTGGGAACAAATTCAGAGAATGAAAAATTGCTTTGAAATTTCTCAAAGTTCTCCCATTTGATGGAAGACAAAGTAGATTTTATTATCCTTCCTCAGGATTAACAGTGACCTTAATACCAATGGATTTCCCCATGTAAAACCAAGGAGAGCCTGTCCCTTAGCAGGTATTTACTTGCTGCTTAGGATAGATTTTCCAGGTGGTTTGTGGAGTTTTCACAATGTGCTTTCCATTAATCTTGGAATGAGTGCTGTGCAAATCCCTAGTCAGCACTTGGAATATCTGCCAATTATTTTGTAAAAGCACAGAATTCTTAGTAACTAGAGCTGTACTACCTGGTACAAAATCACTTATTTATGGTAATTGTGAAAAACAGTGTTAATTCTCAGAAACCAGATCCAAACATATTTATACAAAGTAGTATTTTATTACCATTTACTACCACACCCACACTCACCCCACTCCCCCACCCACCCCACCCCCCCCAAAAAAAAAAGCAAAAAGAAATATTACCATCTCTTTTAAAAAGAGTATAGGTAAGGTGAGCGTCTATCTATGGGAGTCCCTTTTCCTCAAAAAAAAGTACTAGATTCTAGGTCCTGAGAAGTCTATACTACTCCACTCACTGCAGCCTACACATGATCATTTGCTCTTTACAAAAATATAGAGATTTGTCCAAATTCTACAGGAGCAGGTTCTACTGTAAAGCAACATAAAAATGGAAAGTGCATCTTTTAAAGACTGATAGTTGAAGATTATTCATTGTTATTGTTGATATTCTTAAGAGATAAATATTCTGCAAATTTTTAAATGTTTTGAAGGGGAACTGTTGTCATTAGCAAGGTAATTCTGGGAGCCAGGTTTTCTCACTGTGAAGATGCCATTAAAATGAAGATACTAGTAGGGTTTGAAAGTATCAGCAAGTCCCAGCTTTAGATGTGTTAGACAATAAATCCAAACTGTCTAAAGATGCATATTAGTACCTAGTGTCCTAGGAAAGTACTATGTTTGACCAGATTTCAATAAATTCACTTATGTGATGAAAGTAATAAGGCATTTCTGAAAAATCCTGCTACATCTCAGTCTACAACTTTAGGTATAGGTGCTGTATTTAGGCCCAAATATTCTTGACATTTTCCACCTGAGGCCTTGATTTTGCACTCTTCTACAGAAAATCAGCCTATATAGCATATCAAGATTGTCTTTCATTTCAGATGGCTGGAAACAAGAGCTAATTAAATAAGTGGAGTAGCTGATTATGGTTTCTTGGTATGTGCATTTAGTAACAATTCAAAGGCTACTGAAATGGGTAAATCCTTGTGTTGAGCTTGCTGTACTTTAGATCCAGGTCTTAATCTCTCCATGGATGTATGTGTTCATCATAAAGTGCTGCTCCAGTTCCAGAGTTGTATTTAGAAAGGCTTTAAAATGCTGTTGTTTATATTGTTGCTTCAAGGCTGTTCAGAAGACTGAAGTAAGATACGTGCCCTGAAGCAGTATTTTACACTGCTAAAGAACTCCCTCAGGAAGAGATTCCTGGCACTATCTGTGAAAAAAAAAAAAAAAAAAAAAAAAGACAGATAATAAGAGATATTTCAAATACAAATGATTCTAAAAAAATCCCCTTTAGGGAACAGTTAGTGAATGTGACATGCTTCTTTATTGCCCTGAATGGTTTTAGAAATGTGAGTTTAGTTTAAAATATGTTATTTTTGACATGTTTGTGTGTGTAGCTGCAATCCCAAGCAAATTTTCAGCAGTAATAAAAACAAAAATAGAAATAACCTGAGTACTAATTCTAACTGTAAAATAGAAAACTTCTAAAAGCTACTTGTATAACACAGTATAAGCATTTTATTAGTCTTTCCTTTGTATCACTTGTTGCAAAACTTTGTATGTAAATTAATCGGTTGTTCGTAGTGTAGACTGCCGTGATAAAAAATCACAAAATTTGGAATTTTGATGAATGTGAAACATATGGTCCACTGCTTAAGACCTGTTCTTGTGCTTTGCAGATGATACCAGGGCTTCTAATAATAATAACAGAACTGCACAGAAATCAAAGAATGATTTATTTTAACACTTTTCATGAAGACAAAAACTACCAAGTAGCTAGTGCTGTGAGTATTTTACTGCTCCTTCTCCCTGGCTACTTGCACATAAGTAATTTATTCAGTTCCCAAATTACAATAAATCCTTATCGTATCATGAAACAGTATTTGTAACTCCTTCTCAAGAAATGCATGGAGCACCGCAGAAGGAACGCTCTTGGTTTTGGTACTGTTACAAAGAACGCTTCACCAACACGGGGTATGTAAATCCAAAATCACTTCTTTTTCACTATGCATTGCCACCTAGTGGCGTGCAGCCACCGTCGTGTCTCAGCAGGCAGGGTCTAACCACGGAAATAGCTAACTCTTGCAAAGTCATTTGTCCTCATTGCGTTTTTATTGATTACTTTCCTTACAGAGAAGAGAAGCCCTGTTGCAAGGATCTGCTAATTGCATTGGCTATCATGTGCATATGCTCTAACATTTTCTCTTCATTTATTTTGAATAAAGATTCATGGGGGAAAAAGAACTTGGGGGAAAGGCAGGGCTGAGGTGTGAGCACAGCCATTGGCTTTCACTCGCTGTATGCTAACCCACTCGGTTCAATCAGTGAAGAGTGAGAAGTAATTGGTGCCAGGTTTGCATGTTGGCATGATTTCCTTCCAAGTACAGTAAAAGATCATCAAGAATTGGATCATAATTCTCAGCCAAAATTCTACTGGAAGCTCAGATGACACCATGACTTAGTGCTGATTGAACGATCCCTATGAGCTGTGGAGTAGCGATAGCCAGTTTGTTCCTGGAGCTATCCTTTGTGTTAATATGGACCAAATCATGCTTCCTTGCACTAATGGAAGTGCAAAGCAACTACAACAACCTCAGTGAAACTCCCCTGCGTTTTTATTGGTATCACCAAGAACTGGCCATTTGTTTAATTTCCACCATACCTACTTTTTACCCAAATTTTCCTATAAAGAGAAGGTAAATTAATAGCAGCCATAGTAGTGCTCCAAGGGAGTGGCCGTTCATCAGAGGTCAGGCAAGTGGAGTACTGCCTGCCAATTACATGGGAATCTGGACAGATTTTTTCAAAACTCTCCATCATTTCCTTCAATACAGGTCAGTAATGAAATCCTTCAGTCATTTATAAAGTCATTATACCAAATTATTTCCCACAAAGCTGCATTTGGGCTAACAGGTATATTTAATTTTTACATACATATATGTGGGAAAGAAAAAGCCACTGAAGTGCAATTTCTCTTAAGCTCAGTAAAAATAATTGCTACAGCGATTGTTCAAAATATTTCTGAAACGGGTTTGCTTAAAAAATGAGCCACACATGACTGCCTTACCTTTCCACTGTTACCAAAGCTGTTCTAAAAAAACTAAGCAAATGCTTAAATGTTTGTTGTTTTCTCATACTGAAATAATAGCGTAGAAATCCATGCCATGCCTTTCCATCATTATATTGCATGCTTCACAACTTGCTGGCTTGCTCTTGAGAAAGAAGCACTAACACTGTTGCTCTCAACAGCATTTTCTGTGTCTCCAGCAGGATTTTGGTGTAGGCTATCAAGGTGAGATGAAGGTAGGAGAAAATGCAGGCTTACCAGTATAAAGCAGCAAATGTTCGGCAATTTTAGAGCTGCACATTATAGTGATTTCTGATAGTAAGGTGTATAAGAATGTATAAGAATCTCAAGGAATCATAGAATCATAGAATCATTTAAGTTGGAAAAGACCTTTAAGATTACCCAGTCCAACCATTAACCTACACATAAACCAATCAAGGGTACACTAGACTAAACCATGTCCCAACATGCCACATCTACCCGTTCTTTTAACACTTCCAGGGATGGTGACTCCACCACCTCTCTGGGCAGCCTGTTCCAATGCTTGACCACCCTTTCCATAAAGAAATTTTTCCTAATATCCAACCTAAACCTCCCCTGGCGCAGCTTGAGCCCATTTCCTCTCATCCTATCGCTAACTACATGGGAGAAGAGACCAACACCCACCTCACTACAACCTCCTTTCAGGTAGTTGTAGAGAGCGATAACGTCTCCCCTCAGCCTCCTCTTCTCCAGACTAACTCCCCAGTTCCCTCAGCCACTCTTCACAAGACCTGTGCTCCAGACCCTTCACCAGCTTCGTTGCCCTTCTCTGAACACGCTCCAGCACCTCAATGTCTTTCTTGTATTGAGGGGCACAAAACTGGACACAGTATTCCAGGTGCAGCCTCACCAGTGCTGAGTACAGGGGAACAATCACCTCCCTGCTCCTGCTGGCCACACTATTCCTGATACAAGCCAGCATGCTGCTGGCCGCCTTGGCCACCTGGGCACACTGCTGGCTCACGTTCAGCCAGCTGTCAACCAGCACCCCCAGGTTCTCTTCAGCCAGGCAGCTTTCCAGCCACTCTTCCCCAAGCCTGTAGCATTGCATGGGGTTGTTGTGACCCAAGTGCAGGACCCGACACTTGGCCTTGTTAAACCTCATACAGCTGGCCTCGGCCCATCGGTCCAACCTGTCCAGATCCCTCTGCAGGGCCGTCCTACCCTCAAGCAGATTGACACTCCCACCCAATTTGGTGTCATCTGCAAACTTACTGAGGGCACACTCAATCCCTTTGTCCAGATCGTTGATAAAGATATTAAACAAGGCTGGCCCCAAAACAGAGCCCTGGGCAACACTGCTTGTGAAACAGTTGCCAACTGGACTTAACTCCATTCACCACAACTCTCTGAGCTCAGCCACCCAGCCAGTTTTTTACCCAGGAAAGAGTATGACCTTCCAAGCCATGAGCCACCAGCTTCTTTAGGAGACAGCTGTGGGAGATGGTGTCAAAGGCTTTGCTAAAGTCCAGGTAGATGACATCCACAGCCTTTCCTTCATCCACTAGGCAGGTCACCAGGTCATAAAAGGAGATCAGGCTGGTCAAGCAGGACCTGCCTTTCATGAACCCATGCTGGCTGGGCCTGATCCCCTGGTTGACCTGCACTTGCCTGTTGAGTTCACTCAATATGAACCGCTCCATAATCTTTCCTGGCACCGAGGTCAGGCTGAGAGGCCTGTAGTTCCCTGGGTCCTCCTTCCGGCCCTTCTTGTAGATGGGCATCACATTGGCAAGCCTCCAGTCATCAGGGACCTCCCCTGTTAACCAGGACTGCTGGTATGAAGATCATAAGCAATTTTTTTAAAAGATAGTAAAAAGTAGTAATGATATTAATGGGAGGTAAATGTATAAAAGGCAAATACAAATTTAGTTTTCAGCTATGTTACTACTAATTTTAGGTGGCTTTTTGGTCTTGTATTTCATCACTATTTATTTCATCACTAAGAGGGACAAAATAAAAGGAAAAAATACATATCAAAAGAGATTTGAAGAATCCATTAATAAACTATACCTGTCCATTAAGATTCACATACTGGCAGTGAAAATACAGAAGTTGTTTCAAAGAGAAACCATTAGAAAGCAAAAAACCAGACTTTATTGCCATCAAAACAAACTCTATGACCTGATTCTTAGCTGTAGATCAGCATGTATTTGTACTAACTGAGGATTTTACTTTCTGGTTAACCAAAGAAAACCTTCATAATTAATATTCTGCAAGTTTTGTATTGATAGAGTGAGTAAATATTGAGCATTTGAGACTTATAGAAGAAAAATCCAACAGCTGGACATCAGTAATGGAGAGGTTAACAATTAACAAGTAGTGGATTCTCTAACTTCTACATGTTTTAAGAGTGGGTATTTTACATTAGCTGCTGAAATGCTGTAGCTGAGGTTTTCATATTTTAAATCTTTATTTTCAGAAATGTTATAAAGAATTGAGATAATTTTCTGCTCACCTAAAGTTGGACAGTGTGTTATCAGCAAAGGCAGAAATCTGAGTATTTAAGAGTTGAGCTAGGTTTTGGAAATATAAGAGTGGAAAGCTGATCAAACATCTGTCATTTAAAAGGCTTAAATTTTTTTCTGCAACTTCCTTATATATTTGAATCAGATTTTTGTGGAAAACATCAGTGTAATTCCAGTGACGTTGCTACTTTATAGTAGCAGTATATAGTAAACTTCCTACTTTAAAGTAAACCATTTGGTAGATGAGCTCTGATTTCTTTAAAATACTTTTGAAAAATACTTTAAATTACTTGCTTACCTGATCAATCATGCAAACTGAAGCATCACAACTTTGTCATTTAAATGTATATATGTTACATATTTCTGGGTGTTGTGCTTATAAAGTAACATGCGTGTTTGTGTTAACAGCGGCTTGTGATAACAGTTGGCATAGTTCAAATAGACGATGTTGTAGATCTGTTTGCACAACAGGATGTAAACTGGGCTAATCTTGTTTAAGGTTCCTAATGTTTTGTTGCTTTTGTCTTGGGCTCATTCTTCACTGCTCACGTATGTAAAGATTGCGAATCTTGGAGAATAACCTTGATTGTGCTCTACACCTGCTTGCACTTAGGAAAAGAAACATTTGTCACTCTTATTTTTGTAATTGCTTAAATTGCATTTTAATTTTAACAGCTTAAGTATGTTGGTGGAGAAAAATGTTTTCTGAATGAAAGTTTGATCAAATGCCCAGCCAGTGCAAGCCTTTCCATTGACTCAAGAGATTTTGTTTCAGGCATTTTATTTAAACAATACTCCTCTCAACCATAACTGAGTAAAGCTACATGCTTTTCATTAAAAAAATGAACAAAAAATGTTTCAAACAGCAATATTTATTATAACAATTTAAGGAAAATCACTGAAAATTAAATCTTATCATTTTATATTTTTTATGCAATTTTAAAATAAAAAGAAACCTGCATTTAGTTCTTAAAAAGGCAATACATCTGCTTGAGTATTACAAAACTCAATTTCTTCTTGCTAAAATGGAAATTGGATTAGATTCTGTTGGAGTAAACTCAACAATTGCTTAACTTCTTTTGTGTTATTCTTCATTCCCATTAATAGCAATAACATGATACCTATACTCAGCAATTCCCATCACTGTGGGCTCTTAAATAAACATTAGGAAATACTAGTCTCAAAGTTAAAGACTCCATTTAGCACACTGTCCAGCTATGCATTTCATATTTGCATGTAGGGATGGCAGTTCAGATTTTTTTGACCACTCATTACACTAATGCTCGCAGGTTTTCCTGGCAAGACTCTTACCAGAGCTGAGCAGGTTCAAAATGTATCAGGAGGTCTTATCACTCAAAGTAAACATTCAAAGCATATTTCCCCTTTGCTGAAAGATTTACATTAGTTCCCTGTTAGACATCATATCAATTACAGTGCTGCATTTCCTGTATGTCATAGGTACAAGCTCCCCCTTTTCTGTCACCTCAACCAAAGTTTAAAGTACAAATGCTATAAAAGGAGGATCTGGCTACATTTATTTAACAAAAGTCTTGTAGGTGAAACCTTGCAGGTGTTAAATCATGCCCATATTGACATTCTGAGATGCAGGCTTTCATGGCCTTGGTTGTGCCAAACAGCACAATACACTACAAACTTTTCCAAAGACTTCATGGGTGCTACTGTGTAAACAGCACTTAGCTGATCTGATAAAGTCTATCTGCTTTGTCTGTCCCTGAGATATGTGATCCTGAGCTAATCTGAGTAATTATTCAGGCAATATGTTTACTGATGAGCAAGTGTGGAGGAAAATTCAGTTTTAGATAGTTGATTCTCCAAAGAGTGAGATTCAGCAGCAACTCCCCTGCTGCACGTATCAATGAGAATCACTTTGCAGCTCAGGGATGGAACTGTGAACCCAGGCTCCTCTCAACTGGCACGAGCAACCAAGGCGCTGTCTGCACGGGAATGTGCAGGGAGGATCACACATGGGAATATAGACAAATGGATTTCAATTGCTACAAATCCAACATGGATGTTCTGCTTTACATGTGATGCAGCTTTAGATCATTGCAACATTGAACTTAACATCTCTTTCTCAAATGTGTACTGGATAAATTCACATCACCAGCTGAACACACAAACATTGGTAATTTCTGGTGATATTAGATAAGATCACAATTTTTGGTGCATGGGACATTTTTTGGTTAGTTTCATAAGTGAAAAAAAAAAGGAAAGAAAAATACAGCAACTAAAATTTTAACTAAGACAAAAAAAGTTACTGTTAACACAAAGTTGCCATTATTCTGTACTTGTGTTCCATACTTCTCAACAAAGCTTTCCCTTTTGCCACATCTATTTGGAAACCATGACATGATATTTTTTATGCAGAGAAGTTATAACAGGAACCAGATTAACCTAGACATCATGAAAAATAAAACACAACTAGGAAGGAGAAAACAGAGTAGGCTGAGAAAAAGCTGCTTGGGAAGTTGTCCTAGGGAAAGAATTATGTATCTTGTTTAGTAAGGGGCTCAATTCTTTCCCCTTTGTCAAAGATGGGGTTTTCTCTGAAGTGACTCTGAAGTGAAATACCCATTGTCTGTATATATAGTGATGTCTGTCTTTGAAATACTTGCATGAAGACTGCTTTTTCTAAAAGATGTGTTATAGATGAACAGAAGTTGTGTTCAGGTGATGAAAGTGTTAGAGGAAGTTCTATATAAGTTCTATAATAAGTTCTATATAAGAAGAAAGAAGGAAGTAAAAATAGATCATTGTAATGGTTCTTTCTTGGTTTAGTATCTGTGGCTCTGTTGAAGCTTAGTTTTCTTCTCGTAATTTGCTTCAGGGATTCTAAAATAAATACTTTTTATTACTATATATTCAAAGAAGTGGGACTCAGTTATATAGATATATGTAAGTTCATAAAAGTCCCAGTGCACATGGCTGATTGTTGTATGTTTTAAAGAGATGAAAACAAAGGAACAAACCTAAAAGTATAAAGCCAGTGCAAGCAGGTCATGTGAACCTCTCTCAGTGGAACTGAAGGAGACATAGTGTACGACTGAATTTAAAAATTAGAGGGTCAAAGGTTTAAAGTAATTCATTTATTGAAAGGTCATCTTTTTCTTCCCCTCAGAGCTGTTTCCAAGCCTTGAAAAAAATCTGAACAGTTTTTCTTTGATGTAAAATAGAAAATGGCTTTGAAAGCTCAACCCTTAGTCACCATGGGTTTTCTGAGTTGTAATGGGTACCAGAATCTCACCTGTATTTTGTGAAATAAAGTGTTCCATTTTAGTTTTCATTAATGTTATATGACCAGCATTATTCTTATTAAAGAGAGAAGAAAAAAATGAGTGCTTCTACAATTAGACATTCCCACACTGCTATCTGTGCACCTTAAGCCATTTATAAATTTGAGACTCATAGGGAAAAGTAGGGTAAAACCCATTAAAAGGAATTTCTTCTTGTGGCAGAATGTCACTTGTCACAAATAAATAAGTGTTGTGGGCAGGATGAGGATGACGAAACATGGACCAGTCCCCAGGACAACCTTGTGATGAAAGGAGGAGACCAGCCCCACAGTCTGTCCTGGTGGACATAAAGTAGTTCCTGCCAGACTGTGATGGTCTTGTCCGAAGTCCAATTCCACGTGGAATAACTTTTTTCTGACTTTAAATGCATTCTAACTATTAACAGAGTTCTTTAACTATTCAGTGAATTGAGAGCATCTGTATTCTGTGTTTTGAAGGTTCCTGTTTTTATGACTTTTAAAATTCTCATTCTCTGTACTAAGCAACATTCTGTCACATTTTAAACAGCTGCTGTTTAAAATTCCAGTCCGTTGACTTTTGATGTGGTATTTTTGCTATGAAATTCCAGACTATAACTACTAACTGCACTTTATCAAGTAAATGCTCACTGGGCACCTTGACCTAATCATTTTGATCTACCTTAATAAAAATTTCTGTCTAATCTGTCCAGTGCTTTGGCAAATGCTGCAACCAGCTATGCTGTTATGTTAATGTATATAGCTCTGCTGTATGTGACACTGTCCTAGTTTAGCTCTTCAAGAAAAATAAAGGAAATAAACTGTATAGTCTGACTTCTGTCTGTATTATAACTCTGCTGGCTTCACTGAGGTTATCAGGCCAGGGTAGAATAACAGAACTTGCAGAAAGGTGAGGGGTGGCATAATATAAAATTTCACTTGTACAAAGATGGATGATGGAATGCTCCCCTGTGAAGCATCCATATGGGGAAGAAAAATGCCTAATTCTCACTCTCAATTGCTCAGAAAGACCTCAGAGAAGTCACTTTTGTAGGGATTTTGTCACTTTTACAAAGTCTAGACATATCTTGGAACCAGAATATAAAAAGGATGAAACATAGAAGGGAATGGTATGATTACATAGCCAGAAACACATTCAATTTTCACTCAGCTCATCATAGAAAACCCTGTGGACCCAGGTGTTATATACTTGCCAAAAGTGATTTTGCTTTTCATAATGTAATTCTTAAATATGGATGTTTTATTAACTATACACAAAATTGTAAAAGATCCCAGTGTGGTTTTTTTTGTTTTGGTTTGGCTTTTTGTTGTTTGGATTTTCTTTGGTTTCTTTTTTTTTTTTTCCTTCAGTGAGAACAGGTGCTTCTATATGAAATTCTGGATTAAATGTAAATCTTAGTCCAGTATTTTCCAGTTTGCCAAATAATGTTGTGACAGTGTAGTATCTGCAGTAGTCATATATCAGGTGTCAACTGAACATTCATGGAATGAACCCCAGTTTGGGGCTGAATTCATTTTTCATGTTGATAGCTATTTGCCACTTGAAAATATTTGTGTTGTAATAATTTGGCTTTTAGCAAAATGTGAGTTAATAAAACTACAACACGAAATTTTTTGTTAAAAGAATGGTTGTGAAAATATTTGTTTTCTATTTAGCTCTTGTGACATCAGACCCTGGGCTTAGCAGCAAAACATCTAATTGATTTTAAAAGGAGCAGGATTTTACCCTTGCGTCTTTCAACAAGCACATTTTGAAGAGAACCTCTTCATGTTGCTTTCACTCACAGTATTCATGACATTTCAATGGTTGGTGAGCCATTTGGCCTGGTCTCTCAGAAGGCATTGCAGAAATTGGAAGTGTTTTCTTCCAGTGGGGGTAGTTTCCAGCAAAATTTTGTTTAATTCATGGCAGGCTGGTTTATGGCAGGGTTTTTTTTCATTGTTGATTTTGGTAAAATTAAATGATGCATCAGTGTTAATTATAGTTGTGTTATTTTTACTGGGACTAATATCTGCAATTGTTTCCTGTAACTCTTTGTACTTGCCTTTTGCTTTACTGTTATTTTTCTTGTACTATAGCAGTGATCCTTAAGTCGCAGCTGACAGGGCAGATTTTTTTACAAGAATAACATAATTAGTGTTCAAACCATATATGACTACTTCTGTCAGGTGGCACACAGTTAAAATTCCACTTGCAAAGCCATATTATATGGTATTGGTGATTCCTATACTGTAAACATGCTTCTTACAGGCAATAGTGAATGTGTTGCCTGCTTATATTTGATGTAATTGTGAGATAAAGCCTTCAGATCTCTGAGCAGCAGCTTTGCCAGCAAAGCTTAGAAAAAGATGCCAGTATATAAAGAGAATATTCGAGTTTTTAGCCTGGTTGTGTAGCAAAAATGTACACTCTGAAAGTAAAAGTCAGCTATTAGAAACACAGCATAGGAGGTAGAGCATGAGGTAGAGCTCCTGCTAAATAGTTTGGCCATTTCATTACATGTAAACCATTGAGTACGCTGTTTTAGTTAGAAACCATTCTGCAAGAGTCTGTTCTTTCCTCACTGCTGAGGAGTGAGTGGAAAAGATTCCATAAGATATGAAAAATGTTATTTAATCTTTTATTTATTGTCCTATACATACATACACATGTATATATGTTTTTGCATACTTGCTCAAAGAATTAGTCTGCATGAAACAGTAATATTTCTGGAGGTTCATGTGTTTGTGTAAAAATGCAGCCTCATAAAGAGATGCTTACATTTCATCAGGTAATAAACTGCTCTCTTATTTTCAACTTGGCCATTTTATCCCAAGTGCAGTTACGTGCAGCTTGTGTTTGCAATATAAAAATTCATGTCAAAAAAAATGGCTAAGTCGCTCATGCATTTCCAAAGTCTGAAAACTTTTCCCATTAGCAGCAAAAAAAGAACAATGCTGATACTTTCTTCATAGTGAATGCTGGGAGAAACTTCAAAATGTAAATTTAGATTAAACAATCAAAACTTGTATAACTTGCTTATGTTTTCTGTCATAGCATAAAGGCCAAATATATCTCTGCTTTGATGGCTTTGAATATGACTGCTTGGAACCAGGCATATATTTGGTCCAGTGACTGCATAAATGAAAAATCATGGATATGCAAGCTTTTCCTTTAATTCCTCATGCAAACCTTTCCTAAAACTTTTTATAGTACATGTCAGCCAATGAAGCAGTAATGTAATACATTAGAGTAAAAGAATCTAGTCAATAGAACTGGCTTGTGTTAGATTTCACAGACTTCGGGGAAGCCTGCATTCTTATTACTGAAGATTTTGCATGTGATAAGCCAAATTTTCCTTGTCTTAATCAGGTAATCATCCCACAGATTTCAGTTAGTCAGCTCCCCTGATGAAGTCTAGCTAGTTTTTGGCATGTGGAGGACTTTCCTGGTTATCAAAAGCAATAGCCTTAATATGACACAGCACTGGATTCCAGTTCACAGAGGAGAGGAAGAAATGGATGCAATAATACTTGGGTGTCTCAGCAATGCTATTAATAAGTGCCTTAAGATGTGAAAGTGGGAATTTGGAAACCAGGCCACCACATACTCAAATACAGACGTGGATTTAATACAGCTCATTTATAACTAGCGATTGCTTAGAGGCATCATGGACAAAATCCTTAATGTAAGAGGAAAAAGTGTAGGCTGTCACTTCCAGTTCCAGACTTTAATTTCAATTCTATGAGCAGGAGCAGCTGCATGTTGCTATCAGGCGTATGAAGTTTTTAGTGCTAAAAAGGCAGCTGGACTGGAAATACCCCAGAAGTACATATCCATTTGTCTGGTTAACTTCAGCACTTAGACTATCAATCAGATCAGCCTAAAGAAAAATGAATGACATCAGTCAAAACAATAGGATATCTCTGTGCAGTGATTAGCTCCACATAGAACAAAAACTTAAATAATTTGTTCTTTGAAAATGTGATGATTGATTGGCTTCCATTAGGCTTGGATTTTAAAACATTCCATGAACTCTCAGATAAAATGGCACTAAAATGTTATTGCAATAACCAAATAAATCATGCTAGACTATAGTGTATGTAAGTACTTTAAAACATTATAGATACTAGAATTCTGTGTATAATAAAAAGGTGAAGAATGTAATCCATGAAATTTTTTTATGTTCTCATCTCACAGCAGCATTATCCTGGGCTGTTTTCAAGGATAATGTTCCTAAGGATATGAATTTCTTTGTTTTGTTTTAATATATTATATATACATACGTAGAAGTTGCACAGTTCATCTCTTACTTCAAAACAAACTCTAGGCCCAATGCATGCAAGATTGCCTAAATATTGTAAGCCCTATGGATCATAAATCGGAAGACAAGGAAAATAACCCCATCAAAAATGTTTTATTTCATTATTTCAGGATTTTACTCATGTATTTTAACCACTGGTGTTGAGCTTAAGTAATCGGTGACACTGTAAATCTTCAGAGAATCAAAGGCAAACAGCATGTATGCAGCATGCATGTGATTACCTTCAAAGTCAATTGGCAGTGCATGGCTTTTATACTGTTGACCAATGCTACTTTGTAATTTGTTTTCTAATGAGACAAAATTGAGTGTATTGAGAAGGTCCAGATATCTTCAAAATAGTCTTTGAAGGCTTTACATGTTTGATTACATTGACCGTTGTCTAAACAATAATACCTGTGATCTAGGGTATTGCTTCATACTGGAAGTGCTAATTACAAATTACCACATTTCTGCAATGAATAACAGACTTTAATGAAAGCATCATGTTTGACACTTTGTCTCACACTCCAGAGCCAATGAAAGCTTTAGGTAGCTAGTGAGGTAGCCATGGATAAGATCTCAGATCCATCTATGTGCATTTATAAGTCATCGTTATTAAATAAACAGGTCAATTCAGTTTCCAGTTTCTAAATCTTGAGAAGGGAAGGTGCAGGGGGATCTTAGCAGTATGTGTAAACACCTGAAGGGATACAGTAAAAAAAGACAGAGCCAGGCTCTTCTCAGTGGTGCCCCGTGACATGATGAGAGGTAATGGGCATAAGTTGAAATGCTGGAGATTCACAGTGATGGTGGTCAGACACAGGAATAGATTGCCCAGAGGGGTCATGGTGTCTCATCCTTGGAGATAATCAAAACCTGATTGGACACATCCCTGAGCAACCTACTCAAGCAAAGGGCTTGGGCTGGATCATCTCCAGAGGTGCCATCCAGCCTCAACAATTCTGTGACTGCAATGCAGAAATTCTACTGAAATGGTATCTTCAACAAGAGATGACTAATTACTAGCGATTAATGGCTCTGTACATTTCCTGATCTAGACATTTATGTAGCATCACCAAAAGTGGACATTTCTGTCTTTGTATCACAAAACCATACTCAGTATTTATTATTAACTGATATCTACAAACGGTATTTCTAATTTAGGTTGAGTTAGGCTTGAATTGTCACCTGGGCATCAGGGTTAGAATTTGTACTAATGTGAGGAGCAAGCACAAAGGCTGTACTGTCAAATTAGGATGAAGTGAGATGTAATTGATGCATAGCTTCAATATTACATAGTAAAATATTGTATTCTGAAGTCATATTGTTTATTGAAAGGAGTAGATGAAATTTTAGCTCCTATTTTAGAGCACCAATTTGGAGACAAATCCACATGTTATAAAAGCTAAAGAGTTTAGGGTGTTTTTTAGTCTTTTGAAATAGTGTATATGGAAAAATGTTCAAATTCCTAGAAGTTGGTAAGATCAAACCTAGAGCTGGGCTGTGTTGAATCTCCTGATGATATCTGCTGATAATACCTGTTGCTGCTGGCTTACTTTTTGGATTTTTTTCTCAGTAGATTATTTGCGATTGGGTGCTTTGAAGAGAAACAAGGAATTTGCTTGTATATTTATCCAGTTCCCCACTCAGTGAGGCTGCTGTGACACCAACAGGGTTCCAGCACACTAGCTAGCTGCTCCTACTGATGGATCTCACTGCCTGTGGCTTAGACAAAAAGTAGACTTTGCCTTCTGCCTAGAATAAGGTAGGGGAATTATTCTAATATTTTGATAATAGGGCTGTCTCGTACCTTTCACAACAAATTCTCAACTCCTCTTATTTTACAGCAAACTTCCACTCTGCTTATCTTTCTTGTAGCGGAGTCAGGAATGCATTTATAAAGCAGTGCTCATTCTTAAAAGCATCAATAAAAACCTTGTGGATAATTACACTTGAAACATATTTGTAAGTAAAATTCTTCCTAGATGAATTTGCATCACTATTTAGGCCCCAGTCTAAAGTTTAGTGTCAGGCCTAATGTCCATCTTGCTATTTATCTGCACATTGCCTCTTAGCATTTGGGTTGGGAGGCCGGGGAGCCATCACCCATGGAGACAGTATGTCGCTGGGAAGGTGTCCTGACAGGAGCACAGGGGTTCCTGGGCAGGGCACTCTATGGAGAGCGATGGGCAGGAGTTGTCATGTGTCTTTTGCTGCTTTTCCATATTTAGATTTAATCCATTCCAGTGCAAAGTAAATAGGGTTGTGATAAGTGCTGACTTTCTGGTAATGTGTTTTATTTTGCAAACACATGTGTAGATTGAGAGGCAGATGAAGAACCCACTCTCTGTCAGGTGGTACCTTTTTCCTTTCTGCTGTGGCCATGTGATAAATGACCTCTTACTCTAAGGTGGCAGTGAAGCTAGTTTAACCTACTATGTTTTACTGTGTGTTGGAATAGAGGAGGGTTGCTCGTCTTAGCATTACTGTGCAGCCGCAAAGAGGGACTAGCCAACATCTGAAAGCCAGAAATAGCCTAAGCCCAAGCTCGTTTACAAAGCTGAACTTGCTGAGGTATAACCCTGAAAAATTCTTTGCTGTAGAATTGCTGCTACAGGACGTACCTGGGTGATTGCAGGTAGCTCCCCAGTTGAGCTCCAACCCCACAGACCGCTGCACTTCCAGGTGGGATCAGCTGCTGCAACAGGGCATGGCAGAGCTGCTTCGAGCAGGCCAGAGACTGCAAGAGAACTGTTGAATCTTTCCAGTCTTGGTAATCACAGAATCATAGAATCATAGAATCGTTTAGGTTGGAAAAGACCTTTAAGATCATCCAGTCCAACCATTAACCTAACACTACCAAGTTCACCACTAAACCAATAGAATAATAATTAGGTAGAGTAATAATTTCATATTTCCTGGCTTGGTGGCTGGATTATTTTTTAATGAAAGTAAAAACTAGGAATCATTAAGATTGGAAAGGATCTCTAAGATCATCAGTCCAATCATCAACACAACACCACCATGCCCATTAAAACATGTCCCAAAGTGCCACGTCTGCCCATTTTTTGAACACTTCCAGGGATGGTGACTCCACCACCTCTCTGGGCAGCCTGTTCCAATACTTGACGACCCGTTCTGTGAAGAAATCTTTCCTAATATCCAACCTAAACCTCCCCTGGTGCAGCTTGAGCCCATTTCCTCTCATCCTATTGCTAGCTACTTGGGAGAAGAGACCAACACCCACCTCACTACAACCTCCTTTCAGGTAGTTGTAGAGAGCGATAAGGTCTCCCCTCAGCCTCCTCTTCTCCAGGCTAAACAATCCCAGTTCCCTCAGCCGCTCTTCACAAGACTTGTTCTCTAGACCCTTCACCAGCTTTGCTGCCCTCCTCCGGAAACACTCCAGCACCTCAATGTCTTTCTTGTATTGAGGGGCACAAAACTGGACACAGTATTCCAGGTGCAGCCTCACCAGTGCCGAGGACAGGGGGACAATCACCTCCCTGCTCCTGCTGGCCACACTATTCCTGATAAAAGCCAGGATGCTGTTGGCCTTCTTGGCCACCTGGGCACACTGCTGGCTCATGTTCAGCTGGCTGTCAACCAACACCCCCAGGTTCTCTTCAGCCAGGCAGCTTTCCAGCCACTCTTCCCCAAGCCTGTAGCATTGCATGGGGTTGTTGTGACCCAAGTGCAGGACCCGACACTTGGCCTTGTTAAACCTCATACAGCTGGCCTCGGCCCATCGGTCCAACCTGTCCAGATCCCTCTGCAGGGCCATCCTACCCTCAAGCAGATTGACACTCCCACCCAATTTGGTGTCATCTGCAAACTTACTGAGGGCACACTCAATCCCTTTGTCCAGATCGTTGATAAAGATATTAAAAAAGACTGGCCCCAAAACAGAGCCCTGGGGAACACTGCTTGTGAAACAGTTGCCAACTGGACTTAACTCCATTCACCACAACTCTCTGAGCTCAGCCACCCAGCCAGTTTTTTACCCAGGAAAGAGTATGACCTTCCAAGCCATGAGCTGCCAGCTTCTTTAGGAGAATGCTGTGGGAGATGGTGTCAAAGGCTTTACTGAAGTCCAGGTAGATGACATCCACAGCCTTTCCTTCATCCACTAGGCAGGTCACCAGGTCACAGAAGGAGATCAGGTTAGTCAAGCAGGACCTCCCCTTCATGAACCCATGCTGGCTGGGCCCGATCCCTTGGTTGACCTGCCTGTTGAGCGTACTCAAGACGAACCACTCCATAATCTTCCCTGGCACTGAGGTCAGGCTGACAGGCCTGTAGTCCCCCGGATCCTCCTTCCGGCCCTTCTTGTAGATGGGCGTCACATTGGCAAGCCTCCAGTCATCAGGGACCTCCCCTGTTAACCAGGACTGCTGATAGATGATGGAGAGTGGCTTGGCAAGCTCCTCCACCAACTCCCTCAGTACTCTCAGGTGGATCCCATCCGGCCCTATAGACTTGTGAGCATCCAGGTGGCGTAGCAGGTCATTAACTGCTTCCTCCTGGATTATGGGGCTTCCATTCTGCTCCCTGTCCCTGTCTTCCAGCTCAGGGGGCTGAATACCCTGGGGATAACTGGTCTGGCTATTAAGGACTGAGGCAAAGAAGGCATTAAGTACCTCAGCCTTTTCCTCATCCTTGGCGACAATATTCCCCCCCTCATCCAACAAAGGATGGAGATTCTCCTTGGCTCTCTTTTTGTTGTTAATGTATTTGTAAAAACATTTTTTATTATCGTTTACAACAGTGGCCAGATTGAGTTCTAGCTGGGCTTTTGCCTTCCTCGTTTTCTCCCTGCATGACCTAACAAGATCCCTGTACTCTTCCTGAGTTGCCTGCCCCTTTTTCCAAAGGTGGTAAACTCTCCTTTTTTACCGAGTCCCAGCAAAAGTTCCCTGTTCTGCCAGGCTGGTTGTCTTCCCGTCAGTTACATTTTACGGCACATGGGGACAGTACACTCCTGTGCCCTTAAGACTTCCTTCTTGAAGAACGCCCAGCCTTCCTGGACCCCTTTGCTCTTCAGGACTGTCTCCCATGGGACTTTCCCAACTAGTGTCCTGAACAGGCCAAAGTCTGCCCTCTGGAAGTCCATGGTAACAGTTCTGCTGGCCCTCCTCCTTACGTTGCCAAGAACCGAAAACTCTATCATATCATGGTCGCTAAGCCCAAGACAGCCTCCGACCACGACATCTCCCACAGTCCCCTTCTCTGTTTGTAAACAGCAGGTCAAATGAGGCACCTCCCCTGGTAGGCTCGCTTACCAGCTGTGTCAGGAAGTTATCTTCCACACACTCCAGGAACCTCTGAGACTGTTTCCTCTCTGCTGTGTTGTATTTCCAGCAGATGTCCGGCAAGTTGAAGTCTCCCATGAGAATAAGGGCTAGTGATCGCAAGACTTCTGCCAGCCACTTGTAGAACGCTTCATCTATCTCTACGTCCTGGTTGGGTGGTCTATAACAGACTCCCAGAAGGACGTCTGCCTTGCTGGCTTTCCCCCCCATCCTTACCCATAAGCACTCGACCTTATCATCACCACTGGTGAGCTCTATACAATCAAAACACTCCCTGACATACAGAGCCACCCCACCACCTCTCCTTCCATGCCTGTCTCTTCTGAAGAGCTTATAGTCATCCAGTGCAGCACTCCAGTCATGAGAGTCATTCACCATGTTTCTGTGATGGCGACTATGTCATAGCTATCCTGCTGCACAATGGCTTCCAGCTCCTCCTGTTTGTTGCCCATGCTGCGTGCATTGGTGTAGATGCACTTGAGCCAGGCTACTGATTTCACCCGCAACGTTGCCATACCACCCTTGGGTTCCTCTCTAGTGAGCCTGGTTATACCCTATTCCCCCTCCAAACCTAGTTTAAAGCCCTCTTGATGAGTCCTGCCAACTCATGAGTGAGAATCCTTTTCCTCTTTGGACACAGCTGAACTCCATCTGCTGCCAGCAGGCCCAGTGCCATGTAAACCCCCCCATGATCAAAAAAACCAAAACTCCACCGACAGCACCAGCCTCTGAGCCACTTGTTAATCAGGTGAGTTTTCCTGTTCCTTTCAGCATTCTTCCCTGCCACTCACGGGATAGAGGAAAACACTACGTGTGCTCCGGATGATTCAGGAGTGCCTTCAAAGGGCTCTGCGCACCATTTTTTCTGAGGACAACCATGGGAGGTTCTGCGCAGAAGGGACTGGATGCCAGACTTACTTTTTTGGAACATATGTAGGACTAGGCTTGACAAATCTTGGTTCTCAAATGAGAAAAGTAAAGATTTCAAGCAGTTTGCAAGAAAAAAAATTAGAAAATTAATTTTGATTACAGCTTGTTGATATAGAATACATGTACCGGAAAAGCACCAAAACCTAAAATAGTATTTTAAAATATACATTAAATCATTAGTTCCAAGTCTTGCTGGTGACATCTTTGATTGTAGTTCAGTGCATTTCCAATGAGTGAGACATCCTCTTGGGTTGGCCACAAAAATATCATTGCTTATCCAGAAAAGATGTTGGTTATGCATCTGTTATGCAAGAAATAAATATCATCTGAGATATGTTATTAAATTATAAAGGAAGTCAGGACTTTTTTTTTCCCTGCATGGAAAGAATTTTTAACTATAAAAACTGTACTTCTTTAAAACTGAGAACCTGATGTTCAGATTCTATTACTAGCTTACTTGTTATCTCAAGAATCACTCTACATAATTGTAGTTTGCCAAACAGCTGAAGTTCAGGGAAGGTTACATTTGGATTTTCACTATTATCTTCCATTTTTTCATGCTTCATCTTTCTTCAAATATGTAACTCCTTTGGGATGAAAACTTTCATGTTTGTTCTCAATGCAGAATGTTTGTGGGAGAGGTTGAAGGAGTACGGCTGCTTGTTCTAGCAGCCCACAAATGTGAAGGCTTCCTTATAGAATTTTTTTTCCTTCTTTATCATAGCATTTTACTTTTCCTCTATTTCTCTATTAAGTGGACTTATATAATTTATGCCTTTACTTAGTGGCTTTTAAAATTACTTTCATATCCTCCTTTCATGATTAGGTAGATATGCAGTCTATTAAAAACTCCAAACTAACAACTTTGATTTTATTTAATTGTATTGAACCTTTTTATTTTTATTTCTTTCATATTCATATTCATATTTATATTCCACCATTCATTTCTGTCCTAAGTTTGTGACTGAAAATATATATTTTCTTCTGGCCCCCTTCTGGCCAATCTTTTAACTTTCATTTTTCCCCATATGTTAGGGAAACTTAGTTGTACTGAGTGAAGTATATTGGGCTAGACAGAAATATGACTCTAAATCTTTCTTATTAATCAACCTTTTTTATTTCTAAAGCCATACCAGTGCAGAAAAATTGGCCAAAAGGTTTGTAGCAAGTTACAAGAACAATAAAAATATCAAAAAGTATCTATTCTTTTTCTTTCTGCTCAGGGCATTTTCTGCTTGTCCTTTCTAGTGTTGGCTTCAGCAGTGTACTTTAACAGAAAGCATTTTGGTGATGCTGTCTTCCTGAACTAAATCTCGTATTACTTAAAAAGGTTGTTTCTTCTTTTATCCCTCATGTATCCCCACATGGATACCATAAGCAATGTTCCTACCTAGAGTACTGCTTTGTAGCATAATCTCACTTTTGTGCTGGCCCTTCCTCTTCAGCGTGTTGAAGCTGACAGTCCTCCCATCTCTGAGCGGGAAGAAAATAACAAAATGTATTTCCATTTCAGTCCTTAGTGTTAGTCACAGCTGCTCCTGTATGTGCTTCTGGATGTGTTTTTAGTTATTGACTTCAACAGCTCTGGAAATCAGCCTTGCAGTGTCTTACCCTTTGAGATAAAGGTCCAACTTTCAGAAAGTTACTCCAGGACACCTTGTGCAGTGCTCTTTCCAGCATGCAACTTGGACAAAAGAGCAAGATTTCAATGCATGGCATCTTCACAGCAGGGCAAAGTCCTGAGAGGTACTTAGTTACATATATATGTGGCTGTTCAGGGTTTCACTTTACCACCTGATGCTTTTTTTCTGATGTGGCACTCTTCCGTTGCTTGGTCTGGATCCACTAATCCTGGCTTGTGCTTATTCAAAACAATTAATAACACCCAACATATGACTGCACTACACAGAAAAAAGGGCACTGAAATAAGACGCAAGGCAGCATATGATTCTCCGCAGTAACATGAGTGTTTGGGTAACATGGCAAGTTTATTTCATCAAAGCCCCTCTCTACACATTTACAGTACATCATTTATTGCTGTGTGCCGCTTGACTTCCCATTGACTACACAGAAGCTGTTAATGGCTTATGCAAGTTTTAGCTGGCTTTCATATAACGTGTTTAGATCCTGCTGGATGTCTAAAACCACTTCAATTTACATCAAAGCACTACCTGAAGTTTTTGCTTTGACAGGAAAACAACTTTGGGTTTATCATATGGTTTTCTTCCCTTACTGGGTTAATGTCTTGTAGATATTGCAAACAGAGAGTAAGAAGTTGGTTCTGTGACTTGTATACCTAAGTTTCCTGGACTAGACTCCAAAATTGCCTAAGCCATTTAGCTGTTTCTGGAAGTTTTACCTGGAGAGAGAGTTCTCTCACAACAGCATCAGCTTAGCTGCCTGGCCAACAGGTGTTTTCTGCTCCTACTGAAAGAGCTGAAATTGCCAGTCAATGAGCGGAAGCATGGAAGACCTGGGTATTGTTTCTTTGCAAAGGTATAGGGTTGAGACGAGTCTTTTGCATGAAACCTCAGAATCTTTATTTTCCTCCAGTGACAAAACAGCAAAGAAGCAATCCTGGAACAAACTGAAGAGCTGTCTAGCAAAATATTTGCCAAAAGCTTCAGGTGGATAAGGAACGGGTAAGAAATATGAGGAATTTTTTGCATTTTAGATTTGGTACATTATCTGTGTGCCTGATTCCACGACTGAGCTTACAGAGGTGCTCAGAATTTCAGCATAAAACTGTATGAGATTTGTCAATAGTTAGTATTTAGCAGAACAGTTGGACATTGTTTTTCACATTAAGGAACCCTGTTGCCCTTCAAGGGCAAGTGTTTTCTTTTCTATACCAATCACAGACTTTCAAGACTTTCTTACACACTCCCCTTTTGTGTAAGGACAATAATGCAACCCAGTGAGTTTGTTGGCCCTGAGCTGGTTAACCTCGGTAGAGAACCATGCATCAGCATAATAATGGCTTTCTACCTCTGGTTTCCTTATTTTACCTGGGACAGGAATCTAACTAATCCCAAGGTAAAGCTGGAACCTGTTAAAGTACTGGGTAGGCTACTTTCCCCAGGAAAATAGGAGCTCTTTTACAGGACAGATGAGGAAAAATGATACCAGTGATTACACATTTCCTCAAAAAGATCACATTCTGCTATGGTTTTGTTTAGGTTACAACAAAGTTCAGCAGAGGATACTGTTAATATTTTGGTTGGGATGGACCAAGGCTGTCTATACAAATTACGTAGTATATAAGATAGTTGCAAATTCTGCTGAAGTAATTTTTCAGAGTAAAAAAGGAAAATACCGGCCAAGCTCTTGGGGAGACAGAAATCAAAGAAACAAGACAAACTTGGGTAAGCCCTTCGGCATGCCTTCACATAAGAAAATTCACCTGGGATATCCACTGATACTGATCTGTTCAATATCAGTCCTACAATTACCCCTTTTAAGGCTTTTCTTCCACTAAAGGCAGCTTCACCAAATGTAACAACTTGGCTTTGCTGTGGGTTCTTTCCTGCTGGAGGGAAGAGATCCAGTTTTTATATTGAAGAGCATGTCAGCATACTTCATCACAGCTTTGGGAAGAGTGTTGTTCAGGAGTATATAGTGCAAATAGTACATGGAACACATTATACATGGTAATATAAGGCAATAATATAAGGCAGATAATAATGTGCACTGCATTATTACTTGAAAGTAAGCACCGTCTATAAAAAACAATAGTGATGGAAACAACATTGCCTCTTAGTACTTTGTGGTTTTCTTTACAGGATCTGTGTTTCTGTTTTAAATGATATGTGAATACTCTCCATTACTTGTCTATCTACTGGAGGCTGTGTCTTAACACTAAGTAATACACCACTTCTGCTTGGAATTAGCCAAATCTGTTCATAACAGATTACCATCAATAGCTTTTATAAAGGTGATTATCAATTCCAATTGTCTGCCAAGTGGCATTAGGTTTAGTGTTTCCATCCGCCTAGTCATTAAGCACATGTCAAACTCAAAGTAACTGGTAATTTCTGCAATTAAGGCCACCATTATTGTTTCCTTTACTTAAACAGGGAGTCCAAATTACATGGTTAAGTATAACCACCAGTTGTTCCCACACACACTTAGGATCTGTGCTGCAGAATAGTGTTAATCCTGTGAGAATACACAATTAATAAAATAACTGTAGATTAAGTTTGCTACTGTGAGCTCAAACCTTAAAAGATCGCATACACTTGAAGGCATCTAATTTGAGGAAAATCCCAGAGAGCAGTCAAAGGAATGGCCTGGAATCTTAAGGACAGATAAATTTAAGTTTAAAACTGTTGCTTAAAGTTATGTGTCTGCTCAAGGATATAGAAATAGTCTAAAATAGTTACATACAGCCAGATCAAAACCTTTTTTTCTAGCTGTTGATATGAAGAACTCATTTTCCTATTTGAAAAAATGAAGGATTCATTAATATGCTCCATGGGGAACAAACAAAGCTGAGGAAAAGCAAAAGGATGCTGCTGAACAGGAAAGAGACAAAAACCATGTGAGAATTCCTTGGTCAGTTCTTACAGGACCTGGTCCAAAGTCCATTTGCCTCCTACAGAAGGATTTCCTACTGACTCCATCAGTAGCCTGGATTTTATTTCAGGTCCTTAATTCTTACATTTCTGAGCATTGATGGTAAATGAAACCTATCCCTATACAGGCATTCATCTGCATGTTGCACAGTGAGTGAGCAACGGGATAACTGGTATTCCATTTACCACTGGCTACCATTAATTACAATGAATATTAATATTTGCAGATGATAATTTACCTCAGAGATGGATAACTGTTTAATAGCTTCTAAAATAAGTTTCCATCTTGTTTCACATCTCCAAGTCTAATACAATAAACAACTATGTGGTACTTGGAGCCAAGTGTTAGCAATGCAAAGCCACAGAGACTCCCAAGAAAAACTGGTAAATTGTTTCTGTTTAACAGTGGTGCCCTAAAGTGCATAAAGTTAAGAACATGCCTATAAAATAGGGCTAGGGAGGAAGGTGGTATCACTCCCTCACTGCAACCTTTTCTGCTTGTTGGTTTAAGCCCAGCTGTGATGTTATTTAAATGTTGGTTTCTGGATTTGATTGAATGTACCTTTATTGAGAGAAGCAATGCTCTTATATGAATGTGACACGTTTTGGTTTGTTTTTTTTTTTCCAAGGGAAAACAAACCTGTTCAAGTCACTTAAAGAAATGTGTAAAAGCTACAGTGAATTTCATTTAATCCGTGTATGTTTAATGACCTTTAAGGCACTTAAGGGATTTTGTTGATTTATGTATTTATTAACAGGGGTTTTTTTAGATCCTGTTTCATGAATATACAACCTCTTCAAATTAAGAATAATGTTTTGGGTCTATTCTCTCTTTTGGCCAAATCTAGTAATTCCTGGAATGGGCCATACAACATATGTAAAATGCTGAAGGCCCCATACCCTGCAGAGCTAAAAAACCACTGGGTAGGTAAAAATGGGACACAAAAACGGGAAGTGAAGTGCATTTACTTGGATAGAGCAGAGCCATTTAAGGATGAGTGGTTTATTCTCACTAGCCCTTCCCAAATCAGCCTGTGCACCCTGCTTTCCTTTCCTCTTGAAGCACCTCCTTCCCCCAGGAGCATTTGTCGTTCCTCCTTCCTTGCACGGTTATGGAGTTATAAATTTAGGTAATGTTGTCTTTGACTAGGTTAACATGTTTTGAAGGACATAGATCATGTTTTCAGCTGAATCTAGGCAATGTTATTTATTTCACTCAGACATAGGTACATACACTTTAGCTTCCTATTTATAAGGAAAAAACCTAAAACCCCTATTACCTTCAAAATTTCGAAAATACATATTGGTCATGTGCTTGCAACATGGCTGTTCAAAGTAGATATATTTCAAGGTAGTTCAAAGATTTATTCCATCCTTAGATCTTAAAGTTGTTCTGAAGCAGAGGAAATATAACTGAATGAGTGTGTATATACACACTAACACAAACACCTACACCATGCACACAGCTGTCGTTAATGTATGTCATGGGCTTGAGGTGGTCCTGCAAACACCTAGCATCCCCAGGTTTAACCCAATTTAGTTACTTTATCCTTTAATTTTATTTTACTGGTAGTTTTCCCTGGTCCCTGCATCCATCAGCAGTGTCAAGACATAAAAGAAGCTATCGGGCTCCAAGGGAAGCATACAAGGCCCTCACTAAAGTGCTTGTGCTCCTCCTGAGGCGAGTGGAATGAAGCTGCTCCCACCGAAATGGAGAATTTCATCCAGTGAATTCTGCAGGAATTGGGAAAACTGTCTTTGTATAGAGGGATGAATTGCAGTCCCCTCAGCTTCGTAGAATACCCCTCTTCAGGGCCAAGAGCTTGTCTGATGCAGTCAGATGAGATATCAGTCTCTGTGAGAGGAATACTCAGGCCCACGAGTGCCTCCATGGGAGTGAATGGAGCTTTGCCGAGGGACGGGCTAGGAGATGCTCCCCTCCCTCCCTACCACTACACGGTCTAATTTCCCCCTGAACCACTGTCACATCTCTTTATCTCAGGGATAAATACTGATAAAGCTGCTGTGTCCAGTAGAGCTGTGTAAGTGAGTGGGAGCAGGAGGGGGTCGCTTGAGAGCCATCCAGGCCCCTGACAAACCCCAGACATGGTGGCCCACTCAAGCACTTGTTACAAGCACATAAACACTTGCTGTTTCAAGATATGGGAGAAGGACAGCAGCTGAAAACAAACTTAACCAGAGGGGCTGTGTGACTCTGCTATTTATCAGCTCCTAATTAACTGTTAATTTACTGGTCTTTAGGTTCAAGCACAATCCTAATTCATCACAGGCAGCAATGACAGTGCCAGGGCTGGGGGAAGGTGCTCTGCACAGCACTTCAGCACTCTTCTCATTAACAAAAAAACATGACGTGAAGCAATTCATACCGCTGTCTGCAGAGGAGATAAGGTTGGATGTAAAATGCAGGACTATGTCAAGGCAGATCGCCCAGGACTGAAGCATGCATGAGATGGCTGCCACGGATGGGACTGCCGCTGCCAGCCGGGCAGTGGCCTCTGCTCTGCGGGACCTGCCCTTGCAGGAGTGCAGAGTGAAGAAGAATATGCTGGGAGGTCTCCTAGTAATTTTAAACTACCATTTCTGGTTGTACCAGCAATTAGGAACTAAAGCAGTCTGTAAGAATTGCTACAAAATATTTGGCCCTAGCAGAGTAATGGTTTGTTTGGGGTTTTTTTAATTATTCTTTTCCCATCCATAGAAAATGGTAGGGCCAACTTCTACATGCCTACAGTCTTATCCCATCATCTTTAACACACTATCTCTCCATCAAAATTATCTCTCCAACACATTATCTCTCTCTCTCTCTCTCTCAAAAAAAAAAAAAAAAAAAAGACTGCCCTGTTCTTTCCAGAAATGTTTCTCCTGTGATCCAATGCAATCTACAGCTCCATTGCAGGGCTCTCTCCACTGATACTTGTCTAACAAAGTGTTAATTACAGGGACTAGCTCCATTTGGGTGATGGGTTCAAGACTTGCTGGAGTGGGCTCACAGCCCCCCAGCCCTACAGGCATTAATCCATGGGAACAGTCCCACAGATTTACTAAGTGCATAAAGTTAAGAACATGCCTAAACATGAGGCTGCAAATGCTGGTGCTAGGAAGAAGGGTTTATGTTGTATCTGAAACATTTGTGGCACTCTGTAAACAGCTTTTAATAGTAATACGTGTTTGCTTTTTGTTATTGGGCTATGTACTCCCTGTTTCTCCCCAGTGATGTGATCTGTGCTGCCATCCCCACAAACCTGCCAGCATACACGCTGATGAAATTATTATTTTCACTCTCTTTATCAAAATATTTTAAAAGGAGCAACAGCAAAAGGAAAATATTTTACCCAGAGGAGCTAAGATGAGGAAGACCTTTAACATAGAGGCCTTGTAGAGCATTTGTGACTTTTACACACTTTATGCCACTTCATATCCCCTTGTTATAACACCTAGTTAAGGTTTTCCCTTTATGGTCTTTCAGGCATAGAGCACCTTATTAATGTCAGGTCTCCAGCTCTCCCCAGCCAGGCTTGGCTGCTGCCTGCTTAAATAAACCCTGCCTTCCAGGGGATAATGATTTTGGGCGGTGCCTTGAATTAAAGTTAAGGGGCAAGTTACACTAATCAAGAGTGCTTTTCATGCTCTGATAATAGAAAATGCTTTATTGTTTACAGTGAATTTTGGCAGGATGCTCAAGTATTTATTACAATCTTGGGAGCTGGGGTGTTGCTTGGCAAAACCAGCTGCTTTAGTAACACTTGAAAATTGCCTACTGCAAAACAGCAGCTTTTCAGTGGGATTTCAATAAACTCATCTGCATTGAGAGGTGACCTGCAAATCCAACACCTCCCTTTTCTCTCTACTGACTCTTGGATTTGGGAAAAATGGCTCCAAGTCCAAATAGTGTAGCTTAAGCTCAAATTTGCAGTTGGACTGGTTGAGACCAAATACAAATGACTGGATCAAAAAAGATGTTACTTCTGGATTAAGACACTCAAAGGTAAAATAACTTGTTTCATGTAGGATTGATGGGGCTAATTCAGAAGGAAGGAGAGTCAAGGGTGTTGATTCACAAATGCAAACAGACAAGTTTAGGATGATTTTGTGATTTACTGAATCACTTGGAATTATCCACCTCCTCTCTTTATTAGGGTTATTGTTTCTGAAGGATGGATGAATTGCATGGAAGGAGCCCAGAGGTGCTGAATTTTTTCAGCCTTGTGTATATAGTCTATTATTGATTGTGTGCTGGGCTGGTTAGCATGATAAAAGCATAATCATTACATTTATCAATTTTCTTAGACTTCTGTTTTTCAATAGTTTTTCATGTCATGCTGTTTTTTTTCTAGATTAGGGTAGTTTGTTGCATTCACTGTGCAACCAAAAGCACAAAATTAGTTTCATAAATGCAGCCATATTCAGGAACCACAGACAGGTCTGAAGGCTGCAAAACACTGTAAAATGTGATGCTTCAACATTTTTCTGCAACACTCTGCAGCGTCCAGATTGTACTGCTGAGCTGTCCTGAGCTCTGTGAAAGATAAAGTGGCACTGGCAGAGCACTGAGCTCTTGTCACCACATTGTGCACACAAACTTTGGTGTAATAGATGGGAAAGGGCTGTAGGACTATGACTGATAGAGAAAAATCTTGTCCTCTTGGGTATTGTTTCCATATGGTGGTGTTGGTGAGCTCAGCCACAAGTTACTGAACAAGCAACTAAACTGTGCTAAGAGATGGACCAATTTAGTAAGAAAAATTAGGACAGCAGCGTTGGCTTATTTTTGTCATAGCATATGAGATACTTCCACTCAAGCCTTGTTATAGCTTTGTCTTCAAATCTCTGAAAAGGAGGTCAGAATGATTGAGCTGAACTGCCCAACTTCCTATACAGGGAATTCACATTTTCAACACACAGCTTGTTGTATTAAGAAAAGTATGTGGGTGTTTTGTACTCTCATGAAAATGATGAATGGCTTTGCACCTTCACAGGAAGGAAATGTATTGCCTTTGTGGGATCACAGTCCTACAGCAAATTGCCAATGAGCTGTGAAGGTGAATACTTGTCCCCTGAGCCTGCAGACAGCACACAGGCTGCTCATTGCCAGTTCTGGGTGCTGTGATGCTTTACATTGATATAGTAAGTGAGGCTCAGCATTTAGGGACCAAAATGAACAAAAATACATATTCATGTAATAGGCACTTCCCCCTCTTACCCCCACCTCTCTTTCTTGCTGGTAAAATGTATGTGTGGTACTGTTTCTTGACCCCAGAAAACTGGATATACCTGCATAAAATAAATGCCCTCATGTATAAACCACTTTTTTCTCTGCTACATTCTAAAATACTCATTATTCAAGCTTTAAAAATAAGTTTAAAACATGCATTTATTTTTTCCAAGTAGGCACCTTTCGTGTGATCTTTCTGTGCGCTTGGGCATCTAGAGGACAGATTCAAGCCAGCACGGGGCAGCAGAGAATTTCCTGGTAAACAAAGAACTTTTTTGGACAGTTTCCTTGATTTCCGTTCATCATAGGAGGCAGGTAGCAGACAGCACTATAAGGTTTAACAGCAGTTGTGGGGGGAAGGACACCTGGACCCCAGGCAACCCACCCCCTTCTTTGCTGGTCCCTGTGCAAGCAACACTTGCAGTCACTATTGCACATCTCCCTTGCTGGTGGCCTTAGGAAAAGCAGCAAGGTTTTCTTGTGCTTGTGAGGGCTCTTGAAGATCCCTTGACAGTGTTTCACCAATAAACCCTGGGATATGGGTATTTGTCCAGACCGTACTGTAAGACCACTCACAGCAAAGACACATACGGTATTGGAGAGGTGGGGTGTAAACTGACACCTGATTTATTTGTCTTTTTTACTTCCTCCGGAACTGGTGTGGTAAGGATCAGGTCAGTTCACATTTGTACTTTATTATGACCATGTATTGGTGTTCTAGGTGAATTAGGATTTGTGACTGTTTTTAACTTAAGTTTAAAGTGGAGACACATTTGTTTGCACAAGTACATCAGTTATTACTCATTAATTATCTAACTTTGCAGATGTGGCATTATCTCATAGCCATTAATTGTGCTTTCCAAATAATCCTCAGTTAAGGTTTAGGATGTCAACTACTCTTTAGTAGTCGGATATGTAAAAAAAAAAGAAAAAATTCTCTTTAAATGACTGTAAAACTGTAAAACCCCACAGTATTCCATTATGAAAAGGAAAAACAATCTACATACTTTGTGTTCTTATGCACTAGTGCCCTCTTTTCCCAGACTACTTTTCATTAGCATGCCAGACAGACAGTGAATTGCCAGCAGAATATAAAATGCAACTATGGCCAAATAAGCCTCTAATTCTTTTTGATGACAGCTTCCATGCCCGTAATGAGTGCAGCCCACTTAATGCAGCTGTTGACAGCTAACCATTATAGGAAGTCTAGGAACAACATGACTTCTGTATCTTCTCAAGTTCTATGAGATAAATCCTTCATTATCCCTCTCCCCTCCCAGACGATGTATACACAGATATCCTTCCCTGAAATAAATATTTGCATGAAGGCAAAAGATGTTAATGAATTCCTAGTTCATGAGTTCCAAGTGAAATGTTATGGGTTTTTTTCTATACAGTAGTACCTCAACTATGTGCATGTATCCTGCGGAGCACTCAGTTCTGAAAAAGTACATGCAAAAAGGAGTTTTTCTTCCCGTGTTCCCCTGAGTCTTGTGTATCTGTGGTTTATGTCAGAAGATGTGAAATTCAAACCTCAAATAGAAGAGGGTGATGTATTCTCTTTGTTGCCTTTATTTCAATGATTAGAGATGGAGACTGGATTCAGCTCTGGCATAGGACTGTTTTGCTCCTCTGCAGCATCCCAGATGATCCTCTTGTTCCTGCATTGCACTGTGGTGACTGTGAAGCACCTCTGCTCTTCTCCTGCCCCTCAGAGATTCAGCTGCCTGCCTGGCAATCCCGTTAAGCATCTCTGACACACACCACACACCGCTTACATAGAGTATCAGTGTGTTTAATGCCCATCATACCTCAGCTGGGACTTTGGATGCCACCATAATGCTGACTCCAGTGTTACTGTTGTAACTGGATCATATTCTGGTGCTGGAGTCCACATGTCAAGCTCTGTCCTGTGACAGAGACCAGGGAAGAACTTTGTTTTGCTTGGCAGGGGAAGCACCAGAGTCCCCACAACTGTTTGTAGTTTCCTGGTAAAGCAGCACTTACCTCTCCCTGCCCCCATGACACTGTTCTGCCTGTGGAAAATAAAATGCTTTTTATGAGACTCCCCTGTGAAAGAAATGAAATAATAAAACTGGGTAAATTACTTGATTAAACAAAAGCTCTGCCACTTTAATGAACAATATAAAACAGACCCTTTAAAAGTGAAGAAAATTTTGTACTGAAAAAACTATGTATCCATCTATCTTCAAATTTGCCTGATTATTTTGACTGATACCTTGTTTTCTCTTTACTTCTCTAGATATTCTTTAGAGTGACACTTAAATACATCAAAAAGATTTAAGACCTATTTCATCACCACATTATCCCTTCCCTTTGACCAGAGCTGGAGCCTTCACTGCTAAGTCATTCATCTGCTGCAGGAGAGGAAGAGTCCCCTTAAGCTCCCTTATCATTTGTTTCAAGTTGTCCTGAGACTGATCTAGACTTCCCAAAGGCCTTCTTTGTAAATATGTACTCTGTCTGGCTCTGTGATGTTCATGGGTTGTGAGTTGCTGAACACTGTAATTAGCAGACTCAACTAACAGTAGCTTGAAGATGTTCATCATCTTTACAGGATTGATCACTGATATTGGGAATAGAAGGGTGGCTTCTCCTAAATCACAAAATGTCTGTTTCCTTTACCTGTAGGTCAGTTCAGGCATTTTCATCTGTGTTTTGAACAGCAAGTACTTCAGTCTTTGAGAGGCTGTTAGCTATGACATGAGGCAGACTTCCATGACCTAAGCTAGATTGCTCTTCCCTATTTCTTTTCATGCCTGATTTCTTTCTGTGTAAAGGTTAGAAGTCTTTGCTTTCTTTATCAAACTATATTCTGTATTGCTGGCAAGTAAGAAAATCAATATGATATGATCACTTTTGATTACCCTGGAATTTGAACCAATATGTGAGAGCATGGGAACCAGTGTGTCCTAAATCCAAGCAAGGTCTGTGCCCCCTTGACTTTCAAGAACTGAGGAGCAAATATCACTACATTTAGAGCAGAGGTGGGCACTACATTTATTTGCTAGTTTTCATGAGCAAGCATGGGAAACAAGATAAATGGTAACAGGGTCTTAATCAATACCTGCCTGTGCACAGACCTGGCATTCAGGCAGACTGGTACAACTGATGCTGCTGCCTGTTTCATGCGCCATCCAAAGCAGCCCATGTAAAGGTAACCTGGGAAACCTGGGACAAATTTGTGCTTTGGTTTTGCTTTGTGGGTGTGCTCTGAGGGCCAGTTGTAAGGGGAGGAGGAGCGACACTTCAGTAGCTTTGGTTAGTGCTTGTGAACCTTTCCCCAGTGGGTTTATGTGAAAGACTGAGGAACATGTAAAAGGATGACTCAGGATGCATAAGCTTCTAGTGCCATTCTTGTCCCGTCTCCAGATGCTGCCCCAGAAGGGCACAGGGGTCTTGTTCTGTGTCTCCCTGTGGCAGGTCTGTAGCTGTATCAGGATTCCTCTGGGTTAGAGGAAATGAAGAGCTGCACCCGTTGGTGACCGGTGTGTGTCCTGAAGGAACTTCACCTGCAAAACACCCAAGTCCAATGAGCAGGACATCATCCGCCGCTGTGTCTCTTTTTCTCCTGTTTCTGTCACCTTTTGAAAAGAAAAGGACTAGGAAACATTATATAAAAGGACTGGGTCTTGAACCAAGGTGCTACAGACAAATCTTGCTTGATTCAGAGGAAGTTGGCTTGACTGATACCTGATCTGTGTCCTGCCTCTGTGGACTATATAAAGTCCAGATCAAAGAGAAGGGAAGAGAGACTTTTTATTTCAATTGCCTAGTTACATCCTCCTACCAGCCCAAGAAAGTCCTCTTAAAACTGTACCTTGTGGGAAAACTGGAGGAAAAAACAGAATTTTCACCTGCCCTCCCCCAAAGCCAGCAAACCTTCAGTGTGAAGGTACCGTACACCACAAAATGCATCTGCAAAACTCTTCTTCCCGCTATGCACCATGACAACTGTGAGCTTGGGACTCTGTGCTGCACAGTTCCAAATTCGTATAAGGGCATCATGTCTGCATATGTGAAGCGTATTTAAAAACTATTGTTAGTAGGATCAGATTAGCAGTAATTTAATTTTAATGGGGATGTTTATGCTGAAACATCTACAAGTACAAAAAGCCACAAATCATATCTGCCTTTAATTAATTCTCTTGATAAATCAGTTTCTCAGACTGCACCAAATTACCTTAATGAGGAAAAATCCTTGTTTATATCAACAACATTTAGCCAAATGTGGAATGTTTATAGCAATAATTCAACAATGTCCTTCAAGGAGCACAAACAACAATGATGAATGTTCAGGTTGTGCCGCTCTTTCTGTTCTCTTCCCTTGCATCAAATAAATAATATGTTTAGCTTAAAAATAAATTGAGATGTTTTGGGTAAGCAGTAGTATTGCTGAAGGGGAAATGGGCTAAATTATAGCATTGAATTATTTGCTTAGGTAGGTGAAGGTCCCACCTAGTTTGAAACAGACTGTGCACAGACCCTTTATAAATCAGACTCACGCTGAAGTTTGGCTTTACTTTAGGGACAATTTGGTTATATTGTTACTTTAAAAACAAAGTAAACTTTAGGTAGAGCTTCATGGGTCCAAGAAATTCCTTCTCTCTTCCAGCACCACTTAAGTGACCTGTTCCCCACTGGATACACCTGCTGGCACCAGGCAGCAGACACTCCCCATGGGTTTCCTGCACAGGCTCCCTGTAGTTACATGGGATCCCACAACTCGCTACAGGGCCCTGTAGGGATTCAGAAATATCTGGAAGATTTAACCTGAGTTTTAGTATGCAAAACTGCTTTTCCCACCATGTCCTCAGTGCTCTTGCCTTTCCTAGCAAGGTTTAAAGTGTGTGCTGTGGCATCCCATGACAGTGGCACCGAGGCAGGTCAGTGGCTGCCAGGTGAGGTGGGCACACAGAGGTGGGCACTGTGCAAAGAAACACAACAGCTTTGCTGCCATGCTGTTGCTGGTGGAGTGCTGGTGTTTCTGGCTTATCCGAGTGCTGAATATGCTTTCAAGAGTCCATCAGGGCTGTTGGTCAAGATGTAAGGTTTCTGATGCTTCGCACAATATTTTGCCTGTCTGCAGGCACAGATTTTGCTAAGTTCAATGACAACTCATGTTAGGAGCAGGGGAGGAGGAAGATGCTTATAAAGAAGATATAAAGAAATCAGTGTGGAAAAGAGACTTGTTCAGTTTCTGGGTTTTGTGAGGAGAACCCCGTCCTTCCTGACGGTGTAAGGTTGGAGCCACAGGGTTAACCCTTACAGAGATTTTTACTGCTTTGCTTCATCTCTCATTTCTTCTTTTTAATTAGAGCAAGTAAGTTATACATGGATCTGTTCGTGATTAGGGCTAAGCAAGACGTTCCCAGCAAACAGTTTTTTGTAATGAATTTTGTATTTCTCTCTGAATTTTTGAAATTGCTCTTTCCAACATAATTCTTGGAAATTTAATTTCTTTCAGCTCTTAATTTGTTGAGTGCACTTTATAAGAATTCACAGTATTTTTATTTAATTGGAAATCAGACATTTAGGGTTTATACACAAGTTATGTGGGTGGTTTTTTTTTTTTTGCTTGCTTGAGTTAGTGTCCACCTGAAAAGGCCTCATGAGTATTGTCCTATATTTATGAATTCGTATTTTCTTTCTGAAAATCTTTTCCCAGAATTCACTTTCAGGATAATTCTTGCCCATCATGGGATTTACCCCAACAGTTTCTGGAGAATGCCAATACAAAAAGGATGCAAATATATATATTAGATGAATTGGTTTTAAAAAATTGAATGGATGCATCAAATAAACATCTTTCATTCAGCCTTCTTCATCATATTGAATAACACTGATTATCATACTCAGAATAAAAATGGGACTCTTTCAGCTCTCCTTTCTGTCCTTTTAGTTGTACATCACAGTTGCTTTGGCTTATCTTTGCACATATTTCTGTGTAGATGTGAAGAAAAATTATATTAATCCTAGTGAACCATAGGTATTTCATAGTAAAAAGTCCATGCTTGAAATAAACATCAGAATCTTTTATGTTCTTTTTGCAATATTATATGTTGCACAGGGAAAAAAATGTCCTTGTAAGTGCAACGCTCACCAACGATGAGAATTATCTTTTTTCTTTCATTTCTATTTGCTGTCCCTTTCACTTTTTTCCAAATCAACTCAAATCATTCCTGGGGAAAAAAAGGAGACTTTTTTATTTAATAAATCAAAATTGAATATAAATAACACTTTGCAATTATGAGTGTTTAAATTCCAAATTTTTTAGGCTAATCACTTTCAGAAACAAACAAGAGATTGAATTTATATCGCCTGCAGTTGTTATTGGAAAGGTATGCCTAGAGATTGCTAAATGAAGTCAGTCCCAGTGCAATTATGATCACTCAAGCATGCTTTCAACGTATCGTGCCAAATTAGGTAGATTTGAGCAATTTGACTTCCTGTAACAAATCTCTAGGGCACTTTTGAGAAAGTACAGACTGTTTACAAACACTCTCAGGTTTCATGAGTAACTCAGCGCAACAGCAGTCCTAGCAGCGCACAAGCACACACCTGTCAAACTGTGACAGCACGGACTTCTCATGCCACATGTGCTGGAGAAAGACCTCACTCTCTAGGTTTTGTTATCCTTTATTTGCAATTTAAAAACTGAAAGGCCACCAAAGTTTTAATTACCTTGGACTCCGTCTTTTGAAAACCAGAATGCTACAATCTGTTAAATGTAAATATTGTCAGCTTTCTGTACTGCATTTTTTCTTTGAATTATTTTTTTGTTGCCAGAGTTGAACTTTTTTCCTCTCTCTAGCACAAAAAAACAGAGGTTGTGTATCTGGACTATATAGGATGGAGGTATAACAGCTAATGCTTCTAAAGAACTGCTGCTGCCCTGTTCCTGGTCCAATATAGTTGGTCAGTACTTCTGAAAGCACAAGTTTCAGCAAATCCTTAGCTGACAGCAGAGGTCTCAAAACCAGCACAGCCATTTTAAGACACATATTTCCCACTGAAAACAGACAACACTTCCTAAAAAGATAAAACTGAATCTTGCAGAATGTACTAAATTTGCTCTAATATCATGATTACCAGCTTTGTAGAGCACTGTTCTTCCTGAGACAGGGATATAGTTGCTGTAATGCAGTTAGTGAACAGCACATTTTTTTCCTGTTTAATGACAATAATGTAATGACAATAGTTGTAATTTAGTAACAGTAATGACAATAGTTTCTGTTTTAGGGCCTTGGGCCCAGTTCTGTACCTGTGCTCAAGCAGTGCTTAGTCCAGCAGTAAGCGTTTGTGGGCCTGAAGGCATAGGGTTACTCTCTAGGTAGGCATGCACTGAAGTGCTTGCGTGGGTCATGGCCAATGTGCCCAGCACCTTGAAGGACTGAGCTCTAAAGAGGTGTTAAAGTGCTTACTCTTCCCCTAAGCACTTTAATTTCAAAAACTAAGTCTTTTTACTAATCGTGGTGTTCAGCACAGCACTACTGCAGCCCCACGAGCATAACCATGCTGACCTTCTCCTACTGTCCTGTTCATCACCGAATTGCAGTAAAATCCTTTAGGTTATAGTTTTGTATAAATAAAGACAAAAGGCACTGCTTTGAAAAGTGCTTCTTTTGGGGGGAGGGAGAAGGAGGGTGGGAGGGTGGGTTAAGGACAGCCAAAAAGAGTGAAATGTTTTTAAGCCCTTCCAAACTGCTGCACACACTTTCACTCACATGGGTCCTTTGTGGGAGCAGAATCCCATTAGACTTCAGCACTTTGGAATAGTTGCTTTTCTGCAGGTCCCTGTAAAAAATAAACATCAGTCCTGTGTGTAATGTTAAAAGCTGGAAGTGGCGCCACTGTGCAGTGTGCTGACATTTTACTGCAACACCAAACCCCCTGTTAGGCTGGTAACTGCTGCACCTCTCCTGCACTTTTCATGACATACATAGAGAAAAGGAGAGGTGAGAGAGTTGCCACAGTTATCCCATCATGGGAGCTCATTATTCATCAGCTTATAATACTTCTCACTGTTATAAATGAGAACTAAAATCTCACTGAAATGCCCTGGCAGCTGTTTTTTTCCTCACTTCTGTTTAACAGCTGGAACAGTTTGGGCTGGTGGAGAAAATGGGGTCTCTTCATTTCAGTATTTTTCTGTGTTGGCCTTTCTTGCATCAATCTCTTCTTCTCTTTTGCAATTTGTGGTGTTGGGTTTTGTGCACTCCATTTTTCTTTCAGCTGTGTCCATCCTTCCCGTGGGATATGCAGCCCCTGCTCTGGGGTCTGCGATTCTGCTGGGGTGTGTGCTTTAGGCCAGCTTTTCTCTTCCCACTTCAAGGCAGACGATCAGCTGTTCCTCAAGCAAATGGAAACTAAATAAGGTATCTTTGGCCTCTGCTCTGGGGTGCTGTGCTACAGGTGTGCAGTATGTCAAGGTGTCATTGTGGATCCAGCAGGTTGAATATATGGAGCTGTAGAAATGCTGAAGAAATGCACACACCCTGGAAAAGGATTCGTGTCCTGTTTTCCAGTCTGATATTGTGCTTATAGGATCAGAAAGATGTATTTTTTTTAAAATTGTCTAGTTTAAAGTTTATGGTTAGTTGGGGTTTGTTGGGTTTTTTTGGACTCTCAAGCTGTAACATAACCTGCCTCTCCTTCCGTAACCTACCTAAACAGTGTGCAGCATCTTTGCCCTGTGGGCATGGCATCTGGGCTTTCATCAGGCTATTGCATTAATTAAGAGTTTTTCCCGCCTACAGAGTGTGTGGTCCTGAGTAAGCTGTGCTAGAGGCCTGGTGCATCCGAGTTTATTGATCAGTTAAAAGCTAATTATACAGTCAAAGGTTTTTCATTCTGAATGATAGCTGAGGCTGGTTTAACAGCTGACATTTTAGAGCTGCAGACTAAAACAAACTACTTCAAGCTGGCTTCAGGGGGGGACTGGTGAAGTATTGCCAAACCAGCACATTTCCCACCGACTTCAGCTAGGAATCTGAACTTCAGAGTAATTGCCTGAATGATGGGGAGAATAGCCAGAGCCAGGTTATTTGTGGGTGTAGCAGCAGTCTTACCTCCCAGCTGTATGTCCACTGGCTTAAATGTATTTGCTGTATATTAATGTGGGTGCTGGTTGGTGCCAGAAGTGAATGGTAGCGTGGGTTCTCCTCCCACAACTAAGAAGCAGAGCTGCAGTCCCAATGCATGTGCAGCACAGGGACCTGTCCCGGCACTCGGGAACTGCCTCAGCATCCACGTCTTGGCTGGCAGGAGGGGCTGTGCTCACAGGCTTCCCTTTGAGACCAAATTGGATATGACATGGGTCACAATCCGAGGTTGAACAGCAGTGGATGGTTAAATTTTGCTTGCTGTAGTTTAAGCTTTGCAGCAAATTGGCAGTAAAGAACAAACTTTATAGAATTCTTAAATACATGTGATTATGGCTCCAGTGCTATGCAAAATGATGAGGAAACCTAAGAGAGAGGGACATAAAACAAGGGATATGCCAAAGTGATTTTTCACACTTCTGTGATAATTCATTACATTGCAAACAGTGCGAGACCAGGCAGGCAGGACTGTCTGTTCCTGTTCAAAGTGCAAAAACACTTTATTATTTAGATCTCTAATTTTTTGTGTCATGAATTTCTTCATTCTAAAGAAGAAAATAACAACTTAGCATGTTATGAAAAGATATTAATTGTATAGTGCATAAACTAGATACATTAATGTATTGCAAGATGATTGCTATGCATTGGATTGGGGCTTTTGCATCTACTGTATAAACATTTAACTTGCAGTGTCATTGCTCACTTGCACTGTTTGGTCCTATGATGAGAAACGTTATGTTTTAGCAACAATACAGTAAGTTTTCTGCAAGAGCTGGCAATGTATCATTATTTTTTTCCTTTTCTTTTTTTTATATTTGAGGATTTTATAGGAGCCACCACTCAAAGAGTAGCCTGACTGTCCTTAATAATGATCTGTGTCATTATTGTGCCTTAACGTCACTGTGATACTATTTCCTACTGGTAGCTTGCAGCTTTGCCCCTCACATCTTGTATGGGGGCTCCTAAGCTTCACCTCCAGTTTAGTATGCTGTGTATGGTAAATAAGCACTAACAGATAACATCTTGAGTTATTTCCAACTTTGAACATTTTTCCAAGAAATACAAAGGTCAAGTGGAACGAAATTGTTTTTAAAAACAAACAGGCCAACAAAGAAAAGAATTAATTGCAGGTTTGAAATAACATAATGACGTCGGAAAATAGCAAACTGGATTTGTAACTTGAAATCTTATTTCAAATGATTTATGTTTGTCATATTTCTGCTTGTAAACAGAGATTAGAGAATAAACTTAATAAATCTCCCACTAAGGCATAGAAAAGCACATGTGCATTGCTAATGTTTTAAAGGTTCCAGTTAAAGCTCTAGATTTTGCTAACAAGCAGACACATTTTTTGTAATGAAAGACGAGTAGAAAATACTTTCCTGTGAATTAATGAGCTAATTTTTGGATTACACTCACAGCTGTTACTACATGGGCTGGCTTTGGTCATTATAATGTGTTCTGATAGTCCCCCTAGTAACAAGTAAAGCGGTCTCGCAAGCTAGGAACAGTTCAAAGCTTTTGATTACATGCCGGTCCTTGAAGCTCCCAGTCACCCACTCTCTAGGATGCATGCTCTCCATCTGTGAGAGCATCCACATGACAGAAGCTTGCGAGAAGGCCTGCTTGAGCAATGCTTTCAAGATGTCAGTAATCAGCTAACAGCAGACATTAAGAGCAACTATTACAGCCCTTGCCATCTAGGTTTGGGGATTTCTGTGTTCCTTCAGGCATGATCAAAGTTAATCTCAGTAATATAGAGCACAGCCTCTCCAAAAGAGATCCAGGCTTGTCATGTGTCACACTGTTTTCTCAAGCCAAAAATAAATATTTTTTTTCTTTCAACTTCTACGTTTCATCTGCTGAAGCATTTGAAATATAACATGTGCACCGAGCGGCTGTGCCGGTGAACCTAACCTTGCTGCCTTTGTGCAGGCAAGGCTTTAAATGGGAATTGTCTCCAAGAAAGGCCTGAAGCACTGACCTGTCATTACATTAACTTCACGAATGGTCAGAATTTGTCTTTCTGTCCCAAACTTTACTTCTATGAGCCCTCAGGTCCCCCTCATGCCTTGTGCCTTATACACTTTCCATTAACAGATGCCACATGTTAACAGCTTTAATAGAACTTACTAGGTTTAATGGGACCATGGTAGGGAAGTAGCAAGCAGAATGATGGATAGTTGCAATTCATCCATTAAGAAAGCTTACTTTAAAAGTCTTTGTCGGTGTTTTACCTGTGTTTAAAGCATCTCTAAAGTGATCAATTAGCCAATAACTTTTAAACAAAATCTAAACCTCAGAGCTGACTTGCAGCCTAACAGAAAGTATGAAAGATAAATGACTTTTGGAGCACCCCAGCATTTAAACTAATGTATGTGCGGAGGGTAATTGCATTAGCTTACAGGCTTTCATTTACATAAAAAGGAAAGCAGTGCTTGACATGTAACAAAGTTATGTGAGAAATAACCACAATCTGCTGTACTGCACACTAATAAAATTCCATTTGTTTAAAATGGTTTGTTCATGAGACGGTTATTTTCACAAACTGATAATATAAACAAAGAAAAATACTTCATGATTCGTTTTTTTTCTTGTTCACTCCAAATGCTGTGTATGCTGCAGTGCAATTTATAGTAAAATACTTTGGGCTTATACATTTCATAAATAAAATAAAGTGGCTAGTAATCTACCTTGCAACCAACTTTCTTCATTGAGAAATTATAGGGAAAAGATCTTGTTACTGTATTTGAATGTAAAGCACCGTACATTTTTTTTTGGAACCAAAGAACCGATTATCAAATTGAACTCTTTCTTTGTATTTCAGATTTTTAAAATGACATTTTTAAAACATTTGCCTGGATTCTTTCTGGTGTTTTTTCAAGGTATTGTCGGAGATGTATAAAAGTGCAATAATTCAGCTGCCTATTGTCCAGTGAACTTGAATAGTCATGAGCTACTCTCCTTACAAGCTGTAACCCAAGATGCAAAGCAAAACACATTCTCACTACTGCCGTAATACTATGCCCCATTGACAGTAGACAGGTTCTGTAAGAAAATTTTTTCAGGGAGGGTCCATGATCCCTGATCCTAGTTCATCTTTTCTGTTTTTTAGCTAAGTTGTTGTTTTTGGACAAACATGTATCCATGTTTCCATGCACTGAGGGCTTCTTGCATTCTGCAAGAGGAAAACCTGGTCTTAGTGAGAGGCAATGCTAGTGCAAATTTAGGCAATATATGATTTGGCCACTTTGAGGCAACAGTACCTTTAAGTAGAGCATCAAAACCAGAAATTACCTTAGCTTGCATTTCACTCATCCAATTCAACCTTCTCCTAAAATTTTGGGGACATTCAGAGGAAGAGTTTTGAACTGAGTCACATTCCAGTTACATGGTTTCAGTACACTGACAGCAAAAGCATTGGTGCATCAGAGTTTAAGAATAATTCTTCAGATTTCTTCTTGAAAATAATTTTTATCTCTTATTTATCTGAAAAGGTGCAATTGTTACTCTGGGTAAGAATGATTCTGTTATTTATATCACAGAATATGAGTAAGGGTTTATTTATATCCAGGCAGTTCCTTAAATGGGAAACAATGCACTGGTGTTCTAATGCATTATTAATATCAGTCTGCTGGATTTCTGTTCTTCTAGAGTATGAACCTATTGTCGAGAAACATCAGAATTTTGTATACATTTAAATATATACAGATTCGCAAAGTTTGAAATGATGATTTGTGCTCTTTGCAATATATTTACCTAGAAAGGTTTGGCTCAGACAGAGCATCTGGTTCTCAGTGTGTTCCTAGTTTTAAACTCAGTTTCAGTTTTGACATAAGAAGACCAAGTGACAGAAGGTCACATATTGAGCCTCTGACTCAGCTGGAATGGAGAACCAGGATCTTTCTGCCTGCCTGCCTTTTGCTCTATGTGCTGCAGAGCAGCTCTAGTGCCCGTAGAGGAGAATGTGCTTGTGCAGGTCACCCCATGGAGATCAGCAGGACAATTCATGTTGATAACAAGTCACCAGCAACAGTGATCCTGAATCAGAGATTAGCACTGCAACCCCAGGTGTCTTTTGGGGTGAAAAGTAGCAATAACTTCTCTGTTCATAGATTTTCTGTTTACAACCCAGATCCTAGCCAGTCTCAGGTGGGACATAGGTATGATATTTATTCCCCTTTTTATTATGAGAAGTGTAAAGATTCTGGTGGCTCCTGGTGGACAGACAGTACAGGAGCATATGAAGCAAGTGATGGAGACTTGGTGGTCTTTGTGATCTTCCTATATAGAAACAGCCATATATTAATGGTTAGAAAAAGCATTGGGAGCTTCTAGGGGGTTTGTAGAGTGAATTTCTGTGTGTGTATCTTTATGGGTATGGTGCAGGGAGAGGGAAGACTTGTTCACAGGTCTAGTCTGTTGTCTGTAGACTAGATCTGAAGAGCTGCCTATGTGGGTGTAAGAAAATCTAAGTTCAGGTGATTGAATTGAATATAGTAACTGCCTTTTTATTTCAGTTTTAAACAGGAGACCAGCATGCCGGGAACAGATCTTCAGCTCTGTAAGTGCAACTTCCCTTCACGTGAATGCAAATGTACAGATTTAAGCAAGTTTGGGCTCTGAGCTTATTTTTTAGCTACATTTCAGCTAGAAATTTGTATAGTAAAATCATACTACTTTCCCAAAGCAAGCCATATTGCTTCTATGTCATATCTGCAAACAATTAGTCAAAAATGGTACTTATTTGAACTGTAATCGTCTTAATCTTCCTGTGCTAGAAAATTCCTAAACTTTGAGCCAATATTGTGACAGTTAGTTTATTATTTGATAACACAGGCATTCTGTATAAGAACATTGCTCTGGATGTGGAGCGTCCTTTAATCAAGTGCAGGGCTGGAAACAGAAATCGTAGATGCATCAGTCTTGTAAGTGATAGGAAGTCATCAACACTGATTTGGTCCACGGAAAGCACATAGTCAATGTAAAGTGTCTCTTTTTTTCCTCTAGAAACTACCTAGAGTGCCCATACCAGTGCTCGGAGGAGCTTTCCCTTGCCCTGCCACTTCCTTTCTCCCCTTCTTTCCCTCTCTGAATGGGAGCAGATTTCCATAGTGCCTGATTAAGGTAAAGTTCACATTTGCTTCTAGAATTACTAGAAAGAGAGATTGTCCTTTAGGAAATACACACATGGATGTGACAGCTATGTGTTAAATTTTGGTGCAGATCATGAAGTAAATTTGACAGGACTCTAAAATAAAGGACAATCATTGGACCAATTATCTGCTTCTCCACTATTTTGTCTTCCCTAAAATTTGTTCTAACCTCCCAGGCACTGAGGAGTTTTAGGTAGATGCTGCTTCTTGACTATGGTACTGATGATGTTCATTTCTCAGCTAACAGCTTTGCTCTGCCTAAGGGTGTTAAACCTTGCAACACTGATGACCTGTTCTCCTGCAGAAAATGGGATCCTTGCATACCTCAGAGCCTGACCATCTGAGCCAAAAAATGGCTGCAGTGTGAATGAGGTCCAGCTTTTGCAGTCATTAACAGCTTTGTAAGCTGGTTGAAATTGTTGTAGGTTTGCTTTTCTTCTTTTAAAACAGTAGGTATTTCAAATTAATGCACAGTATTGTTGATGTAAATTCTACCAAGAGCATGTCAACACATGTAATACTGTCCTCTAATGATAGCTCATGGTGTCTGATATGCTTGACATTTATTTGGAATGGCTTCAACAAGACATCTCCAGGCTTTGCAGTGAGGTGTGCAGGAGGTGCGATGATGACTCTCAGCGAAGAAGAGGAAACCAAGACCTGAATGAATGCAGCATCACTTCTGCAGGACTCAGCTGTGACAATGCTACTGACAGATTCTCAGCTCAGGAGAATCTGTTGGAATGGATCCAGAAGAGGACCACAAAAATGATCCGAGGGCTGGAGCACCTCTCCTACGAGGACAGGCTGAGAGAGTTTGGGTTGTTCAGCCTGGAGAAGAGAAGGCTGCGGGGAGACCTTATTGTGGCCTTTCAGTACTTAAAGGGGGCCTATAGGAAAGATGGGGCCAATATTTTTAGCAAGGCCTGTTGTGACAGGACAAGGAGTAATGGTTTTAAACTAGAGGAGGATAGATTTAGACTGGATATAAGGAAGAAATTGTTTACAATGAGGGTGGTGAAGCACTGGAACAGGAGGCCCCATCCCTAGAAACGTTCAAGGTCAGGTTGGATGGGGCTCTGAGCAACCTGATGTAGTTAAAGCTGTCCCTGCTCACTGCAGGGGGGTGTGGGCTAGATGACCTCTAAAGGTCCCTTCCAACCCAAAGCATTCTACGATTCTATGATTCTATAATTCTTCTCACAGGGAACTTGAGGTGCTCTGACTGCTGTTTCTCAGCAGCCACTGAAGCCAGCAGCGATGCTGAGCATGTCCGTACTTTTGCTCTGTTCTTCCTTTTCATTTTGGCATGAGTTTCTCAGCTCTTTTTCCTTTTGGGTGGACACATCCAGCCATTTTTTTGCAGGGGGGATTGGCCTTGTGCCTGGGAGCTGTGCCGGATAGGACCACCCTGAGATGGTGTGGTCATATTTAGGGACCCTGGCTCATCACTGACGTAGGCAGGGGAAGGTGGCTTCTGGTTCATGATGTGTCTGAAATGGTCTTGAGCTTTGTCAGAAGTGCTCAGGCTGTGGCTGAACAGAGTCATGTGCTCAGCCAGCAAAGGTCTTCTGTGTGTGAGCTGGGTTTTGGTGGACCTATTCGGGGTGTAAAATGAAACATTTGCTGGGGTTTTTTGTTTTGGTCAAAGGCCTTAGGGTTAAAACAATTCAGTGAACATGTGCTAAGAGAAAAGAACCAGAAATTTAGTGTTAATCATCCTTTCTTGAAGCTTGGTATCAAATCTAGTACTGCAACCAATATAGCACACTGGAAATCCTTAAATGTTGGATACGAATGCTGACGGTCCAAATAGGCATCATCAGCCCTAAAGTTTGCAGACTTTGGGATGTGCACAGCATTTCTGCACATCCTGAGCTTGGTTAGCATGGAGAAGATGGGACCTGCACCTGGCGATTCCAAGTGGTGCAGTACTGTACTGACATGGAAATTGTTCATTTGCTTCCCAAGTCTGGAAATTCCTGCTGACAAATTAAGTTTTGGGATTGCATTGCGGGTTTAGGACATACCTCCACAGACACATTCTCTAATAATTGACAGCTAACACACAGTATTTTTACTCATTCAGAAACTGATATTCTGTTGCTTTCACAGCATTGTCTAAAAAAATTATCTGCTAAGATCCCTCGTAAATTTCTATAGCACATTTATGTTCCAAATCTGCATTTAATTTAGGTTTAATAAGACATTTATAGTATAGCATATTCACTAAATAATAAATTATTATTAAAACCTGTGGAGGATTAACAACTTCATAGCTCATACTGGAGATACCTACATCAGCTATTAACTTGCTTGTAGATATACCACCACTGCTGAGCTGGACTGAGACCCTTAAACCAACACCTTCCTCCCAAAAGAGGCACCCCACACCATGCACGTAATTTCCCTTTCTGCCCTGGACCAGAAGAGCCGATGTGATGGCCAACCTCCACTGAAGTAATGCGAGTTTTACCACTCAGTTGCAGAAAGCCAAGATTTCATCCCCCAGATTTCCTCATTTTTCAAGGCACATTGCAAGGTTGTCTTAGTTTTAAAGGAAACAGCCCAGACTAGTGCTATAATACTGATATGATTGTGATTGTTAATTGTTCAAGAAACATGTTCTGTGTTTTGTACCCCTGTAAGGTCTGGAGGATGGGCAGAGTAGGGCAGAAAAACGAGGGACTGTGTGGACCTCTGGATTGCAGCATGCACTCTGTGGTGAGAGCTTGCTGGGAAGCTTCAGCCACCTCTCCGGAGTTTACATATGACATTACATATATTTATAAATTAAGATAATACTGGAAATCTGTTAAATGATGTAGGATACACCTGTAGCTGTTTCAAACCAATGACCCATTCTGCTCTTTGTTTCTCCTCATGCTTGGTGAGCAACTGTTGGACTTGCTTTGTTTCTGCTGGAGAGTGCTCAAGGGTCTGGAATGGCCCTTGGTATATTAAGACAAGAAAAATTATTACAGGTAAATTATATGGATCTGCCATGTGAGGCATGGATACAGGGTCTTGTGTCCCTGTGGGCAAGCAGGACAAATACAAGGCAGTGCTGGTCTTCCCCAGGGAGGGTTGGGTGATGGGGAGGAGGACCAGGAGCACCCTGCCAACACATGGCCATGTTTCTCCTTGATAACAGGAGGATGCATGTGGCCTGGCCCTTCAGCAGGGGGGATTTAATAATTTTTATAGTCCTTAACTGAAATGTTTATGATACAGCCAGGCTGAGCTGGTTCTCCCAACTGAGAGTTAATGGGCACAACTGTAGGTTCAGCATCAAGGCTGTGGCTGGAATATGCACGTTTGGTGTTAAAACTGCATTGTTTAAGGGTTTGCATTGAAAAGTGAGAATATTTGCCTAAATTGGAGTACATTTCTTCAACCCACAAGTATTGTCTAATAGAAAAATGAAGCAGACAGTACTTTTTTGTCTATGTAATTTGCACACTGCTGCATCAGCTGCACTCCTGCTTTAACCAATCTGCAATACAATAGACAAAACATGAGAAGTATTAGACAAAATAACAGAGGGAAAACTTAAATTTCCTTGTCAAAATATCTGTTTATGCAAGCCTGACAACATCTCCTGGCATGTGGCATGAAAAATAGGGGTTATTTCTCTGGGCGCTGAAGAGGGGACACTGCGTCAGTCAATCAGATCTGTCTGGACACGCCGAACTCTGTTCCACAGCCCGATAACATCAGGTCATTTAATCCTGCAAAATACCTGCTAACAAGTCAGCAACAGGAAGCCGTTGAAGTGTAGACGAAAGAGCAATAGCATCATCTCACACTGTTCATAAAATAACAATACTTTTTTTTTTAACATGAGCTAGGCACTAAGTAGCATTTCCCTAGCCAAGTTGGAAGAGAAGCCTTTGTTTAACAACTGGAAAAAGTACTTAAATCACTCATAAAATATTACCCAGGTTTGACAAGTTTATCTAGTAGTACTGTTGATTTCCTCAACAATGGTGTTTCTGCAGTGAAAAAAGAGCATCTGATATAAGGGTGGATATATAATTTTTGAAAGCATTAATAGCAGTTTTATGTGATACTTTCATTCTGTCTGTCCTGAACTCTTAACCACATCTGTGTATTTTCTGAGTTACTAAAGCCTCTGTCGTGCCTGGGAGTGCAGGTTGTGCTGTTTAAGCCAGATACATATTTACAAGGTTGTAGCTTGGCTGGGATTAGCAACAGACCAGAGGGATGGGCTGTGCTTGAAGCCACGCACAGAGCAGGGCTGGGGGCGTGCAGGGAGTTTGGTGGGGACAGGGACCTGGGAGGGAAGGGGGTCACAGCCTTTGGGCAGGTACACTGAGTATCCCTGTGGGATATGCGACCAGACTGAGTGTCTTTGGCTCATCCATCCCCTCCACAAAGCTCCTCAAGTGTCTGCTACTTGTTAGGATCCAGGGAAGTTGGCACCATCTAATGAGCACCGCGTATGTTGCAAGCAGTGAGATTCGCCTCCTAGCTCAGCCATGGGCTCCTGCAATGAGCTTAGCTCAGCGCTTAGCTGTCTTGTCCTTTACCGATACATCTGTAAAACTGCACTTTATTTTTATGGTTTTATGAGGATATTGTGGTGTAAAGGATTGTGTTTGAAGCTAAAAATAACCAGAAGCCAAAAGCCAGGCAGTGCCGTACTGGAGCAGACTCAGCACATCTGTGTGCAGAAACCCCACAGCATTTGGTCCTTGCCCAACTGAATACTTAATTTAAATACTAAATAGGCAATTAAAATACTACTGTTGGCAGATACGTAACTACTAGTAACAAAGTGGGTACTGGAGAACAGAAAAGCCCGGGATGGATGGGTGATGACTCAGTGCTGCTGATGACCGGCTGAAGCAAAGCTGCTGTTGCATGGCTGCTGTGTGAAAGCCAAGCAGGCAGTGGGTTTTTGGTTCCCCTGCCTGCTTTGCAGCATTTTGTCTGCTGTGAATTATGGTTCAAAGTTACACCCATAAAGAAATTGTAAGCGTATTTTCATTTCAAACCATTGGAAATACCCTGATCAGCTGTAACTAAAGCCTGAGGTCCCTTCCCAGGGCAGTGAATGTGAGTAATTCAATAGATTCATCACAATGAGCTTGGGTGAGGAATTAATATTAAAGAAATTATTTTCATTATCTTTTCATTAGGATTTATTCAGACATTCAATTTTCATTACTGTCTGTGGTTTCTGAAATTTCATTCTTGGATTTTCTGTCAACTGTTCTTGAACCCCTGGACAGGGGAAGGAGGACTACGAGGAGGCCTGTTTAGTTTTTTCTTCCCCTTTAAAGAAAGAGAGAATTACCATTGTGTAATATGCCCCAACAAGGAAGTCTGGGGGCTCGGGACAAGCCGGTTCAGCCAGTTAACAACAGATTGCTTTCATTGCTTCAGCATGTCAGTGATTACTCTAATGCTGAGCTCTGGTGGGGGCTGGATGATGATGGCGAGTGCCTGAAAACTGGCCCCCAATTCATTATTCTCTGCAAGCACAAAGGTCAAGCGCCCACGCCCCGGTGATTGGGCACCTTATGCAAAGTGCATGTACTGGGAGGAGCCCCTGACATCTTTGATTTTTCCCACACACAAACTGTTGGTACAAGATGTAATCTGGGAATGAAAGGGCTGTGGACAGGATGATTGGGGACAGCTGCTCCCCAGAGGCCTCCAACGGCACTAAATACCCTCAACTTTCCATGGCCTCAGGACAGAATAGGTGTCAGGCTACAAAGAAGCACAGATGGAAGTGAATAGGATTAAGCAGTGCTGATTAACTATAAGTATTTTTTCAGTAAGGTAATGGCACTTAAAAAAAAGGGGGGGAGGTGGGGATAAAAGAAGGAGGATATGCCCTCACCAGCTTCTTCCATCCATCAGCTGAGGATGACCAAGGCTGCGCCTGCAATGGGTCACCCATGTCTGTGGGCTCATCCCCGCTGAACCATCGCTTGGGTTTGAAGAAAATGAGTCTTGAAGCAACCCTCCCTGCCCCGCCTCTGCCACTTTAATGATTAATAGAAGAAGACATGCTCCTTTATACAGATAAATCTCAAACCCACTTGACTTAGCAGCAATGACTCTAGTAGGTTTTGGATCAAGTCTATGCAGTGCAAGAGCATCTTCATTTTTTTCACTAAAGTGCATGGGCATTTTTTCATTTCTTCTGCAACAGAGGTGATTCCAGCAGATGTTCATTGCTTCTGTGCTAGCTCTTCTCTGGTGGTAAAGGCCATGTGTGGATAAATCCTGCTGACCTCTAAGTGGAAAGACTTTTTGTACATCACACAGGGTTTTCCCAATTTAATTTCTTTTATCAAATCTTAGCTATAATAAAGATGGATGAAGAATAAACATAGCTTTTGCTTGATTCTGTTCTGATGTAAATGGATGAGGTTCAATTTTTTTATAATTGGTTAATTTGACACTATAATAACAGCTCTTAAATCTGAGGAGACAGGTATGTTTGAAAGAACTGTGTGAAGAATCCATAATGTTGTGGTCAGAGATCTACGGAAGAGATTCCTGATGTGCAGAATAACTGAGCTGGTTTCTGATGTTTTGATTAATCTGTGTCACATAATGGACTTTGGCTCAGACCGACAGTTAATTTTAATTAACCTAGAATGCATGTTTTCTATTGGCATGTCAATGTCTCTCCCCTCAACAGCTTTCTCTGTGCTCATGAGAATGTAATGCTTTGGCTGGCAGCGGAATCTGATACTGAAGTGGTGATGCCTTATCTTGTTAAATTTCTATTGTTTATGTCAATTCTCCCCACCCCCTTAAATAACCAGTTAGATCAGGATCAGCCTACAGGTGGTTTAATTTTCCTCCCAGTTTACAAAGGCACCTGTACAGGGAGGTCTTGTGCTTTCACACCTGGAGTAACTGGGAGCAGTGAGAAGCTCCTGGATCAGGCTCCCACACTGCGGATCAGTTATATGCTAACCAGTTGCTTCTGCTGGTATCAAAACCTTCCTTGCACTTCACCGTATACTTACAGGTTGAATAAAAAAGGCTGAGCTAATCCAAAAGGGGAGGAATTTCCAACTCCATTAACTTTACTGTAACCTGAGAAAATTCTTTCCAGATTGTTTGTGGGCAAATTGCTCTTGCTAATGGCCAGAGTGGAGCTGGCAATATTACCTTTCCTATTGCTGCCAATCCCCAGCCTATTCACGTGTGGCCCTTGCTGTGTAGCCCTTATTCTTTCTAATCGCATGACAAAAAGGACCAGGTTTTTAACTGAGCAAATACAAGTTCATTTGTATCCTACAATTCCACTGCCAGTGATGTGGTGCTGGATCTGCTGGCTGTCTGTGAAGGATGACAGCGGTGTGAATCTCCAGCCTCTATTTCCCAACATGATATCCTAGCATGGGTGATGTTTCATTATTCTCATTACAGAGTAATATTATGGTTTTCAAATAAAATGCTTACACAGAAAATTAGTTGCTCCCTAGGGGATGTGAATGTATGATGAGAGAAACTTTCAAGAGGAGGAGAAGAATGCTGTTTTCATGCACTCAAGTGCTGCACTTGCGAGTGTGTAATAGTGGCTGGTTTGATTCTGCATTTGTACATGAAGCTGGAAAGAGAGCAGGGCTTTCACACTGAAACTGTTCATCTACCACAGAAACTTCGTTTCCTCCAAGTTCTGCTTTGTTAGGCGCTAGGAAGCAACAGTCTGCTCCTGTAATGCTGAAAAACAAGCACAGAAAATCTCTGTTGGCATAATTATCATCAAAGCCCTGGGTATCTGGCTTTGCTACATTCCAGCTGGAGGGAAGTAAAAATGGGGAGTTCTGTTTAACATACACATCATGAATGTAGCATGGAGGGAATGTGCCTGAACAGAAACTGGGAGAAAACCAGCTCACACACACGTCTTCTGAGGAGGCTGGGCAGTGGTTTCAGACTCAAAGTCAGTAACTTTGATCCCATTCCATAAATAAACATGACAAACTCAGCAAGGCATCAAGATTACAGACCAAAGACCATTGCGGATGTAGGGGTAGTTACTTTTAAAGTCATATAAATGTGGAGGCAGGACTTCCGTCACCATGTACACTGTTGTCGAAAGCAACATAGGATTTCCAAATGGTTGTGGTACCAAAGCCACAGGACAAATGCAAGACCCCCATAAAAATCTGGGACTAAAGTACATTCCCCACTGTGTAATGGAACAAATTCTGATTTCTGGTTAAGCCAGGATGAGTTTGCACTTTGTTTCTTTATACATTCATAAATTCAGTACAGGTGGAATCCCCAAATTACTATGCTGTTCCCCAGGAATTAGCAGCCACTCCACTAGGAAAAAAAAACCCAAAACATTTCAGTTGGATTAGATGATAAGTTTTCCATCTGGAATTGTGATTATGTTGTCTTTATTATAAGAGGCCCAATGATAAAGTTCCCCTTACTTGAGAAGAGAAAAAGGCCAGCAATTTCCGTATCTCTAACTCTCAAAGTATCTTTTACTTTGCCTCCTTATTGGAAATGCCATTCCCCCATCGAGCAGATGATTTTAATGTAGGCTGGATTTTGAAAGACAACAGTCCAATCACCGGATCCACACAGCATCTGGGTAGGAGTCAGAGCAAGTGGAGGACTAGAGCAGAGTAATTTAATAGGCTTAATAGCATGATTATTTTTATATCATGTTACATAATGCTTATTTATTTACAGACAATTTAAGATCATGAAGTCATATTTAATACAAAATCTGCTACTTCAGCTCTACAAAAATACATCTTTTATTTATATAGTTATATATGGTGGATACATGGATGACTTACTCCAGGGAAAGGAAACCTCCATGCCTAATTTGTGATATAGCATTCAACAGTTCATTAACATGTTTAATTTTGCAGTTTAGAAAACAAAATGTCCCTAATCAGACAGGTCAGGGACTGTTTGGAGCACAATATTGTAACAATCACAGTTATGTCTCTTGTGGATACTGTAAGATCAGTGGTTAAAGACACTTGAAACACATTGCTTAGCAGTGGATTTCAGTGAAATATCAGTTTATCTATCTACATGAACTCCCCAAATTTTGGCTTCCCTTTGCTGAAGGGGTAATGTAGCCAGATCAATATATCATGGAAATATAATTACCAAGTTTTGAACAAGTCTAAGGTATGAGTAAGCCTTCAGAAGTTTGAGGACTTTTCTATAGCATCTTCAAGCCTTTTAAAGCTGAAAGGTTTTCTTGAACAAGTATTTTTATAACATATTAGCAATTATGAAGGTAACAATCAGCATGAAGAACCTTTCTCACAACAATTTAATTAATTCGGCTGCATCCTTACTTTGGATGGAATTCTTAGATAAAGCTGGATTTAAAATAGTCTCCATAATCTGTTTTGATAATTCCACCTGCAAAAAAAAAAAAAAAATCTATTTGAATCACCAGCTCTGCCATGGCTGTGAGTATTTGCTAATTCTTTAGTCTTTTATAGACTATAGTGGAAAAGTGTTGCCCCCTCAACATCAAGTCCCAACCTTGCTTCTGCATGCTGTGCTGTGACTTTGCACACCCCATGGAGAAGATGGATAGTGTAAAGGAATTCACAAGTGGTACAATACAGAGTATTTCCATACCTTGTCCTCTTGGATTATGTCAGTGAGGAACAGGGAGGTTTGATTTAGTTCCTTCAGTAGCTTTAACTTCTACCTGCAAATGAACAGAAAGACTTGCTTGGAAGCAAGTGTTTATTAAAAGGAGCCTGAGTAACACCTATACACTCACAGTACTCAGCTTGGACAACTGCGGTACAATCTGATCCCCAAACTGCCATGCTGAAAACAAGAACTTGGATGGCATCTTCTTGTGCCTGTTCTGCCATTGAGGTGCAAGCAGAGATGGCTCTGAGGGCTGGCTTTGGCTGTGCTCACAGGACCACTGGTGCCTAAATTCATGGCGGGGAGAAATGTTATAAATGGCAATGCTTTATCCACTGTCAAATACTAGTACAGAAATGCTTAGTCCTTTCATTTGACAGAAAAATATCTTTCTTCTGCCAGCAGTTCCCTCTGCTCTGCATGGATTCATCCCAGCATCACTGAAACACTGGCAGTCAGCATATACACCCACATCGCATGCAGGTCAGGCAATTAGCTAGGCTAAAGGCAAAAGGTAAAACTTTCCAATTCTATACAATTCAGCACATTACATGTAGCATACATGGAGAAAATGGAGAAAAAAAACCCCAAACAAACAAACAAAAGGTTTATCTCTGCAGTCATCATGACCCAAGAAGTCCCCTATGGCGTCCCACCTTTGCACGTCGCAGCAATGAAATATGAGTTGACAAAGTCTCCTAAAGGTGAATCCAAACACATCAGCCATCAGAAATCTGGCATTATGTCTCAAAAAGGGCTTTTACTTTGCAGGTGGGTCCCACGCATTTCTCCGTAGGTCACAGTGGAGATTACATTTCAGGTCAGCAGCATAATGAGGAGTTGCTCTGCCAGGCGAAGGAATGCCATATGGCTTTTTTTCCCATTTGGAGCTGTCTTGGATTGTTGAGAGTTTGTGGGGTAAATGGGACTAAACGTGCAATTCAGTTCGTGAACAAATGCTAACAAAATTAGTTTTGTACCAAGCAATATTGTTTTTCTGCTGTTTTAACAGATTCTGACAGTTATTGTTTAGCATAGCTTGGCAGCATATAAAAAGATTTGGACCCCACTTAATTGTTTACCAGCATCTCCTTTTCTGTTTAATATAAGTAGAGGCAGCTTCCACATTTGTTCTGCCAAAGGAAGAAGGCATTGAAATAAGCCTGATGGGTAGGTTATCCTCCCAGATATTTCCAGGGAAATTAGTCATTCACATACTGGACATTCCTTGTCCTGTAAATATATTGCGATCAAAGGGCTACAAATCTGGAGCACAGGTGCTGCACGTTGCCGCTGTGGGAAGAACTACCTAAAGTTTGAAAGTGAAAAGAAACCAATCTGGGAAAAATCAGGGATGGGTTTTTGAGACTGCCTTGAGTTCAGCTGGTATATACCTGACAAAAATATTAACGTCCAAAAGACTTAAAAATTTAGACATCATTATTATTTTTTTCAAATTTTGTCAAAGCTTTTTTTGGGTGCTCTCTGTCTGTCTGTGAGTCTGTCTGCCTGTTTCCCTCACTTTCTCTTCTTGAGTGGGGGTTTGAGAGGTTGGCAAAGGGATAGACTCCAGATGTCAGGGAAAAAAAGAAGGAAAAAAAAAAAAAAAACCCAGAACTGATCCCAACAGAGAATGTTCTGAATCAATGGCCTCCATAGTCTAACAGCCCATGGACCCCAGCTCCATTTAACAAAGGCATTATCTGTGCCAGGAGTGATGCTGCCTCCTGACTGTATTTGTACTACAAGCTTATTCATATTCAGAGGAAGTGCCCTGGGTCGGTGCGTGTTCAGCTAGGTAACCCCAAGGTCAGGTTTAATTGCTCTAAAAGGTGGCACATGGCAATGAATGAGCTCTAATGATTTAGATAGTATCTATTTCACATCAAGAAGTTTCCACTCTGAACAGACCTAATCGAAAGTAATTTGAAAATTAGAGAAAATAAAAACCATGCCCACAATGACCTAAATACCTATTTCCTTGAATTTTATGCCCTAAATAACCTCATTCCTGGGAAGTTTAATTTTTCCCTTCTGCTAAATATACAATTGCCTGGGAGAAATGATTGGTCATAATCAAGCTTTTCAAAGCTGCAACTGTTAAAATATTATTGTTCTACTAAGAATTTTGGAGGGGAAAGCAGCCAGTGTAGAGGAAGGGAGAGAATATCCCCAGGCTGTCAGAGCAAATATCCATGGGAACTCTACTCAATGCAGTATTGCTTTCACATTTTTATATATGTGTATGTTTATATACTTATATATTATTTACATATTTATATATCTATGTATATATTTTTATATATGTATTTGTATATACATACACACACGAGGTGTGTGTTTATATATATATGTATGCAGTGTGGGGGGGTTATGTGTGTGTATATATATGTTTAGATATGAGACATTTAGTATCCTTAGTTTCATGTCCTGCTTTCACAAATAAATAATGATGTACCTTGTCAGAGAAAAGTGTGATCCTTTCTCAGCCTGACTTAAAGAGGAAGAGTGAAAAACCAAAAGAGAAGGCAACGTGCACATGCAGATGGTGCCGGTGCACTGGGTTGTGGCGTGATCAGGACTGGCACAATGTTTCTGTCAGAAGCAATGTTCTTGTGTCCACCAGGCTCTGAGCCATCACCTTCTCGCCATACATGTCTTATGCTTGTGCTTTACACTCCCTCCCCAGCCTCTGCACCCTTGCATCTTTAGGCAAAACACGGATTTTGCATGGACTATGTGGTCAGGAGAGGGCTATTCTATGTCCACAGCCAGATGGGAAATGTTTTCTGAAGACATAGAATCATAGAATCATTTAGGTTGGAAAAGACCTTTAAGATCATCCAGTCTAACCATTAACCTAACACTACCGAGTCCACCACTAAACCAATTAAGGGCAGAGTAACAAATTAATGTTTCCTGGCTTGGTGGCTGGATTATTTATAATGAAAGTAAAAACTAGGAATCATTAAGGTTGGAAAGGATCTCTAAGATCACCAGTCCAACCATGAACCCAACACCACCATGCCCACTAAACTATGTCCTCAAGTGCCACATCTACCCATTTTTTGAACTCTTCCAGGGATAGTGACTCCACCACCTCTCTGGGCAGCCTGTTCCAATGCTTGACTACCCTTTCCGTGAAGAAGTTTTTCCTAATATCCAACCTAAACCTCCCCTGGTGCAGCTTGAGCCCATTTCCTCTCATCTGATCGCTAACTACTAGGGAGAAGAGACCAACACCCACCTCACTACAACCTCCTTTCAGGTAGTTGTAGAGAGCAATAAGGCCTCCCCTCAGCCTCCTCTTCTCCAGGCTAAACAATCCCAGTTCCCTCAGCCACTCCTCATAAGGCCTGTTCTCTAGACCCTTCACCAGCCTTGTTGCCCTTCTCTGAACATGCTCCAGCACCTCAATGTCTTTCTTGTATTGAGGGGCCCAAAACTGGACATAGTATTCCAGGTATGGACTCACCAGCGCCGAGTACAGGGGAACAATCACCTCCCTGCTTCTGCTGGCCACACTATTCCTGATAAAAGCCAGGATGCTGTTGGCCTTCTTGGCCACCTGGGCACACTGCTGGCTCACGTTCAGCCGGCTGTATACCAACACCCCCAGGTCCTTTTCAGCCAGGCAGCTTTCCAGCCACTCTTCCCCAAGCCTGTAGCATTGCATGGGGTTGTTGTGACTGAAGTGCAGGACCCGACACTTGGCCTTGTTAAACCTCATCCAGTTGGCCTCAGCCCATAGGTCCAACCTGTCCAGATCCCTCTGCAGGGCCATCCTACCCTCGAGCAGAGCGACACTCCCACCCAGTTTGGTGTCGTCTGCAAACTTACTGAGGGCGCACTCAATCCCCTCATCCAGATCATTGATAAAGATATTAAACAAGGCTGGCCCCAAAACTGAGCCCTGGGGAACACCGCTTGTGAACTGGTTGCCAAGTGGACTTAACTCCATTCACCACAACTCTCTGAGCTCAGCCACCCGCCAATTTTTTACCCAGTGAAGAGTATGCCCTTCCAAGCCATGAGCCACCAGCTTCTTTAGGAGAATGCTGTGGGAGATGGTGTCAAAGGCTTTGCTAAAGTCCAGGTAAATGACATCCACAGCCTTTCCATCATCCACCAGGTGGGTCATCAGGTCATAGAAGGATATCAGGCTAGTCAAGCAGGACCTGCTTTTCATGAACCCATGCTGAAGACTTCACAGATGTGTTCTGGCAACCCTGACAGGTTAGCCATCTCTGATCCAGATATGTGCCAGCAGGGTCAGGACAGCTCCATTTTTTTGCTTGGTGCATTATTGCACATCAGATGCAAACCCATAGGGAGCAGAGGTTTTGCACTGTGTCTGTGCCCTGCATATACTCTATACATTTGGTCAGGCATTTCCAGATAAACGTGACGCGCTGATGTTCAACCAAGACATGTGGTCTGACACTTTTGGACTTTCTGTGCCAAGTAATTGTGTCATGTGTACATTTGTGCTGGGAAATCCCAGGCAGAAACATGTTAACCCTCTAGTCAGACATACAACCCTACACCCATAACCGAAGAAGTTGTGGGATTTGGTTTGCTAGCAATTAACATATTGAAGTATTTGTTTGGAAAAGCTAGTGATTTCTTTATGACCTTGAGCCATCAAAGACTAAGTACGCAATTAGATTTAGCTGCAGCAAGGCATTTAGAGTCAAGCATGTGTTTTAGTGCTTTGACAAATCAGAGCATAGCAGAAACAAATTCAAAAATAAAAAATATACAGAAAGTTGAGAGGAAAACCATTTCAGCTTGCAGTCATGCTATTTTTACAGGATACTCATGTTACACAGCTCTTTTGCTTGACAACGATATTGTGCACTCCAGTGATGTGATTGTCTGTATGTGGATAAAGCTAAATATGCTCTGCCATATTGCAACACTGGCAGAGTCCAACTAGCATTAACCCCCTGTTGTGTTCAGCCCAGAGCTATGTAATTCAGTGCAGGAGAAGCTGAAGGGCTTTGAAGAGGCAGAAACATGATCTTGTGTTACCTTCAGGTACAGTTGGAACTGTCTCTAGTTTAAATTTTAATATCAATTTCAGCAGAGGAAAATTATAACCATGAAGATGGTTATAACTGCATAACCATTATAATCACAAAGATGGTTATAACCATAAATGGCCTTAGGGGTACAATTAGTACCTTAGAACTTTCCTAAGAGGATTTCATGGCTATTCATCTACAAATTAATAGCACCTAGACTTTCAACAAGTTGTCCAGAAGGCCCAGCTGTGGGGAAGAAGGTGGTAATGGCTTATGTGCTAAAATAAAAAGACCTTGCAAGTCACCGTGGGGACACTGAAGATGAAGAAATGCTTACAGTGTTTTGGCTGGCTTCTGCAGGGAAGCAAAAGGGAAGTACACAGTGATTGACCCTATGCATACAAATGTGCTATGTGCACCACGGGAAACCAACACAATCCACTTATTTCAGTGGTAATTAATAATTTTCTTACAGTCTTTTGTCATGTTGAATTTCACACTAGTTGCTGTTTCTTCTCACCTGTGTAATGTCTTGGTGCTGTTGCTTATTTCTTTATGGCATTCCTAATGTAAAGTCTCTAAGGAAGCCCCTTCCTTCAGCTCATTCTGGGGTGGTGATGGTGTTGCAACCAGGGAACAGGTCAGGATCCAGTATGGCATGGCCACAGGCCTGGGGTAGCAGCAACCACTGAGGTCCAACCTTTTACAGCTCCCTCTTCTGTAGGGAAACAAGAAAAAATAACACAACCCCAATGGGTGAAAGACATTGTCTTTTCTTTACAGAAAGAAAGAGGAATTTAAGGGACAATTTAGGGGACAGAGAGGCAAATGCTCTTGTCTGACTGAAATTACACTCCTGTGCCTGGATGTCTGTCCTACAGCCAGTGGTCCTTAGGCGTGGAGGATGCTGCTGGTGTGTGCAGTGTGATCCTGTGACACAAAGCATGTTAAAATGCCACTTTCTTTCTTCCTCTGTTACCATCTAGGCATCTTGTTGCAAAACATGGACATTTTAAACTATAATTTGCCTTTGCTGAGCTATTGATCCTGATTGTGTCTGAGATTTGGGAGTTTCCCAAATACAATAAGTGTGTTTACATGCAGTAGTCAGAGAGGAAATTATATGTGAAAGCACTCAATAAGGAGATGGTATTTTGTTGCAATTATACATAAGCCTTGTGTTTACATGGGGTTTTTAAGGAGAATTCAAAGCATATCTCCTTTTTGTGATGCATCAACAAGCATATCAAATGATTGTTCAAAAAGCTTGTGCCTTTTGCAAAAATAGAAACCAAATGGCTGAGTAATTTCCAACAGAAAAAAACTTGCTATAGCAATTCCATGGTCTATTTAAAACTCCTTTATAAAACCTTTTAAATAATAAAACTCTACACTCCCAATTAAAAAAACCTATTGGTTCTGCTGGTTTCATGTTTCTAAACATTATACATTGTAGAGCCATTATATGAACTGCATATTTTTCCCCCTCCAAAGATTGCATGTTCCACTCTTTCTCTTCTGCAGTTGCTCCTCTGGGATGACCCTTTCCCTGATGGGGTTATGGTCCTATGGGGCACTCCATGCCCTATATCCTTGGCACTGCTCTGGAAGTGACTGATTGTCTTTGAAGTAATTTTCAAAGAGAAGGAAAGGAAAGGAAAGGAAAGGAAAGGAAAGGAAAGGAAAGGAAAGGAAAGGAAAGGAAAGGAAAGGAAAGGAAAGGAAAGGAAAGGAAAGGAAAGGAAAGGAAAGGAAAGGAAAGGAAAGGAAAGGAAAGGAAAGGAAAGGAAAGGAAAGAAAAGAAAAGAAAAGAAAAGAAAAGAAAAGAAAAGAAAAGAAAAGAAAAGAAAAGAAAAGAAAAGAAAAGAAAAGAAAAGAAAAGAAAAGAAAAGAAAAGAAAAGAAAAGAAAAGAAAAGAAAAGAAAAGAAAAGAAAAGAAAAGAAAAGAAAAGAAAAGAGGAGACAAGACATGAAGGTTGTAAACATTCAGCTAAGCAGGAAAGGTCTCTTTTGGGAAGGGGTGATTGCAAAATGGAGGCTGATGCCAAAGACATTCAGAGGACTTTTTTTTTTTTTTTGCTTTATATTTCTTTCATGGAGAAATACAAGCTTCCACAGCCATGGGGTTCCACAGCACTGCTGCAGTTTCCCCTGACTGTATCCCTCGCCTGTGTCTCCTGGCCAGCCTGAAACTGAAGCTTGTCTGTACAGCCCGAGCCAGGAGCGCTGAGCATGGGGCTGTTCCTGCCATACACATGCAGAAAGCATGGAGCACAGAGCATGTGTTTATCTGTAAGTGATGTAATGAATTAACACCTTTTAATTAAAACCTCCTTTGTCATATTAACTGTCTTTTTGGTGGCCACTACAAATTCGCTTTCGAGTGTCACACTTGAACCTCAGCTAGTCACAGGCTACAGTCAAAGGACGCGTCTAACCCCTGGGTTCATGTTACAGAGGCCCCTTGAAAACAATTCTCTTTTTCCCTAAGAGAAAGGTCTGGTAATTTAGCCTCAAATCAAAAAAGTTAAACACATTACAAACTAAACCCATGATCTTTGCACTCCCATTACAGCAGCAGGCCAGCTAACTTTGTGCATAAACAGGCAGATTGGCTAGTTCTCTTGTACTGTAAACAGGATACATTACGTTGTGCAGTGACATGGCACCTCTGCTTTTGCATCCGTCCAGTTCAGCAGGCTAGGATGTGGGGTCTGGAGGTGGCGGCATAGACTCCCTGAGAGTAAAGAGATGGGATCATACACAGTTACATGGGGTCAAGTTGATTGCCAGGTTTGTAGCAATGCATGCACAAGCTGGGGTTTGAAAACAGCTGTCCATCTGCGCAGCAGTGGATTTGCCCGTGCTCCCTCAGGTGTTTGTGCATCGCTGCTGAGCTCAGGAAGGACATCCATGCCTGGCATGTCCCCATGCCCAGGTGGCTGCTCTGCAATGGAGTGCTCTGCACGTTGCTCTGTCTGCTTCGCCTGGCCTGATGCATTGCTTACCCCTCTCAGGGCATCCTAGTAACTGAAACAGGGAGGTGAGCCACTAAGTCTGCTCCTGCTGGAGACCTGGATGTGGCCTGTGGGTAGCAGAGCATGTTGGACTGGAGCGGTTTTGTGGCAGAAAAGGTGATGAAAGCTTCTGCGGGCAACCCCCCAGCAGGACAGCCTGGGCCTGCGCTCCTGCCCCCACTTGCAGCTGCCAGAGTCTTGCCGGGCTCAGGGGATCTAAGCACCTTTGGAAAGTGCCCGTACCATACCCACCTGACCAGGGTGGGCAGTCCAGGACACACTTCCAGCCCTCTGAGCTTCACAAGCATTTTTCTTCCCTTCCAAGTGCTTTTCTAAAACTAACCTGAGTCCAGACATATGTACAAGCAATCAGCATTAGGCAGAAAACTGAGAGGAAATCTGAGGTGTGCTTACCTGTGTAGGCGCACATTTATTACAAAAGAATCAGTTTATATCTTCACCATGAAGATAGAAATCAGTTTATATCTTCACCAGATCTTGCACTGACAGCTGCTTCAATCAAATGAGGTCTCACTCTTACAGGTCTCGTGGCTTTCCCCTGTCATGATGTCTCCTAGTGACTTGGCACTGATTTCTACATGAACAGTGAAGATCCACAATACTCATTTGTCAGTCTCCAAATTTCCAGCCCTCTTTTTTTGACTTCACCTCTTTGCTTGGAGGTATCAGTGCTGCATGCGAGGAAGCTGAGCAAGGTACCATTCCATATACCCAGTGCTGGTTGTAGTAAATCAGAGGAAACTTTTGTGATTTAAATCTTCTGGCATGTTTCTATGTTTAATGCTGTTTAATGAAAGCTCCTTTTCTTATGTGCATGTGTACACACACATTTTTAGCCATATTTTTCCAATTAGTTTCATACAGCAGATCACATTCAAATGGGACTCTGAGTCTGGACTGATGGTAGCTAAAAGCACATGGATTTTTGCACGCACTTACGATATGCTAAAATCTTTCAGTTATTAACAAAGCCACATTGTTGATAATTTTCTTTTGCAAGGGAAGATCTGGTGGCCTGGCTGTTTAGATAAAGAGGAACTCCCATGTAGTCCCAGACTCAAAACCATAATATTTCCTTTGCTGTGTACTGGGTAAATTCTCCTGGACGGTGCAGTGGTCTGCCTCAAAATTAATGAATGCTAATACCTCTACCCCTACTTGACTGAGGCACAGCTGACAGTGCAAGCCAAGACCTGGAGTGCCCTTTCCAGAGGAGACACAGTGCCATCTACTACCTCATTTGAAACTCACAGCAAAGTGCAAGTCACCTGGATAGTCTCAGAGTGCCAGGTGTTTGGTAGGATGGAGCAGTGCTCTTGTTTCTGGAGTCACTCTAGCAACCCTGAGCTCTGGAGGAAGTACGTGATGGTGGTGGCTATCCGTATCTAAGCACCTGCAGAAGACAGCAAAGCAGCAACTCAGGGCGGCTGATGGAAGTAGCAGATAACTATCTGTGGGTGAAGACAACATGTCCTTTTCCAGATCCATTATTTTTCCTTTCCTCCCTTCCCTCTTTCCTTTTCCCCAGCAGATGCCCAAGTTGTGGAGCCTGTCTCCAGCTCAGTATAAGTTACAGACTACGTATTTGATTGTCCTTTTTTTAGCTGTCTCTACTCACTTTCATTCACTCAGTGTAGATGCACAGCAAATAGGAGACATACTGGGATGGGGCTGACAAGCATGACCTCATCCATCCTACCCCAACCTGTAGGCCAAGTGGCATTTGAATGCTGAGCGCCTGCTTTTCTTTGAACCTGAGATGAACAGAAATGTGCACGTGTTCAAAATAGCTGTGCATCTCAAAGGGCAAAACATTTTTCTGATTAGTTTCAGGTTCATAACTTACAAATTCAATCAGAGAAAGCATTTCTGCTTCTTAAAACCAGACTTTTCTGATCATCCTCTTCCTCCAGTCATGGTCATTTCCAAGCCACCAGGAGCACGCTGGCAAGTGCTGTTGCTGTGGAAGAAGGGGCTTAGAATGTACTTGGCAGTGTGGTCTCAAGAGGAACCTCATACCGATAGCTTCCACTTTTAATTTTTGTTACCTAAAATGGTCCCTACCCTGGCAGTCCTTAGAAATGTGTCAGCTTGCCCAGGGACAGCTACTAGTCCATGCTGGGGGGTGGCTGCACAGTGGAAAGGCACTTAAAAGCTCTCTCTGCCCACAGAAGCCCAGTTGAGCTGTGGTCTGGTGCCCAGGCAGTCAGCTGGGAGCCCCCTCGATTTTGGCTCAAGGACCATGCTGGGCACACCCCAGCCACCCTCCTGCTATACTTCATGGAGAAAATGACTGACGTGTGGTTTCTTGTACAGCAGATGCAAGGAGAACTCTTTTCTGCTGCGGTTTCCATACTTTGGTTGCAGCTGAGACACTCCTCATACCCTGGATCGCTGCAGAGTACTCTTCTGAGCAAGCATGAGCAGCTGGGGAGCCAGCACTAAGGCTGTGAAATAACAATGCCCACAGCAGCACTTGCAGCCCGCAGGTCCGCCAGTGCCGCTCAGCCTCACAAATTTGTCTTTCCCAACCTCCGATCCCCAAAAAAGTGCAAACACAATGTGTTCGTTTCACATCCCCCCCAAGTCCCCAAAACAGAGTGCCACATGCCAGGCTCAGGTTAATACCCCAGTTTTCATAGAATCATAGGCTGTTAGAGCTCCAGGAGCATCATTCTGACAGGGAAAGCAAGCTGCTTAGCCCACGCCATGTTTGTCTGCAAGGAAATGGGATGTTTATGTTTATTCAAATTGATACTGATGGATTACACTTTTGTTCCATTTAGCAGCTGTTTGGACCATTTTATACCACAAAAGGAGATTAAGATCCAAAGTACTGTAGGGCTGTGTTATGAATAACAGCCGTTCAATAGGAATAACAATGAATAAGAATTTGAAGTATGGCTTTTAGCTATTGTTATGTCTAAGGTTAGCTTGTTTTTCCTATATATAAATACCTATATAAATAAAATACATATATAAAAGGAACATACATAAGGGCAAAGAGAGGTCTTTCCAGATAAAAGCCCCCAGCTATTCTAGATTTCTCATCCTAGTCACTCATTATGGAAAATAATGTTTAAGAAGCAGTGTAGTGTGTCTTGTGAACCTGTAGGTAGATCTGAGCTTGGGAATTCCACCGTGGAGCCGTGCAGAAGGGCTGCAGCCAAATCGCACATGTGTCCATCAGCCACAAGCACAATGTCTCATAGCACATTTTTCAATAGCACATTTTTCAAAAGCACATTTTTCAAAGAGAAATGCCTCTTAAATACTGTGTCCTGCCACTCTGCCTTTGGTACACAGAATTAGCTGCTTGTTCATGGGATGCTGGTGATAACAGTGCTCTAAGAAACAGCACACCTTTAACTATCAGCAGCAATGACACTTCTCTCCATTGGAATCACTGCATAGACAGCAACTTTTTTCTGTCCCTGCTCACCTCTTAGGGCTGTACCCTGCCAGAAGCCCTGCATAGCCTGTGGGAGATGCTGCTGGGGCTTCTACTCTCCTTGCTCAGATATGGCACCTGAGCCAGGGTCTGCCTTGGGAAAGAGACCTGGGCCAAGGTTTATCTCACCCAGCAGAATGTGTAAATAGGGAACGATGCCTGTATTTGAGGCACAGAATGGACTATTTATTTATGCCTGTACAAATCTATACTGTGCAAACATAGCAGGATTAATGTGACTTCCCGGGACAGATGTGTGTGTATGAAGTGCCTCGTCTGGCCAAGCAGTTACTGACCATTTAGGGCCAGAGTGGAGAGAGTTTTCAGAAAGAAATCTCCCTTGACTTCTGCATGTAAATAAATTGCCACTGACAAGAAATAACTATAATAGAGTCTGGTTCCTTGTCATTGTTGGCTAGTGCAATGAAGAAGATAACAGTTGAAAATACAGTTTAAATGTGAGGCACTCTTTTATTTTGTACAAATACTCTAAAATTAGACCATATAGAGAACACTAAAACATATGACTATTACATTTTAAATGACTGGTTAAATCCAAAGAAAAAAATCCTGGGTTTTTATCCTGTCTGACAGGTGGCTTACTTCTGATCCCAGCTCTTAATCTTCGAAGTCATGTTTTCTTTCAAACTCAGTTATTCTGTTTTAAAAGGAGATTGGGTTATATAGGACAATGTATTATGAAGCATAGAGTGCACTGCTGGCAAAGAAAGTATTTTTTAAAAAAGAAATTCAGGATCAATTTGTTGACCTGGTGACACTGCAAGACATATCCATTTCAGAGGTTTGAGAGGTTGTGGTTGGATAATTTTTATATATTTGCAGTATTTAACATGCATGGAATTGTGCACAAGTAATGAGCTACAACGGGATCTGTTGGTAACATCCCAAACAAACCTCTTGCTGCTTTCTCTGCAGCAGCGTTCCTGGTAGCATGTCGCACACTGCAAGGACATTGCACTCCAAGTAAATGCGACTGCGAGTGCTGCTGAAGTGGGCTGGCCTGCAGCACATTAATGAATGAGGATGATGGTTGGGTGGGAATTTCCTGGAAAGCATCGTGCCGATCATATGGAGTGAAGTCCTGGGGTTCAGGCCAAAGCTCTGCTCCTTACACAGTCCCTTACCTGCCCATTTAGTATTGTATTTATTGTGTTCCTCCTTGCACGCACAGGGCATCTCAACCATCTGAAAGGGCTCTATATTGCCTGAGGTTTACAGGCCTTTCCCTTCTGGTGGCGGATGCATGCCATTTCATGGCAATGTAGGAATATGTGGCCTCCGCTTAACAGGGTTAATTAGCAATCAACAAGAAATTATTCTGATGAGATAGCTTTTGTGGGTTTCTTCCTCCTCAATGTGCAGTTATACTGAACCCCATCCCAGCCCCTTCTCCCCTCTCTTGCTGGAAAATGCTGCTGCAAAGGAGCACATGCTATAGAGGTACAACCAATGTACGTACCCTTTCAGGGGAGGTGCAGCAGTAGGAAAGTGATGTGGGTGGTGGTGTCATGTGGCAGTCCACCCCCAGCAGCAGCTCTGATGGCAGCAATTGCAGTGCCACACTCTGCCGTTACCAGGACAAAAAGCCCTGCCAAGAACAATTGGAAGCAGATGCTCTTAGGCTCATAGTCAGTCCTCCAAAACCCAAGGATACCATTTGCATACACAGAAAGAGGCATGGTAACATTGCCCTTGCTAACAGTTTACCAGCCTTTTATGTAGTGCAAGGTAAGCATGAATCAAAAAACCACTTGCTGCCCAAGTTTTACAGATTTATTTCTCCCCTTGCTCCTCATTTAGCAAACCAAAACTCAGGAAAATATTTCATGAGGCTCCTGCTGGGTAATGATTAAGTTCTTGTTGCTCTTGAATAAAAATGATAGACAGGGGAGGTCAGAAATAGCCTAAGAAGAGTACAGCTGTTTTGCCATCTAGTTTTGTGAGTTACAGGTTATCCAGCCTTGCCAAAGCAGAGGGATTGGGGGAGATTAACTGTGGTCTTTGTCAACAGTCATCTGGTTAATTAATGTTCCTTAATGTATTGCTGAGAGACTAGTGGAAGGTTTTGCAGGGAGCACTGTACAGATCTACAGTATCAATAGCATGCCTCAAACAGTGAGTTTCATTTGCCAGCAAACACAAAATCTGTAGAAACAAAGAATCTGCTCTTTTTAACTCTGGGCACCAAAATAACAAAGACGTCTGGTTTACTTGCTCATTTGCTTTTATTATAGGTGACTTAATATTCTGCACAACAAGGAACGTACTCAGAGGAACAAACCATATTTTCAGATATGGAAGAATTATTTGGAGAAATGTCATTCTCCGTCTCTCTGGTCTCCTCCAGGCTCATAACTCAATAGCTCTGGCCCACCAAAAGAACTGACGAAGGCACCCAACTCTTTGTCAGATCCTGCAGTGTGCCAACACCCTCCATTCCCAGTAATTTCCCTATATGTAACAGGATAATTTACCTTTGACGACCTGAAAACCTATGCTCTTCCTCACACACCCAGTCTTGCCCCATAACCAACCCAGCCTCTCACCTTGTGGTCCCATTCTGCAAATGACAACTCTGTGAATATCCTTTTGTTTGCTTCTCCTGGGCAATCTTTGCTTTATTTTTTTTTCTTTCTTGCAAGCTCCCTTCTGTACATGAAGTAACTTTCCTGTCACGGTCACGGGGTAGCTATGTCCTTCCCACCGAAAGGTCTGTTTTGATGTTCTCAAGAGAGGGTAGAATAGACTTTTGTGGACTTTTTAAAAATTATGTATTAAAACAGGCAGCACACCATCTATTACATGTGAGATTTATCAATGTGAGATTTTTAAGTGCTTGCTTTGTATCTCTCCCCCCTCCTTATACAGGGTAGAAAGTTAGCCACTGGGGGTGATGGCACCAGACCCTTACAATGCATGTGGGTGGTCTCCAGAGAGGTCTGGGTATTGTAGGAAGGCCTGTAACTAATAAGAACTTTTCTGTTGCAAGGAAGAATTAGGTCAGTGTGAGTCGCTATAGGTGGCATTAGCACTGTGGTACCAGCTGGGTAACTCCTGAGATTCTCCCCCTTCTGTGGGAAGATGTATGGTGAACCTAGCTGACCTCTGGAGAGCAAGAAGCTGGTGGCTGGTAACTTCCTTGATCCAAAGCCCATTGAGGTTGATGGAAAGCCCCAGCACTGTGACTCTGGCAATGTGGTGTCAATAGTTCACAATGATGAGAGTTTGGAGAGAACTTTGGGGAGTGCCCACTTGGCTTGAATGTGAAGGGTGACTCTGACAGTGAGCTTTTCCTGTCATTTCAATGGATTTAGACAGTTGGTGAGAAGGCAGCCCACACCACCACAGACACACAAGCAATCATCAGAAATATTCACCACAGCAGCATCTCCAGAAGACATATTTTATTACTTGTGTTCATATCATATCCTATGAAAAGTCGGTTTGGGGCTCTGACAATATGCAGGTACAGTAATTGTACTTTCTCTCCTTTTCACCTAGAGAGAGATGAGAAGGGTAACTTTTATCAACAGAAGAGCACTAAATGCAGAGCCAGGACAGCTCTAGAACATGAAGGGCACTTGGGCTGCACCAAGAGGACACTTTCACAGCTTTTTTCCCACTCGAAGTACACTTGGAAAGTGCACAGAAACTGGTCAGAAGGAGAACTCATCATGCTGTGTGCACTACTGCTAGTATGAAGGGTAGGTGTTCCTCCAGCGTGGCACAAACATGCAACACAGGATCCGATTGCCTGCAGGTCTGTGCTATCTAAACAGTTGAGATCTGTAGGAATCCAGCTAACCACATTGTTAGTCCTACCTGAAAAATACTCAGCAGGGCTCTGGAAGGAATAAAAGTGCAAAGTGATAATTGGGAGCTCAACGGAAATATGACTGCAATGGGGGGAGTAAGCCATGGTGTTTTAAGAAGCGTCAGACATGAGGACTGAGTCATCTTCATGAGAGAAACAACCACATAAACAGGCCCCATCTGATATTGTTTCCTCTTCGTATGCTACTGTACCCAGCTAAAACATACTGAAAACAAATAGTAGAGTTTCTTAACTGAAGTTAATTGCTTTGCCTGGATGTATTTAATTTCCTGTTCAATTTTAAGCACTGGACAAACAAACTCTATTTCCTTTTTTTTATAGCAAACATTCCTGTCAGTTCCTCAAATCATGGTTGCGACATTGTGCAGAAAATGGAGAATCACAATGTCCTTGGTGATTTACAGTGTTTTTTTTCCATTGCACATAGCTCAGAAGCTTATGAAAATCTGTGACTCTTAAGGTCACACATTACAAATCAGAGTTACTTTCTCTTTGGACATTTCTGGCTAGTGCAGGCTTTCACCAGTGCTGGAAGCTGGTGGCCTAAGCAGCAACCAGAACCTTCCTGAAACAGCCCTGGGATCAAGCAGAAGGTTGTAGATGAAGATTTAGAAAAACATTAATGAGCATCATGGATTAAATCTGCCTGGAAGTTACAGGAGCAAAAAGTCAATTTACAGTGGTTTTCAAATGGCTCTCTGATAGACAAGCTAGGATGAAAGTGACTGACAAGGAAACAGTGTCTTGGAGAAACTGAGGTGTGTAGCTAGAGAAAAAGAAAAGTTTCCTTTGTCTCAAGAGCAGAAAAGTCACCTAATGCAATGAAGGTTTAATCCCTGCAGATGGTCTAAAGCCACAGCATCTTTATTCTCTTCTCACTAGCATCTGTCAAAAAGTTGTCATCACTGCTTATGCCAAATGCCGGACAGGGAACAATTTGTGTAAAACCTGCTCAAGATAACAAGCTCGTTAATAGCTTACATTCTCTGTAAGCGGCCAAGGTACACTTAGCTATGACAGTTTTCTTTCAGTGGGCTGGGGAGCTGTTATCAGTTGTGACAGGGCAGAACGGGTGGAATGTGGGGAACAAAAGCCCCACACAAAGGGAGCACTTTAGGTCTGGAGTGTGTCTGGCTTCCTCTGGCTTCCTAGAGGCTACACAGTGACGGGCACATGGTGAGATTCTTTACTCTAATTAATATTTCATTCTCAGAGTGAGTTTCAAGTTATCCCTTGAGAGAAGTTAGAGGTTTGCACATACTGAGGCGAAGTAACGAGGCTGGTGAGCTTGAATTAAGAAAGTATGTTGAAAGGAGCTGTTACAGTCTTTAACCTTGGGCAAGGGACACATAAACCATACAGTATTAGTGTGCTTTTTTATTGTATAACTTGTTCTATGTCCTATTTCACAGTCCACTCCAATAAATTTATACATAAATGCTGCTAGGAAACATTCACCCTTTCTTCTCTTTCTACCTCCTCTGGACTGGTGCATCTGATATTCCATATTCTGCCAAGTTATTTGTTTTCCAAACTAACCCACCAAATATATCTTATGCCAGCAATAAAATAAAGTGTCTATGTGGCTGGAACTGCTGAGTTCAGCAAAGAAAGTGAAAAAAATGGCCAGTGGAGGAGAGTTTCTGCTGCCAGCAAGTGCAAGGAGTCTCGATAAAGCAGGCTGGTGGGTCATCCAGCCTTCACGGCGAAGAGCTGTGTGACACATGGGTGTAGGGCTGTACAGATATGGCACATTGGGCACTGCTGTAACACAATCACTTCAGTCATTACCAGTAAGATTATAACCACCTATGTAGCTACAGGATGAAACTGTGTCACTCATCATGGGCCTCATTTTTAGGGTTCTCTATCCAAGGGAATGGGAAAAAGAAAGGCTACCTACTGTCAAAACAGGCAGAAGCAATTCCTCTGCACTTCCCCAGCAAGCCACTGGCCAACCTGGGAATATCATCCAACTTTCAGCCCACCAGCCCAGGACAAGCTCATGCTGTCAGAGCTGGGCTGTACAGCAGCACGCTCCCACCCTTTGCCTCATGCTGGCGCTCACCGGAGCCTGCTTGAGGCTGGCCAAGGGGACATGCACCAGCTGTGGAGGGAAGTTCTCCACAGAGCTGAGCAAGACAGGGTGGTCCTGCAAGCCTAGGCTGGTTGGAGCCATCAGATGGTTACGGCACTGTATCAAAGCTGAGCTGCTCCATCCAGCGTTTTTCATTCTCTTTGCCATGGGTTATGGTTAGGCAGCAGTCTCTTAATCCAGCTGTAGTTCCTCAGAATACAGCTTGCTCGAGAGAGCAAAGTAATTACAGATCTCAGACTTGTAAACTGGAGGTACAGGAGGAAGAATGATGCCACTATGTGTTGAGTGGTTTACCTGGAGGTACAGGAGGAAGAATGATGCCACTATGTGTTGAGTGGTTTACCTATGAGCTTATTCAGGTGCAATTTGAAGAAAGCCCTCCCTGGCTGTGCACACAGAGAGAGAGGCACTTAATCCATCTAATGGCTCCCATGACATTGATATACCACCTCTTTCATTGCTGTGTTAAGGACCTCTCAAGCATTCTGCTCATGCATCACTGGATGACATTATGCTGGTCTGTTATGGCCACCGGCACACCTAGGTTAAAAGGAATGCTGTGGTGTCTCAGGGGAAACCAGTTAAATTATTATTGTCCATTAATCAAGGCAAAGCCCAGGCCCTGTACAGAATCCTTGTGTAAGGAGCTGTGCTTGCTTTATTTGCCCACTCTACCACAGTCGTGCACCTCACTTGCATGAAGTGTCTCACCTTCACGGCCTGCGTAGTGCTGCACATTTTGCTTTGAGCAAGACATTCCTACACAGCAGCATCTTGTTTGTTCAGCCTGCCAGCAAACAGTGGGGGGTATCAGTCTGCTGGGGCTGGAGGTACATCATGGTGCTACAGAAGAAAGAGAAAGGGCAGAGAAGAAAGGAAGGAAAGGAGTTTTGGGGGTCAGGGACTTCTCAGTAGGTCTGTGAGTACCACCACATTAAGGAGGGATCCAGCTCTGAGAAAGGGCCATTTGTTCCCCATCACAAATGCAGGGAAAATAAATCCTCTCTGACATAGATGGTCCTGTAGTGTAAAGTGGACCACTAATGAAGATGTGTGGGAGGGAATACACAAATGGCCTTGTGCTAAAAGTCCTCCAGTTATGTCAAAGAAACCAACACACAGACTTTGTGCTACCTTCCTGATTGAACCATCACCATAAAACAGACCCTGCACACTTGTGTGGTCCTTATGGAGGTCTGTGGCACAAGTGCAGAGTCTTTGTGAAGTGATGGCAGGTTCTGTGAGACCACAAAGCAATGTCTGCAAAAGAGCTGTGGTCACAGCAGAGGTCTGGCCCCTGGTGTGTCTACTGCCCTCTCCCAGCTAACAGCAAGAAATGAGGGATGAACACCATTACGGTACAGCATGAGGCTTGTGTGCAGGCTGGTGTGAGGAGCTGAACCAAAGATGCCTCAGTGACCTCAGGAAGAAAGGGTGCATCGTGTTTTCCTTGGCCTGCCAAAGAAATCTTTTTAAACAGTAAATGAAGGAGTAGTGTAAACACAAAGCCTTTTAAGACATGTGTCCTTGTCACTTAAGTGATTGCTAATTATTAATTTGATGGAGTTGAAGGTGAGAGGAAGACTCGTGGTCTGCACACGGTCTGCAAATGCCTACCAGTGTGCGAAGGGATGAGCTAAGGAGCTAGCTGAGCCCTGCCTGGCAGCTATAGGCTGTTATGTGCCTTTCTCCAAGAAGTGCACCATGGAGCTAAATGTTTAGTAAATACAGTTAGCTGGGGGAAAGAAGTATGTAAAGTTTGACAGAAGAGTGACCTAAAAATGGGACTCAAAGTACGTCTTCCCAGCAGACTGGAAACAGAAGGAAATTATAATTATTACACTTTCAAGAGAAGAGGAGAAGCAGACTTTCATGACGTATAGAGAACAACTTCAAAACTGTTTACACAAATGCTGTGAATTCTGCAGGGTGGGTACTACAAACCCATGTCAGATGTTAATGGAAAGAATGGCATTTGTAGTGCAAGATGGCACCGTGTCACTGTTTTAAGTAACAAACACACTCTCTGCAGTGCAATCAGAGTCTGCCCTGATCAGAGATGAAAGATGAACGCAGGGTCTATGAGATTAATGTGGGGCTGTGCCAAATGCCCATTTTTGAATGATTCTTGTCAGTTTAAAGACAGAAACAGTAGAAACCCAAATGTTGTTAGCAATCATGTACCAGGAGCAGCCAACAGCCTCTCTGCCTACACGTGTACAGAAATTACCTCCCTGGCAATGGCATCCTTTGTATATTGAGCAGTAGATTTATGAATTTCCAGTTGCCTGTCACTGTAAAAGTAAAATGTAAACTGCACTTGTCCCTCCTGCAGGTAGCTCCACACTGGCAAAAAAAAAGAATTAAGAAGTATTTCACCTGAGTCTGCAAAAGTGCCCAATACAGCACCCATTAAGCATAGTGAGACTACCTGAGGGTGTTAGATGTCCTCAGCCAACTTGGCAGGAGTAAACGTGGAACACTCTGTGGCCTCTTCAAACACCTGTGGGGAATGTAAAGTGTACCCTTGCTGCATGTGGAGCTGGGCAGGTGGAAGGCAGCAGGATCTCCGCACAGCTGATCTTGGAGCAGAGGTTTGGGGCAGCATTCGGCAAGTACAGTGGCAAGACAGAGGGGGGCTAGGACAGTCTGGGGCCTGCTAGAGGTATTGCATGTAGAGTGCAATTGTACAGGTTCTATTTTCAGTGTGAGATATTGTAAGAAAAAAAGAAGTTACTTTTTTGTCTCGCTGGCACCCAAACAGCTTTCACTCGTGCTTGCTTGGAGGCCTGCTGGAGAGCCCTGCTGAGGAGCTGGAGATTGGACCTGTACCAGGTGTCCTTTGTCTCTGATGTCAGCACGAGGCTGCTGTGTTCATGGGAAGCGCTGAGCCAGCAGCCAGCCAGAGGGTAAGTTGGGCTGGCCCCCCAATTTTCCTGTCTATGCTCTAGTTTTTGATATTACATTTGTGTAGGATAAGAACTTTGCAAATGCAGAGCCCTCTGGAGTTTTTCCAAGAAGGGGTGGAGGAGTTGCCTGGAAATGGTGTTAACTGCACAGGGTCAGCGGTCCATCTGTAGAGACAAAGACGCTATTACACTTCTACCAACCATGCATAGTGAGTGCCAGGATTGAGCTATGCACCCCGTCAGTTGGTGCATAAGCATATGACTGGATTTGAAGTGACTGGACAGAATCACAGAATGAGGAATGATTTATAATGAGCCACTGCATGTTCTTCCTAGGGAGAAGACTGAAAAAGCCAAATAAACTAGGAGGAGAATGGCAAGAAGCCCCTAGCAACCCAAGAGACCAGCAAGGCAGTCCTTTCTGAAATGTCATCATGGAATTACACAAGAAGCAGCATGTGAAGGATGTTTGCAGCACTGGCCTCAAACCTTACTTCTGGCTAAGGATAAGGAAGGGTAAGAAATGCTTTGGAAAGCAGAAAGACACTGTTCAAACTTCTGACAGCCATGCTGCATGTGTTGGAATCCACATTGTCCAGCAATTAAAGTTGCCCATCTTGCTGCCATTTGGAGGTGTGTCTGGCACCCAAGGCCAGGAGGCAGGACAGGCTGACCAGCATCCCTCAGCAGGAATGCACGAGGGCTGCATTGCCTGTGGACAGCCCTCGGCCTATGCTGCTGGAAAAGCTTTTGTGCTTGTAAATGCGGCCAGTTCGAGTTGTTGGTTAAGATGAAGCATTTGGGCTCTCCTGTCTGTGCTTTCTAAAGGCATCCAAAGGGGACTTTACGAAAGCTAGGATCCTCCCAGCTGAATCTCAGGGACATGGGCAGTCAGGTTCTGCCCTGCATTGTCCCATGCCAGCCCTGGGCTACTGCAAAGGGGAGCTGAAGCAGCAACTGTTACCTCTTGCCACTGGATGGGAGCTGCAGCTCTGTACCGATTTGCCAGTGCACGGTCTCCTTTGGGCTGTAGCACCTATGCTCTGTCATCACTTATTTCTGAGGGTGTTTTCTGCATGGACTGAACCAGAGCCTTGCAGTGGCCTCCTCGGGCTGCTGGTAGCTGTACACTGGAATGAGTCACAGGGCATCCTCAACTGCACTGCAATAAACCTGGTGAACAAAGGCTGTACGTGTCACCAAGCCTTAGGACGTGCTAGGCATTTTATTACAACAGGTCCTATTTTATGGGCTGTGGCCGTTTCCGAACTGTGAACTCCCCCAGCTGGTGAACGTCTGCTATTACCATCAGACACCTTACCTCCAGTCCAAAATGTCTCTGTGAGGACATATTGTAACACCAACCCGAAAAACTCACCAGTATTCGGGTATGTCTGGTCAGTCAGAAGCCGGAGGCGAAATCTGAGTGACGCGTATCTGCAGGACGATGTACTGATGTAGCCTACTGACACGAGCAGTGCAGTGGCACAACTGTCTCGTCTGTCATTTGTGAAGGGGAACAAGGTCAGCATGTGTTTACAGATTTGAATGCTTGGTGGGGCTTGTCTGTCTCAGGAAGTCTGAGTACTGTGGGATGCTGGATGGGAATGTGGAAAGAGCCAAACCCCCAGCAACTGCAGGCACAGCAGTTTCTCTATCAATGCTCTATCAATATCCATGAGGGAACATCACACTCAGACCGCTTCAAAGTGTGACTTCAGAGAACACAACCACAAAACCTGGTCCATGCCACACATTTCGGGCCACTTGCACATTATTTTGGGCCTTGTATGTAAGATGCTCTATACATAACAGATCACTGACCATCCCTGATGGAGCTTAAAACCTTATCTCTAACACATAAAAGCGTCAGGAACACTGCTGCATGGCATAAATGGGGAGGCAGCATGTTCGCCTGCTTAGCAGCACACACCCTCCATTGGTCTTAAAGCAGCTGGTCATGCTGCTGCAGTGATGCAAGGGCCCAAGCCAAGGTAGGAGTTTACAGCCAGCAAACATCATACTCCTGATCCACTCTGTGGTTCGTGCAGGCACCAACCTGTTCTAGCACTTGTTGGAGATGGAGGTTGCCAGGAGCCAAAACACCCTTCCAACAGGAAAATTAAACACTTCCCTTTTGGGCTCTAGGTGAGTTTCTCAGCAGCTCAGGAAGCCAATGCAAGATGCCTGCTGGGAATACACAGGCAGGAGTGGGAATGTGTGGGTGTGGGTATGCAGACAAGACACGTCCCTGCTGGTAGTGGTTTCCCCCATTCTTGGATGGAACCCCATAGTAAAGGTGGGAACTAGGTGGGATTGGGACCTCGCTTAGTGGAAAGCACCATCTATTGAAAGCACTACTGTTTTTGCCTGTGACTTTGTAAGTAGCTAAGGGCCAACGTTTGACCAAGTTCTCTGCTGGATGGCAGTGAGAGAGCACCAAACTGCTGCCTCTTTTGGTGTGTCCACCCAGGGCCTGGTCCCCTGTTCCCCACAGGAACATTCCCCGGGCCCCTGTATATACTTGCCATGCTGTCCATGGCCAAAAGATTACCCTTGGTTGAAAGTAATTTCTCAGCCTTCCTTCAGATCCCTCAGTCAAATGTGTTCTCAGAGCCTTCCCCTGGGAAACACTGTCTTCATCCACTAACCATGTGTCACCACTGCCTTCCTGGTTTGAAAGCTGACATCTAACTGGGAACACCAGACAACCACCTCTCCGGTGCACACATGGCCTTTGCATTTGCCTGTGGTTCATCACTGAGACCCAGGACAGACACATGGTGTAGATACTTTGGAGGCAAAGCCTCCCAAAAAGGAAGCAATCCCTCAACAGCACACCTGGCCTTCTGTCTTTCTTAAGGAAATACTTACAATAAAGCTTCACCAAAAGGCAACCTGACTGAAGAGATGTGGCCAGTGAAAAGATCCATATAATCCCATTGTGTCACTGTCATCTAGTAGCCAAATACAACATGATTGGGGTTTGAGGCCACATCATGCTTACCTCTAGGTAGAGGACTCTGCAATGCTAACTTCGAGCTTGCTGGGGCTGTCAGAAGGGGTAACAGATAACTGTGCAGGGCGTAGTTGGCTCATGTCACTGCCAGCATAGTGTGGCCAAGTGATAGGTAGCAGCCTAGGGGTGGGCGATGTGAATGGCCTTGTTTTAGGAAAGAGAGCTGCAGGAGCAACAGCAGTTGCACATGTCTATGGGTACCACGTTCAGCCTTTCTTGGGATAACCAAGGAGTATTTGGAAAATGGCCCCAGGGACAGGAGAGTCAATCTGGAGAAATGGCTCAAAGTAAATGGTGAGATATCTGATGTTTCAGTGAGTTGAAAGGGAGGGGAAAGCCTGTAGCACCTGGTGACCTCCAAGATGGAGGGAGGAAGCAGAGGGAAACGAGTGTGTTTGCTTGTCCAAGGGAGGTGGATGATGAGAGCAGTGCTAGATGGTGGGCAGACATGTCTGGGTGGACCATGGTATATCTTACCAGGACGTTCAAGGCCATGCCAAATTACCCAGGGTTTCTTGTGGTGCTACAGCAAGCAGAAGTCTTGGTAAGGGTTTTGGGTAGCAGATGGGGCACTGGCTTAGCACCCTGTGGTGTGCTTGTAAAGGGGCAGCGGAGACCCCACCTACCTGCTCCTGCTGAGGAGCAGGCTGAACAGGGCAGAGCGCCATGCCGGGCTGTCTGCCCTCCTCTACCTGCTGTAGGTCCCTGCCCGCTCCTCCCACCCACCCGGAGGGACTCCCACTGCTGGCTCTGCTCCCCCACCAAGCCCACGTACTGCCCCTCGCCGACCCCACAAAAAGGCCAGGCCCAGGTGGTTGCATACAAAACCTGAAATAGTTTACTTTGCTTTCTTTTTTTTTTCTTTTTGTCTTTTTTTAAACTTTGCTCTAGGTTTACTTAGATTTCGTGAACTCAATACAAGAGCATTTGATATGAATCGGTAAATAAAACACCGTCATAGATAGATAGCCACGATAAACTTTGTTAGAAATGTACATGTTGCGAAAAAATAATAATACTACTAATAATAATCATAATAAAAAAAGCCGGCGTGACGCCCAGGCCGGCGCGGCCCTCATGGCCCTCACCCAATGGCTGCGGGTGGCTCTGGTTCCCCGCGGGCGCCACACCCCGGTAATGTGTGTATATAAACAAAGCCCATAAGAAATGTACAAATATAAAAAGCTACAAACATTAATAAATTACATCGTCACAAAACACGGAAACACTCCACAAGGTGCTAGTAAAATAACTGTCTCCCTCCTCGTACAAGAAGTTACGCAAAGAGCTGGTACCGGCGGGCGGCGCCCTGGAGAGACTTTCCCCCTTATAAAAAACCGGTGGTGGTTATTCCAAAAGCTATGTACAAGCTACATTCTAGGAAAAGGATGCCTCGGGAAACGCAGCTACACAGGGCGACAGGGAGTTGCCTGAGAAACGCGCCCAACGCCTCACAGCCCAACGCCTCAGCCCAACGGCCCCCGCCCCGCCCCAACGGCCCCGGCCCGGCCCAACCCGGCCCCCCGGCTCCGGCCCGCTCCGCTCCCCGGCAGCGGCCTCACACTGCCGCCCCTCCCTGCCCGCTCGCCGGGCGGGAAGAGGCGCGGCTGGCGCGACGGCTGCCTGCCTCGCTGCTGCTGCGCCGGCGGCTCCGCCCGAGGGCCGGGCCGGGGCCGCGGCCGCGGCGGGAGGCGGGCACGCTCCTCCGCGGCCAAGATTAGTATTAACTTTTTGCGGCTAGTCACTCTCAGCACTCTGAGAAAGGACATCTATATTAAAAAATATTTATAGCAGGATTCTGTACACTCCGACCGCTGAAAGTTAAAGGGATTACTGTCGTGGTGGCAAAGAGTCAAGCGGCAGTGTCTCCGGGCGGGGCGCCGCCGAGCTGCCCGCCGGCCCCGCCGCTAGAGCAGCAGCTTCCCGTTCCGGTGGATCTTCAGGATCTTGCCGAGCCGCTGCTTGGCCGTGGCCATCCCCTTCTTCGTGCGCTTTCCTGGAAGGAGAGCGGGGGAGCGGGGTGAGGGCCCGCTCCCGCCCCACACCACCCCACAGAAACGACCCCTCCGGCCCCGGACCGGCCGCCTCCTTCCTCCGGAGCCCCTCCAGGCTGCCCCGCAGCCAGCCCTGCCCTCCTGCCCAGCACCTCCAAGGCCACCACCACCCCTCAAGCGTGGGGGCTCCCCCCCGACCATCGGACAGGGCTCGGCGGGGAGCACAGCCTCTGCCGAACCAGCACCATCGCGGCTGGGGCACTTTGCTTACCTGCACCCAGGGACACATCCCTTTGAGCACACCCCGATCAGAGGGCAGGCTCATCTCATCCCTTCTCTGCTGAGGCTCCTCCTGCCTCCACAGTGCCAGCCCTGCTGTCCCCTCACCTGGCCTGACACCTAGCCTGGCTCGCCGCTCATGGCTGACCTATTTGCCCACGAGGCAACAACAGTCACGCCAGCACTGTCCCCCTCCTCAGTGCCTCACGGGAGAGGCTGCACACGCACAGACAGCCCACAGCTCCTCACACCCGGCAGGCTGTTACAGTACCTGCCTTCACCATGAACCCACACACTGCCAAGGGATCTCTGGGCACCTCTTTGCCATCCTCTAAGGGAAACCTGCAGCACAGGGATGCTGAGCTCGTGTGCCACCATGAATCCTGGGCCAAGTGCTGCCCCGAGGACACCTGGTCCCTTGCCCACTGCACTGACACCAACCCATGTACCATTGCAGCTCCACATTTCTTCTTGTCCTCTCTTCCCCTAGCACTAGAGAAACCATCTGCATCCAGCCTTGCCAGAAGGACACTGAAAAGATGCACACACAGACACAGACACACACACACTTACTTCCTACAGATTCAGGCTAGCACCAAGGCACTACAACACACCCAAAGTGGACAGTGTTCCCTGTCCCCATACCAATGAGAGGACACCACAACCGCCACGGGCCCAGGCCCTTGCTCATGAGCTGTGCGGTTCAGTGAGGTCTGTGCTCCCTGTGTACTTGTCCTCAGGGACTGGTGCAGCTACCACAGCTGCTTGCTGCCCCACCGCTCACCAGCTACCACCTGAAGGTCAGAAACTCCCCTGGTTGCCAAGGCACCTGGGACTGCCAGGCACAACACAAACCCAAGCAGCCTTTTCTCTTCCCATCATGTCACCATTGGTGCACTCTTGTGCGATACCTGCAGAGACTCAGCTCCTCTCCCCTTTTCCCATCTGCATTAAGTGCCCCACCATGGCAGTGTGGGTGACACTTTCCATGGGTAGTTTCCTCATTTCTCATAATTTCTCATCCTTTTGCCTCACTCTTTAAGACTGAGAGACCTTCCCTGAGGAGGTCCTAGAGCTCCCTAATTCTGCTTCATCCCACCATCTCCTTCCACAGTCCCTTTATTCCCAGTGATGGGAATGGTACTCCCCAGGCTCAGGATTCTCCTATGTTCCATGCAGAGAGATGCCCTGAAGTCCCCTTGGTGCTGTCCCAAGACCCTGCACAGAAGGCCCTGAAAGTGCTCCACTCTCTGCAAGGTCAGCCACTCGCTTTCTTGGCACATGGCACCTTCCCTCCTTTGAGGACTGAGCTATACCACAGGCAAGGAGTGATCCATGTGCCTGGTCAGGCTCCCTTCACGATGCCCTGACTGGGCTACCCAGCCCACCAGCCAGACTGGGGTGCAGCTCCATTCAGCGCTCCTCCTCCCATCACATCTTCCACTGGCTTGGACCTGTTTCACTAATGCCACCATTTCACCACAAAGACACAATTCCAAGCAAATATGTTCATTCCACTCTGGTTCTGCAGACAGCCACAGGTATTACCAGCTCCTGGCAGGACCCTAGCACCTACCACAGGCTATGCACATCCTCCTGTATGGCCCATTCAAGCTGCTCTGATGTTTTACTGTTTGGTAGGACACTGTGCGCTACCTCTAATTTGCTCCATTCAAATATAGGGGAATGCAGGGAACATCTGCCATGTTGCCTCACTCTTTACATAAGGGCCTCTCTCAGTGGGATCACACACTTAATCTTCACACTACACGGTGCCTGTCCCACACACCTGCATCTGTCATGCTTTCTGAGCAAAGTTCAAGCAGAGACTAGGAGGTCCTAGCCCAGACTCCAGGACAGCCTCAGCTTTGTAACGCTTTCCCTACAGCAGACAACAAGCGACCTCTTCCTCTCTCTTGGCTTTGGTTGTGTAGCTGTGTTACTCCCAAGGTTTGATATTCCTCTGCTCCCTTGTGGCAATTCTCAAGACAGGTTTGCAGATTTGCACTGCTCTACACCTGCTGGGTACGATGTCCTCATGTACATGTCAGCGTACTGGTGTACAAACACCACCCAACCACAGCAGTGCCTGACCCAGCCCTGGGCAGAACAGCCTTCATGGATGCATCTTCCCCTGGACAAGGCTTCACCAGACAGGCTGTGATGTGACCATTGCAGGTGTTCCTCAGGAGCCTCAGGGCATGCTCAGGAGTGCTTCCTAGCATGGATGCCTCATACCCTGCAACAAACAGCCCAGCAGGAAAACACATATTTGGGCCCAGAGTGGCAGGACAGCCAAGGCCATGGGCCCTATCTCCAACCAGATCTGACCTGCCGAAGCAATTCTACATACCCATGACAGACACAACATGTGAAGGCCCTGCAAAAGGCATGGATTACATGACCAATTCACCCTTCCCCATTCCTACACCGTAACCCCAGGCGTTTCCTGGTACCTTTGGCGGAGGCATTGTTCTGCGAGGATGATGAGGGTCTCCTCTGTGTGAGGAAAACACCAGGTGCCATCGGCTGCGATCCCCTGTTAGGCTGGGCGACCCCAAAGGTGCTGGCCCCTGCGGTGTACTCGTGATCTGTGAGGCTGCTGGCATGTGACTCCAGCTTTGGCTCTGGCGAGCTGCCTTCCTGAGCCGGTTTGTTCGCGTTGTTGGTTGACAGCTTCTTTTTGGTATTTTTTTTCTTCTTGCCTTTTTGTTCCTCCTTTAAAATGACAAACATGAAGCTCAGATTAATCTCCAGAAGACCTTTAGCTATGGCAAGGGCCAGCGGTGTTGCTTAGGGTGCTGATACAACGAAAACCCACGAAGTTTGCCATGTACAAACTGCTCAAGGTCTGTTCCAATACCATCTCTCTCACAGCTCTCTCTGCTGCATGCACACGCTTGCCCTTCTTGCATCTATGTATGCGCTTTGTGCAGAGCCTCCTTGTTTGTTAACTCTGCAAATACTGCGGCGAGTGGGAGCCAGCCAGGACCAAAATGACCCTGCCTTGGGAGACCAGCGTGGTTTTGCATGAACAAACCTTTCGATGTTCCACAAAAACTGGCACCTCCTATCTTCAGGTATCTTCATACATTTTCACAATAGCATGGAGGATATTAAACATCCCACTGATTCACAGACTCTGATTCCTGCTAGGACACACACATTATCTCAAACTGTAACTGCATTTATACATACATACCATGAGAACTGTTGCCATCCTGTTTCCCTTGCCTACCTTCAATCCACTTCTTGATGAAACCCTGCTACCATTCTCAGAGCTCTTCTACTCAACTGTACGCATCACAGAAGCCCAATGGCACCAAAACCTGCATCTCCAGCAACTTGCCAAGGCATCTTGCCAACCTTGCTCCAGCAGACCTTGTCACCTTCATGCCTCATGGTGTCACATTTGTGGGGCCTATGTGCATTAGGCGCTTAGCATCTATCTGACCTCTTCAGAGACTGGACACTTATCAACACCCGAAGTGCCTCAATATTGTTGCTAAACTGACCCACAGTTACCCACGGTTCACCAAATCTTTGGAAGTAAATCCTTATGCACTACCAGCAGCCGATTTCCGCAGACAAGGCAATCACACCAGCCAAACTCTCAAACTCACATCAATATGCAGTTCATGCACACCCCTTTCAGGCAGCCTCCTTCTTTCTTAGCCTGGTAGTTATGCTCGCTCACTCAAACTTCTCTACACTTCCGATACATCATCTGCTCTGCAGCGTTGTCAGATACACTGCAACACTACTGGACTTTCATCCCATTTATTTCCCCTGAGACTGCTGAGCCTTGTGTCACTGGCATGAATAAACACTGTGGAGGACTGGCACTGCACTGTTATTTGGGTGTCACTCTGCTGCTGTGGGAGAGGGCTTTCATTTCCTGACAGCTACTACTTCTCAAGCAACCTCACCTGCTGTGACAACTTCGCGGCGGCAGCGGCAAGTCCAGTTTCAATGGAGGCGACTCTCGTGCCCTCTCGCACCGGTCTGTCCTGTCGACGCACCGAGGGGCCAACTCGTGCTACAAGGAAAGCAGATGCAGGTGAGATGTGCAGAATGTGCCCATGTGAGCAGCATAACCACACACTGGGCAGCGAGGCTTTGGCCTCCTGAGCATGGAGTGCCAGGGATGCCGCAGCCTCTGCCCTTCCTTCCCCAGGATGCATGTGAAGGCAGGAGGTGCTGACAGCCTCCAGGCACAGTGGCTTGGGGAGAAGCTGCCAGTAAAGATGTAACACAGCTGAGCAACTTCACTGGCAGCTGCAGCTACCTGAAGCCAAAGCCACAGGAGGTTTCTGCCTACACTACAGATATGAGTGACTCCAGCATGATTTCCAAATGGACAGTGTTCTCTGCCCCATCAGCTGGGGGTGGACATGCAGTGCCACAAGCTGATGAGACATAGGCTGCTTGTCACATATGCAGCAAGCCATGGAGATGCCTTGTTAGTGGGCCACCTCAAAGGGGTCTAAGGACCCCCTAGCCTGTTATTGCCTCTGGTGAGCTGCAACACCCTTCCAGATCACCAGCTTTGTCTGAACCTGGAGGAGACCATTCCCACACTCTCTCTCATTTCTCTTTACACAGTTGACACCTAAAAACCATGGCTACTCAGGTGTCTGGGGTTTCATTGTTACACCACTGCTAAGGTGGCTACCAATTGTTCCATCACCAAGAGTGTGAAGAAAAATAAACGAACAACCCACCCAGGAATGGCTTTTTCCTGCCAACTGATTGACAGAGAAAGGCTAACACTGCTTGGCATGAGTCCCAGTGCATGCTATCACCTCCCACTGCACTGGAAAGGATTAATCTTTTGCATGATAAAGAAATTGCTACTTGTGGTCTTACAATTTCCACACTCCTTGAAAAATGGCTGGCTTTTTAGGGACCTGCACAACCTAGCCTGAGCCTGCGCAGCACAGACCATACGGACTTACCTGTTGGACTATAAGGGGCATCATCTGAACTTTTCCTTTTCTTTGATCGGGATTTGAATACCGGATTATCTTCATCTGATTCAAGAGAAGGGTAAACTACAGAAGGAAACAAGGGCAATAGTTTCAGTGTAGGAAACAGCTCTACCCTACACAGAGGCCCACTTGCTCTGTACAGGTGCGGTGACTACAGACACCACATCTAGAATAGCAAGGTCCCCCAGAGGTACTACTGAATGGTGACACAGCTGCAACACTCAGGGGACTTTCTCCTGCTCTCATCCACACACTACACTTGGGAGCTGCTGTCATTAAACTGCAACAAGCTACTTTTAGGACACACAGTGAAACTTTTCAGACAGGAAAAAGCAGTCTTGTCTGTGGACCAGTAGCACAGCTAGAAGCGGCACAAATAGGTTTCCTTATCGCAAGTGAGACTGGTACTGAAGACACATCAGCCAACCGCTTCATTCAGCACCACACCCTCCTGGCCCGTATAACTCCTGCACAGTTAGGCAGAGAGAAATAAGACATAGCATGAGTATCCAAAAGATGAACGTGAACCATTCTACCAAAGGACCCTTCACAGGCCTCTGGGATAAACACCAACTTATCTGCCTAAATTTTGTCCCAGCCCTTACAATGAAGTTTCTGGTTTGTTTTTTTTTTTTCCCCACACGCATTTGATTTTCTTGCCAGTTGCCATTTGTTACATGGTACCGATTTTGGCATTACTGTGGCATTTGGCCATTGACACTAGAAGTCTGCTGATCAGATGTGGCACAAACAGCCTCTGGAAACCAAGCCTGCTCACAACACTCTCCATTCACTGGCAGCACAGACACATAAGGAACAAATCCACCCCTCAGTAGAGCAGAGCCTTGTTCATGTGTGGTGTATGTCTGTACGCCACACCCCTATCCAACAGCTTCATGGAGCTGCCCTTTCCCAAAGCACCTTCCAGCACTACCACACCATCCCTGTGCATGCAGTGCACTCTAAATGGCAGGGCAACCTTCTTCTGCAACATGTCACAGCATCTCCGTTTTGCCTTGGCATCTCTGTTAATAATGTGAAAACACACACTCCATTTTTCCAGTCATAACAGATGATTTCCAATGGCCATGCTTGCTGGGAAGACTTAAACACACAAATAGACTCTCCTGTTATGCAGCATAAACCTCCACCGTCTTCTTGCGCTCTTTGGAACTTAAGGCTTTCCAGTCCCTACCAGTCTTCACATGATTACTTTTCTTCATTTCCTCACTGTTTATATCCAAAAATGCTCCTGCAGATTATTATGGCAGAACCAATATAACTTCTGCAAACTGGCTTTGTGCCCATTTCTGCTTCAGATGCTTAAGTTCTCTTCCAACACTGAAAATACCATTGGATCCCTTTTCCAAGTACAAATTCAACTTCTCACTCATCTTAGCTAGATATTTTATTGCTATTGTGGAGATAAGGACATTTCTGCCATACGTACCAGTACCTGACACACATTTCTGGGTCAGTTTCCTGTTTCTTGGCTGACTGCTGCAGTTTCAGTGGACTTCCATGCCTCTTAAGATCTGCTCATTGTGACATGCCTCAAACACAGTCTACCCGGATGGCCATATCACCACTGGCTCTGTAATCAGTCTACCTATCATACAGTGTTTGCTTAATTTTGCCGTGCAGACCTCTTGTTATTTGCACTCCTCCTTTCCAAAATACCCAGTCAATTTCAATGTGACAGAAAGTGAGCAAGCCTATCATGAGAAACATTGGGTGTATTTGCAAACATGCACGAATATGTACATGCATACCCAGGCACACGCTCACTCAGACTGCTTTGTTTGTACTTACCGTAATCTGAATCTTTAAAACAGGCATCTAAGTGGTCCTGATCTTCATCGTAATCTTCAATGTCGATACTGTTCTTTGTGCTTTTCTTTAGTAACCGCTTGTTGGCATTTTTGTTACTGCCACCACCTGGTTTTTTAGAGTTTTGTGTGGAGATGGAGTTATTCTTCACCTGATTGGTACCCCATGACGTCTGGAGGCAGGACTCTGACGACTGGAGGTTTGCCATCGATAGCATGCCCTGGATTGCTTCTTGTGTGCTGGGTGAGGCAGGCGGCTGACTGTGGGGAAACATTGAGAAATACAAGAGCTATTAGTGATTCCAGAAAAACACAAACCCCTTACAAACAGTTGACTCCTTTCACTGCACAGTGTTTCTAGAAGAGATTTCCTGATTACTGCCCTTTGAGCATCTGGGCATGCCACAAGTGACACCAGTTATTTTTATGCTAACAGCAATATCACAGACAGCACATTAGATTTGAGCTTGTTGCCCCAGAAGCCAGGAAGCTATACACTGTGTGGCTGGGCATGTGATGGGCAGCTCCCTGGGGGCTGTTGTTGCTGGTGGGCAAGGACAGGGGTCAGGTAACTTTTCAAAGCCCCTAACGGCATTCCCAACAACTCAGTGTCTCTACTACCAACTCCGAGGGCTTATGGGTCAGCACTGGAAGGAGATGTCATGGTGGGCTTCTGCTACATACTGCCAAGCAAGTAGAGGAAAAATTTGAACAATTGGAAGGAAGCTTATGGTCACAGGCCACAGTTCACACTGGGGACTGTCACCACTCTGGGATCTGCTGAAAGAGCAACATGGTAGGGCACAAGCAATTCAAGAGATTTCTGCAGTGCATTGGGAGGGTTTTCTGATGTGGATGTGGGATGGATTGATTATAGAGATACAGATTGGATAAGTGGACTACAGGGTGGGTGGAAACCTTACTTTCATTGAACTTGCTTTTTGGTATTTTATTGCCAGTTGTCAACAGGCACGGCACATCTACTACAGAAAGAAATACATTCCTATAAACTAGGCTGAGGTCAAATGATGTGTAAATTCTGAGTGGCATGTATGCTTAGTGAGGTGGGAAAGCATGCTCCCCACAATACAGAAGAACATAGAAGAATGATAATCTCATCAGGGAACACCAGAACACATCATCAAATATTTCCAGAACTTTGGAGTTTGGGCAAATAGTGAAATGCAAAAAAACTTGCTGTGGTAATGATGTTTTTTACAATTACGCAATAGAAGCCATTAACATACAGCATTTCCCAAGTAAATTAGGAGTACCACATCGCTTTCTCTTGCTTGATCTTAATTTAATCCACTTTAAACCATTACAGGACTCCAGATAGAGTAATGTATGAGGCATAATGGGAGGTTCTGGGCACTAATTGCATTTACAAGTAATCCTGAAAATGAGTTAAGACTGGTGTTAGCAGCTAGCAACTCAACGAATAGAAGAACATAGAAAAACTTATTTAGGAAAAAGACATTTTAATCCCTTCATTATCATGCCAGATGTTTTAGCCTCCTCCCTGTCAAAGGCGTATTTTGCACCATCTATAAGAAATTAACATATTTCCTTTCAGTTTTTTCCCCCTGACTGTTTTTGCAAAGACCGGACTCTCAAAACACTGCAAACAGACCATCAAACACTGACCACTAAATAGGCAAATCAGAGAGGAACTCCCTTAAGCAACACAAGCTTCAACAAATAAATTGTGGAATACGATCAAAACCAGTGGTTCTAAGAGTCAAACCACAACCTGAATGTGTGGGTGAAATGTCTCAACAAGACAGAGCTGCACATGGGGCAAAGTGTTTCTCATTAGGGCATGCGCTTGCGTGTACTTTCATTAGATATATTTCAGCTTTCTAAGCCAAAACAAAATTCAAGAAGAATCAGGAAGCAATTTTTAAGCTCTGGAAGGCCATATCCCCTTTCTGTAGCTTCAGCAATGATATAAAAAAAAAAAAATTATGAAAGTAAAATATCTGTGAGTTACAACTATGACTTAAAAAACATTTAAAATCAGCCCAGGAGCAGGAGCAGAGCAGCCAGAGTGCTTCTGCCCCCATGCTCCTGTTCCAGCAGCCGGCTGGCAAGGGCCCCTTGAACACACAGCGAGATGGCACTTGGCGATAGCACAGACCCTGCCACTGCTCTGCAAATCCTGGCAGCCTTGCTTTCTTTTCCTCAAGATAAAAAATGATGTCGTGGATGAACAGAGAATAGGACACTTTACCAAACTGACTGGTAGCAGTTTGTTCCTTTTGCAGTGGGCTCCACTTCAGCATTTTGCATGGGATTTTAGTGTCTCCTTTTACTCTTGTAAAGACAAGGACACATGACTGAGAGATTAGTTTACTACAATAACTATTTGTTGCCTAGCAAGCATCTGGTGATTTTCAGCTCTGTATAGCGCAGGAACTGAAAGAGGTCCACACTGGAAACTGCCACCTTCCCCTGCAACACCCAGCACCGCGCAGTAAATCTTGGTGCAGCTGCTGCACGGCCTGCAGGCAAAAGAACCACACAGCGAAAAAGGCATGGCCAAAGCAGTACAGTGGCCACCTGAATGACCCGCAGGGCTGGGCCCTGAATGACGAGTCCAAGGTATGCCAGGCCCAGCTCTCACCCAGAGCCCACATTGAGCTGGTCCGGAGCTCAATGGACCAAGCTTGCACCACACTGAGCAGCCGGGAGTTGTGAGCCTGCTAACGAGCCATGTGCATTGCCATCACCAGCAACTGCCTTTCTGCTGCTGCTCCTGAGAGTTAAAACTCACAGCATGTTTTCACATTATTAACAGAGAGAAGCACCATAATAGAAGGGAAAATTTGCTGTTAAAACTCATCCCAAATAAAATCTCCTCCAGGGCTGACCAGCCTGCAGTCAGGACAGTGTGATAAGGAGCAGGGAAGGGCAGATCATCTCAGTGGGAACCTGAGGAAGGAGACATTGGTCTGTATGGCACAGATGGCTTTGCTCCCCACACACAGTGCTCTCTGCAACTATTTGTTTTGTTGGGTTCAAGCCTCGGGGCCTCAGTGTCCCAGAACAGCTTGCCCTTCAGGCTACATTTTGGGGCTTTCGCATTGCCTGTGTTACCTGCCTAGACTTGACAAGAGCATGCTTTCCCTGACAGCATGTTTCAGAGCAGGTGGCAATAGGCAAACAGCCGTGATCATGACAATACACAGAATTCAGCACAGACTAAGGTTTTACCTCCCTAGTTGAGGCTGGCCCCTGCATTGTCTGGACACAGGAATGATCCCAACACCCTGAAGCTAGGAGAGGATACCATGCAGGGAGACAGTGCCTCACTTTTCACAACCAATTCCACTACTGCCATCTCTCTCTGAGGGTTCAACATCTCTAGGCAGATCATCTCCTTCCTTTCATAAGCAATTACTGAGCCTTTCACCTATATCCTCATATTTAGAAACTGAATCTATTAATTTCAGCAGAATATTACTCAGTGAGGGGTGGCTTCTTCCCCATTCTCCATGCTGCCTACACAGACGGCTGGAGGCACTGAAGGGCAAGGCAGAGATGAGAGAGCTTATGCTCACTAATGTCTCACCTTGCCTCTGAATAATTATTGCCCAGTCTCATCTTAAGATTAGGGGAAAAATAGGTAAGGGCAAAGGAAAGTCACAGGAACCACTGAGCATTTTCTAAATGGAAATAAGTACTAACTTGAAACATTAACTATTTCATGGGGTTACAGAGAAGACAGAGCCCGACCTTGGTGGTGCATAGCAATAGGATGAAACACAGCAGTCATAAGCTCAGGGGAAATCCCAGCCTGACACAAGAAGAAAAGGTCCATACTGAGGGTGGCTGAGCAGCTCACACAGAGAGGCTGCAGAATCCCCATCCCTGAATATATTTAAAACTCACCAGGGAGCAAAGGAGATCCACATAGACCTACCTGCACTACTCCTATGTGGAGTATCCAGAACATATATACATATTTATAAATACATACATATGCCTACCCTTTATCTGCCTTATGAGTAGAGAAAGACGGGAATTGTTCCTGAGAGTCAGACACAACCACATTGGCATTATGTTGCGACAAGTATGTTTGCCTATCATGTTTCTTCCATTTTTATAAAAAACCCCACATTATGGCTGTTTAAAAAGCCGAGCATAATTATGAAATGAAACATAGTAATTTCATTTATGGGGAGCTTTTTTCAATCAAGATGCAACACACACTGCCAAAGCCTAATTTTTTATACGAGTCAAAATTGATATGACACATTCCCACTAAACTACCACACACAGTGTAGTAATTCATGCAGAGTTTAGTTATGTGACTGTGTTTGCAACTTCTATTTCAGAAACCACAAAGTCTACAAATCCACTGGGTACAGAGCCCAGGCTGAAGGGAGTTAAAATGAAAGGCCTGAGTCCTACTGAGTCCTCCATTACTGAGTGGCAGTTTTAACCCATTGCTGTCTGCAAAAGACACCTCCCAAGCAAAGAAGAGAATTTTTGAGGACCATTTCTTTAACCTGTTTTTTCCACTTATCCTGCATTTCTGCACATTGTAAACAGGCAGCGAACCATGTTATACATGGAGTGGTTAGTAGTGTAAACGTGGCCAAGGCAGATTTCTTTTAATTCTCACAATGGTTGATAAATTTTCTTATTTTATACCAAACTTCAAGCATGGGAGTCATATTACACTGGCAACTTTATTCCCAGAGTTAGATACACCTACCTACCTGCTGACATATCTAGACATATCTACCTGCCAAAATGTAAGTGTAAATTCGACATAAACACTAGTTCCATTATGAACCATAACACAGAATGGAAAAGGAATTCACAGGAACAGTCAAATAGACAAGTGCCAATGCGATTATTTCTTTTGAAGAGCAGGTGCAGAGTTGGGGCGAAATCTCAAGAGATCAGGAAAATCTAGAACCACTGACCCACCTGAGCTCAGACAACAAAAAGTATTCTATTTCCTGGGAGCTGCAGACACATCGGTACCTCTCCCCATACCCTCTGCAATCATAGGAGGGTTTTGATCAACCACTCCTTGCTAGGGGGAAGGCAGTAATGGAGGAAAAATAGGACTAAACTGAGATTAGATCTCTTCTCTAGAAATAGCAGCATTGTCAAGATATGGATAAGTAGTGACTGTGTTACTTGATTTTAAAATCATTGGCTTTTTCCACCCCCATTAGGAATGAAAAGAGAACTCTTACAGGAGACTCCGCATGCACACCTCTTCAACACGGGGATGAGGATCCCTGTCACTGTGCTGCAACAAATAATAAACTCTAAACGTTGATGCACAAAGGCAAGACTGTCTCTCACAGAGCTGCCTTATACTTCAAAACTGATGTACCCTGCATGAAGCCAGTCTATACGACATGCTTTAATCTCTTGCAACCATCTATGCTGTGAAAGAGACAACTGCCTAATAAATTGAGAAGGTTGAACCAGAAGATGTTTCTGGTTCAGCAACACTCCCTCCTTTAGATTTCTCTGTAGCTCTGTCACCACACTGCAACCTTAAAAAATTCCATCTTCTCTCTCAACATCAAAAAACCTTTTTTTTTTTAAACTCACTGATAAAATTTGCTTCTATGGTTTCCTTTGGTAACTTAATCCATATGTTCCCCTTTGACCATGAGGCATATCTTTTGGAATTCTCAGTTATGATATTCCCCTTTGACCATGAGGCATATCTTTTGGAAATCTCAGTTATGGGTTTTAACTTCCAATCTTTCCCAGGTTTAGATAATATCTTCCTCTCTGAGAGGACCTTCTCATTCCACTTTAACAGGTCCTTTCAAATTTACAACCTGCACTGTTCCTGGGTCACACGCACCCAACACCCAGCAAGGGCACAGCACAGGTGAGGAGGACAGCACCAGTCTGTCTTTGTCCAGTCTGTTCTCAACTTTCAGACCACTCCTACAGCTATTTCTACTTCCTCCACAGGTTCTATGGCTTTGTATAACCAAGGCAGACCTAGAGAAAGCAGGGAGGAAAAAGATGCTGTTGGGGTACCCCAGCAACCACTGAATGTGGTATGTGGCTTTACTACTGAAAGCAGATTTTTTTGCTGCTTTGCATGTATAAAATGGTGCAACACACCTCTTGCTTCCATGCAACATCTGCTATATGAATCATGAGTAGGATAGTTGCTGCTTCAAGCAGCCAGCCTGGAGAACCAACATGTCCTGCCTGCCTGGTGAAGGTGGTTTTCAAATGAAGGCAGAGTGGAAATGGAACCGGCTTATTAAAATGCCAAACAAGAATAGCCTTACTGCACATTTCACATCATTTCCCACACCACCACCTAGCCTGTCATTCTCACCTTTCAGAGGATAATTTCTTTGTTTGCACACAGGCGTATTTAGAGGCTAGAAATTTGTGCCAGCAATTTACTAACAGCCCACAGCTTCCAAAAGTACCAAGGCTGTGGCCCCTGTGGGGCAGTGGAAAGTGCTTAGGTGAATATCTCTGGTTTTCTACAGATGGGGGACAAATCATTCAGTTAAGACTGCAGCAGCAAAGATCTACTTAATCAGCAGACTACTATGGAGCACAGGGCATAAGACCTAGCAGTTCATGTCTGCAGTGCCATTCCGTGCACGGAAGCCACAAACTCAGTTGACATTCCCAAAACCCCTTCCTGGGGATTTGTTGCTAAGGTTTGAGTTAAGCAAGAGATTTCCATATGTGAAGAGTCCCACTAGCTTCTTTTGAAATGACACACATGCTTCTATTACCTAATTATCAGTAGTTTAAGATCAGACTTGGCCTGTAAAGAGTAGAGGTAGTGAACCCATACCCTTCTTTTGAGATACGCCCGAACAAAACCCTTGTTCCAGACATTTCTGAACTGCAGTATTTGAGTCTAGAAACCATATTTTCCAATTTTGCATTTCTTTTCTCTGCTAACTGTTTGGATTACTGAAAGATCTAGTGCTGTACCTTATTAACCATATTCCAAAACATCCAGTGTCCACCTACAGTGGTCCCATATGAAACACAAGTAAGCCCAGGCAAGCACTTCCATTTTAGGCACAGAAGTACCCATGAAAGAGTTTGGTTTTTTCCAAGCCATGTGTTTTGGTAGGGAGAAGCATGATGACCAGGGATGCAAGGGAGGGTAGATGGTTTCCTATCTTCTTCTTTCAAACATTAGACATTTGGGGAACTGTGCGGCACCTTACAATGCCTTATGGAAGGAATGATGGTCACTTAATTTATTACATTATTACTACATTAAAAAACATTATTCATGCCCTCACGCTGCATTCACTGAGCTGTCTCTTCCTTTTGAATGATTCATCTGTTATAGTATTATTGCTGAAATGGATGTTCAGCATTTACAGATGTAAAATGCCTCTACTTGTTTAAATTATACCACCAAAATCTTTCCCACACACTTTCCCTCCTCTCCCTCCAGATCACATAATAAAGGAAGCGTTTGCTTACTGCAGAAAAATAAGTTACTGAGCTACAAATTTCATTCTCTCTCTCACTCACACACACAACACCACAAACAAGCAATTTTTGTTTATAGGTAAGAGGAAAAACATCCTTTGGTGCGTACCTGTTGGTGTTATACTCTAAACCCCCAACTTCCTTGCTTGCCTGCAAAAGATCAAGAATTCCTGCTGAACTTCCACTCTCTTTCTTTACTTTGGAATTGCGTCCTGGCTTTACCTCTGTGTCAATGTGAAGCAAATCTTCATCTGACGAATCATCGCTCTGCAAAAACAAGGAAAAAGCTCAAAAAAGCAGAAACTCGCTGAGTTGGTCAACAAGAACAGCACAACAATTTCTGCAGCCTGCTGCTCCTCCAAAGACACAGGGCTAGCACTCGTAATTTTCTTTCATTAAAGAAAAAAAACCGAAGCAAACCCAGGTACACAGTAAAAATCAGTTTCCTTGAAGCCTGTAGACATGGTAGGTTTTTCTTTCCCCTTCCAATCCTGGAGAACCAGCTTTGAGATCTGATGCTGTGCGTGGGATCAAACAGCGGTGTTTCCAGGTGCTGTGTTGGCTTCTCAGCCCCTGCTCCTGTTCTTGAGACCATGACCCATGTAGCAAAGAAGTGAATGTGTGGCCATATCTCTGTCAGCCCAGATACATATCAGGGCACAGGTCTGTGTCTTGCAAAACTATTAACATAGCCAGTTCAGACACAGGGACAGACCCACTTCTGCCATCTCTGCTGCTAGAGAAGAGGAAGATCTGACAGAGGAATGGGGTAGACACATATAAACAGTGGCATCTGAGGCCACTGAAGGAAGCTACCTGCATTGAACTTTCTGGGGCTAGTATCTCTATGCACTGTAGACAGTATAATAGAAAAACTTTTTTCCCCATTCCTGCCCTGCTTTCAGGCCTTTAAAGTCCCAGCCTTTATTGCTTAGACTGCCAATCATTGTACTTTCCAGGAACTGGCCTCCCTCCTTAAGCTTCTGCACAGTGAGACACCAGCATGTTTTTCCCTGTTCTCTGTGCACCAGTCTCCAGACGTCAACTACTGACTCAGGCAAGGAGGTCTGCACTTGCTCTTGAATATCCCTGAGCCAAACCAGGATGAAAAGGATTCCTTAGTTCTTAGGGCCAAACATTTCAGTTGCCTACAGTTCTGTGTTAACAAGCTATTTTGCTTTTTCTGACTTACTCAGACATTACCATATGAATTTTTACTAACCAGAGTTGGGCAAAACATTTAATTTTAATGTCATTTAATATCATTTCCAGCATTGAGCTTCAATGCTAACACAGAGCAAACTTACGCCTGTGCTGTTCAGGTTCCTGAAGGTAAGCTATCAACAGGCACACTGACACTGCCTCAAGTTAGGGACTTGCTGAAGTATCATGCTGAGTCACAGGCATTCTAGATGTAAGCCCATAATGGGCAGAGGGATACTCTGCTAGATAGCAAACAAAACCTTTAATTGCTACATAATAGGTATTAAGGGATTCTAGTAATGTGGAACACCAAATGACAGGAGTTCAATTGTATTAGCATTACTCTGAGTTTCATCTGTCAAACATGAACACAGAAATTTAACGACCAGTGTTCAAAGCACGTGGAAATGGGAAGACAGACACAGGCTGGGAGCACAGCTTGTGGCAGACCCCTGTGCCTGTCAGCAATGTAACATAAAGCTAGGTACAACAGAAAACTCCTTCTGACCCTTCCCATTCCATCTTATGGCTTGCTCCTGTTCTTGTGTTGTGATACAACTGTCACAGTCCCCACACATGCTTCCCATCAGGCCTGATCATGTACAAGCAGTTCAAGCCATAGTACCAAATTATGCTTAGTCCTGGCAATGTCTGAATGCTACCTATTCTGGGCAGACTGTGACTGCAGAATGAAGGAGAGGATGTGACAACAGCCTGTAAGAAGGCTTTGCTACTGCCATTATGGTACTGCCCCACATACTGTTAGAGACATACAGTGGGTGCTAGCCTGTGATGGGTACAGTAATAACCATACCTTGTATGATACCGACTCCACCTTCGGCTTCTTAACAGGAGTGTGCTGCAGAGTGTCTTTTTTATCTGATAAAACTGAATTTAAAAAAAAAAAAGAAAAACAAAGTCATGGTTCTTTTCCCTTCAAAAGACAGCACTCCTAAGCCATAACTTCTAAAGCAATTAAAATCTGAATTCAAATCAAATATCCGACTGACAGTTAAGACATGGCTTTCTTTATTATAAATCACATAGATTTTAAAGATTAATTTTGGACAATCAACACATAAGACTTTGTTGTGCAGATACAGACAAAATAGGAGACATTCTTACAGGGCAGTTCTCTTTTTGTAGTGTTTTTCTTCCTTCTGATTGGAAACTCATCAATTTTTAGTTCACCATCATCTGACACATATTCATATTCATCTCGTACAGGTTTTGCTTTATCTTCTTTAAAATTCTGCAGTGACCCAAACACAGTAGTATTCAGCTGGGTTTTGACTCCTTTTGAACTGAAAAAAAAATTACAAATCAGTAACAATACTCTGATTGGAAAACATTTTGCGAATTGACAGAGAGGAAGACAATGAGTATCCTTATGTAGAAATCTCAGTCAATTTGAATACTTTCAGAGGTGCCACAGCAATTCAAATCATTTTACAAACACATTTCTGTACCTACAATTTATATTCAAAATATGATGCCAACTAGAGTAGCCTTGGCTGGCTTCAAATAAACACTATATTATTTAAAGCTGTCTCAAGGTATATCATGACATGCACAATGCACATGCAGCATGGAATTTTGGTATGCAGAGTTCATTTAACAGTTTCTTAAAAATGTACCCTGAGAAGGATCCGCACAAAAACCACTTAATATAACTCAGCTAGTATAAACCTGAAGTGCCAAAACATGAGACACTGCCTGAATACTGAAGACACTATTCTCAAGCAAACTACCAGCCTCAAAGATAGGTTGCTGCTGTTATGGCCAACTATGCTGGGTTCTACATAAAATCAAGTTCTACAGCAAAGAACTTTTTGCATAAGTGTATTTTCTACATTGACCAGAAAGTGGATTTTTCATAAAAAAACTTAAATAATGACAAGACTTTTTAAACTGCTTTTTTAAATTGATGTGTATTGTCATATTTCTTACTTACCCAAGCAACTTCTTATTAGAGAAAGAGAACGTAAATTTGTTGTCCTTATTTCCTGATAAAGGTGTCTTTTCTGATTTGTGTTCCTCTTCCATTTTTAGAAGTGAATCAGGTTTACTGTTCTGAAAGGCAAAAGACCCAAAACAAAACAATAAAATTAGTTGAATAAGTTGTTGATATTTCAGATTCCTAGGTAACCTCAGAGAATCCATTGACCTATATGCAGAGAAAAGCATGTTCCCCTGAATGTGGTAAGTAATACAGGATTATAATCTTCCTTAGACTACACGGGTTTCAGTTCAGGGACTTGTCCCCATTCAAGAAGCACTTCAGCACCAGTTTAAGCAATGCCCACCACAAACACAATGCCAAATTTAAACATTGCTTTCTTAAATTAGGACAGACGGATGTCATACATTTTGTGAATCAGGGCACAGGCTAAGCATGCTGCTCATCAGCGTCGTGCCTGTGTGGCTAAGGACAGAACCTAGCACAGTGCCTGTAACCTCACAAATATGGCTGCATTTTATTCCAAAGCTCCACTGGCTTCTTTCACACCTTCAGAAGAGATTGGATTATGAATTTAATAATTTAATATCAAAGTTGTTCAGTGCAAATGAAGCCTTTGATTATTTTTTAAGCATTGCCTTAATACTTTCCTAAGCTGTACTGGCTGCAGAATTAATTGGTACGTATTGATGTAACCACATTAACCATGACTTTTTTAACACAAAAAAATTAGATGTCTCTAATGTTAATGATTCATGATTCTTAGTAGTTTCCCCACGTGAAAAAGCATGTATTTTTGTTTTGTTTTGGGGAATTTTTTTGCACTTTTGTCATTAGAATTTCACAAAGCAGGCAAAATTCAGACAGCTATTTCTGTGAGAAAGCCTAGTGTCACCTTGTTTTAAATGGTACCTGGAGAAAAAATGTATTATTCTATGAATGAATTTTACTCATTTACTACATTAGCCTTCCAGGAAGGCAAGCTTTTAATTCATGTGGCATAATTCAGATTTCATTAACCCTAATTCTATGCCATCAAGGAGGTTGTAGTGAGGTGGGTCTCTTCTCCCAAGTAGTTAGCGATAGGACGAGAGGAAATGGGCTCAAGCTGCACCAGGGGAGGTTTAGGTTGGAAATTAGGAAAAATTTCTTCACGGAAAGGGTGGTCAAGCATTGGAACAGGCTGCCCAGAGAGGTGGTGGAGTCACCATCCCTGGAAGTGTTCAAAAAACGGGTAGATGTGGCACTTGGGGACATGGTTTAGTCTAGTCTACCCTTGATTGGTTTCGTGTGGACTTGGTAGTGTAGGTTAATGGTTGGACTGGATGATCTTAAAGGTCTTTTCCAACCTAAACAATTCTATGATTCTATCATTAGTTACTGATTTCTCTGGAACTACTCCAGACTTAAAGTAGTACGACTATGTTAAAGTGAGAATCACAAAAGAGATCAGCACTGAAAAATCTCACTATTAACAGTGTTCCCACTGGCTTCAGCAAGGATGAAGATGGACAGTTTGCCATATGCTTTTGAAGAATCTTGCCTCCCTCCTTTATCAGTGATTACTTGATTATTTTCTGCTCAAAATTTTTTCTTTGGGAACTGAAAATTGGTGCCTTGTACTCTCTGCTTAGGTAGACCTATGAAAATTTCTCCACCCTTGACTTTATCACTATGTGGCAGAATCAGCAGCAGAATTTAACAGGAGACATTACCTTATATTTCCATTTGGCTTCTGTTTTGCTTTTGTTTTGCTCTCGAACTTCAAATTTCTCCACCTCATTCTGCTTATTAGCAGTTTCCTTATTGGGAACACTTAAAACATTCTTTGCAGCCTGGGGAAAAAGTCAGCGTGTACTCTTAATGAGGATGGAGTGCTGGCATGTTACAGAAACACATTTTTTATCTGGAATACAACATGATATATTTTTGAAAACTCCTCTTCTGATTCATTGTTTTTGAACCCAAATATGAGATACAATCAAACATTGCTGCTTCAGAAAATGCAGAAGACTAGCTGCATTTCTCCTTGATATACCAACATACAAGATCACTGTAAAAACATACTAATCTCCCTGCCTATTGCTCTGTGGACAGGTTTCGCAAACTGCGTACAAACTACTAGGAAATTCAGAAGCATTTTAGAAAAGACTTATGGATACTTCTTAACAAACAGTATATAATACATTACTCCCTCAGTGCCTCAATGAAATTCTGGCCCCTACTGAAGTCAGCAACAAAATTCATGTCGAATTAAAGGACATCAGAATGAAACTTGTCCTACATGGGCAAAAATGGAAGCAAACTATTGCTTTATCTTCATTCACTCTAGAGCAAAATCTCATGCAAATAAGATGCTTTAGAAATTCGTTCCTTCATCTTCGATAACTAATTACGGAAATGCACACAAGACTGCTAATAACACTTGAAATAAGAATATAATAGTTCAAGGGGCAAAGAAAAAGCCATTAAAAATGTCTTTTAATTTTCATCTTGCTTCAGTTTGGGCAGGGAACTGGGAGCAGTTTGCCAGACTTGGCTTGAATCAATAGGTTTCCTGGAGGCTCCATACCAAATGAATAACCAAGCAAACAGTCAAATCAAATCGAACAGCCAGGTAAAAAAAGGGTGATAAGCTAGCATTTACAAAACTTTCATTCATGTCGTGGAGACAGGCTTTTACACTGTGTTGCTTAAATTATTTCTTTCATGAGACTAAGGAGTGATTTTATCCCTATTATGGCAAGAGAACAGGGAGAGGTTAAAATATGACCCACCTTCCCCTTCTTTGGCGTCTCGATCTTTGTCAAAGCCTCCTTTGTGTGTGCCTCCAGCAGGTCAAGATTTGGGATGGCTGGCGGTGAACTCTCTTTTGCCTTCTTCCCTTTCTTTTTTCCTTCTCCCTTAACTTTTGGTGTTTTGGGAGGCTTAGGGGGTTTGGGTGGCTTGGGAGGTTTGGGGGGTTTGGATGGCTTGAGTTGTTTGGGGGTTTTCACAGTTTTGGGAGTCTTTTTTTTAGGGAGCTTTTCTACAGATGGGGGCGGAGGTGTCACTTGGATGGGTGATGGTGCCTCCTCCTTCTCCACAGGACAGATCTCCTCGGCATTTGTGTTGGCACTCGTGTCTGCTTTGCTGGCTTTCGAAGCACTCTGTAGTTTAGCACAAAATGGGAAGGCATTCAGACCCACCTGTCTCATGTTAGATATTCCCCTGCACCCTCCCTTCCTTGGGGAAACAAACCCCAAAGATCTCCCCTTCAATAAAGGGGTAACTGCATTCAGAGGTCAGGCTGGCCAGGGAATGAAGACCACATCACATGCCACAGTAACACGCTGCTCAGCACTAATTCCTGCCCCCATGTTGCTCAAGCACAAGTTTGGCCTGGAGAAAGTCCAGTAGCTTCATAAGGAATGTAACTCTCACCAGATTATATCATCAGGTATGACTGTTAAATGGACAGCCCATACAAACAAATGTATAAAATGAATGGTCTTTTGTTTAAAATGCTAATCAGCTTGAGCACAAACCATTTCCATTTAATTCAGATGTGATAAATGTAGCAGAATCATGTTTCATACCCTCAGGAAAAATAAGCAGTAAAATAGCTACCCAATTAAAATTAACACTGTGTGACTAATTAAAAAGAAATTATTTTCTGCTTAACTTGCCATTCTGACAATCAGAAAACTTACATACAGCATCAAAGAGGATAAAAGGACAAGACAGATTTCAATTTTGAGGTCTTTGGATATAGTTAGAAAGGGGTGGAATGTAACACAATGTCTCCTTAAAACAACTGAACTAGCTATTGTCACCTTGCACTGTCACACATCTCCACTAAATGGAATATGATACCAGACTTAATGGATGATACCTCCATGCAACCTCCCTTTCTTGTTTTTTGGGGGTTGGGGTATTTTGCAGGGTGGGAGGGCATAATTATTGTCGCATTTGCTATAGTAACTCTGCCTAGAAGCCAGTCAAGAGCAAGGCTTCCTATTGGGACAATGTACAGAATAATAGTCCCAACCCAAGCTCAGATAATGTCATAGACAAGACCGATGAACATAAGGAAAAGGAGATATACATAGGTAGCATGATCACGGGGAAATGGCAACAGTGCTCTTTGAGTTCTATCATATTTTTGGGTAGGGAATAGGTAAAGTGAAAGAGAAAATATGGATGGAGAGCCAGGACTGTGGCCAGTCCACCTAGGAGAAGGTGGAGGAGGAAGGATGTAGGACAGGCAGACACAGCATAAAGCCAAGTAGCAAAAGCAAAAGCAAACAGAAGCCCAGAATATGTGGTGAGTCAGCCACAGACAAGAGTCCTGAGCAGTCCCCCTACTGCAAAACCTCACATGAATGCTTTTAATTGAGGGGGGAAAAAAAGATTCATTTATTTCAAGTCATTCATTTTATAGCCTAGATTATTAAAAGACCCACAATATGGTTAATATTATGAAAAGAGCACAAACCTCACTTAATCTTATTTCTTTGGCAAGGTCCTTGATAAGTTGTGCTGGTTTGAAGTTTTCTGGTAGTTCATCTTCATGTTCTGCTAAAGCCTAAAACAGAACAAAGCCAGACTGCTGTTTCTGTGCATGTTTTTTTTCAAAAATATTTTAAAAAACCCTCATTAAGTGACATATCAATATTTTACCTATGTACTGAAATCAATACTGACTGCATCAGTAGTCCAAATAAGGAAAAATATACTTTTTTCCCCTTCTGGATGTTATTGTAAATAGTTGTCGTGAGTCAATAGTCAATAGTCTTTTTCAGATATTATTGCATTTTCACAACTATAACATCACTTTGCTCACCCCCTTATATGAGATTCTGTAAGAAACTCCTTTTCTCCATCTACAAGGAGAGATTGTCTTAGGCTGGCGTCTTCAATGAGTGTAATAGGCATATACCTTGTCAGCATAGTGGTTTGGGAGCTCCCTGACAGGACTAACAACATTTGCATTCACACATCATGTTATAATATTCAAAGTTCAACTCTACCTAAATGCCAACATGGTCTCACTTCCTTTGACTCACTACTTCTCATCTGCATGGCAAGTGGAAAAATAAACAGGTGACGTAGAAGAGAGCTTCCACGCCAGTCAGTCCTTCTACAGGAAACCAGGGAGCAATTCTGAATTCAGGCTCAAGCACTGGCTTTTTGCAGTAGGGAGCAGCCAAGTCCCTGACTACATTTAAATCTGGGACAGCCACCTAACTGACCTAACTGTGTATGCAACATTATGTACTCAGCTGCTCATCCCTTCTTAAAATGTCTGAAAATCCTAAAGCTGCTAGTTCCCCTGTTCAGGTTTTATGATTGAATGGCCTGTCTCCTGCAGCAACACATGCAAGAATAACACTTCTGAAATGACTGCAGCAGGACATTCAGGCTGCAAATCCCTTTAAGCCTTCTCTCCAACCAGTATGTATTTCCTGGCTCAATTAATGTGTTGATTTGCAGGAACTGGGCACCTTGCGCACACAAAAATGCAGGCATTGTTCTAGGCCTCGCTCACATACACCACCTCTGCTTAATTGATTTTGCACATAATGGTTGGACTGGATGGTCTTAAAGGTCTTTTCCAACCTAAACTATTCTATGATTCTATGAAAATGCTCAGAGTCAGGGAGAACATTCGTTCAGTATCTTTTTGGCTGTATGCAGAATTGACTTTTTTAAAACTCTGGCGGTACCTTTTTTTCTGCTGACTCCTTGTGTGGCATTATGAAATTCCAGCTATCACCCTCCTTCCTCATTCTCCCAGTCCCTTCTCTCCGGGATTTTAGAATTAGCTACTTTGCTATGGATATGTTATTTGTTCTAGCATTTGCTCTGTTCTTCCGGTCACTGACAAACCTGAGGAACATACAATATTAAAACAGGCTGCTTCTCCTACCTGTTTTTTAGTCCATGACCTGAAAGCACCATTGAGAATTTTTGCTCCTTGGAGTAAATGAGCAGGAGGTTGTTGCCCAGCTTTATGCAAACCTAAGTAGAGGAAAAAAACAATGCCATTCAAACACTGCTAGCTAAAGTTGTTTTACATAAAAGTCTTTAATCTGAAAAAGTTTAACTGTGGAAGTTAACTCTTTGAAAGTTGGTCACCACACATGAATCCCTATTATAACTTCATGGTAGTAAGGAGTATATTTACTGTGTCATAAATCCAACTCAGCCTTCCTACACTGTGCTCCTGTAAGTTATGTCTACACTGGCAATCCTTCTGGTTCCTTTCTTGGTCCCATACTCAAGCTAGCTTCCATGTTCATACATCCTAGGCTGTGGGAATAAAAAGGTACCATCAGTGGTTCTTTTATTCTGACTGAAAAAGCAAGTACCAATATGTGGAAACAAAGGTTATATTGGGTAAAGCATTTCACTTCTGCATGAGTACAAGCTTGCCTAAACTTTTTCCCTCATTCCAGTTTTTGTTCAGAGTTGGTCACAAGGGGGCCCCCTTCCAGGCGACACTCAGAGGGACCCCTCACCTTGCTTATTAATTAGACACATTTTTCTCATTATGAAAGGATCTGGTGGGTGTGTCTAGACACACTCTCTAATAAGAGAAATAGAGGCAAAGAGCAAGGTGAGACCGAATCTGTAAAGTACATACATGCACGGATGTTTGGATCAACTCTGAAGGAATCTGACTGGAAAGACTTTGAATTACACAGAAAACTTTGGTTTAATTCTCAGTGCTCCTATTGGCCACATCTCTGATGTTCCTATGGCCCCGTGTATGTAAGACCTGCCCACATACTTCAACCAATGTCAGCAGAATGATGGGAGAAGGATGTGCTACACTATGCCTTAGGCAGACGGAGCGTGTAGTTTATTAGGTTAAAACAGGGAATGAATCCATACTTGACAGGCAGCTAAAAACTAAACAAAATGTTACAACATTGCCCCTGAGGCAACTTAAATACATTTTATAAAGAAGATGAAACCTTAGGCATAGGTAAGAGGGACAGTTAAGGTCCTTCCTAGAGTGAGATGGCAGGACATTAAGGGGAGAGCTGGACCAGACCAGCATGTTCTGATGGTATGTTAAAAGTAGTTTTCAAATACTAACAAGACTCATTTTGGCCACCTGTCCATCTTATACATGACACATCAGCAGAAATTAAGAGTAACTGTTTTCAGGTCCCCAAACCTAAGTGATGAAGGCAGGCAAAGAAATGCAGTTTTACCTTTGAATGTCTCCAGTAGATGCTTTCCCATATACCAACATGCAGTTTCGAAGTTTGGAAACTGGGTCAGACTGACAATTTTCAATCGTCTTTCTACTTCATATGCCCTGCAATACAAAGCCACATGAACTTAAAGCATAGCAGGTCACAAGTATGTTGCACAGTGACAAGCACTGCTCATAAATGCCCAAGGTTCATTTTGCAGTGCTTCATTTCTTTATGCTTCTACCACATATTCTGGCATCAGACCAAAAGCAAAACATAAAACTAACACTAGCAAGAAACCGTGCAATACAGATGTAAGATAGTTTCATTGCATATTTGTCCAGCATCGGTAAAGAACTACTTGTATTGCCTTACACTGGGCAAAGAACCCAGCTGAGCAGGTGGGGGCTTATCCAGAAGGCAAATGGCATGTTCTAGGGTAAAACTCCTGACAGTTTCTAACAGTTCTTTCTTCAGGACTTGGACACATCAATCCAAGCACCTCACATACCCTTCCATGCGCTATGCAATAGGTGTAAAGACAGCTTGGAATAACTCAGCATGGGAGAACACGGTTGAAGGGGACAAACACGGGTGCACTTTCCAAAATTGCCCAATAGAGCTACATCAACATTACTGCAAATGTAGGCTAATTAATAGGAGAGAGGATGGCCGATTTATTAAAAACTGAGCCTCTACCTAACTTTAGATTTTAAAGACAGATTACCTCATCTGCATTTCAACACTTAGACTATGTAGAAAATGTCCTGCAAATGCCAGGCAGTCTACAGGTGTTAGAGTTGCATAAATCCAACCTAAAAGAGAAAGAGTCGCAAGGATAAAAACTTGAATGACACTAACAAAGACTTTATTCGCAACATTATGTTTATACTTCACTTAGAAACTTTCTTCCTAGGTACCAATACAGCTCTTCATTCCAAGTCAGCACCAGAACTGCATACGCTTAGAACAAAAGTTGCATCTGGCCCCTTATTTGTTTTGCACGATAAAGGCCCAGCCCAGGAAGTTGCTACGCACCTTTGACACCCAGTCCCAGGACTACCGTCAATGGTGGCAGACAGTGAAAGGGGCCATACTGCTCACACTGACATTCCTTTCTTGTTCGTGTGAAAAGCAGCAGCAGCTACATAATGGTAGCTGCTTTCACATCACCATAAAAATCTGTGACAGCTCCTGACATTGACTTTATTGTAGTGCCATGAACAGGTGTTTTCCAAACACTTATTTTCATACAAAAATCTACTTAAATTAGTGAATCTTTATAAATTGCTCCGTGTTTATTCCACCATCTGTTCCACATATGGTCATGAGAGAAATACCTACTTTCCACTTTTTACAGTCAAAGTAAAATTCAAGTGTGTAAACATTTTGTGCAAGAATACACTCACACACAGAAAAATGGCACTACTGGCTGCTGCCTCCAAAACACAACTACCAGTGCTGTTATTTACTCACGCCACCTGGAAGCCTCAACCCAGATTATGGATCAAATGGGCAGTGCATCGTTTAAAGGCACATAGAGGGAGAGAAAATCCCTGTCCCAAAAAGATTACAGTTTCAATAGGTAACAGGGAGTGCTGGAAACAGCAATGCAAATGAGGACATAATTGTTGATGGTGAGAGGAAGGTGAGGGACAGGGGGAGGAGGAGAACTGCATTCATTGAAAACTCTACACTATCTGCTGATCAACTCCCTATCCTTATGACGATCCTCTCAGGAACTGAGAAAAACAGATCCACCATCCCTAACCTGCAACGAAAGTCCACGTCTATCAAGTAACCCATAAAAATCTGTGACACCCAGGTCTTCAGCCTCATGTGAAACCATAAATGCACACTCACACTCATGCAGGCACCTATATAGTTCCTTGGTGTCACAGGGAATCAATGACCTTGAAAAGGATATTGTGGGGAGTCGTGGTCAGCAAGTAATTCAACGTGAATTCTCTGTTAGATGGCAAAAAGCACCTATGTCATGGTTGGATATAGAGAGAGAACTCATGAGTAACTGCAACCCATCTAGACCAAGAGTGGAACACTCTACCTACTAGTTGTATTTCTAAAAGGGTGCTAAAATATTTACAGAAAGCAGTAGAAGTTCTGATTTTTTGGGGGAAGTATATGAAATTATACTTCTACTGAGAATTAGACTTCATACTTGTCGAGAAAGTGGTCAAATCACATTCCTTTAACATGTTGGACATGCTATTTCAGCAGCTCTAAAATGAGCAGAAAACCCCACCTGCAACAGCCCGCTCACCTGATGGAATGAAGAGTGTCTGTCCTTGTTTCACTGTGCATTTGTAACATTTATCTACTTGGTCTGCAAAAAACATCTCACTGTGGTTTGCTGCTGATTGCCAGCGTTCATAAAGAGAAATATTTGCAGAGGCTGGTTTGATGAGATAAAATATCTTTTCTCCCTGAATTAGAAAATAGAAAATTAGCAACAAGCAGCCAAACCAAGCACTGCTGCACTAGCACAGATTCATGCACACACATGCACGCGCACATGAATATTTATCTGAAGAAACATATAGCATTACATATTTTAACACTGTTGAAATAAAATTTACTCATCAGCTTTGTACAGAATGGCTGAAATAATTAAATCACTAGCTGACCACATTTGCTCAGATTTGTGGGACTGATGTTGCAAAAAATTTACAGTGCCAGATTCCATTATCCTGCAAAAGCAGGACATAGTATCTTTCAGGTCTTAGGCGACGTATGTGCAGAAGGCACTAAACAAATATTAAAATCCAAATATAGTGAAAACACACAGACAACTTCCACACTCCAAGTGGCTTCCTCGCTCAGCAGACTCTGGCACTGCTGAGAGCGTACCGACTTAGAGCTGTTAAGGCTCTGCCTATTTCTTTACGGAGACAACAGGACCATGGGGACAAAAAAACTCGAGACCTGAATTTTTGACAGAATTTTAGGATGGTGTTTGCATGTAAAATTTAGTTCGTTACTAGATACACTGCAAAAACATGACACCTCACCTTCAGCACATGGTACCATGCAGAAGCTCCTCCCGAATCTATGTGGAAATCTGTGTAGCTGTCCTTCACGCAGATCAGGCAGTACTTGGTAACTTTTGGTTTAGCCAGAAGAGCATCATCAGGCCAATAGTTTTCCACCCAGGACAACTTCTTAACTATATCTGGAGGCTCTACAAAACTGGACATCCTTTACAGAGAGAATTGAAAACAAACATGCTTCTTTTTAAAAAAGAGCACAAGGACCCTGATACAACAAAAAGTGGAGTGTGACTCTAATACTTGCATGGCAATCTGAAGCAGCTCCTTACATGTCAGTGGAGCTGCTCTTCATTCAGAAAAATTGTGAAAACTGTTTACAGACAGAGATTTAAGGCTTTTTAAGTATGATGACTTAGCAACAATCCTTTCATTTCTTTCAGTAGCAGTATTTATGATCAAGTATATGCTGTTTGTATTTTTCCAGTCCCTGCCTCTTGCTATGTAGGCTCAGTTATCAATAGCACTGTTATCACAGCCACTTTTCCAGCCCCCTTCAGAAGAGAAAGTGAAATGTGTGCTCTCTTACATAAATGGTCTGGCAAATCTTAAAAATTTGCAAGTTAAGCTTAGTATTAAAAATCCTATTAACAATAACACTAATACTGAAGCACTCTAAGTAAGTCTTGATCTGATGCTGCAAATAACAGTGATCTTTTTATTTGGACTGACTAAATTATATTAAAAGCTCAGAAGAAGGAAGAAGTCTAATTTGGGTTGATAATGTGAATATATTTAAAATAAAACATATATAATATTTATTTATACAATTTATACAAATGATATTTATTTGCATTGAGCATATATTCATATTGTATATATTTATTTACACAATTTATATATTATGTTTATATTAAATATATAATATATACTATAAATCACAGCTAAGACGATGTAGTGGTATGATAAACAGGTATTAAAAGTGTTTCACCCCAGAATGTGCTAAATTTTATATTTAAATAGTCCAAAATTTAGACTAATATTTGCAGGGGGTGGAGGTTCACTGTTGGACACTCTAAAATATCACGTCAGTAAGAGTATCTGCTCTGCACTTCAAACTAAAATTAAATGCTCCCATGTGTCACTTATGCTCACTGTCAAACACTGATAACAATAGCTCCATTTAAAATGGCAGAGAAAGAAGGAGCAGTGCATTCAATTAAAGTGTCACTGTCTATGTTAAGAAATAAAATATTTGCTAGTTAATGTCTAAATTAGCAGCATATGAGTGACAGCTCCAGCAGTCCTTCAGAACAAAAGACCTCCCATTATTCTAGGATAATGGCAGAAAGCTAAAAAAAATCTCAACTGAAGATACTGGTAATCTTTGAAGCCTGTAATTACTAGAGATGCTTTCTGTAGAAATGGGTGTGCACTACTAAAAGACTAACTCCAGGGCTAAAGGTAATGGGTTTAAAAAAAAGAGCTTGTAATTATTCATCAGCCTTCTTTTTTAAGGCTACTTGAAGTCTTCTTGCTAAAATGGAACGCTCCCCAAAAACCCCATTCTTTATGTTGACACTCCTCATCTTCTGTGTAGCGTTTGTATATAGAAGAATCTTTTCTTTTGCTGACACTTCCCTTCTAGAAGTACTAGCTACCCAGAATGACTACAAGAACTGTAAAAATGATCTGCACAGTTGCATGAAGTTCAATACATTATAGAAGCATCTGACTACTTCTGGAATAAAAGCACAGCTCAGGTGATGAATACAGCTATATAAAGCACAAGGCAATAACTTGAACTCTTAGGCATTTATATCAGCTAATTATCCTATATATAAAACATATAATATAAAACATGAGGAGAATAGCAGGCTTCCTGTCATTGAGGATTGGTGATATTCACACAGCCAGCACCATTACCTCTGGCTCACTGCAGCACTAAAGCAACTCAGCCTCAAATTCTGAGCTAATCTGTACCGTCACACCCCCCAACTTTCTGTTGAGAAGTCAGCATCACTGTAGTTCTGAACTGCTGTCATACAGATTACAGGCTAACTTGCAAAAGCACTGAAACTAAAACTAAAACACATGGATAGGATTACAAAATTGTAATAATTTCAAACTTACTTTCATTCAAGGACATCCAGTGACATGTTATGCTATGCCTAGAGCCACACCTCATCTATTTACTTACTCTCCACTACTTCAAATGGAAGATTTCAGTAAGCAATATATGATGCACTCAAACCAGTGTTATACAAGTAGGATGCTCACTGCTGTAGAACGCATTTTAAAAAAGAATGCTCTGAGATGACCATGGTCATGACCATGATCACCTTAAGCTGGAAGAAGGTCTGTTGTTGTCTTAGGTCCATCAGGATTCCCATCTCACCAGAAAAATAACACAGAATATTAAACAATAAGACTCCTTAATGTCCATGTTTTCTCATGAACCCACACACAGTTTTATCATACCTCTGTGGTCATCTTTGTCCTTCTTTCTTTGGTCTTACCAGTATTTGTCAGGCTGTATCTAATTACCTAAGATCATACTAGGAACATACTACGTTATCATTCACTACTAGGACAGGACAGACACTTTGGTCCTGGAGCATCAAGTTATGTTCCAGTTCTATGTCACTAGTATCTAGTTGCAATGAATTAACTATACCTATACTACTAGAGTTAAAATAAAACTGAAAGGTGCCAGAATGTTCTGTTCTCATATGTGAATGCTGATGGCACATGAATGCTGATGATATGCAGATGTGAATTACCATGACAAATGGTGGCCCATTTAGTCCAGTATGTACTATTCTCCTTATACAGCAAATAGCACTTTCATTTCTGTGCTTTGCCTGAACTGGCTGCATATGGACAATGCAGTGGGGAGTCAGAGCAACAGGAAGCCGCTACCCCATGGTTAAAGCAGTACGTCCTAAAGAGGGAAGTAGCAGAGAAGGCAGAGGCTGTCCAAACTCCCCCAGCTGAACCCCGCCATGTATCCAGACCCTGTGTGATGCAGCAGGCTGGACTCTTACCTTGTGTCCGAGAACTCCAGGTTGGTCACATTGAGGACCCTTTTCCTGTTTGTACTGTAGTAGTAATCCACAAATTCCTTGAGCTTCATTTTGCAGTCTTTCTGTTTGGTGACATCAGTGACATCAACACTCCTCTCTGGTCCTACAAATTAATTCAATAAAAAAAAGAGATTGAAGGGCAGCCTGACTTGCCCCATTTTGTATGCTTGGGGGCGAGTTAACATTTTGAGAAACATCTCAATCTTCTGATTTTCTGATCTTCTTAGCCTTTGTATCTTCCTTGTTGTTTATGCATGTATACACATATACATATATGTAAAAAAAAGTGTATATACATAAAACGTATATGCATAAAATGGCACTTCTGTATTCATGCCCCTGACATAATTATTTCTGTAGTTTTTATCTTTAAAGGATTAATGTTATTTTGAATCTATTAATTTCATTATGGATTTTACGTGCGTGGTGAAAATTATATGCAAATACCTGCATATCCACAGAATAAGCCCTACTCACTATACTGTAAAAGTCTTGTGATTGTAGACAGAGTGTAATATTGTACAGGATATCTTGTCAAACTGATTTTCCAAAATTGTAAGTTCTCTTATGCTCTATTTTAAATTTTTATTATTTATTAAAGCTTATGAAATCCATAACTGAGGAGTTTTGCAGGAAAATTCCCATTTTTTAACATGATACTTCAGGTATGCCACAAAAAAATTGACTTTTTGTTACTTTACCCAAAATTACACCTATCAGAAATCCATCCCCTCTGTATTAGAGTACAGAGAGTAAGCTGTTAGTACTTATACATTTCCTCTGACAGACCCTGTTGGATACAAATCTCCAGTGTTAACAGTAACAGTATTAGTCAATTAGTGGAATTTAAGACTGGGCACACCAGAGAACACATGGAGAAAGTCAGAGCTTTATAAAGAGTGTCCATTTCTAAGCACACTCTCTTATCCTTTCTGCAAGAAAAAGCATCTCTGCAGTCTTTCTTCCCTTCAGTTTTAATTGGCCTTATTTTTCCTCTCCCAGCATTTCATTCATAGCTTTTTTTCACATTAGGAGAGGGAAAAAAAAAAATCAATTTATTTTTTCATGAAATGCCAGAACAGTAATGATGTATTTGGCAGTCTTGGTTGTGATGTTTTGTCCTCTGCCACTTACTTTAGATTGTTTCTAAAAGATATTCTAGGTCCTATGTGATAAACTACAAAACAGCGAGATAAATCCCTGCCTGGGAAATCCCGTTCACATGAACTAACCCCATGGAGGTTAAACCAGCCCGTATTTGTTCCATTCACTTTCAGATCTAGTGCCAGCTCCAGATTAAACAACCCATGTTGTTCCCGCCACCTTTTCACTAACTGTTTTGTTGGTAGAGTGGATTATTTCAGCTAGAGGCTGAGAGAAAGCCAGCAGATGCAAAAAAGGCACCTAGGTCATACAAGAAAATCTAAGTGTAGCAGGTGGGCAAGGAAAATATGTTTCCTGTAGAAGCAACAGGATAGAGAGAACAATAAAATCAGGGGTCTTGAATTCTCCTTTATTCATAGTTATCTCACTGCACACAATCACTGAAAAAGCAATAGACAGTCAAGAACACCAGTGGTTGGTAATAGCACCCTCCAGTTTGGGGAACAGGTCAACGGCCTGGTAAAGAAAGTGCAGGAGGAGGAGGTGGTTAGCAGACTGTATAAGGAGATAAAGGGACCACGAAAAACAGACAGATACACTGGAGCTGGACTCATGGCTCCAAAATGATGGCGCCTTGCCAGAAGACTGGAAGGAGGGTGAATCAGACAGAAAAGCACACAGAGGAGGGACAGAGCAAGAGAGGACAAGAGCCAAGATCACACATGCTAAATCAAGAAGGATGCAGAGACAAGACAAGCAACTTCAGAGCACTTCCATGGCTCCCGAGCAAGGTATGTCTTCCAAGGTGGGATGACATGATGTGACTTGTGAGAAGATGTAGTACAATACCCTGCTCAGGTTAGAGACAGGAGGATGCTAAAATGAATCCAAATGACTACCAGCAATGCAAATAGCTCTCACTGACAGCAGTGTTAAAAAATGTACTGCTTTTGCAGAGTGGGAGTCTCAGTCTAGTAATTCCTTCAATACAAAGTGAGATGGCAGTAATCAATTAAGAAACAATTTTTTGATACTACTATGACTGTTTCTTTTAATAAGGTGCTATGGAGTACAATGCAGTCTGGCTCGGGCTCACTGTAAGATACACAAGTTGGTACAAGAACCAAGAGAGAATTAATTGCTAGTTACAAGCTACCACTATGTAACAAATACTGAAGTCAGCATAGCTCAAGACAGACAATATTTTACAATATATTTTACATTTTTTATACAAATAATACATATATTTTTTTAAAAAGCAGCTGAGCTCCAAACAGCACAATGCCACCTGCTTGCCAGATACCCACCGACGTAGTTTTCAACATCGCTGACATAGAAGGTGGATGCGGGTACAGACAAACCCAGGCCATCCTTCTTTGGAACAAGGATGGGCTCTGCAAAGCCATTTTCTTCCAAATACTCTGTTGTTAGTTGGCTGCCTGGTACTTTCATGACTATATCTTCAGCACTGAAAAAGTAAACACAGATTCAATGGTGAGGTGCTTCCACACAGAGTTTGGCATCTTCTGCATTTCACTACTGAAAGTTATGAATAAGCAATTATATGCAAATTAGCTGCATAAGACAAAATCCAAAGAGCCATTTATTGCAAAGCATGCAGGGCACACTAAAATCATCCGGAATCAATTCACTCAAGCCTCATGCACCAACTGCTGGAAACTCCTAAAATAACAGCTTATGGAGAAAAACCTTTTTCCTCAACTATAGGGATCTGTCGAGTTACCACCCATCAATGTTAAAAAAATGTTAAATGTTCTACTCTAAAGAAGGCAAGATTTAAAACGTTACATAATCTCAAATAAATTGTCCAGGAAATACTTTGCAAATCATTTTTAAGTAGTCAAATAAATTGCTCAGGAAATATTCGGCAAATCATTTTCAAGTTGCTGTGAGGGCGTCAAAGGGACTAAGGAAAGGGCAGCTTCATCAGACGACCAGCTATGTGCACCAACAACTCTGAAGGGGAATTCAAGTCCAATTTCTAGATCTTTTCAAGAGCAAACCACTTTGAATTTGGAGTGAAAAGTGTCTGTATATGAACACCCATCAGTCCCAAAAGCGCCCTGCCACCATGTGTAGTTTGTCAGCTGGGCTCCAGAAACCGTCTGGCAGGCCAGGGTCACGGCTGCAGGTGGGGGAACAGCAAAACTTTGAGTGTTCACCCCAAAAAGCGCTACCTCCCCGAGCGGGTAAGGCTAATACATGACTGCCCTCTCCTGCAGCAGTTCTGAACTACAGCTCACGTCTTCATACGGCACCAAAAACCAGCTGGAAAGGGGATGTGACTGTGAGCACCACCATGGCGGCCGGCACACTCGGGCCTCACTGCCTTCACTGCCCCATGAAGCCCAACCTGTGGCAGAGCCCCCAACACCCTTTAACTGTGGGGGCTCCCCCACATGCTTTGCTGCGGGGGCTCCTCCTTCGATCCCGCCACGCAGGGCGAACCCCTCGCCCGGACCCTGCTCAGGCCGCCCTGGCAGGGATATGCTAGGCAGGAGGTTTGAACCCCAGGGAGAACAAGATGGCTGGACACAAAGAGGGATAAGCTGTAGAAACCCAGCCTATTTCTGAGTCACCCCAGCTACAGTGCATCAGCAATGGCTAATCAGGAGGCAAGTTTAATTCATAATTAATTAAAAGGAGTGTTCCTCATTTATGTGAGCACTGGTACCTTACGCCAGCAATGTGCAAAGAACAAGGAGCAAGAAGCAGACCATGATTTACCACTAAACCTCTGCACTTAACTTTACAGTGCCCATATACATCTCGCATACTTGTTTTTTCAAGTCTGATTTGCTTCTATATGTGCCACAAAAACTTACACATAGTCTTAAAGAGAGATGAGTACCAGAGCATCTAGTAATGATTGTGCCAAAATGGAGAGTCTGGCACCTACACTGAAGTACCTGAACCATCAATTTAATTATTATTACTACTCTAATGCTATTTTGGTATTAAACATTCAGGAGCGGAATGACATGAATTATATTTTTTACCTTTTTGCTCTCTTCACTGTTCCTTTTGATCCGAGCCTCACCAAGGGACTAACCATGGGTTATAATTTACTGTCGTGTGCTGTGAATCAGCAATGATGTTTCTGTCTCTGAACCGAGACCCTCTTTTTCTGTTCATCACATTCTGACTGACGAATGTTGGGTTTTGTTCTGTGAACATCTGCAGATTTCTTTCATTTTCTTCGGAAGAAAAAATTTCTCAACAAGACTTTGTTTTACTAACGGTGCAAGTGTAGATGTCAGGGGCCTCAATCTTGGAGGCACTCCTTTTGGCTACAGACCCTTCTTTCTCAGAAACTTTAATGTGGCAGCAGGGTTTTCTTACGTGCACATTTATGTGAGAAACCAAAAGAATGAGGGACAGTACTTTTTTTACAACTTGAGAGAGACTCATGAGATCTTGCACATGTGAGTGCAATCTCAGAGTCCATCCAAGGTTACTGAAATCATTCTGCCTAGGCCTTAAACCTTTTTTCAGAAATTAGCTTTGCAACCTGTCAAATTGCTCTGTATACAAAAAAAACGCCAAAAGGCTAACATAAAAATCTAGGAGGCCCAAATAAAAATAGCTGAGCAAGTAAAAATACTTGGTCCTGAGTTCAGTGAAACACATCTGTAACTGCTGCAAACACTTTGCAGAGGTATTTTCAGCCTTTCCTTAACCAGCCTAAGACCAGTATCTGAAATTAAATGTGAAATTAAATTCTCCATAAAAAGGAAGAAGTTTTGTGTTTACCAAGTACACTTTACCAGTCTCCAAGGATTCTTCTAAAATAATCAGTCTTTAATAATTAAGGATTTATTTGGCTAAGGCCTACATTAAAGAACCAGAAGAAAATCACCACTCTTACAAATGGCTGTGAAGCAGCCTAATAAAGTGTGGAACATGTCACCTAACAATTAGCACTATTCATTACACTAAATAAGAGAGCCTTTGTCACTGTAGCAACTGAGGATGTCATTGTTCTTCTTTTCAAGATGGAGACAGAATTCAGCAAAACCATTAGTATTTTTGAGAACTGGATAATTCTATGCAATAAATTGGTTGGTTTCTTATGCAAGTGAATGTTGAAGGGGCCAAACACATTCTTGTTCTTGTCTTCGCAAATACTAGCTTCTATGGAAACCCACAGGAACTGGGCTCAGTCAAGAGTAGATTTTAATACGGCTGCACAAATATGAAAAAGGGAAGAGCCTGGGACATCTGCAATAAAACAGCACTCATTTAAACTTCATTGCTCTGTACTATATAATGCTTTCAGCAGGGATCATCATCAGCTTTGTAGGAAACCGACTGCATATGCTTTAACCTCAACAGCCCTGTCCATGCATGCTGCTGAACAACCTACCTTGGAAAAGTACGACTTCGAAGTTCCTTTATAAAGACTTGGCTCCCGTTCTGTACAGGTTTGACCTCTGTCGTCTGTCCAGTATCGTGTTTATGCCAATTTCTTTTCTTTTTCACTGAAAAAGAATGATTTGGACAGTACCGTATGTTAAGTAGAAGACAAGACATCTGAAGGAAGGACAAATCTTCATTTCATTTCTTACGTGAGCAGACGGAACCCGCACTATGCTGCACTGCAAATTTTAATATTGCTCTCAATTCACCATTAGACAATTATACTGTAGCCTGAAGATCTATTACATACTGAACAGTGTTCATTTTGTAACATAAGGGCAACCAGACGGATAATTACTGAGCTGCACAGCTACCACAGGCTTTATGCAAACACAGGCTCTGGACGTTTTGTACTTGCCAGACTACACATTTAATCCTTATCATAAAACTCTTAGAAAGCCACTTTTCTGCCTTCTTAATATGCAGTATAGACGTTTATGAATAAATTTGTCATGAATTACGTTAGTCTAAAGGTCTGTCCAGCAGTGGCAGATTCGATATCAATTTTTGATGGGCTTTGAATTATGCCCTGCACACAGCATGCACATAAAAGGAAAAGGAAAAGAAAAAAAAAAGATGCAAGGGCACCACAAATGCAATTTTTAGAACTCCTCTTATTCCTAGGTTTTGAAAGGTGAGCCAGGCTTAGGCCTTAAGTTGATGGCAGCAGACTGAAGGGCCCTCAACTGTGCTCCCAGTGGGTGAGAGATATAGGCAAATTAATCATGGAAGAAGGGTCAGCTGGAATAAGCACAAAGAAGTCAGTCAAATGTCAATGTAGTTCTGCCTTGCCTCTTTGACAGCCAGATAGTGCAGAGCAAGAAAAACTGGTCCAGCTTTTTCTCTTAGTCAGCACTCTCTCTCTCAGCTGTTCCTACTTCCACAGTCTGTCTGGACGTGCTTATTTTGGTAGTAAATTGTTTTTGTCCCAAGTGCATATTCATACCATTTCAAGCCTCCATTAGTAGAATTTTCGTATGTCACAACTTTCTTTTATTTTTCACTCCTGTTTTATATCATGAAACTCAGTATTTTACCCCCAAATCAAGATCTCAGGCTTTTATTACTGTTCAAAATAGCTAGGGAAGGAACCAGACTCCTCAGTAACCATGCATGGAGGGCACTCTTTCCTCACTCTTTGCACATGCACACACACACGCACACACACACAGATCCACATACTTTTTCATTAAGAAAGGAATCTGGAGGCCACAGCTATAAGACATGAGGTTCGGAAAAAGCTAACTTTGTTTTCCCAACCACAACCCTGTAAGATATCTCCCAATGAATCCATCCCAGGTTTTGCACAAAGCATCTTGGTTTTATTAGATCCATGCAGCTCTCCAGCCTAGCTGGATATATTCATTAAAGCTGCTAGTTCTTTATCTTAATGACTCTCAGGCTTAGTGTATTAATTCAATGCTCCTGGTAACAAAGGAAACAAGACCTACATGAATGCCAAACCTTCCTCCTCTCCTTCCCTTTCCAACAACTGCCTCCTCCCCCTCGCAGCAGATCCGAACCAACACTGGGACTCTTCACACAAGTCCCAGTGAAACAGGTGTCACTTGCTACAGTGAAAATGAAAGAGCTTATCATATTAGTGTGTCCTTTTATTACACTTCAGATAGCATGGAGCATTGAGAAATAAAAGCGGTAAATCAGTGCTGAATTAAGAAATTCACTGCAACTCTTCAAAAAGCACCAGGGAGCTATTTCCCTCAGCACTGACCACCGACAAACATCCACTTCTCACATCCACCTCTCATGCAGGGGCAACAAAGATGCCTCTGCCGCCAGAACGGTTCCCAGGAGGTGCTATCTCCTGGACAGCAGCAAGCCAGCTGCTGTAGTCCATTATACTACATCAAACAATCAACATTTGGCCCGTTTTCAGCCATTCTCTTTATGTTTCGTCTTTACCATGAACACCACAGTAAGGATTAAAGGCCCATTAACATGTGCAGCAAATACTAGCTTTGGCCGGAAAGGCCACTTTTTCTTAAATGATTACAGATTTCTTTTTCTACAGAACTTTCCGATCCAAATCTGACTGTTGGAAAGTATAACCTGCTCCTTCTACAGAAAACCCTCCAGAGGAAAAAGGGAATGTATTTTTGTGAAAACTGTATCTCAAAACAAATAATTCTCGACTTCAAAGGTATACTTACATTATTTCAAGTGTATTTATGAAGAAGGGATACCTAGAAGCACCCTGTTAGTTCTCTATTGATTTATATTACAGGTTGTAACTACTTAAAAACAGTTTCAGCCTGACTTTGGTTTGCTTGCATTTATGTAACTTCACTGATTCCAAAGAATTTCTCCTGATTTTCACCGCTGCAAATGAGACAGCAATCAAACCGAACATTTCAGATCATGTTATGAAAATGAGTCAAGTCCGCCTAAACAAAGCACTTTACATTTTATTTAAATGATGTCAGAGAATTTTGTGTGAATGTGTATATTTTTTTTCCCAAAGAGGAGTCCCTACAAATTTCATTAAACCAAAATGGCTTAAAATGTCATATGACAGGAAGCAATCTTCTGAAATAGTAGCCACTAAGCCACATTGGTAAAGTGGAAAAATGTAAGAACAGGAAAATTATTTTTAAGTTTGACATCTGGAAAACATATATTGTGGAACGTGTGCTCCAGAAATACACATATATTTTTAAATCCAGACGAGTTGCATAACAGACAATTGGTGTCTGTGTTTCCCTTTGCTAATCTTGCAATAATTAAATCCTACCAGTGAACTCCTGGCTCTGGAACAACACTGACTCATTTATTTCAAAACTGATACTGCTAGATAACTAGTTTAAACATATATTGTAACAGTTAATAAACAAATGAAAGTGATCATCTCACAGAAGTCCCAGCAGAGCACAAGTGCTGTGCAGCAGGACGCCCTGCATACAAATGCCTGACAATGAATGCATTAAGCCAAGCTGTTCCTGCCTTCATTTAATCAGTCTTTTAACTTCCCTGGCCTATTGCACTCCGCAAGGAGGGGCTACAGGATAGCAGCCTCATTTTTCAACAGGAACCACGATTCTGTGAGTTAATGGTGAAAACAGCTATGCAGCTGGAAAACCTGTGATCTGGCATTTCACCAAAACTCAAGGTAAGGTTATCAATAACTAATGTTTAAGTGTTCCCAAAATTTTTACACTTGACTACTTTGATGATTGGTCTCGTATGTCATTAAATTTTCTGCAGTGCATTTGAAGGTAGAAAATAAAGTTGTATTGCCATACTGCAGAATTATATAATGTTCTGTATTCCTACCTCACTAATAACCTCATACATTGATAAGACTAGAACATGCAACAGCGCTCCAGAAACACTTTCTGCTGTGCTGCACGATGCAGACTGAGGGACCTACTGCCAAGTCAGATTTTTATTTGGATAAGAAGAATTAGAAAGCCAAAAACCTTCTCAAAGCATCAGAAGATTGCTGTCAATTCAACTCTCCTCATCTTAACTGGTATATTAAACTTGTAATCTTTTTATCAAAACTGGCATTTCTTGATTTCTAGGATTATCCACCACAGTTTTTATAGAATTTATATTTAATTCCTGATTATAGACTTCTGTTGATTCTGATTTTTTTCCCCTTGCACTGAGAAGTAGGTGCCTTTCATCATCTTAATTCAAAGCAAAGTAAAAGAAATCAAAGCACCAGACACATCTCAATGTTATACAAAAATCACAGTGGCTAGAAATCCTCTGCTGCTGCTTCTATACTGGGTCAATAACAGCCTGGGAGTCTCTGCAGTCATTACCCCCGTTTTCAACACAACCCATTCTAATACCAAATTGTTCACTTGAAGATGATTTGTGGTTATTTGTTTGACCAATTTCCAGTGCGTTCGTCAGAAATCTTCCAACAAAACATTAGAAAGGCTGACTGTTTTAAATCAAAACATTTTGTAGGGACATATTTATTTCGTTAAGTCTTTCAGAACAAGCCTCCCAAGGGGTTTTTTGCCAGCTTGCCCAATTTGTGGGTGCCCTGTTTGGGCCAAAGTTGTTGGCAGACCATCTGGGAGACAGGAACAGCTGCAGGTCATTCAGGTTTCCAGTTCACACTTGATTTTGAAAAACTCCAAGCGGAAAAATGATTCCCATTTTTGCCCTACAAATGAACACTTCAGACTCCTCTCCTTCCCCCCCTAGAAATTTTTTAAACTTTAACTTTTAAGGCAGTGCAGAAATTGCTTGCTTTTAACATTACTGAACTTTAACACAACAGAAGTCAGTTTCCAGTGACCCCTTATTTTGCACTAAAAAAGGAACATTATGATTCGTTCAGCTCCTGGGAGATGAGCACAGGGCTCTTCCTCTGTGTGTTGCTGCAAGGTTGCAAAGCAGCAAGAACCTCTGCATCGTTGTTGCTTATTTACAATAAATGGCTTTCAAGTAAAGCATTTCATCTTTTACAGGGATTGGTTTCTTTTCTTTTTTTTCCCTGCATTGTATAATAGAAAGAATTTGTGAATTAATCCAACCAAAGAAAACACAACCTACAGTTCTTTCCCAGACAAAACTCCCACTGAGATCAACTGTCACTTTTACTAAGGAGAACTTTTTCCTGTGAAAGAACTGCAAGAATTGGCACCCTCAGTGCATCCTACAATTCAGACTGCCACTGAAATCACTACAGTTTTATATCCAGGCCAAGCATAACATACTGTTTCTTACTTTTCTCATCCAAAGACAAAAAAAAACATGTAGTTTCCAAAACTCACCTTATTAGAACTAGCTGTCTCTGTATGACTTTTCTAGCCCACAGTACTAACTTCACAATTCTTAATTCCGTGCGAGGAAGGAAGCATCATTTTCATCACGAGGACTGGGGACCGAAGCTGTCCAGGTAAGGTGCCTTGCATTAGCTCATACACACTGCCTGAGGCCAGGCAGGGAGCTGCATCCAAACCTCCACAATCCAACTTTCTCCCCCTAACATCTTTTTTCACCTCATGGTTGGAATTCTAACATTCATGACATGATATTTAGGTGTGTCTTTTTGTAATGAAAAAAGAAAAAAGCTTCTTTTGTTTAAACATACAGAATCTGCTATGTATTGGAGGACCAGTTGTGCAAGTATACTTACAAGTAGACTTCCCGTGGGTTTTCTCACAATTTGGACAATGATAGATGTCGATGTCTGGTGCCTCTTCTTCTTCAACACCCACACAGCTGGAATATAGGAAGGCAAATATTACATTAGCTTGAGTCCAGTTGTAAACATGCAAACACGCAATTAAAAATGAAAAAAACCCAAACCCCAATAAGCTGTGCATTTACTATGCAGTTATGCTGACTGCTAACAGCTATATCAAAGCAAAGCCTAGGTGCTTTTTACACTAGTACAGTCAGACTGGATTTTTTGCAGCCTACATTGCTGATGCGGAAGGGTGTCAGTCAGAAGCCCACTACCAGCTCACTGTGGACCCCCATTAAAATGTGGCAGAGACTCCTGAAGAACTTTTTTTCCTAGGGAGACCATTTTGTATCTACATAGAGTTCTCCGAACACCATCCCACATAAACCTAATTAACAGAACACATCTTCTTTACGAAGCATGTACGGACAGCTGCTAGGTACCAGAGTAATCTTGGCAAGACGTACCATATGCAAGACTTCTATAGGCTCCATCTCTATTACAATATACGAAGATGAGGAAGAAAGGAAGATGCATAGCTCACAGCACTTCTAGCTGCCAAGAAGATGGGTTGTATCATGACAGCTGCTTAGAACACCCACCAAGATTATTTTGGATGGCACAACATATGCAACAATACAGTGCAGCCTGCAGGCATGCCGTGTGAATGCAATCCAATTGCAGAACACAGGGCTGGGGAAAAACAAAACTAAACTGCAAAGGAATGAAGCACCCAGGATAAGAAGTTATTGCACAGTTGAAGCACCGAGCAGCCAGCCAAATAATCAAACTCCAGAATGGCACTGTTCCTTCTGACTGTGGGAAAGCCAAACAGGATTCTGCTCCTGCTTTCTCAGTCTGAAGTGGCCCAGGCTGCAAGGTGCATTTGCAACACAGAAATAAGAGTTTCAGCTGGGTGCTGTGAGATAGAGCCCTCGTGTCATGGCTCCATGACAGCTCAACTAGGCAAGAGGATCCACCAGAGGCAACAAAGGTAGCTTCACCTTAACGACCTGCACAAACAAGGCCAGATCATACTGCAATAAGGGCACTCTTGGAGTATCTCTACTTCACAGCCTGAAATGCCTTCTCAGTGCTCTTCAGTTAGCAGAAAACATCAATTCGTCTCTTCTGCCAGAGAAGGGGTTTGGGCACGTGTCACAGCAATGCCATCTCCATGCATGTGGCAGTGTTCAGCCTCCTTGCATCCCGCTGGCAGTGCAAAGTGGCAATTAGTGCAGGAAGATGAATTCAGAGTTTTGAGCTGCTGGTTCTGACCCATAGGAAGCAGAGGAGAGGATGTTTGCTCCTCTCACACAGGCAAGGCAACAGGGTGGGTCAGTTCTGTCAAGCAACTTAGAAAATCTCTCAAACCATTCTCACTGTGTTCAAGCTCTTTAGGACAATACCACAGTGTCCAAAATTACAAACAAGTTAAATATTTAGAGAAATTAATGTAAGTTGGATACACTGGTAATTACTAAATGCGATGGTCTAGATGCAACCAACTCCTGGTTGCTGGAAGGTGCATGGATAAAGGAAGGACAACGTATGATTATGCATGCCCACCTCTTCTATGCTTTTTTAAGCCTTCCAAGTCACCGCTGCTGTGAACCTGGCTCCACGGAGCTCAGAGCTCGTTTGATGACTGTGGTGGGGGGTGTGCACGTGTGTACATGCACACGACGTATGTGAGCACACAGGCAAACACATGTATGCTTGGGGCATAACCAAGGAGGATTAACTGTTAAAATACACTATGACCCTCTCTGTTTACAAAGGTGGGTTTGAAACCACTTTTGAATCCAAGGCACACAGTGATGTGTAACTGTAGGCGTCGTGATCACAAACCACAGATCTACCTGCTTTTAGAAAAAAAGCATCAACAAAACCCATACTGAGTCTGCAACCAAGCTGGAAAAAGCCAAACTAGCTAAGATATGGAAACAAATCTTTTCTATGACTGTTGTAAATGTTTTGCCAAAATAAGATTCTGCCAGAAACCTTAGTGGATATTTTCATCCTGCTGAAGCTGCCGGTGTGCGTATGGGACCCAGCTCCCTCCAAACCCAGGAGTACAGGGTGAGAGAAGCTTTGTAACCAAAGCCAGAGAAACTCTCATTTTTGTGAGTTCAGCCTGTGAACAGGCTGGCAAATAGGACATCAGTTCTGAATTGTATAAAAGCAACTGAAGATTTGGCTGATTTTTTTTAATTAAAGTTACTTGAAAAAATAGAAAAAATATTGTGTCTCCCTGGGCAGACAGCACGGAAAACTGAAGAGTAAGTTTGCAGACAGGAAAAATCATCACAACAATCCAGTCCTCAGAGCTGAGTACGTACAGGCAGTAAAATACCAGATTAAGCAGTAGAAAATTTAAACAAACCCTGGCAGATTAGAGCAAGCATAAGAGAATGCAGAGGATTCCTCTACCCATAAATCTGCAACAGCTGCTTATGCCACTGGATTCAGCTTGTTAAGCTTAGTAAAGGTATGAATTAGGCTCCATACAAGAGCTTGGTAAGTCTATATTTAGCTAAACTAAGGAGATGAGACCCTTGGGTGCTGCATGGATTGCTATGGCAGGAGGTATGAAAAGCTGCTGCACTGGGCGAAGGCTTTAGTGTGGTGGGAGCTATTGTTCTGAGAGCAAGTAAAAATATTCAACTAGAACAAAATGGAAAAGTAAAAATAACTGACCTCAAACACAAACGGTCCTCTAAAGGATGCAGTCAACTTTTCCAACTACAACATGGCTTTTGAATAAGGTTTGGCCATTTACAGCTACACATAGGCAGAAGCTGCTATCCTCACCGTATGCAAAACTGCAAGTACAAACTTTCCAAGTGATCACCCTACTGAAATATCTCAGGTGATCTTTAACCAAAGTATGAGCCAGCTCCAGTTTGTACCGCTTTTCTCAATGAAAAGAGCCAGATATTTCCACCAGCAGAACTGTTTGTGGGTTTCCATGTCAATATATGCATAAAAAATTGAACATCCATAGTTAAAGACAAGCTGACAGAGACAATCCCTCAAGAATGTTCCTGCCAGAAGAAGGATGAGGATTTCTTGCCAGGTGTATTGGTTTTATCTGGCAAGGTTTTGGTAGCAGGCAGTCCATCAGCTCTGCAGCAGTGACCTACCCTTGAGTTGGTCTCCAGAGCATTTACACCTGTGAATGAGAACCTGGAGGCGATTGCCAGACTTGGCAGAAGTCAGCACAGAGTCCTGAAGCGGTCTCCCGCCTAATTTACAAATGTTTTTTTTCTCAGAGTGGTTAATTAACGGTAAAATAGAATCAAAGCATTTCTCCAGCTCAAGAAAACCAAGCCATCTATAGCAGCTGAACAGTGCTGTCTTTCCCCTCAACCCTCCAAATTCAAGCACAAATGCTGCTTTGTGTTTTGCATCTATTTTTATTTCATGAGAATGCTCCACTTCGGCCCCTCCAGTTTCTTTTTTCAGCCCCATTTGCCTGAGAGAAACACAAACACAAAAAAGACTCAAGCCAAGCATGTGAACCCTTACAACGATCAAACAAGTTCGGAGTCAGACAGTGCAGGATCACAGGCGGTGTGCTTGGGAGCAGCCTCCAGCAACGGGCCCTGCTGCAGCCAGCCCCACATTAATCTGTCAATATGAGCCCTGGATGTGTTACCATCAGCAGAGAAGAACTGGAAAAAGCTCTCAGTAGCACTTTGTGTGATTATTCAGGTCCTCCAGTGAGATAAAAATGGACATAAGAGGTTCAGCAAAGGAACCGCAAGGTAGTTCATAAGGCAGAGCTTGCAAAAGGACACGCAGGGAGCAGAGGGCCAAATGGTAGGAGGCAAAGCTTGGAAGCAGCCTTTTGAACAACAGCAGGAGCAGATTTATTTGCTTCATTTGTACCAGCAGTCCAAGAATCTGTATCACAAAGCCCATAGACGCCCCAAAACAGTGTGCTGACATCCCAGCAAAATCCCACTCTGCTGCAAGAACTCACAAATCAAGTAGCGCATTTACATCTGTGAAAGAAATTGCTAAACACATCCTCCTGTTTGCACAGCAAGGGTACCTCATGGACACTGGTGATTTCATACTCAGAGGTGTGTGCAGGTATAAAGTGGGTGTCCTCTAATGAAGTATTTAGGCATGTCCCTGAATGTCTGTAAATTATCTCCAGCTGCTGCTTTTTAACTCTGTGACAATTAAGGCATTTGGCAGGACCAAACACGTACTTCTTGGGGAAAGCATCAGGTTCCCAAAGCAAATTAGGAGAAAACTTTTACTTGGTGAAGGATAAGGAAGCAAGGAAAGAAAACTCTCCCCAGACATCCTGCAAAGCCTCGCGTTCACTGTCCCATCAGTGTCAACGTATGAGAGGCTGCAACTGTAACGTGCCAGCTGGGAACCGGGGATGCAGCCAGTGCGGAGGGTGAGGATGCGGGATGCAGGAGCACCAGCCCCGTGGCAGCACCAGCACACACCACTCTACCATCGTGCTCCACCTATAGAAAACTTGTTCCACCTTTTTGCCCAAATGCAGTAAAGATGGCATAACAGATTTTATTGTGCATCCAAGAATATCTTGTTGGAACTATTTAAAACAACTTAATGGTCCATTTTTAAATGCTACTTAAGTCACTTAACTCAGGTTGCGGCAGTGTAGTAAAAATAATTTGATAATGAGGTTAAAAGTTAAACATTATTTCTGATGCATTTGAATTTTACCAAAACATTTATAGGAAAAAAAATACCATAATGAAAAGTAAAGCCTTTGCTATTGCAGCTGTTTAAGCTGACATATCACACGTTTTACAGTGACTTAAATGAGAATTAGCACAAACAGAAGCATTTGCAGTCAGAGGCTACAAATTACATTTTATTAGAAACTCTGCACTTTGCCACTTTAAAATGAAACGCTTCTGTGTTCACAATGAAGAGATGTTCAGATTTCAGTATTCTGACAAAGTTAACAAGAATTTTTTTATGCAGGCAACAATAATAAAAGGTGCGTAAATCAGAACCGGTTTTATAGCATGAATGTTTACAAGGACCCTGATTTGTCATCTTCAGTGAGCTGACATTTTAAGTCATTTTAGGAGAAAAATTAACCCACATAGTATCCATTCTATCAAAACCCTTGTAATCTCCATCATCAACCAGAAGACAAGTATAGAAAAATATAAAAAAATAAAACAACCAAACAAAAGGCTATCTGATGAGAAAGAAAATAAAATCTAGTAATACATAAATAGAGCAGGAGGAAAAATAAAAATCTTAACTTCTGAAAAAAAACAAAGCCATATATTTTATCCTTTCCCGAGAAGCACTCTTCAAACATAGCACAAACATGAAATATAAGGTCTTCAGACAGAGAACTGGGTTTGTAAGAAAGCCTGCAAGCCAGCACAGATGGGAATGATGGTGGCTCCTCAGGATGCTCAGCACCTGCATGCTCCAGGGGTATGATGCTGCATCCTTTGCTCTTTGCTGAACGGCCATGGACCACACTGACTTCAGATGGGAAGGGGCACCTTCACTCCCACTTCACCCCCTTAACTATAGGTCCCAATTTCTGGAGTGGGGAAAAGCCCACCTTTCCCGATGTTACACACTTTATCGACCGAGAAGGTCAGTACAGTTGCACCTTTTTGCAGATGAGGAATTTGTCATGGGTGGGATTGGAGGGGTTTGCTCAGGTTACCAGCAGGCCAACAGCACAGTCCAACACATGGCACAGATCTTCAGAGCTCACTGACCAGTACAGCAATGCCTGCCACATCCATGGTCAAATATATTGTTCAGAATTTGTAACTAGCAAATGAATCACTGGACTAGTTGTTATATTCTGTGTATTTAACTTAAAATCTGTTTTCAACCTTTACCACTTCACCAGAAGCATGCTGAAGGCTTATGGAATTTTAACACTGGTAAAAAATGACAGTTCAACTCTTATTTCACACAACTGTGTACCTGCTTCTCCTTCTCTCCCTGAATCAGTCCAAATCCAAGTAACTTTTATTCCCAGCCACAAACCTGGGATACCAGCATCACATTAAGTGTTGGAAAGTGGTGATCGATTTCGCACTCCCTTCTCTCAGAAGCTGGAGGTAAGTGTCATTGGTCCATAAGCCAGGAGAGCTGAGGGTTGTGCTGATGGGCCCATCTTCCAGCACGCTCAGGGTCTGGCAGGGGTACAGGCAGCAAGGGTGCTCAGGGCCAGCTGCTGGCTCTCAAGCAGCAAGCGGCTGCTCCACCCCAGCACATGAGGATAAAACATCAAAGCCACAAGTGGGGCAGCTATCACAGTGCAGAAGAGGCATTCACGGCATTCTTATAGGTAACAAAGGTCATAATTAGTAATTAACCTGAGCTCATCCCTATCCCTTAACAACTGGTATAATTTCTTGATGTGTCATTTATGACACTGTTCCTTAACAACAAGGTGTCATTTGTAAGGAAGATACTCATCCAGTTTCAGAAGCCTCCACCACCTGAGAAAAAGTATAGGTACTGCGGGAAAATCAGGACTTCCCAGCAGCAAAGACACTCACGCTTCACATTTTGATGCTGGGCCAATGTTAAGTGACAGCAGTTTCTTGTGTCCACATCACAGCAACCAGAAATGCAACAGCCAACACTGTGGATGCAAGAGATTTTAAGAAAAGACAAGGAAACGGAACGAAAGAAGCCATTCCAAGAGCACTGAAACAAGCTCTTCCTCGGATTTAAGTGTGCTGTTCTTCTGGTGGCTGTTATGGGGTGAACTCTGACCATGGCTCTTCCATGTATGCTTTCTGGTGTCTAAGGAGCAGACAAGCCTGTTCCTAAGCAGAAGGATTTGTCTCAACTAATCAGCCACATATTTTCACAAAACATACAGGAATTTTTGAGACATCAAGCCTGCTGTTGGATATGGTTGACGCTAAACATCAAGTTCAAAAGTAATTTGGGAGAACAGAAAGACACGTGTATCCGTGACACTTCAGGAGGAGACCCAAGAGCAAGCAATGGTAGGAGAAAACCTATGTGCGGTGGCTTGAGCACATGTGCAAGTGTCCAATACATGGGACTTGTTGAATTAGGGCCTAAATGAGAGATAACCCTAGCTATACCGGATAGCTAGTATTTCACATCACCTTACATATGCTCATCCTCAGTGCATTAGAAACATAGATTTAGAGGGAAAGACCTCCTTTCAAAACAGAACTGTGTCTGTGCGGTTGCCTTTAGGAGCACAGCAGCTTCAGCAACACACAAACATAAAGGCAAGGGAAATCTGCACTATTCATGGGGTTGTTATGACTGCCCTTAATCTCAACCAAATTATGTAACTTCTTTGACTCAATTTTTCCACCTTTAATGCAGTAAGATTAATACCTGCCTGATAGTCTCGAAGGCTGCTGTAGTATAATTAACAAACATTTGCTTGGTGCTTTGAAGATGACAATGTCTGTGCAAGTGCCGGGCTGTGCTACCTACACGCAGAGCTTTTGCTTTAGAGGTTTGTCTCTACTGCCTGTAAATTCTCCTGTGGGAATTTACAAACTCATATTTTCCTTGTGCCATTATCCTTTCCTGGGCTTCACAACTCCACACATTTTCATGGTTACTTTTTAAAACTAAAATTTACATTCAGATTTCCACAGTTCTGGGCCCAACACTGGGGCTTGTTTAAAGCAAACACAATGTGTATTTGAAACAGGAAGAATTAGCCTCCTCCAGGTTACAAAAATCTTGAAGGGGTTTCTTTTCTGTTCTACACAATTTTGACCCTGTTCCTTCAATCTGAAGAGGTTGGAGGAAAAATCAGGAGAAGGTGCAGGCACTATAGCCAGCAGAGACTGACCCTTGGTGATTTCGTACTGTCTACAGGATACTAACTACAGACACAAAGCCTTAGACTGCATCTTAGTGGGGAAATGGCTGCACAACTATTGCCACCAGGCTACAAAGAATTACATACAGCGTATACCAGGAATACTGTGCTAACACAGGACACATACTCAAGTAACTCAAGCACCACCCGCGCTTCTGAATAGTTGCCATACCCATAAAAGCCACAAAATCATTCAAGTACTTGGGGGCTGGAAGCATGACATTAAAAGTTTTATTCCAGCAAACAGGCACAACACTATCAGTCCTGCAGCTTCTTCCTGGCTGTGTGCTGTTAAAAGCAGGTGCAGGGGATAAGGGCAGTGCAATACACTACAGCGCCCCAGACCAGGAGGGCATGGGAGGGGGCACGAGCCCTGGCCAGCCCCAGGTGCCCAGGTGGGATGAGAAGTCAGCACCAAGCACCCCAGAGCAGCCCCGAACCAGCCTTTCCCAAGACACATGTCCAAGCTCCAATTAAGAAAAGGGCATGAACAGGACCACTGCTGAAATCAGGAAGGACTGCAGGTGATGCTCTCCTTACTCTTGAGATATGCTTCTCCTTTGATGTGAAAAGCCTGGTCCCACCACCCCTTCCAGCACCCAGAGAGAGTGATGTGCTGTGTCAGGGGCACAGGGTGGGATGTATCTTCATTCTACCTTATTTATTATTTGGGAATTCTTTGGGGCATGGGGGTGTTGCCTGCTCTTTTTGATATTTGCAATTGTGCTGGAAGTTAATCACTTGCTTATAAAGTAGGTGCTTTTTCCTTTTAAAAAGAGGAACAGAGTAAATCTGTTCGTTACAGTCCAGTTGAGAAATGCAAACAGGATTGAGCTGCTCTCTCTGCTTCTTCATCACTGCACTTCAGCCAGTTGTATGAGTTTTGCTGTCCTGAAAAAACTTTGCTCTTTGGTTGACTGGACCACATTTTGCATTTTTTTTTCAAACTTGTTTGCAGTTGTGGTATGCAACAGAGAATTAGCCCCTTGGGATAAAGCATGAATTATTTGACCTCTATAAAACTATTTGTAAAAGTGAGTGAAATCGGGACCTCCCTGAAAAACAAATGTTACAGCCAACTAAGCCAGCTGTAGAATACTTTTTTAATTGCAAATGGCTGAGGGACTTCACTGTTGTTACTGGCCAGTGCAGGTGCTTGGCACCTCCTTGATTAAGAGATAAAAATCTGCCCTATTTCTGGTGTGAATACCCTATCTCTGCTGTATACAGGCATTCAAGTGTACGTTCCACCTACATGTTTATCACAGCCATATCTGCAAAGGTCTCAACATAAATCTCTCAAACCCCAATGATGTGAAATGATCGCCTGCTTGGAATAGGGGCTTGCTGCTCTTGCTGAAAGTGGCAACCCACACCGAGCTCTCTGGAAAGCAAAAATCACAGGGAGAGTTTTAGAAACACGGATTGAACATTTTTCAGAAGGTACACCCCAAATTGCAAGGAAAGCTGAACTAAAAGTAAGCATAGAAACAAAATGCAGACACTGAGAACCTAAATTACATTCAGAGAATTACAGATTTTATGTAATTAACAATATCCAGATTGTTCAAGCCTGAGTCATAAAACAAGTTTAAAAATACCAGAAACAAATCATATTTAGCAGCTGAGGCTACTATTATAGGATATGTTTCCCTAAGGTATAATAGTTTTGTTTCTATTACACTGAACACTATTAATGATAATCCGTCCTCAGTTGCTATTTTTGTGAGCAGGTTAGTTGTGGAAAAAGACATCCTGTTTTTTGAAAGCGGTATATCCGATACACTCGCTGAAGTCCCCGTGATTCCTGTAATCTCAAGACATTACAAAGGAAACAGAAGTTTAAATCACTCTGCAGAGAATTACTATTTTTACATGGTTGCATTGCTGCTATTCATAGGCATAAAATGCTAAACTACTCCAGTGGCTTAGATGCATAAAAACCATTTTCAGCCTCTACCTACACTCACAATACCATAAAGGAGATTGTTCTAAGTTAATGGTAAGAAGGTCAGTCCTTAAAATACATTGCACACTACACCACTACTTCACTTTAGGAAGGAACGTGTTAGAAGAAAAATTGTAATTTTTCACCCCAAAAGCAGCAGTAAAAAACTATATGAAAAAAAAAAAGGATAAGGTTTTTTTGTCTTGAAGCAAGGAGCTGAGTAAAGCTGAAGAAAGGGGTGTGATTTTTAAAAGCATCCCTGAAGCCACTTGGAAGCCCAGGTCTAATTTTCATTAGTGGTATTCACACTCAGAAGCCTCTGAGCTGTATGTTAGTTACCACATATTCTTATTAGGAATGAACTGCATGAAGCGTTTGATACTTACTATATCGCCAGTCCCAGTTACGCAGAGAGACAGTGAGCTCCACTATCCAGCCATCTGACCACAACTCTCCATCCCTCGGTCTCACTCCCAGCCCCTTTCAGAGTTCCTTGTAAAGCAGCACAGGTTTGGCTGCATTTTTCTTTCCTTCAGTTGTGCAGTTGTATTTCAACTATGAGCCAGATTCTGGATGCTGTTCTAGTCTTTCTGGGATGCTCTTGGGGCACAAAGGATATAAAAATTGCCCTAACTGCTCAGCTGGGAATTACTCCAGCACAAGGCAATGCCTGGGTGCCACAGAACCTGTGGTGCCTGCATTACCTAATTTCCTATCAGGTAACAACAGTGCTCCAAAACTTATCAAACAAAAGACTAATTTAATTTTCCTTTCTTAAAAAACATACAGTTCTCCCAGTTGGAGTAATGCAGAGAACCATGATCTTCACATATTTAAGACAGAGAAAGAGGACTGGAGCCCTGGTGAGCTGTTACAAAACCATCTCTTTATCTCTCTTAATATCATGATTAGCTAATGTAATTACTTAAAACTGGTTTCCCAACCTTTGCTGGTCTGTGGAGTCCTATATCTCTTCCCGATGTCCTCTGTAGAGCAAATATAAGCCTACTGACATCAGGCTTATTTTTCTTAGATCAAAAGTCTGTTAAAAATGGACAATGATTTCAAGGGGTCCTTGGAACATGCTGAATTAGAAGACTCTCTTTTCTGACACCTGGAACAACTCAAAAAGATATGAAACAATCTAGATTTTGGCCAGACAATCTTATGAGAAAGCAGGAGCAACTCAAAAGCTATTTTAATGTAGAAGAGCCATCAGTGATTGCAGCCATACCGGCACATTTGTTAAGGCACAAGCACAGCTACACAAGATGTTGGTGCCTGATCCCAACAGTGTCAATACACCCTCAACTACTCAGTCTGGATATACACAGCAGTGCTAACATGACCCTGTTGTAGAATAAAATTTACCTGTCCAAATGAATTCTTAGTAATTGTCAACAACCTGCCCCATTTACTTGACAACAACTTGATGGTTGTCAACAACTCGATGGTATTACAACTTGACAAGGTAATACCATCTTCTCCCTTAACAACCTATCCAGATCACTGTACTAGTTTTATTGCAAAGTGTTTTCCTGGGGCACCCAAGATTGTTTCCTTATTGCAGCAGCTGTCTGGGATTTGAACACAAGTCAACATGCAGTCCACACCTTCCTTTTGGCCTAGCTATTTCTCCTTTGCATGCCAAATTCTTCCTTGTTGCAAGAGCCAGCCAACATCACTCTTCTCACAGAGTTATCAAGAAAACCTCCAGTAAGAGCTGAGAGAGTATTTTACAAACATCAGCTTGCATAAGAATTCAGTTTTCCTGGTTCTATATTTAACCCCCTGCCATGCTTAGGAACCACAAATCTTTACATGACGTGTTTAGTATCAGGGAAACTCACAGAAAAAGCAGATTCTAGATTTATGTTTGAGACTATCTCCAGAAAAGGCATTTTTAACTTGTAAACTAGAGGTTTTGCACGACCTGAATCTAAGACATTTGCCTACACCTAGGACTTATACTTGTGCAATCATGATACACACACGCACATAGAGACATTATGACCTGCAGAGTGTCTTCGTGCTGCAGTTACCAGGTGAAGTCACGTGGAGGTCTTCCTGACCTCCTCCGTGGACACTGGATTTCAAGACAAGAGTTTCAACTACTGCTTCTCTGCAGAGGCTGGAATCAAAGGACTCTCTCGGGTCTGTTTACAGGGTGCCACGGAGCTTGTTCAAATGCTAGAACAATACAGCTCCATTAGCAAACGCTCTGCCCAGGCTCATATAACCTCCTCCACCAGACCCATCACACTGGGGGGTGTTGCATCCAGGGGCAAACTCTGCCCTAATATTCACGCTCTTGGGGAGGTGGAGCAGTCAAGTCATTGTCACTGCACCGTTGAAGCAAGGGTGGAAGAAGGGGGGAAACCGCAGCCCGCTTATCTCTTCAGTAAAACTGCACCTGGCACTTCTGCAGCTGCACCACTTGTGGTACCCAAGCTAGCACAAGAGCCTGGCACCGTGCTCAGTCCTGGTGCTTTGGCAGCACTGCCCTGCAAGCCATAATTAGCTCAGCTAGCCTCGTGCATGCTCAGACCTGCAATTCTATTCCCTCCAGGAGCAATGACAAACTGTAACCTCCTGAAAGCAAGTACTGTCTATTTTAAATAAACCTTCCTCCAAACTGACTGTAAGCCTACCTTTCTCCTAACTGTTCCTACCCTCAAGTAGTCTCTCCAAGAAGCTTTCTCCCTGTGTAACTTGAAAGCCACTGCCGTTCCACTCTTAAGAAGGTGTTTCAATGGGTTTAAAGTTCTTTTGATCTCTAAGTCCTTGGCTGGCAAAACATGGCCTGAGAGAAGAGAAGGATCCTTTGGGCAAACAGCCTGCCTCTTATTTTTCAAGGGTGCACTGGGGCATGCCAGGGTGTCCTGGGTTACTCTTCCACAGCCTTCTCTGAAGCTGAATTAGTACAGCTGTTGAAAAATTCTGATAACCCAGTAACTTCTCACTTATTTCATACAATTAATTATTAAAAATAATTATTAATAAATCAATGCAGATCCACTTCTCATCTGTCACAGTTTGGTCAAACCAACCAGGATACGTTTAACTTTTAATATTGAACACGTTTGACATAACTGTTCAAAATCCACTAGTCTGTGAAGTTATTCTGGAAAGTAAGGAGCTCAAAGAATCACTAGGTATTCACTGAAAAGGTTAAGCTCAGCTTTTGCAGTCCTGACAATAACAAAGGATATGACTCCATTGCAAGTGAGAGTGGGTACCAAACCAACCTAGGACCCCGCACATCTACACAGGGCTCTAGGTTGTGGTGAAGCCTGTGCTACTTGCTACTCACATTGGTACTCAAATTGACCAACCTAAAACTACTGCTGGTGAGCTTACATACGCTTCAGCCTGGTTGTAGTGCAGATGGACTGAAGCCACTCCTGAGGGTCCGTGCTCAGAAAAGCTTGTACTCTTGAAGACACAGGTAAATTTCTAGATTTCCAAAGGCTAAACCCATTTCCTTTCCCATAGTACACAAGAACCCCAGTATTTCATCAGGAAAATAACAGTTTTTAAAAGATAGATGTTTATTAAATTGCAGGCAACAATATAAACACTGTGGATGCCCCTCCAGGGAAACAACAATCTTTATCATTAGCAGCATGCAAAGCCATCTATGGAACATAAAGCTCAATGTCCTGTAGCAGGTTCTCCATGCTCATTTCAACATGCTGCAGATCACTAATTACTGCTTTAATTTTCAAAACATTCCCTTAAAAAAGGCAAGAAATTCACCAAGGAAATGGTGGTGGTCTTTGTTTAGGTGTGCATGCCAATAAATCATTTTGCTGCGCAGCCCGTGCTGGCTCTGAAGCTCCAACTCAGTCTGGATTCAGGTAACTTCTTCAATGCAACTGGCTTTGATATTAGGAATGGGTGGCAAGGAACTGAGTCACAACCTTGGCTGTCATCCCCTGCCACTGAATACCTGAGCAGTTCCTTTGTTTTGCACTCCATGAGAAGCTAAGAGGCAGAGACACAATTCTGCTTTTCTGAAGCAATAATAAATAGGTCATGCGACAAGCAGAGATGTAATCTCGCTCTCACTCTTGCTTTAAGCAAAACATTTAAATTTACAAAATAAAAGCAGTACCAAAGAGACAGGGAGCCCATGTAGAAGACAAAATATTAACACAAACATCTTTACTGCGCATTTCCTGATCCAGAAACATAAATGGCGATTCATATGAAGAATTTGAGACGTGCATTTCCTATTGTGCTGTTTTCTAGAGGCTGACACTAGTGTCATGGTACCATAGAAACAATACATTTCCAATTACCAAAAAGGTGTTGTTAAAATGCCTTGCAAAATATAAATTCATACAAAAATTTTAATCATCTGAGCCAACTTCTGCTCTTAGAGTCTCTTCTATGCATGTGGGAGCTGAATTTGGATCTGCTTATGTCTTATTAATAGAAAGAAACCTAAATATGAATAATGAAATAAAGAAGGGGAAAACACCTGTATTGAGACAAGTTAAAACCACGCCAGTAATCCTAAGGTTGTTTTTCAAATATACACAAATCTACCCCAGGTCTTCTCATGACTGGACGTTTTATTCTGTGTCAAATACCTTTTTCCTGGGTTTCAGAGGAAGTTCGATCTTACAGTCCCTTTTGTTATATTAATATTCAAACCAACTTTTCCCCTCAGTTTAGCTTCTGATTAAGTTATATCTTTTTTTATTATTATTTATTCACTACAAGGCATTTTAGTTTCCAGAATAAAATTCTGTAAAATTGGATCCTCTGACATCAATAGTGGAACTTGTCGAATTTATCACCTATCCTCTCAGAATTAAAAAAAACCCAAACCAAAAAAACCCCACTTCTGTACCTATGCACCACCGGAGACAGAGATATGTCCATACGTGTATAAACCTACAAAGACAAGACACAAAGAACATTTTCATGTAGCCACAATGTTGACCCTAAATAGAATCCATTAAGTCCACCAGAGAATTACTATTGATTTTATCTGGGAGATGATCAGAGGCTACCGTATTTGAAAGGAACCTAAGAGTCTAAGATTATACATGTAGATGACAGATATTAAACTGTTCGCTGTGACCCACTGAGGGACAGGACTACTCACATTCACCCCAACATGCACTAGACTGCACCACTGACAAGACTTGGAGGCAGAAGATACAAGATCAATGTATTAGCCTCTCATTTTTAGTCAGTAAGATTGTAAATAGCAACACGGAGCGCTCATAGCTTAGCATTAATGCTAGCTGCAGTCTGCAGGTAGAGATTCACACAGCAGAAGTGGCAGATGGATGAGATCTAAGAATAAAGCATCAGATACATCAGTTATTGATAAACTCAGTCCCTGAGTCAAACAGTCCTTCAGCATGCACTCATCACTGATTTCAAACAGAAGCTGAAATACAGTTCTGTAAGAAAACTTTGCACAATCTGGGCCTTCAATTACAGCATTTTTCTACTGAGAAGCACTTGTACGAGGCATCACTCTCCAAGCGGCAATGCTTACATATTTGTTTAAAGCCCAGCTGTGCTCCCCCACCCCTTAAATAACTGTACAGCAGGATTTGGATAAGGACGATGAAAGTTCTCCTTGCACTCAGTAAGAAGGGGCTAAATATTGCAGATCACCATCATATTTAGGGAGAGAAATGAGTTTGCAGCACAGTTAATTCAACCAAGCTGGACTAGACAGAAAGCTTAGCCCCTGTGGTGTCAACCACACCCCACTGAAGTCCATACGATGAGTTGGCTGTGATGACTACCACACCCTAAGCCTCCTGTAAGAGGATGATTTGTGAGGGTCGCATGGGTCTGTATAGGTCTACGCTACCCCTTTGTTAACATAACGTACCCTTAGGTCTCTTTGGCTTGTAAATAACTGTCATTGCCATTACTTGAATTCCTATAACTTCACTGAAACACAGTTCAGGATAACAAAGTTTTTGAAGGAGTGGACCATTCACCTTCCATGAGTGTCAAAATCAATGCCCACAGAGAAAATCTGACAGCTAGTGTTTCTTAAAATCAAGCAGTTCTGATATCAGCATGCAATTAAATGATAAAAGCAGAGATGTGCATCATCAGCACTTTTCCACATCCACCAAGAAAACGATGATGTCTTCCTTCAGTCCTTATTTTTGGGCCCTGATGAACTACTGTGGTAATTTCTGGAGCTGATTAGAGGAAGTCTGGTCTTGATCCAGACAACCCAGACCAAAACAAAGCCAAGGGTCCACCTGCAAAACTGGAATCTTAGACTGGAAGTTCCTCAAAGCAAGCACTGCTTCAGCAAGGGCGGTGCCTGTGGGCAGGTCCCTGCCAGTCACCTGCCAGGCAGGCAATGGCTGCTTGCAGCATGGCACCGGTCCTTTCCAAATGGCATGTGCTAAGGGCCCCTGAGTCAATTACAGAAATGTATGCCTGGTGATTTGGTGCTTTGCCTTGTTATAAATAATAAGATTACATTTTCTTCACAGATCTTTTGATTTTTTTCCTTTGGGAGACTTGCGGGGTTTAATGGCATTAATTCCTATTTGCCAACCTTGTCCGTATAAGTGAAGATGTTCATTAAATTAATGTTAAGTGATGAGCACTATAATTAGGACACATTTAAAATGCAGTGTGTCTAAATCAAAGACTATCCAAGATGTTCTCTTTTTTATTAAGATACAATTTGAAGGAGGCTTACTGTGTAGTTAAAAATGAATTATATTTTCCAACAACCTCTTCTCACTAAGGCAATGTACAGACCAAGGAAACACACCGCAGACTGGTTCCTTCCAGTTGACATTTTTTCATACATTTTGGGGTATGATGATTAACTATTATGTTAATACTGAGTTTACTGCATAATTTTTTGCCATCAATAGCAGGAAAGAAAGGAAAACAAACATGAAATACTGGGCTGCATACAACTAATACAGTTGTGATTTTGGGAAGCAAAATGTAATGTCACAATTTTGATGATGCCCAGGTTACAGCACTTGTAGTTTATTTTATTTCATTAGGAAGAGAGTCTCATTGAAGACACATTAGTCAGACACACCACCCTTGAGGAGGTATCAGCTAATGTAGATGTAAGTACACCGGAGATGTTACAACTTCAAGCCAAGGGCCAATTCATTCCTAGAGCATCTTTTGTGTTGTCCTGTGAAGATACCTCAGCAGTCCACCAAGCCATCTGTGTTTGCCATTTTAGGCCAGACCATCCGCAGTTGCAGCCTAGTCGAGTTTTAGACTTTGAATACAAAAGTTGCTCAGTGGGGCTGAGTCATGCAGAAAATCTGTGGCATACCTAAGAAGCAAGTCCAACTCTCCAAATTCCTATTGCTGAAATACAACACTCTTACAAGAACAGACCAACCACAAATAAATTTAGGCTGAAAAGAAGGTTTCTAAATAGGGGGTGGGGGTAAAAAGTGCCAGATGAGACTCTTTTCCCCCTTGTTATTTTATATCAAATCAAAATTCTATTTCATCTCACTGTCATATAACTTAAGATAATTAAAGGCTTAGAGATTGACCCTGATGTGTAGTCACACAATTCCAACTGACTGCAACATCTGTCATCTGGGAGACATCAAAGGCAACACCTTGAAGAGGTCACCTTTACAAGAGACAACACGGGGAGAACAGCTTATGCAATTTTTTGCACAGCAACGTATTCCCATCTATATCCAAAATTCATCACCTTTCCCATGATAATTGGATAATCAGAGCCTGATTCTGTTCTCAGCCACACCAGGCTGCCATGTAGGACCATGCTAACGGAAATGAAGAGACTCATCCAAATACAGCTAGTATTAGAATTTAGATCTTACTATTTCACAGTTTCTTTCCCAAATCCGTGCCCTTATGAAGTTTGTCCTTGAGTTTCTTTGCTTGACTGTTGCCCTCTCGCCTTGTCTTCTGGCAGTGCCAGCCTGGGTCAAACCCTCCACCCTCTGCCACACGCAGTACTTGCACTTGGCGAAGGACATCTGTGGAGATAACCTGTTACCATGCCAAGGATTCACTGCTGAAAACAGGGCTCTGCCAAATGCAGCCTGTTTGGCGAAGAAGCTGCTTGGCCCTGTGTGATTACAGCTGTTCTCATTCTTGTTCTGTGCCTTCTCCTCACTGAATTTCCCAAAAGCAGCTGGGAAATAAGCCAAGAGGGGAGGAACCAGAGACAGAGGCAGAGAAAGAGGCAGAGAAAGGAGGAACAAAACAAAACTCAAGGAAAAAACTGCAAAGCTAGAGCAAACTAAAAACAAAAGGGCAAGAAGTACATTTAACAAATAACACACAAATAACCCTCCTCTCAAAATCATCCTCTTATTTTTGAATTTATTCCCTGTGTAACTTGACTGCAAGAAGTAGCACTGGTCCACAAAAGAATCTGGCCATACACAGTAATAAAACTTTTATTTTTCTCCAGGCTGTGTGGACATAAGGAAATTGCAGGGAGCCTAGAAGTGCTCATCACGACCTGGTAGCTCGGAAAGGTTACAAAGCCCAATGCTCTGGCTGGCAGACTGTACCATTACACAAGCGTTCAAAAGCACCGCATTGTATCCGAGGTATGCAACAAAAGATGTTGATGAGGGCAACAAAGCTCCCCACTTTAAGGTGTAAGCTGATAGCTTGCAGGTGTGAAAAAAGAACTGGTATGCACACATGTTTTTTCTCTGTTGCTTGCTTTCTCTCTCCTGCTCCTTTCACCAGTTACCTTCTGTTCTTTACATACAGTTTTCCATTTCATCTTCAACTGATGTGCCAGGTGTTAGCTAATGACTGCAAAACAGACAGCAGCCAAGGCACTGGTCTGATTCAGCGTGACAGCATCTAAGTTCCTCTGTTATAAAATATGAAGGAAATAAAATATTCAAAATATATACCTGAACAGACCATTTTTGGCATGCTGCAGAAGAATTCAAAAGTAAATCAACACAAGCGGGCTGCACGCCTCCTATCCCCCTTTGCACACACACTCCAGCAATACCCAGGTGCAGGGGATGGTCCTTTCCCCAAAACTCATCTCTCCATCCTGCTGGCACTCAGCTCTGCGACCAACACAGCACTCCGTCCACATAGGGACCTATGTAGGTCTCTTGACCCAGTAGTCAAGAGACAGATGCAGTAACCTCAATAACAGCAACATGACAAGGATCAGTAAGGAAAATCTGAACCAAGTTTTAAATAAGCAAAAGTGGCCTGATCCAAACTCCATTAGATCAGCAGGAATTTTTCACTACAATAAATAGGTTGGTATTACCTAAAGTTTTAGGTAACGGGCCCACATATCAGCAACAGAATGAAAATGAATGCCTAACGTGATTGCTCTTCATAAATGTTCTCAGATGCAACTTTTCACATCTTTTAAAATTTATGTTAAGCAATACAGAGGAATATAGCATGAAAACCTCACACATACTTGTACCTCTAATAGTGAAAAAAGGCTGAAATCTCTGCAAATGTATTTGTTCTCTCAGTGGGCTTTTCTGTGTGTTAAAGACAGAAATGGTAGTGAAATATAACCTTTATTAATCAAACTTGGATTCACAATCACTAAATCAGCTTCCAAAACCATAACACAAGGATGGGTCTTCTCCTCTTAAATTTGTCCCTTCCAGTCCTGATCAAGATCTTAGAGAAGTCACCAAGCACTGTAAAGACCTAGGATTAAAGCAGTAAGAAACTTGATTACCGTGTGTATCTCTGCAACGTATTTCAGTTTGTTCAGGTTGAAGAGCTTAATGTTTGCCCACAAGCACCCCATGGGATAGAAATGTTCTCCCAGTCTGGAATCTCTGAAAGCACCAAAGTGTTTCTGTTGATTTCTGCAGGCACCAAGTTGTGTCTCCTGTGTCAACACAAATAAAATTTTTTCTCACACAAATTTTTTTCTCAATAGGCACAGCCTACTTGTTTACAGACATGATGGCACACACTGTTTGAATCTCGGTCTCGTCATCTCTACATATATAAAACCAAAGCATTTTTGCCTTTGTCTCCTACACATTGACCAAGTGGTTCTTGTTGGCAGCAGTGATGCATATACTCTTCCAGGAAACACAGAAAGAGGAAGAGAACACTGTGGAAGAGAAAAACAGTCTCATCCGCAACAAAATGACCAGGTACCCTGGAGATCTACATTAACGTGCGTAAGTCTTTTTCATAAAATGACGTTAACATCTTATATTTTGGTTCTATCTTACAGATGATAGGCAATGTCGAGGAGAGACTTTCTTCTAGTCTCAAACACCACTTAAGACAACAGACCTCAACTTCACTTGAAGACTAGATGCATGACTGCAAGAAGTAAATGTATTTGTAGGGTCTCATAAAGCTCTTCTCACATTTCAGTAGAGATTCCTCATTTGTGTGCTATAATTATCAGAAAACATGGACCTTTGCAATGCAAGACTTTAAACTACATCCTGCTATGCATGTTGAGTCTGAGCAGAAACAACTCAGCTCCCAAGAATGACAGAGCAGAAAGGAGCACGGGAAGACACTCAAGAAAATACTTTTGAGAGAGTAAATATGCTTGAAGTAGAGCATTTTGCCCTGGAATCTGAAGAGCATTTCTGCTGTGTACAGAGAAGGAGAGACTGGGTCTATTTCAAGGACAGGGGATTTTATGCAATGGCAGCCATTTTAAATTATAGTTAAACTCTTCCACTTTGTCCTAAGGAAAGATGCAGCTTCACTCTCTTTAACAAAGTATCTAGTTTTGGTGGTTGTTACCAGTTTACTACACAGACTAGCCTGAGGTTCACCTTATGGGCACAATGCCTTCAAACCTGTCATCCTCACAGGATACTCCTAATGAAAGCCTCTTGTCAGCAGAATAACTCCTCACACTAAATTTCTTGATGGCTGAGATCTAAAAACCAAATGGGGTAAATACTGAAGTCTTCCCCCTGAAATCACTGAGAGCTTTACATGAGTAAAGAGCACTTGCAAGCTGAGTACTGGTCCTGCGACTCAGTTTGGATTTAAACTCTGTCATTTTAGTGGCAATAAATCAAAAAGTGGACTCACGCATAAAATTGTCCTTTACCCTTCCTCCCTCAGGCTCCCAGCTCGCTACCAGGCTATGTAGGCAACTCTCCAGATACCTACAAATCCCCTGGCTATCTCCACACACACTTCAAAACTTCTGTATGAAATTAGGTGCTGGGTTGATCAAAACAAGTCATTATTTATCAGCTGCAAATAATCAAGTGATGAAATGCATTCACTAACAGATCCTGAGAGTCAAGTGCAACAGTGAACAAAAAATAATAGCAATGTACTCATTTTCATGTACACGTTGGAAACCATAGGCTAAATTCTGCCCAGTGCAGAAGCGGGTAGGAAAAGGGGGAAACACACATCCTCGCTTTACTGCATGATGAACAAAATTCCATCGTATTACTGTCTCAGCACTTCTTCCTCACTCAAGGTGCCTCTGCTATTTACCACTGCTACACAAAAAGCTCCAGGATGCAGCCCATATGAAAGCTACTGTCAAAATAGTCTCGTGCTACAGCCACGTAACAAAACAAGCATAAACTGTTCTCCACAACAAAGTACTGCGATTTAGCTTTCATTTGCTTTCATTAATATGACACCTTCTGCATGAGTACAGGTCTGTCCTGGTTTTGGCTGGGGTAGGGTTAATTTTCTTCCTAGTAGCTGGCGTAGTGCTGCGTTTTGGATTTAGTAGGAGAAGAATGCTGATAACACACTGATGGTTTAGTTGTCGCTAAGTACTGCTTATGCTAGTCAAGGACTTTTCAGCTTCCCATGCTCTGCCAGGTGCACAAGAAACTGGGAGGGGGCACAGCCAGAATAGTTGATCCAAACTGACCAAAGGGCTATTCCACACCATATGACGTCATGCTCAGTATATAAACTGGAGGGGGTTGGCCAGGGGCCAGCGATCGCTGCTTGGGAACTGGCTGGGTATCGGTTGGCGGGCAGTGAGCAATTGCATTGTGCATCACTTGCTTTGTGTATTATTATTACTCTTATTATTATATTGTTATTATTACTACTACTATTTTACTTTATTTTGTTTCAATTATTAAACTGTTCTTATCTCAACCCAGCAGTTTTTCTCACTCTTACTCCTCCGATTCTCTCCCTCATCCCATCGGGGTAGGGGGAGCGAGTGAGCGGCTGCGTGGTGCTTAGTTGCTGGCTGGGGCTAAACCATGACATGAAGTTACACTGGTACACAATCTTCCGGATTAAACATCTACATGGGATGTCCATTAAATCTAAGTTTTAGTACTTCAGTTACTGAGGCCACATAAATACTTTAAAATAAAACAACTGATGACTGTCATAGCTGCTCTGCCCTCTGAAGAAACCATTCAAAAGGCTCAGGAAACACTTCTTCCTCACCGAGACTACAGCACTATCTTCACAAGCATTTGTGTACAAATATGATCCCAGAAAAGGGACCACTTTACGTTGCCAACCCCATCACCAAACCAGACGCTCTTTAAATGAGCAAACAAATGCTCATTTCTCCAGCAGCCACCATGTACTGTGATAGGCAGAGAAAACTACTATTTTAGGAAGGCAGAGTTTGACATATTCCTTCTAATCACCCATCCACCGCATCAAGGATCTCATCATTCTGCATATCACATACAAAGTCATACATACCGCAAGAGCACACTGGAGATGTGTGACATACATATACAACTAAACTACAGGTAAATGCAAATAAACATGTTACAAATAAACTAAACAGCAACAAAGCCCCAGGCAACGTCATTACTTTGTACAACAATAACCACTTGTACCAAGATACGCATAAATACAATTTTGAGTACTGCATGTGTTTGATTTCCTTTAATTGTGATGTCCATTTCATAGAATCATAGAACCATAGAATGCTTTGGGTTGGAAGGGACCTTTAGAGGTCATCTAGCCCAAACCCCCTGCAGTGAGCAGGGACAGCTTTAACTAGATCAGGTTGCTCAGAGCCCTGTCCAACCTGACCTTGAATGTTTCTAGGGATGGGGCCTCCATTACCTCTCTGGGCAACCCGTTCCAGTGCTTCATCACCCTCGTTGTAAAAAATTTCTTCCTTACATCCAGTCTAAATCTACCCTCCTGAAGTTTAAAACCATTACTCCTTATCCTGTCACAACAGGCCTTGCTAAAAAGATTGTCCCCATCCTTCGATGGCTTGTCCCCATAGACTTTGATGGCTATGACATAGCCGCCATCACAAAACCATGGTGGGACGACTCTCATGACTGGAGTGCTGCACTGGATGGCTATAAGCTCTTCAGAAGGGATAGGCAGGGAAGGAGAGGCGGTGGGGTGGCTCTGTATGTTAGGGAGTGTTTTGACTGTATAGCTCGACAGTGGTGATGATAAGGTCGAGTGCTTATGAGTAGGGATGAGGGGGAAGGCCAACAAGGCAGATGTCCTGTTGGGAGTCTGCTATAGACCACCCAACCAGGATGTAGAGATAGATGAAGCATTCTACAAGCGGCTGGCAGAAGTCTTGCAATCATAGAATCATAGAATCATAGAATTGTTTAGGTTGGAAAAGACCTTTAAGATCATCCAGTCCAACCATTAACCTACACTACCAAGTCCACACTAAACCAATCAAGGGTAGACTAGACTAAACCATGTCCCCAAGTGCCACATCTACCCGTTTTTTGAACACTTCCAGGGATGGTGACTCCACCACCTCTCTGGGCAGCCTGTTCCAATGCTTGACCACCCTTTCTGTAAAGACATTTTTCCTAATTTCCAACCTAAACCTCCCCTGGTGCAGCTTAAGCCCATTTCCTCTCGTCCTATCGCTAACGACTTGGGAGAAGAGACCAACACCCACCTCACTACAACCTCCTTTCAGGTAGTTGTAGAGAGCGATAAGGTCTCCCCTCAGCCTCCTCTTCTCCAGGCTAAACAACCCCAGTTCCCTCAGCCGCTCCTCATAAGGCCTGTGCTCCAGACCCTTCACCAGCTTTGTTGCCCTTTTCTGAACACGCTCCAGCACCTCAATGTCTTTCTTGTATTGAGGGGCACAAAACGGGACACTATTCCAGGTGCATCCTCACCAGTGCTGAGGTCAGGGGGACAATCACCTCCCTGCTCCTGCTGGCCACACTATTCCTGATACAAGCCAGGATGCTGTTGGCCTTCTTGGCCACCTGGGCACACTGCTGGCTCATGTTCAGCCGGCTGTCAGCCAACACCCCCAGGTCCTTTTCTGCCAGGCAGCTTTCCAGCCACTCTTCCCCATGCCTGTAGCGTTGCATGGGGTTGTTGTGACCCAAGTGCAGGACCCGGCACTTGGCCTTTTTGAACCTCATACAGTTGGCCTCGGTCCATCGGTCCAGCCTGTCTGGGCTGCATCAAAAGATGGCTTTCTGGGCTGCAAGCACACATTGCCGGCTCATGTCCGGCTTTTCATCCACGAGTACCCCCAAGTCCCTCTCAGCAGGGCTGTTCTCAATCCCTTCATCCCCCAGCCTGTATTGATAGTGGGGGTTGCCCCGTCCCAGATACAGGACCTTGCACTTGGCCTTGTTGAACCTCATGAGGTTCACACAGGCCCACCTCTCCAGCTTGTCCGGGTCCCTTTGGGTGACATCTCATCCTTTTGCCATGTCAACTGCACCACTCAGCTTGGTGTCGTCTGCAAACTTGCTGAGGGTGCACTCAAACCCACTATGTCATTGATGAAAATACTAAACAGCACTGGTCCCGGTACAGGCCCCTGAGGGACACCACTTGTCACTGGTCTCCATTTGGACATCGAGCCATTGACTGCTACCCTCTGGATGCAACCGTCAGCCGATTCATTATTCACTGAACAGTCCACCCATTGAATCCATATCGCCCCAATTTAGAGCGAAGGATGTTGTGGGGGACTGTGCCAAAGGCTTTACAGGAGTCCAGACAGATAACATCCATTGCTTTTCCCTTGTCCACTGATGCAGTCACTCCTTCACAGAAAGCCACTAGGTTAGTCAGGTAGGACTTGCCCTTGGTGAAGCCGTGCTGGCTGTCTCAGGGAAAAAAGGAGAGTCCTCCACCTTTGACAGAAGGGGCAGGCAACTCAGGAATAGGGATCTTGTTGGGTCATGCAGGGAGGAAATTAGAAAAGCAAAAGCCCAGCTAGAACTCAATCTGGCCACTGTTGTAAAAGATAATAAAAAAAGGTTTTACAAGTACATTAACAACAAAAAGAGAGCCAAGGAGGATCTCCATCCTTTGCTGGATGTGGGGGAAACATTGTCACTAAGGATGAGGAAAAGGCTGAGGTACTTAACACCTTCTTTGCCTCAGTCTTTAATAGCCAGACCAATTATCCCCAGGCTTTTCAGCCCCCTCAGCTGGACAGGGACAGGGAGCAGAACGGAGCCCCCATAGTCCAGGAGGAAGCACTTAATGACCTGCTACGCCATCGGGACGCTCACAAGTCTATGGGGCCAGATAAGATCCACCCAACAGTACTGAGAGCGCTGGCAGAGCAGCTTGCCAAGCCACTTTCCATCATCGATCAGCAGTCCTGGTTAACAGGGGAGGTCCCTGATGACTGGAGGCTTGCCAACGGCACGCCCATCTACAAGAAGGGCCAAGGAGGACCCGGGGAACTACAGGCCTGTCAGTCTGACCTCAGTGCTGGGGAAGATTATGAAGCGATTCATATTGAGTGCGCTCCACAGGCATGTGCAGGTCAACCAGGGGATCGGGCCCAGCCAGCATGGGTTCATGAAAGGCAGGTCCTGCCTGACCAACCTGATCTCCTTTTATGACCTGGTGACCCGCCTGGTGGAGGAAGGGAAGGCTGTGGATGTCATCTACCTGGAATTCAGTAAAGCCTTTGACACAGTCTCCCATAGCATTCCCCTAAGGAAGCTGGCAGCTCATGGCTTGGAAGGGCGTAGTCTTCACTGGGTAAAAAACTGGTTGGGTGGCCGAGCCCAGAGACTTGTCGTGAATGGAGTTAAGTCCAGTTGGCGGCCGGTCACGAGCGGTGTTCCCCAGGGCTCAGTACTGGGCCAGTTCTGTTTAATATCTTTATCAACGATCTGGATGAGGGGATTGAGTGAGCCCTCAGTAAGTTCGCAGATGACACCAAACTGGGCGGGAGCATCGATCTGCTCGAGGGTAGGATGGCCCTGCAAAGGGACCTGGACAGGCTGGACTGATGGACCGAGGCCAACTGTATGAGGTTTAACAAGGCCAAGTGCCGGGTCCTGCACTTTGGTCCCAACAACATCATGCAACACTACAGGCCTGGGGAGGAGTGGCTGGAAAGCTGCCTGGCAGAAAAGGACCTGGGGGTGTTGGTTGACAGCCAGCTGAACATGAGCCAGCAGTGTGCCCAGGTGGCCAAGAAGGCCAACAGCATCCTGGCTTTTATCAGGAATAGTGTGGCCAGCAGGAGCAGGGAGGTGATTGTCCCCCTGACCTCGGCACTGGTGAGGATGCACCTGGAATACTGTGTCCCGTTTTGTGCCCCTCAATACAAGAAAGACATTGAGGTGCTGTGGGCTGAGGAAATGGGCTTACGCTGCGCCAGGGGAGGTTTAGATTGGATATTAGGAAAAATTTCTTCACAGAAAGGGTAGTCAAGTATTGGAACAGGCTGCCCAGAGAGGTGGCAGAGTCAACCATCCCTGGAAGTGTTCAAAAAACTGGTAGACGTGGCACTTTGGGACATGGTTTAGTGCGCATGGTGGTGTTGGGATTGATGTTTGGAATGATGATCTTAGAGGTCCTTTCCAATCTTAATGATTCCTAGTTTTTACTTTCATTATAAATAATCCAGCCACCAAGCCAGGAAACATGAAATTGCTACTCTACCCTTAACTGGTTTAGTGGTGGACTTGGTAATGTTAGGTTAACGGTTGGACTGGATGATCTTAAAGGTCTTTTCCAAGCTAAACGATTCTATGATTCTATGAATCACCTCCCTGTCCTCCATGTGGTTTAGCATAGCTTCTAGGAAGATCTGCTCCATGATCTTCCCAGGCACAGAGGTGAGTCAGTAGTTCCCAGGGTCTTCCTTTCTTCCCTTTCTAGAAATGGGCACCACATTCCCCTTCCTCCAGTCACCAGGGACTTCACCTGACTGCCATGACTTTTCAAATATTATGAAGAGAGGCTTGGTAACTACATCAGCCAGTTCCCTCAGGACTCTGGGATGCATCTCATCTGGTCCCACAGACTTGTGTACATTCAGGTTCCTCAGGTGGTCTTGAACGTGATCTTCCCTTACAGTGGGAGGGGCTTTACCCCCCTGCTCCCCATCTTGCGGTCCATCGACTCAGAAGGGGTGAGGAGAGAGGTTGCTGGTGAAGACTGAGGCAAAGAAGTTGTTGAGTACCTCTGCCTTCTCCTTGTCTGTTGATACCAGGTCGCCATTCTTGTTCATTGGGGGGGGGGGGTTAGCTTTCTTTAACCTTCTTTTTGTGTTTGAGCTACCTGCAGAAGCCCTTCTTGTTATTCCTTACATCCCTTGCCAAATTCAGCTCCAGTTGCGCCTTGGCCTTCCTGACCCCCTCCCTACACAACCAGGCAGCTTGCCTGTACTCTTTCCAGGACACTCATCCCTCCTTCCCCTGCCTGTGCAGTTCCCCCTTGCTCTTTAGTTTGACCAGCGTGTCTCGACTCAGCCATGCTGGTCTCTTCCCTTCCTTGCCTGATTTCTTACACTTGGGGACTGAGAGCTCTTGTGCTCTATGGAAGGTGTCCTTAAAGATCTGCCAGCTCTGTTCTGTTCCCCTGTCCCTGAGGACCGTTTCCCAGGGTGTCCTTCTGACTAACTCCTTGAAGAGCTGGAAGTTTGCTTTTCTAAAATGTAGGGTCCTGACTCTACTCCTCGCTTTTCCCATGTCCGTCAGGAGTGTGAACTCCACCAACGCGTGATCACTGCCCAGGCTGCCTCCAATCTTGACGTCACTGATGAGCTCACTTGCACTGGTGACCATCAGGTCCAATATTGCACCCCATCGGGTAGGGGTGTCTATTACCTGGCTTACGAATTTATCCTCAATGCATTCTAGGAATCTCCTGGATTGCCTACAGCTTGCTGTGTTGCTTTTCCAGCAAATGTCGGGGTGGTTGAAGTCCCCCAGTAGGACGAGAGTCTGCAAGCACGAAGCCTCCTGAAACTGGAGGAAGAACGCTTCGTCAGTAGGCTCCCCTTGATCAGGTGGCCTGTAGTAGACACCACCACAAGGTTCCCCCTGTTGCCTCTGTCTCTGATTCTCACCCATAAGCTTTCGACCTGCTCGTGGCTATTCTTCAGGGACAACTCTTCACACTGTATTGATTTCTTTATGTAGAGGGCAATGCCTCCGCCCCTCCTTCCTCGCCTGTCCCTTCTGAACAGCCTGTAGCCATTGATATCCACATTCCAGTCATGGGATCTGTCCCACCAAGTTTCAGTTATGGCAATCAGGTTATAGCTTTCTAGCAGCACAGTAGCTTCCAACTCCTCCCGTTTGTTCCCCATGCTGTGTGCATTCGTGTAGAGGCATTTCATCTGGGCTGTTGGCCGTGTCACCTTCTTAGTGGAACATCCCTTGTTTCCCTTGAGGTGTTTCACAGAGGTTTCCTTGTTGGCTCCTACTACCTCAGGAGCCCCCAGCTCATCTCTGCAAGACTTCGACTGTGCTTCAGTGTCCCCAGCACGCCTCTGCGCAACAGGTTGAGGGCTCATAGTAGCACCCTGTCCCTCTAACCATTGTGTACCATCCCACAGCTTGTCACAGGCAAGCCTGATATGTTCCCCCTCCCCCTTCACATCTAGTTTAAAGCCCTGTCAATGAGCCCCGCAAGCTCCTGAGCAAAGACCCTCTTTCCCCTTTGAGAAAGGTGGCTCCCATTTGACACCAGCAAGCCTGGTGCCGTGTAGGCCATCCCATTGTCAAAAAACCCAAAGTTGTGATGGTGGCACCAGCCACAGAGCCATGTATTAAGAGACTGGGTCCGCCTGTTCCTTCCAATGCCACCGTCCACAACTGGAAGGAGGGAGGAAACAATAACCTGTGCCCCAGATTCCCTCACTAACCATCCCAAGGCCCTGAAGTCTCTTTTATTCACCCTTGGGCTACGTACTGCAACTTCATCACCACCCACGTGAAAGAGCAGTAGTGGGTAGTAGTCTGAGGGCCGCACTGGGCTGGGAAGTCTCCTAGTGATACCTCTGACCTGGGCTCCTGGGAGGCAGCAGACTTCCCTATGAGGAGGGACTGCCCGGCCTATTGGACCCTCCGTTCCCCTCCGAAGGGAGTCTCCTAGAACTATGACCCGTCTTTTCTTTCTTGTGGAGGTGGTAGTAATATGGGGGGTATGTCTTTCTGGTCTTGGTGACTCCTCTGGTGTAGATGGATCGACACCCACATCATCCACTGACTGGTCCTCCACATCTAGAGCCTCATACCTATTGTGCAGAGGCACCTGGGGAGTCGTGGCAGGCAAGGAAAGGGTTTGCTTGCTGCCCCGATTGTGGACTTGTTTCCACTCGCTGCTTCTCTTTAAGACCCTGCCTACGTCCTGGTGGTGGAAGGATACTGGATCCCTTTGATCACAGACTTTTTCTAGTGGCTGTCCCTGTTCAGGTTTCTGGGAGGTCAGAGCATGGTTCCACCAGTCAATCTCTTGCTCAGACTCCGTGATGCTCTGTAGCCTATCTACTTCCTCTCTTAGCTCTGCCACCAGGCTGAGTAGATAGTCCACCTGAGCACACCATACACAGCTGTTCCCTGTATATATCTATATAACTTATTTTTAAATCTGAGGTAACTTATAACTGTAATTTGCATAGGCATTGTTATGCTAATATCTCACTAAAAACACACATCAACATTTGGTTGGTTTCTCATTTTCATTCACAGTACCACTCCTATGTATTATTTTTATATATACTAAATATATATTTATAAACACACAGCAGTCCTGATAGTACATTGACATGATTACCTTTCCATGCTCTATTTTGCATGGCAAACAATCTGAGCCAACTGTAATGCTCACAGGGGAAATTCCAGCAATGAACCGATGGTATACGAAGAAGGGAAGAAAGAAAGGGAATGATTTTCACTGTCATATTTATAAAAAACTTACTATATTAAAACCATCAATGATACAATTTAAGAATGATAAATTAAAAGAACCCCCCAAACCATTCTTGACTATTTCTGATGTTGAGTTGCGTAACAGGCTCTTGTATCTTTACTTCATTAGCTTTCAGCACTTCAAATACATTTTTCAAAAGATTACCACCAAATTTCAAATTATCTAATTACAGCTTTATCATGTTTTATTCCTATTTCAAGACGGTAAATTGGCTTTATATGCATACGTGTACATCCATGCTGCACTCTGAGTGTCTTTCCTGTGCAGTTCTCTGCAACTCTGGCCTACTCACCTCAACAGTAATTAACCAGTATGACAATATGGGATCCTTCTGCCCACACAATGCTCTGCATTGTCTCATTGCTGAAGACAGCCATCATGGAGATGGCACACCTTCTCCTTTGATACAGCAGATAGGATACATATCTCAGTATGATAGATACCATACATGATAGAGGGAAAAAAAGCAAACCTGCACATTTAGAAAGAAAAACACAGTAGTAACACTTGTACTGTCCAGAGGCATAAACAACATAGGTTTCCTAGGATCAGGCATTCAGACTACTCATTGGGCTGGCATAAAATGTAGTGTCCCTTATGTCCGTGGACTGATAATGATTTACTCCACCTGGTAATTCAATCCTGAATGTACACACTTCACTGGCTAACTGGTACTACTGGTCTCCCTCCTGGTCTGCAAAGGGATCAATTTCACTTTTACAAGCTGTATGACATAATAGGTTGATGATAATGGATCAGTGAATGGGGCTTGATCCTGGGGACCCTCTCCTCCCTCTTGACTTCAGCAGAACCTCTATTTACTGCAACAGGTCCCAAGGCACCACTGCTGAGCAGATTCCTTCTGTGTACTGCATTGTTTGGGGTTTATCACTATTCATCAGCAATTTTAGAGCACATACCTACGCACCATATCAACATGCGTTACACTAAGTTGTTCAATACAGCTTTCACAACAGCATGTCATCCAAAGACATCATGCCTTGCAGAAACCAGTAGCCCATTAAGCACTGTAGCCATTCAAGCTCTCAGGGATTTGATAAGTGCTTCCTAGAAAATGAATTTGCTATAAATAAATATTACATTTTACAAAATTGTTCTTCTAAGCTGTATTTTGGGATGAAGTCCTAGAGCCTGACTCAGCAAACACACAGCATTACTCTCATGACACAGACGTGAACTGGAGCTTACTCATGTGATAAACACGGCTTGATTGCAGACGTGACTGCAGCGATTGTGATTTCAATTTCCCAAGGAGGGAAGAGAGGCTCATGCACATTTTAACCTAGGAAGACATGTGGTGGGATTTACAAAACTGTTTAGCACGTGATGGTCTAACAAAAGCCAAAAGGAATTGCTGGTCTCGTGGCTGCTCATACAGAAGCAGGGCAATACCGAACACTTGTGAAAGTCATGCATATTGTGTAAAGCTGAAGTTCAAACAAAATTCCAGAGTAACACACAAATACTCTGCAAGGTAAGTTTACCTAAACTGACATGTAAGCTAAACCAAAGAAACAGCAGGAAGCAGATAAGGGTTTTCAGCGTTCTGGGCAAGACACTTGACAGACTCAAACCTCCTCTGAATACACGGAAGAAAGAATCCATAAACTCAGTAAGTATCAGAAATCGATTTAACCAGGCATTTCAAATGGAACCATGTTCCCACCTCCTTTTCTGGGCAACACGTGGCACCCTGCCCAGGACAGCAAACACAGCCCTGGGCAGCAGCAGACTTGCCTAGCAGCCAAGACCACTACTCCCAGCACTGGCTGCTACCAACACTTCCCTAGCTACACCTTTAACATTTCCCTATTGAAAAAAAAAACAAAACAAACCACCAACTTTAATTCAGCTGAAATGGTTAAACCAAACAGTATCTCAATGAAGCTCTAAGCAACTCTTAAAATGGAAACTTCCTAATCCTCATTGCCCAGTGTGCCAATTTACTCCTATGTCTTTTTTTTTTTTTAATCTCTTTGTTTGCTACCTTTTTGACATAGCTGCAAAAGCCTGTCTTGGCCAGCCAGAATAGATACAATCTTGTAATACTTTCTGTAGCCTCAGTGGAAAGCAAAAGAGAAGCTTCAAAAGTGGCTATGAGATTGCATTGATGGGCCACAATGGTCTTGTTCCATCTTGGGCACAGTGATCACAAAATTATAGTTTTCGATTCTTGGACAAGTAAGGAGGGGAGTCAGCAGAATGGCTACCCTGGACTTCCGGAGGGCAGACTTTGGCCTGTTTAGGAGACTGGTTGACAGAGTCCCTTGGGAGGCAGTCCTGACGGGCAAAGGAGTCCAGGAAGGCTGGACATTCGTTCTTCAAGAAGGAAGTCTTAAAGGCACACGAGCAGGCCATCCCCATGTGCCAAAAGACGAGCCAGCGGGGAAGAAGTCCAGCCTGGCTGAACAGAGAGCTTTGGCTGGTACTCAGGAAAAAAGAGGAGAGTTTATGACCTTTGGAAAAAGGGGCAGGAAACTCAGGAGGACTACAAGAATGTCATGAGGCTATGCAGGGAGAAAATTAGAAGGGCCAAAGCCCAACTAGAACTTAATCTGGCTACTGCAGTAAAAGACAATAAAAAATGTTTCTATAAATACATTAACATAAAAAGAAGGGCTAAGGAGAATCTCCATCCTTTATTGGATGCAGGGGGAAACATACTGACAAAGGATGAGGAAAAGGCTGAGGTACCTAATGCCTTCTTTGCCTCAGTCTTCAACAGTAAGACCAGTTGTTCTTGGGGTACCCAGCCCCCTGAGCTGGAAGACAGGGATGGGAAGCAGAATGAAGCGCCCATAATCCAAGAGGAAATGGTTAGTGACCTGCTACACCACTTAGACACTCACAAGTCTATGGGGTCAGATGGGATCCACCCAACCGTACTGAGGGAGCCCAGAGAAGTGCCCGCCAAGCCACAAGCCACTTTCAATCCTTTATCAGCAGTCCTGGCTAACCGGAGAGGTCCCAGTTGACTGGAGATTAGCAGATGTGACGCCCATCTACAAGAAGGGCCAGAAGGAGGATCCAGGGAACTACAGGCCTGTCAGTCTGACCTTCGTGCCGGGGAAGGTCATGAAGCAGATCACCTTGAGTGCCATCACATGGCACATACAGGACAACCAGGTGAACAGGCCCAGTCAGCATGAGTTCATGAAAGGCAGGTCCTGCTTGACCAACCTGATCTCCTTTTGTGACAAGGTGACCCACTTAGTGGATGAGGGAAAGGCTGTAGCTGTTGTCTACCTAGACTTTAGTAAGGCCTTTGACATCGTCTCCCACAGCATTCTGCTGTAGAAACTGGCTGCTCATGGCTTGGACAGGTGTACTGTTCGCTGGGTAAAAAACTGGCTGGATGGCTGGGCCCAAAGGGTCATGGTGAATGGACTTAAATCCAGTTGGTGACCGAGATCACAAGCGGTGTTCCCCAGGGTTCAGTACTGGGCCAGTTCTGTTTAATATCTTTATTAATGCTCTGGGTGAGGGGATCGCGTGCACACTCAAGTTTGCAGATGACACCAAACTGGGTGGGAGTGTTGACAGGAAGGCTCTAGAGAGGGATCTGGACAGGCTGGATCAAAGGGACGAGGCCAACTGTATGAGGTTCAAAAAGGCCAGGTACCAGGTCCTGCACTTTGGTCCCAACAACCCCATGCAACGCTACAGGCATGGGGAAGAGTGGCTGGAAAGCTGCCTGGCAGAAAAGGACCTGGGGGTGTTGGCTGACAGCCGGCTGAACATGAGCCAGCAGTGTGCCCAGGTGGCCAAGGAGGCCAACAGCATCCTGGCTTTTATCAGGAATAGTGTGGCCAGCAGGAGCAGGGAGGTGATTGTCCCCCTGTCCTCGGCACTGGTGAGGATGCACCTGGAATACTGTGTCCCGTTTTGTGCCCCTCAATACAAGAAAGACATTGAGGTGCTGGAGCGTGTCCAGAGAAGGGCAACAAGGCTGGTGAAGGGTCTAGAGCACAAGTCCTGTGAGCAGCAGCTGAGAGAACTGGGGTTGTTCAGCATGGAGAAAAGGAGGCTGAGGGGAGACCTTATTGCTCCCCACAACTACCTGAAAGGAGGTTCTAGCGAGGTGGGTGTTGGTCTTTTCTCCCAAGTAACAAGCGATAGGACAAGAGGAAATGTCCTCAAGTTGCACCAGGGGAGATTTAGATTGGGTATTAGGAAAAATTTCTTCACGGAAAGGGTTGTCAAGCATTGGAACAGGCTGCCCAGGGAAGTGGTTGAGTCACCATCCCAGAGGTATTTAAAAGACATGTAGATGTGGCATTGAGCATATGGTTTAGTGGTGGACTGCACAGTGTTAGGTTAACAATTGGACTGGATGATCTTAAAGGTCTTTTCCAACCTAAACAATTCTATGATTCTATTCTGGCAGTCAAACTGGATGCATTTAACATGAAGTTTTCTTCTCTCTCCTTATCAAATCTTTTATGTGGGTTTATGTCATTTAAAAGCACAAGAGGTTTAGAAGTTTAAAAACTAAATTTGAAACCAAATATAAGCAATAATATTCAAAGTAACCTGTCTAAAACTGATTTCCTTAAGTTTCATATGATTCCATTATTAGTGAATAATAATGGAGCCATTAGTTTTTTTCCAACAGGAAACACATGTCACAGTCTCCTGTAATTTTTGGTCTATTTTGAAATTACTCCAAATGTGTTAGGAACCACTAACTTCACATTTTTGCAACTAATTTAGTCCAAACTGACATGGGAATCCCTAAATATTTCTTACTAACACATTATTTTTGAACTGCAGAGGAGCAGTAACAGCAACCTAAAATACACAGCAACATTCAGCATCATTAGTAACTGAACGTGCTCTTGAGATTGGACATTGTTATGGGTGTAATATTATGCTCTTGTAAATTGCTATTTGCTTCAGCTGATTCAGATGTCTGCAAATCGACAAACACTTACTGCACACAATTTATGAAGCAGATTTCCATTTAACAAAGAACTGTAAAAAAATGTAATCACGTTACATTTTGAGATGTGGATTAAATGTCTCCACAAACACAGTGAATGGCTTTGATGGTTCATACACCTAGAGCCTCTGGGTCTTCCAGACTACAATACTTAGCACATGGTACTGAGATTTGGCTATGCTTCTGTAAAGTCTTACATGAAGTATTGTTTTCATTCTGATACATATTCCTAAGCACAGTTAACATTATATTTAACATTATGCTTTAAAATTATAATTTTAAAATTATAATTTAAAAATTATGTCGCACATATCAAGACAGTACATTTACTGGAACTCATATATAGAAAGAGTAGGAAGATGCAAACTGTTACCAATGGCACTTATTTCCAAAGGTACTTAAGTTATTATATGGGAAGTAGTAAATTTTCTCTTTGTCTCCAGACAGTTTTTATGCCTCTTTGCAAACATGACATAAAGTGTTTATATTGTTTCCCTGCTTGTGGCTTATTAAGACAAAATTAGAGTTCAGCCTTGCTCTCCTTGAAGTGAAAACCTTACCTGAAGAGTGAACGCTTCCAGTCCACACAGGCTGGCTTTCCCCTAAGATACTCCATCATTCCTTAAGTGACTGTGAAATTTTCTGTGAAATTTCTGTCCCCTTGAAGACCTGTGGCATGAGCAAGACCTGGGACAGAACCTGCTGCTCTTGCAGGCATTTTGACATGGACTTTGGTGGGAAGGCAGTGGGCCAGGGCAGCTGAACCTCCCCTGCAGCAAGCCCTGCCAGACGTGGTTTGCATTTAAAGCAAACAGTTCTGCTTGGAGCAGAATTTCAGAGCTCCGAGAATGCAAAGAAACACAAAATTCAGAAAGAACAAAGAAAAAGCAGCAGCAGCCAGCACGTTTAGACTGTGACCGTCAGCACTCAGATGGGCTCTGAAAACATAGTGTGTTCCCGCTCACTGCTAAATTCAGTTTAAGCACTGTTCAGAAACACCTCCTTGAAGCCTACTTTTCTTCCTAACACCATTCACCAACTCTCTCACCATGAAAATGCAGAAAAAATATTCTGAATAGCATCTGCAGCAAGTACTTAGCATCTGTGAAAAACTCCCTTCTACCAAAGCACAAAATGACGACTCTGCTTGTTCTGCCTCCTAAAAAAAACACAAGCAAACAAAAAAACCCAACCAACCAAAAAAAAATTGTCAGCCCCTCCCTGAGGAAAGCCTCCCAGGAAAAAGCATAGGCCTGACATTTCTTTAACATAATGGGTAAAAACATCTCTGATTACAACTGGTATGTTGAATTGATCATTTCCTACTGTCTTTTATTTTGGAAGAATAAGGGAACAATTCCAACTACTCCTTATTCCAGCCCTCTGAGTATTTTTCAAATAGTACTGAAGTAATTTAATTTCAGCAATGACTTAATTTCAGCATTTTTAAAACGGAAAAATCTAGCTGTATTATAAAAGGTGATATAAATGGTATATAGCACTTAAGTAGTTGGAGAGTTGGTAAGCAGCCTGGTAGCTATCTTGCAGATGAACTATACACACAGTGTAACAGCTCGCTTTATCTCTTCAGGCTGCTTGTTCTGCTGCACTCCCCCTCCTGCCCTCTAAATCACAGGCACTCACCCCTGCTCAGTGCAGTGCCAGTAGTGGACCCCGGATGGGCGGTGAGAACATCTTACACCCCAGGACCACTTCAGGGCACTTTCAGAGAAGCACACACAGCTACAATGTCCCAGTGCTCAGGCTGTCCTTGACTGGTGTGGGCAGCTGATGTGAGTTAAAAGCAGCCCTAATTTCTAAGTGGGACCAGAGCACTCTGCCAGTAACAAACTCCATGCAGGACTGAGCTTTACACCATTTCCTCAAAGCTGTGCTGCACATTTTAACTCATGGCTTCTCTGGATGTCTACCATAACCACCCTGTGGACACCAATTTTCTTACCTACCTCCGACAAGATACAGCTTACAAACATCAAAAGTGAACCTGAAACACAAACATCTACTTTATAGTAATACCCACAGTATCCAACAAGGACAATGAACCGCATTAAGCTTGAAAATAAAAAGAATAAAATCACATCACCTGAGAACCAGCTCACTTATTTTTTTCTCAGTTACAGTGAGCAGTGAACATGGAGGAGGAAAACACAGCTGATCACAACCAAACCTTTAAGTTACATAAAAAGTAAAATCAGGTAACTTTTGCTGAGAAAAAATGAAACCCCAAGTGAAATCCAAAAAACCTCCAGAAGAGCAAGCAAATGACATTACCCGCATTTCTGATAGCAGCATTCCAGAAACCACAACTTGTACACAGATTTGTTGATTCAAATAGCATGTATAACAAGAGCTAAATATTCTGACACACACTCAGAAAAATCACAGTGGATTGTCACTTATCTGCTATGCCATATCACTGCCAAGCTGCAAAGGAGCGCAGTATGTTCAAGACACACATTCTGCCATAAAGAAATAATTTTCTTAAGATACCAAATAACAGAGGAAGACTCCACAGAATTACAAATTTGCTGGGCTTCTACCAAATAGAAATACTGCAAGAGGTCATTGATGCATACTTGCTGCACAGTGTTAAGTCAGTGCCAGGCAGAATGGGAGCTAAGTGGATGCTTGTAATACTGAATTCAGATTTGGAGGCAACTCAAGTGGTCAGCCAGCCATCAGGATGGGAAATCCAGCAAAGCCAGACCACAGCACATCTACCAGACCTTCCTGGTCTTCCAGAAGAACTTTCACCCCCTTCCTCTTCCAGAGATAAACTATTAATTTTCTTCATTATGTTACATATTACATTTAAAATATTAATGTATTAATTAATATGCATGCATGAGGGACTTAAACTAAACCCAACCACAGAGAGGTTAACTGATTTGACAAAAACTTGGGAGGAAAGGAGGAGCAAAGCCAGTAATGAAACCCTGCAGTCCCATCTCTGTCCTCTGCATTGATCTCTGTGTTTAACCAGCATGTCTGAAAATATAGATGTCAAGTATTTAACACAGAGTTCTGACTATAGTAATTTACACAGCATCTTTAAGTTCAGAGTATCTTTACATTCTGCAATTCTATGAAACACACAGAGACAGTTGTAGCAAATCAGTGTAGGGCTGCATCATACTGTGCGTTTCAACCAGAATACCAGGTGTGCTGCAACAGCAGATGAAAATGCTGAAGAACCAAGGAAAGCAGAAATGCATGCATAACTTTTCCCCAAAATAAATTTTTAGGCTATTGCATTGAACAGAACTTAGTATTACAAAATCCAGTCTGGTCAAATCACCACAAAGCACTCTAATGACTGCATGTGACCACACCACCAGCCTCCTTCTCACCACAGAGGATACCTGCTCAACAGCACAACTCCTTCTAGCATGACGCTGGGTAATTGGTTCAATACTCACTCCAAAGGCAGCATGTTATTTACTGAATCCTCATTAGTAGTTTTACCAACACTGTGGGCCTCTTATCTGAGTACTGCTCAGCTTTCATTACTTCGTCCCCAGGATCTCTGAAGATGATAGCTATACGTGCTGTGGAAGGAATGGGCACGTTTCGATGAATACAGGGATGTCATTAGTAATCTAGGATTGCTTGAAGATGTGGGAGTAAAACTGCAGGGGACTATGAATAATACCGCAGGGTGAAATGCAGCTGTGGATGAAAAAATGTTACTATTTCTGATTCTGTTTACAAAGCGTAAACTGGAAGACAAAGTCAGTGCAGAAGGCATAGTGTGTCAGGACACACAGTCTGTTCTGAATGAATAAACAAGGCTCTAAAGAAGTTAAATACATTATTTCTCTTAATTCTTTGCAAACCTAGAGAATTGCTTACACAGCACTCTTAAAATATAAGCAAGTATTTCAGAGACAGTTCACCGTCACTGTTCCAGAGTGCCGTTTGCAAGGCTTGGGAAGGATTATTCTCCTATAGGATTGTTTAATGCCCTGCTGTATTTTGAAGTTTTATACATCAGACCAGACTGAGTAGAGAACATGAAACCTTGTAGCAGTAACAGTAAATAATTTTCCCTGACTACCACAATATTTTACACCTGAAAAGCGCAGACAGTTGGGTATGGCTTTAGAGTCATGATACCTAGTCAGACTGACTGAGAAACACGAAGGTTTCCTGCAGAACTGATGATGAACTTTACACACAGCCAACAACTGCTGAGAGGTATTGGGCTGTAACACTGCTACAATGACACCACGGTTGTGACTAAATCCAACACAAGCCCACGCTGTCAAGTGATTTCACTTTTCTTAAATACTCATACTTTGACTTATCAGTGCTAGTTCACCAGATTGGAGAGGCTTTTTCTTTCTATGAACTAAGAGCACAGCCTTCTGCTATTATTCATGAGCTAATTCAAAAGGTAGAAAACCAATTTCAGAACAGAGTTGCTTAAAAAATAACCAGTACACCCTTATTTAGCTTCTTTGTAAGTTTAATGCAGATAACAAACATTTGCTGGTTATGCCTGATAAGTTGCTGCAAATACAGACAAAGCAAAAGGGAAAAATTATTGCTGAGTAGAAGCTATGTGAAAAAACGTTCACTGAAATATGGTAAAAAATTAAAAGGTCTCTGTACAGAGCTAGAAAATTAAGCCTATTTCTTCGACCGTAGAAGAAATGTTCAACTACTTTCTCAGCAGAACTCGAATGAACAATTATATCATCTCACAATTAAAGATGATGGCTTTTAGCAGAAGGACATCGAAATGTTGATGGAAAAATCTGACTGAGAAAGAGGGCTCTTCAACTCAACTTTCAACTCAACTAACAAAATAGTAAGCTGTAACACCTGGAAACTGAAAATAAGAAAACTTAGACTGGAAATATACGTGACTTTTCCAATAATGAAACAATAAACCATTGGGACAACTCACTAGTGGATTTGTTGACTTTTCCTCAAGAGTAGATGTACTTTCATTTGGCTGATGTGTTTGTTCTGATGCAAAAACATTGGCTGATGTAAGAGTTCAGAATACTGTCAAGCACCATTTTGGCATTAAAATCTGTAAATTCATAGGATCTTCTCAGAACAAGCCTGAGTGTTCCGAGACCTCCTCAACCATCTAAGCAAAACTAAGCTCACCCATTTTAGGACAGAAGTCCCACGTTCAGCTGTAAGGAAACGACATCTTCATCCATCTCAGATGTTCTCTAACACGCTCTACCATTTTTATAGCTTTCAATACTAAAGCTTAACTTAGAGGCCTTGTCTCTAGACCAGAAATCAGTCAAGTCTTTAGAATGATTAATCCCTAGTCAGCAACTAAATGTAGAGTACAAGCTTCAGTGTTTCATACACAATGGGCAGGGATGAGCAAGCACAGACTGCTGAGAAGTTTCCCATGGACTTCTTTTCCAGCTAGATTACACACAGTGGGAAAGCAGCCTTAGGTTATTTGATCATCTTGTGGGTCTTGCTGCTTTTGATGGTACTTCTGAGACTTTGATTTCTGAAGTGATTTCTGAAGTGACCATGGAAAAAATACTTAACAGCCCTACAAGCTCACCATTCTTCGCTCAATTAATATTCATTCAGGTATCCAGCAGGATTCCTCACCACGACAGCATTCCTTAATTCCACAATAAATATTCCTGGGATAGGAGTTCATATGTTATACCTATAGCAGTCTGTAAGGAGCTAGATGTTCAAGTGGTCCTGCTCCCAATTAATTCCAGCCAATAAACTGCATGTTTTAGCTAAAAAAATTAAAAGTACACTAGATACACTCTATTTTTACATTCCTTAGCAACTGCTGCAATTGTATTTAAGAGTATTTAGTGATCACGAATGGAGAGAAAGAAAATCACAAATGGATAGCACGGTGATCCAGGAGACACTCTCCTTGTTCAGACACGGGGCAAACAGCAACAGAAGTCTAAGCCCTTGCACTTCCCTGTCCTGCCCCAATACGGAGACTTTGGTGAGATGTTCAACAGAAGGGATTAAATATTGCTTATATTTTGGCTATGGGGATTGTATCCCTGAATAATGATCACTGGCTGTTTCACGTGCTCCCATGTTATTCTGCGTTCATCCAAAACCATAATGAAAACCATTTGCAGTCTTTGTTGTATCTGGCATCAGAAGGCAGAGGGTTGTGCAGTGCCCAGCGCTAGGCATGTACAATGAGATACTGTTCTGCACTGTAGCAGTAACAATACAGATCCGAGCTGAAAGAGTAAATCACAACCACATGGCTCACATTTAATGAGTGTATTTTTATACACATGAACAATCACAAATGCATACTATAATCATTTGTACTCCATGTCCAAATCCCACAAAAACCAAAGATATTATCTGGTCAACCAGATCACTCTGCTGTCCACGCATAGTGCAGACATGGTGTCATTGTGCCAAAGGTTTTTTTTTTAAATAATGGGTATGTATTAAGTAGGGGGGTTTAAAATCATTACAATCTGGCCATATCAAATCCAGCTTTTCCAGACCAATGCATGGCACACGTGACATAGGAACAGTGTTCCTGCCAATTTTCACATTTCCATCACCTTCCATTGAGATGTTAACACCAAAAAAGGAGGTTTAACAAAAAATCACAACTAGTGACTCCTAGCAGAAATATCTCACTTTTTTTTCACTTGTTACATCCTTTCAGTCTGCCAGATGAAAACTTCAAGAAAAAATGCTCTCCCTGAGAGTAAATGTACCGTTTTTTTGTTAAGAGAGGAAAACGCAATGAAATCCATAAGCAATTCAATAAAAACGTAAAGGCAATCATAACTCCAACTGCTCTCACATGGTTCAAGTTTATCAGATTAACAACTGCAAATATGAAACTTAAAAATATTTTTGTTTTTACAATTCTGAATTTTTTTTCCCTGTCAAAATATACTGTTGCTTAACTTTCTGCTTGTCTCAACTACTTGCTAAAACTAACGGATAAAATACTAAAAATTCCTGAATATCCCATTGGAAGCACACAAACACCATAGTGAAACTCAAGCATCCTCACATCTGCTCAGGTCTGTAAGTGCATTACTAAGCCATAGCCTTATCTGGAGAAGTAGCACCCATTGTTTTTTGGGGATGTGCCTAGGAGGAAGCAAAGAGAACTCCTCCTCTGTAGACTGCTGGATGGGTATCCTTCACACGTTGTCAGCCTCTTCCAGCAGCTCCACCCAAGGGCCAGGAGAGCTCAACAAGGAGGGGTCTGCGCTCTCCAAGACTAGGAGAAAACCATCTCTCAGTGCCCTGGATGCACCCCAGGCTGGGATCCCAGCTCTGGTGAGCACCAAGCACCGGAGCAAAGCAGGAGATGTTGCAGTCTGACCACACCACGCCCTCAGCAAGCATGATCACAGGGACAACACTGTCCCTTGGAGTGTTCTTCAAAAGGGATTGAGCTACTCAGTCATTACATGGATTGAGGGACAAACCCCTCAGGAACGAGTCCACATGAAAGACTTTTTGAAATTTGCTAAAAACCTTGTTATTGCCAATATATTCTCCAGGAAAGGTATTTAGACATAACAAACACCTAGGTAACATCCTAAAATAGATTGTGCATAATGCCCTAAAATAGATTGTGCACAGTCTTACCATTTTCAAATAAAAATCTGGAAAGGAATTACTATTCATATCACTCAGCAAGTGTAAGATTTTCTAATACACACCCACATTACAGTCTTCCAAGCCACAGATAAGATGCATAAAATGGTTACTATGAAAAATCCAGTTGATTTCAAGGAGTTAGCTCACCTATATCACAAACAAGCCTCTAGCACCACTACAGTGCACCTTTATGTGATACTTTTAATGTCACAAACCATATTTAATAAAATGTTTTGAGGAACTGTAAAATATTTTAGATATACAAATTTCTGATGAACAGGAAAAGCCATTACAACTAGAAAGCTGCTGCCATTTACCTGATGGAGTTTTGTTCATCGGAATAATACTCTAATAAGAATGTAACACTAGTAGTGGGATTTCATATCTGCTGTGACCCAGCATTCAAATATATTTTTGAAGTGTAATAAAATTTTGCTAATAAAGCTGTAAGCAAAAAAGATAATTTGTTTTTGACAGTGAAAGGATGTTCTGTTCATGCTGGACAAAAGGCTGGTGGCCTCAGCAGACCGCTCATGCACAGCATGGGGCTTGTTGCAGCCTCTGCACATGCCCACCGTGCAATCCAAAAGTGTAACCCAAATTCACAATGGCAGACCAAAGCTAACTTTAAACTTGGGGCAGTTGCATAGCTCCAGGCACCAAGTATTTACTGAGAGTCCTTGTGCAATTGTACAAACTGTCCCTCGGTTGAAGCCCACACTTGCATTATTAGAGGCTGCCATATAGGAGACAGCTATCCAGGCTAGAAAAAGACCCTTAGGTTTTGGTGTAGATATACTACCCTACTACTATAAAATGTATCGATCAGAAAGAAGAAAATATATTAAGGTAATATTAAAGATGATGGGGTTTAGAAAGCCTTATAGTGATTCTAGAACACTTTTTCTCTTCACCAGTTTTCCCCCATATGTAGTTACACTGCTTTGATCATTTTTTTCAAGACATTTTTAACCATTTCCTTTATTATATAGCTATTTAGCAATAAGGAAAAAGCAGTGGATAACCAAGCCCCCACTTTGCTTGCAGAACTGATTCTTTGTTGCCTGAAAAATGACATTGTTTCAACTTTTCTGATTAAAACCCAGCACTTGCTAAGGGTGCAGTCCCACTACTACTGAACTTAACAGGTGCCTGCAGAACTGCTTACTAAAGACAGTCAAGCTAAAGGTTCGGGCTGCTGAAGAGCACTTGTTAATCCATACTCGTTTTCAAATGCTTCTTTTTTAATTAAACATGAATTGTGCTTAATATCCAGAACATTTTATCCTTGCAGAGGTAAATCCTGAATTATTTCAGAGGTAAAACCCTCTGAAATTAAACAAATCTTTACATAGAGTTCCCTTCTGTGATCTATACTTACTCTCAGGTACCAGTGTACCAGACAACGTACTTGTAGGCCAGCTCTTCCCATGTTACTGTCCACACTTAGTATTACTTACACTTGGACTTTCTAAAGCATACTTTAATTTGGAGAATAATTCCATGATTTCTGAGCTGACACATCAAAACCTTGATGTTCAGATCAGCTAAGTGCTCATGATACCTCAACTCCTATTTGCATAAACCGGACTAATCCGTTCTTTTCACAACTAGACTCAATGTCTCAGTTAAACACTTTTTCAAACTGAAACCTCAGGGTTTTCTAACGAGCAAGTTTCAATACAAGACTCCCAGGCATTGTAAACCTAGAGGTGTCTAATAGTGACACTCTAACTGATCAGAAGAGAAACATCCGTTCTGCTTCAGTCAGCTTTGCAGACCTAGATGCTGCATGGACATCCACAGAAAACCTGTCCACTACTTAGGCAGTGATCCAGAAAATGACAGAAGTCTCAGAAATGGGGAAGCTGATGCACTTTTTGCATGCATATCTAAACATGGAGCCTATCCTACAGTTTAGCAATAGAGTGCTGTGCCAAGTGTTTTTCCTGGGGATGTCAGGATTACAATACCACTGTGGAAAAGTTAAGGGTGAACCTCAATTTCCATGCAAACTTCTTTTTTTGAGTAAGAATTCAACCTTTTTAATTTACACCACATACAAGTTTTCAACCCTCTAGCATATTTTCTCTGCAAGATAAAACTTTGCTTTTGGAATCTACCACGCAAATTGAGACTATACTTTTAACAAGTAGTTGCAAAGTATTCTTGCAGCTGTGATTGATACTGCAACGGCCCAAGAGACTCTCTGAAGTCAACTGAAAGTTTTAATGGCATACTGAAACTCTGACACATTTTCCATTCTAAATCTCAGGCTCTTTCTCAGAGCACAAATGGATGTGAGATGGTAAGACGAGAAGTTTATTTAGCCATGCCAAAGGACCAAGAACACAACACTGACTAGCAACATGGGAAACAGACTCGCTTTACCACCTGGCCAGACTCCGGATGCTCTGAAGTTGATGTTAATCATCACTGTGGGACCACACAATAGTACAAGGCAACAAACCCAGCATCAGTAGTGGGATGAGTGTGCCACGTGTTTCTACCTCTATGCAGCCATGGACATTTTAAAAGAATTTAAAAAAAGGTGCAAAACAGATATGAAATGGAAAAGCTTAAGTTCTCTGAACAGCTTTCAACTTACAGAATAAATAATGCTATGCTAGTGAAAGAAAGATTAAAATGACAGCAATTTCAACCTGAAGACAAGAAGGATTTTAACTGTTTTATCTTAAGTCCAAAACTTCTTCATGTTCCATACTAACAATTTGCATTTTTTAAAAAAAGTAGGTGTTTTGGTTTGTTTGGGTTGTCTTCCTCCTAAGGCACACAATTCCTACTAAAGTGCCCATGTGGACACTTTAACACGGATAAGCAGCATGCTTTATGGACTCTATAAAATCATTCTAAACAACCTGGTTTTCTTTTTTTTTTTCTGGAATAGAGCATCCATAAGGGAAAGCATTCCAGTACAGGTATTAGCATGGCTTATTCACAATAGCTGCTCTGGTCAATCTCCCAGTATAACTGAGGCTGTAATGTTGACTAACTCTTCAGGAAAACTTGAAATAATCTTAAATACGTAGTTACTGGAAAAACTTACATATCTCATTCCTATCTGAACTCTGCACACTAAAGCAAATCATTCTGTGCACGGTGCAATTAACCTTAGTCATTCCCTCTGCTGTGATAATACTAAGGCAAACAGCACTGTACTTTTAAGATAATCTCCATCTTAAAATTTTACCCAGATTTCCAAATTTGGTCACAGCTAGTGATAAGCCTATGTAAAAGAGAGGAACTAGATGCTGCCATGCAAAACTAGACCTATTTTAAAAAGGGACAATGCTGAACGCTCCAGTAGGAGAATAAAAACTTCCCATTCACAGGGGTTTTAGTTTTGCAATATAACAGACAAGTGCATTTCTTAATCCAGCTTGAGTTCATTCTGTACATTGAGGCACCTTGATTAACACCCATCATAATTTTATGTTGCTATGACAACTGCATGAACTACTTGTACACAACCAAACCTTTTATAATTTTACTAACTTATTTACTTCAGCTATGCCTGGGGCAGTAAGTTTCAAAATTTAAATATACATGGGGTATAAAAATAAATACAAAAATACTTGTTATTTTATTTAGCAAGTGATTGTATGATCCCATCCTACAACACCAGGTGCATGTTATAAGAACTGGTAACAAAATATCGGCTGCAGAGAACATAAATAATTTACCTTCCTTCACCTACAGCTGTAATAAATAACCCAGTACAGATTTCTGGTTGAACAAGCTTGTACAAAAGGACTTGACTTGCCTTGCCTTCAATATAAGGTTCGGTAACACTCCCATAATAGATGAGATACTTAGAGACCTGTTGTTAAATATGACTTCTTCTAACCCTCAGCGGTTTACATTCACAACCTGTCAGCAAACCTACCCTAGCTGCCTTCAAGTGCAGCAAAGGTGCTTAGGAACAGAGGGTGCCCCTGAAGCAGGCAGCTCCTGCTTCACACACACAACTTCATAGATCATGACCAACATCATCACCTAGAAGCAGAGGAGAAGGCAGTGCTCTTCACACAGCACAGGTGTAACACGCTTCGGTCAAACTGCTCTACCAAGCCAGTGAACCATCTTGTCCCACATCATCTAAAGCAAGCCTGCACAGCACATGGCACAGAAAACATCTCCTTCAGCCTGCAGCACTGCCTGCACAAAGCCATTGGTCTTGCCAGACCTACAGCTGATGCAGCAGAGCACCAAGGCTGGCTATTTACAGGAAAGCAAAGGACTAGAAGCAACTGAGGTATGTGGGACTTCATTAGACCGAACATCTACATCAAAGAACCTATGGCCTTCACAAACAGAGGAGTCAAACAACCCCACTGTCTGCTTTTGCGTTATTTTCCTTTTGCCTATAAAATCATCTCCATCCTCTCCAGACAGAGCTTGAGGCTGCTTGTCTCGAGCTGCTCAGGCAAACGGAAAGCACAGATATGACTGAAACTTAATCTAACAAGAAGTCACAAACAGCATTCTGTGAACATACCGGTGGCTCCATAGCTCAACACACTTCATAAACAGTGTCCAGAGGTCTCCGATGATGGGTGACATACAGGAGTCATAACAGAAGGGCTTAGAAAGCTTTCAAAATGAAAGGAACAGAGCTAACGATTACAAATTCTTAACTCTTTCTTCCCACAGATCAGCAACACCACACAGGCAAGATTACCAAAGGCTACCGACCTACAAAATCAATGTGGATGCCTAATCTTTGTTTATCAAAAGAAACCTATCAGGCATATGTATCAATTCAGCCATATGGTCTAAGGCAGCAACTTGACCGTGTGCAGGCCTAAGACCACAATGATGACAGGCACCCAGGCACGAGCAGCGAGCACTCTGATATGCCACCTTCCCCACCACGCAGGAGCTCAGATCCAGCAGTGAGGGAAGACCTGGACATTTCTCAGGATTAAGTAATGATTTCTACAGAAAGATCTAATGGCTTCACAAAAGAAATCCTCCCTGAAAAAGATAATAAAAACAATCAGTGAAACCTAAAAGCCCTGGAAAGCCCCAAATCCATCCCTCTGTACGGGATACTTGTATTGGGGAGCGACACAGAGCAGTGATTTCCAAACTGTACTCAATGGTATGTCAGCAAACTGCCGATTACTCGGTGGTGGTCTGGAGAGCACTCATCCGACATGTGCTGATGGCTCCATTTCCCTGTTTCCAACTTCTAAATTGCATGAAGTAAGTTTAACATGTGTTTGATATTTTTATAATATGAATTTACCATTGGAACTGCTGAAGTTGCCACAGAGATGTTACCCAACCTCAGATGCAAGGGCGACTATGACTGCCATGTGAATAAAGCCATGAAAAACATTTCTTTAAATATTTGGAAACTACCCTCCGAAAGAAAGCATGAAAACACCTGATCTGCTTCTACAAAACCAAAACAGAACTGACACTTTTTTTCCTGAAATGCACACTGTATGTCATGTTAAAAAGAGACGTAAGTATGATTAAACGATTAAAAAACCGGGCAAGCCTCCTTAACAGTATGCAGCTTTGCACACTTGCTTATTTTTGGCTGCAGTACAGTTAACACTACGAGTGCTTCCAGTGTCCAGGAGAGAGACAGGACAATTTTATACAACTAAATCCTGATTTTTATCTTTCTTTGTTGAATAATTATTTGTTCATATATTACCAAGAAAAGCAAACAGGGACATATATAAGCTGTTTTCTACTAAATCACTCAACATACTTCTCCAATACAATTATCTTAAGTTTTGACGTGGTGAGAAGCCTCCACCTTCTCAGGTTTTTTTACTTTAAAATCCATCTCTGGATGCTACCATGAACTAAGCAAAAAAGGTACAACACCCCTGTGACAGAGTTACAATTCGACTCTGCCCCTTTATACCACAAAATGAAATACCTTTCTTTGTGTGTGCGCAAGATATTGCCTCTGAGCTGTTCACGTAACAATCATTTTCTTGATCAGTTACAACTAATCACCTTTCATCAGTTTTAATCAAAACTTTTAATCACCATACACAGGCAGCTTAACTCCTTTTGCTGTTTAGCTTTTCACAAATCCACTCTATCACTACTTCACATGAAAATCTTAATTTTTTTTCACGTTCTTAAGTTTACCAAGTTTCAAGTGCCCAACACTTGAAGTTTCTCTCCTGCCTCTAAATCAGCCTCACCTTGTCATCTGTGCCTAAGTCTTAACACGGGCAAGTGGGCATCCTTTAAGCCTCATGTCCAGAACCACACATGTAGAGCACCCCACCATCAACTCTGGCACTGGAAGTATTTATTTCAGTATTTTGCTTCATGTTTCTACACAGGTTTTTAAATCAATTGCAGAACATCATCCCTAATGTCACAGCAAAGTTTAACAGTTTTTTGTGCGCACGGGTAGTTTTGGGAAAGGTCTGCAGTTGACCCAGGGCCTACTCGGGCATCTGTGAACTGCAGCGGCAGCAGGCAGTGCCTCTTGCCTTCACCTCCTCCTCCACCAACTATTTTGAGGCAATTATCGGAGCTGGTTAATTCAGTTTAACCTTACTGAATACCTGTCACAAAAAGCGCTCACCCAGGTGATCTACCGGATTTTAATTTAACTTTTTACACTTTTATCATTCATGGAGAATTGCTGCAAAGCCGGTAACGCTCCACCATCCTCCTCTGGAACACCCGATGCAAAGAAAACCTGCCCGCATGGCTGCCCTCCTCTTCCACCTTCCCCTCCATCACGGTGACCCTCTGGTACCAGCGTCCGGAGAGTCCCGGCCAGGCGAGTGTCTCGCAGGTGCGGTACACGTCTAAGCCGTTTACTCTTTGAACCTCCTCTGGCCGACAGCCCCTCAAAAGACCCCCGCTTCTCCAGCATCTCCCATTCACGGTTTGAAGGCAGCCGCCGCCGTGCCGCTCGGGACGCAGCACCTTCCCTTTTGCCCCCGCCGCTGCTCTCCCGGGACCCGCAGGCTGCCCGCAGGACGGTGCTGAAGCGACTTCACGGGTAATCGGTGAATTTTAATGTTCTCGGCTTTCCAGTCACCAACTTCCCCGTTTCTCACAGGGGAGGAAAATAATAATACATGCTCCTGAAGTTGCGCCGGGCCGCCTTAACTCCAGAGCGGCCACCCTCCCATTGTCTGCCGCACCGGCGCTCCGTGAGGACGGTTTGGGGAGAAATGAGCCGAAAAGAGGAGTCCTCCGCCCCGGCCCGCCCTGCTCAGTCTCCCCCTCCCCCGCCGCCGCCGCCTCCCCCCGCTTTCCCCCGCCCGGCGGGGGCCGCCGCCGCCGCTACGGCAGGCCCCGGCCCCGGGCGCTTCGGCGGCGGCGACAGGGCTGGCCCGGGAGCGGCGGCGGTGGTCGGGGGCAGCCGCCCCCGCTGCGCGAGCCGCCGGGGAGGCGCCCAGCGCCCACCGTCAGGCGCGGCGGGGCAGCGGAGGTCCCCGCCGGCCGCCTCCCCGGGGGGCGGGGGTGCCCTGCCCGGGCTCAGGGGCGGGCTCTGGGCGAGCGGGGTCTTCCTCGCCCGGCCCTCCCCGCCTCAGGGCAGGCGCTCTCCCGCCCCGCCCGGCTCCCGGCGCGGAGGGGCTTCCCCTCGCCCGCCGCCCTCCGCCAGGGCGGGCGCGGAGCTGGGCCCCGCCGCGCTCCCCTCAGCCCTCGGCCCGCCCCGCCAAGGGTTAAGCCGCAAGTCTGGCGCGGCGATGGTAGCCCTGTCAGCCGGGAAACACCCCGGCTGCCCCCCGCCCCGCTCCTCCCCGCTCCCGCCGCCCCGGGGAGCCGCGGGGGACTGGGGAGGGAGGGTGCCCGGAATCCCCCCCGGCCAGGAGGCCGGCCTGGCCCGCCGCGCCAGGCGCCGGAGCCCGCTGACAGGGCGGCGGAGCCCCGTCTTCCGCCGCCGCGGCCCCCCGCTACCCCTGCCCACCCCGGTCCCCGGGCGTGCTGCGGCCGGGCCCCCCGCCACCCCGGGCCCCGTCTCCGTGAGGGAAGCGGTGTGGAGCCGAGGGGAGGGCGGCGCGGGACACGCAACATCCCGGCCGTAAGAGCCCGCCGCCGCGCCGCGCTGCCATCGCCCAGCCGGCCGGCGGGAACGATCCCCTCCCCGAGGAAAGCACAATGGCCCCCCCACCCCGGTGACACCGGAGCCCCGGGGATGGGGGGGGAGCTTTGTGCGGGGAATCCAGCAAAATTTACAAAACAAAACACACACAAAACAAATACAGCGGGGAGAGAGCGAGCGAGAGACGGGGGCAGAGTGGCTCCTCCTCCTCCTCCTCTCCAAAAAGGCCTGTTGGAAAACTGCACACGGCGGCGGCTCCGGCAGCGCCTCTCCCCGCGCTGCCCGGCGGAGAAAAGGCGACGAAAGGCGGCGGGACCGCGGCGAAAGGGGGGGAAAGGCCCGATATCTTTGTGTTACCTGCCGTGAAACCAGTCCTTGCAGGCATCGCACTCGATCATGAAGCGGGTTACGTCGTAGGGCAGCCTACAGATGCAATAGACGGGCACCGTCGCCATGTTAGCTCCCTTCAAAACAAGGCTGGACGCCCGGAGGAGCGGAGCGAGCGGGGCTGGCGGCGGCTCCTGCTGCGGGGTCGCTCCGGCTGCTGCTCCTGCCGAAACGCCAGCGAATTTGCAATGTCGAGGAGACAGGGTGGGGGAGAAAGGAGAAAAGGGGGGGGGGGGGGAAGGGGGGGGGAAGAAAGGAAAAAAAATCAGATAATGCAATTACGGCTCCTCAAGGGCGGGCGAGCAATGTCAGAAAAATAATAAAGGGCTTCCCAAAGTTTGGCTGCATGGTTCCTCCGGCTCTGCGAGCGCCGACCGGACTGGGGCTTTTTTGTTGTTGTTGTTGTTGTTAAATGATTATTATTCAAAATGTTTGGCGAAATGCATTCTATTGCGTGCCCCCTGGTGACAGTACAGTACCGAGGCTTTTCATAAACACTCCGAAATGTAGCCCTTTCCTTGTAATGTCCTTACGTCAGCTTGCAACATTGCAATATTTCCTCTGCCGGGGCTGGGGCTGGGGCCGGGGCGGGCGGCGGCGGGGCTCGGCGGAGCGGCCGGCGGGGAGGGTGAGCGCTGCCGGCGGGGGACTTTTGGAGTAGGGAGGTGGGTTTTTTTACTCACTGCCAGGAGGGACTTTTTTAAAAAAACCCGGGCGCGGCTCTGGTCCCCCCCCTGCCCCGGGGGGGGCTCTGGCAGCGGGGTGGGCGGTGGGAACGATGCGGGGGGTACCCCGCCGCCGGTGCGCGGGGGTTAGCGCTGCTCGCACTCACCCCTCCGCGCAAATATAGCGTGGGGTGCTGCTAAATGTGTGGCTGCAAGACCGAAGCACAAAAGCCCTCTCTTAATGACAAGCCATCACGGAGCAGGCACGCTTAAAAGTACCTGTAAGTATCACGCTGCCCTACCAGCAGAATAACGCCCTGATGGTCTGGTGTCAGGTGGTAATGGCGGGTAAGGGCCTATAAATATGCACGATTGTTGATTTACATTAATTGAAAGAAAAAACGAAAAAAATTACCACCTTTTTAGTTGGTGGAATTCTATTACTGCTTTTGAAGTTACCAACCTCTGCCCGTGGCAGCCCTTTCACCGTTGCAAGTAGGGCTGCTACCCCAATAAGATGAAAAAAAATACCTTGTGTCTGTGAAGCACTGAGTCGAAGCGGGAGGGTGCTGGATATGTGCTGTGAGGGGCCACTTAGACACATAACGTCTGTGTAGTCCAAGACTGCACGTACCCACAGACACCAGCTTCCTCTCAGACGGAGACAGGTCAGTGGCAGCGGCAAGGGCGAAAGAGGAACCCTCGAGTTTGAACTGAGATTGAGGATGCAGAACCTCTCTCCCCCTCAACTGTGAAGAGCTGTTAGGGTGGTTAAAACAATTGTCCTGTGGGACATTTTGGTGGGATTTGTGTCCCAAGAGTGTTCGATAGCCACTGGCCTGCTTCCCTGAGAAGGGCGAGAGCTTCCTACAAAGTTCACAAAGGGAGTCCCAGCTGAGATGTGATTTTAATTCCAGTTACGATGGATTGTCTTGAAGTCTTGGATACATCTCATTTGAGAGGGGGAAAAAATTCTATTTATCTTAGAGCAAAAAGAGAACATGGACGTTTCTCTGCCTTTTTTCATCAGTCTGCAAAAATCCTTAGAAATCACCTGTGGAGGACAAGGGAAATTCAAGGGGCCAAATAACTTGAATTCCAGGTTTTTCTACAGAGATATCCATTGTTGGTATAGGCAGAACCTGCCTAGGACAACTGAAAAGGGACTGTCAAAATTATTTGCCTTGCTCACTGAATTTACGTGCCACAGAAATGACTTCCAGCCAGTGTTCGTGCAGAGCTACCTTTGAACTAGTGTCAGAAATGGCATGCTCTGGTCCACCGTGGATGTTTATGAGAGTGAAATTAAATTTCTGACATAGCTCAAGGTGTGGTAATGTGGGGGGAAAGAATATAGGTCTGCATTTTAAATTGTGACTCAGTTGTTTTGAATGAGATGTTTGAATGTCTCAAGACAAAGGGGCGTATTTTCTTCATCGTGCTGAGCAGCATAAGTATCTGCCCTCTAAAAATCAGACCTCTTTTAAGTTTAAATTGATCTATCATGATTTTAATTGCTTGGAGCTTCAACCAGAAAGTAGAAGAGCAAGTCCAGGGAGTAAAGCAGGATGAGGAGGAAAGACTTGGGAACCATCACAAGTGTTACACACACTTTACAGAGTCTGTTCACTGCTCATCAATGCCAAGTGCATCTACCAGCACCTCTTTGCTCTGCAGGACAGGTTTGAACAGAGTATTCAGCGATTTGGATGTCCTTTGGTATGGGACAGTCACACAGAAATTGGGCTTCTTGCCTCTGCACATCCAAAATGCATGCTGGAGTGCTTTCTTCCTTTTGTAAAACCAGTATTTTAATTTTTAAGGAGTACAGAAGCACTTGCAAGCATAGCGCTCATCACACCATCTTCTGTGCTTGTCTCCCTCTCCCAGTTGTTTTATGGGCTTTGCTCACACCAAGCCCGTATGATCTGTGAAAAATTATATCCTCGTTGCCTTCCTTGAGGTCCCATGAGCATCTCCATGAAAACAGCCTTATTTCCAAAGCATTGCCCGAAATTTGAGTGTCAGCATGTCTCCACTGCAGCCGCTGGTGAGCTAAACCCTCTTAACGCTGCAGGGATTTTGGTGACCACAACAAAGGTAGCTGGGACATACAAGGGTGTAGCCGTAGCCAGACACTCCTCTGCAAATGGGGCTGGAGCAGTTTAAGGCTCCTCAGCTGCCCCATGCTGCTCCTCGGGTCATGGTTATATCCAGCAGCAGAGCTGTGCTCACAGTGTCAGTATTTTCATTCCTTTCCTCTGCAAAGTCAGTCGGAGTATCTTAAGTTGTGCTGGAGGCTGCTAGAGCTGACATTGCCGATATTGCATGGAAACAAATTATAGGAGACTCGGTGGCTCTGTTCTGGCAACTTGGACATCTTACTAATCGTTTTGCCAGGGATTAGCAGATAAAGGAACTAATTGGTGAGGTTGTCTCATTGTCCTGACTTTTCCATGAGTATTTCGATCTAGAAGCCACACAAGGAGGGTGGTTGGCTGCTCTCAGGCAGGGAGGAGTGAGTGGTGGAGCTATGCTGAGATGCCTGTGCAAAACATAATTTGATCATTGAGCTAACTTTTTTGAAATTTTGAAGTGAGTTTTTAATACATACTTTTAAACCAATCAGAAAAAAATGTCAGGAGCATAGGCCCAAACAGATACCCAGAAAATACCTGCATGGTGGTCGCAGACCCTGCGGGCAGTAAGCAGTTGGACATTCACATGGCTGACATGGCACTAGGAGTCCAGGGGCTACATCACGCAAAGAGATCTGCTGCTATCTTGGAGCTAATGGGAGAGGATGGGATTTTTCAGGAGTATTTAAATGACCCAGGAGGAGAAGTCTCACCAACAGTGACATCCTGAAGTGGGCACTTCAGAAGAGCCTCCATGTGCTCCTTTAGTTTGACCAGTGATGGCTCACAGTGCTGAGTTCTCTGGTCCCACCTCTGGTGTGGTGCTCGGAAAGGGCTCAGGCTTGGTCAGCAGCACAGAGGGAAGGATTGCTATCATTTTTTGAGCTTCCCGGTTTTTCTTACCATTTTGTAGTGGTGTTCTTACAGATTTCCTCTGCAGTGGTATATACAGGGTCCTTCTATTTCATGATGCCCTGTAGCTTTAGACACATTGTCCCCATAGTTCTCCATGCTACTGTAGAGAAGTAAACCAAGTTACCTTTTTTCCTCTTGACCATATCTATTCTTTAAGTAAATGTTTGCAAAGAAGCTATCTATGAAACCAGCCTTGAAAGAACAGGGATCACTGAGCTGCAGCAAGAGAGGGGTCAGCAGATGACAGCTTACATCCCTTCCAGTTTTCCCCTCTGATGCCAGGTTTCCGTATTGCAGTAATTGGTTTGATCTCACACCACACTGTACTGTCCTGTTTTGGCCCTATTTCAGTTGGCATAAACGGTCAAGCAGCACCCATCAGCCCATGGCTGTCCAACGGGGAACTCTACAGTAAATACACAAAAGGGGTAGGTAAAATGCTGTAACAAAATACCTAAATAAACCCAAACCCCAAACCAGGAGGAATAATGAGATGTGCAGTTTGAAGCAAGGCATTCGAGGGTGTAAACAGAATTTTTAATTTAAAAGGGTTAAAGTCATAAAAGGAGACTGGCTTAAAAGGGCCTTTCATGCAACAAATTAGTTTAAAGACCCAGTTAAAGAATTTATTTTGTATTCATAACTCTTAATGCTGTTTGCATTTATCAGTCCACACAATGCACCTTCTCACTTAAACATTTCTCTCTTGCCTGATATTTTGGCACACAATCTAATATCACACACCATCTCAACATGGAGAAGTTACCTCATTGGGTGTCAGTGTCATACCAACATTAATCTTGTATTTATTGTGCATCACCAGAATCTGTACAGAGTACGCAGATGAAATCTGAACTTTGACCATCTTATCAGGTGTCAATAAAAATTTATCAGTTTCTCTTATACGATTTTAAATTTTCAGATATTTTATTTTATTTTATTTTTTAGGGAAAGCAATTGTAATAACTCAGAAAATTCACAGTAGCCCCACCAGTACCGCCGTGCCATAGCCTCAGGGGCATGTGTGGAGAGGAGGCATGGGAAGAGGCGAAGGGCAGGATCCTGTCTTGGGAAGCAGCTGGCAGCACAGTGGAAAGCAGCGTCAGTAACTCTACATGGGCACCAGTTCTCCTTGGTGGATATCAGGCAGGATAACTGTTCGAGGTAAGGAAGCGGGCCAGAAGTCCTCCTTTCTGCTAGTGGACTCATAGTTTCCTCATGGTACATCTTTGTCATGTTTCTATATTTATTTGGGGGAAAAGAGGACCAAGAACAACATGTCTGCGCTCCTTCATGTTATGGCACTGGAAAAACCAGTTCCTCATAGTGTGCAGATGAGCCAACAGATGCACCTTACTCCTAGTTCACTGCAGCTGAGCAAGCAATTGAAGGAAGAGTGCAAATGGGTCCGAGTCTAAAACATTGATGTTGCATTTAATATTGAAAACGTTTAATGTGTTACTTGTTCCACAGCTGTGTGGGCAATTAAACAGCCCTGTATTAAATCCTTAGGAGGCCTTGCAGCATCTCCCAGACCATGCCCTGCCACCATTTGGGTCAGCAGCGTCGGCAGGTGCTTTCCGAAGGAAGTCCTGGCTGAGCAAAGCCAGTCTGCTTTACTGCCCAGTGCTGCCTCACGCATGATATTGCCAAGACGTGGCAACCAAAGCCTCCTACAATTTAATGCACACTAAGTACAGAAATATTTCTGAAGCATTTTTTGCCTGTATTTTACAGCAGGGTGTAAAGCAGTGAAATGACTGTCACATTTTGCCAAGCTCAGTGACAGAAGCAAATGCTTATTTCAGCAGCAGAAATATTTCCATTAAGTATGGTCCTGAAGTTCGATGCCCATGTGGCAGGACGTCTCATGCCAGCTATGTCTTTTCACTCACAATTGATGTTATGTGTGCAGTTCTTCATTTAATGTAACCTTCAGGAGAATAACTTAATAATAATAAAAAAGACCCAAGGAGCACCCCACGCCCTCCGTGCTGGGTGCCAGGGGAAAAAGCAAAACCTCCATACGCCTCCTGGCTGCACCCAGGGAGTTAAAAGGGCAGGAACTTCATCTGGAAGAGCGAAAATAAGGTAGAACTGGGATGGCAGGAGGTTTGCACAATGATGAAGCAAGCAGCAAGGAGCAGAAGACATGGGCTAGCACAGGTGGTGGGAGCTGGGGCACGCCTGGGAGCTGGCAGCCCAGTTCAGCCCCTGGAGAGGCCATGGCCACCTTCAGCTTTGGGGTGCGCCGCACTGCTTGCCCCAGGGTGCCCCATGGCTTGGCTGGGACTGGTCCCAGTTTACATCGTGGCCTGTGGTTAGGGAGCACTGAGCAGTTCAATAGGACTACCGTTATTTTTGGGGGTCATCCCTGTGGGACCATCACTGCACCGGGCTGGTGTGGAGAGAGTTCTGCGGACACCCCCAGGCCTGCTGGTGGGGTGCACCCCCCGCTATCCTTGACCTACATCAGACCTAATAACTTGGGTTGGGTGGCATCAGGTGGGAACTACTCACACCCTGAGAATTGCTTGTAATCACAGAAACCAGCACCTGTGTGACACCCACGGCTGCAGCACTTGGAGCCTTTCAGAGCCTTTCATTATTGAATCAGTTCTGCTTCGTACAAGGTGCTCCTGGGCTAGAGTTTGCATACGTGCTCCAAGAGTTATGCTGTTTCCCAGGATGGGTATTATACTATCCTCATCATTTGCTCAGTATCTGAGTTTCATACACACTAGAAGATCCCCAGTGCTTAGGAAGTGTTTTGATAGAGGTTGTGGAAAAAAAAAAAGAAAAATGTGTACGTGTTCCCCTCTCCTGACTCCATCCAGTCTCCCTCCCCATCACCACCAGCTCCTCCCCATGAAGCATGATCACATTAGGCTCGGCAGCCCTCTTCAGGCTCTACAAGCAAATGTAATGTCTTAAGCACCGTATTCACATTCATTCACATTAAAAAAAAAAAAAACAACAAGACATGATATTCCAGCACACCCCTCTGATGCCATGCCCAGTTACTGCCTTTTTCTTAAGTCCTGGTTAAACTCTTCTGTTTTCTATAGCAACGGCCAATTTAGGCAGTTCACAGCAGCTGTAAATCCATATTAGCAGGTACAATAACTCCCCTGGCAAACCATTAATAACCTCTGCCACCAGTGTGACCGAGCTCGCAGGGCTGCAGCATTCCCCCAGGCAGCAGGAGCTGCCAGAGGGCAGGGGGAGCTGCCACCTATGTAGAGGTGGCAGCAGCACCAACAAGGAGACCTCCCTCAAAACTAATCTGCTGGGGGAGAGCAGCAGCAATCCACTCTGCTCCTTCCCTGCAAAGGCCTCACTTCATCTGCTGCACGGTACGCCTGCACACCCCAACCATGCCTGAGCACCCCACAACCATACCTGAGCCCCCCAGGAACAGGGGCCTGAATACACCAGCGCCAGTGCAAAGTTAAAACCGGAGCAAAGTCCCCAGGCAGCACTGCAGATAAAAAGAATCAAAAGGCAGAAAGAAAGGAAAAATAGGTTAATATTTATTAAAATGTATTTTAAACCCCTTTCTCTTATGGTTGGTTCTTGGAGTGAGGCCAGCCAGACTGTTCATCACTGCCATTGTAAGACCAGGAGTCATCGACCAGGCACAAGGGCTGAGATGCACCAAGTAGAAAAACTATTAAAAGAGATTCAGTTGCAATCTCTGGAAATCAGTACTCGGTTGCCACATTTTGTGGGAAAAAGTCATGTTCTGGGGGGGGGCGGAAATACCAGGCTCCTTTGGGGCTCACTCCACAGCGCTGGGCACAGGAGCATTGTTGCTGGCTTGGCTGCTACGGCTCTCCCCAGCCTACACAGACTGCCAACCCAGGCTACAGCTTTCAAAAAATGCTATTTAAAAGAGGATTTTGGCCACAGTTACTCAAGTAATGTGGCCACTGTGGAGCCTCATGCAAAATGTTTTTTATAAACAGTTAAACCATTTGTAAACAAGGTTTCATAACTTGGCAGTTGGACTTGATTTTTGTTCTTTTTCACCCAGAGCATGCTGCCGTGCTGGGAGCTGCCTTCTGTCTCCATCTCTTAAACGGCGTAGTCTAAGTGGGACCATAATCATTTGCTAGTCTGAAACTTCATAAAAGAAGATGATATGCATGAGCCCATCACTGTTGTCAGTCAAATTCACATTTATTTCACCTCTCCCTGCTGTGTTTTATTAGGGATCAGGAAGCTCATTTTTTATGAAGCCAAAGAAGCCAGAAGTTTACCAAGTAAAAGAGTTTCAAACTGTTGCTAAGTTTTCTCTTTCAATTTGCTGAGAGCCTGTTATAAAACAGAAGACAGTATAAATAAAGCAGAATTAGATGTTAGACAAACATGACTGACAGGGAGACACAAAGCAAAAGAACATTTGCATTGATAAGGTTTACTAGAAATGACACTTGGGAACACTCTTCTTGGAGTTTTGCAGGGAAGGTGCTGCCTGGCCTGAAGCAAGTGGCAAAATATGCCGCTGACCGAAGACCCCCCTGAGACACAACCTCGATGCATCCTCTGAAAAGGCAGATGAAAACCAAGTGTGATCTGCCTAACTCCAGCCCAGCAGCAGTGAGCGAGCTTGCTCAGCCCAACCCATGGGCCAGGGTTTCTGCCCTTGCCCTCATCCCCTCCGGGAGGCTCCAGGCACCTGTGGGTGCTGCGCCTCTGGGAAGGCACCCCTGGGAGCCATCTGTCTTCAATGCCACCACCAGCAACTGCTCAACATCCTGCCGGCTGGCCCTCTCCTCCCAATCCATCCCATCCCATCCCATCCCATCCACGCAGTGGCAGTCGCACAGGTCCTTGTTCTTCTCCCTGCCCCTTTCCCTCAGTTAGTTCTTCACCTGCATCCTTCATCCTTTGCACTCACCAGCTGCACCCAGCAGTCATTTAATACATCAGATAGCAGATCACTAAGTGTTATGTTTTATTACAAATACTGTAACAGAACCACTATGAATTAAGTTGAATGTTGTCAGTCCTTTATGGTGTTCCTGCTTTTCTGTAGTACCTTGCCCAATACTTAGTATTTTTGTTTTCATCCTTCACTCGTGCTTTTTAAATTGCTGTACTAGCTTGCATAGCCATGTGTGAACAGTCACAACTTCAACCAGAAAACAGGGCAAACACCTAGCCATTTATCTCAAAAAATACACCAGCAAGCCCCAGACCTAAATGCCAAACGAAGGACAGATTATAATCCCATAGTACTTTCAGAAATACACCTTTTCCTGCCAAAACCCCTGAATCCCTCATGGCATTAGCATCCTCTACTTGCGTACTAAATGAAAACAAACAGTATTTAGCTCTTAATCTGCTGCTTTACCGTGGGAAGGCAAAGCCCCCAGGGAAGGGCTCAGGAGCTTCTCAGTCTCCTCCACCTGGTCTAAGGAGAGTTGTCTCAGGGCAAAACTGAGGATGGGGGCACTGGGCCGTGCAGGGTACATGGGTTTGCCCTCAGCTGGTCTGCACTGGCACATGCTGCATCCCCTCCTGCTGCATCCTCCCTTGCTGCAGTGTGCTGGACTGGGGCACGGCAGGTTGAGCAGAGCATGGGCCCATGGTTCAGGTCAAGGTCTAGGATGAGGCACAAGTGAGGATCAGGCAGCAGACGAGTGTCAGGGGAGAGACCCATGGCCCCTCCAGGTTTGGATGAGGAGATTGCAGGAGCAGCCGCAGGCACTTGCACTGGCCCAGAGGAAAGGAGGGTGTAGCCCCCATAACTCATCAGATAAGGACAAAAAAGGGGTCACGAAGAACCCCCCAGGCCCAGAGGGGAGCAGAGCAAAACCTGCTGTAACCGTGGGTCAAGAAAGAATTATGCACTTGCTCTGCATGGATACTGCCACTGGCTTAATTGAAGTTATCAAGCAGATTTAAGCAACATTTTCTTTTAAACAACAGTCTTTTAGGGAATGGTTAATGCAAAACTACTTCTTCCATTTTATTAATTTGTAGTAGTCACAGTTAGAGATTGGGGGCTACTAAATCCTGCAAAACCCACCCTTGAGGATTCAGGTGGCCGTGGGGGTGTATCCCTGTGGCTGGCGTGGCCCTGGCCCTTCATGCCATACCTGGGGAGCTGCCGCTGTTGAGGCATTCACCCACAGGTGGGTTAGATGGCTCGGGGATGGGGGACACCAGCGGGGCACTGACACTGGGAACCATCCAACTCCAACCCACTGCACAACCCTGCCAGCTCCCAGGGGAGAGCAGTACCAGATGGGGACCAGGCTTCCCTGGGAGAGGGGGCAGCAGATACTGGTGATCTCACTTTACCCCAGGGCTGTGTCCCCGCCAGCTCCCGCCTGCACGCTCTTACCCAGCAGTTAGGCATGACCAGACTCAGCTCTGGTTGTTTCATGGGCTTTCAGCTCAATAAAAAGGATTATACAGGCTTTCACTGAGGGAGCTGTAAGCTGCCTCAGGTCTGGATAATTATGCTCTTAAGCACTTACTGCATTGAAAAACGTGCCCATGATTTCACTTTTCATCTCTTCACAGCACCAGAGCAATGGCTGCACTATTCCATTCCCTGTCCTTGCTGTGACTGGGTGCTGGAGCTCCATCCTGCACACCAGTGTGAGGGACCCTGCTCATGAGGGGTCATCAAAACCTTTTACTGACGGGCATAGGAACAGCCCCCCAAGCCATCGGTCGCTGCAGGACGCTGCTGGTTGCAGGGCTTTCCTCAACCCTGAAAAACTCACTCGTTCAAAGAGGATCTGGAAGGTAGTAGAGCAGCTGCTGCTCTCTCAGGCAGCCTTACACCCCCCCCCCCCCCCCATGACGCAGCCATCCAGCGACACAACCGCTGCCTTAAATAGCACAACCGCAAGCGCAGGAAATAAAATGGTCATGGCTCTTCCTCGCCCCTGCTGCTCGCCATCCCCAGTGGGCGGGGGGGCTCTTTGGCCACCTACCATCTACCAGACTGTTTAAATCTTGTTTTCCTCTGTCCATAACGCAATGCTGCACTTAACATGTGAGAGCCAAGAGCAAAAAACACTCTGAGATGCCCACACTGGGCCCCCACTGCACTGACACCCCCTGGCCCCTAAATCTTCTCTGCTGCCAGTAATTACCCACCTGCCTGCGTTTAAGGACTCACTGAAGATTGGATGTAAAAAATGCACTAAAAGTGATTGACTGTGGCACATATAAATCATTATTAGTCGTTAACAACACAATTAAACAATTACTGCGGCCAGCCCAGGGAGGAGCGTTGATGCTTTAGTTGCTTGCAAGCGAGCGGTGAGCTGTCCTCAGCTGACAGCTAAGCCCATTGGCATGGGATGGACAGTGGCCACATGTCCCCACCCAAATGGTCGATTCTCCCAGTTTAACTCTTGTCTGGGAGATGGATAATGAGATATTGGTCACATAGAAAGCATTTTTTTACCAAGAGGGTGGTCAAACCCTGGAACAGGCTTCCGGGAGAGGTGGTCAGTGCCCCAAGCCTGTCAGTGTTTAAGAGGCATTTGGACAATGCCCTTAATAATTTGGTCAGGCAGTTGGACTAGATGATCATTGTAGGTCCCTTCCAACTAACTATTCTATTCTATTCTATTCTATTCTATTCTATTCTATTCTATTCTATTCTATTCTATTCTATTCTATTCTAGGCTGAGAGGTCTGAGAGTCATCATCTTTATTCGTATCAGTTTTCACTTTAGAAATAAAAAGACTCACTTCTTGTAGAGCCCTTTGGCCTTTATAACTAACAATAAGCCCCTCCACCCTTGGGCACCTATTCCAGATGCTGCATCCACAGGGGTGTGCTTAGATGCAAAGACCAGCTGCATGGCAAGGAGCCTCCACACTCGGTGCCTGAGACCTTTTTCTGAGTCACTAACAGGAAACCTTCAGGCAACACATGAAAAGCTTAACATTCCCCCGCTACAGCAGGCACGCTGCAGCCCCTGTGCTTCCCGATCCCAGAATGGACTGGCAGCAGAGATGAATACAGCTAGAGGGGACCACCAGCAAAATACAAGTCAGCAGCATCAACACCTCCATGCTCAGGGCTGAGCTGCTGTCAAACAGGAGTCCACAGTATTGTTACAGGAGATGTAGGCAACCTATCTACACATGGGTAATGTATTATTAAAAAGTGTTAACTATTTTAATTAGCACATTAAAAAGGTCCATGTAACATAGCGTGTAACAGAACGTAACATACTCGCTGATGTATAAACTCACATGTGAAAGGCATTCTTCAAGAGCAAGCCCAGGCAATACCTGGTCATTCTGTACAATCAACGATTCCAGAGTCAGTTTGGAAGAGGACCAAATTAATTTGAAATGCATTTGTTTCCTGCAGGAAGCTACTCAAGACAAGGGTGAAAACAGGCAGCCTAGTGCTTGCCCCCAAGAGGTGCAGATTCACAGAATATCGTTCGGTTCTACCAGCCTACCAGTCCCTGCTCAGCCCTAGAGCACCCACCTGCCACACCATGTGAATCTTGTTGCTAAACTGCACGTACCCATTGCAGAGGGCAAAAAATAAACCCAGTGTTGGTTCCGGGTTTGACACTGCTGTTTGCAGTCAGGGAACCAGGGAGCCCTGGTACCTGTAAGACGTCCCCGCCACTACTTCCACTAGCATCTACTGACAGCTGAAGGCTCATCCTCCTCCTGCCCCAGAATAGTTTCTGCCCAAGGAGCTGGGTTTTGGCCTCTCCAGGGCAATGGCAGGTGTTTAAATCGGCCACAAAGAAAATATGTGCTCCAGGTCAAGTACGCATATGCCATGCAAGCCCAACATTTTCACCACGATTTCTGGAAAAAGTAAATGCAGCACCTTACATGTGGGCCAATAAACTAGCTAATTTGCTGTATTTTCACATCCTAATTTTAGTCACACTTGTGTGGATAGCTTGTCACCCTTTGGCTGCCCATGAAAAATTTTGCTGCCATAATTACATTGAGGAAAGGACTGAAGTCATTGCACTTGCAGTACGTGCCACCTTGGTGAAATCTCCCATGCACGTTTATTTTTGTTGCTATTTCTTATTCCATGCCAGTGACCAGGTTATGATAGAAGTGAAATACATCCTGTCTACTGCTGGGAAAGAGGACAATTGGTGCCTTGAACCTTCACCAGAACAAGAGGTTGAATATTTGCAGAATAGCGAAGCTCTAACATGGGGCAAATAACACGGCATCAGTGCAAGGTAGGAAGGGACACGATCCCGCCAGAGTTCAACAGCAGGATTCCCCAGATAGCTGCTGTGACACCAGTGCAACCGCTCCTCTCCAGCTTGTTTGACTTTGGAAGGGAAGAGGAAGACTGCCATCATTTGCACAAAACACAGCTGTGCTGCTATAAACTGCATCTACACAGAATGTGCAGCGCTGTTAACACTACTCATGTAGACATAACATGAGATCAAAAATGCTCAGGGCAAGCCTGTTTTTAACAATGTGTGTCAGGCACTGGAGTAAACAGATGAACATTCAGATAGAGAGAGCAGACAATAAGGGCGTGCCCAGACAAAAAAGTTCTCCTGATATCAACCAAGGTATAAATTTATAACTCCTCATGTTATGTCAGTTATGATCCATGATGTAGAGAAAACAAAATCATTTATTCTCAGCTGCAAGGAGCTGAGACACAGGCATTGTTGATCATCTTGTATTTCAAACCTTGGGAGCACCTGGGGTTGGTCTTCTTTAAACAACTGCCCCTGTTATTTCTGTCTTGTTTGCATCTTATTAACCATCTTACATTTAAACGTGGACATCTGGAGTAGCTGCATAAAATAAAAAGGACAAAGTATTACTCCAATAAAGTGTGGTATCCCCCAACAGCAGCAGTGTGTAAAGGTTGTGTTTTCCTTCTCCATCTTTTGGGAGGACATCATGTAGTCCGCTAACTCAATCACTTTATTTGGGCATAGGAAAACTTTTATTTACAACATATTAATTAAAAAAAATATTTGACAAAAAAGGCATACAGTATTTTATACTAAAAGAATAAAGATTTTTATTAAGCACTGTAAGTTGCATTCAATAGCCTTCAAATACACCACACCACAATCCATCTACAACCAATCAAACCCAACAGTAGTTCATTCTTGCACAATCCATGAGTTGGGGCAGAACTCCCTTCAACTTACATTAAGATACCTACTTAGCTCTTGCGGGCAGGGAATGGGGAATTACACCTCATTTCTGATCACTAATGTGTGATGAAGAGCATCAGGAGAATTATATGAAAACGAATATAAAGAAATGATTCTGATTTTGAAGTACATTAAGTTTGGAAACACTAACAAAAACATCAAAATGATACAGGTATATTTGCTTATACTAAATTCTTGATGGGAAAGTTCTCAAGAACAAGCCATTTGTTTCCTGCTACAGAAGGGGGGTACTTTTTTTTTTTTTTGAAGATCAAAGCTTTTTTTTTTGTTTTTCACAGAATTTCATATTTGCTAATATGAAGGCATAAAACAGCAACAGAGAACAATAATGCATACAGCAATGAGTACACCAGGGTAACGTTGATATTCAAAACGGCTAGATAATTTTTTTTTTTTAAGTTTTAGAATAAATGCAACAGAGGTCAATAATCACAAAATTTTAAGGTTAGAGCAAGATCAGTCAATGACTAAACATAGTTAACATCTTTTATAGGACTATTACTGATTATTAGCTTTTTGTTTTGCAAATGGGCACAGTACTTGTAAGAATGGAAGAAAGAGGACAATAACATGCATAATATTAACTACACACTTTAAAAATTATGAACCATGCAGAAGTTTAGCTCAAATAGTAGTACTAATGGTCTACGTCTGATTCAAAACCACATAGTTCATTGATCACGGATGCATGGTATTAGTCACAAAAAGTTTCAGAACACATTGTGTTTATTTTGAAAGGTCATTTGCATCTTCTATGATTTCAAGTTTATCTCCATTTAACTTGCTTGTAAAGTATGTATGATGTATATTTAAAATCAGCAGAACTGCAATATTACTCTATAATTTTTAGTTTCGATAGTTTGCACATTTTAACACAAAAGAACCACATCAACGGTGATGAAATTTAAGAAAGAAAAAACTGTGGTTGTGCCTTTTTCCCCCCATAATCATGAAATCAAAGCCTTAAAGAAAGCTTTATTGTGACACAGTAATGCAAAATCAAATATAATGGCATACATATGGTGCCAAGTACTAAAAATTATATTTTAAGCTATATATACTTAAAGACTGCCAAAATTTGTTTTCTTTATATTTCAAAAAACAAAACTACAAGCTTTTGTCATAACCAGTTTAAACTTTATGTATACTTCATTTTAAGTGCGGGAGTCAAATGCTCTTCATTCTCTTTCTTTTTTGTTTTATTGTAGCATTTTGACTACAACTGGTTAAAACTAAAAATGTGTTGCTTAAATCTCTGACATCAAAGAGGGATCCGAATTTCCAAAGTCCTCATTTTTCTCTTACGGAAAGGAAAAAATGTACATAACTGTAGGCTCTCTTTCTTTCCAGATATTCCTAATCCTGACCCTTCCCAACATCCTTCACCCTCTATAAAAAATAAGTTTACTCTTCTTTTTTTAAGACAGTGGCCTCAAGAGTATCATCTTTATGGCAAACACTGTCTGCATTTAGTGCATTTAAGTGAGGATTTGTATTGCACATTTTAGAGTCATTACTCAAGGCACTTTCAGACTGATTGGAAGCCCTGATGTCTCCTGTATTCCCATTCATCTGGGAAGCTGGTTTTTCCTCATTCACAACTCCATTTTCAGCCAGGGATCCATCTGAAGACACAATTGAGGATTTAGATTCCTCTGATTTTGACTTAAGTTCTTTGGCTACTTCTTCTGCTGAAGCAGCATAAGGAGGTTTGCCCTATTTTTTAAAAAAAAGAAGAAAATTACTGAAGAACCACTGCTATATATTTACAATCTGTTACACAGACACTATTAATAGGCAGCATGCAGTGTTCAGAAGTATCACAAGCAAATACCGAATATTATGTACTGCTGAAATAAGAAGTGGCATACAAAATAAACAGCACAGCATGTATGAGAAAGAATTTTCAGTATTTCTGAGTGCCTTCTAGCCATGCCTTCCGAAGCTCCTGTGGCAAAATGCCCTTTCTAACTTTGATGCTTCAGTTATTTTACAATGTAAGAGCTACATAAACATCTGGAAACACCAAAACTGAGAATCAATATACAGCTTAACTCTGCTTCTTGGTTCACATATGTTGTAATTTAATGATATGATTACATGTTATTCAAATACAAACAAAAACTTTTTTCAGACAATTTTTTGAAGAAGTGCAAAAGTACCATGCAATATTATCTATACTAGTCTATATGCTTCTGAGATTTGGAAAGTGACATCATATGAAAAGCATATAGTAGAATCTTACAAGAATAAGTATAGCAATAAAACCCAGATTTATGCAGCGTTAGAACGTATATTTAGTTTTTAAGTATCTGCAACAATGAATCTTAGCGTTCCTGAAGCATAATAGGCTTTAAACAGCAAAACAAAATCAGTAGGTTGGGTTGCTAAGAAGGTTGCTTCTTATCTGTCACGCTGGTAACAAATTCAAGTGCTAAGAAATGACTAAAGATATGGACATCTTATACAGCTCAAACAATAGCAAACAGTTTCATAGTGTAATAATCTTAATTTTGAAATACTAGAAACAGCATGGTTAGTACTTTCCTGAACTGCTGAAAGACTCTGCAGGTGAGTAAGAACTGTTGTTCTCTAGCATCAGGATCACAAACCTTGTTTTCCAGAAAATCACAAAAAGTTCTGCAGTAACATTGCATAGGTATATGACTGGCATATGAGGACAATTAATATTTATCACATGTGTAAATGTACTTCTTTACAGGCTTTACTAAGTGTAAGTTTTAGATTAAATACATGCTTTTGTTTCTTTCCGGATCAAGAGTGAAAGGTCTCATCTTGTGAAAAAATAGGCATGTCATGTTTGCTAAATACAAATTGCTTATTTCAGCCAGATTCTCCAATCTTTGTTCATATCGCCTCATAATGAGTATCAATAAAGCCACTGCAGGGAGGATCTTACTTGGTGTAAATATGTATGTCTGAATCTGACTCTACATAGACACTCTTTTCTTAACTGCCCAAGTTTGTAAGACAGGGAAGTACACTGTTGCCAGTTAATCTTAACTGGGTATCAAAATCTACTTGTTATGCATTAAGTTTCCCAAGTTCTCCCTGCCACATGCATTTTAATTCACCTTTTTTCTCTTCCTGTAAAAGGAACATATACTATAGTGACCAATGAACGTAAAATCCAATGAGCTCAGGGCCACTCAATTTATCTTTCTTCTCCCTATCACAGGCATAATTTTAGACCAAGATCCTTGTGATCACAAGTATTTACCATCCAAATTACATATCATTAATAAAAATATGGATGCCCAAACTTGCTGATTGTGTGTCAGCACTGTCTACCATGCACCTACAGGTACTATCTGAACTACATTTACATGTGTAAACCTGTAGCACGCCCAGAATATCTGGGGGATCCTTCTCTGGGTTTCCTTTATTTCATAGGTTAAAGTACTTGGAAATTAGATACTAGAATTTAAATAGAAACCACTATGTTAAGTAGAAGATGTAAAGCTTTAAATACACAGGTACATTTGTAGACATATAATCTGTACACAGAGAAATTTAACAAGGAAGAGAAGTATTTGAATTTTTACATCTAGAACACAGCAAGTTTTACTTGAAGAGTTGCTTCATTATCCACTGGAGAACATCCCTTCTCTTATTGTCCCATACCTGCAAACACCCCCCCCTACTCTTTATATCCTAATGTCTCCATGACAAATTGCAGATCCATACGATATATTTATTGTGAAAGTTTTCCACCTATTTACTACCCACTCATCCATTACCATTGGCACTTGCATCAACATTCAAAACTGCATAGCAGCAAGAACAATGGAAAAGAGAGGAAAACATAACTCTGAAGCAATTGGTATTTAATACGAAACAGCAGTTTGCTTCAGCTATACTTAAAGGATCCATGGAAAAGAAAAAAACATGATCCACAGACACTTCATATGTTGTGACTGAAAATGAAACTGTGTGCTCATGGGGGCAAAAACTGGTCTGTTATTTCCTAGAAGTTTAGAGTAAGTTCTTGTATTTGGAGCCATGCAGCAGCAAAGATCCTTCTATTGCTACTAATTTTTCTTCATGAAGTTAGACCGTGGTCCCAGAAAAGAAACTGGGAAAGAATGGGGGTGGGAACAGAAACAGCTAATTTGTTTCAGCTTTGCATTTCTCCCATTTTCCTAAATTTTCTTCTACTCCCACGGCTGGTTAGAGCTGTGTAGGCACAGCCTTCCTATCAAAATACATTTTTCCACTTCTGTCTTTATAACCAAAGTTTGCTTATAATTGAGATGCAACACTAGCCCGTCATCCATCACTGGCTGTGGAGCTTACAGCTTCAACACGTAGGCAAGCTCACTATAAAACACTTTTGTCTTTTAAAGTTGTGCTTGTCAAAATTAGCTGGTCTGGAAGCCCACACCATACCAGCCTGTAAACTAGAGTGTTTTGAAGTCAGGCACATGGCTTTATTACCTGAATTGCTCCCTGGCTTTTATAACCTCTCCCATAGTACCTTCCGCCTCTTCCGAAAGTTCTTATCACTGGAGTGGAAATAACTCCTCTAGGACGCCTGTAAGTTTTGAGGAAAAGGAAGAAAGAAAAATACCTATCAGCTTTGTTTAAAAAGACTTTAAATTTTATTTTGCTGGAAGATTTTTTTCCTAGCTTTACCATCTAGTGACTAACATTTACATTTCTTTAAAGAAGCAACATGACTAACTAATTCAGAATTACAGGGTCCTACTGCTTGCAAGTGTATGCAACCTAACAAACCTTTTGTTTTTGTAGCAATAAAATGACTATTTCTATATTTCACTTCTAGAGACACAATAAATGAGTACTTTCAAGCTTTGTAGAAACATTTTCAAAGTTTATCCTTACAGCACTTTAAAAATAGAGCTCAAAATACTTTCACCTTAAAAAAATACACAATTTGAACCATTTGTAAGGCCATTTCTCCCATTTAATAACACTTCCCACATATAAACAAGGTAGACAGAAGAAATCAGATAAAAGAAAGGAAGGCAAAATACAAAATTGCTTCAGTTTTGATGGGAGAATACAAAATTATCTAAGAACCTGAGGGAAAAAAAAGGAGGCTTCAGCCATATCTGACATGTAGCAATTTATCAAGTTTGGGTGCTTTCAAATGGAAGCTTCCAAACAGGACACATCAGGTAGGGGCTTTTTGATTTGATTCAATAAAGATTAGATCAGATGATAAAAACTTCCACTCAGCTAAAAACTATTTTAATGCCATCAATTGCAGAAACTCAACTTCCTTATCATTATGTCAAGGACTACTACTCACCTACAAATGCTTTGTCTTTTCTCATTAGAAACACGCGATTGCTCTACTTTTTCCTCCAAACCCACTGCCTGATACAGGGAGGTCCCAGCATGAAGACTGACCCCTCTAAAGCTGGCACAGAGCAGCCAGGTGCTGCTCATGTCCAGGCCTGCATCAAGCCCAGTTTCCAAGCTGCATAGGCTGCAATTGCCCTGTTTGCCATACTAGTAACAAATGACAGCTGCCATTAAACTGTATCTCTTTTTCCATATACCTGACAATTCCAATATACCAGCAAGGTCCCTATGAGCTGTACAAAAACTGCCTGAAGAGCAGGTAAGCTTTTCTGTAGTGGTCCTACTTCCTCTACTGCTGTGCTACAAAAACTATGTTATGCTGAACCGCCTCAGTGGAGAAACACTGATCTGTGCCATGCAAGTCTTCTTACACACACTGCAAATTCCCACATTCAGCAGTAAGAAATTAAATACTGAGATTTAAACACAACAGCAAAGAATAAAAAGAGGAAAAAGCTATGTTTTATATTTGAGTAACTCTCACTGCATTCTTTCCAAAGATTTTAACAGGGCTTACCTATACCATTTGCTAATTTTTTTACAAGGTGAAAGTGTACCCTTCAGGGAGCGGAGTAAGATTTTTCCTACTCAGAAAATCACACTAAATATATTGATGGATCAAACCCAATAAAAAGCAGCTGGTATAATTTTACACAGTAAGAATATCCAAGTTCAGTGCTGCAGAGACACATGAGACAATGGTGTAAACAAGCCTGACATGATCCCCTCTGCTGAAACAGATAAAAGGAAATAGACACGTGCAGGACTAGGTGGTAAATTGCAGACAAGGTACTGTGCAGTTTCCTAGTAGTGTTCTTTAGTACAAAACAGCATCTGCCAACATGGACCTTAATCTTTAAAATACATCACTTTATACAGAACACTAACATTAGCATGTTTTCCTACTTTTATTTTTAGTATCAACTGACACAACAAACAGATAAGCTGCCTGTGGTAATTTTTCCCTCTTTGATTAATTCCAGTAACTCTACATGTAAAGAATTTAACATCAGTTATGATTTGATGGAGTCAGGAAGATCTGGCATTGACATGTTTCCTGTCTTTTTGAGGTGACAACTTGCACCCAAACCTAGTGGCGATAACTTGCACCTGCCCAAAGACAGTACCTCTGACAGAAAGAAAATGTCAGACACACTATCTCCTAACTCAAAAGCTACTATTGGAAAATAGTATTTCTCTGTCATAAAGGTACTTAGAGAACAATACCACCCTTTCAGTGATCTGACCACTTCTGAGATAAGGAGGGCTCTCAATTTAGGACTTGCCAGTGTTAGTTCCTGGCTACTGATGTTTTGCATAATTTAATTTATTTGCTTCTTCAGAAAATGGAGGGACTGCTATTCTATGAAGGAAATCAATGGTATGTATAAATGTAAGCCAGATCTGAGCCTGAAGGCGCCTCTAGATCATCACCCAGTGTGCCTCAGTCAGACAGCAGTCTGACACTATAAATTACCCACGTTTTCCACAAACAGTATTGCAGTCAGTGCATTTAACTAAAGAAAAGTAACAAGCTCTGTGGTAAGACAAATTCTTCTGTTCATGGATCCTCATGAAAAACAGAACTTATGACCACACGCTAGCCTCATTTAAATGGTGAAAAATGTTATTTCATCCACTGAAACTGAGGAGTAAGATTAAAATACCCAAAGGAGCCTAGTGCCTCATCACACACCTTAGCTTACTCCCATGGTCTCCAGCTGCTACTCTGGAAGAGCACAGGTGTCCCTCCACTAGCCTGCAGGTAGCTGACAATTGTCTGAAGCATCTAAAACATCACTAGATGCTTATGTTTTGGCAACTGAATCTCATTCTAGGGAATAAAATGTTCCTACCTAAATTTGCCCCCCTCAAAGTGTCAGCTCTGCTCTTACACCAATGCTGTTTGCTGCTGCTGAACTTTTAAATCTTTGTTTCTGCTGTTCTTACCTCTCCCTGTCCCCACACCAGCAGCTCTCACTTCTCCCCCTGCTCCCATTCTCCCACAGCTTCAGATCCAACCATTTCCTCACTCAGTCCAAGACAGGCTTTCCAACAGCTCTTGCTGACTTTAGCACCATGCTTCATAGTGCACATTTCATTAAATTAATAGACAGAGAGGAATTCATGCAGTTCAGACTTATTCTTTCAGACTGCTGCTTCCTGGCTCAAGATGGCACAAATACACATACTTTACTCCATTCCTTTAATATAGCTAAAGACAGACATATAAATCACAGTACTTTGGGATTGTCTCCTGTAACAGATACAATCTTAATTAAAGATGATAGACAGTTCTGTAAGGCACAGAACAATTAAGCCTATGGAAAAAATAAAAACGTAAAAGTAAAGGACTAGATATTTTTGTAACAAAGTATCACTTTTTCAGAAATTATGTGCACCTGTAATTTCAGCTGCAGTGAAATGAAGTGGAAGAGCTGAAGAAACTAATATCCTTTTAAGCTCATCTCCCATCATGACTGTAGCAGAGAACTAGAAAAAAACCTAGAAATGTCCTTCAGGTGTTTTCTGCTTCACAGAAGAACTATATAATGAAGTTATTAAAAATTTTATCACACCTTTTAATAAATGTTCTGCCATGACAAGGAAAGTAATTGAGTGCTGTGATAGTTTTGATCAGGTATAATGTATTTATCGACTTCATGTAAGAGAAAGCCCCCAAGTCATTTCCTCATGCAAACCAATCCAGTGTGTGTATATGTATCTACCTACATATATATCTGATTCAGAATATTAATTTTATTTGCACATAAAAATGCTTATACTCAACAGAATAACTGATTAAAAACATCTTAAAATGAATGTAAATGCTCTTGTTGAATACTCAGTGGGTATAATTTACCTAACATGTCCTAAAATGTGTTGTATGCAGTTTCTAATGCCTCCAACTTTTCCTTGGTTTACTTTTTTCCTCAATCATTAAATTACATATGAAAAGTACGTTCCAGAAGATTGCACTTACCCTCTCGCTGGTCCTCCCACAGAAACGACCTGCAGAGGAAATGGCCCTCTACCCCCTCGTCCACGTCTGCTTCCAGCCCAATGGCCGACTACAGTGCCGGCAATTTCAAGTTTCCCTCCCTGAGAAGGAATAGGTTGGACTCCTGCACATAAAAGCAAAACCAAGCCTTGATCTTCACAATCATAACATTAAAGTTATGAATGAATGGAAAATTGGTTTGCCAAGATTTTATCACATATACAGTTTCTTCTTTTGATACTGGGAGATTATTTCTCCTTTTGTGGTCTTTTGGAAGTATTGTAAATCCAGGAGTCTTTCTTTCCCCCCCTTTTTAAAAATAGGTATGAATTCTGAAAAGAGAAATGATCTGACATGAGTACTTCAGTTTCAGTCATTAAAAATATACTTCAGATAAACATTAAGAAACTGAAGTGAAATTTTACAAGCTATCTGAAGATTTTTTTTTTCCCCTGCATTCCTAATGAAGAAGTGATTTTCGCAGGTTTAAAGGCACCTTTTAGCGAACACCAAACATCAACATAAGACGCACAGATTATAACTGCTATAAACAACTTACTAGGCAGAATTATTTGTACTAAGTTGTTATAAAAATACAGCATTTAAACTGACCTGGGTGTAAAAGGTAGGTTTATCCTTCCCCTACCAAGATAGCAGCTAAAATTGCAATTGTCTAAAATAAAAATGTATCTTCTATTCAAGTTGCTCATATCTTATACCTGTGTTTTGCCCTTAAAAATCAACACTGGGGCATAACATATATTTCAAGAAATCTAGGTAAGTGCAACCAGATGTTACTGGCAAGTAACAAGCCCTGAAAGGGTTACAAAACACAGCATTTATGCAGCCGCGATTAGTCTCCAAATGTTAATACGCTAGGAACTAAATTACTGATTAAATTCAAGAAGGTTCATACTTCCCTGTACAAGTCTTTCAGCTTCAAATGCACGTTGTTTATTGGGGCAAAGTTATTCACGCAAGGAAGTATTAGAGGTATGTTCGCTCTTAGGATTAAAGCAGATAGGCCAGAAAGGACAGCTAAATATATGGAAAAAATTTACCCTAAATTGGGGACTGGAATTAACAGGTTTCCATTGTCCCACCTTATACAGGATACAAGCAACGGGCACACAGGGAGGTAAGTAAATCTCACGCCTGTGTCCATGCCGACATTGATGCCAGCAAAGAACGGGTTAGCAGTAACACTGAAGTCAGTAATTTCTACATTGGGTTGTTTTTGCAAAAAGCTCAATTGCCCCCAAATTTCAGAAAATAGCTGTTAATACATTCAAGCAAAGTTCAGCTGATTACAGATTCCACTCTCACATTCTGAAGACAGGAGACAGACCGTCTCGTTAGGTTTTATGGCTATGCTGTGTTTGGAGGAGGGTTTCTAGGCATGAGAGAGGCTGGTGCCAAGGGGGCTTGCGGCAGGGACCTGGGGAGAGCACCTGGGAGAGCAGAGCAGACAGCAGCCTGGGCAGGCTCTAGAGAGGGAGAGCTGAGACAGTTAGGGAGAAAGGGAGACCGGCAGTCAGTAGGAAAGCCTCAGACCAAACCATAAAGTGAAGGAAGCCATTGCCAGAAGCTCTAAGAAAAGTGTTTTGGGTATAATTACCGCCCTGAAACTTGCTAGTCCTGTTGCTGTCATTGCCAGAGAAGGCTCCGGAGTGTCCTGCCGCTGCCGCCACCCGGAAGGCCCGGTAAGCACCTGTGGCTACTGTTTCCCCATAAGGGCCTCCAAAGCCATAGACTCCTGTTAGACCCAGGGTAAAGAAAGACAGGGGAAAATCTGTGAGGGGGCCAGGCATCCGGGAAGGCCCCTAGCAGAGATGCTGCTGCCTCCTTCCAGAGTCAGCAGTGAGGGCTGCGTTCCTGCAGGCTGGGCAGGAGCAACCCATGGCCGGCCTGGGCGATGCTGCGTGGGAGCAAGCCACCACCGCTGAGGAAGCCCTGGCCAAAGATGTCCTGCTGCCTTAGGGAGCACGGGGTCTCTTATACAAATAGCAGGCCTTCAACCTGGCTTTGGAATGGGCATCCCGACTTCTATGGCATAATGAGCATTGAAAAGCTTCAACAATTTTTTGGCAATGAGCTCCGATAGCTACAGTTGTGGCACCTGAAGAACTTACTCCCAATGTCCGGTATCAATACACCTATGGGCTTTGGTACCAGAGAGATTTTGAGAAAGGGAATAATTCTAGAAACAGCCTGGAATGGTTATGGCAGTATTTATACTCAAGGGTGCCAATGGTTAAATGACTGTAGCAAAATACAGAGGGGTGGAGAGGAGGAAAGGGTGTCTTCAACCCTGACAGTTAAACTGTGTCCATCAATTTAGGCATTCTTAATATTTATAAATAGAAACATTTCGAAACAATGTACAGTGTACATAAGAGCCTTTTCATATCATCCAGTGTTGATCCATTCCTCTTTTTTCTATTTCATAAAACAGCGGTAAAAACATTTTGATCTGGCACAATTACTAAAAATCCTGATGGAACTATGCAGCAATATGACACACTCCATATTGCTCGGCTATGGCTAATAAAAGTAAAAACGAAACACAGGGATTGGCACATGACAACACATGCCAACCACTTGCTTTTATGTATTTTTCCTATGAAATTGAACAAGAAAATCAGTTCATAGTTTTGGGAATGTGAAAGACAAGATTATGCTTCACGCCAACATGTTTCACACCACTGTCCCATCACTTACCAGCAAAGCCTCTCCCCCTGCCCTGAGGTGGTGGGACTGGCCCGAAGTGCCGAGGATACATAGAAGCTGGATAGAAAGGCATGGCAGGTGGAGGTGGGAAAGGGAGAGGATGGTTTTGCCTGGAGAAATTTAATCCTTCTAGGATGCTCTGACGCATCTTTTCAACCTTGGCTGCCTGCTCAGCCTATGAATAAAGTCACAAAGAGATGTTAAAATTCTAATTTAAATTGTATAAAGCTACATTTACACAACAAATTCAAAGAAGAAAGGAAAATAATACAATAGTAGATAACTACTGCAAACAAATTCTATAAAGCTAGCTAGAAAATTATTGTAATCTGTCTTGCATACCTACTAATAGTTCAATGATACTTGAATTGCAAGAAAATCTTTATGTATCCGTACAGAGATGGTAGTCTAAATACTGAGACAGTTTAGAAGTCAGTAACACAGAAACAGTTTAAAAGTTAAAAAGGGTGTTCCAGAAAGGAACTGAGAAACCTCTATCTATATTCTCCTGAACACTTAATGCAGCCCCTTATTTTAAACAGAATAATCATCATAAGCCTGGAGTGCAAAACACAATCTATGTGAACAGTCTAAAGCACACCTGAAGGGTAACAAGCCTGAAAGGGACCACAGCTATCATCAATATTTAATCTATGATCAGTTTCCCTTGAGTTAGAAATAAGAACAGGTAAGCAGTTTTGTTAAGATTTCATACCTCCCCAAAAGTGAAAGATTTGGTCACTCAGTAAACTCTTGATTTTTATCAGTTTCCTCTTTTTATAGTTAGGTAATAACTTTGCATGATTTGGATACAACAAAAAACTAATTCATTTGTATTTTAAGATGGTTGCAAGAAACGTGAAAAGATTTTGAGCTTAAGGACCATAAGAATGACTTCAGTCTACAAAATAAGTCAGAAATCACAAATTTTCTTTCACTGTAAAACCATTGCAGCTTAGTCCTTTGTGACAGTCTTGCTAGCTTGACCCAGAAAGACAGTACTTGAGCAAACAAGCAGAGACAGTTTTCAACTCAGAGTCATGCATTATGTCACGATTGCATTCAAGTTTCCGTTTCCAGAGAGAAAAAAAGAGTTAAAATTTACACCACTTTACTTTTTCCACATCTACCAAAATGCCACCTCAATCATGAACAAGAGATAGGAGAGTAAACAGAGCTGAAAAATACCTATTGGCCATTCATGTCATATTTCCCTTTTAAAAGTAGAGAGATGATACGTGAAATAAATGACTGATAAACCAACCACGCCTAATACTTCTGAAAATTTGGCACACTTGATACTCTGTCACACTTCTGAAACTACATACCTGACCATCACAGAGGTCAATGAGCGGAACTTTCTCCCGGCTTGCTTTGATGAGCTTGGTCTGGAACAATTTCCCATCAAAATACATCCACGGACAGCAGTGCTCCCATGGAATTGGCTGTCCACAAGCATCATTTGCAAAAAGTGCCATATCGACACCACTCATAAATAAAGCAGACAGCTGTATTCCTCGGGGATCAAGATTCTCAATCTGTTTAAAAAAAAATTGTAAATTTAGTAAGATAATAATGAGACGTAATTCAAAGTTATTCCAACAGTTACATTATTTTTAAAACTCTTGAAAACAGAGTGATTTTAAAAGGTTGTCCAGACTTTTCACAGGTAATTGCCAGTTTGACTAGAAGAATTCACCAGAATCTATCACCTGTATAGCAAAACTGCAATACTCAGGAAGGCTGTTGTTCCCATCTATCCACTCTAGACGAGAGAGATAAAACCAAACCCCTCTGTTTTCTCAACAACAAAGCACAAGAAATTGTTTCTAATATTTTAATGTTTTAACTCAATTCATTATCAAGAAGTCAGTAGAAAGTTTTAAGTGAAATATTCATCCTTAATTCGTGGCATGTAGTGTCTAAACTATGTAAGATGCATACTTTAGCTGCATTAAGATAATTGATAAATATGCAGTACAGTTTTTCAAACAATGATAAAGCATGTTATAGCAAGGAAAAGCTTTAAAGACACTTACAGGAAATCAGCAGTAGAAAATCTCATTAAAAATTTATTTTAAATAATCTTGTGCTTCTGAGGTATTTTGTACAAAGTTTCAGGAATGAGCTCAATGTTAGCATTCAAATTCTCTTCCTACATACCACATTTTCCTTCCAACTCCTTTATAATGGATTTCCTATTAGCTTGATTCCAGATTTTGCTGTTAGAATGCATCTCTTATTACTGAAGTAACGTTTATGCATACAACAGCTTTATTTAGGATGCAGGATAGATACACAAAGGTAGAATTAAATAGTGAATAATAGCTGGTGGTGGAAGCAAAAAGGATTTGCTTGCAGCAAATACATTTCTAGCTCTGGCATAAGAAAATACCACTACTAGTGTTCTCCAGAATACTTCTGAAAATATCAGCCCTTTCTTGGGAACATTTTCAAGACCTTGGTATTAAATTTTAAAATTAAACTACATTATCTTCCTCATACATACGCAACCTTTAACATCCAAAAGACTATCCAGATCATTTTGCAGATATGCAGCTGGGTTCAAACTCAGCTGCTCTTTCTGACTTCAACAAAAAGAGAAAGAGCTGCTTCATATGAAGACAATAATAACATTGCATGAAATATTGCATCTTTCAGTTAACCAACATATATTATGGAAATGACCCATATTATTCTTCATGTATGATTTAAAAATAAAACTTGGAGAACAATTTATATTAAACAACAATACTGTATGCTGTTTATCACTTGCCTTGTCTCTGCCTTTTGTGTTGGAATGGAAAAAATATTTTCTCTGGAAATTCCTTTCTTAGATCTTCAAGACCAGCAATTAAGACCAGCAAGGTTTCCTCCTCTTTGCATCAGATCTTAAGATAGAGGCAAGACTTTGATAACTCTTACAGATACCTTTGCCAAAATCTCCACCCCTAGATGTTATTTGTCTATTGCGCTGTGTTTTGAAAATGAACATGGAAGACTAAGTGGCTAATACACTGCTGTTCTTTGAAGCATCCAGCCTAGCCTACAAAACTGTCATTTGAATTTCCACCAATACCCACAGGTACAATTACTCAACTTCAGAAGAGCTTGGGGTAGATGTCTTGAACCATGCGCTCATGGTTCTCATGAGACTTCAAAAGGCTCTCCGCTATACTCTGCTGAGTCCAATGTTTGTCACCTCAGATGAGCTACACACATTTCTCCTGAACATACAGGATAACTCATTGTCATTTCATTCCTTTGGCAGAGGTTGGCCACATGCTTCCCTGAAGACAAAGTACTGCTCTTCATACAATGCAGACAACTGTCATCATCTTTGGACCAGAATCTCTGGGGTTCTGAAAGGCCCAGTCAGCACACAGGGCTTCCAGCGTGAACATCCAGTAAACACCTTGAAAAGGAGTTCCAGCAAACACCTGAATGATTCTCCTGACTGACAGGATCTACATTTAGGGTGCTTTTAAGGAATTAGCCACAACGAGGAGTACTCAAAAATGCTGTTCTTAGGAGTCTAATATGTTTATAATCCATGTCAGCAGCAATCCAGTCCTAAGTGCTGAAGCAAACAAGCAGTCCTGTATGAACTCATCAGGTGTTCATTATAGCTGTCTTCATCCTGTGTTTCTTCACACCTTTTTCAGCAATGAGGGAAAAGCCAAATAAATTTCTTCCTGTTAGATTTTATTTATTTATTATTCGACCTATTGGCTTTCATTCTTTGGTATATGGGAAGAGGATTTTGTTTTTCTGTAATTCTGCCATTAAGGTTGCTAATGTGAATTCTTTACTTGCTGTGTGGTAAGTTCAAATAGATTCCAAAGTGGGTTCAGTTGTTTGCTTACAGTTACTAGCACTTCTATGGCTAAGTGCTGGGGTTCCACGAGCAGATTGATTTGGTTTATAGATTGAGACTGAGAAGTCCTTGCCAGGGTGCTACGTGCAGGAATGCAAGCCAGATTCTGCTCGTCACCCACAGAAGAGAAACAGTCACTTGCTGTTTTTGAGAATGCTCTTGCAGACTTGGTATTAGTGGCAAAATATTCCTTAGAAAAGCCTAATCGCTGAAATCTGTGCAAGCTTAATTACTGTTTCTTCCGAGAAGAACGGTGCTATGATTGCTGCTTTTGTCTGTATCCCTCTGCAGTGTATGCCTGTGAATATGAACAAACTTGGGAAACAAGTACGTTCTTGCTGATTTAACTAAGGACAGCATGTATCCAGGCACTGCTGGGAGCACAACTAGTCACTAGACTTTCCTGACTTGAGCCCTACAGTACCTGAAAGACTATCTGAAATGACTTCTTCAACATGAGGTTGCGTGATGAAGAGGCGATCAGCATCCCACTTCCTTCGCTATGTTGATCATCAATGCAGACAGGAGATAAGATGAATCACTTCCAGCGGTGCATCCCCTATACATCCTAATACTTCCCATAGCTTCCAGTTATCAAATACACTATTTGACTTAAGATACATTATGTAGAAAAAAGTATCTAAAATTATTTCCATTCAGAAAAATGTTTGCTTAAAAACATAAAAAGGACTAAATTCTACCATTGTATTCAGAGAACTTCATCGCAGGTTCTGAACAAATTCTGAAGAGCAAACAAGGTAACAGCAAAAACCAAATCCTGTATATTTTAGCTCAATGGCTAGAAGAGGAAATTTCACTGTGAGCATAGGAAGGTTGAACAGGGAAAACCCACAGAATAAGATGATGTTGCACAGATTGATAAGCATTCTGTATTTGCAATAAGGATACACTAAACAACTCTATCAATTAGCTAGAAGGATGTACTTCATGTAATACTACTGTATTAGAAAAAAAAATAGAAACTTTGAGATCTTAACTTTTAAAATCCTCAAAACAATTATTTCTACAATTCTGTGAGTATTAATAAACTGTTTTCCCTTTTTTTCTCCTGCATTTTTCTATTCAAGTTTATGCAAGTCTCTCTCCATTTTTACTTAGCTGCAAAGGTCTTTTGAATGCTGAATCATGAAAAAATATCCAGGTTAGTATTTAAGAACAGCCACACATAGAATAAGTCTTTTTACTTTTCTTTTTTTTTTTTATCTTTTTTAATGGAAGCACATTTGTTTTAAACTTCCAAGAGACAATTACTTAAGAAATTGTGAGAAGAGGTTCTACAGCATAGAATATGTTTAAGATTTTAGTTATCTATCCAACCAGTGAAACAGAACTGATTATCCATCTTTGCAACACTTTAAAATACTGAGATTAATATTTTGGAAAGTATAGGTAATTATGAAAGGCTTTTAGTGAGACAGGTACATATACATCACACACTACAGTTAACAATATGGATCAGATGGGAATAAATCTCTTAAATTACGAAAGTTATAGTTATGAATTACCTTGAGTTCCTGAAGCTGGTCAGGTTCATAGAGCTTTGGAGACAATGCTTGGGCAAGAAACGCATCAAGTTCCTGGCGACGAAGTATACGAACCCCCGGCCACTGTACCATATACCTACAGAGGAAGCCCATAATTATTCAGAAGCTTCCTTTAATAGGTAAATCAAGTGGTATTTTATTTGATCAGAAGTCTCCAGAATGCAACAGCAAAAGATTTTTTTTTTTTTTGGTTGCCCAGACTTGAATAGTTAAAAAGGCCAAAACACTAAATAGATTTGAAGTTTAAATTTGTCTAAATTCATACGGAAGAGCTACTGGCTGTGAATCAGTTATGGAAGAGCCTGCTTCCAGTGAAGAAGGAGAGGACAGGCTGCCAAAATAGAGTTTAGAACATAACTGGATTCAGATATGTCTAAAAGTACAATAATATAAAGATTAATGGTCTTTATAAAAAAGACTAATGGTAAAAGGACTTTGTGAACATGGTTTCCAGATAACATTACTCAGAAATCATCTAGTCGGTGAATTTTATGTTCATCACGTCTTAATGAACAAGAATTGAAATATGCCACATGTCACAGGAGAGAAACATGCTGTCCAAATGAATGAGGAGCTCTGATTTAAGATACCATTTGGACTATTTTTTGTATACTTACTATTCTGTAAGGAGAAACACAAAGGAGTTTTAGTGCTCAAAAGACAAGACAAAGTACAATAGAACTGAAGACAAATTTACATTTATCGCTCTCAAAAATGGCTTAAAATTTTTCATGTGCAACATGCTAACTGTGGATTCTGCCAGATTTATGAGCTAGTCGTATTGAAATAATCACCCCTTTCAAAAAAAGTAAGCATCTCTCAATTCCTCAGTCAATTTTCCATCTGAAAATTAAACAGGTGACTATTTTGGACCTTGTGACTTTCTCTTTGAAAAGCTGAAGTATAAGAATTACTACTTCAACTGTTGGTTATCACCATCTCAACTAGATGAACAATTCTAACACAGGGAATCTAAGACAGCATAGGCAGAGTATCATTCACATGAACTTTGCATCCTGATAAACTGCTATGCAGCTCTTCTCTGAAGAACTCTCTCTTTTTGCTTTTCAACTTCAACAACACAGCCTCTGAGACCCCAAATGTTATTTTTATTAAGTTGGAGCCTAGAGTATAGTATGGGTAAACTAATTCAAATGCCACAGTATACTCTTTGCAACTCAAGACTTTTTTTCTCATCCCTTCAGTACTCTAGAGACTGAAGAAAGAAACATTTAATATACAGCATGGTTTTAAGACTCACAGCAATGTTCTAATAACGAAACAAACCCCTTCTCCTAGTGACAATGCAAATATGAATTAAGGTTTCCTATACTCACAGTTTAAGACAAAGTTAAATATGTCAGAAAGATTACATGGTAAAACCTTTCCTTTGTTCTGTTTTGCCTTAAGGTAACACTGACCTTAGTACACAACAGAGCACCATAAGATGAGTGGGCACATTAGTTGGATTGAGCATTGCTGGTGTATCTGATCTCATACAGGCCAAAAATGCCCTCATTCTTCGGTTCTTGTCTTCTACTGCTTTTCCCAGCCACAGCTTCTTCAGATTAGGACAGGTCCATTCCCTGAATGCAAGTGCTTCCACCAGCTCAGGGGTTTGAGGAGATTTTCCTTTGTAAGCAGCCCATTCTTTAATTATCACTGGTGAAACTACAAAATGGCAACAGTTGAAAGAAAAAATTCAGAGTTAAAAAGCAGCATATATTTAAAACTTTATATGCAAGAGATTTTGATCCAAAAGCATCACTTCAAGATTGCAATAGATACTGATGTTCTGGATTACATTGCCAAACTGGTAAATCAAACTCTGTATGAACCATCTTTCAATTGTGATCACTTACAAAGTAAGTGCATGCAACCAAGTGTATGCTAAGAATGTTACATTAGTATTTTCAAATTAATATGCAACGTAAAGGAACTACATATATTTTTCTAAAACAAACAGCATAATTTGAAAACACAATCTTCCCGTAAAATATGTGTCATTTATCAAAAACCTACAGTGATAAATAAAAATAGTACATAAATACAAATTATTCCATGTGTAGTCTTTTAAGAGCAATATGATCCTAGTTATTTCATTCAAATCAGATTTAAAACTTACATTATACTTGTATGCAGTTGTTCAACTACTGCAATGGAACAAGATCTCAAATATGGGTGGGTTTGGGTTTTGGGGTTTTTTTTGCCTAAAAATTTTACAAAACATTACATTACATAAGCCTTTCAATTTACTGTGTTGCCTTCTATTAAGAGGTTAGTGGTTTTGTATCTGCTAAGCTCCCTTTCATCCACATCAAAGAAAGACTGTTCACTCTACATTGCTGCTAAATCATCTCCCTTTTTTATGTTTGAACACAACCAAAACAGAACACAAGTTTGGGGGGGGAGGGGGGAGAAAGTCAAGACTAAGAAATGATACCTTTGGCCTTGGAATGACCCCAAGTTTGACACAGCTCAAAATCTGTTTGCACCCTTCTTAACTCAGAGTCCAGTTACGCAGTGTGGAAAGATTCAAGGAACTTGTTAGTGAAGCTTCAGGTTACCGCCCAGAGAGATTTACTGCAGGACCACAGACCTGCGCTTTCTGTTAGAAATCTTTCTGTTACAGATCGAGGAGAGAGTACTACTGGTGCCAGGATAGCCCTTACAGCTACAAAGTCTTCTTCAGCAATCAGACATCAGCCTTACAAGTAATTTTATATTTAGGGTCAGGCAAACCATGGCAGAGGTGATGACTGGGATTAAAAAGAAGCAGCTCCAGAACATCCCAAAGCACTCTCATGCTTTTCTGGAATCAAACTACTCTAGCGTTACAGCTACATTTCAGGATAAGTTTTACAAAGATAACATGCAGCAGTGAAAATAAATATTCTGATATATTTAGTTGGTAGCCTCACTACAAAATCATGTTCTATTTTGGTTGCTACTAGTTTTTATACGCCACCAAGCTATACAAGATGGGCTTTAACAGCCAGCAGAGCTACTTCGTTATTTGTGCACAGCTTATCACACTGGTTTTCACTTCACTTCTTGTTTAGGCCTGGGACAGTAAACAAGAACAAATAAAAGGATGTCTTTTATGTAGGCTTTCAAAGACTTATTTAATTGCTTTAGGTCTCAGAAGCAAGAGATACTTTTGGACCCAAACTTCTCAGTTTTGAGGCTACTATGCAGAACAGTTTAATCTGTTAACAGTAAACAAACCCCAAACTGCTGCTAATTGACATAAAATAGCTGTTTGTGTTTTGGAGTTCTTTTTTTCTTTCCTTCAACCTCCTTTTGACAATGGAGGTCATATTCCTAGCTACACTCAAGTTTCTCGGTTTGGATGCCCCTCCAGAGGCAAGCAGATGCAAACTCCATACGTACATCACATTTAAGCACCCTCATATGACCACTTCCTCAGCTTCTACAACTCCTGTAACAGCAGACAACAGCAAGGAAACAGAGCTGTACAGAACACAAATGTTTCACTATTGTTTCTTTCACATATATTTCACATACAAAGACCTCAAGCTTAGAAGGGAATATTTTATGTTTTCTACATGCAATCCTATGTTTCAACATTCAAATTTGGTTCAAAGCTTTTAATGCGGGGATGACAACTTCCACGACCCTATGAGATTAAGGCCACAGGAAGAGTACCTCAGTTTGCTCTCAAAACATACCGTCTTCAGTAACATGCTACCTGTAGAGGTCACTTGGCAGATCCACCCTGGCTTCAAAATTTTGTGAAGTAATGGTTATCATAGGGAAGGTAACCATGCTTCTTGCAGAACAGTTTAATATGAAGGTCACTCTAGTGGACTGGCAAACAGTATCCTCCCTGAATGATGGGGATGACAGGTGATAGTAGTAGGTGACTCTCTTCTGAGAGGTATGGAGGCACCCATTCACCGACCTGACATACTCTCCAGAGAGATGTGCTGCTTAACTGTGGTCTCGTATCAGGGATGTCACTGGGAGACTACCAAGCCTTGTACCGTCCACTGACTATTATCCACTGCTGTTGTTTCATGTGGGCACCAGTGATACAGCCAGGAGCAGTCTGAGGAGTATCAAGAAAGTTTACAGAGCCCTGGGAGTGGCAGTCCAGGACTCTGGAGCGCAGGTATATTTTTCATCAATCCTCCCAGACAAAGGGAAGGGGTTTGAAAGGGCCAGTTGAATCTGGCGTATCACCAAATGGTTACAGGACTAGTGCCACTGCCAGGGGTTTGGCTACATGGGACTTGCTTTGAGAAATCTGGTCTACTACAGGCTGATGAGGTCCATCTGTCAGAGAAGGACATCTTCAGCAACTTCAGTCATAGGCTTGCCAAGCTGCTGAAGAGGGCTTTAAACTGAAGTTGCCGGGGGAGGGAAACCTCAATCCATCCCACTCCTACTAGTTTGATGCCCGTGCCAGCAACAGATGCCCAGAGCCTGGAGAAGGATCCACAGGTCTGCAGGAGAGCACCTGAAGAGCAGTGCAAAGGAATTCCAGCCACTCCAGCCAGTAAGTCAGCTTCATCAGGGGCCCAACTTAAAGGCCTCTACGCAAATGCATGTAGCATGGGGAATAAACAAGAGAAGTTAGAGACGTGTGCACGTCTGCAGGGCTATAATCTTACTGGCATCATGGAGATGTGGTGGGATGGCTGCTATGACTGGAGTGTTGGAATGGAAGGACACAGGCTCTTCAGGAAGGACAGGCAGGGGAGACAAGGAGGGGGTGTTGCCCTTTATGTCAATGACCAGCTGGAGTACACAGAGCTCTGCCTGGGAATGGATGAGGAGCCAACCAAGAACTCATGGGTCAGGACTGAAGGGAGGGCAGCGACAGGTGACATTATAGTGGGGGGTCTGCTACAGGCCAACTGACCAGGAAGACTGAGCGGATGAGGCCCTTTATAGACAGATAGGAGCAGCCTCACATTCACAAGCCCTGGTCCTCATGGGGGACTTCAACCATCCCAGTATCTATTGGAGGGACAGCACAGCAGGACATAAGGAATCTGGGAGGTTCCTGGAATGTGTTGGTGGTAACTTCCTTCTCCAAGTGATAGAGGAGCCAGCGAGGAGAGGTGCTATGCTGGACCTTGTTCTCACCAATAAGGAGGGGCTTGCAGGGAATGTGAAGCTCAAGGGCAGCCTTGGCTGTGTGACCGTGAAATGGTGGAGTTCAAGATCCTTAAGGCACTGAGGAGGGTGCACAGCAGGCTCACTACCCTGGGCTTCAGGAGAGCAGACTTTGGCCTCTTTGGGGATCTGCTTGGTAGGCTACCATGGGATAAAGACTTGGAGGGAAGACAGGTGTAAGAAAACTGGTTAATATTCAAGGATCACCTCCTCCAAGCTCAGGAGCAATGCATCCCAATAAATAGGAAGTCAGGAGGCCTGCATGGATGAACAAGGAGCTCCTGGACAAACTCAAAACACAAAAAGGAAGCCTACAGAGGGTGGAAGCAAGGACAGGTAGCCTGGGAAGAATACAGAGAAATTGTACAAGCACCCAGGGATCAGGTTAGGAAAGCTAAAGCCCTGGTAGAATTAAATCTGGCCAGGGACATCAAGGGCAACAAGAAGCGCTTCTATAGGTACGTCAGTGATAAAAAGACGACTAGGGAACTAGACCCCACCTGGAATACAGCATTCAGCTCTGGAGCCTCCAACATAAGAAGGACATGGACCTGTTGGAGCGAGTTCAGAGGAGGGCCACGAAGATGATCAGAGAGCTGGAGCATCTCTCCTATGAAGACAGGCTGAGCGAGTTGTTCAGCCTGGAGAAGAGAAGGCTCTGGGAGACCTTATAGCAACCTTCCAGCACCTGAAGAGGGCCTTCAAGAAAGCTAGCTGGAGAAGGACTTTTTACAAGGGCATGTAGTGATAAGAGAAGGGGTAATGGTTTTAAACTGAAAGAGGGTAGATTTAGATTAGATACAAGGAAGAAATTCTTCACTATGAGGGTAGTGAGGCACTGGAACAGGTTGCCCGGAGAAGGTGTGGATGCCCCATCCCTGGAAGTGTTCAAGGCCAGGCTGGATGGGACTTTCAGCAACGTGGTCTAGTTAGAAGGTGTCCCTGCCCACAGCAGCAGAGTTGGAACTAGATGATCTGCAAGGTCCTTTCCAACTCAAACTGTTCTATGATTCTATGAATTATAGCTGTATCAGTTGACAAGTAACTGTAGCACTGTTCACCCAAATTTAGCATTTAATGTAACAGATGAATCTAGGACGTGTCCACATCCACTTATTTCTCCAGGGCATTTCTTACACCTCTGACAACTCTGCACTGGGACTGCTGCCAAAAACTGTCTTCCTCAGCTGCTGAGGATCTCTGTCCTCAGAGGAACTTTTTGTGTTTTCATCCCAGGACTTCCACTTGGAGATAAGCAACATCTACCCTGAAGACTACATTAGCTACAACGAACACTCAGGATCAGAGTGTATTCAGCCACAACATCACAGTGCTAATTAAACTGTTTTTCATACTAAACTTCCTCCTGCTGCTGACCAGCACATTTGAATACCCAATGTAGCCTAAGAAACTGCACAATATATTGACATCTGCTTTGAACATTACCCTCATGACACTTTAAGGTCAATCCAAGTAAAAACGGTCAGCATGAATCTGCATTAGGGTAACCTGCTTGACAAACACGTGAATGCTGTTACATGCTCTAAAGGCATTAGCAACAGCATTCTGCACAGTCAAGCTGCCTGTTAGAGCCCTTGTTGCTAACTACAGCTCAGGTGGTTTTGGTATGCTCTTGGCACTTTTTTTTCCCCCCCACAAACTGAACGTGAAGTGAGGTACCTAATACCACTAGAAGATGAGCTAGCTAATGCAGATTAATCATGCCTCATTTTTAACCTTATAATCTTTACTGACAGCACAGCTTGAGCTAAGCGTGTTTGATTTTGCAAAAGGGCTACTGCCCAAGATACGGCTTTCCTTTTGGCAGAAACAGCATCAGCTGAATACATCCTTGATGGAGAACAGTACATCACAAGGTGGCTAGGCTTAAAATACCAAACCTTTGGATCCAACCAGGAGTTATGACAGCTTGTACAAGTGTGCATTTTTCCACAGAGTGGAAAGGGCAGGTGGCTTCATCTACACATATGTATTTATCAGAACATGGGAAATAACCCATTTCAGAGCTTGAGAAGATGAGCAAGTCAGACATTCAAGTTTCCATCTCTTCAGAAGGAAGGGCAGTGCAGCCAATGCTGTGCCCTTGGCCGTAAAAGCACAATCAAGAACTTTTGTGATTCAGCTTTTCATATCCTCTGGGAGCAGACATGAGGACATATACAGCAAAGGCACTACTTAGCAGACAATTATCACTGAAGAACCTCACTGACTACCTCTTCCAACAGATCTGTTGTTCTTTATTGGCTTTTCAACTACATAAAAATAATAATGATTTAAAAGACAGGAAGTCATCCACTTTATGAAAGATCCATTACCTTGCTGTCTACATATTTAGCAATAATACTGATGTGTCTGTTTATTATGTATTTTTCATAGCCTCCTATAACCCTCACATACAATATACTTGCAAATTATTTACGCACAATTATTATGTTGCCAGTGTTATGGTTTGTACAACAAAGATGACTGCATTTTAGATATTAATACATCCATTAACTCTCCAAATAAATCTTAAGGACAATATACATTTTTTTTAGAAATTAATTTCTTCACTCTCTTAACGTCTCTTAATTCTTACATTTTTTTCTTAATTGTCTTAATTACTGTGTTTCCTAACTTATTCATTTTTGACAGCACCAAAAAAATTAAGACACTGAAGGAGAATCAGCATCACTAGTTCATTAAAGCCCAAGTCCTCAGAAAAGTTAGCAAGGGCCAATGAGTGTGACTAATTGATCTAAGAAGTCTGCTCTTCCTGCTTAAGACACTAATCTCTCTTTCCATCTTGCACAGCCTGCCCAATTCTTGCTACTTTGTAAGAGAGCTGACCAAAATAAACATGTTGCTACAACATAGCCCTTTCAAACCACAGGCTTGCATCTTAGCTCAAATCCATCTTTACTAGCATTCTTAGCTTTGCATTGAAGTAACTAACTTTCGGGCAGACATTCAATTTTTTTTTATTTTTTATTTTTTTTAAACGAACATGGTCAGCCCTAAGATAGAAGTAGGTCAGTAGCTGAATGTGTCCTGTAGCAAGATTTGCCAGAGCTCCTGTAACTAAACCAAGTCAGCACTAGCATTCTCGGCCTCCATTGAGAATAAACCTCAGAAAAGTGGTATAAATGAAAATAGAGATTATACAGGTATCCCCAGTAGCCTAGAGAGAGAACATTTTAGGTTTGAAAGATAAAAACGTTCTGAAAACTGACACAGACCTTCAGCACTCAGCTATTTCACCACTACAAATGTCGTAGTACACTTTTTAGGACAGAAGTCTAATGAGGATAAATGAATACTGCAAATAACTTCACTATTTTAATCCTGAAATAACCTTGTAACCTGAAGTACTACTATGTTGTGTGAGTTTAAAGAATTACGATGTTTGTGACAATATGTGTGGTGAGATATTACTCAGGCAGGTTACATATTAATTCCCACAAAATAACTGGCTAAGATAAACAGTTTTTCAAACATCATTGGAAGATGATCATCTTTGCTATGAATGTACAAAAACATTTCACAACTAAAAATGGAAAGAGAAAAGGGAACAAACAAAGTTTACAACCGATTCTTATTTTTATCCTTTTACACATGAGGACTGTGAATGCTTTCATACATTCTAAATATCTGATTCTTAAATGTAGTCTAGTGACAGCAGACTCCTATATATAAATACTCCTGCTGCTGCTGCCATCCACTTAATGCTTTAGCATTCCTTTAACCTTTATAAGATGCTACTGTAAAGTTCAATCATTTCCTTGTATGCATTTCATGATAAGAAAAACACTCTATAACAAGAAGGTTGAATTTTCTGGAATGACAGCAATTGCTGAAAGCAGAAGACTTAGAAGACAACTTCCAGATTATTATGAAGATTAATATTCATCCTTCTGAATTAGCAAAAGGATCTTTTGACAAGTCTGTTTGCAAAAGTTTAATCTGTCTTCACCCAGGTCTACCTTTACCTTCATTACAACTGACTTCTGCGGATTTTAAACCAACTTTTTATATGCCAATACCTGAAAGATATTAGACACTTGCAAATTTCACTGAAATACATCTAATTACACATTTGGGAAGACAGAGGGGAAGACAGGGTAAGCTAACATATGCACCTCTCATTTTTGAAAAAGGTGTGCAAATCTGTATGCCTATGCTCAGAATAGAAGCTTTCTATAATCAAGTTCTGCCATATACTTTGAAAATTACATCACAAACTGACATTACTTGCTGCAAGCCTGATAGCAGCTTAAGCATACATTTTAAAACACAAACCCCAGAGCTTGCTCCAAAATGGTAACGTTTATGGTAACTTAAATAATGGCAACTCAAATAATGGTAATTTAAACTACTACAGGAAATAGCATTTCAAATTAACAACATCTTTTTCTATTATCCATGCGATCAAGCCATAAATTCCTCCAGTGCTAACTACACCGATGAAATCTTAGCAACTACTCTCATTCAAATCACAGTACAAATGGATATGAAAACAGAGCAAAGGGAAGAGAAATAAAGAATGGATTCTCCAGTACATACATTCTGGTGGAAGTCTGTTCTTTCTAAAAGCAAGTCTTTCAGTTTTCTTTCTGCTTTCTGCCAAACTAAACAGGACTCCGTAAACATACTGACGAACTGGCCTATAAAGGAGAGCAGCAGGAGGCAGGTCTTTGTTGGCTTCATCTTCTATAGAAACAGCAATTTTGATTTCACCCTTTTGCATGAAAAAAAAGCAGAAAAATATGACGTTATACTGAACAGAAAATATTTAGATATGCGTGGTAGCTCAACCCAGCTGTAATATAAATCTCAAGAAAAGTGTGATTCAGCCGTGATGTGGATCTCATGTATATGAAGGTAACAGCAAAAGAGGATTACCCCACAATCTACTGGCTTTCCTCCAGTAAGTCTCCAGGCTCTGATTATCCCTGTTGCTCTCTTCTTTCTCTTCTCCATCACACACCTTTTTTTTGTCTAGACTATCTGCAGGTGAGGATTACCTAAATATTGATCTTCAAATATGGATACTTTGAGGATTGAAATAGTACACATGAAATAGTACACATGAAAATACAGTAATGTGCTTCTTAGATAGTCAAAGCACATTTGAAGCTGATCTAGATTCCAGACAGGTATTTTTAAAATATTCATGCTGTTTAAAAACACCAGTCTGACTTTTTGGTGCAAGGATTTGAAACAGTAGTGGGGACTCACTGTAAGAAACAACATTACAAGACCTGGTCAAAAAAATTGTAACTGGGAATTACGTAAGGTTGTTTTTGAATGTATATAAATAAATCTTCAGCATGTTATACTTTTTCAGAAAAAAGCATCAAAGAACCTTCCAACATTCTCTCTCAAAACAGCAGCAACATTCTATGTTTTCTGTGTCTGGGCGTCCTACCATGTTAAGATTTTCTTGGAAAATGACTGACTTCACTGCACTGCTCCCAAATACTAGCCTTTATTTTCAACACTGACAACAAGCACTCTGTTGTGCTACTTTCAATTAAAAAAAACATTTAAACTGCCCCAGAAATTAATACTGTAGGTGACAGCTTGGAGTGCTTACATTATGATATTGCCAGTTTAACTCAGACAACACTACTTTAGGTATGTCTGAAAGCTCTCTCTCTTCACATAACAGCAACATAACCTGTGACACTTCTACATGCCAATTTCTAAAGAATCCCATAATTATGCAAGATATCTGTCAGTGTACCCATGGTATACTTTAGGTCCCCTGTGCATACTCGTTCAAAAGCATTTCAGATAGCGGGGAAAGGAAAACAGTCTTAAACATTATTGATTTATTTTTGATGCAGCCATCTCTAGTTTGACTTTTTTTTTCTGTTGGGAATGAATTTCTCAAATACAGGCATTTAATTAGTTTCTTCCCAGTGCGAGACATATTAAATATCAAGTAGTATTTAAATGTACTAAGAATATTTGGCTATGCAAAGTAAGAAACAGAACTGGCATCAACAGCCTTCATACACCTTTTGATTCTTGCCCACTTTTCTTCAGTAAAGAAGGGAACTGTAAGAACATGACAGCAATACAAGCTATGGTGCAAAACAAACACATGGGAAATAGGAAACCCAAAGCTCAACTTTGACACAGAAATTTCTCTTTTTATGGATGTCAGAGCCCTGCCTATGGTCCTTGTTGTCCTGAAGCAGATTTTTAAGATGAATACAAGTTAACAGGAATGTGGACAGTGCCATTTTGCTAGATGCTGTACAAATATGTACATTGAATGGGCCTGACGTATGAGAACCAGTACTAAGCACTTTGAACACTAAGGAAGAAGAAGATTAAAGTTGTCTTGTTCTGGGACTCATCTGTTTGCACTTAGAAGGAACAATGAACTTAAGTCTTTTGAGACTAGATTAAGTCAAACACAGAGTTGTGCAGAAACACCACTGCTCTGGCTCCGTCCCGGTTCAACACAAAGCAGACTTCACCAGATTCCAGACACACTGAAGCAGGTTATCACTGCCTATTTCTGTACGAAGCTCTCCCATTGCTTTTCAAGGTGACCTCATGTGGCCATTCAGGTAGATTTTTTTTACTGGACACACTGAGCAGAGAGAGTCCTGGGCTGTGTGAAAATGCTGGGAATTTGAAGGCTAGCACATAAAATAGCCAAGCCAAAAACAAAGAGCCATCAGAAATGTTCTGCCAAACTAAAATGAACAAAAATTCAAACCATCATCAAGTTGATCTATAATTACATTTTAGGATTATAGAAAAGGGATTTCTTAGAGCTGCTACGTTTCTATCAGGGCTAGCTACCAGGGATGGGAGGGATCAAACTGTGAGGGAAAACAATCTAAGTATTTTTGAACACTGAAAATAGAAAAGACTTGGCACAGACACCAAAGCACATATGCAGGAAGTTCTAGATGGAAATGGACCCTATATACAAACACACACAGGTATACACACACACACACACTAACATACACACACATGTGTAGAGATACAAAGATATCTGCATATATTCAGGAAAAATGAAAAATTTTCTAAGTAAACACTTCCAATTACAGTCTTCTCATATCTATTGGAACAATGTACCAGACCAGATTAGTGGTTAGAAAACAGGGGAAAAAATTGTTAGAAGCACTAAAACCAGACCAAAACTCAAAGCATTAAAAAGGATAGAAATTTATGATACTCTAGCCAGAAATATAAGTGCAATTATTTTTACAGAATCATTATTTCACAGTACATAATTTTTAAATGTCATACCTTGGTTAGGACATGAAAGATGTAGGGATACATTAACCCCTTCTTGTGCCTGTGTTCTGCCACTCTTAATACTTCAGGTGCTACAGGAGGTAATGGAGGGGTAGTAATATCCATGTGGTTTCTGGTGGGCATTGACAACAGGCATGGGATTTGTGGATTACTGGTTTGATTCCCTTTGACATCAGCTGCCTGACTTCCTGAAGAAGCACTAGAGGAACCTTCTGCCTGTAACAGAACATACAAAATAAAGTGCTTCTGAATGTGTATTGAAACATAGCAGGAGATCAGCCAAGAGAAACAGCAAATTTCCTTCTTTACCCACAATGAAAACAGTAAATCTTCACATCATGTTGTATCAGTATATAGAATACATTATCCAAAGCTGGCCAGAAGATTTGCAGAAAATGTAAACTTTAAGCCATTGTTTGCTAACAGAAGCAAATTACTGAAAAAAATAAATAATACAGTAAAGCTTTAACTTATTAACAGCAACAATAATTATTTTTCTTAATTTTTAATTGCACAATACAGAAGGGGGACTGATTACCTCTTAATGAAATGTCAATGACCTCAACTAAGTATTTCCAAGATACTACCAACTACATTGTGACTGTCAGTTAACCCAAGTCTGTAATTTATCTAGACGTCCATTAACACATTCCTTCACAGTCTGCATTTCTAAATGAAGCAGAAGCTACAGAGTTCAATTTAAAGACATTTAAAATATAGTGTCTGAACGCAAAAGTCTTGTCAATGTTTTGTTTGGTTTTTAATATAAAATTCTTTTCTCTGAGAACATGATTCTAAGAGAAAATGGCAACATTTTCTGACTGCAAGATTAAAGTGGCATTTTAATCCATTTCTAGAAATGTAGTTCACAAATTCATAGGAAAAACATGACTCAAAAATATACTCTAAACCTCCTGCTGAATAAGCCTTTTGTAAGCATTTATGTATGCCTCATAGATACTACCAAAAAAGTGGAGTTCATTCCTAAAAATCCTCATCTTCAAAACCGAAAGCTGTTTTTAGCTTAAGAGTTCATACTAGTTTTGTGCCTACAAACTATTATAGAAATATTTAAAACTTTTGAGACTGATATTTAATTTGTTCACTTGATGATACATCATGCATGAGTATTTTCACAATTTGTGTAGAAAATTTCACATGCTTTGTAAGACTTTAAAAGCAAAGCTGAAACAGAAATGGCCAAAGCCATGAAGTCCCACAGAACAAGTAACATAAAAAATAGGCTCAAACAAGCTCAGCTTGTTCACTTCAGGCTCTTATGAAAAATACAAACTTGCATGTAAAAACCAAAAACACCCCACACAACCTCCAGAAACCTTCCATAGGAAGGTGTGTATTAGTAAAAACATGCTCTAGCAAAATATCAAAGGGACAACATTATTTTCAGATTACATTTTTGTAATGTAGGACATTACTGAAAGAGGACATTATTGAAAGACTGTATTTTAGAGTTGGTAATCCAGACCTCATTTTATTTATAAAAATTAAAATATACAGAAGAAATGGTTAAAACCTGTAAATCAGAACACTTCTAACACAATATACTAATACAAAATGTTTTTATAAACATGTGAGCTATCACAGCTCTTTAGATCTGTGTTATATTACCACATATATTTATCAGTTTAAAGATTTTTGCCTCTGTCTTCTACTACCCCAACAACTAAAAGTCAGTGATACTGAACCACAAAGAGAAGTTTACAGAACTGCCTGTTACTGTGGGCATGGAGGGAACACGACAAAAACCCCCTGACGATAGGAGTGCTTTCCCTGTTTGCACTACCCAGGTTCTTCCTGGATCTGCTCCAGTGGTATTCAAACACCAAAGCTGAGGAACTACTACAGTTGAAAGTTTGGGGTTTTTTTTCTTTACTAATATACATCCACCCAAATGAGATGAGTACACCTTTGTCATGTATAATCATGCAGCAAGACAACTGTGAGCAAGGAATTTTGACAAGTCAAGTGACAGGAGTGTCAAGATTGCTGCTACCTGTCGAACTATGATAGATTTTCAGCACTTCACCTCAGAAATTCACATCGCTTATTCAGTTGAAATCTTCAGGAAATATACATTTTTTAAATGTATATACATACCTAAGATATGAGTTAATCTACAAAATGTACTCATAATCCTCCCTGCCATGATCAACAAATGCAACTGTCTTCTGTTACTGAAGGCTGAAAAAGTGGTTTGATATTAAAAAAAAAAAAAAAAAAAAGGGCAAGCAGAACTCACAAACATTTATACATTAAACTGGAATGCATTTAAGTTGGACTGCATGCATATGTCTACTGGAAAGTTTAATCACTGCTTATACAGCTCTAATTCTGTGTGTATGAAGACAGGCAGCCAGACATGCCGTGCAGCACGTCCCACCCATCTACCACCCAGTTCCAGGGACAGCACCACCACCGCTCTGGCTACTCCCTGCCTCCGCTTCCCTCCTCTGCAGGACATCGGGCTGTGCAGCGCACGCGCAGGGCTGCAGCTGGGATGCACCGGGCTTCATAGATGGCCCATAACACAGAGAAGAAAGGAATGTGATAGGTCAAATTAGCATTTGCATATGGTGACTAATCTGCAGTCAGATACAGTTATCATATGGGGCGTAGTCTGCAAAAATAATAACCACTCATGGGTGAAATCATCAGCTTGATATTTTAAGCACAAAGCCCAAGTTTACTGGATTGTCTATGCCAAAGGTACAGGGAAAATGTTCTGTCTACAGTGTTAAGTAACTCGTGATTGTTTTTTTTCAACACAAAATTAACAGTTGGTGTACAGTTTCATCACAAAGACGCAGAGATACTAGGTGCAAATGCTTTGAATGTTCTTTCTAAACACAGTTCAAACTTGGAATACAGAACACCATACTCTTGATTTGACAATGGTTTTAAATCTTGAAGAAATTTAATAGGATAATATTAGGGCTTTATCAAGGACTTAGTTACCCCATCCTTACTTAGTTAAGTAGCAATACATTCTAATTGGTCCCACAGAACTACTTTTAATATGTACTACGTGAAATTCCTACCAGGCAGTTATAAAAGGACTTTTACTCCTCAGCTAAGCTTTAATACACCTACAACGGTCTGTGGCTAACATTGAAACGTGTATTAGAGCTGTTCTCACTACGCTGTAGGTTATATGACATGCACCCTGAACCCACGGACACCTAGACCACTATATTCCTCAGTGTAAAAATCAAAATAATGCACTATGTAAACACAGGTAGCGATATCCAAGGATGAGATTGTTAGCTAAGGAGTAAACAAGTTTATTGGTTTCTTTCTATTTTATATCTAGTATTTTCTAACACATCTTATTTAATTTTCATTTTTATGTATACACTATAATATTCCTTGGAAAATGTCTTACTGTACTTTAAAGCTGTTGTTTTGTAACTCACAAAAAGCTGTAAAAGTTTACACTAAATCCTACAGATCAATACTGAAAATTCTACTCAGAGTTTGCTGTGAAGCTTTAATACAAAATAATAAATTGTGATGTTTGGAACTTAAAGAATTACCTTCGTTTGGTCTCCCAGCTCCCCACGTGTTTGACTTTCTGACTGGGTTCCTGTTTTTTCCCAGCCTATTTTGTTCCCACTGACATGGCTGAAGGACAACACAAAAGAAAACACAGTATTAAAGTGCTGTTTAAAATACAATGGGATAAATCCTTGGTGACTGTTACTGGAACTATGGGCCAGAGAGGACTCTGATTTTAAGGGATGCTGTTACAAATGTCAATTTGCAGGAGTCTTCAAGAGACTTTAATACCAACATCTATTCATTTACACTACGTCAATATTTGAATTGTATTTAAAAGCTGTATATTACAATGACTAAATAATGTTCATGTAGGCAAAAATCCTTGATTGAACTATAAATATTTGTCACTATGCCAAATAATTTCCCTCAATTAGAAGACTATTTCTACAAACTGTGATATAAATTACACTGTCTAGATTTCAGTTTCTAAATTTATTCAAAATTTATTGCATAAAATGCATAAGGCAACACTATAAAAAAAAAGCTGAAAAACATTGTTTTTTCTAAAGCAGGTACATTTCCAGTTCTACACTGCATGGAAACCACGCAAACTTGTTTGATTTACTAAGCAAAACACATGATAATATTTAAAGTTGACAGACTGCATCAAAAAAACGAAATCCAAGCCATTATGCATAATTGTGGACGCATTCAGAATGTAATACCAAGTAGTAACATACTATTAGACACAACCCCAAACCTTTAGAGGCAATCACAGACCTGATAAAGCCCCAGGCTTTGATTCTTACACAGTAAGCCACTCACTACACCTAACACGACAAAGGTAAACACGAACTGCCTGTGTTCAAATTTCCTTTTAGTAGGTCAGCAAGCAGTAATTAAATGAAAGTCTGCACAACTTTATTGCCAAGGACAGACATATGATCTAGCGGAAGTCAGAAATACTTCTGCAGTAAACAAGGCACATTAGCAGAAGACAGCAAAACCAATTTCACTGCTGTTTTGTTCCACGCATAGCCTGTCAATGACCACTCTTAAGTCACTGCCCTTAATGGTGAATTTCCGACATTACACCAGGTTTCTTTGCAAAGCCACATTATCCCAAAATTTTAGAAGTGTAAACACTACAAATTCAGTGAAGTTTCATAGTTTTTAGCTACTGAAATTTTAATGAATTATACTGTGAAGTAGGAATATTTCTTTTATACAAAGTAAAGAACTCGGAGGCTTTATGACATTTACCGAAATCTCACTCTCTCCTTCTTTCAATAAAACATAAGGGCAAAAGTGGAAAAACACCCCACATTATTTGGTTTTGGATTTCTGCTTGTTAAGGAACAAGGTGACTAAAGTGAACCAGGATATGTTTGCAGTCATAGGGACCTAAAACTATTTTCTGAAGCTCTGTTGTATCACTAATATGTAGATTTCTTACTTTCAGGATACTGATGAACAATTTTGAAAATAAATTTATTTTAACAGAAGCCAAGTAAGAAAACTTTCTCATGAAAAACTTACTTCACTGCACCTCCGTTGCCTTCATCATTGTCGGAGGACGAAGATGTAGAAGAGGCAGGAAAATAGGTTGAATCCACATGATTAGGGCTCCCACTCTGAGCTGGATTTATTGGAGAAGATCGTTCATACAATGGTGTATGCTTTCCTTCGTGAGGAATGTTACTGTAGTTGTTCTGCTCAGAGAGACTTTTTCCACCTGTTTCCAGGGTGATGGCTGGCTCAGAGAGACTATATGGGTATGGACCCTGACCTTGGGCTCCACCCTGATTGGACATCTGCTGGGCCTAAAATAAAGTGATCTTGCTTAAGTGAAGGTAACAAAAAGGCTTTTATTTTAATACATTATTTAATTAAGTGGCATTTTCCAAACGTATACATTAAATCTCAGCCATCTTGCACATCCACAAAAACTGTTCTACAGAGCCTGCACCATCACTATAGTTCCAGGCTTAATCAGTGAACACCCATACTAAAAAAGTTAGATACACCTTTCCCACCTAGATTTTAATTTGATGAGCACAGCAGGTTTCTCCCAAAGAGAAAGGCAGAGGGCTATACTTACCACAGGTTTTGCTTGTAGTGAGGTCTGTGGAATGTTAAGCATCTGAGAAGGAACATACGGTGGCACTATCCCAGGCATACCAAACTGATTTGGTCTGGCTGCTGTATTGCAAATGGGGAGAAGGCGGGGGAAGAAAAAAACCCAAACACTCATGAAAATGCTCACTATTTGACACAAATGTTACGCTTTTTATCTTTTTGCTTCTACGGTTTATTTATTCTTGTTCTGTTTAGTACTACTGTTTTCTAGTATGCCTTTAGCTCAGTTTTATTCATTTTTTGCCTTTTAATAAAAATACTTTGTAGCTTGTGAAGTCTATTTTACTTGTCTCACCTTCTCCCAAGTTTTTTTGTGTATCTCATTACTGCACATTTCTATTCTACGTGGGAATCAAAGGAAGCTTAGAAGAAGAAAAGCCCAAGAGATGTCATAATGAAGAAACCAGCAAAAACAATGTCACACAGACACATAATGCTGGCACTTTCTATCATTTGAATATTTGACCTAGAGTAGCCTTAATGCCCTTTAACGCAGGTCTTTGAATGTAAAAAGACACCCCACCCCCTCAAAAAAGGAAAAATCTGTGTTAGTATTCCAGTATGGTAACTAAAAATATTTAGAAAATTTCAGCTCAAATTATGTTTTTGTGTTAAGAATGAGGTATACGTAGCAAATCCTGTGATCATACAGTTAATTTCTAAGCCTCTGGAATAATCTGCAACGCCAGAACAATTTGTGGCTGCAATTTAAACAGGTATGTTATGACATCAAAAAAATCAGACTATAAAGGGATTTCTAAAACATGTCAGGTAAGTCCAGTGAGAAACAGAAAATATGTTTTATGGAGTAGAAATAGAAACCGTCTTTAATGATTGAACTGGTCACCAGATTTCAGTTGTTTACAGCACCATACTCTCAAGTGTCCTAATGCTAGAATTGATGCAGCAATAGCTAAGAGGAAAATCAGTCCAGGTTGTTCTCCTCTTTTTGGGGAAAGAACACAACCTCTGCACATATCCTATGAAAACCTTCTTTTGAAACATCATATTCAAGGGTCAATGAAAACTGCCAGAGAATATAAACATTTTTATAAGATATTACTAATAAAACTATTTCTGATTTAGGGTTATGCCAGGTTTTCATTAAAATGAAAAGCCTTATTTCTTTAATTACTTACCTAGGTAATGTGGTGGATGAAATGGCATAGGTTTATTAGTTGCTGAGTAATAAGCAACCGCTCTCTTAAATCGAGTAACTTTGTCATCTGTTCTAGACTAAAATAAAATAAAAAAAGATCTGTCAAGAGCAAATCTAGGCATGTCACCTATAGGTCACCACTGTACTGTAGAGTAGTTAACATATACCATATCACAAACAGTATTAACGCCTATGGACCCTTGAGGACTACAGCACCACTCCAGCACAAGAAATATTATGTCAATCCATATAAGGATAAAGCCTTAAAATACTATCTTCACATAGCACTGATTCTCAATGAGAGTACACAAAGCGAGATTACAAAACCCCTTTGGTTATCAAGAATTTAACTTTAAAGCACTTAGGGTAAATGCAGTATTTTTACCTTCGGAAAGTATGGAAAGTGAAATTAGGGTATCTAAGACACTACATACACCAGCAGATTCCTATTATCAACTGACCCAAACCAATGTTTTTATAGAATACAATTCTTCAACACCAATGTATAGCACAATAGGTTTAAAAAAAACCCCAAACCAATATTTTGCTTTATACTTTACCTGTGAATGTTGAAAAACATCTTTTGCTATGGCATCCAAATCAGTGGTGTCCTGAATATTACGGACATAGTCAGCTACGGCTTTGATCACTACATCACAAGGTGGTAAAACTAACTGGTGAGCACGTACCTATGCAAATAAACATACATGCCAGTATGAAATAACAGGGTAGCCCAAGATAGTTCAGTTACACAGCAGAGAATTAAACTTTTATTTATTGAAAATACATTCGATTAATTCCATTTTGCCAGATTTCGTATCTAAATATTTTTGGGCCTTTCACCTTGTTTTTAAGACTTCACCTTAAACAATGATTCTTATGTTTTTCATCTACAGTATATTTATATGTATGTGAAACCTCACCTCTGTGTAAATATTTACTGGTTAAATATCAGCTCCAACAACAAACAAGGTCAACAATGCTAATTATTTTACTGCTTTTTAGTTGGGCATTTCCTCTAGTGCAAAATGCTTTATCTAATGTGGATACATCCATTTTATACATATATGTATGCCAGAAAATATTTTATTTTGACACAGTTTATATTCTGAATGTAAAGTGGTATCAGAATTGATGAAAGAGATCCACTGGGAACAGGAAGATCTCTATGTACACAGAAAAGGGAAGATTTGAAAAACAAATGGAGAAAAGCAGTATCTCAAGGAAACTTATTTTTAAGATTCTACAGAAATTCGTCTAAAAATCATTATTGGAAGATTACGTTGTTTAATAATTAGTGTTTTCAAACTTTGTATATTTCATTATCTGCAGTAGAATATACTCATACAGCTTCACATTATATATAACATCTCAGGCGAGAAATTATTTTTCTTTCTTTTATAACATACATCAACAAAGAATGATGTATGGATTTCTCTTGTTGCTATGATGTGAGCATAGTTATTTTCTCTTTCAAGCAGTTCAGTATCAATATGGTTAAAGGGTTGGTTATTCTTTTGGCAGACACTGAGGTAATTCTTAAGATAATTCCATTGATAAAATAGTTTCAATATTCTGGCATTAAAATAACTGATGTTTCACCATCCAATGACAGATGTGTCTGACCTCCCATATTCACCAACTATTTTAAATGGATGAGAAATTTCACTCGAGTTAATGACCTGAGCCCATACAGACCATACATTTGTCTACAAATCAAAGTCCACAGTACAGTTGTACTCAAGATGTTAGGAAAATAATGAATTCCCATTGATTCACTGGTCACTGACTCAGGCCATGGGTTTGAAAAGATAAGAATCGCTTTGGACTTCGTAGCAAAAGACCCCTCTTTGTAGTAAGAAGAAAGAGCTGGAAGAACTTTGTGGGACGATGTCCAAAGCCCCTACAGACGAAGCTCACGCAGCTCAGTGACTGGCAGCTGCAGACAGATGTGCTGTACCAGGAAGTTCTAGACTCAGTTCTTTGGCCTGATCCCTTCTCGTGTCCACATGGAGAAAGGAGAGAAACTGGATAGTCCTGGAAACCCTGGACTTCCATCTCAACACTCTCAACAGGCTCCTCCTGAAAACAAACTGATGATTATTCAGCATATGATTATGGGCATTACTGCTCTTACATGCACTGTGTGATCCTTTATGTGGTACAGAAACTTCACGTCAAGCAACCATCATGGACCATGGCAAAATTAAAAGCAGTGAGCAGTGCTGCTAGCTGGGTCTGAACAACTACTCAACCGTAGCCAGTTTCTGCCACTCTCCCTCTGTGCTGCACAATGTGCACACTCAGAGGGGCAGGAAAGAGGTCTCCAAATACATGTCCTAAATTTTAGAGGATGCCTGACGAATTTCTAAAAATTCTGTCTGGAACATTCTGTCTGTGCCTATAGGGGCAGTTAGGTTTTTGCTTTTAACATATTTTAATCTGCCTATTTGCAAAATTCAGTGATTCAAGACTTAAGAGATCATTATTATTATTTAACAGTTCTATTTAAGATAGGAGAAAATGAAAAATCTTTATGCTGGCATTTTGAACAGAGGTATCATACTTTACTAGAAAATACTGCAATTCAGCATTGTCAGAAATGTTTATGCAAAATTCTGATTAATACTTCATTAGTTTTATCTTTGCAACTTTAAAATCTGTACCACAACCCCTTTTTATTTTGTATGGAGTCTACCATATGTAATTATTTTCTTTCCTGCCCTTATTTGATCCACTTATTATGCAATTTCTTAGACTGCCTTCTTCATATGTAGACCATTTTTGGGGTCTAGGGAATTTTTGCACTAATGTCTACTTTTTACAAATATCAGGATATGCATTCTATACCTGGTCATTATCTACCAGAGATGAGCTCCACATTTTATGAGCCTAAATTAAGAACAGCTCTGTTTAGTGTAGTCAGTGGCACAGCAATTATTTCTATTTCAGAGAGTAAATTCTGAATCTTCACTAGTGTGTGTTCTGAATATATACAACACCACTAAATATAGATCACATTTGTGTGTAAGCTTACACTTACAAATATTGATGATAAAATTTTGCACCCAATCTGCAAGCATAAGCAATAGATTTTCTTCTCACTGGTAATCTAAGTCATTTTATGAACACCTACAATTTTATTTCTATGTGTAACAATTATACATCTCTAAAGCAGCTGAATCATAACATGGCTGTGTCATGTTAGATGTGCTCTCTGCAGAGTCCCTTGGAGAAACCCTGCATTACTACCTAAGTGTTTCTGCAATCTCTGCTTGAAAATTCAGTGGATAAAAGGAGTAAGCAATCTATCATTAGTTTTACGTGATCTCCAAGATACTAATATTCAATAAACTCTAAGAGAAGATATCACATCACTCTAGCACTAATATTCAGCTCAGACTCTAGAAGTATGAAGCTCAAGTGAGACACATCAAGGGCTTACTGTGCATATCACCCCCAGTTTAGCTGCTTTTAAACAAACAGCCTAAAGACTTCACTGAAGCATATTCTTAATTCCTGAAGTGAGACCTTAAAAGTTTAGAGACATTTCAGATATTTGGATTTTATTTTCTTTTATTCTGTTTCAAAGACATCCACTCCAGGTGTGAGAACACCCTCGAAACTAAAAATGTCATGACCTACACAGAAGCCAGAAATGAAAAATGGAGAAAAAAGACTTTTCTGATATTAAAGAATAAATTATTTCTATTCATTTTAGAACTTTCCAGACATCCAAAATTCTAGATTTTTGTACTGAATCATAAATAATATTTCTAATACTGTATGCATTAAAATACAGGCTTAAAATACATTAAAATCAAGTCTTACTAGGCGTTAGGTATGGGAAAAATTAAGACAACAGCGAAAGTTACAGAAAACATGTTCATGGTTCAAGCTTACTTTTAGTTACACACAAAGCATTTCAGAGCAAAATCAGCATTGTATTTTACCAATTTCTCATTATAAGAGATTTCTTCCTAGAAGCTATTTTTTTCCTTATCCTCTACAGAAGAGTTTCAGACAAGCAACAACATGGAAAATCAGGTTTGGAAAGGCAAACATGGAGGTAGATCACACACTTGGAGGTGATCAGGTTAGAAAGCATGACATCTGAAAACAGCACAGTTTCTTTCTTTGCTAGTTGTAAAAGGACTACTTCATGACACACCACTGACAAAAAAAACAAGTGATCTATTAATGCAGTCTGAAAAGATTAAGTGGGGAAAGGAAATTAATTCCACATAGGTTATTTGTAAAAGTGAGAGGCAGAGAGCAACATTACAAGCCCAGAAGCTACAAGATAAAAATGTTTTGGTTTTGACAAAATAAACTTGCAAAAATGCTTTATTGAAAGAGAATAGACTCACATATGCATAACTCCACGGGATTATTAGGGTACTATAGAAGGTACCTAAGCTACACTTTGGAAAAGCCCCCCAGTTCTGGGACAACTCCAGTTGCCCCCTGTCTCCAGGAAGTGAAGCCTTTAAAAGCTAATCAACACAAGTACCAGCATTTACTGTTGTGCCTGCTGGAAACAGATAATCAGTTTAGTTTTATTTTCAAACCATTAAAAGAGAGACCTCGAACATTCAGTTACTGTGAGGTGACACAGAGGGAACATTTTTTTTCACTGGCAAGAGAAAAGGCTGAAGATATGAAGAATACTACAATAAATTGCCTGGGTTTTGTTACTTTTGTCTAGTAATTTCTGTTAGCGATTGCATCCAAACTGTTTGGATCTTTTATCAGCCTTTGAATATTAAAAACATTTAATCTTACAAGCTTGTAATGCGTCTGATCTAACAACAAGCTTTCTGAAGAGGCAAGAAGTTCCCTGGACAACTTAAAATTGCCTCAAACCAGCAAAGCTCAGCTTTTCCCTGAAGATCAGTTATTCAATTAAAAATTCTCTCTGCTCCTCCCTCCATCCTGCTTGGGAAACTGAGCTCCTTCTACTTCTGCATGTCTTGATGGTAACAAGAATACACACAACATGGACGTCATTTGCTAGCAACTTACACACACAGGACTCTAAGAAAACCAAATCTAAAAAGAGGGACAAAAATGATGTCAGAAAGAAAAGGGGAGAGCAGAAACACAGGCCAAAGATGTGATACAGACAGACTTCATATGAGACAACCTGTGTGACAACCCTGCACACTACCAGGAATTCGAGGGCTGGGTTGCCCTCCAGGAAGACCTAGACAAGCTAGAGGAATGAGCCAACAGGAACCTTAAGAAATTCAACAACTACAAAAGCAGTCTTGCACCTGGGCAGGAGTAACCCCTGGCTACTCTGCAGGCTGGAGTTGGGCCAAAAAGGACCTGGGCTCTTTGAAGACAGCAAACTGAACATAAGCCAGCAGGGCGCCCTGGCACCAGAGAAGGCCAACTGCACCCTGGGCTGTGTAGCAGGAGCATAACCAGCAGATCAAGGGATCTTGCTCCTCAGCGCTTGTTAGATTACCTCTAGAGCACTGCATTCAGTTTTGGGCTCAAGCCAGATGTCAAAAAATTTGAGCTAGTTCTGCAGAAGGCAATCAAGATGGTTAAGGAATTGGAGCACTTACTCTATGAGAAAAGGCTGACGGAATGGGGCTTACTCAGCCTGGCAAAGGCAAGACTTTGGAGATACCTATAGCAGCCTTCCAATACCTACACAAAGGTTATCAAGCACATGGACCCAGGCTCTTCACAGTGGTGCACTGTGAACAAGAGACAACAGACATAGCCCGAAACAAGATGGGTTCAGACTGTATGCAAGGCAAAGTATTTTTACCGCTGGGACTGTCAAACCATGGAGCAGGCTGCCCAGAAAGGTTGTGCAGTCTCCAAGCTTGGAGATTTTCAAGACCAGTCTAGGCAAAGCCCTGAGCAACCTGTTCTGACCTCAAGCTGACCAGGCTTTTAGCAGGAGGCTGGATTAGATGACTTCCTGAGGTCCCTTCTTGACCTGCATCATCCTATGATGACCCTTAGCATCAAAAAAAAAACCCCAAAAAACCCACACCCCACCCTACCCGCCGAAAAACCCACCAAAAAAACCCCACCAAAAAACCAGCCAGACACTTACTTTAAGCATATCTTAAGCCTACCATGTTTGTTATCTGAGCAGCAGCAAATTACCTAAGCACCTACTTAGCATATTAGTCTCTCTCTGGCAGACACCCTCTGAAGTCAACAAAGACAGACAGGAATTTCCTAGAGCAATTCAGAAAAAGAGTCTGGCCTGCATATTTTGGATTGCTTTCTGGAAGCATCAGTCTTTGCCTCTCTACTAAGATGAAACAACCAAGGAGATAAGCTACTAATTTTGCCAGGTAAAAACAGATGTGAAATATTGGGTGGTAGACATATCAAAAGTTTGCCAAAGACAGTCCAATGAATTCATCCTTTCCAAACCATCCTAACAGGGAGATGATCCATCACAAAATGAAGACGGCAATCTCATAAAGTTTCCCTGCATGCTCTTCTTTTTCAAAAAGGGAGATTGCATTCAAAGTTGTTTCTAAGGTTGCCTTGTGAATAGAGTCGGCACTTCTTGTGCTCCCTAATAGGTATTAATCCATTCCAGAGATAAGAAACTGCCCTCCTAATATCATTCTGATGGTATTATACATTGATCTTAAAACTCCATGCTGTAACAAGCTTTCCCAGAGTAAGAACCGAGTTGTCTTTGTCTCAAAGATAAATCCCAAAGCACACAAAAAGTAGTATAATGTTAGTTTCCAAACAAGGTGTAGCGGTCAAATTATTTGTCAGGAAGTCTATCAACTGCTTTCTTGTTTCAACTTCTGATTCAGGTGGTCATTTCAGGTGGTTCAATTCCATTAGCTTGTGGCTAATATAAAAGTGTCTTTTAGTTTTTTTAAGCATTCATAAAATGTACAAGAAATATTGCTTTCCATACATCTACAATTAACAGAAGAGGTCTCTACAGAGAGCTGTAATGACATCATTGACATACTGGTATGTCAAATGTTAAACCAAATTAATAAACTACTGAAACAGTTATAATTTCAAACCATAAGCACTGTTGAAACTGAAGCTAAAAAATAGTAAGCTGTTCCATGACCAGTAACTAATCAAGATTGGTTTCCTGTAGACTGTGTCCTTGTTGCTTTAGCTCTTCTTTCTCTCCCTTTGACATCATTATCAGCCAGGAGACAGAAATGCTGCGGTTAGTTTGGGGCTATGTACTTAACAACTGGCCAGCAAGCTGCTGTGAAATTAAATAAATCATGTGTTGTGCTAGCCTTTTCCCTCAGTAAGGACACTAATTTGGGTCTTTTTCACTGATAACAGCATGTCAGTTTTCACAGAGCCAGTAACAGCCAAATGGCAACTGCTTTCAAATCTGATTAACATTGGCCAACAGATTAAATAAATACAGGGAACACTGCCTAAGACAGCCCAGTGACATTCCAGGGAAACAAGTTTCATTTCTTTAGGATGCCAGCTACAGAGCCCAGTTGGTGTTTCCACTGAAAATGTAAATCTAGAAGCAAAGATGACAAATATCTAATTTTCATTCTAGTCAAATGATTCAGTATATACTCAGAAGGCTTTTCAGAAGGTCTCGGTGTCTGAAGTCATGGTCTGAACTGGCTATAAAACAAGTCTACGCAGCCTAAACCACAGAAAAGTATTTTGAATATCAGAAAGTTTATCAACCACTTTGAGACAAGTCCTACATTTTAACCTTTTTAGTAAAAAATGAAAATACAGGCACACTCTTTCAGTCTTTCATTTTTTCATCTGAATTTTTACAAGGAAGTAGCAAACATGCATGCATATTTTGTTTTGCCACTACAATGTGCTGACACTTACCTTTCTAAACACAGGAGCGGCAGCAAAATAGGGGATGAGCGTAACATCAAATTGTCACAGGTGTTCACTAAGCAATGCACGTGCAAGCCTTAAAAACTCTGCTGAAAATCTTGAATCTGTTTTTAAACTCTACCTTCAGCAAAATAAGTTACAATTTTGCAATGCTTAATAAACTTTTGGAACAGAAGGGGAGGGAAAACACACCTATTTTTGTTGTAGATATAACAAAACAATTTTACAGAATTTACAAAAAGCAAATTGATTTGCTGCATGGTGCACCTTAGGAGGAATGGAAAAAGATGTATCTATTGTGGCAGAGAGAAAGAAAGGTCACTATTATCCCATTCTCTGATATGTCCAGTTTCCCTTTTATAGCTGTCTACTTGGCAGATGCACAAAGCAAGTGTGATGAAGCAGCAGAACAGACATACTGTAAACTAAGCATCAGACACAAGTTACTTGTCTCAAAAAAAAAAAAAAGCTACTGAAGCCCACGTTAGCTTTCTTGTGCAACCAATTCTCTAGCATATTTACACTTTAAGAAGTACAGAAAACTGTCTATTACACACAAACTCAGATCAGTAGAAAATAAAACAATATGGTGGGAAGATAACCAGCTAATTATTTTTGACAGTTGAAGAACATGACTAAACGAAAAATTCTGTTAAAAAACCAAGAGAGTAAGAAGCTGTATGCTCAAAGCCAAACCACACTGAAGCTAGCTGGCTCATGTAGCTGAAGGGCACAGAGGGGGATCACAAAGGCTAAGTTTAGCCTTGTAAGGCTAATCGCCCCAGCTATACTCTGCAGTCAACAGAGAGGGACTGGGACACCAGAGGGTGACTGAGAACAAGAGCCTTGCATAGCTGCTGTGAATTAACCTACTGTAATGCTCTGATTAACCGTTATGATTGATTTTAGCTTAATGGCTCAGTTATGCTAAATTTGTACCTTAAGTGAAGCTAGTGGATGTTCTGGACCAAGTAAACTCCAATGAAAGGAAGCCAAATCTTCATCAGGTAGAATATGATTACCTAGAACACAATGCAGAACTTTATTTAAGTACACCGTAAAACATTACATACTGTTTCTACATGCAGCAAAGCAAATTTACAATCAGTCCTCAATTCCCGATCAATAGGATTAAGAGAGATTAAACTTGCAGATATCTTTTTGTTACTCCAGAAAAACCAAATTAGCATGCTGCTGCTGCAGCAAGATACACTTCCCTCTGTTCGAGGAGCCCTCTTCCATGAAACCTGGCTCGCTCACAGAAGCAACACAGCCAGTTGTAACACATGGTGTCAACCTCAACCTGGCACGTCCTATTAGGGGATCCTCAACAGGATTTAGTAACGCAGGTGCAACAGTGTAAGAACACACTCTATTGCCCTCCGACAGAAGCCGGTAAGCCCTTCCTGCATCCCAGCACACACCATTACTGATCCACATCAGAGCTGCCTCTGGAATCTGCACTCTGCTCCATCATGCAGCATGGGTAAAGCAGCAAGCCACCAGGCAGATTTATCTAACCCTCAGGAACGCAGGCAGCTCCGATGACACTTAGCAGGTTCCCAGTTCCTGAAGCTTCTTTTGGTGATCTGACCAGATCAGACAGGAGCCTGGGCTGGCAGCATCAAAGTAATTGGGAAATTTTGTAGTTGTTTCAACAAGTAGAGATAGTGGCTATATTTACCAAGCTGCTCACACCAAATGGAAGATCACTTAAACTCCCCGCCCCACCCTACCCCCCAAGCACATCATGCTCAGAAAAAAGCCTAAAAAATTCTTATGAGGAAATATTTCAAACATTTGGATTAATCAAAGACTAACTAATCAACCACTGACAGAGTTCAGTGTCTTTACAAAGACCTAAACAGAATCTATTACTACACTTCTGGTGGAAAACTTAAGGATATATTCAGAGATATTTTCATACTTTATAGAGCAGCAGCTTAGCGGTGAATGCATAGTTCTTACTGCTGTTAATATAGAATCATAGAATCCTTTAGGTTGGAAAAGGCCTTTAAGATCATCCAGTCCAACCATTAACCTAACATTACCAAGTCCACCACTAAACCAATTAAGGGTAGTGTAGCAATTTCATGTTTCCTGGTTTGGTGGCTGGATTATTTATAATGAAAGTAAAAACTAGGAATCATTAAGATTGGAAAGGACCTCTAAGATCATCAGTCCAATCATCAACCCAACACCACCATGCCCACTAAACCATGTCCCAAAGTGCCACCTCTACCCGTTTTTTGAACACTTCCAGGGATGGTGACTCCACCACCTCTCTGGGCAGTCTGTTCCAATACTTGACTACCCTTTCTGTGAAGAAATTTTTCCTAATATATTTATAGCTTTTCTTTTTTTTTTTTTTATTTCAGTTTGGACAACATCTTGAATTCCCACCTACTCATAAAGAATATGGCAACAATTGCTTACTTTCTTAGTATTTTGCTTGTAAAATAATTTAGTTTGCTTTTAATGCTCTTTAACATGTGAAAACCAAGAAAGCTATCCATTGCCTGGCGACTAGTAGATGCCCTCTTGGAGAAAGAACTCTTCATGTCCAATCAACACTTCACCTACCACTAAGATGTCCAGCAAGGAGACATTATAATCTTTATTCATTAAGAGCTAAACTTTAAACTCACATCAGAAAGATTCAGTAAGTTTGTATTCAAAAGCCACATTCTTACTAACCTAATCAAGGTATGATTGGATAGCCTTTATAATGCAGGTCTGGAAAAAAAAATCAATTACAGCCAGACCACTAGACAGTTTTGTGATAACTAACAGTAACTCCTGCAGATGCTAAGATTACCTTTTAAAATAGTCAGAGCTTCTCTCCCTTCCACCAAAACCTCAATCTTGTTTGGTCTCCATCTGTCATTTCAGTTAATTCCATCCCCTTGAACACACACACAAGACAGTCTGACCATTTGATCAATTCTCACTATGTACTGAATTGTAAAACTTAGGATGTTGAAGTGCAGCAGAGTCTTCTGTAGTCCAAATAAGTGATGCATGTACTTACCTTACGTAGTTCTAAAATTTTCTGAGAAACAGAATGAGACTACATAACTAAACATGTTACAAAGTACTGTCACAGTGGGAAAGAGGCCAACGTTACATAAGCAAACTCTATTTCTTGACCTGGCTGAATAACCTCAACATATATTGATTTTTCCCATTTTAATGGCTTATTATAGTGTATGCCTTAGGTTTTTTTAAAGCAATTAGATACTAATTGAAGCCACTGCCCTTTCTAAAGAGTTCACTGAATTAACAGCGCTATACCTCACACTGTGTTTGTTTTTCTACTGCTGAAGCTTGGGGGCATTTTTTTTTTGGGGGGGGGGGGTTGTTGTTTTTTTTTTAAAGTTATTCTAAAGTCTTTGAGTCAAAATTTACAAAAGAACCCAAATCAACTCCCTGTTTACATCCACAGCAATCAGGACAGAACTTTTTAAGAGCACGCTCTCAGACGACACAGTATCTTGGCCACATTTTAACCACCTGTGACCAGGATACTCCTTATATTATAAAGCTAGAACTACAAAACCCTTCTGCATGAAAAGCTATAAGGAGGAAAAAAACTATAAAACAAACCAACCAACCACAGTGTATACATAACCTTCTCAGAAAGTAATCTTTAAAACTTTGCCTAGTTGGTACAGTCAGAAAAATATTTTGCTGGAATACTTTAATAGAGACTTTATCCCTGAACATAACTCAATCCCAAATAATTTGCCATTGAGAATGTTTTTTTTAATTGACCAGTTAGGTGTCGTTCCTCAGACTCCTCCAACTGCTGAATGTTTGGCTGAATCACTCAAGATTTTCTTCTTTTTTCAGTGTCTCCAAATTGACCCTTGACGTTTATGACAAGAAAGTATCTGAAAACAAGGAAGTTTGAGTTTTCTATATACCGGGAAACAGATTTGCAGACCTAAAGCTGAATACTGGTACAGCTATTGTGATAGTTTTGGCCTTCTGTAATTGTAAACATTAAACCGCAGCTTAACTGCAATTATTTCAGAATACATGAATTTATTCCTAAACATGAATTTATTCCTAAACAAAGTACTAGCATGGGGAGTTACACTGATGTTCCTGGAAGAGAAGAGCAATGTAACAGATTCATATGCCTTCCCCTGTAATCAAGCACTCACTTATTCTTTCCCAGTGTGATTTTCTTCATTATACTTATCAGGTTCAAAAGAGACCCAAAGAGACCATAAGAGCAAGGGCAGAATAACCTGTGAAGCCAGACAAGCCCATAGATATTAAGTAAAAATACAAAAATTTAGATCTGAATGAGCTACCCTGCTTTAAACATATGCCACCCTACATACAATTACATGCCTATATGTATTTAGTATTTTATAAAAAAAAAAAAAAAAAAATGAAGCTGCTATATTCCTAAGGTTGCAAAAGTTAAAACATGCTGCCAGTACTTTAAGTCAAACAGCATCTGTTTGTTGTAAGCTTATATAATCATTATTTGTATCACCTAGGCTTATACCTAGGTTTCGTAATATTCACTACTAAAAAAAAAAAACAAAAACAAACAAACAAAAAACCCCAAACAACCCTCATTGCAGGAAGACCTCCAAAATATCTTCTGTTCTTACCCTGACTTCCATAAACTTTATTCTGCTTACTCATACTGAATACAGACACAAAAGAAATGCAAAAGAATACACAAAACTAAACTTGTAGCTGAACTGGTTTTTTTAACCCTTGTACCAATTTGAAAAAAAAAGAGCTACAAAATATCTCTCAGTAATCATGTGAAATGACCTCAAGTTCCTTTCTCCTAAGAGCAAGCTGAAAAATATTTTGTCGTGTAAGATATCAAGAGAGAAAAATATTCAAAACCTTCTTGCATAAAATTGCAAAACCTTCAGAAAATTTACCAGAATATTTTTCACCTACCAAGCAATGCCTCAACTGGCCCTGCAGCTGTAATTCTGTCACAAGTTAAAATGATGTCATTCACATGTATTTCACATTAATTCCATAAAACATATCTGGAACTGTGAAACTGCTTTTCAAGCAGTAATTCTTACTCACTGAATTGGCATGCAACAACTTATTTATAGACTCTAAACCAAAGCCTAGCAATAGTCTGTCTTGTAATTTACACAGAGTTTTTGTTTTAAATTGGAGCTTAGCCAACCATCTGCCATTCCTCCATATAGCCCTATAGGCAGGTAACCATTCTGGATATGAAAAAGCATCCACTAACAAAAAGCAACTTCAACCAGTCAAATACTTGTGGATTTCTACTGTAAGATGCATTGGTTCTTTCCTTCTTAACATGGAAGGTACCTGCTTGGACTACAAACAATTTTAATATTAAATACTACTAAAATATTAGTATACTAAAGCAACAATACATAGTCTGTCTCATTCACAGCTTTCAAATGAGAAGTTTTATTCTTCTATCATGTACCCCTATTAAAACACAAAGTCTGTGAAAAAATAGAAAGAAAATCCAGCATTCTTAATTTGCTTCCTCAGTACAACAGGATCAAGAACATGGGTGCTCCGTGCTTATTTACCCAAAAAGAAGTCAGAATGCTGTTCTAAATAGATCTTATTCATTGCAGTCAACTGTATTAGTAATTAATTCACTCTTCCATCTGAGAGAGTATGACAGCTACTCTCTACCACTGCCGTGGAAATAAGAGTGCGTTAAAATTGTCCCATTCAAGCAGAGATGTGAAACTGAAGTCCTTCCTACCTACGCTCCTTACAGATACTACACCATGTAGCATTAGAAGCAGGAGTGTAAGAAACTATCCAAACAAAACTAATAGAACGGTAAGATGCTGGTCACCTGTGTTTTCAGAAATGTGGCGTTTCACTCAATTATATACTGTATTTCTGGTGCAGCTGATGTGCTGTCATATTCATCCAACACTCATTTCTGAGGGGAAAAAAAGCCCCTGCAATCCAAACATCTTCACTCCATATATGTTATTTTTAGGTAGAATACAAAACAGGACAAAAGTATGCTTTCCCAGTCTGGAAAGCGTATTATTAAAAGTAGACCTCATATACTATATAAGACCAAAGCTAGTAGAACCACAATTGTCCCAATTCCCCCCCACCCACTGAGAACATTTTGGATAGGCGGAACTTTGCAGAATTCTTACTTTCTACTCTTGTTTCTAGACAGCCACAATTTGCACTGCTCACAGTTCTCTACAAATTCAGCGTGTCTGGCCTCATAAAAAGGCATCCGGCCCACCTGAAGTATAGTAGGAATGTCTGAAACAAAGGGATGTCTTTCCCTAGGTGCTCAAATTATACACACAAATTTTAAAACAGTTAATAGAAACTGAAATCATAGGTCTGACTAGCAGCATCGAGTTCCTTTATTACTTCACTTACCTAAAAGAGCAGCAAAAATAGGAAAGCGATTTGGATTCAGGTCCAGTTGCTTGGCAACTTCATGCATTAGGTATTGGCTTGTTGTGAGACTTTTCCCATTACGGCTCAGTTTTAGGGCATGGGCACTGAAATAGTAAGGGATGTTGCACAATGCATAATCGGAGTCATATGCAACCAAACCATGGAAACCTTTTTCTCTGCAGAAAGCAATTACTTCTTGATGATGATCCTCAATGCTCTGTGCAACCTATAGTGGAAGACAGAGTAATTAGCTACTGTGTTAAACTGCAGTACTGATTTATCACACGTATTACGATACATTGGGTCTTTCTGAAACTACACATGTGCACTTGAAACACTTGCAGTATATTCAAAGTAATTAAAAAAAAATCCAATGACACAGTACATACAGACAGGAGCGCTCAGAAACAAAATACAAAGTTCTGGAAGCCTATGTACTGAAGTGGCATTATGTATTACTGAACTTATCTGAAGTAACTTTTTATTAACAGAAATGCTGAAACTCTAAACATACTACTATACCAATGTCTGTATTAACTCATGGGAATAATCTTAAGGCTGTGGATACTTAAGCAGTTCAGCAAGCCAAGATACACCCTTAAAAAGCAATCACATGAAAACTTCTAAAGTTTTGCAGCCCTGTTTTAAAAGAAACAAACATAACCCTAGATGAACAGAGGTAACTTCCTTGACCTTTCAAATGTCCACCTTGCTGTGTTAAGCCAAATTTTTTCCTCTTTCCACTTTCAGCCTATTCATTTATGCACAGCTGTCTCTGATGGTGCAAATTGCTTCAAGTTTATAGCCCAAACTTCACCTCTCAACTCACGCTGCCTAGCAAAGCACATATTTTAGGCTATGGCAATCAGATGACTAGAACAGACATGTTGTGCAGGACAGACATGGGCCCATTCCTAATGTTGGAAATACAAAAGCAACACTTACTTATCAAGAAGATTATACTAAACCAAAAAAAAACCCACAGTGACAGGTTAGTACCTACATTCCTGCATTTCTACACACCATCAGGAACCGTTACAACTATAGCTTGATACAAGCACACAAAAACAAAGTGAGCTGAGTGCTTTTGATGCCTAATGCTTTTACCATCTACATACATAATAAACATTCAGTGATTCAGAAAACCCCACAGAAGTTGAGTGTTGGTATAACCTACCCTCACCAAGTATTGAATTTTAACAGCAACACAGACAGCAAGCTTATCCCAAAATAGACTAGTACAAAACTATTAGCTTCAGTCTCCACAGTACGCATGAGTAACTACAGCATTAGTGCCAGTGATGCTATTTATTTCCTCTGCAGCCGAAGCCCTGCAGAATATGAGCGAGGGTCCTACACCTCTACAGCCCACTCCAAGGGTCCTACAGTCATCTGCCTATCAGCAAAGAGTTTTTGTTTAACAGCAACTTTACAATGACCCTTCCTTTTCTACTCATGCCTTACGCTTTCTGAACCTGACATTGAATTACGGTCCTCCAGTGCCAGTGAGGTATGTAAAATTTTGCTTTTCCCATGTAGCTTCACAAGATGTTCCTTTCCAAGCAAAATCCTGAGCAGGTGAACAGCCAGCACCTCACTCCCTGAGATATTCCTACAATCAATAACCAGCTCTCTAAGCTCTCTCTACTCCTAATGCTACCACCTTATAGTCTTAAGAAAATGTTACTTCTTCAGAAACGTGCTTGATGGACTGTATCAGTGGTTTTGAAATTTACTTTTGCCTGTGAGAAAAACAAGCATATTCATTTTTCTAGTAATTACACTCTCACCTAGCATAACGCGTGCCTGCTGTACACAGAATTGGAAGAGACTGTAAACATCTTAGGAAAAATTTAAAGATATCAGATATATACAGTTACTAACCCAAGGAGGGCAATTTAGGCTTCATCATTCCCCCCCCATCTTTGCCTTTTTTAAATTAGGAAAATCCCCCAGTTTTTTTTTTTTATTATTAAGGGTAGAAAGATTTAAATTATGTATATATATCTAAAATTAACATCTTTGCATGCATGACAACCACAGATCATCTATAAAAAACAAAGTAAGAACTCTTTTTGCAGCACTAGGTGTGACATGGGTGCGAGGAAACTCAGTGTGCAGCCCGCTGATCTCCTATAAACTATTTCCTCTACCTCCACAGCCTCCAGTTCCCTCCCTCCCCATTTTATAGAGCTATCTGACAGCAAGCTATGGGCATGAAACTGCAGTATGTTTAGGTAATACTAGAATCCACATTCAAATAATTGAACTGTCACAGGGAAGAGAGCTGTATTTACCAAGGTACACTTAACCTGCAACATAAAACTCTAGCAATATGAGAGTCAGGGAAATAGCTTACAGCTCTCACAAAAGGAGAAAGTCTGAAGATGCAACTATACCCAGGCAACGTGCAGACTTCAAAATCAACCCAGGGAGGGGGGACACAGGGGAAATCACAGCCAGGAGTTTGGAATAATTTTCAAGTCTAAATCTTGTGTAAACATTAATGATGCTGGATCAGAAAGAGATAATCTTGTCCAAGTAAACAGGCACATGCACGTTTAGATACTGAGAAAAAAACAGAGTCTCACCAAAGTATTAAAGATGTTAAGATCTTTGCTGCTCAAATATTTAAATTTTAGCAAACCTGCTTTGCATAGAAGTTTCTTTTAAGAATTATTCCCCCCTTCCCCAAACACAAAAATACCAGGTCACAATTAAGCTAAGAACCTGTAGGATGTTTGCTGTAACTTGGAGGAACCTGTTATTTTAACATCCTGCTGAAACCATCTGCAAGTGATTTATAATTGTTCTGGATGGAAGACATTACTCTTTTTCTCCCCTCTAATTAGCAAAACAGATTAAATTCATAGCCAGTTCCTAGCTCTGCCCAGAAGCTTTCTACTCAAGACTCAAATGTTTCCTGAAAATACGAAAATCAGTTTCACATTTAACCAGTATTCTCAAACCCAACTTCTCAAAACAAAGCAAGAAAACACTAGAATTTGGCAACTGCCTTATGAATATGTAAATAAAAAAAACCCACCCATACATGCAAGTAAAAATCACACCTTCAAGATGCATTTGCTCTTTGCCCACCAGGAGGGTTGCTAGAAAGCAAGCATCAGGGAGAACACGAATAAAAGTGGAGTAAGGTTTAGAGAAAGAAAGATATACGTAATAAAGCAGATTTACAAAGATAATAAATTGTGTAAGAGAAGAAGAAAAGCAGAAGAGGAATGTGATTTAAGTTCAGCAGTATCTTTGGTGTGTACTATGCATGTTACCACTGTAACCATGAGATACACTTCCTAACCTGAAAATGAATCAATTAAAAACAGCGCTATCCACAGTTTCTCAACAGCTGTACAAATAAAGCATCAAATGGGAATTGCTGATATGCTGCCCATCCCCAAGACAGCTGACCAGTTCAGAGAACCAGTGCAGTTCGGACATGCACAGTGGTGGCTCAGTGATATGAACATTCCTAACAGCAATAAACTCCCCCTCCCCAGTATTTGGTAACGAGCACCTGCCAACTCCCACTGCTAACCTAAAGCAGACAAATATCTTGCCCATCAAAATTGCAGGGGTTTTGCATTTGTTTTTTTTTTGAAACAATAGAAAAGGGACTCAGTATGACATGTCCTCTCACTCCTAAAACTGTTTCCAGAGATTAAGAATAAGGCCTATTACTGAGAAACCATAAAGGAACTAATGCCGCAGCTAAGCTTGAAAGCAAACAAAGTGCTACAGGTGACACCACTATCAAATGTGGCAACTTTATTCGGATGCAATGTACTTCAACAGACATGAACCAGGTATGAAACAGAATGCATTTAAAAGGTTAACAGCTAGTTTAGCATGCCACAAGACTATTACAAATACCAAATTCCTATCAATATCAAAACAGCTGGCTTCCTGTTGTGTACTATGCATTTCGATATTGCATTAAAGTATCCAGTTTAACATGTTAAAAAGAAAAAAATTCTTATTTTACCCCATTTATTGCTTTTACTAATGATCTCTAAGTCTCAATAACAAATTAAGGAAGATTTATAATGCATCCGCAAACAGATCAAGGTAAATACCTTCACTGCATTGTCCCTAAAACTTTTTGCTTAAAAAACAAAAGTATTTCCTAGCTACAGAAATAAAAAGTTCAAATGAGAAGATGTTTTTGCTGTCATTCAAATTCCCACCATCATTCGTATTCAAAATGAGTACACAATCTTGCTTCTACGCTGACCAGGAAAACACATTACTACAGCAGACACGGCCATAACCTCTTCACTTCAACCAAGCGCCAAGCCCAAGACATCATGTTTGGCAGAGCTCGATGCACCCTGCAAGAACGAGCTTCGCCTCTGCTTCCAGTCTGTTCCACACACACTTCGCCTGGCATGGTGGCCACCGCAGGGTGAGACTTCCACCGCTGACTGGGCTGGACGCCTGCTGCCTGCCCGGGGCAGGGTAGCTTCACATCGGCCCGGAGAGCAGAGAGCTGAAGGGAATGCGCTCCTCCGAGGATGGATCTGGCCAAGCGAGCAGGGCGCTAAGAGGGAGCAACGGCAACTCTCACCCCTTTGGCAGAACTAGGAGAAACTTCACCCAAAGTCACCTTTTAGGTGAGCTCCTTCGAGAGTCATCTTTACCTCAGGGTTGCAACCTGGCCAGAATTTTTCTAATCTGCCAAAAGGGCAGTACAAAAGCCGGATAATGTTAAGCTGCTGCTAGTGATCAAGCATGCAACTCGAAAGGTTGCATAATATCTTTCTACACACAAAAGTAATTTACGATAATAAAGCCTGCAAGTATGCACTTCACTCCTGCTGCTCTTCCTTCCCTAGCGGGAAACCCAGCAATCAGCTCTTAGAAAATTGCAGCTTCATCCCATGGCTTGTTTTTCTCCTGTCTTGTGTTTCAATATACACAACTGCTCAGCTTAACAGAAACCATCGTAAATCACAAATGCTGTACAGAGAGATGTTACACATTAATACTCTGCAACCTTTGAAATCACAGTCTTGGTGTCAGTGCAAGATCACCACAGACCCCAGCTCCTGCCCGAAGTGTTGTTCATGTTATCAGAAAACAGAGGCTCCCCCTTAAAATAAGTTTAAAGCAGTCAGATCGGTGCTCCTCGCCCCACAAACTGGAAGCATTTGCTGTTACAGAGTAAGGAATGAATTATTCTACAGTTGATCAAAAGCCCATTAATACATTTGGGCAAAACCCCTCACCTTCACAAACACAGAACTCAAACCTCTGTATTTTGGAGCAAGCGATTTCACCTTCAGCGCAAGTTTAAACACCTCGCCTCAGTAGGGAACTTGTTGCAGATCCACCGTGCGTGATAACTGATTTTTTTTTTTCCTTCGTCTTAATAATTAATTAGATTGCGATGCTTTCGGCCAGCTGCTCTTACCTGCGGCACCAAAGTCCCAGCCTCACCACCCTCTCGAGCGGACGGTGGGGGGGGCCCTGGGCAAGAAAGGACATTTTGAGTCAACGGAGCGGCGGCCCCGAAAGAACATGGAGGCAAAAACCTCCCTGCTGCTGGGCCTGGCTTCACAGCCAGGGGAATCCAGGAGGCCCTGGGCGCTGCCGGTCGCCCCGCCGCCCCGCGCAGGCCTAGGCCTGCGCGGGGCGGCGGGGCGACCGGCAGCGCCGTATAAATAGCAAAATCCCCCAGGGATTGAGGCTGCCGAAACTTGGGCCGCCTCCGCGGCTCTCGACGACATTTTGAGGCGCTGAGGGGAGAGGCAGGGTGCCCGCCCCCCCCCGCGCTGCCGAGCTGGGCACCGGCAAGGCCCAGGGCAACCCCCGCTGCCATCTTAGAGCGGCGGCGCCGTTAGAGGGGAGCGGCGGGGGCGCAAGAGAGCAGCGGGGAGGGGGCGCTGGTGTCCCCGGGGGGTTTGGGCGCGGGTCGGGCAGGAGGCCCGTCTCCTCACCTTGATGTGGAAGCGGATGAGGGCCAGGCGGATGCAGTGCGCCATGCAGACGGGCGGTAGGAACCAGACTTTGGGCGGCGGGGTGCCCTTGTTCTGGACGTGGCTGACGATCTGCTGCGCCGTCTGGCGCTCGTTGCCCTGGCGCTTCACCCACTCGTGGAGCCGGGCCTTCTCCAGGGCGCCGTTGAAGAAGACGAAAAGCTCGATGTTGCCGTTGAAGCAGGCCTTGGCCAGGGCCGCCAGATAGCCCAGCATGTGGTTCCACTGCCCGCCGCTCACCCAGTCCGTGTAGAAGCCGCCGTAGAGCCGGTGCAGGCAGTTGTCGGCGTCGATGAGGAGGCGCAGCGGGGTCTGGGGGGGCCGCTGGCGGCCCCCGCCCACGAGGCTGCCCCGCGCCAGCTTCTGCAGCTCGACGGGCACCACGGCGCTGGGGCAGTGCTTCTCGATGTAGTCCTGGAAACCCTGCACTCCCATGGTGAGGACAGGGCGGCGGCGGCGGCGGCGGCGGGCGGGCGTGCAGGGGCCCGGCGGCGGGGTCTGGGCTCGGGCCGGGCGGCGCGGCGGCGGCTGTAGTTGCGGGTGGGTGATGGGAGCGGTGGAGCCGGGTGGGAGCGCTGGCTGCCGTCGGTGGCCGTTCAGGGGGGAGTTGAATGGATTAGTGGGGGGCTCATGGCTGCTGCGGCCGCCATGTGCTGCTCTCACAGAGCCATGGCTCGGGGATCCGGGCTGCTGCCGCTGCGGCTCCGACTGCCGGGGGGAGGGGGAGCGGCACAGCGCGCAGGAAGCCAACCCGCCGCCACCGCCGCCTGCGGCAGGGAGAGCGGAACAGGCGGGACTTGGCGGCGGCCGCCGCTGCCACTCACAGCGCGGGGCGCACACACGGGCGCCGTGGGGGGGCGGGGGGAGCGCGCCCCGAGCGCCGCGCCGCCGGCCCGGTGCCCGCCGCCCTCACGGCCCCCCGCGCTGCCCTGCCCTGCCCTGCGGCACTGGGGCGGCGGGGCCCGCGCAGCCCGCTCGCCGCGGCGGTTGCATAACCCAAGCATGCGCGGGAGCGCGGGCGGAAGCGGGTGGCGGGGAAGGGGAGGGGGCTCGGGGGTAGGCGGGGGAGTGGCGGAGGGAGGCGAGCAGCCGCGCGAGGGGGCGGCGGGAGCCCTGTCGGGCCAGGCCGGTGCAGGCGACGTCGGCCCGACCGTGGCGCTGCGCGGCCGCTGCCCCTCGGTGCCACTCAGGGGCCGCAGTGGCGGGCTGGGCCCTGAGTTGCCGGGCGGCGGTGTCCCCCTCAGGCCTGCTGCCGCCAGCGGCCGGGGCAGGGCAGCGCGACCGCGGCATGGGGAGTCCGAGCCCGGAAGCGGCTCCCCGGGGCACCTGTTGCTCCGCGGCGCGGGCGCCTTCGGCCGTGACGGGCTCCGGCGAGCAGCGGCGGCGCAGCCCTTTACAGCAGAAACAGCCCCGCAGCGGTTCGGCCTGGGCCGCGGTGCTGCGGAGCACCCGGCCTTTCGGCCACGCTGTCCTCGGGCTGTCTAAGCGGCTCTGCTAACTTCAGTTCCTTCCCCTCTTGACAGAAATGGCAGTCATGGCCGTTATTTACAAATAATAATTACAGGCTATCCTCACCTTGCCCGCAACTGAATATTTACTACTGCCGGTAGAAATTCGGATGATTTTGATGGTATTTCCACCTTGAGTACATTTAAAGCGGCTGTTTGCACCTTGAGGCCTGCCATCCACAGGTTAGCTGCATTCTTGCTGTGACTGGTATAGCAGCATAAATATAAACTATGGGGGGAAAAAAAACACATTCTTTCCTGCACAGGCAGCAAGGAATTATCTTCCTTGAGTTTCAGCCAGATGAAATTATTTTTTAAAAGGCCAAGATTAGTACTGCGACCAAACTTAAGAAGCTGCATGCAGTTTGTCACTGAAATAATAGCATAGTGTCTGGGTAGTTCTCTGCTATGCAGGTGTGAAAAAAATGTCAAGCTGCACATGCTGTATATTCACATTAATATTTTATTAATCACGAAAAAATGTACAGTTAATGAGATTTCAGTCAGGCTGGATTGGCACCTACAGTAAATATTCCCACTGGGGAATAGCTGTTTCTTAGGGAGTGGGCTGGTTCGTCTGCAGGCAGTACAGCACTAAAGCAAGGTTGCTGGGTGGATGTTTGTATCCAAGAGTGTCTGGTACAGCATAAGGATGGGGAAATAAAGAGTACTGTAAAAGCTATGGAAATAGTCCATGAGAAATACATACATTTCTTGCTAGAAATCTGGTTTTGTAATAATCTGAGAGTGTGGTTTCCTAAGTAAGCAGTCCAGTCTCTTTGCAAACTACTTTTCCCTTAGACTTCCTAGATTTTCCTTTAAGAGTAGGCACATGCTATAACATCAAAATAATAAAAGACTGTAGAACATTTTGAAAGGCACACAAAACATGGTAGTAGACCAACAGTACTAATACAAGGAAAGAGGATCAAGGAGAAAGAATGTTAGAATTCCAGTTATCCCAAAAGACACCAAAATTTGCTCCAAAGAACAAGTATCGACATACATGAAGTGCATAAAAAGCAGGTGATCAGGCACACCTATGTGTATGCAGCGCTCTCATTAAACAGCATACAAAGTTTATCAAAAACAGCACAGGCCATTCTCTAATTAGTCTTAAGAAGTGAGCAATTCAATTCAATACTTGAGTCATTAATTTCTCACAGGATATTTAGGTTCAATAGTCTTAGAAATGGCAAATCATGTATAAATAAAATATCTCCTCTAAGTTTACTTCTTTTTTTTTTTTGTTTTGTTGTTGTTTAAGAAGGGAAACTAGTCAAAAGCATCTCTCACTGGAAACCTGGCTGTTAACATCCGGACATTTCCTGTGGAGTTAGGTAGACACAGCAGAACTGAATGCTACCAGGCTCAAGTGCCCATCCACAAACATGACCCTCTATCCCCAAAAGAAAGAGAAGAGAGAGGAAAACCAGAAGGGGAGACAAGGTGCTTCAATAAGTTACTTGACACAAATAGCTGTTTTGCTGCAACTAAAACTTCGGCCAGGCAAGAAGGCAACAGAAGTGTAATTTATGAAAAGCAAAATTACACTGGAAAACAGGTAGACTAAGACAGACTAAAGAGCAGTTAACCAAAGGCATGAAGACAGACAAGGTATTTTTTCATCAACCAGTGGCAGAAAGCCTGCAGGAATCATCGGGTTATCTGCATATAAGAAAATGGCATAATGGAGGAAAAGGCTTTGAAGAGCTTGCTTTCTCAGCGCTGAGACACAACACATTTCACTGTTCCCAGATGTTGGTTGTGTAAGGGAAGGGTTAATAAAGATTAACATTAAAGTCAGTGACTCATTATCCAACCTGAATAGAAGAGAATTAGGAGTGGCTCCCTAGAAGGAAGGAACTGAACAGTCATGAGGAAGAACTCCTAATGAATAACCATGTCACGGCAAGAACATAGAGATGAATGTTATCATTTTAGTCTTGATTCCTCTGTTAATGAAACTTGGTCCCACTGTGAGATGAATATGGACATAGGCTGTGGAATAGGCTATCCACGGTAACCTTGATAGGTCATTTGCCTGAGAATAATTGATACCTATATTACCCATGGGAAACACTTGTTTTACATTATTTCCTTTAATATTTGTCCTCCTTTCTCATCCTGGTGTGTCTCACTGTGGAGCTGCTGCAGGAGAAAAACTCCTAGCCCTCCTCCTTACTGCCAGGTCTGCAAGCGCCCATGGGCTCATCCTGTGGGCAAGATACTTTTCTGCATTGTTACTTCAGTGCTCAAGGTGAAATATGTCTCATATTATTATTTTGGTACTAAACTTAAATGCAGACATTTGCAAATAAACATCCAATAAATGTTAACATTCTGCTGTTAGCTACAACTATTAGCTGCCCTGTTTCCTGTCATCTGGAGTATTTGACTCTAGTAGGGGTAAATGGCACGCAGCAATAGGACTGACCTTTATTTCCTTCATGGTATATTGCTTGCATACCTACTTATTGAAAATTTTGCTAACAGAAGCTTGCAGAATCCTCATGTGTTTTATACAAAACCAGAAAAATTGTACTGGGACACTTCTGCAGGTGTTTTAAAGTTATAGGCATGCCTGCCACTTAGTCTAAAATAGTTGTGAAAATAGTAGAAATTGAAGGAAAACTACTTTGGTTTAAAAAAAATTTTTGGGACAAAAATTTGTCACTCACTGTAGTCTTGCTCTAGTTTTGTATCATAGTACTTGTTACCAGGTGAGACATCCCTTTCTTGTAGCTTAGTTTGGTGATATTAAACCATATACAATCACACAAAATTTATACAACTAAAGAATTTCCATGTTCAGGTACCTCTCTATAGCCTTCCAAAATAACTACAAACACCATCTCGCTTTAGCATGCAATAACTCTTTTCAAATATCGGTGATACCTATGATGGAACATTTTCCTCTTAGGATGGAAAAATGTGCATATGGGAGACACCTAACTGAGTCATTTAAATGCTTATCAGTCTCTCCATCAGCATCAGCTCTTAGAGGAGTTTCAGACTGTTTCTGGAACTTCTTACTTTTTCAGCTTTCCACAAGACATAAGATTGCAGAAACCCATAGGTGATTGGTCACCTTAAATAGATTTATTGCTAGCAGTTAAATTCTTTCAGCAGCAATTGGGTAATACCAATTCTCACAGTTTCTTTTGTAAAACTTTCTCTTTGCAAAGAAGACTTTGCTGAAATTTTTAGTTTCAGCTGATCTGCTCTCACCCATCAAGCATTCCTCCACTTAACATTTCAACTTAATTTCAAATTCAGCTTCCACCATAACTTCAGATAGTTGCACTGATATCCGATGAATACAACTTGCATCTTTTTGCTGGTATCAAGCCTTTTCTGCTGGCTGTGTACGCATCCACTCTGTTTTGCTACAGCATGGAACTCCTACAGGAGACTGATGCTAGGGAGTAGAATATTCTTTTGCACTTTCTCACTGGCCTCTATGAAGTTTGGTGACTGATCATTTTACAGCATCTTTCTTGCTTTTCAGTGATGTTCTTGCATTGGCCGTGTAGAATCTGTGCCTTTCTCAAGCTTGTTAAGAGATGCACAAGAAACTGCGGTCCACTGATTTTTTGTTTTTTCATTCTCCCTTACCAGCTGTCCTAATAGACCTTTCATGTTTTGTGAGCGTTGACAGTAAATCCTACTTCTTCTTTGCCCATCTAAGATAGAGGTGCTGTTCTGGCACTCAGGAAGTCTGCTCTCCTTGCACTTGCCTCATGCAAATATGCGCTAGTGGTGACCGTACAGGAAGAAGTATTTTCTTTTTTTTCCCTTCCTACTAGCATTTGCTTTTTTATTTAATTTAACGGAGTGTAGATTTATCCAACGCATGTGCTTCGTCATTACATTTTTCACTCTTAGTCAAAAGCCATTTTGTGGTAAGCTGGTTTTTTTCATGTGTCTGCCTTTACTCTCAAGATAAACTGCTGTTTATTCTTTATTAATTCTTCAGAGATTTTCTCACATTTCTGGCCCATCGTTAATTGCAATAAGTTATTTAAGAATTGTCAGTCTTTCCCAAAATATTGCATATTCAGAGTGTTTTCTGTATGCTGTCCCTGATAGCTTCCCATGAAGAGGAGGCTAATCCAAATGGCTGACACTGGGGCAGAAGCCCAGCAAAGACACCAGTGGTGGAACAAAGACTCTTTTTCCAGTGTCTTGGTATTATTTGGGAATTTCACTTGGCAGCTTGATTTTGCTGTGCGCTTCTTGTAATACTTTCTCCTGTTATGGTTGTTGGCCTGTGTTTTGGTGTGTTGTCCGTTATCCAGCAGACAGACTATTATTGTTAACAATTACCTATGTAAAACACTAGCAAATGGCTCCCCTGGAGCGCCTATTCTAAGAGTTGTGGCTATGACAAACCCCGCATCACGTTTTTGAGTACCTAGTCTCTTGTTCCTCCTGAGACAATACCTATTTTGTGTGTTTGAAAAAAGCAGATTTAGGAAGTGTATTGTATTTGAATGAACTCAGCAACAATTTACGTTTCTTGTATAGAATGGTGAATACAGAGAGAGGGAGTGAAGGCATAACACCACAAAAACGGGATCACGAGGAGCTGCATTATCTTCCTGGGCAGGTATTACAAGACCGCTTGTTGGCAACCACTTCTGAGTTGCACATTTTTTCTATTTTCTTGGGCCAATTTACCCGTTAATATCCTCTTCGAGTCTATTTTGCTTCTCTTCCCTCTTTTCTAAAGGCACCTGCTGCTTCCCAAATAACTTCTTTAGGCCATTCAAATACTAGTAAAACATGCCAGGCCAACACTGAAATCCTTTGTAGACAGGACGTATCTGAAAGCACGCCACTTGCTACGTGAATGGCAGAGGAAGAGAAAAGAATGTATCTGAAAGCCTGCTGTGAAGCCCACGTTAAGACGAAGCAATACGTAGTCCAAGGACCAATCCAAAGAAAGGATGATTAAAACACCATCGTACTTTAGTAAAACAGCTGCTACACCGAAGTGTAAAACTTTTGATTATACCTAGAGACCTTTTGATTATACCTAACATTATACCTGTTAGGAGCTAGGCCCTGTACAAACATAGGGTAAATGACATTATTGCTCCAGCAAACTTTTAGGGCAAGAAAATGACTGGCAGCAAGTCCTCTTGAGTGTATGGGAAAAGTGGCCTTGCAGAGGAGGGGGCAAGTGACGCCATCTGAAAGAATTCCTCCTTTCAGAGAACAAGTAGTGCTTTCACAGCACTGGATACTTAGCCGTGGCACACAGTATACAGATTACATCAGGTCCATTCACCACCTTTAATTATTTTTAAAACCAAAAGCATGAAAATTTTCAGTTCTAAATCTGAATTTTCAAGAGTAAAAGCATAAATAATAAAGGCATTATGAAGCAGGCAACAGGAGCTGGTGGAGAGCAATAGCACTGGTTCTTAGAAAACCTGGAACAGTAGCGTGCTGTTCCCTTGGTATTAATGAATAGTTGTGTGAAACGTACAAAAAGCCAGTATTTGAAGTATATTCTACAGCACTTTATGCAGGAGAATCAGTAGTATTATAAACAGATACTAATACATTACTATAGCTAGATACTACAACAAATACAATGCATTTGCAAGTGGTATCATCAGAAGAGTACATAGGAGCTAAAAATATATACTGTGGCCATTTCAGAAGAGCAGCTATTTACACTTCTAACACTTCAAAAACATGTCATTTTTCTTGGCGTTTATGCAATTAACACAAGTATCTAAAGCATGTAAGTGACAGATTTAGCTACCTAAATGTGGGATATGGATGCCAGGTTTGGGAACACCATCCAAGCCAGACCTTCACTTTCAATCTGCTACAGTAACTAAATTCTTCATCTTACCCAAACACGTGCCAGCATGGTCTAGCAGCACACCATCCATAGATGTAGATAGCTCAGTTATTTGTCTTACCATGTACTGCCCTTATTTCATCCCTATGACTCTTGCTGCACAAAGCTGTGCTCTAGAAGTCAAGTAAAAAAAAAAAGAAAAATTAAATTCATTTGAATTGCAAAGTGTAAGGTTGTGGGGTGGTGCCTGCTTGAATCTGCACACAGGCTGAAATGAGCTCTACAAAATCCAGGCTTTTCAATGCAGTGGGCTGGACACAAGGGGTACTTTGTGCCTCTGCCTTTCCAGTTGCATAATGGCTCTCCATGTCTGTCTTGTGGGCACAGCCACCATGCCTGGGACAAGGTGCTCCTTGAGCTGGTGCAGTTAGAGAAGAGGAAAAGCAGGCACAATCCTCCTGTTGTCCAGATCTGGCCCACGAGCCACCAATTAGACCAGATCTGGCCCACGAGCCACCAATTAGACTGTTCTGAACTACAGTGCTCAGTTCAAAGGGCTGCTAATTGTATTTTAATGACAATCTAAGTGATACTGCTGATCATTTCAGAAACATTCAGATTACTAATTACTATGTAGTGCTGTAAGCAGGCAAAGCACTGTAGAAATGTAAGGTAAGATTATTAATGTTCTCAATGGCCTTCAATGCTCTCCCATGTAGCAAAAGCATCATCTCTTGTTCATAGGCCCAAGCCTCTGCCCTGGCTGCTCACATCTGTGATCCAGCTTCCCAGCTGCAGCAGTTGTTTTTACAGCATCCTGGAAATAAGAAAAGAAGAGCAGTGATTCAAAATTACCCACATTCATTATCCAAAATTCTAAAAATATTAATAAAATATACTAGTAATAAATATTAATGAAAATTCTTATGACATCCCCACTTCAGAACATTTTGTCTTAAATACTAGCTTGATTGAACTGAATCTCTGAACAAAGCATGGTCAGGATGCTTAAATACGCTCACCAGAAACGAAAATACTAACAAGCCACATGCCTGCTTGTAGCGGGCGTTATTTCTTTCCTTGTCATTGCAGCCATGCAGGAGGAGCGAGGGTGGACCCTGCCGGTCTGCGGAGTGCACCATGCGGGAGCCATGCTTGTGCTGCAGGTCACAGGGATTTCGATTTCCAAGACTGGCAAGTCAGCACCCACCAGAAGCATTAAATTCCTTTCCAAATGTTTACTTGTATTTTGTACAAGATGCCCATAGTCTGTTGAGGAACCCATTCTCCAGAAAAAATATTTAGAGTGCAAGTCACAGTTTTCCCCTTCAGAAATTCAGCCAAAACACACCGAATCTGCTAACCACTGACAACATAGTGGTGGTCAAGATGTTTATACATAAAACACTGTATCAGTGAGAGTAAAGTACACATCTTGCCTGTGTAATAGATATCTAGTAATGAAATGGAAAAGCTGGCTAAGCCCTTTTCTAAAATACATGCTTTTACAAGAATATAGGTTAACTGTAGTACAGTGGATTTGAAATGCCATTATCTAAGCAATTAGAATTTTGAAGAGACTTTTACTGGTGCAGGAAAAAAAGGCGGCTTGTTTTCTCATTGGAAAATAAAATGCATGTAAATAAATATACTGATTTTTTTTTTTTGTGAAGATGATTTATGTGAGATTAATCCCTTTACAGTCCTAGAGTGTATTAGATTTCACTAATCTGCCCTCAATTTTATGTGAGATTGCAGGCATAGGACAAGAGCGAGGAGCTAGCTCTGCTCTGCAACCAGGCACGCTGCAGAGAGAGTGAGATCATCTATGTACACTTTACACCTGAAGTATTTTGTGCCTGTAGTTGCATGAGCACCTGTTTGTGTGAACAAGCCCCTTTAAAGGAGACATTTGTTTATGCAGATAAGGTGGCTGGTCACAAAACAACAAGATTTGCACATAGGAAAAATTTTGCATGCAATTTTCAAGATGCCTTTTTTGCTGCCATTTGACCTGGGAGTTTTGCTTTCCACATAAGTGATCGGTCCCTCTTGCTTGGTTAATGCCTTAAGCATGTTATTTGTGTTCCTCTCCTTTTCCTTAAGGCTGAGCAGTGATGGTGTCTTTGGAAATGAAAGTGTTGAAAGATTCTTGCCCTTTGTTACTAAGTGCTTTTTTTGTCCTTTTACAACATTGATGGTGTTTGAAACTGAGTAGGTCCAAGGGCAAATAATTCCTCCCTTTTCTGTTTCAGGAAACGCTCTTGCAAATCTCACAGCTTGTACAGAATAGCAGACCTGAGCTGGTGCCAGATAAGTGCTGGTCTGGTAAGAGGTAACGTTTAAACTTATGTATCCCCAGGTTTTTAATTAAAGATTATTCATTTGTTTTTCATTATTTTCAGAAAGGTCTGAGATACTGGTGTCTTAGGTTTTTTGCCTGATTTACACAGATTACTTTCTCATCTTCATTTATTCTTTTAAAGATGTATCATTTGAAATTTAACCTGTGATTTTCTCGCCTTTAATGTAAGTCAGGAAAAGCATTTAAAATTTAGAGAATGAAATATTTTTGAATAATGGCAACTCTTTTGGAAGAGATGAAAAGAGTTAAAAAAACAGCAAGCTTGTCACTTGACAGAAAACCTTACTTTTGAAAGTTGTACAAACATGCAGCCTGGCCTGCATTCAGTGTCTTGACTGCCATAAAACTAGAACCACTAATTAGCATAAATTCATAGTCTAGTTCTGAAAAAGAAAAAAAAGAGGTAAATATTGCATAGTTCTCAGCAATGAGAGCATTTTTATTTTCCAGAAGACGTCAGTTTAATTCTCCAGATACTCTCAGTATATAGAGCAACTTTTGATCTCCCCCTACATAATACAGCACGGGAGAGTGTCTCTTTAAATTAATTTATAAAATAATTCAGGACTGTGGGTGTCTTTGATCTGTTCCTCTCTGCTAAAGTACAGAAGAGAAGAACATGTCGCTTAGCAACCCCATGCCGGAACTGGGGGGAGGCGGGGAGGGATGGATGGTCCAGAGTCACAAAAGGGAAAGATTAATCCCCATCAGAAAACTAAACTTCAGACAATGCTTCTCTACAATGAAGCAAGCAAATAAACAAACACAGGTGTTTGCAGAATTAGGTAATCTCACTTTTTTCTTTTTTTTTTTTTTTTTTTTAACCCCACTTCTGGTCTATTAATAGTAATCTTACAACCAAATCAGAAAATCAGGCACGGGATAGGCAACACAGGCTTAAATAGCTTCAGGATTGGGTTGCAGTCAAAGGGAATCTGAAGTTTTATTTTTAAACCAGTTAAGCATATTTTAAATTGAATTAGTGTTGTCAAGATTAATCATAATTAATTTCATACCGCAGTTTTCATCTGAACATTTCAAATAAATTTCTTGTGGCGTCTCATGCTATTTTACAGTTGGACAGCTTAAGTGTCACCAGAGTGATTTATTTAGTGTCACTTACCTTGCCGTAAATAAAAATCTAGATTTCTCTAAATGGTTACCAGGCTGTGATTAGCTGGTAACTAGGTAACATCTTAGTAACTTTGAAAAAATATCAGTTAGGAAAGTAACTTTGCACTGAAGTAGATGAGGAGCACTCAGACCACCTCCACCTTTTCTGCAGCCAGGATGATAATGTCCCACAGAGTAGTGGCAGGAGAGGGTACTATCTCAAACCGCTCCTGCTCTTTCCGTTTCTGACCAGTGCTGTCCTAGAGCAGCCCTAATTTACCTTTTTCTTTTGCATGAGAACTCAAATGTCAAACCCCACAACCCTGTATGGCTGAGTTATGGAAGAGAAAACTGCTGCAAAAAACTGTGCAAGAGAAAGAATGACAGAACTAGTTTAAGTGTAGTGCACTTCAACATGTTTCACACAGATGAAAAATATCTCGTAATTAAAGTAAATTGTTATGCGTGGTCTTATATTAATGATCATAAAGCTTATTTAAAATCTTCTTAATTTTTAAGCCACTTCTGTGTCCTAATCACCTATAACTTATTCTTGAACGTATCACCGTACAGTTAAGAGAATCCCTAAAATGCTAATGGTTCACGTTTCTCCCAGAGCTCGGTACAGGCAATTCTGTACTCAAATTCTGTAGTAAAATTGCAGATGATTAGAGTAAATACCTACCTCCATCCACAGGCTAGAAGCTTATCTAAACTGGCATCTCTTGTATATTCCAGCATTTACAAACATGCTTGAAACTAGACATTATTGAACTCTGAAGTAACATTTATTTCTATCTAGTAATGGAAATGGTAAATGGTAGCATGGACCTCATTAAGATCTAAGTTTCTTAGAATAGTGTACCTAAGAACTTAATACACAAGTAATAATTTTTTATACCCATTTATAGCAAAGACCTAAAGAGTAGAATCCTGTCTCTGATGAGATCAGTGAGAATTTTACTAGTTACTGCAGGGGTGCCTGGATTTTACCCAGGATCTCTGAGAGTGTGCTTTTTGTATTGGCAAATATTTATGTAATGTGATTCTTTGGAGAAATTTAATTAGAGAGAAATGTGTAAAGCACTTAATGCCAAGTGGTCTAAGTTTGTTAACATACAGTATTTAGAATGAAGCCCAAATTAGAAGCAAATAATGCTAACTCAACTGTGAGCATTTCAGTAAAAATTAATTTAGGGAGAAGCTTGTACAGACTCTCAGCATTTCTGTTTTTAACAAGTATTTTCTATATGCTTTCATTTTTATGATCCAAACAAATTTAGAAGCTTTATTTGAAATGTTGCAAGCTGAAGCAAAACCCATTGGTTTGACTTTATCTTTGCTCTCAATTACACCAGGGTCAACAATTCTTTACTGTAACTTAATACTGAATAAGTATTTTTGCTAACTACTGAAATCAAGTGGGAGGAGGAGTCCAGCAAGAGTAGAACTCTTTTACTTGTGCTTGTGTTCACAGTACCAGTTCATATACTTAGTGGTTTTTATTTTTAGGAAACAGAAATATGTAATACCCATACAGCTAATATTATCTTGGTTGGAGATTCTTGTTGTTACAAAAACATTATGTGATTCCTCTAACAGAGATGCAGCATCTCTGACTTCTCAAATAGGCAGGCAGACTTCATGAGGCTGATAGTTTTGAGCAATATGTTTTGGACTACACTAATTTAAAAACATGTACAATTAACATAGCTTTCTTGTTAAGGCATTCAAGTTACCAGATCAGGGTGATGCATGAAAAAAGTATGCAGATAAGGCATCGTTTGCCCAAACATGTCATCAGAAACAGACTTGCTAAAGGTATCTCTCAAGCTGGAGAATGAAAACACAGATGTGTGATATTTTTCCATTTCAGACCAATCATTATGATATCACTATGATGCAGACTACCTTCACAACTTCTTAATCCCAGTACTGACAGAGGGAGAATAATCTAAATTCCCAGAAGCATCCTGTTGGAGAACTCTCAGTTTAGTGCAAAAATTCTTGAAAATATGTTTGGTGGAGAACTGGGCCCAGCTTACAGTATTAGGGAAAAGAAGATTTTCTTTGGCATGGGACACCACACTGTGACAGCCTCTATTCTTAGGGAGAAATCTCTAATATAAAATGTATCAGACTATTTCTCTTTCTGTAATCTCCTCCTAAATGAAAATAGAATTATTCAGCTTTTTTCACAATGCATAGAAAAGTTTGAAGTTAAAAATAAATCTCAGATCCTTCTCAGTAGAGGGACAATGGGTGTCTTTTTATCTTTAAGAAAAAAGCACGCTGGTCCCATTGCCCTCCGCAAAACAGTAGGTCATCACAGAAAGTTTTTTTGGTGTTTAAGGCTCAGTTTCCCCAGTGATCAGCATTTACAGCAATGAGAACTGCAGCAGTTTCAGAGAAACTGGATGTCTTTACTGCTTGCAGTACTACCACAACATGTCTGACTCCAGCACCAGAGAGCTGGAATGCAAAATTCACTGAAATGCTTTGATGTTGCATTTATGCGGAATAGGAGAGTTTATTTTTAAAAGGAAATTAATAAAAGACATTATAAGGCTATGCAAAATAATGGGTGGTATAAAGGAAGGTCCGGAAATTCTTGTTGTTTTTCTTGCCATATATGGAACATGGGCATTCACAGAGGGAGATACATTACACACACACACACACACACACACACACACACAAAAAAAAAAAAAAAAAAAAACCCGTTCCCTGTTCGATTTCACAATGTGCCCTTGCTGCCAAGTCTGTCCCCTGACCAGCTGAGCAGGGATCATTGGACAGCCTGCCGTGAACCAACCCTGCTCGGTGCTGTCTCTCATCAGAGTTACCATGAGTAGCAGCTGTAAGGCATTGCAGTGCTGAAAATTTGTGACTGGATGCGAAAGGTTTTGCAGGAGAGTTAAAAACCAGTGTGGATGGGTCCTTGTCCTCAGAAAGCCTGCTGAATTATACCTTTTTCCTTGGAAGAAGTCATATTTACATGGGGAATTTACATGTATCAATGACTGTGGCAGAATATTGCTGAGGAAGCCCCTTGTTAATATTTTGGCAGCATGAGAGTGTTTTTTCCTGATTGCAAATGTCACTCCATCTGCCACAAAGCCATTGTTTCCAACTGTCTGTCCTTCCCTGTTAAAGGGGCATCACAGAAACATGTTTGCTGTTGGCTATCAGGAGAGGAAAGCAATATGGGTGTGTAGCCCACTGGAGTAGTGTGCCCTGCTGGTGAAGAGTTTGCCATGAGAAAACAAGCCAGCTGAGGAGGTATATCCTCCTTCCTGTTTACTGATGAGTGAACTTTTCATTTAGTTGTATTTAACATAATTTAAGTAAGATTTTGATAATGCCACTGGCTTGAGTCTGAGTTACGTCCTAGAAACATTGGTTGGAAGGGACCCCTGGATCAATTCTTACCTTATGTACAAAACAGGAATGTCACCAACACTGGGTCAGGTCTGCTGCAATTTTACCTAGCCAAAGTTTGGGTGTTCCCCCCCACCAAGTAACCTCTTCCAGTATTGCAGTATCCTCCCAGTGAAGCAGTTCTTCCTCATGTCCAGTCTGAACCTCCCAGGCTACCATGTGTGGCCATTACCCTTTTCTATACCATCTGTCACTACCAAAAAGAGCTTGGCCCCATCTTCTTTCTAACTCCAGTTCAAGCAGTTGCAGCCTGCTATTAGATCACCCCTTAGCCTCCTCTGCACCAGACTGAAAAGCCACAGCTTCCTCCATCGCTTGAAGCATGTGCTCTACGTCCCTGACCATCCCGGTAGCGCTATGCTGCCTTCCCTTCCCATTTCTGAATGTCCTCTTGACCTGGGGAGCCCAAAGCTGGACACAATATTCCAGGTGTGACGTTACTGGCTTTTAGGAGACAGGGATAATGAGTTTCCTCAATCTGCTGGGCACTCTTCTTCAAAAGTAGGCCAGTGTGCAGTTTGCCCATTTGCAATGAGCACACCATTGGCTCACATTTGACCTTACATCCACTGTAACCTCGAAGTCCTCTCTAGGAGGACTGCTGCTCAGCCAGACCATTCCTGGCCTTGTCCTGGCACATGGCATTATTCTGCCCAAGATGTGGGACTTTGTACACCTAAACTTGATGGGATTTCTGCTGGCCAGATCCCTCCACAAAAGTTAATATTTGGCATGTCAATGACTCAATGTTAATTCAGTGTCATCTTCACATTTGTCATATCTGCATTCTATATCACCAGCCAGGTCATCAGTGAAGATGCTAAACAATATCAGCCCTGGTATTGACCCTGGAGTACTCTGCTTCCCTCTAGTTACCAAACAGATATCAAGACATTGATGGCTATCTTTCTGTCTGGAGTTTCGATGAGTAAGCTTTCTGACTGTGACACACAAACTGAAAGAAGAGCTAGTTTTCTGTTTGGTAGCTTAACTGATAACCTATTCTTAAAGTGTTTTAGCAGATGGTAGTAGGCTACATAGTGTGCAATAGTCGCAAAGGCAAAATATTGTTTAAATTTATTAGAATTCTGTAAATAGGCTTCTAAAAATCACAGTAAACAAGGAATGTTTCTTACCATGTAGACTTTCTACATTTTTCAATATCTAGCATTTTGCAGTATACACAAGCTCTTTTGCAATTTAAAAAAAAAAAAAATAACATTTGTCTTTTGTTATAGGTTGGAATCAAACTGACCTCTCACCATTCCCAGGAGGCAAGAGGGAGAGCCCTCCATGCCAGGACAGCCAAGGGCCCTCTGCAGCACACTGGTCATCTGCGTCCCATCCCTGCTTCAGCTCAAGACCCTATCGCCTAAACCTCAGATGTATTTCCCAACCACTGCATTATTGGCATACCTGGGTCACATGGATGGCACTACCTATCTGCAGTCCCCAACATTTTCAAAATTTAACATCGTAACAGTTCTGTCTCCACAAAAATTCTGGTTTTAGCCAAATATCACATTTCCACAAAGATACCTTCCTGATTTTGTTTTTTGAAACCTGAATTATAACAAGGAAAAGAAGTATGTGATTCCTTAAACCCAAAGGAGACATCCAACAGAAAAAAAAACAAACTCAATTCTAAAATGACTGTTTCACTGATGACTTGTAATCTGTGCAGTTTCATCTGCTTGATAATACCCAGCTTAGTGTTAGATCTAAAAAAAGAATGAAATGAGAAAATCATTCCTTTGATATGCATTAAATTATTCAGTTAGTAAATTAGTGAATCTTATTCTGAGTGTTATTAGCTATTAGCGTGTTACACTTCTTGATGTTGCTCATGAAGACTGAATATGAAAATGGGGAAAAGATTTCCCTTTTGAAGTTGCTGCTACTTGAGTTGTTGACATTTCTTTTAATGGTGGCTGTCCTCTTGAATGCAGTATTCTGCTCTGTTTTTATGCGAGATTCTTCATTTTTAATTTGTTCTCTTATTGATTAGACTTTTTTTGAATGGGTAACTCTCAAAATAATTAGCCTTTCAAGGCAACTATATTTTTCTAAATAGTTATTAATGAGTATCTCCCCCTTCAGTAGACTTAGGCCTTTTTCATTAGGAGAATTTCAAGCTTACATCTGGCCCGGTCGCCCTATGCCTGATACCACTGAAGGCAGCAGGAATCTCGCTGCAGATTTCAGGAAGAACAGGACCAGACCCTAAGCGTGAACAAAGATTATCTGCATTCACTTTGTCTTAGGAAGATGTCTGTTTTCTAGGAGAACCTACAAACATTTCTTCAGGCTCCAGGGTAAGACCAAGGAGGGAGCAAAAATGAGTGAAGGAAAACAAGGTAATTCCATCTGAACAAGGATACTGTCTTCAAAGGCACTATCAGCTTCAGCAGCTGGGCTAATGAGCCTCAATTATACTGCCAGTTTTACAGTACTGGAAACGTACAGCTCCCTTTTATTTAAAGTCAGTGTAAGTTAAATAAATATAAACGCATTAAAACCAACAATCATTCTGTATATGAAGTTATTTTCCCACTAAAGAGCCAAGGATATTCAATAAGAACATACTTTGTTTTAGAAATTACTGCCTGTATTACACTCACAATTAAAGAGTACAGTGGATAATAAAATACTCCAACATGTCATACATTGCTGCAATGATCTATATTCCATTCTGGTTCCTGTTTGACTTCACTAAGACAGTTCTTTCCCTTCCCTTAGTCTTGTCTTTAACCTTAAAATCTGCCTTGAGCATTGCAGCTATTCTGCTGAAATGCCGTCTTACTTATGTATGTCAGACCATGTCCTTTCTATTTACTCTTTCAAAACAGACTGGAACATCATCCTCATTCTTTCTCTACTTCCCCATAAGCTCTCCTGCTCTCTCTCCCTGCTTCCGCCACACTTGGTCATTAAGGAACCTCTACCACAAACATGAATTCACCTGTCATTCTTGGACAGACTTGTCTTCTATCCAAACCAGAACCTCAGCCCTTGTCTCTGGTATTTCTTCATGAAGGTCTAGTTATCTGTTCAAGGTCAGTATCTTAAAATGGGGGAGGGTGGGGTGGTGGTTAGAGTCTCTTCCAAGCTTATCCCATCAATATATTTCCCAGGTTCTATGAACAGTATGATTACATTGGGTTTTTTTGTCATTCCCATCATTTTGTCATTCCTATCCACTGTCTCGTCTTCTGCAGAGGTTATTCTGTCAGCCCATACAGACTATCTAAACTCAACAGTTATTTCTCCATGACAGAAATGGCGTTTAAGATACATTCTTTTCTATCCCAACTGAAAACCAGAGTCTGGTGATCTTATGGCTCACATACACATTCCTGCTTTCTGGGCTTGACCAGAATGATAAAGTAAAACAATTTTCTCTAATCTATAGCTTTGCATCCTTACTAGTCTCTTCAGCCTCCTCTTGTTTTCTGCTTCTCTGTTATTTGAAGTAAGTTACTGCTCTTTGCTTTCCCAATACCCTCCTTGACCAATGTCTTCCAGCCATCTCTCTCACTAGGAAACGACTGACTCATCCCTCCAATGGATAATAATTCCAGAATTTCTTCTGTGGCCAAGAAGTCATTTCATCCACAAAGCTATCTCCTAATCTTCCTCAAAACACTGTCAAAAGATCCTTGCTTTCCTGTCTCATGCACAGATGTGGTGGCAGGGGCTGAGAGTGTTACCCGTCAGCATGACCGACACTGCCATCTCCTCACTTCCATCTTCTCACTTGTCTGTATTTGTCTGGTTCATCCCCAGTGTGTCACCTCCCTCCCTAGGGTTGCCATTTTCATCTGTGTTTAGGCACAGACAATTACACCGGGTTTTTAGTCCATACTTAAGATTTTTATAAGTAACAGATAATAATAGCTGGCTATTTTGTTTCTGCTAGTGCTAGTTCTGCAATACCTAAAGACTAACATTTGCGCTTCCTTGCAATAAATGCTAGCCATTTTTTAGAAGAAATAGCCCAACAACTACAGTAGGAAAAAAAAAGGGTCAGAAACATCAACATCACCTTTCATATTGAAAATCAATATGAAAATAATGAAATTGAAAAAAATAAAACCCAAGATGATCAACATGGGTTGTAAAAGTTGGTATAAACGGCTGCCCAATCCATTACAGAGTCATAACTTAAAGGGACACTTCACTTGGAGAAGAGCAATGTTTATAGAGAGGATAATTTTGTTTTATTGAATACTATTAAAATACCTGTTAAGAGTTACAAGTTGTAGTCTAAAATACTGTGGAGTGGCTCATAGAAGAGCTAGCATGGACTATGAAATGGCCTTACATGGTGATGTATTTCTTACATAATATAAGCTATTTCAAGAATCCATTTACAAGTAAGCTGTCTGGGTAGAGCCCTGCCCTCACTGAAATCGATAGTTTTGCTAGTGACATCAGGGAAATGAGGTTTTCCTCTCATTTTTAGCCTGTGCAAGATTAAATATTCAGTCAGGAAAACAGTACGAGTTCTATTGCATGCAAGTACCAGTGATTTTAAATACAGCATTTGCTTAGGAGGATTACTAAATGGAATTTGGAAAGTGATTTATTAATGGAAATTATTTTTTTGTTAATTTGTCCAGATTTCCTCCTTGGTAGAAGTGTCGTGTTATTTTGCATGGTAGCGTACCTCTGCTGTAGCAGTAAGAAACATGCACTGCCTTTGGGTGTGAGATGTGGGGTCTTTCCCTTCCCCATTCCCATGGAAAAATCAACAAAAGCAAGCATTTAATAGTATGAATTCTTTTATTACACAGCTTAGGAGCTTTGTGAGCACCTAAATGCTTCAAGTGCTATGATAATTTATCTTTGAACTTGTTAGTAACAATGCATAGTTAACAAGTAAGCTGTAGGAACATGCAATTGCTATGTATTTACATGGCATTTGCCATGCAGTTGTAGTATAATTACAGAGATTATACCTGCTCTGTAGAATAAGAGTACATGGTGTAGAGTATACTTTATTTTGTGTTATTTCACAGGACTTGGTCCAGTGAAGCAGAGCACGGTGCGATGGAGTTTAACAAAGTATTTCATTCTGTTGGAGGTGGAAGTGAGCCACAGGTGTGGAAGTGAGCCACAGGTATGAAAGTGAGCATGAATCCATATAGAGTGCTGTTATTTAAATAATTGCCATGGTTTCTGGCTATTCAGGTGGCAACCTTGGTTTTGGAGCTCAAGACTTTTATATTTTGGACTGCCACCCTTTCAGTGATACAAATGCAGACTCAAAATAAGACAGGCTAGGGGTTTGGGTGTTGGTTTTTTTTTAGTATAGCAACTTTTTCCACTCATGTAATATTGTAGGTCTCTCTAATAATTACAGCTAAAAGAATGCATGGAAAGAATCTATCTTCATACAAAGTTTTAAAAAACTGTATGCCAGCACATCACCATTTTTTGCCCTAAAACTCCGTTAGTATCATAATCCCAAATGTGAAATCATATAATGGAGGCACTTGGAAAAAATACCAGCTAATGGTGAAAAGTGGAAAGAAATTCGCTGTGTCTCTGAGTTAGTACATTTTACATGATTAAGCATAAACTATAAGTAAAACTAAATGAAAAGATCCTATTACGTTTGAGATCCACGTCTAGCAGGAAGAGGAATACTGTACATATAATTTGATGCAGGAATTGCTTTGCCACTTCTCTAAAATGGTGGTATCAATCTTTAAACTGATGCATGTAGTATTACCCACTCCGAGGAGAAAATACAGACCTTTCTCGAGAGTGGATACATCACTATACTGGTTAAGTAACTTAACAGAAACATGGATTTATTTGCTGTTGCTGAAGATGTAAAACTTAACTTTGGCATACAAGAAAACAATCTAAGAGCTGCCTATTCTGCTCTGGCTGGAAGAAAAATTAGGGAGCTCTTCTACATGTAAGTTGTTATTGTTCAGCTTCATAATAATTTTCTTGTCTTGAGGGACTTGATTTATGAGTATAGCGTTAAAAAAAATTCTTGCTCAGAAAGGCCAGCAGTGTGACATGACAGGGCATGAATCGTATTGTATTAATTTCCAGTTACTGTGTTGGCTGCATACAACTACATCACAAAAATGAGATGCAAATTAACATGATATAATTATCTTATTTGAATGTCTTATGGTGATTTTACTCTCTGTGTTACAGCCAGTGCTCTCATGGTTCATATCAGCCAACCCAGGTCCGCTGACATTAAGAAGGTGGTCACGATGCCCTACAGGAGCTCCTGTGGAGCATGCGGCTCTCCTGTCCCTGCGGTTGGGCTGGATTCAGCACCCAGGTTGGTAGACAAGACTGAACTGCTTGTTTGAAAGTTGGGCTCAGGGAACTTTGATGCTTAGCATCAACAACTTACTTCTGTATCAAAGTGAAGCAGACTAAATTATCCCAACAGTTACTGATGACCACCAAGAGTTAAAATTTCAGTCCATCTCAGATGATACAGCTTAAGAACATTAATAAGGTGCACTGAGTCTTTTTTCCAGTGACAAACTTAAAAATAATTTCAGAAGAAGTTAGTTTGAGAGCAAAATTAACTTCCCTTTGCAAAATTCATATTTGAAAAAATGTTAATTAGTTTATAACTTGCATTCTTGAGTATTTCTATGTGGATTTTTTTTTTAAAATTGTTTTTCAAGATTTTCATAGAGTGTAACTTTTGTAAGGGGCAAGGGAAGAGACATCCATACGTGTCCCAGTTACAGTCACAGACATCATCATCCATGAATTTCATGACTTTTTTATTTCTAGTTCTCCTACTTAACATCATAAAGTGCCTGAGTGACAGCTGCAGCAACTGTTTATCTAAAATACCAGCAAAGTATTTCCACTGCATACTAACAACAGCCAAGGCCTATATTTTATAAACGTCTTTAGAGCAACCATTTAATGCCAAGTGCAAGACTTGGATTTGAAATTTTCACTCTGATGTAAGATGGAACTTGGTGTTCAAGTTGACTTTTATCTCCGTTTCAACATTGCAGAGTCATTCTAATACTTTTCTTTTTAAGACAACACATGGTAAAGACCCAAATCCCTCTGAACAGCCAGCAGAAACAAAATAAAATCTTCTTTTAAACTTTTATCTGAAAAGATGGTTTTTTGCAGTCTGAGAAGGGCAGTTTCCTCCATCTAGATTAATTGAGAAAGGGAGGCTTTCCACTGACTCCAGGAGGGTCGGGATCAGACTCTTCTGCTAGTGTTTTGATACAGTCTTATTTTTCATTAAGATGCAACAATAACCAGGAGAATCGTGTAATTACTTCTGGGAATTAAGTAATTTTTAAACGGTGAAATTGTGCATGATTTCAGTCATAATTTGGAACCCAACCACTTCATATGCCACTGAAAGCCTCATCTCTCACAAGGGATGTTTTGTGAGACAGAAATTGTAATGAATTGGCATGAGACAAAAGCTCTGGCGAGGAGCAGATTCGAGTTGTGAAGTGGGTAAAATAATGTTCTTTTTAGGGTTGGAAAAGCTGTCTTCTAGTTAGTGTGAAAATTACAGATGCATGTAAGCTGCAAGCATCTCAGTGAATGTGCATCCCTAAGTCTTAAATAATTTTCAATAAAACGTGCTTTCTATGTGAGTTTTCTAGGTTCAGAAGTGGGATTGTTCTCAGGGAGAATACTCAAAACTGGCTCTTTTGATGTTGTGTTCACAGAAACAGACACCATGTGATACAAGTTCATATAGAACAAACAATCAGGACAAATATTTGAAGACTTCTCACAACAAATTGCTCACAAATGATTACGGCGAGAATTACTTGCAGAGTGATTACAGCACATGTTTTTGGGAAACAAAAATTCAGGAAAATCAATCTGCTCGTGGACTAATAATGAAAAGAGGAAGAGGAAAATTTCCTCTAACAAATGTGAAACTGCAGATTATTCACTCAGATCAGTTGGCAACAACCAATTTGTATGGTAGTACAAGCTTGTGGAGTAGGAGGTAACTGTGTGAAGAATGATTGATTCAGTATCTTATATTGCAGTTCTGGAAGGGGTTCAACATGTTACCTAAAAGCCATTTTCTTCCTTTTAGACAATAAAGAAAACAAAATCATAGTCAATGTCTGTGAGCTGTTTTGGGCAGATAGAATTTATTTTGTGTCCGTGCAATCCTGTGGTCACTGACAATGGCTAGCTCATAAGAAAGAGTTATTTATTAGGAAATATCTCTCTTGCCAGGAAAAAGCCAAGACCTGCCTGAGGAAGGATATTGCCATCATAATCCTCTTTGCATCTTCCCATTAGAGAGTAAAGGATTTGCCCTTCCAGAAGAGACGCATAATTGGTCTTAAACTTGGTGTATCTTTCCAACCTTTGAGTTGTAGAGTCTCGTGTAAACTGCATCTTCACCAGCCCATCTTTCAGTCCACAGTAATAAAATGAACAATGATTTACTTTCCTCTTGGAAGAATACAAAGTACACTTTGGGCATCTCTCTCCTAAGACCGCCTTTTGTCTCTTCTTCCCCACTCCCTGGGAGGAAGCCAGCCACCTTCTGGGCAAGAGCCTCCAGGATGCCGCACCGGGATGCTGGCAGAGTTATCTTCTGCTCAGAATAGAGGGTAAGTATAGCGTGTTCTGTTTATGTCTGTGGCATGGTGGATGTGAGTTCAGCATTTGGATCTCCTTAACTCCTTACACGTGTATTCCTGATTCAATATTTAATTCCTAATTTAATTCCTGAGCAGGCACATACTACCTTTCAAAGGCATAGCAGATGTGAGGGAGTCCACTTGATCCCTACTGCTTTAATTCTCAAAAAACTTAAAATGCTAATGCTGTAAATAAGCATTACAGCACAAGTACTCCAGATTTTAGTCATTGTGAAAGATTTTACAAGCTACTTTGAGCTAATGGAAGAATAGTTTTCATTTAAAACAGCGATGTGTTCATTCCCATAAATGCTGATTGCTGTAATTCTATTGTATGTTCTTGGCTCAGTTATACTGAACCAAGTTATCTTGTTATGACTTAACACTAACCATTGATTATAAATTAATTTACTGTTTCTATGTTTTTAGAGAGAAAGCTACCAGGACTGATACATTTCCATGTCCACTGAAGGGAAAAATGAAAAAAAAAAGTGTATTTTTGCAAGAATGTTCTAGGCAACCTTTTCAATAAAGGAAGGACGTGCTGCAGAATATGATGTCCAGGAGCTATTTCATCAGCCCATTAGGATACTGGGTGAGGATATCTGCATCCAGTTGAGCTGTGCTGAAACCACCTTTATTTCCTGCCTTTATACCTCTCCTTCCATGCCAGAAATTCATGTTAGATTCAAGAGTGCTTGAAATGTTTTTGGATGGTAATGCTAGTCCACTGCAGGTGAATGTTCAGCCCACCATTCTGTGCTGTAGGAGCCCTTTCTGTGTCACCCACCTGTGCTTGGGACAGGAGCTTGGAGCACACAGTAGCTCACCACCTGCAAAGTACTTGTCAGAGGACAGCTAATATGTTGACAGACCAACTTAAACAATTTCACTACCGAAGAGCTTTAATTCTGACTATAGCCTGGATTTAGACAGATTTCTCAGCCTGCTTCAGTCTACTAACTGTTGTTATGTATGTACATATGTACATAAACATATGTAGGTTGTTTGATCCTGGTAAAAAAAACCCAAAAACTACCACTGCCCTTTGCCTTGACCCTCCCCATTGCAATTTTGGAAAGTTTGCCTAGAAGGCGTAACAAAATGTTCAGCTGCTGCAGGTCCCCCCAAGCCTACCAGCTTTTTTGCTTTTGTTTAATTTGCTATGTGTGATTAACTCCACTGCGTTTCTGCCTGGCAGAATCCATGACTAAAAATACCCTGTGGGTATACGTAGTGTGCTGCAACACTGGCGGAAAGTAAGACCATAGTCTTCATAATCGCTGTTTTTCCAAAGAACTACTGCTCCCAGCAGACAGGCTATTTTAGACTGTAAATGGAAATCAGAAAACGAGATTTTCTTTCCCTGCTAGTTCTCCTGGGAATTTTAGTGCTTTTCTCTGTGCACCTACTTTGGGTGTTGGTGGCAGTATATTGATAATACGGGTCTCTTGGAGGATTGATCACTGGAGCCAATTCTGAAATAGACCAGTGAACATGGGAAATAATTTCCACTAGTACCAACAAATTAGTTGTTGATATAAAATCAAATGTTAGGTCAAAACCAGATCTGGATAGGCTGATTTACTTCATGATTCAGGTGATAGTTCACTCAAAATTTAGGCTTGCAAAGTAAGTAAAGGTATTTCCTAGCTATCTGCACTTTCTGTTCTAATATTGGTAATATACTTGCATCTCTCAATTTTGCAGACTGCCTTATACCTCTTATTTGATGGTCTAAGTCCAGTCATGAATGTAGACACCCTTGATTTGTAGTCCTGTTGATACCAGTGATGTGTGGCCTTGCCTCCAGTTTATAGCACAGACACTATCATATAAATCATATGTATCACATGGATGTAATGCAAGATCTTTGCACAGTCTTTATCTGAGAAGTTCTAATCATCATTCTTCATACTTCATGTATTATGCATTTTTTTCTGGAAAAAGCTTTGCATTATTAGGAATTCAAAAGATTAGGGTTTGCTACAGAAACATGCAAATATGAGAACTTGAGAAGAAATCATAATCTTTAGCATTAGGTGCACTTTTCTGATGCCCCAAATGGTACTGAGAAGGATTTTCTGTGCTAGGAAATACCCTAATTATTTCGTGGCGTGGCTACTGCTGTGATACTACATGTGTCCCCCCCCATTTGACTGAATACTCTCACAAGCATCCTTTGACCTGCTGAGTAGCCAGTAATTTATTTTAGTCAACTGTAGCACTAGAGAAGCACTCTTTTCCTGCCTATATAAATAGAAAAACTTTTAAACTTGGAAAAATATTAATCACGCTATTTTCTTCACTGATGGAGGAGGAGCGGACTTTTTTGGGAGCAAACCTATTGAGTGAAAAAATATCTGACAACAAGGGTCAGCTCTGGCACTGAGAGCAGACAAAAGATTTTCAGAGAATACTTGAAAAAAACAGATTACTTTAAATAAATGAACAGAAAAACCACTTTGTGTTGTACCCAGACATCACATGTGATAATCCAGACATCACAAATTGTCGTCATAATCATGATCTGTCATTCTCATAGTCTTCCACTTTGCTTTGTCATTTAGGGCATCCATGTGCTTGACTAAGCAGCCTGATGCTGTTCACTGGTTGCTTGGTTTGACCTTAAAAATATCATTAAAATTGCAAAAAATATTTAGAAATTTGGAAAGCTATTATCCAGGAAGAATTCTCAGAGCACAATGAAAGATATGAAGTGACTGAACAACAACCATTCAATTTACTCTGAAAAGGTCCTGCCTCTCCTTGCACACAACCAGCTGCATTTGCCCTTGCTGACGGGGCTTCGTCTGTACTTTTTCATGGCGGGTTCTCTTCCCTTTACATGATTTATTCTGGTGTCTTCATCCTCATCCCTTTCTAGTCCTCTTTCGGAAACAGATGAGACCCAGCTACTACCTATTGTCCACCTTCTTGCTCTTGTTATCAACTCCAGACCGTCTCTTTTACCATTAACTTTAGTTACTTATCTGGACATGTTTTACCTCTGTCCTTCACTCCTTTAATCCCACAGTTTTCTATGTAATGTCCCTCATCCAAGGACTCCCTTCTTCAACCACTACAGCTCCTCAAAATTAGAGGAACAACGGTGAGCAGATGATACAGTTCATTAGAAACACAGGACACACTATAACGTGGTTAGCCATCACCACCAGATCTACTGTTAATTTTGTAGCCTTTTCTCCAGACACCCCTTTGTCTTTTCATGTACTGAGCAGCTGGAATCAGGGAGTGTTTCTCTTCCCTTTGCTCAGTGCCTCGCACCAGAGGACCACTGTGGTTGTAGTCCCAGTGGTGTTTAAGACCCTGTACTTTCATTTTCCAAGTTCTTATCCTCCTATGCTACAGACTTACCATCTTTGCCTTCCTTGTTTGTAGCCCTTCAGCTTCCAGTTCCTCAACTTTCCCTGTGCCATTCCCTCGCAGGAGCCCGGCCACGATAGACGGGACTACTGCAGTGTTTGCTACTAGATTACTGTTGCTCAGCCACATCCCACTGTCCGGTTATCTTGCTGATAGCAAGCAAGCAAACAGGCATACCCGCTGACACCTCAAAGAGAGTGCTTTAACTTAATGCTCGGAAGGTTAGTTACCCTGGAAATTTAACAAAAGCAATATGCATATAATGTACATAGGTATATTTTTTCCCCCATAAAAGGGGTCATTTAAGTCCCGAAAGCCAAAGCACATGACTCCGTAGGTAGATCAAATTGCTTCTAAAGTGACATGATCTTTTTTCTCCAACTCTGAAAAATCCATCAGAGGAAAGAGGAGGAGTGGGGAATAACATCCCTGTTCTTGTCAAGTCTGTTATAATTCCTACTGAAATAAAGGGATAGTAGAAGAGAGAGTCACAAAAGAAAATAGGAAAGAATCCCTTTGTTAGCAAAAATGAACAGTTTAATTGATCCAAAAGGCTTATTCTTATTGGTGAAAATTATATGAGAAAAAGAAAAAGCAGAATATGAGAAAAACAGATCTATGAGAAGTTATCAAATTCAAGAATGAGTAGTTTCATTTTCATATAAATGCCAAATATGAAAGAGCATCTCTAATCTACAAAAAACCTACCTGCCCAGAACTGTAACACCCATAGCAGAGCAATGCTTTGCTTCCACGTTCACCCTTTTTACATTCTTCAATACAATTCAATAGGTTGGACTCTGATGAAGCACCTGGACCTGGTGTTTTGTACCGATAATGGATTATGAGGTTAAAAATGTTCCTAAAAAGCTGAAGGTCGCATTTTTGAAGTTAATGCTATCAAGTTACTTTAGAAGAAAAGAAACATGCAAAGTTGCAAAATTCAATGTAAACAGACTCCTCCAAAAGAAGTAAGTACTCCAACTTAAGGAAAACCAAATATTGAACTTTTTTAAGGAATGGCAAGAAAAATATTCAGAAACTCTTGACATATCTTCAAAGGAAATTCCCCTTCTGTATTACAGAATTGGTTTTTAGATCACCATGCTGAAACTGATAGTATTGAAAAATGTTTCTAGCCATCCCTTAAAGAAAGGAAAAGGAATCCCTTTGCTGTCTGTAAGATAGGGATTTAGTAAATTTAAAATGCTTGACGCTAAACTTTGCAAAACTGATGTTAGGTAGCTGAAGTTACACTGGATCATGCTGCCTTAATTAAATTAATTTTCAAAGCAAAAGGCAGCATGGAAAATTTCACTCCTTAGAGATAAAATATTTCTGTCTTCATTACTACTAACAACCAGGAGTCAGCTCAGTGGTTGGAGATTATGAACTGCCTTTTAGGAGAGCATCTCCCAGCAAAGAGCATCTGGATGTCCAAGGAAGTGATCCCATGTTGATCTGATTTACTGTTACACTTGCGGCCTGGTTCCTGGTGCGAGCAAGGAAATCTATCTCTCTGCTAATAAAAAGGGAAAAGGTGGCATCTGCAGAATGAGATGGCACTTTCTGGGTATAAGGGGAGCTGCAGGCTCTGAAACACTGCTTTGCTAAATTAAAAAAAAAAAGTTGAAATCATGGTTATTTTTCTTAACTTTCACCTAATTAAGCCTCTTTTGAAATGCACTTTCTTAAGAGCTGTCAAATGCAGCGATTGAGCCGGCCAGCTGTGGCTTGTGACAACCTGCTGGCACAGGCAAGGCTGCAGCAAATACAACCTGCTCCAGACTGAGCAGCACCGGGTTAGACCTGATGATATGCACATGGTTACTGTGTTTTAGTCCAGGTGAATCCAGTTGTGCTGCTCCAGTTGCTGGCCTTGGCCTTCAGGAAAGCCATCCCAGCATCACGACGTGGACACCCCCAGCCACGCTGCAGCAGAGGGCACAGTGCTTCCCTGGGCATCCTGGTGGTCCAGCAGCTGACATCAGCCCAACCAGTGCTTGGCAGCTCCTGGCATTTGCTGTGTCTGCGTCTCAGCCCTCCCAGCAGCAAAGACACATCATGTCCTGCTGGCAGCTGGACAGAGCCCCATTGCCCTTGGCACCCAGGAGCAGCCAGCCACCTGTGGCCAGGGACGGTGCACGGATGTCGTTCACATTAACCACCACCGCGTTTCCAGCTGTGGCTTAGTGACCTTACGCTCCCTGCAGGTTAGGGCCATGTGCACCCACCTCAGATGGAGGGGGCAAAGGGAAGGGACAGAAAGCAGGGGATGCTGTACATGCAGCCGGACTCACTGGCGGTGGCAGAGGGGCTGCAGCCATGTGGAGGGCCCCCTCCATCATGCCCCGGTGACGTCCCTGCTGCCATGCAAAACAAATCTCTGCCTCCCAAAAGCAATGAGCACGGAGCATGGAGAAAGCTATTTTCCCTCTCTGGGTCAGCAGACGGCACCGCTTCCTGGACTAACGGAAGTCCATTGTTACTGCTCATTATTTCCTTTTAAGCACCGCCAACATTCCTTATTTATTTGGCAGGCAATCAAATAACACCCTCTCTGCAGCACGCTGCTAACGCAAGCAGCTCTTGGCCTTGGCACCCGCAGGCACATGGGCCCCCTCTCCCTTTTTACCTCCCCAGGGTGTTGCAGGGACAGCTTTCTGGGCAGTTAGCTGGAGCTTTAGTGAAAAAAAGTTGATTCTGAAGAATGACAAGTATCACTGTAGATCCACTACCTCTCCTGGGCTCATTCTCTTTAGAGGAGCCCTTTTTCTTTTCTTGTCTTTTCCATATGTGAAGAATAATTAAAAAAAAAAAAAAAAAAAGTCCTGCAAGAGCAATAGGTAACAATGCAAAATCCTGAAAGCCCTAAGTAACTAGGAGCCACGGCACAGCAAGCTTGCCTCTGAACCCCTCAGTCCTGGGCATCCCAGCTGGGGTCCTGCTGCTCTTACACCCCAGAGAAGATAGAGGAGAGGGATGGACCACTGATAGCAGAAAGAAACTTCTCTGTGGGGCCAGTTTGTACAAGAACTGGGGAGTTTTCAGCTTTTGTGAAAAAGGGAAGTTAAATGGTCTGCAGGAGGCCCCTTGGTCCCCTCGTCTCAACAAGGGGCAGCTCCCCAGGAGCCCCATGCTCACCACCCTCCTGAAGCAGCAGAGCCCTTTCAGCTGCTGAACCCCATCCCCACCATGCTAACAAGGGGGAGTGGACGAACACCTGACACTGCCAGACAGGCAGGGACCCTGAATGCCCTCCCACCGCTCCCCTCTGCAGCAGTGACATAGAGAAAGGACCACCAGCAGCCAGGGGGATGCTGCAGTGCCCATGGCCGACAGCTCTGCATGGGGCAAGGTGGGAAATTCAAGCTCCCCTCACATCTTGAGATGAGCTGATCAGCACCTGCGTCCTCAGCCCAGCTTAAAAGAGAAGCAGAGAACATCTCCCGCATCCTCACTCCCCTCTGCAGGAGGAGGGTGAAGGGCTGACCCTGCATAGCACTGTGCTCCCTGGGACTGGATTCCAGAGTGAGTGCATCCTCCTGGGGAGATACCAAGGGAACACTTAAGGCGAAGCTTATTTTAGGAAGAAATAGGTTTTTACTTTGCTTCAATTTCTCCTTAAATTCCCCGTTGTCCATAGCAGAGCAGGACGATTGCCAAGCGCAGAGCAGCAGCTGATCAGTAAACAGGACACCAATTGGGGACACTAAATCTTCTAAACCCTTCCCCAACAAAGGCAAATACCAGCACAACTGCTCCCATCTCATGCAAAAACGATTGGGTTCCTCTCATCGCTCTCAGAGCTTGCAGATAGATCCTCTGCTTATATTAAGTTTTCAATAAAAAATGAGCTCACATGTCATTGTGCAACTGACCTTCTCACAGCCGAGGAGAACATTTTGTCCGCCGGCTGCAGCTGGTACCACACGGTGTTTATTGCTCTTCATCCCTCCTGCGCTCCCGGCCTTCTGCAGTGGGGAGAGGACTGAGGAGCTTTGCAGACACCCCCTTCCCCCCCCCCATCATTTTGCCACTATTTTTTTTTTTTTTACACAGCAAAGCATGAACTTAGAAACTAAACATTTTGATTGGGTTTCTGCCACAACTAAAGCAGCGATAAGGAATGCAGCTCAGCTGAAACACGCTGGCTCCCAGCTTTATTTTAGCAGCTCAAAAGAGATTTTCCAGAGACCTTTTCAATTTTGCGAGGACATTTCTGGGCAATTAAATGATTAGTGAACTTTGCCCGGTCTTAAGATACAAAACTCATCTAAGGAGACAAAAACAGTCAGCTTTGATATTTAGGAGGACTGCAGAAATTGAGTCTATCTGATCCTGCGTATCATAAAAACAAGGCCCAGGGAATAGACTGCTGCTTTCAGTTTACTTAATTAGTTTATACACTGAAACTATGAATAAAAGGGCTGTGCAGTTGCTTTGGCTTTAGTAGTAACCCTGCAACCATGACAACATTAAAGCATTACTGAATCACCATGACAAAGAACAGGAGAAGCAGGCTGCTGCCACAGAAAAGCTAACTTGGGCCCATCAGAAATTTGGTGTACACGGAAAAATACATCCTGCTGTCATTGGTTTACTTTAATGCTCAGGTTTTAGTGCTCTGTGAAATATTTTGGAATGGATTTTGGGCAGCTCACAAGCGTCCATGTGATTTCATTACCTGTTGGTAACAGCAATATCTTGGAAAGCTAGGATGTAATGCAGTTATTTCTTAAAAAATAAAGAGAACTGAATATTTACAGGCTGGTGCTGTCCTGCCTCCATGCCTGCGCCTGCCTGGCCCCTAGCCTCCTGCCTGGCCAAGCCTCCCCTGGCCTGGGCTCGCCGCCTGCCCTGGAGCCGGCCGGGTGCTTGGGGATGCTGCTCTTGGCAGTGCACAGCTTGCCAGCGTGCACGCTGAGGATTCTGTCCTACATCTCATTAAAAAGGACAATTAAAAAATTACACGTTTGCTCCCAACCCTTCCCCCCGGTTCACACCCTCATAAGAAACAGACTCTGAAATTAGTTTGCAACCACAGGGATTAAACTTTCGCATAGTGTGCAGGCATGTACACCCTCATCCTGCTCTGTCCTGTTTTCTTCTCTCGTGCCCCCATTAAGCAGCCCCCTGGCTCTCAGAGACCCTCCTCCACAGGGCAGGCACAGCCCCTCAAGGTTCTCCTTCTGTGCAGAAAACAGTGTGGAGAGAAGGAGAAGGGGTGCTTTGCTTTTTCATCTGGAAAACAACATCTCATACTGACACCCCACCCCCACCCTGCTGCGGTCCAGCGGGGACCACTTGCTCCAGCCAAAACCCCGCCGCCTCCTCACCCATCGGTGGGTCCCTCCCTCCGTGCCCAGAGCAGCCATCCCACACTGCCCTTTCACAGAGAGTCCATCGTTCCTGTTGACACTCATTTATTATCTTAGCCTGAACTCATCTGACACGTAGCAAAGCAAAAAGTTTACCCAAAAAGGGCAAATAAAGAAAATTAACAGCGCTGCCAGGAAGACATGTAATCAATTCATCTGCCTAACAGAAATAGCACTGCAAGCCTGTCAGTGTGGACAAGGTGCTCATTTCAAAGGAGGTAACTAAAAAACGTCTCAGAGCTTATTAAAAAAAGTGATGGAGAGCAAAGCCTACCTGTGAGATGGTCCCGCTTCTCACGGGGCAGGCGGTGGGATAGCCTACCTCTGAGTTGTTTCTAGTTAGCTGGAGCTGGACAAAGGAAATCTGCTAATAGTGTCAGCTCAAACCGAAACAGAGTATTTGAGTTTTGCTCTTCCAGCTACTATATTGTCCCATTGAGGAGCCATCCAGGCAGGTAATTTTTGAACAATTTTACTTGTCTGCTTTTATAATAATAGACATTAGAAAACAAAGAAGAATAACGGAAGGAAAGAGGATGAATAAAAGGCTCCAAGTGCTTACTTAACTCTATGTGTGTCCCTTTACCTATCTTCGCTGGTCAGTAAACAGAAATATTTTTCCTTCCACATTGCTAATTGCCATCTTTCTTTCTTATCATCTCTCAGCAATGAATATTCACCATAAAAAATATATATACAGAAATACCTTCCTGGAATCCTACTACAAGAGCTGCCAGTAATTTTTAGGTTGTTTGTTACTTCACGCCAGTGAGAGCAAAATCACAGGGACTGTGTTAACAAGGTGGACTTGTCGGGAGAAGTATGTCTTCTTCCCAGCTGCCTGCCACTTTCTTCTCTCCCCGCTCCCCCCAGTGTTACAAGACAGTATTGGACATGAAAATCAAGGTTCATTCTGCCACCAATAGGCAGGCGCAGCAATGCTGAGCTTCACTGACTCCAATTTATGGTATTTTTTAAAACCAATACACACTTTGATTCAAAAAGGAGAACAAAACCAGGTTACCTTCTAAAGTAACACCCCAAATGTAAAGTTTAAGGCTGCAAAGTCCTACCAAGTCTCTATTCATACCTCTTTTCAAAAGCACTCACCACATGGACTGTCGCAAGCAGCCAACTGGTGTACCCAACAGCCTTGGCCGGCCGAGCGCTCACATGCAATTAGCAAATATTTGAGAATTATTTTGCTATGTTTGACATTTTTAACTGACTCCCAATTTCCATGACTATGTTAACAACCCCTGGAATCCTTGTTAAACATCTAACAGCCTCAAGTATTTTCATATGCCCCCAGCATCAAATCAGTGTCTCACCAAATTTATTCCTCCTTTTCTTTCCATAAATTCTCCTGCTCAGAGCACTAAAGCACCAAGAAACTGAAGACAGAAAATAAACTATTCAAATATGCTCTTAAGTCTCACAGAAACTGTACAAATCCAGAGGGGATTTGAAACCTTTTAAATTTTTTTTCCCCCCCTAAATCAGTAGCCACCGAAGTACGTCACTGGTTCAGAAGCCCCTGTTGCAGGAAACTACGCTACATTTTTAACATTTGCAATTATTTCCTTTTATTGTCACACAAATATTTTTTGTCAAATTAAAGTGTCTTTCTTTCCAAAAAATGCACAGCTGTTCTAATATACGAAGTGTTCTTACTTATTGCTTCAATAAGAACTCCCCTGTTCCAGGGAAAAAAGGCAGAATTCTTCCATAAACTTTAATGCTGTTTGTAATAGTCCTTGCCCAACAGAGCCCAAGGCACCCCCATTTGTCTCTGTAATTTCCCCCATTCTTCCCTTCAACAGCTGACAAAGACACCCAGCACCCATACCCCTGCTTCTCCAGCATAAAGGCTGGGATGCAACACTGGGATGAAGAGCCACTGCCAAGAGGGAGCACACCTTCCTGCAAAGCAGCGAGGAGGTCAGCCCTGGCAGGGGCTGCTTCATTCTTTCACATGCTAAGAGCTGCACCGGTTGTTCCTCCAGCTCTTAAAGAATTCTCCTAAGCACATGCCCAAGCTTCCCCCCTTGGGATGTACTAGCAGACCAGACACATAGGGCTCTGATGGGCAAAAGTAGCCTGAGAGCATGGAAGTAAGTTCAAGAAACTTAAGTCTGTTTCCTAAACTCTAGTTATTGGTCCATTTTAGAAAAGTGCACAAAACATGAAGGGTAACTTTACTGTTCTGGCTGACTGTACACTTCTGCTCAGGTGTGACCCACCCACAATAGAGACACACCTCTGCCTGCACACCAGATCCTGATTAAAGGTGTGCTGCTGGGCCAGGCGGCCCTGGATCCACAGCCTCACTTGCTTTTAGGGTAACACATTGCAGAGCAATTTAGGATCTGTCGAGTGGATCAGAATTTGGATAGCATACAGACTTAAAATCTCACCTTGCTTTTCCCAGTGCTGTGTTGGTACCAGCGTTATGCTCAGTGCGTCCAAGTGGAGACAAGCTACAGCCCAAGTCACTCTATCCTCTAAAGACTGCAACTGACGAACATTTTGGTACTTACTCTGCATTTTATGAGTAGATCTCAGAAGGATCTGACAGATCAGCTGCATCATTCTTCTGGATTCCTTTGTCAGAGCATAGAAGTTGTTATCCAAATGTACCTGCTTGGTTAGTTTTGGGGATGCCTCGGTTCTTCAGCCATTTAGCCCCCAAAGCTGGGCTATTGGGGGGTTTGGGAGCCATCGTTTTGTCTCAGCTAAGAGCTAGGAAAGCATCACATTCAGCATAGTTATAACTAAGATTGTACAGCCTGTTAGCACACTTACAAAGGCTTTACTGACTAGCTAACTCCTCTAGCTGTTATAGAAGCCTGAGGGGTAGCTGATAACTCAAACTGTTTTTCCTGCATGATTACACACTGATTAACAGATAACAGAAAATCTTGAAGCCGAGGCCCGACTCTGAGGATGTCCCCAAGGATAGTTTGCATATATGAAGATACCCCATACCAATAACCCAGAAAATCTTTACTGAAAGTTATCCCAAGACTTCAGTTGCTTTACATCCACATCTTGGGATGGAAGAATTTGGGAGAACAACCTCTAGGAGCTGGTGTACAATTTAGCTAAAGACAACTCTCTCTAAACCTCGTAACTATACTATCAATAGCTAGGTTGCAATAAACTGTTTATTTTTTCCCTAAACACTTGTTTTATATTCAAAGTAATTTCAGAATAATCAGCCAACACCGCGCAGTCCCATTCTTATGGGCATGCTCATGGTCAAACCAAATGTATTGCTTTCATAGCACCTAGCACCCAGACTGGAAGGTTTGTTTTTTCTTTTTTAAAGAGGTGTTTTTTCAAGAGGTGGTACAGGCCCATATGAACTGCAGTGACTCACAGGTAGCATGGGAGAGTATTTTTCAGGGATCAACATTAGTCGGAGGCTTTCTGAGAGGCAACAGCATTGGCAGAGGACCCTCCTGGGTTTCACTGTGAACTCGAGCCAAGCAGCAAAGGCAATGGCAGCACTACAAAGGGGGAGCTCCAAGGTGGTGTTTTAAGTAACACTATCCAGGAACACCACAATAAGCTTCAGCACAGAGTTAATCATTTTAGGATGGCAAATACATTTGAGATATTCAGAGGAGACGGTGAGACTGCTGGCAGCTCCGAGCAGGCAAATAGAGCTGAAGACATTACCAATGCCTTGAAATATTCATGGGTGCAATGAAGAGAGCTGGTTTAGATGCTCCTTGCTCAGCACTGCTGTTCCAGTCAGCCAGCAGGTACAAGATGCACACAGTTAACCCATCTCATCACCTCAGTAAAGAAATCAGTGTGCGTGTCAAACAAAGGAGGCTAAAAACAATTCACTCCCAACAGCCCAAGGGTCAAACCCAAGGGGCTCTGTTGCTGGAAAGTCAGTGGCTGCTGCTTGCTGGCAGCTGGCAGGTGGACACGGCTGTCCACTCACGGGTCCTGTCCCTGGTCCCCACTGTGCACTGCCCCAGCAGCTGCTGAGCTTAACGCAGGTATAAACTGGAACAAGCATGTCCAGCCTCTGTGCGAGAAAATGCGTCAGCACCTTGATGGAAGCAGGGACTAAGCATTGCATTTCAGAGCAAAGTTAAAGCTCAAGTCTTCGTATTCCTCCTTTTCAATCTTACATGCTATGTTAAACCTTGTAATGGTCATACTTGCCTCCTTGGGCTTTTGATTATGGCCAGCAGAAAATATTTCTGATTAAAATCTAAACCATAATGTTAGCTTTGCATTACACTGAGAGGATAACTTTGTTATTGCTCTGCAAGGAAGAGAGAAACTGGAGACAGCAGGTAGGGAGGAAAAGCACCGAAGTCCAGCTCTTCCTCCACAGAGGATCCCAGTCAGCTGTCCATACCAAAGGAGCTCAAGGACCCTTAGCACCTCTTACAGCTTTTATTTCAAACTGCAACACAAGCAGTAAATACATGGGCTACACCCCAAAATGGAGCAGCCTTTTGCAGAAGAGATTATCTAAAGCTAGGCAGGCTTGGCAGAGGTGGGGAGCAACCACCATCCAGGGTTTGCCACAATTTCCACTCCTGACCTTTCATCCTGATACTAGTCCTTATATTTAATCTGAGTATTAATAATTATTTTCAAACTGCTTATCTGGAGACAGAGGCCCATTGGCTTCCTACAGCTATAGCCGGGGCCATGGAAGAGCCCAAGGCTCTGCAGGAGGAGTGAAGAGAGTCAGTCATCAAAACTGATGAAGGCTGCCCACGCTGAAGACTACCCAGACCCCAGGAGACCCAGCACAGGATTCCCATGGAGAAAGCAGCCTTTTAAACTTCTAGGGAATAAAAATCTCAGGTGAGGGCACAGTGTTTTGTTGCCATGATCACTGGAATAGTGACTTATCCCTGGAGAAGCATGTCAGACACACAACACCCTTGTCCCCTGTACTCAGCATGCTGGTGGCGGTGTGTGGGGCCAGTGGGTGAGGGAGGTGTATTCACAGGCAAGGGAAAGATTACAGCAACCAAAATAGAAAATGAAAGGTCTAGCACTTGGTTGGACCCCACATCTCCCACCTATTAGAAAGGGAAACAGGTCTGGTTCCTCCTACAAGTAGAAAAGCCCAAGGTAAGCAACAATTAAGTGACAGCCTTTACCACTTATCTAGCCTCTGCTCTCATATGGGAGATCAGTCCCATTTCCTTAGATGGGGATAGGACAGGAGGCACCCCAGAGAAGCACAAAGTTAACACAAATATATATAATTTGGCCCTGGGGATTCAAAACTCTGAATTTACAAAGTGTTTGAATGGTTCTTTGCTTCAGGGCTCTTGAGCTTCAGCAATATATCTAAATCCACCTGCACTCTCATCACCCTCGCTGATGGGCAAAAGAAGCTGAGGTGGAAAGGAAATAGGGAACAGCAGCATCAAAATAAGATTTATTATTTAGAAATGAGATTTGGAAGAGACAGACATGGCAGATAACATCGAAACAATATGCCAGGCTCCAGCTGCAAGAAAGGATGGTACTGAAAGGCTTTTGGGCAAATAGAAATTCCTATTTTTCTGGTATCAAAAACAGGAGAGTGAAAAGGTCAGAACATCATGGTCTGGAACTGTCTAAGGGGGAAGCAACTGAGGTCCTTGGGTGCATAGGACAGCAGCAGAGGGTCAGAAGACTTTAGAGCCCAAATGTAACAGTAAGTGCAGCACTCTTTCCCACTCCTTAGGAATAGTGCTAAAACCCATCTTTCTAAAAAAAAAGTTGAGTAGTCCTTTATAATAAATAATTACTCATGAGATTATTGCTACAAACTACTTTGTACATCACCTCAACCCAGGGGACAGCTGAAACCCATTGTCAGTGAATCAAGAAAAAGAAATCTCCCACTACATAATTTTAGCTTGTTGAAGGCACTTTAAAGTCTTTTAAAAATTGCTGCAATTACCAACTCATCTGTAGAAGGATTTTAGTCTTACATTTAAAATTAGAAGTGACTCGAGAACTGTATTGAAGTCTGGCAAGAAAACGCGTCCGGTCTATAAGAAAAAGAAAGAGGTAAAAAGGGAAGTGACAAGTACAAACTTACTCTCCAGTGAAGCCTCGGTAGGTTTCTTTACTTGATTTAAGAGGATTTAAAATAGAGTATTATCTTTACAAAAGAACTGTGAGAAATTTAAAAGGAATTGGAACTTATCTTCCTTGTATTAGAATCTGAATACACGTGCCTAGCTTATCTTTTGGAAAATTACTTAAATTACAATTAACTGTGTGAAACAAAAAGTATTTGAAGGAGTGCCTCCTCCTCCTCCCTCTTCTCCAGCCGCTGCTCACGGGAACCTGGCTCACAACAGAAGGGAACAATTTGGAACAAAATCTTTTTCCCCCAAAATAATTCTCCTTTATTTTTTTGCATAACATTTTTGTATTTGCAACTATAAATAAAAAAATGATTAGAAAGAAGTTACAAAATTGTGTTGAATGGACTGGAATGCCACAGAATTTCTCACACATGGTAAGTCACTTCCCATCTTCCTCTTCCTCCTCCTTAGCCGCAGCAGGGCTTCGCGCTTGGCACCGTAGCTGAGGGGGCCACGTGTCAGTCGCTGATGATCTCATTTTCAGAATCTAAAAAAAAAAAATCCATATATGGATTTCACATATAGGAAAACCCAAACAAAATCAAAAAGGGCCACGTGAGATCGTGGACCCGGAGCATGCAGAAGATGCTTCTGCCAGACTGTGCCAGCTGCTGTGCACGTTTCAGGTACCACAGGGAAACAGAAACTGAAATCCTCCATTAACACATCACCCATGTCGTACTGAAAGCTTACACACATAAATATATTTATGTTGGTGGTAGAACCCAAGCACCTTGTGGAGTCACTCAGACCGGAGTCCTGACTCCTGCTGGGAAAGAACTAGTCTCCTAGGAGGCAGAAATAAAGACAGCAAAGATGCCCGGTGTTTGTCTCAGTTAATGGAACTCTGTCACTGAGTAAGGAGAGGAGGTGGACACAGCACTGCATGCCAGCCAGCAGCTGCTGCAGGAGGCTGCTGAAGGGATGGCAGGACTACTGGGGCACGTCGTGGGCACTGGCTCTCTGGTGCCTGCAGGCTCAGCAGCATGGCTCAAGCTTGCCTCCCTCATCTGACAGAAATGGAGCCAAGCCTAGGATCCTCTTCCCACTTGGGAAGCAGGGATGCCGTACTCCATGCCAGCAGAACACAAGGCAGGGATGGGATCTGTCAGCCTCCACCACCCTTCACAGACCACAGGGCGAGATGGCCAGCTGGACACAAAAGGGTACAGAGATGCTGAGGGGTTGAAATGACAGTACCAGAATAACATGCAATGAGGGCGTCGAGAGACGCACAAGGCTGAAGCAGCAGCAACACAGCGTGCCATCATGCATTCCCTGCATCCCACAGTACGTGCCCCACTGGTATGCATTGGCTGTGGTGGTGACACATTCACAGTGACATGCACCAAAGCCCTTCACTCTACAGCACGGAAACATGCATGCTCTTACTGGATCTGCAAGCGTATATGGGTTTTATATAGCGTACAGTTTGCTAGGTGCTTTCAGAAAAAATGAAGTGAGTCTTTTAGAACAGCAGGGAGGGCAAGGGACATTGGGGAAAAGCACACTGTGCAAACAGACGTTGTCTGTGTTTGGCATAGCTCCTGGTGGGTCTCCACACGTTAGGCTTTGCTTTTATTAAATGCGGTCCCAACTTTCTCCTGCCTATATTTCTTGCTCTGCCTGCTTGTAGGAAGAATCACTTTTAAAAGATGTAAAATCATGTCTGGATCATAATTCCTCCCCAAGCTTCTGATCGACACCAGTTCTGCAGATCCACTGAATCCACCACTGTTCTCAACGTCTGCTCGCTATTGATAACCAGCATTTGGCACAGAAGTTCATCCAGGAAAACAAAATACAACAAAATTAACTCTCTCCAGGTAATGGGGAAAAGCCTTAAGACAGCAGTGGGCCTGACCTCTGGTTATACCACAGGTCAGCCATAAAGCCAAAACCAGGGCACGCTCTCCAGGTGCCTGGCTCTTATACAAACCCTCACAGATGCTTAGCCCACATCCCAAGAACAACCTCTTGACTATTCTGAAGTTCATCTGAACTTTCAATCAAAGACTGAAAGGGCAACAGCACTGAAGAGATCAGTGAACTCAGTTATACTCAAAATTTTCTTGGTGATGGAGACAACTATGGGAAAAAAGCAGTGATTGCAGACCTTGTGGCTGCTGACTAACAGTGAGAATGATATTAGATACAGTCTATGTAGCCTGATAAACAAAACCTGCTGAGGAAGTTTTTACCTTTAAAAAAACCAACAACACAAGAGTAAATACTTTTTTGGGGTATTTTATGTCAAGAACACCCGTTTGAGAAGGACTGGCAGCTGGTTATTTCTTCTTAAATTTCCTAGGTTTTTACAATGTGTCGAAGCCCTGAATATCTCTGAAAAACAATGATAGCATCCTGGCTTGTATCAGAACTAGCGTGGCCAGCAGGACTAGGGATGTGATTGTCCCCGGGTACTTGGCACTGGTGAGGCTGCAGCTAGTATTCAAGCATTCAGTTTTGGGTCCCTCACCACAAGAAAGACATCGAAGTGATGGAGCGTATCCAAACAAGAGCAACAGAGCTGGTGACGGGTCTAGAGCACAAGTCTTATGAGGAGCGGCTGAGGGAACTGGGGTTCTTTAGTCTGGAGAAAAGGATGCTCAGGGGAGACCTTATCACTCTCTACAACTACCTGAAAGGAGGTTGTAGCAAGGTAGGCGTCCATCTCTTCTCCCAAGTAACAACTGATAGGATGAGAGGAAACAGCCTCAAGTTGCACCAGGGGAGGTTTAGATTGGATATTAGGAGAAATTTCTTCATTGAAAGGGTTGTCAAGCATTGGAACAGGCTGCCCAGGGAAGTGGTGGAGTCACCACCCCTAGAGGTATTTAAAAGACATGTAGATGTGGTACTTAAGGATATGGTTTAGTGGTGGACTTGGTAGTGTTAGGTTAACAGTTGGGCTTGATGATCTTAAAGGTCTTTTCCAACCTAAACAATTCTATGATAGACACAAAAAAGTCCCCAGAAGAGTGGCTCAAGAGGCTCTCACCATGCCCATCCTGTCACTTAAAGCTCCTCAAGAGCAATGGTGCCATAGCTGCACTCAATAGTGCCTCAGTAATGAAAAGCAAAGTATGGGGATCTGCTCCTTTCCAAGGGAAAAAAAAAAAAAAAAAATCCTAACTTTTCCTACACCCTTGTTAACGTGTGAATACACCACCACACTAAATATATGGTGTGAATTCATCCAGTGGCCCTACATCAAAAGAAATTAATCCAAGGTTCCCTCAATCACCAGACTTTCAAAAACCAAGAACTTGTGACAAGAATTTCACTGTTATAACAGATACTTTATCAAAATAGTAGGTCATCTTCTATGCATAGCTTCTCCACACTTACCAAGCAAAATCTAAAGCTTAACAAGGCTTTGCATGTAAGGCTCAAAGCTTGAATTATGCAGCCTCTAAACTTTTCATGTGAAAGTTATTTCAAGGGAGAAGTTTTCTAGTCAAATACAGATGCAAGCGTATAGAGCAGCAGTCTTGATAGTACACTACAACTATCACTCTGAAAAAAGAAGCAGAACAGACCACATAATTTACAAAAGTTGCCACGTCCTGGTAAAAGCTTGACTTTCAGATGAATCAGTTACACGTAATCTATTTACCGACACAACTGATGTCAGCATGACAGTACATCCAAATCCCTCTGAGCAACAAATTCTTTCATAATGCAGAATTTGTAACCTGACAGCTCCTAAAATCCATTTCATTCTGTTGCACTTTTGGAGCTTATCTGCATTAATAAAAGAGCCAGCACAGTCAGGGCTGGAACATCACTTTCCTGCTGCATCTGCAAGGGATGGCTCCACAAACAGACCTACCTGAAAAAGCAAGTATTGCGCCAGTCAAAAGTCACTGATACATGTAAGTCACAACACAATTCCCACCTGATCAACAGTTCATTTCAGGAGTATATAGACAGGAAAATAATTGTATTTACCAGATTCCTTCAGAAGAAACACCACAAGGACCAGCACACCAGACAGCTTGCCCAAATACTCAACTGAAGCTCAGCCTGCCTAAGCACCAGCCAACCACAGCTCAACACCACAAATCAAAGAAATGCTCCTCAAGGATTCAATCAATAGTAAGTAACCACAGCAAGAAATTCCATACGATTATGGTTTTGCCATTTTATAAATTCAATCCCATAGCAAGATATACATCCATCTATGACAATGAAGAGCACATGAACTCCCTGCTCATATACTCTGCAGAGAGACCTTGCCAACATTAAGCAACCATACACCTCTCCAGCACCGCTATCCTTTTCCACAAACATAACCAGAAATCATGGACTGAGAAGGGCAGACAAGAAATCAGAGAATGCAAGGAAATCTTACTAAGGTATTAAACACAGTCATGAACTATTTCATATGTGGTTTCTGTCTCCAGGCCAACACTTCAACAGCATCTATTGAAAACTCAGGTTGGGGCTAAATTGGCAGCAAGGCAGAAAACTAGGTAAATTTCTGCCATATTAGCTAACATTTGAGACATCAGTCTTACTCAAAAAGACTTGAACCCTTTGCTTAATTAGGGGGGAACAGGGAAAGCAATGCTGAGGTCAAATCATATCAGAAGGGAGACTTCTGATTACAACTCTCTAAAGCTAACTTCCAAAGAATGTAGGAGGACAGATGTTCTTCCTACTCAAACATGGCTAACTGAACAATACCTACATGGCCCCACCAAGTGCTAAGTCCATGGGGCTTGTTTGGAAAAATTCTGAATGTTCTTGGAATTGAAAATAGTGCACTGAGACCATGAAAAAAAATGCTTGAAGGGAAAGAGTAACTATCGACAATGCCAAGTTAAACTAATGACTGATTCAAAAGTATTAGGGATTTCCTTCCACAAATACCAAATGGCAAAACCTGCAACTTAAGTAGTCCATTTCAGAAATACTGCCATTTAGCACAAGAGAGAGCCCTAGTCCCAAACATAGATACCTCTGTAGGAGCAAAGAGACTGCCACATTCAGGCCAGTCAATCCCTCATCTTGTCTTTGATACCAACCATTGTCAAATATTTCAGAGAAAAGTAAAGAAGTTCTACAGTAGACAGCAAAAGAGGAGCACTTTGGAGATAGGTGTACAGTAATAGAGAAGCACTATTTCCTCTTTAAAGTTGTAGAATGAAGACCAAAGTTAAACATGCAAAGAAACCACAACAGACAATTTTATATCATTCTTTGGAATGAAATCTGTGTCAGGGAGGTTGAATCAGGATTTGCAGAAGAGCCTTAAACCATCCAAATGTGTCTCCCTGCCATCTCCCACTCCCTGCTTTGCATTCCCACGGCAGACAAGCAGCAGCGGTGGCAGCGGCTCTCATCCCTGCCCAGCCCTACTCCAAGCAAGCTGGGCATGTGGTAGGGAAACAGGATGTGACTGCACATTTAGATACTCCATCATGATGTATGGCAATCAGAAAGCCAAATTAATGGCATATGGGCAAACTTAATTTGGCATTTCTAAACTACTGGGTGCATGATTTGGCAGTTCAAAACATTCTTTCAATATTTGTATTAAGTTCCTGTAACTTCTATAAGATTGAAGATTGGGGGATCTGTGAACTCTCCCATTGAAACCTTGTATTTAAAGCTAAGGATCCATAGTGACTTCACACACACGCTTGCAGAGCATCTCTGGGAATGCTGGGAGAAGGCAGAGGTATGGGACATGGCTGCAGGCCTGCAGCCAGTGAGATGAGGAATTCTACCCAGTGGGTTTGACCACTGCTTGCTGCACATCAAAGCAATATTCAGAGTCAGGAATAAAATTAGTTCAGTTCTGGGATCTGCAGGGGAATATCTTTTTGGGTACAGACCCCCCACCTCCGATGGTGCAGCACAGACCCCTCAGGTCCCTCTCACTTCTTTGCTCACCTTTTGCTCAAGAAGTTGTCCCGTTTATTTAATCTCATGTTTATAGCCACTGAGGCTCAAAGCATCCTTTGACACAATCAGCACAATGGAGGGTAACAAAACATAGCTTGAAGTTAACAGTCAGAAGAATTGCAGCCAAGACAGCTATCAGAAAATTAAAATAACAAATACTGAAATGCAAATATCAACCTCTGAGCCATTATTTGGCTCCAATACCAGGTAAAGATGCAATAGTTAGGAACACACCCACTAGAAATTTGGAAGCTGCATTTAAGCCTCGCCATCACAGGCTGCCCCCGCTGCCCATCGCCGGCTCTCCCTGGGCGCACAGCGCATGCAATGCAGCCGCCGGCCTGGGAGAGGAGCTCCCAGGAGCTCCAGCACAGCTCGCAGAGTTTCAAACGTACGCAGCACATACAGCAAAGCCACACGGGTCGGATGCACAGGAACACAGAAGCAGAAGTATCAAACCTCTTCCTGCACGTCTTTTCCTAAGTTCTCCTGCAGCCTACACCAATGACGGCGACCACTAAGAGGGTGCTTGCATCGGGGCTGAATTTCATATCTTCGCTTCCTCACATTTAAATGATGCCAGGATCAAGTTAAAAGGGCTTCCCTAGGACTTTTCCGTGTAGGAGAGACAGAGTCCACGTGCCTCTTTCACCACCTACCAAACTCTAGCATCATCACGTGTACCACCAGCAATACTGAAGATACCATCTGCTTAAAGGAACCCATTTAATGTTCCAGTCTGGTCTGCTCTGCAGCAGCGTAACACCAGAAATACTGCAGCAGGCAGGGGATTTCAAGCAACATAATCTGCGAGGTGGCACTACGTGACTTCTGGACCACCATTTCACTTCTACTGCCAAGAGGTGGGACATGTCTCTTATGGGCAGAACCTGAGAAACAGTGGAGGCATCACATCTGCTCCTTCTACACAAGTCAGGGGGTAAGAGTCTGGAAAACAAACGGAAAACACATTCCCAGAACAGCTGGGAATGGACACAATTCTACGTTTTAGAAAAATACTGGGTTTTTCACACAATTTTCAAGCACAAAGTGTTTATTTTTCTTCTTTTTAATCTATACAATTTCTCGGGGTTTTTAGTGCCACTGACTTTGTCAGTATACAAGGGATGAACTATACAACAGGCAATAGCGACATAAACTGTAAGATTCAGTGCAAGCCAAAGGAAAACTGGTGTGAGAACATATTTTCCATATTTGCTCATGAAGCATACAGACATGAATCTAAAAAACCCAAACAAATTAAAGATACATGTTACAGAGAACAGAAATCTCTTACTACAGTAAGTATTTTGCCCAGGCAGAAGACTCTGCGTAATCGTCTATAAAATTCAATTCTAACTGAATTGATGGAATAATATATTCAAAGGGTACAAACAAAATAATTTAGACAGATATAATGCTCAAAATACAATAGAACTATACAATTCACAGCTTGGCAGTACAAGACGTCTCTGCCCTTCAGCAGACCGTATAAAATGTCATTGCAGTAGAGATACAGAGCAACGTGCCTTCAGATGTGACCGCATGGTTCGTGACCTGGGCCTTTAATGCTCTCCCTTAGCGCTTTCTGGTGAAAAGAGACTTACCATCAGCAAATCAGTTTTGTGCCTTTAGACTGAGAGGTGCAGATGGAGACTCTATGCACAGTAAAATGGGCAAAAAACAACTTTCAAGCAGGAGAGAGGTGTCCATGCCACACCTAGAGCACAAACTTAATTAAAACTAAAAAAAAAAAATCTAAAAATAAAATTTGAAATAAGAGGTGGTGAGACTTCAAAACTGAAGTATCAGATATGAAAAAGGATAGCATCACATTTTTATTCCATTTTAGTGTGAATACTGCTAGCATGTCAGTGGCAAAACACCATTCTTAACCTCAGTGGGTGAACTGAAACCAGAATACACAAAAGTGCTGTACTTACACAGTTCTTACAGTAACCTGGAGACGTGTTCTCCTACGATCAAGATTTAAGTTACATTTTTTCACTTATGAAACATGCATGAATTTGTAATTTAACTAAATTATAAAAGCTGAGTAGGGGAAAGAAAATGTAATCCAATTTGCAGCTGATCCAGAAGAAAACAGTATTTGCCTGCCTGTTAGAGAAATAAGTTGCTGTCAACAACAACTTTACCAAAGACTGGGGAAGAGAATGAATTGCACTGCCTGAAGCTATTACCTGTCCTTACTTACAACTTATTTGGATCACTCTGTAAATGCTCCTATTTTAAAATGTGCATTTCACTACTCCTTGTACAAACAATTTTTTGATCAGCACCTCAAACAAACCTCACCTCACAATTACGTTTTTTAAAAGCTTCAGAAATGAAAATTCAACCCACGAATTGAAATAAAAGCATTTACAGCAGAATGAAACTGATGAAGAACGTTGACTGTAAACCTTCAATATCTGTGCAAATAAAAAGAACTTCAACTCACAAGCAGATTGTAAATAAAATACACCTTTCAAATAATTTTACATCTCTTTCCAGCTGGAACTGAAAAGCTGAAATTCAAGGCACTGTACTCCTGCAGGGGTTAGTACAATTTTCTAGTCATCAATTCAAGTACATCGACTTTAAGGATCGCAAGTGTAAAACATCAAAACACAACAGAATAAAGTGTCTTCAGCAATGAAATATAAGCAAATATTGCCAGAACAAACAAACTATCTTTTGTGAAACCATTTCACAGTGATTGCTGGATGCAGTGTATGGCTGTGTATGCTAGCGGGCCTGACCCGGACCCCCGCCTCATCTAACACATATGGCACCTACAGATCAAACACTCCCCGTGACAACGCAGAAACCGTTGTTACCTATGGCAAGGCAACCGAGCTATGTCATTCGCAGGTGCGGGCCAGGCGGCTCGGCAGCAGGTCGCTGGAGCGGCACCGGGTACATCTGCAAGCAGGTTTTGCCGAGAGGTGAGAACTGTGCAATGCTCGGACCTCCGACAATCCCAGACCGTGCAGCCGGCCCCGACCATTGCACTCCGTAAACGGGTGTAGGGAAAACTCCTCCGTACTGACAAAGAGGCATCACATAAGGTGTCACTGTGCCAGAGAGGGCAGGCCCTGGCATAGGCACTGGCAGGGATGGTGAAGCTCCAGGAGCTAATGCAGCGGGCATGGGGCAAGACGCTGGAACAACGCACTTTTCCCCCAATCCCATTCTTACCGAATTAACCTACAAAAAAAAAAAAAAAAAAAAAAAAAAGTAGAAAAAGCGTCGCTATTAAGCTCCTCTCTCCCCAACTGCCGCAGGCAGCGCTGGCATGCCAAGACACGCGTGTCTGTGCTGGGGCCGCGGCGGCGCTGCTCCCCCAGCGCCCCGCGGCCCCCGCCAGCGCCCTGCGGCCCCCGCCAGCGCCCCGCGGCCTGCCTCCACTCGCCTCCACGGCAGCACCGCTGCCCCGCGCCTGGGCACCTGCAACTGGCTGTCAGCCTGGCAGTGGGGGGAGCACAGGGGTGGCACGGCGTCCTTGGAGCTTGGGGGCTGGCTTTTTCTTTGGGTTTTTTTTTCCTTTTTGTTTGTGTGTGGGTTTTTTTAAAGGAAAAAAAATGGAAATTAATAGTAAAGGTTGATACAGGGATGAGAGGAAAGCGGTCTGAATATAATCTTGCTATTTAAGGAGGCCAGAAGCAACACTGAACAGGTGAGAACTGAATGCCACCCAAAAAGCCATGAAAAACCTTGAGTATCCAAAGTAACCCAAGTGTCTTTTATGCTCGGTCTTGTGCATAAAAGTAAACAAATTAAACTAAATGCAGAATTGAACGGAATTATTAAACCCCAAATATTGCAACTCCTCCCCCCAAATCTTGCAAAAAACCCCCCCAACCCCCAAATCTTGCACACACACCCCAAATCTTGCAAAAAAACCCCAATCCCCAAATCTTGCAAAAAAAACCCCAACCCCCAAATTGCAAAAAGCCAAATCTTGCAAAAAACCCAAATTCTTACAGCCATCCCCAGAACAGGTTTTAAAAATTCTAGCACATATTTCTGTAACAAGTTGTTTGTGCTGGGTCATTTGGCCTCACTGAACTAAGGGTAGCAAAGAACAGAAAGAGATTTTCCACAGCAGTCAAATACCTGGCACTGGTGGTGGTTGAGACCAGGCGAGGTAAACCAGCAAGGACACAGCGGGAGCTGCTCCTGCCTCAGGGGCTGCTTGAACCAGTTCCAGCTACTTTTCTAAAATTCTATTAACATCCACTTCAATTACTCAGTTTTTGCATGTGAAGGACAGAGAAAGCTATCCTTCCTAAATAGTGGGATGGCAAAGCTTCCCAAATTATACGCTCCATCATGCGCAATGCCACGGAAACAATTTTTATCCAAAATGCTGCCCGCTCTCTCTGTGGATGGAGTTTGCAGCATTGCATTACGTTTTTAATTTCACAGAATTTACAACTCCCTGCCGTGGTTTCCACCGAGCCAGCATCTAGTCATGGCATAAGAAAAAAATGGTATTATTTAGGTCCTGGAATCTCCCGTTAACTTGATATTTCACATTAAGTTGATAAAACCGGTATGAAGGTGAAATTTCAGTGGAAAAAATTGAATATATGTATAAGACTGTGGAATGCTTACTCTGTGTTTCTGATTTTAGTATCTCTTCTCAATTAAAAATAAAAATGGCAATTTCACTCTGGGATTTACTATTTTGGGGCGTTAACCTGTGTTCCAAACCAAATTTTAGAAAAATACAGAAATATCCGATATCCTTCATCACTTCACTGTCTCCAGTTCTAATCTGAAATGAATCTGATGGTGAGCACTGAACTAAGAGAAACAGTTGCTTTGGTATAATGAATTTAACATCATTAATGTATAAAAATCCACCAAAATTAACAGCAGCAAAATTAACTGAGGACACATTTTTAAGACCTGAAGACTTTTTTAACCTATTATTAAGACCCGTTTTAACACCCTCAAAATGGTCGTTTCCACCACACTAGACAACTGTGACAGGTGCCTGTAAATGTACCTAACTAAAGTATATAATTTCTTATACAAGTAATAGATTATACAGTAGCATTGAAAATGTAAGGTGACATTTTAGCAAGTGGTCTTATTTAAAAATTCTAACTTGAACAAGTTTATTTTCAGTTCTTTTAAAATGCTGAGAAATCTACCTCTACCCAATTCATGCTTCTTGACTTTTTCGTTCTCAGCTAAATTACTCAGTAAAGCAGCAGCTGTATTTAAGGCTGTGTATGTGCAACCAGGAATCAAATGACATCATGGTCCAAAAACAACCATTATACATACCTATTAAAACCTGTTTTAATGTCATGACAAATGCACATTAATGATTTAAGGTTGCTTCCTCTACCTTTGTCACATGCTTCAAGGGAGCAAAACACACCCTTTAAGAGGCAACAGTACATCTCTTGCATCTTCCCCTGAATAAAAGTCTTGGTCAAAGCCATTTTTAGCCATCATCTTTTAACCAGCTATGACGACCCAACACTGATGGATGCCAAAACAACCCATTTCTTCCTGAATGCAGATGCTGACTGAAACATCAAAACCAATGCACACCAGCATGGTCCTCAAAACAGCACAAGAAGCTATAGATTTCCCAGCTTTAGGAAACCCAGAAGACTACAAGTCACTTTGTTCATAAAATTCAAAGGGAAGCAGATGGACATTCATGCAGTGATGGATAAGGTGTGTACCTACACTGGGGTCAAAGTTACAGCTGTAAACAGAACTCGCTCGGCATTTCCATCAATCAGGCTGGTATTTTAACGGAGGTACATTGAAGGAAGCCCCTGAGATGCATGGCACAGCCACGTGCCTTATCAGTGGTAAGGGTATTTCACCCCTGAGCACAAGCCCTACAGCTTGCCAGGGGGCTGAAGCTCACCAGTGAAACTGTGAGCCCGTAAGTTCTCCCGTCACTCATGAGCTGGCCAATTCTGTGCTGAAAGGATGCGTTTGTTACCTGCAGCTCCCTGCTTGCCCAGGTGACTTCTCCTCTTAGCTATTACCTTGTCATTTTTGCAAGTTTGTTCAAAAGGTGCCAGTTCTGGCACAAGCTGTCGATTCCAAAATGTGCATCAACTACAGCACACTATATCCTAGCAGTGACAAGGCTTCAGCTTCCAATGCATCTTCTGCACGTTGGTATTCTATGCACAGCTTGAAGATATGGGTACGAATTGTTTCTTTTGTACTTTAGTTGTCTTGGGAACTGAAAACAAGTGGTACAATATCAGACTCCTGTATCCAGCTCAATGTTTAGAGACCACTGAAAAACAAAAGATCTTTATAGCCATAGCCTGCAGTCATATAGGACAAGTGTTTCGGGTTTATTTAAAATAATCCAATCCTCCTGCAGCAGCGTAAAGCAGAAGTGGTCTTTTCCCTTCCTAATTCAAGTTTAGATGATGCAACACTAGCAACGAGGAATGAGATTGAGTATGACTTAGCCAACTACAGATGGCATTACTTCATTTTTAACATTACAACAGTAATTTACTTCTGTTGTTCTGTTGCCTGTCTAGAGCCTAGTAAAGTCAGCTGACCTGGCCTTAAGCAGGCTGATAAGGTAGACAAAGTCTCAAACTTAATGAATTTAACAAATGCACTGCAAAATTTATCTCTGTCATCACCATATAAAAAAGTCTGTCTGCTAGAGATATTTAATAGGGTTTTGGTCTTTGGTTTTTTTTTTGAAGGGACACTGGGTTGACATCCTAAAATGTATCCCATATTATATGGGAAGGAAGTGAAATTCCTCCTGCCTTTCTCTCTGCATCTCAATTAGCTTCCTCTAAAGAAGCAATAAACTTACTTAATGAACACGTATGGCGGCATTTCAGCCTGCTGCCTTCATACCTCCGCTGACACTGCCTCCTCTCCTGCGCTTGCCAAACTCTCCCTGCACTAATAAACTTCTGCCCCGAGGGCTTGTACAAGTCCCTGCCAGGTAAGAGCCACCTCTTGCTCCTGCTTGCCCAAATGCCTGCCTTTTGCTGCCAGTCTTTCCCTTGCCGCCATTTATTCCTGTTTCCCCAAATAATCATACATACCTATGTAGAAAACAAGGATATTATATACACAAGTACAACATACACAAAAACATACATAAAAATTAAACAAACCCCACTGAACAAAGGCTATGGTAGTTCAGAAAAAAAAATCTGTTCTTTGCACTTTTTTTAATCCTCTACCTTGCCATTATGCTTTACCAAGCAAGGTCTAAAGTGCCACTTTAGCCATATTCATAGCTACAGCATTGTGAAAGTAGATAGCCAATAGTTGTGTTCGACTTATAAACATCATAAATATTTATGTTTTTACATTAGAACAGATGAAACCGGGTAATTCTGCTGTGAAAGCTGACCATAACTATCACAACTCATTATAAAAATGCAGGCTTTAGATTATTTTTCTTCCAGCTACATTTTGATGGCTACGTTAATAGCATTTCTGTTTTACTTCTGTATGGTCCAACTACCATTGAAACAAAACCGTCTGAATTGCAGGACAGGGTTAGAGCTGGCTGCTAACACAAGCAGGGCAAGGATGCTAATATATCTTTTTTTATCACCCTTTTCCAGTTTGTGGAAAACCCAAAGTTCTTAGGTGCTACTGAAGATTTGTGTTTATGTTCTTCCAGGTTCCTGGAAAGCTGTCCTGAAATTCAGACTAAGAAGGCAGTGTTGAATAGCTTCAAACACAAATTCATCCTATTTTTAATTATTCTTCCAATCCACTGGAGATGGAGGACACAGTAAAAGGTGTTAATAGTCCTTCCACTCCATTTTCGCATCTGTGGCTATCTCCAGAAAGCCTGCTTCCCAGGCAGCCAGCTCATTAAAATCAAGATGACTAAATGCAAACAGATGTGGAGCTATTACTGATGGTATCTAAGCCCCAGCACGCGTCACCAACTGACACAGACCTGCATGCTTCACAGAAACAACCTTATTATGGACTTGGAACGTGTTTACACCTTTTTTTGGGTAATAGTTTTTTCTTTAAAATCCACGGAGCTATGTAATAGTATGAAGAATAGAAAACATATTTTTGGTAATCCCTTTATTCCCAGTCATCTTCAAATTATAGCTTTAACTATGCAATATTCAGTATTCTTTACACACAAGGCAGCTCATGTTCCTAGGCGTATTCCTTGACTGGTGGTAACCACAATTACCTGTAAAAAAGGATTATTTCATCATGTCTTCAACACAGATGAGCACAAGAGAAATAACTATTATCAGGCAGTTTGACTTCCGTTCTTCCTAGTATCTCCTATTACATTTCAAATTACTGGTGATGAGAATCCACGTGTATTTCCATGTTTAAATAAAACATTTGAAAAGGAAAATTTCAGTGCTCCTGTGACGTAACTGGATGCCTGAAGGTTCCCCCACAAACTTCTAATATGTATCAACCAGGATTTGCAGCCAAACTGACATGTAACTGCCACAGAAACAAAGCAGAATTTAAAGTCTTCCTTTGCATCCCAATTATTTTATTGCTTTCTACACTTCTGATGATAAAGAGGAAGAAAATAAAACGACTAACTCTTATTAAACACACCACCAATTTCTCTTCTGAGTTGATTTCCAACCTTAAAGAGTTGCCTTCACTTAGTTTAAAAAAAGGTACCAATAATATATTTTATTCACACAGCAAACAATTTGCTGACGGTGGTAGAAGCATCTCAAGAAAAAAAGATAACTCAGGAAAGTTAGTTCTCTGTTTGCAGGGTGAAAGAGAACACTTGAAATCAGCCACACAACTACCCTTCATATTAGTAACAGTGGGTGGACAGTAAGAGAAAATAATACATTAAAAAAACCCAAACAAAACTCTACCCCTAACCACTAAGGATTTGTTGCTCTTTTCCTTTGGCCTAAGAGATTGGAAAAAAAAATGAATACAGAGTAGAAAGGGGCCATTTGGTTTGACGCCTTCTTTGTCATACCTTGTATAATAGAAGCATTAGACTTTCACCGCAAGAGGATGCTCATTGCCTACATGGCCTCTGTGTCATGTACAAGAGCTCTGTGTGGTGCCAGTTCCAGGGGACCTATAACCTACAGAGGTTGGGACAACTCACATCACTCCTACTCCTGTTTAAAAACTCTTCAAGGAGACATCTTTCTGTCCAGTAACCTCCAGAGAAAATTTAGAAGTGAAGGTATGAATACTGCCTCCCCCTTGCCCCTCATTTCTGATCATCACACGGGACCAACAATAGCATCTCCTAAAACAAAACACCCAGTTTGAAGATATGAGACAACCTGCCCTAACAGTTTCCTGCTAGTTTGTTCCAGTAAAAAAACCAAACCAAAACAAAACAAACCCAGAATCACCACATTTCCAATTTATCTAGCCTTTATTTCCAACATAAAACTTTATTATAACTTTCTCTGATGTGCTGGAAATCTGTTTAGTGCTCCTTATTCTTTTCTTGCAAAGGCATTTTTGTGTTTGATCAAAAAGACAATGAAAAGATGGTGTTAACAGATGGACTGAAGTACAGCCTGAGCTTTGTCTGCTCCCTGTTAGAAAGCTATTTTTTCCTTCCTTAATGTGATTTCCTGAGTTCTTTTTGTCTTTTCAATACCATTTTACAAGGTGGACTCAATGGTGATTCAGTGCAGGTATGACATCTCCCCATGTAACTCATCACTCCAAGAACAGGTATTATGGGTCACTTGTCTGGCTGTCCAGACTAAGGGTCCTTTCACACAATTTCTTTCCTCCTCTTTTGCCTATTCGTCTCCCAGCATCATGAAGCCCTCTCCTCCCTTAACTTCAATTTCCCCTTCAGGGTGAATTTCAAAAGGTACAATCAATAGAATGATGCTCAACTCCCAAAACAGCCTTTGTGCTGCTGAAAAGCCTTTTAAATCATATCCATTTCCCTGTTTTCTGTCATCTCTGGCATGCAGTGCCATCTTCATGGCCAAAATACCCCAACAATAACCATGCTAGGAAGATTTGCCATCTACCTTTGCATCTCTTCTGCAGCCCGCGTGGCCCTCCAAAGACGTTATGCACAAAACCACTCAGGGCAAGCTGGCACGGGGCTTGCAAGGTCTCCAACTGACTGCCCCTCTTCCAAGCAACAAGGAATGACGTGAAATTAAGAGCAGAGAATCCCAACCTCTCTGAGCTCTTGGTAAGTTATCTCTAAAAGACTTCAGTAGGCCATGTTAATTCCCTGGAACAACTGCCATGTTCTAGAAAGAAATAAACCCTCTAAAGTCAGCATATTAAGACAGGGACGTTCCTGTTCCTCTCTCAGCGATATTCTGCCATCTCCACAGGCTTTTAAACAGAGACACCAAGACTGCAGAAGGTAAAATTAACCCTATATTGATGTTAACAGGTGATTTAAATAAGCAAAATAACCACTCTCTTTTCCAGAGTTATAAGTGGCAAAACACCCCCATCAAATACTTCAAACTACTGCAGGAATCTCGGGGAAAAGACATCAAGCTGCAAAAAGCACATCAAAAGACAGTAAGAAGTGACTTAACAGAACAAAATCTGTGCCCTCACCATCACTTTCTTCAATTTGTGTTTACTAGCACCTCCTTTGACTTATTTTGTGAGAATTAATAGGGTCTTAAGTAGATGTTGCTGTTACTCCAGAAGTGGTTTATACTAGTTAAACCATCACTACGCAAATGGATTATTTACTCTCCAGTGTTTGTTCATCTATGGCAAGTAAGAATTGACATAGAATTTCTTAATAAATTTGAGCAAATGCTTTTCCCTGTGAAGTCAGTGACCTTACTAACTCTGAAACCAGCCAGGTACCAAAGCAGACGCATTAGTGTGGTTCCTGCTTTGGCACATCTCACCTCATGAATAACTACAGAGCTACCACTGCTCCATACAAGTTTTTTTTTCCTTCAACATGCCAAAAAGGCAATGGTTTACTATCCAGATCCAGTTATCTGGTTATTGGTTTTAAGGGATTACAAAGCAGTCCCTCACTGGTTTTTTGTTTTTTTTTTTTTTCTTTTTTTTTTTTAACTATTTGTTTGCTTTTAAAATTAATTTATTTTCCTCTATTTTAGCTCAATTTCCAGTCTTCCAAAAAAATTGAATCCAGCAAAAATTATTAGTCAAAGAATCATCCAACCATAAGGAGGAGGAAGAATAATTCTGGAAACCCAGGCCAGGGTGGGACAGAATAGTAAACTAGGATTCTGGATACATCTTCATTCATTTTTGTGCCTGCCTCCATATCATCAGTCTGCCGTGAAAACAAGCACTGAACACAGACACAAATGCATGTCGCAATGTTTTTTTCCTGCTACTAAGAGTGGATGAATGGGGGCTTTTCCAATTTCCATTTTGTTGTAGTTTACTTTCACAGCATTTCTGAAGATGGTATTTTCATGAGGCAGAGAGCCTCAAGGATTCCCAGTACAACCAAGGGTCAGAAACACATTCAGCTGTTCCCTATCTCAGCGCAGTACTCACTCCGCTTCCACTAAAGCAAAGTGGAACTACTACCAAGCCACCAGCCCAGCCACTGTTCTGCCTACGGAAGATTAATATTAAACATCAAAAAGAAGAAAACTTTAGGAATAGTTACAACTTAAGTTGAGCAACATATGGTTAATGGTATGAGTATCGCTGTATATTGCTGTTAATAAGCAGTTTGCAATTTAAAAATATATATATATTTATGTGTATATATATTGCAGCCCATATATATGCCTTAAGATTATTCCAAAAGACAACTTTTAAAAAAATCCCATTTAGTACTTAATGAAAAGAGATGGACATTTATAGGAAGCATCTATCTGAAGTAATTTTTGTCTATGTCCTCCTCCAAATCTGAGTTCTGCAAAGGCTTTCAGACACATAGCAAAAGGTATGTTCTTCAAGGAGTGCCACTTACTCCACATGTCTCATTCTGTGTTTGCATGGGATTAGCCTTTGGCTCCATGTCTTGCCTTTTTTGGTTCTGCTTCAGTTGGTTTAAAGAAGGTTTTGTCTGTGCAGCTCCAACAGTTTTGCTTGTCCACTGGTCAACCAGCTTGTGAAGATCATCTGTGAACGTCCCTTTCTTGTTGTTACTGTTGTTGGCCTGAACCTGCAGGGTTGATTGCGGGAGCGGCTCAGGACACATTACAAGACTGTTTGTTGAGGATCCTGGAAAATCACACACAAAGATAGTTGACGATGGCATCTCTACTTCACCACTTTGCTGCTCAAACAGTTTCTCATCGACTACAATTCAAATGGTGGCTTTTCAGACTTTTAACCCTCCCCCTCCTTTCTACAGAACACCTTTGCTTAAAGAAATGGTCCAAGTCCAATGCATTCATATTTTCTATCACATTATGTTACCTCAGCCACTAGCTGTTGTGCCTACAACTTCTCTCTAGGTGAAATTAATGACTCGGAGAAAAGAAACTAATGCAGTCCCAGTAACACTGACATCCTAAGGCTTACGAAGTCTCTTCAGAGGAGACTACCATAAGAGAGTGGGAGGCAGGATGTATTACTTGCTAAAACTGCATGCATTTAAAAAATTAATTTATCATTTATTTTACTTGCATAAGTTTATTGTCCTCCTGGAAAAACATAATTGTCATATAGGTTACAAGTAGGGTTGGCTCCTACACCTCAAAGGCTCCAGGAACCCACAATCTCTCTCGACAATGTTAGGACCATTTACTCTGCCATCTGCATATTTTTGGGGGAAAAAAAAAAAAACATCAGGACCATGAATGTACAGAAGAAAGAGGAGAGAGGAGGACATAGTGGGTATGTGAGTTTTTGAGACAAGATAAAGATACAGAACTTTTGGTATAGATAAAAGCAGACAGGAACAATATTGACAGAGACATAATTTTATGTGTTCACTTATTTCTAGACGAACTAGGGGGGAAAAAAATGTGTCCTTTTTATGTGTTGGTAACTACAAGTCTGATACAGCAAGATCAGCAGGGAACAGCAACTGAAGGTGCCTGAATTTGACCTAAGCAGAAAATAGAAAGTAATTTTTCAGCTAACATATTTGATACAGCTAAAGATTTGAAATAAAGACCATCTCTCCAAGCAAAAAGTTCATAGAACTGTAGTAAAATTATTATATAAGCAAACATGAACATTCAGTCTTCTTTTTTCTGTTAATCAGTTACCAGCCAATGAAACAGAGTAAACTAATTAGTCCTATGGTTATATAAAATACATGAATAAGCTTTAAATGATCATGCATTCAACCTGCAACATAACTTCTAAGTGAATACTGTTCATTTCCTTTTCCTTTGCTTGGGGAAAGGACCAGTGAGAAAAATAAGTATTTTGACAGGAAAGCTCTTCAATTAGTGTTTAATATTTCATGCAGCTCAACAGGAACAAGACTGTTTTAAGCTATAAATTCCTCCAGAAGAGAACTGCAGTCATATAAAGGTGTGTATTTCAGAAAGACAAACACTGAAACCAGTTTTCTCGCCGCATGCGTGCACAGTGTTACACACAAAGAATACCACAACTGTCTTGCAGCATGCGTGGTTCCCAAGACATCACGGCACATGCATTATTATGAAAGTATCACAATTTATACAGTCTAATTTCATATCGGTATAAGTGCATCAGCTCTATTTATTAAACAACTCGCTTTTACTAAAAAATAATAATAAAAAAAAAACCCAAAAATATCCCATGCCATGAAGGAAATACTGAGAAACAAAAATGGGATAGTTACTACTACTGTGATCTTTGCCTAGACATAGTCGTTTCAAGGTGGACCCTACAAGGTAAAACAATACAAGACATACAGAATTAGGTAAGACTAAACACAACAAATCTGATGGACAAGCTTCTGTACTTTTAAGCAATCAAAAAGTAGTTATTATGCAAGAAAGAACAGACAAAGTCAGCAGTTCAGGTGAGTAAAGGAAGTCTAAATAACTGGACAGCTCAAACCTTTCTTAATGTGCAGCCATTCAGAAGCTTTGAAAAGTACAATAGCATGCCAAAAGCAAGGTCTCATTACTTAAAGATGCATTTGTTTGGGTTTTTTGGTTTGGGTTTTTTTTTGTTTGGCTGTTTTTTTCTTTTGGTTTTTTTTTTTTTTCAACTTGCCTTGGCTTCCTAATAAGAGTTTTTGATTCCTACTCTATTTATGCAGGAAATGATGTCAATTCAGTTTGTGATAGGAGGCCAAAAATGCTTTCAGGAACGAGTCAAGCTAGTCTGGCTGCAAAGACAAACTGTAAAACAACCCTAAAAGTCCTGTTTTACAAGTCCAAAAAGATACATTGTTCTGCAGGTCTGAGGCCAATTGTTTCCAAATACTTTATTAGTAGGATTTGTGTCTAAATGTGAGATTCTGAACTTCAATTGAAAGTAACGATGAATGAGTTTCCCTTATGCCTTGTCCAAGTGCAGAAAAATAATCCAGCAGAGTAGCTGAGTTTTCATTTAACCAAACAACACCTTTTTTTTCATTATTATCTCATTACATCCTTCATCATGATTTTACAAATTCTGTTGTATAGATAATTAGAGTGCCAGAAGTGTATCGAGAATCCTACTTGACTGTCAGATCTTGCCAGACATAGGCACCGTTTCTATTTGAGTGCCAAATTTCCTGAAAGGTATTTTGGACTTGGTAAGAAGAATATCATTATGGTATGGGAGGAGATGAATATCTGACATGGGGCATGGCAAGTTTATTGTGAAGAAGCACTTGAAAACGTGAGCAAAATCAGAGAATGGGGCAAAAAGCAAGATACAGGATGGATGTGCTTTTTCTCTACATCAAACCAGTGTTGATACTTTATATTACTGTGCCAGAAATGCAAGCTTTAAACTCAGAGATTGCAGGTCCAGGTTGACATAGGCTCTGAATGAGTCTTCAAAGGAGAAAGGAGAGATATCAGTCAGAGACTGAGGAAGAGAAAGCAAAGAAAAGAGGGAGTGAAAAAAGGGAGAAGAAATGTTTGTGTTTTGAAATAGGTGGCATGAGGAGGAACAGAAGGATTGCTTTGGAAGATTTTCTTATTATTTCATGTAGTTTAATGAGGTTTCTATTCCAGGAAAATCAGGACATGACTACAGTGATGTCTTATGCAAGCATGACCAAGTTTAGTTTCTCATGTCAAAGCCTAGATAACAAATTAAAGTCACATTCACAACTGAACAATCCATGTTGTATTTTTATTTTTTTCCCCTTTTCCCTCACATATACCTTACCTTGCCTATTTGTTAAAGTTAGCTAGCAACTCCCATTATGTAAACACCAGTGGCAGTAATACTAGAATGCTATTTTCTTAACTATCCTGCAGCATTCTGCATGTAGCAATAGGTAGCAGTTGGCACAATATGTATGCAAATGAAAAGCAACTGCCTGCGAAAAATAAAAGCAGGCAGCTGACTATAGTACATGCTCAAATGCATATAAAAAAGTTTAATCACCAATCCCTCTGCTTCCTGAAAATTGAGTCACAAGTTTATAAGCACCTCGGGTGCCAAATCAAACCTGGGCCCCCATATGTGTGGGGAAGCAACAGAGAACAGTGATACTAGACAGATTCACAAAATAGGCATGTGAAGGGAGCCAACTTTAACGAAAGTATTACAGGAGAGTCAATCACCAATTTCTTCCAAATTGTATCACTCTAGCATGTTGCTTGAGAGATGAGAAACATTATCTAAGTGGTGATATTGCCTGAAGCAGGGACTGACAATCATGGGCTACAAATGGTTTTAAATTCAAATTGAATTAAAAATGCACTTGGTAAACCTAATTCACCAGATTAATCATATTACTTCTAAAATCAAGGTGTTTAATAGCTGTAAAGTTAAGGAGATGAATCATAATTAAGATTGAATCTAAGACGGCAAAAGTTCAGCGAGTGTTTACCTCCAATTTCAGATTTACCTGAGAAATTAAGTAGCTATTATATCATACAGGACAGAAAAAAATCCACTGTCCCGTATTTGCACTCTAACAGCTGCCAAAAAGCTTGAAAGCTAAAATAAAATTGAAATGGCAATAAATTGTTAGACCATTTCCATAATCGCATATGCACATACAATATATTAATTACTACAGACCTGACAAAAATCACCTTATGCAAGATTCCAAGTCTAAGCCAAATGGAGTGTTTGAAAATTCCACTCACAATCAGCACAAAACTCTTCCCTAAGACGCTCTTGCAATTTAACCCAGGGAAGGAGTTCAGGATAAAATTATGCTGAAGCCCATCAAGTATGTTTTATTCCATGAGAAGTGCAAAGGAAAAGTCAATATTGGACATGGGGAACAGATCAAAAAGCTGTTCTGGGAGAACACAGTGAAAGTGTTCAAGTTTGATGGATCTTGTAACCAGGGCAAGATAACTATCTTTAATGCACCTGAACATTTCTTTTTAAAAGCGTGCTGCTAATTTGTCTGCTAATACAGTACTGGAGTATCCAAGCTCCCCAAATGGCTGTTTTTCCTTAATCAAATGTATAGATTCAGAGCATTTCCTAAAATCCACCAAAACTTTTCCCAACAGCTCTCAAACAAACAAAAAATCCCAGGGAAACCTCAACTTGTGGAACAGACCCAGGACCCTGAACTGCCCAGACACACCACTGAGGCTGCCTGCACTGGACAGCCACATCCCAGCCTCATACGCCTAGCACTCGCTCACCACCTGTCTTCAACACTTACTCTCCTTGCCCAAGCTTGCAGCAAAGATGCAAACATGCTTAGCACCTAGTCCAAACGCTAGGCTCTGCCTACATGCTGGGTCAACCTATGTCTGTTCCAGAAGGGAAGGAGCACGAGCCAGCTGGCATTCCCATCATGATCATCATCATCTAGCACTATTTTTCCTGAAGCCCATGGTCACGGCTGCTCTGGATACCAGCTTGATGGAACCACCAGCTGTATGTCCTTCCAGCAGCAGTCCCAGCCCCAGCTGCGCTTGGGGCCACACACAGCCCCGTCTTCATCCCTTCACACACACACACTACCAACCTGTTGGACTCACTAGGAAAACAAGCTAAAATAACGTCCTATCCCCATCAAACTACTGGTAGGTTTCAGCTGTGGAAAATTGTCCAGCAACTCAAGTGACAGGCAGTATTTGAAACTAAGCTCTGCTTTCTGAGCTGTGGTGACTTTGGATGGATGTGTCAGGGTTAAGTGCCTGAAACTCTCCTCATATGACTCAGAAAGCTCCTCTCCAAACACTTCACCCAGAAGAAACTGAGAAGAGAGCATATGGGCTGAGAACAGAAAGCAATTAGTCATGCTGAGTTATTTAAGCATTGGGAACTTCAGGATTTACATATTCCCTTTCATTCACAATATCCATGCACACAAACATTTTTAATATGCTGGTTTTTAATGGCCATCTCTCAGTCTTTTTGCATTCTACTGAATAGTAATTCTGTGAAAGGTTAATGGAAACGACTACTGGGAATTACATGTGCAGAAGAAGAAACTACTATGTCCATGATAATACCAAATGGGAAAATCTGTGAACTGAGAATTCCCCTCAGGTTCTCAGAAAAAATCCCTGAATGCAAAATGGTCTCATGACTTCAATAGTTGTTAAAAACTTGTATGATAATAAATTCAGTATGCTGAGCCGTAAACATCAGTTTTCAAGAACCTGAGTGCTTGGACTTTTAGGGACCTCAAACAAAAAAAAATCAATATTTTTTTTTTAAATATTGTTTATTCATAAAATTAGGAGGAGTGTATTTGAGTGGTCTTGTGCCTTTGATCTGTACCACTTGGATAATGATGAGCAATGTAGAACTCCAATGGGAGATCTGATATTAATGCAAATGAACAGTTAGTTAACCAAACATTTTCTCAAGAACATTATTAGCCTTTCTAATGTTATATGTAAGTGGCCTATACCTGTTCAGCACAACATATCTTTATTGTACAAGCAAAATCTGTTTGCCTAAAAAGCAGCATATATGATTGGGTAAAAAGGTCTTAATTTTTTAATTAAATAGCTTGATGTCATTTGGTTGAATTGCCAATTAATTTAGAAGTCATACAAATAGGGTACAAATAGCAGGTGCACAATTATTTGAAACAAAAAGTACTGGATCCTAGCAATCCATTTCAAAGTATCATCTGAAAATCTGATATTGCATTTTACTTATTTATGATTTGATGAACTGCTAATTGACTTCATCTCTGAGGTCACATAAGGTCATAAGAAAATAAACTGAGTAAAGTGCTTCAGCCAGATCAGCTTACACAAAAAAAGTTGATGGTACTCTCCCTTGGAGTAACCAGATCTTCCTGCTGCTTATGAGTACGTAAAAAATTGCTCACTTAAAGTAATTAAAGTGAATGCATGGGGAAAAGCCCACCTAGAAAACAGATTTTGAAAGAACTAGCTGGAGCACTATTGTCTCAGCATTTCCACATGCAAAGAGCGGGAACAAAAATTAAAGAAAATAGAGTGGATATAAACAGTACTGTATATTGTGTTAATACAGCCCTTGTATGGAAGTTATACCCTTCAGTGACCTTCTAGTATTGTATCAGCTTGCTACATGCATGTCTTCATAGTCCAAACATGTGTGAAAGAGACCATTCGTCTACAGAAGGATGGATTTCGTTTTGTTGTCGCTGGAACCGGGACAGCAGACATGTATATTTGCCACATTGCAAATAAAATTACTTCAACATAAATCACATAAAGTACAAAAGCTTTGATAAGTCCAGGGTAAAATTTACCATAAGGCTATATAATAAATGATGAGATCTTCCACACATGCTTTTGGTGCCCAGGCACGAGCCAAAAGCAGTGCAAAAAAAGCTTTCATATGAAAAATTAATATAAATAAGGTGTGTTCATGATGATTACTTAAAAGAAAGATAAAAAGAAAGAAAAGATGGTTCAGAAAAAGGGGCATCCTGCCAAACATACTAGAGATATAAAACATGGAATTGGAAAAAGGGGGTAAAAGAAAGATGGACTGATAAAATACAAAAGAACAAATACAAACAGATGGACAAAGACACAGGTCCACTGAGGAATCTGGTACGAGGTTTGCTACTAGATTTATAGGTCACTCTCTCAGACGTTTGGTGGAAAACCGTCCAGCCTGCAAATGAATATAAAGGGAAGAAAACAAAGACACTTATAAAGTACAAGTAGCTGTGATAGATGTCCTATACCATCAGTCAAATCAGCTTTGTTAGTTAAACATCCACATCTCCATTTTAACTTTGCCAAAGAGGAGTAAGTAAATTGACCATACACAAAGGATGCAATAACAGCAGAGGAGAACAGATAGATATTTTGTAGATTAGTTTGGCAGGATGTGCAATGAGAGGAAGGTATTTTAACCATCATTATAACTTCCAATATGCATGGCAACAAGATCAGTCAAAGCCTATGGAGGTGTGCAATACACAGAAATATCAGAGGTCGGGACTGGGGAGCGCAGCCAATCTACAGTCATTTAGCTGGGACTCCAAAATCATGCACAGACTTAATCTCTTAGATAAAGGAAACATAACTTGGTTCTCTGGTTTTGGTTTTCTTTTTTTTTTTTTTCTTTTCCTCTTTTTTTTTCCCCCTCACACCCAAGATGATTTGATAGTTTATAATGAGGAACTCTGGCTCGACCAGTATCAAGGGGCTAAAAAAGCCCCAAATGAACCAAGGGAAACAATCTCCTATCCTTCTATATCTTTTTTGTTTTCCTTTCTTTTTACTCAGAAATCTGTAAGGCAGACTCCAGAAAAGGTGTCAGTATAAAGCCACTGCTAGCAAAAATAAAGGTATTTCCTTCTAAAAATTAGCATGCCTTCTTGAGTGCCGACCATTAACACTTAGTAAGATACTTTACTTTTGTTATTCTGACAATATTGCAACAATCTTTTTAAAGATAAGCCAGTAATTTGGATTGTCAAAGGTCCATGTTCCTATATCACTAGAAGTGAAATCCACTCCTAAAAAGTTCAAGCATAAGGGAAGCAAACTAATTTTAGCATGTGCTGGAAGACATGCTGAACAGCTGGTATGAAAAAAATCACCTTGGCCAGAGCTTGTGTTCACATCACCTCCTTCAGGGCCTAAGCCGGAGCAGATGTCAGAAGACAAAGAGGCTTTGACAGAGCATGGCTGCTGTGTCTGAACAGCCTTCCCAAAGGTGGCTGATGCAGGGGAAGTTACTGCTGCTGCTTCCGGAGATTCAGGCCGAGTTTTAGTTGGTTCTTTGTGGGGTGAGTCTTTAGAGTCTGAAAGATTACCTGAAAGAGCAAACAAACAAAATACATGCAACAGCAAATGCTAGAAAACCACTGAATAAAAATACATGCCTAAAAATAATAGTTACTTTGCAACCAAGAGGAACGGCAGTTTACAATTCTGAAGCACAGACTTTATGGATAGCCTGCACCAGAAAACAATCTACACATACTATCGCTGATCCAGTTTCTCCAAGAAGCTTATAGAGTAGGTTTGATTTTTACAGTTTCTTTTCTGCATTTTTCAGAAAGGCTGGAGTCAGGACCTCACAAGGAGCACTGCTGAAATAAAGTGAGAGCTGCAGAAGTGCCTAAGTAGGAGGATGAACGCACAGAATGACTGAGCAGAATGTGTAGGTTTGCTCTCAAACATGAAAGGTAAAAGCAAGCAAATAGAGAGAAATAAAAAGTTGCTGCAAAGACATGAGGAACTTTTTATTTACAGCTATCTACATATAGATAGATACATGTCTATATGTAAATATCAGTATCTATATATCTAGCTACATGGATATCTCAGGTAAAGAGGCTTTACCACCAGAATACCTTTGTAATCATTTGTTACATGGATTTATCAGCAAAAGCACCTAACAGTGGAAATGGCAATTAGATCAGTGACCGTATGAGAAACTGCCTGCCCTTGATCTCTGAGAAAGAACCTAGGAAGGCCAAAAAATGAGGAATCTACATAGCCAAGGATGAGAAGACTCAGGCATGAATACAGATTCTCAAAGATAATGTGAACTTTACATGGTGCCTCAAAAAGAAAAAATGCATGAGGAAAAGCATGCACCAAAGCAGCAGTCTGACTGAGCAGATTTCCATTCTCTAACTGAAGGCGACAAGGAAAAAAAAAGAAGAATTGGGACATTTTATGCAGCAACAAGCTTAAATTCTTCAGACTAGGGTAGCACACTGATATGAACCAAGATCCACAACTGGAGACAGATGTGGGTTTTGTGAATATGCAGAGGGAAAAAAGGCTAGAGAGAATCCAAGAACAAACTGGAAAATGAATGGACCAAGGTTAACAGACATTCAGAGTAATTCATCACAAGGAAAGGAAGTAAAATCTATGCACATCAGCTAAGCAGCAGATAAAGAGATATAAAGTACTGAACATTGCTTCAGTTCCTGTAGGCAAGAATACTGAGATTCAAGATGGATCACAGAACATCTTGCCTCTGAATAGCTTTGCTTTTCCTATCTCAGTTGAAATCCCTTAATTAAAAGCAAAAACCTCCAAAACACTCTCTCTATAAATAAGATTGATGTAATGAAATTTGAAGCTGACCTATGATGCAGTGACTTTGAAAACAAGAGCTGCTGGGTTTGAAATACAGGGTTAATGCTGGAAATGCTGCTGCTCCTCTAAATAACAGCAAGAACTAAGTTGAAGAAAAATTATTCATATGCTATTCTGCATTTTGCTGAAGAAATAGGTAGTGGGGTATATCAACATTTCCCAGTTGAATTATACCTTTATACTTTCCAAAGACATAATGACTCAAGACTGTACTATTGTTCAAAAAATCACAAACTACTGCAGATGGTGAAAGCATCCATCACAGTTTTATAACTGCTTTTACCTCCCATCCTTTGGGGGAGCAAATGCAATCCAATCTTATTTATACGGCATCTCATAGGAGAAAATAAACAACAACAAGATACAGCATATAATCAATAGAGGATAACAGCACCTAAGAAGTGAAAATAAACATCAATAAATTGTATTTGAAAAAAGGATGAGAAAATGTAACCAGGCTGTATTCCAAATTAAAGCAGAATATTGTTTCTCTGCCAAGCATTGTAACCAATGCAGAGAAGGTGTGTATGGTTCAGCACCAGGCAGCTGTTATAAGCCTGTACCAAAGGAAGCCCACTTCAAAGTTTGCAGTATGCAAACTTGAGTCACAGTACTAAAAATAAAAATTCACTGCCTTTCCTGCAGTCCATGCAATTACACCACAGAACCACAACTGACACAAACAACAGGCATATGGAAAGCAACCTAGTGTACTTACTTGTGCTTGATGTTCCACTCCTGAGCTGCTGGACCAGAGGGTTTAATAGTTTTCCACCTTTCAATTTATTTTTGCTGGTTCTTCGGCGACGGCTGCTTGGAGGGGCTGAGTGAAGGAACCCCAGGTTGGGAGGAAGGGGTTTCCCTAACCGAATATACAGTGCCTCTATCTCATTCTTCTGCTGAGTCTGAAGTTCAGCAATTTCTTTCATATGCCTAAACATAAAAAATAAAGAACTCTGCTAGTGATGTATTTGATAAAGCACCACATCTTGACAGCATAATTGGTTATAAAAAAAGAAACAAAACAGTCTTTGGTTATAAAACAATCAACTGCTCATCGAAAAGTATGTGCAATTTTAACAATCTACCTGCCAAATGTGGTGACTGACTTCTCAAATACTCATTTATGAGACAGAATTCTAGACAGCTAAAAAGATTTTCAACATCCTCAGTAAAAACAACTGATTTTGACATGAGATCTGACAGGAACTCCAAACTACTCCAGCATTTCTCTCTTCAAACTTATGGCTGCAAAAAAGTTAACTCCCAAGGCATGTACATCAGTTTGAAGGAGTTCAACGTGAAGAAAAAAAAAGTGCTTCCCATAAAAATGCCATTAGCACATGAATCATTACTTTATTTATAATGCAGATTTCATGATGCCAAAAAGTCAGTTTAAAGGTTTTGTATTACTGTAGTTCTGTTTTGAAAAGATGCATCATCTGTATTCAGTAAAACCATTATACCTTAAGATCAAATTTAACATTCTGGTTAAACTAACATCTAATGCTAGTTTTTACCCATCACCTGCCAGGAAAGAAAGAAAATTATCAAATTTAAAGAAGCTAGCTCTCAGGACTGGCAGCACCAGAGACTCCTGCCAGGCTCACCCAGCCTCCTGCCGAGACCGGACCGATGACTTGATGAGAGATCCAATGGTAGGCAAAGTGAGGGTCTTACCTGCCTAATAGATACGAGGTTATCTGCTGTAAAAATTACTCTGGAAATAGTGATGGGTCTATAGACCTGATAGTCTAAATCACCCTTGCAGAGAAGGGCATGAAGAGAACACTATGGCAGCTGTCTATGCAGGCATCTAGATTATTTTTATGTGGCCTTAAATAGCATCTGCATGGAAAACTACTATCACATACGTTACAAGTGCTATTGTTTGTTAACATATCAATGTAGCTTTTCAGTAAGGAAACTGGATATCACAGCAGAAATATTTTGGGGTTTAAGAAAGTTATTATTGAATATTCTTCTAAATGGAATTGACAAATAAAGTGATGCAGAAAAGGATGCAGTATGACATTTGGGGGAAGGTCGTAGCAATGCCTAATTTGCCCAGAACCAGTCTACTCATTACAGCTACAAAAACCATGTATTTGCTCATCATATGCAGAGATGCTGCCTAGGTATCTTAACACAAGCTTCCCTAGCATTGTTTGCAAACCCGACATACTTTTCTCTCAGGTTCTGCAATTCTTTCTTCATATCTGCGTCTTCAAATTCCGAGTCATTGTCGCTGCTCATGTATGACGACTGTGAGTGGAAAGATGTTATGTTGATGGTAGGAATTTTTGTTCCTTGCCCGTTAGGTGAATCGAGGCCTGGCGAACTAGCTTTGCCAGATCTTTGCAGAAAAGCAGCTGCTTTTTTAATTAAGTCAGTGGCTGCACTACTGCTTGGGGGGGACAGTTGGGCAGCAGCAGCTGACTGACAATGGAAAGGCTCATCAGCAGAATCACTCGAACCCTGGTCACAGAGGACATCGACAGAAGAAGCTGTCTGCACCCGTCGGACAGCTGTCTTCAGATCAGGGCTGGAAGGTAGCTCATCCAAATAGACATCCGGGGGTGCCGAGAACCTTAAGGAGTGCGGCGCTGTTAAAGTTAATTCATCTTGCGTGCTGATTACTGAAAACCTGCCAATAGTTTTGGCTGGTGTACCGCTGTCATGAGTTTCAGCCTGTTTTCCATAGGAACCAGAGTCTAGAGAGTCATCCCTTTGAAGGTTATTTATCACCCCATCTGCTGTAGATATCTGTGTTACATTATCTGTGTGTGCAGACAAAGTCATAGTCTTTGCCTTCTCGCTTCTTTTAGAATTTTCCATCTGTTTAGTTATGCTTGATGATGTAGGTGCAACCTGGAGAAAATAATGGAAATTAATTTTGAAAGTAACTGTAACAATCAAGCATAAAACTGCTCCTAGTTTCTAGTTACCTGAAGGAGGCCTTTTGTTGTAGCAACAGGAGCTGAAGTGATGCTTGCAGCTGAACCTGTTTTACAAGTTTGGAAAAAAAAACCATACATTCAAGTCTGGAATGCTTTAGTATAGTAAAAGCCAAGGTGTTTACTGTGATAAACTGAAGTGTGATGAAGTGTAGCACTGAAGAATAACTTAAATATCCAATCTTTGTAATACAGGATCTATAATGCAGGAGGCAATATCGATGACAATATAAAATATTTGCAGGTAGGCACTCTTCAACATTGATTTGGGGAATTCAAATAATAATAGGAGTGTGGAATTTCATTACTCAGTTGAAAATTTTTAAGGAGAAAACCAGAATAATAATGAAACCTGTATGGTACATTGGGCCTGCATTACTAATGTGTTCTTGATGTCTCAAAAAAGTAATTGCACTCAGCTATTCACGCATACAAAATGCGGCAGTTGACCACAGATGGACCGGTATTTCACATCTTTCATTTGACAGATACTGACACCAACAACTAAAAGTGCCTGAAATGAAGTTAAACACACATTGCTGAAAGTGGAAGTTATAAGCTCAAAAGATAGCCACTCAGACCACAGAAGCACGTAAGAAGCAAAATATTAGTGGCAGTAATCAAGACGTGATTATTTCACAACCCAGACACTGGTTTTGAAGTTAAACCAATAAATGCAAGCTTTTCAGAAAGCTGCTTTCTTATGGCACATTGCACAAAGTGAACATAAGGCAAAAATATGTCATTTCATAGTTCTGAAATGGTGAAATACATCACTGCTTGATGGTATCTAAGATAAACTAATTTTACTACACAGTGCTGCATTCCCCTTGCATACTCTCTTCTTTGTCTGTAGTAAGACAGGTGAATGCAGGCTACCCAAAATTTTCCCCTCTCACACTGACCTAGAAGCAGTGGATGATCTACATCCACCAGGACAAGAATGATCTATGTTGTTACACAAACCTGGTAGCCAGCTTTGCCACGACAATCTCAAAAAATATATATTATAAGCCCTCCCTAACCCCACCCATGACAGCAGGAGCAGTTTTGGGTTCCTCAGCTCTTAAAACTTCCCATGACTTGCAAGACAGGTAAATGGAGCATGATAAATACCCAGTTTCTTACTATGGCTCCTACTATATTATTATAGAAAGTGCCATTGTATCTACAAGTACCTAAAGAAAAGTACTCTTTACTAGTTCTCTGTGGGACTTCCTTGAAAATCTTACAGGCTTCCCCCCAGAGGGGCTACCCACAATCATGTTATTTTTGTCGACACATTTTTTATGAAACCAAGGAAATCCAAGGGACTTTCTGTTTGCACTTTTTAAGGGCACTGGAAATTTATTACTGTGAATGTAGCCTTCCATGTGAATACCCTATACCTACACCACAGACATGTATTACATATTTATGGTTTAAAATAAATCCACCCGTGAGTTTCTTTCTAGGAAGCATGACAGAAGTGAGATGTTTAATATTAGTTATATTACAAATAGGATCAGAAATGCCTTGTGCTGGGTAGTGCTCTGCAGTTAACCGGAAGGGTGAGCAGCAAGGGGACACCAGAGAAGAGGACCACACACTAGTACAGATCAGCCATTCATCACTGAAAGGAACATTACCTTTCCTGCTTGCTGACCCACCTCTTGCTTCTGAGGAATGAGCACTGATACCGGTGACCTCCGACTTTTCAAACTTTCAGTAAAGAGAAAAAAGAAGAATTTCAGTCTCACATACGAAGCAGAAAGGCAATCCATTCTCCTTCCCTCTCTCTCCCTCTCTGCCCTCACTCTATTGTGGAATATTAAACTATTTTATAGTGTCTGCAAGGTGGCCTTCTAGCTTTTCCTTCAACTTCTCCATTTTTTTTCCTCCCTTGGAAGAAAAAAAAAGCAGTGGCAGTGTCACAGAGGGAACTGCAGCCAAAGTTACTAAAAAACAGGCACTGAATTATATATATCAGTTTGGGGTTTTGTTCTGGTTTGTTTTTCCAGCCAGACTGTACATTCTTCATCTGTATGTCTGTCTGGAGAAATTCTATGTCTCTCTTTTCTTACTGGCACAGATTTTAATAGGACAAATTCAAATTACTGGAGAGACGTAACACCTTTCATAGAGAGACAATTTTATCTGCTGTAGAAAGTAATTTATCATTATAAACAGTATGCTCTAAAGAGTTACTCAAGTGCAGCCATCTTTCCTGTAACATACAGCATCTTTCAAACAGTTGATACAGTTCATCTGGCTGACACTACATGGAACTCATCCTTGCTAGTGGTGATGTAATTATCTCTGGAAATGCTACTTTTCAAGTAGGATATACACGGATTGTCTAGCAGAAAGTGCTGCAAATCTGTTGAATTTCATAAACTCAGGATTTTATCTGAAAGAACACAACACAGGTGCACAATTGAGACACTGAGTAAATAATGACCCAGACCACCTGCTCCAGCTTTCCTTAAATGCTTCCCAACGAAGTCTTGCTCTGCCAAGTTCAGGGGAAGACAAAAGAAATCATTACCAGAAGCAAGGCAAGCTTCTACCTACAGAGTGTCTTCCTTTAGCTGCAGCACTTGAACAAAGCTACAGCTCCTGAAGTGTTCATTTTATTCAGACTGACTTGGAAGACAGGCATTATAATCACTGCCATTAATTTATCTATAAAATTCCTATTGAAGCATGATCGTCTTCATCAGAACTTGAATGACTATACCCTCGTGTTTTACATTCTTAAACTACAAAAAAAACTACCACATTTCTGCCTGCTTTAGAAACAGGACACAAGAGAAGGAGAATGAGTTAAGATATTATACCACTTTTAAACCCAAAGGAAAAGTTTGGCTTTCACTAACAAGCATTTATGTAAAATGAGTCAGAATGCATCTGACAGTGAAAATTTAAGAGAACTTTCACAATGGAAAGCAGTCAACAGACAAAAGGTAATATACCCAGGAGCAGAAACATAAAATGTTTAGAGAAGCAAGAAATCTATACATGTCCTACCACAGGCTTGTTGATTCTGAGCTCTGCGTTGGTGCTGTCCCTAACAGCTGGATTTGGGGGTATAAAGGGCAGAGTCATTGCTGGACTAACCAGTATTGGGTAGGGTGAGATCTCAGATGGTATGAGTGGCACCGACTGGGCCTCAGCAGCAGCTTTCATCTCCTGGCTGGTATCTGCAATATTATGGCCTGGTTCTCTCAAATCCAATGCCAACATGGGAACTTGATCTTCAGGAAAAGGTGGCAAGTTAAATTCACTGTCACCCTGTTCTAATGGGACGGAGGTATCTGGAGTCCCTGCTGATGCAGAAGAAGTAGGAACGTATTCCTGGTAAAGTAAATTGCGCAATTTCTCATCAAGGCTTTTTATTGTGTTGTCAACGAAGTCTACCCTGGGTGGTCCCTCTCCATCGGACTCAGCGGTGCTTGGCTGCTGCTGTTGCAACAGGCTGATCCCCACGCTGGCGCAGGCTATGGGCTGTGCCTGGGACAGCATTGCGTGCTGCTGGGATGCAGCCACTGGCACGTGAGTAGGGCTCTGGAGTTGAGACCCTGCCAGACCAAGAGGATCAGATGCAGTGGCTGTAGGGAACGCTTGGTTCACGAAGGGGTGCTGCACCATACCAGTCTGGCTGGCCTCCGACAGGTGAGGGACCTGCGCTGCAGGCTGCCGCTCCAAAACAACGGCGTCTGGGAGCATGGGGAGCGGGCAGATCTCTGCCGGCTTTGTAGGAGCTGCTGGGACTGACTTGTGTGGCCCGACACTGCAACACGCTATCTCCACATCAGGGACACACGAGCCCTCGTCAGCCTGCGGCTGAAGGTGCTGAGGAGCAAGGAGAGCATCAGAAGGCTCCTCCAGCAAGGCGGCATGGGGGGCAGGAGTGCCCGGCTGAGCGGGCATTGCTGCCTTCAGTGGTGAATACTCCAGCTGACTTCCGTTAGCAGCCACATGCTCTAGGATATTTGGAGCAGATCCCAGTAGTGCTGGAGCTGAAAACTCTGCCTGGCTCGGTAAGCCAGCAGAAGATGCTGCAGCAGGAACTTGTGCCAAAGATGGAGAGGCTCCGATGGGGCTGTCACATACACCTGCTTGTAGGGGAAGCTGCTGACCAGCTAAGACAGCAGGCGGATCTGTTACCACAGAGCTTGCTTGCTGATCATCCGACTGCTCCAGGTCTAGAAAGCATACAAACATCAGGTTAACTTTTTATGAGCCACACAGAATGAAAGTCACTGCAAAACTTCCTGGTTAGCTGCACTGATAACATCTAGCCATTAGCCATTAGTGCTTCCCATCAGAAAGTAACAGTTATACAAGTCAAATTAGAACCTAAAATTACACATTATGCAAAAATATTTCACTGAAAAGACACTGCTTATTAAAACAGCAGCAACTAGAACTTCAGTTACCTTATAGCATATGGCGGAGTTAAAATACTCAGACTGTCCTGAAAATCAAATAAACATTCCTAATTTGGTTCAATACCAGAAACACACTTAAAATGCATGACTTAACAAAATTCATTATTTTCTTCCTCCAACTAAATGAAATGAAACAATCACAACTAAGTCAGGTGAGAATAGAAGAGAGATGACACAGCAACTTCAGAGAAGAAAACATTTTCTATAAAGTCTGTAAATACCTGGACCATCAGACTGCTGTGTACTCTGAGGTACCGGTGGAGAAAATTCTGGTGCATCAGTAGTAGGGTTTTCCACAACAGGACATATAATAAACCACCTTTTTCCAGTATGTAAAACTAGAGATGAAAAGAAAATAAAAAGTAAACACAATAGTTTCCATTCATTCCACATAATTTGTCAAAACCTAGTCTTAACTTCCATGTTTAGGAAAGAAAATCAGAACTTCTACAGTATTAGCCAAGATTAAATCAATGGCTTCTAATTTCATTCTCATCCATTCTGGAAGGGAGACAGCAATGCCTCCCAATTCTGCCACATATTTTAAGTTATTTGAAAATTTATTTTCAAATGTTCATACATTTAGAAAGGTAATAGTTATGTACATGAAAATTTTATTAATGTTATTGTGGACAGTTTTCTCACAATGAAAAATTTGTTAATTTGGTAAAGTTTATCCAGCTTTACTTTTCCATGTTGGGAGTTTTCTAGCTAATATTTCCTTCCACATCTTATCTCAAAGCCTGGCATATGCAAATGGAAAACCAGAACTATACACACATTGTCACTTTCATTAGTAGAAATATAAATGTTATATTAAAAAAAGTGTACTGAAAAAATTATATTACCTTTACAGGCAAAAAATAAACCCGATCTTTTGAGCAGAAAGTCTAGTTTGGAGGATTACTCAGTTTCTGCACGTGTCACAGAAGTTCTAAATTATCCTTCTTCCCCTGTCAGCATGGGGCAAATACACAGTGCCACATGCAGTAACAAGAATTTTGGAAACAATGCTTCCTTCAGCAGAGGTTTCATTTTTCCCACCTGCATACACTTACAGAGAGAATCAAGGGCCAATTCCCTTCCTGTTCCATTTGTCTGTAAACCCCATATGACACAACTGTGTTCAGAAGGCCAAGATCCCTCTTGTAATACCAAAGTAGCTGAAAACTTATAGATCAGAAATTTCAATTAAATTACCAATGCAATCATAATATTTTAGCTTTCTCTTGCAAATGTAGTTGTTGTTGTGGAAAGAGTATGCTTGCCTGTACCTTCTTGACTGTTCCACCACTGATTATCAGCTTGTGTAATTCAGGGCTTCCCTAAACATCCCCAGATGTTAGATTCATCCAGGTTAGCCCTTCGAGGTTGCTAACAGCAGGGACCACTGTTATACCCATATTTCTAGATATGTTTCCAACAGCCAGTAACCGGTGCATTTCTTCCCAAATCCAGCAGACTGGATAAGCTGCATAAGCTCATCCTGCTTATTAAGATTAAGTTTGTATTCAGAGGGACATTTACCATTTTGTTGATACATGGGTGTCTTCATTTGTGACTGACGCTTCTCCTGTTAAAAAACAAAACCAGAACAATAGAAGAACTAGCTGCCTTGTATCAATGCAAGAGGAGCATCATTCTAAGGAGCACTCATTGTAAGCCTTAATGGAGTAAAAGCATTACTTTTCTAGCTAAGAATTTTTTTTTTTTAAACACAGGATGTAAAACTAATTTACAGTAACTGGCTGTTAAGAAAAAGGAATCAAACTAGAAATCGTTATTTATCTTTTCTTACCGCGTTCATTTCCAGTCTATCAGTATCTTGTTGGGGACTTGTTCCCTGGTCAGAACTTCGTTCTCCTTCTGTATCTTCACTGAGCATATCTTCTGCTTTATCAATAATATCTTTCATTTGTTCAATAAATGTCTCTTTTTCACTCTGCAATATGAATTCATTCTCTACCTATAAGGCCACATCATAATAAAGAGGAAAACAGTAATGTTTCAATTAATGCCCCATTCCACAGCTACCAGAAAGCTTGGTCGACAAGCACACATGAGAATAAGTTGGCTGAAGCAACTTGGTGCATTAAAAGACTGCAGGCAGCCACATCACCACGTCTTACCATGTAAGTAGCAATTTCCTCTGGCGCATCACCATCCAAATCAAACTTAAAAGTCACCATTTTGTGATTGTGTGTTTCAAGCTGGCACTCCACCATCTTATCCCCTGTGTTACAAACCTGCAGGCAAAGATTAACAAGAGTTATTTCTGGCACAGCCAAAGGAATCTTAAAGTTACCCTGAAAGAGATTGTACTTGCATTTAATATGGTCAGCTTTGGTCTGCTGGACTTCTCCTGGCGTGAACGAGTGCGTGTAGATTTCTTATGTTTCTTTGAAGACTTTCCTTCTTGTTTTCCACTTCCTATTGCTCCTTCAAAGCTGTCACTCATCTCTTTACCCGAAGCAACATCTGGACTCATGTAGCTTTGTAAGAGAAAGGAAGAAAAACCCCAAAATAAAACCACCATCACACACGATGCAGTTATGCATAGGTAAGATATGCAACAGAGACTGCAAAAAAAAGTGCACATCTGCACTCTTTTGGCCCAAACTGAGCCCACTACTGAAAGATGCTCAGTACCTGAAGGGACTACTCCAAGTCAGGCATGTTCTCTGGCTATCACACCTAATAAGATCTATTAACACTTCTGCCAATACCATAGGGAAAGTCACATCACTGTTAATATACCACAACATCCCCCTAATCCCTTCATGTCAGGGATCCTTACAGTCCCTCTCTGAACTGCACAATTTCCTGTTTTTCTAAGGTCCAGTTTTCTCAACTCCTGCCTATCTGCACTCACAGCAGAAGGTCTAAACAGGGTCAGTTTATGTTTGTTGGAGATGAAGGAAAGGAGTGAGAAGTCACTACAGCATCCCGTAAGAGACTGCCTCTCCTCTCTGCAGTTCTCAAGAACCAGAAAGAAGGTTTTATGCCACAATATCCCAGATGACCAGCTAGCAACAGTATATTATTTTTAGCAGCCAAAACAGGAGCTAACAACCTTACTGTAATATGACATGTACAGAAAACATCAACATGCAAGTAATTTGCAGGAAATTTTCAGAGGTTCATAAAAAACATGTCAGGAAGGAACCTTGTAAGGCCATCTGGCCTATTTATTACCCCAAGGTATGGTCAGCTCTGTCTAAACCAGTCCTAACAGAGGTTTGTGTAAACTGATCTTACAAAGCTCCCATGAGATTTCGTAACATGCCTGGGCAATTTATTCCTGTGTTCATTTAACCATACAGGCATAAAAGAATTTAAGTCTAACCTATGAATCTCTTGCTTAAATTTAAGGCCTTTACTTCTTGTTCTGCACTAGTTGCACAGAACAGCTTATTTCTACTCCCTTTGCAGCTACCTTGTGTGTGTAACTCATATGTTAGGAAAGTGAACACATTATGTGTGATACACTCTATATCACATCTTTGCTGCAATTGCCAGCCGTTTGATTCATGTGCCATTACCCTCCACTCTACAAAAGCGCAACCCAACTCCAGTTATGTATGCACCTGGAAAGAAGAGACCTCCCTCTACAACTACAAGACATGTGCTGACACAGACTCTCTGTGCTGCTGCAGTCAGGACAGTCAGCTTCTCAAACACAATTCTGGAACAGTCAAATTAGAATTCAATAGATGACTGAAAATTTGATGTGCCTTTCTACAATGGATTAGATAGACAAAATGAACTAATTTTGTGTAACTTATAGCCAGAACTAACCTACAGTCACAAAAAATAAGATTTCACTTTCCATGCAGTATTTAAAAGCAGCTAATTCTTGGGAAAAAAAGTTCCATTTTAAGGTTGTGGGGTTGCATTGACTTGTGTCAGGCTAACTTTTTTGGTGGGGTAGAATGAAAACAGTAAGAGAGAGGCGTCTTCAAAGTTCATAAACTTAACTCGTCTATTCAGGAAAATAGAAAAGGGTCACTAAAATCCTAACCCCAAAGCTTTATAATCAATAAGGATGAAGTTGGTGCTGGCTCCTGCAATAGGCAAGGCATTCAGCTGCTTATGAACACACACTGTTTGTATCTACCAGTATCCACTGAAAAACCTGGCTTACTGCTGGTGCCGAAGCAGGAGCTGTAGCACGGGAGCAGCAGATGCCTGGGGGGGGCAGTCCTGCCCCCGAAGCAGCATCCACTGCCCCCAGTCAGCCCCTCTCCAGTCCAGCAACGAGCCTTCCTCTCCAGGGCTCTTCCTCGCTGCTTCCTCCAAACCTTGCTGCTTTCCCTTCTGCTTCTGTGTACAGAAACAGGCAGATGAGGTCTGGCAAAAATTGAAATTTGCTTTCATTACTGAGAAGTGCTGAGTTGGCTCTGGGGGTTATTTATTGTTAGTTCTGTAATTAGCATTACTAAGCTTGAGTGTAACCTCATGCACTGCAAAACCACAGAATGGGCTTTGGCTGTGTGTTCTAACACTTGTTGTAACGATACCCTTGAACGGCTCAACACACAGCTCTCACCAATACACCATTCCCCGTAACATACCTGGGGAAAGATCACTACAGAAGGTGATACAGTCATATCCAGTCCAAAGAGGGAATAAACTATAAACCAAATTATACATATATACTATACTATACATGTCTTTATACAGATTCAACAGCATCCAAACCAGGGACTGTACCACTGCAGTTATCTTAACACAAAGAGGTTACATGCTGAAATGAAAGCTGTTGTACATACATCAAAGCTAGGATATGGCACCCAAACTAAAGAATTGAAGGAGTTGGATGAGCTAAAATAGGCACACTGCACACAGAATATCTGCAGCTTTCTCCCTAGACTTGCACCTTTCCATCTTCTCCTGGTCAGCTCCTGCTGACAGCCTCCAGAAAGAAAACATTCCTTATGTCAAAGAGATCATAATGATACCTTTCACAGCTCTGTGACAGAGTTTGAAGTTTGTCCTGTATTGCCTGCTCCTAAAACGTAAGAAAAAGTCATTTAAGTAAATGCATTACATTGGCAGATGAAAAACACCTTTAAGAAAGCTTTGCTGTTGAGACACCAGTAATCCTAAACCATTCTGTTTAAACAATTCTTGGAACTTGGAAAAAAATAAATGTCCCATTGTACCCTCCCAACATTACTTCTGTCCAAAGCATCAATATTTGTGTACAACCACTTTTTAAGACAGAGCCACTAATCTGCTAGTCCCCTTCTGCTGTCTCTGAAGCAGAAGAGGTGGTGAAAGAAACAAGACAGTTCTCATCACAATGGAAAAACTTGATTGCAGGACAAATCCACATCAGCACCTACATAATTTTTTTTAATCGATATAAAGTATAAGCTAATTTGCTTCATTTGTATAGTTTCTTGAAATATGTTAAGTATTTTCATTGTATTTGGCTTATTGTGAAAATTTCTGCGGAGCTTACAAATAAAAGATGACAATTCATCATGTAAAAACGCTGCCCTCATATGTCCTCTTGCTCTCTACATAATAGAAATTTTCCCTAGAAGCTTCCCTCTTCACTGGTTGCAATGCTAGGATAGACATCGATAGGTGACTTTTGCATCAGGTAGACCTGTTTTCAGAGAATTTGTGATGATGATGCTACTGGCCCTGCTGCAACAAACTTAACATATATGTACATAGACAAACACACACACCTGTGTATGTATATAACTCTATGTATATACACACACCCCAAATATATTCATAAATATATATAATTTTTATATATATTTATATATTTATATATATATATATATAGACAAGCATATGTCTATAAAATCCTTCTATAGAGACACAGCTAGAAACAAGCCCCTTGACTGTCATCACTACGTCTTAATACCAAAGCAGGGGGTAGACTGGAGTTAAAAGCCTAGTGGTTAACCAGTCACCGCCCCTCATTGCTTATAATGCCACACATATGCCATGCCAAGCTTGACTGCAGTTTCAATAAAACTGCAAAATTAATGAACAGTGAGAACACAGACACAACATATCTACATTTTAGTAATGCACTTGATCAAGTGCCTTACAAAATCTCATTTGCCTGATCAGTTCAGATTGGTTTGGATGTGAGTACAAAAAATAAGAGATAAAAGCGTTATAGCAGAGTAGCAACAAAATGAAGTGTTTGGAATATATGCAGATATGAATACACCAAAAAAACCCTTAGCAATGTATGTCATAAAATCAGCACAGGGAGCACGTTGATCAATTTGACCATTCTATGATATTGGCTTGACTTCTTAAATTGAACGAGAGAAGGGAGTTAGCTTACAGATGAAATAAGAGAATGCAGTTAGCAAAACAGTGGTTATATGTTCCTAGGGATATGATAAAGTGACAGGACAGACATGTGCCTCAGTGGGCATGGATTTCTCAGGTAATATAGGTCAACTTGTGTCCCCCATATAACACTGCACAATAACAATGAAGGTTATTTATATTTCCAGAAACTCTAATGGGATGGACCCTGCATTGAAGGCTGTAGCTCTGGCACCAGCATTGAACCTGCCAGGAGCTGTGCATACAGAAAAAAGGCAGTTGGAGGAGAAATACCTTGAGTAAGGGATATGCCTGACACAGCCAGGCTTTACTGGGGGATTCTGCAAGTGAAGGACTATGGACTGCTTCTACCATTTCTGCTATATACAACCTAAAGTATACAGAAATTCACCAGGAAACATCCTGCATCACAGCATGAATAGTTATTTGATAAGAATTAGACTGCCACTAGAAGGACAGGGAAAACGGGGAACTAGAATCTAGTTTTAGTGTTAGCAGCACCCTTACTGAACATCTTCTGGAAGAGGAGTTAAGCTGTACCTCTAATGAAATTTGTAGGCTGTACTGTGTAGTCAAGGCATGCGGCAAGTGCATGAAAGCATGGGTAAAAAAAAAAAAAAAAAAAAGATATTTAGCATGAAAAGATGGAAACTGTTACTTTGGGAGGAAAGGTAGCTCAGAACAGAGAGCCTCAAGAGTGACAATTCTGAAAGCAGAATCACTGAGGTACATTTCCATTCAGAAGCGGAGAACAAATTAGACTTATTTACTGAAATCTGCTACAAATACCAAAACCTTTGTTTTGCTTTGCTTATGGATATCTACTAAGAGCTGAAGAGAAGGAAATGTTCTGTGACATTCTGTCAAGACTGAAGGTTAAACAATTATGGGAGTGGAAAGAAAAGTCAAAATAGCGGACAGGAGAAGCTGACTGGTTTATAAAGAAAATAAAATGTATCTATATGACCACTGAGAATTGGGAATGTCTACGAATATCTGAAGAAACAAAAAACCAAAGGCTAGACTAGAATTCAGGCAATACAGGAGGAGACAATGCTAAATGAAATGGGAATAAGGCTCAAGCTGAGGAGCATGAAGAGCTTTTACACAGTGAAGAATCAGATTATGAAATAGTTTCTTAAGGCAAATGATGGTTGGTTGCACAAGTGCTTGAGACGTTTAAAACAAGACTGGACAAAACATGGATGAAACTCTACAGAACAGCTTCTTACTGACCCACAGCACTTAAAGTAATTGCTAGCTCTGTGTTTGTGCTCAGCTATGGACAAAGAGGTACTTAGTCCTGCTGCCTCATTACTTCAAGGAGACATTTCACAAGGTACAACGTGCAGTCTCCAGCTTCATTTGAAATAGCCAATTTTTTGCTGACCCAGAGTTGCTAGCATCTAGGACAAGTGGCTCTATATGGTGAGCAGGGATGATCTCCCTTGTGAAATAAGCCATTATTTCACAAAGTAAGAAAGAAGGTCAAGGGTGAAGCTGGTGAGTTACTTCAGAGGAAACGGCTCTACCTCTTGAGATGTCTCTGCGACTGCCTGGACAGCTGAGCAGGGAGCTGGGAGCTGCTGACCCAGTGGCTGGGAAAGATCAGGCTGAAGCTGCAGCAGACCAGAAGGCTGAAGAGGCAGACAGTGATCTATGGGGACAGGCGGACTAGCTGTAGCAAGGCTGCCATGAATCTGTGAAATGCCTTCTGGAGCGACGTGGGGAGGCAACAGTTCAGGCTGCAACTGCAAAGGTGGTGACATGACTATCGAAGGTTGCACAGGCAGCACAGGCACCTGAGCTCCAGCTTCCAAAGCATACTGAGTGTGTCCAGTAATCTGCTGTAACACAACAGACAGCTATTAAAACAAATCTCTACTTAGAGTGCTTGTGACTTACATGACAAGTTACTAAAGCCACTGGAGTTCACAGAAAAAAGATTATAATACTGCAGTGAGACTGTATTCGTGTGGTGTCTGCTTGGAAAGATAACTACTTAAGAGTTTAAACTTGCTTTGAAACGACCAATCAAAAATCTAAGGATTCTTCTTGTATCATTATGACAACGTGTATATTACTGAGGTGCTATTTAATTTGTAGAAACAAAGCCATATTTTGCTAAGAAATTAAAATCTTAGATTATGAATTCATTGTCCTGAATAGTTTGCTCTGCTTTCAACAAGCATACCACAATGTCCATGCAGAGAAAAATATACTCTACCCATTATCTAAATTAGGATTTTTTAAAACTGTGTTTCATATGTAGAACCAGTAGCTGGTATAGACCACACAACTCTTTTTTACTGAATATACACCAGTGTCTTATGGAAGACATTGTTTTCCATTTAGTTTAAACGTTTAATACACAACTTAACTCTTGACATGCTAAGCACCAAGGCCCCACTTCTACAAATGCTTCCTTGTGTTACATGCACAGAGGAAGTTTAATTTATCTCAGTGGATTTCTTCAGCGCATTAAAATAACTCCTGTGTGTAAGCGATTTGTGGGAAACGGACCGATGTGATTACATGCCAACTACCTTAGAGACTATGTTGTTATTCTGCATAACAGTTCTGTCGAGTTGCACATTTAAGAACAGAACATTCTCCTTTTAGGTACATCATATATTTTTCCAAGGGGACTGAGCTTGTGGGAAGAGGAAAAAGGAAAGAAAGGAAAATATGGAAGAAAAAAGGATTTTTAGTACTAGGTAAAACTCTGCCTAATTTTTACTTTTTAAAAGTACGATCACCTAGAGATTTAGACTATTTGAATAACATATTAAAAAAGAATATCAAGACTCAGATGAGAACTAGGCCACACAATTTCATTACTGCACGCTCTCTGCAGATTCTGGATATGAGCCGAAATTATTATTCCAGGTTTTAATGTGGATAAAAATAAAGACATGGTTTGCTTCGCAACACATAACAGTTACATGACTGCCTAAGTGGAGGTTGTTAGAATAGCAACTGTGGTGTACATTGTGGAAGAGCAGTGAATTTTTTTTTTTTTTAATCTTACATAACTAGAATCATTCACAAAATGTTTCAATGTATAATTTACCTGGGCAGAAACTCAGAGGAGCTAAACATCAACTGCCAAAACAGCAGTGCATCGGAAAGCTTCTATTTACAAAAATACCTCTCCATTAAAAGTACTTTAAAACATAGAAAAATTTTGAATGTTCCTCTGCATTTGTCCATTTTGTTTGTAATAGGAATTTTTTATCCTAAAAAAATTACTATGCAATGCTTCCATACATATTTGATAGATAATGACTCTGTCAAGACTGTTTGCGAATATCAGTTCTCCAGTTTTGGTGTTTGCCATGCTTGCTGTCTGTAACAGGCCTGATTCAATTCCCTTTAAAGCCATTGGAAACACTATGGCTAATGAGCTCAGTGGTAACTGTCTTAGGCTCTGTGTTGCCCACATTTTCACAAACAATATTTCTGTACCAAATACATGGCTGAAGAGAGAAATTTAAAAACGATGTACTACTTCGAAGATGCCATGATATAGCAGGTTGAAATGGGATGTTATGAATTTTAATCAATATGTTATGACAAAGTGATGTAGTAGAACACAGATTTTCAAGAATGCTATTACTAACAGATTTAGTGCTCTCTCCTGCTTGGGTCAGACTGCATTTCATGTTGTCATATCACAGATGTGGCAATAGTAGTATTTACAGACTCTGTTAACAAGTCCTAAAACAGTTCTTTTATAAATAGAGCTAATATTAGAAGCTCCATTTTATGCTTCATTTCTTTTAAGGGGGAAAGGGTCTGCAGCTAGAATTCATTCTTGTCTGATAGACCTCTTCTGTGCAGTTTTCTGGAGTCGTTATCAAATGGCCATTTCCCTTTACTGCTTTAAAGCAGTTCTACATCAAAACAACTCTATCAGTTCTCTCACTCATGCTAGCTTGCCCATATTTTGCCATGAGCATACAACAGCCTATGTACGCATCATGCGCAGGCTGGAGTAAAGGCATCAGCAGGGCTGTGCAGCTGCTGTCATGGCTCAGCCTCTTCTCCTGTCACAGGAGAATGGCAGCTCATGCTTCTTTCATATTTGAGATGGGAGATGGAAGAGGGAATTCAAAAAGTGCTCACTTCCCAAAGCGCATTAGATTATTCCCTATATCCCCTTGATATTCACCTGTCCCTGGATTAAGACCTCACCTGCTCCACCTGACTTCACAGCTCTAGCAACCACCTCCGGGACCAAGGTCAAGGAGTTAACAAAACATCTTAAGAGCAAGGAAAAAACCTCCCCACTGCGTGTTTACAGCGGAGCAAGCCCTGGGAACGCCTGCATTCGGTAACCACTCCACAGTCCAGTATCGACACAGCCCCACGCCCAGTGGATTACCTGGTGACCAGCCCCAGGCGCAGACAGAGTCTGTTCTGAAGGATGAATTATGCTTGGCTGAAGTGACTGAGGAGGTGGAGGTTGCTGCGGCTGGGATATTGCTTGTGTGCTCTGCGTGTGATGGGGAGAGGGCACTTCGCTCTGAATGATCTGCTGGAAGGTGGTCTGGTACATCTGCTGCTGGGGGAGCTGGGGCACCCCATGATGCGCTGGCAACGCTGGCACTCCCGGTGGAGCCACAGCAAGCAATGGTATCGTAGCAGCCGACATATTTGGCACTATTGTTTGGCAGGGCAAGACCAAAGAAGCCACGGTTGTATGAGGAAGATTGACTGCCTGCATAGGTAGGGCAGGGGAGTTTGGTGCCATAGGCAGAGTGGGGTTCATAGGGAGGCTGGGCAAAATCACAGCTGGAGCAAAATACTGAGAAGGAGCAGGTATGGGGGGCACGTTTGCAGCAGGTATATCAGAGAGGTTTGGAGGAAGGCTGTCAAGTCCTGCCAGAGGAGTAATTGCAGGAATGACAGGAAACTGAGGAATCTGAAAAAAATATAATATCACATAAATTGCAAGTGCTTTCACTGATGGTACAAAGTAGTTTAATTTGCCATACAAGTACATAAAAATCGCTTGTGCCATGATGATACTTATGTCTGTTTGTTAATCACTTCCATTCATTTCCTGAGGTTTATAAACAGTAATAAAAACCGATTTAAATCATTAGTAAAAAAGAAAAAAATTCATTCTGGGGGGATGTTTTTATACCTTAGAAGCTTCAAAGTATTTCTAACACTAGCTTGAAGCCTTCAAGCAACATACTAGTTAAAAACTGCTTTCTTTTTAACAGAAATGAAAAGGAATTGGACCAGACAAGATGCAAAACTGTTTCATGTAAAATTCAGTAAGACAATTTAAAACCCTTGTCTGTAAACAGGTTGGCTGCAACCCAGGCAGCACGGAAGATCCCATAAAAAGGTTTTTACAGTCAAAACCTCCCAGTGACGTAGAAGACCATAACTACGCTGTCATCATGGAAGCAGCTTGCTTCTTCCCTTTGGCGCAAGCCGCTTCACATCATGGTGGCTGTCACCAGCAAACACAATAACCCTTCCAGGCCAAGGAAAGGGTCCGTCCCTGCTACTGAAAAAGGAAACAGGGCTGAGAGCTAGGGAGGGAGGCAGGTGGCTGATGGGGAAAAGTGGTGAAGTCAAGAGCTCAGAAATGGAAAAAATGGGCAACTTCTCATGCTCTTAAGCCTGGGATGGGGAAGAGAGTATGCCATAGGGGAAGGTGCAAAAAAAAATTTGCAATTTTGTAACTGCTAATTAACTGGATTCTCTAGGCATGACACAGGATTACTCACAAAGGAGATTTTTACTTCACCAAACAAAAACAAATAGTAAAGAAAAATACAGGAAAAAGCTGTATTCTTATGGACTAATTAAAATGGCATGCATTCAAAATAACCACACAAAACTGCAAATCATGTTAATTATTAGCTGGAAAGCTTTCCTCAAATGGATGTAGTCACAGTTTTCAAAGATATTACCTGGGAAGGGGCCACTGGTGGAAGCTGTGGCACAGTTGAAATCTGAAGGGGTTTTAGTGGTGTACTGCTAGCTGCCACCTGAGAGGTCTGGGGCTGATACTGGGGCAATAGATGGGTTGCAGGCTGGATTGGGCAAACTGGCTGGCTGGCAAGCACCTGCTGCAGAGAAGCTTGCTGTGATATGGGTTGCTGCTAGGGAAGAAAAGAAGAATAAAAAATGGTTATAGCCTGTATATTATGACAGAACCAGTTCACCAGACACAGCCACCCATTTCTCTCTCTAGTTCAAGCTGCACAGTCAGAACAGAACTGTCACTCAGAATAGGGATGGTGTATAGAAGGGCACTCCTAATTTAAACACTGTACAAGAGCCTATGTTTAAAACACATTTAAATGCAAGATACATTACCTGAAAAGACAAGTTCTAACTGTCTTGGAAAGGTTATTTGTAATGACTCAGATTCTTTAAATCCCAGAGTTTGTTCTAGTTGGCCCTGTAAAATCCCCACCTACTAACTTCAAAGATTCCTACTATGCAGATTATACCCAGCTAATCCTGGCATTCAAAAGCTGACTACATAATGTAGCAGGCATTGAAATATACAATACTTACTACCCAAAACATGACTAAACCACAATAATTATAGTAAAAGCTGGATGCCAGTTATTTCTGAGGTGCTGTAGTAACAATGTGGCAGCCAAAAAAAGTTTTACCATTCCAGGGAAAACAGTGCTACACTGGCCTGCCGGATTTCATACAGTAGAACAAAAATGAAAAGCTGCATTAAAGCTGAAAATATTCAGTAACAAACTTTTACATTTTCCATGCTACCGCTATCTCCTTCTTCAGTTCCTCTAATTAATGTTGAAAGTACTTTAAGAAAATCTTCTGTTTCAGAAGCATGGCACCGAGGCACCACATTGGCTCTGGATTGACCTACTTGGGATCACAGGATTGACTGCTTCAGCCGGGCTCTGCAGAACATAGAACCTAACATCATGACTGACGGTCAAAAGGTAACTACAGAATGAACAGCCAAGCATTATAACCTTTCATCTTCACCACTTTCTATTGTAAATCTGTATGTAATATTTTGCTCTGCACTTTTCTAGTAGCAGGATTCTTCAACCACAGTTTTTACGTATTAATACAATAAAACTGTAGAAGATGTATCAAGGAAGCAAGATGCCATCCACCCTTAAATAGCTAAAATTCATTCACAACTGGTAAGTTTCCAAATCAAGGATCAGTGAACAAAAGAATATTTGGCAACTAGCATCGAGTGTCCAGGACAGAATGCACCAAATGCTGCAAGCAGTGCAAGACACGCTGGATGTGGCTGCATTGGGTTTGTGTGGCAAGGTTTTGGGAGTGGGGGGGACTACAGGGGTGGCTTCTGTGAGAAGCTACTAGAAGATTCCCCTATGTCTATGTCATGGTTTAGCCTCAGCCAGCAACTAAGCACCACGCAGCCACTCGCTCACTCCCCCTACCCCGATGGCATGGGGGAGAGAATCGGAGGAGTAAGAGTGAGAAACACTCCCAGGTTGAGATAAGAACAGTTTAACAACTGAAATAAAGTAAAATAGTAATGATAATAATAACAATATAATAATGATAATAATAATATACAAATCAAGTGATGCACAATGCAATTGCTCACCACCCACTGACCGATACCCAGACAGTTCCCAAGCAACTATCGCTGCTCCCCGGCCATCCCCCCTGACTTTATATACCGAGCATGACATCATATGGTATGGAATAGCCCTTTGGTCAGTTTGGATCAACTGTTCTGGCTGTGCCCCCTCCCAGTTTCTTGTGCGCCTGGCAGAGCATGGGAAGCTGAAAAGTCCTTGACTAGCATAAGCACTACTTAGCAACAACTAAAACATCAGTGTGTTATCAGCATTATCCTCATCCTGAATCCAAAACACAGCACTATGCCTGCTACTAGGAAGAAAATTAACTCTATTCCAGCTGAAACCAGGACAGTCCGATAGAGCCAACACCAACCGGCTCCAAGATGGACCCTGCCGCTGCCCAAGGCTGAGCCAATCAGCCACAGTGGTAGTGCCTCTGTGATAACGTACTTAAGAAGGCAGAAAAAAACCCCACCAACCTGGCACAACTGTAGCTGGAGTGAGGAGTGAGAATATGTGAGAGGAACGACTCTGCAGACACCAAGGTCAGTGAAGAAGGAGGGGGAGGAGGTGCTCCAGGCACCGGAGCAGAGATTCCCCTGCAGTCCATGGTGAAGACCATGGTGAGGCAGGCTGTGCCCCTGCAGCCCATGGAGGTTAACAGTGGAGCAGATATCCACCTGCAGCCCATGGAGGACCCCACACTGGAGCAGGTGGGTGTGCCCAAAGGAGGCTGTAACCCTGTGGGAAGCCCATGCTGGAGCAGGCTCCTGGCAGGACCTGTGGACCCATGGAGAGAGAGGAGCCCACGCTAGAGCAGGTTTGCTGGCAGGACTTGTGACCCCATGGGGGACCCACACTGGAGCAGTCTGTTCCTGAAGGACTGCACCCCATGGAAGGGACCCATGCTGGAGCAGTTCGTGAAGAACTGTAGCCCGTGGGAAGGACTCTCAGTGGAGAAGTTCACGGAGGACTGTCTCCCATGGGTGGGACCTCATGCTGGAGCAGGGGAAGAGTGTGAGGAGTCCTCCCCTGAGGAGGAAGGAGCGGCAGAGACAACGTGTAATGAACTGACCACAACCCCCATTCCCCGTCCCCCTGTGCCACCTGGGGGGAAGAGGTAGAGAAATTGGGAGTGAAGTTGAGCCTGGGAAGAAGGGAGGGGTGGGAGGAAGGTGTTTTAAGATTTAGTTTTTATTTCTCATTATCCTACTCTGATTTGACTGGTAATAAATTAAACTGATTTTCCCCAAGTTGAGTCTGTTTTGCCTGTGACGGTAATTGCTGAGTGATCTCTCCTGTCCCTATCTCAACCCATGAGCTTTTTAATTATATTTTCTCTCTCCTGTCCAGTTGAGAAGGGGAGTGATAGAACAGCTTTGATGGGTACCTGGTGTCCAGCCAGGGTCAACCCACCACAATGGCATTGAATAACTCTGCACAGCACCAGCTCAGCTCCTGCAGCATTTATTAGTCCTGTCTGAGTATTCATCTTGCCACATTAAAAAAAAAAACAATAATGTGGCTCTGTATTGCACTTTCTGCCATTCCAGGCTTTGGGAAAGCAGGGGCATTTACCTAATTAAAATCCCAAACTCAAGGGATTGGCAGCACTGATGCAAATAAGTGGCTCAGCAGGAGCTGGCCTGGCACTGGTGATAAGACAGAGCAAATGGGCTGAGATGGACCCCACCAGAGGCACTGGGGCAGCCCTCACTTGTCCCACAGCATGAGGTCTGCTCCACCAGGCTCCTCAGCTCTGCAACATGGGAAACTCCTGCCAGACGTGGCCCAATCTCAGGAGCGGAACAGTCACACTCACATAGTGCTGGGCCAGAGCTAATAAACCTTGCCAGCACACGGAGTCAGCTCAGATATCTCAGCATCCCTGGCTGGATTAATCTGCAGCTCGGACAGGCTGCCCACAGATAACTGGGGATTGAGCACACTGACATAGGCCGTTCAACCCACCTTGGACTCGAGAGGACACTGCATTAAAAGCAAAAAAATTGTGTTCATGGAACTATGCAGCTTCCTTAAGCCTCCATTTTCAATTCAAGTTGTGTTTTACAGAATGCTTCTGAATTGCAGGAGGCGTAGGTAGGGGAAAATATCCAAATGAATTATGCTAACTTTGCCTCATTATAACCTTAACATTATAAATGCACAGATGCCCAAATTAAAAAAAAAAGTAATGAGGAGATGCAATATTGATCCCATGTGTCTGAGCCATCAGTGAATATTCACACAAGATCAATACATTCCATTCTGTTAGACAGATGAATTTTCTAACCCTGATTTCCCATTCCTTTGTTGACCTGCCCTACCATTCATTTACAAAAGACAGCAGATCTCCACTGCTGAGAGCATCATTCCTGGAGACTCTGGGAACACCAGACGTATTTCTGTCTCTGAGACACGCAGGTGGGAAGTTCTGCACAGAAACTTTATCATTTTACCTATTTCTGTAATAATAATACTGTCTCTTTTTTCTAACTTGCCAGGAAGCCCAATAAAAGACTAACTTTTTACAGTATTATTATTATTACAGCAATAAGTAAAATGATAAAGTTACTATCAGAGGTAGAATTATTTCAAGAGACAGCAATGCTGTGAGGAAAGGGCATGTGAAAGAAATTGAGCAAGTTGGGCAAATATCCTATTCCAAACCAGCATTTACTCATGGGGGAAAATAAACGACAGATTTTGAACTGTCAGCATAAAGCTCCAGAGGCCACTAGAGAGATCTGTGCAACTGTTGGTGGAGGTCCTAAATTTGCAAAAGTGTAAAATTTTGGCTCAGAACACCATGAGAATATCCCTGTCCTTTAGAAAAAAACATGATATATGACAAAACTTCACATAAGCATGTGTTTTTCAAGGAGACCAAATGACATTGTTCTTATACTGATGCTTTCAGAAGAATAGGGCATGTTAAAAAAGAAGAAAAGCAACCTGTGAGATAAATGTTGATAACTAAAAGGGTTTGGAGAGGTATGATACCTGCCAGTCACAAAATATACAGACACTCCACAGCCCTGTCAACAGTTTCTACCAAAGCCAAGCTAAGCTTTTGGTAGAATCACAAAAATGAGCCACAAATTACCATGTTGTACAGGTCTGTGGCTGCATTCCTTACAGGCTGACACCATCTCTGCACAAAGAGGTGACTGCAGCCTTCACAGCTGCCCCTCAGCTGCTTGAAAGGGGTGCTTCGTAAATACCTTTAAGGAACACAGGTTTGGGGGGGAATTCGGTAATTCAAAATGCACAAAGAATTACTATTTGGAGACAATTCAGAGAGAGACAGAATCTTCTTGTGGAAGATAAAGCTACTGGCTGGATGCCTGTACTGAACTATATTTAACACACATGCACAAGTCAAAAAGCAGCATTGCCAAGGATTTAAAGACAATTGACACCAGGCAAAAAAGTCTCTTTCTAACCTTTCAGAAAGGCTAGAAAGGAGGTGCCAAATAATAACACAAAATTAATAAAAAACTATTTGATTTCTAAGGACCAAGATAGTACATTGAAATCAATGCAAGGCTTCAAGACAATGCTGTTAAGCTACAGTGGAAGAGAAGTCTTAAGATACATCAAGACATTCCAAGGTATCACACAATTGTCCTCAAGCCCATTACTCTTCCATCCCTTAAACCCAATGCCCTTTGCCCCATCCCTAAGTCTCTCCAGCTGCAGTTCAATAGTTTCAAACACCTCAAACTTGCTACAGCTATGGGTTGGAGCAGAGCATGGGCAAGGAATGGGATGAGAAAAGTGCTTCTTGGCAGCAGCCAAGCTCTCACCTGCTGGCTGGCCAGCACTGGCTGCGGCTGTCCCAGCTGCAGGGAGGTGACGGTGGTGGGCTGGACGATGGGGAACGGTATCGCTGGCTCCTGGTAGTGCTGGGGCCGCTGGGACACCACTGTGGGCGCAGCCTGAACTGCGGGGAGGCCAGGCTGCAGGAGGGAGAGCACTACTTTAGAGAGGAGTCACCCTCACGTTAAGAGTCTCTGCAACTGTTCACCAAGAATATAATTGCAAGGGAATAGTCTACTGGGCACTTGGTTCAACCCAGAGGGGAAAAAAAAATACAAAAAATTATCTGCAAGGAAAGCAAAGTTACTACAAAGTTACAAAGCTGTTAACTGGGTGAAAAAGAAATTTCTCTTCACAAAGATTTTTGTAATTTCATAAAGAATCTTTATCTTCCATAAAAGCAGGTAATTTACTTGAAATGAATGCCAAGAAAAGGAATAGAGAAACAAGAAACAAATTAAAACCACGGCGGAAATGAAAACAAAAAAAATTAAGAGAAATTCAGATAAGGTTTGTTACAACAGCAGTTCTCTAAAATTTCAGCTCAAACAAAGTAGATAAAATAAGCAGTATGTCAGACTGAGCCTCATAAGCCTAACAAAACCACTATTACAGCTCTGGTAATGTGCTTATTATCTTGGTAAATAATCTCCCAGATTAATACAGTGATTTTTTTTTTTTTCTTGGAAAATGGAAGGTTTTGAGTCAGACTTTTTTTTCCTGTGTTTGTTGAGATTTTCAAACCTTGGAACTTTTTACTTCGGTTATTGTAGGAAGAAAAAAATATGGAAATCCCATCAGAAAATAAAAGGCTATAAGAAATACTTTCTTCATGAATAAATGTTATTATCTTGCCAAACCCTCAATCACAAAAAAAGTAATGCATTTAGGTTAAAATTACTGAAACTTATCAATAGAAAGAGTGAGTCTGCTCTAAAATGAAGAAACAATAATGTGTGGCTATATTGACAGTGAACAAAACAAAAAAAATCAGTTCTCAAATACATGCATGAGTTTAAAACTAGTGATTGCAAAGCTACTAATGTAGTTCAGTGACAACAGATTGATAAGAAGCCTTTTTGCTGAAAGTATGACAGCTGCCAGTGAAGCATTTCTTCAGAATAGCAAATATAGCTAGCCAGACACCATTTACTCAGCGCACATTTCAGGTCGACTAGAAATGTGCTACTAAGCAAGACAGCATTGGTAGAGCTGAGTGAGGAATGTATGAAGCAAGCCCTGGAATCCACACCTACTGAAAACAAGAGTATAAATGAGTATGATCTAGGATACAAAATGATTTCGAAAAGCTTTAGACTTACTCCTGAGGGCTGCTGGTAGTGCCCCAGCTGCTGAAGGCTATGGGGCACAGCCTGGCTCTCGCTCAGAGGTGGGCTATACACCCGTTGGATAGCAGGAGGTACTGGATCAGGCAGAGACGAGTAGATGACGCTTTGCTGGCTGCTTTGAGAATCTGAATAAACAGTGGACCCCTGGCCACTGTCAAATGTGCTGTCAGCTGAAAGAACAATATGTTTTATTAAAAGCTCAACAACTCCAAATGTTCAAGTAATGATTTTAGAGCAAGGTCAACATTGGTTTATGTAATTAGCATTTTTACTAACTTAGCCCTTTCCATTATATAAATAAATTATACAACACAAATGTTATTTTCTACAAAAGGCACATACTGCTTCTCTTAAGCCAAAAACCATCCCCATGGATTTCTGTGCACAACGATATTTTAGGCACACTGATATTTCCTTTGAAGGGCATAAGGTTGACATTAAGAATTGCAGACATTTATAGATTTTGTAGGATGAAAGGAAAGGAAACCCCAGTTGTAATGTTAATAGCAGATCATGGAGTCTTTTAGAGTTAGATCTCCCAGGGATGCACTGACTTTAACACCTTTCTTTTATTAGCATGCTTTATTAGTTCAGCAAATCATACCCTACTTGAGTACATAGCAATACCTCAAGATGAAGAACAGATAACAAAATAATTTGCAGGTTTGCAGCGATTTAGGAGTACCATTCAGAGCTCTGTTGGAGTTTCTCATGCAGAGTGTTTGCCCAGGTAACCTGCAGCATTGCACAGCTATGGGTACTGGGCAAGCATCATATCTTTGCTCAAACAGAAATAAATCTTTTTACTGTACCAGTGAGTGCTACTGATTTTAAAATGTCTTTTCATTACTTTTGAAGCCTGTAAAGTACAGGTGCCCAGTTCTTCTTGAGCATAAGCTACTGTTTTCTTAATTTGAGAAATTAAATTAGACAATCAAGACTGTGTAAGTATCCAAAAGACAAATAGCTTGTAACAGAGATTTAAAACTCAAAATCAAAAGAAAACTGTAATACAGTTAGAAAAAATAACTTAAATTACAGCTAAGTTTAAATGCTATTTCTTTTTCTGACACTTTCCATTTTCTCTTTTTTCCATATTCCAAATAAGGTTTTACTTATTTTGCTTTTAAATAACAAATTATTTTTAATAGCACCCGAGATGACATTTCTCCTTAGTACTCACAAACTATTCTCCCAACTGTTTTTTTTTTTCTTTTTTTCAAAATTAAACTTCCCTCTATATTTATTCAGCTCACTTCTAAAAAGAGTCAACATGGCCCTACTTTAAGGCGGCAGGGATTTCTGCCGCATACACACTTCCATTTTATTACAAACAGTTGTTTAAGACCTCAAAGGAAAAAAAAAGTATAATGGTAGAGTGCTAAAGTAAAAGCTGTGAGTCATTAGATTTTTAGATCAGATTTTTATAGAACAACATGCATTACACACATTAAGTTACTAATTTACATTTTTACATTTGACCTCAGATTATTATATGAATTGGTATAACAGTAATTTATAGAGGTCTTGGGCCTAACATCACTAAGAAAATGCTCAAAGACATCTGATAGTGAATTGTCAAATAATACCAAGTATTGGTTAAAAGTTGAGGGATAAGAAATAAATGGGGGGTGGTTATATTTAGTATAAAATTCTGCCAACTCATGTCCAACAGAACCATGGGAACCACAACTAGCCTCATTGTACCATTAGAAACAAAAAGAGTCATAATTATGTGTTTCTCAAAGGAATTAGCATGAAATAAGTATATGATCCAAAAAAATTAAATGAGATCAATTTAGCTTCAGAAAAAAAGCTTTGTAAATACGGCAATATTCTGAGTGTTATGCAAATGTGGCCATTTCTTATATCTTGTAAAGGTTTGTTTTCTTGTAGAGGCATGCTTGGTTATTTTAGTATTCAAAGCAGACCTCTGTATAGCAATTTATACAATACCTGAATTAATGCAGCAGCTGTCTCTTAGCTAAAGATAATGTATCTTTAATTTAAATATGCTTACATAAATGTAAGAACAGAACAGAACAGTAAAACAGAAACATTATGGTAATAGTTTAGTAGAAAAATATGTACCTCAGAGTTTATCAGAAAAACTGGCTAGAAAAAAAAAAAGAATTCTTATAAAATTTCAAATATTCCAAGCTAAAAATGTGTGGCAACTTTTCCTTCAAGATGTTTAAAAGTATAAATAGATTAAGATTTCAGTATCAGAGCTTGACTTGGTAAAAAAGGTTGATTTTAGGGGACAGAGACAGGGACAAGTTACTTTAAGGAAATAAAAACACTACTTCCTCATGCCTTGCTGTTTGCTGGAGATAAGTCTGATGCTCAGAAATAAAACAAAGAAACAACAAGCTCTGCCAGAAAAGCCAGGTAGTTTCTTATTCAGAGATAGACCAAAATTGGTGCTTGGAATTAAAACAGGAGATGTAAATCCACCTGTCTTGAAATAGCCCAGTGATTACTCTTGGATCAGCCCTCAGCTGAATGTAAAGAGTTGGCTGATCATTGGCTTGTAGCTACCAGGGCCTAGATGAATGAGAGCAACCATCTACTCTGACCTGCAATAATGAAGATCAAACCACCCCCTTGCTTCAAGGCCATGAGCTCAGGACAAAATAGAGAGCCTGGAGGAACAGAGAGCGCACCTGCATCATGACCTAAGGACCCCAAAAATAATTACAGTGTCAACCCACAAGGTCTGGTGCTCCCAACATGTGTGACCAAACCACAGTTGATATTTCCCACAAAACAGGGAAATCTTGAATTACATCATGTAACATTCAGAGGTGGATTTTTTTTTTCTGCTGTAGAACTTTGCACAGCTTCACAAAAAGCTTCAGGCAAGCCATCAAGAGTAACTCACAAAACCCAAGAAACAGCAAGCGCTTTGGTTTCAGTAAGGTCTTCTTTTAAATAAACATCTCCACATTGCCAATACAATTTGAAAAAGCCCCAGTCACTCTGACCAGTTTGGTGCCAATTCAACTTCTGCAGGCTCTGAAACTGTGTTTCACACAAACTTAGTGTTGATCCCACTACCTGGCACAGAAAACATGTATTTTTTGTGTCTAGCAGCAGGTCTCCTTGCTTTTCCATTTAAAAATATGTTTTCTGCATTTATTGCTACTGAAGGAAGAGCTATTTCTATACAATATAGGTTTTCTTGAAACTTTCTTTCAAAATTGCTATGCATCTGTCTGAGATGCTGGTGTTCTTTGAGATACTGTGCAAAAACATGCACAGCAGGTCATCTCACTGCTGAGCTCAGATTATTGTCGATTTTTACCCTTGGACATTCATCACCGTGTGCACAGAAAACCAACACAAGACTTACATGCAACAGACGTGACGCTGGTGGGTAGGTTTTGCTGAAAGGGATGCTGGTCTGCCTCAGGCTCCTCCGACTCTGACAGGACGTGGTGACCAGTGTGAGAAAGGTAGGTGACCTGAACCTGCTGTGCATGCGGCATCTTCAACTTCTCCGGACATTCAGAGTCCCGACGTTCCTCTGACTGCATCCTAGGCCAAATTCTCTCTCTTCTCCATAGTATTAATGCTACTCTGTCACGTATTGACTTCGCAACTATCTTGAGATCATTTTCATGAAAAAATCCAGAGTCAATCTACAGAGGAGGCATAAACTTAGCAAGATTATGTGCACACCGATGTGCGTGCACACGTGTGCACACATGCATATTACTCAAAACTCTTCCTAGCAGAGAAAACATCAGTTTGAAATAACATGAATTACATGTTTATTCCTCATAAGAACAGGAACTCAAGATCTTGATGGGGTTTTTTTGAATAAAACTTCTATCACTAATGCATTTTAAAACAACAATATGTAATTTCTAAGACCTGAATATATATAGGGTCAATTCATTCACCAGTTACCATCCACTGAGAAGAGAGCAAGTTTAACTGCAGATGTACAAATGGGTTCCCCCCCTTTTTTTTTGTTTTTTTGAAAGACTAAGAGAATAGTCAAGAGAGAGACAAAAACCATCTTTGAAAAATGCTCTTTGAACAATGCAACTGGAGTAAACCATACTACCCCTAAATCAGAATTTATTGCCTTAACCTCTCCAGTATACGCAGTTTCCCAAATTGCTGCGCTTAATACCACAGCAAGTCACGAAGGAAAAGATATCAAGAGAATTTTATTTCAAATTAACTTCTCTTAAATGGTAAAGTCAGTCAGTATTGATTGACTTTTATAAAGAAAAAGCCTATAATTGAGTCAAATGCAGACTGTTCACATTTGACTGAAAAGGGGACCAGACTTTCTCAGCATTCAACTGCTCAACAGATAAAATGGAAATTCATCTTTGTGCTATTTGTTTGCATAGTCTCCTACAGCATAGGGTATGAATTTTAGTTTAATAATGACCTGTCAGAAATTTGTCTGCTCTCCCTACATTCTTAACATGCATATCCCATGGATTTGGAAGCACTTACATACATGGAGGAAATCTAAAGGTTTTCATTCTTTGCTCTTGCCCAAACACAAGACAGTTTTACAGCTTAGATTTTCACTGTTTAAAATTAATAGGTGTAAAGCAGCTTAAAATACAGCTACAGATAGATATGGGTATTTTCCACTGCCTATGCCCTCAGACCTTACTGACATTCCTGAACCGATGATGCAGCAAATGCTAACAACAGAAGGGCGTTACTCAAGAGAAGAACCACACAGGTCCAGAGAACCTTGTATGGTATTAACTAACATGCCCAGTAGATTCTTCATGACAAAGCTGAATGGGAAGGCATTGAAAACCTGCCACATTAACAATTTTTTTATACAATTCTTATTCCTACATCTCTATATAGAGAATGGTTAGAGTTTAATGAAGGCATGCTATTTTACAGTACCCACTGATTGTGAAAGGGAACTTCAGGTTGCAAAACCACCAGAACATTTCAAGTTCCTTTTGCCCACACTGGTTGGACAGGCTGGAATGCCTGACTACTGAAAACCCATCAATAGTGATAAATAATTCCCCATACTCAAAAGGTCTCCTGCATTCTTGTCTTCCACAGCACATAAAGCAACACAAATTGATGAAAGCACATGGCTTTGGTGTTTCACAATTCATAAGTGCTAGAAAAAGACATTTAGGAATAAATGTTCCCCTTTGCCTGCCCCCCCAACAGCCTCAAGTTTGAAAGCATTTCATATGCAGTCACTTAGGTAACCGTTAAAGTAATAGTAAAACACAGGTTTTAAAATGATTTGGGAAAGGCTATAGTATCACAGTAGTTTGGGAGTGATCCTTTTAAATACACTTTTTATGAGAATTCTTTCCTCTTCAAAACAAAATATCACAACTATGGGCAAGTAACCTACAGAACTTTGAAATATTTCCATAAAAATTTAAATGCAAAATGTAACAGCAAGTAACTGTACCAGACCAACTTTTAAATGAAATGAGTTCTGTAACAATACATTGTTTGAAAAATATTTGGACCTACTGCAAACTAATGACAAGAACAGGAGTGATGATGACAACATCATTAAATGGGATCCCTTGGGATTTAGATTATAATCGGAACATTTCTGCAAGCACAAGAAAATTCAGACCCTTGACTCAGTGCTTACTGATTCTATGTCTCCATAATGTTAGAAAACCTAAACAACTGCAGTGAAGACATCATTAAAATACGAGTTCAAGGACTATATAGTGAAATTGGAACACAAAATAGTTTTTCTAACAAACCCCACAAGTTATGAAGATACAGAAATTCACCAAGTTAAACTTAACTGTTAAAAAATCCAAAGTTTATTCCTAACTGTGCAGTGGGCTTGAATCTAGTTTCCTAGTTATGTTTGGTGATAGAGTGGCTGACCACAGACTTTCCTCATCGACATTCCTCCTAAGTAACACTGACAGAAAAGATGAAAAGAAGTGTTTTGAAAAATTCAGTGCAGAATATTTTGTGATTGAACTTTTGAACTCTTCTAACTTATTTCAAGATGTTGTCTGAAACTAAACAGATTCCAAACAAATCTAAAGACATTCAACAGCTAATAGAAATTGACAAAAGAGTTTTCAAAACATAAAGGTAGAAGAGACCTCTATGGTCCCTAAGCTACTGGAAATGCCATTTCATGCCTCTGTTTTCATACTTGGTAAACAATGTTTTCCAGTTATCAGTTCTTCCTCATTTACCCCTTTCCTGCAGCGTTCATTCTAAAATCAATGCAAGCTGCTTAAACTAGACACCAGGAATGGTTTAAGTGGAAGTTCCTGTACCAGACTCGTTCCTGCTGTCCTTTGAGATTTATGCACTACTTCATTTATATATACATTTGTCAGGGTAAGTTTATTTTACCATTTCTTGTGCAACATCATCAGGAGTTTCCTTCTCAAGATCAAAAGTAAACTCAATGGCTCCATTATCTTTGGGTTTTCCTTTCAGTTTCTTAGGATCTTCTACCCAGAGTCTTAAGGCAATAGAGGATTTCCTCCCATGGTCTTCTTCTGCAAGTTCCACTCTTACCCCAGTATCTTCAGCAAAAAAGGCATGGCTTAATAAATCTTTAATTTCATATCTGCAATGGATATAAAGAATATTCAAATACTGCAAGTCTTAAACAATTTCAGAGAGGTTTGTGACAAGAAACTGGTGAAAACATTTACAGTATGTTTGGTGTTCATCCATAACATCTGTATTCTTAGCAGAAAGACATAGTATTTCCAGTGTTACTGAGGATTGCTGAAAAAAATGACGTTTCCTATTTCACAAAGCTTCAGCAATATTCATACACCATAAGCACATACAGAAATGCAGATTATAGCTTTGCTCAACTTTTCTTGAGTATCTGAGCTTAAAGAGTACTAAAAAAGGTTCCCTCTAGGTACTCAGTTGAGGTCCCTAAAAACTGTATGTGTGAAAGTTATGAAATACTGAACAGTATACACACTAATCTAGGAGGGGCCCATATAAGAAGATAGGTTTTAAAACCGAAGCTGGAAACAAGGCACAATTCATCCTCACATCCAGAGGCTAATGAGTCAATGGAATCTGCTATAACAGCTTGCATTGAATTTACTGTCTCTCATTTGTGGTCGACCTCCACCACACTCAATGCTCCACGCAGAACCTCCTGAGTGAGATTATACGGACAGCTACGCCAGAATGTGCTAGAATATGCTAGCTCACATGTCCACAATGATGCTTTCTGACATTATTCCTTAAAGCTGAAAGGTTGAGAGACACAACAACAGCATTTATTCAATTATCCTGACATTATATGGCAGGAAAGCAGGCAATCATTTATATTTGTATTTCCATTCTGCATTTTCTCCTGCACAGGGGAGACCCAAAGGCCAGAACAAAAAATCTACAGACAGCTTTGAAATCCCTGCATACACATTATTTAATACAAAACTTGATTACTTGAAACAAACCTTTCTTCTTTATTTTTGCAAATGCACTCCCCAATTATCTCCTTAATTTCAGGATCAGTAACTTTCTCAAAACTTGCTGGCTTTATACCCTGAAAGGATAGAGAAAAACAATTTAGTTTGAAAAAGAATATATTACATCTCTTAATTAAGGACATTTGTCCTACATTTTACAGTCAGTTCAACCCTTGGAGTAACTAATACTTTAAAGTTGTTAGTCTTAATGCAAAACTGAATTCAAGATTTAGGGCTACCGTATTTCTAAGCACCACTGCACTTCAAAACAAGCACACTAGTTTGTACATTAATTCAGCCGTACACAGGGCAAATCTCCCTTTTTCTTTACTAACCTTTGCAAACCTTACCTTTATATCCTCTGGACTCTGAAGTCAATATTCAAGAAACAGCCAATTTTAACTTTTCAAAAGAACTCTTTTCTGAAATTATTCCTTTTATGTTTTTTGCCTTAACTCTCAAAACACTAAATGAATAAAGACAAATAATCATGTTTTTCTTCAGATAGCCAGTTTCAAGAATGAGTCAAAAATACCTTGGAATAGCCCATATTCCTGTTTCCTACAAATCTTTTGCTTTCCTATGTCCCCAACACTCTCCGACACCCTTCCCCTGCCCCCAAACCCAACCCCAAAACCAAGCAGGGGAACAGGAGAACATGTCCAACACCTCTGTATTGCTCTTGCATTTCCCCAGCACATTGTTAGAATTTCATCGGGAATGAGTGGCAGAGCAGGCGTAACCTATAAATCAAGATCAACCTCTGTCAAATGTTAACATTTTTGCTGGGAACAGTGTTCAGTTCTAGATTTGGAACAGCTAACCTATGAGCACAGCCTTTCAAGGAGAAAACCCAACTGTTCCTTGCAGAAGACAACTTAGAGAAGCAGAATCCGCTTCTCCACGTAGGGAGCTTTGGCTCGACATAGGTGCAACAGGAATAGTTTGCATTTCTTTCAGGTTAGGTGGGGTTGTTTTAAAAAGATGGAGAGTATTTCAAAGAAACACACACACACTTCTAGGGTAGTCATAGGTCATCTTTCCCTGCTTTCTAATATTTCAGGACCAGGATCTTAACTCAGCATGATCCTCCTCAGGGTATGTAGCCTCTTAATTAAAAAAACATATATTTTACCAACATAAAGAGAGACTGTAGGAGAAATAGTATGCAAGTTCTCAGGCTAAATAACAGTTTATATATTATGTCAACTTTCTGTACACATAATCAAAATATACTGAAAAAAAAATTAGCGGGAACACCTGGGCAGTTAACACACACGTGCAGCTGTGCATTTTCAAAGCCCAGGCTAACAATTTCTTCTGATGCCAGGTTGCAGACAGGGAGGAAGGGATGTTCCACTAGGAACGGCCATTATTTCCAGTGAGGCCGCCCTACCGCTCTCCTTGTCAAATGATGTAGGAGCAACTAACAGATACACAACATCTGTAACACTGGTAACTCATTCATTCAGTTCAACAGAAGATTTCCTGTGAATACTTTTCAGTATATATTCAGCTATAGATGAAAAGAGTGTCAACACAAAAAGCTATCCTTTTTATTTGTGATGTTCAGCTTAAATCACAAAAAGATTGATTCTGTTTTGAAAACACATCAACATCTCTACCTACTAAAACAAGATGTATATGGATGAAAATTTGACAAAATTAATTTGGGAACAGGTCCTGCAGTTAGACCCTGTTACTTAAGGACCCAGGTATTTTCAATGAAGTCAATAAACAGAATAAAAAGGAAACACAATTTCCTTTATCTAAAAAATGCAGAATCTGATTAAGCACATAACTGAATGGGAAGTGGACATTTAACTCCATTCAAATCCTTTTAAAGTTTCACCCTGAAAAAACAGTAAACAATGGATCATGCAGTGGCAGATAAGACTTTTGTCTCACCTGGTGCTGCCTTGGATTAAAAGAAAAAGAAAATATGTGTTTCAGACAGTGTCTGGAAGTACTTCACTGAATTTAGTCTTGAATAAATTTTATGGGTGAATTTCAATGAGGGCTGGCATGACTCTGATAATTTCTCAGCATTCCAGCATCGGATTATACTTTTAGCTTTTTATTAAAATTTTGTTGCCATTCAAGCTCAGATTTTACTTTAAATTTGGATTTATTTATTTATTTCAGGTCAACCACTCCCTTTTTGTCTTAGAAGTCCAGAGGGAAATGTGTAATTCATAAATTTTGAAGGAAAAAAAAAAAAAAAAAAGACTGAATAGTCATACAAAGACTCAGCTTTCCAGTTTTGCCTAGGCAGAGAGCTGCTGAGATCCAAAAAAAACCATTCTTGTGGGAACAAAACAAAATAATCCACACACGTGGCTGGCTGGCTGTAACCCACTAAAAAGAATTATTTGCTTAAGCAAACCTAAATCTTACTTATGAGATGAGGGTTCGAATTTTGCATATTAGAAGAATGTGTCAAAATGATAGGGAGTGTCTAGCCTACTGAAGCCCAGGCTTGCTCAAAACAAGCAAACGCACACCACAGTGTGTCAAGAGTGTTCCTTAAGAGACCTCCAATGCCGGAATTAGAAATAAAAGAAAACAAAGTACCACCGAAAGACATTTTTAGCATGAATCATCTATACCCTAATACACCCTAAAGTTACAGGAGCCTATCATGTTCTCAGATGGGGAGGAGTTTGAAGAAATCTTCAGTAATTCACAATGGAAAGTAATAGGATGAACCTCTATGTTTTCAAACACTCCAGTTTGCTATAGGAAACCATTGATTTCCATCTTAGCGACACTTATCAGGGAGAATGGGTAATAGAGACCATCATCTATAGCTTAATGCTTACTGAAGAATATCCCACAAACGTTCACTGGTATCAATTTAACTGGAAAAAAACCCCCAACCCTCCAAAAAACCACCAACACCCACCCGCCCCTTCCCCCTAACAAAGCAGTAGAGGCAATTTTCACCATACTACCTGAAGAGCTTTCAGCTACCTAGAGGAATAGGAATCTATTGCTCACGTATCTACACACTCAAGGGAACCTGCCAATTGCTTTTTGTAATTGCAGAGTGCTTCATGGGCATCTTAACACAAACTGAACATATGAGAGACACAAATAGCATAAGGCATATCACAGTATCTCTTGATTTAATTTTCTTTTCCAGAATTCACAATCTTCATTTACATGGTTTGACTGGAACTCTGACATGACTGGGATGGAGCAGGGCAGGGCATACTGGGCATCTAGAAATTAGGTTTGCCTGAAAATGGTTCTTTTGACAGATCCCTGATGACTGACCCCTATTTTTGACCTTACAAATTGCTTCCACAAAAAAAATAGCAACTCCTCCAAACACCATTTTACTTTCAACATCTTTTGAAGGAACACTGACTCCTCTCCAAACATCTATTGTATTAATCTACTGAACAGCTAAGCTATGAATAGATGACTGAAACAAACAAGAACAAAACATGCCCAGTGAAGTACTGAACAGAACTGCTTTGCTAAAGTGTTTTCTCAATGCCCATATGCTACAGTATGCTTTTGCTCCTTACTCTTCATTAAAAATCTCACAGGGCATCTCATTGTAACGCTGCAAACCCTCCCTACAGTGCTGTACCCTGATGCTTACGAACCTCCTGACAATGAAGGGGGTTTATGCAAAACACAGGTTTCTATTTGCAATCAAACAATTAATCTCATTCATTTATACAAAAGCCATCTGTCTTTCCTGAGCATACCCAAGGAAACATGGCACCAAAATTCAAAGTATATTAGCTAAGGAATTATCCATGACAGTTTTAAAGTGTTCAGCTGTCTTGTAAACAAAAGTAAATTCAACACCACTGCATCTGAAATGCGGGGCCAACTGGTTGACAAAGGGTGCAAAGGGATATTTTCATACAAATTCTTTAAATGCTTATATTATATATATATATATATATAAAATACAAGAGTAAAACGAGAGACAATCAAATAATATGCCTTTTGAGAACTTCTCTGTCTCAAACAGGATGATTTACTTTGAACCCCTCCCTGCCACTTAGTCTTCTCACCTTTTTTCTGAAGTGATTAGATTTGAAATACATTGCACTCCAGTATATGATATTGAGTCTACAGTCAGGTACATAAAAGACATTAACATTTTAACCTTTATGTTGGGGGCAAAACCGTGAAGCTTGTTTTTTAGAGGTCTAAAAGTAGCTGCTTGTCATTTTTCCATCAGCAGAGCACACTTCTGATGGAGTAACACACAATGCTTTATAAAATGCACAGCGTATACCAGAGAAGTCAACATTAAGTCTGACCCATGTCAGCCAGTAATTTTTTCTAAAGGCTTTCGTTTCACCTAGAAGGTGCCCTCTCAGTCTAGATATAGTCTACTTTGGACTAAAATTCCACCTTCTACTTGAAGGTAGTCTCTAGACTCATGTAGTTCCTACAAAAGGAAAAAAACTCTTCCAAAAAAGCTGAAACCATGTTTCCAACTGAAATTCCACCCTACCACATGCTCTCTGAAGTCAATAAAGTGGAGAAGTTCTCAATTTTGTCAGTATTTTATTCCACGACATTCAGCAGCGAGATCACTGTATACAATTATAAATTCATCTGTATTTCACTCCAAAATGGTACTCAATCCTAATGCTAATCTAAGATTATCTGCAGATCTAAGAAGATATCTGAAACACACAAAAAGTCAATGCACTAATATTCATAACATTGTCTGTTGTTGCTGTGCTACAGCTATAGAATTTATTCCATCTGTATGAACGATATAGAATATAGCCTGTGAATCCTGAGAAAACATTCAATACATTTATAAAAAAGAAACAATATGAAAACTTAAAATGCAAAACCGAACACTATAAACATGCAGGTTGTTCTAAAACACAGGTTTGTGCTGCTAAACCCAAGAAGGTTGCCATGAACCCCCAGCAGATACAGCTAGTCTGCTGTGCATTATGCAGTGCATCAGTAAGAAAACATTGGACTGGAGCTGCATGGGAAGGTCACAAACTCCGATGTTTCACCACTTAATATGCCTATTGTCTACATCAAAATCATTTGGCAGAATGATTAAACACAAAAAAAAAAAATCTGACTAAGAGAAACCATCAAGTTATGCATGAAAAATGAGATTATAGCATCAGACTGAAGGTCACTGCAAATATGCTGACCAGGAAATCACTTCAAAGTTAACTACAGTAAATATAGCTTGGACCTGTTGCTTGAAAAATATGCATTTTCTATTTATGTTCCATATCCTCTTTTTTATGTTTACATTCCAGAATTCAGGCTGAGAGGGCAGAGAGAGAGGTGACAAGTTGTAATGAACACGTCTTATCTGCCAAAAAAATGAGCCTTCCTGTACATTTGGGAAAAAACTTGGGAAATGATTGCCACTTTATCCTGGACTGTTATATACATACAGTTACCCATATGTAAAATCAAGAGTGGAAAACTAAAGCAGCAATTAAGCCATGAGAATATGGTCAGGTTACTGAAATAATTAAGTATAATAATCTTACACTACGGACATGCATGACGCATAATATCTTAACACAAAATTGTAATGTCTCAGAAAGGTAATGTTTCTATTTTCTATACCAATAAGGACTATCAATGCGTGTGACTTGAATAGCCACGACTTCAGACGTATCTTATGTACTTAGCAGGCAAGAGTTTGATAGAGTGTTAGAACACAAAGTAGAAACAATTGAAAAAGATATTATAATGGCAAAACCAAAGTAATACACTGACTGTGCTGGGCAGCAGAGGGAATGTGCATCCCAGCATAATCCAAAGTAAGGTTGGAGGCAGTCTAAAGCATAAAATGGTTATTGTACCTTCACTAGCAAGCAATTGCTTGCTTGATGCAAACACTAGCAAGCAATTCCAACCCCTTTAGATGCTATTAGGACCTCCAGTGATTGCCACCACGATGCCGAGCAGTACTAGTCAGTTATTTTATTTTACATTTTTAAAATAAAAGCATCAGGAAACTAGACAGCAATCCCATTTTTACATTACATTGACCATCAATTTAAAAGACTAAAAATAGTGTTTACATTTCCGGTGCAAAAAAACAGTTTCATCAAAAATTAATTAAATTTCTCACTGACAAGCTGAAATACGTGACAGCGTTCAGGAGTGCTGCACCATTGATCCCCTCCATCTGAGAAGGTCAGAGCCACCTTCTGCTTTAGTGAGAACCCCAAAACCTCATCTCACACTGGTAAGAAAACAGTGTAATTCAGCCTCTTGGTTTTAGTCTACGCTCTATTTCTATACTATATTTCAGTCTAGTAAAACACAAGGCTAGCGATAGCTGCTGCATGACCAACCCTAACTCCTCATGAAAATTGATTTTAAAGTCTTTTCGTCTGTAAGTCATCACTGCCCCAGCTAATGGGGCAGACCCCACCATTAGGTGATGGCTCAGGACAAGGTGGAGGGACCCCACACCCCAACAGCAGCAGCATCCTCCTCCCCCAGCCCGTGCAGCGCCGGCTGAGTGACTCACACAGATCGAAGCAGGGTCCCTTGCGGTCGCCAGCTCTTCTGCAGATGCAGCTCCTCTAGAGAAGCTGTTGAGTTGCCAGACAGGTTCCTTCTGGGACCAGAGATCTCCCCCAGGGTGCCAGGTGCTCATCTTGCACCCTCACCAAGAGGTCCACCCCCTGCTCCTCCTCCTTGTCTGACAGTTCATGCAGCTCATGGCATTGACAGGGCTTTTCCCTCTCCACAGGGAGTTGGTTAACCCTTTCCTTGGAACAACAGTAATGCCATCTTTTCCATCTAAGGCATCCCGGTGCCTTTGCTTCCACTGCTACTGCCCCAAGTTCTGCTGAAAACAGCAGTAAACACACCCTCTATGTCTGTACCTGATGTTTTCTGCCTCAGCTTTCCCTGCTAGACAGCTCTGTTTCAAAAATACCCCTTACGAGTAATAAAGTGACCTTCCAACAGCTTCTCCACCATTACGTGATAAGCATTATTTTCCATCTCTCTAAAGTTGCTAGTATAAGACCAGTTTTACAAAGTTAAAATAATTTACCATATAATCCTCAGCTATGTAAAGGTTATTGCCACAGAAAATTATTTGGCTCAGGCTTTCATCAGTGTTTAAAAAAAATGACTACTTAAGTCTGCAAATTGAAATATAACACCTAATTAGGAGTCCTCTGATTAATCATTATTCTTTGCCATCTTCGATGTTGCTTTGATAAATGAGGCTTAGGAGTCTTACGAAGTCTCTTAATTACCAATATTCCAGAGGGCTAAGAGTTGTATACAGAGTTTCTCTGGGTATGTGGAGCAATGGAAGACATCTATATTATTTGTGGCTCTAAAATGCAGACACACATATACATCAGCTAACCATGATGGCAGCTCCACAAACAAATGAGGCACACTGCTCATGCAACACCTGTCCAAGGCAGCAGGTAGCACACACTACACTTCTCATGAAAGCCATGCAGTATCGAGGGTTACAAGACTGGTATCACATTCAGGAGATGAGGCCTCAGAGCCTAAAATTCTGAAGAGACTCCTGTTGTCACCATGTGAAGCTTTAGAGCCTGAGGATATATCTCCTAAACTACCTACAAAGATGGCATTTAGAGCACATCCAAAGGACTACATACCTAAACAAAGCCAACAAGCCATTGTGCCAAAGGAGATAAACTTTTCTTTGTAGGGGAGGAGTGGAATAACAATGTCATAAAGCACTGTGGAATAACAATATGGAACAAGCGGCCATCCTCATAATGATTCAGGCAAGCAACTCCAACTGAGCCATCAAACCTATTTCAGTTCTTTGAGAAGATGTAGCATGCATTTCCAGCCAGCTCATGGTGCAGAGCACAACGGCCTGCAGTCAGTAAACCAAGCAGACCCATTTCTGCACACACTCCCTTCCCTACAGCGCCATAGGGAGCTGCTCCAGCCAGTGATGAAGCTAACTGCGCTGCTGAGCAGCTTTTGAAGCACCTCCCTCCCCGCTCTTTTTTTTAATTATTTCTGAGTAGCTATGGGTTGAAAGCAATACTCTAAGAAGGGTTAAACTACCAGAAATCAGGGTTGCAGCCCACTGGGAAAGATTCAGCTTTACCAAACTACGAATGTCAGCTTGCAACAGTTTACACAAAAATGGGATAAAGCTGTTTCCCCTCTTCAGATGTGCCCTCCTGCTTTCAGAAAGTCATGGCAGTTCTCTCATTTCCAGCAGGGACATCCTCCTGTGTCTTGTGATACTGGCTTCAACTTTTAAACATAGACTCCCAAACTGTTTGCATCCTCCCTCTCCCACCAGGTTAGCATAATCACAGCTGGTTAGCACAGCAATCTACAACAAGAGCACCAACTTCCCAGCATCCTGGTCTTTAGTGGTGGGAAAAGACAGATATTGAACAATACAAACTATACCTATAAAAATTAAATTGCAAATAAACCCATCATCTAGCACATGCAAGTGTTTGGGTATCTGATGAAACCACCTCTATATCCAGTGTAAGAGATTAGCATACAGCAAATCAGAAAATGCAATTTTGACCTTGAGCAGTGTTTGTGGACTGCAGGATTTCACAGTACCATATTTGTACTGGCCTGATTCACTAAAATTCTTGGAGAAGGCAAGTGGTCTCAAGTACCTTTCAAAATCAACCAGTTATTACTAAGTTTCATTTGGGAAGATTTTTGCTCGTAGTTGGATAAGAGGAATACAAACTAATTTTGGGACCACACTTTTGGAGACTGAGATGGATCTGCTCAATGTATCTACTATGTAAGCCTAACTGCTCTTTCTACCTTATAGGTCAAAGAAATACAAGCAACCTTATCTGTAGCTAAGCTTTGCAAATTTTAGTGCAGCTTTCTTCTGAGGATTACTCTTTTCACATCCCGAGTGTGCAGACTGCATCTTTTGGTGATGCACGAGGGCCAAACCACACAGCTCTCTATCTTCTTTTGTAGCAACCAGATGGAAAGAAGTACCTGGGAAAATCTTTGACAAACCAGTCTGCTTAACATAATCTATCCTGAAAAAAACCTCCTGTAACTCTTGGTTTCACTTAACCAAGTAGAACAGAATATAACCACGGCTGCCAAAGGCTTTGGCAAGTCTCATTTCTCTGCAGTCAGTGATCTGCAATCTGATAGCATCTTACATACTCAGGAGTTTTTTCTGGCATTTGCAGTACAGCTCACATGTACAAATACATTTATCATCTAGGGGTGAGAATGTTGGAGAGAGTATTTTATGCAGTGTAGAGATGAAATTGACTTCTCCAACCTAACCTCACCTGAAAATGCAGCAAACCCATTTCCATGGTTCCTATCTGGGGATTACCAGACATTGCAGAATTCCAACATACAGATATAAAGTTCCTCTGGCTGACTTAAAAACTAAACATTGCTACCTTTTCCCTTTCATATCTTCAGGTAATTTGTTACACATACAAACAGAGAGAATCTGCGCTGGAAATCTGAATCAAACATCCCCCATCATATAAATAAATATTTAGGCTGTAATGTAAAAGTTAGTCCTTTTAGCTTTGTGGGAAACTTGATCAAGTCTGAAAAGTCCCCATTTAGGAGGCAAGACTAGAGCAAAGATTTTTTCCCTGCTCATTATTCCCAAGTTTTATGTATTTTTGGCTGATGGAGACAAAATCAGCAACAAAGATTATTGAAAATATTTTATGCAGCTGCAGCATAGTCAAACACAATCCAGCCATGGAATTGCAAGCTTACAAATAAACTTGCAACAGGTTTGCGTAATCCAGAGCTCAGATACCTCAACTTCTACAACACACTACACATTCAACAGTACTGACACCTCATCGAAATACATTTTTAAACTTTCAAATTGCAAAATGCCAATACAAATTATGGACGTTTACTCACACAGGTTACTTTCCGGTAAATTTGAGCAGCATTCTGGCATTCTGAGTAAGGGTATTCTGAGGTAGCCATTTCCAACATGCACATTCCAAAAGCATAGACATCCACGGATTCATCGTAGTGTTCCTCATACATTTCTGGGGCCATAAATTCTGGTGTACCTACACAGATGTGCACAAAAAGAATATAAATCTTTTATAAAGTCTAAATGGCTTTAACCACAATCTTTTTTGCCTATAAGAAGTGTGCCCACTATAGCTGTGTAAGGGTGCACGCAAGATTATTTCAGGAGAGGGAAGTAACTAGAACAAGCTCAAGCATCCTCCAGGGAAGAAACCCAAAGTCAACACACACACTTACATACCCATGGCTTGGTGGTAATAATCTAAGGGGGAAGAGGGGGAAAAAAAAAAGAAAAAAGAACAAGTATCAAAATTTCAAAAATGAACAAGAGAATGAGATATGGCACATTGCCTGACCATACTGGAAGTCATGAAATGGATTCTTTTTCTGGGTGGAGGGAAGGATGTGTACAGGCTTGTGGAGGTGAAAAGGAGAGAAGAAACGAGAACTTTAACTCTTGTTTTTATCAATGCAAATTTGCATTTTTTTTTCCCCTCCAGATACACAGCAACCACCCGACAGACAGACAGCACTTTGAAAGCAAGTAGTATCACAAATCACCTACAAAGTCATGCACAAAACATTAAACATAATGCTATCACTGGTTTAGTGGGGCTAATCAATGAGGCTACTCACAGAATAAGGTCCTACTCAACAGGGATTAGGGTGTCAGAAATCTGATGCAACTGGATAAATATTAAGCAAAGCAGTGTACTTACTGCTTCATAACAGGAAGTTGCAGCATTATGACAAGTGGTGACTTAGAATGCCTGCAACATTTGCATAGCAAACTACTCTGAAAACCGTGGTCTTATAAAGCAAAAGGGAAAAAAATTAACACTTAGGTAATTTATTCCAGGAACTGTATCTCATAATTTATGCTTAGGAGTCAAGACTAATTTATTTCCTTTTTACATTTAGAAAAGATGAAGGAAGAGAGATCAATGCAGTCATGTGTTGCAGGAGAGGACCAGTGAGCTGCAAGCACCGGGATGCCAAAAGGAGCGTGAGAGGTCTCGAACCACGTGAATGACACGGACAAACTCTGCCCGTCCAGCCCAGCAGCAGCCGCCTCAGCACCTAAACTGCCCCCCAGAGCCCCAAGGCAGCCCGGTGGGTCCATCAGTTTTTTGTTATGACATCTCTACATCAGCAACAAAAGCAGAATTGTAATTAAAGTAACATATACCGGGGAAAAATAGTTCTTGTGTACGTTTGGGGACTTGACATAAGCTTTTTTTTAATGTAACATAAACGACATCTCTCAAAATTAGGGTCTGTCAGTAAAAACTCTGCTTTCACACATTTTCTGAAGTAGACTTGGCCTAACTCACAAAACAAGTCTCAGCGCAAGCATTTCTGTAAAATTCATTTTGTAAAATTCGGGATTGATCTCTCCCCTTGTTTATGTTCCTTCCACCTCAAAGACGCTCATTCCTTCAGCCTTTGTAAATCAGCCAGACCCATGTTGTGAAAGCTTAACTTAGCTAAGTTAAAAAGTTAAAAACTAAGGTTTTTCTCCCAGTTGTCACACAGGTGGTGGCTGCTGCTCTGAAACGGTTAACAACTGCCATAGAGAATGTTTTTTGGAGCTGCTACCTTGTTTTAGAAGGAACAAGACTCGGAGGCAGGAGTGAATCTCATGAATTATGGAGCATTTAAAGCAAATCTGAAAAAGCTATAGCGATAGTCTAAGAAGCAAACTGAATTCTTGACACCATTCCAAAATAGCATGAAAATGACATTTTTCCCCTATCCCTTGGGAGTGGGAAGGAATACATACAAGTATCCTTAAACAAAACAGACCCCCTAAATGTAAAGCTGCTCACAATCTATTCAATTCCTTTTGGCAGAAGGAGTTGTGCCCTGGCTCGGCTCCCTTGACTGCAAGGTCAGACAAGCATCAGCGATGGCACGAATACAGCAAGGGAAAAATTGGACCTCAGCCATGCTGACTTCATTCCATTCAGACTGATGTAAAATTGCAGCTACTAATATTCCTTTAAAGCTACTACATCTATGGAGGGGGCAGAATTACTCATCTCACCAGTGTTTTCAAGCCCTCCTAATTCTTTCCTTGGAACAGCACTACTCATGAAAAAGATAAGCTTGGTTATATTGCCAAAATGAATGCAGACACCTTGCCAGCAACCTGCAGCACTTTTCAGTACTGATTTTCTTTTAGACACAAATGTGCTTTGATGGTGTTGTGGTGACAACTGGTTTTACAAAAACTTGTATTGATATTACTGACATTATTCCATTATATCCCATGGATAATTGTTATACTGCAAAAAAATTATGTGAAGAAATACTGACCCTCAAGAGAAATCAACCCACCAATTATTAGAAGCTAAAAACTAGAGAAACTTAACAGACATAAACCAACATGATTTCACTAAAATCAACAAAGGTAAGCAGACCCACAATAGCCAAGCACATATCCAAAATTTCTATCATTTTGACTTCAACAATACTGGGCATTAAGGTCAATACTTTTGTACAAATAATTGTAAAGAATTATAATGTGTGAAAATTTGAGATACCAAAATAATTATTTAAGCAACTACTGCTTGAAAGATAGGATAATATTTTCAAATATAGTAAGGGAACAGTGGTTGTCACTATCAGTTTGCTAACTCTAATTACCTAGAATCTAATTTCCATTTATATTGTAAGCTGAAATACAACTATGTGCATGATAACTTCCCCGACTTTCAACATCATTTCTCAGGAATTTGCAGCTTCCTAGAACCATCACCTACAGATCTGAACAAGGGAGATTTGCTATGGAAGCTTGGGTAAAAAACACAAAATGTTTGAGAATTCAGGAAAATATTACATTTACACAGAAAACATTAAATTTAACTTTTGCAAGGAAACAACAGTCATTCAGAAAATGTTCTCCCAGTTTAAGCAAACCCAAGTTCTAACACTCCTCACACAGGCACCACCTAAAGGCATCAGCTATTGCATATTCTAGTGGAAATTTCTTTTACTTTCATACCTACTGATTTTTAATAAATGGCAGATGTTGTTTCAGCAGAACTCTGCCAGGATGGCGTTGAGGCAGGGACGAGCTCTGCAGTTGCCTGCAGAAGCAGCCTGTTTTGCTGATGCCCCAGTAAATGGGGATAAGGTGTTCCAGCCAGACCAGCTCCCCTACGACCTCTCCGCAAAGAAGAGAAGCCCAGCTCTGTAGGGCACTACTGCCTCTTCCTTCAGCAAAAATCGCTATCCCAGCATCACTGGAAGCAGAAGAGCTCCGGGGGCTTTCCCAAGCTTTTACAACACCCCCTTGTTAGAGAGAGAGCAGGGTGTCCTTTCTCTTCCCTCTCCTCTCTCTTTTCTTCTCCCCCCCTCAGCAGGCACTGAGCCTGTTTTCAGAAGAATGATGTACATAAGCTGCTGAGAACTCTTGTTGCTCCTTTTGAAGGAGAGAAGAGAAGGATTTGTGGATACCAAGTAATATTTCAATAAAAAAACAAACAAGAAAAGTGTTTTATCATTGTGATACAGTAGGAAGGAGAAGAGGAAGTCATGATACCATTTCCTACTGACTGAGATTTTTATAGTGGTATAAAGGGAACAGTCACAAAACCACTTTAATCTCTGCTACCAACCTACAAGTGAAAAACCCACTAATGTAAAATGTGAAAGAAAAATATTAAAAAGACAACCACCATACCAACAAAAGGAAGCCAAGGAGAGCAGGAGGATTACCTATTACACTTTTGGCAAATGAAGCTCTCTTGAGCGTTGCCAGACCCAAGTCTCCTATTTTCACAGATCCAGTTGGTCCAGTAATAAAAATATTGTCACATTTTAAGTCTCTGTGAATTATTGGTGGAGTTCTTGTGTGCAAGAAAAGAAGACCCTTCAGGATTTGTCGGCACCAACTACGCAGGACTTTTGGTTTCATCACTTTAAATCTCTTCAGATACCTAGAGCACAAACATACACAGAAGCGGGTATAAAGAAAATGAAGTGTTATTAGAGATTCTAGGGGCTTTAACAGCTGAAACTCCATTCTGGATAAAAGCCCCTTATTAGATGTCATAATAGCAGCTCAGAAATATCACAAAATTGAAAGAAATAGATCTTTTCAAAGGAGGAATTAGAGCATTCATTTTTAGGGAGAAAGATAATAAGCATTTTTGGTGCAAGTACAACCAATATTTGCAAGTCTAATAGTCCAGCAATTCACTTCATGCAGAGAACAGCTTTAGAATATGTTTCACATATTCAAATCAGAAGAATACTGAAGTTTAATTTTAACCACAAGACTTTGACCTCTGTACCATGCACCTGCATTTTTTCCATTTACCTAAAACACTGATTGGGAGGGCACATTTTGGAAAAATGTAAAACCTGCTTATACACTGGCAGATTAGCATACTGGATATATGCAGTGATGAGTACTGCTCCCATTGGGGCTGAAAATCTGTTCCAGAATTCATGCCAACTGTTTTATGTCAACCTTAACAAGATTGTCAGTACTAATTAATACTGTTTAGTAGATAACCTAGAGCACCTTCTGCTTCAAAACGAGATTCTACCATTCAAGTGCTATTCTATCTGAATTTTTTAACAAAACATGCAAATACAATCACAAAAGAAATCACAAAAATACACCCTGATAAATTAAAATGTCACAGGCAGAAGAAGAAACACACCAGAGAACAGTTTCTAGTTGCATAACTGAAACGGGGGAGCAGGGAAAGAGAGATGGAGGCCAAAATTTTTCCTGTCAAATCAATGCAGTTCAAATGCAGGGACAAATGACAGACACCAGAGAACAGCTCAATTTTTTTCTTTTATCTGGAGATGCCCTTTTTTCAGAATATGAAAGTAGGATTTTTCTAAAAATTTCCATCGCTATTCTTAGCCTCCTCACTAGGAGCACAGTACTTACGTCTTTAGTGTTCCAGAGGTCATCAATTCGGTAACCAGCACAATGCATCTTTTGCCTTTTACACAGGATTCCCAGAAGTCATAAAATCTCACAATGTTTGGATGCTGTAGACCTTTCAACATTTCTGCTTCCTCTTTAAATCTCTGCCTCTCTACTTTAGTGAGTTTTCTGTCCTGTAATCCAAAATAAGACATTATTAATAGTGAACGGACAAAAATAAAATAGACACTGCATTGCTAGCATATTCAGAATTTCAGATTTGTTTTATGCTTGTATCAAGAGCAATTATAAAATATTTTATGTAAGAGATGAGCAGTGTACATGAACTAGGGCACTTGCCTTAAATCCAGTATCAAGAAGACAAAAACTCGCCTCCAAAGAGAGAGATGTCTGTGCTACACTATGCTACATGACAGCATTAATATTTCAGGCAATATAAATGCACCCATGGCTCAGTGGATCAACACACAGCTATTTACTTCTTGTTTTGGTTTTGTGAGGCTCGTTATCTGAGAGATTAACACATGCAGGATTTCATTTCTGGTATGAATGTCCTCACAGCTAAGCTGCTGCTGTCCTTTACAGCTGTGACTGCTCACCACCTTCCATGACTGCTCCTGTGAAGTTACGGCAGTGACCAGCAGGTGAGCTCCCCCTGTAACCACACTGGGCTGTACAGCCCATCCCATTTCTCTAGGGACAAATTAAAACAATATCCCCCTCCAAAAAACCAAACACATACATTTTTCTATTTGTTTGCTGTTTTGCCTAATTTTACAGACTTTTCTTTAAAGTTGACAAAGGAAAGATTTAAAGCTGTCCTTCAGCCTTTTCCGTAGGCTGCACATTGGCCACATGGAAATACTTATTCTTTTAGATTAGAAATGTGACGAATGTCATGTTCTACTGCTCTGGTTTTCCTAGAGAAATTTAGGAGTATTTACTATAAACTCCAGGCTGTGAACTGACCCTGCAAGGAGCACACAGAGCCCTTCTCCTCCTCCCCATAGGTCAGCAGAAGCCTACTGGGCTGCCTGGACCTCATTAGCAACATGGAGACCCCTACAACAAGCAGCTCAGATGCACGCTCTCGTCTCTTTAGATGATGCAAAAGAGCAAAATGGGAGTTTCACTGAAGACAACCCCATCATCGTCTGGTTTGTCTCCCCTGCATGGTTGGTTGGGCTGGGAGCACTTCCCTCTGCTGCCCTAGAAATGAAGCTTTTTTGTTCTTTAAAAAGGCACAGTTGTGTAATTGTTCTTACAGAAGCAGAGGCTCACAAATCACTAAGATTAATTAGTTCATATTTTAACATCAGACATTTTTCTTTTCTTGTTTCACTTAGGCATGCTTATAAGAGCAAATATGTAGTGAATTAAATTGACATGCAGCTGATTTGATGCAGAGGGATCGGGCCACTGCCATTTTGATAGCCAGCACTCATCCGCAATTGCAAAGAACTCAATACGGGAATGAGAATTTCTGTGGCTACAAACAAGTCAGCTTTACACAGAGACTTCATAAGAGGAAAACCCAGGATGAAATGATGATGCTTTCACTCTTCTTGGAAGACAGAAAACCTGCTTCCCAGCAGCGTGCACCGTGGATGCGGAGGAGCTTCCCATTTCTCTTTATGTTTTATAGAGCAACATCAAAGCTAATGTTGCCCCGAGCAACAGCAGCCATCTGGGCTGGCACAGTGGGGTACCCCATGCAGACTGATGAGTGGATCCCCAGGGGCAGCTGGGAGCACCCCATGCCCAGTGGTGTGGCCAGGGACAGGCTGGCAGCAGCACGCTGAATGCCAACAGCTGAGAGCAACTTGCTGAGAGCAGTTGCTCTGTAGCAACTGCATTTTTTCTAAGTTTAAAAAAAAAAAAAAAAAAAGACAAGGAAAAAAAAAGAAAGCAGGCTGTCTAATGAGCCACGACAGAAAAGCCTGAGAATTGCTGAATTGCTTTCAAATCCATCACTTCTTCCCCTACTGCTGAGTTTCCTCTTAATTTAAACCCTGTAGAATAAATCAGACACACTGCTATTAAGAAGGAAAAGGAGCAAGTCCTTGTATGAGACAGGAAGAGCAGAGTGTGGGCTAGCAGAGAAAGGAAAGTGACACAGACCCACCAGTTTTTTAAAAACCTTCTAATTTAAAAAAAAAAAAGTAATACCATACCCCTTGACTCTCATTTCCAGATTTCTGAGCACTGTGAAAAATTTTCCACTGCTACTTTAAGGGTAACTTTTAAAAATATCCATCAGACATTGCAGACAATCATATTCATAGAATAATAGAATGCTTTGGATTGGAAGGGACCTTTAGAGATCATCTAGGCCAACCCCTCTGCAGTGAGCAGGGACAGCTTTAATGAGATCAGGTTGCTCAGAGCCCCATCCAACCTGACCTTGAACGTTCCTAGGGATGGGGCCTCCACTACCTCTCTGGGCAACCTGTTCCAGTGCTTCACCACCCTCACTGTAAAAAATTTCTTCCTTGTATCTAGTCTGAATCTACCCTCTTTTAGTTTAACACCATTACTCCCTGTCCTATTGCTACAGACCCTGCTAAAAACTCAGTCCCCATCTTTCCTATATGTCCCCTTTAAGTATTGAAAGGCTGCAATAAGGCCCTTCTCTGCAGGGCTGCTCTCAATACCTTCATCCCCCAGCCTGTATTGATAGTGGGGGTTGCCCTGTCCCTCGTGCAGGACCTTGCACTTGGCCTTGTTGAACCTCATGAGGTTCACACAGGCCCGCCTCTCCAGCTTGTCCAGGTCCCTCTGGATGACATCTCGTCCTTCTGCCATGTCAACTGCACCACTCAACTTGGTGTCATCTGCAAACTTGCTGAGGGAGCACTCAATCCCACTATGTCATTGATGAAAATACTGAACAGCACTGGTCCCAGTACAGACCCCTGAGGGACACCACTTGTCACTGGTCTCCATTTGGGCATTGAGCCATTGACTGCTACCCTCTGGATGCAACCATCCAGCCGATTCATTATCCACCGAACAGTCCACCCATCAAATACATATCTCTGCATTTTAGAGTGAAGGATGTTGTGAGGGACTGTGTCGAAGGCTTTACAGAAATCCAGACAGATAACATCTGTTGCTTTTCCCTTGTCCACTGATGCAGTCACTCCTTCATAGAAAGCCACTAGGTTGGTCAGGCAGGACTTGCCCTTGGTGAAGCCGTGCTGGCTGTTTCGAATCACCTCCCTGTCCTCCATGTGCTTGAGCATAGCTTCTAGGAGGATCTGTTCCATGACCTTCCCAGGCACAGAGGTGAGGCTGACAGGTTGATAGTTCCCAGGGTCCTCCTTTCTTCCCTTTCTAGAAATGGGCACAACATTCCCCTTTTTCCAGTCAGCAGGGACTTCACCGGACTGCCATGACTTTTCAAATATCATGGAGAGTGGCTTGGCAACTACATCAGCCAATTCCCTCAGGACTCTGGGGTGCATCTCATCAGGTCCCATAGACTTGTGTACATCCAGGTTCCTCAGGTGGTCTCGAACGTGATCTTCCCTTACAGTGGGAGGGGTTTTACCCCCCTGCTCCCCATCTTGCAGTCCATCAACTCAGGAGGGGTGAGGAGAGAGGGTGCCGGTGAAGACTGAGGCAAAGAAGTTGTTGAGTACCTCTGCCTTCTCCTTGTCTGTTGATACCAGGTCGCCATTCTTGCTCATTGGGGTGTGGGGGTGTATGCTTTCTTTAACCTTCCTTTTCTCGTTGACATACCTGTAGAAGCCCTTCTTGTTATTCTTTACATCCCTTGCCAAATTCAGCTCCAGCTGCACCTTGGCCTTCCTGACCCCCTCCCTACACAACCAGGCAGCTTCCCTGTACTCTTCCCAGGACACCTGTCCCTGCTTCCACTGCCTGTGCAGTTCCCCCTTGCTCTTTAGTTTGACCAGCATGTCTCGACTCAGCCATGCTGGTCTCTTCCCTTCCTTGACTTCTTACACTTGGGGACTGAGAGCTCTTTGGGGAAGAGTGGCTGGAAAGCTGCCTGGCTGAAAAGGACCCTGGGGGCACAGGCTGACAGCTGGCTGAACATGAGCCAGCAGTGTGCCCAGGTGGCCAAGACGACCAACAGCATCCTGGCTTGTATTAGGAATAGTGTGGCCAGCAGGAGCAGGCAGGTGATTGTCCCCCTGTACTCGGCACTGGTGAGGCCACACCTGGAATACTATGTCCAGTTTTGGGCCCCTCAATACAAGAAAGACATTGAGGTGCTGGAGCGAGTTCAGAGAAGGGCAACGAAGCTGATGAAGGGTCTGGAGCACAGGCCTTCTGAGGAGTGGCTGAGGGAACTGGGATTGTTTAGCTTAGAGAAGAGGAGGCTGAGGGGAGACGTTATCGCTCTCTACAACTGCCTGAAAGGAGGTTGTAGTGAGGTGGGGGTTGGTCTCTTCTCCCAAGTAGTTAGCGATAGGACAAGAAGAAATGGGCTCAAGCTGTGCCAGGGGAGGTTTAGGTTGGATATTAGGAAAAATTTCTTCACGGAAAGGGTAGTCAAGCATTGGAACAGGCTGCCCAGAGAGGTGGTGGAGTCACCATCCCTGGAAGAGTTCAAAAAATGGGCAGACATGGCACTTCGGGGTATGGTTTAGTCTAGTCTACCCTTGATTGGTTTAGTGTGGACTTGGTAGTGTAGGTTAATGGTTGGACTGGATGATCTTAAAGGTCTTTTCCAACCTAAATGATTCTATGATTCTATGATTCTCTTGCACTCTCTAGAAGGTGTCCTTAAAGATCTGCCAGCTCTGTTCTGTTCCCCTGTCCCTGAGGACCATTTCCCAGGGGATTCTTCTGACTAACTCCTTAAAGAGAGTATATTCTACATATTATGAGTGCCAGATCACTTGGGCTGCTGTCTGAATTCAAAGTACTACGAGGGCAAGCTCGGCAACTGCAAAAAAGTGATTCTGGAAGACAAATATGTGTTTTATCTATAACTACAATAGAAAGAATCTGTATTTTTTTTTCCATCAGGAGAAAGCCTGGGTCCAGTACTCACACTTGAGAGGAGAGGCAAAGGCAGGGAAGACATACAGGCAGGGCTTTGGGCAGAGCAGCCACCCTCGTGTGCCGTGTTCCCCACTACAGGAGGGGTCTCTGGCGCTGTAAGGGCTCAAACAACCTTTTCTAAATTCCTGCAGGCTGAACCTGACACGAGTCAGTGGCCAAAGCGTAATCCATTTCTGAAAGGGCTTCACACTTTAACTGTTTCCTACTCTGAAGCAGCAAAAACACACATTCAACTGTGTGACTCACTTGGGGTTTAATCCAAACCCAAAAAACCTTCACTGGGGTCACAGACACTTATTACCCATCATATAATCCACACAAGGTGAAATGTCCTTATGCTGAAGGTAGGGGTAAGCCTGAAACAACCTTAGGACATCAAATTTTAAGATGGGGAACAGGATTCTTTGGAAAGGTCATACCAAAGAAAGCTAATCCACTTAACTGGATTTAAGGCATCACTTTGCATAACACAAATTTATCAAAATTTGGGGGAACGAAGCGAGTTTCCAGATTCACCCAAGGAGTCAACAACTCTCACGCTATCTGCAGCAGCAGATGTTTATGACATCATACAGCTGAACAAGGAGGCTCAGGGATGCCGAGTTACACACAACAGCCTGCCCCTCCATAGCTTCACAAGTGCAAGAGTGGGATCACGCCAATTTGACAAACAAGCTCATTGCTCAGTCTGCTCCTCTGCATTTATGGCATTTCTGCTATTTTGAGCTTCCTCAAGACACGAGACTTGAAACTTGGAAAACGTTCTTCTCAATGTGATCCCAGAGATACCAATATCAGTTTGCAGATATCTACATGCTTCTTCTCCTTATAAGGCATTCAGACTTCTTGGCTCTTTCCCTTCTCGCTGGGACACAAAGTCTTGGCTCAGGAGGAGACATTGTAATTCCATTTCAAATAATTGGAAGCTTCTCAAGCCTACTACTTAGCACCAAGGTTTCTAAAATAAACTCCAACTTTCAGAAGTCCACAGCAATCGCACTGAGCTGGTTCAGCTTTTCCAGACAAACTGAAGTTAAACAGAACCAAGCAAGAAGCAAGACAGCTGCTTGGCTTATGTTACTGTAAATTTAACTTGTTTCTCCATCTTAATAAACTGTGAAGAATAGTCAGCTTAAAAGGCTTCAGAACACACTTTGTTGGTGGCACAGCTGGAATCAGAGCACCAGAGGGAGCGGACACAGTAACAATAAGCTTTTCACCCTCAGAGCTTTAGATGTATCAGCTTTGCAAATACATACACAACACAAACTCATCAACTACCTGTTATTTTACTGCAATGCCATAGCTAGAATCATGCCCACCAGCAACGAAAGCACTAAGTCATACAAAATACAAGAGCAGATAGGAGATTGCATCCACTGCCGCACAGCCTACAAAGCAGACTGGTTTAAAAAGGTACTCCCCAGTGCAGCCACACTGATCCATGGTTGGCTGCCTTAACCCTGTATTGAGGATTTGACATTTTATTATTACAGCTACTCTGGGCTCCTGTGGTTAAGTGCTTATGGAGTGCTTCTGCAGGAATAGACCATAACAGCGAGCATTCATGGTGTATCTCTGGCACAGCATCACCAGTCACACAAACGCCATCCATTCGCACATACAGCCTGGCTGGCTGATGGCTCCATTATTTCACCTTTCACATAGATAAATAAGCATTAATTGGGTTGGGGTTATACAATGTATCCTTCACTATGAATGGCAATCTAACAGACAGATATTAAACAAGTGGTAAGAAGAAGTTATAACTCCATTCACCACAACAACTTAAGTCCAGTTGGCGGCTGGTCGCGAGTGGTGTTCCCCAGGGCTCTGTTTTGCGGCCAGCCTTGTTCCATATCTTTATCAATGATCTGGATGAGGGGATTGAATGCACCCTCAGTAAGTTTGCAGATGACACCAAACCAGGCGGGAGCATCGATCTGCTCGAGGGTAGGATGGCCCTGCAGAGGGACCTGGACAGACTGGATCGATGGGCCGAGGCCAACTGTATGAGGTTCAACAAGGCCAAGTGCCAGGTCCTGCACTTCAGTCACAACAACCCCATGCAACACTACAGGCTTGGGGAAGAGTGGCTGGAAAGCTGCCTGGCTGAAAAGGACCTGGGGGCATGGGCTGACAGCTGGCTGAACATGAGCCAGCAGTGTGCCCAGGTGGCCAAGATGACCAACAGCATCCTGGCTTGTATTAGGAATAGTGTGGCCAGCAGGAGCAGGCAGGTGATTGTCCCCCTGTACTCAGCACTGGTGAGGCCACACCTGGAATACTATGTCCAGTTTTGGGCCCCTCACTGCAAGAAAGACACTGGGCAACGAAGCTGGTGAAGGGTCTGGAGCACAGGTCTTATGAGGAGTGGCTGAGGGAACTGGGATTGTTTATCCTAGAGAAGAGGAGGCTGAGGGGAGACCTTATCACTCTCTACAACTACCTGAAAGGAGGTTGTAGTGAGGTGGGTGTTGGTCTCCCAAGTAACAAGTGATAGGACAAGAGGAAATGGGCTCAAGCTGCATCAGGGGAGGTTTAGATTGGATATTAGGAAAAATTTCTTCACGGAAAGGGTAGTCAAGCATTGGAACAGGCTGCCCAGAGAGGTGGTGGAGTCACCATCCCTGGAAGTGTTCAAAAAACGGGCAGATGTGGCACTCAGAGACATGGTTTAGTGGGCATGGTGGTGTTTGGTTGATGATTGGACTGATGATCTTAGAGGTCCTTTCCAACCTTAATGATTCCTAGTTTTTACTTTCATTACATGTAATCCAACCACCAAGCCAGGAAATATGAAATTGCTACTCTCCCCTTAATTGGTTTAGTGGTGGACTGGTAATGTTAGGTTAATGGTTGGACTGGATGATCTTAAAGGTCTTTTCCAACCTAAACGATTCTATGATTCTAAGTTGTAAGCTACCTTTTCTTCATTAATTTTCCTAGCTTTCCTGTTGCAAATCAGGTTATAACTGCATGGTCAGTTTTAAGCATCAAACCACTGAAAGCTATTTGCTTCTTTTTGGAAGGAAGAAATAATTCCCAGTTAGTACTTTATAACCTTGCTCTTGGTAAATTACACACCTATTCAGAGAGACTGGACTAAAACGATGTTTGCACTGCAGGAAGCTACATGAAAGTGAATCTCCTATCTGTAAATCATATTTCTGCTAATCCTACACATGTATGCTCTCTGCTTCTCCCTACTCATTGCAGGCAGGGCAAACAAATACCTTTCTTTGTTCATATAAAATTTATCCCTTCATTAAGTTCCTTAGTGGGGTATAACAGCAAAGACTGAAATTAGTAAGTACATGTGTTAACAAAATGAAAGAGAAATTAAATTTCTGGAATGACACCCAAATTAACAGCAGGAATATGTTCTGTTAGTCATCTCCCAAGCATCATTTCCTCCAGGTTGTAGCATATGGGCTCTGACTAAGACTTTGAAAATTACACAAGCAAGAGACTGGCTTTCACTTGAGTCTTTAGAAGATTTCTAAGAAAGATTAACAACTGAGGTTAAGTTTCTTGCCTACTTACTTGTGAGGGGCTAACAGATTTGGGAATAAACTACATCCTTACCCCATAAGGAAAGGGGATCAAATGAAAGAAACAAAAATAAGACCACACAAAAAATTATTTTTTACATAACAATGCCTATAACCATGTAAGAGCAGGGTCTGAAGGACAGCTCTTACCAAACTAGAAAGTTGTGTTGCTTTGCAGTTTCACTGTGTTTCTTTAAGTTCCTCCTTTTAAAGTCTTGAATTTTCAGTAATGTTAAAATTAAACTACTTTACACACTTTATAAGTGGCAATGGCTTAAGAATAAACTTACACTTGTTAGTGAGCGAACCTGGGCCTCAGTACTGTTGGTCTCAGACATCCAACCAAAGTTCTCCTGTCTCACTGAAAAGACCCCTCGCTACTTTGAGAGATTCCTCCCCAGCCCTGGCAGGTTCCAGCTGTCCATTTGGTGTGTTATAGTCTTGCTAAGGACATCTGAAAGCCCTCTCCTCTCCTGCCCATGCATTTATACGAGCATGTCTCCTTCCCTGGCACACAACTTGCATAACTTACCTAGATTTCTTGGCCTAAGGACTTCTACTTCTGTGTCCAGCGAGCCTATAAATATTGGGTTTGGGGTTTTTTTAATGCTTAGACTCACAGAGCTGCATTTACTAATGGTTATTTAATTTTGCCTAACAGGACAAAGTCCTCATTTTGGAACAGATTAAGGTCTGTCTGGTGAAGCAAGTAGGAGCAGCAGGTCAGCAAATGAGGGAAGGGCTCACTTCGGTCATGCAGAAGCTGTAACATCTCTTACCCATATTGGTGATGAAGAAAACAAAACTGAAGAGGCAGGAACAGAAATCAAATATCTTAATCAGCAGAATGAACATCGGTTCATATAATTACATTTTTACATCTGCATGCCAATCTGTACATGTGCTCATGTACCACAACTACTCTTCTAATCAGAGATTGCCTTGAGATATGAAATCAGCAGTGGGATCCATTGACAGCTTTCTCCTATGTAGCTGTCTATTGGTTTACTGTGGATTTATGAACAGAAGTGCCAGAAGTGGTCTGCCCTACAGTCACAAGTTTGACAGTGAGATACCCAACTTGGTGGGAATAGACAGCAGCCTTCCCAGACATCCAGCAGTGTAAGCCAAGAACTTGCTTTGCTCTGACATTGAACTTAGGACATGTTAGCTGGTACCTGCATATGATTATTAATTCAATAAATTCTGCATTGTCAGTACTGCCTCTTCAGGGCAATGTCAGAATTTCGCAAAAGTTTTCAAATTTTAAAAATTCAAAGGTCTTTAGAAATAAAGATGAGCAATAACACATTCTAGAAGAAAAAAATAAAATCAATTTTTGTATTTAAAATGAAAACTTTACTCATTTAGTGCAATCATCTTTTGCATTTCACATTAAGACTTGTCTAATCCACTATCAAAGGAATCTCGAATTTCTCCCAAAGACATAACTGGGAGCAAAAGCAGGCTCGGACATGCAGCAGTTGGGACTGTGAAGAGCTCAAGATATTACTGAAGTAGTTGTTCTCAGGTACCAGCTCTATGCCTTTATTATTATTATGCATATGCTATAAATTTTTAATAGCATTCAGGACCTTTTATTCCCACCCCCTGTACCTTCAGTTATAAGCACATGTCATTTAAAGCGATCCTAAAGGAGAAAACCCCCTCTCTGTGAACAAACAGCAGATGCCATTAGACAACTTGCAAATCAGGAAAAAAATTTTACAGCTTCATTACACATCAGCATTCAGCCAACATTCTTCTTCACTAAGTCACCCTCGGTGAAGTTACAGCCTGCTATTTGTTAGCTGTATTAGTGAAGCACAGTGAGGTTTCCCAGTGGTAACCCATTTTCCAAATGCATAAAAAGCAGCCCTTGCCCCCAAGGATGCTCACAATTCAATGAACAGGAGCTACAGGAAAGGCTGAGAGATTTACTTATTTGCCTGAGTCGTTGCTAGAAATCTACAGAAAATTAGGAGCTGAATTTGGATCTTTATGACTAAATCTGGCACTGTAGAAAAGGCTGAGCTTGCTTTTTTGCTGGACGCAAGTACAGCTTGCTACTTTTTAAATTGCTTAAGGGACACGTCAAAGTCTTATGGCAGAGGAACAATGAGATTCACGTCTTCTACTGAATGTCAGAACTTAAAAAACTTGTCCTGCAAGGTGCAGGACGAAGGTGAATCGACATCTCAAATCACAAAACTCAACACAAGAGCCATGAAAAAAAAAAATCTGAGAAACCCAACACCATGGGCAGAGACCATGTTTTATAGATGAAAACCTCCCAACACAACCGCACTAGGATAACCTATGGTTAAACAAAAAAGTTCTTGTCACAAGCAATTGAGTTAATTGCAGGTAGCACCCCATTAACTCTCTTAATTACCAGTGCTTCACAGGTTCCACATAACCTTGTAATTTTAGATGAAATAGCAGAAACAGTTCAGGCTTGTCTCCCAAAATGACTTTTTCAACAGAAACTGTAAAATCAATGTGTGAAAAAAGACAGACAAACTCCATGACATCAGATCACCTCTGCACACAAAGAAAGAAAAAATCCAAACCACCAAAAGAACATTTTAGACATGTCATGAGAATTTGGTATTTTGGTATTTTCTGGAATTCACTTCTGAACCTAGTGTTCATTAAAGATTATGCAACATTTTTTGCTGTTTTTAAAAAGCATTTTGCTTCACCTACTTCATGTCATCCATAAACACAGTATTTGGGTGTGTAAAATGTCTAACACTGTGAGACATAATGTCTCAAACAGGTGAAACCAAATGCCGATGTGCCTGTGATCCTGGTCCCGCGTCCCACGCGCAGCAGGCTGCTACTTCTTTCTTAATTTCTAAGGGGTTTGGAAGGGTCTGAGTTGCAGGCTGGAAGACTCAGAAATAAGATATAAAGACCTCCAAGTACAATGGCTGATGCCTTTGCAACTTTAATCACTGTGGTTATGAATTATCCTTGCTTCGGTGCTGGACTTGTCTATTCCACGCAGCCAGACAGAGGAGGGTGGCTCCAGCCATCCCTTGGAGGCTCAGTCCTTCTGGCCTGGGCCACAGCAGGAGCGGAAAGAGACATTTCAGTGCTGTTGCCTAAAAATCATCTTCAGAGAGCTGAAAATTTGTGGAAGGAAGAGAGGAGATGCCACTGCCCTCAGAGGGCTGGTGTTTCCCAGCATAACACAGGTATAATACAACATATAAAACCTGTCTCCGGACCAGTACAGTGGCAGGGCACTTGCACGCAGAGAGAATCCATCCAATCTTTTTCTTCTTTCAGCTTCTCTCCTTACTCTAAGGCAATTTTCAAATCAACTTATTTTATGGGTATGAATTCCCCTTCAGTTTCTCTTTGCTGTGACCTTGCTAAGTAGAAGTGTTGTGTCCTAAAAAAGAGGGGTTGCCATTCCTTGCCCGCCGGGGAGACCCAGCTGGAGGGGCACTACCACCTTTCTCAGCCTTCCAAGATGAACTGAAAATGTTGCTATTTACCCAATGATACGGTTCAGCATATAAACATTAATGTTCATTTGGCCAATAAGCTTTGCCAGCCAAAATTAACCCAGCACAAAGAATTAACAAAATAAGTCAATTTTTATTTAGCTTTCCCCTGGTAAATTTAATCTGAGTGTGTCTCGCATAGCATTCAGTCCTGCCTTTCTAACAGGCAAATTTCATTTTCATTCCATTATTGCTACCATTTCCCATCCTGCTATAACCTACCAATTCCATACTTCAGTTTGTAAAACACACTTAAAGTGAAATATTCTTGCCAGTGAATTAATTATAATCCACCAGTAGCCGTAAGTAGAGGATAGCATGCTCAGTCACAGACATTCAGAAATAATAAAACAGTTTCACTGTAACCTGAGTGCAGCCACATAACATGTACCTTCCAGGACCATAGGTGTTTTGAATGGTAAAATCTGTCAAAATGGTAAATCTGCTAAGACCCAACAGAAATGTTTGCATGGCTTTACATTTTCAGTAAAATACTTTGTAAACGATTAAAATTTTCTTTGCTGCAGTAGCAAAGCTAAGCAGTAGCTAAACCAGACTAATTTCTATCTGTTGACACCTTATAAATAGAAGAACATAAATGTGACATTTATATAATGACTTTTAAATGTTTTCACTTTGTATTAGTTTTTATCATTCGTGAAATATCCTAACTAGGAAAACTTGCTTAAAACAAATCATTCCATTTGGAACTTTTATTTAAGCAGAAATGCAGTAACAGGAAATATATTATCATTTTTGTAATGGAGATCATTCAAGTCAGAACATATATTTTCTGCCTCAAAAATTAAGCCCTTGAACTGTGTTGGATTCGCTGGGCAACCACAGGTTAGGCAGCCTTACCAATCCTAGAAGATACCCACCAAACAGGCCTTCAGACATAGTCTCTAATTATGGGCTAAAAACATTTATTTTAGGAAACGACCTCAAAAATTTTCAAATTAGTAAAAAAAGCCCCAAAAAACTGAAGCACAAAACACCCTAAGACTCCCCACCAAACCAGACAGCTGGACTAACAAGCATTTAACAGCCCTGCCTGTAGCAGGCTGTACAAAGAGATCTTTTCAGAGTTCTTCAAATCATGGTTCTTACACAGCAATGAATACACCTTTAATTTGATCATTCTTCTCACAAAACCCACATCGTGTCACATAAAAGCAGAGTTAAAAACCATTTCTCACTTGTTCTTGTCCATCCAATGCAGCATTGAGGACCTTAAAACACATCAGCAAAGCAGAGCTGAGCCCAGGAGAGCACCGAGAACCATCAGGAGATCCCCTCAGTCTCACTGGCCCAGGCTGCAGCAGGCACCCCAGGCTCTCCATGTGGGAGAACAATTCGCACCTTCTGTATCCTTTATTACCCCAATGACTGCAGCCTTTATTTAGCTGAACATACTTTATTTTCTTCCCAGAAAAGAGCTGTCTTGGTGCACAAGCCAGGCAAGCAAGGAAAACTTGCCCACACAGCCTTCAAGGTAAGTTCAGCGTTTCATAACTTTTCACCTCTTTGTTTTCACAAACACTTAAGACTGAACAAGTACATGTGTGTCTATATACATATATGCTGAACTTAACTATATTGAGGGAAAGGAATATATAACAGCTAGACAACAGAAAAGTGATGGGTCTTTACACAGACCTTAATTTAAACTCTAACAGTGGCTTAATGGATCCTGGGGAGAAACTTTTTCAGTTCTTCCCTCACATTGTGGCCTGCTGAGCCACCTACACCTAGTCATTTAATTCTTCTGTGCCCACATTTCACATCTCTAGGACACAAAAAAAAAGGATAAGGAGTTCCTTTGTACACCCTGGAGATCTATGGATAAGCAGCACCCTAACCAACAGTATTGTGAACTCTCCTCCTCCCAATTTGCTTTTGTTTTTTGCTAGGGACATTTTGGGGGAGTTAATTGGAAGAGAATACAGGAAAAATAGTCCTTTAACATGACTTGCTTTTTCTGTTTTGAAAAAAAATCCTTGCAGAGGGCCATATTATTTCCAATACCCAACTTAAACTCCTGCACCTGAAAATTCAATGAGTCTCAGAGGCTTCGGGACTGCCCCAGGAACACTCTGCTCTCATTCCAGCCCTGCTCCGCAGCATGCAGCACATAAGAAAGGACCAACTGCTTCCTGCTGCTGGAAATAAGATTCAAAAGAAAAGGTATGTGGGAAGGATATAGTGCAAAGACGAAGGCAAAGTCCAATAGGTCATCTTTTTCTGCTGTAACAACTCAGAGAATTGAAACAAGCATTCCTTGTAGCGCACTTGCAAAACTCTTGGAAAAGTAGGGACAGGGACCTTTCACCACCACAAAGACACATTGCAGATTGGGGTATCTCAGCTCCTGAACACTTAGGTAGTAGTTTATCTGGAGTTTGGAAATGTCTTACTTGTGAACCTTTTTAAATGCTGGAAAGAGCTGTCACATTTCGTGCATTCCTAACACCACTTGACAACCTGTTAGAGAACACTCAAAGGCAAACGCTGCACTCCTGGCCGAGAACATTAATCAAAGTGTCCCATAATGGTTAAGAATTAAGCTGAAAGCATCACATTTGTACCAAAATATTTTTTTTCTTTCTTTTCACTCCTGCAAAGCTTGATATTCTATAGCCCTGCTCAGAAGAGTAACACTAGTTTGTCAGCTAAAACATACTAACAGCTAAAAATTTGACTTCCCATCCTTTGAACAGCAAACCATGAAAGGGTAACGTCAACATGGGTTTATGAGAAACAGATCTTGGCCACTTTCCAATGAGATTGTATGTTTGGGTTAATAAAGATAATAGCACTGACATAATAAACGCAGATTTCTGCAATGCATTTGCTTCGCATTAAGAAAGAATAAGAATGAAACAGAAAATAACAATTTACATAAATTGATTAAAAATTGGGTAAGAGATCAGTCACAAAATGTAAGTTACACACATAAAAATACACGTCCTTGATGATTTTCAAAAGGTTATGCAGGGCTTAGGTTTCATTCTAACAAAGTGGTTTGTATTTTTATAAAGAACTGTGAAAACAGCCCATCGTTACTAACAAATTTACACTTTAAAAAGAATTAGAGGAGTGTTCAAGCATAAAAGATGACAGGTCACAGAGACTGAGATGCTTTTGTAAGCTGGGTGCAAGCAGTCTAACAACACTTGGCTGACAGGAGGTTGTGTAACTCAGACCAGAGACAGATCAGCTGGCACAGGGGCTGGAGAGCCAGCCTTGCTAACCAGTGATCCTAAACGAGACCTAGGGGAGGCCAGCACAGCCAAGCACAGCCTGCTGGGCAGCAATAACGCAAGGCTGGAGCAGGAGTGTGAAGCAAGAAGAGTCTGTTGTATTCTCCTGCTGCAAAAAGCATCTCCTGGTGCAGAGCACACTTTTCAACATGCACCTTAGCATGGACCCAGTTTTAAGAATGGGCCGTGAAAATCACTAAAGAGTTGGGCCATACTGGCCATGACTAACAAGTTCAGTCTGCACAATTTGTCTGAGAGAGGGTAAGGGATTAGCAGAGATTCATCCAAGAAACTTATGAACCAAGGCACATAGGAGATTCGATCAGATGATTACAGTGGTACTTTCTGACTCGAAGTCTGTGACAGTTACCGACATAGTTATGTTATAAGACACATGCCCTTGGCTAAGGTCCTGGAGTACTAATTCGAACGCTAGTTACCAAATGCAGACAAGATAGTTCAAATCTTGGCTAGACAGGACCTATGAAAACATGAAGTCAGCAGCACCAAATCTAAACAAATGTGAGTGATGCTTAGTGATAGGAGTTCCTGCAGCCCATCATGACACAAGTTTGAAAATTGGATAAGCAAAAAAAACCCCAGCCAAAACAAAAACCATACCTTGCACTGGCAGATTCACAACTGGTGGGCATAGATAAATTTCTTACGAGTCAGTGTGTTCAGACCCCTTGATCACAGCTGTTTAATAAGCTAAAATCTCTAGCCTACAGAAGTATGGATTTTATAATGTGATGCAAGGAATGTTCCATATACTGTATTTAAAAAACAGCATCAGACATTCCAGCATCAGACATTCAGAGACTCTACAGAAAGCAACATCAATCAGAAAACTATGAGGACAAAACACTACATATATGTCCTGGTTTCGGCTGAGATATAGTTAATTTTCTTCCTAGTAGCAGGCATAGTGCTGTGTTTTGGATTTAGTAGGAGAATAATGCTGATAACACACTGATGTTTTAGTTGTTGCTAGGTAGTGCTTATGCTAGTCAAGGACTTTTCAGCTTCCCATGCTTTGCCAGGTACACAAGAAACTGGGAGGGAGTACAGCCCTCAACATCAACAGGAGCTGATCCAAACTGACCAAAGGGCTATTCCATACCATATGACATCATGCTCAGTATATAAACTGGGGGGGGGGTTGGCCAGGGAGCAGCAATCGCTGCTCAGGAACTGTCTGGGTATCGGTCGGTAGGTGGCAAGCAATCGCATTGTGCATTACTTGCTTTGTATATTGTTATTATTATTATCATTATTATACTATTATTATTATTTACCTTATTTCAATTATTAAACTGTTCTTATCTCAACCCAGGAGTGGTTTTTTCTCACTCTTACTCCTCCGATTCTCTCCCCCATCCCATCAGGGTAGGGGGAGGGAGCGAGCAGCTGCGTGGTGTGTGGTTGCTGGCTGGGGCTAAACCACGACAATATAATTTTATGAAAGATTTCAAGAACAGAATCATAGAATAGTTTGGGTTGGAAAGGACCTTTAAAGGTCATCTAGCCCAACCCCCCTGCAGTGAGCAGGGACAGCTTTAACCAGATCAGGTTGCTCAGAGCCCCATCCAACCTGACCTTGAATGTTTCCAGGGATGGGGCATCTACCACCTCTCTGGGCAACCTGCCCCACTGTTTCATCACCCTCATTGTAAAAAATGTCTGCCTTATATCGAGTCTGAATCTACCCTCCTTTAGTTTAACACCATTACCCCCTGTCCTATCACTTCAGACCCTACTAAAAACTCTGTCTCCATCTTTCCTGTATGTCCCCTTTAAGTATTGAAAGGCCGCGATCAGCTCTCCCCAGAGTCTTCTCTTCTCCAGGCTGAACAACCCCAACTCTCTCAGCCTGTACTCGTAGGAGAGGTGCTCCACACCTCTGATCATTTTTGTGGCCCTCCTCTGGACCTGCTCCAACAGGTCCATGTCCTTCTTGTGCTGAGGGCCCCAGAGCTGGACGCAGTACTCCAGGTGGGGTCTCACCAGAGCAGAGCAGAGGGGCAGAATCACCTCCCTTGACCTGCTGGCCACACTTCTTTTGATGCGGCCCAGGATACGGTTGGCTTAAGAATACTTAAAAGACTTTCAAATAGGAAAATTAGGTTATGGAAAAGAATGGTCTGGTAGTTTGGGCAGAAGTTTGGGCTTCACACTCAGATTTCATTGAGTAGTGCAAGGAGAAGATACTGTCGACAGAGACATTATTTGCCAAAAAAGGCTTGTTGTATGTTTAATCGCATATTATTTCCTACATTCGTAAAACCCAATCCTAGTTAGAAAAACATACAAGAACCTTCCTCCTTCTGTTCTCTCTTCCTCCCCCAAAACATGCTGCAAACAGGAAAAAAATGCAAAAGCTGGCTTTACTCTACAAAATCCCTTAAAGAAGGGGGGATATAAAGATGATGCTATTCTTAATATCTTGCACACTCTGTAATGATGTGTACCTACGCAAAGTAAATAAAAATTCCTTTCAATTTGGCTAGTGTTTGACTTCAAGCACACTAACAAGGTACTACAGAACTGAACACACCCACAGAGGAGTAACCCAACAGAAGTGTTTGCCCTCCTCTATTAATTTCAGTAAATAAAAAGACTAAAATCTGTTTAAATGAAACAACTAAAGAAAAAAACAATAGTGCATACAAATAACATATTAATGTATAAGTTAACCACCTATAAAGCACAAAATACAGCATAGTGAAAAACTTGACTAGAAGTTAGGAAAAATTACCTGGGAACTCTTCCTAGCTTTCATATGATTTTAAAATGCTTTATAATTATTCTTTAAACTTCCCAAAATTCAGGTATTTCATCTCTCCTTAGAGATATTCCTATTAATAAAGACCAATAAATATGCCCTTTTAAGATTGCAAATGCTGGTCCCTGTGCCTTGCACAGCATGAAAGCTTTTTCCTAGTATGAAACAACAGCTTAATTACTAGGTGAAGGAGAACCATCAATTCGAGTAAGACATTTTTTAATTGCCACCAGTAATGGACACTCACTGTAAAGAATGTAAATCCTGGACCTGTGTTTCCCACAGCCCCCAGGATAAGTGACAGCTGAGTACACAGAAGGGCTTCATCAGTCAACAAGTTATTGTTCAGTCGTGGGGAAAATGGTACTCAATGGGGTAAATGAAAGCACAGATGTCTGCAGAGTAGACTGAAAAAAAATACAGTATTGAACCACATGTCACAGGACATTTCTATTAATTGACCTACCCTGGGACAAAAAAATGTTATAGGATATATCCTTGCAGGAAAGCGTTCAAGAACATTACTGAAATGAAAAGCAAACCAGATACCCTCAAACGATTCTATTTATCTCTTTCTCAATAAAATAATTGTTTCTATATAGCATTACTTCTATAACACTCACTCAGCTTTGCCCTTCCCCATCACTCAAGTCTTAGTCTGGCTGGCACCAGGCAGCCTCACCCTCCACTAACATAGGACCACACCTTGTCATCTCAGACCATGGAGCTACCATGCTCATGTGGAAGAGGAGGTCATGAATGGTTACGGATGCATTAAAACGAGGCTTAGTGTGAGGATGGCAAATTGTCACCAAGAATAATTTTAAAAGCTTCCTGGGGAAATCAAAGAAAGTGGTGAGGTATGCATTTTGCATAAAATGCTTTTGCTCAGAATTTCTAAAGGGATAGCGTCTCTCCTCTGTGAAACAGCACTAAAGAAGAAATTTCAGAGTCTCTGCATGTGCATTCATGGGTCTCAATTTCATTATTTTCATCCCTTTACATAAAGTATTAAAAATCCCACTTTATGTTTGAATTAATTCTTTTATAGTTTATTTCTTTACACATTTTCTATAGAGATTTCATCAAAACCTGGATTAATGCAAGGTACAGCAGACAGAGAGGATGAATGAATTTAAGTCTATGAGTCTAATTCAACTCATCAGTAGAGTGATCAGAAATGTCTTGTCATCAATTCATGCCCAATAACTTGCCCAATTCCTCCCAACATATCCTTTTTGTATAATTGCATGATAAATTCAGGTAAGATACTGTAATAAATAGCACAAATAAGGCATGAAAATACCTTAAAAGCTTACATAAGAGGGCAGGGCTGTCTTTAAAATTCATCAGCACATTAGAGTCCAAGGCCATGCATTCATTCACAACTGACTGTACACAAGTTCAAAGCACATGCCACAGGATGTGCTTTCAGTCCACGCAACTGGAGTCAGAAACAGCAGTTTGTGCTTTTATTTTCAGCTCACGCTGATGTGTATGCTAGGGTGAGAGGTACAAAAAAAGTTCAGAAAACACATGCAAAAAAAAATCACCGTGCAACTTGGCAGCTGTTTATCCTAGTGCCTCTATCACAGGTCTCTATCAACGGGCTTCAACTCTCACGAAAGCTGTGAGGGATTTCTGAGCCTTCGTACTACTTTCCAAATGAAAGCTTTATTATAAACACTGTGCAGTGCATTAGTATTAATTTCTCAGACACACCAGGACCACAAAGTGTTTTACAGATGCAAGGAGAAATCATAGCCAGTCTGAACTCATTTGGGCTGTCCTTTTCTGCAAGATTTCCATACAGGACATTGTGCAATCAACCCCTCCATTTTCTAGACAAAATGTATGGACTCAGAAAGGGGAGATACCCAAGGAAACTTGGGCACTTGATAGTTCTACTCATCTTGCCGGGAAGTGTACAGGAGCTCTATTTTCTTCCTTCTGGTGGTAACCATACCTCCAAGCTCTCAATCCTATAAATCGTTACCTTGTTAGCATGCCAGGCAGCACCAGATTGGACATACGACGCTTATCTGGCTTGTTTAACACCATCTGCCTTCATGTGCGAAAGAAAGGTTCGAGTCACATAGATGCTGCATTACTCTCCAGAAGAGCACTAGAGGAAGTGATTCATGCCATTATTAAATAATACTGTTCATGTTCTGCTAACAGAAGCCCAAGGACCCATTTTTGGTTAAGAAAATACTGTCAAGGTCCATTGGTTTAATTTTATCCTGAAACGGGAGCATATGGAAAATCATCCCATAGGGATTGGTGGTATTCTCCTAAACAGATGTTCTTGCCATAGGAAACATTTAGAAGGAAAACAGGTGTGATTGATGAGATGGCTCACAAACATAAACCTTCGCTACAACAGGAACACCATTTCCATTCAATTCCTGCACTACATCAAGGCTTTAGAAGAAAGAAAAGCAACCATATACTTTTGATAGAAAGACAGGAAGGGAGAAGGGCAAATGCACACTCATTTTGTGTCCTTACAGAAACAGTACTGTGTGTTAAAATAGTGCCTAGTAAAAATAGCAATAATCTTTCCAACTACGTGTTATTATTTCACAAAAAATAAAGATACTACAGTAACCAATTTAGAGGTGATTTACCGCTATAGCAAATCAGATTAGTTACTCTTGTTATTACTCCTGTCTCTCTTAACCAACCTTAAGTTAATAACCAATGATTTCTTCTAGTCCATTTACTTGGTTGCTTCACTAAATATGCGCCCAGCCAGTAACAGGAGAACTACTCTCAAGAGATGAGGCTTTGTGGAAAATCATGCATTAATCTCAGTGTTTTAGCCTTAGCCAAAAATCACACATTAATGCTTCATTGCTTTTGAGATTGAAGCGTGTTTTTCTTCTACTACAACCAAAACTCACCATATATCCATGTATGTTCTGACGGCACAGACACCAGCTCTAAATTTTCAGATTACACTGAGCAGAATCTAGCAAGACACTTGATACACCATCCTCAGGAAGATCATGTCCTTACAAACAGCAACCTTGGCAAATGCTCACAGACACAGCATTTCTAGAAAGTATCAAGAAAAGGCTCCTTCATTCTGCAGACTTGCTGTATGATGTGCAGTTACCCTTTCAAATTAAGTCATAGAAACACTGACTGAACACTCCTTTTCCAATCCTGTCATTTAAAAAAAAGACAAAAAAAAGGAAAATTGACACAAGTAGGCTATTAAAAACAAAATCAGAAAGACAGCAGGAAACATCAACATCTACAGAGAACACTCTACCACCACTTCCACAGCCATAAAAATGAAGCTCAGTAAAGTAAGGATGACAAAATTAGTTCATGTATGATCTCATTACTTTGGGCTGGAAGGTAAGCCCCAGGGGAATGGCAAGACACGAAGAGCCATGGCCATGCAATGATGCTGTCTGCTCCCCTTGCTGGCTCTTGTGCTCTGAGGCTTCACTGTCTCAGCTGCTGAAGCACCATGATCATCTCTCCATGCTGAGAAAGTCGGACAGAACAGCATTCTGCTTAAAAACAGTTTATGTGTTCTATGCTGGATACACAACCATCAAGTTACATCAATTAAACCCTGCTCTCAAGTTCAAAGCTCCGCTGGCATCAGACACTTGCGTTAGTTTTCTGACTGAGCCTCCAGCCATTGCCAATAACTCCAACAAAAATCAAATTCATAAACAAAAGTGTAAATGCATAACTTGAGAGGTATCATGGCTCATGAACACAATGAGAGCCTTTCTTCCTGTTTTTTTTAAATAGGAAGCACTATCTGGAAAACACAAAGCTTTATTTTTACAGGTATGTTCAAAACCCAGTGACTCATGCAGTTACAAACCTGACCTAACTTCAGGATACAACAGACCTTAAAAAAACCCAAAAGCTGTAATTCAAAAGTAAGATGAGGACTTAAAAAAAAAGATATTTCCAAATTAAAGTGTTTTTTTTTTTTAATGCTCCTCTCTCTGAAGTCTCCACTTTGTGCTAGTATGTTGCAGGTGTTGGTTGAAACCTGAAAATTTTGACAATAAGGCTCCTGACTTTTGGAAAAAAAAAAAAAAGACAAGCAATAGCTCAAGCTCTAAGCAGGAAGAGTTTCTTCTTCTGGAAGCCCCCTACATAAGAACTTCCGAGATCAGCTACGAGACACACCAGATAATCTTGTTCATAAATTCAGCAACCTTCATCTTAAAACAACTGGAATTCTTGTCATGCCACTCCTAAAGCAAAGCTATGCTAAAACCTTATTCTACTCTTTGTTTAATTTACTGAAGACCAGTTGAGATACATTGCTTCCTGAGAATTTAATCCTTTAGCCTTCATAGCTCTTTTACTTCTACTGAGTTTTCCCTCCCTTTGCCTTTCTACAGAGCTATTAAATCCCCTCTTGGTTTGCCAGGCTGAGCTAAAGACTAGCCTTACTTTATAAGCAAGGTTTTCCATTCACTTAAGTCACTCTGGTGGCCCTACATGACATAGCCTTCCTTCTTGAAGACAGTGACCACAACTGTAAGGGTAGTGTCTGCACCCAGACAAGTCATTGCTTCTCTTAGGTGCCCGATTCCTCTGTATGCAAAATGGGGACAATTTTTGCTTGCTGGGCTATTATTTGAAGTTGTACCATAACCCTTGCACCATCTCAAAGCAGATTAACACTCTCAATGAAATAAATACAAATACAATCTTCTGACTGTTCAATTTAAAGATGACTGTTCAGTTTAGGTTGGCTCCTTAACAAACTAAACCAAACTTACATAAACCATATGTTGATTGGAATAACAGTGTTCACAGGACTCACCAAATTGATAAAAATGCAAACCTTGTAATCCTGAATATGTGATCAATGCTATAGCATAGAATAAGGGAATTGCGGCAAGTGAATCTGGAAGTCACCTGGAAATATCACTAGTCTACTCCCTTGCTCCAAGACAGAAGCAATGATTTTTAAATTATTCCTGACAGACCTGTACACCAGCTCCAGTGAGCCTCCCTAGGGAGTATCTGTCAATGCTTAACAGCTCTTAGTTGGAAAGTTCTCCCTTTTGTCCAACCTACATCTTCCTGGTTTCAATTTAAGTCCATTAATTAACTCTACGTAGTGGGCATGAAGAATCAAATCCTCCTTTAAGTAGGCTTTGGAGGTTTTTTTCAGATACTATTCTTCAAATACCTTTATCTCAGTCACTTCCTCCCCACACTGGAGAAACTATCTCTCGCTACCAGCCACATACTCTAGATCTCTGCTTGCTATTGTACCACATGCTGCATTCTGACTGACTAGTCCATGTTTCAAGTGAGATGCATGAAGTGGTTTATGCCAGATAGCATGCTGTTAGCTATCCAAGGGAATTGTCCAACATTTTGTATATGAAGATTGGGGAACATCAGCTGAAAGCAGAGGTCATGGTTCACAACCCCTCTGCTGATACATATACCTGCTTTTGGGAAGAGCAGAGACTCAGTAGGTGTTTCACAGATTCTTAATTAATGTTAAATCTGAAAAACAGATAGCATTTCAATGCTCAGCAGCCAGTTGAGGTTAATATGACTGTTCAAACTTCGAGCTGTTGATTTGGTTTACCTGTGGGATCTGGAACACAATACTGCTCTAATCCATTTTCTGGAAAACCCTTCAGGTATCTTGGTGTACTCACTCTGCCTTAGAACCACAGGACAAGGCATCCCAGGTCAGACAAAAAATCCAGAAAAGCCTATTGGCACTGCAGTACTTGGGACATTAATCTTTAAACAGAAATAGTTTTTCAGGAATGTTTGAAGAGGCTGATACATCCCAGTAAGACGCCCTCCCAAACCAACACCTCAGAGAGGATTGTGCTGATCATTCTCATCAGGGCATCCTCCTTTCCCAGCAACCATGTTCACAACTGTATTGGGTTTCCATGGCAAGGTTTTGGTAGTGGGGGAGCTACAGGGTGGCTTCTGTGAGAAGCTGCTAGAACCTTCCCCTATGTCCCATAGAGCCAATGCCAGCCAGCTCCAAGACAGACCCACCACTGCCCAAGGCCGAGCCAATCAGTGACAGTGGTAGTGCCTCTGTGATAACGTACTTAAGAAGGGGAAAAAAACCGACCGGAACACAAACTGCAGCTGGAGTGAGGAGTGAGAATATGTGAGAGGAACAACTCTGCAGACACCAAGGTCAGTGAAGAAGGAGGGGGAGGAGGTGCTCCAGGCACCGGAGCAGAGATTCCCCTGCAGTCCATGGTGAAGACCATGGTGAGGCAGGCTGTGCCCCTGCAGCCCATGGAGGTTAACAGTGGAGCACATATCCACCTGCAGCCCATGGAGGACCCCACACTGGAGCAGGTGGATGTGCCCAAAGGAGGCTGTAACCCCATGGGAAGCCTATGCTGGAGCAGGCTCCTGGCAGGACCTGTGGACCCATGGAGGGAGAGGAGCCCACCCTGGAGCAGGTTTGCTGGCAGGACTTGTGACCCTGTGGGGGACTCACACTGGAGGGAACAGTCTGTTCCTGAAGGACTGCACCCCATGGAAGGGACCCATGCTGGAGCAGTTCGTGAAGAACTGTAGCCCGTGGGAAGGACTCTCAGTGGAGAAGTTCGTGGAGGACTGTCTCTCATGGGTGGGACCTCATGCTGGAGCAGGGGAAAAGTGTGAGGAGTCCTCCCCTGAGGAGGAAGGAGCAGCAGAGACAACGTGTAATGAACTGACCACAACCCCCATTCCCTGTCCCCCTGTGCTACTCCAGGGGAGGATGTAGAGAAAACGGGGAGTGAAGTTGACCCCGGGAAGAAGGGAGGGGTGGAGGGAAGGTGTTTTAAGATTTGGTTTTATTTTTCATTACCCTACACATGTTCTCACTCCTCTCTCCTACTCAGTTTTGATTGGCAGTAAATTAAACTGATTTTCCCCAAGTCGAGTCTGTTTTGCCCGTGACTTATCTCCCTGTCCTTATCTCAACCCATGAGCTTTTTCATTATATTTTCTCTTCCCTGTCTGGTTGAGAAGGGGAGTGATAGAGCAGCTTTGGTGGGCACCTGGCATCCAGCCAGGGTCAAACCACTACAACAACCATACCATCTGGGCAAGCTCACTCATTTGCACCTTCCCCCCAGCACCGTTGCTTTGTATGTAAGTGTGTGCTTTCACTTCCCACCACAGCAAGACAGGTGACAAGTCAGACAGAAAAGGTGCTGCTCAGAAAGACAGCTGAAGAGCAGCACAGATCCTGTGTCACACCAGAAAGGCAGAGAAGAAGGCTCAGAGCCTGTCCATGATTCAGTGCAACTGTAACGCATAGGCAAGGAGAAAGAGTAATTCAGGCAAAATGTTACCCAGAGGGAAGAAATGCTCCAAGTCCCAGCTCACATTAAAGAATCAAGCCAGCTTCAGCTCAGGTGAAGGAGCAAGGACAGAGATTCAGACAATCCTATGAGAGAGGGAATAGGAAGCCATCCCCCACTCTGACAGCACATTGCCTACAGTTCCCAATCCCTGGTATCTAAACCCCTCATTCCTCTCCTCCCTCCATGCCCTGCTGAGTCCGAGTCACCCCTCTTGCAAGCATCCATTCATACAGTTTATCTTTCATTGGAAAACACTTGGAGGGCCTTCTCAATTTTCTGCTGCACTAATGTTACATTATTCCCTCCTTAACTACTGGGAAAAAAATGAAACCAAAAACAAGATCAGTGCAATGTGATTTCCAACAGTGGCCAAATTCAACCTGACACCAGCTGGGTGTGTATCAGGTTCAAAGCTAATATATAGCCCATAACAATAACCTACCCACAGGTGAACCAGCAGGGCAGAAAGCCCTTGGTGTGCCTGATGCAGACAGAGGCAGCGCCACTTGCATGGCTCACTCATCTAAAGACCTTTATTAACTCTTTCCCTAATTGCATTTTCCCTCTGCTGTGCCTAAAGAGTAGTGAATATTATGCAAACATTTGGGGATCAAACAAACGAAGTCTGGAATAATCAAATTCCCCATGCTTTGTGTGTTGGTGTTAAATGTTGAGCCTGCCTTTCCTAACCATTCACATTTTAGGTGTCCTACAATTCACTAGCAGCCAACAGTACTTGCTGTCCTTTATAACCACGTTACAGAACTGTGCCTCTGAACATGGACAAATCTCTCCAATATCAGCTTTAACCACATTTTCCCATGTACGTTCACAGCAATTTTGAGAGGAAGGAACATTAGGAACTCACTCTTATGAGTCATCATCTTGCCTTAATACCACATGCAACTGTGCTTTCAAAGCCTGCCCACCAAGAGAAACAGCCTCTGCAGAAACAACCCATGGAGGGGGAAGAAAAAGTCCTAACGGCAGTCTAACCTGAAGCTGTATTTTCACAGAGGTTCTGTTAGACTTCCCTGTTTCCAAACAGCTCAAGTTATTCACCTGTTTACCTGTGCCAGCAGAACACCAAAGGAGAGCAGTGCCTGCAGGGCTACCAGGAGCCTCATGGCCACCACCAACAACCAAGAACCCAGCCCAGTAGCTCCAACCACCACCCACTGATCCCGTCACAGCTTGTTTCCCATCCCTGAAATACCCACATGGGCATTGCTAAACCAGCAGATTTCATAGCAGGTAATTCAACTAATTCTTACTTTCTTGCACTGCTCCATGCTTTCCAGACTCCCTCTCCCAGTGCCTGCTGCCCTACGGATAGATGTTGGTCCAACAGAGATGACACCATGCTCCCTGACCAACCTGCCCTGCACACTGCAGAAATGGAGGAGATAGAGGCCATTCAGGGAGACAAATTCGCAGCCTCTGCTGTCAAAGCTCCATTTCTGATGACAAAAAAAGATACCTGAACAAATTTCTCTGAAGTTGATCTCCATCTGCAACAGCTGAGAAATATTGTTCTTTTATCATAGAAGAATCTACTTCATTTTTTTCATATTTTTAACTTCATATGGAAGATTTTTCATTAACTGTAAAGTATTATATGGCACAGCCAAGTATTATTATGTCTTCCTTTCTTTATAATAAAAGTTTGATTTGAGACATAATAATTTAAACAAATTATTATGTAAAGTGAGGAAATCCTTTCCTCACTCAATTAAATTTGCAGGCTCTTGGGAAAGAAATTCAAGAATGTTTCAACCCAAAAAACACGTGAAAAACAGATGCAGAAAATACATGCGAGCTTTAAAAAAAAAAGAAAAAAAGCTGTGCACTTAAATCTGGAACAAAAAACAGCTCTCAATTCAAGTAACTCAGAGCTTAACAAGCTTGAAATACGACTTGGAAAAAGTTACAGGAATAGCTCTTTCAGAATTCAGGTAATATCACGTAAACATTTTCTGTGACATTAGTTAAATTGGAATACCCATCTAGAAGAATAACTAGCTGGAAATAAACTGATGAAGCACAGGTAGTTATCCTGGGTAAGCCAGGACAGCCTCTCATTACTTACTAGAAACCTAAAGGAAAAAAAAAAAAGCCACATTTAAAGGAAGCCACCACAGGCCCGTACATATTAGTTTAGAGGATGTTCAGTTAGACTTGAGAAGAGGATGTCACTAATAATTTTCTTATTACGGCTTTTATATGTTGGCTGCTGTTTCAAGGAAAGATGGATTAAATACCACGTCCATTTGGTTGGTCTTCAAATTAAAAGCTCTGTGATGACCTTTCATTCCCAATAGGGTGTTTTGGTTTCAGTTGGTTTTTTGGGTTTTTTTTTTAAGTCTATTAACAACATTTGGTCCTCCAGAACATTACCCTGAATAAAAACGGTTTCAAATGTAAGAGACAAAAATAGGATAGGAAATAAATACGTGAACAGAGGTTTGGCCTACAAATTCAATTCACAAACTTCCCAGATTTCCACCCTGCAGACGACCAAGGGGAGCCCTTGGTCCCGCTGTGACAGACCTGGAGCCCCGCTCTGGTCCAGAGCCCAGCTGTGCGGGCACGCTCCTGGCACGGCCATTGCTGCTGGGACAGCTTTCAGCACCAGCAGGTAAGACTGTAAGTAGACAAAAAGAAACAAAGTCTACATGCGATTAAGATATTTCACATGGAGGTAAGATCTTGCAACTTATTAAGATTTTGCAACTTACTAAACACACACAATGAAACCTCGCAGGCTCAGCCTTTATAGGATTTAATATTTCTGACTTTCAACTAAGGAGGCTGCCATGGGAAAAGATTAGCCGTAATCTGCAACTTCTGAAAGGAACCAAGAAATATATGCGTAGGAAATAAAACGCCCTTACTTACTGACCTTAAAAGAAAAAAAACCCCAACCCTAGGGTAGTTTTCTTAATTGTGTTTAAATTCACATAGCCTTTTCTAGAGCTGGAGAAATTTAAGTGAAAGAATCTGGGAGTTTTCTCCCCCAAAACTGAGTCAAGGCTGGCTAAAGAAATTTTTCTCATCACACCTCTTTCTCCCAAGACATTTCCATGGGAAAAACCCCATTGATTCCCACTCTAATAATATACATGTAAAATGTATGTTGTTAAAAGAGCATTTCAGGAGCTAGCTCCCAGCATGCATTACAGGCTGCCAGCTACTGAGACACAACATGCATTTCCTACTCAAGAAAGCAGCACATCACAGCACATGCCAGATCAACTCTTCCCACTCTTTCCCCCACCTATGACATTAAATGCAGAAAATTTCTCCTTACACCTTCCTGTTCTTTCAATTAACCTGATTATAGAAATAATCTGCAGCATTTCTCTGCCACAGTGCAAAGAAACAGAGCAGTGGGCAGCCTCCACGGGAATTAATTACTATCAGCACACTATGCTGAGCCTTTTATTTTGACAAAAGCTTGGTTTTCATGAAGCTCTAGAGGAGAAAGCTTTCCAAGACTGCTCATTTTATATTAGCACTCTTGAAACAAATATAATTTACTGCAAATATCATTCTTTTTCTAAAAGATGTCTATAAGACTAAAAATGTACAAGTTGGAGCTCCAAGAGGTTCCAAGTAGCTGCAGTTAAATTCTAGGTATCTCAGAATAGGGTGCTCGGAAGTATTCAGCAAAGGACTTCTTGCAGGAGGAGGCTGGATTAGTCTTGCAGCAGATTCAGCCAATTTCCAAACAACTCAATGGTTTGAATATCATAAAGAAATAATAATAAAACATCAAAATCTAGATATGGATTATCATCCCATACAAAAACACCAGAGCATTTTTAAGATAGAAGAAAAACTACTTATGAGTCACAAAGTGTTTTACTTAAAATGTTTTAAAGATTTGTTTTCAGAAGTGTTCAAAATTAGAAATTCTAAGAACAATTTATTGACTGCAAGGAAACAAAGATTTTAGCACAGCCTTCCTTGGAGCTGCAATTTCATTTTAAAGATCAAGTTTCTCAACTTCCTACCATCTTCGACTGATAGCACCATCTTATACACGGTATTCAAGAGAAAGTTGATACATCAGTTGCAGTGTAAAGAAACGGTTAAAAAATTTGTAAAAGCAAACCACTCCAGGTACTTTTTAAAGAATGCACTTGAGAATTCACAAACTAAAGGAGATTTTTTTTTTTTAAATCAATCAGTCATGCTTTGCCTACCAGAAGCACATTATATATTCTGCACTCCTACAATTAAGAGTGCCACATACTGCAATTAATTTTAAAAACACATAGACTTTAAAGGGTCTTTTAACAAAGAATAATACCCATTGTGATGATCTTATTTAATAGTTGTTAAATTTAGGAGGACATTGACAATTTTAGATTCTTGTATTTATCTCACTTGTACAAACATTTTATCCTTATTATGATTACTATTGCACATTTGTGTGTTTTTGTCAAGTCACACTCACATCCATCTTATGGGCATGCAATAAGACCAAGCAAACAAACAGTAAACACTTGTCATGAATATGAAAGTAAACAGCAGTTTAACAGGTGAGAGCAAAGTAATCTAAATCAGATCACAACACAGCCATTACTTAATGAATTCCCCACTCCACTTGCAGTATTGTTACCAGATATACCACATCAGCTATTTAACAAGGCTTAACACTACAAAATGAACCCAGACAGCAGGTATAACGTTCCTTAAAACGGTTTCTTAAAGAAAGGTAGAATTACTAGATTTTTCCCTGAAAAGCAAGGAAAGCATTTGAGCATATATTTTCACCTTGACCTCCAGGGTTAAAGAGAAGTCAATCAACTGAACCACTGACTCTCTAGCTATGTCAGAAAAATATATATATTTACAAATATGCTGATTTTGCATTGTGTTTTCCTTTGTGGAGATTACAGCTCTAGTACAGGCTTACAATCTGCCCCTGCTGTATACTGTAAATAGTTATACAGTTGCTTTCGTTATTTCTCTTCAATTAAAAAAAATTGTTTGTTCACTTTAATCTTGCTAGAGAAATAGCACTCTCAAGACCTGCTATCATCACACCACTATCAGTGCAAGGAATTATTTTAAAACCAGGTAAATTTGCATGCCAATTTTGGGCAGACCTAAGAATAAAAGCTGCTGCTCTGGGAATGTTATTGCATTTCAAAATATACAGCAAGTTTGAAACACAGACTTATTGTAACAAATGCTTATTGAAACAAATGCATAAACACTGGCTCAGGGATTTTAAAACTTTGGTACATGAGAACCTTAAAAATAGTATGCAGCTTTAAAAAAAAAAACTGAGCTCATTAAAACAGGTGAACAGGCTTTCATGACCAATTATTCATCTGACTGTCTTAGACCTCTAGGAGTAATTAAAATTTCAGCACGTTTAAGATCCTCTAGTTAAACCAGTCCTTCCATTTTTCCATTCACACAATTAAACACTCTGCTTTGTCACAGATTATCGTTCATTCTGACCCTTAAATATGTATGCTCTGAGAAAGATACATGCAAAACTGTGCTAAATTGATGGAAAAACTGAATACACACTGTTCAGAATTGATGCAAAAATGATAAACAAGGAGTGGTTTTTACTTAATTCATCCAGGCTGGAAAATTACTTTAAAACAGACTTGAAGCACTCCACTGCATCCTCCATATAGATTGCATAGTCACCCATGCATTATTATACAAATATGTTCTTTGTAGCACTATAAATAATGCAGCATGCTCTCTGCTTTGCCAGGCTGTCAGTGGGATGCAGAAGAGTGCTGCCCCTCTAGAGCACTGCTCCAGCAGCAGCGGGACCCAGCAGGACCCGGTGTTTCCCCAAAACACCCCTGGTCCAGCTACCACCCTCCATCTCCATGGGACTACTCCAGAGGAGCAGAGCAGCATCTTTGCAGGCTGCATGCTGTCAGTGCAGGCTGCAGCTTTCATTACAGCACTGGTCCCCAATTACTAGGAGTTTGGCACCTTCACAGACTTAATAAACTTATGAAGAGCAAGACAAGACTAAGAAAACTCATCCCTTCTAGTTATTTATAGTGGTTGTCAAAAAAAAAATTCAAAGGTTGTTTTTCAGCCTTTGTTTCTTCAGGAAATAAGACTACGCTGATGCTCTGTGTGTGTGCGTACGTCTCCTCTGTTGTCCACAATACATTTAGTGAGTAAATCAGGGTTGCAACTCAAGGAAACAAAGCAACTTTCAGTTTTCAGGAAAATTGATATAGAAGGGAAAGAAATTCTCCAGTTGCCCCCACTGAAGGAAAAACTGCAGAAAAAGCATAACCCAGTAGCTGTAAAATCCACAGAAAAGCACATTCAGAAATAACCAAACTGTGAGAAGCACTTTCATGGGGAGTTCACATCCTACTAGGTACCAGGGACTCCAACTACAAGATGATTTCATTAGTTACCCTGCTGACAAAAATCCATTTTGAAATATATGTTGTATTTTTTTTAAGGTACAAATGTCACAGTTCATAAGAAATTACAGAGTTCTCTCTTTTGGCACAAAAAAATTAGCTTAGTGGAAATGGTTTAATGGCTTTTTTCCTTTCTTTAACAGAATTGATAAATTACAGTTTCAGCTCTAAAAATCAGAGGTAATGCAACTAGGATCACAGATAAAGCATGAATAAAATACACAATATATAGATTTTATCAAAGCTTTTTTTAAAAAAAAACATTTACAGCATGTGTACTGTTAAATCATTAATTGCAACATCAGAATTAGGGTAGCTAAGCATCAACAAGGCAGTTAAAAAGACTACAAGTATCAGTCATTGCTAAGAATCAGAAACTAACAATTATTGCACAAGAGGTTGTAAAACACCTTTTCACCTCATCTCACTAGATGCTACCTCATCTTCCCTTATTTCTCTGTAAATTCAGATTTTCATGTCAGCTTCATCAGGGTTTTCAAAAAGATCAGAAGCGACCACAGCTGTCATTGACTGACAGTCTCATTGCTGTACAAAGCAGCTGCCCAAGAAAACACCTTGCACAACTGGAAGACACTATCTTATGAGATTAATCAAAGATGATAATTTCATGCAATTGTGAAGATGACCTCTAAAGAAAAGAAGATGACACAAAAAAGAACAAGTGTATTTGTGTACACCCTGTGGCAGCGCAGAAGGTGTTAAAGAGCAGGACCCTGTTCTTGTAACTTTTGGGGTGGTGGTAGAGGACAGGGAAGAGGAGGAATGAGAAGGAAAACACTGAACTGTTTTTTAAAAGCCTACTGGAAAATTTTTATGAAGTAACATCCACTTTTAGCAAAGGCTCCCTAAAAATATGCAAAGGGATGCGGGAACAGGTTTATGACCCACCTTGTGTAATCCTTCCCTAATCTGTAACAAAACCAGACCAGCACCAGTCACACCACCTCCAAGGTGGACTGCACTCCCCAGCAACACTTGTTAATGTTCAGCAACATCACAAAGAAACAAAGTATGGATAAGATACTAGTGTGGCAAAAGTCAATAAACATCCACAGTCCCATTTATTTGCAAGAGTTGCTTTTTGAATACACAGGCTCCATCACCTCAAGTGTCTCATTTCACACACAAGAATTTGCAGCCCAAACCTAAAGTAATTTAGAGGAAAAGTTTTCTTTGAAGTCCACATGTGAGTGAGCACTAGCCTGTTCTCCCCCCTCCTCAAACCACCTGAGAGATAACTCTAAAGTATGTGTATACTTTTAGATAAAAGAAGCTTTGTATTTAATGCTTTGGTGTTACTTAGAGGTTACTGTTTCTAATAGTTTTGTAGCTTCAGTGGTTAAAAACCTGTAATGCTGGCTTCATCTAAGTAAACAGATACACATCTTGGATCACATACATTTTAAGTGTTAAATATTTCTCATGGTATGGGATGTCAGAATTATGGGAATTACTGAGAAGCTGCTTTTCTCCTCTCATACAACAAGCCTTCCATATCAGCAGCCCAGGTGTCAATGTAGTATATTTTGTGGTAGGGGTATGGGCTTTGGCAGGGTGCTCAAGAGTGGGGGGTGGAGAGAGAACAGGAATTCAAGTAGTCAAGCCACAAAAAAACCCCCCCACTTCTCACAAAATATCTATCATTTATTTCAGAGAGTTAAAAAGAGGTTTCACTTCATTTCCCCCTCCCAACCACAGGTATTTGCTACAAGTCCTTTCTTCTATACTTTGAAAAGAAGGCTTAATCCTCTTCCACATACAAGGATTCAGAAAGTTGTCTATAGCCTAGAGGAAACCACAGGGTGCCTTCGTAGGAGTATCTTGTATCCCATAGGAATCTATCCACTTGGCTTAATTTAACATGAGACTATAAAAATAAAGCATAAAATTGACCTGGGTCCAAATGCACTCTTCTGAAAGCACTTGTGGCTCTGACACCCAGTCCTCCAGCTGCCAGTGTACTGAAGGCACCATGCCTTTTCTTAAGATGAGGTACCTGCAGAAGGTAAGGTCTCTTGCATGCACCCCCATATGGCCTGAGCCTTGACTTAGGTCAGTGTTCCCCCTTGTATATAAACACAGCTGGGACCCAGAAATTAACTGTTCACTCATTTCTCAAATAGTTGAAGCCAAGAGACACTTGCAGAGCACACCTACCACACTGAAAGAGCTGGTTGACAACAGCTTTCCTCTTACATGACACCTAGAAGAGCTATTGCCCATCTCCCCTCCCATGATAGCAATACCAAAGGACTTAATGAACAGGGGAGATTCATTCCAAATCCCCATCCCCACCTGCAGTAGTCATTGGAGGTTTTACCAGAGCCTCCAAACTACTACACTCACAGCTAAGGGAAGGGTGAGGAGCACACCTCCTGTGACTTCATGCCTCCAGGACAGAGATTCTTCCATTCTCAGATAAGACATGAATCCCAAGGAGAAACATAGGAGCCTGCTGGATAAGACACCTCCAGCAGAGTGGTTAGCCACAGGTCTCACCTCCCTCCCAGGCAGTTCATGTGTATGAAGGTGGAGCAACCAGCTGTTTTGATGGAGCCTTCCCCATCAGCATGCTACTCTTTTGGGTCCTTGCTCTGAGCTAACACAGCCATGCTGCCAGTGTTGTGGGTAGTGAGCTAACAGGTTATGGGTTACACTTCCCATCTTTATAGGAAGTGGCACCAGATGTCAGTTTATCACCTGCTGCCTGACAGGTCTGAAACCAGCTTACGCAGACAGTCCTTAAGGTCTGAAATGAAGACTCCAAAGTGAGTTTCCTATTTAAAGACTAAGTAATTACTGCTACTTGACACTGATGGGGCTTAGAAGCTCTCAGCAGCCTAGAAGAATTTATAGCTCAAACTTGCTTCAGGTAACTTTAGTCCAGCTCAAGAGTCTGCCATGCATCTGAGGACCAGCAGATTATCAGCAGCAGATTTCCTCTCACTTTTTTTAGAGAGAAGTTACAGAAAAATCCCCATGTTTCCTGGAACAGTGCTAAAAGAGCTTCAAATTAACAATGCCCCTACAATACAAATAACTCCCAAATATCACATGATGTTCTTCCCCCGCACTCGCCCCTATCCCCCTGTGCTGGAAATTCCTGGAGCTCACAGGCTTGCGTTAGGCTGAACTGCCACAATGACTTTTTAAATTCATTAAGGTCAATGGAAGATGTTACACAAGTTATTACAGCTTGTGAAAAAATAAGATTAGAAGCCTGGAGGGCAGCAGGGACTGATGCTACAACTCCAGAAGCATGTACGAGAAAAACACCACACAAGGGAGAACATAACCTGAAGAGCCAGGATCACAGATGGGCTATAAGCAACCATTTAGGTCATTCTTACCAATTAATTTTCCCCTATATCCCATGGCTTAATACAAGTGGTTGTGTATTTTCTCTTCTTCTATTAATTTTTATATATGCACAAACAACATTAAGTACATGCAAAACTACCCATGTTAGTCATGACTGTACTGTTTGCTGAAGGACAAGATATTCTCATCCTCCATTAGTAATCAAAGGCAATGTAAGTCCTATTGTAATTGAGAGAAAAGCAAGTCCATTTTATTAGTGCAACACTTGCTTTATTATCTACAACAATCTTCAAAACAAACAGTGATATGAAAGAGAAGCAAAACAAGTTCAAATGAACATAACCATGGCAATTTTCCTTAATTAATCAGTAAAGCCTAGAACAAAACAAACCTATTTGGAATCCATTTTACAAGATCTAGATTTGATCAAATGTTTCAGCAGAGAGGCCTACAGGAATGAGATACATCCACTGGAAATTTTGTGATTTCCCCCACCACCACCATTGTTCTATTTTAATAGACAAAATTGATTCTGCTCAGTCAACCACCACAGCTGTATTAGCTCCAGAAAGTACAATGGGTCACCCAAAATGTTGCTCTAACTGAAAAAAAATCCAGATAGCATCAGGAAAAGCAATGTTAAAAATCTACTTATTTTACAAAAATCTGGAATAAATACCATAATTTTAATCCTTCAAGTACATGCCAGCAAGAGAAAGGAACATCCATTTCAGAAGCAGACATAGGCAATGCCTGTTTTTATCTGCTTTTGTAAAATACTCAGTTCTCCATATATGAAGTGACCAACTGTCATTTGTTCTTTTTAATAAACCTTATTTTATAGAATATAAACAATTATTATTTAGCTAAAGAAAAAACCTTCTTCCATCTGTTCAGTCTTGCTGGGTTTTAGACAGTTTTAACCACTTGAAACACACTGACAATGGCATTTAGACAAGCCCTGCTAATACAGGAATACATGGAACAATATAACTGTGCTCAGTACAGAACCACAGTTTATTAAGGCCCATACTTGGCTAAATAGTTAATGGAAAATGTAAGATAGTTCTCCAAAACTATAAACAAAGCTAGACAAAAAAAAGAAAGAGTCAGCCATCATCCATACAGATTCACATTCAAATTCTCTGGGTTAAGATGAAACAAAGAGTCTTTAAGTAGTTTTCAGGAGAGCTAGACTACAGCAGGACTTCTAGAATTTGAGAAAGGCAAATTGGTAGCTTTAATAAGCAACTAAAGTACAGCTTTCCCCAAAAAAAACACTGCAAAAAACCCAGGACTAGTGTGTAGCAAAAATGCCCACTTCCTTTCAGGTTTTAATTTTCTTAGAAAAAGCTAGGAATCAAAGTAGTTAAGTTTACTTACCTAACCAAAAATTACACTGAAATTCAAATTAACTTTGGTAAAGTGCTGTAGAGATTCATAATAGGATCAAATACTACTTAAAGTGTGTTTAATTTTTCTTTAAGAAATCAGGAATGAAGATCAGATTGAATTCACAAGAAATAGCCAAATAAGAAAAAAAACCACAAATGTTATTTGAGCCTACATTCTCCTATCTGTTTTCCTCAGAGCTCATGAATAAGTGTTTTGTATCCCTCTGTAGCAAACAACTGAAGAACAGATGGCATTAGGTCTTAAGTTACTTCTTCCTGGATAGTTTAAGGAACATGTATATTCCCATAATACAGCATTTCATTTTATCAATTACTCCCACTGCATATTTAACCACCATATTATACAACCATTATGTTGTATTAACACAATACAGAAAAAATATTTTCTAGTAAATCACTTCTAAAATCTGATTGTGTACACTCACACCTGATACAAATTAAAATGCATGCACACTTATATGGAAGATTCTAGAGAAGGAGGAAAGAAATCCCATCAGCTCCAGAAATTTGCTTTTTTGGAATAATGCTGTAGCCACAATGGGGTTAGGCTATGACAAGTTTAGTAGGGGTAATAAATTTTTTTTAAAAAGCTTTGTTGGAATGATAGTGAACTGAAAACCCAGGTATGTAAGACTATTCAAGCCTGAAATGGAGCATCTTCCAAAATAAAATTCAAGATGAGTACAATTATGAGTTTACTTATTTTTTCTTTCAGGGACTGAGTAGAAGGGATATCACCACATGCCATTTAACTGTACATATTTGGAGTAAGCCAAGTCACCACTAACAAACAAAATGGTCACTCTAGAAAGTTTTTGGTACACATTTATTGCCAGCTGATTTAGAACTTAGTCTAAGTTCATCAGTCCCTATGGACAACTGGCTGGCAGCTAAGATTCTTCCTAAGGCTTAGAGGTGTTCAGTGACACCCTGTGTCCACAACACAGGCAATCACAGGAGACACAGGATTTGTGACCTTCTCCTTGCACCAAATTCTCAGAGTCTTTTACATAGGAATGATCATCTGCAAGGAGAAAGTCAGAAGAACAGTGCAGAAGTTATGCAGCACCCAAGCTAATTTGTAATGGACAAAATTCCCAACAGGCAAGCTGCTTTGGATAAACATCATGCCAAAAGCAGGTGTGGACTTGATTTCTTTGGAGGACAGCAAGATTTTAATCAGGGATACAAGAAGCTACTTGTGGTTTGAAGATTAGTCCATTCTAGAGCAAGGGACCAATCTAATACACAAAACAGGCTCTATTTTGTGGTTTATGTGGAAACTGGATTTAGAATGATCTACAAGTACTCTTTGGGAAAAGAGGTATGGAGAATGAGGGTGCATGCCTTGCTTTTTATATATCAAACAGCTCACACTCCTTCAACCAGCTGAGCAAAGCCTTTTTCTTATTTGCTCTGCAGAACTGAAATGGAGGCAAAGAGGAGCTAAGACTCCTCTAGAAATATAAAGAAAAAAATCACACTGTCTACAGCAGAGATTCAGAAGTATCTATCATCATGCAGTTTTAACAACTGGTCCAGACACCACTGCAGAAGAGTCTGCAGCCATTCATTGTTTAAAATGTTGCAGAGAATATAATTGTAAAACTCTGTCCTGGCAGAAAGGCAGGTTTCTCATCTCAGAGCAGGCAGAAGGGCAGTAGGAAAGTAGCAAGTTGGCTCCTCCATTTCACAGCTACATAGGAAGCAAGATACTAGATGAAGGCTGTTTCTAGCTGACTTCTCAACTCCATTAAAAAAACACAGCTACACACAACTTTCCCCTTCCTTGCCAAGCTAGGTTTCAGGCACACTGAAATCAGCATTGGGATAGCACCTGTGTTTTCTAATAGGCCAATATCACTTCAGGAAAATAATGCATTTCCAGATGTTACTTCAATTTCACATGTACAGACTTAACCAAGAGGAAAACCTGTTCTGCTTCTGCATGACTATTTCAGATATTCTCCAAACATTATTTGCATAAACCCCTCCTATTTCAGAGCAATGAAGAGGTCTCTTCCAACAGGAGTGCTAAGTGTCATCATCTCCCATGACATGCCTTTGACTGCCCTTTTCTTATGCCTACAGGTTGTCCAGGTATTATGCATCAGCACTTAACTTATATTTATGTTTTCTGGCCAGTCAGACCTACCACAGAACCTACTGAGCATGCAGGTAAGTATCCTGCTGCTGGCAGTCAACATCTATGTCATGGCAAATCTAAAAACTGAACTGCCCCTGATCAGACAATTGTAGCAAGCTCTTCTCAGAGTGCAAACCCAAGTCTACCACTCCAGCTGGGCTCCTGAAGCATGGGAGATTTATTACTACCTCCCACCTCAACAATCCCTTCATACCTGATTGTCCTGATAACTCCAGTAACCAACAGCTGAATTGCTATTGCCACCCTTCTTACAGCACATAATTAGCAGTGCCACTGAGCTTTCTTTACACCCTAACCACAAAACAAGGCAATCAGACCATAAATGTAAGCATGTTCTACACAAGGCAGACTGAATCTCAAGTGCAAACATTTAAGACAACAGCTTGCAACATCAACTTTTTTCCCCTGTCAGCTGTGGACAAGAGATGACCAAAGGGATCAGAAATATCCTTTACACCAAGTTCTGGTTTTATTTTAAGTCATTTTCTCTTCCTACAACTGGACCCCACACATTTAGCATGAAGAATTTAACCAGGATTAAAAGAGCATACAACCAACCTTTAGACAAAATGTACTCAAAAGCAAAATAAAGGAGTCTTACTCAGTTCAAAGGCAGAATATGAAGTCTGACCCAGCTCAATTTCATTTACTGAATTTGAGAAGCAGCCTATTAATAGTTTACTACCATATTCCTATCCTGCTTCTCCACATCAGGGCAACAGCTATACTAACGAACACCAGTGATACAGGCACATGTTTTCATATTGACACTGTAAAGCAGAGCTAAATCAATTGTTTAAATTTAAACAGAAGTCACTATGTCAAGAATTAACTCTGAGACTAATTTTTGTCTGTTTAGAGTTAATATGAGCACACAGCAATATCAGATTCAAGCTTTCAGATACAGTCCCCATCCTTTCTTCTCCCAAACAGATTTTCTAAATTGTTCTGTTCATTTACACTACAAAGTTTACCTGGCCAATAAATTAACAGCATAGATAGTAACAAGCTACTATTTCAACAGATGAATGCTGTCAGCCAACAAGGACACTACAAAAGCCAAACTACCATACCAGTGAAAATCCTGAAGATATTACCTTTTTCAGAAAGAAATCCCCTGGATTCTTGACACAGGAACATAGGACACCCTCCTCCTTCCACATAATTTAATTCTACATAATTTAATTTTGCCAGAAGTTACTTGCCAGCTAGAGCAAAGTGAACTCGCTTTAACATTGTCCATTTTACAGGCTCCTACTTTTAACCATGCAAACATACCTGCTTACACAAAAACACCTGAGCCATGGACCTTTGGTACGGCTTTAAACAACTATCACAGATCTTCTAAGCAACATAAGATGGAAAATACTCTTTAAAAATTTAAGAAAAGTTATATAGGCATCATAGCCTTCTCTCATACATAAGGTAACACACTTAAGAAATAAACTGCGTGCTTTTCCTCCCTTCTTCTACTCAAACTAGAAATTTTGCTTCAAGGAAAGATTATCAGCCTTAGAAACAAAGATTAGCAAGTTCACATAGGTCTAGCATCAATGTTTTTAAATGTTTTTTTATTCACCTTGCTTTAAAACAAAGCCTAATCTCATCTTGTACTTCTAGAATATTCATGCTATACTAAAATCAGCCAGCTACCAGCCAATCTGGATAAGCTGCTCATTTAAGGAATAAAAAACAAGATCAAGAAAATACGTTATCTGTTCCCATATTGATACTTCATATAAATCAAACAAAAGAAATATTCAGAAATGCATCCACACTTAGAACTTAGTTTGCAGTTGAGATCTGTGCGCCCAAAAAATTTGAAACTCCTGAATATGTGTGACTTAAGGTATACAATCTACTTTCATGCTTTTTCTTTGGTTCAGGCAGTTTGAAAGACTGGCTATGACATAAAAAGGGAAAGTGCTATAAAACTGTGAAGTAAAACACTTATCTTGTAAAGATAATTAAGTTTTTCCCCTACAGAACTATACTACCAGAAGATGGGCAGAAAAGCTGCAGGTGCAGGGAGGAAGAAGTTACCACCTTAGAGCAGCATGTCTATTTGTGGTTGTTTTACCACTACAGACCCTTTGGTTTGGTGGCCATTTGGAAAATGCTGTCAAAGCTATTCAATACCCTTGATTTCTAACTTCAGCTGTGTGGGTGGGGAAGGACAATTGACCTCTGCCCATCCTTCAGTCTTACATAGCTCCCCAAATGCCTCTAATATCCAATACCTGAACTGACCTCTGTCCCAGGGAACATCAAGGACTCCCACACATTCTCATGTGGAACACCTGGAGGCCAAGTGTCCTGAAGAAACCAGCATCCATCTAAGTATCAGTACACAGAGTGAAGAACAAGTCTTGGGCAATGGGTGAAAAAAGCCTGGCTTCCCTGCAGTGCTCACCAACAGGCATTTCTTGCCTCCACACCACAGGTACAGCAACAGCAGGATGAGACAGTCCATCCTTTCCACATTTTCAACAAAGAAAACCCAAATTAAATACAATCAAACAGAAGCTCAGTATTCACAGTCCAAGCAAGAACCATAAAGTACAATGAGGTCTTTGCATTTAAGGTAGTAGCACGTTTAACTTCTGCAGTTTCCCTACATGTTCCCAAAGGGAAATAGGATGGGAATTTTTAAACCATCCATCTAACTAAAAGATTATTTGGCGTGCCAGCAGTAGATTAGCAAAAGCCTATATTCCTTATTCACGACCTAACATTTACTTAGGAGTGCAACACTGAAATCCTGTTATGCTGAAGCCCCACCACACAGCAATTGTATGCTACCAATTAAAATTATAGCTGTTGAAAACCTTAGAATGCAAACCCTTCCAAACTGCAAGGGCATGCTAATCCTGCTCCAATACTTCAGTTTCAGGAAGGAACAATAAACTTATTTTCTAGCTAGAACTTGACTACAGCTTTCACATCTTCAGACAGGTCTGAAACCCCAGCTAGTTTGGTTAGCATTTGGATCCTACCCTAATCCAAGCCATGATTTTGGTTCTGAACCCTAAAGCCATCTTTTCAATGAAATAAAACCACTGAACAAGAATGGCTTGCAATGTCTTTGTACAGGCAGACAAAAAAAAAGACCCAGGCAACAGTACAACTGGGCTGAAAAAATGCTGAGCAAAGACAGAGGATTAATGCCTGCATGGAACCTCAATACTGTTAGTTTTTAACTCTCCAGCTCTAAAAGTAACGAGCACAAGTGCATCTCCAGGAGAAAGACAAAGTACAATTTGTTGCAATTTTTCCACAAAAAGGCTCTGGGATGGGTTTTGATGTGTGAGACTGCAGAGGAAGTCATTTTGTCTTCAACAGCATGGTGATGATGGCTTCCACTCAGTCTTCTGCTATGAACTGAACTTAGAATTCTGCTATATCTGAACTTAGAAATTTCTACAGAGAAAGAGACAAATGGGGCATATCTAACTGGCACAGTTTACATAAAAATTTTCAAAATGCTATGAATAAAGTGGTTACTTGACAGCACCGTCTGAATGTTTTCCCAGTAAAACTCCCTAGCTGAATTGAGAGTACTCTACAAGTCAAAAAGCCCAAGACAACACACAGCTATTCACACCTTCTCCTGATTGCTTCATTCATGCAAGCTCATCCTAGAAGCACAGGCTTTAATCCCATGGTGATTAAAGATTTTTGTTATTCAGTTAGACTTTCTCAATCCAGACCAAAGTACTGACTTTCAAAATTCACATACCATCTCACATTACCTGGCCTCTGGCATCACCTCCAAATCTGCATGCCAAACAGTGAGAACCAGCAGCCCTCGCCTACTTCTGTAGATTCACACCAATTTTTCTAAAACAGTCAAATAAAGAGTTCTTTCTACAGTTAGAGGCCTAAACCAAATTCTGTATTAAATTGAAAATATCTAGTAGTAAGATCTGATTTAAGCTGAAGCACATATAATGCAAACCAGTGGGAATTTGGGAATTATTACAGATTATGTCTTCACATGCAGTTGGTTCAAGAATTCCTGAACAAGCATAACTAGAAATAAGAAAGCCAGTCACCAAGTAAGCTTCATACTGCAATTTTCCCTTCCCAGGCTAAGTGTAAACAACCCAAACACTGGAATTTCAATACACTGTGTTCTCCAGTACATTTGGCAGTCTCTTGTAGTTAAAGCTATTCTGTTACAGAAAGTTATGTTGAAAATACATCTATTTCAGTTCCTCTGCTACAACATACTGAAAAATTTGGCAACAAGATGAATTCCTGATCTGTGCAACTGCTCTACAGTGATGGACATGGCCTGTGCTGGTCAGACTGACAGCTGCACAACATCAACCTTCTCCTATAGACAAACCTTACCTCCAACAGCATCCCAATTGTCATCCTAAATGAATTTCAGGCTACTGAAGTAAAAGCCTTACATGCTCAGGTTTTAGTTTCAAGCTGAAGCCAGACAAAGACCAGGCCTGCTCACAATGCCCTCCTCCCAGCAGTGCCAGCCTTGCTCAGTTCCCCTGTGAATTCCCTTGGCAATCCCACAGCCTCTCCTCCTTTCCCTAGGAGTCCTCCAGGACCTCCTCCAGGCTGGGGGGGAGGAGGGTTTAAACCCCTTACCACCAGCCCTTTGGGTCCTCTGCTCAGGGCCTTACCTTGCCCAACTGCTGTGGCTCTATATTTTACATTTCTGCCTAATAAAAGCCATGGGAGCACATGATTATGAAGACTGAGAAGTGTTCCCCGTACTTCTTAAGGAAGCAGTGCATGATGATTATATTCTGTAATGAAATCATTAGTGAATAAAGATGTGGCTGTACATCCATCCCTGCCTATCCCAGGAAGCCAGGAGTCATTTACAGACTGGGCCAACATTAAAAATAAACAAATAATCAGGAGCTCAAGCTTATTATATCACATTGTTTACATACTATTCAAAATACTCTCATAGGCCATAAAGCTCAGTCAATCAGTGGCAGTTTAAGGACCCTGAATTATACCCAATAGTTACATTTTCCAGTTCCCACCAAAATTGCAGAGTAACTCAGATGAAGTAATAGCTCAAGAAAAAAAAAAAATCTCTCAGGTTTTTCTCTTGGATATCATCCATTTGAATGAGACCTAACAGAAATGAGGGAAGTACAGACATTTGCTTCACAAAGAAAAATATTAAGCATATATTACTGTCACTTCTACAGAAGTGAGACTATAAAAATCACTAAGAAAAGGTTAACAGCCATGTCCCAAACCAGCAAAAGACAGTATCTGAACCTTCACTCTCTTCAGATATTACTGAATGACTTCAGTGTAGGGATCTAGAACCCAAATCAGATATTTTATTTAAAATCTTCCTTTTAAAAGGTATTTGGATAGACAGGTCTGACTTAAGTGGCCCACTAGTTCATGATGCCTAAAAAACCAGAAAGCACTCAGGTGCTTTCAGAGGTTTGATTCACAAGAAGCTGGCAACAGTCACAATTTCAGAGCAGGGGAAAGGGCAAGTAAGGGGACAGCAGATCTTCAATCTTTATAAAAGCATAATGCATTCATATTTGTAGAAAAAGGCAACTTTTCACTCCTGCAAATGCTCTCCAACTTCATGTATGTTCAGTGTCTTTTTAATGGAGACATGCTGCTCTACTCCTGCTAAATCAAGCTGCTGCTTTCTGAAGCAGATGGGTGTTCAGGGGAAGAGAAGAGCTCCGTTTAGCTCTTTTCAGCATGCTTTGCACATTCAGAGAGAGCAACTCATGACCCTTTTAAGCAATGTGACAGGTCCTATGTTAGCATCATTAATGTCAGCAGTCAGACTCCAGGGCCGAGAGGGTTAAGCCTGGGAGGAGTGTACATAAGGTGGTAGATTCAGAGCCAATGAGAATATTGCGCTATAGTTAGACACTGGATACTAAGCAGTGGTGATTATAAAGGCTGCTCAAAGCTGAGCTTCTGTAGATGACACTGGCATGTTGCCCTTAGCTCCTAGGCTTACAAAGCAGAAAAAAAACCACAGGAAGATCAGCTCAGCTTACCTGGAGTTCACACCACGCAACTTCCACCCACGTCTCCGTGTCCAGACCCTTATAGACCGTTTTGAAGGATCCCCTCCCCAGTTCAATATCAAACTTTAGGAACCTGCCATCCAGTGAGGTGGCAACTGCTTTCATATCAGCCTCCTCCTCAGGCTCCTCTTTCTTAGCCTTGCTCTGATCTTTGGAAGCGTCCGACACCTCCTTCCTCTCCACATCTTTGCCAGCCTCCTTCTGCTCTTCAGGCCCTATGACACTGCCAGGGGCTGGTGCTGCCTTCAGCTCCCGAGAAGGCTCAGCCTCCAGGCACACCTTCTCCATGGCCCCGTGTCCTGCCTTTGCCCTCTCTGCAATTATCCTCCTGGTTTTAGGGAGCAGGATAATTTTCCTCTGATGCTCTGACTCGGGAAGGTCGAAAGCAGGTTCCTCCTGGTCTGAGTCCACCACGCTCCTCCGCAGGAACCGCTGATGGACCATTTTGGGATCCCTGGAGCAGGGGGCACGGAGCGGCGGGGCAGGTGCTCCCGGCATTGCGGCCGCCCCGTTCCTCCAGTCACCGACGGGTCCATCGATATTCATGCTCGTCTCCGCAGCCGGGGGAGCGCCGGGCTCGGCAGTCGCTGGAAACCCGCCACGGCCACCGCCTCCTCCTCTGCCTCCCCGCCGAGGTGCCGATCTGGCATCGCCCCCAGTTTCCATTAGGTCTGAGGTTTCAGCGCCTGCCGCCGCCCCCGGGCTGGGGAAGTCACCGTGGTCCATACCCGCGCCGAGCCGCCCCACCGCCACCTGCGAGGAGCAAGGCAGAGCGCAGCGCCCTGACGCACCGGCGGCCGCGGCTCGGGCTCAGCCCCGGGCGCCGGACACCGCTCCCCCCATCCGCGGGCACCCCCGGCCCCGGGGCTCGCCCCAGCGCGGCGCTGCCCCGCGCAGAGCCACAGCGGAGCTTCGAAACGGGAGGGCCGCGGCGAGCCGGACTCGCCGAGCCGCAGCCACGGCAGCCGCACTGCCCGCCCCCCTCCCTTCCCGCCCGAGTGGCCCCGCAGCGCAGCGGCCGCGGGGCCGGCAGCGCCGGGCAGCCCCGCGACGTTCCCCAGGCTCAGGTGCGCGGCCGGGCCGGGCAGGGCCGCGCACAAAGGCGCGGTGGAGCCGCTTACTTACGTGCGGAGCGGGGGGCTGCAGTCCTCAGCGCCATGGACGGGGATGAGAAGGGCGGCGGGGAGAAGGGGCGGGTACCGCTGTGTGTGCGCCTGTCTGGGTGTGCGCGCCGCGGAGAGGGTGCCGATGGAGCCGGCTGCCGGCAACGGAGCCCCGCGGCCCGCCCCTGCGCGCTGCAGCACGCCCCCGCCCGCAGTGCCGGCCTTCCCGCTCCGCTCCCGGCAGAGCAGGGCGCGGGATGCGCCCCTGCCCGCGGCGAGCCCTGCGGCAGCCTCCGCCGCGCCCCCACGGGAGATGGCCGCCGCCGCCACCCGCCCCCACTCCTCCGCCCCCCGCCCCGCCGCCGTCGCGGCGCTTTTGTCAATGGGAAGTGCTCCCCGGCGAGCGCCCCATTTAAGGCACCGGTGCTCGGCGGCCGCCAATGAGGCTGCGGAGGGCGGCCCCCCGGCCCGGCCCGGCCCGGCCCCCCGCCGCCGGAGACAATGGGAGGGTCCCCGGGCCCCACCGCCTCCTCGCCCCGCGGCGCGGGAGGGGCCGGGAGCGGCGGGAGAGGCCCCGGGGGGAGCGCTCGCCTCCCGCGGGCAGGTGTAAGCAGTGTAAGCAGCTCTGGAACTGGAGCATAGTCTGATACAGTGTTCTACAGCAGCTAACGATGACCTTTCGCAGCAGAATGATGCTCCCTGGCAGATAAAGAATTGTTCTTTAGCATTCGGGAGCTGCCTGTCCAGGCCTTCCCAGGTGTCGGTGACCACAAGGAACGCGGCAGCTGGAGAGACATTGAGCTCTCACTTCTCTAATGCTCTCTGAGCAGTCCCACAGACAGCCTGCCATTCCAGTGTGCACCCCTGCTTGGCAAGGAGAGCTTGACAGCTACGCAGAGTGGACTTTAAGGAAACCTAAAGGTAAAGACTGTGGAAACATTTATGTTGGCCTCCAGTTTTCTATTAACTTGTTTTTTATATAATTTATAACTTCATTAAAAACAGGTCAAATACCTATTGAGAGCTACTTTCAGTTGTACTGAGGGTGTGCTCTTACCACTGCACATGTGCTACCGGCCCTAATGCAGTGTTATATAATAATTGTATTTTCTTTAAAAGAAGAATAATATAAAAACCCAGTTTCACAATACATTCTCAATTAGGTCATCTGTATTCTGTCCTAACTATTTGTTTATAGATGCAATAGTTCAAGTCATTGAGTTAATACAAACTTACTGCAAATCCTTAAAAAAGACTCTCTGTATGTCAAAATGACAGATGCTGTTGGCAAACTTACCTAGCAGGTACAGCGAGCCAGGCAGCAAGTGGCGGGGAAGATGTGCATCACCCACCTCAGGAGGGGATAAACTCCATTTATCTTTGATTGCCCTCAAGTGTGACAGTGGTACAATATATCATTCTAACATGCATGACAACCTTAAACTCAAAAAATGTTCTGTGGTTTTTATTCCTACAGATTTTAATAGTAGCTTATACAGCCCATAACAATATGCCATAGCATTACCTCTCAGGTTCCTTAAAATAAACAAATTTAACGATGCTGCAGAGAAGTTAATGGACAGTATCTTCATTGCTTTATGGATTTATTGAGGTGTGTTCCCTGCACCCCTGCCCAAGAAACAGCTTTGCCCCAGGCAGCTGTGTTCAGGCCTCCCTGAAGGGCAGCTGGGTCAGCAAAGTGACAGTGCACAGTTATTTTGCATTTCTATATGAGTTACATGGAGCATCATCTCTCCATGCCAATTCATGAAGGTGAGGTTTATCTTTTAAACAGGCAGGCTATCACCTTTCCCACCCCAAATCTGACTGATGATTAATAATTGTTTTAGAATTACTGTGTAATTCAAAAGTTTGTATTTAGTTATTTATCTGCTTTTATTTGCCAGGAAATGATGGCTTTGAGCCTGCAATAGACTCAAATGAACTACACAATTAATTTCCCAATGCTTCTGTGTGGCCATGAACATGGAATAGTTCAAACAGCACATTGGTATTTTTTTAAAACCTCTTTCCCTCTTCTCACGCCATTTTCTGCTATGATCCCTGCAGTACCTTTATAGTGAAAATAAAATAGGTGGACAGAGCAAAGTAAGGATTAGAGTAAAATAAGGAACAGAGCAAAATAGAGCAAATCAGTAAGTCAGATGTGGCACTTCATAGCACAGTTAGGACTTTCCAAAATGTTAATGTTCAACAAGTGAATAGCCTTTACTTTTTTTTTTTTTAGCATGAAGCTGTATTTTATCAAAGAGCCCATCTAACACATTGTGTTGCAAAATAGGCAGATACAAGACATAATAATGCCATTATTCCTCCTAACATAAAAGATGAGGCATAAGTTCTTCGAAATTTAATAAGAACATCTGCTGATCTTGTCTCTACCCGATGCTGCTTGTTGTACTTAGCTCTTTGATCCTGTTTTTTCTTACAAAAATTGAAGAAGTAACGAGAGCATATAACCTGAGCACAAAAACCTCCCTTCGTGCAGTAAGCATTCAAGTGACTAGGTTCATTTTACAAACAAAAGTAAGAACCGGCACTGTGGTATGAGGAATGCATCCATTCATCTGACTGGTTCCAGTGACTCTGAACACACCACTACAGTCAAAAGTCAGAAGTACGTCTACTATGGTATTAACTTGAACTAAAAAAAATATACACAAAGGTAAACCATGTAAGTAATATATAGACTGTGTCACACACTGATGAAAACAAAACACCTGAAGAGTCAACACATATGCTCCAAATAGCCTTCCTCCACCACCTTCTTCATGAGAATTCTCCTATTCAGCACACTGGCACTTCGTTTTTGAGTGCTTTTAAGTAAGTAGCATACACCATTGACTTCCCAAGAGGTGTCACCACACAGACACATGGAGCTTCAAGCCTGTTTAAGGAGTCACAAGAAGGTCAAGGAGCTTTCCACATTCCCAAGGTGACTGAGGTACACAATGTCTGGCCTTTCAGTCTTGACTAGTCTGCTGCAATGCTAGGGGTCATTAGAAAATACACACTATGATCTGCATAAGAGACGTCCATCAATAGAAACAATGCATGGACACAGAGTGTGGACTATACAAGAGAGGTAGCCATGTGTACTAGGAGTGTCATCACATACAGTCATATGTAGTTGCTTAGTATAATCTTGCTCTTCTCTCTGCTAGCTCCCCTGTAAACATCTGAAAAAGTCGATATAAGCGTCATCATCCTTCTGGGCAGAATTACTTGCACTGCTTTTTTTCTTGTAATATGTGTTACTGGACAGACACTGAACAGTAGTCACTGGGGTACATGTGTGTTACAGAGAGTTACAGCGAGCTTGGGATTGCTTTTAGTGCTCCTAACAGAATTTTGCTCTTACCCTCATCCCCTGTAAAATGCCATACCAGAACATTGATATACTACCAGTTTTCAGTATTTCATAAATATGTATGGTACATTGCTATGTCAAAAATTTCCTTTTCATCTCTCAGTTGAACACAACAAAAAAGAATTTAGGCAATAACACGGTGAAAAGAAGCTGCACAGTTACTGCTTCCAGTTCCTAAGAGAAAGCCAGAAAAAACATTGACTTACTAAGCCGCCTACACAGGAAGACACCTAAGACCACAGACAACAGATTTCAGGACAGAGTCCTCTGTTCTTTTTCCTTCTCTTTCCTGACAACAGCAAAGAGACTATATATGAAACCTTTATTTCTCACGACTCTGCTTAGACAGTAGGCATCCCACATTAGAAACGACTTTGGAAGAATCATCGAGACCTGTTAGTTACAACATACCTACAAAAATAAAAGCAAGGAATCTCACTTTGGGTACCAAACTCCAAGGTCTGAAGTTCAGATTCAGATGTCAAAATTCAGTATCCCCAAAACACCAGATAGCATTCATCTGACAATACTATTTGTTTGAAAACTTAGAATAAAGTATTAGGTAAACATTCAAAATTAGGACTCAGTAAGATTTGTAGAGCAACTAATTTTTATTTAACAACAGATAGTTTAGATGATAACAGAGTCAAATTGGTGTAATACCCTGAATTTCCAGATAGGCTCTGAGCACAAGTGTTTTGGCTGAGCACATAATTAGCCAAGGTCCCAATTCTGGTTTTATTGACCTTACTAGCTATTGATTTAAACGAAGGCAGGATCAGTGTGTGATATAATCATTTCCCTGTTTAACTGTTGATCTGCTCACTGTTTGCATGCTTGTTAAGGAAAAGCACACATTCAAACAAATGTGAGGTCTTTCACATGTACACATTCCCAAAATTCTGCAAGGAAAGATAAAATGTAAAATTTAAAACATTATTTTAAATCTGAAAAATAAACCAAACATAACATAATTCTACCTGTCATCCTGTATATCATAAATAACAAAATCCTAAGCCCATATTTTAACTTTCTCTTTAAAAAATTAAAACACCATATATTTTATTGCTTTCAAGAGAAGGGATGATTACTAAATTCATTAGCAGCTAGGAATCAGCATCTTGTTTGTTAGACTTATGATACACTTTTGGTTTTACTTCCTTAGTAGGGATTTGGTCCATTTTCAAGATAGACTGACAACTGATTGTGTAATCAAACTGTAAGTTTGCAAAACGATGTATGTGATAGCCAAAATCACTAAGCTCCACCAAGTGGCATAAGAGAGAATGTGTTACCATTAATGTCTGTGCATTGACACAGTTTCAAAGGCGATTGTGATCTCCCTTTAGCCTGCTATCATTAAGTATGCAGCTACTTTTGTTCTCTAACTCGTACATGGAAGATGAGCAGGACATTGGGAGAAAGATGCCCTGCAATATAATTATTATTCGTATAATATTCAGCTTGTGATCCTGCAGTACAAGTTTACTCATCCATCCCACTGGTTATGAGGTTAATTGTGCAAGTGTCACACTGCTGCATAACTATTTGCAGAACCACTGCCTCTATGAATGTACACATCTGGAACACAAACATCTGGTGTTACTCATTTCTATTCTGGCAGTGTATCAGGCAGGACATGGATGGTGTTACCAGCACAGAAAACAAAGATGGCTCCTGCCCTGAAAGGTTTCCAAATTAACTAAATTAACCCATATCCCTTTATGAAAACACCAGGAAAAGTAGATAGCATGCAAGAGAAGCTAACAAAGACAACAGCATACCACAAGCACTAAATGACAGTCTTGATCCTCAAGAGGGGAACACCTTCAGAAGCCCTACTCTGTCCCACAGGTTCAGATTGCCTTTTCCACTCCAGTTTTACTAGAAGGGTCTTAAGTTTTGATTAGGTTGAGTCCAAAACCTTCTCTGCTTTTTCTGGCTCTATCAGCTGATGTGATAAAGGCTATCACTTTCCCCCAGGAAAAAAAACAAAACAAAACAAAAACAAAACTTCATTGCACAGAACTCCAAGGATGCTACTGTTAGGTTAAGTTAACAACTTATTTAATATCAATCCTAACAGTGTTTTCCCCTCTCAGTGAATCATTCAGAATTGCAGTGCTCCCGTAGAACTGAGTTTCCTGCGTTCTGGAGGTGCCAGACAGAAAAGCAGATCTCTCCATTCCCATTGCCACAAGTGAAGAGATTGAGCCTGAACATACTATGTGAAAGCTCCCAATATGCTGGGACATGTCACATAGTGATATTAATAATAAAAGTCCATTAAAACTACTCAGTACTCTAATCAGTAGTGCTTCTTTTTGGTTTTGCTTTTTTTTTAAGGGGACCATTACATGTTATATAACATGCTTTAAATTCTGAATTTAGCATGGCAAACAAGTCAGATATACCTTCAGATATACCCAGGGCATAGAGGGAGAGAGCACACTGGGGGAATAAAAGCAGTAACTTTGGTTTACTATGCCGTTCCCCAGGCAATTGAATCGGCATGATGGAGAGCATGGCAGCAGTAAGAGGGAGGTGCTGAAGTTGCCACTGCAACCATCAGGCATCTCAGGATGCTGGCTTATAATCATATTAGTCAGGGTGTGTTAGGACAGCAGCTACCCTCAAGCCAGAGAGGACAGGAAGGAAAAACTGAGGGGGGAGGGTGAGTGGGGGAAGAAGAAAGAAGAGTGACCAAAATGCAGGGTAAAACACATGAGAAAAACAGGTAATGCCATATTAAAGCATTAGGGTTAGGAACTACTAGAACTAGATTTGGATGTCTCATTTGAGCAGAGAATCCCATAAATAGCTCCACCCTTTTCTAAAGACTTCTTTGCTCAGGAAGGAGGTCTTTAACATGAGCAAAAAAATTATAAACCTATTAGAAACTAGCCTCAAGAGATTTGATGCTTGGGGATTTTTAAAGGAATTTATATGAGATATTGAGATTTGTATACAGACCTTGTATAAGATAAGAAAACTGAAAGCCAGAAGGCCTGTGGATGAGAATGTGATAACCTGAAGGACTTTGATTAGCTGTCCTCCTCCCTGGATGGCAGTCTGTTGAACCCTGCCATAAGCCAAAGTTATCTTCTGGGTTGGGCTAACCAAATCTTTTTCCAGACGTATTTCAATTCTTATTCCATATAACATCTTATAAACAAAACACGGTCATCTTTGTTTATCAGTCTCTTATTAGTCAGACCAGAATGACTAAAGCTCAGTTAAACCCTGTGAGCTATCTAAAAATAATATTAGATTTTAATCTTTGCCCAAGACAATTTAAGGTATTTTTCTCCCTCTTGCACATTACTTGTCTAAGTAACGTCAGGACTGACATTAAAAGAACTTCCCTAGCACAGAGGAAAAACTATTACTACGTTCCCAAGGTTTAAAGATGAATGCCTTTTAATATAAAAGTTTCCTAGCAACACGTGTTCTTAGCCTAGAATATATTCTAAAAATGGTGATGCTTTCAGTGTTGTATCTATTCCTCTGTTTGAACTAGTCACTATGCTCTGTTGTCATCCTTGCCTTCACGACCCATAGTATCACAAAACAGTAGTCTTCCGTTCCTAGGTTCAGCTTCTCACTGTCTCCCACTTTGGTCTTACACATGAAAATATCTACATACCCTTTTCTAGTAATGGGTATTCTCTGCCTTTCTCCATCATTCTGTGGAAGCATCTCCTTTTTTCTCACAGCATATCAGTGTCCTGAATATTTCTGGATCTCATGTTAATTAGACTGTACACTCTCCAAACTAGGGAGCTGTGTTTGTAAAGCTGCAGACAGCTTAAGAATGCTCCTGGACCGGCACCATCACTCATCCACATGCAGCACCATGTTTTCCAGTGTTGCTTATGGCCAGCAAGAGCACCTTCTTCAACAGGAGCTATGTCCCGCACAGAGAGAAATAAACACAGAAAAAAATCTTACCTAATCAGATTTTTAATATGCTTGGGGAAGCAGGAAAGGAAAGGAAGATGGGACCAACAGAACTTCCTAGGACACAATTTCCTCGTGACCATGAAACAGAAATCAGTCATGGCCAAGGACGAGCCAAAAAGAAAAAAGATATTTGCTACACATCTGTTTTTCCCTCTTTATCAACCCTATGACAGAGCAAATGTATGTAACACCATCTTGTGGTGTTGTGTGACACCATGTCTTCACACATTATCCTGTAGCTCCTTTGAAAAGGAAGCATGATTGAAAGGGTTGTGCCAGGTCACTGGGTCTTGAGGAGAATCTTTTGATGCGTGGGTGCGGAGACACAGGTCCATAACAAACAGTTCTTCTCCTTCCCAGGAGCAGCCCCTGTCCGGGCCACCACAATCTCCATTCCAGGCCATTCTCTTGTCATGAGCAGGGCTTTCTAAATGCTGAGAGAAACAACAGGGGAGGGCATAGGTAGGGAGATGTCATTCTGGGAAATTAGTTAAGGTTGAGAAGAAAAAAATCCCACCCCTGACTATTTCATGGAGGAATCGGGCTCAAACACCTAGATTGTAAAGTGCAGACAGACAACTGCCTCCCTGGCAACCTGAAAAAACACTACAAAGAAAAGTAGCATGTACTGATCCTCCACTGTGACCAGGGGATGCCAGCAGAAAGAGGTGTTTAGGGATCAAATGGAGAAATTACACAGCCTGAGAAAGAGAGGACTGTGCCTCACCTACATCTAGATGCAGCTGGTCCTCAGCAACTGGAGGGTGGATGTCTGGAGCTTAAAATGGAAGTTCAGCCTTCACTGACTTCCACGGCTCCCAGGAATACTTGAGGACGTGGAGCATTAAGAACTGTACAATGTGAGAAAGCCAAATAATCCAGATCCCAAAGGGAAAGTAGCTTGCTCTAAGCACTCTAAGCACTTGCGCGGTCTCAGAGGAATAGGAGAGCAGTGGGATTTGGGACAGCTCCTTACCAAGCCAGTCTTTTCCAGCAGTTGCTTATATGGGAAGAAATGTCAGAAAATTGTGCAGTTTGCTCTTTTCTTGGGTTTAATCCTATTTAATAGCTATGAGAAACCTCTAACTACAAGTCTAAACGAGGCAGACTGCTAGCAAACACTCTACAGAGCAGCATACAGGAGTAATATCTGAGCTGGTTTAGAATCCCTTTCTTACTTACCTACTGTAAAAACACACTAGTGAAGTGAAAATACGAAGTTATGCAAAAGCAGCTGAGATGGTATGCTGTCTGTGTTTTTGTAATACAGTATTTGCTTTAATATATCCCTCATCAGAAGGTCACAAGGCTGAGTTATTATAGATGCTTTAAAGAACATTACTCTCAATTTACTCAATTACTTCCTGCATTGAGAAATTCCTCTGCTGTTGTGGTTTAACCCCAGCCATCAACTAAGCACCATGCAGCTGCTCGCTTACTCCCCCTTCCCCAGGTGGGATGCGGGAGAGAATCGGAGGAGTAAAAGTGAGAAACACTCCTGGGCTGAGATAAGAACAGTTTAATAATTGAAATAAAGTAAAATGGTAATGATAATAATAACAACAATAATAATAATATACAAAGCAAGTGATGCACAATGCAATTGCTCACCACCCACCGACCGATACCCAGACAGTTCCTGAGCAGCGATCGCTGCTCCCCGGCCAACCCCCCCCAGTTTATATACTGAGCATGACATCATATGGTATGGAATAGCCCTTTGGTCAGTTTGGATCAACTATCCTGGCTGTGCCCCCTCCCAGTTTCTTGTGCGCCTGGCAGAGCATGGGAAGCTGAAAAGTCCTTGACTAGCATAAGCACTACTTAGCAACAACTAAAACATCAGTGTGTTATCAACATTGTTCTCATCCTAAATACAAAACACAGCACTATGCCAGCTGCTAGGAAGAAAATTAACTCTATCCCAGCCAAAACCAGGACATCTGCAATGTCACAGAATACCTCCCAATTTCTTCATTTCAGCAGAACTGCGGTAGCCCATTCCATTAAATGAAGGTTCCAGATGTTGACTGTGCCAGCCATATTTGCTCCAGAGTCTGCGAGGTGCTGCAGAAAATGCAAAGCTAGAAGTTAATCACTTGGCACACAGAACCCCCCACAGGAGGCTGAATAGGCTTTTGGAGTTGCCTTAGGACAGGTAGGAAACCTTCTTTGGGTTTGTCTACTAACCAAGTGGTCCCAATGTTACAGGAGCTATAAAACAGGTGGAACATACTCTATACATTAACCTGCTTTCATTAGCAACACTGCAATCATCCTCATTCATGCATTATGGTATCTCATTGCAGAGGAGTCAAAATTGCCTAGAAAAATTCCAGCACACAAACTGTGAGAATATACATGAACCCATTCCAACTGTTTTGATAATTTATGTACCTGCATGAGAAAGGGGATTTATTCCATTGCCTAATAAATGTACAAGTTATTTTTCTTTTATTAGGACAAATATGAAGCACAAATAAATTTAGCGATAGGGTCTTCCTGATGCATTAGAGGCTAGTAGAGGAGAGAAAGGCTGTGCATTTCCTTTTGACCTCTGAAATCAGCCCACAGCCACCATTTGGGAGACAGTAGCTCTCTGAACACAAATTCCTTGATTCTGAATGTTACCAATCCAGCAACAAACTCACAAGAGACAGATTTGGACTTGGCAAAGGGCAGGCATAAATAGGATTCCTCTGCTGAATGTCAGGGGTGTCTCACCCTCTCCTTTTCTCTCCCAGGGGACTGGGCTGCAAAAGGACTCCTGGAGATTCTGTATTTTTCTTGATCCTGTTAATTCTGGAATAAAAGGGATATTTTTGGTTCTTACTATGGGAGGCAAACATTCAAATTACTTTTACAGTGATAATTGCAGTATGCACAAGGAAAGCTTAAGCCATATGTTTTCATTTGGCTTACAGAGCACACTTTTCACACTATCCTCTCTCCTTATCAGCCTCTACATCTTTTGTATTTTATTTATAGATATCTGCCTTTCCTTATACAGTAGCTTTGGCCCTAACCAGGCTTCTGCACTGCCATCTTTTACTTATCGGTCATATTTCACCTACTTGTCATCACACTTCTGTTTCCAGCGATCCTCAAAGACAACCCCAAAATGACTGCTACTAAATGCATTTAGTTTTGCCTTGAAACTAAAGACTAATCAGAGAGGTATGTAGTCTAAACATTTTTCCTGGGGCAATTGCTGCACTAGGGTTCCACTTTGGCTGTACAATTAAGGGGTCTCAGTGAGTTTTCTCATGGTTGTTTGGAATACTCTGAGATGTGGTGTTAAATAATTTGGGTAAAGCAAATCTAAAAGACATTATTTCTAAATTAAAAATCTCTGCAACAAGGCACTTTTCAGTTGGTGCAGATTTTAAGCAGCTTTTCCAGAAAGCCAAGAGATGTGGCAGAAATGGCTGGAAGCAGTTATTGCCAACTGTCTCCATAAACTCCAGACAAATGCAAAACTACTGGTGGAGAGCAGCATTTGCAGGTATTTTATGCTTCTTATTTGTGAGATGAAGATAGTAAGAAATGGCTATCAAATATATATTGTTGAGATACTGAATTCGTCACAGTTAGTTGATTAGTTACACGTTGCCATGGCCATGTTTTTGAAACCTAATTAACTCTGATTTCTGCAGTCCAACAATCTGGGACATTTTGAATCATGTTGTTCACCGAATCCTACAGAAGGAAAAGTCTTTCTTTTTCTAAAATAAAAACCTGCCATTTTCACCCTGGACTCAAGTGCTTTGATATTAAGACGACAGGCATCTTATCTAGATTATATTTCCACATGCAATTTTCACCCAGCAAGAAGCCTTTAGATTAGATCAGACAACAATACGATTAGAAATACAGAAGGATATAAACCATGCCATTTCTGATTACAGATTTCCCAGTACAAGTTTAGAGGCCCTCTTTTGGCACTACTTCCCATACTTTTTATGTATGATATTAGAAAGTCAATCCAAAGCACATGCCTCTCCTCTTTCATCTTCGTGCTGTGTCACACCCAAATTGTAATTTGGGTAATTTGCTTCATGAGAGACAACACATCAAAAGAATTAAGCATTGGGAGACCATACTTTTAATCCCAACCTGTTATTTTACATGGTTACTCCTGTGGGCTAGCACACTACCTTTACCAGGATACAAAGCATGTAATTGAGCAAAATATCCTTCTAGCCAAACATATACCTGACAAAGTACAGTATGCAGGCACACACATGGGAAAATTCAAGGCTAAATATGGTGCCGATAGCTCATGGTACAAGGTAATCTCCCTTCAGTTGAAGCACACATTTTCTCCGCTATTTAGTTACTTTGCATGTGCTCTTCAGAAGTTAACTATCAGTGTTACAGCTTCTATCCTGTGCCACATGCAAAACAAGCAAATGAAAAATACTCCCAGGAAAATGCCCAGGAATACTGCCCTGCACATCTTATCAAAGCCACTGTAACGCAACAGCTAGAAAAAATTGGATCATATTATATTCTAAGCTCATATTCCTTTTCTGCTTCTTTAAGCGTGCAAGTATCTGCACTATTTCATTCAGGCAGGTGTAAAAGAATTCCTTCATAAACTTTACCTTCATAAATTCATAATTGCTTCTTATCATGCATACTATTAATTCTCCGCTCTAAATCCATCATCTGTATTCTAGGTGTGTACACAACACTACCACTAACTTATCTTCGAAATTCTGCTAACATTTGGTTCTTCTAAAATAAACTATTCAAAACAAGACAGAACTCCTAGCTCCCAAGCCAGCCCCCAGGAGTAGAGCTAGGTGTCTTCTGGCACTTTGCAATCTTTCAGTAGCACATAGTCCTTGTAACTGTTCAGAACAGACCATTTTTCCCCAGGGGCAGGAACCATCTTCTGCAGCCTCTGAGCTGCTTCACCTCTAGATGCTTACAGTCATCTTCACACTATCATGGGCCAGGCACTGAGGGTGAGAGAGACCAAAAGGTCTCTGCCAATCTTCCTTCCTATTTGATGCTGCTCTCACATAATAAAAAAAATTGCTCTGAAAGTCCAAATGTACCTTTCTGATCTCAATTTTGCTGACCAGGCACATAAACTTAAGATTAACTTCCTGATCCTGTTTTTTTTTCAGAGATTCTTGTTCTTTCTTAGGTTTACATCTTAAGACTTCATTTCTTATTACTTGTACTCTGTGTTGCTCTAAAAAAAACCCCTGTGATAAACTTGAGGAGGAAAAAGCCAATAATGCCTGTATTCATAATTTCTCATTTTCTTTATAATTTTATATGATGTTGTTAGACATTTTGTTGGAACAGCTCTTTAGTGCTGTTTCTGCTCTCCACAAATTAATGAGACAATGGCAAAACACTCAGAAACTTCAGTGGGAATAGGGCTGAGGACTACCATTGCAACACGGCTGCTGTTATTCATAAGCTTCATGAATATACTGTGCTGTAGCAGTTTGAGAAACCATTTTGCTCATTTCAGCAGTCTACATTTTCATTAATAGTCAGTGTGGTTATTCCTTCCCCATGGGGCTGTAAAACTGTAAATAGCAAAAAGAATAAGAATAGGCAGTCAGTCAAATGGCAGAATATTAAAAAGGTCATAAATAGTACACAACACCAAAATAATTGAATGGCTGTATTAGAGTGGAATTCCAATAATAGCCTCCTAACTCCAAGATAATACCAACATGAAAAAACAGCACGGAATGTTTAATTCAAGTGAATTTGGTAATTAGAACAGTTTAAAAGACAGGTTTTTTCCAACACCCTAATTTCTTTTCCAGATGTCAGCTAAATTCTGTGAGCATTATCATCCTTTCACAGGAGGTCTTAATGTTATTCCATTATACAAGAATGAAGTAGAATTAAGAAAAGCCTAGTTGTTCACTTTGACCCTCCGCATCCATTTCCCGTGAAACATGCTTTCCTTTAAAGTCTAACATCCAAGCTCTGCAAAACTCAGTAAATCGTGTGCGTCCCTCTCAAGTATGAAAATGTACACATCTCCACATTGGTATAAAATCAATGCCTACTAATCATGGGTGCAACCCCAGGGAAAGAGTGGAAAAGGGAGACATATAGTTGTATATTGGATGGTAGATCAATGGCTTGTGAGCCCATCATCCTGGAAGAGGCAAACCAAGCTGCTGAGTCATTGATTATTTCAAATGATGCACATAGTATTTTCTGTCCCTGAACACCAGAATGGCTTTAGGCATTTAAGACAAACTCAGTGATTTCTTCCATTACCCTTCTGAAAAGGATGCCAGGTCTTCAAAGGCTTCAAAATCTGTGCTATTTCCATAACTGTAAGAATTGTTTTACTTCTAGGATTTCAAGCTAAAAACTATATATAACCTTTCAGGGCTTCTGTCAGAACACCACAGATAGGGAGAAATCTGTGTTGCTACTGGAGACCAAAGTGAAGAAGGGATAATGTTTTCTGACAGTACCAGCTGACAATGCACTGTAAATACAGTCCTTAGCTATAACAATGGACATCACCTGAAAAATCACCTTTTTAAATGGGCAAAGCATATTTGTATTAGAAAGGGAAATTTGAATTAGACAGGGAAAAGAAGTAGTGTGTAGCTCTCACAATTAAATGCCCGAGCAGCAGGTTTTCAAGGTTCAGGAAAGTGTGAGCACATAACTCGAAATTAATGAGAGGCTGGTGTATTTCAGTGCATACTGAAAAGGTTAATCTACAATTTTCATTTACATTGATATGTAATAAACTGTAAACAGGGTGATAATTTCTAGAGGGTGAATGTGCTGTCCTGTGACAGACTGGGAGCTGAAGGTGGCTCAGAGCTTCACCCGGGCACAGAGTCACCTAAGTCTATCTTCCACCAAGCTGATTCTACTCTTTCCTCCTGGGGAAGTCACTTCTTGGCCAACCAGTTAAAACAGTTCACATCTAGTGAAATTTAGAACATACAGCCTAAACTGGCAAAAGCACTAATTTCTAAAGGAGATATAAGGTAAAGCCTGGCATCTTGATACACCATAGGGCTGTGCTGCCATTCAGCGAGACCTGGACAGGTTACATGGTTGGGTGGAGAGGAACCTAATGAAGTTCAACAAAGGCAAGTGCAAGGTCCTGCACCTAGGAAGGAATAACCCCATACACCAGTACAGGTTAGGGGTTGACCGGCTGGAAAGCAGCTCTGTGAGGAAGGACCTGGGAGACCTGGTGGACAACAAGTTAACCATGAGCCAGCAATGTGCCCTTGTGGCCAAGAAGGGCAATGGTATCCTGGAGGGCATTAGGAAGAGTGTGGCCAGCAGGTCGAGGGAGGTTATCCTTCCCCTCTACTCTGCCCTGGTGAGGCCACCTCTGGAGTACTGTGTCCAGTTCTGGGCTCCCCCGTTCAAGAAAGACAAGGAACTACTGGTGAGAGTCCAGCGGAGGGCTATGAAGATGATTAGGGGACTGGAGCATCTCTCATGAGGAAAGGCTGAGAGAGCTGGGTCTGTTTAACATGGAGAAGAAGAGACTGAGAAGGGATCTTACCAACGCTTACAAATATCTTAAGGGCGGGTGTCAGGAGGATGGGGCCAGACTCTTTTCAGTGGTGCCCAGCGACAGGATAAGGGGCAATGGGGAAAAACTGAAACACAGGAAGTTCCATCTGAATATGAGGAAAAACTTTACTCTGAGGGTGACAGAGCACTGGAACAGGCTGCCCAGAGAGGTTGTGGAGTCTCCTCTGGAGATATTCAAAACCCGCCTGGACACAATCCCGTGCAACCTGCTCTAGGTGAACCTGCTTTAGCAGGGGGGTTGGACTAGATGATCTCCAGAGGTCCCTTCCAACCCCTACCATTCTGTGATTCTGTGATTCAAAATACTGTGGGAAACAATTGTGGATTTGAATGAGGATGCCTAGTTTTCATCTGGCCTTCCATTCTTTCTTCAGCAAGTGTTTTAGGAGGCTTTATAGCTTGACATTTATGGTAAGCAGAATAACTAATGCTTCTGCTATTCCTATTTGTGAATGTTTTTTCAATAACTTACTTGCACTTTATAAAGGATTGGCTTAATTTTCAAATAGTGTTATTTAATATTAGCATTATTTTTAAATACTGCTGTAAACAAGGGTGTAGTGCAAAAACCCGAAAGATCTTATAAGCTGGAAATGTAGGTAAACAATGGGGCTTTCAGGTCATGCATCAGAGGGCACTATAATTAATTTTTGGCAGCTTTTGACAACAGGACACAGAGCATTCTTTACTGAATTTCATTACAAGTTTCAACAAACTTGAAGAGTAAAATATTTTGTACAAATTTGCTTTGTTGTATAGATGGGTTTACAAAGTTTTTTCAGAGGTTTGCAGATAACATTTGCTAAAAAATTAAATGAAAAACAGTTACAAAAATATATTTTTTGTATTTTAAAACAAAATCCTCATTTCTGCCTTTTGTGTAATATCCAGTTACAGTTGGATCTTTTGCTATTTCATTTTGTGAGGCAGAACTGCTCTATATAAGGCAGTAAAATAATACCTCAGCATGGAGTTCTTCAAGCTCTTTCTTTTAAGCATTTATATTTTCTAAAATGTTATTCTAGTTTTACCAATAGAGTCCAACTTCAATAAGTAATTGAAACTGCATCTGTGTTCAATATTTTGGACATCCCTGATCTGAACCACAGAGGAACAAAAATATACTTTTATCTTCTGCACTGAAACCCTGATGGTTGAAGTCAGCTCTTCCCACTGATTTTGCAGTTTTTACAGCAGGATTCAGTGCCAAATTCTGCTATTGGGTACAGATCCATTTGGTTTAATTACTAAATAATAGAAACATTAGAAAAATAAAATAGCAGTTTCCAGTGTGACCTATTTAAATACATCTGGTTGTCCTTAAGATTGTTTATACCGAGGATATAAAGGATAAAGTAGACAACATCAAGGACTGTATCACAGCAAGGAAATCACCACTGCTTGGAAATGCTTTTTCCCAACAGGCCTAATATAACTTTTTTGCTAGAAGACAGTGAAAATGACTGACTATTCTTCCTTCCTCCCCTCAGCTCTCTCCCATGGGTATCAGTAGCCTGAAACAAATGGGCTGAACTGAGCTAAGCTGGGCAGAGCTTGCTGAGTTATTCTGCTCATCACTGCTCAGCCTAGGGAGGTATGCTGCTGTATGTCACCTTGCAGAAAGACCCCTCTTCCTGGTGTCCTCTTTGAAACCTTCTATTGGTGAAAAGGAGGCAAAGCCAACCTGGAAGTATCCCTGAAAGTTTTCTTCCCTACAAGGAACACCCAGAGGAGCTGGGTTTTGCCAAACTGGGGAGTGGGTACAAGCTTATCGGATGTCATGAGCAAACAACTGATGCTTTGCAGTGCTTTTATTGTTATAGTAAAACAAAAGCCCCAGCAGGTTCTGTCCTGCTAAGAAGGAATATGGACAGTTAAAGCACATAAAACACATCCTTCCCAAACACAGTAGCATTCAACTGTGGGGACTCCCAGAGCTGGAAGGGCAACAAAGGGAACTGAGGTGCCGGGAGTGCCATGGAGAAGGACTGTGCCCGTACCAGCAAAACAATAACATAGTGTCTCTCTAATATGGGATAGGAGGACATCACAGAGACAGTAATCCTCTAGCGCAACACAGATGTCCTAAAGGCACTCAGTCTGCTTTTATCAACGTCCTCTGAAATGCTTTGCAAGCATTTTTGTAGGCAGTTGTACAATATCAGCCTTTGTTTTATCAAAGAACAGTATGACGCAAGCTTTGCAAAGCTACCTGCTCAGGGAGAGGCTAGGCTACAGATGCTGCTCTCGCAGCACAGGACATGAGACAACAGCAAAGGCAACAACCTTTTGCAAGTACATGGCTGTATTTAATGCCTCTTGCAACAACTTGAAATAGCTCTATTTGCTTTTCTTTTGTCATAACAGTTTCTTCACTCCTGAGCTGGAGTAGAAGAGTATTTTCTCACTTGATTAATGCCCCTCTAGCAATATTACTTATAAATAGATATAGAGCGAGTGTTGCTGAAGTGTAGAGGACCTGAGCCTGTCTACCACATTTGGTTTCATAATCATGAACATACTGCTTTCCAAGGTTTAGCCCTCCTCTTTTGCATTCTTCTAACTCAAAAATAGGCCTGTGTTAGATTCTTTTATAACCACCATATGTTGCCTGGAAAACTTTTCATATATTTGCAGTTCCCCGGGGCTTGCTCTAGATTTAAGAAACAGGTTTCTAGAGGATGATAATCATTTACGCCAGCTCAAACAATTTTTAAAGGTGAGGTTTTTTACCTCTTTTCCAGTGCTTGATACATTTGTCCAGAAAATAGGCAGTGTCTCAAGACAAGTGGCTCCTCAGTGAAACTGTGTATGGCCTTTTTGATACATCAGATTTTATGCCTTTTGATTTAAAATCTTGCTCTTGCAATAAAAGCACATGGAAGTGCAAGATTTCTCTTCAGTTTTCTAAGCACATCCATTACATCCCTTCTTACCCTTATTCTCCCTGCCTACCATTTGTCTGGCTTATCTCTTACCTACTTTACTCAGTAGCTTTTATTTTGAAATCAAAAATCCTTTTGCAAACAGAATTGAATGTTGTGTTTCAGGTGAGGCTGCAATGTGGATTTCAAATATCATGTGATTACATTTGCAGTAGTGTTTATCTAAATCATTATCCATCTTCTCACATTTTATGAAATGGCCACTGCCACATTCTGATCAGCTTCCTCTAATTTCATCCTGGCAAGGTTTATAGGTGGTTCAAGTTTCTTTTCCATTGTGGGTTATTTTTATCAACCCTGAATTATACCATTGTGGCTAGGTTGGTTAGGTTTATCCGAAATCTTTAGGTTTTATCTTCTAAACTAAATTTCTTCTTGAAAACTGTAAAATATGAGACATTCATATTTATTTCCTTGTCCTCTTTGTTTTAATGGCTTCTATAATGTCTTCTGTTCCAGAGATGAGGATAATTAGGAACCAGTCTTAAAAGATTTTATGGTTTTGGAGTGTACTGTTGTGGCTAGAATGAATATTCCCATTCTTCTGAAGGCATTTTAAGACAGCTGGAGGTAGGTGAAGTGATCTGAAGAAATTAACAACTAAAGTTTCCTACAGAAAAGACCAAAGATATACTCTGAAGTTCAAGAAGTTAATTAATTCCTTCCCATTCTTTCTGGAAGTTCCTTGTTCTAGCTAGTTTCAACCCCCTCAGTGGAAGGAGAATTACTTAACAATAATCACATGGGTCGTCTTCCTTAAACCACTGAAATGTCAAGGACATGCTCCGGATTATGAAGGCAGTTTGTTTTGGGCAGACTTCTGCCCAACTTATCACCCTAATATCACCCTAATGTCACATATTAGATGTAATATAACCCCCAAAAACCAATGGAGTGCTGTGATAAAAATTAACTGAGCACTCATGCTCAGCATGGAGTTACTGGAATAAGCAATTGGAAGTAGACACATCTTTAGTAACACAAGACTATGGAAGTCTTATTACACACATTTCAGATGTTAGCTATGAGAAAGGTTTAGCACATCATTTCCAGTAGTTTTATTAATTACTGTGACTTTAAAATACACAGTTCGTTTTGGATGCAGGGACTGACCAATTCCTACCTAATGCAGCACCTGGCAAAGTAACACATAGAAACAGCCTTCTGGTTGCAGAATCTCCTGAAACCAGGTTTGTAAAGAATTCCCCAACATAAATGACCTTCATGAGTAAATCTGGTGCAAGAGACATCATCCCTCCCCATATCGCACAGACTGTGCTTCTCCACAGGGTAGCAGTGTGGACTGCTCTCTCCGGCGGCAGACAGGCAGACATCACCTTACCCTTGCCCTGGGACAAATCCTCCATGCCGGACACAGGATTCTCTTCTGCCCAGGTCCTACCATTCAGGCTACCAGCCTGAATGAAACTCTGCCAATGTGCCTTCTCATTTTGTTAGAGGTTTTTTTCTTTACATTTTCCACGTGGGTGGTTCAAGCATCTTCTGTGGTGGAAATATATTGCACAGAGCAAGCTGTCAGCAGAATAGCAGAGGCATTTTCCTTGCTGAAGCACATATATTTCGAGACACCCAAGACCTTAACAGCTATAATAAAAACAAGCATGAAAACAAACACTGCCATATCTGTGCACTTGTGAAATAATTTGCAAAGTTTCTTACCACGAAACAACAGAAGGGAAATGTTATACAGATTTCTGTCACTTGTGCAATGGATATATTCTTCATTGATCTAGACTTACTACACCAGTGCACAGGAACTGGCCTGTTTAAAGCATGCACTGACCCTAGATCACTAGCTGGTCGGCTGTTCCTCACTGTCATGGAAAATTACCATGAACCAGCAGCTATAGGAAGATGCAGCAGGGTCTTGCAATCTTCCTGCCAAGTATTGTCATTTTATAGGGAACTGTGGGCTGATTCCAGCTGCTCATTCTGGAGGTGAAGTTAATGAACATAACAGCAGGAAAGAACAGATTCAAATATAGAAAAATAAGGAAAACCAGCAGGGAAGCACTCATGCAGAGGAATAAAACCTTTGGCCAAGCTTTTTACTGGGGCATTATTTCTGCTGTCAGAAAGGACATACCTTACCAAAGAGAGAGAAACAGTTTGAGTGTGACTGCAGAGAGCTGTTCTTTTCTGCTAGAGCTGGATAAGGATTCACACCATCCAAAACCACCTTATGATGCCAATAACATAAATAAAGTACATATTGCACCACTTTCAACACCCTTCTACTTTCAGCAGTTCTCCACTTTGTTGTATATTTTCATTATGGCTTATATTGGTGTGCAGCTCTAAACATAACTGATATTAAATTTCTTCATACTTTCTTTCTGCAATATAAAAGAGATTCTTCCTTCCTTGCACATGGCGACCCAATGGCAAAAGTTAATGGACCAGATTATCAGAGAACAATCCCTGTCATATATCACAGCTGAGCTGCGAGGCAAGTCTTGTTTGAGGAAGTTTGTTAGCTGTGCTTCCTCTACCTGCATACTCCCCTCAATATTTTCTGAGTGCAAGTTATAAAATAATTGAATAACATGCATGCAAGTTAGATGAGGTTGCTGTCTATGTGAAATGGCATCAGTGGTTAATCTGATCCATTGCCTTTTCTGGGACCTGCACTACTTATACAGAATCTGAGATAGACCTGAAAAACCTTAGTAAAAAACATGATAGAAGAAGAATATCCAAATACAAACATGTAAAAAATAAAAGTTTAATGGCATGACTGCCCAGTGCTGTTATTCTTGGGCTGAAAACTGAAAGATGTCTTTTGTCACAGTCATAAGCAATAAAATCAAGCAGTGTTATGGCACTAACCAGTTAACTGCTGAAAAATTTAATTTTAAGAATACTGTCCTCTCTATTATTAAAAGACTATTAGTATGCACCAGATAGTAACATTATTTTACACTGAATAAATTTTTAACAACAATGGGATACCCCATTAAGGATATGACGAGCTGGCAGCAGTTTTCTCTGAATGCTGTGACATTGCCAGAGTACCGCAAATGATTCAAATAATCAAAGTATGTAATCACTTCTGGATAAAACCCCTATTGTATAGTTACTAACCGAAAATTGCTTAAGAGAAAAGCCTTTTGGGGGTTAAATTGCCTCATAAGGGAAGAAGAGGGCAGTGATTTTGCTACATTCCCACCCTGTCCAGCCAAGGACTGGATCCCATCAGTCTGCTTGGAGAGACCTCACTCACCTGGGCAGAAGAGCAGAGGACCCTCCATTCTTAGCTCAGTTGGTTAGAGCATGGTGCTAATAATGCCAAGGTCATGGGTTCAATCCCTGCTCACTGTAGGGGGGTGTTGGGCTAGATGACCTCTTCAAGGTCCCTTCCAACCCAAAGCATTCTATGATTTTAAGATTACTGATACTGAGTTCACACTTGTAGAAAATAAAGACCAAACTTAAATGAAATCTGAGGATGTGTTCTAATTCTGGCTGTCCTCCTCAGGTGTCTTACAGAGCAAGGAATTGCACGACAAGATAAGAAGAAACAGATAAAAGCCATATTAACTGTCTCTAAGTTATTGTACCATGAACCTGGCAATGTCTGATTTTGCTCTAGATGATAGCTATGCTCGTTTGGACTGTAATTAACAGAGCAAAAAGGACAAGGAAAAGAAAAAGCTTTTGCATTATAAATTCTGATGCATCATAACTTAATAGGGTTCATTCAAGTCAGTCAGAATGTATTTAACCAAGCCACTGCAGTAACAACACAACATCAACATCAACACAACCAATGTTGTTGTTTTAGAGTGGTTTTGAGGATTCCCAGGGAAAGAATGGCACGCACACACAGACTATCTAGCAGCACAAAGGACTTTATTAACTACACTACAAGCGTTTAGCAAAGCAATAGTCTTACCAACCTGAGGACTGTGAGGAAGATGGTCCATCCATACAATCTTGTGCCGTCTTGCGCTGCAAGCTCAGCCCAGCAGTCGGTAGGTGCCAGCTTTACGTGGGCGTCCCTACAGAGGCAATGGTGACCTCACCATACACCTGCCCAGCCCTCTTCAGGAAATCCCAGTATTTATATGGCAGAGGAAATGGGTTTCGACACACGTGGCCAGTGAGTGCCGAAAACACGCCTCGGTTGCAACAAAGGGAGCCTATGGTGCGTGCGCCCACTGGCCAGGCACGCTGCATGAGACATAGTCATCCCGTCTATTGGTTCATGGGCTTTGTTCATGCAGCATATTACCATAATCCAGCAGTCACGTATCGACTATGCTCAAGCCAATAACAGGATGCTTGCAAAGCAAGCAAAATCATGAGCTGTACCTTGTATCTTCACAGCTGCACATCCTCCCTAATATTTCTCAGCTTTTTATCTCTATGGTCAGCATTTCAAACAATAAATTATCTGTCTCTTGTGCTAACTGCATTCCTCGGCTAGCTACTTCTCTCCCAGTGTCTGTCCATGGAGAAAATTCCATCTTTTAACCCTTCTGTACACATGCCACCGCATGGTCTGTGGTTGGAACACAACGATACTCTACCATTCGTGTGACATGTTGTTGCAACAAGGTATCAATCATTTGTTGTATTAATTGAATAATACAGGGGACAAAACACGATACATAAAAACACAAGACATACAAGAGCAAAACCTAAAATAAGTTGTCGCAGCCATGGCCACCCCCATGGCCACCCCGCAAATGGGTTCCAACCTGGTTTTGCAACAAGTTGGTGATTTAGTCTCTGTGGCTCCTGTATTTGTGCCTGAATAGATGTGGAGTGGTTGCTCAGGTTCATGCAAGAGTCCATCAAAGTCTTGGCAGCCATGTCCATGAGCAAGTAAAAAGTCAGTTGCAGCTCTATTTTGTAATGTTGAGTGTCTAATACTGTCTACATCTAACAATAAATCAGATAATGCTAAACTGGTAGAGTTACTATATTTAGCAAGCCAACATCCCAGTTTGTTTAGTTGAGATAGGGCTGCAGCACTTGCTACCCCAGGTGCGAGCACAGATGCTGCAATAATCTGTGGGGCATCCCAAAACTCTATGTTATCCTTGCAGTTGGGAGCAAATGCATGTATTTCCTGTGTCCCTCGCATGTGGTTTTTCTGCATCCAGACCACAAGGGTGATGTTTGGGGCTAAATGGGTGAGTCAGCCCAGGGTACAAGGCCCACCTTTGATGGCTCATGGTACCCTTGGCTGGGCTCGGTCACTGCATATCAAAAACAAGCCCGGCAACAAGGACATATGTGTGGAGAAACTTATTGTAACAGTGTTGGAGGTGGTATTACACCAGTGCAATACATTGGAATATCCTGGTAGGGTGGCATTAGTCCACCAACATGCATTCCTGTTACTGGTGTAATTAAAATAGGTACACCAATCCGCAATCAGGGATCCCAGAATCTGCAGTTCCTGGGGTGGCAATGAAGGTGAATGCCCAGCTCGTGAAAGCCAAGCATTCCAGGCCATCGAGTCTATGACTAACTGTATGATAGCCATCTCTGTCAACAGACCTTTGAACTCTGTTGATGACAGCGGAATCCCTATTAGACATGTGGAAAAGGGATTATTTGGTGTTGCTGTACTGAGAGACAAGGAATCTTGTCCGGTCATGTTAGCCAGGGTCACCCAGACGTTTTCCTTGGGTTGTGGCAGTATCCATGTCTGCGTCCATCTGTGAACATAAGAGGGGAGGGGAAACATGGCCTATACCCTATTCCCGCCACGTTAAATGCTGTGCTGGCACACGCTGCCACACAGATTCTTCCAGTACCACGATAGTTACAGCTTGGCAGTCATCAGTGGCTATAAATTTGGCCGCAACTGGTTGTCCTAATGGGGGTCCATACCTTACCCGCGCCCCAGCGAACCACCATGTGGTCTCTGTAACCAGTGGTGCACGCAGGACATGATATACCAAAACCCACGGGGCAGCAGGTAAGACCACCGCCCGCGAGGAGGCATTTTTAATTCCATGTATGAGTGGTCTTTTGCCAGATTCCTGAGTTGGGTTCAGTAACACAAGGCCCTAGAGTAGGTCCATGCTGATAATATATTCTCCAATCTGAACTATCATGATTCTAAAAGACCTGGGGGGCCACTCCCCAATCTGCAATGTTACATGTGTTAAGCATCTGATAACTGGTTGGTCTCCCAAACCCCATACAGGGCTTGCTTCCCCTTTATGTTTATCTGGGTCACCGTGTATAATCGTGACCCCCGCCCCGGTGTCCGCTAGAGCTCACACTTGTTGTTTGTTCAGAGAAGACCACGAAATTGTGCAAGCTACAAAGGGACGTGGGTCATGATGTACATGCCAGCTTTACGTGGGCGTCCCTACAGAGGCAACGGTGACCTCGCCATACACCTGCCCAGCCCTCTTCAGGAAATCCCAGTAATTTTATGGCAGAGGAAATGGGTTTCGACATATGTGGCCAGTGAGTGCCGAAAACACGCCTCGGTTGCAACAAAGGGAGCCTAAAATTATCTGTCTCTTGTGCTAACTGCATTCCTCGGCTATCTACTTCTCACCCAGTGTCCATCCATGGACCAAAATTGCATCTTTTAACCCCTCTCTACATAGTTGTGTTTCCCAAGCAAAATAAGGCTGCATCCAACTTTAGCTGGATATGTCATTTTAAGAATCCAAAAGGCCTTCAATTGAATTAGAACAAATTTTAATGCAAGTTTCTCCTCAATTTTTTTAAAGCCAAATACATCCCATCCATAGTGCAAACTCAAAAGATTATGAAGGCATGTGACAGATTTGAAGAATTGTACTGCGTTTTCCTAGAAGTCTGAAGTCAGATTAGTTTTCCTGATCTGGGCCAACTCTTTCAAAGTTTTTAAATGGTAGATTCAAAAGTAATTTAAATAGATTTTGGAGCACCCACCTGGAACCTTGTCTTCTCTTTGTGTATTCTGCACACTAAGGCCTCTTGACTGACCTGTTCAACTAGTCTCCAAGCCTAAGCTTTGAAACAGGGGTTTGGGGGCCTTAAAGGCATTGTTTCATGGGAACAACATATGCTTTTTCCCCCTCCATACTCCTGTAGGAGATGCACGCTCCTCGTCGGTTCTGCAGCTTTCCCCTGGGGTCTGAGCCAGCCTCGAGTTCTGTATTTTCTCAGAGACAAAAATAGAAAAAGGGACTTTTGGGGGCAAAACTTTAGATCTAGTTGGAGACGTTGCTTAGCTACACACAGGCATTTAAATTTGTATTGCCTGACAAAGAAGGAAAAAAGACAACTATATTGGAGTAGCAGGGATAAAAAAGCACTTTAAGAGAGGTCATCTAGTCCAACCCAATGCTCTGAGGCAGGCTCATCAAAACATATAATACTCCTGCCAAGTTACATGTTGTTCCAGCCTGTTCTTAAAAGACCTCCAGTGGTGGATAATCCACTTTTCACAGTGCAGGCCAATGGCCAGGGCCTTAGCAGAGGATGCTCCCCTCACACCAACAATGGTGCTTTCTATTATGTTTTGGCAAATGCAGAAGGGAATTTCTTCTGTCGCACAGATCAGGCTAATTCCCTTGCTTGGTTAGTTCCTGTCAGCTGGGCTTTGAAGATACCCAATAATTTCAGTCCTAGGAGAGCATTATGAGCTGTTCTCTGATGAACATATCATCAAGGACAACACTGTAATGTGTTTTAAAATTGTTTCTCTTAGTCATAGGCTTAAAATAAAAATTAAAAAGAGGCAGAAGAAACAGTGCAAGCATTAGACAAATGTAATAGGAATGCTTAGACACTGTAAAAACCAAGGGAGAACATAATTACAGACCATGTTTCACTGAAAGTGTGAGTCACTGGAGAAGACTAAAAAAATGCTTTAAACATATATATTCAGCTTTTCAGCTGATAATAATAATAATTAAAAAAAGAACCCCAAGCACTTGAGGGCTGGTCTCTTTCAATACCTCTGATTCCTAAATCCAGAAATACAAATAAAAGACCACATCCTCAAGTAGTGTAGCAGACTGTGCCGACTCACCCCAGATGTGAACCTGCTGCTACAGCTGCAGAGCATACAGACTTCTGACAAAACATACCTGTGAACCCAAGGAATGGTGAGAAAGATGAATATGTTGGACATATGGCTTATATTTAAACAGTGCATTAAATCCATGAAGCTGGGCTGCCTGTGAACAGCCTCATATCCCAGCAACATTGGGTGTGGTGTTAATCTTAGACAGTAGTCAGCGGAGATACTTTCAATCAAAGCAGATCTGAAAAGGCCATTTTTAACCACCATACACTTGTCTGCACCTATATGAGATCATTGTAAGCTCAGTATGTCATAGCACGTCATATGTTCAACTATAGAAGTGGGTTTAGCCTGAGATATCAGCTACGTATTGCAAAGATTACAAGGAATAGTATTATTTCAGACATGCAAGCGATAGTACAAGTATAGAACAGCATCATGGTTTAGATTTTTTTTTGCCCAGCTCCTAACAATGGGAAAGAAGAACAAAAAATGACATTATGTGTTGGGAAGGTTGCAAGTATTGTGCCTAAAGTAACCAGACGTCTGAAAACTCTGCCTGTACCAACACTTCTGCACAACTAATTTACATCCTCCCAGCTATCAAGTGAAACCTTGATGCTGCACTTCAGTCTTGTGTAGCATGTTACTGCATCACAGCTCATAAAGCCACAGGCAAGCCTAAAAACATTTCATGTGACAAGGAGCAAGAAGTTGTTCTTGTGAAAGACACTGCTCATAACAAAAAGTGAGGCAGTCTACCTTACATCTACCTGGTGCAGCAGTGGCTTTAAATACTGCATGTTGTAAAGTGGTTAAAGCTTCAGGGCTTTTACATACACCCAGGGCATTCAAGTCTTATGCAGGGCTGGTTCTCTAGAAGGCGATACCACTAACATTGCATTGGATGGCAGAAACTGGTCTTTCTTTATTTGCTTTTGCTTCTCTGGAAACTTTGGCCACAATTTCTTCTCTCCTTTTCCTTACTAATTGCAGAAGAGATGAACACATATTATATTATGTGTATTATCCCAGCTCTCAAGGTTGGCCTACCCCACACATTCACTTCATCTCAACTCAGTTGCTTCCAGATTGCTTGCATCTCTGCTGATGGTTTCTGCTGGGGGTTATTTTGGTATGTAATGCCATCCGATGCAATCTGTTGTAAACATACATCATGGCTTGAAAGTTATCCTACAAGATGTGCAGTGAGGCTCCATCATACCAGAGAAGTTTCTTGGGATTATATCTTTTTCCTATCAGCTATGCTGCAAATGTACTCTTTCATTGGTATCACATACCTGCCCAGACACAGAAAAGGGATGCTGTAATACTGTAATACCAGACTGGGACAATTCTCTATTTCTGTATTGGAGGAACAGAAGGGGAAGTCACATAACATCCTGTAGTTTCATGGACTGTGGTGGAACTCTGAGAGTCTTCTCCAGCAGAGAACCTGCTGCATTACTCTGTAGATTCAGAGACTCCTATGGGCTGAAAGGCACATCAGGAGGTCTCTAGTCCAACCTCCTGCTCAAAGCAAGGTCAACACTGAGTTCAAATGAGGTTGCTCTGGGCATTACCCAGACATCTGGGTAATATAGAGATTATACAACCCTGCTGGGTCTTTATTCCAGTGTTAATTATCCTCACAATGAAAAATATTTTCCTTACATGTAATTGGAACCTCCCATTTATGACCATGGCCTTTTGTTTTCCCATCATGCCCCTAAGGGATGTTGTTCCTGATAACCACCTCAAAGGAAAGACTTCTGTTATGCTCCCTTCTCTCCTCCAGGCTGAACAAGCCCAGTTCCCTCATCGTCCCTTTATAGTTCATGTGCTACAGCTCCTTGACCATCTTAGGGGCCTCCACTAAACTCATTCAAGTCTATCAGCATCGGAGGGGCCCAAAACTGGATGCAAAATTCCATGTATGGTCTAATGAGTGCAAAGTAAAGAAAAAAACCTCACCTTCCTAGATCTACTGACTATGGTCCTGCTGATAGAGGCCAGCACGTTGCCTGTCTTCATCAGTACCAGGCTGTAATGCTGAATCACTTTTAACCTACTGTTTGTCAGAACACCCTATTCTTTTTCAGCAGGTTGCTACCCAGCCAGTCATTCCTCAGTCTGCACTGTTATAGAGGGTTAGTGCATCCCAGAGGCAAATACCTTGTATTTGACCTTGCTGGATTCATGAAATTCCTGCTGGCTCTTTCTTCTGGCTTGCCTAGCTCCCTCTCAAGGTGGCTCTGCCCTTAAGCACATCAACTGCAGTGCCTAGTTTAGTGTCATCTGCAAACTAGATGAAGGTGCATACCACCTCCTCCTCCAGGTCATTGATAGATATACTAAAGTGGACAGGTCGTAGCACAAACATCTAAGGAACTCCACTTGTAACCTGTCTCCAGGTTGAGCATGAACTGTTCTTTCAGCCCAACAATCCAGCCAGTCTTTCACTTACCTATTAGTCTAGGCTGTTACTAGATTATAACTAGACATCCAGACTATAACTCTTAGAGTCTCAACTTGGATATAAGGATGCCATAAGAGGCTGTGTGAAAAGCCTTGCTAAAGTCAAGATAGACAACACCTATTGCTCTCCCATCATCCACAGATCTAGTCGTTTCATCACAGAAGTTAAGCAAGTCGATCAAGCATGAGTTACCCTTGGTAAACAGGCTATTCCAAATCATCTCCTTCTCCTTCACATGCCCAGAAATTACTTCCAAGAAGACTTGCTCTGGGATTTTTCTACGCAGAAGTGAGGCTGACTAGCCTGTAGTTCCCTGGATTATCCTTCTTGCCCTCTTTGAGGATGTATACAACATTTACATTTCTCAGGCAGTCAGGGATTCCCCCACCCAGTCTCCACAATCTTTCAGAGATGCTAGGCTGTATCCTTGCAATGGCATTTCTAGAAGAGTTGTAGAATAAATAAATGTTTCACTTTTAGAACAGTTTTTTCATCAGGAGATGGTAGATTGTTTCCTGCCTTTCCACCCATAAAGAACTTAAGTTGTTCCTTTTTTAATGCCAATTTTTTTTATCATACATTTAAAAGTCCAGGACTACACCAAAAGAAAATTTTCCATCCTGCCTTTGTCTATTTGAAAATAGAAAAATTGTTTGAAACTCCACCTCAGAAGCCAATCACACAGCAATATAAAACAACTACAATTTCTTAGTATCATCCTTCATGAGTTAGAGCTGCTTAATGCAGCAGATTGCTACTTATATACTGACAAGCTTGTTTATCAGCAAAAATATGAACATGCCAAGCAAACACATCAGATAAATATAACTCCATCAAACATCAAATGTTTCCTTCAGCAGTTCAGTAGTTCAAAATTTATGCAACATACAAAAGAGTAAAGACACACAAAAAAACTTTATTCAAGTTAAACAGCTGTGGACAACACTTGTATAAATATGCTAAAGATAAGAGAGCACATATGTGCATTTGTATATAGATAAACACACAGAGGAGCAGCCTTAGCTGTAAGTGGAGGCAATTACCTAAGGTGAGTTATTGCAAAGAGCCACAACATTCCCTTTAAGGGGCAGCCTGCCTACTTTGCCCATCCCTAAGGATAACCTGGTGGATGAAGGAAATGGATGTGGAGGAGAGTCAGTGGCAGAGGCAGAGTTGCGGAAAGAGCCTCCTCCCTACTACAGCCTGAGATACTAATCAAGTCTTTAATCACCCTCAAGGAAGGCTTGTAAAGCAGGAAAAAGAAGCAGCAACCCTAACGTACCCGGTCCCCAGGCGAAAACTGCTTGCAATGCATGGACTCACTCCTAAGTCCTTTTGCAATAAGTCCCTCTGGCCCTGTTTTGCCTAGCAGCTGAGATCAGTTTTGAGCTAGTTCTACACAAACGCAGATGACTACTTACTTATAAATAAGCAATGATATTAACATTAATCCAAATAACTTCGTTTTGTTGTAGAATAATCTATTCCCTCCCTAGCTGCATGGCAGAACTGGCTGAGACATCATAAGTAATGTAAATGCTGAAGCCATCTTTATAGAATTGCCTGGAGATATATCTGAATTAATATGACTCATGCTACTGTATGCAGTTAATTTTGTCTTCAGTTACTTAATTTTTTTGTAAAGATGTTTGTATATTGATTTCAAAATTATTGCTGTTAATTTTCTACCTAAATGAAATGTCATTCTTTCTGCCCATTTACACGGAATATCAAGGTGTAATACAGCAAGTAATAAATCAGCCCTTGTCAAGGAAGTAAGACGCTGCTTGGTGTCTATAGAACATCCAGCATGTCCCTGAATGTCATCTACATTTCAGATCTCCTATAAAGAGGATAAAAATTTGCCACAAAGGGTACAAAAGTTGTACCCTCTTCTTGCTACCCTGTGGTACTAGGATGGACTTGCAACACACACACACAAAACCCTCACAATCTTGAAAATGTTCTCTTATTTAAACTTCAAATGTTTGGATTTTTTTATATTTCTCTTGGCCTGAGGGTTAAAATCCCTGGTTTGAAATTCTAGCTCCAGCAAGGCCAACCAGTAAGGCCAGCTTTAAGATTTTACCATGTCTCTCTTTTGATGAAAAAAATGAAATAAAAAAAATCTGTTGATATCCAATCATTTAATAGGTCTGTATTCCAGTTGGATTTACATGGGTACCCACATACACATAGATGTTGTCTATCATAGATGTCACATCCATAGATGCAGGTAAATACAGGGTACATACATAGATATGTGTACTGATTGACTCTCTCAACAGTTAAAATCTTCCATTTTATTATTACAACAACTATTAACAACAACTCAAAAAAGGTAATCAAATTACTTACATTAAGTCACTAAAGTATAAGGAAGAGCTACTTTTCAAGATTTTTTATTATTTTGCGTTCGCTTTAAAAGCATTGCAGAAGTCTCATGACATGCCTAGAAAGACATCATCATACTGGTAAAATAACCTCAAGATGCTTTTGTGAAAACCTCTTTTTTACTGTGTCCCTCAAGTACCATTATTCCATGAAGATAATGTTTTCATAATGTAATTGCAACTCTATGGTGTTACTGTTATTGCATTTTAATAACACATGTTTAACTGTGTAAGACAATGAACAAACACACTGTGAAAAGCCATGGCACAGTAATCATATTCAAGGCAATTTTCCTCATAAAATTTGAAAAAAACCCTGGAAACCTGATTTTACATAAGTTAATTGCAGTGGGAAAAAAATTTAATGGGAGGCATTAGAATAGTGCCACAGTTAAAACACAATAGTCAGCAAGGCAAATTATAGACTTCTTTTAAAATTAATATCAAACACCATCTCTACAAACTAAATATGTAAATGTCTACTGAAATTCAGCTGCTTTCTTAAAATCAAATCTACAGACTCCTCTTTGGAACATTATCACACACTCCTTTCTGCTTTTGCCTAGCAACAAGCCTTCTGGTGCTGGATGCTCTCAGGGGTGGCACCCTTATTACCAAGACATACTATCTCTACATCTTCTGCTGGTGGTTTTTTGGGGGGAAAGCAGTCCTATTTCAGGTTGTTCTGTCTGAAATGATGGGTAAGGTGGGTAGGCTATGGAGGTCTCTGCAGCTGATGTTAAACAAAAGGTGGTAAGATGTATTCTTAGCTTGGGGTATAATACTGTGCCTGTATTGGGAGCCTTGTTGGGGATGTGGTACTTGAGGAGTCTGCAATCCTGAGCAGGCCATGTCTGCTCTATTGGGCCTCATAATCCAGGCTTGAGAAGCCCATATGTTATTATTTCCATCTGTAACTTATAATTGGGAAAGGTAAGCTGTATGTGGACCAAGGGGTGCAACGTTGATCCTGACTGAGACTGTTGCATGTTTAAGGAGTTGGCGATCCACAGGACAGTTTCACCTGAGCAGGTGCATGCCTGTGCAGTGCTGGACACCCAGCATGGCTCCCAGGCTTGTGTCATGCTGCATAAATCCTGTGGCTGCCGGATAAACTCAACCAGTTTGGCAGCTCCCACTTAGTATCATGATTATGCCACCCGCCTGGCCTTGCCTTTATCTAAAAGTCCAGCAAGACATTCTCATGAGAACATCCTTTAGGAATAGATTTTTTTTGCTGGTAGGGAAATTATATGTTAGCTCAAATGCAGAAAGGGAGTGCATCTCTCCATGGACAGCATCTGCTCTGCCCGGCACAGTGCATCAGCAGAAAATCAATCTTGGTTCCATCTGATCCTGCATGAACGTGGGGTACCCAGCATCTAAAGGGACCTAAGATTTACTTGCTATCTATGCTTCTCTTATTATTCTGTCTTATTAAAGCAGTTATCTTATTAAGCCATCTGTTGTCAGGCCTTTCTTATTGAGATCCCGAAAGAACCCTCCACCAGCGCTCTCAGCTCGCCACCGTCACCACCCCCTGTGCAGAACAATAAACAGTACAGGTAAGTAATCAGCTACTTCCAATTATGTTCGACCATCTTGCTTGTGTTTATTCAGTCACTATACATATTTACCATATTAAACTTGAAGTAGAAGCCAATTTTTAATTTTCTGTCATTGTACAGTTGTACTCGTGATTGCACAGCCTAATACACAAAGTGATTATGTTTACTGGCAAAAGCTGTCTTTTAAATTATGACCAATGCACCTAATGGCTTTTATTTATTTATAGGACCAAACAAAGGCTTTAGATTCAACCTTTGCTCTCATATTGCCAAAGGCTATCATTAAATTTTAATTGACAACCTGAGTCTGCCCCAAGACGTATTTCCTCAACTCTTCCAAGGACTTGCAGGGTGTTGTTCCCTGGACCTAGCTTGCACTCACCCAGAGCTGAAAATTGCTCACATGAGCATTAGGTTTTTTGCCAAGCTTAATTCAAACCCCAGTTCTAGAATGATGAGTAACACACCTTATCTTTGTCTGAATCAAAGGCCTTTCATTTTTATATGATGGATTAGAATTCCTGAGGAGTATGGTGGTCATTCCCCATGGGTAGGGCTCCCAGCAATCCACCATGCACCTGCATTAATACTTCCTACAGCTCCAGTCTGAACAGAGAAAACCCTGGACTAATTGCCTCTAACCTTGTCCTTCAGTGATGAGATTTTGAAAAGCTCTGCAAGGAGATCTTTACCCTTCCAGCCTATGTCTCAGCAGAAAAAGAGCCACTGCTGGAACCAACTGTCACCTGTGCAGCTGGGGTTGGAACCTGTGGAGTTTCCCTCATCAAAGGGGAAGGAAAGAGCTGGCAGAGGAGAGCATGCACTAAGGCATTTGGCCCTGTAGGTCACTTAACTGCATTTACATTCTACACAGACACCACTCCTTCCTAAGTTGCCCATGTCACCTTTAGGATGACACTTACGACTGCACATTTCCATACTGAAGCACTATCTCCATGAACCATCCTAACCACATTCTGTTAGACAAAAAGCAGAGTTATTAGAATTCGCCATTATTGTCTTACAATGCATTCTGGTGACTATCCAAGTAGGAGGATGTAGCCATCTCAACACAGATCCAGCCATAGACTACAATCATTGTTTCAGAACCAAAGACAGGAGCATTCATTTGCCCCTGCCACCCACAGTATGTATGCCTTCCATTGTGCATTCTTATTTCAGCCTATACATAAATAAATATGGAAGATCAGAGAGAGCTATAATATTGCTGCAGGTTGTGTATATACACTTCCATTTTTCATTTGAATATTAAAATTAGCATATATTACAAACTGCAGAGAGAATATGATACACATACTGGCTGCAGCATTTGAGCTCTTCCCACAGTAAGCATCTCTTCCCACAGTAAGCATCTTTATATCCTATTGTAGTGGTTTAGCCCCAGCCAGCAACTAAGCACCATGCAGCTACTCACTCTCTCCCTCTACCCCGATGGGATGGGGGAGAGAATCGGAAGAGTAAGAGTGAGAAACACTCCTGGGTTGAGATAAGAATAGTTTAACAACTGAAATAAAGTAAAATAGTAGTAGTAGTAGTAGTAGTAATAACAATATAACAATAATAGTAATAATAATATACAAAGCAAGTGAGGCACAATGCAATTGCTCACCACCTGCCAACTGATACCCAGACAGTTCCTGAGCAGCGATCGCTGCCCCCTGGCCAACTCCCCACAGCTTGTGTACTGAGCCTGATGTCATATGGTATGGAATAGCCCTTTGGTCAGTTTGGATCAACTGTTCTGGCTGTGCCCCCTCCCAGTTTCTTGTGCACCTGGCAGAGCATGGGAAGCTGAAAAGTCCTTGACTAGAATAAGCAGTACTTAGCAACAACTAAAACATCAGTGTGTTATCAACATTATTCTCACGCTAAATCCAAAACACAGCACTATGCCTGCTACTAGGAAGAAAATTAACTCTATTCCAGCTGAAACGAGGACAGTATCCAACCCTTATTCTATACCATCTAGTCATGCACAGGTCCTACTATTTCCAATGTGTTTTAATTAATCACCACCACTTTCCCTGTCTTGATATATACACACAGATATCATTCCCTTTGTCTATGGGCCATCCCTCTAAAATGTCCGTTGAGTTCATTCAGTCCATGACTTTGGGTTCCATCTGTCATCACAGTCTTTCAAAGCAGGAGAGATGGTGTGCGGTGTTGGATTGTTGCATGCTGAAGCCAGTTCTCATTCCAACACTACTGCACTTTGCTTGGTTTCATCAAAGTTCATCTTCATTAAGCCGGGTGATTCTTACTGTAATACCATTGATGTGGCATATAGCAACCATAAAAGAGATAACATACAGTATTATATAGCAATAAAATCATACAATTCAGTTCATTGGCTATTTTCACCCAAAAATCAAATCCTCTTGAGGTACACACTGGACTTCCCCATCCTTTCGCATCATCCACCAAGTGTACCCAGGTCCTCGAGCAAAAGCAATCCCACAACTAGATTTGCCTTTGCCAGAGGGGGAAGTAACCCAGACTGTCTTCCCCAGCATATTTTTTATGTGCACTATAGGGACTTTCTCTCCTTCTACACTACGTAAAAGTTTTGATTGGGCAGGGCCAGCTTGATTGGCAGATTCCCTAGTGTTGACTAGGGTAGCTTTTGCTAAATGTGTATCCCAATGTTTGAATGTCCCACCACCCATGTGGTGGGACACCACCCATGTGGCAGTCTTTAAGAGCCCACTGTATTGTTCGATTTTCCCAGAGGCTGGTCCATGATAAGGGATGTGATATACCCACTCAATGCCATGCTCTTTGGCCCAGGTGTCTATGAGGTTGTTTCGGAAATGAGTCCCATTGTCTGACTCAGTTCTTTCTGGGGTGCCATGTCACCACAGGACTTGCTTTTCAAGGCCCAGGATGGTGTTCCAGGTGGTGGCATAGGGCACGGGATATGTTTCCAGCCATACGGTGGTTGCTTCCATCATGGTGAGCACGTAGCGCTTGCCTTGGTGGGTCTGTGGGAGTATGATATAATCAGTCTGCCAGGCTTCCCCATATTTATATTTCAGCCATCCTCCACCATACCAGAGAGGCTTGAACCACTTGGTTTGCTTGATTGCAGTGCATGTTTCACATTCATGAATAACCTGTGCAATACTCTCCATAGTTAAGTCCACCCCTTGGATCACGAGCCCGTCTATATGTTGCATCTCTTCCTTGATGGCCTGAGGTGTCATGGGCCCACCGAGCTGTAAATAATTCACCCTTATGTTGCCAGTCCAGATCCACCTGAGCCACTTCAATCTTAGTGGCCTGATCCACCTGCTGGTTGTTTTGATGTTCTTCAGTGGCCCAACACTTGGGTTCGTGAGCATCTATGTGACGTACTTTTACCACCAGGTTCTCTACCCAAGCAGCAATATCTTGCCACAATGTGGCAGCCCAGATGAGTTTGCCTCTGCGCTGCCAGTTGCTCTGCTTCCATTGCTGCAACCACCCCCACAGGGCATTTGCCACCATCCATGAGTCAGTATAAAGTACTGGCCACTTTTCTCATTCAGCAATACCTAAAGTCATCTGGATGGCTTTCACCTCTGCAAACTGACTCGACTCCCCTTCTCCTTCAGCAGTTTCTGCTACTTGCCATATAGGACTCCATACATTACTTTCCACCTCCAATGCTTTCCCACCATACACAGGACCCATCAGTGAACAGGGCATATTGCTCTTCCTTTTCTGGAATTTATTATACAGTGGGGCTTCTTCAGCATGTGCCACCTCCTCCTCTGGCAATATTCCAAAATTTTTGCCTTCTGGCCAGTCCATGATCACTTCCAAGATTCCTGGGCTGCTGGGGTTTCCTATTTGAGCCCGCTGTGTGATCAGTGCAACCCACTTACTCTATGTAGCATCAGTTGCATGATGTGTTGAGCGGACCTTCCCTTTGAACATCCAGGCCAGCACTGGCAGTTGGGGTGCCAGCAGGAGCTGTGCTTCAGTACCAACCACTTCCAAAGCAGCTCGAACCCCTTCATATGCTGCCAGTATCTCTTTCTCAGTTGGAGTATAGCGGGCTTCAGATCGTCTGTATCCCCGACTCCAAGACCCTAGGGATTGACCTCAAGTCTCCCCGGGTGCTTTCTGCCAGAGGCTCCAGGTAGGGCCATTCTCCCCGGCTGCGGTGTAGAGCACATTTTTAATATCCTGCCCTGCCTGGACTGGCCCAAGGGCTACTACATGAACTATCTCTCGTTTAATTTGTTCAAAGGCTTGCTGTTGTTCTGGGTCCCCTTTGAAACCGTTCTTCTTCCGGGTCACTTGATAGAGAGGGCTTACAATCTGACTGTAATTTGGAATATGCATTCTCCAAAAACCCACAATGCCCAAGAAAGCTTGTGTTTCCTTTTTGCTAGTTGGTGGGGACATAGCTGTTATTTTGTTGATCACGTCCATCGGGATCTGACGACATCCATCTTGCCATTTTATTCCTACAAAAACTGGATCTCCTGTGCAGGTCCCTTGACCCTACTTTGTTTTATGGCAAAACCAGCCTTCAGAAGGATTTGGACTATTTTCTTTCCCTTCTCAAAAACTTCTTCTGCTGTGTTGCCCCACACAATGATGTCATCAATATACTGCAGATGTTCTGGAGCTTCACCCTGTTCCAGTGCCGTCTGGATCGGTCCATGGCAAATGGTGGGGCTGTGCTTCCACCCCTGGGGCAGTCGATTCCAGGTGTACTGTACACCCTTCCAAGTAAAAGCAAACTGGGGCCTGCACTCTGCTGCCAAAGGGATGGAGAAAAACACATTAGCAATATCAGTTGTGGCATACCACTTGGCTGCCTTTGACTCCAGTTCATATTGAAGTTCTAGCATGTCCAGCATAGCAGCACTCAGTGGTGGTGTAACTTCGTTCAGGCCATGATAGTCCACTGTTAGTCTCCACTCCCCATCAGACTTTCACACTGGTCATATGGGACTGTTAAAGGGTGAGCAAGTCTTGTTGATCACTCCTTGGCTCTCCAGTCGATGAATCAGTTTGTGGATGGGAATCAGGGAGTCTCGGTGCGATATTGCTGTCGGTGCACTGTTGTGGTAGCGATCGGCACCTGTTGTTCTTTGACCCTCAGCAACCCCACAATAGAAGGGTCCTCTGAGAGACCAGGCAAGGTGGACAACTGTTTAATTTCCTCCGTCTCCAAGGCAGCTATACCAAAAGCTGAACAGTACCCTTTTGTGTCCTTGAAGTATCCTCTCCTGAGGCAGTCTATGCCAAGGATGCGTGGAGCATCTGGGCCAGTCACAATGGGGTGCTTCTGCCACTCATTCCCAGTTAGGCTTAGTTCAGCCTCCAATACAGTTAGCTGTTGGGATCCCCCTGTCACCCCAGAAATACAGATGGGTTCTGCCTCTGTATAGCTTCATGGCATTAGGGTACACTGTGCACCGGTGTCCACTAGAGCCTTATAATCCTGTGGGTCTGATGTAGCAGGCCATTGAATCCACACAGTCCAGTAAACCCAGTTGTCCCTTTCCTCCACCTGGCTGGAGGCAGGGCCCCTCTAGTCCTGGTCATAGTATTTGTTGTTCACTCCTTGTAAATGTGAATCAAGAGTCCCTTGATTAAGATGGGAAGTAAAATTAGCCCACTTACTCTCTCTGGGGAACTGCTCACTGGAAACAGGAGCTGCAATTTTCCTGGAAGAACTGCCTTTTGTAATAGTTCTTTCTTGCAACTCATGCACCTGTGCCTCTAGGGTCGAGGTAGATTTCCCATCCCACTTCCTCATGTCCTCTCTGTGGTCACGCAGGTGAAACCACAGGGTGCCTTGTGGTGTATATCCTCCATATCCTCTCTCTTGAGCATAAGGACATTGACTTCTAATGGCTGAGATACTAGTCTGTACAGGTGGGGAGTAGGAGATATCCTCTTTGAGTTGCTGGAACACTTGGCACAGTTTTTCAGACAGTTTTTCCACAGCCAAGACACAGGCCTGTAGGAAGGAAGAGATACTTTCTTCGTATTCCCGGAGCTGGCTAGCCACTTCATCCACTTTTGGTGCCTCGTCATCTTTCCAGGCCAGTATTGCCAATGAGTTGGCATACGATGCTGGGGCACTCTGTACCACCTTCCGCCACATGGGTCATGCGCACCTGACTTCATCTGGATCTTTGGGTAACTGCTCATTGTTCAGGTCACTATAAATCACCTCCAGCACATCTAATTCCCTCAGGTACTGGATATCCTTCTCTACGGTGGTCCATTTGCCTGGGCGGTATATAACATCTTCCTTGAAGGGATACCTTTCCTTCACGCTTGACAGAAGTCGCCTCCAGAGGCTGAGCGTTTTTGCCCCTTTCCCAATTGCTTTGTCAATGGCCCCTTCCCTAGAAAGAGATCCCAGCTGCTTGACTTCCTTATCCTCTAAATCCAGGCTACTGGCCCCGTTATCCCAGCATCGGAGCAGCCAGGTGATGATGTGCTCGCCTGGATGACAACTGAAATCTTTTTGCATATCTTGTAGCTCACTCAGGGATAGGGATCGAGTGGTTACCATCTCATTTATGGGTTCTTCCTCCTCTGGTTCTTGTGATGGCCCTGGTTCATGTTCATCCCCTACTAAATGAGCTGATTTTCTTGTGTATTTTTTCTTTTGTACAGAGGCAACTTAGGCAAGCACGGGTTGGTTCTCTGGTTTAGCCATGGTGCCTGTCACTGGGGTTGGAGTGGCTGCAGTGCCTGTGGTGGGGGCTGGAGTAGCCGCAGTGCCTTTCACTGGGGTTGGGGTGGCCTCATTGCCTGCGGCCAGGGTTAGAGTAGCTGCAGTGCCTGTGGCTGGGGTTGGAGTAGCTGCAGGGCCTGTCATTTTGTCATCAGATCCAGAGGCCTTCTCTTTCCCTTGAGGGTACTGAATAGTGTTGACCACAGCTCGATAGGCATGGGCCAGCCCCGAGCATGTTGCAATGATTTGTGTCTCTCTGGAGTTGCCAGAGCGACAACATAATTTTTCCAAATACTTTACTAATTCTTCAGGATTCTGCACTTGTTCAGGGGTGAAGTTCCAAAACACTGGAGGTACCCACTGTCCTAGGTACTTGCCCATACTATCCCACACACTCTGACGCTCATAACTATCCAGCCTTGGGGTAGATCTCTGGACGATATTCTTAAATTGCTCACTAACCTTTGTCAAAACCGAAACAGTATTCCCAAGAAGTGTCAATAGAAGTTTCTTAACTGCCCAGGGATGTTCAAGATACTGAAAAGTTATTGTATTGAAGGAGGAAACATCATAGACAAAGGCAGCAAAGGTGCCGTTCTGTATTTCCTCCATAACAAAACTCTCAGAGGAAGAAGTACAGCTTGTATACTGAGCCTGATGTCATATGGTATGGAATAGCCCTTTGGTCAGTTTGGATCAACTATTCTGACTGTGCCCCCTCCCAGTTTCTTGTGCACCTGGCAGAGCATGGGAAGCTGAAAAGTCCTTGACTAGCATAAGCACTACTTAGCAACATCAGTGTGTTATCAACATTATTCTCATCCTAAATCCAAAACACAGCACTATGCCTGCTACTAGGAAGAAAATCAACTCTGTCCCAGCTGAAACCAAGACACCTATTTCAATACAATGAATCTTTTTCCACAGGACTGTTGATAAAAAAAAAATGTTATCACTGATCGTGCTATGAAAAATGTTGTGCTGCGTGCCACAATGTTGTAAAGTCGTTACTGTGCAATGCAGAGGTGCCAAACATAACTGAGCCTTCATGCAGGGCTGCAGTGCAGTCACCACATACCATGCAAGCACAGATTTGCTATTTTCATTTTAACCTACAGCTCCCTAATCTTAAAGCAGCAAGTACTTTGTGAGGAATAAAGAATTTTGACCTCCATGGTGAGCTAGTACATGTGCTTAAAGAGCTGTGATAGAAACATTTGCACAGAGCCTACAAAAAGGAATTTTTCACCCTTCACACATAGAGAAACCATTGAATATGCTCCAGAGAATTAAAGAGCAGTTAAAACACTGGGGACAGAGAAGGCATCACAGGAAGATGGAGCAGGCAAAATAGTGAGTGGCAAGGAGGGAGATGGAGAAAACCAGACAGATACTCTACCGGATTACCATCACTTTAAAATAAACCCCAAACCCCAAAAACAACAACAAAACAAAAAACCACAACAATACAGGCTTTAAATATGTTTTTTTCCAATCAGGCTATGAAGGTAGATGGGACGTTTGATACAGGCAGCATATTTTTATTCTGGAAGCAGCCTGGTTCTCCCTCCTGCTAGTGTATTTTATTCCTACAAAAGACTACTAGCTACGAAGAGAAACCCACAGCTATAGACTCTATATAAACTAAAACAGTGAGACCTAGAAAAGCTAAAGTAGGCAAGACAGTTAAAGAGTAAGGCAAAGGTCATAAAACATGCAAACTACACAGCAGGTAACAAATGACTTTTTTTATTTATTTAGATGAAACATTTTCATTTTATATCTTTCACTGCTGTCTTGGTTCATGTTCAATGCACTCAGCAAAAGCTCATCACAGGATTTCCTTCAACTTCAGCAATATTTGGATCAGCTCATGAAAACACAGGTTCTCTTTCCCATATCATAAAAGATGCACAGTACATAGGCAAGATATTCACCCATACATCTACTACTTAGAAATCATATTGGTAGCAGCTCCCTCCCCATGAGTTATTTCACTTTAAAAATCAAAAGTCTCTTTAAAGATGCATCAGAATGATTGCTCCACTTCAGTGGGATTGCATTAGCAGATCCAGGAATATTGTCCAGCAGCCAGAACATACAGCTATTTTCCATATTACAGTATTACCTGTATTGGGTGGGGGAGACAGTTTATGTCTCTTTCTTTGGTATGTCTCAGTATATAAGTTAGTGGGATGATACACAGTTGTGTACCTGGTTGCTTCTTAAATCACCGGCACCATGAAATAATAGCAAAGTGAGAAACAGTGTTATCAAAGTTAAGTATGACATGCATTTACTCATAACCTTTCCTTAGCCTGGTTGTTGGTCTTTCCAGTAACGTGTAGCTGATTTTCACAGCAAATTTATACTGATGAGAATGGTGTTTGATGAGAATGACTCTAGTTACCCTTAAGTTTCTAAAGCAAAGAAAGCTATATCTCTAAACATGAACAGATACATGGAGAGAAGGAATACATTTTTAATCTTACTCTCCTTTTTTGAATTCAAATCGGTGGCTCTACAGCTGCATAACGGGAAAACCTGTCCAAAAGCCTACAACATATGCTAGAATAATACTTTGAGAGACTAACCCAAAGCATCCTCAAATGTACTGTCTACAGGCCTGGTTTACCTTTATTAAGAATCCTTTTGTATCCTTTGAATAATTTCTGAAGGCAGGTTTCACTATACTCTTGATTTCTGGCTTCTAACTTACACTGGAAACACTGAGAGTAGCTTTCTTGTTTCAGTGCAGATCCAGACTCTTCGGCAGGGGCAGTAATATCAAGGTGTCCAATGGCCTCTGCATACAAGCAGCTTATTGCCCTTGTTATCCACAGCCCGTCTGAAGTGATGGCAAAGAGGTCCTGCAGGAGGGAAAGTCTTATACACTCTGCCACACCACTCCTCCCTTGTCTCAAAGTAGGAGGGCTGCGGCCACCAGCTCTGCTCTGCACCAGCAGCTGCTCCCAGGCTGAGTGATGCAGGAAATGGTCTCCTGGCAGAGAGGCAGCAGCTTGCCCCACACCCTTCCCAAAACTGCAAATAACCTGGACCACAGCACTGAACCCGTATTACTTACAAAAACTGGTTTATGACTTACTTTGTTTCCAGCTACTTAACCAGATTTTAACTCACAATGCAATTTGGCTTCTTCCTCCAATTACTTGAGAGCTTTAAGAGATATCTTTCTTAAAAGCTTTATGAAAAATGTAAGTTAAACACATCAGCCATTTTCAAATCTTTCAAAGAATCAAAACAGGTTAAGGAATTGCAACATGCTCTTGGTTAAGTTGTGCTGTTTGAGCTCTATGGGGCTATGTTTTTTTCAAGTCTTGTGTAACTGTCTTTAATTATACTATCAATTAATTTCCTGAATGGACAGCATCAGGACAAACTTACTCCAACCACTGACCAAAGATGCCCTTTCCTTTCTGCTTATGACAGATTTATAAAAAAGGAAAAAAAGCAGAAAAAAATATACTGTGGGGCAGATAGTCAGATAAACTGACAGACAAGCTTTGTATATACCTACTGGATTAAATTTCCTTTAATAAAATGGAACTGTTTCAATAACAATAATAAAATCCCAGAAGCTGGTCTCCAATAATTCGTCACATATAATAGTGGCAATCTCTATTTTGCATTGTTTCTTTATGACTTGGATAAATACCATCTGGCAGCAGGGTTTTGTGAGTGTTTGAAGGATTAAAATTGTGAACTCATGTTCAGACTTTGCCCTAACATTACCAAAGAATGTTCATTTCCTGGAAAGCCACTTTGAGAGCACATTGGTCTCACCTCTCACAGTGAAAATGGACATAAATATCTCATTTAGTTTCCTAATGACCTTGTTATTCTGGAAGAACAGAACAAGATGGATCTTTTCACATGCTAGCTCATATATTTTATCCTGTTATATAGTCACTTCTAAGCATCCACCAAAACAAAAAAAAATGTACTCGAATATGTTTAGTCTGAAAAACAGTTAAGAGCACTTAAAAATTTAGTGGTTTTTTGAACCAGGATGTTAAAGTGCATCTTGGTGTCTGAATCATGTGGGCTTTGATACTGCAAATGGATCTGACACAAAGGTCTCAAAGCTGAAGATTTCAGGAGTTTGAATTCTGGTCTTTTATGCATTGAGGCAAAAATTATTTGGAATGTATACATAATCAGAAATCGGCATCCCTCAAATGGTGGTAAATTTGAATCCTTAGTTTTCATACAGTATTTCCAGTCAATTGGTTTGGAAAACAGCACCAGTTTTAAGCACTTGCTTTTCATCCTCATGCTAGGTTTGCTGGGTTTTAGATTAATGCATTTTTAAGTAGGTAAGTGATAGACCAGCAGAAATTAAGTACATCAGAGCAGTTTTATTTCTCACATTTTGTATTTGTCCTGACAGCAGTTGTTTAAGAAGGTATATGTTGAGAGTAATAAATAAAGTTTCACTTCCCAAATAGCCAGCACCATCGCAGAAGCATTTGCTGAGCAAATTCACAATATTGCTTACCAAGAAAGTGATTAACCACAATTGCTGACAATAATTTAAATATTTACACCATACTATAAACTAGGGCTTTAGAACATGGTGAGTAGTGCATAGTGCAGCCAGACAAAGGAGTCCAGATACACATTTCCTTCTCAGTCTCGGATTCATCTTCATAGGCAACAGATATGAAAAAATGCAGTGTTTCTTAAGCTAGGCTGAGACACTGTGTTTTCTTTTCCTAAAAATGTGAAGCTGGTTATTTCTGTCTTCATCCAGAAACCCCTACTTGGTCAAACTTTTTTTAAACCATTTCAAAATTCCTGTTTTGTGCTTTGAGTCTCTAGTAGCAATGCCTTTGTAAAGGTTCTGAGATTGCCCAGCACGTTGCTATAAGCATCCATTATTCTTACACACTACCATTAGAGTTTCTCTTCTGAAATAAAAACCAAGTCCCTAGAAATGCAGCATGCAGCAATACCCAAACCACAGTTGCCTTGGCCCTAGCATTAGAACGTTTCCTGTCTCTCAGGCATTGATTACCTCTTGTCCATATATCAATCCTGCAGAAAAACAATGCCAGAGAGAAAGATAAATTCATATCTCACTCCTTCTGCCTACTTAGGAAGTCAGAAAAATGATTTGGTGGTGCTCAAGAAGGAAATCCTCAGAAGGGACTAATGATTTCCCCTTTTATTGTAACCTTTTTACAATCCATCACACTGACTGGTAGATTTAGGGCTTCACAGTTAGACCTCCTGGCAACCAGCTGCACTGCAGAAGTGATTCACATATAATCCTACAACAGATACAGTTCTAGCCCAAAAGGTTAAATTCTGCCTGCATCCATGCCTTAAAACAGCCTTCCCTGGAATCATGGAGGCTGGCAGTGAATAAGAGCACCGCCCTGCGGATGAGGACACCTAGATTCTGCTCTAAGCACAGATGTAGCCTGTGTTTAGTCACTTGAAGGCCACTTAGGAACCATATCTAGTACAGAAATTACATTCTGAAATACTTCATCCTGAAGCATGTGATCCCAAAGCAAATCTGGGGATTCTGTGTTTGGTACCTAGCTGGTATACCAAAACAGGATCCAAAGTAGCCAGCATGCTAGATTTCCTTTTGGGACCCACTTTCATTAGTATGCCTGGCTTGCAAATGGTTTGAACTAGCAACTTTTCCTCCTTCTGTTCTCAGACAGTGTAAGAAGTCACTCAATTTCATTTAAGATCCATAGCCTAGACACCGGAATGACTTTTTTCCCCCACAGAGATGGATGAAATTCTTTATTCTAAAATAAAGCAACAATATTTCCCTTTTAAACTGTAGCAGTGTAGCTGTTAGAGTACTTAGCTATGTTCAGTTCCTTTCCCAATATGAGATTCAAACCTGTGCCCTGAAGACTGTAACAATGGCTTTCACACTGTGCTAGCTGGGGCGCTCAGCACCTCTCACGCTGCAGTCATGCCATCACTCCTGGAAAAAATTTGCTGCATCAGGGAAAATGTGATTTCAGATTGGCTTTTGCTATGCTCCCCAAAGCACCAGCTTAGTAGGGTTGGGGCTGAGACCTTGGACCTCCCACTTCTGGGCATAACTCCAAATTTTTACCTAGAACTACCAACGTGTCTCCAAGGACCACATTTTAAAATAAAGTAGCATCTTACCCCTACACTCTACAGGGATCTCAGTCTTGTCAATACAAACTGTACATGCCCTGGGGTAGACGGGGAACAGAGATCTGTCCTCAGAGCCCTCAGGGAGATGAATTAACCAGCCTTTAGACTTCCATCTGGTTTCAGCATTAAGATGCTCAATGCAAGCAGTTCTTGACTTCAGGTAGAAGCACAACTATTGATTTTCATCTCCAACTAGACAGGGGTTTTTAAAATTATATTTTTGGATCTAAACCCCATCTATCTATGCCCCATTTAAAACATTATTTTTCAGTTCTGGTTCATTTTCTCCATACCTCAGTATTTCATGTTGTAACACTGGACTGATGCTCAACTTCTTCATATGAGCAATGCAAGCATTAAACAGAGATGTTTGCAGCGCAGTTCAGCAGATGACAGAAACTGACACAGCAGACAAAGTTTAAAAAGTAAAATATGCATCTTAATGGGGCAGTTACCCTAAACTCACATTCCATGTAAGCTCCTCACAAAGCTTACAACGAAAGCAGATACAAATGAATTACAACAAATACCCTGTAAACACAAACATGTTTTTATATCTCTGGGCTATATAACTGACATTATGATATTCTTGATAGCTTTTTTCTTTATTTTATGACCTACTAATGACTTATGGTTTAATTCCCTGACTATTATACTGTAAGTCAGAGAAGATTACTCACAAGATTTAATAAGAACACAAAAGTCACTCAGCAAATAAAAGAAGAAAAGCCAACAACAGGAAATAACTGCTAGCATAAGCACCTAATGAAGTGAAATCATGGCAACACAGTGCTAGTAAACTGGCTATATTGGATATTTTTTAATATACTGCATCAAATATTCAGTCGATAGAAGAAACAAAAAGCCATATGGCGCTGCTTTCTTTAGGCAACAGGTCTCTAAAGAACAAATCGCTTACATATATATGTATTCTTGAAGATAGGAACCAAAAGAAAAAAAACATTTGCAATGTATTTCTGATAGTCTGCCAGTAAAACACCAACATAAATCTGTGTTTCTACAGACAGCCAATAACACTCAGCATAACTGCAGAGGGGAATGAGTGACTGAAGATCACAGGTGGAACGAAAGCATCTGCAAGTTCTGCTGAAGGCACTTGGCATCTTCAGGTCTAAGTCAATTAAAAAAAATTCCTTATGTGTCATATTTAATGGTTTCAGTCCAGTCTAGTCTATAGGCTGATTGTTTACTACATCCCAAAGCTGACAAGTACCTTCAATGTCAGTTTCAAAAGCAATGCAAAGGACGTAAACAAAACTGTCTTTCTAAAATGTATGCTCTGGTTCAACCACAGGCTACTGGGCAAACTGTAAGTGGTACTGAGTGAAATTCAAGCAAAATGATCATGATAATGATTTCTGGCCTTGAAATATACGTTTGAGGTGGAATTTCCTCTTGCTACTTTAAACCATGTCTCAGTAATGATCAGCAATCAAATTGTGTAGGTATCATTTAAATTGATCCAGACCTAAAAGTTTCATGTGCTTTCCTTAAACAAACAAACAAATTATACTGTCGAATTCCTGGCTTTCCAAAAAACTTCTGCCTATGAAATTGGCAAAAAGACAACGGGAAAGGGATGTAAATTGATATCTGTAAATTTAGATATTGGAACATTATCATGACAAAGAAACTACCAAAAAACACTTCAAGGCTGATGACCATGAGCCAGCAGTGTGCTCTGACAGCAAAGGCGGCCAACATCCTGGACTGTGTTAACAGCAGCATAGCCAGTAGATCATGGGAAGTGATTATCCCCCTGTACCTCTGTCGTGGTTTAGCCCCAGCCAGCAACTAAGCACCACACAGCCACTTGCTCATTTTCCCTACCCCGATGGGATGGGGGAGAGAATTGGAGAAGAGTGAGAAAAACTCCTGGGTTGAGATAAGAATAGTTTAACAACTGAAATAAAGTAAAATAGTATAGTAGTAGTAGTAGTAATAACAATATAACAATAATAGTAATAATAATATACAAAGCAAGTGAGGCACAATGCAATCGCTCACCACCTGCCAACTGATACCCAGACAGTTCCCGAGCAGCGATCGCTGCCCCCTGGCCAACTCCCCACAGCTTGTATACTGAGCCTGATGTCATATGGTATGGAATAGCCCTTTGGTCAATTTGGATCAACTGTTCTGGCTGTGCCCCCTCCCAGTTTCTTGTGCACCTGGCAGAGCATGGGAAGCTGAAAAGTCCTTGACTAGAATAAGCAGTACTTAGCAACAACTAAAACATCAGTGTGTTATCAACATTATTCTCATGCTAAATCCAAAACACAGCACTATGCCAGCTACTAGGAAGAAAATTAACTCTATTCCAGCCTAAACCAGGACAACCTCTCAGCCCTCATGAGACCACCTGTAGAAAACTGCATCATTTTGGGCTCCCAATACAAACCAGACATCTATAACCTAGAGCGAGTTCAGCACAGTGCCACCAAGATGGTCAAGGGACTGGAGCACTTGCCCTGTGAGGGACAGGCCAAGGGAACTGGGCTTGTTCAACATGAAGATTTGAGAGGACCTTGTAGCAAACTCCCAATACCTACAAAGAACTCACCAAGGAGACAGAGCCAGGCTCTTCACAGTGGTGCCTCATGGGAGGATGAAAGATAACAGACATTAGCTGAAACAAGAAAGATTCAGACTAGACAGTAGAAATAGCTTTTTCACCATGAGGACAAGCAATGGAACAGGTTGTCCAGAGAGTCTCCAACTTTGGAGGTTTCCAAACCAGGCTGGGGTAAAGCCCTAAGTCACCTTGTCTGAGCTCACAGCTGATCCTAGTCTGAGCAAGAGGTTAGACTAGCTGACCTCCTGATGTCTCTTTCAACCTGAATTATCCTAAGAATCTAGGAACATACAGCTTCCAGAAATTCTGGAAAAATCAACCTTAACTAGGCACTCTTTACTTGACAATGAAAACAGCCTTGCTATATGCACACTCAAGACACATGGTCTCTCTTGTTGCATACATTAATCACACTAATAAGCTTTTGCAGTATTTAAGTGCACATGTAATGCACATAAACTTATCCCATCGCACACACTGGAACTTGAACTCAGTCTTGAAAGAGTCCAAACAAAACCAAACAGGGTCAAGCCCTACAGCCTGTGTAGCCCTGCATGCAGTCACAATCCTGTTACAAGAGCTCTAAACACTTAGACTGACTGCTGTAAGACTGTGATATCAAGCAAGGATCACTTTTTTTTTAAAACAAGACAGTAAAATTAATAAAATACATAACAAATGGTGGTGGGCTGGACCTTGGCAATGGAGTCTACTTTTCTGTTCTTCATTTCTTTTCCCCTGGCCCATTGCAGGGCAGGTGCTTCAGGACCTCGGGAACCTCACCACTGCTATAGCACTTGTGGAGCTGGTGCTCTATCTTGTGGGGAAATTTTCTTTTCTCCTTCCTTCCTCCCTCCTCTCCCCATACATCTTGTGAGCTGGGAACCACTTCTAAAAGCACGAGTCTGTGATAGAAAAGAACCCTTTGAACAGCTCTTTTTTTTCCTTTTTTTCTTTTTTTTTTTCCCCTAAACTAAATTTCAACAGCACGCATTGTTCTATGAATTACATTTTGGAGTAATTCCATATACAGAGACCTTTTCATTTAACTGGATTATTCCCTTCATTGAATCACACTTTGCCAATAGTAGCTATAGGGCCTGACTCTTCTCGTTTACTACATTGTTGACAAGCTATGTAAGGACATACAATTCAGATTTGCACCTGTACAAAGACCTGGCATTTTAAACAGATGCATTCTTTACTCATGTTTACAGATAATGTCCTGCCACTGTCTTCTAGAACACTGCAGCACCTCTGCTGACAACATCTTGAAAATATATTAGGCTTGCTTTTTCTTTAAACTCATTGTTCTGGAATGTATTGCTGATAATGTGTCATCTCTGACCTATCACTGAGTACACATTTGATGAAAAAAGTTGAAACTAACCTTTCAAAAATAAACATTCTTTCCCAGAGTTTGCACGTAGAGGTTTTTAAATCATTCTCCATCTATTTTATGTAATAAAACCAACAAAAACAATGTAATGATAATAAGAAGATTCTTTTGCCTGAATAAAACAGTGACAACACAGTATGGAAATTTAGATGCAACTGATTCCTGGTCTCACATTCATTACCTAGATGTAGATTCAGCACCTCTAAAGTCAATTACCTGTATACCCTCTAAAAATGCAGCACCACTTCTTAAACCTGTATGTTATTTGCTTACTTTGCAATACGCACCTTCAGATACGTGCAAACGTGCTTTTCTTAGGTAGGCAATTTACCAGCTAAGATAAATCATTAATGCACATCACAGTACATTTTGCAAACAGTTTTAATAAATACAATGTTCAAGCTCATCAGAACTTTTAGATCAGCCTCACAATGCCAAACTTGCAACTTTATATCCCATCTAATTTCAGCTATATAATTTTTCATAACTTTTGCATAAAAATAATTTGTTCTCTAATTGTAGAAGTGTGTAAATACACACACATACATATATATGCTGTGGTTAAAAAAAGGTGCAGTGATTGTACTGGGACTTTAAAAAGGAGAAATTAATATATTGAAATAGACTAAGCTAAGCTACTTCAGACTGAAAATGTAAAAGTTATGAAGTGTCTAAGACTGAGGATAAAAATAGGAGCTTTATTTCCTCCTATTGAGTCTCTTCTATCCATACTCTTGACATTAATTTCCTATTTTAAATAAAAGGCTGAAACTAGTTTCTCAGATAGTGTTATGCAGTAACACTTCTTAAAGAGTGAATACTGTTACCTTACAGGAAAGGCAGAGGCAGCAATACAAGCACACACTGAAGCAGTCTTTACAGGATGGAGTTAATAGAAAGCTTAAGCCAACAGTGCCAGATTTCCTCAGGAAACGCACTCCGGAATTAGGGAACAGCAGAACCACCTGACAACCTGGCTGGCTGTCATCATCTAAAAAAAAAAAAAAAAACGGATCAACAGACTCTCCAGGGGGGAATGCCAATAAGTTTTATAAAGCGCAGTTTTTTGCTCCGTAGGCCAGGTTAGGGGACTGCACAGTTATCTGTGTACACATGGGTTTGTAATTAGGCAGCATGCTGACATGTGACATCAACCTTATGCAGATTTCTTTGGTTTCCAGATGATGTGTGGCTGTGCCATTGCTTTGGACTCCACAGTCAGATGAGACGCAGCCACTTCTGGACACGCTGTCAGTGCAGTGCAGCACCCTAGCCACCTCCCCTCCATGGGAGGCCAAGCCCACCAGGGCCCTCTTCTCCCTAAAGCCATCCTGTCAGGCAGTCCACCGAACACCTGTACTACAGTCACACTAGCTGCTTAAATAAACAGTACAAAGCACTTTATGTGAATATCTGTTTGCACAATGCAGAATAGAGCAGTTAAGAGGTTTATTTGAGTGTACAGCTAATTTGATGTGTACTGTGAAGACAAGGCACTGTACAGAAATGTGTTAGTGTGTGAAGGACAGCAAGCCCAGGGGAAGTAAGCACTACAGCCATGGAAGAGTCATTTACATAATGGATAGTACTTGCTATTTACTGAGAAAATTAACTGCCTTACACTTCTAAATGCATCACAAATGAATACAAAAGAGTATTGTTAAATTGTATATCCTGGGTCAGATAATTTTCACAAACTCCAGACATACCTATTTTAATCCTAAACCATTTGTGTAGATGTTTCTGCATATTTCTAGGTAGGAGCTTATTTATTTCCTTCTGGCATCAGTCCAATGCTGCTTGAAACCTTCTCTTTCTCAAAAAGTCTATTTCAAGTATGTGTGTGCCAAGCAAGCCAGCACATCTTAAGCAAAAGAATATTTTTAATCACTAGTTTCACAGATTTTAAATCCAAAATGTACAATTGTGATTGCTGAGTCTGATCTTCTGAATAACAGGCCAGAGATTTCCCTACGTGCTTCATGCCTTAAGCCCACAACCAGTTCTGTGTGAATAGGCAAAAAGTCTTTCCAGAACCTACCGACTAGAAGTGAAGGGCATCACTTGCCTTGATCATTAGCTTTTCATGAAAGCTCATAGTAAATCAATATAATCAGGTCACTTTCAAAACTTTGATATTGTCATAATCATCCATGTATCTTGATTCCTGGGAGCTGCCAGGCAGACCTACAATTTAAGCTATTCTGGAACAATTCCAGCCACTTGCAATGCAATGTAGTGGATTCAATAAACCTCTTTACCCCTGTGTTATGCAATGGTAATCGTTCACGAAATGGTTTCTGAAGTAGCAAAGAATTAGTTATCTGCCTACAATACAGAAAGCTGCTCTGTCATACCAATATTATACATCCACAAATGTAAACCTCTCTTACCCAGACACTTGTTACGGCCCTAAAAATATTCTAACAGCCTGCTTCTCTGATTGTGTGGCCATAGTAGATGTACTGCTACAACTAATTCTCAAATCAAAACTTTACTTTGACAAGTTTCAGCTTACCTAAATATCTTTCAGTGAGTATGCCCAACCAACTCCTCCATCCACAACCATCTCTAATATTAGAGATGGCTGTAGCCATAACCCAAAACAGTTTTAAGTCTGTTTGTTCCTTTTTCTCTCCAACACATAGCTTTGTCCAGATAGTCAATATAAACTTTTTTGCAGTCTGTACGTGCTTGATAACCATGATCACACCAGACCTTCCAGCCTTGCCTGCCCTGTATTGCCCCAGACTAAGTCGCAGTTTGTGGGAAGTCAGTAATTTTGTAACATAAATATTGCAAAATACCCTATGGCTCTATGGAATTAATAGTGTCATTTAAATACAGATCTACTAAAGAGCCAGGGTATGCAACAGGTCAGATCTAAATTATGTACCATGACCCCTGGACACAAAACAAACTACAGATTACCTTGCAGTGTCAGTTACATCACTGGATACGTCCAACTGCAGAAAAGTAATTCCATACAGGCACCATTCATAATAGAAAAAAGCACCATTTTCATACATATTATGAAGTTATTTTAAACAGGTTGCCTTGCTGGGAACTAGCAGACAGAAGCACAGGAAGCTAAGACTGATTTGAGAGAGATGAATGGAAGATGTGGGGAATTTTGCAGTTCTGCTGCTAGGCTAGATGTTTGTCAGGCCCTTCAAATCTCCTTTGCTTGTCTCCAAATTAATGCTTAGATTTTTTTTACCCACCCATTTTGTCTTTGAAAAGGGAAAGTGCGACAGGTCTCTTGCCCTTAGGTAGACAATATCTCTCTACTGTATCCCATCCTGTGATTCACAAAGAGTATCATAGAAACTCCTTTTTGTCTATCTTCTCCCAACTCCCAAGTAGTTCACATAAACACAAAGAGCAGTAAAACATAAACACATAAAAGCAGAAACATAAGCACATCAGGCATAAAAGCATAAAGCATAAACACATCAGACAGTAAATTATGACAGGAGATGACAAGAAAACAACTTAATGCATCATTCAGGTGAAAACATAAAGCAAAAAGCCAGTTTCTTTCCTAGAGTTCACACCTGTCAGGAGTCATGAACTAAGAATATACCAGATACTAACAACTAGCTATTTTTAAAAAGTTATTTTAATTAAAATCTGTCAGGCATTTGGAGCAAGAACTGCCTAAACTAAGTATTTACCTTTAAAATTATTTCTAAAACACCGTGATTTTTTGCAGGGTATAATGCAAGGCTTGAAGGACTAATAGGAAATCAAAAAAAGGAAGAAACAGCACAAAATAATGTGCTTTCACTCCAAGTAGTTGCAAGGATACAACACACATTCACCTCTTCCCAAAACAAATAAACAATCAAACTACACATATCTTACAGTAGATAGACAGGGTTGGTTTTTTTTTTGTTGAGAATACCTGCCAGGGCAAGGAACTATAATTTCATCTATGTAATAAATCTAGATGCCAGAAAAAAAGAAGCAGAATGTCCTGAGGGAGGTAGGAGGAGATTATAAAAGGTGATGCTGTTGTAACTGATACAAAGTACCAGTTTTGGAATTGCAACCTCTATATCCATGTTAAATAGCTCAAGCAGTCTCATTTCTTCATCACCAGTACCCTCCTCCTTAGATCCTTCCCTCATTCTATATTTTTAAATGACTGATCTGTTTTTGCCATAGAGAGATTATACCAAATGCCATTTCGTTTACTTAAACTTGTGCTCTAGTTAGGAAGTACCAGTTTGCATACTGACTTGTTTTTATAGTGACCACAAATGCCAGATAGTACCACGTATGTTTTATTTTGGGCTTCTTCAGATTGTCTCTTTGGCCACATAAATAGCATTCACTCAGAGAAAATGAATCCCTAGATTAAAAAACAAAAACAACAACAACAAAACCACCAAAAAAACACCCTCAAAATCCTTCCCCAAAACCAAACCAAACCAAAAAAGTCTTGAAATTTTAGGAAAATACCTAACATTGTCCTTTCTAGTTAGGTTTCATTAGTGTTCTAGGGTCATTCTGTGCCTGTCACATAGTCATTATACAGCGATTTTGAAGAAAAAAAAACAACCCCAAGACAGTTAATAATGATTAATGGCTTGAAAGTCTAATACAGACTGCAAATTCACTTCATGGCTAAGATGCAAAGATGCAGTGCAATGGGTGTTTTTTGTCTTGAGTATTTTCATCCAGGTTTCAATGGCTGTTCTGACAGCGGTCCCAAGGACCCTCTCTGCACCCTCCAATATCTGCTCTGCTAACACTCACCAAAAATCCTGACTCAGACTCATGTGATAATACTTGCAGAGTTCTCATTTTATAATGACTGTGCTCAAATTCACACACAAAAAAGAATGACCTACCACACAGTATTGTCTTATTGCTTCAGTACATGGCTACAGACTGATTGCATCACCAGTCTATTAGCTCTTTTACCACTAGCTTGATTCTGCAGCTATTTGTCTATAGGGAGTGCAGGATCTGTTTCATGAGCAGGAAAAAAAAAAACAAAATCCCCCCCCCACCCCGGATTCACCCAGCAGAACTAGCTCAAAGGCTGGATAACAGGAACATTTATTGTTAAAAAATTGATACTGGGCTGACAAGTGCAACAATATAAAGATGCAACAGAGAATTGACTGTTTCAGGCTGTATGTGAATACTGGCTCACAGGGCATCTCACAAGCTCAGACTAAACTGTTTCTCAGTTCCACTGAAATTACACCCATTTCCCATACGATTAACAGGTCCTATTCTCAGGGATCTGTTTGGCATGTGACTGTGCAGTACAAATATGAGTTAGCACAGAGAAGGAATAACTCAGCACTACCACTCCTATGTGTCACCTACAGAGAGCAGATCTTCTCTAATTTTTAGGATTAAGGGCAGAATATTTTCACTACCTTTACAACTGCCAAACAAGTTCATCAAAATGCATTTGCAAAGAGCTACAGAAGATGAAAAAGGGGCAATTAAAAATATAGCAGTATCTCTGAAAATGTCACTGGACACTTGCAGCCAAAGAGGATCCTGACCAGCTTTTTTTGGGATCCAAACACCATGGCAATTACAGTTCAAGCATATTTAATGACTGTTAAATTAGCTGGTAATATGTCTGATAAAGGCTAGCCTAGTTGAGTGCATTACTGAGGTTCAGCTATTACAAACCTAAAACCTATGGAAAGCATTGTGCTTTTTCAAGCCTTGGTCTTGTTAAGAACAGACAACATAGCGTGGGTTATAGCTTTGCTTCAAAGTGCCCCAGTGTCACCTTATTGTGCTTCCTCTTTGACAAAATAATTGTGCCCACCCTGGCAAGCCGTAACACCACCTGAGCTATTAATATGATATTCCCATCCACTGGAAACATCACACGTGAGGGTTCAGCATAGCACTGGTTCAAAATAGTGCAAAAACCATCTTTTCCAGCTTATGTCCATTCTTTTTACTGTATATTCTCCTCAGCATAAGAACAAAAGATACAAATATATCTTTGCTTTCATAATACATTGTTTCCTCCATTTTCTATGGACTATAATAACAAAACTCTATTTCTCTCTCTAGATAAGTGTTTTCTAGTGCACTGTACTAAAGAGAGGCAGAGAAGGCCACCAGGAATCAAGATAGATAAGGATTTCCTATAAGGTCTAATTAAATAAATGTTTGCTGTGCAGTTTGTAAAGACAGTAACTTGCGAGTGTATACTGTGTCAAGGGATTTTTAAGAGACAAAAGTTAATGATCAATTCAACACACTCCTGAGTACAATGAAATGTAATCTTCAGTGACCTTGGCATTAAAAATGGAAGCCAAACATGTGCTTAATTTGTGCTTAGCCACATCCAGTTGTCCATATGCTTTTGCGTGGACTCTAAAAATGGATTCAATCACCAGTTAAGTCTGCTTTAGCAAAAAAATCACTGTGAACTCAAAACCAAAAGTCAGCTACAAGTAGTCAGTGCAGTTTAATGCCGAGGTGGATATGAATTTCCATCAAACCCCACTGGAGAAACTCCAAAGGCCTAAACAGTCACAGAGACTTACAAAACTTTAAGGTGGTCGCCTGTTGCACATTAGAGAGGTGTGTTCATCTGCTGCATGGGAAAAGCTGCAGTGATATGGTATATGGTAGAGATTTTTATTCGATGTGTCACAGTCCTTAAGCCTGAGTCTGCATTTTCGGGCAGACCCACTTTGTAGGGTACAACACAGTCCAAAACCTCATATATAACCTTCTGACTAGTCCAGCTGGAGGACCTGCTGAAGTGAACAGCAGATCCCCCCCCTGCAGACAGGGCACGATCTTGATGTGTGTCTGTGAGACAGACTAAGGGCTAATTCCCAAGCGTAATGGCTACAAAATGAGGACAGCCAAGTGTCTAGACCTCCTTTCAGCAGTGGCCTCTTGCAACTTGTTCATGATTGCAGGTCCAACAGCTTTGTGTTTATTGCACTAAGCAATAAAATCTGGGCTTCCCTCCGCAGGAGCTGCTTATGTAAACATCTTATCTTGGTGATAAAGGAATCGGTAGTGATGCTTCTACATCATCTCTCTTTACACAAGATCTAGCAAAAGGCCTTTATAACTTTTTTTAAAAATTCAATTTATGTTTATTTATATTCTATATGTTTGCTTACATGCTGTAAATGGAATATCCTTTAATTGTGTTTAGAGAGTGAAAAAAGTGATTCCTAACATAGAAGATTCTGAAAGAGTTAACCTGAGGACACATTTGGACACCACACATAGGAACAGGTTCATGATTGAACAACTACTCAAGAACATTTCCAGCGCAGCTGAGCAGTTCATTGCTAGCCTTAAAAAAGATTACATGTGGTCATGTAAGACACATTTTTTTGAAATTCATTTTTTACTCTGAACACTGTTAAATTTAAGTAGCAGAAGGTTTGCTTGTAACAGTAACATTTTAAATTCTAAATTATTTTGCTTTGTTTCATACTTTAGGCTTACTTTACTGCTCTTGTTGCTAGTTGTATTGTTTCTGAACATCTGAGTGTTCCTCTGATGTTCCATCACCATCAAACCTGTACGTTAATTGTGCATCCTTTGCTGTGGTACAGGTGGGAAAATAAGTCTAGGGAGAAAAAAAAAAAATAGGATAATGAAACTGAAAACCTAAACACTGATGAGAGCACTCTTAAAATAAAACCCTAGCCTTCAACTTTAATTCTGTCAAGACAGAGTTTTCTAAAATGAAACATTTGCATACAGTACTAATTACCTATACTACTCTCCAGAACAGCACAAACTACAATTCTTTGGCCAACATTGGAAATTTGGTCTTAAAACCAAGCTGTTTGGTCTTAAAACCAAGCCAAGCGTGCGAGGCAGCGGCTCAGCCCCAGATCCCGCTCAGCCCCGAACTCAGCAGAAGCTGAAGAAACTCCACCCCAAACCTAATTTTTGGCAGGAAAGAGGCCGCTGCCACAGGGCGGCGGGCACTGGGCGTCGGCAGGCTGCGGCCGGGTCTCCATGCCGCACGGTGAACCTTCACCTGCGGGGACGGCGGGCTGCCTCTGCCAGACGGGGAACCTCCCCGGGTGCGGCCTGGAAAGACAGCCCCCGGGGTGGTGTGTGTGAGGAGAGGGAGGGACGGGACCGGCGGCGGCCGTCGCGCTAGCTCCAGCAGTCGCCGCCTCGCTGGCAACTTTCTCCTCAGCGGCCCTTCCCGCCCCTGACCCGCCGAGCCGGGCCCAGCCGGGACACAAGAGCTCCCCGCGGGCAGCCTGGGCTGGGGCCGAGGCCGCACCAGCCTCTTCTGCGCCGCGATGGACTCCGGCAGCGAGACGCACGAGCTCAACGGGCAGGCGGATGGCGCGGAGCCGGTGGCCGTCGTGCAGGTAGGGGCCGGGGTCGCTTCCCGCCAGCTGAGGCAGGCGGAGGGCGGGAGCGGGCTCGGCTGCCGGAGCGCCCGGACGTGGCGGGCCGGTGCGGGCGTGAGGAGGCGGCGGCGCCCTCCGGGAAGCGGGCCGGGGAAGCGGCGCGTCTCACAGCAACGGCGAGACAGGCCTGGGAGGCCGGCGGCGGCCCAGAGCCCACCTCCGCCCGGCCGCCTGCGGCGAGCCCTTTTGTCGCGGCTGGGCCGGGACAGGTGCCCCGGGGAGCTCTCCCGCTGAGCCGGGGCGGGAAGAAACTCCGGGAAGGGAATGGTGTACGGAGTGCAGCCGCAGTCCTGTTTTGGTTTGTTTGTTTTTTTTTTTCACACGTCTTCCATTAATTCAGCACTTTTTTTTGTAGGGATGCCGCTGCAAGCATCCCATTTTGTCTCACTTAAAAGATAGGCAAGTGCCAACGAAGGACTGAAAAGAAAATCTTTTTTAGCCTTGGCACGATGGTCCCTTAGTTCCTACACATGTCAGCTGAAAGGTCATTAGATGTCCTCCCCACCCAGAAATCTCTGCTTGGAGCACACCAGCACCACTCTGAACCCGAGAGGGTTTTTCCACCCAGATGACGTGGGAGAGGATGGCAAAGTTACCCAGGGATATCTACACAGGACATAAGTGAGCCAAAAAGTAGGAGGAATTACTTAAAGGGTTGGGCCCGTACAGTTTTTTTTCCATACAGTAATCCAAATGAAAACAAGAAGAGAAATACCCAGCTTTTTACTACTCCATGTAGTCAAAACATGACCAGAGATCTTCACTGGAAAGCATTTCATCCCGTATTCTGTTTATGCATAAAGGATGTTTTCCAAGCATGCCATTTCTCTGAAAAGCCAGTCTGGTAAAAGAGCATCTTTTATGTTGTTTTCAAAAGGACTAAACTCTAAAAAGCAGCTCTTATTCCAACCTAAGACTGTCACATAGAAGCAGTTGTACTAAATGATCTTCTGCATCACTGGTAAAACTTTCTGGTTACAGACAGACTGGACTGATTGTCTAGCAGATCTGTCCTTCCTCCCTCCCTTCCTGACAAACACTTGTAGTCATGAATATCATACCAAGAAAAAAAAATAACCTGGTTTTAATAAATCCTGGAAAGTACCTAAAGAGAATCAAGGCTGGCATACGTGCGTCAAACTGGTGGCCTGAAGGGGTTTCCTTTAAGCTACTGACTTCTCGGCAATTTTCTTTTTTTATTAACATAGAGTTGTGATTGCATCACAAGTACTAGTCATGGGGACTTTTTTTTGGTTAAGTTAGACTTAAACCAAGTTAAAGTTGGTCTGCTCCAAGCATTTTTCTGCAACTTTCCTGTTTTACTTCATCTTCAGTTGCAAGCGATCATCATTTTGTTACATCTTTCCCATAGAACCTGCAAGTTCTTTGTGAGTGCCATGTAAAGAATAAGCAACAAGATGTAGTATTATATTGTATTATACATATACAGTAGCACTTCAGAGGACTTCACAGACACTTTTTTTCATTTTCTCACCAGAAAAAAAAAAGTATATGCAAGGTAAAACAGATGGGGACAGATTTCTTAAAAACCAATCTGTGAATAGGAGATACCTTAAAAAAATCTGGCCAAGTTCACAATTCACACAAACAAAAGAATGCCCCAACTCAGCAGCCAACTAAACCTGGAGAGACCACAAATCCACTGGTGCCTAAATCTTCAGTACTGGAGTCAAAAGTGCGTAAGTGTCTGCTTTTAGGAATGCTCGCAGGTGTTGCAACTTCATCCTAGTTTGCTTACTGCCCATCCTAGCATCTGCCCTCTGCTCAAAATAGATTCTCTTGCCCTTCTTCAGCAATAGACTGCTGCCTTCTCTTACACAAGAGCTGACACAAAATGCAGATATAGTTGTCTTACCTTCAAAGCATTCAAAACAGACAAATTAAAAAAAGACTAGTTAAGCCCACTAATTCTGAATGAGTGGTCACACAGTGGTTTAATGTGGTTTATTTTAACTCCATCATTAATTTGGATACATTTATACATATTTTAGCAGCTGTCAAGCTTTTAGAAGCAAGAAATGCCTTGCTTCTAATACTGGGTTGGCCTGGCACACCTCACTGACTGATGTGAATAATTACCCGTGGCAGAAGCGTCTGGCTGCTTCTGCAAAGGATCTGTTCATACAAATACAGATAGTAACTGTTTTTTCATCTTCCTCTATTTGCTTTCCTTGTTCATGGTCCATATTGAAACAGTCTAGATTCACCGTGTTGTAAAATGTAGTTTAGTGTTTCCAAGATAACAGAAATGGTATTTGAAAGAGTTAAAGTACTATGAAAAAGGTGAACAAGATTGGATAGTAGAAAAGAACAGCTCTGGAATAGTTGGCTTCTATTAGAGTCATATAGTATTACTAAAAATGTATTCAAGATTGTATATTAATTCATAAGTAATTTTGGGACATGGCAATTTCTTGGTAACATACTGCAAGTAACAAACTTCAAATTTGTAGGAACTTTATATTATTCTACTGCATATGGAATGAAATGGCATGTTCTAAAGCATTACATATATCAAATTGAATTTGGAGTATTTGATACGCTCCAAATGTTTAAATTATTGGTGATAAGTTTTTGTTTGCTTGTTTTTTAAGTAGCTAGGATAAACAAACAGTGCTTTAACAACACAAAATAGGCAGCCCACAGTCCAGTTGTGAGAAATAGTAGTATAAGACTGAATCACTGGAATGAGCAGTAGCAATGCAAGACAGAAAAAAAAATCATACAGGAGAAAGCTTCTATTTAAATTGCTGTATGAAGAAGTTTAAGTTATTACTTCATTTCACAAGGTTAGTCATCAGGTGTGCTGATTATTTTTAAGTCATTTAATGAGTAAAAATATTCTAGCTTGGTCTTGGAACCAGTATAGATTTAGACTGTACTTTTACCTTTTTTTCATACTAACTTTTTAGCTCTCAGGAATCAGCATGGTTACCACTTTTTTTTCCTTAATGTAGTCATACTTGCATTTTCTGTCTGTCTGTATAGGAAGTGGCTCTTCTTAAGTATAGGCTTTTAAAAATGCTAGAAAATTGATGCTGTATATGAAATATGAACGTAGGCTGAGTTTTTCCCTTTTTTCGGGTTTTTTTTTTTTTAATTGGCTGCAACCATACTGTCTCAAGATGTGATTGCAGAAGTCTCACAAGCTAGTTAGTGTTATGCTAGGTTGGTACTTGGTTGGACAGATTCCTGCCCCCCCCACCCCAACTGAAATTCTTACAGAAAATTTAACTGATGATGTAGGGTTTTTTCTCTCTGAGTCAGTGCTAAGCTGAACATGTGATCTAATGTTTTACTGGGGGAAAAGAAATAATACCTTCTGAGGAGGTGTACAAAGGATCTAATCATCCATTACATAACTGATATAGCTCAAAATATTTTTGTTGGAAGAGTATTTCTTTTCTTTGTAGAATGTTTTCCCTATTTTTTTAGATCAGCAAGATCTCGTGAGACAGAGGGGAAGTCTGATTTCAGAGTGGCCACATATGGCCCATTAAATTTTCAGTATGTAGGTGATGGAGAAGTGGACAGAAATTCCACATCTATGAGGATTATTAAATAATTTTATAAAGTTACTAGTTCAATTCTGTAACTGTAAGGTTGATCTTAGAAAAAAATTAAAGTGAAGTTCTGAAATTGTGTTCTATTTTAGTCCTATATTATTCCTTTTATGTCTGATCCTTCCCTTTTTTGATATAACTGGAATTTTTCCTGAACATGAAATTACCACTAAAAAATCTGGAAAAGTCTGCTGGGCAGTATTTTTCTTACAGGTGAATACTTCAAAGACTTAGAAAATTACTTTTTAAATGAAAGGGCTTTTTAGCTCTTTTATTAACAGTTTTGGTTAGAAGGACTGTTGCAAAACACAGTAAAGAACAGTCCACTGTAAGATCAGTATGACTCAACCTTATGTTTAAACAGCCTCAGTATTACATAGCAAGTTTCCATTATTTTAAAATTAGGAATGTCCCTAAACATGAGAATTTAAGGGAGCTTGCTCCATGACATTATAAACCCAGAGGTTATACTGAGCAACAAGCTTGTCTGATCTCATTTTGATTTAAGGCTGTTTGGCTATTAAGTGTCTAATAGCTGCCATAAAATTGCAGTAATCACTAACCAAAAACAGAAAGAAAACTATGCAGAGTTAGAGCAAGCCAAAGACTGTGAAGACTGTATTTCAGAGTAAATGTAATTGAAGGTGAAGAACCTTCTGACAGCTTAAGGAAGGTTTTACTAATCAGAAGCACAGTTCTTAGAAACATTCAGAATATAGCAATAATAATCAGCATTATTTTCCCAATTATCCCATACAAAACTGTCAGTCTCCTGTATTTAATAAAGGCACTCTACTGCATAATGATTTACAGTTAGAATACCATGAAAGTATTTAGTGCTAATACTGTACCAATACTAAAATAAGTATTTCCATGTTTTCAGAACCCAGATATGAGGCTCTGGGCCTGACATGCAAAACATTTTGAGCTCTGGGTTCTGCAGTCCCAGCTGATACTAAGTAGCTGCAACTACAAACTGCAAATCAAAATTAAAGCAACCCAGGCTGTACTTCTGGCTTATACTTTGCAGTTTCTCATTCTAAGTATTCATCTGGGAAATTAGAAGTTCACATTGCTAACTGCAAAATACTGGTTTTCTAGTGGGATTTAAGAAGAAAACGGTAACAAGTCTTGTGCTACTGTGAGTATCTGTTACCTTCATTACAAGAACAGTAAATTGAGTGTTCATAGCGGATCTGACTCTTTAACTTGGAAATTTCAAGGTCCTGTTGGTTCAGGCAGTATTTTCCTTTTACAGTTTTTGTGGGGCTTTTGTTTTGGCTTTTTTTTAGATTTTCTTAAAACAGTCTCTTTAGGGGAACATATATATGGTGGAAGACATTTAAGAAGCTGAGTAAAGTACTTAGGAACATACGGAAAGAGAAGGAATGAATCCTAAAAACTTGCACTCAAAATCCAAATGATTTCTTTCATCCTGCAGCCATAGGGCAGAGTGACAGAAATGAACATAACTAAGTTCTAAATACAAATGCAAAATAGGTGTAATTTTCACTAGTGTTTTTTTTTCTCTGTGGATTACAGATGACTGGCATGTCAAAAACCCCACCTGTCTTCTCTGGACAGACTAACTGGTACATTTTGGGAAACTCAGGTCAAGTTGGACAAGAAAAAATAACATTACTTTTGGGCTTTCCTTTTATCGGTCAGACTTCCAGCACATTAATTTGACTACTTCAGCAGTCACTAATGTTTGGCAAATACTCTGTTGAACAAATAGCTGCATAAATTTTGTCACAAGCAGCAATTTAATGCTGCAATAGAAGCAGAAACCCTTACTATAACAAGTTACTGTATTTAACAAAGATATTTTATTATTTGTTTTCAAACAAATTTCATTTTCAGTGCTGTTTCCTTCCTGTTGAATCACCAGGTGGGTCTTAGGTGTGATTCATGAAACTCAGCATCTAAGGACATTCACCTCAATGCCACTTTTATTTACATTTTAGTAAGTAATGAATAGATCCTTTCTGTATTTCAAAGGGACTCAGTTCTTCTGGGTGTACTGTTGAAAATGACGAGTGAAGCAAAGCAGCAGCAAAGTCTGTACCAACACAGTAAGACTGTGTATCCAATACTGTTCAGTCCTGCTGTGAAGGTTTGATCTTACAGAAGCAAAAAAGTGCCAGCTTCTGATGTAGCATCTTAGCTTTATCCTTGCAAACTGCAGTGTGCTAGGCAAGCAAATAGACCCTGCCGCGGTGCAGAGATGCAGAGTGGTACTGTCTGTGGGGACAGCATTGTGTGATTGTGAAAATAAGCTGTACCACAGGATTCCGCCAGTCACAGACAGAGCAAAAGGGGGAGGCTTTTCACTCATCTCCTTTTTATAACTGCGTAGACTAGCATGGCAGGTTATTCTGCTGAAAGGTTGAAGCTTTGCAGGCGATGGGAGACCTGAGGGCAGGCTGTTAATGACCGGGAAAGGAAGATACAGCAGTTCCAGCTGCAGCTGGCTCTTATGCGCACACATGCGAACACATATGCTGTTTTTCCTCAGATTCATTTGGTGACACTCTAATTGAAGGGATCAGCTTGTCTGTACCAGGTAATTTGAATACTGAAAGTGTATAATGAGGTGTTTTGATTACATTGAGACTGAAGCCTGTCACGTGGAATGCATACTGTTCTCCTGCGAAGAGACACCTGCAGGAAAAGCCTTACTCTACATGCATCCTAGAAAATCCCCAGAAGTTTCACTTTCCCTCTCTGCAGCCCTGCAGGTACTATGCCCTTACAGCATAGTAAGTGTTTTTTGGTGCTGCGGGCTGCACATATTGCTGAATGCTTGGAATCTCCCTGAAACCATAAAGCCACATAACAAAGTTCCCGTATAATTTCTGTTGTACATCACTGTCATTATCCTGAGGTTAAGGCAACAGCTCTTCTTTCATTGCCTGTCTATATATTGCTGTGTAACATGTAGTCTGATCTTAAAAATTGCCACCATAGTACTGACTGCATTTGTTTCAATACTTTTGGCAGTTGCCCTCAACTTCCTTCCAGAAGGCAAGGCTAATTTCCTTCTTTGTTTTGTTTTGTTTTGTTTTATGGTTTTCTAGCGTGAGTCAGGAGGTTCCATTTCTCAATCAGAATATGGGAAATAATTGTTTCTGGGGCTTTCATGATTACAGGTCCTTTTTTCTGGCAGAAGGCAAGATCACAGGCTGAGAAAAAGCTCTGTACAGTAGAACCGGCATTCAGTTCTCCATATGCCTGGTTCCAATTCTGAACTGGTCTGGTTCCAGGACTGGTAGCTGATTCTGAACTGGTCTGGTTTCAGGACTGGTAGCTGAAAGCCTCTTAATGGAGTAAAATGCCATTTTTTAGAATCTAAACATAGTAAATTTGTCATTCCAGGAATAAGAAGTTTTGCCTTAGTTTGCCTTAGCAGCACCCTACTTTGAAAAGTCTTCTCCATTTCTTGAAATTTCAGAAGTGACTGAAAACCTTTGCTTCCACCACAGTTCAAATGACATAGCCTGCTATTTCCACCTGCGACTTGACCGTACAGAAAATTAGCAAACAGCAAGGTCCCAAAAGTGCAGCAGGACATTTCCCCAGGAAAAAGAAAAGGTCATATTCTGTTGTTTATGTGGAAACTATCTTACATCATGTAGTCACAGATGTAACTGAAAGGAAGATGTAGCCCAGACTATTTACTCTTTTGTATAGTTTAAACAACAACAAAAAAAAGCCATGTCAAGCATGATCACGTTCCTACATGGAGTGAAAACAAAGAAACCAGTCATCATGTTTTCACTGCAGTCCCTGTCCATCAGGATTAAGAACTGAGTCACAGCTACCTGTGTAGTTTTGCCTGTGTTACACAGTGCAGCCTCGTAGACCCAATAGATATTTCCAAGTCAGTATTTTTGGCAGGAAGGAGTTAATTAACTACTAGACATAGACATTCCTCTATTATGAACTTGTGCCAAAATAGATCATATTATTTCTGCAGTCTGCTGAGAACAGTTGCTTTTAAATTCATGCCCAGAAACTGAATTCTGCTAATACACACGTAGTTTCCCATCCCCTCTTACACTGCTAGCATTAGGTAGCGAAGAGGTAAATGTGTGTGTTTGGCTTTTTACTGTACAATAAACAGTGAAAATGTCTGGATTTTTCTACTAAGTACTTCCAGCATATATTCCATGGTGCTTTCCATAAGGAAATGAACATCCACACATGATTTAGTGCTTCTGGTGGAGGGTATACTAGAATTACAGTGTTTTTTCTGAAGCATCCAAATGCTATAGTGGTTTAATGGGGGAGGGGGGTGGGAAGAGGAGGCTCTCCTTGGGGAGAGAAAAGGTGATAAATGTGGGATAGATTCCCCAGCCAAATTGCATTTTTAGATTGTGGGATATAGATAGAACCAAATGAGTATCAACTTCTTCCTGACTGAAGTCAGTATCCATCTCAGAGACATTTCTTCCTGGGAGCTTGGTCTCAGTAAAGAAGCCGTCTGCATGAAGCTACGATTACATGGCTTTCTTCTCTTTGCAGGAAAAATGTCTGCTGCTGCCCCAAGACATTTTTCACTCAGTAAAATATTTAGGCTGAGGTTGATTACATGCCTGGTGAAAATAGGTTAAGTTTGGTATTTGAATGCCCTGGAGAAACTGGCAGTGTGTTTGCTGTATGCATTGGTATCTGTCCTATTTAAAAGAACACCTTTAGGTCTGGACAGTGGCAAAACTGGCTTTGGAGTTGGAAATTTGATAGTTATTAGTGCTGCTGAAGAGAGTGATTAGAGGGCATTTTCTGCATTTGAACTAACCTTCAAAGTGAGACTTTCTCACAGTATTTTCTGGGAAGCAGGAACACATTTGTGCAGTAAAAAGGTCTTTAAGAAGTAGGTTTAAAGAAGTCAGTCAGAATAAGCTTACTCTTAATATATTTGTGTATTATTTTTGAAAATAAAGTCTGGAAGTAAAAGCAGCAAGAATGAGGTTCCTAACCTGTTCAGAGACTGCAGAAAAGAGAGTTACCTACTCTTTCTTCATCACAGAGTTAGGCATGTAAGTCTCACCTATTTACCTTAAGCTGCATCTAATCCACAGAGAAATAGGCACCTCTGGCAGACATCAAGTCTCCGATTTCAGGTTGGGTCATATGAATTGTCATCAGGAAACACTCATTTTATTCATCCCTCCGGGTTAACTAGCTCTGGTTTTGCCCTGCAGTTGGTTTTTATTTTCCTGTTTGTTTGCAGAGGAATTTAAAAAAAAACACCTGCTGATGTGAAAATGGAAAAAAAAGTTTCCCTTGTAGTTGGGCAGTGCTTGGCAGCCACAGATCATACTATATTTAAGCAGAAAAACAATTCACTGTGTATGGATGGACCTGGACAGTGGCATAGCAGAGTAAGAAGCAGCAGGAAAAGAGGTCAAGGAAAGCTCATACAGTGGCCAAATTCCACATAAATCTTTGAGGATTTATATAAGACTCATGAGTAATTAAGGAACTGTGTAGATGTGTGATGACAGAGAGTGAATTTGATAAGTATTTGTATTTTTAAGTATGCTTTTAGGAGTAAATTAGTTACAACAATCTATTGTTTGCTTGATTGTTTTACACTGTTTTTTCCCTCCCAACTTTTCTCAGTGCAAACTTTTCAGCTTTTTCAATCTTTCCTTTTCCCAGGGTGGAAACATACTGACTGTTTAGACTGATCCTGCAAGCTGGAAAAAGTGTATCTGCCAAAGTGCAGTATAGACACTATTTACTGCTCTTTTGCCAGATGGAGGACAGTGGTAACAGTGAAAAAGATGCACTGATAGTCTCAGCACTGCTTTTACTCTATCAGTATAATTACAGAAATCCGTTGATGGGCTGAGTGATCTCTTGTTCTCTAGACCAGTTAAAGTGATGTGAATACTCTTTTTCCTCTCTCACTATTTTAGCACAGAACATCACAGTGGTTTCAAAGAAATGGACCTATGAATATCAACCACTACGCAAATAAGAAGAGCGCTGCAGAGAGCATGTTAGACATTGCCCTGCTGATGGCCAATGCATCCCAGCTGAAAGCCGTTATGGAGCAAGGACCTTCTTTTTCCTTCTACATCCCACTTATCATTCTTATCAGCCTGTCGCTCACGCTGCAAGTTATGGTGGGAGTGCTCCTGATATTCCTTGGTACGTAACAACAGCAAGAACCATTGACATGTATTTTTCTTATAGGATGCAACCTATAAGGTGGTATGTAACATAGTATATAGACTTCCCATTTACTTCTAAAAAGCTGTTATATTTGAAAGACTTTACCTCAGAATTGATTAAAGTTTTCTCTTAAGACCATAGAAATACTGCAACAAAAGGAGTAAGGGCAGCTTTATGTGGAATCTTCAATTTTGATCAACTTCCTCATACTCATTTGCCCAGAGTATGAATATTTTTCTTTTCACAAGGCCTGAGGAGGAAGGAAAGTGATGAAATACTGTAAAAGAAACATTAATAGGCCAGATAAGATCATGCAGCCTGCCCAGTTTCATAATACTATTTCTGGCAAGATCTGTTACTTGATCTTATGACTGGAATGTATTTGTTCTGTATCAGTCATATAATAAGTAATATTATAAGAATATATTGTGAACATAGAACTCCAAAACAAAAGTGAAAGTTGGAATGTCCATCTTCATGTTGGTGTGGCATATTGTCTTCAGTTTGTTTGTGTTTGTGCAATCAAATCAAAGGTTTGATAGCAAAGGCTTGACAATAATGAAAAAAACCCCTTAGTTTTAAACTTAGGAAATTACTCAAAGCATCCTAAATCCCTAGGTGGGGAATGGTAGAAATGTAGTTGTTATTGTTAATTTTCAAACCTGTGTTAAACTGAAATTAAAGTTAAAAAGAAAAATAGGCTACTTGGAGCAAGATTTCACCATAACAACATACCTCATCATATCCACACACTATGACTCCAGTTGAAAAATTTGAAATTACATATAATATGAAAACACAGTCCGAGTAGCATCCTGGGACTATAAATAGATTGTCTTGAATTCTCCTAATCACTAGGGAAACCTTTTCTACTGTCTACCAAAGAAATGTGATGTAATACCTATATAACATATGCTAGAAATCATTTCAAGAGAATGAGTTCAGATAGGAGTTGTGTTAATGCGTGCTTTGGACGCGTTTAATGAGACAGCTGTAGAATTAGTTCTCCGGTCCCTGCCTTCTGCCTCTCCCCTTTCTGCCTTATTTTGTTGAATTACAGACCTTCACATTCCTAGAAGTTCAATGCAGCATTTTTGCTGTTCTCAAAAACAGAGGTTCCACTATTCAGTATTAACAGGTACAATGCTGTGAGGCACAAGAACCAGTACCAGTACTTATCACTAAAAATTAGGTATTTTAAGTTAGTATTGCTAGATTAGTAGCACATGTATGTCCTACACCCTCTGCCTTATTCTGTAAGGCAGAGGCAGAATATTGATCTAAGAGCTATAGAACGAGGCTCATTTCTAAAACAATGTCATCACTAAGTGAGCATGAATTACTCAAAAAAGCCGAACTAAAACTCCACAGAGAGCGGAGAGACAGCACTCTTCTGGAAGTCTGAGTTTTCTGTTTTGACCTTGAACAAGTCTTTAGTACTTCCGTTTGCTATCTTAACCTACTGTGATATTTTCCCCCATGCTTTTGCAAGGCAAAATGCAAAAACAGTCCAGTGGCACTTTACAAAGTTGCTGAAAACCTGTGACATTCATTAGCAGCACCCAAAACCCTAGACCATAACTTCAGAGAGTCAATCAAAGATACCTGTGGAAATCAGAGGAAACATTTAGGTTTCAGCGTCAGTTGAACCCCATTATTCACTGAAATAAACGATGCCTTCACTGGTAGGAAACAGCTATGGATCACTTCTTTTGCTAGTGATGTATGATCATTTATTCTCATAACTTTTTTCAAATCTTTCCCTTTAAATTAATGGGTACTATGTGACAGATCTTAAGTCTACTGTAAATGAAAAGTCTTGAAGGTGATAGCCAGAGTTCACACATGGCATTTACTAAGTTATAGGTGCCACCTTTGGCATCTTTGTTAGTCTTTCAATGTTCCATTTTTTTAGCACAACTTGTGAAAAAACAACTTTCTGTTCAAGGAGGAAGTTCCTAGGAAACCAGGATACATAATGCTTGTGATACTGATATGCAGCTGACGTAGCTTTTTTTCTTTCTTACAAAAGAGACAGAATACAGCTGTCTCTGCATTTGGTAGAGTTGGTACAAAAGCAAAATCCAGGTCCTGGCTCAGAAGACATTCCAGAAAGGGACTGGAAAAAGCAACGTGATGATACTGGGGGATCTGGGAAAGAGTAATGGAAAAATCAGCAAAACACTTACATGTTTCTTGGTTGAAGGCATCTCCCTGGTGGTTGTTTCAGTTAAGCAAACTTTGAGGCTGTAAACAAGTTCCCTGTTTTTTGTTGGGCAATAATTTCTCAGTGTGTGCCAAGACATTGCTTTCTAATGCTTATTTCTGCCATACATTGCCCAAATGCCAAAATTACAGTCCATTGCTGTAACTTTTATCTTTGTCAAATTGCAAGTAAAGAGAGTACCCAGCAGCCCCAACTCAGAAGTTGGGCTGAGGTAGAGTTCACAGACCACTTAGAAAATAGTGAGATTCATCAGGAGTTCAGCCTGCGCTCTGCAGTCAGCAGTGGCTAGGTTTGGCGTACCGAGGGTGACAAAGCCCTTGGCGTATAGTGGTATGCTGTTGGAGTGATGCTGTCGTGCTGAGGTCAAAAGTACGGAGGATAGGAAATAAGATATGAAGGTACAAAGATACAGGCATCGTAGCAAGAACTTGCTTTTCACAATGTGTATTTGGTAGTTTTGGCCTGCAGGAACAGTTTACCTTTCTGTCCAGCCACAAAATTATGCCTCTTACAAGCTCTCACAAGTCCAAACAAAAGTCTGTGCAACCATCCAGTTTCTTTCCTTGAGACAGAGTTTTATCCCAGGAGCTACCAGTTCTCACAGTTCTCTACTAGGGATTAAAAGCTTTTCCTCCTTCAAAAGAGCTTTTCACAAAAACATTTTGAAAAATGTTCAGCAAACTTGTCCTTAGAAGTGACTTAGTAATCTTAACTTTTTGGAAGAAGAGCAAAGAATGTCTTGAAATAGTTTAAGTGGCATGAAATCATAGTAATCTAATCCCACTATAATAAAATACTTAAAGAATAACTGTTCTTAAGGACATTTTCACAAACACCCTCATCTTAAATACTATAATCACAAAGATAGGATTACTGCAATTCTACTTCAAAATTTAGAGCACCACCTAAACTGACAAGCAATACTTGTCTTCTCTGACCCTTATTTGGACAAAGGGATAGCTCTGAAAGTGTCAGTTCTCCTTTGAGCATGATTTCTTTTAACTCATAAAACATGTTAGGCCATTATTGCCTTTTCTTTTTTAAACCAACCGTCTGAAATGCTTTTCTTCCATACTTCAGGATTAATTATTCCATTTAATTTATTCTGCCTCATTCGCATGACAGTACTAGAGTCCTTCCAGGTACTGTTGGGATGCAAGCATCCGCGTAGCTCCAGATGCTTTACAGAGGTGTATAAACTCATTTTCAGGGTTAAGTACTGTTGAGCTTAAATTATTTCATGCCTACACAGGAGTGCAGTACCTTAAGCTTCTCAGATAGTTCCCCCACACTGCTCTTCAGTGCTTTGACTGGCCTGTGATGTTTGACTATACTGCTTTAGCAAACAGGACTTGAACAGGCACCCAGAATTCCTTGAAACGAAAACAGCATTAGACTTCCTAATTAGGGACACCAAGTGAAGCTGGCTTTTAATACTTCAGCATCACAAGTGTGTCTGTCACCACTTCTACTTAACTGCTTCAACAAGCAAGTCTTGGTTCTGTGGTTAAGTTCTGCAGTGTTGATAGGATCATTATGTTAAAAGCAAATAACAAAGTTTATCTCATACAGTAGAGTCGTAAGCTACACGTCTATGTATGTGCATATCCGAAGGAGCTCAAAGTTTTATTTATGTTGCTATAAAAATTTGTCAGGTATAAACTTTCTCTCACACATCCTGTACATGCACACACAAGGTTCAGTGAACTATGCATTTAAGAACTAGGAGTTTTAATAGACAAAAACCATTCTCAAAACATGCTCCAGAATTCATCAGCACTCATTCCAGCAGCAACAAAGAAATTTAGCAGAGGGTCTGAGTTGCAAAGCCCTTACTGCAGGAGAACAGAGACAGAGGAAAATCTTAGGTTTTCACTTGATGCCTGGCAAGCGCCCCCAGACTTCTTACTATCCTATGCAAGCACATGCTTTACTCTGTCATCAAGTCTATTATCAGTCCAATGTAACTCGTTTATATGTTTTCACAAGGCATGGAATCAAAGCTTAAACTAAATTAATACTGTCTCCCTTGTGTGTTCCTCCCTCACTCCAATTAGAAGTTCAACCAGAGAACAACTGTGAGAAACAAAAGAAAATGTTTACACAGCTGATGCTCTCCGTAAAAAGGACTGCAGCTAACCTACTTTGAAATCTTCCTCTGTTTAACAGATATAATGCCCTTGTTTTTTAAAAACAGAACTAGTGCAAATGCAGGGAGCACAGCTGGGGAAGGGCACCAGTACAAAAAAAATCCAGCGCTGGTAAAGAGATTGGGCTGTCTGCAAAGAACCTGTAGCATTTTAACTGTAAGAAATTTAACTTCATTTCATCCTGTCCGGGCTTCGAGCCTCATGTATTCAAGACTGAAATAATTTTTGAATCCTTCAAGTCTGCAATAAAACTAGGTTTCAAAAGATCAAGAACTGGACCTGATGGTCACCAATGCAAGTGAGCTCATCGGTGGTGTCAGGACTGGTCAAACTAAAGAGCAAGGGGGAACTGCACAGGCAGTGGAAGCAGGGACAGGTGTCTTGGGAAGAGTACAGGGAAGCTGCCTGGTTATGTAGGGAGGGGGTCAGGAAGGCCAAGGTGCAGCTGGAGCTGAATTTGGCAAGGGATGTAAAGAATAACAAGAAGGGCTTCTACAGGTATGTCAACCAGAAAAGGAAGGTTAAAGAAAGCGTACACCCCCCACACACACACCCTGATGAGCAAGAACGGCGACCTGGTATCAACAGACAAGGAGAAGGCAGAGGTACTCAACAACTTCTTTGCCTCAGTCTTCACCAGCAACCTCTCTCCTCATCCCTCCTGAGTCGATGGACTGCAAGATGGGGAGCAGGGGGGTAAAACCCCTCCTACTGTAAGGGAAGATCACGTTCGAGACCACCTGAGGAACCTGGATGTACACAAGTCTATGGGACCTGATGAGATGCACCCCAGAGTCCTGAGGGAATTGGCTGATGTAGTTGCCAAGCCACTCTCCATGATATTTGAAAAGTCATGGCAGTCCGGTGAAGTCCCTGCTGACTGGAAAAAGGGGAATGTTGTGCCCATTTCTAGAAAGGGAAGAAAGGAGGACCCTGGGAACTATCAACCTGTCAGCCTCACCTCTGTGCCTGGGAAGATCATGGAACAGATCCTTCTAGAAGCTATGCTCAAGCACATGGAGGACAGGGAGGTGATTCAAGACAGCCAGCACAGCTTCACCAAGGGCAAGTCCTGCCTGACCAACCTAGTGGCTTTCTATGAAGGAGTGACTGCATCAGTGGACAAGGGAAAAGCAACGGATGTCGTCTACTTGGACTTCTGTAAAGCGTTTGACACAGTCCCCCACAACATCCTTCTCTCTAAAATGGGGAGATATAGGTTTGACGGGTGGACTGTTCGGTGGATAATGAATTGGCTGGATGGTTGCATCCAGAGGGTCATGGTCAACGGCTTGATGTCCGCATGGAGACTGGTGACAAGTGGGGTCCCTCAGGGGTCCGTACTGGGACCAGTGCTGTTTAATATCTCATCAATGACATAGACAGTGGGATTGAGTGCTCCCTTAGCAAGTTTGCAGATGACACCAAGCTGAGTGGTGCAGTTGACATGGCAGAAGGACGAGATGTCACCCAAAGGGACCTGGACAAGCTGGAGAGGTGGGCCTGTGTGAACCTCATGAGGTTCAACAAGGCCAAGTGCAAGGTCCTGCACCTGGGATAGGGCAACCCCCACTATCAGTACAGGCTGGGGGATGAAGGGATTGAGAGCAGCCCTGCAGAGAAGGACTTGGGGGTACTGGTGGATGAAAAGCTGGACATGAGCCAACAATGTGCACTTGCAGCCCAGAAAGCCAACTGTATCCTGGGCTGCATCAAAAGAAGCATGGCCAGCAGGTCGAGGGAGGTGATTCTGCTGCTCTACTCTGCTCTGGTGAGACCTCACCTGGAGTACTGCGTCCAGCTCTGGGGCCCTCAGCACAAGAAGGACATGGACCTGTTGGAGCGGGTCCAGAGGAGGGCCACAAAAATGATGCGAGGGCTGGAGCACCTCTCCTATGAGGCCAGGCTGAGAGAGTTGGGGTTGTTCAGCCTGGAGAAGAGAAGTCTGCGAGGAGACCTTATTGCAGCTTTTCAATACTTAAAGGGGGCTTATAAGAAAGATGGAGACAGAGTTTTTAGTAGGGTCTGTAGCAATAGGACAGGGAGTAATGGTGTTAAAGCAGGTAGATTCAGACTAGATACAGGGAAGAAATTTTTTACAATGAGGGTGGTCAAGCACTGGAACAGGTTGCGCAGAGAGGTAGTGGAGGCCCCATCCCTGGAAACATTCAAGGCCAGGTTGGATGGGGCTCTGAGCAACCTGATTTAGTTAAAGCTGTCCCTGGTCACTGCAGGGGAGTTGGGCTAGATGATCTCTAAAGGTCCCTTCCAACCCAAAGCATTCTATGATTCTATGATTCAGAAGATTTCTAGTAATGTTTGTGTACCCATTACTTCCCATGTGCATCCATAGAGATTAGATGGTAATTACTGGAAGCTAATAGGCTAAAGATACTCTAAAAGATACTCTAAAGATACTGTGGTTAAAGATACTCTCCTTAGCTCTTTTACTGACACTGCAGAATCTTACTTCCCTTTTACATATGACTGAGGCAAATAGCTCAGTGTAAGAGAAATTCTTGAACTACACGAGTAGTGAAGACGTTTATTCTGGATTTTGAAATATACATATAATTAAAACTTTTTTTTTCTTTCTCTTTGAAGTCAAATATGACCTTAACAACCCTGCAAAACATGGAAAGCTGGATTTCCTCAACAACCTTGCAACTGGACTAGTATTCATTATAGTAGTTGTGAATATTTTTATCACTGCCTTTGGCGTGCAGAAGCCAGTTGCTGAGTCAGCATCGAGACAGTAAGTACAAGGTGAGTGTGGTCTCTGCACCATGAGGTAGTAGGGCATAGTGTACAAGAATGCAGTGCACACTAGGGCATAGATTTAAAAATACCCATGAGCTTATCTATATAGTTCTAGCTTTTGCAGATAAATGAGTTTACTTCAGACTACTGCAAAAAGAGAAGCTACTAGGAACTGCTAAGTTTTTGCAGTGTATTTGTAAATGTAGAGTTCAAAAGTTGGTGGCAGCATCTTAATTTGTCAGGGGCCCCTTGCATGTGTCATGCACAGGAAGTGTAAAGATTGTCCTGGCTTAGCCACTCCTTTTCCTCATTGCTGACTAAGCCAAAAAGGGAAATAATACTGGTTTGCTTCCTCCAAATGCCTCTTCTTTTTTTAAGAAAGGTTTGCAGTATATTGCATCTAGTCTGTTATGAACACCAAAGTATCCAAGTAACTAGGGCTATTAAGTCCAACATACAGTACTACACATCATTGGAGCCCTTCAGTTCCTGTGCAGATAGTGTGGCTTTTCTGTCCTCCCAAGCTGCAGGGCTTCTGCTTTGTGGGAGACTCAGCCTGCAAAGATGTGCACGATCACTTTTCCTTGATACATGTGGTCATTTAGAACAATATTGATTGCTCTACCTGCATTTTAAAGCTTGTTGTTTACTTATACAGAAGGATAAATATAGGGATTGTGGGAATCAAAATGGGTATCTTTCTAGCATCATAGCTATGATGACCAATTTGGGAGGAGATAAACCTAAATTGTAGGCTTATAGCCCAAGAAGCGCTGTAGTCCAACATCTGCCTTTAAAATAGCACTGCTAAGTTTGTGCCAACATTGCTCTGACTTTTTATCTTCCAAATCTGAAATCATGTTCAGATGATCTGCTGAAGAAAGAATTACTTGACTTTCCTGGCAAGCCACGGTACACTGGCTACTACTCAGACAGCTCATACATGTAACATTATCAGTTTGAGTTAACTCAAAAGTTAACTCAAAGAAGATAGAAGGCCTTTAAATCCCTAATCTGAAGATAAATGGCACAACAGAAATCTGTAACAAGAATGGAAAACAGACCAAAATCTATCAGATTTCTAAACAACATGGGGGGAAATGAGTGCGACAAATTACTAGGAAGATGAAGAATGAAATTCATTGATTTCGGCATGTGGGCAGAATCGTCTGGTTTAACCAAAACCCTGTCAAATTCTGGTATTGAAACAAGATAGTTTTATTGTATTTTTTGGCCATAGTATCTACAAATAAACTAATAAATATTTAATTTTAGCAGCGAAGAGCACATAGATTATCTGAGATGTTATCAGCATTATAGGTAGAATGTCCATCTCAGCAGTATGTATTAAAAGAATACCACAAAATCTCACTGGCAAAGCCAAGAGAACTGAATGAAGGATTATTGGAATTTTAACCATCTTCACAGGAAAAAACATGCACAATAGCCAGGAACACAGGCAGAGACAAGAATCTGAAATAGGCATCAAGAAATTCAAATAATGGACAAGGTGGCATACCAGAATCTCAGCCACGCCTCTTTTTGATACAGTGAAAGAAAACTTGAGAAGGAAGAGAGGAGAAGCAGTTTTTGCTTATCACACTGATGTATGCTGAGTAGAGAGGAAGACGAGTTGACAATCCAATCCCAAGCCAGTTAGTGCCTTAATATAATGGTATATTGAGAGGTCACCTCATAGCCAGAGGTAGGTATCACACACCTGCCTTATCAAGATACTGGATGGGTGAGGTCACCCACATTTCATCTGCTATCTCTCTACTAATACCGCATTCTCTAATGAGGTGCCTTACTGATTCTCCCCAGTGTCAGCTTTGCTCCCTTTTTGATCTCTTGCTGGCTTTTAGGAGATGCTGCTTCTGCAGTGTTTCCCAAACATGACTGCTGTATTTCTCAACAGCGGAACTCAATACTGAAGTGCTTTGAAGAACCCTGCGGCTGTTACAGGGTTTGCAGGACATCTGTTTGTGTGTTACAAGACAATTCAGCTCTGGGCAGCACTAACATGCCAGGCTGGCTTCTGAACGTTGCTGTGCATTAGCTCTTTAAACACATAAAGTGCATCCCCCTGCAAATTTCTCCCACCTGTCCCATCGACTTTGCCTCCTTTTCCCTTCCTTCACACACATATGTCGCTAAGTCTTCTGGAAACATCAGTGGTTTTATGCAGTGTCTTACTGCTTAGCTGACACCATCTGGCAAGAAGGGGCTCTTCACAGCATTTGTGTTGGAGTTTCTCCTCTACTATTCCTTCTGCTCTCCATAAACTATCAACCCAAAGGGTTGTGTGGCTTAATTATGACTAGGATTGTGGAATCTCTAGTTAGAAAGCTAGGTCTTAAATGAGAAACAAGTTCACATGTAACTTGTCTGAGATCATCATGAGAGCATGAAACAGTTCTGCCTCATGTATGGTACTAACTCATACAGCTATGTATCATATATTGGGCACACCCAGAGTATTTGTTCACATACATAAACATGATTGATATCTACTGCTGAAACTGGTTTAATAAACTTGCAGTGCTTCAATAAAGGAGAAACAGTAGCTGGTTTATGTAACCTGAGGCAGAAGCAAGACCAAAGGATGTTTAAAGCAAGTTTACATCTGTACAAAACCAGCAGCTGTGTGATCCTGCCTTCATGCTTCTTACACATGCAGTTTCTTAATAAAATGGCCAAATATCTGGGACCTGTGTTTTTTTACTCCACACTTGTTAAATGTGGAAGTTCTTCATTGCTTTGGAACACTACATTTGTGGTTTGCTCATTTGTGCATATTGCCCTTGCTAAAGACACCTGGTCGTCTGAATGTAACTTGAAAAATAAGTCTTTGCCAGTCCACTGCCACAATCTCCTCAAAACCCTGAGAGAAGTGAATGGCCACCATTTTCTGGCTTCACCTTCACTATTGTGCACCCTTTTCCAAAGAAAACTTAATTCCCCCTTTAAGGCAAATTTGTCATTTACTATAATTCCTGTATCTTTAACATCTCAATATCTTTGTTTTCTGTTTCAGAGACCTGAAGCATTCATTCTTCCGTAGATGCCATTTGCACTTGAGTCAGTTACGCTTGGACACAGCGGGGGAAGAAAAAATCTGAAGAAGCTGGATATATTGAGCAGCTTTCTCAAGTTTCCAACAACCAACACATTTGTGCACCTAAAATTTTACAATGTCTTAATATTTAAACTGTTCGGCATCTAAGGAAAAGTTGATTTTGACCCAAGGACATTGTTTTTCTGGAATATTGGCATTTCAGTTTCTATAGGAACTAATTGTTTTTCAGAGAAGTGGCATAAGCTCATCAAACAAGGTGATATCAGCTGGTGGCACTTCACAGAACTTCCCATTTTCCATGTCTTTTGGGTTTGTGGCAATTTGTCATTTCCAGTGTGGTAAGAAACAGCAGGCCTTCAGTTCTGGCATGGTCACATTGTCCTTTATTTCACTCGCTTGGAACTAAACCTACATACTCCATAGCACAGCAGTGGTCTTCCTTTGCAGTGTGCAAAGACAGCTGTGCCTTGTTTTCTTTTTTCCCACTCTAGCTAAAGCAAAGATGAGACAAAGAGAAACAGCAGGCTATCTTTTGTCCAGTTTTTCTCACAGGTAGTCATTTGTCCTGTTTCTTCATCTCTGGACCACGCTTAAAATTTCCTTCTCCTTTGTGCACAGACACAAATAACCGAATTGCTAATAGTTTCTTACTGTTAACGTCTATACTCTGCATGCTGTGCATTATATGTATTTCTGGAAACCCTGTTAGAAGCGCTACCTTTTCTAGGCCCAACTGGAAAACTAGAGGATAGAGGGTGAACTTTACCTCCTAAACTGGTACTGAGCACCTGTCAGCAATTCAAGTAGCAAACTGAAAGAAGTTTATCCGTCTATAACTTACTTCTCCCTTTCACTTCCCTTCCCAAAATTGATTGCTGCAGTTGTGTTACTCTTACAAGTTTATGGCTAAAAGCATCACTAATTTTTTAATATTTTTTTTTAAATATATATGGAGATATAACTTCTAGGTTCTTACCTGCTGGCTCAGGGACTGACACTTTTTTCTAAATACATTATTGCTAGTAATGGTGTAGGTTATAAAAATTTCTACAACAAAAACATTTCAGTCTTTTTATTTCCAAAGTGTCAACATCTGCAATCAGAAAAATCCTAGTTTTCTAGCATGTGCTTACTTGTAGATGCAGATTTGTACTAATACAGATACTTACTGTTACTTTTTAAATGCTCTCTTGCACATATTAATAGAAGTTGACTTCCATGTGTCTCATCTCATTTACAATTTTTATTGATCACATTTCTCTTAGTTATGTCTCAAGGCCCATTGATGTACCATATCTTCATTTACATGTTCTGTAAGAATTACTAAGAGAAAACAAATCAGAAACTTGTATGATTAGTAATGGAATAGACATTCTTTTTTATTTTTTAATTTGTCTTTTGTTGCTTCATTTCCAACTTCACATGTTTTTAACCAGTATCTAGCAAGCAATGGTTTTAATTGTGCATATTGTACTAATTTAAATGTAGCTCAGAACAAGCTCTGAATGAGGTATTCAGGACTATTTTCCTTATTTATTTTTTACAAACCAGCGAAGTGTTGAAGGACTATTCCTACATACTTGTGCTATCGCAGTTTCAGTGCTGTAGCATAGTGAATTGACTGGCTAAATAGCAGTGCTGAAAACCTTAAAAACCTTTCTTTTGGAGAAAATAGGTGATGGGGTGACTGTAGGCAGAGCCCTTCCAAGCATGAAATTTATCTGTGGCTGAACATCAGGCAGTAATTTTTATAAGATTCTTGAATGTATCACCTTTGTTACCTTTCGCCTTTTTACTCACTGGAGTATTTTCCCATCTGTGCATCTGATCCAGTCTGGAGAGGCTCTCTAGAGGCATCTACCTCTCTTCTGCACAGGAAACTTTGTACCTAAGCTAGATGTCTGAAGTAGTTGCTTTGTGTTGTCACTAAATTCATAACCCATCCAAAAGATAGTTACTTTTAACTTAGGTATGAATATTAGATACTTTTCATTGCCAGATTTTCATCTTTCTAGTTTTTTTAAGCAAGACATGAAAATAGGAAGAAATGTGTTTCTGGCACCTCGCTAATCTTCTTATTTTTTGATTTGTCCATACCACCCTGAAGGGAGATGCAACCAGATGTCCAGACTCTACTGATGTTTACTGTATTTATACTTCGTGGTGATTTGGCCCAATTTTGAATGTAGCTTTCCATTTCTGTGCTCCTTACTGCCTGGCCCTCTCTTAATGAGCATGATCATGTTTGTCTTGCACCGGAACACTTGAAAGCAGTCAGAGAGGGTTGCAGTACAGACATACCAGGTCTTTTCCCATTTTATTCCCCTCATTATTGGACTGTTACTTTTCAGGTAATTGAAGCAAACAAGCTGTTAACAGTAGGTTTCTCCTGAAAAATATAATAGGTGTTCTTATAGCATCTTCACTGCTAAGCTGTTGTCCAACAGAAAATATCAAGGCTTGTATACATCTCCCAGCGGCTTGTGGAACTAACTGGATCCAGAGCAGTTGGGTAGGAAATGCTTACCAGGCAATGACTTGTCAACTGCGGATTCCAATGGACTTTGCAAGACATAGGTTTTGGCACATACAGGAGGGAAAGAAAAAATATTATAAACTTGAACATATTGTTGGGTGCCAAGAGCTGGATGTGTAGATCTGCATTAAGGGGGTAGGTGTCTGTTCACTTCAAGTCTGCCAGAGCCAGACTCAGAACAACAACAACAAAACCCCCATGAATCCTTCTACCTCCTGAGCTCGTAAATGTGTGACTGAAGCATCACAACAGAGATACTTGCAACTTCAGAGAGCCTGGTCTCTTCTTTTGGTTCTAAACACACGAACACCTGATCTGAAAGCCATCCGACTACAAGACTGTACTGGGCATCGCAGTATTCAACTTGCAACTGGATGTCTTTTTTTAAATAAAAAGGATGCTGCTTTATTACCATGTCTTTTATTGCAATTAAGTAAGATTTGCAAAATGTCCTCAGACACGCAGTGTGTGTTTTAAGTCTCTGAAGCCTTCAGCCATCATGTGTTTTTTAGCAGACAAAGGCATCTGCCAGTTGGTTTCAAGTATAAATAATTTAATCACATGATTATTATTCTTTTAAGTCAGGTGTTTATTTAAAATCCTAGCAAATATCTCCTAGGGGTGGCAAACAAATGCATTGGTTTAAACAGTTCTTTGGTTTGCTGTGCTTCTCCAGAATTCTTGGTTGTAGGCAAACATTTCACTTAAAAAGAGGTCATCAATAATGAAGTGAGATGAATTTTTACAGGCTGTCTCAGGAAACAGTTCATGCCAGGTCATCTGTTTACTTCTGTTTCATAAGCTGCTGAGCCGAGTAAGAATTACACAGGCTGCTCTGGTCATTAGTCTCTTCAGCATCTAGGACTGCCTGGGTTGAAATTTTCAGTGTAGCTGTACTTACTGAAGCAGGTGACAACAACTGTATTTACAGGAACTGACTTTTAAGTGTTTGTCTTCTAAACCAGTCACTGCTGAAGCTTATTCTGCAGCTGAGTATTACATAAAATAGGCTGAGCTAGAAAGCATAATCCTGGTTACTGTTTTTCCCTCAACTGTCATTCAGAAGGTTTTGGTCATGTTAAGCTCTGCTTATTTTCTAGCTTACCAAAGGTGTTGCCATTATAAGTTTTATCTGATTCAGGAAATGCTATGTGTGGTACTGATTTATGCACCGTTTTACAGTTTGTTTTCAAAAAAACCGCCAAAACAATGTCAAAAGCTGGTCCTTGTTCTACAATATAATTTTGTCAAACCACAGGAGAACAGGCTCTACTGAAAGGGTATTTACTTACTGCAAGGCAGTGGGAACACTTAGAAGAAAAATGATGATACCATTTCATATGTATAACTCGTATCTTTGATAACCTGCACATTTAAACACACCACTCCTTGAAAAAGAATCATCGAACCTCCCATAAGGTTAGAGGCAGCGTAGGGCATACACTGGGACTGAAAATAAGCAGGCTCTCCTTCTCCTTAGCTGTTTGCGTGCAAGAAAAGACCACGTTGCTTCTAAATGACAGTGTTTTGCTTTTAAAGAAATGATTTGCAGGTTATATACATAAACAGAATATCCAAATATGAGAGGTAGAGCCTCCCCTCTTTGCATGGTCAACCCTGCAAACCCTGCACTTCCACTAAGACATGAAAAAAATAATAAACCAAGAGCTTCTGAATACTCCCAGCAGTTTTGCTACGCTGTCTGTAGGGAAATGATCTAGCAGAGCAGAAGTAGTCCTGTATAGTTCTTAAAACAACCCATTCAGTATTATCACTATTCGTCCAATATCCAGGAAAGGATACTGCAGAAGAATAGTATAGATACCACATTTCCCTTAAAGTAAGTCTGGAAACAGCTGGTACCCCAGATATCACCAGATGGTAGCTATATTACTTTTTTTTCTAGTAGAAATTAACATGGCTAAGATCACTTAAATATACACAAATTTAATGACCTTAAAGTGAAGTTCACACATTGTAAAGACCACAACACCAGTATGTTCAGAAGCAGATTTTGCTCCAAGGAACTACCCCAGAGGACAGTATTTCTCTTGGAAGGAACCTCCCACAGTGATGGGAAATGAGATGATATTCTCCATTATGACATAACATTTCAGCACTTCATTTTGATTTTCAGAAGCTTTCACATACAACAGCACAAGGCACCATGGTCAAAAGTCTTGAAAAGTAGGCAAACCATGTCAGAACTGCTACTAAGCTCGAACTACCCACTTGGAAGCATGCAAAAGAGAAGAAAGTTTGCTGTGTCACAAATTACCACTGCCTTTATCTCAGGAGGCTACATGTTTGAGGAACAGGCTCTCTTTCTCCCCTGGAAAAAGGAGAGGTCGCTTCTTTGTAGCTGAAAGATAAAAGGAGCAGGAGAGGAGCCAATCTCAGCTCTTTAAAAGGAGACCCCATTCACCCTAGTGGCACATAGGGGTCTTGCTGCAGCCCTTTAATGTTCACAGGTGATCAACAAGGCTGGACTAGAGTCAAAAGCTAAGACAACATTACTGGAGCAAGAAATAAAATAGTGAGAGAAGGCATTTGAGGAAGAGATAAATAACTGGATGGCCACAGCAGGCTCTTCAAGCAGATTTTTTTTCATCGGATGCTGGGTTAAATCCAAACACTGCAGGGGTGATATATCAGCTGTGCCCAGAGTTTTAGCCCTATACCCACCATCATTTATTTACATCCTTACGTTTGAGCACATTCAACAGCAGTGGGAGGGCAGAGGGGGCAGGAGCATGGGCAGAGCTAATGGAAACACACTGTTAACAGGTGGCTCTTGTCTGTGTCAGGGAGCAAACAATGGCCATATTTAGGTACAGACACAGCAAAAAGGCTGACATGAAAAAATATGGTGTTTAAAGGCATCTTCTTGCAAGGAGGAATTTCACATTTTCACACTGATTTAATTTGTTGCATGCCATTGCAGGATACATTATGATAAATAGTGGAAGATGCAAAATACAATCTTTTCAAGAATAATAGCTAACCAATTATTATCCAACCTCCTAACAGGGCAGTGATGATGAAAAGTTATCATTGCTATTGGATGCAATGGATTATTTTGAACTCGCTTTCCTCCTTCTCCCCAGTTTATTGAAATGAGGATCTGTTTTCATGGTCAGTTCCCCCCCCCCACCTTGGATTATTTCATAATGAGAACTATTTAACAACCTGGCTGCCTTGCCAAGGAGAGTGCCACAGCTCCCCAGCTGCGAACAGACACTTTCCAGTACCTGCTCATCAGGCAAGTTGGGCTTTGTCAGCAATGGAGACAGCAAAAACTCTGGTTACGTTTTCTTCCAGACTCCTTCATGATGCTTTCCGCTCCTCCTCCATTTTCCAATCTTCCAGCTCAGAGGCAGCCCCAACCCCCTTTTTACAGTATAGGTTTTAATTAGTTGGGAGGTGAATGGTAAATCTGGTGCCATGGTACAACATGCCACACCAGGACTCCTGAAACTTTGCCAAACATTTTCATTGGTGCCAAAAATATTTGAGAATAAATCAGTTTCATCACCACCCAATATTACCCCAGTTTTCTGGCATCAAGGATGACAATAATTTAAACTGTTGGAAAGGCTTTATGTTTCACATTTGTATTGGACTTGTGGAAGCTATGGAGGGAGACAGCTACGTGTCTTTACCCTGAAATAGGATTTTTTTTTTTCTGTGTCAGAAAATATGATTCATCAGGCATACCAGGGAGAGTGTTGTTCAGGAAAGAAATGACTGTATTTCCCCCGGGGCCTCTCCATCGCTCGTGGAGATTCAAATTCTGGGAACGTGACTTAACAAAATCAAACTGTATGAAGTGCTGAAATGGGGCAGCATGAGAGCAAGCCATGACAGGCCTGTGTGGGTCAGTATTGTCCTTCACACTCTGTGAAAGCTTTTTCTCCATACTGATAAAAAAACAGGTTTGAAAGCCCCACATCTCACAGCTGTGCTGGTAGGTCCCATCACAGTATCTTGAAGAGACCACAGTTATCAAATAGAGATGCTGGCATCTTTAAACCTGATGTCACTGTTACCATTTTGTTTAATTTGCATGTCCCCTTCACTCACAGAGGTAGGGTGTGATGGAATAACGAGTCTTCTTGTTCATGCTTCCAGAGTCAGGACCAGCCTAGACTCATCCAGGGCTGAATTTCATCCAGCTCTAAATAAGGAATTTCCTTCCTACTTGTTTTCTTAATGACTCCATGCTAGTCAAGACAAGTTTCACCTGTGCCCCACAGTGCTCCCTGCCTGGGAATACCCTGAAAGATGCTTTTGTAATGCTTTCATAGAAAACTGCTATCTAAATTACTATTATTAATAATAATTATTATTTTCTGCTATCATTTTACCTGTTATACCTGGACTTCCAATTTGGTTCCTACCTGCCATAAACTATCTTCCCACCTCCTGGCAGGATGGAGTTCTTCCAGAGCAGCGAAAAGCATCAGTGATAAATCAGGGTGTCTCTGAGCCAGCTCCAAGAAGTACACATGGGACCTCAAGAGTGAAGGATGAGCCTCTTCTCACCTCCAGAGGCTCTAACTGCACCTTGCTGCGTAACCATAAAACAGCATAAAACTAAAGTAAAGCAGGCATGGAGTGGTGTATGATGTAAGCATGGGAGAAAAAGCTCCTGTACATGCCTTATAAACCCTCCAGGTGAGAGATTCAGAAACAGATCCAGCCCCATGCTCACAGCGATGGGGCAAGAACATCCTCTCTGCTTGACCTTTAATCCACCAGAACACAGCCAGCTTGTGTAAGGTGTGAGGCAGAGAGCAAAAGCTACCAAGAGCATATGAAGGTGCCCATCTGGACTCTATAACACATCTACGAGCATCCAGCACAGCCTCTGACTGGTCAGTGCTCGTCTGTGCATAATGGGTTCAATCTTGCATTTGAAAGTAGTGATGAATTCTGGATTTTCCTCTCTTGGTGTGCAGGAGAAAGCATGAGAGAGGAGCTATTGTGACTCACTCCTGGGTATTGCAGCATAGCACCTGTCCCCTTTGTGCCACACCTTATTTCCCCTGTGCCAGCATCTAGAGCACCAGCCCAGGGCATGGGTTACCGTACCCACTGTATGCAGCTCTGTGCCCTCCTGCCAGCTTGTCTGGCAGGAGAAAGGGGCAGAAGTCACCAGCTCTGCTCAGGAGCAACCCTGTGGTTTTTGACACCTGTGAATTTTAAAAACATGTTGTCCTTCCAAGCAAGGACAAGCCCTAGGCTGGAATTTGTAGGATGGAGAGTGCAGATTTTTTCACCTCTTCTCCCTCTCTCAAAATACCCAGAAACCACCTTGTGCTTGGGAACCTTCTTAACAAATCTTTATTGAAAGTGAAACACCCAGACAAGTGGAAAGGTCACTCCAGGACACAGGAGTGGGAGAGGGAAGGCTGAGCTCTCCCCAGCCAGCCATGGGAGCAGGGTTATACACCTCTTCCAAAGATTTCCAGTGTGCTTCTCAGCCCTGGGTAGATTTGGAAATCTCAGTCTCAGTGGGTGGGTTTTTTTCCTCCAAGAGAGATGAGAAGTGTAACACAGCTGTCTGCAACCATTACGGATCAGGAATATTTAAGAGGCACAGGCATCCTATTTTTAACCTCTGCTAGGAAATTTTAAAATTAATTAGTCCAGTGCAGACAGAAAATAATCTTAGATATCTCCCTTTCTGTTCTCACAAGAGCTGTGGCATTCAGCAGGGAGGCAGCCGCAGAGACCAGGCAGTGCTGCCATCCAAGGCCATTGCTGGAGCCAGCGCTGCGGTGGTGCCGGCAAGTGTGAGACAGCTACTGGATGGCACAGAGCATCTTCCAGGCAGGGGCCGCAGGGCTTGAGTGCTGCGAAACCCCCAGGGTAGCTAAAACCTGGGCTTAAAAGAAAAGGAAAAAAAAAACACCTGAGTGTAATGAAATATTTTACTACTGAGAAGAGTTGATGTAAGTTGTGCAATGAGGACACATCTTGCCATTTATTTATTCAGGCCTCAAGTGCTGTGGTGCTCTGGCTGCTGGCATCTGACTTCCTGTTACCAGCTCAGGAAGCGCAGACTGAGTCTGAAAGGTTTTTGCTTTACTAGGCACAATGTTATTAAAGATTTATCAAGAGCAACATGGCAGAAAGCTTTTCCTTGCGACTGCAGTGTATAGTGGCCTGTGATCCAAAATAGAAAGGGCAGGGCAGGATTCACCTGAAATGCTCTTTTATGCCAAAACAGCTACATTGAATTAAACACAGCGATGCTGCTGCATACCCGTCTCATCTCCAGACACTGGTTTCTTTTGCATCTGGCATTAATAACGTCCCTATGAAGTAGACGAGTTAAAGCTCTAATGAAAATTATCCCCTCCCCCAAATCCTATGGTGCTTATTTGAGCTGTTTTTTCACTTACATCAAAACTTTGGCAACGTCCATGGAGAAAAGCTCTGCACCAGTCCCTTCTCCTGGCACCAGGCACAAGACCTCTGCTGCAGTGGCAGAGGTCTGGGCACCTCGTGCCTACTCAGCACAGACACATGCATGTCCTCCCGGTAATAAAGCTGCTCCTCTCCCTCCTTCCCCAACGAGCCACATGCCAGCTAGTAGGAAAGGCGGAGACTCTTGTTCCAGTTCATCAGGCAGAGACCCTCCAAGGAAAGGATCAGTAATTATCTCAACAAAGATATCATCCTCTGTTGACACTGACAACCCAGCTCCTGTTTAACAGTGTTTCACATGCTATGGGAAGGCACCAAGGCCTCTGGCTCTTGGCCCCCACAGAAAGTGTTGCAGCTGGGGATGCAATCCAGGCTGCAGGTCAGCAACTCCATGAAGAGGTAGGCCTCCATGCAAGTCTTGATGGGCAATGATTCACTGGACTACCAAAATGACACAAAGTCAAGGCTTAACCCAGTCTTTGCACTGATGTGTCCTGTTTAACTTCAGATCATTAAACAAGTTAAGCACAAAAACTGCAAAGAATTTTGAAAGCAGATGAAAATGTTAAAAATTTTGCCACAAATAGCCAAAACAAAAATTTAACCATCACAGAGCAGAGACAAGGAAAGAGTCAGCCATGGGAGGGCAACACGTTGCGGGGTGCTTCTGGAAGGAAGTGCAAAGCATTAACTACAAGAAAACAGCACCTTTTTTTTCAGTACAGATTTTATTTCAATTTAATTGCCAGCTTCACCCCATTAAAAAAACCAAATTCCATTAATTTCTACAGAATTCAAACCGACGTATGTTAGAAGAAATTATTTCAAAACACAGGACCTGTGAAGTACAGCAAACTGTTTGCATTTCTTAGTGTAACAGCAATGCTGATTGCACGGCTACCGCATGGCATCTCTCTGGAATAATGCCTGTGCATACAGAACAGCAACGAAAAGCATTCACAACTGCAAATTTTGATGAACGTGTTTTCAATTTATTACAGTATGAGGAAAGAAAAAAAAAACCACAAGTGAAAGAAACAAAAAGAGTAACTTTGCCTCAGCAGCTTTGAAAACTCCAGCCAGCAGCTATGAAGTGGCCAAGTATGTCCCAGAATGAATCATCATTTTATTCCAGCTCTGGCTTGCAGGCGCATCATACTTCACTGAAGTACTTTAAATAGCAATCTGTCTTTAAATGGACTTGTGCAAATTCATTGTATGATCTGTCACTTTGCTTCCCAGCGCTCTCTGCATGCAGATGGCCTCGTCACTCTGCCTTAACTATTTACATGGCTCAGGCCAGCTGCCTGCATGCTCTGCTTAGGGGTTTATCACACCGGCTAACTCTTGTCCTTGAATCTGGATAGCCCCAACATTACCACCAAGACAATCATAGGCAGTTCAGCTTCACTTTAAATCAAAGTGAAATCAAATTCACAAGAAAAAAAACAGGGAAGGAAGATGATTTTTTGCTAGGTATCAGGAGTCCTCCAGGCTTAAGAACATGGAGCTCATCCCCCCTTCCCTCCCCCTGGATTCATGCACAAGTCACAGGCAGCAAAGGAGCACGGTCCCTGGTGGAAGCTGCAGCAAGTCCCTATGTGAGGCACTCGCTGCAGAGCGCAGTCTAAGCTGGCAGGGGAGCCAACTGCTTGATAACCTGCACACTCCCACCCTCCAGAGACCACAGTTTCTCCTTGCTCATCTCTTTCCCAAAAGCCATGTTTGGCCCTCCAGGAAAGCATCACTCAAGCAATAGCTGTTTGGCTCCTCAGCCCGTAATGCCGCTGAAGGCACAATACCGCTTATGCTGTAGGGAAAAGCAAACGTTTCACTTCTTCAACGAGAGTTGCACAAGGTGAGAGAGGGTATGTTGAAAACATGGCTGCTTTTTATTAGCTCCTGTACATTTAGTGTCTGCAGCACAAGAACGACGGCATTTACAAGAATGGCCTCTATCCACTGCATGTGTAACCACCTACTGAATTTTACACAGCCAGGACAACTTTCCTGCACATAAAGCACGCTCCTAAATACCAGCACAGTTTCAGCAGCAAATGCCAAGCTATTCTTGACTTGACATGCAAGCTGGAATTCTGCAGCTAGACAGGCTTATCCAAGACCCTACTTGATTTGTTTCCAAGTAACACTGCTTGCTTAGAAGGACCCAACTCTCACACAGGTACATACGGGCTTCCTCCAGGAACTGAAGATGGACTTACCACTTCATCTGCTGTCTGCATGTGCTGCATAGATGCGCTTGCAGAGAAGTGTATTAAACCTCAGTATTTGCTCCTGAAAGAAAAATCTGAAAGAAAAATCCTCCAAGAAAAAGAATGTCTCCCAACCTGTGCACATGCCCCTTTTATAGCTAGCCTCACTTTTACTTTGTAAAATTAAAGACTAGCAGTAATAGAGGAAGAGATTAATTTCTATTCTTTGCTGTCAGGTCCTTTAACTAACAACATTGGGATGCACCAAGACTCATTTTTCCTCTCTCCTCCCAGCCCTAACCCTGGGGATAGCTCATCATGGATTTTTTTCCCCCCAAGAAGTATCCTCATCTCAAGCAACCTCAGAAAGGGAAGAAATATAGCCATAGCCTTTAGTAAACTTTCCTATTCCATATAGTTTTCAAGGCTCAAGGAAGCCACTCAGTTTAAGGAACTGGGAGGACCATGTCCTGCTGCACAGTCAGCGTGCTCCTGGGGCAGTTTTATCAACACAAGAGGGCTCCTGGCACTGCAAGGCATCCTTGAATAACTAAGTACAACAGAATCTCACCTTCAGATTAAATAAGGCACTGGTAACTTCTGTAGCTTTCAGTAACAGCTCAAAACAATTTGCAACATGTTATTCAAAGGGTAACATGGTGGATAATCTAAACAGAAAGAATCTGCCTAGCAGCAATAAGGCCTCTGTTTCTGCTTTAAAATGAGATGCAACTGTTGTGATTACTTTGAATAATGGGTTTTTTGTGTAAAATGGAATACCATTCCTCTAATGAGGTTTCAAAGTTGGTTTCAAGGCAAAGATTTAAAACCCCTTTAGATTTCAGAGGTATTTTTTCTAGTCCCTTAAAAAGGGACTGCTATAGGAGGTAAGCAGCAGTGGGGAAAAGAACATTTCATTTCAAATGTTATAAATTAAAGCTGGTTTGCTGGAGAAAAAAAACCAACCTGGTGTCACCTTAAACACAAGGCAAGGCAGGGAAAAAACAACAGAATGTAATTAAAGCACTTCCCAAGATGGAAGGCAGCACAACAACGGATCATTGTGTAACAAGGGCAGCAGAGCCTCACAGTTAGCCAATTCTGTAGGAAATGCACTCAGCTCCGTCACCATTTTCTCCCCAATAAGAGTCCCCGTGGAGATTAGACTGAAGAGACACAAGAGCTGGTAGGGTGAAGGTAGCAGAAAAGAAGTCTAAATAAACTGCTCTGATGGGTGTTATTTTGTTCACATGGCATTTGTCTTATTCCACGTTTTACACTGCAGCAATCAGGCTATTAAGTGTTAGTAATAGCCCTTGGCCCACTGCTGATCTTGGGGTACATCTGTCTGTCTGCGCAGAAAACCCTCCTGTTGAGTGCTGCACAGTCACACTGGGGGAACTGTTAGGGAAGGGCTGGCTCTGCAGTCAAAGGAGTGGCTGCAGCTGTGTAAAAATAGCCAAGCCAGCTTTAACATGGCTGGTGGAGGCACTATTAGCAGTGTAAACCCAGCAACTGGGAGCTCGCCTTTCCAGAGTCAGAATAAATACTGAACCAATAACGTGCTGACTTTCAGTGTGGTTGTAGTGTTATCCCTGCAGCCTGTTTGATTTCACTTGGGTATTTCAAGATGAGCTGCACTCACACCAGCGATGACCATGAACACACGCTGTCTGTTCTTGAGATTTGACCTGACAAAGACTGTGGCTACCTCTACATGGGGTTGGCTCATGTCCCAACTACACTCCAATGCCACAGGTAAAAACATTTTGTCAGAAGAGTAAAACCAGGATCCTCTGAGCCCTTTTTGGTCTCTCAAGACATTTTCCACAAATACTTTTTGGGTCTCTTACTTGAAAATTTGGCCCTGTACTCAATTCCTCCTCTGGACTATATGCTTGTTACTATATCAGGTGAGTGTTGTCCTGGAAGGAAATATAGTTATTACAAGATGATTTACTTTGGAGAGGATGATATTTTTATAGCATGAATAAAGTTTAAAGCTGGAAGACAATTTTCAGTCTGACTGTTTTGAGAAAACCACTCCAAATGACTTAAAATTTCACATGGGATCCTCCAGTGCATGGTAACTTGTGATGTAGCTGCAACTTTTATTCAGGTGACATTTGATTTGATCTGGAAATCTCTTCAGTCAGTCAGTGAATGAAGAGCCACAAAGCGTCATTCTCACCAAGTACAGGGACATGGTCTCCCCAGGCTCCTTACACTCTTGAGCAGGTAACTGAAGAACTATCCACTGAAAATGCCATTTCTCACAGCCAGTTTAGAACTACTGCACCTCTCATCTGGAAGAGGAAAGCCATTTGTACTGAGCCAGGCAGGAGCAAGGTTAAGTTCATAAAGCTCAAAAACCCCATGCTGCTTCACCTGCAGCCCTGACTCCCTGCATCTCCCTCCAGAATTTCAGTCTTTTTATGGTTTCTGCAAGTTTTTCAGGTTTCAACTCAGAGAAGAAAAACGTAACATCATCAAATGACATTATGAACAACCTCAGGTTCTTCAAGTAAGTATTTATATTTTTGGCAATAAAAAAAGCTCCATGGAATGGCACTTCAGTCCCTGCAAAATATCTTGGATTACTTCAGTTTCTCGGATATACAGACTGCAAAACACTTCACTGGAAAATGAAAAGCTAAATAAATTTGTAAAATTTGCTTGGTAGTTTCAAGTGCTTCAGATCAGACATTCCAGTCCCTGTGACCCTCTGTGGGCTGCGAACCAGTCTGCACCAGCTCCAGCGCATTCAAACCATGGCCAACAGCTGAGTGGGAACATGAACAAGGCAGGCAGGGATGAGACACAAACAGGAGAATTAGAAAACACGGCAAGTACTAGGCATACACAAAGGTAACTGGCACTGATAAAACTTCATAGATGCCAGTGCCCACCTGAGCTCAGGCAGTAAGTATAAAGGATCTAGACAAAAGAGACAATCCTGAGATGGAGATCCATTTCTTAGTAAGGCTTTGAGTGCATATGGGTTTTTTAAGTGCTCTTCTTAAATTATCACAAAGACAGGCTAGCATTCTTTAAACAGTTGTGATCCTTCATTCCAGTACAAAACACATATGCAAACATGGCTTAAGACCCATGATCACTTAGGATATAATTTTAAAGTTTGTATTAAAAATATTTTTTATCCAAATAATAAATATTTTAAAATAAGCATTTACAAAAATAAATGGTCCATTCCCATAAGGAAGGACAAATATAGCTGAAATTCTGAATACATCTTGAGGCAACACAATTATTGATTAAGCTAGTTAATAAAATCTTTGGTATGAGAGTATAGTACATTAATATTCATGCACTGTTGTCTTCCCTTGGCAGGTACACTGTACAGACAAGTGAAGAGGCAGCTTTTCCTTAATTTCTTGATATGTCTTCCAAATACAACATACAAATATTTCTAACATGTCTTCCTATGATAATAGGAGAAAAGCCCAAGATTCTCCTGGCTCTTCCTATGACTTTCGTATCTAAAACAGAATGAAGATGGGAGGAACATGAGAAAGTAAACACAGTTAAGTTTCATTCTAGCTAGTAAGCAGCATCTACAAAAAATAAAAATCAATTAAAAAAAATTACTCTAGAGGAAACCCGTTTCCTTCAATATTGTATACATCAACTGCCAAAACAGGGTAACAACAAATCTGTTAGGATTCATTGCTGCAAGTTCAGACACACAAAGAGGAGATTACTGAATTAGGTAAGGGGACAGCTTTACACCCGAGCATGGCACCGGGTGGTGCAAGCCTGGACCACCACATCCAGGTCTGGTGGCCCTGTTACACATGGGGCATTGAGATACTGCATAGGTACAGGAAAAAGCCTCAAAAACTGGAAAAAAGAGCCCTGAAACAGAAGACTTGGAGAGATTAGTTGCTAATTTTAGCAAAAATAAAGATGGAGAGCTGACTTGAGGCCCAAGGACGTCCACAGGGAGAAAATACAAAACATTGACTGGCACAGAAACAAGGGGCTAAGGGCCTCTGCAATCTGGTAGAGAAAGGTTTAACAAAAATGATAGGCTGGAGCTGAAACCAGTTCAAACTGAGAATAAGACACACACTTCTAACACTATGGACAATTAACTAGGATCAAGGGAAGTGATCAGCTCTGGTTTTTTTGGTATCAGTCCCTGAATGCTTTTCTGAAAATGCTTCTATTAAATGCTGGTGACTGAACCTGATGAAAGGAAATGGTGCTAAGGAAACACATGGGTTAGCCTCGAGTGTCTAATGGATTCCTTTTAGCCTTAAACCCTGACTCCATGGACAGTCCAGCTGAGGGACTCTTATCTGGGAATGAAGGGTTACACAGCCCATCACCAGAAATGTCCATGAACTGGTGCTACTGTAGCCTACAGGTCTGGGAAAAAAAAAACAGTAAAGAACAATGTCTAACTGCAACTACTGTGACTGGGGTATGAGGAGCAGAAGGCACTAAACCAAAATGGAGTTTGGATTCTGCTCCCTATCTACTGCATGAAGACTGGCACTTCCCATGGGACCATGTGAAGACTTGGGAGAAAGTGACACCTCTGAATCAGCTACTCTCTCCTCCTGGGTCTCTCCCACTAGCACTGACTCACTGCTTCGCTGAAGTTGATCCATGTGGATGCATCAACACACTTTCTGCTAAGAGCTGCTGCTCTCACAGCAACATTGGGTGAGTGGAAGGTAGGACTATGAAGAGGAGCACGCGCTCTGCTCTGCTGGCTGCTGTGAAGCAGGCAACTTTCAGCTGACAGGGAGAGCTAACACCCAGAGCCAGCAACAGGGGCAACAGTTGTAACTGCTCGGGCTCAGCAAATCAAGCCAGTGACCTCCAGCCCTGGCACTGGTCATGCTTCAACCAGCTCCCAAGGGATGTGGAAGCCAGAAGGTTTGGGTCTGTCTCATGACTGCTGGGAATCATGACCCATTGCTATAGCAACAGGAGCTCACATGATTACTGTCTTTAAAAAGAGCCCCTGTTTGTGGCATCCTCTGTAGGCAAACTATCCATTACTTATATCTCAGCATGTCTGAAGCGTGATTTGTATCCTAACCTCATTAACAAATGATGACACCTTGACCCACTCTATGAAGTAAGCCATGCTGATCAAGAGGCACACTGCTCTCCTGTCCCATGCTAAAGTAAGGCAACCAAGAGAAAAAACACCAGAGTAGATTACCTGAGTTACAGCAATACCAAAATAATGCAAATCCTGCAGCAACACTAAAACAAGCAAGGAAAAACACTGGACCTAAAGAAAACAAAAAAAGAAACACATTAAGACAGAACAGAGCAGTGGAATTTTAGCTCAGCTCATAAATCATCAATTGCTATCAATATGCATAATTAAGTATATTCAAATAAAGCTACCATTCACAATTATGTATGTTCTGTAGCTAATGTACTATGAAGCACAATTACTATACTGTAATTAATTTTTACTACAGTTGCTTTGACACCATTCACTATTCACCTCTGTTCATCTAGCTATATCCTATGAAAATTAAGTGAAAGTTTCCTTAGATATTTTCTCACACTAAAACTTTGTGCAAAAACCCCTTTAAACACTACAACAAAATGCTAACCAGACTACTGAGACCTCACCACACAGTGTAGCATTTTACTCTATAAATAGCCCCCACTAGGCCAATGCACTGCCTGCGGGTAACAGGATATCATATGAGACCACAGTCCCTTAGAAGCAGATTTTCAGGGTTTTGTTTTTTTCCCCACAGATGTTCCATAAATTCCACTTTCATGACAAGAGCAAATATTCTTGTTCCTGCTTACAATTCTGCTGGAAGCTGAAATGCAGAGCCACACGCACACCTAAAACAAATCTCCCAGTGGAAACATTTCCTTCATATTCCTGCCTGGAATTACATGCAGTTTAATGCTGATGTTCAGTATTGATGTTCAGTAAAACCTTTCTAACTCATACTTATCCACAGACAAAACCTCATAAAGATTTATATCTGCTTCTTTATTATCTAATATTCTATTTGTATTTACTACTTCACTACAACTATAGCTACAATTAAACTGCACCTGTCAATTTAAGGACAAATGTACTGCAGACTAACAAATTAGTAGAGCTGACTACATGGACAAAGACACTGGAGAAACAGCAAAGGAACAAAGACTTGGTTGCTCCTTCGGATGTAATCTCCCAGGCAAGGGTAGCTAGCAACTGGCCAACCTCCACTCTAAGGCCAGCTCTTTCATCAGCATGAGTAAGAATAGAAATGATTTAATTTTCTTATTTTAAGTGCTTTCTCTGTTCTTCCTGTACTGTTATGCTGCAGTCAGCAATAGCGATGTGAATAATCTGAACAGCAATTTGGTTCAATATTCAAAGTAACAACAACACAGGCAAAAATATACATTGAGTTAAACTGTGTTTCTGCCCCTCATTTCCGTTTTCTCTAAGGGGAAAACTGGCAAAAAGGCATAGTTCATAGAAGGTACTTTTATTCTCTCATAATTGCATCCAAATTTCTAAATAAAATATCAATTAAATGCTAAAATAGTTCATTATAAATTTTGAAAATTCTTCAGCTTTCTTTCAGATCTTCAATTCCTTTTCAAAATATCCTTTAGTGAGTAAAATATTTTCCTCTGTAATCTGGGCATTGAACAGAGGAAGGGGAAAAAGTAACATGTTTTCCTAAGGAAAATATATTTAAGTTCACGTGTGCTCATCTTCCTTTCTATCTTCGTTTTCAAATGATTTGTACTTAAATTGAAAGCTTAAAAAAACTGAAAAAATTTGAAAGTTCTATAAAAAAATTATTGATGGCCTTATGCAAAATGACAGCAGCAGCAGCTGAATACACCTGACTATTCAAGCATTTAAGAAATCATAGGAAATGAAGAGTTTAGCTACAACGGTGTAAGTAAAACTACCATTGTAAATACTGATTAAACTCTACAGTCTCTTGAATTTCCTGGCACTGGTTTTCTCAACAGCAGCTCAGTACTTTTTCCGCCATTAATTCCACTTAACTTGTGACAGTAAAGACATTGTAAAACCAACTATTTGTTACATGAAATGCAAATTACATGATAAAAATAAATTGCATCATAATCTGAAAAGCCATTCCATCCGGTGACACTGTATGCATTTATTTACCCCTGTCATTTAGCATATATTTCTCCTTGTCAGTGTCTATCTCTGTGGAGTCTGTGGTTTCTAGAAATAAAAGCAACACATGAAAAGTTAGTACTTAGCTCAAGCAAACGAACAAATGTAAGCAGCACATGCAAAATTGTGCAAAACAACACATTTCAGAAAAATATCCAATTTTGACGTAAAATATTAACCCCTCCAAAGGTAAATCATCACTGTAGTTAAATCTGGATATATGTTGATCAAAAGACATAGGCACATAGTCATTTGAATGCAACTATAAACAGCTGCAGCAACACCTCTGATCTGGTTAGGCACTAACCACATAAGTAACATTACACTTGTTTCCCAAGTGAGGAAAGCAGGAGCTAATCCTTCCATAATGCCAGAAATTTTCATTGTAACAGATACAAACTATTTGTTAATATATGTGCTAATCTGAAAACACCCCTATAATTTAATGCATCACCATTCTTTATGTTCTCGAGTAAATCTCTGGGCATTAATGTATCTGGCAGATGAAGCACTTGGAACAAACTGCTTGGCACAGACTATTTATCTAAATTCTGGTCTCAGCTAAAGACATGTACAGCGTCTTTGAAAGTCTGTATGTACTACATGCTAACATTTGGCACAAATAACTTTTGCCTCTATTGTTCCACAAAAAAGAAAAGGAGGTTGACCTTAAGATAAGACATTTAGCAGTTAGCAGCAACAAAGCAGTTTCTGCTTTATTCCTACAGAAAGACCTACAGCTCTTTTAGAGGTGCCTTTGCCATAATGTGGAGATAACGTTGTCTGCAGAATGCGTGTGTGACACCGAAGAACACCGCTGTCACCATAAATGGCAGAGGAATGACTTTCCTTTAACGCATCATGAATCTGCAAAACAACTTTTTTAGCCAAACCTCTCTGTGGTCCAGAGGGTTAAAAAAAAGAAACCAAACAGGTGAGAGCTCCAGATTTGGCTGTCCATAGGGAAGAATTTGAGACTGACTGGTTTCAATTGATTTCCTTCTTCTATATGACAATCTGGAGCTATGTGACGTGCCTTGGAAAACCACCCTGTACACCAAGTCAGCAAAGGGGACCTGCTGTCAGCCAACATTAGATGGTGAACATCCATCTCCCATGCTAAATACATCCCTCTCGGTGGGGTGACAGGGCATGGCATTCAAGCAGAACAGAAACATCTGAGGCACTTTGCTGCAAAGCTTGAGAGTCACTGAAGCAGAAAGGATTGCTGCAAAGCCTCCATGGCACAGTCTGTATCAATGGCAATCTTACATAGCTTGCCCGCTTTGAGGGATGTCCTCCCGATGTACCCTAGCTAAGAAATCCTCCCAATTCACAGGAGAGCACAGCCAAATCTCTGCACTTTCATCAGGCTATCGCTGCGTGGGGCTGTTCTGATCCTTTATCTTTCTAGTCTATGTCAGCATTGAAAGAAATAAAAAACATCTTCTGAGTCACTTGGAAGATCCTGTTTGGCTTCAACAGCTCTGAAGTTGCCTATGCCATGTGCCTTACCCACCATCTAGCGGGAGTTCTGAGACATTACTAAACATTTCACTTGCAATATTATACTTGAGGCAAAGAAATTTTGTTCTAGCACAAATTTTGAAGTTGTTTTAAAAATGAAAAAGAAATCTTTGCTGAAAGTATTTCCTCTGTAGAAAACATTTTCCATATGTACAGCTGCATGTAATCTATTACAGAACTCTGTCCTGGCCATAGTTCATCAATGTCCTCACCAATAATTTCTTCAGTTGTTTATAATGCTGCTTGTTTCAGTTCAATTTGCATTTAGAACTAAGTCCCCATGTTTGGGATTCCCTTTTTTCTTCACATTTACAAATTCTAGTGTCAATTCTGTAAACGCTGTGTGCTAAATTTGACAGATTTAACAACTACTGCTATGAGTAACATTTGAGTAACATAAAAATCGTACATGTTAGAGGTTGGAAGGATAATGGCTTTAATATTCAAAATGTTCAAGTTCACTTAAATGAGAAATCACACCTCATATTGAACAGGGAGCTTTTCCTGAAGAATAAAATTGTTTGCAGTTTGAGCTTAAAATGCTGCACAGATGCTTATTGACCATTCAATCCAGAATGCAGACATTTGTCATAGTTACAGAACTCATAAGAAGCAGCAAACATATTAACACAATTATCTCATCATTTCCTTCCCAGGTCAATATAAGGAAACTGCAGAATCTCACCATGTAGCAGTATTTTAACTCAGTTATTTAAATTATTCTCATCGTTCTGAGGATGGTAATGTAAGAGAGTGTACCAAGATACAGCGAATTTAATGACTTGTGATGGTTACTGGAGTCCCTTTGCATAATGCAACAGCAGCAAAACAGTTCTGGGGCACCACACACAGCTCTATTTTTTCTGTGAAGCACTTCTAGCATATGTACTTGTTATGCACAGTCTGAACATATGAAGCCCTGCCTACTCATGTGGCTACCCAAGTAAGAGCTCTCAGAAGCAACCACCTAAAATCAGGTACAAGGATGAGCACATTTATGCTCTAGCTAAAAGTGAAAACATCACACAGACACCCTATGCAAGTTTCCTCTCAGCTGGTTTGTCCAGGCGTGACAACAGCACAAGGCAGTGTGAGAGTTCGTCTTCGCAATATCTGCACAACTTCCAATGTGAATTTTATGGGTACAGATGAACTTGGTCACAGCTATGCTATTTCTAGTACCCAACTGAACTCAGACCGTCTACATGGGATGCAGTCAGGCCTTGGCTACTGTGTACACATGTTAAGACACATTGTCAGAAATGGCTTGTAGAAGGCAAGCATTATTGAACATTAACAGAGCTTAAACTCTTAAAACATCAATACACTCTTGAAATTCTATTCTTAGTGACTACACTAAGACTTCTTAAGTTGCTCTTAATTAATAAAGGCTGTCTGCTGCCTTCTAGTCAGCCTGGCAGAAAAACCTGTTGCTCTTGAGCTCTACCCGAGTAAAAATGATTGATCCAAGACTTTGATTTAAGAGCCTGTTCCCTCAAAGGGCATGACTTCTGCAAGGTGAATAGCAGATTGAAAGCATTGCATTAAAGCTGATGTGAGACTGAATCAATAGGGATTCATGTTCATCTAAGATTCTGAGGCAGGGATGGGCCCAGACATTCCCAGTTCAAGAGGGTTTGGGTATGGGATATGGAGACCTGGGGTAACTTTGCACCCTCCCTTGTACAGGCAGGAAAATGGCACAGGCTTCCACTAGTACATATTTGTGCTGGGTAGATACAAAGCTCTTCCTTCAAAATGAAAGGCAAAACCAAGCTAGACAATGCAGTATCTTCAAAGGTAATTACAATTTTACATGCCATTCTCACTCCAGAAATAAAAGAGGTCTAATTAATTTTTTTAAAACCTATGGACTTTTGGTGTAACCGTTTGAATCTCACTGGAGTTTGACCCACATGTCTAAAATTTCCCCTGGCACCTAACTCATTGAGACTCATTGAGAGGGTTTTAAACTAGGTTTGAAGGGGGAAGGGGATATAAACAGACCCGCTAGTGAGGAGCCCAGGGGCAGCATGGCAACGTTGGGGGCGAAATCAATAGCCCGGCTCAAGTGCATCTACACCAATGCACATAGCATGGGCAACAAACAGGAGGAGCTGGAAGCCCTTGTGCAGCAGGATGGCTATGACATAGTCGCCATCACAGAAACATGGTGGGACGACTCTCATGACTGGAGTGCTGTACTGGATGGCTATAAGCTCTTCAGAAGGGATAGGCAAGGAAGGAGAGGCGGTGGGGTGGCTCTGTATGTTAGGGAGTGTTTTGACTGTATAGAGCTCAACAGTGGTGATGACAAGGTAGAGTGCTTATGGGTAAGGATGAGGGGAAAGGCCAGCAAGGCAGATGTCCTGTTGAGAGTCTGCTATAGACCACCCAACCAGGATGCAGAGGTAGATGAGGCGTTCTATAAGCAGCTGGCAGAAGTCTCGCAATCACTAGCCCTTGTTCTCGTGGGGGACTTCAACTTGCTGGACATCTGCTGGAAATACAACACAGCAGAGAGGCAACAGTCTAGGAAGTTCCTAGAGTGTGTGGAGGATAACTTTCTGATGCAGCTGGTAAGCGAGCCTACCAGGGGAGGTGCCTCGCTTGACCTGCTGTTTACTAACAGAGAAGGGCTTGTGGGAAATGTCGAGGTCGGAGGCCGTCTCATGCTTAGCGACCACGATATGATAAAGTTCTCGATTCTAGGTGATGCCAAGTGGAGGGGCAGCAAAACTGTTACTATGGACTTCCGGAAGGCAGACTTTGGCCCCTTCAGGACCCTGGTTGGGAAAGTCCCTTGGGAGGCAGTCCTGAAAGGCAAAGGGGTCCAGGAAGGCTGGGCCTTCTTCAAGAAGGAAGTCTTAAGGGCGCAGGAGTGGGCTCTCCCCGTGTGCCGTAAGACCAACCGGCAGGGAAGACGACCAGCCTGGCTGAATAGGGAGCTTTTGCGGGGACTCAGGGAAAAAAGGAGAGTCTACCACCTTTGGAAGAAGGGGCGGGCAACTCAGGAGGAGTACAGGGATCTTGTTAGGTCCTGCAGGGAGGAAATTAGAAAAGCAAAAGCCCAGCTAGAACTCAATCTGGCCAATGCTGTAAAAGATAATAAAAAATGTTTTTATAAGTACATCAGCAATAAAAGGAGAGCCAAGGAGGATCTCCATCCTTTGCTAGATGTCGGGGGGAACACTGTCACCGAGGACAAGGAAAAGGCTGAGGTACTTAATGCCTTCCTTGCCTCTGTGTTTAACAGCCAGACCGGTCATCCCCAGGGTACACAGGCCCTTGAGCTAGAGGATAGGGATGGGGACCAGAATGGAGCCCTCATAGTCCAGGAGGAAGCAGTTAACGACCTGCTATGCCACCTGGATGATCACAAGTCTATGGGGCCAGATGTGATCCACCCAAGAGTACTGAGGGAGCTGGCAGAGGAGCTTGCCAAGCCACTCTCCATCATCATGTGGATGTCATCTACCTCGACTTTAGCAAAGCTTTTGACACTGTCTCGCATAATATCCTCCTCGGGAAGCTGGCAGCTCACGGCTTAGACAGGCATACTCTTCGCTGGGTAAAGAACTGGTTGGGTGGCCGAGCCCAGAGAGTAGTGATAAATGGTGTTAAGTCCAGTTGGCGGCCGGTCACGAGCGGTGTTCCCCAGGGCTCTGTTTTAGGGCCAGTCTTGTTCAATATCTTTATCAATGATCTGGATGAGGGGATCGAGTGCACCCTCAGTAAGTTTGCAGACGACACCAAATTGGGTGGGAGTGTCGATCTGCTCGAGGGTAGGATGGCCCTGCAGAGGGACCTGGACAGACTGGATCGATGGGCCGTGGCCAACTGTATGAGGTTCAACAAGGCCAAGTGCCGGGTCCTGCACTTCGGTCACAACAACCCCATGCAACGCTACAGGCTTGGGGAGGAGTGGCTGGAAAGCTGCCTGGCCGAAAAGGACCTGGGGGTGTTAGTAGATAGCCGGCTGAACATGAGGCAGCAGTGTGCCCAGGTGGCCAAGAAGGCCAACAGCATCCTGGCTTGTATCAGGAATGCTGTGGTCAGCAGGAGCAGGGAGGTGATTGTCCCCCTGTACTCGGCGCTGGTGAGGCCGCACCTGGAATACTGTGTCCAGTTTTGGGCCCCTCACTACAAGAAAGACATTGAGGTGCTGGAGCGTGTTCAGAGGCGGGCAACGAAGCTGGTGAAGGGTCTGGAGAACAAGTCTTATGAGGAGCGGCTGAGGGAACTGGGGTTGTTTAGCCTGGAAAAGAGGAGGCTGAGGGGAGACCTTATCGCTCTCTACAACTACCTGAAAGGAGGTTGTAGTGAGGTGGGTGTTGGTCTCTTCTCCCAAGTAGCTAGCGATAGGACAAGAGGAAATGGGCTTAAGCTGCGCCAGGGGAGGTTTAGGTTGGAAATTAGGAAAAATTTCTTTACGGAAAGGGTGGTCAGGCATTGGAACAGGCTGCCCAGAGAGGTGGTGGAGTCACCATCCCTGGAGGCGTTTAAAAAACGGGTAGATGTGGCACTTCGGGATATGGTTTAGTCTGGTCTACCCTTGATTAGTCTAGAGTGGGCTTGGTAGTGTAGGTTAATGGTTGGACTGGATGATCTTAAAGGTCTTTTCCAACCTAGATGATTCTATGATTCTATGATTCTATGATCTATCAGCAGTCCTGGTTAACAGGGGAGGTCCCTGATGACTGGAGGCTTGCCAATGTGACACCCATCTACAAGAAGGGCCGGAAAGAGGACCCGGGAAACTACAGGCCTGTCAGCCTGACCTCAGTGCCGGGAAAGATTATGGAGAAGTTCATCTTGAGTGAACTCAACAGGCAAGTGCAGATCAACCAGGGGATCAGGCTCAGCCAGCATGGGTTCATGAAAGGCAGGTCCTGCTTGACCAAGCTGATCTCCTTTTATGACCTCGTGACCCGCCTGGTAGATGATGGAAAGGCTGTGGATGTCATTTACCTGGACTTTAGCAAGGCCTTTGACACAGTCTACCATAATATTCTCCTTGGGAAGCTGGCAGCTCATGGCTTGGATTGGCATAGTCTTCACTGGGTAAAAAACTGGCTGGGTGGCCGAGCCCAGAGAGTAGTGATAAATGGTGTTAAGTCCAGTTGGCGGCCGGTCACGAGCGGTGTTCCCCAGGGCTCTGTTTTAGGGCCAGCCTTGTTTAATATCTTTATCAATGATCTGGATGAGGGGATTGAGTACGCCCTCAGTAAGTTTGCAGATAACACCAAACTGGGTGGGAGTGTCAATCTGCTCGAGGGTAGGATGGCCCTGCAGAGGGATCTGGACAGGCTGGATCAAAGGGACGAGGCCAATTGTATGAGGTTTAACAATGCCAAGTGCCGGGTCCTGCACTTGGGTCAAAACAACCCCATGCAACACTACAGGCTTGGGGAAGGGTGGCTGGAAAGCTGCCTGGCCGAAAAGGACCTGGGGGCGTTGGTAGACAGCCGGCTGAACATGAGCCAGCAGTGTGCCTAGGTGGCCAAGAAGGCCAACAGCATCCTGGCCTGTATCAGGAATAGTGTGGCCAGCAGGAGCAGGCAGGTGATTGTTCCCCTGTACTCAGCGCTGGTGAGGCCGCACCTGGAATAGTGTGTCCAGTTTTGGGCCCCTCAATACAAGAAGGACATTGAGGTGCTGGAGCGAGTTCAGAGAAGGGCAACAAGGCTGGTGAAGGGTCTGGAGCACAGGTCTTATGAGGAGCGGCTGAGGGAACTGGGATTGTTTAGCTTAGAGAAGAGGAGGCTGAGGGGAGACCTTATCGCTCTCTACAACTACCTGAAAGGAGGTTGTAGTGAGGTGAGTGTTGGTCTCTTCTCCCTAGTAGTTAGCGATAGGACGAGAGGAAATGGGCTTAAGCTGCGCCAGGGGAGGTTTAGATTGGATATTAGAAAAAATTTCTTCATGGAAAGGGTAGTCAAGCATTGGAACAGGCTGCCCAGAGAGGTGGCGGAGTCAACCATCCCTGGAAGTGTTCAAAAAACGGTTAGAGCCTCTACAGCTCAGCCTCTGCCTCCTCTTCTCCAGACCAAACAATCCCAGTTCCCTCAGCCGCTCCTCATAAGACTTGTTCTCTAGACCCTTCACCAGCTTCATTGGCCTTCTCTGGACACACTCCAGAAACTCAATCCATAAATTTGAAAAAATAAATCCACTGTCAAAACACAAACCCAAAAATCCAGCAACTACTCATTTTCAAGGATGACACTGCTGAATAATAAATGATTTATAGGCACCCAGTAGAAATTCTTCAGAGTTATTGTAATTATGGGTGTGAATATTACAGTACTGAGACAGGGAATACCAGTTAGCACCCATTAGAAGCTGCCAGCTTTGCGAGTACATCTTGCTTTTGGCCACAGGTACTCAAGTCACACCACTGTCAAGGCTCTTCCTTCAGCCAGGGACTACTGAGCAGCTCAGCCTTCCAGGGCGAGCTCATTAGCAAGCTCATATCAATTTGCAAGCAATTATTTTGTGGGTGTAGACACAAAAGATGTGGGAAGGGAACTGGCATTGAATTTAAGTCTCTGGAGGGTGGTCAAGAATTGGAACAGGCTGCCCAGAGAGGTGGTGGAGTCACCATCCCTGGAGGTGTTCAAAAAATGGGTAGATATGGCACTTCGGGACATGGTTTAGTCTAGTCTACCCTTGATTGGTTTAGTGTGGACTTGGTAGTGTAGGTTAATGGTTGGACTGGATGATCTTAAAGGTCTTTTCCAACCTAAACAATTCTATGATTCTAACTGTGGAGTTTCTTACAACTAGAAATTAATGGACCAGTGACGCATTAGTGCTGTTAGATACTTTATAAGGATTTCTTAAACTGCAGTCCCTTTGCAACTGCATTAACTTAAATGTGGGAGCTTCTTCTCAAGCTCCTCAAGTCATTTCAGTATGTGGAATGCCTGAACGCATATCCCATCCATTTGGAACATTGTTCTTTTCTCCAGTTCATTAGGTAGGGGGGAAATTTAAAAAAAAAAAAACAAACCAAAAAAAAAACACCAATACATAGCAAGAATTATCCCACTTTGGGAAGTCAAGCTTGATACTTTTCCTTAAAGAAATGAGCTCCTTTGCAGTATAGAATCAAATCTGTTTGAGCCTCAGTCCTTCTGAAGAACATACACGTATATTTGGGGGGCAACTTTATGGACATCAGTCAGGTTTGCCAGCTGCACAAAACAAGTCCCAAGTGATTAATATCACAGTTTATCATTGCAAGGGCCTATACATGTTTGCTTCATGTTAAGCTAGCCACAACTAGGAGATTTATGGATTGAGGGAAAGCCAAGCTTCTGGGCCACCAGAGTTTTGAGCTTAACAAATTTGAGGTTTGTAATGTTCTTACATGCTACAAGTCAGAGTAAACACAGAGGAAATAAACAAGCCATTAAGAAGCAATGGTTATGAAAAGAGAAACTGTACTTCATACAAGTTATATCGGTCTTACATGTTGCACTTGTTTTAAACTGTTTTAAAGACATATTTCAAAACAATCGAGTTTTAGACTGCCCACACTATTCAGCAAATAACAAGAACTATGCAGTCAAATCCCCTTACAGCTTTTGGAAAATTCCAGTCAGAAGGAATTAATGTATACTCCAAAAATTATTAAATAACCTAAACAGATTATTTAAATAACCTAAACCTCATCTGAATGAGGTTTTGTAATACACTGATGAGGACATCCACAACTCAGTCAACTTACTCAAGATTTTCCTGCTTGGCAGGTCATTATACAGCTGTTCAGCATTGATCTGTAGAGCCCTGTAAAACTCTTGACAGTGTCTGTCTCCTCTCTTTTGAAGGTGCTTTATCAGATCTGAAAGTCTGGTATGGAGTGATGCCTTTGGATTTCTGAACTGTAAGAGAAAAGGACTCATCAGAAGAGAGATTACAACAACTGGAGATCAATATTACATCACTTTACAGTATGCCAGGAAGTGAAGATATGGTGCTTGTTTTGTATTTGCTAACAGAATGGGCCAAAAAAATGAGAGGAACCTAAAAAGGACATGCATTGCACAGCAGTCTTCAAGACGGTGAGCTCCATCTGGTCAGCACTGCTTGATGGAGAGCATATTGCCTCTGCCTTCCCTCGCTACTTCTGCCCTGATAAAGTGACAGCTGCTCTGCATTTGATGTTTTCTCTGCATTCAAACTAACATGGTACTTGCTACTCTACAATTTGATTCTGACAGCTATTGATAGACAATATCAACAAATCTTATAATAAAGTTTTATTTTTTCAAGTTTTCCCTTAGTTGCCTAGTAATGATCACCCAAAAAGTACTTTATACTGCTTATATTAGTCCCAACATTGGAGTGTTCATCATCCCAAGAATACATTTCATTGTTTCCAGCACAATTAACTGCTGCGTACCCAGTGTAACATGTGCAAATTCTCATTCCTCAGGCAACATGGCAAGCAGTTGCAGAAGAAAGTACTTTTTTTCTGTAGTCCAAAATGTGATGAATATTAGGAGACCTTACAAAGAGAATGAAAACATGTACCTAGCCTTACACACATCAACTGATTTCAGCTTATTCGGAAAACATCCCAAGCCATTCTCAGCAAAGCATTGTATTTCAGACCAGTACAGCAGATAACATTTGTAGTACACTTAGGATCAATTCCTGCTCTAGGAGGACAGGAATGCAACATACCTTACACAACGCTTTTTATTCTGAAAAAAATCCCACAAGGTCTACCGGATATAGCTGAGATTGTAAGCTTCCTAAACACTCAATAGAGTTGACAGAAACTTGCCTGGACCTATGAGAAAGCAGTTCATTTCTGTCTGCTAAATGCAGAAGTCACAAATGGTGTTTCACAGATTCTTTACGCATTTATTTTGAAGCTCTTGAGGGAATGAGATAAACTTCAATTGTGCATATCATACTGTTTATCATAACTGAGTGGTTAGACTGGCTCAGCTGATGACCTAGCACTGCTCTACACCACCAAAACACTATTCGTCCCCATGGAGTTTGACTATGACAGCACTAGACCTATTTTTCCTAATGCTAAAATACTGATATGCCAAAATCCTGAGCCTTGTGCAGACAATGAAGTCTGCAGAGGGCAAGCACAAACTGTTATAAGTAGGATCTGGGAAGCTTTTAACTGACTTTAACTTTCACTCCACACAGCTACCCATTTTTGAAAGCTTCATGCCAGGGAGGGTGGCTTTCCTCCATACATAGCGGCACCACTGGAAGATGTTACTAACTCCATCCACTTCCCACAGCTCCCACACTTATAGGTGGGACTAATGCCCCCCTTCTCTACCAAAGTAGAGAGTTATTAATCATGTTAATCAGCAGCTAAAGCTGATTAAGCAAATATAGATGACTTTGTGGACACAGCTGGATGCAGCACAGACCATCTGACATGACACTCCACGCCGAGTCATGTGAGGAGGCAGGCATGTAGGGCATTTGGCCACACAATGGGAGCAATCCTGCCCATGGAGTGGTTATAAGATAGTATGCTTCTGCACGGACAGCATCGGATGTCATGGCAGGGACCATGGCATTAAGCTGCTGCTGAAGAGAGTGCCTTCTCTCATAACCACTTGGCACACGGAACGTGCCTGCCCTGTGACTTTCTCCTCTGATACGACATCCCAGATACAACCAGTCAGCAAGTAAGAGCTGAGGAAGATTGGCCGCACGTGGCACCAAGAGTCAAGTAAGGAAGATGGCAGCTGAGCTACTGACCTGCAAAAGCAATGCAACATTCAGAGATACAGTAAAATTAATCAAATTACCTTTTCTGCTTCTGCATTGGTAAGAATTTGGGGGTAGACTCTGTTAAGCTGAAGGATAATTTTATCAACCACTTGCTCATTCAGTCGGCTATTGCTTGTAAGAAAATACATGTCGTGTTGCAGCCGATGACAATATGACTGATCTAGAGATAAAATAATACAAAGAACAAACCACAGCAGTTAATTAGCAAGCCATTTTTAAATTCTGTAAATTTCATTTTCCTAACAGTGGTTAAATAGCTAAAATAAAATTACCACCATCATGTAATTTTATAAAGCTGAACTATCTATTAGGGTAACACAACATAGCGACGTGCTTTCAAAGACCCATCCACTTAAAATTACACACATCTGAACTCCTGGCTGGTCACTCATGCTGCCTCTCTCTTTCCAAAGGGAGAAGGTTCTAAATTATTGAGATGTCAAGCACTCATGGATATTTAATCAAATACAATCCCAAAGTTGTTAAATTACTGAAGATAAATTTTCTATCATTTATGAAGTCAGATTATGGAGTTTAAAACTAATGGGGTTTATAATTCTTTTGATGTAAATGTGTATTTCATAGAAAGAGGTTCTCTCTGATGTAGAACAGTAAAAGGACATAAATGTGGCATTACTGATACTGGTATACAGCACAGGGCTGGTCATTGCCAGCTACTTAGCGCCTGAGGACTGTAGCACAGCACGGGATGCAGAGAAGCTCGCAGAGCCAGACCAAGCTGGCTGAGCTGGCATGATTTGACCCTAACATCACCCAACCCTCCAAGAGTTTATTGCTGCCTTTTGTCTAACGGAAGACTTCAGCAACTTGTCCACTGGAAACTGCCCAGACTGAAACAGAACTGGAACATCAGGAACAGCATCTCTGCCAAAGAGCCATTAAGTTTTTAGGGAAGGACTTATACCTTCACTTCATGCAGGAGTGGGGATAAACGGCATTCAAAAAGCAGTACATTTTTACCATGGAAGTACACTAAAATACCCATACAAATAAAACACATCTTTTTCTATTAACTCAAACCTCTGCAAATACACAAATCCAGACTTGCTGTTGTTTTAGGCACCATTTCCAATTTGACAGCACTGGATTTTGCAGGACCATAGCTTTCCCTATAGCTGCTTGTCTATAGTCCCTAGATTAAGATACAGGTACAGACTGGTTTCACAGGTTACTGAGCCCTTACCAGATTTAGAAAGACAACATCTATGACCATGTCTGAAATAAGTGGTAAAATGTCAGCACTTCATAACCAGGCAGCACAGAAAAAACCAAAACACCACCACCCCCACCACACCCCCAGCACATTCTCGATTTAAAGCAAATGCATAGGTTTCATGGTATTTTAGCCACCAGAAAACATATAACCATCAGCCCTCTGTGCCCTGCAATTTAGAGAAGATAAACAAAAAAATGAAGAAAAAGAGCCAGAAAAAACTTTGGCACAATGCACTACACCTACGCACAGCCCTTGCTTGCCCTTGCTATACCATGTCCTTTTTCTGTGTCTGTGTAGCACTAAGAGCATTTATAGGTTAAGGGTTCAGGAAAACCTCCCAGTGTGACCATCATGCACTAATAACTTCTCCAGTGCCAATGTCACTCCTATTCAAACAAGAACACGCAGCTGTTGATAACTGCATAGACAGCTGCAATTCTACAGGCACAACAGCATTTCAGTTACAGTCTTACTTTTTATACAAACACCATATTATTTCCATGTGTTTCTAATGCCTCGCTTTTCCACAGCTCACTGTCAAGGCAGCTTTTTAGTGTACTGTCAGAAACATACTGCCCTGATATACTTGCTGTGCAATTCCCTTTTGCTGCAAGAAGTTCCATGTTATCTGATTCACGTATGAGCTCAAACTTCTCCTCTTCAAGTCACTGGCACACACAAAAGGCTGAGGTGAGAACCAGGAGACTGCAAAGTTGTGTCTGTTCATGCATGGGAACAAAGTGCCACAGTGCCGCTTCCTCCTCCTTCTTCTGCCTCATGTACATGATTTGTAGTGACTCTCAGTGTCACCAACAACTCTGTACCTTCTGTAAACTTACAAAAACCACACATTAAACCAGGGTCTTACAGCTAGCAGAGAAATTAAACTTCAAATAGAACTGTGACATTCAAACAACAAACCACAGCAAGTGCTAAAATCATGACAAGGATCTGGCACAATGGGTATATGAAGTAAAATAAAAGCAGGCTCAAAGTGGTTCCCTGCTTCTTGCTCTGTTGCTGCCTTGTCATTACTGATCCCTGCACAGGCAGCACACAAAGTATATTAGCAGCAATTACACGAGTGAAGTTAACTGTGACCAATTGAAGACTGCATTTAAGTCAAGATCATTTTCTGAGCAGTCAGGAGCACTCCATATCCTCACAGCACTTATCATTTACACTCATTCATTAAACCATCTTACCGAGGGCTTTTTGCTGCCATCTGAAACCTGTGTGCTGGTGCACAGTAGGTTATATTACAGGGCATAAGCCTCTCTTGAGATTTAAAGGGTGGCTATGTTTTCTTCCCATCTAAGCTAAAAGGCAGGAGAAGAGAATGAGATGATGCCCTTGGCCTCTCTGGCTCCTGCTAAACTGTGCCTGCCAATGACAGGTCTTATGCCTGGCTTAGGCATCTACAAGATGCTTCTCCCATCCTATGGGATGCTCCATTTTTAAGAAGCACCCGTGAAGCTTCCTCCCCATTCCCACAGAGACGTTTCACCTGCCTGCATCTTCACCTCTTCCAAATTCCTTCAGTTCAGTATTTAGGATAGGGTGCAAAGTTTAAAATTTCCTGAAGAGGGGTTATCAAGCTCAACACTAACTCAATAAAAGCAGAGCAGAAGTAACGTCCAGTATCTCACCTCTCTCTTCTGAAATCTTTTACTCTCCTCTAACTCTGAGAAATCTCTGCCCAAACCACACAAGGAACTGCCTTCAGGCTTCTGGTAGACCAGAGAAGTGAAACTGACACAGCCCACCAGTGCAGAATTGTGCTCCAGCTACTAAATTTAAAGAAAACAAACAAAAAAAGCCCCACTAATCCTAGTGGCTGGAACATGGCACCCTGCTTTGGAGTGATAAGGGTATCTGGAAAGCACATGTGTGCATTTGAAGCCACCATGCAATGCTCCTGGGCCCAGCTTGCCCCAGGAGCTCCAGCAGCTTTGTTATAGCATGGACTTGCTCCCATGCACTGCCAGTCATGGCCTAGTGTCCTGCTTTCAGCTGGGATAGAGTTAATTTTCTTCCTAGTAGCTGGCATAGTGCTGTGTTTTGGATTTAGTATGAGAAGAATGCTGATAACACACTGATGTTTTAGTTGTTGCTAAGTACTGCTTATGCTAGTCAAGGACTTTTCAGCTTCCCATGCTCTGCCAGGTGCACAAGAAACTGGGAGGGGGCACAGCCAGAATAGTTGATCCAAACTGACCAAAGGGCTATTCCATACCATATGACGTCATGTTCAGTATATAAACTGGAGGGAGTTGGCCGAGGAGCAGCGATCACTTCTTGGAGACAGGCTGGGCATCAGTCAGCGGGTGGTGAGCAATTGTGTTGTGCATCCTGTGTTTTGTATATTTCTTTTATCATTATTATTAATAGGACAGCAGAAGAAGAGAAAGTAAACTGCCTTTATCTCCACCCACAGCTTTTACTTTTTTTTTTTCCGATTCTCTCCCCCATCCCACTGTGCATCACTTGCTTTCTATATTATTATTATTATTATTACTACTACTACTATTTTACTTTATTTCAATTATTAAACTGTTCTTATCTCAATCCACGAGTTTTCTTACTTTTACTCTTCCAATTCTCTCCCCGATCCCACCGGGCCAGGGGGAGTGAGCAAGCACCTGTGGGGTGCTTAGTGGCCAACTGGGGTTAAACCATGACACCCAGTTATGGGTGTACAAACATGACCGTGCTATAAAGTTTTATAATCACTGTTCATGAGCAGCAGCTTTTTAATATTTAACATGCCCATTATTTACATTTTAAAATAACAGAAACCCCAAACTAGGTGACTTCAGAACTGCAGCAAGGCTACTGATGTGCCGTCAGTTCTTAACAATTTAGGGAGCAGTTGTTTGGGATATTTCACATATCCACCTTTTATCTGACTGCCTCAAAGAGATGACAGTTATTGTAAGGAAAATTTAAAATCTTTATGCCAAGAAGACTTTGTTTTTTAAGCAAGAGTCACCCCAGCATTAAGGACAGTCGTGCTGCTAGCCAATACTTGCCTAGAAAGTTGAGAGCAGCAAAACTGGGAGACCAGGTCAATTAAACACAGCTTACAGCACAGGCGTGGCATTGCCAGGTATTTTAACACCCTCAGACTGCACAAGGATTGTTTTTACACTCTGAATTTGTAATCTGATATTACTGCAGTTACATCTTCTCCTCCACTAGTGCATTAATCTGACTGTCCAGTCCACAGACTTTGGACCCAGCCGCAGGTTTGCTCAGGCATCAAGCTGCAGTGGAAGAGTCTGCAGGCTTTGACACAGCTGGAGGGTTGGCAGTGGACTGAGCTCAGCCGCACTGAAGAGAGGCAGCAAATACAGCTGAGACTGGATACCACGTCACTGAAGCTGACCTAAAGGTTGCTTAAAAAAAGGTTGCTGTTTTCCTTAGAGGAAATGTAAACTTGTCAAAGAGACCAACAGGAAACTCAGGAACTGTCTTTGACAGTTGAGAAGAAAATATGACTAATAATTTCGTGTTATTGACTTACAATTACTATAAGCCCATGACACATCATACATGACCACTTTTTTTCTCTTACTCAAAGTACAAAAGGCCTCTGGCACACAGCACATGCACACCATGCTAACATACACTGCCTGCACCTGACTGCACACAGAGATGGAAAGGAAGTACATGTATAATTAAGAGATATCAGAGAAAAGCAAAGAGATTACTGGTTATTTGTAGCCAGCAGCTCCTCAAACAGAGAATAGAATACATAAAATCAGTGATTATAAATGCAGAAGCAGCACATGACACTAACAAAACAACACACTCATCGTTTTTCACCTGCAGGTAAAAATCACCCCCATTGCAACCCTTCATAAAATGACACGTCTATTCTTCCTTCCAAATGGGCAATTAGGTTTTTGACAATAGCTGCAGAATGACCCAGCCATTATACTAAGTGCTGGCATTTTAAGGCTGCTGAAATATATTCTGCTCTTGGAAGTAACAAGGCTCATAAAAAATCTGATCATATGCAACTGTAATGTGCCAGACTGTCTTCTGCAGCACCTGCAGGAAAAATGTCAAGGGTGACAGAGCCACCCTTCCCACAGCTCTTCCTAACTTAATAGCAGAGTGTGTTCCTGTCCTGAATTTTTTAGGGACAACTCCTAACCTAGGCACTAGCATGCCAGACCCTGGCAGCAGCCAGGACGTCAGACAAAGTGCTGTGGTGTTGACACTCTTGCTCCATATGCCTGTGGTGAGGCATCTGGTCCTGAAAGGTGTCACTAGGCACTGGCACAACGCACTGATAACACAAAGAGTAACTTTCAGGTTATAGTGGCTGTCAAAAACACCTCTGTAATTTTGATTCTGCTTAATTATTCTTACCATAAAAGACCCCATATTGTTTTCTGTATGAGGAATATCAAACAGGATTTTGTCTCTTGCAGTCCCCTGTACACGCTCCTCTACGACCTACTTTCATTGCCCTTCTGGATAAAACCAGGGCCATAGCCCTAGGGACCTGCCACATTAGGCTGGATCCTGCATTGCCACCTTGTGTTTATCACAGTAAATGAATAAATCCAGCTGCATTGAAAATTTGCAGGCTGCAATCAGCCCCTCCTCACTACGCTTCGACACACACAACTGCTCTCACCTATGCTTGGGCCCAGGGAGCATAAATGCTGCCAACTGCCTTAAGTCAGGCAGGCAGACCTTTCCAATTAATAACTCCACCAGTATTTAGGTAAGGACTCTTGATACAGTGGTGTCAGAGACAGTATTGTTAAGTCCTCATTTTAGCTGGGATAATCTTCTTCCTGGTAGCTGGTATAGTGTTGTGTTTCAGATTTAGGATGAGAATAATGTTGATAACACACTGATTTTTTAGCTGTTGCTAAGCAGTCAAGGACTTTCCAGCTTCTCATGCTGGCCTGCCAATGAGAAGGCTGGAGGTGCAGAAGAAATTGGGAGGGCACACAGCCAGGACAGCTGATCCGAACTGGCCAAAGGGATATTCCATACCATATGCTGTCATGCTCAGCATAGAAACTGGGGGGAGTTGGCCAGGGCAGGGGCCACTGCTCAGGGCCAGGATGGGCATCAGTCAGCTGGTGGTGAGCAATTGCATTTCGTTTGCATCACTTGTCTTTCCTGGGTTTTATTTCTCTTTTTGTTATTTTCCTTTTCATTACAATTTATGATTATATTATTTTATTTCAATTATTAAACTGTTCTTATCTCAAACCACTAGTGTTCTCGCTTTCACTCTTCTGATTCTTTCCCCCCATCCCATGGGGGGCGGGGGGAGCGGGGAGTAAGCAGCTATGTGGTGCTTTGTCACAGGCTGGGGCTAAACCATGACACTTTATTATGGTTTCATCTTTTGTTTGTTTCCCCCTTAAAAGCCTCCTTCAATTTACCAAGCAAACAGACAGATCATCACAAGCAGATATGTTTAAATACAAGAGACACAAAACCCAACACATCTCTCTGAGATGTTATACCACACATAATTTGTAAACATCTATTCCAGAAACCTCAGTGGTATCTCCTGTGCAAGGCAAACACAAGTTGCAACTTCCTGTAAAACTCCTGGATGATTTTCATAAACTTTATATAGGCAAGCTGACAACCAACACCTTGAAGGCACATGACCTGCCATTTGTGCATGTCCATGCAAGCTCCCTGCTGAAGCATCTCAGGACAGAGCTGAAAAAGTCTCTCTGAACACAATGTTAGCGTAACACTAATTTAGTTATTGGCTTTTCCCTTTCAAGATCCCAAGAAAGGGATGCTGAGGATTTAAGAAGGAACCTGGCTGCAGACAAATGGTCTGAGATTATCAGATTGCACTGGTTACCAAATGCACCCCCAATGAACAGCAACTGGTCTGCTACTCTGGGCTGGAAGTGGCTATAAAGAGGTGAAAGACAACGTGCCGCCCTCCCCAGCTGCATGCACCCACTGCCACATGCTGGTCCTGCTGGCAAGTTAGTAACCAGAAGTTAAGAGTCTTTGACAGCAAGTCATAGAATCATTTAGGTTGGAAAGGACCTTTAAGATCATCAAGTCCAGCTGTTAACCTAGCACTGCCAAGTCCACCACTAAACCATGTCTCTAAGTACCACATCTACACGTCTTTTAAATACCTCCAGGGATGGTGACTCAACCACTTCTCTGGGCAGCCTGTTCCAATGCTTGACAACCCTTTCTGTGAAGAAATTTCTCCTAATATCCAATCTAAATGTCTCCTGGCACAATTTGAGGCTGTTTCCTCTCGTCCTATCAGTTGTTACTTGGGAGAAGATACTGACACCCACCTCACTACAACCTCCTTTCAGGTGGTTGTAGAGTTCAGTAACTCATCTTTATCTGAAGTATCTTTCAAAAACAGAAGAGAAAAAGTAACAAAACAGCAAGCAAAACATCAAAATGCTCTTGATACTGGAGTGTGACATTAGTTTATACACACTGCCAATCTTCTGAGCTTCGTACAAAGGCTAAAACAATGGGGCCCTTAAGTAAACAGGAAAGCTTATGTTCACCACAGGTGCAGAGGCAGAATCTTAACAAGCGAAAGATGGAGACTGGGCATAAGCAGATTTCTTTTCACTGCCACACAAGCTGCAGCCAGTGTGCCAAGGCACGAAATCGGGCACAGCACTGACTACCCCCAAGGCACACCCATGACAATCCCTGCCTCCGGCGGGTAATGCAAATGCTCCGTTTCAGACACGTACCCAATTGCATTTGCTGCTGCAAACCCCAGAACCGACCCCCACCCGCCCCTGTAAAACCAGCCGCTGTACCCTGAACCCCAGGCCGCTGGGCCCAGCTCTGAGGCATGACACGGCGGCGCTAAGCAGAACCGGCGCTGAGGCCGGAGGCGGCATGGCTGGACAGCGCCCACTCCCCAGGACTGGGGGTTACGCCGCGCTACCACCCGCGAAGCGTCACCCGTGGCGCGGTTGCTCCCTCCCGGGGAGCTACGGGCGAGCCACGACTCGCGCAGTTAAACCCTCCCTCAGAGCTGCCGCGCTGACGGCGGCCCAAGTACTGGGGCACCCAAACACTCGCCCTTGCGAAACGCGCGGCAGCACCCGAGCAGCTGCGGCTACAGACCCCCGGAGTGAAGCGGCACCGCCGCACAAAGCAACCGCCTCCTGCCTAAGGCTGCCCCGCCGGCAGAGACCCGCTCTCTCCCGGCCCGCACTCACCGGCCATGGCGGCCCCGGCCCGGCCCCGCCCGCCAGCGGGCTGCGGGCCTTCCTGCTGGGGACGGGCGGCGGGGCCGGGCCTAGGCCGGGCCTAAGCCGGCGGGTGCGGCCTGCCGGGGCGGGGCGGGGCGGCCTGCCGGGGCACCGCCTCCCGGGCCCGGAGGAGGCGCTGCCGGAGGCGGTGTAGGGAAGCGCAGTGCCGGAGGCTGCCCCCGCTGCGCCTACACCGTTTCGGGGCGGGTTCCACATCGCGTTACAGCCTCGAGGGTTCATTCATAATGACTGCATTTATCTGGTCATCCAGGGCGCTGTGCAGTGTGAAAGTCTGAATTTGCACTTGCACAACTGTCAGGTTTGAAACAGTTAATTGCATAATTAGTAATGCCACAGTTTACTTTTCTACAAGTAAATTACCTGTTCAAAATACCATGTCTACACTTTCATCATATCCATATGCAATTTATATTTTTTCTTGTGCCACAATGCTGTACACGTTTGTTTAAATGCAGCTATGATACGTAAGGCAAATTTGACAGATAGTTATTAAACTCCAAAGAGCAGGGACAACTTCTCTCAATCAAATAAAAGCTTGCAGTGAAGATTCTAATTAATTCGGATATGTTAACTTCATGAAGGAAGAAGTACAAGGAAATCTGTGCATTTTAAAAACTCAAGTTAGCACAAAATTTTCTCAGCATTTAATTACCCAGCAAGGTTTGGAGGACAATACGCCTTCCTAGGTATAAATGCTGCAGAGGAGTGAGGCTGAACCTTAGCTTTGCAAATTGTCATAGAGGGATACATTATTTATTATTGCAGATTCTTTTTACTACAAAATCTGGTATTTTTATAATGTATTGGAAAAGGTGAATTTCTAGTATGGCAAAGTGACAAGGTGATTTGTAATTATGACTTGTGTTGAAACCATGAAGAAAATGTTTATGTTGAAAAAGGACAGAAATCTTGCAGAGGGATCAAAATCACAGTAGGCAAAGCTGCCTCCAGAATGGTACATAAAATACTTCAACCAGACAACTGCCCTCGCACAGACACCTCTTATTAAAACAGTTTGCTTCTCTTAAGTAGCAAGTCCCTGAGCACCAAGACACACCCTTACCAAGGAAAGAAAACCGTTGTGTGGATGACCACTAGTCCACAAGATCCTGAAAGGTCTGCCTTGTTTTGCTGCCATGCCATCTTAACCCAAACGCATGGAAAAGCTATACCAATATACCAGGACTGGTTAAACAGAGAGATAATAAAACATACGGCCCCTTGCTTTGAGTGGTGTGGTGTCTTGGGAACTTCTAGCACTGAAGCTGCAAGTCGGCATGTCCCATCTGACAGGCCGAGAATTCTGAAGCCTACAGCAACTACATGAGTTGCCAAACAGGAGATAGGAAAGGATTTAGTGAGGACTTGACTTTGCACTTGGATACACACTGCAGGCCCTCTTACAAGAGACAGCTCCAGCTAGCCTGTGAGTTAAAAAAAATTTAAAAAGAGAATTCGGTGGAAATTTGTGAGTGATGCCACTTTGCGGTCTCATGGAGGAAGTGTCATACCCAGCACAACTCCAGAGATGGTGGTTGGCGTGTACTGGGGCATTTCTAGTATGTCCTGGGGCAGAATTCTGGCTGGCAGGGTTAGCCACACAGTTCTGAAGCTTTCTTCTGGATAAATTCTTTCTCTGATACTCTCGCCTTTGTTTTCAGTGTCTGGCCTTCCCTGCCAGGGTGGAGTTTCTAGCCTGGCACAGCTCTCCAAAGAGAGTGGCATCCCACCCCAGCGCTACATTGCACACCACTGCGCTCTCTGTGCTGCGGCTCCGAGGAGCTCACCGCAGAGACCTTCCTGGTGAGCACAGCCAGAACTGCTGCAATTCACAGTTATATGCACTTCCATTAACAAATGAGATACCTAAATCCCCGCATTTACTCTTGAAGATGTTTGTCTATACCTCCATACTACAAATGAAAGCAGCTTCTGAAAGGACTTTTCAGAAAGTGTAAGAACATGGAAAAAAAATCCCATGGAAATATTTTTAGTATTATCAAATGCTGTGATATTTACGTCCGTGTCCTTGGGAAGATGAATAGAGTATAAGCATCCCAAGTTTATTCCATTTACCCTCAGGAATACAGATCTTCTGAACAGCATGAAAATAGTTTTTTAAATTACTGTTATTGCACATGGAGACCCTGATCATGCCTGTATCAGAGTGATTTTTGGCAATGTATTGTAGTAACAGAAACAGGCACCTTGTGGAAAGGAAATTGTCATTTTATAACTCCTTTTATTATATATTTTTAAGACCATTTCATACGTATATTAAAATATTACAGCAAGAGATGTTGCCTAGTACTGAGAAGCAGTGGTAGTATGGCATGCTGAAGGTTTGGTTTTATGACCATTTTACACCATTATGAATTCACGGCATTTCGTGCTCTGCTAAAAAGTTTCCCTGAAATCGCTACCAGAATCTAAACCACAAAACTGAAAACCTGGTCATCTTAATGTGACATAGACTGAAATCTCTAATATAAATCTTAAACATTTTTTAGCAGTGTCCTGGATTTGGCTGGGATAGAGTTAATATTCTTCCTAGTAGCTGGCATAGTGCTGTGTTTTGGATTTAGCGTGAGAATAATGTTGATAACACACTGATGTTTTAGTTGTTGCTAAGAAGTGCTTACACTAGTCAAGGACTTTTCAGCTTCTCATGCCCTGCCAGCGAGAAACTGGAAAGGGGCACAGCCAGAATACTTGACCAAACTGGCCAAAGGGATATTCCATACCATATGACGCCATGCTCAGTATATAAGCTGCAGGGAGTGGGCCGGAGGGCAGCAATGGCTGCTCGGGGACTGGCTGGGCATTGGTTGGCAGATAGTGAACAATTGCATTGTGCATCACTTGATTTGTATATTGTTGTTGTTATTATTATTATTATTATTACTACTACTACTACTACTACTACTATTTTACTTTATTTCAATTTTTAAACTGTTCTTATCTCACCCCACAAGTTTCCTCACTTCTACTCTTCTGATTCTCTCCCCCATCCCACCGGGGCAGGGGAAGTGAGTGAGCAGCTGTGTGGCGCTCAGCTGCTGGCTCGGGTTAAACTACGACAAGCAGACAGTGTTTCCAAGCTCTGTGGTGTACAGTGTCACATTGCCTTGAGATATTTCTGTCCTATAGACTCACATAATGATACAAGAATCAAGGGTTAAATATATCTCCTCCTCATGCCCATGGCATGCAAGACTTCTGCAGCCGTATGGCTGTTAGGTTTGCCTTGGAAAGACAGGTCCTCGGGAAGCCACAGAGGTAGTGGAGAGTGACACCCATCCACTTCTCCGTGGGGGGGCACATACTTGGCAGGAGCTGGACCACCAAATCCCCTCCCACAGTCTTTGTGACATTCAAAGAGCACAGTCAGACAGTGAGGACACATGCTCGGTACTGGTAACAGTGATGAGCCATATGCAAACACTGCTATGAAACCCTTAACACTCTTTGAGGCAAGTAATGCTGATTTTCAAAGCACTCACGGACAGAGTGGCACTGTGCAAAGCCCTCCCTTCCTGCTGATGGCAGGCGTGCCGCATCAATAGAGCCCAACTCATTCCCGAAACTCTGTGATCCATTTCAGATTTCTGTCTCTTAGTTTAGTGGCTAAGCTAAGTGACCTGCCCAACAATGTTTTATTTGCCAGCATCTAAAGGACAGCAGATGGATTTCCTGGTTAGCTAATCTCAAAAGCCACTACTGTTTCCCCCCTGCTAAACCAACTGATTTGTCTATTTGAGTGAATTATTTGATTTACTAAATAGTACCCTTATCCTGGCAGCATTGGCATCTAGTGTTTTCTTGTTTTATCTGTTAATTATTAAATCACAATATGGTTTCTTATTTTCCCACAGCTGAAGAGGACTGGATCTCTTTAGGAACAAATTAAATCCAGATAGTGCAGGCAGTTCCTTTAACAAAGTCTTTCTTTGTGTTTAAGAAAATACAATGAAATATTTCTTAAAAGCTCAGATTACACACCAAGCTCCCTTCAGCAAGTTTTGGCTAATTTATAAAAACAGACTCTAAGAAGGAAAAAAAAAATGGGACAGCAGCGACCAGCTGGCCACTCCCGTCGGAGCCGCAGCCCCTCCTGGCTCTGCACTTTTGTGCCTGCAGATTCGGACTTTTCAGACAGGTCATTTTGTCCAAGTTCCTCATTACAAATATGGACTTACATGTCTTGTAGAGCATCATCCATAGGTTTCACAGGTTTGTGCTGTGCCTGGTACGTGTACAGTGGGGCAGCCGTAGTGCTGTCCTTGGATGAGCAGAGGTCACTAGCAAGTTACAGAAGCGAAAGTAAACTGGGAGGGAGCGGGTCCGGCTGTGCACAGCCGGCAGAGGCCTCCCGGGTGTGTGCGGGTCACGGCTGCCAGGAGCACAGATCCCGGCAGTGCAAACGTGGGGCTAGTCCTTTGCTCCCGGGAGCCAGCAGCGGTTTGCTGTTGATTTTAAGGGATGTCTAATCAGCTCTGAAAACCAAGATGTTTGTTTACTCAGAGTTATGGGATTTTTTTTTTTTTTTTTGTGCTAATAATTTCTAAGAGTCCTTTGCACATAGAATGGGTAATTTTCCAGTCTTATTTATATAGTCATTGTATTATTAGTGGTATGATCACCTATTTTTTCTGCATTGGTTAAAAGGAGATGAAGAAAAACAATTCTCTGACTCCAAACACAAAAGCAGAAGCTGTGCTGCAAGTTCTCAGCTCTTCATTCTCGACCAGCTAAGCCGAACGGTTAGATGTGAACAGAACTGACTTGGGTAAAAACATAGCCTGGAGTATCCATAGGTCTGGAAATCCCTGGTCAGTTTTAACTTCCTGTATTCATTATATGAGTGAATTACATGCACCCCGATTCTGCTGTATGACACCCTATCCTTGGAAATTTTGATGGTGTTAGTAAAACAAGGTGATGATGCAGATAATGGAAAAACTTAATACCTCTTGTTCCTGGCACAATGGAGAAGTCAGCAAATAGAATAAGCTCCTTGTATACTGATCATATCTCAATAAATATTACAGAACTTACTGTATTGGCTCTTTCATTTTACGTGAGATAACGAACAGCCAGCTTCACGTGCATGTTCAAAACTGCATGTAGCTCAATATCTGATCTCTTGTAAAGTACAAATCAAATTATACACATGAGAAAAAATACTCAACTAATTATATTTTTTTCCAGAAAACCCCAAAACATTGAAATTACTTGAAGATAGAAAGCAAATAAAGCCGTTTGAGCATCCTCCCCTTAAAATAGTTGTATAAATAAACAACTGGCAGATTTGGCAAACTGAGATTCAGCAGAGCTCCAGGGAGAGAACAAAGCCACTTCATCTACAGTGTCCTCACATGGAAGTCATCACACTGCCAGCTCAGTGCCTCACCTGACCACCACAGGCCAGGAAGGATGGAAACGATGGTGTGCAGCCAGCATGCAACCCACAGGCTTTATGAATTAAAGGCCAGCATCTGGGCATGCATTAGAAGCCACTGCAGACTCCAGCTCATAGATGCAACATAACTCCTGTGGGAAACACTACTCTGAGCATTTCCATATAACCTTGACCTTGAAACACATGAGCAGTCTGAACACACACATGCTTAAGTATAGCATCAGGAATCCAGGGAACAAGGCTGCTACTGCTCTGCTTTGCACCAGATGAACTCTCACTGCCGTGCCACAGGAGTTTCGTGTTTCCGTCATTGCATTAGCATCAGCTACCAGCAATGGAGACTGCCTTTTGAAACATCTCGGCATGCAGGGTGCTAGGGACTATACAGCGTTCCCACCAGCTGGTATGTTCTGGGTACAGTGACAATAGAAATGGCTATTGATTGTAGAATAATTATACAAGAGCCTTTCAACGCTGGCTCTGTCAATCAGCTCTCTCTTTGTAACAGTCCTTAAAAAATAAGTAGGAAAGATCACCTCCTCATGTTACTGAAGGAAGAAACAAATGAGGTTCCCTGTATCACTTTTAGGGGGATGGGATTTGATCAGAGTTTACATAGTCATGTGTTATAAGGTGTAACTCAAAATACCACCCTAAATCTGAAAGGTACTGCTCCACCCCACAGAAGAGTTTATTAAAATGTCATAGAGGAACCTCGCTTTACCCCTGTTGGAGGTTGTTATCTGGTTCTTGCCTGTGGTCTGACTTCTTGTCTTGGGTTTGCGTGGCAAGGTTTCGGTAGCAGGGGGGGCTACAGGGGTGGCTTCTGTGAGAAGCTGCTGGAACCTTCCCCTATGTCTGATAGAGTCAGTGCCAGCTGGCTCCAAGACGGACCCACTGCTGGCCAAGGCTGAGCCAATCAGTGACAGTGGTAGTGCCTCTGTGATAACGTATTTAAGAAGGGGAAGAAAAACTACCAGGACACAAACTGCAGCTGGAGTGAGGAGTGAGAATATGTGAGAGGAACAACTCTGCAGACACCAAGGTCAGTGAAGAAGGAGGGAGAGGAGGTGCTCCAGGCACCGGAGCAGAGATTCCCCTGCAGCCCATGGTGAAGACCATGGTGAGGCATGCAGCCCATGGAGGTTAACAGCAGAGCAGGTGGATGTGCCCAAAGGAGGCTGTAACCCCACGGGAAGCCCGTGCTGGCACAGGCTCCTGGCAGGACCTGTGGACCCGTGGAGAGAAAGGAACCCACACTGGGGCAGGTTTGCTGGCAGGACTTGTGACCCCGTAGGGGACCCACGCTGGAGCAGTCTGTTCCTGAAGGACTGCACCCCATGGAAGGGACCCACACTGGAGCAGTTCATGAAGAGCTGGAGCCCGTGGGAAGGACCCACGTTGGAGAAGTTCGTGGAGGACTGTCTCCCATGGGTGGGACCCCACACTGGAGCAGCAGAAAAATGTGAGGAGTCTTCCCCTGAGGAGGAAGGTGCAGCAGAGCTGGAACCAGAACTGGCTTCAGCATGCAACAATCCAACACCACACACCATCTCTCCTGCTTTGAAAGACTGTGATGACAGATGGAACCCAAAGTCATGGACTATTAGGAAAAAATTCTTCACAGAAACGGTAGTGAAGCATTGGACCAGGCTGCCCAGAGAGGTGGTGGAGTCCCCATCCCTGGAAGTGTTCAAAAAACGTGTAGACATGGCACTTTGGAACATGGTTTAGTGGGCATGGTGGTGGTGAGTTGGTGGTTGGACTGAGCGTAAATTCCGCATATAACTTGTAAACTGTATCAAATGTCATCAGGTAGCATTTATGTGGCTCTTCCTTGAAACTTCCACAGAAGACTTAAGAAATCCCTAAACAAAATAAAATATGTAACACAGTTTAATGGCTTCTTGCTGAGCTATCAGTGTTATGAAAAGATGCAACTGTAAGCCATCCTGAAAGCTACCAGCTGGCATATTGCCAAATTCTTTTCTTGGTCCTTTCAAGCAGAAGATTCAATTACATCTACTATTTAATTAAAGTTATTAAAAAGTTGTGCTGCATAACATTCTTAAAAAAAAAATATTTGCAAAAGCCATTTATATCTGACAATAAATTATAGCAGATTAATTTAGTTGCTGTGCTTCCAAGACATCACTGATGACTGGGATGTTTTGGAAGCAGAATTGTTAGAGATCTCTGCTTCCTCTCCACCCCAAACCATCAGTCATTTGTATCCTGTTCTTACAGCTGGTGTCTGGTATAACCAGAGGGCTCCTGGTTTCCTGTGCTGTGCCGTGCCTTTTCAGTCCGGTGGTATCGGCCACCTCCTGCAGGTTGTCAACATTCCATCAGTTTCACAGTGCTGCGTCTTTTCTGGGTCCTGAACTTCTCATGGAAACTGAACAATACTAGCCCATAACCAAAAGTTAGACTGACAGCAGCAGAGCATCCTGAGGAAGACAACGTATTTAGAGACTTCCAGGATAATACCCAAGGAGCAGGTGTCCAGAAGTCCTGCACGTCCATAAATCCATGTGGAAAGCTCCATGAAAGCAGCGCTAACTCTACCATAGATACTCTGGTGTCCATCCCAAGCTTCATTGCTCCATCCAGATCAAAATGTAGTCTTTCCCTTTCTTTTAACCATAGAAGATGTGTCAAGGGCATACAACAGTTAGTGAATCATGAGTCAGGCCTCTCCCAGGTCATGTCATTACTATCAAAGAAACTTAAGAGACTTGTGTGTTTTTTCTGTTATTTGACACTTCAGGACTGAAACTTCTGCCTTCAAATACAAGTGTGAGACCCTTATTTATTTTTAAATAGAAGCTGTGATTTTCACATATTCATCCAACTCTACCATTTGTGGCTTAAGAAAATAAGAAATATCACGAGACTTGTGACAAAAATCACAGGATCTGGCAACACTATACTCTGTGATATCCCACAAATAAAAGTAGGTGTTCCCCACAGGAGATATTTCTGTAAGGACTTAACTGCTGCAGGTATGGTGTTCACTGGGTTCCCATGTAGAGCACTCAGCACTTCCCAGGCCCAGGCACTCGATGTTTCCAGCATGGCAAATGAATTCTTTCATTTGTTTCAAAGAATGAATTTTCATTTAAAAGGAATTAAGGATCAGATACCCTCCTATAACAAATAGTATGTCAGCTGGCTTATAAACCATTCCCTGTTTAGTATTTAGCATAATATCTTAAAAACTGTTTTTCGGTTTTCTGCAAGCAGTCAAAGCTTGACAACTGACCAGTGCAACAGGCTCAGCAGAGTTGCTTGCTCTAGGAAAACAGTTTTAAAATACAGGGTGAGGGAATGCAAATAACCGGTTTCTCTGATAAATGCTGTTGACAATTTTTTAACCTGTAAAGAATTATCCTGTCATACTGTAACATACATCAATTAAATTATAAGCATCCATGCAGGGAAGGGGCTGTCTTGTGCTTGTTTATGTAGTTTGTAGCATTTTAACTTGTTCTTTAAGTGCAAGCCATCAGTTCCATAAAATACACAAGGAAATGCAAGTCTTCTGTAGCAGAAATAGGAGCCTGAATCCATTTGAAATCACTGGTTGGCAGACATTTAAGGGTTAACTTAATAAATATGAGTTTTTAGATGACTATTTTAGATTCCTATCTGCTTTCATCTCTTCCTGCACAGCACTTATTTTCCTTCTGACAATAAATAATGTTTACATGAGCAATAAAGCTAACTCCAGGGGGTGCAGCCATCATAAACAAAGAACAGTCCCAGAGGGAACAGAGCCACAAATCTTATAAAAAACAGTATGGGTGTTGTTTCCTTATCTTGTTGTAACTTTGCGCCTCTTGTGTTGGACACCTAAATAAATAATAGTAATCCAATGCTCTGGCACAGAGACAGTAAATTTACCTAGCTTTGCTGTTGCTTCTCATGGCTATCAATGTCCTTGTCATCTCAAGGTTTTACTTTCCCCATCAGACATTACTCAGATTGGTCTCATCTGTAGAACAGCGTAACTCGGCTCCCTTCTCACTCAGTGTGTTGACCCACACATCCCAACAAGTGAATTTATTTCATTCAGTGACTTGCAATCATATTACAGCATTTTAAAGTCACATGATAAAATTAAAATGCCAGGTAGCTAAATCATTAAATCCATCAACGTTATCACGGAGATGTAGAAGAGGAAGGAAATTCACGAGCTGCAAAGAGCCAGGATCAAGCATAACTGGGCCACCCTTCACACGTGTACTGCATCTGCTTTTAAAAAATCAGGCACAACATTACTAGTAGAACAGGACAGTTCCCTCCCGTGCCTACAGCTCTGTTTAATCCTAGGTTGAGATGTGCCTTCTTTGCAAATTGATTGTTTAATAATTTGTCCTACACTCTTTATGGGGATCAGAGAAGCACCTTCATTCTGGTACTGGAGGTTCTCTACTCTCCCCTTATTAAAGTTAGATTTGCCCTTTCCCATCTTCTAAGACCTTCCTTGTCCCTTCACAGTTTCCTGAAGCTGTATCAATGATGGTTCAAGTATTGCTTACCTAATTCCCTAGTGCTTTAGGATGAATTTCATCAAGGAATCAAATTTATCTTAATATTTATGATCTTTTTCTTGCTTTATTCTAGGCTGCAGTCCTAGTCCCATATTAAAATTCATTGCATTAACCAGTGAACTCTTCAGTGATGCCTGATACAAAGTAGACGTTAAGTGGTTGTCATCTCTGGGTCCATTTTTGCTTTTCCCAAGAAATACCTTACTTGCAGTTTTACTCTGTGTTTCTTCCACTGCATTTTTCTCTTCTTTCATTTCCCTTGCCTACTGTAACTCACGTTCCCTCTTACCTTTCTGAACAGCTCCACTCACCTCTTTTTGTGCTGCTCCTCAGTCATTTGCCACATTTCCATGTTTTGAGTTTTTCCGTTCTGATTTTCATGTCCTCAGAGTTCCTGAGGGAGCTGTATCAGATTTTTGCTGTCCTCTGCGTTGGTTTGTCTGGCATGCCTTTAAACAGTCTCTGCTAGTGACTGCCAGCTCTCCTACACTCCATCTATCAGATTTTTTCTGCATAGATCCTTTGTACTTGTTATTTCAGTATGTCGAAATTTGCCTTTTTGAAGTCCATTTTCCTTATTCTGCTGCTCTTCCTCTTTTTCTTAAAAATGTGATGTCACTTATTTTCACATTCACCCACATGTCACTTTTGACTTTTAAGAAGTTTTTCCTTGCTCTAGTCAGAAGCAACTGCCACCCCATTTCCCACCACCTTTGGAATAAAGCAGTCACCAAGACATATGTTCAAACTCCTGGCAGCTGTACACTGTTCCATCAGAGAATTAGACAAATAAAGCCACCCAATATTAAAGATGGTTCTGTTATTTCCCCAGGTAAACTTCTGCCAGCTCCTCCTCCTAACTGCAGAATCAGGGCTGAATGCCCAGCAGCTCATGCTCCATGCTCCTTTGCCCTTCATTCTCCAACTACAGACATTAATTAATGAGTATTTCACCTCATGCTGAACTGCAGAGAATATATAGACCTTTCTTCTCACCTGTCCTACCTGGAACAAGTTATTATTTACCGTGCCAAGATCCTAGTCGTATCATTTGTCCCACAAGCACTTGTAATTCTTATTAAGTTGTGCCTTTTATGATGTGGAAAGTCTTTAACTTCTTTTTGCATTTAATTCTAATGTACCAGCTATTTGTATAGGAGTATCTCAGATGTTTGGGTGGTTTTCCCAGCCTTTGTTCCTCTCTATGCTCCTTTCACACATTTTGTTTTCATTTTCATCCACCTGCAGACTTTCACCACTGATGCTATTCAAGCCTTTGTTCTCAAACAGGACCCAGGAGTGCTTTCCTCTGGCAGATGGAGCACAGCCATTCCCAGCTGTCCTGCCAGAAAGCCTCATGCCAGCAGTGAGAACAAGCTGCTGCTGCTGTGACGGCTGGAGCGCAGAGCTTTGTGCAGAGATTTCACATCCTTGCATCTGATTTTCCACTTGAGGGCACCCTGCTAGGGCCTCCAGCTGGCCCCTCTTAGGGACTGCCTTGCCCCGAGACTTTATAACGCAGCTTCTCAAAAACTTTCTGAGCCTTTTGCGTCCTTCCAAACATCACCAGTGACCCTGTGAGCTGCCTGGCACGGCTGCAGCAAGCTGGTGGTGCCTGCAGCCGATGGGACAGGCAACAGAGCCAGTGCCAGCCCCGCATGCAGCCAGAAGCTAATGCTGCACATGGGATGCAAGAGTACATCTGGGTACAGAAGCTGTCTGGGTCTGGTAGGGTACCAAAAAACTGCAGACAAAATGGTTCACAACACAAATATGTCCTGATAAACATTGGCTAGTATTAATTTAATGAATTGAGAACTTAACTGGGACTTGTGCTGAGAAGTATATCCATTATCCTTTTTGTGGCACATATTAAGAAGTACATTGCAGGGGTGCAGACTGTTGTAATACATAGAAGAACTGAGCTTATTAGGAAAAAAACCCAAAGCTCCTTTGCTACTACTTCCGTATAGCTGAAGTTCTAGTATGTGTTTTTAAACTCTGCCAAGTATGGCCAGGATGGAACAGGGCATTTCTAGGCCTGCCAGCAAGCTACAATAATTTGAAACTTCACAACTGAAGGTCTTAAGAGGATACCTGATTCATAACAAGCAGGACATACAATAAAACAATTACTGGGGCTTCAGAGGAAGCTAAAGGAGCCACATGAGCTAGCCAGATCGTATTTCCGTCATGACAGGAATGTGACAATACCCATTAGACAGCTGATGACAGGGGAATAAATAAGGCTTCAACTTGAACAAAAGTAACTATACTGTAACTGTAAGATATACATGTGTGTGCATATAAACAGCATAATAAGAGCCATATCAGTTACTTAACTATTCAAAATGGACAAAACAAGAAAAAAATACCTTGTTTCCTGACACAGTGGACAGATTAATAATAGGAAAAGAAGGCAGGTTTCCAAAAACTACATTGTCCCTTCATTTAGAGTGCTCTCACAGGGATGCTGCAATGACTATCTGAGCCACACTGCTCCAGGAAGGTTTCCCCACCTGCAAGCCCGCACACCAGCTGCTCTCTTGCACTCTGACATGTACACCAGCTATAGGTGGTCGATAGCATGCTCCCTCATGGGGCAAAATTTGCCATAGTAAGGCAGCACATCCCTCCATACACTCTCCCCTCTCTGACAGGCTGGTGGATCTGGAGATGTGTCTCTACTGCACCCAGTTTCACATGGTGTCTAAATGCAGAGCAGATGAATTAAACAAAAAGGCCTTCGTGATATAAAACAATGGGGCCTTTTAATTAAAAATGAAATTTTATTGTAGTTCTATCATACTACTGTGTAAAACTATGGGGGATTTTTCATTCAGAAATGCTTACAAAAACACTGGTTAAAAGAAGGTTGCAATCTTACTAATGTGTAATTATCATCAGTGATTTTGTATGAGGCAAATATACAAATTGGCTACCATTTCTCTCTAGAGGTACAGAAGAATGATATTATGCTTTTGCCATAGTCACAACACATAGCACACCATAGAGAATGGCTACGGACTGCCCAGCCTCAACACTCATTTTTTTATTTTTATTTTTATTTATATCAGGCCTTGAAGCATTTCTGTTAAATAACCATCTTGGAATATAGAAAACTTTCAAATTCATATGAATAATTAACTTTCTATGTTGTCTTTAAGGCACATATTTCTATCCAAATTTCATTTTGGTCCAGAGGAGCAAATATTTCAGACATCAGCTATCCAGGTATCTGACAGCTCGGTTTGTTACAACTATAATTATCCTTATGTCCATAGACTTCAACAACATGTATTGAATCCACTATCTGTACCGCAGTGTTGTGTCCTGGTACAGCTTGTTTCACAGGTGCACTACTGCTCTTGGTTAACTTAGGAAGATGGTCATTGTCTTTGTAACACCCAGGAGCTATGATGTCCTGAGTCCACTCCTCCTGGAACCTGTAAGCATGAAGGAAAAAGTTATTTCTGTTTCATTTGCTCTGGTGAGGATACAGAACTTTCCAATCCATTTTATTTGCACATCAGGCATTTTGCAAACAACCTGTGCTGTAACATATGGACTTGCTTCTCCTAGCATTAAAACCAGTTAGCAGCAGTGGGGCAAATAATTGTGTCTCTCTAAAAGCTGATGCAGACCTTGAAAAGACTTGTAAGGTTGGTTTTATTTGGAGTTGGAGCAGATGTTATTTCTTTGTGTTCCATCAAATGAGTCCCCAGCTTCAATTTAATGCTACACTATCTAGAAAATAGTACTAAGAACATTTGAATGCTGAGACTGGTACAGAAGGCAAATCCCTGCTTGGCTATCGGAGCACTGTTGGGAGCACAAGAGCCAGTTGTGCTCAGTGTTATTTGCAAAACTGCCAGCGATGCCTATGCAGTGCTGTCGTATTGTGACTTGTGCTAGCCCTTGACCACCAGACCTGGCTACCACCTGGCCCTCCCAGAAGGGACTGCAGGCTGGAACTCTGTATTTGCCAGCTGCGTGTGTATGCAGCACTGGCAGTCACGGATCCATCCCACACCCCACCTTTCCACACTGGGAAAGGAGGGCTTGCCCAGCTGTGGGGTAAGCCAGCACAGGCTACTGACCCAGACGGCAAATAACCAAACAGTGGGTGGTGTGGGCAGAGCAGTAGCAGTGGCAGACAGAGATGGCAGAGTTGCTGAAAAGATGCTCAGTGAACTACACACAACTGGTTCAGGAAAATGGGGGGATGGGATCAGCTTGTTCTTGAACTCTGCTGCAAGGGGCATGATGGATGCAGCTGGCTTTAAGCACACAGCTCTGTGAACCCGAAGAAGGCAAGACACAGCCCTCTTGGGTTTGTGTCAAATTACTGTAGTCTGAGTGTGTGGGCTTTTGTAAAACATCAGTTATTCCACGGCAGCTGTTTGCATACAGGGCAGATGCTGAGGTCAGTTGCCCCATATTCACTGCAGGTAAGCTAGCTCATGTGGCTTCTCTAGCTTCCTCTGAAGCTGTCGATGTTGGCCACTGAAGGCAGCAACCTGCACACCCACACCCAGGACAATGTGGTCTTACCCTTTCATACATGAAATGCTGATCAGGAAACAGAAGGTACATTCTGCAATTACCAGTTGCAGAAAGCCAGCAGATATGTTCATACACGAAACGTGCATACATATTAGGAACCACAGGGGAATAACAGAAAATAAAACCAAATAACTGAGGTCTTGCTGTGCTGATACAGAGTATGTATACTGCAGACACGTCTTTCTTGTAAAGGAGAACAAATCTTGCTCTTCACTGGAAAGCTGCATTACAAAACTATTTGGCACATGGGCTACAGTCAGATAGTGTAAAGGCATCTTAAACCACCTCTGCTTTTGATGGGAGAAGGCACTGTATCAGTGTAGTCAGAATATACTCATCAAGGAGGTGGTCAGGTGAGCAGAATTTACTCGCCTGTAATTTGGACAACAACAAACTCATCTATCAAAAAACAGCCTGGTAACTTTACCCACTTTGTATTGACTTGTACTGTTTCAATGGTGCACTTTAATCTTGGTGTGTCAAGAAGTCCTCAAGTATCATTGTGTTTGACACCAGAACACCTATCTCATTACCCCTATGGCTTGCCATCAGGGAACAGAAGCTATATGGACTAATGCTGCAGATCTTACTGCTGAAAGAAAATCTTTTGAGATACTTGCTACTGTGCTTTTTTTTTTTTTTTTAATAGCACAAGGAACTCAGTTTTACCTTCTTGAGTTGGCAGTCAATAGTTACAAAATAAAAATCAAATCAAAAGAGCGTGTACAAGGAGAAGAACTGGGTTAAAGTTTTGCATGGGGTAGCCACAGCCTTTGCAAATCACCCTGCCAGGATTATAGTTCAAATCTAGGTATTCTTGTTATTTTGCAATAAATATAGTTTACCTGGGCAGAATTCATCCTATTCTGATGTTTTCTCCTGTAAAGCTCTGCATTGTGAAACTCAATTATCCACAGTCCACCACCAACTCAGAAAGCCAAACTGGCTAAAACTGTACTTGGAGGACAACTATACTCCTAGCTAAGCAATCTCTTCTTCCCATTTCAGGAACTATTAAACTTCCATTGACTGAAATAAGTCTAGTATGAGGTGACAGTAGGCACCCTCCATTCACTATAGTACATCTAACCCTGTGGATGTCAGAGGGACAGTGAAGTCAGTGGAGTTCCACCTAAGCAGAGGCTGAGAAGAGCTATTAAGAATGTTGCAGTGTCGACAAGGGACAGAGAAATGTGCACAGAGTGGGCTCTCCTCTGTGCACGTGGCTATCAGTCAGACACAGCCTTCAGTTTGCACTTTCATCCTTGGGAGCTCTGCACTTTATCCAGAATATGTGTTACTTTTTTTCAAGTGCTTCAACTTTCCTTAACTCCAGTTTCCATCTGGGCTACTTCAGAACATCACAGTAAGAGGATCAGAAGACCTCCCTGTACTCTTATCTGGAAATGCAAACCCACCCAAGTATGCGAAGTGCTGAACAGCCTAGCTAGATACATTTTACAAGGACAGACTTTATGTGGCAGCTAAAGTTTCAGCTCCCATCTGGGGAGAAGAATAGCCACCATAGCATTTGTCAATAGGTTTTGGAGGATTCACAAGAATTTTGCTTTTTGTGAATTGAAAGCTGTTCCTAGCTGGAGGGGAAAACGCTGTTAACGGGACATCTGAGGAGTGTGAAAATTCAGAGCAGTGGGGCTGCCACAATGCTGCCCACTGCTCGCATGGGCTTTGAAAAGAGATTTTTGTACTGGAGGATGGGAGGGGATTTTTTTGTTGCTGTATGTCTGATGACTTTGTACAAGACCCTGGGGTAATCATGGAAGCATTATGAAAACAATAATAGCAGCTTTACTGAAAGCACATGTTGCTGGGCATACACCCCACCCCCACCCCCCCGCTCATTGCAATGACAATTAAGACTGAAATTCAGAAATCAGTATAATTTAGCAGCCAGCTGTCCTACCCTTTGAGACAGGGCCCCAAGATGAAACCACAACTCACTTCCCCTGCCTGATCTTTCTTTGAAATATGCGTGTCAAAAGGTACTGGAAGATTTTAGTCTCTGAAAGGTGGCAGTGGGGAACACAGAGCACAGTAATAACAAATCACAGGAATAAAAAAGCTTCCAAGAAAAGCTCAAGGTGGGACAACTCACAGGGGGGACAAGCTATATAAAAGCTTGAAAAGGAAATCTGCCCCTCTCCTGTGCTGGGTCTCCTCCCCTCCAGTCCTAAGTGCCACACAATCAAATATTGTATGTGTAGGGATCTGTATTAATTATGTACAATTGTATCAAACAGGTCTCTTGCAGCCATTTCACCGGATGCTTTATGTAGTGAAGTATTAAACACCACAGTGATGATTGGTCCTACATCTCTTCCTGCAGCTGTGGGAGCAGCCCACTGGTGGCTCTCTGCAATTCAAGCCTTGTAGCTGAGCGGGGCAAGGGGGCACATTCACACTTGCACAGACACTCAAGTACACTGTGCAAATGATCCTGCACATATACCACAGCCTTGGGCAGCAGGAGCCGCTCTCCATGCCCGAGCTTTCAGAAAAACAAGAGCAATTTCTGACAGCAAGGCCAATCATAAAAAAAAATGCATGGATCTTTTGGAGGCAGTGAAGGATCCAGCTCTCTGGTGAGACTGCTGACCTTCAAAAGCACCCAGATAAATCAGTTTCTCCAGGACCTCTAACAGTCTTACACTAAGTCACTGTTGCAGAAAATGTTTTGCCCACTTAATTCTCCCACTGATGCATGTCCTGGCAGTCATTCTAGGTGTCCTGGTGGGTTTTTCTTGTTCTACTTACGTTTCCCATTGAGCTTTGCAGCATCTTGTCTCTCAACATGGGTATTTCTTCAAGTGTTGTCCCTTTTCACTGTGGTAAATGTACACCACACTACCCTGCTAGTAGAAGGGCATCAGATCCTTCAGCTTTTAATCTCTTCTACTTAGGTGTTTAGAGGGGGAAAGCGGCTGGGAAAGTGCCCTCAAGGGGGCAGAGGGCAAGGTAGGAATGTGGCCAAGTGTCCCATCCCATCTTGTCCATACTTCTAGAAGGTCCTTTGGCTTACAGCCATGCTCCTCAGCAAGCCTGGGCAGACATGAACATTTTTTAGAGCAACAGAAGTTTCTGATTTGCACCTTCCTTGCAACCCCTTATACAAGGTAGCGGAAAACTTCAACAATTATAGCCACTAAATCAAAGAGAAAAAGAAAACACATTTCACTTTACTGTGGTGGCCAAAGCTATGAGCTAATTTCACCAACCTTGCATATGACTTCCTGGACTGACTGAAAATGCCGAGTTGCCTCTCCTAAGAGCATGCTGGCTTTGGTTTTTTGCAAAACCTTTTCACTTGGATGTCTTTGTTGTTGGATCATCCTTATTTGCTTTTTGCCAGGTACACTGGTAATGTATCTTGTAGTCAGAAAGGGCTCCAGTACAAAAACTTCAGGTACTAAAAGTATCTTCCATGGGAGAATATACTAGCCTGTTTCTCTGCAGAAGAGATTTTTTCTTCTTGGTAATATGCTCCACCTGTAGTGGATATCTGAAAGGAGGATTTTAAACCTACTGAGACACAGGCTTTTCCATTTGACTCACTCCTGCAGTCAGATCAGCTACTTCATAGAGAATGTTTTATAACTTTGCCTAGAGCTGTGTAAAATAATTCACCTCAAAACAGTCCCAATTTGGAATGCACAACTTATTCCAAATGCTTGCACACCAGGGGAAAAAAAATCACCCAATTTCTTTGCTGTTCTTTAGATGTATTTTTGAGCTGGACTAGTTTCTTTCTGGTTGTTGTCTTAGCTGACACAGGATGAAAAGGAGTTAGTCAACAGCTAAATTCAGTTCTCCCTGAGTGTGGAAAATACTGGACCATCAATTCTCCCTTGCAAAATAACAGCACATCCTGAATCAAGGGAGTATCTATTTCAGGACAGGTTACAGGACTGTTATGCTGAAAAAGCAAAGAAAATAGAGGCTTCCTTAGGTGTGGCTACTTCTTACCATAATTAGGAAGTTGATGCAAACTGAAACAAGCTCTCTCAGCTTTTTTCTTATTACTAGCTGTCTGTATTTCTCCTGGGATAGCTATCTTTCTGCGCATGCTGATGTATAAATATGCTATGGCTCAAACAGTGGAGTGCTTAGTTCTTTAATGTCTTTGCACGACAAAAAGGGTATGCTGTTTGCTCTCACAATGGTTATGCTCTAGCGCATATTTTTATGATTTCTCCTAGAGGCATGGCTAGGACTACTTAATGGAAAGGAGGAGGCTGCTATTTCAGTTTGGGAGTCATGAGCAAGCCACTGGAGTTTCTCTGCCTTAGTCCAGGCAGGGGATCCCAAGGCCAAACTTGCCTCAACCCACCTGTACCAACCATTGACCTGGGGAACAGCTACAGCTGACCCATGGCAGCAGGTGAGCATAGCCCTGTGCCTGCATTAGGGTGAATCCACTCTTCTTTTTGACACCAGTTTCTTTAATATCATCTCTTACTGACATTCACCTCTATCTCTCAAACATTACCAGTAGCTGGCACAGAGGAAGGACAGCTGTCATTAAGCTTCTCTTTACTGATATTTTACCCTGTGCCTGTCATAGGGAAGAGGACAACCTGCCTGCTCAGGCAGCTGACTAAGTCCAAGCTCTCCCACATGGCTGGGGATGGAAGAGGTCTGTTCATCTCAGGTGGTGGTTGCCCAAGCAATTATTCCAGAGAAGGATTACTGCAGGGTCAGGTATTATTCTTCATCAGAAAATAACTGACTCAAAAGTAACACACCATGCTCAGGAACATGCCCATTTCAAAAAACCTCTTAAACCCAGCATGGTGTTTCAAGTGCTAGTTCCTCTGCAATACCAAATGTCCCTGATGCCCAGGACTCTCCCCAGTAAGACCCACAGTGCCTGTTTAACCCCAAGCAGGTGTGGTGCCCTCTGCTGCTTTGAGGAAGTTCTCTCACTTTGGATGAACAGTGCCAACAGTCCTGGTGTCATTCTCATGCAGAATTGGGAAGACTTTAAAATCTTAAAATGTTAAAGAGAGCAGAATATAATTTACCTATTTTAGGCTTTTCTCCTATTACATACTGCAGTCAGGCTGTGAGAGTTATTCCCAATATATCCCCATGTCAACAAGCCCTGCCTCTGCCTAGCAATCTTCCCGGGGGCTGTTTTGGAGGTTCGTGCACATTGTTCTCCTCTAACTACATGGCCCAGAGCTGCAGCCAGTCTCCCTCCCATAGATGACAGACCCTTTTCTTCAGCTAATCTGTCTCAAACCTCTGCATCACACAGCAACCTGCTATCTCTGCTCTATGCTCTAAACTTCTGAGAAGCAACGCCAGGTAAAACATGTCCTTCCCAGCAGCCCCATGCCTTGTAACTTGGCTTTCCCTGCTCAATATTAGTTAGCTCTTCAAATATTATAAAAGAGCAAATATGCTGTAAATGCTTGCAGCTCCTGCCTATAAGATTTTCTGCTAAAAACTGGTACTTTTATCCTCATTATGATTCCTTACATCCAAATGAAAGAGGCGGCATCAACAGTGACTGCACTCTGTAGTTAACAATCCACGTATTTGTAGACATATTTCTCAGCATTTTAAAGCAATTTATTCAAGCAACCAAGAAGCCAGAATGGGGCTCATTATAATTAGAGTAGTTGCCACTAAAATTCAATATTTCCCTGCAAAACTATATATTCATCACATTTGTTCCATGCTTCAAACGTGAGGGGAAAAAGATCTCATTTTGTGGCAGACAGGTCCAGAACAGCACACTGGATCCTCTACTGTCCAACAGCTGGGCTTCTACATTATTTATAACTTCTGTACATCAGCATTCTGCATCTACATTATGTCACCTCATTACAGCCAACATTATCTCATTGGCATACTAAGGTACTGCTTTAATAGATGATAGGGTTTTTAATCCTAAATTACTCTGTAAACCATAACTAATATCTTACCTGTCTGAAAGAGTCGGCTTTTTGTTTTATTTGTTCTTACAGCATTTTTGATCCTTCAAGTGGTGAATCAAAATGTTAATCTCTAGTTAATCTCTAAATCTATTTTAATTAAGTCTGAAAAGCAGCATGAACTACATCGTTTTCTAGTCAAAAATAGGCTAAGATATACTCAAGAGGGTCTTCTTCAAGGGTGGAGGAGTTCTCACCCTTCCAGATACTTCATATGTTACATGAAGAAGCAGCAGAACATTCTTTAAGAAAAGGAAATGCTATCGTAAAAACGACATAAATTGCCAAGCTTCCACCCACTCCTTTCTCAGAGAAGGGCACCACTCGTTTCTCAGCCTTCCCCTTCTAAGTGGGTTGCAAAGCCACTTCCCATGGCTGTATCACAGAGAACGACATGTACTGCAGCCCTGAAAAAGGCAGGGAGAAAACGATCAGCCTCCCATGCTTCTTAGGAGAGTTCCTTATTAGAAAAACAAAGTAGGATTTCTGATTTGCTCAGAGGTCTAGCGATGCACTGCAAAAATTCCTCCAAATGTCTGAAACGTTAACACAAGAATATGATAGGATAGGATAGGATAGGATAGGATAGGATAGGATAGGATAGGATAGGATAGGATAGAATAATTTCAGTTCGAAGGGACCGACAATGATCATCTAGTCCAACTGCCTGACCAATTCAGGGCTGACCAAAAATTAAAGCAAATTATTAAGGGCATTGTCCAAATGCCTCTTGAACACTGAGAGGCTTCAGGCATCAACCACCTCTCCAGGAAGCCTCTTCCAGGGTTTGGTCACCATCTTGGTAAAGAAATGCTTCCTAATATCAAGTCTGAACTTTCCTTGATGAGCCTTGGTTAAATTATCTTTTGGCTTGTTCATGACCATGGACGCATGCTTTGGTTCACAGGCATACAGCAATATACAGAAGCTTTCTTTCAGGCTTGCTTGCCCTCAGTTTTGCAGCTTTTTTCTAACCACCTTTATTTATTTCCTCGGACAACCAACACTATAACAGCTCCACCACTACAGCAACACCCACACAATTAGAGATTTCCTCCAAGTATAGGCTGCCAACATGTCCACCTCACATTAAATGGAGAGAGGTACCACAGAAATAACCCAGGTTTTCACAACGGTCTTCCCAGCATAAGCCAGCTACCTGTTTGCACCTCCCCAGGGATTTGCCTACACTGTGCTGCCATTCCCAGTAAGCTGAATGTGCACAGGATGATGAAACTTAGCCTAATTTGCTACACAAAAAAATGAGTCTTGCAAGCGAAACAGAAAGCTAACAGATTATTCGTTGTCTTCAAGAGTTGGCATGAAATACATTAGCAGAATTCCCACATCTCATCCTGTGCACATATCTATTTAACAGAATTAACCAGTAGAAATTAGCATCTTTTACTAACCTTGATTAAATAGATCTTATTTGAGTGCAGAAAGGGAACAAGGTACAAAGTGATAAAGGGTCACACCTGTTCCTAGAGCAATTCCAAGACAGTTTTATTCAGGGTCTGTAACAGCTTCAGTGCCTTTTCTGTCTCTGATTAGAAGCTGTGCATGTTCGCCACATGAGAAACAGATAGACTTTTGGCTTGGGGGTGCACAGACTAATACACCTGCTCTCCTAGCTCATTTTTGCTCTGGCTAGTGATTAGCCAAGGTCACATCACCTCTGTATGCTGGAAATAAAGTAGGCCTTGATTAATAGAGGACCTCATGCATTAGGAGGTGGGTATGTGCACCAGTATTTAACACAGCATGTGTATTGTTCTATGTAGGAAAAAAAAGAGCTCACAGGCTTTCTTCCTCCTGCCCTCTGCAATTCCCCACTGAAGTTTATACATTCTCCAATTTTCAATAAACTTGTTGATTTCTGGCCCCAGAGAAGCTGCTTATCCAGGAGAATTGTATAATCCCTGCTACTTTCAGTTAAGAAAAAGTGTACAGAATTTGGTAAACATAATACAGCAGCTTCTGCTCTGTGGAGTGGTGCAGATAAGAACCCAGAAGGAGCTTGAGGCTCCAGCAGAGCACTAACTTGTTTACAGCCCTTTATAAGTTTATCCATATTATTTTAAAAGCAGGTTACACTTACACAAAACATTAACATCATAGTGGATTGAAGTTGACGAAAATTAAAAGTTGTATCTTTGGTCTTCTAAAAACTGTTTAGGTTATAATCAGTATTTAATTAGCTTTATACATCTTTCTGAAATCACCCAAAGCTAGGAACTGATTAAGTAGCCATCAGACTTTTGTGCAAGTGCTCCATTTGAATATAATTTCCAGCTTCACTGTGACATGGAAGTAGGTTTATAATCTGCATAAAATTGTTTTCTGCAGGTAACAACTACAAATCACAGATACTGCTGTACATAAAACTGTACAAGTGAGCAGTGAATGAAAAGCAAACAAGGATTGTGCTATATATTACCATACACGACGACAAAGCAGAAACCAAAGGATACAAAAGACACAATTGACGTGTGTTTATATGAATGGTAATAGCAAAACAGGGATTAGAATTTAACACGTATTCACTTTTCTGTTTTTCTTCTGTTGGCAATAATACAGCCAGCATAACACAGCTGGACACTTTCAGAGATGATTTTGAACTGACACAAAAAATACCTATGCCCACCACCCACGCATCGACAGTATGTGATGAACTTTATTTCAGTGTTGACATTTCTTTGGACTACCCCAGGGTCAGGGTTCTCACACTGTGGGCTTTCAAGCTGCCTTGAGGATGAGGATCCCATTGTGTTTGCCCTGCACACCGTGATAACAAAACAGTATTTCTCAAGAGACCTTTCGCAGTCACTGTGGCATAAATGGTAATACTCAATGCTCACCTTGAGCTGCACCACAGCCCCAGATGCCCCTGTCTGGCTCCTCTCCTAAGGCTCTTAGGCAAGCTGGCACCTTGATAACACTAACCAATAGAGAGTAGTGACTTTCCTGCTGCAGTTTAGCATCAGTTTAACAAAGCCAATTAAAAACCTCTCTCCAGTTAATCTGGTGCAACCTCCCCTGCAGACCAGACTTAACCAAGCACTACTGGGGATAGATAAAAAAACGGTAAGGAGGGAGGTCATGCTCAGCTTCTGTGCTGTGTCACCTTTTGGCAAACATTAATTCCGAACAAGACAGGCAAGTTCAAGGACAAGCCCTGACAATCCACTGGCATCACATCCTCTTCAGGGGCATCCCTTTAAAATGCATTTTCAAGAAATCCTCTTTCTAAAATTTGTTCAACAAACTCATTCAAACCCACTATATTTTAATAGCCTTACCTGTAGAAGCCTTGGGTATCATATGCTGTGTTAGTCACATCATCAAATACGGATTTATTCCTGAGTTTCTTATTGTTGTTGTTGTTTCTTCCCTTAAAACAAAAGTAAGCAGCTTGCATGTGCTCTAGTTCTTCAGTTCTGAGCTGGTACCACAGCTGCATATCTCTGTGAATAAAGCAAGGGGTAAAATACATTACTGTGATAAACAGCTGTATATCTGAGCTTTTATCTGACCACAGCTCTGACTCACTAGCATTTAAATCTAAATCCAGGTTCACTTGAAGAGAGCACTTAAACACATGCTGAACTTCAAGTGTAAGCCAAATTTCCAGAGACTTAAATACCTGCTTAAATACCTTAAGGTGGGGGGCTCTTAAATAGCATAAATATTATTCTGTAAAATAGCGTTAAGTATTATCCAGCACTCCTCAAAAAACAAGTAAACAAACAAACTTTTTAAAAGAGCAATTTTCTTATGAGCACCTGTGGATAGTTCAAAGGAACAAAACCCCAATAATTATGTCAATTTGGTTCAGTGGATTTTGAGACTACAGGTAATAAGGAAAGTCACTTAAGCTGTGATGTTGTGTCAGTGTTCTCATGGACCTTCATCAGTGACACATGTCACCACAGATCCTGTTGTATGTGAAAAAACTACAGACCATCCCCATGTTATAGAATAAATTATTTCAGATAAAAAAGTATTTTCTGTGAATTTTTGCAGCACTACCTTTCTTAAGGGTTCAAAAATCACCAGGCAGGTTGAAAAGATGAATTGACATAAAAATGGAGGAGATAGGTAATGTTGCCTTTGTTAAGAGCAGGGCTTATTCGGTTGCCTTCAAGGATTTCCTTTTGGAAATGCTCAAGGCACTTTTCATGCTGCTCTCCACAACTTTGGGAGAAAAAAAAAAACCCCACAATTTCTTTTCTTGTTTTTAAAAGAAGTCTAAGATTCATATAGTCACAGACATTCACACTAACTGATGGGACAAGATTAAATTGTGAGGGCTGGTGATGCTGATTTTGATGTAATTTCTGTCCTCTCAGGATGCAATCCTGCTTCTGCCAAAGAAAATGGCAGCTACACTCACGCAGTGGGACAAGATCTGCGAGGAGGCTAAATTATATGAGGATTTTCAGCAGCCTTTGTCCTTTTTCTCTCCAAATGCAAGGATAAAACACAAGATGGCACTTCAAAGATCATCAGATACCTTGCAAGACAGGTTGTTAGGCAAAGGTGATCTCTTCTAGTAGACCAACTAAAAGAGCCAAATAAACTAGACAGGTAGACTTCAAAGCTAAACACAAGATGAGGACATCCTCCCTACCCCACAGATACAGATTACCTTTTCTTTCAGAGATGGTTTAAGAGACACTTATTTAACTAATCCCCTACCAAGTATTTTCATTTTGTATGAAGTTATCAAGCCTGCAGCTTCTCTTCAGGTTAATGGTATGTGCATCCAAAAGTCGATCCACATTTTCCAACCACATCAACTGACCTCACAAAAGAGATCCTCACGCACTTACGCCCTTGGATGCTGCCAGCTGCGGCAGTGTTACCACCACACCTGGCACTCTGAAGCACGGGCTGTGGGTCGAGCAAGTTTCATACAGGGATGCGTTACTCTTTCTCACATGACATGGACAGCTTCTCCATCATCTCAGTCACTTTCTGACAGCAGGGCCAAGCCACACAATGTCTACAGTGCCCCCAGTTTCCCTACCCAGGAGCAGGGCTCAGTCGTGGATGGGCCAGGTTGGAGCAGTTCCTTCAAGAGGCAGTGGAGGGAGGACAGAGGGCAGCAGGGAACTGAGACGCTCCCAACAAAGGGAATCATTTTATGTCCTGAAGACAGAACCAGGTCAAAACGTCTGGTGTGAAGGACTTTTCTTTCATAAGAGAAAAACATCAAGCCATCAAAGTCATGTGAACAGCTAATTTGGACAAAACTCCATTTAAAATAAATGAAAAACAAGGACTTCGATATGCATAGTCTTATCAAAAAGAAAAGCAGCAATTCCAAAAATGCCAATCAACCCTTTAATTTCAAAAATTATTTCATGCTATCAGTGAGAACCTAATATTATGAATGCCTCCAAAGACTTTCTTTTTTGCCTCATAAAATCCTTTCAAGGGAAACAGAAAATCTGTATTTTTGTTACAATCAGATTTCCAAATTTCCTCCCTTGGCTGGTTCCTACGCAGCTCTAGATAAAACACAGCTCGGAGCAGAGAGACCTTCACTCATGTCCTTCCCAGTCTCCCTCTACTCCACCACTACCCCACCTCACTCCAAACACTTCTCTGAAGCAAGAAAAAGCTTAAAATCAACCAGAAGTGCAGCTTACTGTCTGCACAGCAGGCATCAGCAGCACAGAGTGCAGCCACCCCACTGAGTTACAAAACAACGAGCAGAAAAGTGGGAGGGAAATGAAGAGGTGCCCATGGAAAGCCTGCAGCAGGTGACTTTGGATGGATGTTCTCATGAACAACAGTGGCTCAGCTTTAGCGTACAGCCAGATGTGGTCACACAGCCACTCTTCACACTGAGTTTTTATAATGGACTGGATTGGTAAATTTTACTTCTTCCCATGCCTGTTTATAATCCTGCCTGCTGTCTTGCGCTTCAAGCCAGAAGACAAAATCCTATGTCCTTCCAGCATAGCGTTGTGACAGGTTTAGGTATGCTTTGCAGACAGTGAGGGCTTTGATGTTTTTAACATGGGTAGATTAATTTTCCAAGCAGTGTTCAAGGAGAGCAACGGACAAAATGAAAGAGAGAGAAAAGAAGGGAAAACACAGCTAATCTTAAATAATTCAAGGAGGGAAAGACTGGGCCAGCAAATAAGACTTGTGTGTTCAGCTTCTGCATAATCCTGGGTAAATCCAGATCTGCCCAGGCCCACTGAGGTCATCTGATATTAACAGACATTAGGTGCCTAACTAGTCTTGAATTCCAAGTCTTTCTATGCCTAAAGCCTAACCTACAAATTAAGGATTTTAAGTAATTAACATCATTGCGGTGTTGTGAGCATCAAGCCCTTTGAAGCTCTCTGCTATCACAGCAATGGGGTCCATATGATGTACAGTCTTATGCCGGTTTTAAAAATCTTTTCTTGACATACCTTTGAGTCCTCTTCCTTTCACTTTTCTTCACACACTTGATAAGACAACAAGTTAAAAAAGCCATGGACATCAGGAGAATGACAGCACAGCTCACGATGGAGGCAATCACTGCGACCTTAAATCCAAAAGTCTCATATTTTGATATGGCTGCAGCAAAGCAAACACAGAAGCATGTTTCTAAGGTCAGCCCATGAATTTATCTTTCACAGTTTCATTAAACCATGCTGAAGCCTACCTGCTTCACACTTCTGGTAATAATAGCTCACTGAGGACTTTTGCGTTAGTATGTGTCAAGATACCAGAGTATCGTGGCTTCAGCTTAGAACTACGCAAGCCTCAAATTAGGCTATTTAAAAATCTCCTTTTTATAAGATACTAATGAATTGTTCACAAGTATTTCACCACTGCAACTAATTAAGCACAATGCCGTTAGCACTGCAGTAGCTAAAAAGTACAACTTTGTCACCATATCAAATGCAGATGAGCTAGCAGGCTCTTATAAGCAATTGTTAACAAGGACTGGAGCTGCGAAACCAAATACTGACAGGGGTAAATGGGTTTAAAGAAGCCCTTTAGATCATGGAGAGTTCCATATAATTACATCCTATTTGGCAGGCAGGGGACAACAGGTCTTCCTCTGTTTGGGGAAGGATGCAGGATAGAAGGGACAGTATCTGCAGCACTGAGTGTTCACAGTGACCTGATGTTGGAAGTGAGCTTTCCAGACAAAAGGAGGAGTGGAATGTGGTGTGGCACAGCTAATGCAGATCTCTGCCAACTCATCTGGAGCACTAAGCATGTCTTGCTTCAGAACTCATCTAGTTCTTCCAACATCACAATGACCAGCATCAGAAATGGTTCAGCTGAGCTCCACACAAAGCTTTGTATTTCTGCAGCTTCTGGAGGGAATGATTTCTCTTGGTTTTCTTTAATGGAATCTCTCAAATGAGAGATAAGAATAGCTGAGATTTTGAAAGCGTGATAAATGCCTATCCATCTACCAGTGATTTAAAATTATACAAGGTCTGAGACACAGACAGATTCTCAAAGCTCAGAGGTACCATGTTTTGCTTGGGCCTACTTCTAATTAAATTACTAACAACCTTATAATAAATAAGAAGGAACACAGTGTGAAAGGTAGTTGATGTTGTTGCTATTTAAATGCTATTTGTCAATATGGTAACTTTCTCATGCAGCTGCCCACAGGCAGCAATCTAAAATTGTTCAAAAGATATTGCTGTGTTTCTTTCACAGCCAAAATATCTTCAGAAAAGAATGCCAGGAGATTAGAGGGTCTGCAGATATGCTTGCACATTAGTTGGTCATATCTATACATTTTCTAAAGAAGGGTACAGCTTGTAGCTACAGAGCCACAGTTATTCCGGGTGCAACACTACCGGAGTTGGTGATGTGAGATCAGGCATAAATCCAACCGTCTTTTCTGTGTCATTATAATGAATGATGTCAGAACACACATGGAGTGCAATTACAGCCAGTGGGGGCAACTTTGAAGGAAATTGAATTTGTGTTTTTCCTTGCAGAGATGTCTAGAATTAATCCAAACGTTGTAGGAGATAGGCAGAGCAAAATAAACACAATGCAGCCCAAAGGGACTGGGAATGGTTTGGAAAGAATCTTACGCTTGCAGGAGGGCACTCCAGCTGTCCATTGGGTACCGTTTCCTTTCCAAATGCAGGTGATGATGCCTGGTCCCTCCAGCTGGTGCTCGGCAGAGCACTGGAATGTTATCACCGTCCCCACGGCCGTGCCGTTGCCGTGAATGATTTGTAGTGTGCCAAGCTGGGGAGGGAAGATGCGGCTGCACTGCCCTGCAGAACAAAAACAAAATGAGACAATGCAGCACCAGAGCCAAAAGCAAAGGTCCACTTAAGTTTTATTGCAATCGGATTGTAAATCAGTCCAAGTTAATAGTCAAACAAATAACAGACCTCAGAGTGGGCGATGCTGACTGCCCTGCCAAGTACCAGCCCAAGGCCAAACCCCCTTTGGTGCCATTCAACAGTTCCACTGCCCTGACCCATGGTGCAAAGGGAGGTTTTACTCGTGTTTCAACATTATTTACTGGTACATATTAAACATTTTTAAAAAAAAGTCATTCTGTGAGTGGCATGGTCTCCTATGGATTCCTCTGTTGTTGGACTCTGTGTCTTTAATTATGTACTCAGGCTGGTATCTTCCATGCCGGGAATATTCATAGCATATCTTCCCCCGTGCAAACTTTCCAAGATCTAATGGATTGATCACACATTTCAGCATTTCAGTCTACTTGGTAGCATCTTTTCATGATCCTACGGAAACTTCCTATCTTTCAAGAGCACTGCACCTGTTAGTCTTGTCTGAAATGAGCCAGCAGGTTCAAAACCCACTGTACAGGGAGAGGGCAGAGAGAGGCATACACATACAGCACAACTACATTCAACTTATCTCCATTTTCAAGTGACAAGCTCTGCTTAATAGTATATCATTCATGTTTAGTACATTTTTGTTCATTCAGGTTTTCTCTATTTCTTTGTCATTCATACAGCTGTTCTTTGAGTCATGGAGCTGTTCTCCTCTTAGCCACCTGACATCAGCCACTAACTTTATAGATTGGGTTTTACTGTCACAACATGCCCTGTTTCACACTCATTTTAAACACAAATTTTAATGATCAATCATTAAGACAACATATAATATCCAGATGACTTCAAAGGTAACAACAATAAATACATTTTCTGGTTTTGTACATGTGCACTGACAGAATCTGGAAACTGTTATACGTAATCTTTTTTAAAAAAATTTACTAAATACCAGCACTGCTTCTGCACCACACCCCAAGTTCCCTATCTTTCGCTGGATTTCCAAATGACTTCAGCATGCTCAGAGGCAACCGGGGCACAGTTGCAAGACTAGAGTTGCAAGCACTATGGTGACACACAAAAAAAATAAAAGGGGGAAAAAATGCTTCCCACACTTACAAGCAAAAAGAAATGTAGAGTTTTAATAGCCTCCTTGAGAACATCTTGACAAAATCACACGTTGATAGCAAATCTCTTTTATTTTTAATACTAAAACTCCCCCCGGTCATTAATTAACATTAAGCTTCTGCAATCAAACCGCAACAGACATGCTTACTACATATCTTCAATTTATGCTCTTAAAAACCCCAGACCCCTGGAAAAGAAACCCAAAGAAATCTCAGCAAAAGACCAAACAAAAACTGCAGTGACAATCACTGGTCTAATCTACTAAGTAAATATGTACTGAGGACTAGCTTTTAAAAACATGCCTGGTTTTATTCCATGCAGATTATTTCTGTTTGTTTTGCCACTTCTTTCAGTCTCTTACTATGGCAGCAGTTTGCCTCAATGAGGGCAAATATTTTCTAGAGCATCATTTCCCTTCATCTCTTGTCCTTCCCTCCAACATCCCGTTACTCGAACACGAGATGTGTGCATTGGACAACCTTCCTCCTCACTTCAGATGAGCATTACGAGTTTGGGCTTTTCTTTTTACCTTAATCTCTCAGAGACTTACATGAAAAACCATTGTCCTAAGCTGCAAAATATCTACCTTTTTCCATTTTACATTTTCAAGGCTATTTTTAGATACCAAATCACATACTTAGAGTTCACATCAATGACACTTCCAGCTGCACAAGATGCAGAGAGTAATTCAGAGCCAAATTTGATTCTAAGTACATCTGCTTAGCCACCATAGCAGCCCTCATTACATGCTTTCAGCAGACTTGCCAGTTTACCTGGACTTGTTATTCAGCCTCTGCTCTCCAAAGAAAAGATCATTTGGCACTAGATCCTTTCTTTCAAGACATATTTCATTTAATCCAGCATTGAATGTCCTGAGTAATACGTGCAGCTGTAGCTGGTTCATGTGCTCTTGACCCTTTCCTGCACTGTCCTTGCCCATGATGGTATATGCTGAGTGATTAAAACCTCTGAATGTCAGCAACCTTATCAGCATTCTTCCTCAGCCGTGGATTTTAAAATATTTTTCTTCACTTGAGCACTACAAAGATTTCTAACAGCCAATGTCCCATGAAGCCGTGGATATTTCCTCCCTTTGGTCAGGGCTGTAACAGCATTGTGTCATCCCCAGAGGATCATTCCCATATGAATGTAAATGGGGCAGGAACCTCAGAGGCTCATCTTAATGACAGCTAATGAGAGCTAAACTTTTGAATGCTTCTATACCTGGCTTTACACAGTTGCTGAGCTGAAAGTTCATCAACTGCGTTTCATGCACCTGCATTTGGCCAGAGTAGAAATACCATTTTTTCTTCTTCTTCTAAGAGCTTTTCAAGACAATTTCTTCCCACCAAAGTCAAAACAGTAAATGTGTCACTGTATTTTGCTTTTTACAAATGTTTTTATTGAAATGCATAGATGGATTTTTGCCGGTATGACTTTGTGAATTTTATCCAAGTTTGGATTTAGTATCTTTGGATAAAATTTGGCCTAATTTTAATCAGCAATGGTCTTCTAATAACTCATTTGTAAAATATCTCCTGTAAGCTCAGGCATCCTGTACTATTAACTATCTGTAATGTTTTTGTGGTTACTTGCTGCATTCACTGTTCTGCTAGGCTGATTTTACCCTTCCATCTCCAGAAAATCATTGTTTAGGTAAGCTTCCATCCTCATATTTATATAAGCAGATGTTCCATATAGATTTATCCTTTGAATACTCTTCAGGTGTGTTTGTCTGACTAAATCTACTACAATCAAGATTTTTTTTTTTTAAATATAATATATTTATATTTTTGGTTTCAGCTGAGGCTGGTGTTTGAGACAGCATTGCTTCCTGAAGTAAAACACAAATACTGCATAAACATTTGTGCTAACCAGATTTACATCTTGATTTATATTTCTTTTCTAAATATCTAGAAAATATCACGTTCAGGTCTTGGGTTGCAGTAACTGTTAGTACCCAGAAATGTAAAATTAAATAAAACCCCTAATTACTGCTTACGTAGCTTTTGCAATAGGTGCATCTTAAAGCCCACAGACTCATGCCTGACAGCCAGCACCTAAAGCTAGGAGGAGTGCTTGAGGAATTAACAGCCCATCAGCCACTTCTACGTAGTTTATAGTAAACAGGAAAATTCATGATGTGTTGTTTTGTTTTGATTAGCTTCATGTCATCGTTGCTAGACTTGATATGTGTCTACAGCATCTAGTTCCCATTACTCCTCGCTGTTGTTCTCCACTCCCAGGCTTGTGCTCTGCTTACATTTCCAGATACTGGCTACTACTTCCAAGGTCAAGAAGAAAACTCACTTGCCAATACAAAGCCTGGAAATACTATTTTTTTATTTGTATTGAAGTCCAACAGAAGTTATGAGGACTCACGCTTGTTCATTTTACTGTTTGAAAAGTATTAATAAACAGCCTCGTCTGCTCTGTGTACCATGCCACCGTACAGCATCAGCTCTGGTGAACCGGGGTGACCATCAGCCATCAACTAGCCAATTCCCTTCAGGGCACAAAGAGCTGAACACCTTCAAGTTTTTGCAGCTACTTCTGCATCTTCTTGTAAAGCAAGAGCCGATTTATACAAATGCATTTCTTAGCTCAGCTTCACACTAAGAGGATACCCAATGTTCAAAAAGTATCTGAATCTGCTGCTACTGTCTGCCAACACAGAAGAAGGGCATTGTCTATAGCAAATAAACAGGTTATTTCATATAACAAACAACTGTCCTCAAAGTAAAGACACTAAAGTGTAGCGTACTCCATAAATTCTTAATTCACCCAAAGTACTGTGTTCAGAAATAGCCACATATGTAACTTCCAAGCACTGAAAAATACAGAGTAATGCAAGAATTGAAACAAAATAATCCAAAATATCTCTTCACATGCACAGACAGGATTATCTGTATTGCAAAATCGATCTCTCAGAAAGAGTTACCGTATGGTTTCATTTTCAGCAAGCTGTGGATTTATGTTTTGCTGATAAGAAAACAGAAATGAGAGAGCAACCTAGGCACGCTTGCCTGTTAAACATTTCCTGTGCTCCCTCCATAGCGAAACATAGAGACTAAAAATCAAATACATCAAGTACATACCAAAATGATCTAAAACACAGCAACAATTACCTGAAAGCATGTTATCAAGATTGCCACTCGCTGTTTGTGCAGAAAGGGAGCAATCCATGACTTCGCCTTATTATTCCCATACACACGTAACTCAAGCCTTTGTGTTGCTTATTGTTGACTATTTAATGCAACTAAAACACCCTGGAATGACCAGATGCCAGAAAGAGATAGAACATTAGGTTCGATAAACCCTGCAGAAAATTAACATGCTGATATTATTTCTGCAAGTCTATTTTCCTACAGAAGCATGCCTTAGAAATTAGTGTCCCTGAAGTCACAGGCATAATGCAGCAGCCTCACAGAAGAGCTCTTGGAAGAGCTCGCTATGTCAAAAAGCAAAAGAAAAGCAGCTAGAAGTGAAATATGAAATAAAGCAGATGTAGTAAAGCATCTTGTGTGAGTGAAACCGCCTCGCCCCAGCATCGGTCCCCTTGCGACTGTGCCTTTGATCCCTCACAGAGCTGGCCGTGAATCCTGCCAGTGCTGGGCTCTTAATTGCACGAACTGCTGCAACAGCAAATGGCTACCAGGAGGAGCTTATCCTCCCACTAGAAAATTCAGACACTGGCACGGCTTTTTAAGAAATTAGTGTTAAACATGACACCAACCCAGCAGTAAAAGAGAGGGTGGATGTCAAGGCTCTTGAAGCTGCAGAGCTTGAACAAGGTCCCCAGCTGTGTTGCAGCCACTGGGACATGTGCTATGGAGACTTCCTACTGCTTGGTGGCACCAGGAATGACCTACTGCAACCTTTTCTAACAAAAGCACACGTCAGCAATGGCATGACTTGACCTTTCCTACTTATTTCACCAGTTTCTGAGAGTCACTATAAAGCCGAGACGCTGGAAGGCTGTTATAGACCTGTCCGCCGGGCATGGCCCTACAAAGTTATTCCCCTAGGGGAGGTTTCAGAGGTCCAGGTCTGGCACAAGCCACATGTGCCAAAACACAGCCTGTAAGGACCACCTTTGGCGGGCAGGGCCAGGCTTGGCCACCACTGCCCAGGGAAGCTTAACACTCCGGAGTCTGATGGAGACCTGCAAGAACTGCAACAGACACGCAGGAGGCCGTTTCCCTGGGTCAGTCCCATGAAGGAACCATCTGGACAACTGCGGACAGTGAAACTTGAAGGTACCTACAGAAGACATCTGTCAGAGCACATAGTCTGAAAAAAGAAATGCAACTTGTTAATGATATGTGGGTCTTGCATCTGCCTGAATTCAGCATTTCCGAATGAAAATACTCTCTATGAAACATTCTGGGTTTCTATTGAAAAATTAATTTTAAAATCATGAAAGAGAGAACCCAATTTCTGATCATTCTCCCAGGCCACCATTAAATACTCGTGGAAATGCTTTTTCAAAAAAGCTCATTCTCCCATTGATAAGGAACTTCCATGCAATTAAGAGAGAAGGAGGGAAGGAGAGAAAAAAGGTATTTGAAGCAAGTTTCTTTCTATGTTTACACATCCATACTCAAATAAGCTCTCTGCTCACACCTGTGTTAGAGCAGATACCTTAGGCTTGCTCCTACCAACTTCCGTCATTTTTTTTCTGTTGTCTGTTTTGTAGGTAGAACTGATTTTTCAACATAGTGTTTGCAACATAATAGTTGCAACATCCAATAGTTCTGCAGTGTGAAGGGGTGCTGGGACTCCCATGCCAGGCTGAGTCTCATTGGTTGCATTTCAGGCAGCACTGCTTTCCTTCTCACCATGGTCAGGGTCACGGGCAAGGCGGGGGCCCCCGGGACAAGTGAGTACATCTAAGCATCCTGCATGCTTCCTTGTGTACAGCTAGTTTCTGTCAGGAGCACTTGTGTGATTTCAGTTCAGTCATGGCAGCATTTGGGCAGCAGCTGCTATTGGACAGAGAAGGGTCTTTCCCGGCTTGGAGCAAGGAAGGGTGCATATACAGAAGAAGAGAGAAGTAAATGCATCCAGAGAAAAGAAAGAAACAGCACCATGTCAAACACCAAGCAGCTCTGAAACACAAAAGGGGCAGGAGCACTTCAAGTAAGTGAGCAGAAGCACAGAGCCAACCACTGTTGGATGCTGGGGACACTTCAGTGGGAATCTGATCCTCCTGAGCCTCATCCTCCAACTGGAGAAAGCTGGTGTGAACCCAGCAAGAAGTCATCGGCAAGGCATTAAATCACCCCGTCAACACGGCTGAGGTGGAGCAGGCACTGGTGCTGTCCCCTGTGCAATCCAAAGCTGCTGTATGGCTGCACCAACTTCATGCAGGGTTGCTGGTTACTCCACAGAGCAGTGATCCCTACATCCAGATGGGAAAATACACAGTTAATATATTGACCACTGCATGGTCCTTGACAAGTCAGGGTGCCCTTTGTAAGATGAAGGATGGTAAAGCCTACTTCAAGGTCTTTTCATGCCTGCTAAGATAGCAGGAATTATCAGATAGCAGCAAATTCTTGGCTTCCATCTCCGAGAGAAACCCTTGTGACACGCTGCTGCAAAATCTTACGTCCAAATCTGAAGCAGACAAATTCAGTTCATCTCTCTTTACAATACTGAGCCTTTTTCTTTTCTGTCTGCCAGCATTTTTCATCTGGCTTTTGAGCTGCTCAGTGTAGTGAACAAGCTGTAGCAAGATCAGCACTAAACACCTCCCAACCCTACTCTGAAATAGTAGAGGGCTGCAAGCAATTTTAATCCATATAAAATCCAAGCTACATATCACCCAAGTGCTAGATTAGGGTTTGATGACAACATGTGTGATCCGCTCCTATTTCAAACATAAATAATGTGTAGGATTGGTATAAAATGGTTCTTATTCATGTGTTTTATGTTACTCTTTTAAGAGAGGATTTGTTCCAGTCACTGTACTGCCATCTCCATGATTGATTTTTTTTTGCCAATTTACATCAAAGTCAGGTTATTCTCATCTGTAGATTTTACTCTTGGATCTAGCAATGAGGGCAATACTGAATATTTCTCTTCTTATGGGAACAATTAAATGAGAAAAAAAGGACTAAATGAAAAATGAGGTATTCAATGAAGTCCCCAGTAAAGCAAGAACAGATGGGTTTTCTGTGTTTTATTAGTCTGTTTACCAACAGAATTTTAAAAATAGGTTATGACACTTCTGAAAATTTAATAATAGTGCAACTTTTGAGAACAGGAAGGATCCGTTAAACCTAAAGCAAATTAGAAGCGTTCATCTATTTGTCTCTTCACCATTACTCCCATATAAGAAAAAAAAAAGTAATTTTATATATATATATATGTCCACTATGGAACGCACCAGAATTATGTCTTAAATCAAACTGTTCCCAATTAAAAATTACCCATGGAAGTGATACCAACAGTTGCTTTTGTGTCTGATTGTTTAGTGAATGGAGCTAATACTCATAGAATCAAAGAATCATAGAATAGTTTGGGTTGGAAGGGACCTTTAAAGGTCATCTAGTCCAACCCCCCTGCAATGAGCAGGGCCATCTTCAACTAGATCAGGTTGCTCAGAGCCCTGTCCAACCTGACCTTGAATGTTTCCAGGGATGGGGCATCTACCACCTCTCTGGGCAACCTGCCCCAGTGTTTCACTACCATCAGTGTAAAAAATGTCTTCCTTACATCTAGTCTGAAACTACCCTCTTTTGGTTTAAAACCATTACCCCTCGTCCTGTCGCTACAGGCCCTATTAAAAAGTCTACCCCCATCTTTCTTATAAGCTCCCTTTAAGTATTGAAAGACTGCAATAAGGTCTCCCCTCTTCATCATTCTGAAACAGATAATAAATAAATTACATATTTGCACAATGCAGAGTTTGTGGCCTAGTTTCTAAAACAAAGATCAGAGATTAAAATTAAGAGGAATAACTTGAAATGAGCTTTTCAGCTGCACCTCAGCTGAGGTATTAAAAATCCTGGGGCTGATAGACCCGATGGGCCGGTGATCTCACTAGGACGCAAACAAAATCCACTGATCCATAGAGCTGAGTCCCAACATGCCATCCACACCAGGCAGCAAGGGGTCCAGCCCTTGCTGTGATTGCCTCCAAAGTCTGTTAGCACTGCTTCTTGCATAATAAGCATTGGTATTTATAAGAAGGAGAACAGAAGTAACTGGTTACACAATACCACAGTCTTCTACAGATGGTCCTCAGCCTCCCCCGTGCACCTCTACATCCACAGTCTCTGAAGAGGTTCAAATCCAAAGCAGATGCGAGTGTTACCCCAGGATCTGTCACCTCATCTTTAGGGACAGCCAAAGAGAATCAGGGATGTGAGAAACATAAAGCAAGACAAATGAATCCATCAGCTCAACTCTGAATTTGAAATCTGCACGTCAGGAATCTGTTTCTACATAATTTTCCTTCTCTCCAGGGAATAACAAAGACTAGGAGCATCCCCACACATTCCCTCTGCTGCCAAGTCCCTCTCTGTCCTCAGCCAGCTTTTGAGAGGCACATCCTTGCTCATGGAAGTGTCCTTCATGAAATGTCAGGCCAGTGAAATCTGTAGGTTTATATCTTCAACTTGCATCATTGCATAACCTCTCATTTGTTAAACCTGTGCAGCCAACTGTAACATTTCTGCAGACGGTGCAAAGAGGTATGTGGGCTCCATTAACCAGACCCTGTATATTTTTCAATGGAAATGATGATGACCAGAAATGTTAACATTTTCCCTTGTCCATGGTTGAAAGAAGAGATTATCTTGGACCAATGCTCAAAGCATTTTTCATCATCACAATAACTGTAAGAAAACAATCACTGCAAACAAAATAGAAGTTAAACAAACATACTACAGAAGGCCAATGATTTTGGGAAATCCAAATTTCAGCATTCAACTCAGTATTTAGCATCTTGCTAACAGGGATCAGGTATCAAGAGGAAAACAGACAAGTTTTACTAGCAGCCTGACATGAGAGAGAACCAACAACTGCTTACAAAAGCAAAACTATTTCAGTAACCTCCCTTCACACATAGATGATGATGGGCATTTCTGGGGTCTGGAGAAGGCTGCGGGCACTTGTTTGTAGGAACTTGAATTGGAAAACCTGACCCTTTTGTCTGAAAGGGGATGCTCTGACAGAATCCACTCTCTTGATTTTGTTCCCTTTAAAACAGAAAGAAGAAAAATGTCAAAACCACGTTGTCCGGCCAGTTCTAATACAAATGCCTTACCAGCACTCATCCTATCAATGGGCCCAAGAAAAGGGCTTGCTGTCAGAAAAGCTTCAGCTCTGTGGCTTTTCACCTACAAAATGGTTTAGCACCTCTAAGGATCTCTGCAAAACCCTTTGGCTTTTCCTCTGTAGAGCAGACAATTTTTTTAACACATAAGTGAATCAATTTTATATTTAACCTGAAAGCCAGCTGGTAACAAACCCAGCATTTTCTGGCTTCCTTTAGTAATTAACAAAGTGTCGTGGTTTAGCCCCAGCCAGCAACTAAGCACCACGCAGCCGCTCACTCACTCCCCCTACCCCAATGGGATGGGGGAGAGAATCGGAGGAGTAAGAGTGAAAAAAACCACTCCTGGGTTGAGATAAGAACAGTTTAATAATTGAAATAAGGTAACATGATAATAATAATAATATAATAATGATAATAATAATAACGATATACAAAGCAAGTGATGCACAATGCAATTGCTCACCACCCGCCAACCGATATCCAGACAGTTCCCGAGCAGCAATCGCTGCTCCCCGGCCAACCCCCCCCAGTTTATATACTGAGCATGACGTCATATGGTATGGAATAGCCCTTTGGTCAGTGTAGATCAACTATTCTGGCTGTGCCCCCTCCCAGTTTCTTGTGCACCTGGCAGAGCATGGGAAGCTGAAAAGTCCTTGACTAGCATAGGCAGTACTTAGCAACAACTAAAAACATCAGTGTGTTATCAACATTCTTCTCCTACTAAATCCAAAACACAGCACTGTGCCTGCTACTAGGAAGAAAATCAACTCTATCCCAGCTGAAACCAGGACACAAAGTTTTCTCATCAAAATTAAACATTTCAATAGATCTTTGGTAAACTGAGGAAGCTTCAGATTTTACTGCTTCTTGCAGATGAGGAAACTAAAATAGAGAGAAACCAGCAGCGATATTGTCCATTAAGCTCTGGATCTACAGATTCAATATATAAATCACTGGTGCTTCTGGTGACCCCCCAGTGGGCTGCACGGATGAGCAGAACAGCTGGGCAGAGCTAAGCTAAGAATCTCAGGAATTAAATGGTACAGGATAGAAAATGATTATCTGAACAGACCTGATGGAAAAATCAGTCTGAACACGATGCCCTGGCAACATCAGAGATCTCCTGCTTTTAACACAGTTTTCAATAGTCTACTTAATTTGCAATAGACAGTGTAGAAATTCAGCACTTCATTGAAAAGCTATCCACTGGAGAAGCCAAAAGAAACCTATTTTTCACAAGGAAAGCACATGTCTGTTAGGAACCATAGATGGATGAAGGATGCCCTACTGGACAATTCAATGGGGACAAAGGCTGCTGCTCATGACCCACAGGAGCCCCATGAACTGCCGCCCTCTTGGCTGCCCTTTGGGGACCCCTCTTGCAACGTCCCCCTAGAAGGAAGGCAGCATCCCTGCATGTCTATCCCCTGCACCCTGACACATTCCCACTCTTCACCACTCACCAGGGCACTACAGAGAAATGGAGCTCAGCCCAGCTGTATGCTTAGACCCTGTACAGCCAGTGACAGCTCTGGGTTATCTGCCTGCAACAGCTGTTTGGTCTGGTTTGTGTACAGCAGCATGCAAACATGCTTGGGGCAATGAATGTCACCGATAAGAGCAGATGTCCCACAATGATGTGGCTGGTGGCCTCTTGCTTCTGTGAGACGTTTGCCAGACAGGGCACAGGCTCCATGGACTGCAGAAATCCCTGCTGGTGGGGGGACATGAGGCGAGCACTGCACCAACGCTGCCTTGACTGAAAAGTGGTTGAGTGTGAAGGGTCCAGAGCTGGCCAAAAACTGCTTAGGCATTAGAAAATTGACCCCCAACACAGAATTTTAGTTGGACCAGAAATACTTGCTACTTGATGGTTACATGCTCATTTTTGGTCAAAAAGCCCCAAAACATAGGAATTACATTTGCACAAATCACTTATTTGTAAAAGATATAGAAACTTCTCAACCTTTTCTCTTTAAAACTACTTTCTTGTTTGAAAATGGACTATTGACTATAGGTTTGTTAGTTTTCTAGGGGAATTTCCAGCCATCCTGTTAAGCAAAACCAACCTGAATGCTAGAGACCTTGCCTGCATTTGCTCCCCTGGCTGGCCTGTTTTGGCTTCTGCAAGTCCTTTTTCCTTCCCAATAGCAAACTGAAGCTGTGTGGTGGTACATCTCCCCCTGCCCCTGTTTTTCCTGTTCTGTTTTTCCCCTTCACTTCAGCCACTTTACAATCTCAGGAATTCCAGGCCGCAGCTTTTGTGCAGCGAGTTGGTCAGTTAAGTGCCCCTTAATTGTACCAGAAACTCCTACATGGCTGGAGCAGAGAGCAGCCCTGTCCATATCAAGATCTTCATATTATGGCTAACGAGGGGAGCGAGAACAAACAGCTACCCCAGAGAGCCTTGAAACAGAGTGGTATCATCGCTGCTAGAATTCCAGCAACAAGCCGACCCGAATTGTGGCTTGGATGGAAATTTACTGGTGATTAAAGTCAATCATCTCACAATCCTATAAACGGCAGTCCTAAGTGAGGCCCTTTGAGCTCTCCTGGACTGCCGCAGGTCGCACCAGCATCTCCCTCTGATCAAAATGTCTCTCAGAGTCAGCAAAAACTAGCAGATTCCGAAAGTCTGCTGCTACCAGAACTCCATTGCTGGAGATCAACAACAGAGCCTGGGCCGCTGATATTCTTCACTCCCCGAGACTCTACTCTCGCCCGTTGAGAAATGCCAAGGCATTAGATGTGAGTATTTCACTAAACTCGAGGGGAATTTTTAACAGGTATACTATTTTCATATATGCATTTATAGTTGTAAGTGTGCATGCATGAATCAATTTAAGTAGTTTTGTAGATGTATGATTTAATTTTAAAAGGAGTTTTATATTGCTGTACTCTTCCTATAGCATTACTCTCCTAAACCGTTGACCAAGTCTGAGACTAAGAGTGGGTCCAGCCGCACCTAGGCTCCTCTCTGAGAAGTTTAGAAAGCAAGGGGGTCCATTCTGAACCTCGTGGCTCAACGGGAGGGCCCCCCCACCCCTTGCCTTTATTCCATATACACGCAATGTTTTTATGAATCATTTTAACTTGTCGTGATTTAATTCTCTTTTATGTGCTTCTATGTAGTAATAGAGTGAACCTTGCCATCTTTGAATCTGTAACTAAGTCACTGTTTTGATCAATTTTGTCTAATCACTTTATTAATCATTGATGATTGAGTGCTATTGAAAATGTTATAATCAAATTCTGCAATTTGCTACAAGTAAATTCTAACTGTTACTAAATCAAACTGTGTAAAGTCACTCATTCATAGTGAATTGACATAATCAGCAGGATTCACAAACCTGCATTCGTGACAAGCTGTTCCTGTACTTGGTTTACTGCATTAAGCTGCTAAATGTGCACCACAGAGCTGTGACCCAGCATTTGCAACTGTCAGCAAGAATTTCTGTGAGTAATTGATTTTTTTAGTCTTTAGTCTGAAAGAGTTAGCAATAGGATGCAATTTATTATGGTGATAGAAATCATTCATGGACTGAGGAACTAACAGCCAGATTTAAAAACCTCCTCTGCGGTTTTATCACTTTTTATTTTTCTTCTCTCCTTCTTTTTTCCTCCTGGGCTCGGCTTTCTCATTCATAGGCTTCACCCATGACAGCAGAGGTGCACACAGCCAGGAGCTTGGCCACAGACAGAAAAGCAACCTGCAAAACTGCAACATGTGAAAGTCATGCAGCATCCTGCCAGAAACCATTCAAGCATGGCAATGATTAACAGTACGAATCAATAAGCCCATCTGCTTTCAGCCATAGGAATTGGTGAAAGATGGCATGAAGATTGACGGGGATGCCAGTATAAGGGCAGGGAACCAGTCCATTGTGTTTACTTTTTCCCATTAAAAAAGGCCATGAGTTATACACAGAATGACAAGTAGCTTAAGCAAGTAAATCAAAGGACAGCAGCCCCATGCCTTTCCCTTTCTTGTAGTGCACATGTCTAAGAAACTAAGATCTGCATCAGATAATTCAGCTAAATCACTGGCAGCTTTTGCACGGCCAGAATAGGGGCAAGAATAGTCTGTGATTCATGTTTAAAATGAGTGAAAAACTTAGTCCCAACCTGTATTTCTGTATTTATTAATGATAAATAATTGGGGCCAGTCTTGTTTAATATCTTTATTAACAATCTGGATGAGGAGGTTGAGTGCGCCCTCAGTAAGTTTGCAGATGACACCAAACTGGGTGGGAGTGTCGATCTGCTCGAGGGTAGGATGGCCCTGCAGAGGGGTCTGGACAGGCTGGATCAAAGGGACGAGGCCAATTGTATGACGTTCAACAAGGCCAAGTGCCGGGTCCTGCACTTCAGTCACAACAACCCCATGCAACGCTACAGGCTTGGGGAAAAGTGGCTGGAAAGCTGCCTGGCCGAAAAGGACCTGGGGGTGTTGGCTGACAGCCAGCTGAACATGAGGCAGCAGTGTGCCTAGGTGGCCAAGAAGGCCAACAGCATCCTGGCTTGTATTAGGAATAGTGTGGCCAGCAGGAGCAGGGAGGTGATTGTCCCCCTGTACTCGGCGCTGGTGAGACCCCACCTGGAATACTGTGTCCAGTTTTGGGCCCCTCAATACAAGAAGGATATTGAGGTGCTGGAACATGTCCAAAGAAGGGCAACAAGGCTGGTGAAGGGTCTGGAGCACAGGTCTTATGAGGAGCGGCTGAGGGAACTGGGATTGTTTAGTTTGGAGAAGAGGAGGCTGAGGGGAGACCTTATCGCTCTCTACAACTACCTGAAAGGAGGTTGTAGTGAGGTGGGTGTTGGTCTCTTCTCCCAGGTAGTTAGCAATAGGACGAGAGGAAATGGGCTCTAGTTGCGCCAGGGGAGGTTTAGATTGGATATTAGGAAAAATTTCTTCACGGAAAGAGTGGTCAAGCATTGGAACAGGCTGCCCAAAGAGGTGGTGGAGTCACCATCCCTGGAAGTGTTCAAAAAACGGGCAGACGTGGCACTTGGGCACATGGTTTAGTGGACATGGTGGTGTTTGGGTTGGTGGTTGGACTGATGATCTTAGAGGTCCTTTCCAATCTTAATGATTCCTAGTTTTTACTTTCATTAAAAAACAATCCAGCCACCAAGCCAGGAAACATGAAATTGCTACTCTACCCTTAATTGGTTTAGTGGTGGACTTGGTAATGTTAAGTTAATGGTTGGACTGGATGATCTTAAAGGCCTTTTTACAACCTAAAGGATTCTATGATTCTATAATGGGCCAAACACCAGAGCTCTTTCTTGCCTATGCAAAACTGCCACTGGCTTTGTGGGGCACCTCTTTTAGAGCAAAGCAAAACCTGTGTGTCCAGTCCAGATGCCTCTTTTGATCCCACCAACTAGCAAAGGTCACACATAGTCTTGGAGATTACTACAGCTGAGGAGAAACTCTCCTGGGTATAATTCTGCTCTTTTACATGAAGGCACAAATTATCCTCTCCTGAACAGGGGGAATCAAACAACAAAACTTCCCCCTTGCATCTCCTTTGGCCACCCCAGACCAAAACATCTTCCCAAACACTGTTTCCCAGACCACATGTGCACTCAGGGTTTTATACACCATCTCTTCCCTTCACCTAACATGGCTCCTATCCCCATTTTCACCCCTCCTCAAAATAATTCCCAATCAAAGACCATCTACTTAGGAAACTTGTACATGTGAGCAGCATTGTGTTTGGCTTTATTTCATCCCAGAAATAATAACTTAATAATCATGTCCAACTCCGCTAAAGGAAAAGCAGGCAGTTCTTCTTCAGCAATCCTCTTCCCCTATGACTGTTTCTACTAGCTGCTACTGCTCCAGTTTATGCTAACAGAGCTGTGAGCGCTGCCTTCCTGACCAGCCTGGGGGCTGTTGGGCCAGCACCTCTGCACCTGCCATAGAGGCTCTGCTCTGCTGGCAAAAGCTTGTACGTAAACCAGGCATCAGCTCAACCCCATCTCCGAGACCCTCAACAGATACAGGAATTGATTTATTTTGGTGAGTGGTTGCTCATTCTGCAACTTCTGCATTTCTCACTGTCATCTTAAAACAAACAAAATGCAAGAGAGGCAGACTTCCACCAAGACTGCAAAATCATCTCTCTGTCAATCTTTTGATCCGCGGAGCCAGTCAAAATTGCTTCTTAGAATAACATTATTGCTTATCTGCGACGGCATTTGAAAGACAGCATGTCAAAAAAATGCCTAAGTGAAAACTAGCAACTATCCTACATGTTGGCTTGTCCCCATCAAATTATTGAACGCAAGATTCTGTTGTGCCAGGCGCATAAAAAGTCAGTGGCAATTGTGACTAAATAACCACTTAGCTAAGTGGTGCTAATTTCGGCACAGTTAAAATTCTCTTTGTTGTAGAGTTGCAGACTTCCATATGGAGGCTCCACTTTCTCATGGGAGTCCAAAGACCTTGGTGGAACAGCCAAACTGGCAGCATTTTGGCCCTTTAAAATGGACCATGTTTCTGGTCACAACTAACAAAGAAAGTGCTGGATTATCGGATGTCATTTGGGTGTTTTCGTTTCTGTGTTTTGAGGCTGACTTCTGGTTTTTGAAATATCAATTCTTTGGGTCCAAAACATTCAGCTCACTTCATTCCCTAGCTGAAATTCAGAAGTGTAGACATAATTCATCTCTATAACCTAAGTAATTTAAGAGTAACTACAACAAAGTATTGGAGAATAATCTTGCGCCATGGACGACTGTGCAAGAAGACCTAATAACTCTTTTCCTTCTCTATTTTGTATCATTCTAGAGCTTTTGTGACAAGCACAAAAATCATTCCCTCAAAGTAGTAACAATGCCTGGTGCAAATGCCTAACCACTAAGATTAGCATCTTGCAGTACAGGAGATAAAACCAATTAGCTGAAATTCTGCAACTGTCACTTCTTTTACCTTATTTAATAAAAGGTTTCACTTCGATCTCATGGGAGAAAAAGCAAGGAGAAATAACCCTGAAGAGCAAACAGGGCGTGGCACGTCAGAAGGGCGTGGTGTGGCAGTTTGCGTGGCAGTTCGTGCAGGCGGGGCGCATGGGGAAGGCCAAGTGACCCTGCTCCTAGCTCAAGAGGTAGGTTCGGTAAGTTCAGCTGGTGAGAGGGAGCCTAGGCATGACCATGGTGTCCACCCAGCGGAAGTCTGTATCCTCTGCACTAGCCAGAAAGGACGTATCTACTCAGACTGAGCTCCCATGGAAACACACAGCCGTCCAGGTCTCCGGCTGCAGGGAGTGCCACCAGCTTGCTCTGGGAACAGATGGCAGTGGAGCAAACGACTGTGTGCGCTGTGACCAAGTGGATTATCTACTCAGCTTGGTGGCAGAGCTAAGAGAGGAAGTAGACAGGCTGCGGAGCATCAGGCAGTCTGAGCAAGAGATAGACAGGTGGAATCACGCTCTGACCTCCCAGACACCTGACCAGGGACAGCCTCCAGAGAAAGCCTGTGACCAAAGGGAGCCAGTATCCTCCCCCCACCAAGATGTAGGCAGGGTCTTAGAGGGAAGTGGTGAGTGGAAACAAGTCCACAATCGGGGCGGCAAGCGAACCCTTTCCTTGCCCACTGTGACCCCCCAGGTGCCTCTGCACAATAGGTATGAGGCTCTAGATGTGGAGGACCAGTCAGTGGACTATGTGGGTGTTGATCCATCTACACCCGAAGAGTTGCCAAGACCACAAAGACCTACCCCCCGTATTACTACCACCTCAACAAGGAAGACAAGATGGGTCATAGTCATAGGAGACTCCCTCCTGAGCGGAACGGAGGGTCCGATATGCTGGGTGGACCCTCCTCATAGGGAAGTCTGCTGCCTGCCAGGAGCCCGGGTCAGAGATATCACCAGGAGACTTCCCAGCCTGGTGCGGCCCTCAGACTACTACCCCTTACTGCTTTTCCACGTGGGTGGTGACGAAGTTGCAGTGCGTAGCCCAAGGGTGATTAAAAGAGACTTCAGGGGCTTGGGACGCTTAGTGAGGGAATCGGGGGCACAGGTCATCTTTTCCTCCCTCCTTCCAGTTGTGGGAGGTGACATTGGTAGGAACAGGCAGATCCAATCTCTTAACACATCGCTCTGAGGCTGGTGCCACCGTCACAACTTTGGGTTCTTTGACAATGGGATGGCCTACATGGCACCAGGCTTGCTGGCGACAAACGGGAGCCTCCTTTCTCAAAGGGGAAAGAGGGTCTTTGCACAGGAGCTTGCGGGGCTCATTGACTGGGCTTTAAACTAGATGTGAAGGGGGAGGGGGAATGTACCAGGCTTGCCTGTGACAAGCTGTGGGATGGTACACAATGGTTAGAGGGACGGGGTGCTACTGTGAGCCCTCAACCTATTGCGCAGAGGCATGATGGGGTCGCTGCAGCACAGTTGAAGTCTGGCAGAGATGAGCCGGGGGCTCCTGAGATAGTTAGAGCTCACAAGGAAACCTTCGTGAAACACCCCGAGGGAAATAAGGGATGTTCCACTAAGAAGGTGACACAGCCAACAGCCCAGATGAAATGCCTCTACACGAATGCACGCAGCATGGGGAACAAACAGGAGGAGCTGGAAGCTGCTGTGCTACTAGACAGCTACGACCTGATTGCCATAACCGAAACCTGGTGGGACGAATCCCACGACTGGAATGTGGCTATCGATGGCTACAGGCTGTTCAGAAGGGACAGGCGAGGAAGGAGGGGCAGAGGCGTTGCCCTCTACATAAAGAAATCAATACAGTGTGAAGAGCTGTCCCTGAAGAATAGCCACAAGCAGGTTGAAAGCTTATGGGTAAGAGTTGGAGACAGAGGCAACAAAGGGAACCTTGTGGTTGGTGTCTACTACAGGCCACCTGATCAAGGGGAGCCTACTGATGAAGCCTTCTTCCTCCAGCTCCAGGAGGCTTCGCGCTTGCAGACTCTTGTCCTGCCGGGGGACTTCAACCACCCTGACATTTGCTGGAAAAGCAACACGGCGAGCTGTAGGCAATCCAGGAGATTCCTGGAATGCATAGATGACAACTTCCTAAGCCAATTAATAGACACACCTACCCGAGGGGACGCGATACTGGATCTGATTGTCACCAATGCAACTGAGCTCATCGGTGATGTCAAGACTGGAGGCAGCTTGGGCTGCAGTGATCACACATTGGTGGAGTTCACGCTCCTGAGAGACATGGGAAAAGCAAAATTCCAGCTCTTCAAGGAGTTAGTCAGAAGGACCCCCTGCGAGACGGTCCTCAGGGACAGGGGAACAGAACAGAGTTGGCAGATCTTTAAGGACACCTTCCATAGAGCACAAGAGCTATCAGTCCCCAAGTGTAAAAAATCAGGCAAGGATGGGAAGAGACCAGCATGGCTGAATCGAGACACGCTGGTCAAACTAAAGAGTAAGAGGGAACTGCACAGGCAGTGGAAGCAGGGACAGGTGTCCTGGGGGGAATACAGGGAAGTGTCCCGGTTGTGTAGGGAGGAGGTCAGGAAGGCCAAGGTACAGCTGGAGCTGAATTTGGCAAGGGATGTAAAGAATAACAAGAAGGGCTTCTACAGGTATATCAACCAGAAAAGGAAGGTTAAAGAAAGCGTACCCCCCTTGATGAACAAGAAAGGCAAACTTGTATCAACGGATGAGGAGAAGGCTGAGGTACTCAACTTCTTTGCCTCGGTCTTCACCGGCAACTTCTCTCCTCATCCCTCCCGAATCGATGGACCAAAAGATGGGGACCAGGGGAGTAAAGCCCCTCCCACTGTAAGGGAAGATCACATTCGAGACCACCTAAAGAACCTCAATGTACACAAGTCTATGGGACCTGATCAGATGCATCCCAGAGTCCTGAGGGAATTGGCTGATGTAGTTGCCGAGCCACTCTCCATGATATTTGAAAAGTCATGGCAGTCCAGTGAAGTCCCTGCTGACTGGAAAAAGGGGAATGTTGTGCCCATTTTTAGAAAGGGAAGAAAGGAGGACCCTGGGAACTATCGACCTGTCAGCCTCACCTCTGTGCCTGGGAAGATCATGGAACAGATCCTCCTAGAAGATATGCTCAAGCACATGGAGGACAGGGAGGTGATTCGAGACAGCCAGCATGGATTCACGAAGGGCAAGTCCTGCCTGACCAACCTAGTGGCTTTCTATGAAGGAGTGACTACATCAGTGGACAAGGGAAAAGCAATGGATGTCGTCTACTTGGACTTCTGTAAAGCATTCGACACAGTCCCCCACAACATCCTTCTCTCTAAAATGGGGAGATATAGGTTTGATGGGTGGACTGTTCGATGGATAAGGAATTGGCTGGATGGTCGCATCCAGAGGGTCATGGTCAATGGCTTGATGTCCACATGGAGACCGGTGACAAGTGGGGTCCCTCAGGGGTCCGTACTGGGACCAGTGCTATTTAACATCTTCATCAATGACATAGACAGTGGGATCGAGTGCACCCTCAGCAAGTTTGCAGATGACACCAAGCTGAGTGGTGCAGTTGACATGGCAGAAGGACGAGATGTCACCCAAAGGGACCTGGACAAGCTGGAGAGGCGGGCATCTGTGAACCTCATGAGGTTCAACAAGGCCAAGTGCAAGGTCCTGCACCTGGGATGGGGCAACCCCCACTATCAGTACAGGCTGGGGGATGAAGGGATTGAGAGCAGCCCTGCAGAGAAGGACTTGGGGGTACTGGTGGATGAAAAGCTGGACATGAGCCAACAATGTGCACTTGCAGCCCAGAAAGCCAACCATATCCTGGGCTGCATCAAAAGAAGCATGGCCAGCAGGTCAAGGGAGGTGATTCTGCTGCTCTACTCTGCTCTGGTGAGACCTCACCTGGAGTACTGCGTCCAGCTCTGGGGCCCTCAGCACAAGAAGGACATGGACCTGTTGGAGCGGGTCCAGAGGAGGGCCACAAAAATGATGCGAGGGCTGGAGCACCTCTCTTACGAGGCCAGGCTGAGAGAGTTGGGGTTGTTCAGCCTGGAGAAGAGGAGGCTGCGAGGAGACCTTATTGTGGCCTTCCAGTACGTAAAGGGGGCCTACAGGAAGGATGAGGAGAATCTTTTTAGCAAGGCCTGTTGTGTCAGAACAAGGAATAATGGATTTAAACTAAAGAAGAATAGATTTAGACTGAATATAAGGAAGAAATTGTTTACAATGAGGATGGTGAAGCACTGGAACAGGTTGCGCAGAGAGGTAGTGGAGGCCCCATCCCTGGAAACATTCAAGGTCAGGTTGGATGGGGCTCTGAGCAACCTGCTCTAGTTAAAGCTGTCCCTGCTCACTGCAGGGGGGTTGGGCTAGATGACCTCTAAAGGTCCCTTCCAACCCAAAGCATTCTATGATTCTATGATTCACAGTGTCCTGCAGCACATTCCACCTTACCTTAGGCAGCCTCTCTTCTTCCTTGGTTTGGGAAGGCAGAGGGATGAAGCAGAACCACAACTACAGACAACAACCGAGCAGCAAGAGACCTACTGATTTATAACCTGTCATAAAGATTGTTTCTGTTGTGTTCTGTATTTCTTTCCTATAGTCCCTCTGTTTGTGGCTGCACCGATGTGTTTGTAGATATATCCATATGTTTATAGAAGTCTGTGCTGCCCCAGTCTGAAAGAACTACAGAATTGCATTGAGGAATGATAGAGGAATCACAGCAAAAAACAAGGTACCACCCTGGAAAAACAGAGGGCCCGAGCCCCCAGCTTCAGGAACACAGGGACTAAAAATAATGACCCACCTTCATCACTCCTTCCTCTTTTTCCTGTTTCACCCAAAGAGCCCACAATATAATTTGAGCAGCTTCAGAGACAACAGCAACGCAGTGGCAATGCAGTGGCTGCGCTGATGACAGCACCTCTGCTTCATGGCAATTCCTGCAGGGCAGGAAAGCGCTCAGGTCATCACTTACATGACCATTTCAGAATTTCAGAGGCTTTTCCAGATAATATAACAAGCCTGGCAAGAGACAGTCGATGAATATCTGTCCATAGTAAACTACTGCAGAAAGGCAATAATACTGTAATGCTGCTGTGACAGCAAAACAACCACAGTACAATATGGAACACATAAAAACATCCATATAATTTAAAAATGTAAGAGGCTGAATTGAAGAAGGCTTATTCTCAGCTTTGAGACATTTGCTGCACTCTTCCCTGACCCCATGCTTCCGCTCTGCACATCTGTCCTTCTGATATGCAGAATATATGAGCAACACGCTGACCTTCCCAAGGTGCAAGTCAGGCTCCCACAGCTCCTTTTGCAAGTGCGCTGCTGATCCTCCTCAAGCACAGGGTGGTAGCATTCTCCCTGCTCAAGGTGAGACTGTCAGAGGAAGAAAACAGTCCTCAAAAAGTAGGCAAGACCAGGAAAAGCAGTGGGTGTTTGAATTTCACAGCTGTGTTTCAGGAAGCTGTAAGACCCTCTAAGTGCTACACGCATCAGGCGGTGGCAAGAAACTTCATTTAACTTCTCTCTCATTCACACATTAATTCAAATGGAAATCTTTGCACATTTTTTTTTCATCCTCTGCAAAAGGAACAGGTGAGGGAGTTTGTCCGTGCAAATCTTTATTATCACCCTATTGCTCATGGCCTGAAATTTTACAAGGGGGGCATTCAATCAAAGCAGCATGATCAATCAAAGCAAGATCACCAATAATATGATACAATGAATGATACTGTATAAGAGTTGTCACCAGCTTTCTCTAGAGGTCACTTCTCCAGCAAATACTGCTGCATAAATAACACAGTTGCATTTTAAATTAAGCATCCTGAACAAGAGTTTAATTTAAAATTATACAAGTAGTCGTAATTTTAGCTATCTAAGCCACTCAGATTTAACAGCAGCACATCCACCTAACTCAATACATTTATAGTAACAAAAAGATATTCAACGAAGGTGAAATCTGCACAGATGGTGAAGGCCAAGACAAACCTCCATGAAGTAATAGGGCAATGAGAGAAGAGGGGACGGGGGAGCACGACACCCAGCAAAGGTCTGGCAAAGCCCCGGGTGCCACTGGTTCTATGGCAGATGCAGCAGCTATGTGCAGGCATAGCCATGTCCTGATCCTGCGTACTCCCTTTTTACTCCAATTTAGCACCTTACTAAGAACTCCTGCTCCACATTTTTGGTGTAGTTGGTTTGGAAAAAATGGTGTTTGTTGTTCTGGTTGGAGACATGGCTGAGAGAAGCCAGGTTTGTAGATATCTGAGGGATTAAGTGAGGGTGGAATTCTAGTCTGAATGCCAAATTTTTTTTGGTGGATCCCACATTTCTGGGAGTTTTGCCACAGATCTACATAGGGCAAGATTAGCCTAGGCAGGAACAGAAAGGCTGAGTGTAACATGGGACATGCTACTTCCAAACCTGACCTTAACTGTGGGCAAATCTAGCACCAGAAGACAATTTGACACAACAAATAAAAGCAGCCAAATATACATGATTTTACAAAATAAAAAAGTCAATAATTAGTAGCATTAGCATCAAACTAGAGCAAGTGTCTACACTTGTGTTTGAGTTGATTATCTGAGTAGGTTTCCCAGAACTTGCTTTGCACTTTTAAAATGAACTGCTCTATTAAATTCAAATTAAATGCACAGTTAAGCACGTTCAGTGGATACAATTTAAAGCATTGCTACACTGTTAGCCCAAACTTGTTTGCTCATTTCTATCAGCACAACAAAATCAGGTCATTGACAAAGTCTGTTGGAACCACAGGAGCAAATTAAATTGCAGGGATACATGGGGACAGGCTGCAAAGGAGGAGGTCCCTGAATTTCAGGAGCACTCAGCCCTGCTTGCACTGAAGCCAGGGAAAAACCCTGTCTATCCTGCAATCTGCAGTACTGTAGGGAGAAACCTGTGCAAGCAGTGCTACACCGAAAGCAGCTCACCTGCAGCCACACTGAGCTCCTGCAGGCTCCTTCCCTCTAACCTTGCTCCCAGGCTTCAGAGTTCGCTGGGGCTGTGATCAGGCAGCTCCCGCTGCCGGACCCAGTGGCGCTGGAGGCCGTGGTTCTGCCTCCCTCCCGGACCCAGAAACTCGTAGAGGCTACAGGCCCCATGCAGTGTGCCCATCCCAACTGTGTCAGGGCCAGACCCTCTGTCAGCTCTCATTATCATCATGTTAATAGGACCCATTCAAGTCAAAGAGGTTTTGAAAGGATGTTATGATATATGTGATCAAATTGAATAACAAAACTGAGGGGGAAGAGAGAGAAAAGGAAGCAAAAAAGCTTTGACTGGTTTCTCATTCCACTCAGTATATTATCCTATTTCATTAAAACACCAATAATCTTAATTTTCTACCCAGCAACTTATATTTGCCCAGAGACGATTTCTCTTTGAGGACCAGCAGCTTCCAACAGGCTGCAAGAAGATATGTGCTGTACCCCTTCCCTCTTCAAAAGTATACTTGATTTCACGTTTGCCCAGCCCTCATAGCTGTGAGGTGCTTGCCACCGCAGCACCCCGTGTTCACTCAACTGAGCCGACTCCAAACTCCCATAAATTAACCCCAGTGCTTCCCGTTTAAGAGCAATGAAACCACAACGGAGGCCCAGGCAGTAAGCTGCTGCCTTGCCAGGCCCTCCAGCGCAGGACACCCCAGGCAGGGCTGTTTCCTCAAATTGCTACCAGGGCTCCAGTAGCCACCTCTGGAGGCATCTGGGGAGACCCGCTGGGGTAGCTCTGGGGAGGGGGCTGCTGTATGAAGCCCTGCTCGAACACCCATCCCTGGGCGTGCCCGGGGTGGCCCTCACCCTGCCCGACCCCACACCCCCGGGGCTGGCACCACAGCCTCTCCCCGCAGGAGCCGTCGTTCCCCGCTCGACGCCCGGAAGGCAGCCGCGGCAGAGCCGTTTCAGGGCCGCCGGGACCCCGCCAAGCCCCCTCCCGTGCCTGGGGCGGCTCTGGGACACTCGCCCCGAGGCGCTGTGTCCCTGAGAACTTCAGGATGAGGGCGAGGTGCCGCCCCCGCCCTCCGCGGCCGCAGGGACCGGCCCCGCGGCGGGCACAGAGCATGACTGGGAGGATGCCCTGCCTGGAGAGGGGAGGTCCGGAGCCGAAGGGCGGGGGGGTCCCGCACCCCTTCCCGGGGGACACATACCTCTGTCCAGGGGGTCCCGTATCCTGCCCCGGGTACCCTGCATCCCTACGCGGGGGGAGTCCCGCCCCCTGCCCGGGGTCCGGCGCTGACCCCGCTGGCTTGGCCCCTCCCGGTGCGGCGCAGAAGGGAACTTGTGCGCGGAAAATGCGGGACCCTGCGGAGCCGGGGCCGGGGCCGCGCTCGTACCTGTGTATCCGCGGGGGCCGGCGCTGTCCCGCCCGGCCGCCGCAGTCCGCGGCACGTCCGGTCCCGCCGCCGTGGCTGCCAGCATGGCTCCGCCGAGCCCAGCCGCGCCGACCCGCGCCTCCCCGGCAGGTGCAGCCCACGCCCGGCTCCGCCCGCCCTCCGCAGCCGCCGGGGCCGGGCCGGGCCGGGCCGGGCCGGAGAGGGGCCGCCGTCCCGCGGGAGCTGCGGCCGCGGCCCCGCCAGCCCGCGCCGGGCGCCCGCCCCGCGGCCCCTCTGCCGGGCACCCGCGGAGCGGGAGGAGGAGGGGGAGGAGGAAGGTGGGAGGCGGCAGCTGCTCGGGGCTGGCGGCAGCCCAGACGCCGCCGGAGCGGTTCCCGAGCGCGCTGCGGCCCTGGGGCATCGGGCAGCACTGTGCTGTGACAACCACGGGGGGCTGCCCCCACCAGCACCCGTGCCTCGGCCCGTCCTCTCCCGACCCGCACGACTTCCCCGGAGCGGCCTGGCGGGGATGCGGCACCGCCCCGCGGCGCCGGGCAGGGGGCTGCCTGCCCTGCCTCCTGCCCCTCAAGCTGCCTGCGCTGCCTGCCTTCCCCCCCCCCGCAGCCTGCCTCCCCCTCGCCCCCTCCCCGCTGCCTGCCCTCGGCCCCCAGTGCGGCTGTGACGGTGCTCGCAGCCTGGAAAGCCTCAGGTGGGGCAGGCTGGTCTCATGGGTCTGGTCTTCTCATTCCAAGCATGCTGCCTACTGCTCGTTGTGTCATTATATGCCAGGACCTGCATCTCTCACATACGTGTAGCTTACAGTCTTCAAAGTTGTGTTTATTTTCACTGGGATCTGAAACTAAACTCAAGATCCATCATCTATCTCCCTTCCTGGGAGCTGGACAGCACACACCAACACGCACAGGCTATTAAGTGAAACCCAAGCGCCTTGCACTCACTTAATGTGTAATATTGTACCTATCACATCCTGGCCATATCACCCACAGTCACTTATTATCCTAGCAGCATTACCTCAAACAAGTGAGTTTGGGTCTCAGCAGTGTTCAGTGAGATCATTGATTTGCTGACACTGGCAGTAGATTCAGAAAAGTACTTCAGTGGTTTGCACTGTGTGTCCAGGAAAAGCAAGAGGAGGAACAGCAGGCTCTTCTGAAGGAGCTCTGCTTGGTGGTGCTGAGCATATGGGCTGGGGCCCACACTAAACACTGTGGCTATTAACACTCACTCCATTTGTTTTACCCTCTTGTTTTTTCCACATGGAATTAGAAAAAAAAAAGTCTGCAGGAGCAGATTGGAGAGATGAAATTCCAAGATGCACCAAACCCAAATAGACTGAGAAAAATCTCCTAAGGCTCTTCAGGCAGCAACAAATGGAGCAGGATGATACCCATGGGCAGTGGTGACACAGCTACTCTCTGCTGCTGGACATAGCACTCTTTCCTGTGAGCTTATTTGGCAGGGAGTCCATAGAAATATTGTAGATATAAAGGACTGCTATTTCCAGCTCTACAACTAAAACACATTTTTAAAGTAATACTTGGTCAAAAGAACAGCATTTTTGAAAATGCTGCAGCTTATGAATTAGGTCTGCATTTCCAGTAATGCCAAATACTCATAAATCTAATTTAAGTCAACAAGGAACTATAGCTCCCGCAATCATGTCCTTCATGTCTGTGAAGCCAGAGAAATACCAAAGACAGATAAGTGATTTTTTTTCTTTAAGCCATTGTTACTGCAACTGCTGTTATGCAATTAAAGTTGAACACAACTGTGTTGCAAGTCAAATCTTTTCTTACAGGCACTTACAGAAGCAAGTTCAGAAGCAACATCTGAATCCCACTCACCTCATGTCAACATTTAGTTTTTCTTTGTAATGGAAATCATAACCCAGCAGAGGTGGTTTTGCTTAGCGTGCCCTGGAGCACCACAGGCAAAGAGCAGCCCTGGCTCTGGCTGTAGCCTCCCAGGAGGTAACTCATCACCCTGGCCTCAGGGTGAGTGCTTGTGTGGGGAAGCTGGGGGGCCTTAGTGCTTGCCATCTGTGGAAGTCTTGCTGATTATTTTAATGGAGAAGGTGGCCAATTCCATTGACCCAATGTCTACAATCCTTACTTAAAATCCAGCTGTAATAAAAGGGAATTTTGCCCAAGTAAGGTGCTGTCATCTGCCATCATCAACAACAGCGACATCATTTTGCTTTTAAATCCACCCTTCCCATGCAAATACACTTTGAATTTAGCAAAAAAAACCTCATTAGTATAGTGGGAACAAACACAAGAAAAAAGGGTGAGAGAGAAGGAAGAGAATAGTGAGTCCATCTTAAAAATTATGAAAGTTTCCATGCTGCAGCCCAGTTTTTCCCTGCTGGACCCCTTATTTCACCTTCAGCATCAGGGTAAGCTGACTGACAACAACTAGACACTTGTTGCCTTTGCGTAAGGATTGTTTGACTGTTGGATTTCGCTAAGCTGCCCTAAGGCACTGTCTTTCTTCTAATCCCAGTTATTAGGGCTGGCTCAAGGCATGCCAAGGGCACAAGACTGCTGAAGCGACAGCGCCCATTGCCTTGCTGCCTGCCTAGCCGATGGCTGCAGAGCCTGGCTAGCTGCAGGGCAGGCACATGCTCCCCAGCCCGGCAGTGGCAGCCTTCCAGCCCTCCAGCAACAGCAAGCTGATCTCTGGCTCTCCCCCTCCCTGCAGCCAGCCCCACTGCCACCTCCTCCTTCCCCCACTTCTCCCTTTGAGCTGCAGGAGCTGCCTGGCTCCAGCTGAGCATCAGCCCCTCAACCCCCAGGCAATGAAACGGTTTTGCCTACATTGCTCGGACGCCTGGAGTAGGTCGTGTTGCTTATTCCATAATGCTTGAACAGGATAGTAGCTCTCAGCCACAGGTTTCTGGTTAATCATATAACACATGCATAGGTGTTATTGCCAAAAGTCCTCCTCGGGCTCAGCAATTAGATACCTGAAAGAAAAAGTAGACCTTTAGAAGTGACAGTGAAATAATCTGTTGGGTTGTAAGAACTGTTACCATACCCAGTGTACTGCTAAATCAGTTGTGTGCTGCTGCCCAAAGGCGGTCCTTTCACTCTGCCCCTCAGCTTCTCCTCCTCCTCCTCCCAGCTATAGGCTTCACCCCTGCCCTTCTGCTGGCTCCGACAGCAAGGTGTGCCAGCTAAACCTGCTAACTCAGCAAAACCAGAGGGGGAAAGCAGCCTCTTTCCGTTTGCCTTGGCAGGGTGCTGTTATCCTGACCCAGGCTTTGTAAAACTGGAACCTGAAGCCCTCACCTTTTCTTTCAGCTACAACAGTTACTGATGGCTTCAGCTACCACTGTGTGGCTCAAGGTCTGCCTGGGAGACTGCATTTTCGGGTGCAATCAAGGACTGCTGCATGGAGCAGCTGTTTAAGGAACCTTCCAGAGGAGAAATGACCCAGAGCACACAATCTTCCTCAGACCGCCACCTTTGAGCCTGTGTTACAGACTGCAAGATAGTGTAGATCCAGCGTCTTTGCAAGAGCAACATGAGCCAGACAATTCACCACCATTGTACTGACCTCAAAAAGGGGAACTGGGTAAAAAGACCTTGTTAGAAAACAGCCCCTGAGGAAGAGCCAAGATCAAATCCTCCCAAGACAGACCAGAGACTGTTGGTGGCCACCGGGCCGGAGGCACAGGACACACCTGCTTATCAGCAAGGGCTTGAGAAGGATTAGAAAGGAGAAGCTGGCAGGACCAAGCAGTGAAGAAAAGGTTGTCAGAAGCAAGTAGGTACCCTTTTGAAAACCTGAATATGCGCCCAAATGAGGAAAGTAGAAAATTAAACATGAAAATTAAACATGAAAAGCATGAGAAGCAGGACAAAGAGTGGAAGAACAATTTGCAAAAAGCATCAGGATTAATCAATTTGTCTTTGGATGCCCTAGAAGCAGGAAGTCTGTCTGTCAGAGAACCGGTGGGATCCTTGATCAGGAACTGAAAGAAGCATTCAGAGAAGATAAGGTCATAGCAGAAAGGCTAAATTAATTCTTTGCATACCCTGGAGGAAAACAGGGAGGAAAGCCAGAGCCCCTCTTGGAGGGGACATACGACATGGTCTGTGTGTTGGTAGATGACGCTGTGGAACATGCAGCCCAAGAACAAGGGCAGGTGGCATTCAGCAAGAGTGCAAAAGAAACTCAAGATGAAATAACCAAGTTCATTTTTAACGACAGTGCATAACCTCTTAAAATATTCTTGATTACCCAAGGTCTGAAGTAGAAGAAATGTGACACCAGCTTTTTAAAAGGATTTCTTTCAGATGAGGCGTCAGAAACCTGAAATCTGTACCAGCCGCAATAATAAAAAATGTTTTAGCAAATAAGATTAGTGAACACATTAATACATTTAATATACTGGGGGAAAGTCAACATGAAGTTATGAACAGAAGTAAGTTATATCTCAAAAATCCTCTGGAGATGTTTAAAGGAGTCAACATGTCAGAAGATAGGGAAAAATCTAGTTGATATTTTCTATGTGGGTTTTCTTAAAAAGACTTCCAGCAAAATCTCTTCTCAAAGGCCCTCAAACAGCTATGGCACAACAGAAAAGGACCTTGCACAAATAAAAAAAGTGATTAAAGGTGGGAATAAAGGGCTGTTTTTCCCAGCAGGGAGGAGCGACGATGGGAACTCCTCAGGGCAGGGGAAAACAATCGGGTTTTGGAGTGAGGAATACTGCACACAGGGAGAGTCATTTCTGCCAGGGCAAGCTGCATGCCTGTGCAGAACTCCATTTCAGCTCTTCCACCAACTCTCTTGGGCTATCAACAGTGCAGAGCTCTGCTGTGCTCACACAGTGACAGCTTGTGGCTGGTAACAGGTGACCTGCTCACATGCTTCAAAAAACCCAGTGTATTTTCCTTTTGTTTAGTTTTTAGAAACTTTAGAAAACTTTAGAAAAAGTTTCCTTTTTCCCCCAAGAGATGTAGTCAGATGTTAGGAAGGTGGTGGATTCAGCATGGGGCCATAGCTCAGGAGCTAGGTTCTTGTACTACTATTAAGTATAGTGCAGTGCCACAGCACAGAAAAATACAGCAACACGTGGCTGTGTTTATCCCATCAGAGTCTGAAAATGTTAAGCTAATTTGAAGAAGGAACATTTTTGTTCCCTCTGTAATGGAAATGAATACAGTGTGACAGGCCAAGTGGCATCAATATACATGTCATTTTACAAGTAGCCTGGAAAAGCAAACATTCTGAGAACAACCATTTATGTCTTCAATACAAGATAAAATGTTGCTGTGTACACTTGCATGCAAACTATCTCCTCCAGCATTGTTAGGAGTTAGCACGGTTACAGTTAAGCAGACATGGCCTTACAAATTCAAGTTTGATTTGGGATTTGGTGCCTGTGGTAATCTGGCATATGTCACACTTTATTCTCCAGCTTAATTTCTTAGCATTATAATGGAAAGCAAATAATGATAATTCTGTTTCCCCATTTAAATTGTTTGTGCTGATTGTAGGAATAAAAAACCAAAATAAATGGTAAAAACATGCAAATCCCTACATTACAAACACGCATGCTGCATCACACTGTGGGGTTTGACAGCTCTGGACCCTGCTACAAATGTGTGAGAGGAACTGGGAAAAGAGAGACAGAAAGCAAGTGGCTTCATAGGTTCTTAGATGCCTCCAACCTAAACATTGGAAGGATAGCAGCACATTAGAGATAAAAGAGTGAACAGAATTAGATAATACATAAAAAGTAAGTTAAAAAATAAAATGAAAACTGAACTTGTTTGCTGAACTTTTTTGTCCCACAAAAGGCAGCCAGACCATCCTGTTAAACTGATTAGACAGGAGGAATGACTAATTCCTGCTGGGCATCTCTCAAGCCTCCAAAATGGTTAAGAAATAATGCTGCTGTTGTCAGAATGACAGAATTGGCAGGAAGGAGGAAAATTTAAATTTCAGACAACATCACTAATGAAGAAAATGAGTGTCAATGCACAAGTTACTCAGCGCAGTGCCCCATAGTAATTAAGGACAACAGACAACACAGCTATCAAGTATGCAGATGCATAAAACTGCTCCAGCCTGGAGGATCCCAGTCACTTGGCCACAAAGAGAGAGAAAAGGAGGAATGAAGACGTGAAATTATGCATGGTTTGCCATTTCATTTTCTACGCTGGGGTTCAGGCCAACCATACTCTGCTATGAAGGTCAATGCCAGCTGGAGCTGGTTGAGTAGCAAAGTACACAAACAAATATAAAAATATTTTCCTGAATATGAACAGCACTGAGTACAGCTGGCTGAAATGTGCAGAATGCTCCTACTCCTGCTGGCGAGGGTTTCCCCAGACAGCAGAGCTTTGTGAATGTACCTGTAAATATGTGCAGTGTTCTTGAAGTTGTTCAAAAGCTTTTCCAGTGAAAATTGTAAATCCGGAGTATGCCAATAACAGTCATTGCAGCTTAACTGACAAAAAAGGCATCTTATTAGCAACTAATAAAGAGACTAGCTCTAGTAACTATTGAAATGAGGGAGAAAAAGGAGAAAGGGAGAGAAACACACCCATGTGCAATTTGTGATCTTTAATGGAAATTACTTACATCAGTTTAAATTAATTAACAACTGCTTTTACTCTATGATATATTAAAATTGCAAGAGAGCTTTCTAAGCACAGTCAGCTATCTGGTTACTAGAACATATCATTTCTTGGTTGTCTGTTTTGCATCAACCAAAAAAGCAATACAACTGTGTCACATCTTTGGAAATTGTGTTCACAGCTGAGCAGTAAGTGAATATGTCCTAAAAATACCATGAACTGGACACATTTCTGGCTACCCAGTCAAAATGATAAACTTTCCATTTAAAAGCCATGTACAGTTGAAGTAGCACATTCATCTGTCTTTTGTTCTGCAGACACATGAATGAAGTTTTATGTACTGAGATCCTGCACTCAGTAAAGGCGATGACATAATTCCCATTGTAGCCAGAGTTTCTTGTCACTGAGTACTTGTTGTCTACAGACTGAGCCATTACGGCAGTGGAGTATGTGGAAACACCATATGTGCTCATACTTTACTACAAATTAATCATTTGGGTTCACACAGGTGAACCATAAATCATGGTCCTCCTAAATCAGAAATCTAGCAAGCAATAAGCTGGAAAAAGAATTATAAATAATCAAGCTTGCGGGAATTCAGAAATCTGACTCCAAATTAGCAGAGAATGAGAACTCAAATCCAAAAAATACTGTCCAAAATTGCTGATGCCAAGATCACAAAACTTTGAGTATCCAAAGCCCACTTTCTTATTTCTGCATCTGTTTACTAAGTTCTGTTGTGTTCTGCTAAAAATTACCACTTTGCACAGTGATCTGTGTAGGAGTTAGTTCACCATGGTGTCCCATCAGGAACACCATCACCACGAGTAACACAATGGACTATTACATGATCAACGCAGCTGGAAAGAAAATTCTGTTCTAGCTGCTGGACACAGAAAAAATCCCCATGTATTCTTTAGCCACAAAATAGACAGTACCTAATGCTAACCATATGTTATCTCCTCAGGTGTTGGCCCAACAGAAATTGGAAGAGAAAGAACTACTGACTGGCACAGTGGCTTCATCTTGGGATGGATTATGATCACAGACTGAGATCCCTGTCTCCTAAATTAGCTTATCTTTAAAATAACTGCATAAAAGGGAATAAACATAATCTGAAAAGAGTTGTGAGAAGTATTTGACTTGTTGCTGCCATTGAACTTAGAAAGTTAAAGCTGAAAATGTAATTTCCAAGAAATCCAAAATTACTTGACCAGAATTCTAGACCCAATGGAGTTTAATGATGTCTCATTCTTTTAAATTAGCCTTCCAATTTAGGAAAAGACAGGAATCTGCAGAGTAATGAAAGTAAAACATAACCTAAAAATAGAAAGGGTACATATGATTAAATAAAAAATTCAGGAAAGGGAACATTTCACCAAATGAGAAAGTCTACAGAGGATTTCCAGAGCATCTCGCTTCCTTGTATTGAAAAAGTGATGAAAGAAACCTTTATTCATTTATCCCTTGGGCAAATATTTCTTTTTTGTTGTCATTGCTTTCTCTGAAAGACCTCTTTCAGCTGTAACAGAAGTAAACTTCAGCCACCTCAGTGTACACAGCCCTTAAAAGCCATGGTTTGTGGAGAGCCATCACCAAAGTCCTCAGCTCCTCAATACTGGAGGGTCAGAGCTGGCAGCACTGGGGAGTACAATGCCCACAGACAGCTGAGAAAAAATGGACCTTGGCCAGTGCAAATCAGAAGTCAGAGAGGTCTGCCTTTGTAGCTAATCATAGCTAAAATAAGGTATAGAAGGGACGGGCGGTATTCCCGAGAAAACAAGAATATATCCATTTTCTTATACGGTACAGGTGCATTTGTCACCCATTGCTGCCACCCAAGGATCTCAATGAGACGATTATACAAACAATCAATGGGTGTAAATGAACTCTGAAAGTATTGATGTTTTATTGGCTGGTGAAGCATTTAACCTTCAAAATCATATGGCTTCACCACCATCTGTGAATGCTTAAGTACTGACCACAAGCAGGAGACTGATTTTGAAAACGTTTCGATAGAACATGTGCCTCCAGCCCGCAGCTGGTCTGTCTCCTTGTGTCTGACAATAATGTTGTCCCTAGGAGTTTCTGCAGTAGTTTTAACCTCTGTATTCAATATTTGGCATAAAATGTAGTGCAGTAAAAATGTCCAAATTACAAACTTTAGGGTTCTCCTAACAGAAAGAGAGAGTTTTTCTCGCTGTACTAGACCATCAGCCTGGGCTAGAAATCATGTTGCTTCCATAACAACAAAATCAGAGTCCTTATCAGCAGAGTCTCTCTAGACCAGGAGGTTCAATCTATATCCTAAATCTAAGCAGACAGTTTCTTTTTGTAATTTTAGCTTTTATACCCGTTTCACTCCTACATGCTTGAAATACTAAAATTATAAATGGATAAGTATCAATTTTCTATAAAGATAGATGCACACGCATGGATACGAATACATATTCACATAATCATATACAAACCTCACATCTAGATTAAGTGCATAAGTGTGGTGGCAGTTTGTGCTTGATAGGTTTTTATATAGCATAAAAGTAAATTCCCTCTCACTTTGGCATGAATGTTCTCTAAGATGCTGTTCTATACCTGTAAGAAACAATAAACTGGAGAGAACTAAGAGATGATTTCATATTTTATTTTAAAACCAAGTAGAACATAAAATGAGTATTTCCCCCAGAAGAGCTCTCTTGATTTTAACTAATCCACTACAGTAAAACAAAGGAGAAGTATGCTAAAGTGAGTTATGTGGGAGCTTTTTGTATCCAGCAGTTTCTCTGGAGCCCCAGGAGTGGCAAGATAGCACATCTGGAAGATGCAAGAACAAAACAGGATATTTAGAATCATTTTTCTTGCTCATGGGAGGGAAGAGCACTGCAGGCCCTCTGCATACACCAATGCAGCTCCACAGTGCTTGTTTACTGTATTTACTTGAAAAATTAAAAGAAATAGGATTTAAAGGAGACTCCATATGATACTGCTCTAGAATGCTTTTTGCAGAGAATTCACTTGGGGCAATATCCTGGAGCACTGTATTCTACACAGATACGGATTCAGTCTGGCAGGAAACATTCCCTGCCATGTCCAAAGTCTGAGAATTTTCCAGCAGTATTTAGGTACCATAAACATAAGTTTCTCTGTTGACTACAGTCACTTCCATCTTTCATGGTCCTAAAAATCTTTTCTAGATCTGATATTTTAGAATCAAACTTTCACATACAAAATATTAATGAGGTAAGCCGTACAGCGTGTGACAGAAGGGATCTGAGCTCTAGCTACATACAGGACCTTCTGCTTCTTATTCCTTATTTAAATCAATGAGAAGGGAAACTAACTTCCCAGTAGGTTTGCTCTTTGAAGATGACTCTGGTATGTCTGTTCACCTGACTTCATGGGAAAGGTATTCTCACCTTGGAGAAGACAGGAAATAAAAGATCAAGTCCCAAACTATAGCTGGTTTCCGCACATTGCAAGTCCTGATGCTGGCAGTGTGGCTCTGCGGGGATAACCCAAGCCTCCTAGCAAAATGGTTGCAAAGTCACAAGTAGGTCTTCTGTCCAAATTGCTGCAGGTAAACTTTGCCAGCTTCTTAACTCCCATTGAGAGATTCAGATAAATTCTACCAAGGCAACTCGCTGGACTAAGACTGCTCCTCCCACAGTGTGTTACCTTGATTCTGAATTTTATATATAGGTTTTCATTTGTATTATTATTCTAAAACCAAGAAAACTTCGCTTGCACAGTTGGTAATGAAATTTCCATTCTGCCATTTCAGTCACCCATTAGCAAAGTTCTGATGTGGGAACCTCAGCTAGGCACTCTCCCACACAATGTTTTTAAAGCAAAGTGGCCTAAGTTGTCTTATTTGGGCAGACACATAATATTAGCATCAATAAACAGCCTGTACCTAACAGTCCAAGCCCTAGGAGATCCAGCAAGAAGCAGCATGTGTTATTCTGCCTTCCGTTCTGCTCTAACTCTGACCCCAGTCCTAATTAAACCTGAGTGATGCTGCACAGAGCCAAGCTTAAATATAAACCATTGTAGAACCAGCAACACTTTCCGCTCACAAGGAGCCTTGAGAGATCTCCAGTCTTCATGCTTTTAGAGCAGAGTGAACATTGATTTCAGACCATGTTCCTCAGCACTTTACCCAGATGGGAGCTGAAGACCTCCAAGGTCAGTGATGTCTTTGGAGTGCTGTGGGCTTCTGTTCTTGGGATTAATTATCCTGTAAATGAAAAATATTTTTCCTTATCTCTGGTCCTTTGCTTCAGTTTATGGTCACTGTCTGTTATTCTTCTGCTGTGCACTTCAGTAAAGAGCCTGGCTCTTCCTCATTGGTGCCAGAAAGTGGATATCAGGTCCCCTCTAAGCAAGTCCAGTTCCCTTGGCTGCGTCTCCTAATTTCCTTAGTTGTCCTCCAATGGCCTTGCCCCAGTTCATCAGCATCTCCCTTATACTCCTTTCATCCAAACCTGGATGGAGTGCTACAGAAAAATAAGAGAAGTGCAACAACATGCGGAAGCATGTTCCAGTAGATTCAATCAGCAGTAGATTAAGTTGGAGGTGGAGAGAAGTAAATGAGGGCATTTTTCTTGTCTTACAAAATCACTACCTGTCCTTACAACTGGATACGTCATCACGTCAGCAAATGATATATCTGAATTATAGTGGATCCAATTATTTAAATTTCATGCCACGTTTCTTCAGGAGCTCTGCATAGTCCACCAGCAGATAGAGGTTTTCTTTATGCCTAGCAAAGCACTGGTTGTTCTGAATACTGGGTCACTTTCTGAATAGCAATCGTAATCTATGTTTTTTACTCTGAGCATTTTACCAGTGATAGTTTTAGATATTTGCAATCTTATCAGAAAGTAACAAAGCAGCTGAGAAAGCCTCAGTCTTCCCAACCTCCTCAGCCCAAGAGGAGATATTCTAGCTGACAGGGGTTTGATCTGGTTGCTATTTAACAAGTATCACATAGCGCAGTAATCATTTTCCCCTTGCTCTCTATGAAGTGGGAAGTGAAGTTACCATCGTCTTAACAATGTGAGAGATTAAGGACTCCATTTCCAAACTGCTGCAATAAAACATGATTGGCAGGCAGGGTGAAAAGGAGATTTAAAAAAAAAATGGTACAAGTAGCAGGCTGAAGGAGGAAATTGCACTTGCGAAGCAAGGCACGGGGCTTGGCTGTGTGTTTTCCTTGGAAGAATTGTAGGAACTATCTCCTAAGGCAATCAGGAGTGGTTAAGGTGACAGGTAACCTCTGCAGAGACAAACCCAAGCTACAACTGCTCTGCACAAAGGGACTGAGGAGAGGGAGTATGACTTCACTCCCCTTTCACACACCAAACAGCTCCTTCTCACTGCTTTAGTTAAACTATAAATAAAAGTATCGTATCATCATCTCCTCTGATCCACCCCCTCTGTTCTCCTTAGGGATGGCTCTGGCTTTCCTGTGTCCCCCCATGGAAGAGGAAGAACCCAGGGGAACATCCCAGGGGCTTGCACTGGGGGTGTTCAGGTGGGAGATGCCCCTCTGGATCCCCCTCCCCATGCCAGACATGCTTCAAGGTCCTTGTGATGGAGCCTTGGAAACTGGACACCTTCCCTGGGCCCCAAATGGTTGGCTTTTAATAGCAGGAGTTACAAAGTCCACTCTTCCACTAATAGATTGAATATTAGAGAAGAAGTGCATGGGTGTGGCTTATCTTCTCTAATAGAAAACACAATGTGCAATGCTTTCAGATATGGGCGCAGTCTGCACCAAACACAAGTGATAAGGTAACATTGGAGCAAAGAAATCATTCAGCTAAGGCCCAGCCTTCATGCATCTCAAAGCAAGCTTCATTTGGAGAGTTTTCTTTTAAAAAAGAAAAAAACCTTATTTTTATCTTAAAAAAACCCCTTCTTTTTCCTTGGAAAAAAAGAAAAAAAATTCAGTGTTTATATAGCCATAGTGTGTACAAAGGTACTGTTGTGATTTACATTTTCACTTGCCTCAAACTCCAGGTTTTTACCTAGGGTAGAAGAAAAATTGTTCTTCTTGAGACACCTCTGACTCAGCCAGAAGCTCCTGTCTAACCTCAAGAAGTGCGTTACCCTCAGAGCTGCTAGAAGCAGGATCGCTTTGTAAAGTATCAGTCGAACCGAGCTACAGATGCTCCAATTGCTTCTCAGGCTTCTAGTCCTTAAATAACATGATACTATCAGGGAAATGGCAGAGACAAAGACTAACATGTCTCCTTTTCTCCCCATTTGCCTTCTCATTTGCTATCTTGTCTATGTAGAATTCAAACCCTTCCAGGCATAGGTTCTTTATTCCCACACAGTGCATCACATGATGGGACCTTAACTCATCCCTACAGATGTTTCCCTAATATCCATGTATTATACAACATGTCATCTTGGGGGTTCTTGACTTTTGCATTTGTGTTTTTAACATAGGAATTCAGAAAAGGGCTCATAAAAGAGCAGAACCACCTTGTAATGCATTTTAAAACCATTTTCCATTTTACAAATCCCCATCCTCCTTGCACTTGGAGAACATAAGGGAGTTCAGATAAGAACCAGAACCTTTCAGGTTCCCTTCCCTCCTTACAGACACTGAGCAATTTAACTCCCTTTTTTTTTCTAGATGGCTGCATCTGCTCTGCATGGGGTTGATTTATATCAGACATTAGAGCACCGTGCTCAGGAGCTTGCTAATCTTTCAAAAACACTTCAGTGCATCAGCTCTATCTGGTGCTTTGTGTGTTTGTTATTATATACACAATAATATATACACATTATATATAATGTATTATATATAATAGATATACGCACAAACACACAGAGCACCAGATACATACATAAGTAAGTATATATGTATTTTTTTATTCATATATATGTATATTTTTTTAATATATATATGTACACACATATATATGCACTTTTTTTTTTTTCCTGTTGTGAGAAGGCAATACTTTTTGTGCAGGCTGAAACAATTATTTCAGTTAATGTGGGCACATGAGTGGGCAGTGGACAAGAACAATAACATGTACCAAATATTTCACTAAGTCAGAGATCTTTCAGGACAGTGCTTGAGATGCATCTGGTGGGTCCCACAGAAGCACTCAAGGGTTGGTATATGGTCTAAATATTAAAGTTCTATGTTTCACCTCAAAACTTAGATTTCTGGTCAAGTGAAGAAATTAGAAATCAAAGAAGTATGCCGTGCTACAGTTGGTACCCCATGACAGAGAACTGAGCAGCTCCTAAACTCCACTGAAGTCAATATGAACACATAATGCTTCCTGGAGTTTGAGATTATGTAAAAAACAATATTAAGTGGAAAAAAAGGAGACATTCACTCCTTGCTCTTTTCTAATTTGCCATGGGATGCAGTCTAGGGTTCATTTTTTAAGCAAACATGAAGATTTTTTTATTATCCTTTTTTTGTTTGTTTGTTTTTTTAGTTTTAAACTCCCTGGGCTCTTGTTTTAAGTGACAGTGTCTCTTACCAGTAATAGTCTGACCCTGAAGCATCCATAGCGTAGATTGAATGATGGGGATAACAGCTCAGGATATGGGAACAGACAGGTTTAAGTTCTTATCATTCTAAAGTCTTCCATCTCTAGTCAAGGGCAAGAATTTTGGCTTAGCTCTACAAAGGTATTTGGATGCCTTATTCCTACTTAAGTATCTAATACTTATTACATAGGACCTACATAGGTAAACACCTGCACAAATCTGGGATTGAATATTTGAGCTTTACACCCCTCCATCTGTGATACAGGGGTAACCTTACTTCTGGAAAGTACAGTTAATTTTTTTTAAGCTTAATTTTTCTGGAAAATTAATCCTTCAGAGTTAATCCAGTGCTTCGCTGGTTGAACAGAAACAAAGACAAAAGCAAAAGTTTACCCAAACACCCTTCTCCTGTTCAGCTTCATTCATCCCCCTGCCAGGCTTAGCCTCTCTTAGACCCAGTCTATCACAGTCACCCCAGAAAGAGGATATGTTGGAGAGGAGTCTACTTCTGTAGGGACACTTGGAAAATGAAGACAAACCCATTAAGGGCATGAAGTCAGCGTGCAGAAGTTAAAGCACACTGAATTCCCATGTGCCCCCTTTCTTACAGCAAGCTGTACTCCTGAACTGCAGTCCTCCTTTCAGGAGGATTAACATGGATTAACAACTCGCAGACTGACAGCCTTCAAAATGCAACTGCAACTGGGAGATCACTGGCGTCACATCACTATTCTCAGTGCATTGCCACTGTGCCAGGCTTGGAACCATTTAATATTTTCACTGATGAAAAAAATATAACATCATCATGGATAAAGTTTGCTAATGCACAAAGATAGAAGAAAACAGGTAACAGGTGCAGAGAAATCCAGTTCATTTGGTAAACTGGATGTAGGCTAACAACATGCATTTTAAACCAGAAAAACATGGAGTGTCAGCTCTGTGACTGAAGAGCATCACCGGATGGGGACTTCAGGAAGCTGTGGCTGAAGGCAGCTGGGGTGTCCAAGTAGAGGAACGCCTGACCTTGTATTCTCAGCACTGTGTGGGGCCAGAAAGATGAACACTGCCTATGACTGGAGAGACAGAAATATTGAAACACAGCTGGAAAAGCCTATTATTTCCGTAACTAGCACAAATTTGCCAGCTTCTGAAGTACTGTGTCTAGTGCTGGCGTCAACGTGAGAGGCAGATGGTTAGTTTGGAAAGAACTCAGGGAAGTGCGGCAGAAATACCAGAAAAAAATAAGATCCCATAGATTTGCTGGAGGGTAGAGTAAGTGGATCACTTCATGGGCGGTTATAAACACCTAAGGCCAGGGACAAAACATTTATTTGGCTCATTGGTCTAACAAACTACATCACAGAATGGCCCAAGTTGAGCTCCCATGAAGAGATGTTAGAAAGCCTGCACACTGTCCTTGGTGATGGGGCCGATCAAGTGAGAATTTTCCAAACATGGCTATGAATTTGCAACCCCTAGCAATCTTTATGTCAGGAGTGGATGTTTTCCTAAAAGAAATTAACTAAGGGAAGTCTAGTGATGTTAGTGTCTGCCTAGGCAGATGATGACACTACTCCCCTCTAGCCTTACAAAACTGCAAGGCCATGCTTCTGCATTTCCCTATTTAAAACACTCCACATAAATGACATTGTGATGATGGTGCCAGTGCTGAAAGAGCTGGAGGCTTACAGTTTTAAACATAGTCCAGGAGAATACTTACGCACACAGGTGTTACAGTTTTACTGCTAAAATAATCACTTCTCTCTCTTGCTCAGCATTTTATTGGGAATATCGATCCTGCCCTGTGATAACTGGGCTGGGGTGCTCATACCCCAGCTGAGATATTTACAGTTGCCTACTGCTATGGGCCTGCAGTGCCATCACATAGGTCACTTGTTCCTTGCTAAAAAATATTATTAATTGTTTGCTTTCCTAGATTCCAATTTCTGTGGGTTTTGAGTACCATTTTAAAAGCGTTGACATCAGTTTTCATACGTTTGCTACTAAGATTGAAAATAGCTTTTTGTGTTGCCTTGAATAAGCAATGAGGACACCATGAACCCTTAACAGTGACATGACAATATTCTCCTCCATAAATGCAGTTCTTCATATTAATGCAGGCACCCTTTAAAATTATACTATATTTCTAAAGTAAATGCAGATAACCTCAAGCAACCTTAGTCTTCCACTAAAGTTCAGTTGCAGAGCCCTTTTACAATGGTAACGTACAGGAAAGCTATCATCTTGTCATCTCAACAGCCATGTCCATCAATTTATAAATCGTTCTGACACTGACTGACAAGAAATGTCAGATTTTTTAATAATTATTTTTATATTTTTAGAATAGATCAGCTATCTGGTCTCTTGGACCAATATACTTAAAATTTTGTATCCAACCTGAGTTTCTACAAATAATAATTTGATGGCTTGTCCATAAGAAAAAAAGAGCTAAATTTATGACAGTGTCATATTGCCTGCACATGCTGACATTTCCACTTAGCTCCCACTAAGCTCATTCTTGGCCTGGGTCAGTGAAAGACTCCAAGGGTCATCATACCTTGTTCATACATCTGGAAACAACTTTAGAGCATCTGACTTTGGAAGAGCCATCAGAGCCATGGCATTTACTACCTGAGTTCTGGCTCTTGCAGGCAAAGGCTACTGGCCTTGACACTTGCTGTTATTAGATTCTGGTTTTATATACCTAAAACTTGACCAGCTCTAGTGTCTGGCTGAAGTTTCTCCTCCAGGTGAAAATTATTCTTAATTTTCTTAGAAATTCTTAACCAAAGTATTGGTCCAATGTTAGGATACAGAAACCAGTTTTGTTTACCTCCCCTCTTTTATGTAAGAATCATTATTTTTTTTACAAATTTTACTCTGTTTTGGGGAGGTTTTTGGGGGAGCCAAAGATGACACATGAGCAACTTGCTCCACTATCATGTAAGTCATCCTGATTTCAAAGAAATGCCATTCACTTAGTGGAACCCGCTTCATCTCTGGACAAGTCTGTCCCAAACTACAGCACTGGGGTAACATTTGTGCAATGAAGCTGACACACTTGCAACTGCCAAGCCCCTAGGTCAAATGAGTCCTGGGGATTTTGATCTGTGTAACTCAGAAGAGGATTGAACCCATGTGATACCAGCGCCTGTTTTAGAAATTTTCATGAGATGCACACTGGATTTGCTTTATCCCTTCAAAACAGCAACAGGAAGTAATCTCAAAGAAATATAGTAAGGCATTAGTGTACTGTTTCTAAGTGATGACTCCATTACAGACTTAGAGTAATGCATTATTATCCTAAGCCTAGCGCTTACTTTGGAAATCAGGGAAGAAGTGCTAATATGCCACAGATTTGAAACAAAAGTGGTCTCTCAGGCAAAAGAAATAGTGGCTATTGCAATAATACTGTAGTGTCCAGTTGTCTCTGTGCTAATGGAAATTGGGGAAAATCCACTAAAGAGGGAGAAAATTAACCAAAAGAGCTATTTGCAGGCAAAGACCAATGGAAATCTGATGAGAACTGGTCTCTAAATGACTCCCTGGGGAGCAGGCATCCCCTTCCCGAGGGGCAGCTGCGGCTGCTGGAAGCCACCCCCAGTGCTGAGGAGGACAGAAAGTGGGAGGATGCCTGCTCCTGCCTGGCGGGGCACCTCCATGTCCAGCTCCTGCATGCCTTCTCCCGTTTGGAGAGCAAGACACAACTGAAGTAACCCCTTGCCTCCACCTGATGAAAACCCTATGGGCCTGGTCAAACCCACAGTACATTTTCTTCTCAATTATTATTCCCAATTTAAAACTAAGGTTCTCTTTGAGAAGATGAAGAACAATTCAGTCACAAGGCTGGCTTTTTTTGTTGTTGCAACTACAGAATTCACTCAGACCTACAAGCACATTGCGGCACTGTTTAAGCTCAGCTTCACTTCAGCTCAGTTTAGTCCCAAAAGCTCCAATTCCGAGGTCTCAGTCAGCTGGCTGAGTTACATCCTCCTGTGGGTAACCATGTCCTAACACACTTTTATCTGAAATTGGTGACAGAACCTGAAGCTGCCTCAGTTTCTCTCTCTGGGAGTCCTCAAACTTAACTGAAGAGAAATTATGAGTTTTCCTGTCCCAGGTGCCAACTTGAACTAAAATACTTCTTTTCCTGGCAACATTTTTTTGCCACCTTCCTGGGATGCACATGCTGTGAATAGTCTAATTCACATTCACACCCAGCCACAGCAAGGCAGCTCTCTCGAGCCTTTGCTAGTATCTAATGACCTGATAGCCAGAGCATCATTTTTTTTTAACTACACTTTTCTGACGTGAATACCACAAATACCACAAATCAATCACTAATCTTTAGAAAAAAAAATTAATGAAGTTATAATTTTTTAAAATATATTTTTATTCATATGCAGGTATTATCACTTCTACTCACACATTTACTTAGCACACCGTTACACTCAGCACAGGAAGTGCAGCACTATAGCCATGATTTCACTGTATAGGGTATGTAATGCAATATTCCCTTGCTTTATGATAATTTGGCAGACTGACATGAGTTTGAGAAAGATAAAACCAACATCCATATAGATTAAATTATGCAAAATTATCTATCACATCAGGCAGCAATTTCTATTAGATTACATAAGGGTTTTTTTCTTTTGGAAGACTCCCTTCTCTGATTTGCCACACCGGCTATGGGCAGGCTCAGCCTCCCATCCTCCTGTGGCCATCACAGGGGCTGTGGGAGCAGCAGGCCTCCAGCACTGGCTGCCCAAGCGCGGCTCGCTCTAATCCTGCAGGCAGTGCAGCTGTCAGCACAGACAATCACTTCACAGCTACTTATGAATAAAAAACAAGGACAAACTTTTGAGCCACAGCTTGGAAATCTTCAATGTTGGTAGCTGCATTCGGCAACATAGACGTGTATTCTTTTTCTTCAAAGACTAGGAGCTTAGCCCGGGGGCTGAGAACACAAACCCAGATTGTGCATCCCACCCCACTCCACCCCGCCCCATTCTTAGTCCATGCCAAGCCTAATCTCAGCAGCAAGTCACTGCCTACCCTGCCTGCCATGGAGCCAGCTCACTGGCTTTATGTGCTGCTGGAAGCCACAGCAAACCAAAGGATTTGAGGATACTGAGCCACAGCCCACAACACAACTACAGCAGTGTGTGTTTTAACTGAAGCTGATGGGAATGTGACTGTCCAACTCGGAGCTTGTACAGGAGGGGAGAAACTGCTGCTTCAAACTACACAATGCATATTGACTCCAGTAATGACAGTCCCCAGGTGCAGTCCCTGCTCTGAGCTGCTCGTACCAGTTCACTCAGCCTCTCTTGGCAGGAAGTTTCACATTTTCTTTCAGGGGGAAAAAATATCTGAAATTATAAAGCCTCATAAGCTTTATAGGGAGGGAAACAGTATCATGAAACTGAACAACTGTACAAGTCTTCTGTACATCCAGGGACAGCAAAAGCCAGGATGTAAATCCCTGATTATCTAAGGCTTGGCAAGAGGCAGAAATTATCTCATGCTTAAAGATCAAACAAAGGTATATAGTTAGAGCCTCAGCTAACAGTTGTAACTAAATCCATCTATTTGTACCAGCCAACGAGCTGCCCCCTGTCCATTTTTACAAATAAAGATTTTTGGTTTTTTTTCATGGTGAATGCTCAGTGTTTTTCGCAGTGCTGCATTTCCCCTTGTACAGTATTAAATGGCTTATTGCAAAGATTCATTTTATTAAGCCATTTTTAATTTAACCTCTTGCCCTTTTCACTTCATGCAATGGATTTGTCACAGTCTCTAAGTGTTGTATTCAAATATAATTGTGCAGATGCTCTGCAACATCAATTTGTTCATTTAGCAAAGGGCAGTGCTTGAAGTATACACAAGTACAAGTCTAGTATCAACTTCAAAAATGCCTGAAACTGATATTGGTTAATATTTCTTCTTCTAGCTTGTCAAAGGGACTGAACAAAGGAAATAATGCCAACCAGCAAAATGCTGACACATCACTATTGATCAAGACAGTCAAAATGGCATGAGACGCTGAAGAAGGAAAATATTCTTAGCCCCAGACACAAGCAGTCTGGGACAGAAACATAAAAATAGAAAGCCACCCAGGCCACTGCTGCAGTCAGCTGGCAGAGAAACATTGTAGATATTCAAAGTACTTCCCACACTTCATAGACTGCAGAACACCAAAAAGAGCTGGTTTTTTACTCTCTTTCCTCATATCAACAGATATGTTGTATCCCTCAAGCTTTCAGCCAGCAGCCTACATGCAGAGGTCACGAAGGTGTGAACATTTCCCCCTCCATCCCCCTGTCAAACACTGGTGACCACTTTGAACAGAGTAACTGAGGTCAGACTGAAAATGTTAACAAATGTTGTGGAGGTTATATTTACAAATAGGATACAAGAAATCACCTGGAAAGGGGGAGAGAACAAACGAGAAATAGGCATTATGCCACGGTACAAACCAGTGATGAGCCACCTGCAAAAACACGTAGCTGCCCCTGCCTTTGACCCTGTGCCTGCCCCTGCCCTTGCCCCAGCCCCTGCCTTTGCCCCTGTGCCTGCCCCTGCTCTTGCCCCATGTGGTTCCAAAAAGAGTATTATTGAACTGGGACAGCTTCAAAAGAAAGGATATTCAAAGAGGGGAAGAAAATATGGTCAGAGCTTCCAAGCAAGAGATGAGTAAGCAGGCCAGACCCTTCAGCCCTGAAAAGAGATGCCTGAGAAGATCCAAGAGAGCTCTGTACAGCCTAAGGGGCGTGCTGTGCAGTGCTGCTCCCCAGGCAAGACCTAGGATGTGCCAGGGAAGCAGCCTCAAAAACAAGGAAGGTACTTGCTACCTAAAGTGGAGTTCAGAGGATTCTTTGACACAGAATATTGTGGATATATTAAAAAAAAATATACAGTGAAAAAAACTCCATCAACTAAGTTCTAGGACAAAAATCTTCTAAGGGGTTTTTAAAGGCCAGGTACAACCTCTAGCTTGGGATGTCTCTGAGCATCAGGCAGCTGGCAGTTGCACTAGAGTGCATCTATAGATGTTCCTTCACATATGCTCTTGGCCACTGCTGGAGTCATGTTCCTCACCTGGCTGTGCTTTGTGTCCTGTGCTGATACTGGGGCTTGCCTCTCAAATCCAGCAGACTCACCTCCATGTCACTGTCAGAGAAGAGGGACTGGCACAAGCACAGCTCCAGCACAGTAATTACTTTGTTCTGTCTTTAAAGATGTTTATAGTGAACATGAAGACACTTTCCTCATTTTCACTGCTCTACTTTTTCTCTCTAAACAAGAAATTCAGAGCTTTGTTGTCCTCCTCTCTGAAGCAGCTATAAGCATCCATCAGTAACAAGGCAATCCATGAGCACAGGAGAAAAGATCTGTGACCCACGTTCCCCACTGCCTCAGGCCACCTTTAGAAGGAGTTTTACATATAGGAGCTATTACAGTTACATGACTGTGCTCACCTTGTGGGGCTTCATGTTGCTCAGGTTTAGCAGAAGGCCTCACTTGCTCACTATGAAGCTCTGAAAGGGTGGCACTAGCTCTCCTAAAACCTCAGATTTATTTTTCTCTTTTTGGAAAAAAAAAGTCAAATGAACCTTGTGTACCCCCTAGTAGGCAACACGGAGGCAGAAGAATGAATAAACCAAAGCAGCACGCTTAAATCTAGACATTTTCTAAAAGATGAAGGTGAATACTAAATAATCCAGCTGAATGGATGAGTGCCATTTGTCTCTATCAAAACCTGGGCCAGATTACCCTGTGCCAATGGTGTCCAGCAGGCACAATAGACAAGGACCATCCATCTTACCGTTTCCTGTTTTTCATCAGATTTGTACCTGCCCAAGCCCCATTGGACCCTGTGCATGATAACCAGATTGCATGGATACCCTCCAGTAATTCGGTGCCAGAGGTATTAAAAGGTCACACATCATTTAGCAAAAACATAACTTCTACCCTGACCATTTCTCATTCCTTCTTCATCATTTTAAGTGGTGACAATGATTTGGAAAAAAACCTCTTCAGTGATTGGTTTGATTTTCTGCAGTCTTGGTGTTGACAGCAGGTCTTGTCCAAGCTGCGAAGACCACAGCATGGGTATAAAAGGCTTGGTTATCACAGTACCAAAGGCCCAGTGTAGGTGGAAAAGAGAGACTCAGATTGAAGCCAGCTCATTCCTGGAATGCTGTGGCTCTCCAAGCCATGAGTGCATGTTACTCTTCACCCTCATCACTGTGCTTCTCATCATCTCCCGAATTAGACACCTGCCAAAGTCCATCCCATGTCTAGGGAAGAGAATAAATGATTGAAGACTCGCCACATCTGCTTGCATTGTCACTTTTAACCTTGCACTTGGCAGCTCCCTTGTTTGTGTTTTTGCCTTTGCCAGCTCTTCTTTCTGCCAGCAAAACACTACATTTTAGAGGAATGAGAAAATTAATAGAAAAGCACTTAGACTGAATATTGCACTGGAATTATATTAAGTACACCTAATTGATTTGTTAATGAATGCCTCCTGAAACAAAACTGGTTTTGTTCTAACCCCTTAATCTGTGATTCTCAGTTTTAAAAAAAAGAAAAAAAAATGACAGACATCAGTTTAATTAAGCACAGAATGGGGATGATGGGCACCTCAGAAAGAGTCAGCAACTCCTGGATAAGCAGCTAATCAAAGGAGAGCCTCACCTAACCACTGACAGGAAGACCTGAGCAAGCCATCACAAATCCAAGAGGTTTAGCTCCCAGGCACAGCAGTATTTTGGGATCCTGCAGTACTTGAGAGCTCAGAACACTGCAGCTCAAGTTTCATTCTGCACCAACAATGCTTAGAAAAAGTATTTTGTGACTCTGAGGCAGGTAGGGCCTGATGGCCTTGATCTGCCAGCTGGTATCACAAAGACCTAATGTATTTTACTTTACTGTTGCAACCAGCAAAGTGGAAATAAACCATTGCTGGTGCAGCTCAACAGACCACGTACCTCATGCACAGAGAAGGTTGTTGATTTAGTGCCTGGTTTTGGCATCATTTCTGAAACGTGCTTGACGTCAGGACATCTCATGCTATGGCTATCGCAATTTTAATCCCCACTTCATTTAACTTCAATCCCCTGTTTAAACTTGATTGCTGCTGCCATAACTATATTTTTCTCTGTAGTCTTATCGTGGCCAACATATAAAATTCAGCTCTATACAGAGAGCTAGAAAGGGACTATTAGCAGATTAAATCTTATTTATGCACTAATATGAAGGCATAAGTAAGGCTTATGTGATACTTAATGGCTGTGCTAGCCCTCTGCGCAGAAGCAAACTGTAGTCAGAAGAATAGTTTTTAGGATGAAACAAAGTCTTAAGCTTACAGCTTTTATGACAAATACTGCCAGCGACTCCTATTGCCTCAGCTTTGGAAGCTCCCGCTTTCTTCCAAATGACGGAAGATTAAGAAAGAGAATGAAACTAAGGTCCTGACCCTACACCTTTTTATCTGGACAAAATTAGGTGCTGCTGTAGGCTTATGACAAGTCTCCAGAGAACTGCAGTGATGTTAGAGGAAGGCAGCAGAATGTTCTGGGTCCCTTGTGCTGGTTTCTTTGCTGCAGGAAACTGATGCAGACCAAGATAGACTCTACTACAAAAGCATTTTGTAGCATGTGTCCTTTCTCTGAGGGTGTGTTGCTATTGCATTTTTGTACATTGCTTTGTTAATGTGTTCATTTTCATTAAGCATATTTCCCTTGATTTGTTTAGAATGCACCTCTCCGAAGGATTTATATTAATGAAGTCACAATAAATGAGATCCAGGTCTCCTGCTGCATTTCTTGGTGCATGTGGTTGCACAAACAGCAACACTAAGCAAGGAAACCTCATAGAGAGGAAATAGATTTTGCCTACTAGCAAGTGACTGGAGTAGTTCATTATATGATTAAAAGAAAAACAAAAGAAGCCATAAAAGGTTTTTGTAAAGTAGGGTTTGTCATTTGGTTATTTTCAGAGTGAACTGATGTGGTTTGCACAGTTCTTCAATCATAGAATTATAGAATGCTTTAGGTTGGAAGGGACCTTTAGAGGTCATCAAGCCCAACCCCCCTGCAGTGACCAGGGACAGCTTTAACTAAATCAGGTTGCTCAGAGCCCCATCCAACCTGACCTTGAATGTTTCCAGGGATGGGGCCTCCACTACCACTCTGCACAACCTGTTCCAGTGCTTCACCATCCTCATTGTAAACAATTTCTTCCTTATATCCAGTCTAAATCTATTCTTCTTTAGTTTAAATCCATTATTCCTTGTTCTGACACAACAGGCCTTGCTAAAAAGATTCTCCTCATCCTTCCTGTAGGCCCCCTTTACGTACTGGAAGGCCACAATAAGGTCTCCTCGCAGACTTCTCTTCTCCAGGCTGAACAACCCCAACTCTCTCAGCCTGGCCTCGTAGGAGAGGTGCTCCAGCATCATTTTTGTGGCCCTCCTCTGGACCCGCTCCAACAGGTCCATGTCCTTCTTGTGCTGAGGGCCCCAGAGCTGGACGCAGTACTCCAGGTGAGGTCTCACCAGAGCAGAGTAGAGCAGCAGAATCACCTCCCTCGACCTGCTGGCCATGCTTCTTTTGATGCAGCCCAGGATATGGTTGGCTTTCTGGGCTGCCAGTGCACATTGTTGGCTCATGTCCAGCTCATCCACCAGTCATGGCTCATCCACCAGTACCCCCAAGTCCTTCTCTGCAGGGCTGCTCTCAATCCCTTCATCCCCCAGCCTGTACTGATAGTGGGGGTTGCCCCATCCTAGGTGCAGGACCTTGCACTTGGCCTTGTTGAAACTCATGAGGTTCACCCAGGCCCGCCTCTCCAGCTTGTCCAGGTCCCTTTGGATGACATCTCGTCCTTCTGCCATGTCAACCGCACCACTCAGCTTGGTGTCATCTGCAAACTTGCTGAGGGTGCACTCAATCCCGCTGTCTATGTCACTGATGAAGAAATTAAACAGCACTGGTCCCAGTATGGACCCCTGAGGAAAAAACAGTTTCTGTTGCCAAGTCTCTTTTTCACCAGCATTTCTGCACCTTGGCTCAGACCTGGCCTGCATCTCACGTCGACTCCTTCACTACTTTTCTTTTCTCCCAGTGTTGATCACAAGGGTTCTTTGCTGTACAAGGTGATCAACTGGAAAACTGGAATCTGACCCTCTTCTGTACCCAACTCTCTACACATTTGTCTGGAACCTGGCGGCAGGGGCTGCGTGGTGCTGCACGGAGCTTAGCACTGGCCCTGTGGCCACAGCCCGGCATGCAGAGCTGTGGAGATAAGCAGATAATTCTCAGTCTTCCTGCATGTCAGTTAACATAGAGCAAAGCTCCTCTCCCACCTTTAAATGGACTGTCAGCACTCTTAACAGGAAATTTAGTGTATTACACATCCCCTACATTAATGACCTGACTTGAATTTGTGGCTAGATTTGAATTTATAAGCAATAGCACCAAAAGACTCCAACCAAGAGCCTTGACCATTCATACTTGGTGCTGTTGAGGCACATAAGGGTAGACAACCTAGAGGCAGAGGCAAACCAGAGGGTCCACGTGGAAAAACAGAGGTGAAAGGAGGAAGAGTAAGTAAAGACTAGAACAGTTGTCACAAGTTGCTGAGCAAGCTGGAAACAGGTGGAGAAATTGGCGCTCTCTGGCCTCTTCCTCCAACCTACTCCACTACACCATGCCAACCCTCCAGTTGAGCAAGACCTGCTTAGACCAGCTTTAAGCCATTGTGCTGTAACCAGAATTTTTTGTTTCCTGAGACATTGCCTAAACCACAGTTAACTCATAATCAAGCACTTCCCTCTCCAAAATGCTTTGAATACTTGGAATAATTGAAAAATCTACACATCAGAAAAGCTTTTTCTTCTAGCTTGTAATTATAAAATGAATGGGATTTCTGTATTAGCTAGGCAGCACAAATGATGCTCTGCCTTAGTCAACTCCTGTGAAAACTGGTGATACTCATCTGCTTTCTTTGGTGTAGTTTTCTGAAAAGATACAGCTACCCTTACAAAGACCCAACAATGTAGTAGATTGTAGGGAAGCTTAATGAAAAAGATACCACCTGTGCTTCCTAGCTTGACTCATGCTGACATGAGATATAGTTGGTGATACAGTTCAATTTCAGTAGTGTGGCTCTGAGAAGAGATAAGAAGAGGTATTATTAACAGTGGTGAAGATAATAACGTAAGGGAAACAAAATCTCTTGTCTAACAGTTTGCCACAAGGTTCTGAATATTTAGTGTTTATTTTAAATATAAATGCACGGGTTCAGTTCAAGTTTACCCCAAAGAAAAGAATCGCTTTAATCCTGTAATTTTAAACCTAGATGTCTACTTAGAGCCAGCTATAAATGTAAAACAGTCATAAAAGAAGTAAAAATAAAAGTCACATGTAAGAGAGTTTTGTAGTCTAGACCTTGTGTTTATGTGAAGAAAACCTCAGCAATATTGTTCCTATTATATTTGTCCTACTGTAATCCCTTCACAGTCCTCTATACGTGCATGTAGTGAAAATGGTAGATGAAACTGGGTTTTCCTACGTGTATAAATGTAGTAGATGCTGTTAGGAGGAACTGGTCTTTGCTTGATTAGAGGACAGAGAAAGACCTTCTTCCTTCTGCAGTGGTGTTGAAACAAAAATGAATATAAAGAAAGAGAGAGGGTGTTACCAAGGGGTGTGCACAGGTGGGGGGCACTGGACTCCCAGAGCTCTGCTGTGCCACAGCCCCTCCTGCTAGCACTGCAGCACCAGCTCTGCTGAGGAGATGGAATCAGGAGTAAATGCAGTAAAAACATATTTGAGTTGCTAAAGCCTGAAGTCTGGGTTCTGAACACACATGGCGAGCAGACCTATTAAGATGGGCAATCCCCGCCCCCCTCCCCCACCTTCATTTTTCACAGCAGAGCTGCACTGTCAAGGAAAGAAAAATGACATTAAAAAAACAACTTTCACTGTGCCTTCCACTACATCTGCTCAGCTGCTGAAGGTCTGAGATAGGTGATGAGTTAATCAACTTGTTCATCAAGTCTGATTTGTCACATATGCTGGATGAGGAAGCATCATTTCTATTGCTTGGTTGTACCAGAAAGAGAGGCAGGGTGAACTCAGGCAGAGATTGTGGTGTGGTGCTCTGTAACTCGCCACCTGAGCTGGTGTGAGGATCCTCAAAAACCCTTCCAGAGGTACTTGAAGAATAAGGTTCACAGGGTTTGAGCCAAATACACGAAGGGGCAACTGCTGGTGGTCAATTCACAGTACTTTCTGCACTTCCACACTGGAATGACGCTGCACAACAAGGCAAGGAAGGGATTCCTGACATAAGGCTGTCATGTACAACGCAGAGAGGTACAGAGTTGACAAGATTTATTCCCATGTTCTTCTAGATATGGCTAACCCACTTTTCTTTCTGAAAAAAACTGGCATTAGCAGTTGAAAAAACCTGGCCAGCATATGTCTACTGCGAATGCTGGTGAAGAGGTGATAAATGCCCATTTTAGTGCTGCGGAGAATTAGAAATAAAACCTAAAATCCATAAACCCCACACACTAACTGGAGATGAGTTCTTACTGGTCATTTCACAGAGTTTTAAGTCCTGGGTTGCACAGAAGCATCTTTGTAAAACAATGACGCATAATATTCATTTACCCATCAGCATTTTCTCCCCTTTTGATCATATGCTCCCCCTTGGGCTTGCTCAGTAAAATAAACTCATATTCCCCAGGGAAAAAAAGGACTTCCTTACTGAGCAACTCAAAAAGCACACTTGGCAGGCTGTGTGCTAAGAAAGGCTGCTGATACAAAACCAAACACATGTCCCAGAGCTGTGCAAGATGAAGGCAAGAACGGACATATGCCAGGTCCTACCCTACTTCATGATTACAGGGTCTGCCATCGACTTGTTCAGATCCCATAACACTGACTGCCTTGCTCATGTGAATGCACCTTGTTGTTTCTAGTGGAGATTGGAGGGAAAGGGGTGGCTGGTGTTTCCTGGAGGGGCTGCTAGATAGGCACCAGAGAGAGAATATCTCTGAGGTTTTGTTTCTATATTTTTGTTTGAACTGCTAATAAATTCAGTCCCTAAAGGTGGTGTAAATCTGTGGGATGTACAAGGCCCAGATCAGGGCTCTTGCTTTATATATGAAAGGAACTTGAAGGACAAATTGTCCAAGGATCTTAGCTTCAACCTCAGACTGAATTTCATACATCTTGCAGGTTATTACAGGCACGTACAGAATTTGCAGGATTATTTGGGCTGCTCTTACTGCAACTGTGAATTTTCCAGAATTGCAGGCAACCAGCTGAGTACACGGCTGGTTCTATGCTTCTCTTCAGGCTCTGAAAGACTGTCAGGGAAAACATCTACTAGCTTTTATTTTATGCTTTTATTTTCCCCGGTGGGGGGGAAAAACCACCAGAACTTGCCAATGAGGAAAGTGAGGTGGCTTTTTAGCTTTTTAAAAGGAGGGGGAAAAAAGGAAAAAAAAAAAAAAAAGAAGAGTTCCCAGCTTACCCCATCAGAACAGAAATTTGGAAATGAAGAAGAGGGTGGGCTATCTGGAGTTTTCTGGATTTATTGAAACCACACTTCACTCCCCCACCTGGCTCTGACCACCCCCAAGCAGACTCTTGCCTCTGGGGCCAGGGAAGGTGGCAGAAGCGGGCGGGGGGAACTCATGACACTGCATATGCCCTCCCTATGCCAATTCACTGGGCTTGCAAGGAAACAAGTAAATATGGAATTTAGTCCAAAATTGTATAACAGATTGAAAAGGGCAGACAGAGGTTTGGGCTGCTCTTAAGGTTTGCTCATAGGCAACACTGGCACTCTGCACCACAGATACTCTGAAGTACTCTGTTTAATCCTATGCAGGTTAGTAATTCTATTGACTGAGAACATTTATCCTTACAGTCAAGCATCCACTTTGCTGGGCTGGGGAATTTAAAAGGTGCGATGAATAATATGCAAATAAAACCCCTCAAACCCAACTCTATAAATCTAGGGAGGAAAAAAAAATGTATTTGACAAAGGAAAAATAGGACTATGGAGAGGTCAATGGGAATTTTACCACTGGATTTCTAAGCAGCCAGGATATGGTTTCACACTGTGAAAATGTAAGTAAGGGAAATACCTCCATTTCCCCCTATTTCAGAAAACAAACCCATTATTTTAACCTGAACCACAGTGTTCAGAACGACTGTTTCCTCTCCCAGTCTGGTCTGTTATCACTGTGAGCAGCCTGCACAACTCCCTGCATTCTGCATTAACCAAAAGCAGTGTTATATTGATGCATTTCTTAATAACGGGCAATTTGGTCTATTAAAAATATTATTAAACGTACTGCTTGCAGCTTGTCCAGAAGGCTATAGATTACTTGTGATTAAAGCAGCCTTTATTTGAACTTTACTGTAGCTGTGAACTAATCCACCCAAACCAAAAAAAAATCTCCCTGCAACAACTTTGATGCACAAAAGGAAGCTTGAACAGAACCACTGGAGTACCGAATTCAAGGACTTACTGTGGACAAGATTAGCATGTTCTTTGCATAAATGCAAAAGTGCTACAAAACTGGTGAGGCTAAACTACAGAGTGAAGCCTAGCTCTGTTTATGAAAAAGATGGTATTCATTTCTTCTAGTCCACTGAAAATAAATTAAACCTAAATTGCATTCTAAATTAGTGTTTCACTATCTACAGTGTATACAGAAAACTCTTTTAGAAAGAGAATGCAAAACAAAGCTTCACACTTTTTAATTATAGCTATTATCCTCCCACTGCCAGCTCCTTTTCTTTTTTCTCTTGTCTTTTCAATTTATCTGATCCTTGTGCAGAAATCTCTACTAAGTCTGCCATTAAAGAAGGTGCTAATGGTGGTAATTAAACCTAAAGATTGTTGACAGTTATTAGAAATCACTGTTTAGATTATTGGCAATTCCTGTACTAAGATATCATTATCGGTGAGCTCGTAAGACAGCAACATTCAGGAACATAGTCTGGTGCAAAATGAAGAAAATACGAGCCCCTGAAACAACTTTATGACTCATAAATGAGTAATAGGCTGGAAGTCTTACACTTTTTCATTTATTATTCACTTTTGTGATGATGATTCTTTCCCTAGAACAGCATGCCGAAGGTGAGCATTAAAACAACCCCCAGTGAGGGAGCACAGTTGCTGTATGACCCCCTCTAGCCAACAGGACAGAGGCAGTGGCTGAGGGACAAGGCAAGGCTGATAGCACAACCTCCCCAGTTTGAGCCAGCCTCTGCTGGTGGCTCTCTTGGCACCCAGTAACAGCATCACGGGCTGCATCAAATGCACATTTAACTAGTGGACCAAACTGGGTACAATTTTAGGACAGAAGCTGAGGTGAGTGGGTGTATATAAGCCACGTTAGGTAAATGTCACTGATCAGGCATGTGAATTTCCAGAAGCCATAGGAAATGCTCCATGCAGACATAAAGGAGATGCACACACTCACCCCTACACAGCTCATTGTCTCCCACACCATTCCCAGCTGCAGCCAGACTGTCTTGTTTTCTCTTCATTCACAGTCCCTTCACCCCCACCAGGAGCCCTGAACTGCAGCCAGTTACTTTCAGCTTTACTATGCAGAAATGGCATGCCCATGATATATTTTCACAGACGTCAGTGATTGAAACATAAAAAGAGATTGAGCTTAAACAGGCTGTCATAGTTTGCATGGTGGGATGGTTGTGATTAATATGCAAACAACATGTTGTCGGTTCTCACTAGATCAAAGTAGGATAAATCATAGAATCATAGAATCGTTCAGGTTGGAAAAGACCTTTAAGATCATCCAGTCCAACCATTCACCTAAAACTACCAAGTCCACCACTAAAACAATTCAGGGGAGAGTAATAATTAATTTCATGTTTCCTGGCTTATTTTTTTAATGAAACTAAAACTAGGAATCATTAAGGTTGGAAAGGATCGCTATGATCATCAGTCCAACCATTGATCCAACACCACCATGCCTACTACAAGTTTTTTGAACACCTCCAGGGATGGTGACTCCACCACCTCTCTGGGCAGCCTGTTCCAATGCTTGACCACTCTTTCCGTGAAGAAATTTTTCCTAATATCCAATCTAAACCTCCCCTGGTGCAACCAGAGCCCATTTCCTCTTGTCCTTTCGCTAACTACTTGGGAGAAGAGACCAACACTCACCTCACTACAACCTTCTTTCAGGTAGTTGTAGAGAGCAAAAAGCCTCTACAGCTCAGCCTCTGCCTCCTCTTCTCCAGACCAAACAATCCCAGTTCCCTCAGCCGCTCCTCATAAGACTTGTTCTCTAGACCCTTCACCAGCTTCATTGGCCTTCTCTGGACACACTCCAGAAACTCAATCCATAAATTTGAAAAAATAAATCCACTGTCAAAACACAAACCCAAAAATCCAGCAACTACTCATTTTCAAGGATGACACTGCTGAATAATAAATGATTTATAGGCACCCAGTAGAAATTCTTCAGAGTTATTGTAATTATGGGTGTGAATATTACAGTACTGAGACAGGGAATACCAGTTAGCACCCATTAGAAGCTGCCAGCTTTGCGAGTACATCTTGCTTTTGGCCACAGGTACTCAAGTCACACCACTGTCAAGGCTCTTCCTTCAGCCAGGGACTACTGAGCAGCTCAGCCTTCCAGGGCGAGCTCATTAGCAAGCTCATATCAATTTGCAAGCAATTATTTTGTGGGTGTAGACACAAAAGATGTGGGAAGGGAACTGGCATTGAATTTAAGTCTCTGGAGGGTGGTCAAGAATTGGAACAGGCTGCCCAGAGAGGTGGTGGAGTCACCATCCCTGGAGGTGTTCAAAAAATGGGTAGATATGGCACTTCGGGACATGGTTTAGTCTAGTCTACCCTTAATTGGTTTAGTGTGGACTTGGTAGTGTAGGTTAATGGTTGGACTGGATGATCTTAAAGGTCTTTTCCAACCTAAATGATTCTATGATTCTATGATTCTATGGTTGCAGCAGCTGAAGTTACTGCCCCTGCCTATCACAGTGGAAAGTTACCATCTCCATAGCCTCTTCAGGGTAGTAGGGAAAAAAGCCCCAAAATACAAAACCCAAACCATGCTGTCCTCATTTCAGCCAGTGTCTACAAAGTATGGTGGCTCAGCTGGAGCAGGGATGGGCACAGGTCTTACCTGAACTTCTGACTTTTGCACCACTGTGGCTGCAAGGTGGTTAATAGTCCTCTGCTGGAAAGTAAAACTTTAAGACATTGCACTGTGATCCACAAAAGCTCAGCTGACTATGACCCATAAAATATTAACACCCTGCAGAGCTCAGCCATACATTCCTCTCTCCTACTTAGTGTTGCTGGGAGAGTAGGAATAAATAGAAGAATATTTGGTGGCAGCATCAGGCATAAAGTAACTCAGGTTAAAAGAAAACAAAGTTATTTTTCAGCAGGAAGAGTTTCCCATTTCACAGTTAAGCACTTGTGGTGGCATGAGGCAAGGAGCAGCACCAGGTATTTGTCACCATGATATTAATCTGAGACCTTATGAGCAATGACAGAGCATGTTTAATGAACAGGGGCTCATTATTAAATACTCTAAACCAGCGCCATGTAGCACTTTATCCTTTCGATCAGTCAGCCTGAGGGGTGGTCACTACCCAGTGGAAGGGAGCTCTGGAAGTCATGTGAGGATACTCATTTGTCAGCAAGCTCAGGAGTGGTACATGAGCAACTCATGGATAGGGAGAGGGCAAAGGACAAGAAAGGAGGTTTGGGGAATAAACTGTTTGCAGCGATGGGGGCAAGAACTAAAACAAAGCAGAGGGAAAATAATAGGAAAGTGGGTGGCCCAAACGGGATGGAAGCATTCTTCTGTTTCTGTGCACTCCTGCTTATCCTGAAGATGTTCATCGCATCTTCTCCACTGTTTTGTTGCTAGAATGCCATTTTCTTTCCTACTTGGCAGCCTAGCAAGAATGTGGCATGTTTTAGAGACCTTTGTCATCATCTTTGTTTCCAGATTTGTCTCATCAGCAAAGCTACATTTTTTTATATTTGTTCAGAGTGCTGCGACTGACTTATTTTTAAAGGAACCAAGTTTTGCCCAGGGGAGCACCACAGTTTTATCAGTCCCTGCACAGAAAATCTTTCCCTTCTCAGAGAGGGGTCCAGCTCTTAGCTCAGCAAGGCACCATCTTCCTCTTTTGTCTTTTTTTTATATTTAGAAAGATTTTTAAAAGCCAGTCACCATCACTACATGTGGCCCCTATTTGAACAACAATAGCAAAGGATAAACAAGAAAAGGCAGATAGGGAAAGGTGAAGAAGGAGTAAGAGGAACCTAATGAGCATCAGTCCCTGAAAGTTGGCCCGTGGGCACAGGAATTGGAGATCCTAGGACCAGCAGCAAAATACAGTGCCTGAGATGAAGGCACTGTATTTAGGGAGGTGATTAAAATTATGCTGCTCCACCAGAAGACAGGTTGTATCTCCCTGCACTGCACTGCAGTCACAGAGTCTAGGCACATTTTAACGTGACTTTGTGTACCCACTGCACATCAAATGCCTGTCACAACAACGCTACTTTGTAAGAAAATGAGTGTTTTAATGTGGTATGCTTCTGAAGACTTAAATTCAGCCACAGCTCAGAGTTAAGTATGTCCTGCTCCCACTTCCAGCTGGTATTTTTTCCTTCAATCAAATATGCAAATAAGGCTACACAACGTATTTCCTTTAAAGCAGAATTTTGAAGGGAGGAAAGGTTGATCCACAGACATAGAAAAAAGAAGGAATTTGAAAAACACAAAAGCTATTAGGTACATCCAAAGGATAGGACAGGAAAGGAGGTGACAGGAAAATGGAAATTCTTCAGGAATTGCCATGTTCCTCTAAATAGTTTTGTATGTCTAGTTAACCTTCAACTGCACTAATTGGTGCCTACTAACTCAGTGTCCCCCTGCATGAAAACACCTAGTAAAACACACCTCCTTAGGAGATTGCTCTGGGATTTACAGCTTGCTTGGGAGCAGACTTACCCACCTCACCCCAGGGCATGACTGGGCTGAAGTGGCTCTTTGCAATGGCTGGAACAAAGGGGAAAAGCTTCTTCAAGGGGCAAATACTTTTTTTTTTTTCCCCAGTAAGCATCTGTCCTCAGGATCTCTTCCCCCCGCCCCTTTAACTTAACTCACTTCTTCCCTAGCCATTTCTCTCTGTGTGTATTATTTATTGACCTTTCCTTCACATCCCCCAGGACTTGCTTCTTCAAAAATCATGCAAGCTTCTAGTAACTGCAGATGACCACCAGACTACAGGAAACAACACAGTCACATTGTGGTTTCTTACCTTGCAATATATTCCCTAATGTTATGCTAAAATGTATATCTGGGTACTGGTCATGTGTTGTCACCAGCTCTAGCACTTTCCCTCCTTTGACTGCCTTAAGCCCTAACTATGGGCATTAATGGCTCTACGACGGCTCTTGCCTTCTGCTTGTCTGTTTATAAAGTCACCAACTACTGCAATAGCTCTAGATGCAGCACAACAACTGGAAAAAGTAAGGACAGGAGAAGGAGGGCTGCTAGTGCAGAGTTATCAAAGCAGCCCTACTCCTGCTTGTGCCCTGTGTATTGTAGCTATGGTCCTGCACAGTCATGAGCTTGGGAATTCCTCCATAGGCTGTGTGTTACCAGGGCCCTATCAATCCTCAGTTCCAGAGTCACACACAAGTACATGAGCATTAATGCAGCAAAACCACTCACACTACTCCCCTCTCTCAAATCCCTACCTGTAATTTATTTGATAACATCCTATAATAATTCCATTTATTAGCTTACAGCAGAAATCTTTGCTGTTGCAACTCTTTGGATAACCGAAGTGAAAGCAAGCCAATAGGGTCTTTTTCCCTTTTTTAAAATGAAATTACCTTTTTAAGCAAAAACCATTCAACCCTCTCCCCCTCTCCCAAAATTACTTGAAAAACATTACACTGCGAAACTAAAGACTTAAGAATTGGGCCATGTTCAGAGCATCCATTGTCTGTAGATGTTTAATTTGATCCCCTTCTCTGCAACTATTGCGATATGTATTCAGTGCACATGATGAAGCTGCTCCAGGGAGGATTCAGATCCGTGTAACCAAGGAAGTTATTCTCTACTGTCTTATTTTGTGCAAAGACTGTAAGATGATTACAAGTATGCCCTATCTCCCTTTCACCAGAAACTTCTCCATTAACAGAGACAACACAGACTGATTGCTTTTGTACAAAACACAGTCAGAAGTCCCACCACCTCACTCACAGGAGAGCACCATCCACTTACCTTTAAGTTTTGCTTTTAGGAGCAAGAGCAATATGGCAAGTCCCCTTCCTATTGATACACATGGACACAGCACTGTGTCATACACTACTGACAAACCTGAACAGACATGCCTGTTTTGGTTGATTAAATCAATCCAGTCTCACACTATCACTTAACATGACTTCAAGGAAACCTTTTGTCACCCAGCTCCAAGAATTTGATGCTTCTTGACACTGGTTAACAGAGGAATTTGGAGCTTGATTATCAAAAGGGATTTCCTCACATGAATGGGCAAGCACGTGGTCCATACCCTCTCTCTGGGCACTCAAGTTCTGCAAATACGTCTAGCTCTTCCCAGGTGAACTGGATGTGCGCAGGCCTAGGCATTATTTTAGCAATGAGTGTCTCTGGCACAGCCTAAGGAATAGACTTCAGATTTTCTCTCTTCTGTAATACACAATTTTACTACCCAGACTAGTACATTATTGCTCCCTCTCCCCAGCTGTTGGTACACCAACCCTGAAGTCCTACCTAGCTCTAAGAGTTGTAGGACACATAAGTTGAGTTTATTTCCCTTTCATGTTCAGTACAAAGGTTTTCCTATTTTAATTCTGTTGCTGAGTTATTCCCTTTCTCCATGATGTGGTTTCAACCTTTATTGCAATAAAGAAAGACTTCTAAAAATCCAATGTACAATTTTCCTTGTGAAAAAATTAAATTGACTGTCCACCCTATGAACAGCACAATGGCACTGGAGTTTGTAAAACACGTTCCTATCCATGGCTGCCTGTGGACACATCCCAACACTTCCAGATTTTCCCAAAGCACCCAGACAACTGTAACTTAATACCACAGGCAACTTCAAAACATTGAAAATTAAAACTTCCTGAGATCCCTTTACAGCTTCAGTGTAATCTAAGTCAATACTGGGCCTTTTATTCAACCAAAAATGCGCCACCCAATGTGGAGAGTGAAATTAATAATGCATGCACAAGGCCAATAAACAATGTTTAATTATTCTTACCCAATTCAGAAGTCAGCTGGTACTTGCTGTCACCAGTTTCACATCAAACTGCCATCTTCAGCTTGGAATTTGAAAGCATCTTCTTCAGCACTAGAAGTGGGACAACACTGTATTTTCCAGTTTAACCTCTTCTTGCAAGATACAGACCACTGTGGCGCAAGACCTTATAGAGCAAATGGCTAATTCTTATAACACAGGGTAAAAGTCTTGACAGATTCTTGCCTATTCTGCAATGCTGGGATAACTGATTATTCTTTTTCAGACTTAAATACACTAGCTACAGACCATATGAAATCTCTTTTATCTGACTAGGGAACTAAGAAAATCCCATGTCTGCAGAGCATCTTCCTGAAACATAGGGAAGTTACTCAGGATTTACAAGGAAAACAGGTCCACGTGACAAACAAATTTTGGAACTTGGAAGTTAGAGCTTTCCAATGCAGCATGCATAGTCTAGACACAGGAACACGGAGTCTCTTTAAATTGTTGGGATTTCCAGTCATTTCCTTATCAGGCTCAACATGACCCATCATTGATCAGTGCACACTGCATACACACGCCACTCTGAAACCAGCTTTTAAATAAGCTTTGTGGCAGAACAGTGTAGACGGGGGGGGGGGGGGGGGGGTGGGGGGCAAAAATACTGAGAAGAGGGAAGGTTTTCTTGAAATTTACTGTCAGTCAAAACTAAATCAACATTGCAGGCTAGATCCTAGTTTCATTTAAAGGCATCAGTGAAGTTAATATAATTTATTCCAGGTAAGGATTTGTTGTTTGAGTTTTGAACCACTTTGGTAAGACATGTCTAAGTAACAGTCTTTTATACTGTTGATGCTAGCAGCAATTCTAAGAAGGCTAAGTTTGTTTTGCCACATTTGAGCAAGTCATCCACATAAGCTGGTTATAGCTCCCCAAAACTCTATTACAGAGACTCCAAACAGAATTCTTCCTCTAGTCTAACCTCCTGTGATCATAGATCACACAGTATCTGCGAGGACAGCCAGCAACTGCTTTCTGAAAAGCCTGTTTTATCAGTATTTTACTTTACAGCAAAATGCAATTACTCAACTCCATCAAGCTTCCCTGGGCCTGCAGAGTACCCAACCAAGTGAAAACCTAGACAAAAGCGCAAGCCCAGTGAAAAACCGCGCCATGCCTCATATGGATTGAAGAACAGAAAAAGAGAAATGGTAGGTATGTAAAAAGGGAAGGTGCTTGTTTACAGGATATGCAGTCATTTATATTTAGCAGCTAAATGTTCCATGTTGCTGGTGAAAGACAATGAGGGAAGTAAAGCGGCTGTCAGATAGGTTAACCACCAACTCTAATCTACAGTTTCAGTATTGCTGGGCAGCTGTTTCTGGGAAACTATGCTAGGATGCAAAATAGGCAAGAAAACCCCTAATTGTTTGTTACCTCATCCCAAAGAAAAAGAAAGAAGTATTGCTGCCTTTCACATGACTAAGATCTACTGAAAGGTAATATTTATCTCTTCATGTCTTGGAGTTCACGTTGTGCCTTGATAAATGCCTGTTAAACTGATGACTCGATTGTCTTTTTTTGAACAAACCAAATAAATGAAGATACTCTTATTAATTTCAGAGCTGGACTGAAAACTATATAACATAGTTCTTTCAGAATAAAATAACACTTTTAGCTTTATCATTTGACCTAAGTTCTTTTCCATTAACAGCCAAAATGCTAGAAATCCAGTGTCCTGTACAGGAAGCAAGGGATCTCCTTCTCCTTTCCTAAACCATTCAGGAAAAATCCTGACACTTCTATCACTCTCCTCCAAGCTACTCAGTTACATATGATTGAGCTATTCATGTAATTGATTTACTGGAAGGACGATTGGAGCAACAAAACTTTACAGACATAAGAAACCTTTCTTTATACTTCATGTGGTGCTCGGATACAAATATGCCAATACACCTCTGGGTTCATGAAAAATGCATTTGTATAGAATGCTGGTCTGAAAGGACACGTTATTTTCAAGAACTATGCAAAATCAACAAAAACCCCAGGCAACTATCAGAGAAAGCGTTGGGAGGTTTCTGTACTATATCCGTCTGTTCTACATGAACACAATAGCTAAAACACAATAAAATTTCCCCTGTTCTGCCTGTGCAATTATTTGTGGGAGTAAGTACACATCTAATAGATCTGTAAAATATTACAGATAGAAATTCTGGTACAAAAAGTAAAGGTTAAAACTAAGAAATAAGCTCTTCATAGCCAAATGCCTGCAAAGTTTATTTGAATTGTTTCTTATCCTAGTCCCAACACTGCATAGGTTTTTACACACAGAATCATAGAATTGTTCAGGTTGGAAAAGACCTTTAAGATCATCCAGTCCAACCATTCACCTAAAACTACCACGTCCACCACTAAAACAATTCAGGGGAGAGTAATAATTAATTTCATGTTTCCTGCCTTGGTGGCTGGATTTTTTTTTAATGAAAGTAAAACTAGGAATCATTAAGGTTGGAAAGGACCTCTAAGATCATCAGTCCAACCACCAACCCAACAGCACCATGTCCACTAAACCATGTGCCCAAGTGCCACGTCTGCTCGTTTTTTGAACACCCCCAGGGATGGTGACTCCACCACCTCTCTGGGCAGCCTGTTCCAATGCTTGACCACTCTTTCTGTGAAGAAATTTTTCCTAATATCCAATCTAAACCTCCCCTGGCGCAGCTTGAGCCTATTTCCTCTTGTCCTATTGCTAACTACCTGGGAGAAGAGACCAACACCCACCTCACTACAACCTCCTTTCAGGTAGTTGTAGAGAGTGATAAGGTCTCCCCTCAGCCTCCTCTTCTCCAAACTAAACAATCCCAGTTCCCTCAGCTGCTCCTCATAAGACCTGTGCTCCAGACCCTTCACCAGCTTCGTTGCCCTTCTTTGGACATGTTCCAGCACCTCAAGGTCTTTCTTGTATTGAGGGGTCCAAAACACAGTATTCCAGGTGGGGCCTCACCAGTGCCGAGTACAGGAGGACAATCACCTCCCTGCTCCTGCTGGCCACACTATTCCTAATACAAGCCAGGATGCTGTTGGCCTTCTTGGCCACCTGGGCACACTGCTGCCTCATGTTCAGCTGGCCGTCAACCAACACCCCCAGATCCTTTTCGGTCAGGCAGCTTTCCAGCCACTCTACCCCAAGCCTGGAGCATTGCATGGGGTTGTTGTGACCCAAGTGCAGGACCCGGCACTTGGCCTTGTTGAACGTCATACAGTTGGCCTCGGCCCATCGGTCCAGCCTGTCCAGACCCCTCTGCAGGGCCATCCTACCCTCAGGAAGATCGACACTCCCACCCAGTTTGGTGTCATCTGCAAACTTACTAAGGGCGCACTCAATCCCTTTGTCCAGATCGTTGATAAAGGTATTAAACAAGGCTGGCCCCAAAACTGGGCCCTGGGGAACACCACTTGTGACCAGCCGCCAACTGGATTTAACTCTATTTACCACAACTCTCTGCGCTTGGCCACCCAGCCAGTTTTTTACCCAGTGAAGAGTATGCCCGTCCAAGCCATGAGCTGCCAGCTTCCTTAGGAGAGTGCTGTGGGAGACGGTGTCAAAGGCTTTACTAAAGTCCAGGTAGATGACATCCACAGCCTTTCTCTCATCCACTAGGCAGGTCACCAGGCCAAGATGAACTGCTCCATAATCTTCCCTGGCACCAAGGTCAGGCTGACACACCCATAGTTCCCCGGATCCTCTTTCGGGCCCTTCTTGTAGATGGGTGTCACATTGGTAAGCCTCCAGTCGTCTGGGTCCTACCCTGTTAACCGGGACTGCTCACAGATTATGGAGAGTGGCTTGGTAAGCTCCTCCACCAGCTCCCTCAGTACTCTCAGGTGGATCCCATCCGGCCCTATAGACTTGTGAGTGCCCAGGTGGCTTAGCAGGTCGTTAACTGCCTCCTCCTGGATTATAGGGGGTTCATTCTGCTCCCCATCCCTGTCTTCCAGCTCAGGGGGCTGAATACCCTGGGGATGACTGGTCTGGCTACTAAAGACAGAGGCAAAGAAGGCATTAAGTACCTCAGCCTGTTCCTCATCCTTGGTGGCAATGTTCGCCCCTGCATCCAATAAAGGATGCTTTGTCTTGTTTTATAGACAGCAATGAAGATGAATTCCACTAAGTTAAGCATATGCATCTGTCTTTGCAGGATCTTTTGCCTTCCAACACTAAAGACTGATCGCCATCTCCCTCATCCCACCGACCAATATCATGAGTTTCTCAGTTGCAGGTCTTCATTCAACGGGCCATTTAAATAAGATATTCTAGTTTCATCAACAGAAAATAAGAATGAGGCTGACCACAGCTTCATATAACCAGCACCCTGACTCTGACAGTAATCAACCCGTGTGCCTAGGGAAAAGCATTACATGAGAGGAAACATTTACTGATGCTTTTCCCTCTGGAAGGTCAGGGACCCCTGCTTGACTTAGCTGACTGCAATTTTGGCATGCCTGTTTATCATCCTGTGAACTAGACTGCCATCATCTCAGGCCTTCTTTTGTGTTCATAAGTAAAAAAAAAGAAAAATGGAAGAAAAAAGAAGAAAAGCAGCTAATTTCCTTGGCACGGCAGGATACATGAATTAACCAGGATTCAAGGAATTCTGAAGTGATTATTCCCTGTATTCTTAAAAGATGTGCATTCAGATGCTTTGAAAGATTCATCTCCCAGGATCATGTTCTCAACCTTCATATCACTGAATTCATTTATGTAAACAACACATGTGTCCCATGAACAGGAAAGAATAATCCAAAGCCTGAATAACACCTCAAAAAGGATGAGAGTGAGCTCACTCCAATACAACGTAACTCCAACTGTGGTCAACAGAGACTGTTCCTTCAGCTTCATGAGGAGATAAATCAGGCTTTGAAAGAACTTAATACTATCTATTGGAGAAGTACCACTGATTTGGACAACAGTCATATTGCTGACCATGACCGAGGGAATGAGATCCCAATCTGTAACACCATTAGCTGTTTCATTTTAGGCTCTAGACTAAGCATTTTCATGCTGGATTGAACAAGAGGAGAGCTCTGGGATCTGCAATGGACTTGTATTAGTTTTCCAGACAAGGTTTAAGTTTCTGGCTTTAGACTATAAAAGCTATTGATGATTTGGGGCTTAGTCATAAAACAGAGATTCACCAGGCAGGTTCCTTGCCATGTCCCCTGAAAATGGAAAGACATGCTGGAAACGAAGTTGCTGCATGAGAACCGCGACACAAATGCCCACAGGTGCCATCATGTGCTACCACTGCAGGTACTCTACAAATATGGTTGAGAATTTTTTTTTTTTTAAAAAGATGAACTGAGGAATATAAAATGATTAGATGTATATTTTGAAAAACTTATTTATAAAAAAAGAACATAATGGAGAAAAATTGTAAAAAATGTGTGCTAAATGTTTCTTCTTGGTTAATAAAAACAGAAAATGAAAGATGTATTAAGATGCATTAATTTTGTTCTGGTTTACCATTCTCCCTTCCAATTTCTCTCCTGGTAACAAAGAAAAAGAACCAAGCAAGTGGAGTAATAAAGGAAAAACTTTAAAACAAACACCCCCCCTCCCCCCAACCCCGACCCCAAATCAGAAATATTACAAAATTAGTATATTTTCAAGGCAAGCATTCTACATCATTACATTTTCAGGGAAGCTTGGGGGAGGAAATAACACACACTGGAAAGAATTCCTTTTCACAAACTATATGATAAAAATTGCTCTGCAAGAAACCTTTTTCATGCTAACTGATCGAGGAGAGGAGGTTAGGGAGGAAAGGGAAGATGCAAGTCTCATGAAATTTTACCAGTAGCTAATTAAATAAATGGTTTCTAATTTTTAGCATCATGGACTTCAGGTATATGATTTGTTACACCAATGTAAAAAAAAAAAAAAAAAACAAAACAAACCCCAAACAGGAAAAAAACAAATCCTTTTCTGTAGATAAGAAAAATACTCACTGATGCAGATCACTAATTTTCAACAATCCTAACAAACTCTGGCTCTATGGAGTAGCTCGCTCTTTCTACTAATACCAGAAAATGTAGAAGGCTGAAGAGGAAACAAAGGTTAAACCAAAATTAAAAATACAGTACTGCGACAGATTTTATTTAATTGTTATCAGTACTACATGCTTACTACCACTAGGAACAGACACGTCTTTTTTGTTTGTTTGGGGTTTTTGTTTGGTTTTGTTAAACCTATATTAAATGTTGACCTAAAGCTTGCTGTGCCTTGGAGATCTGGCTCAGGAGTTAACTGCATGAATTTTTATTTAAATAGATAAGCACTTAAGTTTGAAAATAAGACAAATACAGGTGAACAGGAAAATTAAATTACAAACTCATTTCATACAAATATCTCTTATTCTATGCACTAAATCCTGTTAATTAGCTGAGATCTTTTAAAGATTCTTAAAATACTTATGAAACATTATTTACAAATTATATAAACAAATCTTAGGTCACTTTTAAATTAACCAATACAACAAAAAAGTCACCTTCTTGTACTGTGTGTACTAAAAATGTTCTTGTTTATTGATCATCACCCAGTTTGCAGTATAAAACGTTTGTTCACTTACATCAGAATGGGTTCAAACAGAAGGAAGGTAGGTATTGGTTTCAAAAGAAAACAAAACAATACGATAAATGCTTAAAATCAATGAGGCTTCTTAATGTTCTTTTCTGCACAGTTTGCAGTCATTTTAGAAGTCCCTTCTACAGTATTTGTCTTGTGAACAGGTCATCTCAAAATAGCAGAGACATAGTTTTAGCAAAGGGAAGATATTCAGTACATTGCTCACACATCACAAAGACCTTTTACCAGGAGAGAAAGGACAGAGAACAGAATGTCGGTGGCCAGCACAAGCCTTTACAACATTTAACTTAAAAGGCAGCATTTATAGGACTAATCACAGACTATACACATCCTGCACTGAACAGCAATCAAAAGGACTGGAAAATATACATTTAGGAAAAGAAGACACCAATGGTTTTCCATTACCTTTGTTAAAATTAATGCTTTTCTCCTTGACTTTTAAAACCAGCATCGACACCACCAACAACTACAACTACCTTTTCCTTTAACATAATATATGCCACGTACTACTGCACGTGAAAAATGTACAATGAAAGGAGAGAAACCACTGAATTTCCTATGCAGACACATGAAAATATAAAGCCATACAGATTGCAAAGTGCCATGAATACCAAATTCAAGTGATGGTTTATAGTACGTAGGAAAGAAACTAAATGGAACTTGCTCTATGGGTTGCCGAGTCCTTCAGCTGTATCTTCAGTTTCCCCTTTGGCTGCTTTGGTGAGAATTTCCATCCATCTCATCTGCACTTCTTCATCTTCCGCACTGAAATATAGAGTTTGCTGGGACTGGCAAAGCTTAAAAACATGCTTCACTTCAAACTTCTCACCAGAACCTGGTAAACTGACTTCGTATCCAGGCAGAGGAATAGGACGTGGGCTCCGTCCATCCTAAAGAAGAAAGAACAAATGTGAAAATTCAGCAACAAATGATATTTAAAATGGGAGGAGCAGGGGTATACTGCACGGGGAAGAAAGATTTCCACTCAGTGGGATAAAAGAAATGTCTGTTTCAAACAGTTTAAAACTTGCTTTGAAGTAGTAAGATGTGATTGGAGATGCACTACCCTACACCTGAGGCACAGTCACCAGGCACACACTCAGGCTAGCTCAGCTACACCACAACTCTCACCAAACCAGAGTATCTCAGTGTGTGCCACCGGCTGACAACCCCTCTGTGCTAGACCTGCAGCCTGCCATTCCTGCACACAGCGCGAACACGCACGCACATGCTTGAATAAGCCCATGAATGCAGTTCCAGAGTACGTGTGCATTCGGCTCCTCTTTCAGTACTGTACTTAGAAAACAGAGAAGAGGCAATATTGACTGCCTAACTTAAAATAATAAAAGGCAATGACTTATTGGAGCTTTATTCTTCTTATTTAACAGATTCCCTTTCGTAGTAAGAAGAACCAATCTTACAAATGTCCCACGAGGATCAAAAAGGACTACAACGAACTATTCTCAGCTGGATCTGATTGCCTGTACCTAATTGTCCTGGTTTCGGCTGGGATAGAGTTAATTTTCTTCCTAGTAGCAGGCACAGTGCTGTGTTTTGGATTTAGTAGGAGAAGAATGTTGATAACACACTGATGTTTTTAGTTGTTGCTAAGTACTGCTTATGCTAGTCAAGGACTTTTCAGCTTCCCATGCTCTGCCAGGTGCACAAGAAACTGGGAGGGGGCACAGCCAAAACAGTTGATCCAAACTGACCAAAGGGCTATTCCATACCATATGACGTCATGCTCAGTATATAAAATGGGGGGGGGGGGTGGGGGGGTGGCCGGGGAGCAGCGATCGCTGCTCAGGAACTGTCTGGGTATTGGTCGGCGGGTGGTGAGCAATTTTCAAAGGTGGGTCCCCAAACTGAAGTCTAAACCATACAGGCACCAAGCATCTGTAAGAAGCCGTCACCTCTTATAGCAGCTGTTTGCGTAGCAGCCTACTCAAGTTCAATGCCTCATACCAAAGTTAACAAGGCATCCCACAAAGAGGTGGCAAAGTCATTCGTCACCCCACACTGAATGCAATGACAGTAAATCTGGAAGAGGACCACAGCTCTGAGAACAATGGCAAAAAAATCTACTCTTCTAACACTTAGACTGAAGTAATTCAAGTTTCAGAACTGCTCACATTAATACAAACACATTAACTAAATGAGCAAAAAATACACAGTCAAAAATGTGTCTACACATTTTATCAAATCAATACAAGCTTCCTGATTTATTAGTCTACGACTAGAGTCAATCTGCTTGAAGACCAAGCACCATACAAGATTTATGGCAGCTTTGGGTCAAACACTAAAGAATTCAGTTCCTATTTGTGTGCAAGTCATTGTGTTAAAAGCAGCATACAATTTCTAGATCCTGACACCACAGCCGCATCCGTATAAACAGGGAGGTCTTGCACATGCAGAAGTTTGAACTGGCATGTACAGAGTAGCTCTAGACCTGCATATGTAGCAGTGCTAAAGCAAGCAAATATGGGACTGATGAACACAAAATGCACAAGAGCACATGCAAGCTCAACCATGCCTGCTTCACTGATCTTGTTTTAGAAAAATAGACACTAAGACTTGTCACATGTAAAATTGGAGGTTGCCCATGACAATGAAAAATGATTTGTAGCCAAGAAGTGCAGCATAAGAGCAAATTGATGTTTGAACTGTGCATGTTACACCTACCCAACATGTGAAGACACAGGCAAATTAAGCAGACTTTGGTCTTGCTTCCTCCCTTTTCTTAATATGATGCCTTTGTCATTTTCTCTGTACCTGCCTGATCCAAAAGGAAGGGATTTAAATCATCTCTGAAAAGCTGCACTACTGACAGATAAAGGCAAAGCACTCAGCCTCCAGTCATACCACTCACCCAAACCAGATCTCTCTGCAGGACCATGAGCATCTCTGGATTTCCTCTGGCACTGAGCCCTTCCCCTCCTACCTGTAGACCAACAAATCCAGGGGCTGTTTTGCACCCATGAGGAGTTCAGGCTTACAACCGAGCATGTAAGGATTTACAGGCCTTAAAGAGAGATACTTGTTCCCACTTCAGAGGGATGAAGGAACGGGGATTGTTTAGCCTGGAGAAGAGGAGGCTGAGGGGAGACGTTATCACTCTCTACAACTACCTGAAAGGAGGGTGTAGTGAGGTGGGGGTCGGTCTCTTCTCCCAAGTAGTTAGCGATAGGATGAGAGGAAATGGGCTCAAGCTGCACCACAGGAGGTTTAGGTTGGATATTAGGAAAAATTTCTTCATGGAAAGGGTAGTCAAGCATTGGAACAGGCTGCCCAGAGAGGTGGTGGAGTCACCATCCCTGGAAGTGTTCAAAAAACGAGCAGACGTGGCACTTGGGCACATGGTTTAGTGGGCATGGTGGTGTTTGGGTTGGTGGTTGGACTGATGATCTTAGAGGTCCTTCCCAACCTTAATGATTCCCAGTTTTTACTTTCATTAAAAATAATCCAGCCACCAAGCCAGGAAACACAAAATTGCTACTCTCCCCTGAATTGTTTTAGTGGTGGACTTGGTAGTGTTAGGTGAATGGTTGGACTGGATGATCTTAAAGGTCTTTTCCAACCTAAACAATCCTGTGATTCTATGATTCCTATAAATGTCATATTCCTACTGGATTTGGCTGGTTGAATTGTTTATTTTTAAATGCTTCTGTATGCAACATACTAGGGTTGCATGATATCAGTATTTCATCAAACCAAACTACCCAGTGCTGAGAAGACCTTTGCTGTAGGGTTGATTTCAGTAATTTTCCTGAGATAGTGACTAATGTGTTATTTATCCAGGTAATTACAGCAGCATTTATTTACCACTCTATTACAGCCATTACAACACCCAGGGTTTAAGATTTGGGAATGGATAGCTCAATTCCACCACACAGGCAGTTCTATTTCATGCACCCCTCCATACAGACATTCCTCTCACCCTGCACATCTCTTTGCAGTGTATAAAGCTCTCTTACACAAATATACAGAACCACAGTTACCCACTGATGGACCACTATCATTCGTCCCTACTACTTTTGAGTAGGCTTAGAAAATCCCTGTTTTTCCACCCAAACTCCACTCTCTACCCACTTATGATCTAATCCCAACCTTGCACAAATCGTCAAGAGACTCCCGTGATGCGATGGCATGCCCAGATGCAAAGCTCTGCAGGACCATGAAAAAGGACAGGCAGAGTTTCGTGCAGGGCCAATTAAAGCTTCACCTAAACAGGGTCAACAGACAAGCCAGAAAATTACTTCTCTGAAACCCCAAGCTCAATGTCAAACTCAGGTACTCCCTTATTTTCTAGGAGTAAATGACATTTACATGATGAATAAAAGATTTTTCTTCAGAATTTATAGAGCAAAATTTTCTCTTGGATTAAACCTTATAATTATTATATTCACTAGTTCTCACTATACTAGATTTACCCTCTGTATTTCTCCAAAATTCCCTACTTCTCTAGCTAGCTGGGACTCCTTAATTCTGCGTTTCTCAATCGGGTGTAAATTAGTGTCAGAGCTCTGGAGGTAGTTGAGCATTTTACAAGGCCAACAGGGCAGAAGCACCAGGCTGAGCCCTTGGAAAGACAGACTAATTTCTGTAAAACCGCTGATTCTTAAGCTTGAGGTGGTCTTTGCTTATAAGCAAACTGTTTTAATTTCACTCAGATAAACATGATAAACAGCTGCACAAATTCTGTCTCAGTTTGAGGACAGATAAAATTGGTATTATTTCCATACCTAAACAAGCTGTGAATTATAGCCTCATGCATAAAGCCTTATGGAAGACTTAAACTGTGAACACTCAGGAGATTCATTCATTCACCTGGAACAAGGATCTAAAGCAAAATAGCAGTTTTCCTGCTCTTCCTTAAAGCCTGTAGTCGTATTTCCATTTGCACTAGCATCCCTTCTTCAGTGTCAGGGCCAGGGGTGCAGAGTACAAAAGCTGTCAGGGCTTTTACTGTATCAGAAGCTCCAGATTCAGCTTGGTTTACTCCTTCTTCCCAAGAGGCAGCTATTTTTTCTGTTCTTTTTAAAAGTAATCCCCAACTTTCAAACTCTATGGTCATACTTCACTTGGTCTTTGTTTCAAGACCTTTAACACCATTGTTGACAATATTATTCCCAAAAGGCACGTCTTTTTTTAGGCACTGAAATGCTTCTTTACAGGCCTAAAGAGGTTTGTGAGATGCATCAAAGTGGTTGTACAAAAAAACCCAACACCTGGGAAAGTAGCATTCAAGCACGTGAGTTGTTCCTGACTCATTCTAGACACTTGGCCACCATGAAAAAAGCTCTAGAAGAGATTTTTCTCAGAAGTCTAGTGTATACTGTGTAAACCAGAACTAACAAGAACGTTGGGTTAATATCAAGGAATGGGATTTGTTTCATAATTTTTTCCTTCAGTTGGATGCAAATTGAAGAAAGTATACAAGTGGGAATGATAGGCCCTTAAAGAAGGGACTAATTTTCCTTGTTTATAGGCTCAGCCTGCAACTGGTGATTCCCAATAGTAAATCCTGGCTTGGTTATTGAATGTAAGATAGATCAACCTTGTCCTGTATGCTTTCTTGCGGCTTTATTGAGAGATTTATCTCACACCTGAAGTAGTTGAGGCCATTAACCACTAAATTTAACTGTCATAAAATCAACAATCAGTGTCAAAGACATCCTCTTCCCCTAAAAAATAGGATCTTACTAATAATATCAGCAGAAGCTCAATATCAAATTTGGCAGGACATGAAGCAAAGAACATGGCATCTGAAACACAGAAGCTCCTCTGGCCTCCAACCCTGGCCTTGCATGACTGTCACGAGGTGGCCTGGAGAATCAAGCATCGTTCTGCTGTGCACTAAATGCAGATGGTTTATGTCCCATGGGTTATTACTTGTGGTGTCCTAAGACAACTGGTTAGGCACTAGGAGAAATTCTCTTTCTAGGTCATACTATGAAAGAGGCATTCCTTCCTCTCAACTCCTCATTCCAGTCATCTCTTAGATGACGTAGCTCTGGGGTGAGGAAGACCAAAAAATTTAGACCTCTCTCCCTCTATTCTTGCTATCCTTCCCCAAGCTTGCCTGTGCGAGACACTCTGGCTTGGTTTGTATGGGATACAGGGCTTGCACTGGTCCTTTGCTGTGGCACAGCTTTCACATCAGTTGAAATGTTTCACAGCAAAGCCATTCTCTCTGCTTTGCTTTTTAAAGCTTTTTTCCTTTCCCTGGACTCTGACTCCAGAGAGATCTAAAGATTGGTTTTGTTGCATTCATTTTAGCACATTGGCTGAGGCAGTTTGCTTTTTCAACTTGTAATTTCAGTCATGCATCTCCTGTTGACTAGGAGGGAAGCCAGGCAGCTTGCTGCTTGTGGCATGAATTGGAAACTTACTCAGTGAGGGGTTTGAATCCCAGGCGAAGCCAAGTGGGCTGTATCTGGAGCTCTGAATTCAAGCTTTCAGCCTCTTGAGCGCTAGGCTTAAAACATTACACACACTTGTTTAAAACCAGAGGTGTTCTTGCTGACAAGCAGCAAAATGAACACACTTCTAAGGATAATGTGTACTTCTTGATGAACATTTGCTATGGGGAAAGCTTCACTTTGAATAGTTTTATTAAATCTTAATACTTAGTTCCCAGATTGTTCCTAGCTACAGCCATACAAACTGATGTTGCTGATAAAAAGCAAACCCTTCGTATCACTAGAATTGCAGCAGGGTAATGGTAGGCTGAGTTTGCATCCATTTCTTCTTCCATCCCACCCATGAGATAAAATAAAGCTGTATATAAACATGTGAAATGCCAAATACAAAACTGGATGTGGGAGATCTCATTTCAGCATTGTCATTCTTTATCTTCAGCACTAAGGAAGCATGACCGGTATTTCTATTTCAGATATTCTATCTTGGATATATATATTTCTATCACTTGACTTTCATCACACACAAATGCTAGTTAGCTTCCATGTCACACTTCAAAAAAAAAAATAATGCTTACCACAGTACTTATTTCGAGTAAAGATAAAATCACATGATGCTACGACAAAGAACTTTACCAAACACAGTCCATTTTTCAGGCTGAAGAACATCTACATTTCCACAAATTCCTCCACCCTCTCAACCCAGAACTAGGTTTTAAAAAAAAAAAAAAAAGAAAAGCTTGAACCAGCAATTGCAATATTCAGACTCCTTTGTAAGCTCTATACATTTTACAGGAAAGTGCTTTCCCTAATGATGAGGTAATAAAACCTTTGAATATACCTGTCTGAAAACTCTAAAAAACCCAACACATAATCAAATTATCCTTGGTTTGTCCTTTTTTGTTAAAAAATGGAAAAGAAAAGCTATGAGCTTAAACATTTGCTCACCGCCATATAAGCATTAACTACAGATGACAAGGAAATTTGAAATCTCTGAGGCTTTGTGCTATATTCAGAATACCAAGTTCATTTTTGTTGCTGAAACCAAGCCAAATCCTTTGACCTATTTCTCAGCGTGACATAGTTAAACTTATGCTTTTTTGTTGTTGTTGTTGTATGTTAACCCTCATGAATGTCATTTTACCTGGCTAGTTCCTTGCAGATACAGAACAAGAGGTTCAGTCTTGGGGATGGTCACCCACATTTTGTACCAAGTCTTCCCTTTTTCAAGGAACTGGAGGTAGCTGCTGAAAAGGCTGTTTTCAGCTGCTAAGATGCTTTGCTTCTGGATGAAGGGAAAAAAAAAAAAGAAAAAAAGAGCTGTTTCCATTGATGCTTACGTGGGCAAAATACGTAGAATTAAGTATAAAATATACTTAATTTAAGTTGTCCAGAGTCAAATAACACTGCAGGGCAAACACTGGATAGCCCATAACTGAAAAAGAGTTTAAACATTATTGTACACCATCAAGAAATAGCTCAATTCCATATAACAGAGGCAGCTGCTGAACTACTGTTCCCAGCAGACATGAAATTAAATTCCACCTCCACCAAGTAAATTAAGAATGCTAATTAAGATGATGCAGCTAGTTTCTTGCTTAGCAAAGTAGGCTGTGAGATGATTTCAAATTAATGCAGAAGTTGTATTAACAGACACTCTTGTGCATGGATGCAGAGAGATGTGAGCCAAATGAGAGAGCACTAGGGCAAAAAAAGATTGAAAGATATTTTTGTCTTCTGGTAGAAAGCAAAGAAAAACAAAATTCCTGTTCACATTAGACTTTGCACAGGAGTCTCCTGGGGATTTCTGGCATCTGCTAATAATATCTGTAAAGTGGCAATCTCCTCAGTTGCTATCAAGCTTGCTAAGAAAGTTTATGTAAATAGAAGGAAAAGAAAAAGACCAGTTCTGATCTTTCTTTTTTATACACCTACTTTCTTGCATTTTACCTGATCCTTACAAGATTTAGCAGAAGGCTAGAAGGCTGAGCATATGAGGGAAAAATGACTCGTTTCCTTGGGTTTTTAGAGCTTTCTGTTGTAATCTGCTTTCTAAAGTAAAGCCAGAGGTCACACTTCACTGGTTTGCTTTTTGGCTTTTCAGATTAACAGAGCTCTTGGCTGGGTAGGTGCAGGTTTTCACTTTACTGGCAAACAGATCTGCTGAAACAGTGCTAGAAAGTTTATCATGAGATACCACAGACTATACTGATGCATATTAAGTGTTCCTCATCTGTAGGCATAGCTGTACTGTATATCTGAAGTTTTTGATGGTATCAAGCTCCGGATCCAGAATCTTCTCTGTGCTCTGCAGATATGGTAGTTCAGGGAAGGGCAATGTGCATTTGTATCTTTACCCCACTTGGTATTTCTGACATTCTGGGTGTGTTTGGGTACAAAGCTGACAAAGCACCTGAGCAGCAGAGTTCACTCTGGGACACTGTGCTGGTGTAATTTTACCTGTGTAGGTACATCTAGTAGCCTGGAAAGAAATATGACCTGCTGGGAAGGGTCTAAGAAGACTATTTGAGGAAGCATCTATTACAGGAGCTCTGGATATGCACTGGCAGGTTTACATTTCTTGCTCAGTCTAGCTCTTTTCCATGTAGTTTGGTTCTGATAAGGAGTATAACAAGGCTGGAAGACAGTCTGATGGCTCTGAAGGGTGGCTTCCAGAAAGATGTTTTTCAAGGTAAGATGTTTTTCAGTATAGGCTGCAACTGTTTCCCAATTTTCCATGCAGTGCTCAAAGCAGGATGGTGTAGGTCAGCATATCAGGGGGAAGGATGACTTGCAATGAAGTTAAGTTCTCAGTGTGTCAGTGGCTCTTTCAAGAATCTGATGTCCCTGTGGGTCCACTTTCAATTGAGATGAAAGTCTTCTTTTACATACACAGTGACTTCTGGCTGTATTTCACTGGTAAAATAAATAAAAACCTTTTCTTCAAGGTGGCCCATGGAAAGCGTGGCATGTAATGGTACTCACAGCTCTGCCCATAGTCTAAAAAAAGCATTGGTAAAAGAAGGTTCAGTTGTTGTGGGTGAGGATAAAACAAATCAGTTTGCCAATACATTTCTTGTTCTTGTAAAAAATAAGGGTAGGATGTGCTGCTATCATGGTATAAAGCTTGGTGACATCTGTCCCAATTGTGAAGCAGTAGTTCACATGGTATAATTTGTGGAAGTCACATCTTGGAGAAAAAAGTCTGCATATAGCAGGTTTGAGAAAATTTCAGTGAATCCTGATAGTCTTTCAGAAGAATATGATGCTTTTGCATGACCAACTAAGAAAAAATGTGTTTCAATGATATTTTGACAGGATGTGAAATAAGGAGTGCAAAAGTACCTTCTATACGGTGTTAAAAGTGAAAAAACAAATCTTTTTTTGCCAAGGTTTGCTAATAGTTATTGTACACAACTCAAGATTGGAAATGCACCATAATAAAAAGAAGCCAGAAGTTTTTCCTCTTTTTTTTGTTACTTTGAAAGCTGAAGCTTAGCTGCAAAACCTTTGCGCATCCCTGTATGATCAGCATCCTACAATGAATGGTTGCCATTTACAAACAGCATTCAGGCTGCATGCACATTCAATACAAGTTACAGGCCAGAGGGTCAAATATCATGGTGGGGCTAAAAAGATAACCAAACAATTTTATTTGTTTGAGAGAGAGAGAGACAGAGAGAGAGAGACTCACAAGGGCAGCTAGCACACCAAAAGCTTCTTAGCTAAATACTGTACCTCTGCAGCTAGTCTTTTCTTTTGTTCTCCGACTGCTTCCACTCCAGGGCTGCATGGGCTTGCTGGTAACTGCAGAAAACACTCTTTACACACTCGATTATGACGGCTATTATCTGCAAGTGGTTTAAACTCGGAGCATTTTGCACAGATCACCTGTATCAGAAAGATGGTGCTTCATTAGCAATCATTAAAACATAACCCTTCTCCAAAGGAAAGTGACTTGCAGAATGGTTGTTATTAAAATAAAATCCAGAAAACTAATGTAGGCATAAGACAGAGCAACCAATATAATATTTACTTTATTTACCTCCATTAATAATTAACACTTTTGTGATCCCATGCTGTGTACCAATATACCTAATTAAAGAAAACATATGACTTTTGGGAAATACTTCATGATTAACATCATGCAAGTTTGTTTTTCTTTTCCTATAAGGCTTTATGAGTCAAAAAGGGCTGAGGTTGACAAATCAATTAGTGCTTTTTAATGCCAATCATAAAACAATCTAGGGAGGACTGATTTTCAGAGTAAAGGTGGCTGATGCTCCTTCATCAATTAGGCAGTTCAACCTGATAGAACTGAGGAATCAAAAAATAACTGACCTTTTTAAGAACATAGTCCAATATATTATCCATTTAAAACTATTTGTCTGATGCCAAATTAACAACTTTTGATTCCTTTCCTCAGCTGCCAAGAGCACACAATGACACATCAGTCCCAGGAAACCAGCATTTGTGAGGAGTGATGGATCTGCAGCTCTGGAACCTGTTTTCACACTTAAAATCTGACTCTACCACTTCCTGTTGCACAGCTGCCACAGGGAGAGAAACTGTCTCCCAGGGTGCAAGGCAGGGGCAGTCAGCCGGATTCGACATCCATTCTGAATTTACTGTAAAATAATACACCGCAAACACCCTTCAGGTACAAGTATATGTTATTATATGCTTCACTGCAATATGTTAATTACTATATGAAGGCAACTGCCTTAATTCAGAAAGTGTTAAGTGAAGTACCATTCTGCCAAGTAATATAAACAAAAGCAAGCTAGCATTTTTAGAAACATGATAGTCTTTCCTTGAGATGAATTAACTTCCTTAATTTGAATGCTATTGCCACATCACAAAATGTCGCATAACCAACAACTGTTTAACAATAGATTATTAATAATGTAATTCTTGTTATCTCTCTGTCCATGGGGGAAAGCTATTCTTTCATTTCTTTAATAATACTGAGCTTTGCAATGAAACATTTGAAACCTCCAGAAATGTATTTCATTATTTTAGTAATTATTAATAAAAACAAACCCAGAAGGTTTAAAATCTGAATTCCAGTGCAAAGGTGTCTCCTCCACAGTAATTTTGTTTCAGTTGCTGAGACTGAGGTTTCTTCAAACATCTTAACTATACATTTAGGTCTCTCTTCAGCTGAAAATTTATCTCTACTTCAAATGAATAATGGTATTTAAATAACATTATTCTGTACTAGTTACATTACGAACACTGAACTGTGAAACTCAAGTCACAGAAGGCAGGTTTCAAGTCATATTACAGAAATCAATCTCACCTTGGCTGTGGTTGTGATTTTCAGAAAAAACCCTGAGAATTAAGCTGTCAGTGAACGGCACTGGGGAAGGATGGCTAAGTGCCTTCAGTAACCTGGCCTTGAACCTCCAGGACTGATTTTGGCTTTTCAAGCAGGAGGAAATCACTTTGGCACAAGAAATTCTTGACAATTCTACTTCAGGGAAAGAAAAACCCATCCATCTTTAATATTGTATGTTCAACTGTTCATCCCAGAAAGAGGTGCTGTGTGAAGTAAGGCTGTCAGAAGGTCGTTCTGTTTCTGCAAACAAAATATGAGACAACCCCCTCCCCAGATACATGCACATCCCCAGAGAAAGCACCACCTTTCTTTTTATCCACTGAGGTGCTGTGTTTGCCTTTAAAACAACATAGACTAGGCCCCTTGCACCAGAGTTTTGCTCTTTTTTCCCCTGACTCCCAGGGGGTAAAGCAAGTGGAAAGATCTGCTCTGTCAATGACCTGCCATGAACCAGAACATCTTTTAGTTCCTGCACTGAAAAAATAAAAAATTCTCTTCAACTGTCTCTGCAGAAGAAACTAAGAAGCTCCATGCATTCTGATACTTACAGCCCCACACTGCTTACAGTGGTGCCGCCTTTTAGTGATGGAGTTAAAGCTTTCACTGCAGCTCTTGCAAGCCTGTTTCTCCTTGTCTCGCTTGGATTTGGAAGATTTCCTACAGGAATCACTCTGAAATGGAAAGTACAATTATGTGATTTTTTTTTTTTAAAAAAAAGATCGCAAAACAATTCATGGAGTTCTCCTCCTGACAAAGATCCTCTTTGGGTTTCACACCATTTTAGAAAAGAATTCACGTCAGTTCTGCTAATGGCCTACAGTTGGATGGATGGCTGAGCCATCAGGTATTTCTGGTGTGGCATTACACAATCTCAGATTGCTCGAGCCAATTCTTCAAGTCCCTATCTGCCCACTTGCACCGTTACAGCCACTGAGTGGCCTCATCTCACTGTCTGTTAGTATGGAGGAAGAGGAACTGGCAACGTGGGCTTGTCAAGAAGAGCGCTCCTTCTCGCATTCACCTCTTCCTCCCTGCTGCAATGTGACTTGGTTAAGGTAAATGCTGTCGACTTTGTGAGTGTGTTGTAAACTGTTCTGTCCATGGCAAGGAGATGAGAAGGTTTTGGGAAAAATGGCTTGGCTGAAGAAGTGAACAGTGCTGGCAGTGGATTTTTGCACTGCCCAACTTCAAATGCTTAATTTAGGAGTTTCCTTAGGCTCCCTCCCAGCCCATGATGAAACATAAAGCTCCTCAGGAAGACAGGGACACCTACACCAGGGACGTGCTATCAAACGCTTTTGGCAGAAGACACTTTCATTAAGCTGTACGGAAAGCCAAGCAAGTTTAGCCTCTTAAGCTAAGCACCTAAGCTGGTACATAAAGTCACTCAGTATAATTAAACCCAATTGTACAATTTTTTGATAAACTGAAGAGCATTAACATGACAATGTGCACTTCATAAAAATACAGCTTCACACAGAACTTCAAGTAGATCCCCTGTCTTGTCTTCTTTTTTAAAGAAATAAATACTATTCCTCCTTCCCTGGTGGGCCTGCATGAAATTCATGAAATTCAACAAGGCCAAGTGCAAGGTCCTGCACCTGGGATGGGGCAACCCCCACTATCAGTACAGGCTGGGGGATGAAGGGTTTGAGAGCAGCCCTGCAGAGAAGGACTTGGGGGTACCAGTGGATGAAGAGCTGGACATGAGCCAGCAATGTGCACTTGCAGCCCAGAAAGCCAACCATATCTTGGGCTGCATCAAGAGAAGCATGGCCAGCAGGTCGAGGGAGGTGATTCTGCTGCTCTACTCTGCTCTGGTGAGACCTCACCTGGAGTACTGCGTCCAGCTCTGGGGCCCTCAGCACAAGAAGGACATGGACCTGTTGGAGCGGGTCCAGAGGAGGGCCACAAAAATGATGCTGGAGCACCTCTCCTACTAGGCCAGGCTGAGAGAGTTGGGGTTGTTCAGCCTGGAGAAGAGAAGGCTGTGAGGAGACCTTATTGTGGCCTTTCAGTACTTAAAGGGGGCCTATAGGAAGGACGGGGGCAATATCTTTAGCAAGGTCTGTTGTGACAGGACAAGGAATAATGGATTTAAACTAAAGGAGGGTAGATTTAGACTGGATATATGGAAGAAATTTTTTACAATCATAGAGTCGTTTAGGCTGGAAGACGTTTAAGATCATCCAGTCCAACCATTCACCTAAAACTACCACGTCCACCACTAAAACAATTCAGGGGAGAGTAATAATTTCATGTTTTCTGGCTTGGTGGCTGGATTGTTTTTTAATGAAAGTAAAAACTAGGAATCATTAAGGTTGGGAAGGACCTCTAAGATCATCAGTCCAACCACCAACCCAACAGCACCATGTCCACTAAACCATGTGCCCAAGTGCCACGTCTGCTCGTTTTTTGAACACCCCCAGGGATGGTGACTCCACCACCTCTCTGGGCAGCCTGTTCCAATGCTTGACCACTCTTTCTGTGAAGAAATTTTTCCTAATATCCAATCTAAACCTCCCCTGGCGCAGCTTGAGCCTATTTCCTCTTGTCCTATTGCTAACTACCTGGGAGAAGAGACCAACACCCACCTCACTACAACCTCCTTTCAGGTAGTTGTAGAGAGCGATAAGGTCTCCCCTCAGCCTCCTCTTCTCCAAACTAAACAATCCCAGTTCCCTCAGCTGCTCCTCATAAGACCTGTGCTCCAGACCCTTCACCAGCTTCGTTGCCCTTCTCTGGACCTGCTCCAGCACCTCAAGGTCTTTCTTGTATTGAGGGGTCCAAAACTGGACACAGTATTCCAGGTGGGGCCTCACCAGTGCCGAGTACAGGAGGACAATCACCTCCCTGCTCCTGCTGGCCACACTATTCCTAATACAAGCCAGGATGCTGTTGGCCTTCTTGGCCACCTGGGCACACTGCTGCCTCATGTTCAGCTGGCCGTCAACCAACACCCCCAGATCCTTTTCGGCCAGGCAGCTTTCCAGCCACTCTACCCCAAGCCTGGAGCATTGCATGGGGTTGTTGTGACCCAAGTGCAGGACCCGGCACTTGGCCTTGTTGAACGTCATACAGTTGGCCTCGGCCCATCGGTCCAGCCTGTCCAGACCCCTCTGCAGGGCCATCCTACCCTCAGGAAGATCGACACTCCCACCCAGTTTGGTGTCATCTGCAAACTTACTAAGGGCGCACTCAATCCCTTTGTCCAGATCGTTGATAAAGGTATTAAACAAGGCTGGCCCCAAAATGGCCCTGGGGAACACCACTTGTGACCAGCCGCCAACTGGATTTAACTCTATTTACCACAACTCTCTGCGCTTGGCCACCCAGCCAGTTTTTTACCCAGTGAAGAGTATGCCCGTCCAAGCCATGAGCTGCCAGCTTCCTTAGGAGAGTGCTGTGGGAGACGGTGTCAAAGGCTTTACTGAAATTCAGGTAGATGACATCCACAGCTTCTCCTTCATCCACTAGGCAGGTCACCAGGTCATAGAAGGAGATCAGGTTGGTCAAGCAGGACCTGCCTTTCATGAACCCATGCTGGCTGGGCCTGATCCCCTGGTTGACTCAAGATGAACCGCTCCACAGTCATCCCCAGCACCGAGGTCAGGCTGACAGGCCTGTAGTTCCCCGGATCCTCTTTCGGGCCCTTCTATAGACAGGCGTCACATTGGCAAGCCTCCAGTCATCAGGCACCTCCCCTGTTAACCAGGACTGCTCACAGATTATGGAGAGTGGCTTGGCAAGCTCCTCTGCCAGCTCCCTCAGTACTCTCAGGTGGATCCCATCCGGCCCCATAGACTTGTGAGTGCCCAGGTGGTGTAGCAGGTCATTAACTGCTTCCTCCTGGATTATGGGGGTTCATTCTGCTCCCCATCCCTGTCTTCCAGCTCAGGGGGCTGAAAAGCCTGGGGATAACTGGTCTGGCTATTAAAGACAGAGGCAAAGAAGGCATTAAGTACCTCAGCCTTTTCCTCATCCTTGCTGACAATGTTCCCCCCCACATCCAAAAAAGATGGAGATTCTCTTTGGCTCTCTTTTGTTGTTAATGTATTTGTAAAAACATTTTTTATTATCTCATACAACAGTGGCCAGATTGAGTTCTAGCTGGGCTTTTGCCTTTCTAATTTCCTCCCTGTATGACCTAACAAGATCCCTGTACTCTTCCTGAGTTGCCTGCCCCTTTTTCCAAAGGTGATAAACTCTCCTTTTTTCCCTGAGTCCCAGCAAAGCTCCCTGTTCAGCCAGGCCAGTCATCTTCTCCACCAGTTTGTCTTATGGCACATGGGGACAGCCCGCTCCTGCGCCCTTAAGACTTCCTTCTTGAAGAATGCCCAGCCTTCCTGGACCCTTTTGCTTCAGGACTGTCTCTCATGGGACTTTCCCAACCAGTGTCCTGAACAAATGAGGGTGGTGAAGCACTGGAAAAGGTTGCCTAGAGAGGTAGTGGAGGCCCCATCCCTAGAAACATTCAAGGTCAGGTTGGATGGGGCTCTGAGCAACCTGATTTAGTTAAAGCTGTCCCTGCTCACTGCAGGGGGGTTGGGCTAGATGACCTCTAAAGGTCCCTTCCAACCCAAAGCATTCTATGATTCCATGATTCCCAGTCAGGATGGCTACGTGCAAAGGAACAGCAGCTCCCTGGGGGTAAGCCAGGGGCACCCCCAGTAAGGCAGCATCCGCATGGAGATCCCAGACTGAAGGAGGTGGCTGCATCATGTCCCTCCAGCACAGCTCTTTCATGAGAAGAGGTTTGATAACTCTCTTCATTTTCATTTGCTTGACACAATCATTTAACAAACTACTGGGAGAAGAAACATTTCCTCTAAATCAAAAGAGCAGAGGTATTTTACATTTTTTCTGAAAATCAACCAGGTGAAGATCTGGCCAATCATAGGTTACACAGATTCTGGACTCCTTGACAACATCCCCTTCCCTTTAAACTGAGTGTACACTAAATAACAACTTAGTTCCGCTTGAGAGAGAAGAATTGGTTCAACAAATTTCCCCTTCTTTAAAGCCTTTATTTAAAACAAGGATGTGGGCATGTGGGGGTGGGAGGAAAGGCAGAAGCAATTACAATTTGCAGAGGATCACCTGGATCACCAGGCAGGTGTCACCAGCACTAGGGAAATTCTGCCATTTGCCCTAAGGTCTCACCTTAGTGGTTACAACTAACCTGCAGAAGTCACTAACACAGGTTTTCAGGCCAATTAAAAAAGAAAAAAAAAAAATCAAACTTTATAACCTGACACCACTCTCCCATCTTTCAGCCTCCTTGAGTCTCTGCCCTGCCATTCCCTGGTTACAAAGGAAAGCACATTGTCTTTCAGCAGAGCTACTGAAACCACCCTGCCTTGCAATGGCATTACACACCACCACCACAACTAATTACTTCTAACTGGATTGGATCTTTTAATTTTTATTATCTTTTCTATAGCTGCAATAGCAATGTTTCAAACTCGTATACAAGTACACAGGATGTTTTGCAATTCAGCTTGGTGAAGCAGTCATACGGATTTGTTCATTCAGGAAAATCACTATACCCCCATATACGTATATATAAAGTACTCAGCAAAACAGAATGTCTGCAAATCCAAGTCCTCACCCACACATAAGCAGAGTGCAGTATTTCACATTTCTTGTGAAGAACCAGATGTAACCAGTACAACACCAGTACAACATTGAATTACAACTGAACAATGCCTTGGATGAATCATTGGCAAAAACGTTCCTTTCAGACTCTGTTAGACCCCTCCAAGTTAGGTGTATAATTAAGGCAATTCGAAATGCTTTTATTGATCAGCAGCAATGTACAGAGTAACTTTGTTATTCATATCCCATATATTGGCTAAAGTCAGCTGTTTCTCACTCTGATTTTGATGCTAATGCTATTTAATTTTTTAGAAGACTGATTTTCCTTCCACTGGCTAGGGATGGATTCCCCTTAAGTTGTTAGACCGAGCATTTCCTCACTGGTCAACCTTATTTTTTCTCTTCTTAATAGTTAAAATTTGCATATAGCATAACAAGCCTTTTGATTCTTATGTTAACAATAATTTCACTAGTGTAACTGGAATGGCAAGAGCATAAATGAAGGCACCATTTAGCCTTGTGAGCTGTGACTGGAAGACAATCTTGACGAATGCTAAACAAAACCAGTTTTTGTCTTGCAATCGATACCTACATGTGCCTGCGTAGAAAAAATGCTGAAGTTCCTCTAACATGAATTGAATGGACTGCTGCATGTGGAAATTGGTTAATTTGATTTGTACTTCAACAGGAATATCCATCATCACCCACATGCATGTTTCTATTACACAGATAAGACTCACGTTGAATACTTCCTCTAATGGATCTTGCATTTGACTTCTTCCTCAATGTGAAACAGTCTGGATAGTGTTCACTTTCAACATGACCCATATATTTGACAAAGGAAAGAAAGTAGAAAGGGTTTTATATTGGGCAAGATTTGTTATGACAGTTATGTGTGAGCTTTTATTTTAGACCATTATATTTTAATTTGTTCTGTAGCATACAACAAACATTTAATACTAACTTCACTAATCAAAAAAGGCCCTGTATAAAGAGGTCTTTAAGTGTTTGACAAATACCAGCAATGTTTCATAATGTTTCTCAACATTATGAGAATACAGTGAGAACACAAGAGTTTGAAACATTGCTATTGCAGCTGTAGAAAACATAATAAAAATGAAAACGTATTTCTTTATGACTTGGCAAATTCCAATGAGCAATTATAAAAGAAAGACTTGTTCAATATTATGTTATTTGACTGCTGACACTGGGAAAGAATTAAGAAGCCCTTTGCTTCCCATCCCTGTGAAAACCATGAGACATTGCTGCATGGGCAGTCCCCCCATCCCACCCAGAGATGGCTCAGGAAGTTGACATTGCCAGGTACTCTTAACTATACACCATCTGAACAGAGAAGTTTTTCTAGAAAACAAGGACATGCATTGTAATTCACAAACATTGTTCAGTAAAGATAAATTTAACAGTCACTTTGCAACTGTGTCCTTTATTACACAAGCTGTGTTATTTACTGTTGGTGTATGTTAAGAGGGAGGCTAATACAAAGCAGCCCTAGCTTCAACTAGAATATCTTAATACTAATGCACTTGAATAATTGTCATATTTCTCATCTTTCTAGGTGTACCCAGCTCTGTTTTGAAGCTGGTGGATCTGACAGGAAAAAAACACTCACATAAAACCTGTTCAGAGTCAGGATCTACAACAACTTCTTTCAGACTGAGCTGTTTTGACCACTAATTTGCTTTTACTCTACAGCTGCATTTAACTCTCTAAATCTTGACCGTTTCCTCAAACTTTAAAATTTTGGTGGAAAAAGAACGTATACCCCAGCAAGAGGTACAACTCACACCTACAGCTAAGCGACTGCAAGGTGAAGGCCTGTGGCTGGACTGCTTAGGAAAGGAGACCTCTCATCATTAGTGAACCACTGGAGCCTCCATTTGCTTCTGAAAAGCCAGGAAGAAACACTGAAGAGCTGGTAGGAACAGCAAGAAAACCAATGGGCTCATTGTTGTTCTGTTAATTATTACTTGCTATATATTTCATTCTGTCTGGGCCAGGAGGTAGAAATTAAGCCTCAATGCTGTACACACAATATACACGCAGTCTGATGAGACTCTTACACGGGCAGACGCAAGACCAACAAAGGGGTTTCAAATCTTTTTCTTCTCATTATGCTTATACAGCTGTGTATTTTCCATTTACAAATTACGTATCTGGAGACACCTGCAATGGGGCAGAACGTCAGCAGGTGCTTCTGGAAATGCTGCATCTATGTGAAAAATTAATTTAAATTCTATAGTATATTTTGTACTTTGTAATGCAGCAAAATTGTTTAGAAAGTTTCTCTATATGCCAATGTCATACATGAAAGGTTACATGCAAGACAATCTTCCACTGGCTTGTACTTTCCTTGTGCACGCAGAACATTGAGCATATATGCTAGCAGTGCAGTGCAGCAAACAGTTACCACAATGCTGTACAGCAAGCAGATTATACTTCCTGCAGTAGGTCTTCACTGTGTGGGTATGCTAACGTGCAACACTGAAGAAGACCCCAGCAGGCATTCAGGAGACTCAGCAGAACCACAGGAAGGAGGTATTAGTTTGCTGACCACCACCACCACCAAGTGGTTTGCATGTGGAAGCTGCTCATGGACTCACTGAGATGTTTCTAAAGGGATGTCATCATTAAAAATTACTCTTTTCTAACGCTGTAACTAACATCTGAATTCACTGCTCATGCTGATGTTATCCATTTGCTACAATACAGCAGAATGAGATCCCAGAATCAATAATACACAATTTTGGGTATTTTTAGCTTTGTGGTTTTGATCAACTCCATTTTTATTTCTATCTCAGGAATTAAATTTTTCTTTAAATACACAGCTTAAGGAAAATTACTTATTGTGTCAAGATATACTAGGCAAATCACTGACACAACTAGTTATAATCAACTAAAAAGACCTACTTTTTTTTATTTAATTACAACTAAAATTTACATTTCCCTAAGAAACTTAAGACCAACAGAATTTTTTCTGTGTTTGTCTTTAAATGCTATATAAAGCATTTTTTTCATTAAGTAGCTACCTCACTATAGTATCTGTAACTCAAGGAACAGGGGCACTAATTGCAAAACTGACTACAAATACATAAAAAATTGCTTAGGGAAAATATGAAGTGTGAACAAACAATAAACAGCAAGGAGTACATGAATTACAAACACTTATTTTTAATAAGCTCTTGTTTGTATAGGTCAGGTTGCTGGCTTGTTTAACAGCTTTTCATTGATACTCTGTAAACTCTACCAGTAGGTTACAAGCTTGGCCAGAGGTCTGGAAGAGCCTGCTAAGTGGCTCCTTTGTTATTAAGAAGGTCATGCTAACGCATAATACCCTATAGTATGTGTCAGCAGCTAATGGGTTTTTTGGTTGTTGTTGTTTCTTCTTGTTGGGTCTTTTTTCAGTAAACTCAGCTGAACCTAAGGTATTTCCTGAAAATCTGTTATTCTCAGAAGACATTTTAGAAGTGAGAGATAAGAATGCTAAAAACCAGACCTTATTAAGGACTCAAAATCTCTGGTTTGACTAGGCAGCAGTCACAGATGTTGTACAGAGCAAAATGAAAAATATCTTTAAAAGTGTATTTTGCTTTTGCAGCAGCCAATCACTTACAGGCCCCAGATGTATGGAAGTACTATCATCTCCTCCTCTGTATTGGCAGAAACACGAAAAGTATGCTATGAAAGAAGTGTTAATCAAAATTTGGTTCTGGAGATGAAATCCTGAGTTACACAATATGACAGTACTAACCAGCCAGGTTTCCTTGTCTCTCTTTGCCCTCCTCCCCCCAAGCATTCAGTGTAGCTTCCTATCAGAATTTAAAAACAAACAAAAAAACCCACCAAAAAACCCCCAATGCTACAAATGTAACAACCAACTTCCCTCCAGCTAAGTTCCCTATAACTAGGTTCACACACATGTGCAGAATGTATCTGGAACAGGAGGATTTAAATTCACTGCTGGTGCAGATTCTGGAAGTAGCTGTGGGTGTAACTTAGCCAAGAAGTGAAGGACAGCACAGCTGAAGCAAAAGACAGCAGAATATAAACCGATATACTGAAATACCTGATTTTTTTTCTCCTGCTACAAAAGAAACATATCCCCCACACACACCTTGTACCGAATGTGCTAGCTTCAAATTACTTACGCCTCCAAATGCACCGCCACCATCTGCTCCTGGCATTGATTCCACCGAGCTGGTGCTTGCTGTCTGAGAGAAACAGAACGACACAGAACAATTTCAACACGGACATTCTTTCTAAAATATATTAAACACTGAAAAAGAAAACATGGCCTCATTTGCCTCAACTGTTTGCTTGTGAATACACTTTAATTGCACATATACTCAGCCAGCCTCAAATACTGGGTTGACTATGAAGTGGGTGACTTTACAGACAGCACTGCATTGCCAAGCCTGCCTTTCGCTGTAGTGTGTGCCTATCCCCCATAAGCACTGCAGAAAGCAAACTGGCAGGTTTTGAATTACACCACTCCATCTGAGCCCTGCAAGCCAAACAAGCAAGTGCTTTGTGTAGTCAGTGGATTCTGAGGAGGAAGAATATTTACTCCATTCAAATAGTACTCAGTTAAATTCTTCTTAATTGCAATACATCTCTTAATCTCTTAATAAATGCAAACTGGCACCTATATGTATTCAACACATATAGAGGGCAAACAACAAGCTTATGTACATCAAAATCATAGGCTACGTCCTAAAAGGAAAACCATTTCATCTGTCATTAATTTACAGGGAATTTGCTAGTTTACAGAGGGTTCTCAAAATATTAGACTCTTTATGATAAATTCTCCTGTTAATCTCATAGATCATTCTTCCTTTGCTAATTAGACAACATCTCATATTTCGAGGTTAGCCAAATCTCCAGTGCATTTTTGCATTCCAGCTTCTTTCCATTTGAAAAGAAAAAGTTTTAATCTCTGTTATTAGAAACAACCTGAACTGTAGCTTTGAGTAAGCGTCCAAACTGAAGAGCTATTCATTCTGATACCTAGTTGTATCTATTTATATACTAATACAATCAATCTACTCTTGAGAACAAGTAAATGAGCAAATGCATCCCCTGGGACTATGGCTGTGCCACCCCCAGAGCACTTCCTCAGGGAATGCAACTATCCTGGTTTCAGCTGGGATAGAGTTAATTTTCTTCCTAGTAGCAGGCATAGTGCTGTGTTTTGGATTTAGGGTGAGAATCATGTTGATAACACACTAATGTTTTAGGTGTTGCTAAGTACTGCTTATGCTAGTCAAGGACTTTTCAGCTTCCCATGCTGTGCACAAGAAACTGGGCGGGGGCACAGCCAGAATAGTTGATCCAAACTGGCCCAAAGGGCTATTCCATACCATATGACGTCAGGCTCAGTATATAAGCTGGGGGGAGTTGGCCGGGGGGCAGCAATCACTGCTTGGGAACTGTCTGGGTATCGGTCAGTGGGTGGTGAGCAATTGCATTGCGCATCACTTGCTTTGTACATTATTATTACTGTTATTATTATACTGTTATTATTACTACTACTATTTTACTTAATTTTATTTCGGTTATTAAACTGTTCTTATCTCAACCCAGTTACTCTTCCGATTCTCTCCCCCATCCCACCAGGGCAGGGGGAGTGAGCAAGCAGCTGCGTGGTGCTTAGTTGCTGGCTTAGTTACTGAACCACGACAGCAACTTAAAGGGAAGCATCATGTACTCAACTCTAGCCAACTATCTCTGCCTCTGCAAGAACCCAACAACCCTAGGGTCTTCACATCACCTATTCCCCAGTCCTGTGGAAAGGGGTTTCTTTCCACTGGAATCCTAATCAACCCAAATATTTAGATCCCTCTGCCTAGTAAAAGGACATCTGTGTGCTGTGACACAGGACTTGGGAAAGGAAATGAAAAATGTAAAGAGAGAAAATGGGGTCTGAAGAAGAGATCAAGAAAACCCCAGCAAGTTTAGGGAAAAGAATAAATTTCTCAGTTGTCTGTTCAGATCTTTATGCCCTTTTAATATTTATTTGCACTAACGTGCTAAAATCAAATACCCTCTACTCTTAACCTGGAAAAGATTTCAAAAGGGCTTCTCCTCCTTATGTTACCATTACCACTAAAAGTGTGTAAGATGTGGTATGGAGGAAGACAGTTATTCATGTTTGTCAGAACTACTCCAGAGGTAAGGGGAAGAACAGAAATGGGGGTCGGAAATAATGATGATTTAACAGGATCTAAAAATCATGATCTAACTAACAGAAGTGCTCCGAACTCTCAAATCTTAGGGATGCCACTTCTGCAGAGCTCAGCTCTCTGTGGCACTTTTCCTTGCCAGCCTTCTAATAATGCACAAAATGGGTCCTTCCCCCACACCACGAGCCTCCAACTCTTCTGAGATCAAGCAGTGGTAAAAGAGGCCCTATTCCTTGGGAACATTTTTAGATGGCTTTTAAAAAAACCTTCACATAGCCTTGAAATGCTGCAGATGAAAATGGAAAACAGGGAAACAAGTGTCCTCTTTCTGAAGGAACTAAGCCACAAAGGGAACCTGAAGCTTTCTGAAAAGATTTCTTTAAAAGACCACGGCTACAGTCACCCTGCAGGGCACTGACTGGCAATGACTTTGAATATTCACCTCCTGACAGGTGGGTATTTATTAATTGCTGTAGATTACTGCACAGGCATAATCTTAAGAATCAGCTCAATGTCAGCTCTCTGCACCTCCAAGAAACAGCAAGTCTTCTGTAGGCAAATGACAGGCATCAACCCTTAATGCTTGTATGAGCTTATGTAAGTCAGCAAGGAAAACAAAAGCATGTTAAGAATTGTGTGCAAAGGCATGCACTGGTCATGCAACTGTAATCACTCATAAGCACTGCAACATATCCAATGCATGGCCAATGATGGGAGAAAAGCAATTTGGCTATTTTTCTTCAGGCTTATTAGAACCAGAGTCCAATTTCTAGTAGCTGTTACAGATCCAGCCCAGAATCCATGAGTGCATATCTATTTCTTGACTCATGAGAGTAAAAAAGGAAGATTATTATAATTTTTTCCTCTAAAGCACACTGCCCAATATTCCATGAAGATGATGAGATATGTATGGTGGATGCTGCCTACAGTAGGTAATTGCTACTAAGAACACTCTCAGTATCTGACCAGGTTTTCCTTACAGAAATACCTTCAGCTCTTTTTAACTGACAGCAATTTCTGCCACATTTAGCCATGACATCAGCCTTCAGAGCTGATTCTCTAGATAAGCTAATCTCCTAAAAATACAGGTTAGCATTCTGGCATAAAAGAAATTAAGGTGCATACTGCATTAATATCACAGCCAGGAGACTGGTTACCAGACTTCTGCTCTGCTTGACTTTGATGAACCAGTAGAATATAAACTTGTGGCTACACCATTAACACAGAAGCAAAATCAAATGGAATTTACAAAGCAAGATAACAACAATGAAGTTGAACAAACACTGTGTCTTAATTGGATAGAAAGAAGTGTGCTTATTAGCTTGCTTATTAGCAAAAGATTTTTTCCCACCAGAGCATCCTGGTTCTGAAGACAGCCATGAGTTAACTTAAAAATATAGGCATGAACTGATTATTTTCCAATTTTTTCCAAGTATTTTTAGCTGATGAATAGTTCATGATCAGTAAGCTATGCCATGTTCTGAAAATGGCTCATTGCTGGCTGCTATCAGCAACAGGATCCTAGACTCTGTGGAATTTTGTGAAGATCTCTGCTGTCAGTCTAATTAATGCTGGGATGAAAGGAATACCTAACATCTCCCCCAAGCCCCTTGGGTAATCAAGTCAGATAAAAATCCAGCATTACTGAGCCACTGAATCAGATCTGGGAAAGGAGATGTTTCAAAAATGGTTAGGTACCAACAAAAAAAAAAAAGTTTAGGAGGGCAGGGGAGGGGGAAGATAAAAGATCGCCAAGTTTCATCTCTGCAGACAGACCTTCTCTCCCTGTGCTCCAAGATCTACCATGTTTGACCACTGACATCATCAACACACAGGCAGCTGTGTGAAATTCCTGAAAATTTCCCTCTCCCAGGCCCTCTCCTTTTTAGCTTGTAGCAAATGACTGTGGCTAAGGTTATCATCATCATTTTCGTGTCTAATTAAGAGATATTGTTATCATCCTCATGTGAATACTTCCAAACCAAAATTCTTAGCAAACACAGCAGAGAGCAATACATTTATTATCCATAAGACAGTATTTTTAAGATCCTTTTAAAATGCATCAATTTCCTTTCAACTCTTTAGAACTTTCTAAATAATAATAAAATAAGAAAAAAAAAAAATCCCAAAATGCATCTCTGAGGATATGGGGAAAGGTAATGAACAAAATCTTTCAGGCACACAAACATCATTCCAGACAGCCACCACTCACAACATTGAAGAATTACACCTGTTATGCTAAATGAGCCACTAGTCTGGAAAACATGACTGATAGGTCTCTTGCACTGAATTACCCTGGGTAATTTATTCCATACCTGCATGGTTGAGTAACTATGACTGATATGCATTTGAGAGCCAGAGAAATGGAGCTGACTGTACCGTAATGTAATAAAAAAATCAAGAACAAGACTACACTATTTTAAAGTTAGCTGTGTAAGTCTAGTTTAACTGTTGGTAAAACTGTTATAGCAAAGAAGGAGAATTAAACACTCATACTTACTGAGGAATCAGGAAGATGCTCCTCCTCTTGAGAAAAAGAGCTATTGAAAGCTCTAAATGTCTCACTGTTCTGTTTGTGCTTTTCAATTGTTGCTTGAATGACCTGAGACAAAAATTGCAGCAAAGATGAGAAGCGTCACAAAAGGAGCCTTGGAAAAATTCTCTCATAGGAAGATGGTTAGGATTATCATTCCAGTGAAAAACCCTTACACTTGCGTAAATGAAATGGAAACTTAAAAAACTTAGTAACTACAAGTGGTGTTGTTAACTCACTACCATTTAAGTTAAAAACTAAGACTGCTATCAGACAGTGTCTCTACAAGTCAGACTGCAAGAATATACAAGGCTAATCTGATGCCTCAGTCTCTTCTCTTGCTGGGCTTGAGGACTGCAGGAAATGGCAACCCATTTGAAGCACCTGTGCACGGCCCGGAGACAGTGCATCAGCAGTGGGACCCTGACTGTGGCTCCAGATTTCTCCATAAGCAGCTTCACCAGACTGGACTACCCAGCTTCCTCGCACAGTCACATCCATCAAAACCCCAAAAAGGTAATTTTAAAAACAGAAGGTGCTGACTGCATGGTGATTTCCACCCATATCATAATGGTTTTGTATTAACCTGAATCCATTCTCTCTTCTCCTCTTCTGTCCTGTTAAAACAGAAGAGAAATACAGAAAACATCATAATTCTACTTCCAATATTTTCAGTAAATTCAATTCACATCTTCACAGCTTTATATCCATCAACGTTTTAGTATCTACTATTTTATAAACATTATTAGTAATTATTGACCTCAATTATTACCAAACAACTGCTAAAAATGTTTGAATTATTAATACAGTGGAACCTACAAGCACTGCTATAAACACTGTAAGCATTCAATAAAGCAAATCAACACAGCACTTTAACTGACTCTGACTTAGAACCAACATATTGTCTTGCATATGTAAGTTACACATCTCTGATGCTCATCTCCTGGTTTAAAGCTATGTCATACTACCACAGCCATATCCCCTAGATCATAAATTTCTACATAAATATTCACAAACCTCGAAAGACAGAACAAGCACCCATACCTGGCTTGCAGTTCCAGTGATCTTTTTTTTCCTGTTATCGAAAATGTATGAGCCATGTTTTGCTTGGCAATTTCTTGGACCTGTAAAAAGAACAGGTCAGCTTCTTACTAGCCTCCATTGTCTTTCAATCATTTTTAATGACTGAAAAATACATCCATTCTTTGAAATACTTATTTGAAAGGATCACTCAGAATACAGTACAGAGGTAGAAAAACCAAAGGATTGTTTCCATAATTACTCGCCTTGCTACAAAACTTCTGAATCTGTATCACCAACCAGTCCCCTACAGCAGTAGGGTGAAAAGGTGGCTCCTGTGTCAGCTAGGTGACAAGTGAAGGTTTTCAATCAAAGCGTGTACAGACTCACCATTTTCTTACTGGATGATTACCTCATAATAATTCCGAAAAAAAGAGATCCAAAGCTGGATTTTAGAATTTTACTATATTTCTACATATATCTGTTGTTATATTTTTGGATTCAGAGGCGATCTGATGCCATCGAGTGGGGTAGCATTAAAACGGGGGAAAAAAAAGAGATGCAAACCTGCAGTCCTGCAATGTCCATCTTCTCTCGAACACTGAACTTCTGGCCTATCAGCCTCAGTTTTGGCACACAGTATAGCACCATGCTGTTAAACTGTAACAAGGGAAGATTTTAACTTTAGGGATTACATGCTGGACAGAGCCTACATTTTGACAGTTTATGACTCTGGTGTGTTTTACTCTAAGATGCAGTTCTCAAGAAGAGATTTAAGGAGCAAGCTAGGCTCACATATCATTACTTGAAAGAAGTGGACAGACGGAAACATGTCAGTCAGTCACTTCCCCCTTCTCCCCGTCTCTCTGGTACCAATTCAACCGCCTTGAAAGCAAACGAGAGCTGTTCTTTCAGCGTCAGCTAGAGCAGGCCATCTTACACAGCAAGGTGGTACAGCTGCAAACAGACCTCCTTGGGTGCTTTGAAAAACACAGCCTCTGAGGAGAGAGAATGGAAAAGACCCCTTTTGGCCTGACAAGCCATTGGCAAAGGCACAAGCGTGGAAGAAGGAAGGAAACCCTCAAGGAAAAAGCATCAAGAAAAAATGGCTGCTCAGAGGAAGGAGTAGCTGGGCTCAGTTGTCGAATGCTTTTTGTATTTGAGATCAGGAAGATGGAAATATACCATTTCACAGCACAACTCTGAAAATAAGAGAGCAACAAAAAAGATCTCACCAGGAATAAATACCTATCCTGCGCTGTGCCGTTCTTTGCTGAAAGTTTCTGAATGTGTCCTTCTTTAATGAGCTCATTGGCTGGGTTAACAATATCCTCTTCACCACCGAGTCGCTCATAGACTTCCAAAAGCTTGTGCATCTTTTCCTGCAAGTACAAAAACCCCAACAATTTAAATTTAAAAAAAAAAAAAAAAAAAAAATTATTCCTCTTGTTCTATTACTCACAGTACCATTTCTGGGGTAAATGTAAATAAGTAGGAAAGAAAATAGTCTTTCACTTCTGCTATAGCTTTGCATTTTCAAAAATTAATGAATACCTGTTCCATAGACTTCAGTACTCTTCCCCACTCTGCATTAGTCACTCATTAGTCATACTTGGATTGTACTGTTTTAATGACATTTTGAGATCAATCTATTTGATATTTTCAGATATTCCAATTCAACAATAAATACGTATCTTTGGAAGCAATGGCATTGGATCCAGTAAAATCAATGGCCACGTTGAAGACTAGTACGTTACCAAATTGTTCCCAAGTTTGAATTTATTAACTCAGCTTCCACCCCATATCTCAGACTACAATTTCTGCTACAGTATGATTGTTTCGCAGCTTCTGAGAAGTTTCACCTCTTGTATTGTTGCTGATACAATAGCAGGTAGGTCTCCGATAGGAAGCATGGTCATATTCTGCATTTCTAAGCCAAGTCTAAAACCTCAGCTGTATGGGGAATGCTGCAGTCCTATGCAGGGGCCTCCATGGCAAAAAGTACCTCTGAAACAGGCCAGGACAAAATGCTTAAAGTACAGTTTTCATGTCATTCAGGCATCCTTATGTCTGGGTCAAAACTCTTTATGAAGGGATTACTTTTTCCTTTTCAGCAAAGCACTGTTTCTCCTTTACATTAAGTGATCCAAATATTAAAGTTCCTCTACACAGTACTCAAATGGATAAAGGTAACTAGTTCACCCACTCGCAGCTGCTATATTAAGCATTGCAGCAGCTTCAACAAGTCAAAATAAGAAAGGTGTGTAAATCTTGCTACTGAGTTATAGCATTTGTGAAGGTTTGGCTTTCAACCACAAGCTGGACTGATGTGCTCCAAATGGCACTGTCAGCAAATGGACAGAGTGAGAACAGAGATCTATGCAATTATACCCAAATATATGCCCAAACACATCTCTAAATCATACCTCTACCTCTCTATAGATTAAGCTGGAATTTCAGGTCTTCACACACTTTGTTTACCCCCATTTGACTTGAGAATTTCCACCACAAATGTGCATCATACCAGTTCCTGGCCTAATAAATTCTTCTGACCAATGATTAAACAACTGAACAACCAAAAAACCCCACCAAAAAGACCTAAACAAAACCAAATGGTTAAAATAAACACACTGCAAAACAAAATGGAAGGTGGGGGGCTGTGGACTAAAAACAAATGAGCAAATCAATCACCTAAGCCCCAAAAGGCAGTAGATTTTTTTCCACAAAAAGGGGAAGATGAGCAAGAGATCCCACTAATTTAAAAAACAATAAACAAAAACCAGTGAACTTCTCAAGCTTTTTTTTTAAAGGAGAAACTAGAACACTAAGAGCAGATCCAAAACCTGAGGGACATCTGCACTTCTAGGAAAAGTCAGCTTTGGAAACATGATTTATTTTTTCTACTACACCACAACAGGAGGAAGCAGCCAACAATTAATTCAAACCTCCACTAACTTTCGGAGATATTGCCACAGTCCTTGCTTTTCTTTTGGTTTGTCTCTGACCTCACACAGCCATTCATGCCATCCCATGGTGCTCTGCAGAGGTGTGCATGCAGGACGGTGCTGCTCTCGCACTGCATTGCTCCCCACCAACCCTCACCAACTGCCCCAGCACACCTGCGGCATCTTCTGCTGGGACATGCAAGTTGGGAAACCACAAGGTCAAACCTGAAATTCTTACTCGGATATTTTTCCTTCAAGTCTCTGCTCAGGCAAAACCTATTAATTACAGAAGAACTCAACACAGTAAGAAGCCCTGATTAGAGGAGGTTCTTATCAGCAACAAACAGGGGGTGCGAAATTATTATAGCAGCCTTTTCTAATATGTTTTTGTGTACTAACAGAAAAAGAATCCAACGCAGAAAGCAACTAGCTGGTGGCTTCATATTCCTGCTGTCTGTGGAGGTACTGTACACAGTCCCCAGCAAAATAGTTGTTCAAGGCCCCAAATCAGAAGAATTTCTGCCAAAATATATCCTTATCAAGAGAACACGCTAGACTGAAATAGAAATAGATGGTTTCAAAACTGGTTTTCACTGAGACATACTGAAAATACACAGACATCATCTGGTTACTTCCCCACAGCAGCCACAGGCAACGTGGTCTCATGGTGTCCCCACCGGCCGGGAGAAGGAAGTCAGGGTCTGATATGGAAGGGGACAGAAACCTTGTACCCACAAATGGTCAGTGAGCATTAAGCCGGATACATAGCATTTCATTAGATACAAAAGCTCCTGAGGCACTTGGGTGCACAAAAGGGATAACATCTGTAAATATAAAGTCCATTTACTTTAACGGTAACTCTGTGTGTAAAGCATGTGCTAACGTTCAAAATCTCCACAGTCTCAGACTGTCCAGCTTTAGAAGTATAGCTTACTAAAGCTACTACTGACACACACTAAATGCATACTCTGTGCATTTAAGATGAGCCAAAATCAAACCAAAACAACCTCCAGTCAGGTGAAGACCTGTAGGACTAAAAAAATAGCGTGAAAATCTGCAAGGACACCTTATGAATGGACCTAATTGGAATACTTTCAACATTTTTCAATGAAAAGCAAACAATGAGTTCTATGAAGACCACCTTTTTCAACCCATTGGGTCCTTAAGAACAAGGCAAGTGAAATTTAGGCCCAACAATTCATGGTAACCGCAATATGATCATTTATGATAAAGAGAACTTAGATATCCAATGATGTTTAAAGCCTGACTCACTGTATATGAAAATTCTCCCCAGCCTATTTTACTGAGCCTATTGCAATGGGGGACCATTGGTTCAACCAAGTGTTTCAGTCAGATTACAATTATGCAATTTCTACTCACCATCTTTCGGATGGCTGCATTCGAATGGTTTGCTGCTGTAGATATGAGCTCCAGTGACTCTGCAATAAAGGTAGCAACAGATATAATCTAGAGAATGCATAACCGTTAATAGCACCTTGGGGTTTTTTTTCACCTCCCTGATTAATGTTTTTCCTGCAAAATTGCTGTTGCAAAAGCAAGGACTGTATTTTTTCCTTCTATAAAGTAAAAGGAACGCTTATAAGCAGTTATATACGCAATCACTTCTGCATGTTCAGCTTGTCCTTGTCCATCTAAATGTTTAACCTTTCCCTCCTAAATGTCTAGGTGAGTCAAAGCACATAGTGACAAAAAAAATCACCTAGGAATCAATCTACTAAAAGTTAACTTAAGTCTCACTTAGGTCTTCACAAGCATGTTTTTAAGAATGTTTTCCTAAAACAGGGCTTGTGTGCTTATGCTAATGTGAACCCTGTTTTGGTCAAGATCACAAACGCCTAGAAACCAACAGAAGTCCATTTCTCCTGTTTCTTTGTGTTAACAGAGTCTAACCTGCTTTCCTAGGCAAGCATATACATTTAAGACCATTCTTATTTTCTTCTTCCGGCTATTGCAAGGATGTCCTCCTGTATGTGTCCCTGCCCATACAATGGATTATATAAAAATGCCAGATGTTCTACCATTACAAACTTCAATATTTTGTCATTGTTTATTTGCCAAAGCTCCCTTTGTTCCTACAGCTGACATATCAACCCTTTTCTTCTCTACTCTAAAAGTATTCAAAATCCCTTTGTGCTATGTTTGCCAATAATTTGATTAATTCAAATCTCCATTTCTATGGTAACCCTAGTTGAAAGTATCTGAACATGTGAAGAAAAAACTCTCCAAGATTTTACTGTGCTCATTAGACAGAGAGGAGTTTACATGTACTTTCAGCATCTTTCCTGTCTGGAGACTCTTCTGGAAGTTTCTTTAAATAGTCCTTTAGGAGAAGCTCATAACGAGGAATCCTTTGCACTGGTTCAAGCATGTGATGCTGTAATGTCAGGTTTCCACACACTTCCTGTTTCTGTAACGGAGAGAAAACAAGCACAGAAGGGTTTGGTTTCGTTCCTGCCTTTGGTGTTAAACAGCAATGAAAAATGACCATTCACATACAGTTAGAGGAGCATAAAACAACTTCTCAAGCTATCATAGAATCATAGACTCATTTAGGTTGGAAAAGACCCTTTAGATCGATCAAGTCCAACCATTAACCTAACACTGCCAAGTCTACCAGTAAACCATGTCCCTAAGTGCCACATCTACATGTCTTTTAAATACCTCCAGGGATGGTGACTCCACCACCTCTCTGGGCAGCCTGTTCCAATGCTTGACTACCCTTTCTGTGAAGAAATTTTTCCTAATATCCAATCTAAACCTCCCCTGGCGCAACTAGAGCCCATTTCCTCTTGTCCTATCAGTTGTAACTTGGGAGAAGAGACTGACACCCACCTTCACTACAACATCCTTTCAGATAGTTGTAGAAAGTGATAAGGTCTCCCCTCAGCCTCCTTTTCTCCAGACTAAACAACACCAGTTCCCTCAGCTGCTCCTCATAAGACCTGTGCTCCAGACCCTTCACCAGCTTTGTTGCCCTTCTCTGGACACGCTCCAGCACTTCAATGTCTTTCTTGTAGTGACGGGCCCAAAACTGGACACAGTATTCCAGGTGGGGCCTCACCAGTGCTGAGTACAGGGGGACGATCGCTTCCCAGCTCCTGCTGGCCACACTATTTCTGAATATAAGCCAGGATGCTGTTGGCCTTCTTGGCCACCTGGGCACACTGCTGCCTCATGTTCAGCCGGCTGTCAACCAACGCCCCCAGGTCCTTTTTGGCCAGGCAGCTTTCCAGCCACTCTTCCCCAAGCCTGTAGCGTTGCACGAGGGCAATGCCACATCTTGGTCTGTTCTAGTGTAAGCAACCCTTCAACAACCACATTAATTTCAGCATGCTTTTCTCAGAGACAGGTGCTTGTTTCAGGTATTTGCAATTCTCCTCACAAATATTACAGCCTATGACATACTGCTGACTCACACGATTTTCAAGGCACAGCCTGGAGATAATGAGATGAACGTTTGACAGAAAAATACTAGCTATCCTTCCAGAAATTCAAAAACGTAAATTTGCTTTTAAAAATATCTTGTCACAGTATAGCAGGGTGAACAATATTTCTGTTTATAGGAGATGAAGTGAATTTATTATCTCTCAGTTTTACAGCACCGGAAAATACATTCCCAGAAAACACAACTGTGATGAAAAGAATCAGAGATTCCAGGAGGAACTAAAAGGGGCACAGAAACGCACTACTGCATATTAGCGTTTGGTTTATATTCCCAAATCCACTTACTATAGCCTTATCCATTGTCTTTTTATTCCTGCAATAGGATGAACCTTAACACTGAACAGCAATATGGAAGTAGAGGAGGAAGTCACTTAAAGGTTCATGTCAGTTGTATTTACATGCCAAGTGTACCCTCTCTAAAAAGTCAGCAGTGACAAAATAAAGTGTTCCAAATAGGAAAAGTTTAATGCTGTGCAATTTTTAAAAGTTTACAGAGTTTACACTGCAATTTAAATGACTTTACTAGAGGAAGGATAAATGTTTATTCTGTGCTTAATTCATGTAACAATCCAAAACACAGAAATATATATTAAAAAGTACTTATGTGATGGCGTAAGGAGAAATTTGACAAAAGAAAAGTCCTACTAAACTCACCAACTATCAAAGTTTGGCCCCAGTAGGTGGGTGTGAACTGAATAGAAAGTATGTTTATCTCAAGGTCACCTAAAGTAAACTTGATAAGTCACGGTCATTCATTTATAAGTACCATTTGAATTTTGTTTTCTATTTTCCTTAGTTTAGCATAATTAATAATTGTTAATGCCTTAAGCTTAGGTGGACAGTGCATTACTGCAGGATCACAACAGACTTCAGCTGGTATTTTGAAAAGTGATGGTGGCTTTTGATAGCACAGAGATAGGTCAGAGGAGTGGACTAAGTATTCTGGGTCAAATCATTGCCTCCTGCAGCTATGGTCATTGACAGAAGCAAAAGGTGTTGTGATGTTGCTGCTAGAATAACCTACGGTGAAATAGTGTCATCAGTAGGCTTCAGAATTGCATCCCCTACATGCATTGCCTGTGTTCATACTGCCTGTACGTGTTTTGCTCAAGCAACAGCAGAAATAGCCATGGTTTCGACAGCTGCAGACCAGTTTTGCAGACTGACAGCTAACACAAATCACTTGCTTGGTGGCGAGAAGAGAGATATGAATTTTAGGGTGGGCAGATGCCTGTGCTGTGGGGAAAACAGTCACAAACTGATTTACACTTCAGAAAGCCAAGTCAGCAGCTTGGCACAAACGGAGACAGCAAAATGCCTATACCCTTTTTTTTTTTACAGTGCTTGCTGTGCAGAACCACAGTAAGAGCAGGCTGTGTTCAGGCAGAAAAATGTTTAGAAAAGGCCATGTAGAGAGCCTGGGAGGAGAGGACCTTCCCCAGTTCCTGCTTCTCCAAGCTTCTGAGTCACTGGCTGGCAGCCCTGACCCTCCGCACCCTCAGTGCAGGGCCTCTCCTCTCCCAGCTTGCTGGGGGATTACTTGATTCCTGACAGCTGGCTCAGCCACAATCCTCCCATTTAGGGCAGGCAGCTGTGCTCCCTCCTCAGCTTAACCTGCTCCCTGCCAGTCCTCCCCTCCCAAAGGACGATATTTGCTTTCCCAGCACTTGTGGAGGGATGCTTGCAAGTGTGCTGGAGCCTGCTGCATCCCTTCAGCTGGCCCAGGGCCTGAGGGGGAGAAAGATGTTTTACAGCTATGCCAGCACAAGCAGAGCTCTCCCCCCCCTCCTCACGCAGCTTTTTGTGTAATTAAGAGAAAACACATGAAAATCCATGCTAAGCATCCTCCTGCAGAGCTGTGATCCAAGAGCTGTGTGCCACTTCGTGAGCCTCAGAAAAATGAGACCAAGAGCAGATGCTGTCAGTGACATGCCCAAACTCAAACACACCTACCTCAGAATGAAAATGTATTTATTAAAAAGCAATTGAAATTAGTAATGAGGAAGAGAAATCAAAAAGAGTTTATAAATGGACATGTTTGCAGTCAGCATTGCCAGGCCAATGGTGAAGTATCATTCTGTGACTTCTGATACTCCTCTTAAATACATGAGTGGAGAAAAAGCTACCTATGTGAAAAATCTGTCACACAGCAAAAAAGAATGGACTGCCACTAAATTTGTATATTTTTAGTATTAGAGCAGTATTTTCTTGTAGCTAAACACTGTGTGTCATGCACTGGATAAAAATAAACTCACACAAATAAATCAGGATCTCCAAGCCATATTATGCCAATTAGCAACATACCTGTATGTTCTGAACCACATCTTTGAATGGAGAGGACCTCTGCATACATGTGTTCACCATGTCCATTGCCCTGTCGAAGTTCTTTACATATTCTCCATACATCTTCAGAAAAGGAGCAAGTTTCTGTAGGATATCTCCTAGCCGTGGGTTGATGTTCCTATGGGAAAGAGACAGGTAAGTACTGAAATCTCTGGAAATCAATACTTCAGAGAGAAAACACAACTTAAGACTTTCACAGTCATCTCCCACATGCACAAGCACTTACACAGATATGCAATCAAGATATTTCAGGCTAAGTTTAGTTTAAAGTAATCTATATGGTACCCGAGATGAAACCTTGAACATTAATCTAGATGTACAAAGGATGATATTTCTTCCCCCACCATCACACTCTTAAGTGAAGATCAGATTCAAACTGACTACACATTGTTAAAAAAACACCTATATATCTCTGTAGGGAAAAAATCTTGTGGGAAACTTTTATTTTTTAAAAATCATCTTTTCCACCATAGCCAAACATCTGAAGAGGTTTTAATGCAAAGAGATCACTCAGTTCAGCTGGGTGCTCCCAGGGGGCCAGACACATATTCATCTAGAGATGCCCTCAGGCTGGGAGCAGCGGTAGCCACACATCTTGGTCTCCTCCAAATTTACAGCCAGGCAGAGCGCCAGCCATTTGTCCCCCAAATTCTCTCTCCCGATGAACTTGCAACTTGCAGTGTGACCACACAAGACCCCTTTAGCCATTTAACAAGCTTATGTCCTCTTTTGACTTCCAGAGTCCCTAGTTTTCCTCCCGGTTTATTACAGCTGTCCCTGTAAATGCAAGTCAGGTGTAAAGGTGCTGAGAGTCATTTATTCCCTTCTGGTCATTGATGAACTATGTGAAGACTGAACTCAGCCAAGACAGATGTGAACTCTGGTCTTGTCTTCATCATTTAGAGCATCTGGAAAGGTGCAGTGACAGCACTGTCTGCACCTTCCACTGCAGGACACTCTTTGTACCCAGTGTGTCATCTCAAATCAAGATTCCTAGATCTGCCTTACAGTTAACCTTTCTACCTAGTGCTGCATTTCTTCATCATCTACAAGTTATTACAATTGCCAAATTTTAATTGGTCTTTGACCATTATTACTCACTGAAAAAAAAACCAAACCAACGCACATCTGTTTTCTTAAAGAACGTGCATATGCACTGTAACCAAAAATACTTATTATCTCCTAGAACAGAAGGCCAACAAATTCTGGGATAAAAAATTGTGCAATGCTGCGGTGCTCAACAACAGAAGTGGTTGCATAACAGACACAAGCAGATTTATAGATATGAAGTCATCTATCTTGTGTGTCCAGATTTTCCATTGGTTTGCTGCTATAAGGCTAATTTTAACATTAAATCAAATTTTATATAACCATAACAAAATTCACTAAGGAAAATATAAAATGTCTCCAACATGGCATGCAAAGTCTAGTCTGTGACATGATGCATTTTCCTTCTTTGAGAAGTAACCGCATTTTTTTAATATATCACAGTGGGACCAAAATACTTAATATACGGGGCCAAAATCAGCAATTTCCTTCCTTCCTAGTACTGCAATTTCACAGTACTGCAATAATAGGAGAGTGGAAATACAGTAAGGAAAACACCTCTGGCAATACTTTGGACTGAAAACATTCTCACAATGTACTCTAGAAATTTTGAGTGCTCAGACCTATTCCTGTATTCAGAAATGCTTAAAAGACTCCATACTAATGTATTAAATAGCAAGTGAACTACTGCATTAAACAATTAAAAACTTTGGAATTAGACTAGGCCTTATGGTTGCTATAGTTTCTTGAAAACCTATTTTAAAAATAATTGTAATGACAGTTACCCACCATTCTTGTGTAATCCTTGTTTTGAGCTCAGGAAGAAGAAATTGTCCATGGAAACAATAAATGGAAGAAATATTTGAAAAGATGCCCGTTATCACTTCAGATGAAATACCTGCTTCTGACAACTTAGTGCAAAAAACCTGCATGAGACAAGAAGACAGTACCAACATATATTTACAAAAAACAATCCTAGACACATTGGATTTAGATTGCAATATTACAAAGCTGACTGCCTTACAAGACAGCTACAATTTTTGACTTCTGATAGTCAGTCCTTGGGGTCTTTCAGGAGGTTCACAAAACATAAGCCACTGTCAATTAGGGTTAGATTTATGACTATGGGCCATAGATGTAATATTAGAAAAATCTGAGGGGTAAGTCAAAAAAGACTGAAGCTACTGAGAAGATCAGACATCTTGCATTTGGGAGTGCAAGTTGAAGAACAACCAGTCCCTGAAGAGCACTTACTCCTATCTACATGAAGCAAAATAAACTATGTGATTATTTTGTTTTTCTGTGGGAAAAATTACACTGTACTGAACAAAAGGGAAAGATACTCCCTAGATTCCTAAGGTCTTGAAACAGTCTCTACTCATCCAAAGCAAACTTCAGAAAGTCTTCCAAAAGTTCTAAAGTCAGAGTGTAGAGGGCTCTGCAAGTTACAGCTTCTAACAAGATTTCTAGCAGAGTGACCATTTTCTTTGCTTTTTTTTTCCCTCATTTTTAAAAAGCACTTGGTTAGCAATGTGACTGATCCTTATTTTTACTTCTTTCCTGCACGTGCATGTTTGGTTTTTTTTTTTACGATAGTTACAGAAATGCCTGAACCATGTAGCCTCACCTCAGTGTTTATGTGGAAGAAAGTTCAGACTCATCTTACCAGTTTTACTTTATCCCCACATGTAAACATGATGGACAACAGCTACAAAACACGGTGGGTAAAAAAAAGTAATTCGCTGTGAGCACAGGGCTGACCCACGTGGCCTGATCTTAGTAAAACTCAAACCTCTTGCACATTACGGAGCAATCACGGATTTCATCATTTCTCAGTGCCTTCAGCGTCCCCGTGATTTCCTCACTCAGGGAGGAACCAAATGCTGATGGTGTCTGTATCTTTGGCTGCTGCTTACCCATTCCTCTTTTCAGCATCCTTATCCTTGGGTTCCAGCTCAGGCAACCCACTTGCCAAAAGCTCACCTCTGGGACCCATGGCACGCAGCCTGGCAAGCAAACTCCATCTCCCACCTATAAGCAGCGTTTTCACACTAGTGGGCTGTAAGTTAGGGGATGAACAGGAGACATCACTGCTGCTCACAGAAAAGAAAGCATAGTTTATTCAAAATTGAATTACCTGGTCCAACAGATGGAGTCTTTTAACATACGCTTCTTCTGTATGGAGCAGTTCATTTGCGATGTTGAATAGCTTTTGAGGCTCTGTACACTGAAAAAAAAAGTTACAAATAACACAATCCATCTGCTCCTACAAACCTAAGTTTCATCACTGTTCTCTTTTCCATTTTCTCAGTGGGCCAAATTCCCTGCCAGTAGAGAAGCTTGAAGTGAAGGAGGTTAACACATTTGAGAATCTGCTCCGCATCCCTCATCAAAGGATCAGTTTGCTCCAGAGACATTTTTAAAGCTATTTGCTTTCTAAGAATAATAATAGTCAATGGCTGGTCAGGACACCACTTTAGTTCATTATAGTTTTCTGTAAAGAACCAGAAACATCCTCCAAATCTGGAAATATGTCTAGTCTATTTGGTAACTAAAGCACTAAACTCTAAATCAGCTGTTCTCTTTTTGGATTCAGGTCCTGTGACTGTAAAGAAAACTAGAAACCAGACCTGTCTGGCCACAGTTTTCTCTCCCTGGCCACTGCAGCATTACTCTCTATGGCGTATTCCTAAGACCTTTGTGCAGCTTTAAACAATGGCCAATTCTCTGGAAAGAATTTTCGGCAATGTAACCCAGCTTCACTGAGTGAAGTCTTTCATTAAGCTCATTTAAAAAAAATAAAATGAGAAAGGACTAATCAAAAAACTTGAATGCAGTTATGAAGCACTGACTTTATTCACTGTTTAGCCAAAAGCTACATAGACTCTTCACTCTCCAAGCACTTAAAATACTTCAATTATTAGCAGAAAGGCTTTAGCTTTCTGACAAACTCTAGATACCTTTTTAAGGGTCTACACTTTAAACACTACGCTTACATATAACCGAACCAAAACTGAGGGCTGGCTGGTTTGTCTTCAGGAATATGAACATCCAAAAGGGGCAGCAAAGATGATCGAATGTAGGTAAATTTTACTGGGCTGGATCTGGAGAAAAAAAGACAACTACAAGGGAGGTCAGAGAGATGTGTAAATGACTAATGGAACAAAGAACATCAACTGGGTGCAATTGTTCACTATTTCCTCCATGGGAAAACTAAAGAACATCAAATAAAATTACTGAGGTGCTGCTTCAACACCAAGAGCTGCTTCCTCAAACAACATGTCACTGCAGACAGTAAACCTTCATGCAGGTTCACAAAAGGACCGGACAAATCCATGGAGTAAAAGTCCAGCTGAATTCTATTAAACATGCAGGGCTGTTTCTAGTTCAGGAAGCATCTGGGCCCCTCACCAGTAACAGCGCTTTCTATCCCAAATGTCTGTGTCTGTGTGCTAGTCTGTGGCAGGCATTTCTAGACATGACCCTGCTGGCTACCATCAGATTGTTAAAAAATGTCAATTAAATGCTCTCTTTAAGCTTGTTCAACATCACCTTGTTTTGTTTCTAAACAATGTTGATGAGAAAAATTTAAATACCCACACACACACATTGAGGCAAACTGCAATACAAATGAAAGACCTCAAAGACTTTTCGAAGCTAGCCATGAATTCAAACAAAACAGACCCACATTTAACCTGTGAAGACAAAATGAGGTACCGCTTAGCATGAAGCACCCACAGTTCTGTGATATAAGCATTAATTGAAGGAATGTGAATAGCTTTTCTGGATTTGAAACAGCATAAATCTTCCTTTAAAGCAATTCCTTTCTTCCTAGGCACAAACCTGGAGACAGGCAACCACACCATGAATAAAGCTTTGACAGGTACTCTGCCTACCCCGCTACTCAAATTACTTCAAGCAAACTCAAATACTCTTTTAAGATATTCTAATATGCTACACAATATCCTGCTACAGTGATATACATTAATATTTAGGGGGAAAGGAAAAAAAAAAAAAACAACAGCACAACAAAGTTTTGAACTTGTTACAAGCAAATACCATGTACTACAGCTTATAATGAAATGCATTGCTTGCCATTCAAATTGCAGTAACTACGAGGATCTCTCATTTGGAAAGAATTTATTTGCCAGTTTTGCTGGGCGCAGAAGAGTGCCTGAATGAAAGGCACTGACGTAATCAGGCCAGCATGCCAGCCGCCAACAGCATCTTTTGATTTGTTTGAATTTAGAAATTGAAAAATAATTATTTCCAACCAAATACATTTGTTCTCAGAAGTAAATCTTTACATAGCACAGGCACTTCTCAACCTCCTGACCTTAACCATCTGCAATACAGTTTGTATTTCCAAAAACTTGCTGACATCTGCTTAAATACCAAACAATGGCTGAACAGGCTCTCATCTTGAGCTCAGTTTTAAAGAGTAACTCTATCTTCAGTTGCTGTCTCTGCTAGTGGCAGAGATAGGCATATTCTTTGGCCTAATTTGCAACATATTTGCCTTTCAATGGACATAACATTTTAGATTAAATAGTAGATTAATCAAACGTGAGGCAGTCCCATTCTTCTAACCTTATTTTGTGCCACGGCAGAACAGCTTTAACTAAGCGTGAGTGTTCACTATGAACAAGATATTTCATTGTCTATGTTTCTAAACGAAAAGTAAAACAAATTTGTAAACTCAAATGTGGATTATATTCCTTACGTAACAGTCTTATTTAAGTCTTTAAGTCACACCACTGAAGCATATTTAACCTTACTAATGAAGCCCTGGAAAAACAATGTGCCATTTACGAGGCACATAAATTACACAGAAATGTAAAATACTTCTAGTGTTCCACCCTATATACATTTTAGACTGTTTGATTCTTGTAAATGTATTGCACTCCTGCTTTGCCCAATGAGCTTGCTGACTGACTGCTCAGCATGGTCACTGCATGTTATGACTGTCCTCCACAGCCGTACAACTGTACACCTACTGCAGAGTCTTGTTAAAATAGTTTAGCTGGTGGGGTGACAACAAAGATGAGAAAAGGGAAGTGGTAGAACTGTTGACTTCACGACCACAGGAAGCTCACTCCAGTGCTCGAAGCAGCAGTCGCACGATGCTCTTTCACTTCTTTGCAGAAGGTTCAAAAATTCATTTCCAGCTTTAGCTGTCCTTAAAACATTTTAAAGAAAAAAGAAACGCCAGCCTGAAAACAAACAGAACCAGCTTCTCATAAAGGTCAGATTCACACCTGTGGTGGGAATACGCTTGCACTGCAAATACCCCAATCCCAGATACAAATTGGGGAATGGCACATGCTGAGCTGATTTGTGCAATTAAGTGGCACGAGTTCCTGCCGAACCCACTCACTGACTCGGCTGGGTGCCCGCCGAGCACTCCTGGGCCACAGATTCACGGATGCAAAGACTGACCTGGGTATCACAAAAAGCAAATTTGAAATGAAAATTTAAAGTAAAAACCGAAGGCTTGATATGAGAAAACTTGGGCAATACCCTGCAGCGACTGTTTTTCATACAACTGGTTGTGCGCAACCATATTCAGTTAGCATCTCTATCACAAGAAGCTTTTGGTGAATCTTGCAAGAAAGCTGCTGGGATATGGCTTAGGTTAAAATCGTATACGGTTATGCTTTAAATCCCACCAGTCACCCCTACAAAGAATGCAGGAAGCCCCAGAAAGGTTATAGAAAACTTCCTACTCAAAAATGCTGGAAACAATATGTAAAGTTACCCTATGCTTGGTTTTCTTCTTTGTTGTATTGAGATCTCATTTTCCTTAGGGTATTTAAAAAAAAAAAAAAAAGATGATGAGAATGTATCTCATTTTTCTTAACCAACATTATGACTAAAACATTGACCTATGCAAATTTTTTTCAGAATGTACATGGAGACAATCTTACCCAAAGGTCTGAGTTGCAGGACTGCAGGCCAGATTTTCCAACACAAACTGCACAATGAAATCAGAAGTGAAATTCCAGCCTTGTGCAGGCAGAATGGAAGTGTGTGTCAGTGACTGTATGAGACCCATGCAGAACTTCATTATTACTACTTTTTACCCAGCAGGAAGCAGGACAGATAGAGAAAGGCTTTTGGTGATTACTAATGAGTACATACTACTCTTAGTAAAAAATATCTTAATAAAAAGATATGAAGAAGTGTTAGCCATCTCAGAAGTATTACTCCGTTGCTCCCAGGCAGTTGGCAAAAGCCTTGGGTATGTGACTACAGAGCATGACAGTCCCTCAGTCTCACTTTCACATAATTTCTTTTTTTCATAACCATTAAGGCTAACATGCCTCAGTTCTTGGAGCTCCTGACATTGTCTGAAACATTATCAAAACTAATAAGCTCCCCCTGTTCATTTTCATTTTGATAAAAGATAACTGGAAATCCCAGTAAGTCACTCCTGAGATTTTAAAACGTATTCCAATAATTGTGTGCTAATAGTGAGACCAGTTAGACTTTGCTACAGACTCCCAAAGGAAGACACATCACACTGCAGAGCTGAACTTAGACTAAATAAAGCAATACGAGTCATATACAGGCAATGTTTCTTCATTAGCCATGGGATGTGTGAAAGCTCGGGTGGTGGATGGAGAGATATCCGAAGTAGAAAATTAGAGAAGAAAAAAGCCAATCTGATTCTTTTTTCCTACTTATGTTTATTCATGAGCTTCACTTATTATCATAGGCATTAGTGAGCCATCATTAAATCATTCTGCAGCTGTACTTCTTATGCATCCTACTCCAACTATAACAAAGCTTTCTGGAAACTTGCATATTTAATGCAAGTGCTAGTTACTTCCGTCGTGCAGCTGCAAAGCCTGGTACTAGGGTTAGGAAGCGGGAAGTAGGAAAAAGATGCTGGCTCCCGAGACAAAGCTTTCTGGAAGAGCTGGGGTCTCCCCAGCTCTCATGCCAGCAGCTGGTGCTGCCAACTGAACTCTTGTCTCTTCCTTCCAGTCGGGCAGGTACCTTGTTTTCTGGAAGATTACCAGTTTTTGTCTTCCAGCCTAAGAATAACCACTGAACAAATCAACTTCAAATTGTGCTGGCTCTCCTTGCTGGAAGCCATGGCCCTTTACCCTAACCCTTAGTCCATAGTGCCCCAAATCTGCAACAGAATCAAAGGGCAGACCAGGAGGATAATGTGGACACCTAACACACAAATTGGCTTCATATGTCTCATCCCCAGAAGAAGGCACAATCCCTACACTACAGAAGAGACAGCAAATCTCTAAGCCTTCCGGCTCCACGTGGTTGCAAAACCAAACTAACTTAGTGTAGCTTGGTCAGTGTCAAAAATGCCTTTTGGAAGGTGAAATCAACTCAAAATCCAAGGGAGAACCTGAAATGCATGACATAAATGCACTTCAGGCAGAAGAGTAGCACAAGAAAACAAACCAAAAAAATCTTCCTCTAGAGATCTCTCTCTTTTATTGTCCTGGTTTCAGCTGGGATAGAGTTAATTTTCTTCCTAGCAGCAGGCACAGTGCTGTGTTTTGGATTTAGAATGAGGATAATGCTGATAACACACTGATGTTTTAGTTGTTGCTAAGTAGTGCTTATGCTAGTCAAGGACTTTTCAGCTTCCCATGCTCTGCCAGGCACACAAGAAACTGGGAGGGGGCACAGCCAGAATAGTTGATCCAAACTGACCAAAGGGCTATTCCATACCATACGACGTCATGCTCAGTATATAAACTGGGGGGATTGGCCAGGGGGCAGCGATCGCTGCTCGGGAACTGTCTGGGTATTGGTCAGCAGGTGGTGAGCAATTGCATTGTGCATCACTTGCTTTGTATATTATTATTATGATCATTATTGTATTGTTATTATTATCATTGCTATTTTACTTTATTTCAATTATTAAACTGTTCTTATCTCAACCCAGGAGTGTTTCTCACTCTTACTGCTCCGATTCTCTCCCCCATCCCACTGGGGCAGGGGGAGTGAGCGAGCGGCTGCGTGGTGCTTAGTTGCTGGCTGGGGCTAAACCATGACATTTATAAATTCACCAAGCATGCTACAGAGAAGTATGACCTCATAACTCTGTATTTCATCAGCAATTATTTCATACTATATGGATACTTAATCTAAGGAACAAGATTTAAAAAACAGCCATCAAATCTCTGATGTCTTACAAAACATTGGTATTTGTCAACAAAGCACTTCTTAATCACACAGTAAAGTCTTCTGCTTGGATTTGCCACAGTTGGTTTGTTACTACATTCCTAGTCTAAACAGTAAATTTAATTACCAGATTAAAGATTTAATACATTATTTTCTTGCTGGCATGTTGCAACTAATAAACAATCTTCTAAATAATGTTTCAGTTGCACACATGCACATACATATATATTATGAATATAAAATAATTAAAGTATTTCACCGTGTGTGTATGTGTGTATAAACATACACAAGGGAAACAGCAGCAGGGGAGAAACCTTGCACTGTGATGATAATGCTGCCCATTTGAGATGTAAACAAGCTTTCACCCGCAGACTACTGAAGAGACACCAGATGTCAATGGATGCATTAGATGTTGTCTTAATAGATGCTAACAGATAGATGTTAATTGGAGTCTTCATCACTAAGATGCTACCTGCCGACTGCTCCATTAAATTCTTGCATACAAGATAAAAGACAGAGGTCTCCTTTGGCAGTACAGACCCTGCAGTCCTGCTGGATCCCCTGACTTATATTGCCATGGATTTACTCCTGCGCAAGCCCAAGGTGATCCGTACTGCAGCCTTCCATGCCCAGGCAGCCACATCCAATGTATGCAGTGCCAAGGCAAGGGTGTTCTCCCTGGCTCTCAAGGAGGTGGGACAGGCTGATGGGTTCCTCCTCCTGAATCTACATCAGCTGCCAGGTGCGACCACAGACTGGCAAAGAGGCGAACGAGATCACATCCTCCCCATCTACAGAAGGCAGCTGGGTTTGGCCAAACAGAGCTAGACCAGTCACTGCTTCCTAGACTGCTGGGTCCTTTCCACTTCCCTCTGACTAACCTTGCTCTAGCACCTGGAAGGTCTGACATTCACCAAATTTGCAGAAGAAATAGCATGACAATGAGGTACTGGAGAGTCCCAGGCTACAAAGGCAGCATCTGAACAGCATGAATGGTAGGTGAATCCAGTCACACCAGGCTGCAGCAGGAAGAACAGCAGCATAAAGCAAAGCACTCACGAAAGAAAGTCTGGGGCTTTTTCATACCTTCCTGTTGGAATGTTTGCCTCATCAGGCTGTCTTCTCTTCTTGGGGAAAAAAGGGGACACCACAGAGCATTAGTTGTACTCTGAAACTGTACTTGTCAGCTCCGAGAGACAGAACTTCTTGCATACCACATACCCACATGCAATTTTCATCACTCTTCAACAGTCATTGGCCGATTTGACCCCGAATCTAGTGAATGAGTTTTAACTGCCACCCTTCCCAAGGGACAAGCTCTTGACATACACAGGTCAGGGCATATTTGGTGATTTCAACAGAACCACCCAATTTGCACAAACTGAGGTGTGAATGCTACAGTTCACTAGTTGCTAATGCTCATCACAGTCTTTAAAAAACCAAAAATCCAGTATATTAACTTTACTGTCATGATGGCTGGGGCTGGAAAAAGAAAAAAGAAAAAAACCTGAAACACCCCCAAACACAAACAAAAAAACCCCACCAAACGAAAAGTGGAATATTTTGCAGACATTTTGCTCAAAGTGTCTTCTGTTTTCTTCTTCTGGAAAAATGAAGCCCATTCTATTATCACTATTTCTAAAAATAACTGTCATGATAAACAGGTAATTAAAGGAATCTGTCATTAGCCTTATACAGCTGCAGCAAATACATGACAACTTGGACTACATTACTCTGGATTCAAGGAAAACCTCTTCTACCTACAGTTTCCTGAAGAGTAATTTGATGTAACTACCCTCAAAACAACTTCTTTGCAATCAAAAGTAGTCATGCAAATAGAAGCACAGGCTTTGTGTAAAAAAAAAAAAAAAACAAACCCAAAAACCCAACAAATTACTGTCAGAAGAGATTTCCATCAAGCATGTCCTTCCAGGATGCAAAGCCCTGACCCTGCAAGATGCACTATCCAATTAGCCCCCTGCATATCATGGAAATAACATGAGAATAACATGATCTAACAACTAGAAGCTAAACCTAGACAAATCCAAACAAGAAACATAAGGTGCAAGTCTTTACCTACAAAAACACTTAAATTTTAACAATTTACCTCTGGCTATGATGGATTCTCCTATATGAAACCTTTTAAATCAAGACTGGGAACCTTTCTAAAAGATACTGTCTAGGTCAGGACCAAGTTATGACCTGCATCAAGCAGAAAATTATAATGACTGTCATGATCCTTTGTCATAAAACCAAACAAAAAACCCAACGTATGAAAGTGATGCAAGGGATCTCTGGCCAGAGGCAGGAACTGGTTTCAGAGCACTTCATAGTAACCAACAAAATACCTTACCTTGTTTACATCCAAATACTCTAACTTTGGCACTTCTGCTGTCTCTTGTTCCTCGCTGCTTCCTTCATCAATGTCACTGTCTTCATCCTGTGTGGAGTCTCTCTTCTGCTCCACAGGTTTGGTGCCCTTTTTTTCAGGTTCCATCTCCCCTGGGTTCCCAGCCATGCTGGGCTTCTTATGCTCTGCACCTTCTTCACTAGGGAAAGATTCCCCTGCCACGCTACAAGAAGGACTGTCAATGCCACTGTCTCTGTTGGGAATTTTACCATTACTGTTCAGTTCTGCAGTTGAGTCTTTATTGCTAAGCTCTCCAGAGGGCTCTTTGCTCACATTCACAGCAGTACAGTCTTCATGGCTTTTGTTATCGCCTATACTTAGCTCTTTAATTTTCATTATGTCTGTGTTAGATAGATCTGCGCTGCATGGTACGTCTGGCTCGTTTCCATCTGGTTCACTTTTTTCATTTGTGGAAGAGCTGCTGGAAGCTACCACATCACAGTCACACGACCTCGGTTGTTTGGATGAGTCCAGGCCAGGTTCCATCTTAAGAGCTAAATTTAGCTGGTTTCTTTGAAGAATATGTACAGGTTGCCTGCAGGTGAAGAGAAAGCACCACAGTCATTCCTATTAACACTCAGAGGTTTCAAAAGTGCCCCAAAAGAGAGAAGGCCTGATTATCATTTGATTCAAGTTGTATTTCTTGCAGCCCCCTGACAATCCTAGGAGGCAAGTGTGTGCACATTGCTGTAATAATATTCACTCAACAATTTCTGATAAAAACACACCATAAGTTTTACTGAAATGGCACCACTAGAATCCTGGACTTTTAATAGCCCCCACATTGTGTTGAAGAACAGTCTGGTTTGAAGGGTTGGGGAGGGAGGAATCATCTTTTAAAAGAAGCATTTGGTTGTGGGTTCATTTAAACAGGAACTCATGTTCTTCAACAGAACAAAGCCTTTGGGGCAAGGTATTTTCTGCCAGAGAGAGGATGTTTATGAAACATAAGAAGGCACTACTTTTTCTTCTCAAAGACACCTTACCAGATTCACCCAGGTGATAATACACTCCAAGGCACAGTACAGTGTCTCTGTCTCCATTTCCCGCTTTATGAAAAAAAAAATCGCTTAGCTCCATCAGGCAGATTTAGTCTTCAGAGAGAACTTTCATGTGTTTGTAAAATGAGCTGGTTTTACAGCAAAATACATATATTTTATCCTATTTAATGCCTCATATATAAATTTCAGAGGAAAACGCTGTTCTACATGACATGGTTTCACAGTACATTGCAATTTAGCTCTCCCCTGCCTCCAAGCAGCAAGCTAACAGTATGTCTGACATTTATTGAATCTTAGACAGAAAATTCAATTATTTCATATCACAATAATCAAGTTTCTATAATGCAAAGACCAATCCCAACATCAAGTCAACTTACTGAAAGCAGACTCTGGGCTACTTGTTTCTGGTAGAACACTTACCAAATTCTGTAGGTCTTAAACTCCTTAAGAACAACTGTATGTTACAAACTAAAAGTCATGGAAATATATGCTTTTATTAAAAAAAAGAAAAATCATTATGTAGTCAGCCAAGTTCTGCACTTCTGGTAGAAATCATCCCAAGAGGAGATTCTACATGACAACTACAATTAATGTTTTCTATTATTATAGTCTAAGTTAAAAATGCAGAACAGGGAGATTAGAGCAGATCCCGCAAAGCCATATTTACCTAATACTTTCAAATTTCTCAATGAGTGTGTTGACTCCTGCTGATATTGGTATTTCTTCCTCTCCAGGCACTAAGCTCCTCGACGACTTGGGATCAGCTGGCAAAGGCCGAGAAGGTGCAGGAGGAATTCTTTCCTGCCCAGGTTTGAGATGGACAGGCTTAGGAGGTACTAATAAAAGAGAGTGGAAAAAATGGGAGGATAAATCTCCATCTTCTTTATCCTAAACTGGGAACAAAATCCAAGTGCTCAATGCAGAATGAGGAGTATGCATTCTTTCACCAGCCTTTATAAATTGCACAGGTGCAGTCCTGAAGTGTTTCTTACACCAAAGCAGGCTGCTGCATGATAAAGAAAAATGACAGGCTTCTATTCTGTATTTCTACAGCCCTATCAGACGTGTTAACGAACAGAGCGGCTCGCAGAACTTTACCGCTTCCTTGTTACCAAACAGGATGCACAGCTCACACTTCGTTTTTGCAAATGTGCTCACCATCTCAATCACACTAACGAGTTTCCCCTCCCATTACTTTTCAAAACTTGGGCACTCTTGTTAAATCTCCTACACTGGGAAAAAAGAAAAAAAAAAAAAACCAACCCAAAACAAACCACCAAAACCCAATCCCACCATGGATTTCAGTGCCTGGTGTTTGCTTGGTTGAAAATGCCACAGGCAGAACGTAATAGCTTTTCTTCCTTTCATTCTCCCTCCCCCATCTCTTCTGTGGTGTAGTCTTCATAAATTTCCTTCCTCTTTTGGTTCTACATTAAGTTATATATGATATAAATAAAACACATATTGTAAGAACATACACATTCTGCTCAAGGATTCACTAGGAGGCAAAGGTACAAAGTTTAATACAGTATTTTAAAAAAAATGTAATGTAATTTAAATGTAACATAATGTTAAAAAACTTATTCAGACCCTATATTGATTGCAGAGTAAATGGTTTTGGAAATACGCAAGCAGTAACCCATGGCAACAGGTTCACATGCTATTATAGTTTCGTACAGTGAAAGTAACTTCACAGAGGCAGACCTGACACTAGAAGGTAGGAAAACCAACTGTGCTATTACTCCCAAAGTGCACGCTACTTGGAGTGGCACTGCCAAGTATCTCCTCTGGTTTAGACTATCCAAAGAGTTAACACATTAAATGAGGAAACTTTGAATATGTGTTTTATCAAACAACATTTTCAAGAACAATTTATTTCAAGCATTTCCAATTTTTAAATGGTCCATATGGCACATCAGCATAATGTGACTAACATTGTAATGGAGCTTTAATTAGCAACTATTCTGAATGTAATTTCAGGGTTACTTTCTTTAGGAGGCTAAATGGAGGCATATGCACCCAAAAAGCCAATTCCTGTTGTTCCTACCTGGCAGAAGGCTCTGCATCTGTTTTGAGGTCTGCATCAGCCCAGATGTCCTCCCTGCTCCAGCTATGGACAGTTGTTGTCTGAGATCAGTGACGAAGGGCTGTTAAAGTGTTTTTGAGCTCTGCATGTATGTCAGGTTTTAAACTACCTTCATTACTGAGTTTATTTCAGCACCAAAGAATAAAATAAAATCTTCTAAGGATTTGAGTTTTAATGGGACACTTCCTAGAAAAAGACTGATTTGCCCAGTCTCCAAACACATCTGGAATTCCTGTCTTAAAATAAAGGTCTTATAGTTCAATTTTGGAGACACCACCACAAAGCCTATCTTACACAGGAATAACAGGTAAGCAGGAAAAGAAAATCATCTGGCATATAAATGGGATGGTGGAGCTCTATGTTTTGTTCACCAGGTTTTCACTTGTACACCGCATGATCAGTGAGTGCCTGGCCACATTTCTCCTTGTAAAAACAAAACAAAACAACCTAAAAAAAAATATCCACGCAATCATCTAGCTCATCTAGCCAGAAAAGACAAGCTCTAGGCTCTTTACAGAAGGTGCATAATGCAGCAGGCAGACAGGCAAGAACCTACCCGATATCCCCTATCAGGCCCTTCATAGTTTCAGACTGGTTCACAACACTCAAGAGCTGAAGTTTACCATCAAAGCATTTACACTAATAGCAATGGGTATCATCGCTGCCTGCGTAAGCATTTTATGTCTTTTCTGTTAGTGGACTCCACCTGAATCACCTGAGACAACACACTCTGCACTGGACAGAAAGGAAGGAGGAAAACACTTCTGTTAGTTCTGAATTTTTATTTACTGAAATAATAAGAGACATCAGCACGGAGGCAAAGCAGCTGACCTTACCAAACACTACTTAGGAAGCAAAATTTAAAGCACACAAGATCATAGAATCATAGAATGGTTTGGGTTGGAAGGGACCTTTAAAGGTCATCCAGTCCAACCCCCCTGCAATGAGCAGATGTGTTTGACAAGACCAGGCTGCTCAGAGCCCCATCCAACTCTAGAGCTGACACAAAACCCCTACATTCAGAATTTACAAGGAAGCAGTGTTACATACCACAACATAGACTTTTAAACTCAAAACTGTTTTAGACTTCTACGAAAGAGTGAATGAAAGATCTGCACACTAAGAACGAACAACACTAGATGAGCTCACTGGTATGTGCGCCATCATCATAAGTATGAAATGAACAGTCAGCCCTGGAAAAAAAGTAGGTGCTGCTTTTAGGTAGGGATTCAGGACCCAAAGTGGGAGCCCAAGCAAAACTCCTGCTCATGCTCAGAAGCCACCTTCCACAAGTCCCAACCCACACAGGAACCAATGCTGCTATTTTCTCACCCAAGGTCCCAGCCACAAAGCAGTACGACCTTGGATGCAGCTTCCAGTGCACGTCCTGCGCACAGACAGGTAAACTGGTGGAGAAAAGAAAGCAAGCCAGCTGCACGGAAGAGATATTAGTATTATGGAGCATGTTTCAAGAGGCACCTGAAGCCGTGCACTGGAATGGTATTTCCCCAGTCCTCCTCCTCCTGAAGGTTTTACATAGTAGCCCACAGCTATTTGGAGGGGGAAGAAACCAAGACACAAAATCTTTGTTGCAGAAGGAACAAGTGAAATAATGAGAAGCAGTGGGACAGAATTAGAAAAGGGAAAGGCAAGGTTAAATATATGGGAAAAGGTACAGCCCAGGCTTGGCCCCGGGTCTGTAAAACAGCAGGGAATAAGGACCCTCCCCTTGCTGCAAAATGAGCATCTCAGCCTTTGTATTACATCAGCCCCCCTCCCCAGCCCATGAATTTCTCTCTCCAAGTGCTTCTTCTACAGTAATATGCAAACAGTCAATACACATTTATTAGCGACTTGATGGAGGCATTCCCATCAATCATCCCAGCGGTGGTGGGTCTGTCATGACTCGCTGGGAAAGCTGGGAAGACCTAATAAAGAGAAATTCAGGTGGCGTGAGTCACACTTGCAGATTTACTTACTTCAGTTAAGGTCTCTTGTCAAGAACAGACCTAAAAAAGTACACATGATGAAGAGGATTATTGAAGGGTTATCCCCTGGGAAGTGAATACACTCAAAAACAGAATAAATGACCCAACAGCACAGCCTTGGGTGGGGGTAGAGAGCTGCTCCTAGAGTCTCAGTTGGTGATGCCAGCACATCCCACCCAACAAATCAACAAGAAACAGGCCTTAATGAGGCATCCATGTAGCTCTAGGGAAAAAGCCCTGGGAAGAAAGGTTCTTACATAAAAATACCAACAAAAAACAGGAAAGATTTATGTCTGCTGCAAGGAAATGCACCATACTGTCACAACTACTTTTTTTGGGCACAGCCACTAAGAGGAAGCAAGGATGGTTTACAGGAAAAATGTCAACTTCAATACAGTCAATTTAATAAAAACAACTTATTTTGACAATTCCATTTTCCTGGAGAGGCACGAAGTGTTTTCCTTTCTTTACTGGGTATACAACCCATACGGTAACAGGAGACCAATGAACTATACAAGGGAGAAAAGCCATTTCAAATTTACAAAGTCAATAAAACTGAAGAGAAAAAAATTGTACCATCTTCCCTTCCTTGCAAATTATCGTACATATTGTTCTCTACTGTCATATGTACGCTAATTGCAGATACTTTTTAAATGTAGTGAAATAATAAAATCATTATTTAGAAGCGATGACAAAGAAGTGTGTTTCAGGAAGGTGACTGGCACATACATGACCAAGACTTGTAACACTGATTTGTAGCTTTGGTTAACCTGGCTCAGTCTGAGATATTAGGCTGTCTTATTTTTCAAGTATTGGGTACTACGCAACAGTCTCTCATGGGAATTTTCATTGGGACTCCTGTTTCTTCTTGGACTACTTTTACAGTGACATCAAGAAGCCCAGTAAACTGAGTTCTGTCAAAAAAAGTATTGAGTAACTAGTCAAGAAAGCATTTTACCTTTGGGTGTTCATTTCACCTCATTAACAAATTTCGATCCTTTTCAGAGCATTAACTAGCCAGTAAGATACATTGACTTCTTTGGTTCTAAGCTTACGGCTGTAATGGGACAGCTTGGATGTGTGCGAGCAGCAGAAAGAAGAGGTAGTACCTATCTCAGTGATGGAAACAGATTATACTAATCTACTTGAGTAACTTTTAAGCATGATTTGAATCAAGCTAAGTAGGCTCCCTCCAACTCTTCTGCAATACTTACATATTAAAACCAGGCTATGTCCTCACTAATTGGAAATCAGTGCAATCAGTACAACGCTAAGGATCTACACCAGCTGAATTCATTCAATTTCTTACTGAACAGACACTTCTGCTAATCCTTTTAATTGTTAGTATTAATGACATTCATGGAATACCCACTAATTAAACCTGGACAACCAAGACCTCAGGGTAAAAGCTCCATAAATACACAGACCAGGTGAGATGTTTCAAGCATGAACTAGTATACTAATTTAAGGTCTACTTCCAGAATCAGAAAATACAATGCTTTCTTTGTAGTTGTTTAAGGCTAAATGCGTATCAGAAAATAGCTTTTGTATAGGCATTTGAATTGGGAGGGGTGGTAGTGCAAAGTCTCACACCCTAATGGTGACCAAAATATCTTTTCTCTTTTTCTCACATGACAATGACTGTCTATCATATGGACATGCTTCTTAAAAAAATTTTGGTTTATGAAATTAGTGTCTTCTTCGGGCTCACCCTCCTTTGTTCCAAACACCTCTCAAACTACATGCTTTCTGCATCTGCAATTACCAAGCACCCACTATATACAATATTTTAACCAACTCTACAAAGCAGGGGGCGGTGGCAGTGGAGGCACTTGACAAATCGACATTACAAAGAGAGACCACATGTCATTTCACTGATGGAGAAACATGAAAACAATTTATCTTGTTTCAAGAAATTTACTGCAGTCTTTTTTTAGCATTTGGAAGTTTTAGGGAAGAAAAGCTTGGGGGGACCAGAAGACCTGCCTGGAAACCAGCTGTAACACGCTTCTTCCTGGCTTCTCTTCTACCATACTATAGGATTGCCACCTATTTGACTATGAGTCTGGCAGGTTTGTGAAATTACCACAGCCCACATGCTACCCTTGCATGTGACTGGTTTAGCTCCTATTTCTCATTTTTAAAATACATTCATTCCATTTAGGCATTTCCTGTTGCTATGCATAGTTCTTACAATAAATGGAAAACAGACTAGGTTTAAACAATAAGCTATTCTCACCTAAATACTATAAAAAAATTAATAAAGAATGAAAACAATATTGCTAAATTAAACTTACACTTGACAGCTGCATGAGGTATAACAACAGTACAGGAAATATAAATTGACAAGTATCTGTTATTCCTGAATCAATTTATTCTTGAAAGCTTCCCTAAGAGGTTATCTAATGTTGGAAAAAATGAAGATAATAAAACCCTACCAGCTCTATCTCAACCTTAGAACAGAAAAAAACCCTATTTTGCTGTGACCTAAAATTAAAACAATTCATTTAAAATATTATTTCTCATGTGCGATACAAGCTTGTACAACTGCTAGAAGGACAAAACCACTTGCCTTGGGGTTTCTGCAGAGGATGCATTTTGGCCAGTGGAGTTTTGGTTTTGGGCTTCCTTCCAGTTTGATGGATACATTGCGCCGGGCTGATGTGCTGCAGTTCCCCACATGCTTCCAACGCCGGATTTGAGTCAATGTGACATTTGATTTGGAAAGGAGAACAAGGGCAACCTGAGTGGGGGGGAAAAATCAGTATTTATTTTGTTCTATTAATCCTGAAGAAAATTTGTGCTACTTCTAGAAGCATATCACTCATCCAAGTTCCTGAGGAAAGGGAGGGGCGTGGAAGACAGGTGAGCCATTCACTCACAAGTTATTACAACTGATATATCCAGCCTTAATAATCATGTCGAACTAGCTGACTGATAAGACAGCTGGAATTTCAGTAATCCTATCTTTAATTAATTACTTCCTTCTTTACTATGGACACCCAAAATAAAAGAGCAAATATAAAAGATAAAAAACATTTCAAAAGGATTTCTCCAAACAGAAATACAAGTACCCCAGCATAGAACATGTTGTTATTTGGTAAAATACACCTAAGTTACGGTGAATTAGAAATGTGTCCTGCATGGGGGGAGTGGTACAAGTGCCATTCCTTCAGGAGATTTAAGCATTCAAGCTGCATTTTACCTCTATTTATTACTCCTCCTTACATAAAATATAAACATTCCTTCAAAAGGCTCTGGTCTAGAAGATGCCATTAAGATATGATCCAGTGGGAAAACAGAGAAAGAAGTGATTAGTATGTTTGTTTGTCTTTTAACTTAACATTCTTGATTCATTTCTGTGGGCACTGTGGAAATAAACCCATATATCCACTTTCACATAGTGGATACTGCATTTTTTGATTTGGGGTTTTTTTGGACTTGAGGCAAGCCTACAGCTACATGAAATCCTCATGTCAGCTTTACTGGTGTGTCATAAGAAGGCAAAAAAAAGAGTTTAAAAAGGACCACGGTTTAAAATTGCTGCATATGAACACCTGAATATTTATGCGTCCAGCAGTTCTGAGAAGCAGAAAACGTATCCAGTGTAGAAACTTGAACACTAATCCATAAAAAAAAATGGCAAAGAAAACATGACAAACAATCTTTCCATATTCCCGTTTTAAAGTGGACTAGCTGAAATTACCAGCATCTTGCTGGAGTGAGAGATGACCTGCATCATGTAGAAAGGATTCATCTAAATGTGAAAAATCAATCTTCGCCTTCCTGTGATGCATTCAAGAACATGACATTAGCTTCACAAATGCAACCTGCTCTTGGCCAGGTTTATATTAAGATCAAAAAAAATGAAATTACAAGCACGTCCATCCACATCAAATAAATTATCCTGGGTTTATACTAATGGTATTAAATCAGGATGTGACATTTTGAATAAAGACTTTGAAATCTGAGCCGTACAGACTGCTTGGGAAGATTAGCTGAGAGCTGGCCTCAAAATGCAGAAACTTACATAGCGGTAGAGATTTTTTTTTTTAAGTAAGCATAAAATATTAAAGTAAATTTTGCTCACAAAAATAGATTCAGATGGCACAAATCTATTTACTGATCTCTGACACCCAAATATAAAACCCCTGAATTCCTTGGTATGGCTGCCAGTTATTGCTGTTGAAGCTTCATTAGCATTTCTACGATAAAATCTGCTTTTCAGCAGATTTCAGACCAGGTATGAAAACATCCTCCCAGCTAAAACCAGGAATTTAAGTACTAGGTTTTACTCAAATATAATTTCACTTATCAGGAAAATGCAGTGAAAGTAGAGTAGATTACTAGAGCAGATTAATAGATTATTACAAACACATCATCACAGAGACAGCTTACGCAGATGCTTCAGCTCTGGGTACCGAGAGCTCCCTGTGACAGCAACAGCAGTGCTGCGATTGGACAGTGTTTTAGGGAAAGGACTGAGACTTCTTCCTTATTAACAGTAACACAGCACAGCAAGAAATTAAAATAGTGCACAAGGGAAAAGCTCTAATTCAATAAAATAAAAAGGGCAGCACACAGAAGACAGTGTTTCAGCAGGTATTCACCAATGTCCACAACTGGAAAGCAATCCAGCAATGTTGTATTTTCCTAAAACTAACTTTAATGATCCAGTTCTCAGTGGACAAATCTCTGTACCTACCACAGCTTTCCAGAAAACACCTCTAACCACACTATGTCATTTGATCATACAAGCATAGCACCGGCCTTGTCTCTGGTGAGTGCTGAAGCCCCCGGAAGATGCTGGATGTAACCACAGTCCCCTGCTGTGGCTGAGGGAGGAGAGCCACAGCTCCTCCTGCCCTCAGATACCACATCCCTGGGGTATCCTCAGCCGAGCCCCCTCAGCCGAGCCCAGCTACCCCTGTGCTGACTTGGGTACCAGTTGCCCTAAGCATTCCCTGTTCCTCTTCAACCACTGCCACAAAACGAGACTGTCCTGTTGGTATCATTTTGTAAAGTTTCAAAAGGAACTAAAAACCAAATCCTTTTTATTTGCTACTGCAATTCATCGTTGTGAAAGCAGGTCTGACAACCTTTCTTTTTTACTGATAAAAATAAGACCTAGTGGTTACTTGCTTCCTTTCAAGTGCATGGCACCACCAGACACGTCTTTTATGTCTAGGCTAAAAGCTCTTATGACCTGCTTACGTTACTGAAAAGTAAAGCGCTTTGATCCTTACTTTGTAAATCCATGTACAAGTTATTCTCTTCTACTGCATAATTCTGTCAAACAATCAAGGCACAAGATCCTCCACTGGTAATTACTCAATAAATGCATCTGCCTTGCCTGAAACAAGCTCTGAACTTGGCTTTGAATGCTCCAGGACTTGTGCTCAGACGCATTTGCAGAGTAAATACTTACTGAAGCCTTATGCTACTTCCCATTAAAAAAGACCTGATATTTAAAAAAAAAAAATTCATCATCCTCTACACATACAATATTTTATATCATCTTGTATATTGCATATATAGGTTACTGCTGAAAACAGCACTGTTCACCTACTGCCTGCACGTAACCCACGTGTTTATTGATGGTACATCCAAAGGGCAAGTGGGCACAAAGCAGAAAATAAAATTGATAAGTAGTTGGAAAGAAGAGGAACTTGGAAAGCCACAAGTGCCTTAAACACCAAATGTAGTGCTGGCCGTAAATCAAGAAAAATATGCATAGGTGAAACCACAGAAGTGGCTTTCATTCTTTTTTATTTAATTTAAGCCAAGATGGTTTTCTCTGTTCATCTCTGATGTGGCCCCTAAGGGCTGCTTTTTGCACACAAGACAAAAATCCACTTTCCTTACATATTTTTTCAAGTGTTAGAAAATGATGTGTGAAAACAAGATTTAGTGGATTATTTCACGTGGAATTCTCTGAAAGTAAAACCCACTGTCTGCCGAAAGTGCTCCAGGGTGCTCCTGGGAATGGCAAACAAGAGGGACAACATAAATAAGATGCAGGCATAGCCCATGCAGCCTGCCCCCCGCCCCAGATGTCTGCCAGACGCTTCCAGAGGTGGGAGCAGGTGATGGGCCCCACCATTGCCTGCTCTCCTGCATCCACCAAACCTGCAGAACCCAATGCTGAAATGGCCTCCTCTTTGGTCCAGCGTTGGACTGTGCAAACCCTCCCTAGACCTGATTAGCTGTAACTGCCACAGAAGCACTTGGGAAGTGTACTGGTATGTGCAAACTGACAAAAAATGGTTATCTGTGTCCAAACCTTATAAAAGGCTACTAATAATAAACTGTTACTCTGAGAGAGCCCAGCTGATGCTGACTTCACATCTGATCCCTGGTTACCTGCGACAGCTCTGGGCAGAAAGTTCCAGCCCATCTGGACATGGAGCATGCCAGCGCCTCCCAAGCGTGCACAACAGGCAGAGCTCTAAAAACCTGAGTATGCACTTCCAAATTTATATAAAACTCTGCTGTCAAACTCAGCTTTGCTATGCTCAGTCCTTGCGTCTCTAATGTATTTAAGCTCAAGTATTTCATAGCTTATTTGTAATTCTACTCACATGAACAATGCTGCTTACAATTTCTCTGTTCAAAACCAATCTAAGCAGAAAGGGACAAAGATGATGCTTTCCAGAGATAATTTTTTGTATTATATTAATAAAATAATATGTACTTAAGGCTCCTCCTAAGGTAAAACTTCAACAAAACTTCTGAAAATGCCTAAGCTAATGCACAAATTATATTTTCACTAAAATGGAAAAATAACTTCAGTGTCTCTGACAAAAAGACCACAGGGAAACTCATGACAGAGAAATTTATCAAGTATCTCCCCTTATCCTCACTAAGCTATTTGCACCCAGAAAAAGTCCATATTTTTTAAAAATTTCTCTTAGATGCTGTTCGCAAACTTGAAGGCTATAATATTTTTTTTAATTAGACTAAGATAAAATATAACGATTTTGGGTGCTCCACTGAGTGTAGTAGTAAATAGACCAGTTGAACCCAAGCTGCCGAACTTCAGGTTGCAGGCTTTTCTCCTAGTGTATAAGCCAGATTCAGATCTTGTGCTTGGCACCTAGTCCCCAGGTAGCAGTGTTCAAAAATAATCCCAGTTTAAAATAAAAAATATCTTGGAGGCCTGTGACAGACAGCAGCAAAAACCAGAAATGTTGTGACAAGCTACTGGTTTGGCACATCCTACATTTGCTGATGCAATAGAAGGACCTCTCACCGAGCCTTCTTTCAGAGGAAGAGGTTTTTGCAGTATTCAGCTGAAACGAAGAAAGCCTAAACCTCATCAGGCTAGCCCACCTCCCACACCCCCTCACGAGGAACGGAGAGCGTGCAAGAAGTAAAAGGGATGATAAACGCTGGACTAACAGAAAAAGGCTCTACAGACTAGACACACTGGAAAGGCATTATAAGGAACACCTATTTTAGAAGTTTGCTTTCACGGAGAATTAATACCATTGGGGGATTTCTTCATCCATCCAGAACGATGAACATGACTTTAACAGCATAACTTTAATGCCTGCTCAAGGGAAGCTTGCCCAGGGGCAATTCTCAAGCCCTCTGCCGTGCTCAAACCTGGGACCCCTTGGAGAAGGGAGGGTCTCCCCAGGGCAAGTGGCACAGCCACATCCCCAGAGCACCCACTGCACCTGTTCAGGGGGACCTTCTCTGACATCTCGAGGGAAGAGAAAATAGTCTTAGCAGCCACTGAAAGGGCTTTCCTACTCCTGCCATCACTGCTATCACCCAGTGCTGTTGCCCACAAGTTAAACAAGCTCTAGGAGCTTCCAGTTTCCTAATTCTTTGCCGATTTAGACTCTGCAACGTCAGTGAAGTCAACAGCTCCAAAAGGCAACTCAGTGTAATGTGACCCATCAGGTCCAACTCTAAGCATGGGAAGACATTATCATTTTCTAATCTTTCTCCAAGCATCTAAAAGTGAAACTATTCCAGATGGAAACTAGCTGTTGCATCCAGAAATGCATCTAGTAGTGGTGTCTCCATTTCTAATGCTGGTTTGTAATTTGCATCATGCACATCAAATGGATAAGCAACCATCACCAGTCTGATTAAAAACCTGTCTGCAGGAAAATACACAAAGATAAATGAACTAGAATCTATATAATAGTAAAAGATATTTTTGCAGCTAACAGGAGTCTGGACAACTAAGCATGTGCCCAGAACTGACCAAATTTAAAAATACCACCACCACCCCCCTCAGCTAGTAACATGTAGAGCTATTTTGAAAGCTATTCCTTGCCTAGCCATCTTAAAAGACATTTTAACAGGAACTTAGCTCTTCTCAAAGCTTGGCTACAAACTGAGCATGTGCCACTGAGCATATGCCATGTACCTCTAACCTCCACTAAGACGTTTTCATTATGCCCAGTTCAAGCATCCCTGTATTTTCAACTAAAACATCCACTTGGGCATTCCCTAATGCTGTCACTGACAGTGAAGTTCTCCCTCTTTTCATCCGTTTCTCCTTAGTAAAAGCCTTAAGGAGGACGGTCTGCTCTTAAGGCAGAAACCTACTGCTAGAAAGCAAAGGGCTTCAAAGGGCAGAGCTAATGTATGTATCTGAGTAAAATAAAACCCTGCTAAGAGGAACTCTGACACAAATTAAAATATGTCTTCCTTGTGTCTGCAGGAATCTGGCACATGGTATAATACTCTGTCCTTCATGCTCAGGCTGTGTTACAGACACAGCTGGGTAAGGACTTCTTTAAAGAAGCTACAGCACTCACTACACTGTTGGAAACCCAATGTTGACAGTCTTACCTACAATGCACTGCAATGAAATTAATCTCATGATGTCAGCTCTAGTAATGGCACAGTGTCATTCTGCTTGTTACAGTCAATTACAAAGCAAACACCACCATCCTCAGAGTGGTCCACGACCGACAACTCTGGAGCCCGTGTTCTTCCTCATCTCTCCAACTTTACACGTTGCCCTGCACCAGACTAGCTCCCAACCCTCTCTTGCTGAGAAGGAGGGAGCAAACCTTTCCCACACTGCCACTGGGCATACCCTTCTTTTCCCTCTTACATTGCTTCGTTATCTCCAGCATTTTCCTCAAACCCATTTAAAAACTCACCTCTTCCTCCCGCCCATGGCCCATTAAGACCCCTTAGCAGTGGGGCAAAGCAGCACGCGCTGGGGCTGTATGCATGCCCTTCTATCAAACCCAGCTCAATGACACTGACAAGAGTTATTTCACATGACATGTATTTTTCTGGCATTCTAAAATGTCAACTTCAGTAAAAAGAGTGACAGCAAAGTTATCACCATAAGATTTCAGAAACAGATACAATCAAGAAAACGTTATGTTCAAAAGCAAGCAAGAATCTGGCATGGATTGCAATTCTATGTCACAAGAGACGTATATCACTTACTTGTGTTCGAGCAGAGACCCCCACATTTTTTCTTATTTGCTCAAGCTATAAGACAACAAGAAGTAAGGGAGACCAGTTTCTGCTGCAGCTCTTGTTTCTTGGCTTAAAATGCCATGCTCACAGGAACTGACCTCCCCCATCCCACTTCCTACCATCAGTGCGGTTAGGTGACTCAAAGAATATAAACGTGGCAAACATGAGCAGAGGAGCTTTACTAAGCAGAAGTTACAGGAGATTGCTGCGACTCTGCAGAAAAAGGCTCTTTGGTTTTAAGTTTCAGAGGCATCTGAAACACAATACATAGGACGGATGGTTTAGAAGCCTGAATCTTTCTAAAGTACAAAAGAAGAGAAAGCTAGAGCTCTTTAAAAAGCTTTCTACTTGGATACAGTTCAGTATTAACACAAGAATGGTCAGTAACAGCAGTGGCATGCCATGGAAACAAAAAAAAAACCAGTTCCCAGCACTCAAACTCTCAGACTGCTTCACAGCTCCTCTGGGAAATGAAGGGCCCAAGTGCAACCACACATAGTCTTCCCAAAAGGGTTGGACTGGGGTGTCTAAAGTCCTGAAAATTTTCAACGCTCCTTCTTCCCTTCCTCCTGCTCTCACAGCAAAATCCTACCTCGGGAAATGATAAAGGAAGAAACAAAATGTGAAATTTACCTTTTTCGAATGAAACGCTTCATTTTAGGGCAAGCGCCGTCCCTGGGGAGCAGCAGAAGGGCTGCTAGTTTGTGTCCTTACAAGAAAAACACAAAGCCTGCAAACCACGCCACACCGTTTAGTCTGAGGAGGACTGCGAGAAATTTAGTAAATTCAGTTCAACACACTTAAAACAACACAGAAATACATCCAGAAAAGAAGAGGATTTTTCACAGAAAGAACCAAATAGCTAAAATAAATAAATTTGTGCATACAAAGCACAAGAAGGACCAGTAGCTTCCCCAGACCTGTACTGCTAGGATTTGGGATTTTGGGATTTGACATACTTTTATCCTATTCTGACTACTTTTAAATGCCTTAGGTGAGGATGCTTCCTGTAACAGGCATTTCTGTTGTGTCCTGAGGGTCACTACTGAACATCACTATCATAGATTTACCATAAATTTGCATCAAGATTTCCCACCTTTAACCCCCTCAGATTCTTTTCAAGCAAATTCCTGCACACTAAGCCAAATAATTCAAGGCTATGCTTTACTGGCACTGGTACATATGTTACGCCTCTCATCATCTGAATCACAGCTGACATATTTCTGAGTCAGTTTTCAGCTCTGACTTTTTCTGTTCTTCTTGAAACCGGTCCCAAATGCCTGTTGCTCCGCTGAGTATCGCTCCTAGCAGTGAGCTCCCCACATACAGCCGTACCGCACACTCATGCTGGAGAGCTGCAAACAGAGGTAGCTACACAGCTTTCATTGAACTTAAGGTTACTTGTCTGACCACTACCTATTTCCCTACTGTCTTTAGAAGGGGCTGAGATTTCACTGTTGATTTGTAACTCTTTCTAGAGCTTCTCTGTTTTTACAAGCTGATTTCAGTGCAATCTCCGTATCTCTCATTACAATTTTTTTATTGCCCCACCCAGAATAGCATCTAATACAGGTGCCTGTGCAATGCCACTCAAACCCTCTTCTGCCTCTGGGACATTTCACATGCAGACAGGGATTACTCCACAACTGCTTTAAAGAAATCATGACAGAATTTTAATTCTTTTAACCTGATTTAATTTCATTTAAAGAATTAGCTTTTCAACAGACCTACATCAGCCCTTTCCTCACAACACTAAAGCACACTTCTTGTCCTAATCAGCACTGCCTGGACAGGGTACTACAGCACAGTCCTCATTTTTTGTCCTGCATGTAAATTAAAAAAAAGAACTTCACACCCCAGACCCACATTTGTCCAGCAAGAAACACTGCTGGTACTGTTATTTCAACACAGAAGGCAGGACTGCAGGTGTCAGTATGGTCTCTCTTGCCCCTCAGGATCACTGGGTACAGCTTGGTCAACCTCAGACATGGTTAGCTGGCAAACCACTATTAAAAACTGGCTATAAAAGTGATTGCTCTAAGTGTTTGCTCTACATTTATATGTATATATATAATTTATATATTTTTTTATAATGTACAACAGTCAGAAGAAGATCTCTGAGCAACAGAAATGAGGAGCTTCACCTCTAATTCTGTATTACAGCACAACTCAACATAGGTGTGTTGTGCTCAGACAGATCTGATTCCTGCTGAATACTTACTACATGACAAGGTAAAGAAAAGGCAGAAACACAAGCATGTCTTAGAAATCCGTGTGCTAGAAAGTCATTACACACAACTCCACACTGGGGCAAGGAAAAAAAACAGACAAAAAATCAAGCAGGCACTCACTTCTAGTTTTAGGCTTTTTATGTTGCTCCAAATACAACTGGCCACCACCCCACCCACAAGCAACACAAAGCAAGGACTCTTTAAAAGACCATTCATATATCCCACATTCTCACCAAAGTGGGAATGACAGTATCTGCCAAGATGTAATACAGGACCAACTCAACTCGCTGCCGACAGAGAAAATTTAAACTACTTTGCAGGACAAAAAGGCAGAATCTAGCATTAACTGTATGAAGGGTAATTTTTCCCTAGCAAAAAAGCAGTATTTATTATTTTATAGCAGGCTGCCAAGCCAATTCTTGCCCAAAATGAGGCAAAGGGAAAAAAACAGCAGCTGAAAGGGAGCAAGGACTACCTCCCAACCCTGGTGATTCCAAGGGGGCTGCAGGAGTGGAAGTCATGACGAGAAAAACCATACTGAGAACAGTCTTAAACAGAATAAAAATATGACCACTTAAAAGGAAAATTAGAAAGAAACCAAAGTAAAGTACCACAGAACATGTCCCCCATCAGGACTAACAATAGGCACATTAAAGCCCCAAAACAAAAGTATTTTCTTTTCCTGTACGAAACAGGATGCGGTATTGCAGTCAGCAACCACTTACCTTCATCTCCTGAGGTTATTAGTGACATGAAAAAAAAAAAAAAAAGCTGTTTTCTTTTAAACTGAACTGAGCCCTCTGTTAACAGCTGCACAGACACTGTGGGCATGGCTGGTCATGCTGCACATCCCCAACCTCCCTTCAACCACAAGAGTCAGCCCCAAACGTCAGAGTCATACCAAAACCTCTCCATAGGAAGGCATCCAACTCTTCCACACTCATGCCCCAGGGACACCTCCCAGCCTCACCCCATCTCATTCAGAGGACAAAGGGTTGCGGGGAAGCAGCTCCTAACCGTGCACCACCGTCATCCAAACAGTGTGGATGCAAGTCCCAAGAGTGGAAAACTCCACATGTAATCATCACTTGGTTAATAAACTTGTAAGTGAATTTAATTTAAACTCTGCTGGAGTTTAAGTGGGGGCTGATGGATTTTTGGGGGTTTTGGGGCTTTTATTAAGTAGTCATGTGTGTTCTCTCTTGTGGCTTAATTCAAATATTTTAATTTCTAGCTCCGATTTCTGTTCCTGTGTTCGTAATGCTGCTGAGCTATGACAACAAACTACAGAGTCAATGACCTGACTGATGCCAACATTAAAATATGTGCTTCTCTGCATTAGCTAAGTGGCAACTCTCAAGCTCGCTCTTGCTATTTCATGACAAGCCTGTGCCAAAGTAATTCTTTCTTATTTTGCTTATATTTTGTACCCCTCTGGAGACTATCAGTCTGCCCTTAACTTTCATCTCCCTAGCTGTATCTGACAAAGGCAGCTGCCAGTAACCTTTTCAGTGCAACAGCATTTCTATCAAATCTCAGAATTTGAATGCATCTTACCAGATCTGGTCCCAAACTTTGCCAATATAATTTCAAACCTCAAGTGACATTCACGCAAGGGACGCAGGGAATAGATGTTCAATTTAAAAAGCATGTTTAATCTCTCACTCTAGTGTTGAGAGACTATTCACAGGTAAGTCAGTTCTTGCATTTAGCTATAGTTTTTCCCAAACTCACACTCAGCCTGCTTTTTCATATAGGCATAGAGGGAGTAAATATTGGGGGATACTGAACATGAAATCTCCACAGCTGGAAGGCAGAGTTATGAACTTTTATGATTTAATGAAGCAAAATGGACAGGCTATGAAAACTTTGTTCTTCTGAAGGAAGCATTTAGCTGACTTTTCCCCCCAAATGGCATAACTGAATTTCTCTAGGCTAAAATAATAAGCACAGTAACTTTCTGTGACACCAAGATCAAAGACAGAAGAAGAAAACAAGCCCTGAGACTCTTCCATCTAGTAAGGAAAGCAGGTTAAATGATATATAAAGATTGAGGCCTAAAGAGTGACAAAGTAGAGGAGAAAGGACCTGGGGCAGATGCCAGCCAGCCTGACATTGCAGGTGACAAAAGCCCTGCCAGCAGTACTGCTCACAGCGCACATCAGCGGCCATCAAGCGAGGATGTCAAACACCATTCCTCTACAACAGAAAGGTAGGAAAGAAGAGAAAAGCAGCCAGACTCATCTCTTTGGTGCATACAAGTCTTGTCTTATTTTGTGTTCTGAAGTGCAAAGCAACTTGTTTTAACTTCAGCACTAGATTTCAGACTTAATTCCTGCAGCAGGCAATGTCCAGATTGCAAAAGTCCAGCTTAAGTTGTTGCAGGTGCCTAATTTAAAAGAGGGAGGCAGAACCAGATTTCATTCCTATATGTCATTACAATTATAATGAAACCCAGAATTCATTAACTCAAAAAACGTTTTTCTTTTTCTCTTTTGCAAAAAGATTCATTGAAGATGGAAGATAATGCTCCCCTCTCCCTAATTTATTCCTGATTTCTTATTACAAAAAAATTCAGTGGTACTATATAGTATTAGGCAGATAATATGCCCGGAGAAAAAAATAAGGTAAGTGCTTGACACAGACTGGAATGCTCTATAAAGAAGTCTTATTGATAGACAAGCATCATAATTTTACCATCATACTTCTTGTTCTAGCAAGGTGACAAGGGGCATTTCTCTGATTCATAGGCTGGGTCCCACATACCACTACTGCAGTGTCCTGCAGCAGTGTTTCAACTTACCTTTCCCTCCCTCTTCCTCTTCGCAGTTCAAATTGCCTTCTCATCCCATCTTTTTCTGGTTATTAACTCGGTTTAGCTGTGGTCTCCAGATTTATCCTGGATGTTTCTTTCACAACACGAGGGTGGTTACCCAGGGACCACCCCTGGTCTCCCAGAAGGGAACACCTATACAACACTGTCTTTCGATTCCTATACGCAGTGTCCTCATACACCAGCTGAAAGGCCACCAAGGGCAAAGTGCAGTATGTAGCTGCAACTACAGATGCATTTTCACCACGATTTCCTAAGTTAGAGCTATCATTTTGTCCATCTGACAACCTCAGAGCCCTCACTGACACCAGATGCCTGCAACATGGCCTCTCATGGGAAAATCCCTGATAGAGGGATGCAGGCAGAACTGTTACTCAGCATTCCTGAGACTTTCCTCTTAGATGAGGACAGAGCTTTCTTTTTTTTTTTTTTTCCGTTTTCCCTTGACAGGTAACAGGTTTTTCATTATGATGAAAGAGTCCTGATTTATAATTACACTGATTATGCAAATCAAAGAACGTATTTCAAGCTAGTAACACTCCTAGGACTTCACATCTGTACCACTTTAACACAGGAATCACAACACCAGAGCAATCCATTACTGTAAAAACCTAAAACGATTTAATACCAGTTAGACACAAACAAATTATCCCCACCAAAGCCACTTCAATTTGTTCCTTTCAGATTACCTGCATCTGTGTGATTTACTGTCTTGGGGATTCTCTCCCAAGAACAAAGAGGAAGAGAGCAGATCTGCAGTTCCCAGAATTGGTTGGGGGGCAGGGCAGGGAGAAGGGAAAAGTATTGCATTGCCCACCTTCCAACGATTTAAAAGACTCTTCTACACAAAGGCTAGGAACAGCCAGATGCTAGTCCCTATAAGCAAGATTCCAGCCTTCATTTAAAACTGTATCATAAAAAAAGGCTTCATGTGCTTCATTTCTCCTTTTACAAGAAGCTTATTAAATTTTTTTTGCTAATGACAAAAGCATCATGCAAGACTCTCTCACACTGCTCAGTTGATATGCTTGTGAATCTTCTCAATGGCAGACATTATGATGAGTAAACTCTCATTTAACCAATAAGGGAGTAAAAATTATCCTTTGCTTACGATTTAATGACAATATAATGCATCTCCAACAGTGTCCCAAACAACTGGCTTTCTTTTTTAATCTTGAATTGTTTTATTAGTTTTAGTAAACTAATGATTAGCCTCTGCTCATTTAAAAGTCTATTTAGGTACTAAATAAAAGTAGGTAAAACTGAGCTCAGATTTTTTGCTATGGAACTGAGCTTTGCAGGGGAGGACTAGCATTTCTGTGTTACCACAATGTGCTGTCACTCCATACTGTAGAAGTTAAGAAAATTCAACTTCATTATTGAAAAGCATAATGAGTATTTTTACAGTGATAGACTATTTTGGTAGCAGAGCCGCACATTGCAAAATACAGAAAAGTTTCACAATAGCGTATTTCCAGTACTTCACAATAATCATTAAAGGAGAACATATTTCAGCTCTTAGTGCTGCTTGGTAACTCCCTACTTGAAGCTTACTGCCTTTAAGAAAATGACCATGCTGCAGAGCCTTGGAGGTTGGAAGGGGCTTCTGGAGATTGTCTAGTCCAACCCCTCTGCTCCAAGCAGTGTCATGTAGAGCAGGTTGCTCAGGACCTGGTTTAACTATCTCCAAGGATGGACACACATATAATGGTATGATATCTGTAATAATAAACCCCCTTTTTTTTCCTATTTAATACAAATGTAATGAAAGAACAATGTAAATCGTACTTTCTCAATAAAGAAGTGCTTTATTGATGTGGTGGTTTGACCCTGGCTGGATGCAAAGTGCCAACCAAAGCCGCTCTATCACTCCCCTTCTCAACTGGACAGGGGAGAGAAAATATAACGAAAAAGCTCATGGGTCAAGGTAAGGACAGAGAGAGATCACTCACCAATTACTGTCACAGGCAAAACAGACTCGACTTGGGGAAAATCAGTTTAATTTACTGCCAATCAAAACTGAGTAGGAGAAAGGAGGGCGAACATGTGTAGGGTGATGAGAAATAAAACCAAATCCTAAAACACCTTCTTCCACCCCTCCCTTCTTCCTGGGGTCAATGTCACTCCTGATTTTTCTCTACCTCCTCCCCCTAAGCAGTGCTGGGGAATGGGGAATGGGGGTTGCGGTCAGTTCATCACACGCTGTCTCTGCCGCTCCTTCCTTCTCAGGGGAGGACTCCTCACACTCTTCCCCTGCTCCAGCATGGGGTGCCACCCACAGGAGACAGTCCTCCACGAACTTCTCTAACGTGGGTCCTTCCCACGGGCTACAGTTCTTCATGAACTGCTCCAGCCCATGCTGGAGGTCACCCTGTGGGTCCTTTCCATGGGTGCAGTCCTTCAGGAACAGGCTGCTCCAGTGTGGGTCTCCCATGGGGTCACAAGTCCTGCCAGCAAACCTGCTCCAGGGTGGGCTCCTCTCCCTCCATGGGTCCACAGGTCGTGCCAGGAGCCTGCTCCAGGGTGGGATTCCCATGAGGTCACAGCCTCCTTCAGGCACATCTACCTGCTCCAGCGTGGGGTCCTCCATGGGCTGCAGGTGGATATCTGCTCCACTGTTAACCTCCATGGGCTGCAGGGGCACAGCCTGCCTCACCATGGTCTTCACCACGGGCTGCAGGGGAATCTCTGCTCCGGTGCCTGGAGCACCTCCTCCCCCTCCTTCTTCACTGACCTTGGTGTCTGCAGAGTCGTTCCTCTCGCGTTTTCTCACTTCTCATTCCAGCTGCAGTTTGTGTCCCGGAGGTTTTTTTTCCCCCCCCTTCTTCTTAAATATGTTATCACAGAGGCACTACCACTGTCGCTGATGGGCTCAGCCTTGGCCAGTAGTGGGTCCGTCTTGAAGCCAGCTGGCATTGGCTCTATGGGACATAGGGGAAGCTTCTAGCAGCTTCTCACAGAAGCCACCCCTCTAGCTCCCCTGCTACTGAAACCTTGCCACGCAAACCCCAGACAATTAAGAAAAGGAGTCAGAAGACAATTTATTTCTGTCTGATGAGGTTGAACATGGGCAGCAACGGGAGAGGAGCGAACAGGTCACTGTGGTACCCTCTGCTGCATACTGGAAGATCGAGCGCCACACTGGGCCACAACAGTAATTGCAGTTTAGAGAAGCCTTTAAAAGCCTGTACAGCACTGAGACACAATCCTTACCACCACCTACGCAGCCTCAGCCTCTGCACGCTGCTTCCAGCAGAGAGACTCATGCTTTACACCGGGTGCTCTCAATGCCAAACTCCACATCGCTTCCAATTCCAAGGGGATATGCAAGCATATTTCTGCACTTTCCAGATGGAGGAACAAAGAGCAAAGCATTATTTCCCTTGCACTAACATCTTCTTAGCCTAGATCAATGCTTCTTTACTCTGTGATCCACAGTCTCTAAGGACTAAAGAAGAGCAGGAAAAAGAACCTGGAAAGGTTAAAGGTGTTCCACAGAAACAATGCGTGGATAAATAAATTGGAAGAGACTGAAAACCACTGAACTGTCTCCAGTATTTTGGATCCCAGAGCAGACACAGGATAGTATAAAGCATCCTTTATATTTTTTTCAGCCTGGCAAGCTCCAAAGAAAGTAACACCAACTCGAAGGCCTGTAACACAGACTACACAAAAAAGCTGCAATAAAAGGAACTATTATTAGTTTTCCCAACAAAACTCCAGTTAATTTGTTGTATCTGTAGCAACCATTTCATCTCTCATGTTACCTACAATTGTACTTTCGTCAAACCAGTAACTATAAGATGTGAAAACAAGGACATTTTGTAAGCACCTAGGTGATTATTTGGGACAACAGTTATAAATCACAAACAATAAAATCCTTGTGACTGACTGCTAAGTCGTCATTCTAAAGAAAAAACATATCATATTTCATCTCACAATTGGATTATAACTCTACCAGTAATGATTTTAAAGAAATTTTGAAGAAATCTGAAGCTCAAGATGAACATAAACATGTAACAATTTCAGAATCAGATCATTAACCCAAAATAGTTATTCAAATCATTACCTTCAAAATAGTATACATTTTTTCTTGCTTAGGTGATAGCTATCAATCCTGAAATAAGCTACGAAAGAGCTTGGTCTATCATTACATGAAATGTAGCTGGCAACTAGCATTTTCAAATATAAATGTATAGCTAATAAAGATAATTCTAAACCATGTTACTTGCACAGGACATATCTGAATATTTATGTTTAAAATCCTATTGCATAAAATAACATTTACTGTATGGCAAGTCACCGTTTCAATAATTACTGGTTTTCATGAAATTTCTGCATCATTATTCCATATTGTCCTTTTATTGATGGAGACTACACAATGCATACAATGTATGCTTGCTGGTAAAGCTGCATTACTAAGGAGAAAGGATGACTGGAAATAATGGAGGGATTTAAGAATAAAAGTGATTACAGAAATATAGAAGCTATAAAGAAAAATGCAAAGAATTTTCATAGTAGATAAAACAATAAAAAATCATTACAAGATTATTTCAGATAATGAATTACTCTTATAATGAATTTATAATTCTGAGCTCTTACAATCACTGACAGTGAAAGTATAATTTGTTTATATCATCACAATTTTATCAGTTCCGTAGAATGGGTTATGAATAAATGATTTTTTGTTTGGTTTGGGTTTTTTCAGATATATTATCGCATATTCGCTTCAGCTAGCCTTAACTGCTGCAAACATCACATAACAAGGAGAGGAATGAAACACCTTTTAGAGCAATATCTTTACACCTAAAGTGAGCACCTGAGTTAGCCTCAATCAATAAACATTAAAATAGCAATACTAGTACATCTCCAAATTCCCTTGTATGCTTTCTGCTTCCTTGGCAGCACACTGCTCAGTGTCAGCAAACTCTGTGAGCCCTCCAAAGCCCTTCCAAAAAAACCAAACCAACCCCGAAAAACTGAACAAAGCACGAGCATATATGAATTGCAATAAAGTCTAATTATGCCCTTATGCTTGCTCCAGCCCACCTTGCTGCACTTTGCAAGTGACATCGACTCGCCGCACAGGCACTTACCCACCACTGACCTGTGGCACCAGAGGTCTGCTTTTGCATGATGAGCAACCCACCCATCCCAAAATACATGATGACTGTCACCAAAGTTAGTACTCAAAATGCACCTTAAGCCATGTTATCCTGCTCATAAATAAAACTGGGGCTAATTAGGAGATGCTCAGGGTTTAGGCTTCAGTCCTCCTCCTCCATCCAAATCTGGCATTCATAAACATATGCAAAGTCTGTGTTAGCCATGTCTTCCCACTTCCCTTGCTAGGGAGTGACAGTTCTCTCTGGAGAAACCCAAACAGGAAGACTGCAGCTGCAGGTAATTTCTAGGGTTAAGCCAAGGCACTGCTAACATACACAGCCCAGCTTTGCTGCTCACTCAGGGCCATCGCAATGCTGTGCCGCTCAGCAGTCCCTCCTCCACGCTCCTGCCTCAGCCTCTCAGGCGTCCTGCAGACACACCACAGACACAAACTCAAGAGTGACCAACTGTGATCTCTATGTTCCCTTAGCTGAAGCTGTGCTCTCAAAATGGAAAAACTCTGGTCAGGTTTTATTATGGACTGTGGCAGAGGAAAAAACACCATGATCAAGCAAAATAATTGCTTAGAAGTGGTTTTTAATTTGGAAGCTCATTTGCACTAATATGATAAGGAAGAATCCTGTACTATGTCCACTGCAAGATGCGTGGCTGCTTACAAAACAGTCAGAATATAACTAGAGGCAAATGGAAAAAATTCGATTTTTCTGTTCACAGATCAGAGTGGATTCCTTCCTTCTCACTGTGGTGCAACTTTTCTGCGTGGCTAGATAGAGGAACGCAACTTCTACAGCTTTATTTTCCTAACCAGGTATCTAGGAAAACCATTCTTTGCCTGAACAGATACTTCCTCCTCCCCACAAAGCAGCCAGTTTTGGATTCTCAGGTGCACAAAAATGCAACATGCCTTGCAACAGGTTTATGTTGCATAGAGTTAAGAGAAAGGCATAGAGTGCAAGCTGTACAGCACAGAAACACTACATTAACCTTGCTGCTCCTGAAACAAGGAGCTGCATTTGATAAAAGAGAAGCGTGACTGGCTTAAGTGTAACAAACATGAAGTGTGTTAATGATCGGTTCTTTTTGTATTGACAAGGTCAATTTAGTGGATACCCAATACATGTTTTAGTAATCTTAGAATTCTGCACGTCATCTAAAAGCATTAAATAATATGTGAATGCCAGAGTGCATAGCATACACAAAGTACATGCAGTTTTCAAAATAAGTGACCCAACCAGAGATGTTCCCCAAACATATCAGTTCACTGATCTCATTTGATGGTGGAATTACAATGGTTAGATTACAATTAAATAATTCATTCTAGCCATGAAAACTATATAAACTTTTTCATATCAACTAAAATTCAATTTATCACATATTATAAACTGTATTGTACACTGGGGTTCCACATTCATCTATACAGTAAGATATATTTTATTTCAAAACATTTTCAGAATTACAAATATAAAAGCAGGGGTCATAACAATACATTAGTTTCTTTGAACATAGACTGAAATTGTAATTACATTCAACAGCATAAAATTCCAATCCACTCAGCAATCTGTTGGAAATACAGATGATAATGTTAAATTAAAATTACTGGGCTTTGGCATTTGAAAAAAAAAAATATCATTTTTAAACATAAAAAAATCACCTGAAAGGCAGACTGCAGGATTCTTAATGACTGCATATGAAGTGGCAAAGGCTCCCAAATCAACTAGTTTTGGTGCTCGAAGAGGATGAAAACAGTCTATTAAGAGTCACCACCATCTGGACATCAGGGACCGGGAATGGTGGGGCAGGAGTCTCTGCTCTCCCCAGGGAAATATACCACATTGCAAGACCATCATTACCATTATTATTTACACCACACCACAGATGTTCAATGACATTTTACAGACAGATAAAAGACTAGAAAGCCCTGCCCTTGGGAATCAAAATCTACTAGGACAGAGCAAAGCCGTATGAGCAGAACTTGCATAAACCTTTTTGAGCAAGCCCAAACACACTACGTACACATTGCAACCCATCCCTTTGGCACATATGCAGCAGCAAGCACAGAGGACAGAGTCAGGACTCTTATTCCTAGCTTGTTTCACTCATTGTGCAACACTTAAAGAGCTTGCGCTGTGCTGACGAAGGAAGAACAGATCCACAGAGAAAGCACTCAGCTGTGTGGTCCTCCCTGTGATCTGGGATCAGTAGAAATGGCAGGGAGAACTTGGAGTGAAGAGGTCTAGAAATTAACTCTAGCTTGAATTGAAGGCCATTTTTTTTCCCCATGTCTAATTTTTCCTGGTTTGAGGAAGAAAGGAGACCACAGAGCTGGGAACTCTCTGGAATAAGCAGATGATGCATTGCAAACACTCAGACACTACAATGACAGCCACAGTGTCAAACAGTAGTAATTGCAAGTTACAACAGCATATCAAATTGAGAAGAAAGGTCAACCTGTGACTACAGAAGGGCACAAGTAGGTAAGAACCAGCAACAACTGGAAATGCTCTTGTTCCTGTTTAACCTTCCTTGATGGCCTTTATTTTCCCTTGCAAGATGACTGCAGAAATTAGTATTTTAATTTGCCTATGGGTGGCACTTTGCACCATTTTACAGAAGCAGTCACCCCAGCGTGGTACCAGCTATTGAGCAGTACAGATAACTTTTTCATTAGGTACAAATCCATATTCCACCTGACATTGCATTGTAAGATGGATATCAGCAATAAGCACTCCAGAAGTTGACAAGTAATGCGAAGAAATGCCTGTAAACATTTAACACCAAGAAAAACAACTGTCTTCCTTCCCCTCTGACACCGACTCCAGGCGGAAAGGATGGAGCAGCAAACTCAGATTAACTCAGCACCCCCAGTTACTGCAGCTTAGCAAATTACTGCCTCCTCAGAAAACCTGCCATCATTGCCTGTGCAATCACACAGAACAAGAAATCTCAGACAGACACATTTTATCTCAAAATTGGGGCAGGCTGAGCTCACACATTAACCACCGAGGATCTGAGCTGATAGATGGTAACTTACTGTTCTGCCATAATTTGATTGCGAACAGTTGCACTCCTGGATTCTTAAAAGATTAAAATTCTTATTTTGGTTTAGCATGCTCCTTAATTTAGGAGACATGAATAAGAACAGAAAAAAGCCCCACACCCCAAAAACCCCCAAACTTCAATGGAAGCGTATCAAAGGCCAGTACTGGTCCCTTAACTACTTCAATTCAGTTAATGTTTTCAGGCTACCCGAGGACAGATCCAAGGTCTAACAGCACAAAAGGATTCTGTATCTCGCACTGCAGAAGCCACATTTAATCTTTTTTCTCACTTGACTCAGGTAAAAATTGGGAGGTAGGGGTGGAAATAATTCCTGGAGATTTTTCAACTGTTCTATTTTCCAATAAAAATGAGAATTCCTTTTAAGAACTTAACAGAAGGAAGTCTCATTAAGCAAAAATAAAACTCCCATTAGCAGCATTCATCCACCACCAAAAGCGAATCAACACTTCACTATTTCTAAATTTACTTTTCTTTGTAGGTTCTTGGATAAGAGAGCAGATCAGATTAAGCAAGACAATGTATGTAGAAAGGTGGTTTGGTAGAAAGGTATTCCTAAATAATCCAGTCCCTAATCTTTGGCTATTAAACATAAAGGGTAACAGTAAAACTGGTTTAAAGATCATGCATGTGTCACACAACCATTCACGTGCATTTCTTAGATGAACAAACTTTTGAAGTTGTTATGTTAGAAAATGTGTCTCAAGCAAGAATGCATTCATCAGCTATGAAGCAGCACAACATGGCATATTTTATATGTGCATTCATCTCCTTTCTCACAATCGAATAAATCTGCGTGCTGGATTCATTGCTTTTGTTACCACAGCTTACTGTGTGTGCGTATATATATATATACACACACGCACACACAGAACTGTCCTCCCAGCCTGACATAAATCAACTTCCAAACTTGTTCCAACACGCAGTTTACTTCAGCATGGTTCTGAACACCCATTTGCCACCTTGCCAATACTTCCTGTATAGCACTAAACCATGAACACAAATACTGAAATCAATGACACTTTTGAGAAGGACTGCAAGATTCAGGCCAGGTTTTAATTAGCTTGGTTTTGTTTGTTTATTTTTACAGAGGCACGATGAATTTTCCTTTTGTCTTTTAATATCAAGGAAGAAACAGGCTAGTATTCATATTCACTACAGGTAATTATCTCAAAAAGCTAAGCTCATTTTTCTGCACAGTGCTTTCAAAGGTAGACAGACAAATTATAGCAGATAGTATCAGTACCACTCACAATGCCGTATTTTGCAGAAGCTATTTATTCTTTGCTTTGTCCTTAACAATGCTTTAAACCAATTGCTGATTTGTCTGGATAATTAACATCCAAAATCCAATTCTTCACAGATGAACTGGAGCAAGTTTGAGTACCGAAAGAGAATGCAGCTATTCATCAGCAGACAGTCCTCACCAGGTAAACAATGACTTAAATTTTACCGCACACTGAAGTTAAAGTAATTACCAAGCTCGAAAGGAATGTAATCTATACCACCAAAGAAAGTATTAATAATGGTATGATCAGTGAATGATAAACAAGAAGCAGTATTTTATCATTGCATGAAAACAACAGTATTGATTTGAAAAACCCAGTTGCCTACATTACACGTAGCTGTGTTGAGAAACAGTAAGTACTTAGGTGGAAAAATCGTTATGATGGGAACTGGATCATCCAGGGCTTAATGAAAATGTATGAAATCTGGTATCCTTAGGTGGCTATCATTAGTCCATTCACTCATACCAGTCTAATTCTCATTATTATTATTATTATTATTATTATTATTACAAGTAAACTGGTGGCAAACTTATTAATTCGTCCCTCCAAAAGATGCATCTGATTTCTTCCTCTGTTTTGACTTCCCTCATCAAAATTTTAACCCATAAACTTGGCAGATCTGGCAGCACAGAACCTGTTTTGGGCTATCACAACCATGCAATTTGCAGCCAGTAGCCCTATAATAACTACTAGCTAGCCTGGCCAGTAGAAAAACATTTCAACTACTGCAGGTCCTGTCTAAGGTACTCCTTTTGCTGATGGCAAACTTCCTCTACATTAAAGAGAACCGATGGTCACACCTGCTGCATTTCACATATGGAATACGCTTCTATTTGTTCCCCTAATTAACATTTACAGTGTTATTGGGAGCTACTTTACATGTATCATAGAATCATAGAATGCTTTGGGTTGGAAGGGACCTTTAGAGGTCATCTAGCCCACACCCCCCTGCAGTGAGCAGGGACAGCTTTAACTAGAGCAGGTTGCTCAGAGCCCCGTCCAACCTGACCTTGAATGTTGCCAGGGATGGGGCCTCCACTACTTCTCTGGGCAACCTGTTCCAGTGCAATGGATCTGTCCGTATCCATCAGAGGAATTATTCTCCCACCAGTAGATGTAATGCCTTCTTTTTGCCTCACTGCTGAAGCCATTGACACTGTGTTGATAAGTCGGTGACATGTTAAACTTGTGTTCTTGGTCCCCACTTTCCTTTCCTCTGCTTTCCTCAGCTGAGCTCCATACACACCATACAGGCACACGCTGTAGATCATGGGAACGGGGGTAGGAGGGCAGTTGCCACTGCTTTCAGCAGGACTACTCTTAATTTGCACAGCACAACTATCTTTTTGTCCATCGAACTACGGGTTTTGATCCATAAACACAATACAAATTACACAAGGATGGAAATATTACCCACTTTAAATGTAGGCTCTCAATCAGTTATTCTGAAGAATTCCTTAAAACCACGAGCAACACCATGGAGACAACACAATGTAGTAAAAAAAAAATTTTAAATGAAGCTGAAGTCAACAGAGAGCACATTATACTGTTTTTCCTCTATTTGCTCCATTCAGTAACTGAGCCAACAGGTAAATCAATGTTGGACACCACTGTTTCAGGCAGAAAATGTGTCTGTAGAAAGTTCCCAATATGCATAGCTTCATTTTCTTAAACAATTTTCTTCTGACGTTTTTCAATTTTTTTTTCTTTAAGGTCAAGACAACTTTCTCCCCACCACTTACCTGCCAGTACTCTGACCCAAACCACCCAGCAGATCACATTGCTGCCCGACCCCACAGAGTTCATTCCTTCTCTCTGGGCGTGCTTCAAACTGGCAGCAAATGCATAGCCTGAAAGACTTGCATGTCCCCCTAAATTCAATTAAGTGGCTTAGAAATAACCCTATTTCATGTTAATTTAATAAATAGATTCATATACTATTTGAGAGAGCTCCTTAGTCGGTTTCCACATACATAGGGATGAAGAAAAAAACCCAGGATTTTCCCTACTTTGAAATATTCTCTTAAGTCTTCTCTCACCCTGCCTCAAAATAAAAATGAACATTCATCCAAACTGCTGTACTTTGGGCACACAACATGGGACAAGTGCAGGAATAGATGAAGATGTACCGGTTAGATAATTTAGTTGTCAACTGAGTACTTCAGGGTGCCAAATTGGCAGATTCTATTTCTACTTTTTTAAAATAGTAATAGAAAATAGAAAAATAGAATACCCTGCTCAGAACAGGCAGGGTATTCTGCTGCTCAGAAAATGACTTATTTTCATGTCAAAGGCAATGTAAAAGAACAATTTTTCAAATCAAGGTTACAGATATTCTCTCAAAGCTCTTTTTTCCAAGAGCACTAGATACAGCTACATTTGAATTTTGTGAACATTTTGTCTCACTCAATTGCAAAGACGCCATGATTTATTCTAACCAGTAAGGCACCTGCATTCATCTACCCATGCTAAAAAACATTGTCAGACAAAATTATTATGGCAGTAGGACGACATAAGTGTTACAGTGTATACAACAAAGTACATGCTATCTATTTTTACATTAAAGTTTAAAAAAGCATGTAATTCCACTTCCTTGGTAATATAAGAAACCAGGAGAAAATACCATATTAATGGGAATGTTTGCCTGTCTTTCCTTGACATTTTAGTTATCTTTCTAATCATGAGTGCAGGGAGTGTGAGGGCTACTCAGTGTTTATACCTATACTAAAGCTGGTTTTCATTTCCTATGAACATTGATGATAATAGTGTAGCTTGAGCAATTCTCAAAATGCCAAGCAGAAAACCCTATCCATTCCAAAATACAGATAATCCTCTCCTGAAGCCCACAAGAAACTAACCAGAAACACCAAGTCCAGTGATAAGAAAAAGAAATTAATTACCAAGAATTATTTTCACTGAATGACAATTTACAAATTCTAACACCATGATCAAAAGCATGAAATAAACCTAGTTCCAAAACTGAATCTTACCCTTTTGGAAACATGGCCATTTTTTTGCTACAGCAGCAAGTGTTTCAGTGTCCTCTACTCATTTCCACCCTACTTTTCCCATGTAAATACACACACTAACCATAAAAGAAAAGAAGTCCTATTAAGGTAGCATTTTCAGTAAACTTTATTCAGCGGATTCTTCTCCAAACCACTGACACCCAGCCCTTCTCACAACACTATGACAAATTCTGCACTAATCTGACTTCTTTTCTTTTCCAGCCATATTAGCATGGCTGTGCTTGGATGAAAGTCTCCCTGAGAAGAATTGTTTCACACATGTACAGCTGCAGACAGCATGCATGGTCAGACTGAGCTTCTAGGGTGTGTCTGGCACAGAGCTGAGAGAGGACACAATAGACCAGTCAGGTCTTTCTCCAGTCTCAGTCCTCCATGACCTAGATATGCACTGATGAGTACTTCTGCGCATTTAACTCTTCAAGGGCCCAGACCTGAAGCACCTTTGTATTTCTCCATCCAGGCTGCTCAGAGGGAACACAAGAGCACTGGGCAGCTCCTTTGGAAGGGAAACTGAACACCTCACAGGATCAGCCTGTGAGCTCCATTAGCCCTCTGTGTGTCGTATCTATTTCCATGCTAGTATATCGAGTTAATGGCAGTTGCCATTCATTCTGTTTCTCACAGCAATGTTTCCAAAAAAGGAAATTTTAACAAGCCAGACCAAACATTCAACAGCAAAAAGAAATGGTAAATCCTGTGCTAAAGGTCAGAATTTAACACAGGTGCAAGATACAGATGGTGGGACTAATGGTGCAGTTTTATACTACACTTAACCTCCTCCAACTGAAGCAGTCCTCCTGCCCTGCTCCCTCAACCACAGAAACTATATTATTCTTGGTTAGAAGGGTTTTGTCAGGTCAATAAACCCAACTCTGAATTGATTCAGCTCATCCCATGCATGGGGAAGTGGTGTGAAAACAGGCTGCGCTTGGGTGGAAGCCAGCAAGACCACAGGCAGCAGAAAGTGGAACTGGGCTCCGAGACATCTCCTACTGTGCTACAACAGATAGGGCAGCTATTTTGACAGGTCTTGCACTCTGCAGAACCCTGGGAATGATATGGTTTACAGCAACTTGACTGGCCAGTAAGCAGAAGCACTGTGCCTCAATTATTTTTGCCTAATAGCATGGAAAAAAAAATATAGAAACCTCTTGTTCTGCAACAAAATACTTCCACTGGGAATCAGCAGTATTGAAAATGTATCCAAAAATTGGTGTTTTTCTTCTTTCTTAAAAACAAAATCACGTTTACAAGCAAAGTAACCACAGTTTAATCTTCCCACCTTCTCAGGCCATAGCATTTTGGCCAGTCATTCAATAAATTTAACCCAAGTTAAAACCAGCTTGTCTTTGATAACCAAAGAGGTTGAGACCTTCAGCTTTTTCAGTGAGGTATTTTTTCCAGACATCTATAATTTTTGTGGCAAGGTTTTTTTAATGCCATATATGCATTTATAGGGGAAATGAAAATTCAGCTGATCCATGCTTAAGTGAAAACACTCAGTTTTGGTTTCCTGTTGGAGCTTGCAAATGTAGAAAATTTGGGGGGGGGGGGGGGGGGCGGCACAAAGAACAATTACTCTATGAAAACAGGATTCCATTTTAACAATGAATTGTGAATTTATCCACTATGGTGAATTCTTCACTTTTTTGGAAGGGTCAGAGGGAAAGACCCTGTAAGTTGGAAAGAATTTTTGGACCTTGGACATGCCAGTCCATACGCCAGCACTCCCCATGTACTGGGAAAGACCAAGAAGGATTACACTGCAAGCTAGCACCAGTTGCTGACACAGAGCAAACCCAGGTTGTTCCTAATAAGATACTGCAAATGACACTATTCTGTACTTGAGATGACTGAAACCAAGCCTTTCCTTTTCCCACTTAGAAATGGACAAAATTAACAGAGAAAAAAAAATGCCTTGATTTCAGGTGAATGTCAGTGGGCTCTTAAAGCACTACTGCTAACATGAGATGGAGTGAAAAGCATGATTTCAATCTCCAAGGACCCTTAAATTCCAAGAATGCTGGAATGCCATCTTCATTGCCAATCTGTCCTATCCCCATTGGGATTTCTTTTCATTTGGATTTCATTAGAGCACCAAGCTTGGCTTAAACCTTGGGACTAAGAGGGGTTTTGTTTTGTTTTGTTGGCTTTGGGGGGGTGGGGGGGTGGGTTTGTTTTGGTTTTTAACTTCTACTAAATTCATTACTTTCAAGTTTTTGCCTCTAGCATTTATGTATGTTTCCTAACTTTAAGGATCTTGAAAGCAAGGTATGTAACCACAAATATCTGTGTAACCTAATCCATCTGACTCTTGCTCTTACTTGTTCTCATCACTGATTTATCTCATTGTTTTGAGCCTCTGGCTCAAATGAAGTCTTTTCTCAGACACTCAAGATGAATTTCCAAGTGACTGGATTTTCTGCACAGTTGCTATATTCGAAATGATAACATCAGGCAACATTAAGGAGAAGCAGAAATAGGCTGTGTCACATAGACATGCGGTTCTTCAAAAGACACGCGGTTCTTCAAAAGACACAATCCTACCCAGCTCTAGATAACTCCTGTTAAACATTACTTGGAACTTCAGATCCAGCATTAGACAGAACTCAACAGTTTACCAAATTAAAAAAAGTCATTATATTATTCATGTGGCAGCAAGTAAAACACCAGGTTGATGGGAGTGGAGACAAAAACCTCTGGTTCTTCACTTTCTCATGCCAAGCACGTAGGGTAATAAGATAAAGACAAAAGTCACTGTCATATTGTATTTGCTTTTCAATTGCCTCAATACTGAAACATGCTCACAACTCTGCCACAAGGGCAAGTAAATCCATGTGTTTTCAGAAGATGTCACAGATACAACACTTCCTCCAGGTTTACATACAATAAGGCACAAGTGACAACTGCAATGATTTTTACTTCTATTTATCCGAATTACAGTGGGTTTTTTCCGTCAAGAAGTATAACAATAACTTAGGAGTACATAGTTATACTTAATTACCCTCCTCTGCTGATATTGAAACGTCACCTCCACAGAACAGCTACTGCTACTCGTTGTTCCACTAAATTCACTATAAATTACACAGGCTGCTGTTACAAGTACGAAACAAACACCTTCCATCCCATCCTACAAACCCTGCGGAGAGGAGGCAGAAGATGGCACTAGGGAGACATCTCCAGGTAAGATGTGTACTCCCCAAAGTAAATACTCACCTTGAAGATTCCCGAGTTGGGTTGCCCCAAAACGCTAACCACAAAATAAGCACCTGTCTAACTCCATGCACATGCCTGCAGATGTGGGAGTGGAGACCAGAAGCCAGATGTTGTCCCACCACCACTCCCCAACAAAGCCTCTTAACCACTGTGCTGCAGCCACTGCCTTTCTTGCACGTCCTCACTAACCCACTGAGTCTTTCCTTCCCTTCCAAACAGTGCCAGCGCTTCAGAAGAGCTTGAAGTGGCCTGTATGGTCTAACCCTTGGCAGGCTGGAAAAATTTGTCAGTGGTGAAATTTGACTACCTCAGACGGAGAGGGGAGCTAAACATACATCTTGCTCCACCCCAGGCAGCACAATTTTAGTAAGTCCCAACAAGTGGTAAGGAACAGCTAGCACCACATCTTGCAAAAACCTCCACCCTCTTCTTACCTGGGAGGTGCATTCAGCACCCCTTAGCAAAGAAGGGTGGAAGGACTGTTTTTTTCATGACCACAATCAGACATTTTTCTTCCCATCCCCAAGCTCATACCAGACTCCAGCCATATCTGAATGAAGGTGCTCTTACACCTTAGCTTGTACATGACTTTGAGGAGTCCCCAGGCTCCACGTTGCACACAGCAATGCCACGACAACACAGGAAGCCCAAGGACCATGCAAGAGCTCAGCAGAAGTTTTTAGGGCTGCAACGCCAGAATCACAGGAAAGGTAGACCCTTAACTCCTGCTGGAGGTGCTCATGTCCTTGTTTAGATCCCACCTTAGTTGTACAGCAAATAAATACATTGGACTGCGCTTAATCAAAGAAAACAACCCTGCAAACATAATTTACTTTAAGATCTGGATATCATGAAAAGTCCTGTACCAACCAGAGCTCTAAGATATTCCCTCAAATAGCTCAGAGAATGCATAAATAACAAATATTTAGAAAACAACAAAACAGAAAAGGGGTGGAGGGAAAATCTGATCCAGGTCCCCATGGTGACTTCACAGCCATTATGCACTTCAGACACATTTAGAAGAAAGCTACATTTTTACCCCTCCCCAACCAAATAATACAAGGAAGGAAAAACAAAAATCCTGCCAGTTTGTCACAAACCAATCAAATGGCAATCCAATCCTTTGATCAGGCAGCTCCCCTGGAATATTTTAATCAACACTACAACTGCACTGTGAATCATATACTCAGTCAACACGGAAACAGACATAAGCAGAAAATTAGAAACAACAATAATCTGTCCAAACTATTTATCATACAAGATGAGGATACTGTTTGAAACATTTCTGACCACGCTTGTATCAGACAGGTTTCTGCTTTCAGAATAATTAAAAATAATTACTTACAACATCAGTTCATTCTTCCCCATTTGCAGATACTGTTTGCAAGCAATTGGTTTTCTTTTACCAAGTACTACCAGTTCCACATGCCACTCTTATCACACACAGCAATCAAATAGCCTTAGCCTGCTCAAATATAATAAAATCCTCTCAACATCTACAAGCAAATGCTGCATAAATACGGATTTTAGAAAGCATGCACCATAGAGATCATAAAATCAATCCAGCTCATTACAGCAGGAAACACAGCAAACCCTTTGCTAACAGCTTCTAAATTGCCCACACAGAGCACGGATTGCCAAATGCTGCTAAATATACCCACTTCTACACCAATAAAAGGCAAACACATAATATAGTCAAAGAGCAGGCATCTGTTAAGACACCATTTTCTAAATGATACCTGAAAAGACATTTTAAAGACTCCACGAGAAAGCAAGATTTGCAACAGATCACAGCATGCAAGCTTACCAGCGCCTCACCAGCACAGCCTGGCCAGCCATCTGCCCCCTTCCCCCCCACCTCAAAGCTGTTTCAGGAAATCACCGCATTTGCTTCACAGAAGGTTAATTCTGATAACCCCCACCAAGTTAATCAATTAATGAAGCAAGACTGGTTTTTTCCTTACTAAGCAACGTACGGACACTAGGTCACTTGAAGGTTGCCCGTTCTTTCCTGCTGTAGGGCCTCCCAAATAACAACTGCCTGTCCAAATTCAGCCTTCCCCCCCCCCCGCCTTTTTTTTTAATATTCATTCAAAGCTGTAGGAATACACTGAGCCCTTGACAATGCCAGCTTGCATGATGAAAGAGCAAAAGTAGTTTTGAGGCTGCAGAATGCCTTTCCCGGGTTACCATGGAAATAAATGTGGGAAGGGGAGGGGGCTTCACTGATGGTAATGCTGCTACTCAGTGGAGATGCTTTAAAGCCAGGCTGTGCAGGACTGTACACCAGGAAAAGAAAATGTGTTTTACTACTACCAATATGATTTTACCTGTACTTACCTTCATTTTCACCAAATTTGATATAATTGAAAACCATGAAACTTCTCAGAGATGCTGAGGGGGACACTGTTTGAAACAAGTACGGTGTAAGAGCCCTCCAAAGAGGAGCTGGAGAACTGGAACTTTATTTAAATATTGCATTTTGCACAGATGGGAATTAATGCTCAATTGCAATTAAAAATTGGTTGACAAGGATGAACCTGTTGCAGAGCTGAGGCTGTAGCAAGGATGACTAGTTTCAGGAAGGCTCGATAAGGAGCATCAGCTTATCGTTAAAATGCATGGTAGCATTTCTGATATGGACAATTATCATACGTAGGGTGAAAGATTGCTGTTGTCTGCAGAATCAAGAAAAGCCCATCAGCAAAAGCAGGGTGGGCACTGTGACACGCTGCTCCATGGCTGCTCCTCTGGCGAGACCCTGACTTCATGCCAACGCGTTCTCCCCCTCTTTGGGTCTTGTCAGAGTTCCCATTAAATGTCAACCAAAATAATCCATGATAGACTGAAGCCTAGCACCAAAATCCTGGTAAGGATGGCCAATACAATTTCATCAAATTGATTAAATTTCATACAAATCTAATTTGTATCAATTCAGGGAGCTGCTAGGTACAGTGACATTAACACAATGCTTCTGACCGAAGCACAATATTCACTGTGCAATACTTGCCACAAAAGCAAGAGCAACTTCCACAGGCATCACTTTACAATTAACTATTACTAATGTATTTAAATTCTGCATGTGAAAAAAGTACCCATGCACTGTCTCTGAACACACAGGAATTGCTAAAGGTTTTTTAATAATAGTTAATAAATAGAGAGCTCCACCTTGGCACACTAGCCAGACCTGTTTACTCAGCCTCTCCTTAGAGGACTCCAAGAAGCCTGTGTTGCACAACAGACCATTTTGGTTTTGCAAGCACGACAGCTAAAGGTGACCCACTCCAAATTCCACCATGTGTTTACTTATCTCTTCTAATGGACTTGTTTAGAAAGTTAAGCCAAGAAGAAAGAAGGGAACTGAGCTGCAGGCCATACAAAAGGACAGACATGGAGTAAAGCTGAGGTGAAGCCACTGTGAGGACAGTTACAAGCCAGCTGGGCACAAGGCTGGAAAGACCCATCAGGCTGCGGAGTCTCTCTGCAGAAAACCCAGATGGTAGCTGCTCCTGCAGCTGCTCCAGCCAGCCCCAGCAGCAGCTGCCTTCTCCCTGGAGCTCCCTCCTCATCCCCCCACTCCCACATAGGGGAAAAGAAGACAGCACTGGAGTCCCAGTGCCCCTAAAGAGCTGGCTGGTATCTCCCACCCTCATGGGGCTGGGGGAAAACTGGTGGGAGAAATATCCTAAGCTGGGTCTGTTTCTGACTCTTCTCTCACTGCAGCGATTTCTGCCTTAGTTTGAGCTGACAATATGCAGCTTGTGCAAGAGCCTCTTTTCTTTGAGAGAAAAAAAAAGTATGAAAAAATGTTTTCCCTAACAACATGTCACAGCAGGAAGATGAAGTAATATTACATTTATACATATACCATCCCTAGAAGACATACTGCTAGTACAGGAGTGGAGAAACCCCATCTTCCTGCGAAGCAGAGAGCAAACAGCCTAATCCACATATTTCTACCTGTTTTCCTCCCCAGCCAAACAGGATTTCAACATTTCTTTACTAGGCCACAAATCAAAAAGCCTAATACAAATAAAATGCAAATCTTACTTAGTTTATAATGTCACAATAAGTTTTGTTGATTACATGGTACCCAGACCACGCAGAGCGTGATTCTCCATGCTTTTCCTGTGCTCCCTACAGCTGTCCCCACTGTAATGTCTTTATAACCACTAATAGCAAAGATTCACTCAAAGCAAAATCCCAATTCCTACGCAAACTCAAGGAAGAGCAGAACTAAATCTGCCAACGCAAACACAGCAAAACACCATAAAACACCGCCTGCTACAAACAAACAATGGGGAAGGGCTAAAAAGGCTTAAAAATCCAAACGGGCAGAAAACAGAGTAGCCCAGCTACTGCTGCAGCCAAAAGCCAAGGAGCAGCTCTGCACAGCTCACCTAGCCTAGTCTTACACGTTTCTGGCCTCATCCCCTTACACCAATGCCAGCTTTCCACTGTGCCCCTCTCTCATCCCCAGCAGGCACAGACCAGCACAGGATGTGGCTACTCTGGAGCAACTCATGTGTCCATTGCCCACCTGGCAGCTGCCAACCTGATGGTTTTGCCCACTTGTCTCCTGCTCTCTAGGGACCTGTCTATTTGGCTAATGAATTTTGGAAAAACTGAAAGGAAAAAGAAAAAAATTATTCTGGAGCTCTTTACTCCTTTACTGACCAGGTCTGAAATAAGCCTACAGTCTCAAGAGCAATGAGGGACAGACAGCACAATTGCATAAACCTCACTTCCTCAGGAAACCAGATTAAAAAGCCACACTGTTGACTACCAAGGAAGCGCAGCAAGTTCAGGGGAATTCACAAGGGAGCAGCTCAGATGTATTATTTTCTTCAAAAGGTAGCCTGGCAGGGAGAGACAAAGGTAACAACTGAGGCATAGTAGAAGGCCAAGAAATTGCAGGAATAGCATATATTGATTATAAAGAGTCAAAGAATATATATATTTTTATATGTATGTAAAAATCACACATATCCAGGTGTGTCTGGGAAGGATAGGCAGGAGGTTTCTTCAAAGACTCCCTGAACAAATAAAAAAGCATTACTGTTTTAGACTTTCTAACAGCTAAATAGCAAGACTCTTACCAGCCTACATTCCTGTGATTAAGTGGCTAATACCACTGTGCTCGAGGAAAGTAATATTCATATCATACCATGTCTCCTAGTAACAAGGCAAGCTATCAGATGTGCAAAGCTGAGGGAGAAAAACAAACTTTAGTCTTTTATTGAGAAAGAATAAATGGAACAAAAATGACAAGTGAATGGCTATGATCCTCCTGTAATTTCCTTGAAGCTTTTTATTAGAATTGTTCACACTCAATGAAATGAAGAATTAATCTCTTTGTTGCTGGTAGATTTTAGGTTATTGATAAACTCTTGCTGGAATAAGAAAACAGATATAATTTAAAAAAAAAAAATCTGTTGTTAAGGATAAACTAACACTTCAAATCACATACACAGCAAAACAGGGAACAAGGAAATACCTGGTATTTGTTTACCCTTTATTTAATACTCTGACAACTACATTCACCTGTGAATGAAACAAAGGAAAACACTGTCAGGTTGCCTAACTGCAACACTATATATCTGATGCAGACATTTGAATTGCTGTGTATTAATAGTATCAGCAGTTGCATTCAGAAAAAAATCACCAAAACCCCAGAAGACGCAATGAATCAGTCAAGCCATATGGTAACACTATGCAAAAGAGCCGTTTTTTTTTAAGGAGAGTAGTAACTTTTAAATAACCAACAAATAAATTGCAGTTATTAATTTGTCTTAGAGCTACACAAGTGCACCCTGTGAATACATTACAGCTTCCCAAATAAAACAACTAAAAGTGAAATGGTACACCAGCGCATGAAAATGGAGATTTATAGAAGAATCCATTATATCTGGGGACAGCCTGTGGTTTGCAATATATATCTTTACAATTTTCTCCTGCACAGAACTGACTGTGTGGGCAGACAGACAACTCAGGATGCTTTTTATGAGCCATACATGTTTTTCACATATTCTAACCTAGTCCAACTCACTAGAAAGGAAGCTGAAGTGATTTTTCAGAAGATGACTTTTCACAACCCTCCTTAAATTTTCAACATTTGAAACCCCATCTCTGCTAATGGCCAGCATTTCCTTCTCATACAAGAGCAGAAAAATTCCTCATATGCACTAACAAGGCTTCCAGATGCTACCCCAAAAACTAAGACTGGTTTAAAATACCAATTAAAATTTTTTTTCTGAAACAGTGTTTATCAATTCCCCCCCGCCCCCAATCAGCAATTACTACAGGTGCATTGCAACTTTAAAGCATGATTGTTCCAATCCACTTGGAGTTTCCTTGCTGGCATTAAGCCCGCAACGAAGTTTTAGCACTCTTCAGTTGCAACATAAATTTTTGAAAAACAAATACATTTTGAGAAAATGGAACTAGCTTTGCTGTCAGTCACCTCTGCTGCCGAAATACACTCCTATGAGAACTCAGCATCTTTGCTTTTTTTGGTTTAAACAAATTAAACAGAAAAATTTGCCCTGGTCATGCGGCTTTCTGCAACTTATTTTAGACACTTCCCCTTCAGATCCTGAAGGAAAAAGAAAGAGAGAAGTTTAAATCAATTGTAGCGTGTAACTGGTGTCAAAAGAAGGTTAAACTTGCAAACAACTTCAGCTACTTAAGTCTGCTATTTTTCTTCCAAAATGAAAAAGATTTATTCAGCAATAAAACTAGATGAATGGGTCTTTATATGAGATGTTTCATACATCCATTTCATCCCACATGTTCAGTAAGTGTATTAAATTTCATTGTACTAGTAACATTATTATTATTGTTGTTGTTATTATTAACAACTTACAGGCAGTGTTGATAATTACCTTAAGCAGCAAACACTTATGACAGACTTTAAACCTAGGGCTGCACGTCACACCAGAGTGCTCTACACTAGAGACCATGTCAGGGAGTGTCAGAAGAAAACCAAGAACAGAGACAGTGAGACTGGGGAAAGGCAGGGCATGGCTAGTCCTGGAAGTACAATTAAATGAAATCTATCAGAAACAAATACGAAAGCTGTGAAGTGCCTTTTTCCATTCTAATTTCATTTCCATGGTCAGCATATGCTTTGAAAGTAAGTAGAACTTACTTGTATGAAGTCACTGATGTGAACTTTAGAATTTCTTCTAAAACATTTAGAAAAGAGGAACAAAACTGGAAAGAAGAAACAATAAAATATGACATGCATATTTATTCACAGTTGACTTCGCAATTTCCAATTTGTTTTTTATCAGGACAAAAACCCATGGACTCATTTCCTCCAGTTTCCAGTGAAACTCATTATAAAAACACAGAGTTTTAAATAGACCATGAAAAACAAAGATAGCTTTTGTACAAGGGGAACCACAGTTCTGTACTTTGAATGGTGCATAACACTGAACAGCTTTAGCAAAATTCTTAATTTTATATATATAATTCTAAAGTTTATATATATACAGATGTGTGCATATATTATATATTTGTGTGTATATATAACTTGACAGTCATTCCCTTCAATAACTACAAACTTAAAAAGAGAGTATTTGCTGCTGTTAAAATAATTTTTCATGATTAATTTTACGCATCATCTCTTTAAGAACAACAGGAATAAAAAGTTATTCACAAATAACACATCAATGAACAATTTTATTCCAAAAACTCCAATCTCTGCTGCCATGGCAGACAGTGCAAGAGAGCAGTATACTGTTAGCGCTCAGTTCTGGTACCATCCTGGTACTAGAAAAAAGTCCAGCAGTAAAGGCAGGCTGAAAAATGCTCACATTTACCTATTTTGCCAAATAAGAAGTGGGGCACTCAATCCATGGATCCCTCCCAAAACAGCTCATGAGGCAAACTGCAAGCAGACACCTTCATTAGAGGGTGCATTTTCTAAAGCTACTTTTACTCATCCTCCTGCCAAATCCCAGATACAGTTGGTCCTGCAGGATTTCATGGGCCTATCATCATCCCCACCAAAAAAAAAAAGAAAAAAAAAAAACCAAAAAAAACCCCAAACCAAAAAAGATAAACCCAACAACAACAAAACCCCAAAGGTGGTCTCCCCTGAGCCTCCCCTCCGGTGCACTAGTGGATGGCTACGGTCTCCTCCATGCAGCACTGAAGCTGGATGCAGCATTTGGATGTGCTTCAAGGGGTGCAGAAGGGTGTGGGGAAGGGAAGGAAGGGAAAGGGCAGTAAAGAGAATGACTCTCTACAGTTAGCTGTAGGTAGCCTGTCATTTGCATTTCTGTGGATTTCACATGTTTTTTGGAAATTTTGGAAAATCTGGGACGTGGAAAGCCAGCCCTTGCTCTTAGTGAGAGCACCTTGACAGTAGCTCATCTGACCAGTGTTTAGTTTTAATTTTATTATTACTACAACAGCACTTAACAATCTCAAAGGAAAGCAGAGCCCAGCAAGATAGGCACTGTACAAATACTTACTAAAAACAGTCTTTGTTCACAGTCCAAGCAAAGAATGCTTGAAAATGAAAGAAAAGAAAAAAGGAAAGTGTTGCCAAGGCTTCACAGCGGGAACAGAACTGGAGCACAGACTCCTGGCCAGCGGTCATCTTACCCAGCTCCTGTGACAGGGCTGCCTCCCCCTCCAGCACCAGCTATTGAGCTCGCAGTATCCTTTCAGAAAAAACGGGAGCCTTAGTTTTCCCACTCCAGAAAGTAAATAAATGAAGCACATGTATTCTTGATGCACACAACTCCTCACTGGCACACAGGAGAGCCAGAGAGACAGGGAAATTCTTGTGGGAATCCCCTGCTAAAACATTGGCAGAACATCACTGGCACTACAGAAAGCAAATCCATACGTTAGTCACAGTCCAATGTAAACAGAATATGCAATTCTGCAGGGGAAAAAAAAGTGCAAAGGAGCACGCAGAGAATAGACACCGTGCAAAGAAGTTAGTACCATAATAGCATTTCATGCAAGAAGTAGTAAAAAGAACACAGTATTCTACCATACAGATTCAGTTGCACTGAGCAGTAAGTATATTTGCAAAGAAATTGTTCCCTTAGAAGATTTAAATTAGCGCTTCCAAGCAAAACTTCAAGTCTACCAAAGAACATGCTTCCTCTCCATGCAATGCTGAAGCAGTGTCATTCCACAGCTGCCATTACAAGGTTTAATGTTAGAAAGGTCTTGTCCTCCACAAGTAGAAGAGCACTGGATTTACTTTCACAACTCTATTAAAAATTGCTTTTAAAGTTATCCATTGGCACATGGAAAGAGGCAGGTGGGCTCATATATGGATTTATATCAAAGTAATATTAGAAAGAACAGAAACTGTATTTTTATAAGGATCTATATGTAAATATGGGATGCTCTAAACAGGGACCAATTCTGGTCCACATTCCAAAATACAGCAGTCTTAGCCAAAGAAATTGAAAGGTTTAATTGAATTGACCCCCGGGTTAGCTCAGTTGGTTAGAGCATAGTGCTAATAACGCCAAGTTCACAGGTTCAATCCCTGCTTACTGCAGGGGGGGTTGGGTTTGGTTCCAACCCAAAGCATTCTATGATTCTAATTAAGAGCTATTTTTCACGAGTAAAGGTGACAGAACCCTGCAATAGGAGAGTCTTCTCCTCTGCGCTGGTTTCAGGCTCGGGGCAAGCACCACCTGCTGGGGCAGGGAGAACATTACACTGCTTTCCTCTAATGAAATACCCAGCTGGACCCCGAGGTCTCCTGCTTTATCTTGCTCTGTTTTCAAATTGATTCAGAAACCACAAAAATGGTGTTAGATAAATTACTCTGTGGAAATTTGCACAATAACAAAGAGACCATGATTATATTAGCAATTTTAGTATGGACTATTACTCTACTTCTGATTTATGAAAAAAGCTTTTGCATTCAAAGCTTTATTCTGCAACTTTTGGCAATTCTCTGTACATGTGTATGCTTTCATGTAAAACTAAGCAAAGGTCTTTTTTTAATTTCCCCCTTCATTTTATCCTTTGCTTACAGCAAAGAACTCAGTTGCTCATTTCTCTACCAGGCTTAAGAGGTAAAAATGACCTAGTTTCCCTGCCAGGAACCAGCAGCAGCACACTTGCCTGGCATAGCAAATCAGTGCATCTTGCTACACCAAGGGAAAAGTTGAAACTGTACTGACAGAAATTAAAAAAAAAAGAAAAAAAAATCTGGGCATTCCTATTAATTTCTGAATTGCATCAATCAAAAATCAGTGCATGGATAAAGATCTGTAAAATTACAATCAACTCAAGCCTGTAGTTTCTAGAGCCTTCATCTTGGATTCTGGAATGTGTTCAATCATAATTACTCAGCCTTAATGATAATCTTATTATACAAAAGACTTAAAAAAAAAAAAAAATCCCAAAGCACTTTATGAAGTAACATTCCTATTGACATGGAATAATATATCAATAACAGAAATCCAATCACCTCCCAGCTGAGATTTAGCAGGTTTTTGCTTAAGGGAACCCAAGAAAATACAAAGGACTGAATTCTTTGATATTTGTCAGCTGCTATTTTGCAGCATCCTTATGGGGTGCTGAGCATGGCTATACGGAGGAGCACTGGTCCAGGACCTGAGGTCCTGGCCTGAGATGCTTTGGACCCAGAACAAGCTCAGTATTTGCAGGAGAAGGATTTACTTTTGTTCTCTTATTTTTCAAATAGCCATGAAACTACATCCTGGCTTGAGGAATAAAGTTACCAGACCCTCATGTCTTGCACTAACTTGCCTATTTTATGGCACCCAGGGCTTGTATTCTGAATATTGTTCTTTTAAGCACAACCTCTTGCATGGGTTTAAATGTCTGGCACAAGACAGTCAAAAGAGTTCTTTGTTCTAGCTCGCTGCCAGGAGGTTTGGATTTGGGCTGGTTATTGTTTGTTTCATCCGTGCTATTGACATGCTTTAGACAAACATTTGGCAATGCATTCTTGGCTTGAGAAATCAATTTTCTCGAGGAAGTATCTTTCCATATTGCTAAATGAATATGAAAAAAGAAGATCCCTGTATGGAAAAGGTGCAAAACTACTGTACTGGTGACAAAACAAAACAAAATGAAACTTGGACCTGTTAGACTACAGGAAAAAAAAAAGTATGCCACAAGTGAAGCAGGGAAAGGCAAGACACTGTATTCAAGAAATACCCAGGTTTCCCACACTGAGATAAGATGTGTGCTGTGGAGTCAGACAAATTACCCATGCCCCCAGGTTACTTCCAACAGTACTAAACCAGAGCTTCACTGAAACACCTTATGACTGTTGTCCCATTGTACTCCAACCTGTGAAACATGATTTTCCGCACAAGTAAGCTCAAGTTCATATTAAGCTAAATCTTTTGTTGCCCTTGGAACTTTACAGCCTTCTGCCTGCCTTCAGGATCTGTTCAGATCCTCTTTAATCAAAAGGAAAGTTGTTTTACACGTTATCTTTTGTCCCCTTCAGTAGTACACCTCAAGAAGATTCTGGATCTTCTTTTTAAATGAAACAATTTGCTTTGATTTTAAGGACAAGGGACTTAACTCTTGCAGCAATCCTCACACAGCGGACAGAGCCCCAGGATTGCCATTACAAACATATGCCAGTTGTTCCACAAAAACATCGCAATGTAGTTCCTCCAGAGCCATGTGAATACCCAGTAACTGCATCTCAGGCAGCAATAATCTGCTGTAATTTATTAAGTTGGGCTTCAACAGATGTTTAATCAGGGCTGAGGTTTATCATCCATAAATTTGTCATGCTCGCTTAGCTTTGCTTCTTATTAGGGATGCATAAACTCCCATTGCCTAATTTCAAACCTCCTTTGAACACACGGTTTAAAAGTTCGGCTTGTCTGAGAATTACTGCTTTACGTTTTCAGTATAATTCTTTTATGGGGTTTTGAGACAAACCTGAATCAAAAAGTAACAAAAGAGTTGACCATAAGCAATACAAGAAAACCTCGATTACCTCTCTGAAATGACTGCACACCAATGCACACAGCATAGGGACTTGCTGGACAACAGGAAGAATTAGAGATCTGTGTGTGGTCGCAGGGCCATGATCTCATTGCAATTATGGAGGCATGGTGGGATGGCTCACATGACTGGAATGCTGTGATGGATGGCTGTGTACTTTTTAGGAAAGACAGGTCAGCAAGGCGAGGTGGTGGAGTTGCTCTCTATGTGAGAAAGCAACTGGAATGTATCAAGCTCTGCCTAGGGGTGGATGAAGAACAAGTCAAGAGCTTCTGGGTAAGAATTAAGGGGCAGGCTAATATGGATAACACTGTTGTGCTTATTTACTACAGGCCACCTGATCAGGAAGAGAAAGTCAATGAGGCCTTCTACAGACAGCTGAAAGTACCCTCACAATCACAGGTCCTGGTTCTCATGGGGGACTTCAACCACCCCGATATCTGCTGGGAAGACAACACAGCTAGGCACACACAGTCCAGGAGGCTCCTGCAGAGCACTGATGATAACTTTTTGACACAAGTGGCGGAGGAGCCAACAAGGAGAGGTGTGCTGCTGGACCTTGTACTAACAAACAAAGAAGGACTGGCTGGGGATATGAAGGTTGGGGGCAGCCTTGGCTGCAGTGACTATGAGATGGTGGAGTTCAGGATCCTGCATGGAAGAAGCAGAGCAATAAATAGGATTACAACCCTGGACTTCAAGAGAGCTAACTTTGGCCTCTTCAAGGACCTGTTTGGAGGAATCCCATGGGTTAGGGCTCTAGAAGTTAGGGGGTCAAAGACAGCTGGCTAATATTCAAGCATCACTTCCTCCAAGCTTAAGATTGATGCATCCCCATGAGTAAGAAATCAAGCAAAGCGGGCAAGAGACCTGCATGGATGAGCAAGGAGTTTCTGGCAAGCCTCAAATGGAAGAAGAAAGTTTACGGAACGTGGAAAAAGGGACAGGCCACTTGGGAGGAGTACAGGAACGTCATCAGAGTATGCAGGGATGCAGTGAGGAAAGCTAAGGTCCACTTGGAATTAAATCTGGCAAGGGATGTCAAGGACAACACAAAGGGCTTCTTCAAGTACCTCAGTAGCAAAATGAAGACTAAGAAAAATGCGGGCCCACTGCTGGATGCGGTGGGTGCCCTGGTGACAGAGGATACAGAACAGGCGGAGTTACTGAATGCATTCTTTGCTTCAGTCTTTACTGCTAAGGCCATCCCTCAGGAATCCCAGACCCTGGAGGTAGGAGAGAAAGTCTGCAGAAAGGAAGACTTTCCCTTGGTTGAGGAGGATCGCGTTAGATATCATTTAGGCAAACCGGACACCCACAAATCCATGGGCCCCAATGGGATGCACCCACGAGTGCTGAGAGCTAGCAGATGTTATTGCTAAGCCACTCTCCATCATCTTTGAAAGGAGATGGAGAACCGGACAGGTGCCTGAGGACTGGAGAAAAGCTAATGTCACTCCACTCTTCAAAAAGGGCAAGAAGAAGGAAAACTACAGGCCAGTCAGCCTCACCTCCATCCCTGGAAAGGTGATGGAACAGCTCATTCTGGATGTCATCTGTAAGCATGTGGAGGAAAAGAAGGTTATTAGGAGTAGTCAACATGGATTCACCAAAGGGAAATCATGCTGACCAATCTGATAGCCTTCCATGATGGCATGAATGGCTGGGTAGATGAGGGGAGAGCAGCAGATGTTGTCTACTTTGACTTCAGCAAGGCTTTTGACACTGTCTCCCATAACATCCTCATAGGTAAGCTCAGGAAGCATGGGTTAGATGAGTGGACAGTGAGATGGATTGAGAACTGGCTGAATGGCAGAGCTCAGATGGTTGTGATCAGCAGCAAAGAGTCTAGTTGGAGGCCTGTAGCTAGCAGTGTTCCCCAGGGGTCAGTACTGGGTCCAGTCTTGTTCAACTTATTCATCAATGACCTGGACGAAGGGACAGTGTACCCTCAGCAAGTTTGCTGATTATACAAAACTGGGAGGGGTGGCTGATACACCAGAAGGCTGTGCAAGACCTGGACAGGCTACATGGTTGGGTGGAGAGGAACCTAATGAAGTTCAACAAAGGCAAGTGTAGGGTCCTGCACCTAGGAAGGAATAACCCCATACACCAGTACGGGTTAGGGATTGACCAGCTGGAAAGCAGCTCTGTGGGGAAGGACCTGGGAGTCCTGGTGGACAACAAGTTAACCATGAGCCAGCAATGTGCCCTTGTGGCCAAGAAGGGCAATGGTATCCTGGAGGGCATTAGGAAGAGTGTGGCCAGCAGGTCGAGGGAGGTTATCCTCCCCCTCTACTCTACTCTGGTGAGGCCACCTCTGGAGTACTGTGTCCAGTTCTGGGCTCCCCCATTCAAGAAAGACAAGGAACTACTGGTGAGAGTCCAGCGGAGGGCTACGAAGATGATTAGGGGACTGGAGCATCTCTCATGAGGAAAGGCTGAGAGAGCTGGGTCTGTTTAACATGGAGAAGAAGAGACTGAGAAGGGATCTTACCAACGCTTACAAATATCTTAAGGGCGGGTGTCAGGAGGATGGGGCCAGACTCTTCTCAGTGGTGCCCAACGACAGGATAAGGGGCAATGGGGAAAAACTGAAACACAGGAAGTTCCATCTGAATATGAGGAAAAACTTTACTCTGAGGGTGACAGAGCACTGGAACAGGCTGCCCAGAGAGGTTGCGGAGTCTCCTTCTCTGGAGATATTCAAAACCCACCTGGACGCGATCCTGTGTAACCTGCTCTAGGTAAACCTGCTTTAGCAGGGGGGTTGGACTAGATGATCTCCAGAGGTCCCTTCCAACCCCTACCATTCTGTGATTCTGTGAAAAGAAGGGGGAAAAAAAAAAAGACTGAAAGTGAAAAACAAAGGATTTGGATAACAGATGGACAGGGGAGCAAGGAACATAATAAATGCATACCACGGCCTGTAAACTATTTCATCCCAGCTTAGCTTTTGTGCGATCAGATGTGGAATTCCTCTATTTTAGTATACTGCCCAGGTATGAGGGGTGGAGGAAGCAAAAGGGGAGGAGAAGTGAGGATGTGTTTTTAATCTGTGCACAGAATAAAAGACAAAGGGAAACTCAGATTTAAATTACAAAGGGTACCAATTATTGAATTCAATTTTGCCGACCCTCCCAACACAAACTTTAATGCTCCTCCTGATATTTAAGAGCTTTCCAAGCAGTGTTTAGGGCTGTCCCAACTCTCATCTAAATGGAGGTACCCTGACAGTCAGGTCTTACAGCATCTCACCCAGACAGACCACAGGGCTTTACAAGTGACAAGTTCTTAACCATATTTCCAAATTGATCCCAGACTGACCCTTTGACTGAATTAGACAACATTTGAACTTCTGCCTGGGCTAAAGACAATGTATATTACCTGAAAAACATAGAATTCTAGACTTGGCAAAAGTCAGCTTGAATCCTGCAACCATAAATAAAATATTGTTCATTTACATTGAACACTACCAACCTGGACCTTCACTAAAAGAATTGCTAGGCTGACAGACAACGCTGCTACCCATGCACGCCTTCCTTCAGCTCCAGTGGCTTTTAATCCAGCTGAGAAGCAGCTCTCCAGAAGACAACCATCCTGCCGCTCTGGTCTGCTCTCAGGAGGTACCTGCAGCTCCACACATCCAATCTTTTCCTCCTCCTTTTTTTTTTTCCTAGAATCATTTAGAAAGAAACTTATCACTAGGCCAGGTCAATATCCATGAGCAATTCTCCAAGCCTTCTCTGTGTTCTCTTCAACTTAAGGAAGGAGGGGATGGCAGGGGGAGCAGTGGAAACCTACAGGGTAGGCCACGTAGCATAAATCTGCAGCTCCTTAAAATTAGCAGTCGTGAACAGACAAGCAACCCAATCTTTCCAACTGTGCAGACTGAACTAAATTCCTGAGCAAGTGTCCACTAATGAAAATGACCCATCCTCAATTTTCCGAAGATTAATGTTGGGACAGATTTCAAACATAGGTGGACTTGCCAACATATATACTGCAATGGGACTAACTGATCACGGGTTTTATCAGGGGAACTCAGTTATTATATCAAGAACGTAAATAAATCCATGAACTACACACACACACACACACACATCTACAAGCAGAATAGTTGCAAGACTTATTTTAAACATCTGCTAAGCAGATGATTCCCAGGTCTTCAGCAAGAAATATTGTTTCCCTTCACTCCTCCTGTTCTGCAGATTTTTTGCCCTTCACTAGTTGTCCAGAGAGAGAGTAATAGGTTATATTGCATTAAAATAGATAAGGTAGACTTGTGTTATCAGGTGAAGGGGGGAGTTTTTTCATTTTTTACTAAAAAAAACAAACAAAAATACTGGCACTGAATTTGAGATTTCAAAATTTCCCCATAAAACCCTAAGTTCTTCAGACTTTATACTGCTCATCAGAAAAGATTATTTCAAACAGCAAAATACAGCACCGAGTGCTCAGGATTGGGAGGACATCCCACAGTTTGCAGTCTCCCAGCTCCAACAGCAAAGCCAGCAGCCGGAGCACGCCTCGGGTCCCCCTGCCTGGCGGGTCCACAGAAACCTCCATGGGTGCTGCCACCACCCCCCTGCCTCCACCTTGGATGCTGAGTATGTTTAAGTGTAAAGCGTTTCGGAGGAACTACATCAGGTGCCATGATTTGGTATTTTCCAACCAGGTTAAAAAAAAAAAAAAATCCATCAGGAAATGCACAATTATCATTTCAGACAATCCAGTACAATTCCCAAATCCTGGGACCATACCCCAACGTGTCAGAGTGAAAATGCCTCTGTAAAACTTCTGTGCACACTGTGGTTCCTTTAATCATGATTGGATGATCTCAAAGGTCTTTTCCAACCTAAATGATTCTATGATTCTGTGATGAATTGCACTAAGAGAACAAGTCCTATGAGGAGCGGCTGAGGGAACTGGAGTTGTTTAGTCTGGAGAAAAGGAGGCTCAGGGGAGACCTTACTGTTCTCCACAACTACCGGAAAGGAGGTTGTAGTGAGGTGGGTGTTGGTCTCTTCTCCCAAGTAACAACTGATAGGACGAGAGGAAATAGCCTCAAATTGCACCAGGGGAGGTTTAGATTGGATATTAGGAAAAATTTCTTCATGGAAAGGGTTGTCAAGCATTGGAACAGGCTACTGCCCAGGGAAGTAGTTGAGTCACCATCCCTGGAGGTATTTAAAAGACATGTAGATGTGGCACTTAGAGACACGGTTTAGTGGTGGACTTGGCAGTGTTAGGTTAACAGTTGGACTCAATGATCTTAATGTCAAGTGTCTTGGAGAAAGTCACCTGAACGACTAGCTCCAGGTCACAGCCACCTAAAGCAAAAGTGCTTCCCAGGACCAAGGGCCTCAAAGCATACATCAGCTGCTTAATAAATAAAAACCGAAATACAAGTAAGTTACCTTGGAAAACAAGTAAGACACAGCCACGAATTTGTGTTCCACTGGGAGAAGAAACATAGTTCATGTGCTAGCTACTTAAGCTGTATTATTTCAAAGATAGTATCAATAAAATGTTAGATTAATCTTAAAGCTTTTGATTAAAAACACCAGTGAGGCACGTTACTTCCAAAATCGTGATGGAATTGCTCATGTTGCTTAGGCACAGTACCTCAGTAATATGTTCAGCAGAGGGGTAAATAAAAAGACATGAAGAGAGCAAAAGCTGCAATAAAATAAGTTGTTTGGTGGGGGGGATTACTTCATATAAAATTATGCATTTTACTCACAAACCAGCCATTGAACCTTTTTACATATCTATAAGCCTCTTAACTACTACACAGTTTAAACTGGAACAGCTAAGTGTGGCCCATCTTGTACTTCCCTCTAATTATGAATTGCTTCTTAGGATGAACAGCAGTGAGAAACTGTTACATGTGTACAAAAGTATTGCTGAGATAGAGTACAAGGCGAAGCTGCGGATGTACGTGCCTCCAGGATCTGTGGCAAAGGATCTGAGCCCCGCATCTCTCATCAGTTGCAAGCCTTCTGTTTCTCACCCCCAGTTCGGTATCTGATGGTGTGAGTTCAGGTTGATAAAAACCATCACTCAGAATCCTTTACAACACAGTATTTTATTGACTTAAGAAAAGAAATATTACTACAGCAAAATTTTCTGGCTCATTTGTCTACTCTGTTTTCTGTACACACAAAAATACACACAGGAAATGTGTGCTAACACTAGTTTTTAATCTTCTGGCTTATCACACCATTGCTGTACAGTGACTTCAGCTCTGTATTGGTACAAAACAGAACAACCTTCCCTTGGTTTCACATCACATCATGGCTTGCACAGACGGGTATGTGCTCAAGAACATTTTGCATTGACAAAGATGCATCTGAAGCATTTACATGTTTGTAATTAGTGTCAATATTGTGGCAAAGCTTGCAAAGGCACCAGGACTCCACCACACAAATGGATCACAAAACCACCCCTTTTCCAATGAGCTTAACAATGCAAGAATAAACGCTTCCAAGTGTCTTTGCTCCCACCATTAACCTCTCATTCAACAGGAGTATCATTTCTAGTAACAGTTCATCAGAAGGTGATGATGATTGTGGTTTTATCTTCTGCACAATTTTCTTCAAAGCCTTTACAAAAAAGTCTCCCCTCACTTTTTTTTTTTTTCTTATGGGCACATACAGCATGGAGCTTATAAGCATTCTAAATACACACCTAAAATTTTACAAGTTCCATAGGAAAACATTTTGGAAATAAAATGTTCTGAATTTTATTCTTTTTCTAAATCAACAAAGGAATACAGAATTTTTAATGCAAGACCACTCATCTTTTTATCTTTAAGCATCAGGTGTCATCTGGTGGATTGACACAGAACTACACTGAAAGTAACCTTTCCTTAGAGCAAATTTTACTAGGGAAGTAAAAATAAACAAGCTAAGCCGAGATAATATTTACCTGTGACCTCAGAGATGCAAATAATAGAAGTACAAACCTCTATCAGGTGCAGGTGTTTAGAAAAGGATCAACCATAACACAACTAGGGATTTGATGGACTTACCTTGCTGAAGTTCAGGAAACTCCAGTTATTTACAACTTACTGTCCAAAAGCTACTAAAAAGCATTCAGAAAGCTACTAAAAAGCTGTATGTCTCCAGCAAAGATATTAAAAAAACCTTAGTCAAATTACTTTTTTTTTAAAATGTAATCTGAGCTCCATAAGTAACTACCTGAATCTGGAACTGGAGCTTTAAAGGCAAACAGTAACCTTCAGTGACACATCAGACTGTTTTCCCTCATGGGGAAAAAAGAAAAGAATAAAAAAATCAGATGCCTTGATCAAGGCCAACAAGTATGCTGCAATCCTTTAAAAAAAAGAGCAAATACTTAACTAGAAACCAAACTTCCTATTTCTTTCTGTGCCTTTTCAACACAGATTCTGGTCTCCTCTCTCTAAACCATTAACTATCTCTGACATCATGATTTTAAAAAATATACATCTCCTTTCTTACCACTGAAGAGCAGTAAGAGACCGAGCCAAGAAGAGAAAAGAGACTACAACAAACACCTAATGAAGCTACATAGGGGTAAAAAAACCCACATTAAAAAAAAAAAAGAAGAAAAAAATGCCTTTGCCAGGATCACCACCAAAAGATTTACTTCTATCAGTTTTAATGCTTCAACTTTAAAAATACCCCCCCCTCCAATGTATTACTTTAAAGACATTGATTTTGAAATACATTATTTAACAAACTCAATAAGCAAACCATGGGGCAGATACCTTTGGGAAACACTCAAGTTTTTAGGAAGAAGAGCAGCATTAAGCAAGTTACAAGGTAAAAAAATCAGCAGCATCTTCCTGGCATTTCAAACAACTTCATCATTTGCTGTGGAAGATCATGGCTATCAATAGCACTAAAGTAACTTTTAACTGTTTGAAAGCACTGCAAAATCTGATTGCTGGAGAAGGCAACCCAGCCTCCACAACATGGTCCTGTTTGTCAAGGTCTACAGAAGTTAGACTCCATCAAGTTCAAGTATTAATCTAAAGTTAACTTGATGAGCAAAGTAAACCTTTTGGATACAGAATCAATCCATGCTTTGATGCTCCTTTCCTGTGCAGGATCAAAGGTTTGGACAGAGAATACTGGCCAAGACTCAATTTAAGCCCTGCTAGCACAGCCCCACCAAGCTGGCTTTCCAGCCCCACCGTGCAGCAGGTTTCAGCGGGGATGACAATGGATGTGTCACCATCCCCATTCTAGTTCTGACCAGAGAGGTCCTTTGAAGCAAGCCTCCCAACTCGCTTCACCCTACTGTGTTTTGGTTTGTAGCTCAGCACAGTCTCGGAACATATGACCTGGACTCCCTTCAGAGGAAATGAACTTAGAAGAGGCATTCAAGGAGTGCATCTAGCACACAATGGCACGCAGTCTGCAAGGCCTAACTAGAGCTGATCTAACATAAAAGCCCTTCAAACATACACAGGACAGACGCAGGGTCCTCAGCACCAACTTTCTTCCACAGATCCACTTCTATAGGCTGCATTTATTGCTGACGTAGACTCAGCCAACATACGCCATTTTTCCTTTCTTGGAGATTTTTAACCTAAAAATAAATGTTTTACCTAAGTAAAACCTATTGCTAAACATTAAAAACTAAGAATACATCCTAAAAAGAACAATACCAATTGGAACTGCTTCCCACTCCTGAACCAAGAACAAAAATACTCCAAGAATTGTTTATATGCCTTCCCTACAAACCAAATCCAGTCTTCCCCCAAATGTGACACAAGACAGAAGCCAACCACTGCAGCATTGTTTTTTAAAAAAAGTCCAGGCTATTCAGGAGGATGCGAAAGCAAGCTTCTCAGCAGGGATTTCTAACAGGCAGCACCCACTGGAAAAACATCTGTAGGGGACTGCTCACCTCTACATCCCAAGTCATAGCTGCCATTGAGACTATGTGTTTACACACTCTAAATCAAGTTGAAACCTTAAAGGCTATCCAAAACACCAACAGACCCACCTCCTCATGCAAAGAGCTGCCGTGCCGGTAACAAGCTAGCTTAGATCCGACCTGAGCTTTTGGGCTTAAAGCTGAACCTCCCAAGTTCAGCAGGGTTTTCCAGTCAGTTCAAATAGCCTAATCCTCTTTTTTTTTCAGACTCCAAATGAAGTCCTCAGCTGCCCCAGATGAAGCAAGGAAGAGAGAAAAAGCTTCAACAGATCAGAGGAAACAGCCAATCCTCTTGACTTTCTCAATAGCTGTCAGAAGTCCAGCTGAGCTGACAAAGACCAAAAAGCATTACCTCAAGGCTCAATTCAAAGGTACCTGATTCACAGTCACATTGAAGTGCAAGTACTGTATACTAACATCTAAAGGTTCAGTTGTTTAAATTATACAGTGTAAGTCAGTACTTGCAACACAAGTTTCTGGTTCACCTGATTAAAAACTGTCAAGTGACTAAGTGCAAAACATGGTCTGCCTAACACGAGCAGCACCTTACCTCCCAGCAACCTCCTAATTCCACGCCCAGTTGTTTTGGGTGAAAGCTAAAAATACTTAAGGTAACTAAGGAGGCTAAAATACTTATTGTTTAAAAAAAAAAAGGTAATAATAATCATTATACTGCCCCATGCATGTACCCTTGATGCTCTGAGGTGAAGATATGGTCTTGCTCTTAGTCCTAGGGGGATAAAAAGCCCCTAACTCTGCATGTATAAGAGCAGCCCTCCTCTACGAACTGCAGTGCAGTGACAGTGCCAGAATTAAGTTATGTTACGGCTAAAGGCCCCAGAATGTCTTAACACAGTGCCAAGGAAAGCCACTTCAATGCGGTATCTTCCATTCATTAGGGACTGCAAACCCTACGTTTAGGGGCATGGAAAGAAGCCGAGAGATTTATAAGAATTAGCATGGCTATATCTAAAGTTTCCTACAACACCCACTTTTTCCAGCAGAGCAGATCTGTGGTCTTCTGAGGACTCAATTAAATGCCAGTTTATTCAATACAAACAGACCAAACTCTACCAAGGCACCAGCTTCCAGCTAAAGAAATCTTCTCCTGACACACATCTTACAGATTCCTTAAATGCACATCTTTCTCGTGTTGCCTTTATTGTTGCTGCCAAGTATGCTGTCTGCCAACACAGTAGTAACTCAGCCTTGCAGTGTGAGAGGAGGGAGGGAAACGGGGGGGAGACATTCCTAACAATATCAACAATTAGGAGTTTCCTGCAACACCAGCAGAACACTGGTGAACAGCTGCAGAAATGCAGAAAATGCTTTTCTTCTCTTAGACTTGATTAGCCATCATAAGATGCCAAGACAATCTCCACTACCACTGTGATTCCCTGCAAGACACACAGAATTGCTGCAGAGGAGTCAACACTTTAGAGTATTCCCCATCAAATAAGATAATTGCAAAGCTCCTTTCTTTGACAAAACCCAAATCCCCCCCCTTGTCAGCATCTAGTATCTTAACTTTCCCACTACCCTCATAAGTATATATGTAACCCCGAGCCACTGATCATAAAACAACTTGTATTTACCACAAGAATGACAGATACCTTTACTGCAATTTTTCCTCGTCTCCCAAGTTCAAAGAAATCTTGTCTTTCTAGATATACCCATGTTCTTCATAAGCAGAACCACAAATGGAGCCTCTTCAACTAATTTCCATCGTAATGAACTCGGACCTATCTGACAAAGAGGAAAATTAAGGGAAAAAAATAAAAAAGTTTTGTTCCTACTTTTATTTTCCCATTGGAACAGAGGGGTGTAGCAGCCAGTAAGCATTTGTCCCTGTCATTTCCTGCTCTTACTGACCAAGTCCATCATGCCACCTAAAAGATAAAACTCGTATCAAGCCTGCAATTAGAGAGTGGAAAAGATAGCAGAAAAACAACCTATAATAGCCTGGTTTTTTTCCTAATGATATTGATAAGCTGAAGAAAATAACTAACTTTTAAGCATCCTAGATCTTTAACACTGACATTACTTTACAATCTGTATCCTCAAACACTTTTAAAAAATCTAAGAATTACCCAACATTTGAACATGAAGGAGAAAAAAACCATGCCATCACTTGCAGGGAACTCTAAATTTGGTTCAGATCTCTGAGCATACTTACAACCTACACCTGAGCAAAATAAATACCAATATTCTTAGAAAGCTGGATATAATTGCAAGGGAATATACTGAATTCCCATTAACTCAGAAGAATCTTTTTTTTCCCTGACAAGACACTGGTAAATATTTTATCTTCTGCTGTACTGGGTCTGCTTAGTATCGTAGGCCGCCTACAGCACTAAAAATCAAGCATCAGTGCTTGTTTTTGAAGTGTCATCCTAAAAAACATGAAACTAAACATGACTATGCAGAGAGCAGAAAGCATTTCATTGTTTATAATAATTCCAGCTACATGTTATAAGACTATGGTGTACCTTATCTTAAAAACATTGCAAGCCGACCTTTAAAAGTGGGTTAGCCAACCTGAATTCAGAAGATAATGTTCCTTTTCTAGTGGCAAATCCATCCAAGGTTCTGGCAACATATAATACAAACTAAAGCTGAGCTCATATTGCCAAGGATCTGCCATTTGCCTTAACTGGGACAGAGGTATTTCATCACGTGTACAACAGATGATATTTTCGAAGGCCTTCTTAAAAAACAAACACACAAAAAAAAAACCAAACCCACAGCCCCAAAACACTACTCGTGACAAAGATTTTTCTGTCTTCCCAGCCAGCAGACCCTCAGCTACCTTGGCCATACCTCAGCCCAGTCTATACATTCAGCCACAAAGAGCCAGGTCCTGACTACCTACAAGTTGGCTTAGCAGAAGACAGCTTAAAGAGCACTCCTAAATTTGGAGACTAGCAAAAGAAAACAATTCAAATTTAAATACAAATAGTTATTTTGACATGGTCAGTATGACCGAAGTTGAGGGAAGGAAAAAACTTCAAGTGTTTGCATTAACCCTCTGGAAAAGTTACTACACCGCGAATGGATTTGGAACCAGGTCTGCCTAATGGAGTGTGAATATGCTGGTTTGGACCAAATATTTAGAAGACAATTGTCAGTGCTGAAAAACAGGCCTGAAGGAAGGAAGTCGTATTTCTGATTGTTCTCAAGAAGGGATCATGCTGCAATTAATAAATAAAAAAAAAACCCTACAAAGCAAAACCCAAACCAAAAACCACGTGAGATTTCAATTTCAATAGTGAACAAAAACTGAAAATGCATTTAACTTGACTTTAGCCCTTATATTCGGACTACAGGGAGAACTGATTTAATGGGTGGGCCTGAAAAGAGAGCTGCAACACTGATCCATTTAGACCAGCTCCAAATAAGAGATCAGATATGTCAATATCTTTACTTAATATGCTACATATTTCAGCCAGGGCACAGCACCAAATACTGTTGTTATCGAACTTATACAAACACTTCTAAGGTCTCTAAAATTCTGGTTGTAGAAATCCACCACTGAGTCTACGCTACAAACCCTACATAAATCAGACTTTATCATGACTGCCATTAAATAAACGTAAAAATAACAATGCAGAAAAAATGCAGACTTCCAGTGTTTGTTGTTTTTTTGTTTAAACAAACTAGCTCAAATCCTACAATTGTCAGATCCAGCATGGAGCTCTTAAAAATACATTTAAGGTATTTTAAAAAGGGGGAGGGGGGGGGAAGGAATCAGACACTCTAGTTAAATCAATACCAGCAAGTTTAAATGAAGACTCAACATCTACACACCATTTTGAATAGGCCAGCTGGGTGCAGGGAGTGGGGACAAATTCAGAGTCAGTTGAAGCATCAGCTAAAGACACACTTTTTCATCACTAAAATCCCAAATCAATAAAAATCAGAGCACTCTGCTTCTAAGTGAAATAAATGACAGTCTTCTCTTTTGCATCATTATGCCAGACTGAAAACCAAAAAGTTTCATTTTAAGGTCTGCCATACGCCTTTTCAGCATGGAGATACCACTGCAGTCATGATCATCAACTTTAAAAAAAAAAAAAACTTAAACCACCACCAGATATTCAAGTCTTAAAAAAATAAACAAACAAAACCAAAATAGAAGTGACAGAATCGAGTTACATTTGAACTACTCCCCTTTTCTAACTGTGCTGCCTTTGAAAATCCTAACCAACATTTAAAAGAAAAACTTCAATTATATTCCACAAAAAAGTATTTTAAGGCCTTCAGTGCAAATGATGATTTTGCAGTATTTTTAGGAACTAAGGCACATGATGTTTAGACATCTTCAATGCATTTCAAGAGACAGACCAATATGAGATATTGATTTACTAATCAAATAGATATAGACGAAGCTTCATCTTTTTTTCCCCAGGACGTAGTGAAATAAAAAATCTGTTTTCATTGCAAAGCACCTCGGTAGGGTGCCTGAGGGATTCCCTGTAGGACGCACAGTTCTAGGGAATGACAATGATGATCAATTTTGTTATCATATCACCACACCCAGAATTCTGCAAGCTACATCCAGAGTCTACAGGCTCAAAAGTCTGATTTAATACATAAGGTTTTTCCATCACAAGATAGAGGAACATAAATTCTGGGGGAAAAAAAAAAAACAAATGGGGAAACAGCAGCACAATTATGCAGTTACCAAAACTGCACACACATGATCTATCTAAACCTCAAAGTTTCGGATTTAAAACCAAAAGTTTCAGAGGGCTGAAAGTACAAATGTGCATTTTTGCAATCTGGCCACCATAAGGATCTGAAGATCAATGCTAAGTAAGCCTGTAACTGTAGCAACTTGGTTTTTAGTAATTTGTATTACAAACTATCAGCCAAGCAGATACCACAACAGAAATACATCTTGGAAAGAGATGTTGTCATGTCAGGAGAGGTGAGAGACCAAGAACAGTGAGAAGTGGAAAAAGCAAGTGGAAGGCTGATGCTGAGCCTCATCAGTAGCACATGAGTGTTCCTCAGCCATCCTGGAGTGGGACAAACAGGTGACCAGGAGTTTGAGGTTCATCCAATGAAGCTGATGGAATAAATCAGGAAACAGGAGACAGGTTAATCTAATGCGTTTGGCAGATTTGGAAAATTCATAGCAGCTGATACCTGTGTGGTTGGGAGACCCAAGCAATGTAGGTGCAAAAGCAGATGTAGTGGAAATCAAACAGCCAAGTTTAAAACCTGCGCTCTCAAGGTTTAACATCTTTAAGCACATTTCACCAAGCCATTCTCAAATTACAGGTACCACCACCAAATTATGGCTCCTGGGTTCCCGACCCTCCATCAAACAGCGAACAAAACATCACCCTACAGAGGTTCTGCTGCCATAGATAATCATTAAGCAAGATCTTGAACAATTTTCAACAGTCGTTTTGTTTGAACCCTAATTCAACAAGGAGGGAGGACAGAAAAGGGAGCATCAAAACAGGGCACGCTGTGCTCCAGTTGGAAGCAACTTATCTGCAGGTTTCTTACTGCTTTGGGAGAGTCAGCTTAAATTCAAAACACAACATTTTGTCTGTACACACAGCAGCAGGGCTGAGCATCCCTCACCTCCCCGAGTTTATTGTCAAAATACAATGTCTTAACACTTTGAACATACAAGTAAAACAGTGGCACCACTCTGTATATATTTTCTCAACAACTGGAAATGAACTTTTTTTTCTACAATATGTACTAACAACCCTAAATCTGTTACCGTCTGTATTGGGTTTGCGTGGCAAGGTTTCGGTAGCAGGGGGGCTACAGGGGTGGCTTCTGTGAGAAGCTGCTAGAAGCTTCCCCTATGTCCCATAGAGCCAATGCCAGCTGGCTCCAAGACGGACCCACTACTGGCCAACTCCAAGCCAGTCAGCAACAGCGGTAGTGCCTCTGTGATAACATATTTAAGAAGGTGGGGGGGGGGGGGGGGGGGGCGGGGCGGAACCCACCTGGACACAAACTGCAGCTGGAGTGAGAAGTGAGAAAACGCGAGAGGAACGACTCTGCAGACACCAAGGTCAGTGAAGAAGGAGGGGGAGGAGGTGCTCCAGGCACCGGAGCAGAGATTCCCCTGCAGTCCATGGTGAAGACCATGGTGAGGCAGGCTGTGCCCCTGCAGCCCATGGAGGTTAACAGTGGAGCACATATCCACCTGCAGCCCATGGAGGACCCCACGCTGGAGCAGGTGGATGTGCCTGAAGGAGGCTGTGACCTCATGGGAATCCCACCCTGGAGCAGGCTCCTGGCAGGACCTGTGGACCCATGGAGGGAGAGGAGCCCACCCTGGAGCAGGTTTGCTGGCAGGACTTGTGACCCCATGGGAGACCCACACTGGAGCAGTCTGTTCCTGAAGGACTGCACCCCATGGAAGGGACTCACGCTGGAGCAGTTCATGAAGAACTGTAGCCCGTGGGAAGGACCCACATTGGAGAAGTTCGTGGAGGACTGTATCCTGTGGGAGGGACTCCACGCTGGAGCAGGGGAAGAGTGTGAGGAGTCCTCCCCTAAGAAGGAAGGAGCAGCAGAGTCAACATGTGATGAACTGACTGCAACCCCCGTTCCCTGTCCCCCTGTGACCCTCGGGGGGAGGAGGTAGAGAAAATGGGGAGTGACGTGGACCCCAGGAAGAAGGGAGGGGTGGGGGGAAGGTGGTTTAAGATTTGGGTTTATGTCTCATTATCCTACTCAGTTTTGACTGGCAATAAATTAAACTGATTTTCCCCAAGTTGAGTCAGTTTTGCCCGTGACGGTAACTGGTGACTGATCTCCCTGTCCTTATCCCGACCCACGAGCTTTTTCATTATATTTTCTCTCCCCTGTCCAGTTGAGAAGGGGAGCAACAGAGCAGCTTTGGCGGGCACTTGGCATCCAGCCAGGGTCAAACCCACCACACCATCCGTGAGAAAATTTCTGTTTCAGTGAAGGCCATGAGTTCTATGAGTTTACGAATCCTCCTGCTTTAAGACACAATCCAATTTTTAAACAACTGGGCATGAGGGGAAGAAAAAAAAAAACCAAAAAACCCACCACCCACCCCTTGGCACCAACTATTCCATAACCAGCTGCTACAAAGTTTTTCACCACTGAAGTAGCAGCTGTGGCCAGGGGCGGAGCTTGAAGGATTAGCAATTTTTAAAATAACTTTTGGGACTTGCATGGTCTAGGAAATAAAATAAAAAAAAAAAATAGAATATCCTTTCAAGTGAGTAAGAAAAGCATCAGTTCTGCATCCAAGTGAAGCAACTTTTTCAACTGCACAAGCATCAAAATCAAGCAGCCATAACTCAGACCAACGACCCAATTCCAACAACTCCAGACAGTATGGATGAGACAGGCTTTTTGTGGTTTTTTTTTTTCATTTTACTATTTTGAGGAAATCTTACTCTCCCCTAGCTGTGAACACTTGCACCTCTGTTAGTAAACTAGGAATGGCAAGGCAAGACATGTATTTGCTTAAGTTGAAAAAATTATTAAGAAATTCATTTCTCAACTGCATAATAATTGGGGGGGGGGACGACTGTTCCCCCCAACTTTGATATTTGGCTCTGCATTTTTACAGCCAAGAAACAGGCTGCAAGAATGTCAATAGCAATTAGTAAAACATATCCAGGAGGGCTCAGCAGGCAGCACTATTTGTTCCTCCACGGGAAACTTTGCTCTGAGTGAAGAAACTTCACCATTGGTGGGAGCGATGCATGGAGGTGGCGCACCTGGCTCCAACGGGAAATTGGAACAGCTGAGATTTTCCTCCAGGCAAAAGTCATCCACCCCCAATACAGGGCTTTGCAGATATTCAACAAACAGGAAAAAAAGGGGAAAAAAATTTAAATAGAAAAACCATATACGCTACTTCAATGCAAACCATAACATTTCCAACATGTAGCTATACGATGTTACAGCCTGGGGGCTAGACCTTTAATCAGTGTCAGTTACTGTAGATTCAGCCACGGCTCCAGTAGATCTGGGCAGAACTGTGTCAACCAATGGTACAAATTTAGCTGCGGGGGCACAATCCTTTTCTCCATCAAATTTAAGAGGGAATACAAACACAGTTTGCACTGGCTTCACGCATTCAGCTCTCCTATGCAAGTGCGTGCTCTGCTGTGCTCCCAGCAGCTTGCCATCAGCAACACTGCAGCTGCAGTACTCAGCCCAAGGGCCAGACCACTACCATAGGGCTCCAAACATAGCCCCAAGTGGTGCATCAGAGATGGGCTGGGGAGAGGAAGCTGTATCAGTGTTCAGCCTGTGCTGAGAACCGTCATGAGACACTGCCTATTTCTCCCACAAAGGGTGTGAGAACGGAGTTCATTGTCATCCTCTTTCTTTCGCAGAAATGGTGCGGCCAGTACAGGGCATGCTGTTGGACAACAGCAGTAAAATCTAGAACACAAAAAAAACACAGGAGGCTGAGATCTGGTGGTATTTTCATTCATTGGTTTTGGGGGAGATCACTCCTTCCTTTGCCTTATTTATTCAGTTCTCTGTTGTTCTGTATCCTGGATAACCTTTCCTTTATTTCTGCAGTGTCCACAGGTTAATTTCAAACAGTGTTTTGTACAGCTTTCCTCTTTTACAAATTTCAGATTTCTTAACAAATTTTGACTTTAAAACCCTCTTTCTTCAGAATGTGTTCCTACACCCCTTTCAATGTGTTTTGCATTGTACTCACCACGTTTTCCTTCTTTTCCATCTCAGTCTTCCCTTCTACTACTCCATTCACTTCAGTTTTTACACAAACATTTTTATTCAGCATTTTGAAGACATGGGTGAAATTCAAATCACAAGCACCCATCAGATGCATAGGGCCAGTGGCATAAAATACAGACAGTATCTCTGCAAATCTCATTCTGGAATACGGCAGTGTTTGTGGAGCGACAACCAAAATACACTGAACAGGTGACTCCTACCAAACATGGTAAAAGCGTATTTGGAGGCTTCTTCAGGCTTTCCTTTCCCCGCTCCTTCCCCAGACCCAATGTTTGGTACAGTAACTTTCACTATGTTCCAATCTCAAGGCCCAAAATGATTGCTGAAGTAGCAAGAATCTCATGAATGTAAACATTTGTTCAGGGTTAAGTTACCAAGAGAGAATTTCTGCTCAGAGCCTACAAGTTCAAAAAGAAAGAATAAAAAGAGGCCAAGAGTTTAAGAAAACTAGAGACCAGTGTTAAATTCTTTCATTATAGTCAGACACCTGCCTGCTTTTCAGACATCTAAAGTAAACAGGAGAAACCTCTGACATCTAAGCAATATTTAGATGTCTCCCTGCCTTCCAAAAAATACTGGGACTACTAGGCTCTTTGGACTTTTAGAAATCGGATTCTTTAATATGAAGGCTGGTAGCCTCCAAAAATCTCAATCCAGATTGCCACAATGATATGTACAGATGTGTATGCTGCATGCATACACTGTACCCAAATGCTCCATCCAAAGGATAGAGGTTGGGCTTCCAATAACAGGCTGACATCTAACCAGAGTCCAAAGCGTCAGTGTTTTAGCCTTTCACGTTAATTAACCAGCTCAATAAGCAGCATAAATTAACAGTAGAGGTAGCTACACTTAAAGCAGTGGCTCTGTATACTTCAGCAACATAATATTCAAAATGTTTGAAGGAGAAAAATGGCAAATATAATGTAAGATTGATTAATTCAGCAGCCCAACATAAAAATACTCTCTCCTTCAATCTTCATTAAGCCAAAGAATTTCTAAGCAGCAGCATCAAATCAATCTCTGAAGAAATTCAAGAACTAGAATTATCTTTCAAAAGAAGACGCTTCAGCATTTTAAATTATAATTTCACTAATAAAATTATTCATGGCCATACTGAAATTCTTGAGGACCTACAATGTTTAGCAGTTCCTCACCTCTCACAGCACTTGCTAGTGGTCTGCTCCATCTCTCTCCTTTAATGCCTTAAAGATTCTGTCATCCCAGGAGATGCCTTTTCCTACTACTAACAACCAATTTGAAGACCATGAACTGTACATTACTCCGTCCACTGCCTGATGACAGCTTCTTACCCAATGTCAGAAGCTTGCTTTAGAACAGCAATCAATACTTCCAACACATTTAAACATACCGTAGAAGCTTATGCAATTTAAAAACTTAGAAATGGTTATTCTTGCTTTTAGTAACACTGAGCTCTCGAAAAAGTCACCAGCATTTAAGACAGACACAAAAGTTGGTAATGCTTAACACATTTCCTCAAGACAAAAAAGCTCCTTCTCCAGGCTATTACTGCCCAACGTGAGTACAGAGTGGGACCCACGAAGGTCTGTCTAATCAGCCTCTTGGGGATGCCATGCAACAGTAAGCCCAGACTTCCCAGTCCCACCACCAACGCACATTACATCATTCAGGCAGTACCAAATGTCTTAATGCAGGAGAAAAATCCCATTTTAGCACTTCTGCAACTTTTTTATGCGGACAGTTGACTGTCAGAGAGTCATGGGTTTTTAGAGTTCATAACCAAAACACTAATCATACTAAGAGGGAGAGAAGACACAGGGAGAAAAGTATCATGATGATATCTGAAGGGTTATTCAGCCCGTCTCCAAGGTAGGAACCTCGACCCTCTGTTAATGGAGCTTCTGGAGGTGATGAGTTCATGGAATCACCTCTCTGAGCCCCTCAAGGACTCTGCAGGGCATCCTGCATGAGACAACTAAGGTTATACTATGTAAACAACCTCCTCTCCCCAACCTTCCTGCCCAATTCCTCACCCAGCCCTCCCACAGCAGTTAAATCACTGGCTTTCTGTCCGACATCAGGGTCTTAAGCCTGGCCAAGTAAGAAGAAAACTGCAACCCAGAAAACAAGGAAGTGGGTAATACCAATAAACTCTGAAATACAATTGCATTTCACAGAAAGATGAAAATAGCAACAAAAGTCAGTGGCAGCAGAAGAAAAAGCAGGGAGAACAGCATTTTGAGAGGTAACAGTCAGGGACCACAGATGCAATATGCTTTAAATAATGCCATGTAAACTCAGTAACTTAACCCTGAGAAGCCAGGTCACAACTACACACCCTGGGTATTTCTCACAGAAGTACATTGTGACTACTGCCAGAAAGAACAATGGCAATACCAATGAGGGAATGGAGATGAACATCAGGCTGTCGCTCCATTTTGCACTGCAGGACAGGACACCATATACTAGCATTTCTTCTCTGTGCTGGCTTGTATAGCATATATCAATGTAAAGCAAACATGCAGTACTTTAATACCAGAAGCTCCTAATGATAGCCACAATAGTGAAAAGCCACGAATTGTGAAATAAAATTCAAAGACCCATAAAATTTTAAGACATTGCAAAGCATAAAATGCAAATATAGTTATACTATACCTTGCTTTTAGGAGATGGCTGGGGAATGGGAGGGGGAAGAGTAGAGGGAGGGGCAAAAAGTTTCACTGGAAGCACTTTGCAATGTACCTCCACTATTGTTCCACCAACAAAGGCCTTCTCAAATTTCACTACTCATAACCTCCAAACAGCCAGAGTTTCATGCTGTGACTGACTGCCTTCCAACTACTGTATGCTCCAGAGAATGCAACACTGATCTGCAAACATCTATTCCCAATTTCACGGTGGATTTTCACGGTGGAGGTCCGGGGTCCTGTGCTCAGGTGAACCAGGCTTGGTTCTCAGTGGGGAGTTCGAAGGGGTTGGCAGAGGACAAGAAAATGAGACCTGAGTGCTGGTGGGGGGTATGCAGCATGGCTGGAGAGCTGCCACATCATGCAAAGAACTAGCTTAGGAGTTCAATGATACTCCCTCATAATTTCCCTCTCCTCTCTCTCAATTGTACCTTAGTCCACCTTATCTCAGGCTACCTCAAATTCTCTGTTTCCACATCTGAAAAATATATGAAGTTATATTTTACTTAAAAGGAACTTTCAACTAGTTCAGGGAATTTGGAACAAGAGACATATTTTGCAAATGGCATCAATATTCATCATTATGCAAGAATCATAAACCAAGGTCTCTCAAGTGAAACATTCATTTTCACATTAAAATTTGATAACGCCAACAAAAATTAATACTGCAGTAGTTATTACTACTTCTAATCTGCCACGCTATTTACTCCACTCGGACAAGTTAACATCTACATAATCAATAGCTCAAACCTCTAACACCCTATCTGTATCCAGTCCTTGGAGCTAGAAATATTTATTACTTCGGTTTTACCAGCCACCCCTTTTAAATAGTTTCAAATTCTTCAAGTTTTCAGTATTTAGTAAATGAAAAATACTTTAAATGTTTACAAAACAGCTTGAAGAAGAAAATTAATCTTACTCAAAAGCATTGTACAAGTTTATAGCTCTAGTAGAAACCGGTGTACAGTCAGAGAGGAAACAAAGCATTAATCACATCACTGTTGCATTTATACTCTCTGCCCTTTCAATTCTCATATAGACCACTCGGTCACACTCACTAATGAAAGCAGGGCCATTTTCGCCAATATTACTGATGTCCAATAATCTTTAGATTCCTAAAACAAAAAAATGTACAAACAATTTGAAAAAAACCCCACATTCATTATTGTTGAGCTGGGTCAGTAGTAGCAGACAAGCTTCAGTCAGGAACATCCAGTGTCCACTGAGCTGGACACTTTACAGACACACGGGAAAACAAAGCTGTTCCTGAAGACCTGCTACAGAAGGTAGTTCATTTTTCATCGAAAACCAGTAGGAAACACATAGATTTTAGATAGCATTTCAGAAGGCAGCAGTCCCCAAATCACCCCATCCCACACAGCTTGTTTGAGAACAAGGCTTCCCCAAAACCAAACACATAGCAACGTGATCAGGGAGCTTAGAGTATAAAACCCTTGGGATGCTTTGCAAAACCCAGCCACAAAGCCTGTCTTGAAAACACTGCAATGCAAACAATGCACAAGTAAAAAATCATCACCTTGGATACTGACTTCCCAAGTCTTTCCCTCCCAGTGTCCCATGGTTTCGACATCTGCTTCCAATGCTACTGACCTAAGATGGTCTTCCTCTTTCTGGATGATGCTATGGAAGCTCATCCCATACAAGAAGCCACGAGGACCACCACCACTCTATTTGGATTCCACCATTTTTATTGTTTTGAACATAACATCCTCTCTTGCATCTCTGAGACACTTCAAGACCAAATAAGCTTTGAACTCCCAACCGCCTTGCACATTATCACCTCAGCTGACGTTTGGAGTTTGGGGGACATCCACAAGAACTCTGCAGGCCAGTATTTCCCACGGCATTACTACATCACACTGGATTTCCTTAAGAAAAGGGCAACCTATTGCCAACCCCCTGTCTGTCTTCCCCATCTCTGAGGAAGATATCTGACAGGGCTTGCATCTGCACATTTGGGAAGAGGCAGAGCTCCTCTGGGAAGAAAGAGTCCTGGCTTCATTTTCAGCAAGGGTTTTAGACATACATTTACATGCAAGGAGGTGCACCAAAGGGGACAATGGCAATTCCAGCTCCATTCAAGAACAATTTGAGCCAGGACTAGATAAGCAGGGCACATCTGATCAAAGTCACAAGAGCAAGCAAGCTTAGATTCTACAGACTTCTGGTAGATCACCACACTCTAGGTGCCGTGACTTTGAAAACAGAAATAACTTTCTCACTGAAGACAACCACAGTCAACAACACTACATATTCACACATATGGTGGGATATGTATAGCAACTATCTACAAGCATCTAACTTGAGAGCCCCGGTTCCTTCTATAACTAATGGAGAGACTGCTAACACAGGTATTCCAGCTCCTGCATGCTCCAGTCCATGTGGGAGGTCCATCTCAGGACTTAACGTACTGAAAGATCGGTACCCAAGTAGTTCAGGAGGTGCCAGAAGCCAGAACATCCCTGGATCCAGGGCAGATGGGGAACCTCAGCAGATCTGCAACTCACCATAATCTTTCTTGGGTTGATCCAGCCTTTACCTACCTGAGAAGCAGGGCAGAGAACTTCCATTTTTTAAAAACAAGGATTTATTTCTTCAAAAGAAGGAATTCCTTTAAACTCAATTTCGTTTTTATCATTTTTTTCTCTAGCTTTATTAAGGTAAGGAGACATACAATATAAAGAACTGGGTCATAAACGAGCTAAATCAGGAACAAAACCAGCTTGCTTATTTCAGGGTATAATTTTATAAACTCAGCTCTGCTAGTTTGCATATGAACTGCATAACTAAAACATCCTAATAGCATTGTGAAAACTATGTTTCTATTAAAGATAGACTTCTAATAAAGAAAGCAAGAATACTTTTATCAATGTATACATATCCCATTTACATTCTGCATACTTCTGCACTTGGACAACAAAACTAATTCTGGTCATTAACAATTGCCAATAGTCTCTTCCACTCTTTGGTGCTGCTGCCTATCAGGCACTGCAAGAAGTGGTTAGTCCCAGATTCTTTTAAATTGTAGAGCCATTTTCCTTTGTGTTAAAATTCCCTAAAGCTTGCAAGGGAACTGAGGTAGAGTATATCCCTTTAACATAGTTTAACCACTCAATATTTGGAATGGAAAATGTGACTTGGGTACTGAGGTTTAAAAAACAGCTACGACGTATGCAGCCAATTTTCTAAACATGAATCTCATAAGGTTTTTTAGGTCTTGTTTTTTCTTTCTTTCTTTCTTTCTTTTTTTTGCATGAGAATGTAGGGGTTACAAGAAACAGCCAGCTAAATGCAACAGTCCATTATGGCTCAGAGGTTTCCAATCTACAACTAGAAATGGTTTACCTTATAAGTACTAACAGCTCCAAAAGGTATTTAAAAAGGAGAGAGTGGAGAAAAACTTGGCATTTCACAAGTGCCTAAATATGGATTGGCAGGAAATAAATTTGATCTATGCAGGTAATAGTAGTCTTACTAAAATAAGTGTTTAACAAAACTGGTTTTATGTGGTTTTAGGAGAACTAAAAATATATTTACACAGCTTAGTACTGTATTTACTTAAAGATGCAATCTCTGAGCATTGTCAGCCATGCAGGGACGAGGCTCTCCTAGGTGCCTGCAGACAACCACTAAGCTTGCAAGGGAAGCACAGCAGTGTAACTGCCTGCAGCCAATGCTTCACCTCCACGAAGGTGGAAGATCAGGGCAGTAGCATTTGCCAGCCCCAGCTGAAGAGCTCAGGCCTAAAGAGGGCTGGTTTGGACCCCGCTGACAATGGGTTTGCGTTAGAAACACGCCAGCCTGCTCATGGGAGGAAGGGGGGGCGGGGGGATTTAAAAAACAAAATTAAAAAAAGAAAAAAGGAAAAGTTAAGCATCGCCCCGGGTCTGTTAAGGCTGCCCCGCTCCAGGCCGGGCCCCCGCCCCGCGGGGCAGCCCGACCCCCGCGGCCCCGGGTCGCCGCTGCCCGCCCCGCCGTGCCTGGCTGCTCGCTGGCGGGCGGGCAGAGGAGGACCCCGGCGCCCGGTGCAGCCCCCGGCAGCGCCGCCAGGACCGCGCGGGGCAGCGCCCGGGCGTGGTGCGCTGCCCCTCCGACCCTCGCACACCTGGAGCGGGACCGGCCGCTGGGCCGGCATCTGTCCGCACCCGCCGGAGGGGCCCCGCGGACCCCACCCCGCCGGGACCCCCGCCCGTCCCGATCCGCTCCCCCGCCCGGGCTCCCCGCGGCCCCTGGCCGCCCCAGCCTCCGCTGAGGAGAAAACTTGGCGGGCGAGCGCGGAGCTCGCACGGAAATCTCTCCCCAGGGCGCAGGGGACTGGGGGCGGCAGACGTGCCGCAGCCAGGGCAGCTCCCCGGGCGGGCAGCGGGGCCGGGCCCGGCGGGCGCAGCCTTACCTTCCGGCTCCATCTGCTCCCGCCGCCGCGCTCCGGCGCTTCCCGAGCTGCTGCGAGTCGGGCCAGGCGGCGCGCCGGGCTGAGCGGTTACAAAGGCGGCCGCCGAGCGAGGGGGGTGGGTTTCCTCTCCCTCCCACTGCAGCTGCATCGCGCCATGAGGCGCCGCGAGCGGGACAAGGCGCCCCCAAAGGCGGCGGAGGCGGGAGGTGCTCCCGCCGCCGCTCAGCCCTGCGCCGCCCGCCCCGGCCCAGGCGGCCAGCGGGACCCGCCAGGAGGGACGGCGCCGGCTGCCGGGGGCCCAGATGCTGCTCCCGGCCCGGGGGCGGCGGCGGAGGAGGAGAGCACCCGCCCGGCCTAGCACTTCGTTACGGCCGGGAGGCGGGGGCCCCGCTGCAGGCCGCCGTGGCGGGGGGGTGGGGTGGTGGTGGGGGGGGGTGTCTCCTTCCCGTCCGGCCCGCCGACAGGCTCCCACACCGGCTGAGGGGAAAGTAACGTCCACCGCTTGCGTGGGACAGCACTACAAGGGACTCACGCTGGGTCAAAAATGACCCGTGCTGACAGAGGGCCGTATCCTGCTCCCTGGCTGGGCTCCCAGAGACCCGGCCCGCTGGACACAGCTAGCCAGGAGGAAGGGGTGTGCAGGCTCCTCGGGATGCCCGCACACACCACAGAGAGGGTTCTCCTCACTTCGTGTGTCAATAAATAGGAAGCATCCCCAGGGCAAAGCCCAAAGTCATGTCAAAAGCAGCACAAAGCGAGGCTTCAAAAGGCTATGAGCTCCCGCACCAGCTGTTGGCTTCAGAGCCAAAGCTCTTTGGTGCAGCTGCTGGGGGCAGCTGTAGGGCACGTGGCAAGGCCCAGTGGAGACCGTGCGTCCCAGGGCCATGGATGGCTCCCCAAACTGGCGTCCTGTCCTTTATGTACGTGTCAGAGAGCAATTCTGGTTCCCAAAGACAACCAACCTGTTCCCAGACACCGCACCCCCCCAGAGGCTATAAGGTATTTCAGGACTCCTTAAAACGTCAGACCGGGAGATGCCCCTGGACTCACTGCTTTGCATCTCTGTCAGGGAGCAGGATGCGCCAGGAGTGATCACAGCTTAGCTGAAGGGTAATGCTCTCCTTCACGGGCAGCAGATCATTAATGCAGCGCTGGTGAAGGGCTCCTTCCACCGCTGCAGCCAAGGTAAAACCCTGTCTTTTCAGCTGAGGTAGATGTTTAAAGCAGAGCTTTCTGAGAGTTAAGATCTTCAGCTCCTCATTGCAAGGAGTGAATAATACTGAGCAAAACAAATGTATTAAGTTTAAAAGCATATATCAAGCAATCTATCTCTGAGAGAACGAAACTGTGTAAAACTCTTCACAAAGGCATTTACCTTCAGGAAAAAATGCAAAATGGTAAATTCAAAAGTTTACATTGGGCTTTAGTCTATTTTTTATTGCCCAGTAATTGGTCATTGCTCCTTATTCCTGAAATGTTCGCTTTGATGTAGGCCCCATTATGGAAATACACTTTTGGGTAACTTCAATAGTGTGGTGGAATGGAAGAATATTTTTGTAATGAAATGCATAAAATGGATTTCTTTGGACTAATTATTCCAGAATAAAAGGAATAGCTGGTCTAGAGTACCTCTACGAATAGGGTCTACTTAAACCAGAGCAAGAAAGCAGATTTATCGGTAATGAACCAGCCTGGATTTCTTGATGTGACTTTTGAGATCCTGCCTGTTACTTTCAAAATTCTACCTCAAAGCATTAATACACATATACAGATTTAACATACAACTAACGATTTCAGAGATTAGACTCCCCATATTTATTGCTGTACAAAATAGTTATAGCTCCCTGAAATTAGTCCTGTCCTTTAGGACAATGAGGCACATCATCTCTAAAGTACTTTCACCAGAGCATATCTGAGCTTACCAACTATTGCTACATGGTTATCAGACATAACGGGTGTTCAGCAGCAGAAACAAACTTAAAAATTGTTGAAAATTACCCAGGTTCTTTGGTCTCAAGAAAGCAAGGTCCATGCTATAAAGTATAAATCTGAGACAAACAACTGTTTATTTTAAGCATTGAAGCATATTTGATAGAGCACCCGAACACCAAATAACCAACATTCTTTAAAAGGATCCCTTTATTTCCTGTCCAATTTTTTCCCCACCCTAGCCAGCATTTTGGTTTGATTTGTTTTTTTTTTCTAGAGAATTAGAGCATTTTTCATTGTAGGTGCTCTCAACTCTTACAGTCTGGGCATTTGCAGTATTTAATTTGTATCTCTGACCAGAATCAGTTGAGTAATTCTGGAGGGAGTTTACAATTTAAGCAAACATTAAATTGCAGTCATTACTTTTGGCCGGCTAAGATTGTAACAAAGGGCCAGTATAAGTTTATTCACATCTAAGAATAAGCCATTTCTTCAACCAAGGTAAATAATTTGGAGTCAGAGAGCCGTTTCAGTAGATAAGCAACAAGAAGGGCTTCTTTTTTGCAACTCTGCTGGGGAGTTGAAGGAATACAAGCTACTGAGAAGGCAGGCTGACACTACCAGCAAAAAAGCAAAACAGTACAGAATTGGGTTTAGAACAGGAAGGTGTTTGCTGTGACACTTCCTCTAAATATGGAAAATTTTCCCCCTGAATTGAGAGGCATCCAATCCTTTACAAGGATGAGGAACAAAACCTGGGATTGTGCTTTGTGTCATGGGTTTATGACTCTTCAGTAAAAGCATAAGACTCAACCTTTTATTGAGTTGCAGGCCGTAGATCCATATCCAGCTATGTTAAGCCCTTTCCTCCTAACCTGACTATCTCAGGCACCCAAGCTGTTTCCCTTCAGTCTCTCATGAAGTTGCAATAGGAACAAGTCTGTCTTGTCAACATTTCTGTCACTTCTTGCCATTTTCAGGCTTAATCTTAAACAAGTCAAAGCTTCTATTATATAGAATAGAAACTGATTGGCAATCTTCTGCATTGAACTGGATCTTGCTGAGCACCTTAAGATCTTAGTTTTATTAAATCTTATTTGAAAATGCAAATTGCACTTCATACCCAGTACAATATACTTCTTTCCTTTAAGCTTTGAAGCACTGGGCAATGGCCATTGAATGTGGTCTTTATCGTGGAATATTTTTTATTGTTTTCAAACCCTTTATGTCTAATGCACATGTATGCAAGGGTAAGAGAAAAGGGTCAATAAATGCAGTTGAAGCAGTTAGTAAAGTTCACACAAATACTCATTCTTTCTCCCCCCAAAAAGAAAAAAGTTGCCTGTCATAGTGCATTAAAATTCTTTTACAAGAAGAGTTCTCTCAACACAAATTAATTCTCCCTTGTGGTAGGCTTTGCAGTTAAATAAGGATTACCATTGCATGCCCAGGAAAGATAAATCTAAAGAGAGTAAAAATAACCTCTTATACATTTAATGAGACATTGGAGACCAAGAAGCTAAGGCCTTGCAAATACATGGGGTTTGTCTGACGTGCTTTTCGTATAAGAGATGCATGTTGTGTTCTCTTATGGATGATGTAATGCTCAGGGTGACCCTCATGTGCTTTTGCCATCATATGACACTCTACTGAATATACTAAGTTCCTTTGTGTACAGAGTCTTTATTTATAACTCTTAGAATTTTGATCAGAGCTTTTTTTTTCCTTTCTGAAGAGACTACTTTTCATTTGAAGATGAAGATTTGAAGATTACATGTCTTTTGTAATATGGCTTTTGAGTATGCAATCTCATTTTCATGAATTTGAAACTGAGCCTTTTCAATTGCAAAGAAATAGGTACTGCTTTATTTCTCATTCACAATGAGATTAAACTAGCAATTGCAATAAAATAAAAATTCATGGCAGCACTGAAACGGATTCTGTTGCTTTCACTTTAAATTTGCAAAAAAAGTGCAAAAAATTATTCATCAAAGGTAGCTTTCAAGGGGAAATATTTTTAAGCTGAAACTCTACTGAGGTAGGGTTTGGGGTTTTTTTAATGATACCTTAGGCAAAAGCAAGTTTATTCCATATTCACCAACACCAGTTGCCAGAGCAGCCAGGAATCCAGAGGAAAAAAAACACAGAACAACAGAGAGACAAAAATAAGGAACTGCAGATAAAAGTAAAGTAGTCCTCCATTCAGGATACAAGTCCTGTAGCAGCTTTTATGCTGTAGCATAAGATTTTTATAGCAGAATGTAATACTCTGTATTTCATTCCCACTTCATAAAGGAGTTGAACTTAAATAATTACTAGAGCTTATATTCTGAATCAATGTTAATTCCCTGTAACACTGAGGCATTTCAAATCCTGGACTTTCTAATCTCACTGGTATTCTTTATACACTGGTTTAACAGTTTTTTCATAGAAATTAATTCAGATCTTCTTAAGGTAATACACTTCAAAGTTGTTATCTGGACTCTCTAAAAGCAGAAGTAGGTTCATATCACAGATAATGAATGATCCAAGTGTGTCATCTCTTTCCAGAGCCTGATCCTCACAACAAAAAATGTTCTTCTTGGCATCCCCAAGAGGACAACAGAGCCATTCTTCATCTTTTAAATGCTGGGCTGGAGAAAACAATAACCTGTATTTGACAGATAACAATGAACTACGAGGGTGGTAGATCCACTTGCTTTCTTTTGTGTTCCTCGTGTAAAATGAGGGTAGTACCCTAGATCATTAGGGGACTCCTAATATCCTGACCAGAAAAGCTACACTTAATCTGTGACTATCCACGCTCGCAGGAGGGGATGATGAGAATGAGGAGATGTTACTGACCTCGTTAGCTAATAAAGTCAACATGTGTGGCAGCCACCAGACTCTTGATCTCTTAGTGAGTGTCTTTCTTTTTACTAGCTGCAACAGAATACCAAAGCTATACTTATGACAGAACACAGTAGTGTTACAGAAACTTCTGTGCATATATTAGATTCTGTTTACTGTGGCTTTACATTTATATGTTTAGATTACTGAAAGCTGTAGACTTGTCAGACGTGTATATTCATCTGCAGAACTGGGGATGAACTCAGTGACCCAGAAGGTCCTTTCAACTCCCATGTTCATAATTTATTTTGTATCACATTATAAAGTAAATGAGGAGTTATAGCTTGTCACTATTCGATTAAACATTTCCAAACAACACTGACTTTCATACTACCCTCAAAAACAAGATATGCCTTATGAATTGAATCATCTGACATGGCACAGATACATTGAGGGTGGTATTTTTCAAAAGCAATGTTTTTCAGGAGTATAAGTTCCATTATTCAAAAGGAAAAGGACAGAGGTACCTAAATGCTCTTAAGTTTTTAGGTTAAGCCTTTTTAGAAATTATTAGTTACATATTTAAATAATCTAAAGTGCATTGTAGATTTTACCCCCAAATTTTCAGTAACCTAAAATCAGCCAAACCGAGATTCTGTCAGTTTGTTGTTTTGATTAGAGAGGTACTAAAACTGGAATCTCTGTCAAAGATGAGAGGGAAATACTGTTTTTCTGGGCATCATTAGATTAGAAATTTACTCCAGCTTTGGCCTGAAAGAGGCTAGAAATGTTGACTTCTAAGACATGCCACAGTGGTCTGGCAGACAGTAAGGTTTAGCTTTTAAACACGAAGAGAGAATTACAAACACTGGCTTAGTCTGAATTTTGATAAAGGTATTCTTATCTCTTTTTTTATGTTCCTCTACATCACATCAATTACATAATTATTCCATGACTTATGGGTGACCCCACAAATCAGTTGATGCCAAAATATTTAGAATTTCTTTACTTTGAAAAAAATCACCAAAATGGTTAGTACAATATTTATGCAATCTGTTACTAAATCATCCAGAATACAAACATATATCCTTTTAAAATATCCTCTTTGACCCTTCATGAAACTACTAAAAGGTTCTCATAAAATAACATCCTTGAATCATCATTTATAAAAGTTTCAAACCAGCCATTGTCAATTGCTCTTCTCAGAGACCTAGTCTATGTGTTATCAGGATCTTGATGAATGCAATATCAAGAATTACCCACAACTTACTCCTGCAGCCCGCAAAGCTGCCCTTACTGCATCTTAATGTTGTAAAGCAGAGGGGAAAAGAAAGGTCTACATATAGCTCCTGCCCTGCAATGATGTGCCTATTTTCTGTCACACGGAAGATCTTCTGCCACATCCGTCCCCAGGAAAGCAGGTAAGTAAACCTGATTTAGAAGCGTAGAATCATAGAATGCTTTGGGTTGGAAGGGACCTTTAGAGGTCATCTAGCCCAACCCCCCTGCAGTGAGCAGGGACAGCTTTAACTAAATCAGGTTGCTCAGAGCCCCATCCAACCTGACCTTGAATGTTTCTAGGGATGGGGCCTCCACTACCTCTCTGGGCAACCCGTTCCAGTGGTGAAACACTGGTGTTTCACCACCCTCATTGTAAAAAAATTCTTCCTTACATCCAGTCTAAATCTACCCTCTTTTAGTTTAAAACCATTATTCCTTGTGCTGTCACAACAGGCCTTGCTAAAAGGATTGTCCCCATCCTTCCTATAGGCCCCCTTTCAGTACTGAAAGGCCGCAATAAGGTCTCCCTGCAGCCTTCTCTTCTCCAGGCTGAACAACCCCAACTCTCTCAGCCTGGCCTCATAGGAGAGGTGCTCCAGCCCTTGGATTTATTAAAGCACAGTCAATTTGCATGTCCTCTCTTCAAGAAGTCAGATGGCCAACCCTCTCATAGAATTTATTGGGTAGGCTGAATCAGCATAAACATCTTATGTGACCTCTTCAAAAACAGGTTTTAAAGTCTAATCTGATTTATATACTTGTATAAAGCCTGAACTTCCTTGAAAGTCAGAATCTGCGAGTGGCTTTTTAGCCAAAGGACTTTTATTTCTAGATCTTTATCTACTGAATTATATAGTAGAAGATATTTTTACCTTGGGCATACATTTTGAATATACTTAATAGACAAGAGATGTTAAGACTATCTGTTTTTCTTTATACCTATATTTTCTTAGATGTCACTGTAAAGAGAAAAGGCAGGCTTTAAGTAGCATGGTCTTAACTAGGGATCCATTTGTGAGGCTTAAATACTCCAACTGTTCTACCACATGACTTTACTTGTGAGGGAAAAAATAGAATTGAAGATGAACTACAGGCTCAAGAGTGGAGTTTCTGGTGGAGTTTCTTTAAACCTCTGAGAGAAATCAAGTCTTTCCTGGAGTGCTATTAGCTTTTAATTGTTGATTAAATAACAGAATTATTTACTACTTTTGATGTAGTAGGTCCATCTTCTGTTTAGAAACAACACCAATTTTAGCAGATATGCCACTGGAATTAATTACTGTAGTTTCTCCATTAGAACTAGGCAGCAAAACTTCATAAACCAATGAAACTACGCTTTTCATTTCAGTACTTAGAATTCGGTCACCTAGACCTCAGTTTTGTTTTTCTTCCCATTACTGTTAATAACTTAATAACTGAGTAACCTATCTCAGACTTTTCTCCACCAGTGTCCAGAAATGAACAAAACATGCCTGTGTGTAAATCCTTTCTGCAAAAGAGAGGAAGACTCCACCTCTGTGAAGACTGAACCATTAAAAAAGTTAAAAGTGGCAGAGTTAGTGCAAGCCATTAAATTTAGGTCCTTTCAGTGTATTTATCAAGTTCCCTTGAAACATTCTTGGGCCAATTTTTGCCCACATCTCTATGGACATCAACATCTTACCATGATTCCGTAGTAAGATTTCATCCTCTTTTTCTTGCCTTCATACCTTAATGCTCCCCACTGAAGTCTAGGTTTTCATTCAGTCTTATCACAGAGACAAGCTGTTTGGCATAGAGGGTTGTCTTTTACCAGATGGTAAAAGCATCTGTTGCATTATTTGTCTTATGTGAAGAGTGACAGTAACCAAAAAGATACACCATGAGTTCAGGTCCAGTGCAGAAGCAAGCAATCAGCTAGACACACCTTTCTTCATAAATTTTCAGACTAGTTGATTGTGTTGTGATGAGACACCATATTTTCCTGCAGTCATTGAAAGGAGAAAAAAGATCCGTAAGTACGGAAATTGCCATTGAAGGTATAACGAGTAGGGGACACAGCCAAAACCAAAGCACATAACATTACACAGGCAAAGCTGTCCTATCTCTGAATGATTCAGTGCATGGCAGAGCCCTGAGCTGACAGGTACACCTTTCCCAAAATGTATATTGAAGCAAGCTAGAACAGAAAGAGCAAGAAACAACCAATGAGGAGACCAGTGATGCCCTTCATTCACCCTTGCTCCTTAATGGAAAGTTGCTTGGGGGTGGCAGGAAGCCCAATGTACATCTCCCATCAGGTCTAAAATCTTTTGCTGATCAGTTGCAAAGCAAGAGCAGATTCCTGGTTCTCTGACTCCTAAAAATAGCGTGAGATCCCGAACAGTGATGGCATGACAGGGAAGACAGCCAAAGCACGACAGCTTCTATAAAATTCCATATTTAATTTTCTTCTATCTGCCATGCATTGTGTGGCCATGCTATCCATTAGGTAATGAGATTTATGATTTATTTCAATAGTTTTAACTTTGTTCCTCTCCATACAATAGGACTCGATGTCTGCTGCAAAACCCTCTGCAGTGCTACCTAGCTTCTTACCTTTCACAAAGAGCCTATGCAAACTGGTAATGCTGGTAAGCGGTGAGCTGAAAATATGTAGAAGTGCTCACTTATTTGCAAGTGCCTCCCCCAGAACTGGCCACAGCCTGCTGTACTCACCCATGAAATCTTGGCCATGCTGTTTTGAAATGGTGCTCTCAAACTCTGGATTAATGCTGGGCAAAGTGGAAGATGCAGGCTGAGCTCTTGCTGGCTGACAACCACTCTATCAAGCCTGTTGACCTAATGCACAGCTGGAAACATAGCTTTTTTTGGCCCACAACCCATTCCTACTAGGCATTAAAATTAGCAGGCAGGGCAGGTTCCTGGTCACAGCAGGTCCAGCGCAAGCCCAATATAGTTGATTATGTGCCATACTGACAAATGGCATACACTCAAGAACCAAGCTGAGTTACCAGAGGGATCAAAAAAAAAAAAAAAAAGAAAAATTTCTTCACACTTGTGGTTCCATTTATTGTCTGTCACGTGATTCTTAGGGTAATCAGTTGCAGCAATGGTAACCATTCATAAAGCTTTATGCTCTAAATCTGCCAAGCTAGCAACTTGTTAGAAGAGCAAGAAATACATTCAAGATGAGCTGTGAAAAGCCATGGGGAACACTGGCAAAGATAAACAGAGGAAGAAGCTACGGGGGCGGAGGGGGAGAAGAATTCTTGAGACAAAAGTCAAATCTTTTAGCGTGGAAGAAACATGACAATTTTTGCTTTGCTATCATCTCACATTTTCTCTGCAGCCAGCCAAGGATACTGTGCGCAGGCTGTGCTGTTGAGCCACTTCATATTCCGCTGCCATCTTGTGTTTGCCTGGCAGAACTGCTCCAAAATAAAACTGAGTTGCAAGCAATGATATTGTATGTTCAAGCACAGTGAGCATATCCCTTTCATATTTTTTACCATTTAGTTATGAATGGAAGTTATGTCACATAGAGCTGCGAACTGGATACAACGCTTTTAAAGTGCTCATTGCAGGAACATACCCTTAACCTGGAATTAAAGAGTTAACAAGGATGACACAACCCTTTACAAGACTGCAGAAAATCAGAAAGAAGGAAAGACTTATCAGGGCATCCAGTCTTTTCCCAGCGAACTTCAGTGAACTTATTCATGGTTTGCCTTTTAAAATATTTCAATGTTCTATAGGCAAGACCTCAAAACCAGCCACTGGCACTAAATTTAAACATTAGCATTTAGTCTTCTATAGTTTGGTTTTTCTGTTTTTTGGGGTTTGGGGTTTTTTCTGGGGGGGTGGAGGGGTAGGGTGTTCCTGTATCCTGATATCTAGAAAAGAGTTCTTGGGAAGATGGGAACAAGATTTATCTCCCATTGTGGATTGTCCTCCCTTTTCTTAGATCACGATCTTATCTCACAGAGCTGAGATTCCAAAAGAGAGCTGTTCCAGACATTTAGCCATTCTGTAATTAACAAAGCATGAGGGGGCTGAAATGAAAATTTGGTGCTTTCAGCACAAGTGCCACGTAGAAGAAAAAACAGTTCAGATATTCAGTGGTGGCCAGACTTGTAAAGAATACGATTTAATAGGCACCTTCATATTGGCCAGATCCTCCAGCCATGCTGCATAAGCTAATCTTCTAGTAGAAATTTTAACTCATCTGTCCAAATTTATGCCTTGATTTGCTGGGCACTAAGAATAAAAAAGCCACAGCCAGCAAAGGTCAAAGAACAAGCATTCTTGTCAAGTCTTCAACAGGCAGGTGTCCTGTCTAGCAAGGACTTGCACTCTTGCCTTCCCTCTAGTCTCTTGAAGCTCACTTGGAAAAATTTTCTTCACACTACTTAAACCAGTTTTAGACTGCCTAGCATAAAAAAACTAGATGAGAATAGTTGTATTTTGTGTTAGGAGCTCTAGTAGTCTGTCATCACACAAACGCTGCAACCTTTTTTTGTAAATATACCACCACAGCAGACTTACAACAGCATCTGCACTTACACATTTTAGCTGTGTGCACCGAATGCAGGCTAAAGGAGGGACTTCCAGTGAGGATGCTGCAGAGATGCAGGCTCTAAATGAATGACGTAGAGCTGGGGACTATGTGGTTATCACAGTGGTATCACAGCTGTGAATATTAAGTTCTAAAACACTCAGGGACCCACCGTCACATTACCCGTGCCAATCTTGTGGCTGCCTTTCTGTGGACCTGTCCTGCACTGCCCGGCTTTCTTGCCTCTCTACCCAATTGTCCTTCTGTTCCTATCTATCCATGACTTTCTGCACAATTTCCAGAGGATACTGAAGGTCACAGATCCGCCAGCCCTCCCAGGAGTGTTGCCCATCACTAGGATAAGATATCACAGTGTTCGGGCTATTTTAGCTTTGGATGCTGGTACTGACACAGACACGGACTTGGCAGGAAGCTTTCCATAGGCAGCTGGGGCAGTAAACTTAGTTCTCTTAATAAAATAACATAGAAACTAATTTAGTTAAAACCATGTTTAAAAGCAACCTAACCTGAGGCAAGTGAAATGTTATCTGCTTACACTTGATATTGACATTAGGGTAAGTATAGCTGTATTTAGATTGACTCAGATATTAATTAGAAGAAATATCTTGCTATACTCTGATAGGAAATCATTCTGTGAACTGAAGCTTAAACAAAGAGGACTGCTGCAACCCAAGAGACTTGCATGAGACATTCTCAAACCACACACAAAAGCATTCAAATATGCCAGGGAACATATTCCTCTCCTACATGTTCTCCTAATTTTCTTGCACTGTTCCTTCTTTCTGTAGTCTCGTGTGCATCTTCGTAGCCCCTGGTGGCTAATAAATGTGCTAGCTGATCCCTTTAAGATGGAGAAATGCACACTATGCAGTCTGTACTACCAGGCTACACTAAACTGCCAGCTGCCTTTTTGGAATTGAGTTGTTCCTAGGCTTTATGCCAAACAATCCCTGCCCACAGCAGATCCAGCTGCTCCAAGTTGCTCAACAGTCCATCCTAGTCCATTGCTGCCATTTTTTCCTTGCTGCCTCTTTAATATTCTTGCATACCTCCCTCTCTTTTTTCATTGTTTGTTTTAAATCTGCCTCATGCTTACACCCTTTCCCCCCCAACTTTCTCATTTCTCCTCCTGCCATGTCCCCTTCTCCTCACCCCCCCCCCCAAACACAACAGTTTTTCTATGAATAGGTATTTGGGATTGGACCAGTAGCTGTTTTTGCTAGCTTTTTTTCCTGCCTCCATGAAAGTAACATCCCTTCTGGAACTGGACACTGGTGAAAACTGGCCTTCAGAGGAATGGGAGAAGCAGCGATGACAATTTTGCCTCTTACAAATGACACAGATGGAAGAAGGTATATTTTGTTGCCCCTTTGCTAGCAGATGTTCTGTCAGGTTTCTCAAAAGAGCCCTGAGATCCGTAGGTACGATGAAGCAGCAAAAGTGACAGTCTCACTTTACACTTCTGGGAAGAGCCTTCCAGATGAGAATGAAGAGTCTAACCCAAGACAGCAAAGGCATCAGGAAAGGTCATGATAATAATGACTCTAAGGGTAATAAAAAACAAAGAGGAGGAGAAAAAGGCATGCTCTTACTATACTTTCCACTGCCCAACCAGCTTCTGCAACTAGATTAGAAAGGCAGAACACGAACATCATCTTAGCTCTCAGCACTTCTCTGGGCTGTGATTCCAGTTCTGATGTGGACTGTTGATAATTTAGGGGGGCTGTGAACATCACTGAGAACCTAACTGCATATTTTACTGAGTCGATAAAAGATACTCTAGCCTCAGCATAACACTCTTAGAAGAAGTGTTCTCAGTTATTCCATGCCCTCATTATTCCAATTAAAGGCTGAACAAGCTTTTAGCAATTTTTTTTCTTACAGAAAGTAAACACTCAATCTGAAAAGATATAAATTCCTATGTTATTTAAAGAAAAAAAAAAATACCCAGGCTTTCATCCATATAGCACAAATGAAAAAAGGTAAAACTCAAAGATGAAAACTTTTTCTCTTCCCCTACCATTCTTGTATTGTACCTAAAAGCAGTAACTTAAGAAAACCACAAACCCTAAAACCCACTATCGGTGATACAGCATCAGGCATGTAGTTTCATTGGCAGCCTATAGGAAGGTGCAATTCAGAGACAGGTACGGGGTGCCACCATCTCTGAAGAATTGCCAGCTCCATAACAGAAGGTGCCAGCCACACTGAAGTGCCATGTAAAAAAGCCAGCAGGTCTTAGAGTAAGATGGCTTTGTTTCTGCAACTAAAAAACAAATTACATGGTTCCTAAAATTGGATTCATTCTTTTTCCAGCTGGTTCCTAAAGTAATGTCAGCAAAGACCAAAACTGATACTCAATGGCTGCTCAGTGGCTTGCACAAACCCAACAGCAGGACAAGAACCTGCAAGAGAAAAGCAGTGCTCACATTTGTGGTGAGATCTGAAGGTTAAACACTACCTTGTCAGGGAGAACAGATGGCAGGGAGCTTGGTCTGACACTTAACAGCAGTGGCACAGTGTGGTCAGTTTTCTTTTGACTCAGCTCTTCGAGCGTGGTCAGATGCGCTACTTCATCTCCAGCTCAGCTGGGTAGCTGCTTCATCCTACAACATGACAGCATCTTCAGATACACTGACAGAATTGCACACTATTCTGAATCTGCCCAGTTACCCGATTTATTATTCAGATTAAAGCACATGGAGTCAGGAAAAAGTAAACACCAGCTTTTTGCTAACAGATCTGAAGCACAGCAAACCTCTGGCATGTCAGGCTGTAGTGGTGAGTAAACTACCAGTGCTAAACTAACTAGCAGTAGTTGCAGCTAAAACCATGCAGGTGACTTACTGCCAGCAGGTTCCTGGGCATTGGCTGTTCTGGTCATGCTTGAGCTTTCTGCTGTTTGACTCAAGTATTTGCACTAACCCAAAAAAATCCTTGCCACCCTAAGCATGAAAAGCACGTGTATACTGGCAATAGCTGATAGCTAGGAATTCTATGGAGAAAGACAAAACCACAAGGAACTTGCTTTTGCAAACCAAATCTTATTTTTGAGAGCTGTTACTAAATAACCATGTGACTACCAGCTAAAAATAATTAAGCTTTCCCCATCCTAATAAGGCACAAGTTTAGGCTATTCTTTAGATCCAAGTTAAGATCACACTTTAAAAATCTCCTCCCCAAGCTGTCAATAGCATAGGCTCGACAGTCTTCTCCCTGACAGAGAAGCTGGTCTTCTAAATGGAGAGATATTAATTCTCAGTATCTAAGACTGATAATTGGCTTCATGAAGGCTCATTGTTCATTTGGCAGTAACAAGAAGCTAATGTTCTGCTGCTAGATCAAATACTTTACTCTTTATCCCTTGATAAAGCCTTGAGCTGCATTAATTTGAATTCCAGGGTAGAAGCCATACAGGAAAATACACTAAATAACATTTGAGATTAGTAGAAGCTGCCTGAATGTCTACTCAATATAGTTTGGAATAATGATACAAACTGTCCTAGTTAGGAACAGTCTCATCACCAGAAATTAAGGAAAAATTGTGATTATGAAATTGCCAAATTGAGTGTTTTCCTTAGCTCTGAGTTAGCATGCACCTGAATACTGGGAGACTGTTTTAACCTAAAATTTCTGTGTAGAAAATAGGGAGCAAGGTTTCAAGGAGAAGGTAAAGGAGAAACTGTCTTTTTAATGTCAAGCAATATAAAGCAGCATATACTAAAATGAACAGTTGTTTTTCCTTCTCTCCTTGAACAAATATGGAGATCTGTAATTCTTCAAAATTTTGTAATTCAAAAAGTTCTGTTTGAAAAGCAGAAATAATCAGTTTCAAAAAAGATAAAAAATACTATTATTGAGAATAATGGATTATGCAAGCACTAGTAAGAATTTATTTTAAAAAATCTGCTCTTTTAATACATACAATCACTTTAAAACTATATAGTAAATCATCAGTTTAAGTTTCTCCTGCCTGTTAAGCACATTACAGTATGTTAGCATAGGACATTCACAACTCAAATGTCCGCCTCCTGGCATTTTTAAAACTCAAATCACAGAGATATTTTACAAATATAAAGTTGTTCAAAGTTCTTGCAACATAAAGAGTATTGGGGAGGTACATTTTCAGCCTTCACAGAGTGTCCTTCTAACCTGACACTTGATTCAGTAAAAAGCCATAGTATTTGCAGGTTCTGCCCATAAAGTCATTTTCAGCTTAGTTAACCAACTTTGACTCTTACTTGCTAAGCTGGTGGAAATCTGGGTGTGCATACTTATAACTCACTTCAGCCTAGCTTAATTCACTTCATCTATATGTAGCTAACTCAAGCTTTGCTTATGTATGTAGCCTTAATCAGCAACTAGTACATTACACATATTGTCCTAGTTAAATATCAGTATATATTAGGTTTTAAGTAAATTTTAAACTTTCTCTGAGGTTTTCTCCAGCATAATCACAAAAATCAGCTTTCATTACATTGCTCCCTCTTGGTATATTATCTGTACTTCAGAAACAGTTTACTTCAACATCTAGAACCAGATCCAGCTTCATTTGTTGGCTTTTTTTTTTTTTTTTAAACACAGTTACTGTCTGGATCTAAGACATTTTACAACCACTTCACTTGGTAATTATCAAATCTTAGTTAAGACTTTAGTTAAGAGCAGTATGTCCCAAAGTCACAGGGTTGGGTAAGGTAAGGCTGGCTGATGCAGATTCAATGTACAAGATCAGGTCTCAGATTACCTTGGAGATACCATGCTCAGTATACAAGGGAAAAAAAGTTTACTCTGCAGCTATGATAGCTCCTTCTTGTGGAAATTTGCCTTTGCACTGAGAAGCAGCAACCCCCCTCCTTTACTGGGGATGGATAGCAACTCACTTGGAAGAAAAGAATGGAATAGGATGAAGTCATCTTTTGAGTAGTTTGTACATGAGTGTTTTTCCCAGCAACCATTAATGAATGTTTGCTTGAAGCTTTTATATATAAACACTCAATATAATACTCAAAATAATCATATACTGAAAATAATCATATTAACTAGCTGCTTTGCTTGTTTTTGAGCTAACAGAAGTGATCTTTATAGTTTTTTCATTGTTTTTGCTAAGTCCCTGGGTGGAAAAATACCTTTTCCTGGCCCTGTAGGTCAATCTACATCATTAGCCTTTAAAAACCAACATGCCCTCCAGGCATTTTATCTTTTTCTACATGGGAAGGAGTCAAAGAAATTGATGTTTTAATTAATAGCCATTCACTAGACAAGCTTCTAAGCTAAATACTCTCCTCTTGTTTTCTTATTTTCTTACTAAAGCATTTTTGAATCACACTGTTTTACTGTTTCAACAGGTCTGTTCTTGTTCTTCTGTCATTTGCATGCATATACATTTTTATAAAATGTTTCTCCTTTAGATCACACTGCAGATAAATCTCCCATTACAGCAAATGCAAAACTATACAATCAGGGTGAGTGTCCTAGCAAATATGCTCTGCTAGTTTACTGCACACAATTCAACAAGTATTTTCAATGCATAAGTAAAAATTGCCATATTGCTCTCCAGTGATAATATAAATTATGTTGATTAGCTGGTGTAATGCAACTGACTGCTACCAGGTATATAAACGATAAGCAGACTAGTTCTAGGAATCCTACCTGTGGACATAAGAGTTGCTAAACTATAGTATAAAACCATACTTAATATTTCTAGGGGCCAATATCAATTCATCGATCCAGGAATATCCTTGTATTGACAGGGCAAACCTTAGCCTCACTCTCAGACTTAAAGCATACTCCTTCAGGGGTTTTTTGGTGAGTTAGTTTGTTAATTCTACCAGATAAACATTACCTTAACACATTCCAGAGTATGTGAGAAATTAAGATCTAAGTTCAGGAAGACTTGTCACCACTGCCACCAAAACCATTAGTCCTACCCTCCCCTTTCCTGTACTGGTACAAGTGCTTGCATGGCTATTTGGTGAAACAGATTGAACTGGTCTGATCAAGGCTAAAAGTAATCCAGGAAAATGAAACAGAGGATGGTGCTCCCCAAACAAAATAAATTTTCTAATTCTGCAGCAAACAATTTTAAGTTTTCAGTTTGTCTCAAATAAAAATTAATATTTATTTAGCTCCACACTGAAAATAGCTGAAGATTACTAATTAAAATGGCGCCTTCTTAAAACACAAAAACAAGAAGGAGAAAACGCAATTCCTTTTCTCTTTTATTGATACTGCCATTGTGACTACCTTTATGCAGGCAGATTGCTTTCCTACATTAAACACTTTTTTATTAATTTGGAAGTAATGTTTTGCTCTCTATACGTCCTAAGGTTATCCAATTAAAACACAGTTATACTTTTAAGAAGTTTGCACATTTTCTCTTTAACTGTTTTTTTTTTCCAGATCTGTGTAAAGGTTACTTAGCAAGAATACATGCATAGACATTAAATGGAGACCAATCCACCACTAAAAGGTAATGCACATAAAACTTAATACAGTACTTTGACATCATTTCAAATAAATACCCACATACAAATGTAGTAATTTTAAATGCAACAATACTTCTTATGAATCAATACTGTAACAGAAGATGGAAATATAAGTCCCCACATCTAGGAATAATAACGCTTTTTTCCAGCAAACAGAAATCTTTTTCCCACTGTCAATATTATTTCAATTTGTACTTTTTTTGAGGAGTGGGAATGCTCACCCCCAACAAGTACCAATTTAATCATTCATGTGAGCCTCAACAAACAGTAGACAGATAGGTACAGCTTGTTGATGTGCTTCTCTGTTTCTGTTTCCTGAAATTACAATGATTAGATACAACATGCAAGAGAAGATATCAATGTTTTGTTGTTCACATTTGCAAACAATACTATGGTTAACTGCATTCACCACCATACAAAGCTAACATAACATCAATATTCCTGATACGTTCTCTGTCCTGTTACCACAAATGTGTTAATACATCTTACTCATTTGTTCAACATGAGTCCATTTGGTTCCCAAAATGTATTTGGGTTTGTTTAGGTTTGATGGGTTTTTTTTTTTCCCCTCTATACCCCTGAATTTGCAAATATTTGCATGATGAAATATCATTGACTAACAGAATTTTTTACAATTCTTTGAATATATAATCTCTATAGTAAGACTACCCATTAAAAATGTGCGAAAGGGGAGTTCACTTTGCACTTATTGCTCCATGTCTTTACTAAATTCCAAAACAGCCATTCCATCTCTCCTAAGTTACAGGACCTAGACTAAGCTATTCTAAGAGTCTCCCTTAAAATGATTAAAGGCACTACTGGCAATAATTAATGACTGAAAGGCGCTGATATGTAACACCCTATCATTGACAACTTTAGAATTTTTCTTTCTAAATGTACCATAATTTGGCACAATAAAATGAAAAAGTAACAAAACAATTCCAATTTGGAATTTAACTGGTATATTTGTATAAAATTCTGTTAATCAATAATACTTCAACTTCCTAAAACCCAGGAATTCTGGAATCTATAGGTAATACTATTTTTTTAATATTTTTCAAGTGCCTATTACTGTTTTAACCAGAGCAAAGTCAAGTTTTCTTCTTGTTACATTGAACTATTCCTAAGAATAATAATACAATATGAAAAAAAACCCCAGAATTTGAATACCCTGGATTTCTTAATGAACATGGCAGTCAAAAAAAAAAATCTGTAATTTAAACATATAAAGCTTAACATTTTATAATAAAAAAGCTGCTGAAGCACAGCACACAGTTTAGCAGAGCTCCTGTTTTTTGTTGAAACCCTTTTCTAATCACAATCTAGAGCTCCCCCCAAATCTCTGCCACATGCTGATGTAGAATTCGAAAATCACAAACCCAAGTTGGAGAGACTATGAGCACAAACCACTGCATTTATATAAACTCTTCTACATAAGGAATTACAGAAGCTAAAGAAAAATATCAAAATATCAAAAGTGCACAGGTTTAACAATCAGATAAAAAATTAGCATCTGCAATGAAATAATAAATTCCCCAATCCGAACATTTCTAGTAGATCATAAACTAACATGGTGATCATTACTTTTGAAGTAGGTTTCTTCAGCACTTGTAAGGTTTCTTACTGCAGCAGCACTTATAGGTAAAGCTTGTTTGTTTTATAGCTTCATACATAAAAGGAACGTTTCAGGTATTATATAGGAAAAAGGTGTTTTCAAGAGTTAGGATCAGGTCAGTGGTTTCCATTCTTTGTGCAATGGGCTACCACTTTTAACCATAATGAAAGAAGTTAAGAAATGCTGTTGCACTGTTGGAAAGGCCTTCTCCAGGGACTACTCTACAGCTGAAAAATGGAAAAATAAAATAGCATTAGGAAAAAAAAGAAAAATCAGTGTTTATTTCTCAATTAAAGAGCTGAAAACTTAAAACAATGTGCTTCAAAAGCAGGTTAGTTGGCTGAGGGTGTCTGTTAGCTTCCTGGGGTAGAAGCAGCTGGTTTAGCTCTCATGTGCTTTCCAAGCTGATGAAACAATGCTTTATGGGTTTAGCCTGGAAGCAATAGCTTTGCAGAAAGAAGGTTTCTTACAAGTACTGAATCAAGCTTTGCTGTTCAAGCACAAGTTAACAGCAACAAGTGTGCAAGAAACATTTTCAGTGAAGCTTTAGGTTCTCCAGAAACATGCAGGTCAGTATATCATGCAGGCCAATGCAGAGAATATCATTCAGAAAAAGAGCCTGCTTGCAGAGGTAGGTGATGTCTTAAGAAATTTTCCATGCTTTATCCCAGCCCATTGAAAGTGATATGAAAGACTTACCGCAAATATACGTTTCAAGAAATTGTTAATCAAGAATTACAAGTCTCAATTGGAAATATTAGCTAAAATTACAAACAGCAGGATCAAGTCACCTTACCACCATTCCTCATTTCTTATGTAACAGGTGCTAAAAGAAGTTAAACCATAACCTTGACAAGCTCAAACAGCAGTCAGGTTTCTTGGCCTTTTTGGTTTTTTTTAAAGATCCACAGAAATGAATGAAGATGGAAATGACTACTAAGACTATTGGGCTAATAGCAAAATTGTTCATACTTGGGAACTGAAAGTGAGAGCCAAGACTGATAGTAATAGTCACTGTCTGGTAACATTGAAATCTTTATAGAAAGTTCCAGTTAATTTGAAAAAACGTAACAATGCATTCAATTTGTTTCTCCAATTTGCCTTTTTGCCATTAGTATTTTGCAAAAATACTGCCATTAGAGACATGGAAACAGTGAAAACTGTATTAAAGCTCCCTACCACAGTGGAAGGAAAATTGTAACTGTTTCTATTGGAGCAAAGGAAGTTAGCAACTCAAATGCCTGCTTTTACAAAGTATTTTTAAATTACACTTAATGCAAGAATGAGAAGAATAAAGGCCTTTTGGAAGATTGTGCAGCAAAAAAGAGAAAAGCAGGATTGAAAACTTAAAAGATGTCTCGCGTCTAAAATATCAAACCTGCTATTTAGCAATATTAAAGCTCAAATTCAGGAGAATTCAGCGTTTTCTAAAAAAAGCAATAATAGATGCACAGGGCCTAGTTTCTAAAGTCAGAATTCCTATTTGTTTAAACTTCTCAAGCAGTGATGTTCCAGCAACATATTAGACTTAAATAATTTGGGGTTTTTTTCCTCCTCTCGGTTTTGGTAAATGTGATTCTGGCATTGAACTGTGACATTCTGTTGTTTCCCAGCTTTGTAGCAGGGTTTCTACAATTCCATTTGTTTAAAGTCACATTGTATGAGTCTAGAAGTCTTTTTCCTCCCCCCTACTCTAATATCTGGGAAGCCAAAGTCCCATGTGGTTTCCCCTCACTGGGAAAACAGGCTGTGCTCCTTATTACCTTATATTAGTACTGTGATATCTCCTGACTACTTATAGGCAGAGCGGCAATGCACAGGAAGCAAGCTGCTGATCATCTATAAGATATGGTAGTGAAATGAGGCAGTACCACACCAGGAATATTAGAATGGCTTTATAAAACATCACTATCAAGCAGACAACTGTGCAGTCTCACATTGCTTTTAGTAATACTATAGGCATACAAAATTATTTGAAAGAGTACAAAATGAACAGGGCTTTACATTAAAATAAAGTTTGAGGCTAGGCACTTTAAGACTCTGGTTTAAAGAAAAAAAGTGTGCCTTGTGCTCCACAAATTTTCCACAATTTTAGAAGCAACATTTTTAATCTTTTTCTCTTACGTAGGCACCAATTATGAAGTACACTTTTATATTATCAAACATATTGTAATTAAGTGGCTAAAAAGGCCCCTTAGAAGTTCAATAGCAGACAATGGTTTGTTTTTAAAGTTTAATATGTATACTAAGCTACTTCATAAATAATTATTAGCAGGATGATGTGGTTCAGTTTCATGTGCCTATAATGTAGAGCCCTGTGAAACATATGTTTGCATAAGGAATGTAATATCTTTTGTGTATTTAAAAAAAATGATCAGAGCTCTGAAATACTAACCTGTTCAGATTCATATTGAAAGCTCAGAAAAACTGTTTTGTGACTGACAATGCTAGACTACAGTCACATTAATTCTACACAAATATGTTGTGTGGCTACAGTAATATATAAAACAGGTTCTTTCCAAAGTATTATGCTTGCAAGGAGCAACATGAGACCACAAAGATCCTTTCAGCATATGACTTTTTTCCACAGCATAACTTCTTTAAGTGGAACTGTCTACCAGGTAGAATCCCAATTCTTAAAATTTTAAGTTTGATATCAGATGGGGTAAACATTGCATATTTTTAATATAAATGTGCAAGTTGTTTCTGGTTAACCCTCTGAAGAGAGGGAAGCAGAGTGTAAATAATGTAGCCTACCAAGTTTTATTCTAGCTTTTATAGCCTATAAAAAGCTTTAGGACTTTGGTCAGTGGTGATATGACAGCAAGTTCTTAATATCTTTATCTTAATATCTTAATATCTAATAAAAGATATTATATTAATATCTTAATAGACAAATTAATTTTGGTTCCAGTTTCAAAATGCTCTGCATTTTCAAGACATACCTCTCATTTTAACATTTGCTTTTCACCACTTCTTAAGCCACAGTAACAAGGAAGGTTTTCTGTTTGTTTCTGCCTGTGAAAGCATTTATTGAAGTATGTTGCAACCCTGGTGAAAGGATCACATTTGTGCTATACAAACTACAATTAGTAGTGCCAGATATAGTACTGTATCAGGTGTACTCTTTTAACACTTACCATAAACAGCAAATCCCATACATGTTAATTGTGGAGAAAGCTAATTCCTTTCCCATACTTACTTCCTATCCCCATACTTATGAATTAGTTACAGTTAAGACCACCATAATACAATTTGTATTACCTGGATCAACAACATACTAGTACAAGTCAACTCACTGCGACATTAGATAGTGGGGATTTACGCTGACAGTCACAGCATAAAATAAGATGCATAATATGATTTTTCTACACACCTGTCCTAGTCACAATAGATTTTATACTTCTCACTACAAAAAACCTGGTTGTTAAGGACAGACCCTTCAGACCTGTCTCCACAGAACCGAATATGACTTACAGTAGGGTTACTGCTCTTGGCTTTGGAAGCAGATTTTGTGCGCACCCTTTTGGACTGCTCATGGTCTAGCTCCAAATGTTCCAGGCGCTGGGTCAGTGCCAGTTTCTGCTGGATAGCCATCCGAAGCAAGGAGTTCAGAGTCTTCTTCTCATCCTCAGCTGCTGCAAGCTGCCGCTGCATTTCATCCAGCTGTGTGACATATTCATCACATCTGCAATGAAATATATCAATCTTTAGCAATCCTGTTTCCATCTCTAAAACATGAATCCCTTGTGACCGGCTGATATTAGCAGAGTGATAGCTTTGCAGTTGCATACACACTCTTTTAAATAGGAACTTCAACCAAACCCATAGAAAAATCACAATTAGTTTTCACTGAGGTTCTTTACAATCCCACACTCAGCACTTATGTTCATGCCTTTCAAGATGTAGTATAATTAACAGCATCCTTAGATAATGAAAGTATGGAGTCTGATATAAAAGTACTCATGTCTAAAGATTAGTAAGATGTCCTTCCATAGTGAGTAGACACAATGCAGTCAAATTAATTTTGTCTCTACTTACACAGAGACCACAATGGTTCTAAACTTTAGGCTGGACAGGAAGTCTGAGGGGAACAGTAGGAGTGCTGTAAAATGACCATTACTAAAATGGCTATTAATACCATTTGATAAGCACCTGAACTTTGTAGTTTGTTACTTTACAAATGGAGTCCAAATAACAAATTCCCAGTGGTGACTGAACAGCATTGTTTAAATAAGCATCTTTCATAATTCTACTTTAACCTACCCCAATTCCTGATGTAAAAATTCTATAAACAGTGTTTTATTACTGTTTTCTCTATAGCAAGTGGCCTTTATATAATTGTTTTCACCAACAAAATTAATTTTAAAACAATTAAACAAAGGAACTGAGTGTTACTGGGAACCCTGCAAGGGAAACTGTATAAATGCCTGCAAGCTGTTTCATCTACAGTCATTTTCACTGAGCTTGGAAGCTACTTAACTTGCACAGTGCATCTTGAACAATGTAAAAAATTAACATCTTTACATGTAGATGCATATTTACTGCACATAGAAGACCAATTATGCGTATGGGTAGAAAAATAAATATTCATAGGTACCAGCTGGAATTTACAATGGCAACATCTGTAAAATACAGCTTCTTCATAAAAGCAAAAATATCAGCAGAGAACTTCCTTTTAACATCAAAATGGAAAAGCCCCTGAATTAAAGAGACATCTATCATCATTAAGTAATATAAAGCAGACTGGAAAAAAAATACCACAGAACAAAACTGCATTAACATGCAGATTCATCAGCTGTGCTTACACTATCAAGTCCCAAATTCCGCTCTCCCTGACTTCAAATAGCAGGATTAGGCCTATATTCCTAATTATATTTGCTTGGGAAGAGAGAAAGGGAAAGGAAACAATAGAATTTTATTTTTAATACATATGGAGATTAAACAATAACCCAGAAATATTCATATAAAACCTGCATGAACTAGGACTGCAATGTAGCTTAGCATACCAGAATATTTTGAGTTTAGGGCCAATATGTGAGCGAGAATCTATCCACTCAAATCTCTGTGCATCCTGCTCTTGAGTTCATCACAGTCTCACTCATACTGTGGAGCACAGTGGAAACCCATTGTGTGAGGGGTTTCTCTTTTTAAAAAACAAAACCAGGAACCTTAAATTTGCTAGAAGCCTAGCACCTGCCCTTTTCTCTTCATAGCTAGGTGGACCTTACAAGGCAAAACCAATCCGTACACCTCAGTGAGGGGAAAGAGACCAACCAGATCTTATCCAATTTACCATTAGCACTAGAGAGGAACACAGACTGAAGTGGACCTAGGAAGTCTGAAAAGACAAATCTTGCGGGCATAACAGTCCTCCCCTCTTATGGATGGGGGCACCAGCTCCAAAATGAGGGCATGGCTACAGAAATGAATAGCTCACAGCATCACTGCTAACCCTGTGCCCTGTTGCTCTGGATTGTCAGATATATATTTTCTTCACTTGGGGGTGGGGGAGCAAGGCACAGACTAAAGATTACTGGGAGGCTTGAGGGCTATGGGGTTTCCCTCCAGTTTTCAAACACACTCATGACATCTGAGGTAAAAAGCACAAGTCTGGTTATATCACAAGTTACCCTTCTGCTTTCTTTTCTACCCATGCCTCAAACCTGATTCCTTCAAAGCTCCAATACTGCAAACCAGGGGAACATCCAGAAAGTGTTACCAATTCCTTGAGGAATGTAATGCAATTGCTTCAGTGAAATATGATCTGGCACTGAAGTGACCTTTCCCCATTACCCCCATTTCATTCTCAGTATTACCCTCCCAAGAGATTTGGGCAAAGTGAAATTATGGGGAGGTTTTTTCCCTTTTTCCCAGCTCCTCTCTTCTGAAACAAAATGTATCCACTTCTCTTGTACAGAACAGGAAGTTAATTTAGCCCCAAAATTTTCACCTCAGTGAAGCTGTGTCAAGATTGCTGCTGTCTGTCTACTCATTTGACTTCCACCAGAGAAGTGCTAATCAAAGCCAGCCAAAGCAAGAGTGGCAGATTTCTCCCTTCCCACCCCTGCCCCATTTAGAAACAAGAGATGAAAAGGAAACAAAACCATTGCAATAAAGCAGAGTGGGGACTTCCCACATGGTCTTCCTCATGTCTCTTAATCCTCTTCTCTAGGTGTTTCTGGTATTGCTCAAATGCCTCTTGATCAAACACAGTCAGTTGTGCCAAACCTGATAGCTGACTGGTAACACCAACAAATGCTTGTCAGAGTCTAGAAGGCAGTAAAGTCATTTGCACATGAGCCAAGCTGTAATTAAAGACAGGATTTTGACTCCAGAAAGTTATTGTAGCAAGTCATTATCTCATCAAGCTTTCTATTAGCACAAAGGTTTAAAACATCAAGTGATCGTCCTTAGAAGTTACAAGGCATTCACTATTCCGAGTATCTAAATTAGCTTTTTTTACCATAAAGCCCTATGCAGGGAGTTTTTCCTTCCTTTCCAACAAAAAGGAAGTGTTATCAGTGGCATACATGCAGCTGCAGTTTTTACTGTACCTGAGTAACTGTTCTCTCATATATAAGAGAGGACTGGGGAGAGACAGGAGCGCTAACTGCTATGACTACACACAGTCATGCATCCTGAACCTGTTTTCCTGATCTTTAAGTCAAAGGCAATGATACAGCCTCAAAACCAAACCTTCTCCTGCTGCAAGCATGGCTGTCCAGGGTCAGACGGTCACTACACTATGCAAAATACAGCAACTGTTCATCTGAACAGGTGAGGGTTGAAAAGTTTGCTAGAAGTGGATGTAGACATTGTGTGCACAGGTGGACTGGGATCTGCCCTACTTCCTTCCTTCCTGCTGTTCACTGACTCCCAATCTAATTTTCTCAAAAAAAAAGTTAGCCTCCCTAAGCATATAAGAAGACACAGCTGCTAGCACTACTTTAGCTTAATGCAAAGGTAGTAGTAGTAGCTATGGCAGCATATTTTTGTGGTATGTGTACCTATGTTTTCACTGCTTTGCAGATATATAACAATAGAAGATCCTTCCCTTTTACAGTTTCATTTGCCATGTGCTAAGCTACTTCCCAGCTGTATATTCAATGCAAAAATCATTAGAAGGTCAGAACAGAAAATGTCTTTGTTTTAAAAAAGACCTTTGAAAGAAAATCATTGAGCTTTTATGCTTTAAAGAAGAATATAAAATTAGCATAAGCCTGTTGTACATTTACACATTCACAGTTTTAAGTGGATAGTGAACAGAAGGCTTTGATGTTGCCTATTTTCTTATGACTGGTAATTAAAAACAACAAAAAAGGAGCTTAAGCTATATTTTTAAGAACAACACCAGCTAAAACAAACAAACATCCACACAGAGGAAATAAATGTAACAATGAGAAATAAAAACTAAATCCTCTAAAACACTATGGGAAGCCAAATTATTGAAAAATATAACAATGGGTTGTCTCATTTTCAAAAGCTGCATACCACTACTTCCCACAAATGCCAGTTGTGCCTTATTTCTACATACCATTTTATTTAAGCTTTAGCATGTACTATATTTAATAATATTTATAGTTAAATACACTACTGAATCAAGATCGGGGGGGGGGGGGGGGGGGGGGAAGAAGTGATGTAACCAAATGCACCTGTGTATAATTGCAGTTTTTCCTCTGCAATCAGTGAGGACCATATGACAACTTCCAAGAAAGCAAAACAGGTGTGACTGAAGGAGGCCTTTTGTGAGAAGCATCAACTACTTTAACTTCTACCTTGAGAGATTAAATTGTCAACCTACATAAGAAATCAAAACATGAAGGATTTAAATCACAATTTTTAGGCTTTTTTAAAAACTGGGAAACATATTAGCAGAGAAGCAGTTAAAATTACTTGTAAATAAGCATTGACTGTGTTCGGCTATAAGGGATATTAGTCACCTGGTACTTCAAACTGAATCTTTATATTAGAAAGTAATATCAAAGACTGAATTTTAACACCTTTGCCCAACCTCCCTCTTACCCGAACCCCTGGTGAAAACCAGCTCATCTGCAAAGAAAGTGACAATTTTGTATTACCAAAGGAGGAATATGGGGAAGAAGATTATGGCAGTAATAAAGGTACTGAATCTCCTTTCACAAGGTGGCCTTCCACTCTGCGTTGTGTGGCAAATGCAGATGAGCCCCATGATGTACCGCAGAGCTGTGCTCCTCAGCACCAAGGGTAAGATTAGCCAGTCTATACACTATCTGGATTTTTAAGTGGAAGAACACAGAAGGTTGTTACTAGGGATTCACAGCAGAGAAGAAACTAGATCATAACTATTATCTCACCCAATCTGTCTGAGCTGGTCTCCTCTGAAGGAACTCGCACTGGGCAGATTTTTGCATATCCATTAAACCAAATACATTTGTTTTTTAAAAAGTTGTTGAAGCAGAAGTATTAAAAAGCTTAACCCCACATAAGCATGCTCCAGGCAGGCAAGTTCACCATGTGCACTAGTCCAAGTGCAGCTGCAACCAGAACTCACACAGACCTGACTGCAGGACCAGGCCCTCTGCTCGGTCAGCATCTTTTAAACATTTTTAGGACGTATACTAAGCCCATCTCTTGCCTTGGTTTGCAGAGTTGTAAACTGTGCAGATCCAAACTCCAGTAGTGTGTCCTTCAAAAATCCTTGAAGAACAAAATAAAGCACAAATCTTGAAGAAAGCAGAAGAAAGAAGCCCCAGATTTAGGCAGTTTAGGATTATAGATAAGCAAGTTCAAGGGAATATCTAGGGAAACCTTAGCCAGCTGCTAATTTGTAATTACTTCCCCAGTACGTTGCACTGAAAAGTCATCCGAGTTGTATATTTGAAAGGAATAAATGCTGTGGCCTTCATTTATATAAATCATTGTGATTTCACTAAGAACAGTTTATAACCAGCTACAGTTTTCCAGAATGTTTGTAATCAGCCATGTGTAATCAATGCCCATTAGTAAGAGCTACTAAAGAAAGTAATCAGACCACAAATCTCTCTTGTAGTTTGAAACATATGGGAAGAATTATCTCCTGCACTGAGAGAGAACAATCAGACTCACATTGCTGGACACTACAGCTCTTCTAAATTCAACCGATAAAAATAGGAGAGATCGTAAACTTCTATGGCAAATTCCCTCTGCCTAGAATTCAAAAGAAAACTCCTTTCTTTTCTATATTTAAAGATTGAAATAAACAATCCTATGCCACTAGATTAGAAGTAATTTTAAAGCTATTGCACAGGCAGGACATTTTTCCCAGATCTTCACTGAAGGGAGTAGCAAGGGGTGGAGGATCTAAGCCTGAACTCTCCATCTCTCTCTGCCCTATACCACTGAAGCTGTGCACATCCTTTTTTTTTTTTTTTACAGACTACGAGCACTGGCACTTCCTATTAATTGGCAAATTAAACCAAGACTTGACTATCTAAAAGACTACGGATACAAATAACTGTGGCTGCAGTAGCCTCCCATATAAGGTAAAGTAACTTACTTTCCCTTTTTGATTAAAAACAAAAGGGCAGACAAACTACATAACAAGAGCTGGCATTGTCTTTACTCCAAATATTTCTACGGCAGCACTATTACATCACAGGAACACCTCCTGTGTTTTATCCTCCTTAACAGTAGGCATTCAAACAAAGCACCAAGGCACACAGGAATTAGTGTTGTGGACACAGCTACTTCAAAACATAGCTAGAAGAAGAGCGCGAACTCACTGTTGCAACCAGGGCCAGGGTCTACTGACAAGGGCCACCTTCACCAAGGTTGAGTCTCAATATATCCAGCATTACTTGTAGCAGACATTTTAATTGCCAGACACATTTAAAGTCTAGAGCAGGCACATCAGTTTTGTAAACATGACTACACACAAGACATCACTCGTCTTTTTGTAGCATGTCTATAAGACAGTCAAATGCCTTTGCCCTGCCTGGATGTCTCCTTTTCACATGGGTGCTGGCGGCCCAGACATTTTTCTCTCCAGACATCATTCATCACCTCCAGATCTAGCACGAGGAATAGGAGTCAAATGCTGTTACTCCCATCTGGGAATCCCATTCTGGAAATTTTCGAAGTCACATTTTCTGTGTCTGGCTCCTCTGAGCATTTATCCTATGGGATATTTTTAGAGAAGTTGAATACTTCTACTGTGAGGAGTCCAGTATGAAGACCCTTTAGCTATAATTCTCAATCCGGTAAAGACTACACTGTTCTCTGCATGAATTTAAATTCCTTTATATTCTGCAGGCCTTTGATGTCCATGAACACAAGAATATTTTCCCAAATGCTTCGGATACTTGGAAAACTGGCAGAGCTTGTATGATTCTGAACTGACATGTGTACTCATTTGAAACGCCTTTTCTCCATTAATGAACAACAGCTAGCTGCTAGTTTCTTATGTGTAATCAAGGTTTTGTTTCTTTATCACAAGCACTATCTCATAATTTTAATCTCTTGTTACATGCCATCAGTCTTTCCAGTATGTTCTAACACCTGCCACTTGTCCCCTTGCTGACTTGTTGCAGAGTTTGTCTCTCCCTTTATTTACAGTTTAGGAAACACTGGAACATGGGGATAGCCATTATTTACATCTAGGCATATTTGTTCTCTGCTTTTCAAAGCCACCTGCTTCTGCTAGATTTCTTAGTTACTCTTCTATCTTTATTTTAGAGGGATGAGAAATGTCTGTTCTCTTACTATCCTTGCTTGGTCTCAGGCTCTTGAAAAGAAACCGAAAACATAAGCAGCAAGGTTGAGAGAACTGTGTCTCTTCAACCAGAGGAGTGAAGATGTATCCTAAGCCACTTCTCAGAGCCAGTTTAAGATTTTAAGGGTTTATTAGGACAAATGCAACTTCATATAATTATTTGGTTTTGTTCCCTGACCCTGAGCAAGTAACCCAGCAAGGAGCCCGCTTGGCTGTTTTTAGCTTGCTTTACTCCATCCACCGCAAGTGTTTGGCTGTAACCTGTCACACAGGAGGTACCTCTAAAGACAAGAGATTATGGTGTCTTCCCATGAGTGCACGTAGTACTTAACATGCAAGTCAAAGAGATAAGAAACTTGCAGGCTATATCAAAAGACAGAAAAACAGCAGAAAAATAACACAGGGAAGAGAAAGGTGAAAAAACATGTTGTACTTTCATTGTGTATGGTTTCTGCTATTTTCTATATTTAGTAGAATTTTCTAAAGGATGCTTACTCAAATTCTAGCAAATCAAACTCATGGAAAAGATTAGCATAACAAAATAAAATAACCTTTGCTTTTTAAAGTGCTAAACTGTGTTTAAACTCTCTTCTTGTCCAATACATGACAAGTTTTTCTCAGTGCATTCTTTTCTTGGCCGTGAAGTGGTGGCCATACTGGCATCCTGCTCTTCACCTAACCATCCTTTAAGGACTTCAACCTGAACTGCAAGCTGATGAATCTGTGTACCTGTGCTTCATTATCACTTGCAGCATACTCCAGAAATTGCAGATTCAGAGGTGTTCGCCAAACAACTAGCAGAAACCTACAGTCTTCTTACTCTCTCCTTCCTTACTGAAATGTTAAGCTAAAAAACCCTCAAGCTTAAATTCCAAGCTGGATTTTTCTCATCTGTTTTGATACAGTATTTTTTTTCCCCCATAATCAATTTTAAGAAACCTAAGCTCTAATGTGCTTGAAAGTTTGAACGACAAATTGCTTACAGGCAATCTAGAAACATACCTTGACTAACCAGACAAGGAAACTGTGCTTTACTCCCACCCCAAATCATTAGAAAACAGGACATATTCACTTCAAGTTCCCTCAAAGCACTTGGGAGGAGCTCTTTGTCTAGCAAAGAAAGGAACCAGTCTTTCTTCTGACAATATTTTAGAGGAAGATGAATTCATTTATCTCAAATTTGCTACTAACCCCCCCTCCTCACACTTCAGTAGGGATTTCCATTTTTCTGTATTAAAAAAAAAAAAAAAAACAACAACTTTCCATTTTCTTAACCTACAAAATGAGAGTTAAAAAAAAAAATTAAGCCTACCATAAAATATTTTCGGAGGTTAAATATTTTTGCCAGGAAAACACAGCAGCAGCTCCTGGCTCTGTGCTCCCTATGCACCACTTTGAAGTGACCTGAATACCACCAGCAGTATCTACCTCTAGTCTCGGAACTCCTCACTCGCTGCTTTTTCCTTACTTGCTGCTGTTAACATGGGGCGATGGTCACATTAAACTCAATAAATACTCAAAAACCACTTTGAAAGTAGCCCCTTGATTCACATACACTTGAACAAAGACCTGAGTGAAATGAGTTAACTGCAAGTATGTGCTCTTTATACTTTGTTGTTATAGAGATGCAGTTAAAACTCAGAGACAGTTCAAACTCTGAGAGTAAACACTGCATTTTAGAGATTTATTCTGCCTTTTGTAAATTTCCATTGAAATTTTCCATTTGAAAACAAACTAGTTATTAGTTTATACTGTCTAAGGTAAAAATTCTAACATGAGTGGTTTGTGTGAAGCCATATTTTTTCTTTTGCCAATTTGCAAGGATTTATTCTTTAAAATATAGAACATACCCACCCCAGATATTATTGTAGTTCAATGTTGCAAGCATGCTGTAAAAGTGACTGCTTTCTTTACAATGTTCAATCTCATCATGTGAACACAAGCTATTCTGGTTTAAATTCCTAAGTAAATACATTCATAACCCCCTCAAAACAGTAACCACAGTAGTGCATTTTGTATGATGAATTTCGAGAATGGTTATTTTGGCAAATATTCTTTCAAACAGCTGCTCCAGATAGCAGGTAAAGTACCAGAGCCAGACGGTACCCATAAAGAGAAAGAAGTACCACTTCACATCTTGTAATAAAGCCGAAGGCTGCACCCTAATGAACATTTGCTGCATCACCATCAGGCCTTGTTTGTTTACATTTTGCAGCACCCAAGCTGCCTGTTAGCAAGTGCAAACCTACTTGACAAAGTAAAACAAAAAAGATGTTCAGCTTCTCTTCAGATTTTAAATGGAGAAGTGATTGTATCTTTTTCTTCTGGTGAAGAGAGAGTTTACTAATGAAACATCAAAATGTTTGTAATACAGTGATACATAAATAGCTATTACAATCTAATTAAACAGATAAATTCCATTTTCAGCTCTACAGGGCTGATTTTAATCTGGTTTCCAGTCTGTTGGTACATACAACAGGGATACGTGTGTTGATTAAGAAAAATCTGGACTTTAACAGATCAGCTACTGCATGTACATCTATAGTATGTTATGCATATCTTGATTTATTCCTTTGTATGACAGCTTAATTTTAGGCATACAGAGCTGCAGCAGTCCCTCAATGCTGGACGCTGTCAACCTATGTTTTGCAAGCTTTCCTTTGTCTCTAGGCTGAGGTCTTACTGTATTTTAATTACTTACTGAAAATAGCTGGTAGTATTGTCAAATTAATGGGATTAAGCTACTTTATATACATGCCCAGCCTTCAACCCTCATGTATTGTTACAGCTCTCTTGCATCCTACAAAATGGGCCGTTTCCTGTAGAAAATACAGATCTGTGTGCAGCACTCTGCCTCTTCCCACACTTGAACACAACATCAAAACAAACAGGGCGTAAAGGCCCCATCACTTGTTACTAGTCTCTGCTGGCCTCTTGGCCAGAGAAGAAACACGACTTACTGTAGACTGTTAAGAGGTGCTCCATTAGCAGGTTGTTTGTGATGGTGAAGACAAATTGGGCTGTTACATACTTCTGACATTTGAAACACACCTAAAAATCAGACTCCAAGACAGTTTTTGAGGTTATCTTCACCAAAGCACCTAGGAACACCCCTTCCAAACCTACCTTACCTGAAACAGAGACGTAGATGAAACAACCACTGACAGAGGAATGTACTCTGCCAACTACCAAGCTACTAATCCCTCTCTGACCACAGATCAGAGAGGAAAGGGGTGACAGTACCCTACCTGCAGTAATAGGTCTTGATAGCTATTGTGGCACCTGAAACATTGGGCACACTGGGAGAAAGAAGCAATTCTGCATGCTCTGTGCAACTGCCACTACCTCAGGCTAGATGCAAAATACAAGGCCCAGCTGTTTATCTGCCATGCAACGATCAGGAATGCAAGTGCTCACAAGATGACAGGCTCAGCAGCAAACCACAGTCTCCACTCATTCCACCCTCAGCTTTTTGAGTCCTCCTTTGCTCTTGGCCCCTTTTTTTTTTCACTACAGTTTCCAAGTAAAGCATAAATTCAGAAATTATAATTGTTCATTTAGGCAGGGGAGTCTGTTGTGCATCCCCAAACAGAGCTCACTCCTGACTCTAATCACCCACAAGTCCCTGTAAGAGCTCCGGGATAGAGCTCTTAAGTCTGCTGCTTTCAGAAAAAAAAATTATTTTGCCTCCAATATCCCCATGCCAAGAAATCTTCATTACCATCTTCCCAGTAAAATGACAAGATTGACCTCTAGATAATACACCAAGAGAAAGGCAGAGAGAGAATTACCCCGCTGGCATTTCTCTGACAATTCTTCCTCTCCAAACCAGTTCACAGTCACTCACTCACTTCCACACTAGGGCAGGAAAATTAACCTTGAGGGAAAACATACTGCAGTTACATGTAATCTAGACAGCTAACTACCTGCATCTAGGAAAAAATAACTGGAAGTTAACAGTATGCTTTTTCCTCTCAGCTTCAAGCTGATCTACTACTAAGAGAGAGATGGCAATTTCTGCACGTACACTCCAGAAAAGGAGAGAGGAAAGAAAGTAGGACAAATCCAGCCTGTACAAGGGCATTCCTTTCTCTAGTGCAATGACCTGCCACAATTCAGCCTTTAGCATTCCTTGGTATCCATTTCTCCTTTCCATGCTTACCCACATGCATAGATACTGCTCAGAAAGGCTGAATCACCAGGAAGCCTAAGATTACTCAAGGAACAGGAGAGCTGCTGCAGAATCACCCCCACAAAAGACCATACAGCAAAGCCTCAGGAATCCTCATGAACACCCTCATAATTCCTTACTATGGTACTTTTTAGCAGATGGCAGAAAGAAAACCTTTTTTTGGTTTTGGGTTTTTTTGAAGTGTCCAGAAGAGGAGCAGAGAAGGCAGAGAACGAAGCAGCATACAACACATACAGACTCTCCCATCCCCTTGGGTTAGCTTAAAAGCAAGTGTCTAGGTTACGTTAAACAGCATCCTTTACAGTCTCTCTTCTCCATCTTCTTTAGGCAATGCATGGAATACGCAGGCAAATGAACGTTGGCAGGGATGTCCCTGTGAGTCCCAATAAGCTGGGACTGACAACTTTTAGATAAAGCTTTTTCTTTTCCTGTATTCCAGAAAAATCTCCACACAGGAGCCAACTGAACATTCCTCAGCTGCGAAGCAGACCTTGTAACATGATGATGTTGCTTCAACATTCCCGAAAAGGAATGCGTAGACTTAAAGAAGAAATCAATGACAGTAGCAGTAAGCAACATGCAGATCAAAACAGCATGTATCACTTCTACAGCATGTGATGTGTCAGCAGGTATTTTTTGTCTGTTAACACCACAAAGCACAACTAAGAAGCAGAAGCAAGTTCCAAAGGCATGTGCAACCCAAATCAGCTCACACAGGTAAATGAAATGACAGAAATGCCAACTGCAGGATGGACAACCTAAGAATAAGATGATGTTTGCAACATCTTTACTTTTTTCTGGATCATTACAGGTCAAGCAGAGTCACATTTTCGTTGCATAATAAACGCTCATTTTGCATTGTTAAATGTCACTCCTTCTCAGAGTTAATGACTTCAAGAACCAGGGATAATCTCACACCCAAATTAAATAAATATTGCCACAACAACTTGTTGTTTTATAGCAACATACTATAGCCCTGGCATTTTCCTCATCAATAGGAACATAATCACAGACAAACACTGTAAGCAACAAACTTGGAAGAAGGCACCCCACCCTGCCACTCTCTGCATGGGTAGGTGGGCAGGATTTTCATCTCCTCCCCCAAAAAAGCAAGGAATGACATTAGGCAGAGTTCGTATGTTCTTTACCTTGTAGCAAACATTGCTCTCAGGGAAGAGAAGGTAGCAGCATCTTCTTTCAAAGCCTTCAGCTCATTTCGCAGCTTCATCATTGTCTCCGTAACCATAGCTTTCTCATTTTCATACTTGCTTTTTAAGTTGGCAAGGGCTACCTCTGCAGTCTATTGTTTACCAAGAAGAACAGAAACGTACTAGTTAATGAACTCTTCACAAAGTGGCTGGCTAAGAGATTCCTAATCGCTGTTCATATAATGAAACATTTGCTTTGCACTGGAATGTTAAACTTCTGGTCAACTTGTATGGATTAAATGAAATTTCATTTTTTAACACTGGAAACAGATCAAACATATGGGTGTCCTACTCCCATTAACCACACAGCAGCATCTAGGAAGTTACAGAATATACATTTAGTGACACCTATCTCTAACTACTAAAAGAAACTAAACTTTACATACTTCAACACAAAGAACAAAAAAAAGTCTATTTAGTATCTCTACAGTCAAACGCATTCATCAATCATTTACACAGTTCTCTAACCCTTAGAGCATTTTGCCTATCTTACATTTTGGGACACCTTTATTAAAATGTGCAAAAGAAAACTGAAAGTATGTATATACCTTTTTTTTTTTTTAAGACAACTTCAATTTGCATTACTTCAACTTTAGAGGAGACAATGAAGCATGTCATATGGTGTCTTAATGGCAGTTATTTCCATCTACTGCACTGCTAATACGCATCAAATGGCACAGCCCAATCCCCAAAGACTAATTTTACCTTTCACCCCTGTTATTTTGACCATGTTCTTCTATCACATCCTCATCCTGAAAGGCCTTCTTTTCTTTTGAAATTTAAGAGATGAGTACATAAGTTTAAGAACTCTTTTAAGGGTAACTACTAGAATTCTTTCTAGTAGAAAATAAGATTTACATCTTCATTTTAGGTGTCTTACATTAAATATAATCCAGTATAATTCAGACAAGCAGTAGATTGAAGCTACCTTAACAAAAAGGCTCATGAGGATGCAACAAGCAAAAGTCAGTTAAAGCCCCAGCGCCCAGCTTTACATTAGGACAGCTGTGTGCCTCTAATGAAACAGCCTGCCTCAGCCTTGTACCAAACAAATACCAGCAACAAAAGCCCAACTGAGTTGAAGGTATGGCAGTATGACCGCAAAGATAAATTCTCTTGTGTTTATGACCTAATTCCCTGACACTATAACCTTCACATCTGTAAGACCTGGTTACCTGTTTGTTGGCCTTCAGCACAGTTCTCAGAGTTGCTATCTGTTCTCTCTTGGTGCTCAGCAAGGACTTCAGCTTCAGGATTTCTTCCATGAGAGCTTCCTTGTCTTTGTCCACCACAGGTCCAAGTTCTTGAGTGGCAACACGCTGCCTGGACAACTCAGTTGTTCTGTCCACAGCAGCCTGCAGGTGTTTGATCTGATCCCGGATTATAGCAATCAAGTTGTAAATGTTCATTGGTTCCTTCTGAGGATCTGACACAGGAGACGGCAAAGATGACACTGGAGAAGGGCTGCTGTCACCGCTTCCATTCTCTGCCTTTCCTAGCTCTATAGTTAACAGCCCTTTAGAAAGAAGAATGGGAGACCTTCTTCCCTTGGTCTCTGGACTACTGCGTCCGCCTTTACCTTCCTTGTAGTAATCCAGCATCACTCTGTTTGGAGTTTCATTGTTGCACATACAGACATGGTGGTATAAATTGGCCAGTTCTTCACTGAAGGTGACTAGTTCATCCTGGGCCACACTGAGGCTGCCCTGTGTTTCTCCAGCAACATCACTGACTTTCTTCAGCTCCTTCTCCAGTCTGGCCACCTGTTCTCTATCATGCCTACCAGATTTTTCTAGTGAGGTGATCTTTTCAGTGAGAGCTTGGCTCTCAGTCTCATATCTGCTCTTCTCTTCCTCATACTTAGACTCACATTCTTTGTATTTTGCCTTAAGATTTTTAAGCTCTTCTTTTAGGTCAGTAATCTCTGCCACAGCCACTTTGTACTTGCACTCCAGGATCTCTGGCCCATTGATGTCAACTTCATAATAGTCTCCATCTTCATGGCTGTCTCGGTCCTTCTCATTGTCAAGGGCAGACTGACGTTCCTTGCTGACCTGGAGCTTCTTCATCGCATTCAGGTTTTCTGTGAGTCTGCCGACTTTCTCATGCTGCTCTGAGAGGGCCCCCCGTGTATTTTCCAGCTGCTTCTGAGATTCCTGTAGCGTTGTTAACAAGTTCACCTTCTCTCTTTCCATCTGAAATGCATGAACACAGACATCTACATAAAGGGAACCGTATCACTTAAATGGTTTTATTAAGAGACAGCAACTTAGCCAAGGTCCATAGGGTTACGGAAATCTGATCACTTCCACATTGTGGAAAAGGTTATTTAATTTATTCTAAAACTATCTCAAGCACAGCGTTCCTTGCCAATTCTTTCTCATTTCCACTTCAAAATGTGCATTTTTACACACTTCTTCCATAGCTGATGGTCTCATTGTGAAAATGTCCTTTCAGCTGAAGATAAACTAAAGTTTACTCTTATCTTGCAAATTATCAAGTAAATATTAGAAAACATGCAGCTAGTCCACGGTGGAAGCTTGGAGCTTCATGAAAGACTCAGAAATACCAAAACTTTTGAAGTTTCTCCTCTGAAATCCAGCAAATTTTTCCACAAAGGCTTTTTCTTACAGAACACTTTAAAAATGCTTGACAAAGTAACTTTAAAACATTTCCAGGGAACACAAGTATGTACCTTGTTTCAAACTCTCCAATAGCACAAATATAACACAGAAATGCTTGGTACTGATTAAGTACTTGGTGCTTTGACCTAATTACAGAAAACAGTTATGGTGTACAAAACTCCTTTTCATGAAGATGACTAGAGTAACTATCAATTTTTGAACAAAATACTATCTTTCTTGCTAGTGACATAATAAATTAGACACAGCATGTACTGCACAGAAGATGCATTACAACTTTCCTCCAAACATAGGACATGACAGCTAGCTTCTCTGCATTAAAAAAAAAAAAAAAAAAAGCAAAAAGCTCTGGTTTTCCACTGACAAACATTTAACATAAAGCAATCAGAACCTTTACAGATATAGTTCATACTGTATGGTGGCCACATGAGATATTGAAAAGACTGAAATTACAATCCACATAAACTCTAGCAGCTATTTGGAAGTACACAGTTTTTAGGAAACCCATTTACCTGAACAAGCTGTTGTTTCAGCTTCTGGATTTCAGAAATGTTTAATTCACTCAGAAGATCTGAAACCAGACTTGGGGCTGGAGGGAAGCTTTCATTTTTCTTGGGTGTTGATGTACTATTCTTGCCATTGCTGAGTTTGCTGAGGCAGTTTTGTTCAAATCCATTCATGATTTCATCATTATTGGGCTCTGTGGCTTCATCACTGAACTTCAGTCCATCCAAAGAGATGTTCAGGTGGCTGCTGTACATGGAGTCATTAATGTTCATGTAGTGAGAGAGCTCTTTACGAAGATTGTTCTTCTGCTCCCGCTCTGTCTTCAGCGTCTCTAAGGCCTCCTCAAGCTGGCGTTCGGAGATCTCCTTCAGCCGTATGGCATCTTCTAGCTGGCTGTTGAGAAATTCCGTTTCCTCTTCAAGTCTTTTGATTTCATGTTTCAGGCCTTCAAACTCCACCTGGAGATATACAAATAGAGGGGGAAAAAAGTCCTACTGAAAATGTCTGCCCACAAGGCACCAAGTAATTTTACTTTTGAATGTTTGATTTCACTAAATATGGTGAGAACAGAATAATTTTTTCAGTTCTGGAGTCCAGTTTTGGCACTCTGACTGTAAACACTGATTACATAATTTACCTTCAGAGAGACCATGGAATAAAATTTCTAAGCAAACCATCAAATGATCTGATCTATTCCAGCTTAATTAAGACAGGTGGGAGATACAGTGTGTGATACAGAGGCATCACAAAACAGGCCTTCCTAGCACATTATGCAAATTCTTTCTTTGTTTGATTAACAAATTCCCTGGCCAACCTTCCCACAAATTCAAGCTCAACATTTCCAAAACTCAGCACTGCAAAGCTATGCTTCTGACACTCTGCTGCACTGCTGTTAGAATATGCCACTGGGCTTGCAACTGTTAGGATGCACCTAGCACTCAAACTCTGCTTTTATACATTCAAAATAACATGTTTTATCATTTCTGTCATAATCATTTCACCACATCTTGAGAGCACTACAATTCAGATTCTACACTTCAGACTCATAGTGCTGGCTATATGAAATTTGATGGCACACTAACTGTAAGTTTTTAACTGTAAAACTGCATTTTTTTTAAACCTCTCTTGCACTGAAATTATGAACACCAACCATTAGTGTAAAGCCTAAAGAACACCTTTTCCTTACCTTGAAAGAAAGGAAAACATAGCACATGATATATGACCCTATTGATTTTTGCCAGCTGCTAAAGGAATTTTACATGCCAACATACACCAATCTGGTAGTGCTGAACGACATCTAATTTAAAAACCAGGAAACAATCATGTTAATTCAGTTTTGCAAGTTAAACCTGGGAAAACTTTATGGCTTCTTCTAGTTATGTCAGTGGGATAATTAAAGCTTAATAAAATTCATCAAGTAGGATTAGGACAAGGTAGAAAATTAAATAATCCAATGCCATGAAAAGAATTAGCTCTTGGTTCTATATATGTCCACTGAGCTCAAATATTTAAGATTGCAGTCTATTTTCAAAGGTTCCAGAATACAAACACAGTAGTCAATAATTACTAGCAACTGACAAGACAGCATCTGAGGTTAAATTTGGCTCAACCCAAAATGACAGCATTCTTAAATATTGTTATTCTAGAATGTGAACATGGAGCTGGGAACTTTCACTTGCTCCTCTGAATACGAGTGAGGCAAAAAAAGGTAAAGAACAAAAGTAACCAACTACATAGGTTGGATTTTACCAGATAACTACCTCTTCCAGTTTGCATCTAGGGTGTAATAGCTCCTTCATCCCTAACGCATGATGTCAGGGCACCCAAAACAGCATAATTAGACCAAATATATTCAGCTGAGAACAGGTCCAACCTGGAGCCCCCTTTTGGGCACACCAGTGAAGCCAAAGTGATAAATATTGACATGGAGCTTCACCTGGAGATAAATTGAATGCATTCAATATCCCAAACACCTCACTTGTTAGGGCAGCTTTCATTCAGAACACTGAAGGAGATCTGAAGCAAATCCTAATAAGCTTTCTGCTATGTGCTCACTACAACAGATGGTATTAACACTATTGTTTTCTTCAAGAGCTTTTATTTCAGGAATATTACACCATTTTCTCAATTGAACCTTGAGTTTTATTTACACACCGAGACTGACAGCTACCTGAAGAATAAAAATAGCAAGTCCCCAAGATAAGTGAACTGTGCAAAAGACTACATCTGATCTAATTACCTCTGCAAATGATAACTCAGGGAAATTCTTGAGTTGTTCCGAAAATGCAGTTTTCTAAATTTCTGAAAACAGCTGGAACTGTGCAATTAAACGTGACTTTTCAGATGAGCAGTCACACAGGGCTGACAGCGTAGAGCAACTATAACAGTAGTCCATGTTTAATGAAAGTAGCTAGAAGAGAGAAGGAGTACAGAACTGGAGAGATAATGTAAGCACTAAGTAGCAATATAAATATATGTTCAGAAATACACCCAGTTACAGATACTGTAGAGAGGATTGATGGATGGAGAGTATTGCAAAGAGACACTGAAAAACTAGTATAGCAAAAAGACTTAAACCAAGTAACAAAGCAGACTGGTAGAGGTTGCACTTCCACCAAAGAGAGAGAAGGCAATAGAAGGACTTGGAGGTCAAAGTAGAAGCCATAAAGTTTTATGACTGCGTGTAAACAGTCAGAAAGGACTTAAACATTTTGGGGCAACTCTTGCTACTGAAAGACAGACCTTATAGTCTCAAAAGCAGTACAAACATAGAAAAGAAGTGGTTGGATGTTCAAACGAGACAGAACCATGCTGTAGCACAGGAATTAACTGGTGGTACCAGAGGAATGCTCACTATTTTGAAAAACTTGCCTGATTTTGCTTCAAGACAGACACTTGTTTCTGGAGACAGATGTTTTCCTCTTCGAGCTCAGTGTAGTCTTGCAGCAAACGCGCTTCTCGGAATTTATATTCCTTAATATCATCTCGCAGACGGGCCCTTTGGATCTCCACGTTCTGATTCACCTGGAAAAACAACCAAACCCCGAAATGATGGTGATTTGGTCAGCTACAATTAAATTTCAAAATTTTATCTTTCCTTACATGCACTAATTAATTATATTCTATTCAAACAGAAACTCTTCACACACACCCCCCCCCAAATGAAATCACAGAAAAACAAGTCATTTACCCAACAATTAGATTTTGTTCTCTTGCTTCTCTTACAAATTCTCATCCTTGACTCAAAGAAAAGTTAATGAGCAAGCAGGGAAAGCAGCATTCACACCTATGTTGTCTCACTGGCTGCAAGCAACAGACAAAAGTTTTCCAGATCAGAAGTCAGTGCCCCAGTCTGTTAACACTTAAACAAGAAGGGCCTTTTCCCAAGAGAAAGACAGATTCAGATGATTCCAGAGGTTCTTATTTGGACATGTATTTGCTGCTGCTTTCCAACAGACCTTTTCGTTACGCCCTTTTCTTTATGCCCAGTGCAATAATTTGGGAATATGTACTAATGAATCCTTTTGGAGAGAGACACTGAGTTAAAGCTCAAATGAAATCCAAGATCCCAGGTAGAAAGAAATAGCAACTGTGGTTGACTTTTAAAATGTTCCCTCCTCTCAGCCCCAGGACTTATACAAGACGTTAAAGAAATACTTTAAAAAAAAAGGAAAAAAAATCACCATTATTGTTTCAGTATAGATAAGAAGTAAAAATCAATATATTGGTGTAGTATGATCTTTAGATCTTCTGTGAATATACACAGACACTTAAATAAATTGAGCTAGCACATATCCAGCTATGTGAATGGCTTACTGTAACTTAGCTCTATTTTTCTCCGTTATTTTCCTTCAAGCCATATTTTTAAATACTTAATTAAAACAAAGTGAAAATATGCTCTAAAACATTATCAGAAATATCTTCAGAGATAGGAAAATAGACAATATAGTTGCCTATAAAAATAGTATCCGGCTATTTTAGCAGCCATACCTGTGAAGTGACAGGATCATTTTCCAAACAATTCTAAATCAAAACAAACATGAGCTCATGAAAGAGGCAGCCTATCAATTTAGCTAGTTAGGTTATGGTATCATATTTCTGTTTTCATCTATCCAGCAGTCTAGCCCAGTAAGATTCATCCTCTGGTATACAAACTCAGATTCCCTTAGTGTTCTCTTAGTGTTTCTGGTTAGAAAGAAGAATGTCAACAATGAATAAAATATGGTCTCAGTTCTCTTGCAAGTGTGCAGCCAGAATACGCAGAAGTAATACAACAGGTATCAACAGGCACCTACACAAAGCTAAGAGATAAAGGAAATGTTTGCGGCAGGAGCATATGCCAAGACTTGAATCTGGCATGTTCTGAACACAAACACAGAACCTGCAACTGTTAAGACCAATAAATTTAAATTATAGCTCCCTCACACATCAGGGAGAGATTAGACTGTATAAATTTGTCTGCTTATTTTTAGCAATGAAAAGCACTACTTTGCAGCACACTGAGAAGCTAAAATAAACATTAATTGCTGAAACCAGACACTACAGTACAACAATGCAAATGAAAAGTTGCTACATCTCATATTCCATGCCTGAGCAAGTGTTGGCTCTATCTTTGCACAAACCCAGGGCCACAAGGAAAGATGCACCACGGGTAGCTGAAGGCTACAGGCTGACATGAATTCACATTTTAACTTCTTCTTAACAACTGCAATGAAGAGCTCTTGCCTTCGGCAGAGCGAGCTTCCAGCCAGATAATCCAAACTGTTTAACAGTTAGGACTGCAAAAGGCTCTTGCATCAAACCAAGTTTCATACAAATTAGGATATCTTATCTGTAATTTTCCCCACTCCTGAGTAAGTGAGCTGCAATGGAAGACCTCCCACAAAGCTACTGGCGAGCTTCTCTCCCCACCATTCAGGTTGCTTTACTTTTCTTCCTGCCTGGATGATCTAATCTTTGCAGAGGTCAATGCTTGGAGAAATCATTGGAGCGGGTCTTTTTTGGAGAAACAATGGTTTCTGTCCAATCCTGCCCATTTAATTCACAGCAACAGTAAGAGCTCATTATTTAATGTGAAAGCTTTGTCATGCTCTGTCTAGCACAAGAAAAATCATTCTATTTCAGTATGTACAGGAAGGCCAGATTTAAAAATAGCTCCCTTGTTTCCTGACTGGGGAAGGAAGATATAACCTAGATTTATTGGCTCTTTAAGAAGCTGTACATTCAGTTTGCTTTTAGCATTTTCTTGAAATAAACGTGCATGCTTGCAAGCTGCAAGGTTAAATTGGGTGCCATGCTATCTCATAGAACTGACCAAATGGTGGGAATTTTTCTGCAGGAAAGAGAAGCTACTACATCCTTCCTTGATCAGATTTTTCTATTACCCATGCAGAAAGTGGTATTCACATATTTTAAGCCAGACACACATACATTGCACATATTCTCACAGGTGGTGTTTTACAATTCCTGAAGTCTACAGAAAAGGTGAGCAGACCTACAGATGAGTTTGAACCTTTCTGTGACTCTTGTTGCTTCAGTGGCTTAGAGGCTTCTTTCTTCCTTCATCCTCTGCCCTGAGCAACCCCTGAGCACAGGGGAGAAGGTGGAACTGGAACACAGGGGCATCCCTGGCTAGGCTCTCAGCTATACAAAAAGTCACACCTCCACCCAAAGCAAATCATACAGCACTTCAAAATATCATTACCACTGTGTGGAGAACTGATGGCCATAAAATCCCATTGAGGGTTCATCTACCTGACAAAACCTCTCAACTTCTCAACATAGAGAATATTCCCACTACACAGAAGCCTCCCATCCATCCTGTCCAGGAAAAGACTGTGATCTGAAAGTGATTTTGCCTGATCTAAAGGCCATAGACCACCCTGCTGCTGCTACTAGAGAGCTTGTCTTCAGCGTTTTCATCCTCAGCATTGTCTCAGAAGAGTTCTGCAAGGGGCCCCTCTGAGCAGCACCAGTGCTAGAAATAGCAGGGATTTCCTTAGGACCAGTTTGAATCTGCCCTTGCCTGCATGTCAAAACCACAACTACTGTCCTTCATCACTGCCAAAAGCCTGCTCCTTAGCACCTACTTTTCTAGTACACCCCAGCACATAAAGTTATGTACAATCTGACCCCAAGAATTAAATTAGTTGAGAAAAAAAATCTCAGGTAGCCGATTCCCTCCTTCGTTTTGGGCACTGCACCAAACCTGGAGTTTAGCCTCCAGGTCACCAGCCAAAGGCTGATCTTGCAAGCAAAGCTGTGCCTCTAGCACCATTTCCGTTACCCTAAACTCCACCAGCTCATGAGGTCACTGGTCAGTTCGAGTTCCCCACTGTAGTAAACATGCTCAAACCTAATTCTGCGTGTTATGATCATCATCAAGAGTCAAAACTTAGTTCACCCAAATTTGTTACTAATTCTAGGATTAGATTCAGCACTTCATGCAGTAAATATTCTAGATATGATCATTCCTTCTTGTGTTCTTCATAAGAAGGATTCACAAAAAAGGATGCAGACTCTTTGGAAGAAACACAGTGCAGTCAGAAAGGATGGCAACTCTGTTTCTGTAAGGAGAAGAAAAGCACGGAATCATTTAGGTTGGAAAAGACCCTTAAGGTCATCAAGTGCAACCCTTAACCCAACACGACCAAGTCCATCAAAACAATCAATAAAAAAACATCTCTTAGACAATTTATTAAATATCAACATGAAAATTGGGAAGACTAATCCTCAGACACTTATGTAACTTAGCACCTTCTTCAGCACTTTTTTTGAAGAAGGCTATTCAGACAATGTTTTTCTGAACACTGCCTTCATACTTGCAGCTGTCACTCCAGAAAAGCCAACCTCAAAGCTACATCACCTACACAGGGTACCAACAGTGAAATTAAGACCTCAAAATATGGACCACAAAGCTTTTCTATGTGCAAAAAGAAAATTTCAAGTCAATCTCTAGACATTAACACAACTAACAAGTTACATTATTTAGGCTACAAAGACCAGCAGTTGCAAGTTGTGCGTGAAATTCACAGCTGCCCATCTGATTTTAATTGCATTTCCTCCGCACATGTGAGGACTGGGGTCCTGTGGCAAAGTATCATATAACTGTGCTGGGATATAAAATATTCCTAGAACAGAGCCAGATTAAGAGTGTGTAAGAAATCAAAAATAATCTTCCCCTAGTTCTCAAGTTACGGACTCTTAAATAATTTTTTTTTATTATAGATATAAAACAAAACACTAATATTTGGGAGGAAAAAAAAGATAAAAAGTTCCATTAGATCCAACTGTTTACTATATATGAACAAAAGGTTTGGAAACCTGTACTTTCACTACTGCAATAAAGATCACCTGTGCAACAAAGCCATTTGCAGTCCCTGGCAATGAGCAAATGCTTTCGGGGTGGAGAGGCAGACCAGCAGCCACACATGGCCAGCAGCACCTCCTGACAATGGCCTTCTCTTTCTCATCTTCCTCAGATGCAGGAGCTACAAGAGCTTCTTGTTTTTACAATTTTGCCCACTCTGTTCTTATAGTAGAAGAACTATAAAATAGTATTAAAACATTTAGTTAGTTTGTTAGTTTGCAAAAGAGAAATGCCACAGTGGCCTGGTTCTCCTTCCTCATTCACAGGAGAACCTGCCTCCAGTCACACCTGCACCTATGTTATCATGTGTGCACACGTATTGGTGCAGCATAAGATGTTCCTTTGTATGAGGAAAGCTTTATTAATAAAACACTTGTAGGTACCATGGCTCAGGCAACTTCAAGTTGGGAAAAGAAGCAGTTTTATTTCCCATACAACCCCTGTATAAATTTCAAGCTATATCACAATTCACACACATATCCCACACATTGAATGCCAGGAAATGAAAACAAGTCTGGTGGAGGCTAAGATACAGACACAGCTATACCTATAGCTGTTTTCTATATATATAAAAACATATAACAACTACCACCCCAAATTTGTGGTTATGACATTTGTTCAGCATTCAACTATTCCCACTAACATACAACAGTCACCAAGTTACTCAAATGTAACTATCATAGCTTTTATACTTCAATTCCATTTATAAGCTACAGACATCCCTCTCTGGCCCTGCACAACAGAAATGGACCATCTTTTGGATAGAAATCTTTGTTTTTTCTAATTGTATCCAGTACCTGTGTCCTCTTCTCCAGACACTGCATGTGAAATACTAAGAAAACAGTTCTTACAAGCAACAGAAAAATTAGTGTGCTCTCAGAAGTGTTTTACAACACAAACACATTCAAAAGAAATATTGCAAAAGACAGACAACCAGTAGAAAAGTCACTGTCTGCACCAGTCAGACTGTATTTTCCAAAATTTGTAGCACATGTTTTTGGTGTCTTGTTCACACAAGCCCACTGGAGAAAAATAAAGTAGCTATTATGCTAAACTGTAGTTTGGACTCTTCTCCACTCTTTTGTTGCAAGTCATGCTGTGACATGGTCTATCTGCCGAAAAGCTGCTCAACTTTCTAAGCCTTGGTGTGACTGCAGACAGAGGTAGATACAAAGGGAAGGAAAGAGGAAGGTGGACCACTGTGGTCACTTAGAAGCAGAAGAAATAGTGTGCTTTCAAAAGCAAAGTCAAGCTTTAATCACATTTCGTACAGAAAAAAAAAAATTACTGAGCCAAAAAAACCCAAGAGAGAAGTAACTCATATCCCAGCCAGTCTCCCTTCCCAGGTGCCCCTCTGAAATAATATTTCTCCTCTGGGAACAGTGGGGGAGAACAGACAAAAAACCCCACAACACCCCACAAACAAACAAACAAACAAAAAAAACACCAAAAAACCCCCACCCAGCAGTGGCAACTGCAGTCAAAAGCAGGCAAGAAGCTTCAAGCCCACCAGTGCAGCAGTTATCCCCAGTGCTCTTGCAGAAATCCAAACTACACTCAGATGCCGCTGCAGGCAGCTCCCAGCACAGCTCAGCAGCATGATGCAAGCCTCCCAAATACAGCACCAGGAACACCTGTGTTAGCATCCTGGGTTGTTCTGTAATTAATGCTAAAAGAACTTACTAAGAATGTTCCTCACCTCACCCCTTTTGATGTTTTCCTACACCTGGACCAGGTGTACGCCTATTTTCTGCCTTTGGAGTCAAAGCCACACAACGAATCTGACCTGATTTCTCTTTCCTATCAGAAGTTGTGGTCTTACTTTTTATTTTTTGGACTAGAAGACTGTGCTGGTTTTGGCTGGGATAGAGTTAATTTTCTTCACAGTAGCTAGTATGGGGCTACGTTTTGGATTTGTGCTGAAAAAATCATTGATAATACAGAGATGCTTTATTTATTGCTGAGCAGTGCTTACACAGAGTAAACACTTTTTTCTGCTCCTCACACCACCCCACCAGCGAGTAGGCTGGGGTTGCACAAGAAGCTGGGAGGGGACACAGCTGGGACACCTGACCCCAACTGACCAAAGGGATATTCCACATCAGATGACATCATGCTCAGCATGTAAATCTCGGGGAAGAAAGGGTCATTCAGAGTTATGATGTTTGTTTTCCCAAGTAGTCATTACATGTGATGGAGCCCTGCTTTCCTGGAGATGGCTAACACCTGCCTGCCGATGGGAAGTAGCGAAGGAATTCCTTGTTTTGCTTTGCTTGCGTGCGTGGCTTTTGCTTTACCTATTAAACTGTCTTTATCTCAACCCACAAATTTTCTCACTTTTACTCTTCCAATTCTCTCCCGCATCCCACCGGGGAGGGGAGGGAGGGAGTGAGTGCCTGTGTGGTGCTTAGTTGCCAGCTGGGGTTAAACCACTACAGAGACAAGATCTGAAGATCTCTAATTCACAAGAGACATGCTCAGTGTTCCCAAGCACAGTGAGGTCGAACTCCATGACAAATATCCTGTAGGGAACAAAGCTCAGAGATGGCAGGGAAGAAGTGGAATATATGCAACTCATAGCACATTTATTCTCCAGCAGGAAGTGGGGAAAAGAGCATACTAGCTACTTATAACTTATCCATAATGCTCCCAATAGCTCTGAAGTGTTAATGGAAGACATGCAGTGTAGCTACACTGAAACTTTGGTAGCAAGTGTGCACAATTGCCTGGTTTTTGGTTGGTGTGTCATGAGTGTGTCCTGGTCCCCTCATTATCCAAACACCTACCCCATGACAAAGCATCTTACTATGGATACATATGTCTGTAATTAATGCTGGGACACCACCCTACTAATGTACTCAGCTCAAGATTTATTGATTTTTTTGCAAACCATTAAATAAAAAGTTTTGTGAAGCTGTGACATTAAGGATGGGTTTATTGCAACACTGGAGAACAAAGAAATGCACTGTCATGGATTTCTTTTCTGCACAATATTAGAGACCTGAGCTGAGACTCAGTTACTACAGCATATCCTGGAGCCATTTAAATCTCTTATAACTACTTAATCAGCGTTAAGTCTTACTACAATAAGTATGTCCTATTGCTTAATGTGCCATTTGTTCAAACATTTGATCCAATCCAGAGTCAAATCCAAAGCACATCCTCCAAACCCTTTCTTTGTCATGCAATACACCACTTACTCCTGTTTAAGTTCCTTGTATAAGAATCCAGCCCTGCTCTAGTGATGCTCTCCAACTGCAAGCTTACAACCCAGGCGAGGATAAACACACCTTCCCCTGACCCACAGGCTTTAGCTGACCACCCAAATGGGTGCTCTTTGCCCTGTAGTCCACTGGGCACTAAACACAAGGTGTCTGGCACTGGTGCAAGCCCACACAGGCAGCTGCAGTGGTGTGATGTCTTCACAGAAACAAACAGATTAATGGTGTAGAAGAAGCTGGGAGGACTGGAATGAACCTTGTGTGATCAAAAGCTGGGGGCACTGATAAGTCTCCAAGATCAGAGGACAACTTTTAAAATGGGCTATTTCGGACAGATTTAAAAACTGGTATAAATCAGTTACTGTTAATGGTTCGTTTCCAAGGAGTGATCTCATCACTTATAAAACTGAGCCATTTTTGAGCTCCTGGGGAACAAGAGGGGATCCACTCTGTGCGTTCCCAGCCGTACTTCTTCGGAGACCTGGGCTCGTCCTCCTGCAGTGCCAGGGTGGCTGGTGGGCCTGGACTCTGCACCTCAGCTCCAGCTGAGCGTGGATGACCATGGGAGTCTGGATGGAAAATGTTAACCCAAACTTAACGACAGTGTTATGAATGGCACTGTGTAATGTTATTATTACAGTCTCTCCCTTCCTGCACTGAACTGCTTGCTAAGAGCAGTTAAACTCCAGCTGCTTTTCAAATCTCAAGTCCAAACACCTGGCAGCTTTTCCATGTCCTTCACTGCCACAAAGAAAACATTTAACCCTTCCGAGACCTGCCAATAAACTTTTAGGTAGCTGTCATCTTTTACCTCCAGAACAGCTGGTGGATCCAAGCCCAGCTCTAAGAAGGATCACTGTCACCCAAAACGTCCCCAAGCAACCACCCACAGAGATGGGCAATGCTCAACAGCAGCCTCGGTCACCGCTGCAGCCAGTGAAAACTGCCTGCCTGCAGCCTCAGCTAGCAGGTTTTGAAGGGTTTTCTGTGTGCTGTGTTTGTATTTTCAGATGCTAATGAAACAAGCTTGAGGTTGTTTCAACAAACCTCCCTCAAGCTGAAAGGGGAAGGAAGAAAAGAGCTCAGTAACCGAGACAACAGACCTCTGCATTCAAGAGCTTGCCCATCATTCCTCCAGGTTTGGGAGGGCACAGGGATGTTGTTCTCTGGGGAATAGCTGAACTCGGATATACCTCAAGAAATATCTGAACTCAAGCTCCGACTGCAGTAATTCTCCCTATGGATGCAAACTAGCAAGGGATTGGAAAGATGAAGCACGCTTCCAGGAAAACGAAATTAACAATAAACCAGATAGACTGACATAAGAAGCATAAAGAGCCTTTGCTGCCTCTTCTGCAGTTTTGTCTACAGCCCACACTTAGGGGAATAAAGTAGTACCAAAAACGTATTTCAATTAGTAGCTCTAAGTCACATTTAATTAAAAGAAGTATATTGTGACATCAAACAGAATTTTATAGTTCAGATTGAGACTGCTTATTAAAAGCTAATAACCAAAATCAGTCATCCGCTATTATCTGCACTCCTTAACAGAAAACAGCAGTAAAACCTACCAGTGAGATATTGCTCTGCCTGGAGAAGCTGCGGTGGCTCAAAGGAATTACAGAACAAGAGATCACAAAGCAAACTTTGAAACAGTAATTTGCTGAAATTGATTTCAGATCCTTGAAAGCTCTCAGGGTTTCATTTCCCAACTGAAGCACATAATCTAGACCCCTCTAATGCAGCAGGTGTCTTCAGAGAGTCAAACACATGCAATAATTTGCAATAATTTGCACTGCAACACCCTGAGATCATTTGGTAGCAAACTCAAAACAGACCAATTTCCCTATCTAGAAATTGGCCTACATCTCTGGTTTCATGAAGACACTCCTCTCAAGAGCAGCCACTCTGCTGGAATATGGCTCACAGTATATCCACAACAGCCCTCATCAGAACAGGGACTTTTTTTTTTTTTTGGTGATGTGCCAGTTCACTGTCTGCTGGACCTACGTGTTGTGATTCTCCCAGTGAGCTAACCCTACTCTGGCCCTGAACAGGTGCCAAAGGGGCCACTGGGGTACGGGTAAGCCTGCTACATCTGCACGCCCCATGCCCCAACCCCTGCCAAGCTGGGAAAGTCTTGCAGAGCAGTTGCTGCCAATGCTCCCAGGTACAGCACAGCCTCAGGACAGAAGCAGTGATGAGCCGTCGACCCTGGTGGGAAAGCAGCAGGGAATCCCTTCTAATGCCCTCGGACCTTTCCTTATCACATCACAGCAGCTGATGTCCTGAACAGTGTCGCTTGTCCCTTCCCAAGCTAAAACAAGTCTAATGTTTTAGTATTTCCATAAACCACTTTTTCTAGCCCACTGACAACTTCTAAATGCTTTTCTCCCTGGTCAAGTTTCTTTTGTTGTTACTTTTGTTTTGATTTTAACATCCTTTGTTAATCAGTGAACATTATTGACCAAAACTTCACACTTCAATGATATTAGAGAACTACTCTATGCTGTGCTCTGTTTTGTGCCTCCAATCCAAAACTGCAGTTTTAGTCTGCTATGTCCCTTTGCAAATCTGTGTTAAGTTTTCCTCATCAGAAATGTCCACAAACCACATATTTTCAATAATCATTAAGTACCAGTTTCTCTTGTTAATTAAAGCCTGCCCTCCTCTGTTACAAGGTCTGTTGGAGGCTCATTTATTTTCTTACTCATATTTCTTACTCTAATATTAAAGGCGTATTTTAAAGTTTCCATTAACCATTTCCAGTGGTGACAGTCCTTCTCGGGTAGATTTAACAATAGCATACTGCGGCAGCAGGCCAGGAGCAAGTTTATGCTATTTCAGCATTAGATACCACAAATCTGTCAGACTTAAAAAAAATTTACAATTAAAGTAGCATTGACAAAATATCAAAGTTAGTACAGCTATCAAAAATTAGAGGTCCCCTACTGACTTAATCTGGCCATAACTAATTTTTATGTAAAGCATGAGGTGAAACCTTTGGCTAAATTTATACTCCCAGCATCAGTAGCCTATTTTCACAAGGTGCCACACCTCCTGGATGTGAAAAGTGCTTAGTTTACACTACCCAATCCTACCAAGATACAAAGATCTCAAAACCACTGGCTTAGAGCTCCATCACTACTTCAAACAATTTTAATGAACTAAATCCCAAAGGAGTTATCTATCTAAATTAATGATACCTCTGATACCACTTTATAAGTAGCAGAGGAGTATGAAAGAGTTTGCTTTTAGATTTAGATTATGGAGTGGTACTTCTTTATAGAAAATGCCATGGAATAAGGAAAATGCTGCAATATTAAACAATATCATATGGAAGCTTTACAGAGGCTGGATAAAAAAAAAAAAAAAAAGAGATATTTTCCCTTTACAGGCATAGTACTTCTTGTGGAGTACAGCAGAGTGAAGAAGATGCCTGGCAGCTCCAAAGGACAAGAGGTACATGGTACAAGTCATGAAGTGATGCCCAGCCCTGGTCCAACTCACACGAATGCCTGCCAGGTCCACCCATGAGTTTGGAATCAGCACCCTTCCCTGTGCTGCCTGGGGCAATCAGAAACACTCGAGCACTCATCAGCTGTAGGAAGCCACACAACTAATGAATGCAGTAAGCTCTATACTGTGATTCTGGATAAAAAACATCATAACTCTTCTTCCTGAGTAGGATCTGCTAATGGCATAGTCCTACCAGTCTTCACTCACACGAACAGCCAACTTCAGCCAGGGTCTTCGACTGTTTGGCTGCAGGAACAGCTCCCAACACCAGCGTAGTCAGACTCTAGCAGGTTCATGCTGCCAAACTGGGATCACTCAGCATTCCCAATTCAAAGTTGTTTTCTAATCTAGCAGCAACATTTTCTAGTAATGCTTCACACACAATGACTTGCACACAGACTGCATGAATTGCAAGTGTCTCTAGTGCAATTTTTTATAATGAAGTAGTTGTATATAACTTGCATTAAACTAATGGCAGAACCTCTGGTGAGAGAAAAGGATCAAGTGAAGAGGGATGGAAAGCAAGGATGGAGTAGAGGGAGATCAGTATGGGCACAACCCCAGCTGCTGACGTATCACAACCTGCATTTCTATTTTCCAACATACAAACTATAGGTTACAACAGAAGCAGGACCCAAGCAGCTCAGATTTTCTTTCAGCAGCTTCGTTTACCACTTAGCAGGACAGACTTCGTAACTTTCTGATGACTTAATATGCTTACTTTATATATAGTATGACTAAATGATGAAGTCTCCTTCCCTTTTCACAATTGTACTTCAGACAGCGTGTTACATCTAGCTTGTATACTAGAAAAATAAACAGATGTGGGGGCACAGCAATTGGATCTTTGTCAAACAATAACTAAATGCTGTTTCCAGAGATTTCCTTTGTCTCTCGACTCTTATCTTATAGCTACAAGAGGGTTTGAAAAGCCAAAAACACCACAGGGTCAGCTGTTCTGAATGTATTTATGCCACAGCAGCCTCTTCCTTGCAGGACACGCTTTAGAAGGACCAGCCAAGTTCTCCACGCAGAATACAGTACGCTGAAGTTGTGTACCAGTAATTAGCAAGGTATTGTTTTGTCCACTCGTACTCAAAGTGCACGCTCTGTGCCTGCTAGAAGGTCACTGACCTATATTTCCATAAAGTGGGGTGGGGGGGAGATCAATCTTTGGCCATATAAGAGTAACACACTGCCCTCTTTCTATAAAAAAAGGATTATTTGCTTAAGAACTGTTTCGATAAATCACACTGAAATTATACTGTATAAACATCTACATGTAGGCGAAACTGGCAGCAGCAAAACAGAAGAGTCCCTTTGTCATGAAAAAAAGCTGTTCATTGACATGGTTTTCCTCCTACAAGAGCTTTTGTCCAAGTTCCTCTGAATTCGAATGGCTGAGACGTTGTGAAGATCAAACAGCTCTGTTAGAATAACCACCAGAACATATACTGCTATCATTAAGACACAAAAAGGGCAAGTCTCCATTCTAGATTCTGCATTTTAGGACAAAATACCACGACAGTAGAAGTGGTGGCATCCAATTCTTGGAAGCAGTTGTCAGTGCCTGTGCTGACACGACCATCTATATTGCTAGTTAGCCATAAGCTGTCCCAACAAATATTGCTCCTAGACCTGCTGACTATTTTCATATTGGCTACACAACTGTAACACCATGAACTTCCTTAGATATTCTTGAAAACCAGATCCAAACCAGTTATTTATCAGATTGAAATCAGAAATTTTCAATCTCCGCAGCAATAGAGGGTCAGGATAACCCAGATAAGAAAAACAAAGGATACCTCTCCGGCCTCCAGACCTAAGCTACACCATGCAGAAGCAGCCTGGATTTCATTGCATTTCATTACTCAATACCTGGTTATTCTGTTCAGTTTTTCCCCTTCAGTCCTGTCTACGTCAGGAACAGGTCAGACCAGTGCCAGTCAGACACGCAGAAAACAGGTAGCTTTGGTTCAGGTAAATGCCAACTACCCTGCGTTTCTCTCATCTGCTCAACTTTTAGAGCAGCAGACACCTTCCTGTGGGCACCCAAATGCTAAAAAGTAGCAAGAGTTAAGGAGTTAGCTGCACTCGCTAATGAAATAAAGGGAGAGAATACTAAGCAATGTCAATTAAAAAAAAAATCTGGACACCCTCCTTTATCTGCAGATGATCCAGTGGGCACTTATGGGGAGCTGGGGAGGAAGACGTGATACATTACCATCCTAAATTTATTTCACCTAAAAAAAAAAAAAAGGATAAGGAGGAATATCAGTAAGGCACATCACAACTAAACTTGAAAAGCAAAATACAGGGTAAAAAAAAAAAAAAAAAAAAGAATGGATACAGTCACAAGGGCAGCAACAGCACAGCAACCTTATTTCTGATACTACAGACACATCCCCTAGCTGGATTTGTGCCCAAGCGACATTTTGTCACAAGCCACGTTCTTAAAACCTACTATATGTGACTTGAAAACAAATCTCAGGGTGCAGTTCTGAGTCAATCTATCAGCACAGAACTACTAAGTGAAACAAGGGAATTTTTTTCCCAAGCATATTACAGTACTGCTTTGAGGTATACTGTAGTACACACTTTTTCCTAATTACAGAAAATGCCAATCTGACCCAAATCTTGCTTACATAGATGGCCACGGGTCACCTACTTTAATGGAAGCAGTGCCAAGCATAGGTGAAACAAAGCAATCTCCCTGCTTCTGCATCCTAAAATCACGCTACCAGCAAAGCAGTTTTCACAGGGGGGTGTGGGGGGTGGCACAGGTACAGGACACAAACCTCTTTAATTAACAGTTTGCAAAATAACTTCAAGCCATTGAAGTTACTGATTGGAGCGTTTCCAGCTACTCTTTCAATTGTGCAATAATGATTTTACATCTGTTACAAGATCACAGCTGTATAAAAGACACGTTCTCCCTCCACTGCTCATGCTAGTCAGAAACCCTGGGCAGACTAAAGGTAGTAATGAAGGTCACGAGGAGCTGTGACTAAAGAGAAAGACCCATCCTGCTATTACTGCAGCAGCAATAGGCACCCAGCAATTTAATTAGAACAATGAAAAGATCCCCCAGCAAACATGCTACCAGGTTAATTCCCAAATAATAGAGTATCGTGGAATCTTAACTGCTAATTGAAACTTTGAGAATCATATTTAGAGTTTTATAATGTCAGAAGAGCAAGACATTATTAAATATTATTTAATATTAAATATTAAAAATATTTCTTTAAAATCTGAAATCTGAAAATACAGTGTTCAAATGGTGACTTTCAACATACCCATTTTCAGTATTAATTCTTTTTTGGACACTGAGTTTCTAGGCAGCAGCCGTGACAGCAAGAGAAACACCGTTGTTAACATCTTTCCTCTCAATATATCAGTGCACAACAATAGAGAAATCACGAGCAGATGCCTCCTTGAATACGTGCAAAGCACATCAACTGAATTTCCACAACAATTCATCTTTGGAATGGATTTTTATTATGTTTCAAATGGATACAAATGACATGCAGTACTTCCTTTTTGTAAAAATACTCAGCTCCCACCATTCTTTAAAAAAAAAAAAAAAAAGAAAAAAGAAAAAAGGAAGCTTGCGGTATAAAAATCAACTTCAATGAAAATAAAAAGGTGGGAAGAAAACAGCTGCCATCTGCAGCCATCTGCAATGTGCTGAGCCAGCATGCAGCAGCGTGCCGCTATTGTACTGTTATCACCGCCTTTGAACTTCCTTCACTGGACAAAAGACAGGTCTGATTTGGGGGGGGGGGGGGGGGGGGGCGGTTTGTTTTTTAAATAAAACAAAACTATTCACACTGTGACCCTTCTAATTCTTTCAACACATCAGAGGACAAGAAATCCAGTCCTGCACACTAAATGTGATGGACTCAGTGCCTTCAAGAAACAGGCTCATCACTGCTTTGCTTTTAGAAACAGAGCTTTACCAATCCACAAACAGCCACTTTTACATTTGGAGCACGTTTAGCAGCTGATTTCTAGCCACACTGCTCACTTCAGACATAACTCTTGCAGTGTATTTTAGCATTATTTAAACATTCTTCCATATGTACAGTTCAAAAAAAAAAAAAAACCAGCAATGAATCAAGGAGTATCTTCTATATGCTGCTGTGTGGTATTATTTGAGCATTACACCAGGGCCCAGAATGGCCCTAAAAATCCACAGGTAATCAGCTCTGCAAAAGCCTTTGTGCTCAGAGGCTTTTCCATTAGAAGTTAAGGGTTGCCACAGGATCCTTGAACAAAGAGATATGGGGGAGAACCATCTTTATCTCCAGAGCATTACAATGAAAGCTGTGTCACACTGCTGTCTCACTCCCAAATTCAGTGCAGATAAACACATCAATTTCTATGAGCTTTCAGGGCAAAAAAGACAATGTGCAAATGCACCTACCTCCTGCAGCCTTTCCCGTACAATATGTGGGAATGGCAGTAAGTGATGTGTGATATCAATCCTGCAGCCACTCCTGTAGACTGGACAATCACAACATGACCGAGCAGAGCAACCCTCAGAAGGTCACACTTTGCAATTCACCAGGCAGAGCCGGGGAAACACTGTGCTTTTTACTGTTTTTTTTTTTTTTTTTAAACAAAATATCCTTTTCTCCATGACTCACCAGCCTGCAATCTGGTTTTATAAAAGTTTATGCAAAGTGCTCATCTCTCTTACACAATTCTGCTTGCTTGTATTTTTTTTTTCCAGCAACTTGGCTGTATAACTAACTGGTCTACCTCCCTCTGTGTCTACCTCTTCTGCTCTGGCTACCTCTGGATTGCACTGGTAGTTATACCAGCACTTAGGCAGCTTCATTTGGTATATAAGGCTGTAGCATAAAGCCACCCACAAAGCCCTGCTACAGAGGCTTTCTAGCAAAGCTCACCATATTCTGTAATGAAGACATGACTTTTTTTGTTTTAGCTCCTTAAACAAATGGAGCTCGCTCCCTGCCCTTTATCAACATCTGACCCCAAACCTCTGTTTTCTTCTCGCCTCTTTCCCTAGATCAACAACCCTGTTCTTGTTTCTCTCGTGACCTTGAAGAGTTTACCCCTCAACTCATTCTGCCTCCATTGGGTCTCCAATTCTCTGTACCTCCTAGAGTCAAGGTTTCTAGAAAAGCCCTTATTTACACCTTCCTTCAGTGCAACCAAAACTCTTACACTGCCAAAACTCCAAGCTCTGTTGCTCCACAGCAACCAATTCTACCATCAACTTTCAGAGCTTTTCAGCCCCCTTCACTCCAATTAATCCAAATATTACCACTAAAGTCATCTTCCTTCCCCTTGCTCAAAGTCATATTCTCCATGAAAAATGTGCCTTTTCCCCACTTTCTGCGTTTGACACCATTTTAATGGCATTCACATCTCTGACCTCTTTTTCCATTCTTCACACTTCTCTTCCAAAAGCTGCAAATCCTCCTCTGCTACTGTCCTTTCTGCTTGGAAAGAACTCCTCTAGAGATCAAGTAATTTTTTCTTCCTTTCTTCTCTAAGATTCTTACCATGAAAGACAATAAATCTTTCAGCACTTTCACTTCTCTAAGCTGTTCACCTGTATATGCAGCATTACAGATAATGGGGAAGGTCATTTACACCATTCAAGTGTGTACAGAAGGTAAGTCTACAAGCATATTTTTGCTATATGATTAACATTACCTCAAGTTTCTTTGACCTTTGCAATATATCCAGAATATTTTAGCAATAGCTGTGAGAATTTCACATGATTTCGTTGCATCAAAAATGCATCCCCCTCCTTCCTCCATTCATTTAAAAAGGGAAGAAAGAGCCCTCTTGATTTGCTACAGAAATATGGGTCAGACTACATGAACCACAAGACTCCAAATCTAGAATACACTGCAATAAGCTATTTGAACACACTTTCGGCCACTTACTAGTAGCGCACAGTCAGTAATTTAGAGCACAATAAAATGATGTTTCCATGTATTCTCTGCTATAATAAAACCTGTGCCTTCTTTAAGCATGACAGCTTTTAGGGAATGCAAAACATGGGGGCTTTCCTTCCTTTGGCTTCAGGGAAGATCTGTTGTGCATTTTCCTGTATGGGTTACCAGTGTGTTCAAGAGGGAGAAACAGAAAGCAACATAAAGGAATATTCAGCATCTTAGCTATAAATCCTAGCGGGAAAGAGAAGTGTAATCATAACTTTAGGAATACTGCTCCTTCACTGATGATGTTAACGAAACCTGGAGAACTTCAGCAATCTGTGTATTATACATATATAAATACATATAAATACTGTGTATTTATAGAAGAATTGTCAGCCATCATCGCTCTGAGTGGCCAGGGTCACACCTAACAAACAACTTAATGGCCTACCATGGTGAAAACACTGGCTCTGAAAAATAATTTCTGGGATTCCCAGAAATGTCTCTTCCACCTCTGTTCACATATTTTAACTGCAAGGCTCAGAAAGCTGATACAAACAGCCGTCATATTGCTATGTCCAAGGATGTGGAAATATGACTACAGGCAATTGCCTTACTGCACATGTAAGGCAGTCATGGTTGAAGTGGCCTGATCTAATACAGTACATCTTACGTTTCCAGTGGCTGAAGATCAGCTTCCACTTGAAGCTGTTCTCAGAGTGCTGGCAATTATCTGTGTGTCCTTCAGTGAAACATTTGGCTACCCACAACCAGAGACCAAGTTCTAGGTCTTCACTGAAGAATGAAGATGTCAGAGCTGGTTGGTTAGTTTTTCAGGTTTAGTCTGAGAGTATGGGTGGGCTTCATAAGCTGTAAACTTAGGGAAATTATTTACAGGATTTGACTAAAGCATGAGGGTTGTTCGAGTCACTTGAGACTATGGAAAAAAACCTCATGACCAACTCCTCCAATGTGAGGCAAGAGAATAGGATAGAGCGATAAAACTGACAGATCTTTATAGAGTTCTACGTGCTAGGTATCCCTTTTCTCTATGGTTAACAACAAACAAAATAAACCCCAGGATAAAAAACTGTGTCTGTGTTCAACACAGACCTGAAAATCCCAGCATTATGAACAGAAAAAAAAAGAGGGAGAGAGTCCCCTGCACATAGCAGGGCCAGGTAACTGCATGGTGTTCATTATCCTTCAGATTGACACACACTTTCTTGATAAAGCCTATTAGATGATAATGCAGAACAACAAAGTTTCTTCAGAACAAACCTCAGAAAAACAGCTTCCATTTTATAACCTTGGGGGAATAAAATTACTCATTTGTTACTGATAACTTGTGGAGGTTTTAAAACATGCTATTTAGTACATATTATATTGCACCATGTCACGTCAGCTTTTTTTCTTAATGTATAAAAGCACACACCTTAAAATATATTTCCTTCTTTGGTTTACATAATCCGAACACCTTTAGCTTTCCTGGGAAAGAAACATTTATTTTTCAGCTTTTCTATACTGGGCATGGCTACCTCATGACTTCACAGCCAAATCACCCTATGAAATCTGTTTTGATGCTACTAAAACACAGGAGAGATGAAAGAATATTAAAAAGGAATGGCAATTAGCAATTACTCAGGAGTAATTACTCCTTCCAGTGACTCTTCCAGGACACAGGAGCTGCTGAGCTAGCTAATGAGAGCAGTAAAACTCGTAATCAGTAACCACCCTGCTGGCCTGTCTCAACAGGCCAAAGCAAGATAATTCAACATTAAGTGTCAAAACCATTTGTGTCTGCTACAGCAACCCCAGGTGTACCAAATGTCACCCTTCTCCTCCCCAAAACAACTCATTGCTTCTGTGCAAGTGTCCTGAGAAGACACAAAAGGAATGACAGCCTCTTAAATGTGCAGTCTTGAATGTGCTTCCAACCAATGCGGCTCAACACCTGGTTTCAACCCACCACCACCACTATGGCCAGCAGTATCTCAAGAGGAGCTGCTGCCTGATGCACTCAACCATCCTCCTTGTGCCACTACTAAGGACCAAACAGATTTTTTCAAGAAAGCCCCAGCAACAGTAGAACTGTGTATCCTATCAGATAGCTACAAAACAGCAGATAAAAACTCCTGCAGCCAGCCCTGACAAGCAAATCTCCCTTAAAAATAAAGCAGAGATTCAGCCTCAGTTGATTTCCTGACCTTCCCCCCCCACCTTAAACTTCCTTTTAGTTTTGACAGGAGGAGCCCTCTGCCTGGCCAGAGGACACGCAATCAAGCATTTTCCACATCCTTCCTCTTAACTGGACCAAATCCAGAACAGTTGCAATGGAAGTAAAGTTTCCCGTTCCCCCAGACATCTTGCAAGTCAGTTCTCTCAATAGGAAATAATACAGGACTTCCAAAATACACACTATAAAGACTACATCTGCCTACAAACATTTTCTATAACTAGATGGAGAAGAGCCACAGTAGTTTTTCTTTCATCAGCAGTCTGAAAAAAATGAAGGAAGGAATTTCCACTATGTCTCTGAGGTATAAAACAGTAGATCATATTTCACCTTCATCCTCAACACTTTCAGACTACAGAAGAATTCTTCACAGCACGGAGTCCCCTTGGAATAATATCAACATGAAACTTTTACCATGAGGCAGTCTAAAGCTAAGCACAGCAACAGGGACTGCGGAAAACCACCCTGCTTATCTTGCTCACTAGCTTACAAGAGCCACAACATGATCTCCTTGATTTCTCTCACACAACACTTTCAAATTAAATTTGCTATTAGATCTACAAATCATCACAGAAAGCCTGTTCATATCCTCCCTTTTCCACTTACCTAGACAACAATGGTCAAATATCAACTATTTGAACTTCTGCCACTTTCTGATGCATCGTACAAGAGAAAAGCAAAGTCCCTCAAGATGGTCATGTTGACTTGGCTTTTTTGTGGGCCAGGAGAAGGCTGGTATCTCTGTTCATACACCCTGCCTCACTGTTCCCTACCAGTAATTGTAAGGCAATTCAAACCAAAATGCAATACACAAATAGGCATCTTCAGAGGAAAAGAATCCCAAACCACACATGGTCAAGTGGCCCAGATGTTTTCATTTTAACACTAAACCTTGCATGCCATTTCTTTTTCTCCTCCTCACCCTCTTCACCCCACCACAGTTTACCAGCAGCAGAAGAGCTAGGCTAAAAAAGGGAAGGAAAGGAGAATGCATGCACTGAAATGACACAATGTGACATGCAGAGAAAGCCCTAACTGCAAGGTTCCAGTTAATTACCACATTAAGTTTTGATTTTTTTCTTTAACTGAGTGCAGTTTCCATTCAAAGTTTAAATTCAGTCACATCCAGTTAATTATCATCAGCCTTTATTTCTAGTCAAGTAACTAAATGCATCTTCCCCTGTTCAGCAGAAGGGAGCTTAAAAAAAGTCTTTAAAAGCAATTAAAATCTTTACAAGAAACATGACATCACCCACTTTCCCTCTTCCTGCATGGTTCAGTTCTCACTGCAGACCATCTCACACTGCGTTTGCACACAATGGTGCATGGGTGAGGTGGAAGGACAAAGCACAATAAAAACACCACCCTAAAACCTTGCAAACTGACAGCTCATCTGAGGGTTGTGTAAAGCAAAATGCAGCTCCAAGCAAAGGTAGGTGAAACATGGCAGTATCTAGAAAGAAAAATCACCTTCAGCTGCAGTGACATAGGGACCTGGATTGAAATCTGCTGATCAGCACACTTTTGAGCAGCGTTTGGAATCCGTTACAGACATGATCTGGGGTAGGGAGCTTTTCCTTTAAGCTGTTCTTAAAGGTTAGGAAATAAAGGACTCTGTGTGTGCTTGCAGGGCCCGGTTCCTTTCCTAAGCAGAGCACATGGCCTGATTCCAGCTCTGTTATCCCACAGCCAGGACCCATGAAATTAACGGAGAGCTTGACTGGCCTGTTTGATCACCTCTGACAGTTTGCCCTACAAATCTCCTTCTCTGTTGTACCCCAAAGAGAGGTCCTACTGAACCACCACATCTCCACAGAAGTAACCTACATTTCCTCATTAATTTTATCACCAAATATTATCCACATATTTGTTACTATGTCCTAAAGAAGTTAAATCAGACACTTCTGATTTTCAGCTGTGGCCATGTAGAGTACATTGAGATTAAGACGTGGGCTCTTAGATAACCTCCCCTCCTGGCAGGGGAGGCTAGTCAATTATCTCAGGGCCAGCTGAGACTAGTACCCAACACTTCAAAGGAAGGTGCAAGAAAGCTCATGAGTAATAATTGTGGATTGTTTACCACATCCATCTGTGGTTTACAGTCTCTGTAACTTTTATCCAGTCTAAATTTGAGCAATGGTTTGAGCTATCAAAACAATCTTTTCTGCATTGGTGCCATAGAGACTCCTGCTGAGCTACAGACTTCATAAGTAATTAAACTTTTAAAGTCAATTTTCCAGCAATTATTTCCCCTCAGAAATAGGCAGTTTCAATACTACAACAATAAAAGGTCAAAGGTACTTTGAGGCAGTAAGTTAAGCAACCTATGAAAAAGTAAAAGCCATCATTTTCATGAGAGAAAACACAAGACTATGAACTTTATTATTACTCCTTTTGTGCAATTCAGTGTTTTGTTATGCTCCCACATCCTTAGAAGAATGATAAAAGGGAAAATATGCCCCAGATATTTTGCAGCAAGAAAATCTGTACTGGGAGTGAGGCAGAAAACATACATCCAAAGCGTCTCTGTGCTTGGACTAAACAGATTCCTCTGCTTTTTAAGGCAGCAGTTCTCGGACTGAAGGTATTGATGTGCAGTACCCACAGCACCAGCATGGCCTAGACATGCAGTCATGTCTCTGCCAAATGAGCTGGGACACAAAACAGCGGTTACTGCAGAACTAGTAGGTATTTGAACAAGGCAGAGTGAATTTGTACTGGGTCAGAACCATTGTGGCCATGACAGGCTGGTTCAGTGGATGGAACCAGAAAGCTGGATTTACTGTACTGTTGAATTACAGCTTCAGCTGGATGTAACACCTTGCTGAAGTCTCGGAGAGACAACCCATCTTAGCAGCTGCCAGTATTAAGCAGATATCAATCAGCTCAAGAATCTTCCTTATTTTGGTTACACAGCACAAGAAAACATAATCACAATACAAGCTGTGGTGCGCACTGTGCACCTTCACTCACCTCTTTCAGTTCCTGTGCAACAGAATTAAGGCGTTCATTTTCAGACTGGGTGTTGGCAAGGACATTTCTGAGCTGCTTCAGTTCTGTCTGCAACTCCATAACCTTCTTCATGTAGTACTCTTCCTTGGTAGCCGATTCCTGAATCAAGGTCTCCTCTCTGCTCTCTCCATCTGCTGCTACCTTCTTGTGGTTGGTATGGGCCTGCCCAAAAGCCTAGGACAGTCAGAAAACAAATCTTTTATTAGTAAACCCAGAATTTTGCATAAGTAACTTCCATTTTAAATAGTTGAAACTATTTAGCCTCATACTTCTTTGATGCAAAACAATGCAACCTTTTCCTACACCCTCCTCTTCTGGGATCAGACCTTTAAGTGCTATCAAGTGGCCAACACAGGGCCCTTGAAAGTAACACACAGCACCCAAACAGTGTTTTGTGATGCATAGCATACTTACATAGAACCTCATATAAACCCTTGTGGGAGGGAACAACATTGTATTGATTTAAGTCTGCTGTTCAAGCAAGACTTTGGTTTTCAACAAGATGACTGCAAGATGACCAGACACTTTTGCATGCACATCTTCTCTATAGTTGGGTCAGACTCACTTCTGCAAAAACTGAATCACTGAAAACAGATTCAGTATTAGCAGCCTGTTCCATTTCTTAGGCTGGGAGCACACTTACTCTTCCTCATCCAGCTGTACCAAAGAAACACATCACCACTGTCAGCTGCTCATTGCTGCAGATTACTGCTCCCTCAAACCTGCTAACCCACTGCAGCCATAAGCAACCAAGGTTAGCAGGGCTACTCCGTAACCAGGTTAAGCTAACATGGGTCATTCTGACTGAAGTAGGTCAGCGGACGCTCACCCAACCAGCTCTGCTGCCTGCTCTCAGAGACATCATCTCTAGCAGCATGTCAGTGAAGGGACTTAGAGGCAGGTCACAGAGATCTAACCTCTTCAGCATAGCATGCCTTTGTTTAGACCTGTCATTCTCATTTTTTACCTCCTCCTGCTTCTTTTTGGAGGTTTTCATTTTGCTTGAAACTTTACCAGGCAATACTCCTAGCAGCAGTGTTCCCTAACACACAAGCAAACGGCCCGCCCTAGTCACTGGACCGCAGCGTTTAAGAAACCCATCAGTGACTTTCACTAATAGTTGTTGTAAAGCAAAGTTTAACATTTTAAGTAGGTATATATTTGTAACACACAGCCTGGCAGATGCACCAAAGTAAATGGGATTAATGAATGCTATCTTTTAACTGCTGCATGTGTGTGCACCACAATCCCAAACCCCAAGATGTATTTGGAGCTTTCAGGTGCCACAGAATCTTTCGGGATGCCAGTGTCCATACGGCAGGTTTTCATAGACAACATTAATACCAGGCATCAAGCCAGGTCAAGGAGAGATAAGCATTTCATAAAACTCCTTGTCTACTCATGCATTACATTTTCGATTAATCGTCTTTTGCTAGCTCCTCAGCAATATACTGTCAGCACAGAAAAAAATCTGCTTTGAAGAGAAGCAGATTTCATTATTTTATTACTTCTGTGTATTAGACCAGATGCATTAATAGTGCAGTAATAACTGAATATACCAGGGCTGAAACAGATGATGGAATGTGCTAGCTCTGCCCACAGTTAAAGACACCCACATATTGCTCCAATCAGACTAAATTTTATTTCAGATAAGCAAGTCAGAGATACAGGAGACAAATATCCACTGAAGAAATTCTAGCCAGATTCACTGAGATCACCCAAGGGAAATTAAAAAGCATCACATTCCAGACAGAAAGTAAAGCACCATCTGCGCAAGTCCCTGTCAAATGAGTTTCAATAAAGCAGCTTAAAAGCCTAATACCTAAGATCTCCATAAATGTTAAAGGGATAGCAAAACACATGCAAGCATCTCAAACACACTATCTTTTTTTCCATGAGGAATTAAGATCCACCTTTTATAGACCTGCATTTATTACAAATCTCTGACGCAGACAAAGGGATTCTGGGTATCCATTTACCCAGTGAAGTGGCACCATTTTCTTGGTAGTGGGATGCCAACACAGAGCACACTGAGGCTCAGGATACTCAAAGCCACATTTGATCAGCCAGACAGCGGAGTCCAAGCATGATTCAATTCAGGAACTCAGTAATACTGCTAAGGGAGAAATTCTTGAGAATAATCACTAATTTGCTCTTAAAAATTTCGATGCAGATGCTAGGCCTTGGGTTTCTTTAACAACCTGTTGTGGTTTAGCCCCAGCCAGCAACTCAGCACCATGCAGCCGCTTGCTCACTCCCCCTACCCCGATGGGATGGGGGAGAGAATCGGAGGAGTAAGAGTGAGAAACACTCCTGGGTTGAGATAAGAACAGTTTAATAATTGAAATAAAATAAAGTAAAATAGCAATGATAATAATAACAATACAATAATAATAATAATATACAAAGCAAGTGATGCACAATGCAATTGCTCACCACCCGCCGACCGATACCCAGACAGTTCCCGAGCAGCAATCACTGCTCCCCGGCCAACCCCCCCAGTTTATATACTGAGCATGATGTCATATGGTATGGAATAGCCCTTTGGTCAGTTTGGATCAACTATGCTGGCTGTGCCCCCGCCCAGTTTCTTGTGTACCTGGCAGAGCATGGGAAACTGAAAAGTCCTTGACTGGCATAAGCAGTACTCAGCAACAACTAAAAACATCAGCATGTTATCAACATTCTTCTCCTACTAAATCCAAAACACAGCACTATGCCTGCTACTAGGAAGAAAATTAACTCTATCCCAGCCGAAACCAGGACACAACTGAAAAGAGAATGTTATCATTTTGCAGAAGCCACTACTGACAATGAGTATTTAAACACAGAAACTGGCATAGCTGATGCGGCCTTTTTTTTTTAAATCCAATATCCTGTCTTCTACACAGGTCAATGCCAGATGCCTCAGAGAAAGGTGCAATAAACCCCATAATCTCCCAGAGTTGGGGATTGCCTTAAGACTTGAAGCAGAATGCTTAATGTAAATTTGGAAGAGCTATTAACATTTAGTTACCCATGTAAAATATCCCCTTATTTTGCATGGTTTTATGCATTTTTGGCCTCAATAAAATCCTACAGCAATAAATTCTGTATTTTAAATCATACTCTTACATGACAGTTTTTTGATAGTTTACAGGTTTCCCATGTTTCATAAAAGAGAACATATTTTTGTTGAGAGCCTTGAAGGTGTGCTGTTATTCCATGATCCCCTGTCAATCATTCATTGTTTTTAGAGACTTCCATCACACCCCTCTATTCCCTGGTGAAGGTGAGGTGAAGTTCAGTAAGCTCTCGGCACTTTTATATTTGAGACGTTTTTTCCATGCCCTAAGACAAGTCGGAGTCCCTTTTTAGAAACTGCCTTCTATTACAGCTTGTCCCGAATGGCAAGACTAACCCAACCAAACAGGAACTGCAGATGTCAGCTCACATAGACAACTGCAGAAACAACCTCATGGAAGCTCACATAGACCAACTGCGGAAACAGCCTCATGGATCACCCCTACCAAAGGATGCTGCTATTCTTTGTGGACTCCACTTATTTCTGCACAGCAAGGTTGTTATTTGTTCTCAGCCAGCAAGCTTGTGAAGTTTCAGCAGAAACCCTACCATTAGCTTGATGGGATTACTATCCGGGGTCAGGAAGCTGAGTACAGAACCATGAGTAAATGGACTCTGACACTACACAGAACACAAGAAACCTTCTTAACAGACACAGTCATCAGGACAGGCAGCCTGGACAATTCCATCTGGGTGGATTTATAAGGGAACACTTAAAAACCACCTCCATTCCAACCAAGCTTCATTATCTCTCTTGTACGTACTTAGAAATGACCTCATACATTCATGTTACAAGCCATTTTCATAATTGCAACAACCTGTGTGGAACAGGAAATTTAACTTTAACAAAATTGTGCAAAATTACAGGGCAATGCAATTCGGTCCAGACCTGTTTTAAATCAAGCTATTAAAAGGAAAGCTGACTTTTTACTGATATGCATGAAACCCATAAACCTTCACATACCCATCCACTTTTGCTTTAGCATTATATAAAACCCAGAAATAAAAGTCAAAGTTACTCTGCTCTTCCTCTTCCAAACCCTCTACTTCTATCTATTAAGGTACCAAAATAGGGAAGAAAACTGTTCACAGTTATATCAGGATGATACTCTTTGGAGTATAATCTCTTCACAAAATAAATGAGTTTCTGACAACTCATTTGCACACACCTTGCTCGATTTGAGGGCTGCAAAGCATCATGTTCTGCTGAACAGCTGCCTCAAGTAGTTACAAGAAGACACTAATATTAAAGGACTAAAGTTCCCTTCTTCCAGATTTCCCAAGGTCAGATCAAAAGCAAAATCAAAGAGTTCATGAACCAAAATGCTATCTTGCTATTTGCTCAGCTAGATGCGCTTATCAGTACACTGGAAAACACTTTACACTGCTAGATAAAGGTACGATTAGCTTCCACCTATCTCTTCAGAAAGCTGCATGACAGATGGAAAGGCCTCCTTTGGTTTTAACACTACCTGAAACTAACTAAAACCAACCCCCTCCTCAAAGACACAGAACCTCAAATTCTGTATATCCATTTATCTCTGGACCAAGTGAACATGAAACACTTCCCAGCTAGGGTGCTCGCAGTTACGTGGTGTGAGGGCATCACACCCCACAAGGCAGCAAGGAGCGCACACTGAGCCCTGAGAAATGAACCAAATTATTCGGATGCTAATTATCACTTATTGCTAATAACCTGCTGCAAAGCTGCAGATCAACTGAAACCCTGACAAGTTTTCTCTTGTCCAGCTGCAATCCCCTACCAGCCCTACCAGTACATGTGGTCTTTCAGCCCTCCTCCCCCAAATACACCAGGGAATGCTGCCCAAAGGCTAATTATGGCACCCCTGAAGCCAATGGGAATTTTACCATAATGAGCTGACAAAGGTTCACCAAAATAAGTATAATCAACCAAAATGCTATTAAATCAACTTTCGTGTTTGCAGCATTACTTACATCAGCAGACTCAAAGCAATTAGAAAACACATGCTATCATATTCTTAAATAGCCCAGAAAATCTAGTTGCTAGAAATCAAGATTTCTATACATTTAATCTTCAGCTGATAATATCTTAAATTTCAAGAATTCAAAACTCTCCACAGTAATTACAAATGGGAAAAGGAATTTGGACAGCAAACAGATGAGGCAAACTCATCCAATAACTGAGATGAGACATCAGTTTTGATGATTTAATATAACAAGTAACATAATGTCGAGGCCAGTTAGTAGAGAATGAAATTTACCCTAGGACAAAGTGTTAGATAAAGCAGAAACTTATCACTCACAAAGAAATACTTGGGCAGCAGAGTACGGAATTTGACGCGAACTAGAAGAGTAGATGAGCTTTAAATGAACTACACTCATCTGCACAGAAAAAACACACCTCTCTGCGAAAATATTCTCACCTCCACATGAAAACCCTTACCCACTGCACCTGCGCAGTGAAATTATGGAACACTGGGTCTTTAAATCAAAGTGAAGAGACTAAGAACCAATGATGGTACAATATGCTGATATAAAGGAGTGAGATATAGCAACATAAGTATAAATATGTTAAAATATTACTGCAAGAGTGTGCTAGCTTTGTGGAGTTAGCACCTAGCACCCATCTCTGCACAGAAATGAAGTAAGTATCTCAACTCAGTGTGTGAATTGGATTATTGCACACCAGGTAACAAACTCCCTTTGTGAGACAGTAAAACCAGCTCACTTCAAATGAAGCCCTGGATCAAACTGCATTTAAACCAGGTTTAAAGTACCAATTTCCAAAAGACAGACTCAAGGTGAAGTTGCCTCTAGATTTGATGATTACACAGATTCATATGTGTATTTTGCAGGAGTAATCTGATCTCAGTCATCTTACAGATCAGCAGATAGTTTTTGCATTAAACCCATCACACTGAAAGAGACTTTCATACAAAACTCCAAGCTTTGAGAAAAAAGTATTCCTGATTCCTTGAAGATTAGCATACTTGTTAAGGTATCAAGTACTTCTTAACAAGCCTGTTAAGATTTTAAACCTAACCTTTTTGAAAAAGTTCCCTCAATGGGCAAGTGTTCATCAATCACATGAAATATGAAGAATCTCTGAAAGACACTTCTTGGAGAGTATCAAATGCTGCACGTCTCTCAGCCGCTGTGATACAGGAGATGCAAAAATTGATCTCAGACATGCTCAAAAGCAAGACTCTAGGCCTTGTGGAAATCCAGAACAGTGCTGCTTTGTTTGCCTCTTTCTTTGATCTGTCACTCCAGACCTCTACTTAGGCAGACACAGGTCCTAAACAGATGCACCGACAAGGAAGGAGTCACACCCTATCTCCCCCCCACCCCCCCACCTCCCCCCCCCCGCCCCGTGATGTTACAGAGGAACAAACAGCAGAAATAAGATCACCCTCTTAGTCGAAATGATGGGGAGGTTCCTGTGCATGAAAGAACACACCCAAGAGAACAGAAAACAACAAAATTATTTCAGTGAAGGAATTTCGTAAGATAAGTTGCTTACAAATTCATCTGTCATCTAAAACTGAACTAAAATGTTCTCCATTAAAAGAACCAGGGACCAGGGAAAGACAGCTGCTTATACATGATTTGAAGGATTAAGAAAGAGAGAGGAAAATCTTGAAGGGGCTAGGGCTCCACAATACACATCGACTTCTGGACAGTATGTGTCATCCTAGGAACGTACAAAATTTGACTCCTTCAGATAAAAAAAAAAAAAAAAAAAAGTACTTTGGCTGGTAACAAACATGAAAAACTTTAATGGGCTTTTTTTCCCCCACAAAAATGTTTTTCTTCAGCCTGAACACAAGCCAAAATGATCTTTTTAAAGAAAAATCTACCTTTTTTTTCCTTTGGTCAGCTTATCTCACATTCTTTGGTTGCTATGATAGAAACAGTTGAGAATCAACAAAAGAAAAACCCAACATACTCTATGCATCAGAAACCAAGGTCAGATTTTCAGAAAGATGCAGGCATTTGCTTAACCAGTTTATACATAGCCTAGAGCCAAGTACTAGGCATTGGTTATCATTCTGAGACAACCCCAATGAGCTTGCTAATGCCTCATCGTACACAGGACAATAAAGGATCATTTAGTCCTTTTTGAAACAAGCTGTCTGCTGTTTCACCACAATGCTGAAGTAGTACACAGCTTGTTCTTTGAAAAAAATAAAAACTCCCACATACTGATTGCTCACCCCAGTCAGTCATGAGGTACTGAATAGCCATCTCAGCAGCAGCAGGGGAAAAAAGCATTACAACTATTAATGATTTTAACGTCTACTCTGTAATAGCTTAAAATTTGCATTTACATATACTCATGAAATGAAAGCATTGCAAATTTGAATAAATCCTTCTTAGACTACAAAAGTCCTAACAAGGGCCCATAAGAAACCCCACATACAACAGTAAATTGCTTTTAATACTTTTAAATGAATGCTAGCCAAGGATATTTTCGACCTCTCTGTGGCTTTAACACCTGACTAAAAAACAGCTCCTAGGAGGGAGCCGGGGACTCCCCATGCAGCACGCCATCATCTCCTGGGCAGGGTAAGGCTGGAGCTTGCGAGAGGAAGTTTTAATACACCATCCTTCCGTGCAACGTTCAGGGATGTTATGACACCTTTCTTCCTCAGCATGTCAACAATGTCAAACGTTTCTTCAATAAACACAAAAGTTTTGAGTGTTTCTAAAGTTTTCCTCTCCATCTGCCGGTAGAGAGGACAGATGCCTTGGTGAACAGGGACAGCAGCATATCTTCCAGTGAATGACACTTATGCTGCCAAATTTTCATAGTGTTTCATGAAACCAGTTCTGTTTCCTTAAATGAAAACAGTTCAAGGGCAAAGAAGAAGGGGGATAAGGTAAAATTCAGGTAAACCATCAAATTTTTCCTTGTGCGCAGCTCCTGCTTGCTTGCAATCCTTGGAGCACATAAATTTCCAAGTTGGTAAAAACAGACATTGAGCAGAGTCTAAACGATGGGGTTGTTTTTTTTTTTTTGTCTTGGATTTTTTTTTTTTTGCATTACAGTATTTACAAAATCCTTAGGTGCTTCACAATCATATGCATGTGGTACTATACAGAGCATGTGGTTCACTGTTGAGAAGCAGGACACTCCTGGCAACCAAGCTGTATACATCCAAGGGACAGCAAGGAGAAAAAAGACTAAAATACAGTGTGGTTTTGTTCCTGATGCTTCACAGACCTAAAAATTAAGCTGCTGTTTCTAATCAAGTATAAAGAAAGCTTGAAAAATACCAACACATAAAATACCAATTAACATTTGAATCAAGAAGAAATCAGAAAGAGCAAAGCAGCATTATTCAAGCTTAATGTCATTAGCAGGTAGGCAGAGACAGAATTCAGCTGAGAGGTCTGCATCCTGGGCTCTGGAGGCAGACACATCTACAGGCTCCAAACCCAAACTCCCAAGACAGAGGGCTATGTGCAAGCAAGCACCCCTGCATCTCAGTGACAGAGGTGGATCCCATGGTAATGTCACTAAAAATCAGAAATCCATGCAAAACCTTGTACTTCAGAAACCTTCACTGGTTTACAAACACAGGTTTCAGTGGGATTTAGCTACAAAAAGCCTCCAAAAGAAAGGCTGCATGCCACAGCATCACAACAGAGAGAGCAAGGAAGAAGCAGTAGCAGAAGGTAAATTATGGCCATCCAGCTAGTCTTTGACCTGTCCATCAATCAGTCATAGACCTGGTTAGAACTGAGGGTGCACAGCCCACCTTCCATATGGGATAAAGGAAAGATGCACCTATGTGCCCCTTAGTGTCCTCTTAAAAATTTGCTGCCCAAAGCAATAAGCCTGTGGTATTGCCAGTCCAGAACTACAGTTGCCTGAGCCACAGGATTTGCTAATACTGAATACAAATACAGGATGTAAAAGGTGTCACTGGTTGCAGCTGCTTATGTATCTGCAGTCATACAGAAGAAACAGGAAAATAAGATTCTGAGCATAACACTGGGAGCAGAGGACAGACACCAGCTTTACAACTGCAATGCTCCAAGCTAGACAGAAACAGCAGAGAAGCAGTTAATAGAAAAACAAGACTGTGTCAAAGACCACTAGCATTGTCCCCAAGTTATCTCAGATAGGAAAACAAAACATCTAACCCAAAGCCTTCACATACTGATCAGGATCATGGACTCAGAAGGAGCCACACAAATGAAATCAGCTGAAACTGCTGGGGACATAACAAACACCACCGTCCTTTTAGGATTCATGCCATTTTTCAAAATGCTGGGTAACTGGATGCCTCTGCTACTAATAAAAGTTCCTATTTACATTTACACCTAATTTCCCTTCTTTTATAATTACATCATAGTAATGATGTCTGGCCCTGGCATCCCCCACTGACAGGTAGGGTGCTACCTCCAGCAATCCTGGTTTTTCAAAAAACCTTCATAGACATGCATTACAAACAACACAACCATCCAGCACCTACAAGCTCCAGCTTGCTTTAGACATGACAAAACTCTAGCATTGCAGGTTTTAAGATTATATACTTCTGAGACCAAGACTTAATTTTCCCCACTATAGAAAGGCTAAACCCAGAGATGCTCAACCTTCCTTTGGTTCCCCAAACTGCTCTGTTTGAGCCGCCGCCTTTGTACCGTAAGTTATTTTGCTACCTTGAGGGGTCAGGTTGCTTTATTCACATAAACATGGAGCTAGGAAAGCAGATATAGTTATATGCTCTCTGCTTATCACAGATTCCCAGCCAGCATTAATGTTTGGTATACAAGCTCTGGATAAGATCAACAGCATAAAAAAATCGTAAATCTCTTGCAGACATTTCTTGCTATTGATACTGAATTGTGAGGATGTTTCTCTGCTTATTCCACAAACCTGGTATGATAAAAAAAAAAAAGCAAAAAGACTTAAAAAAAAAAAGTCAAAGATCAATTCTTCAATCCTGCCAGTTATCTGTAACTGAAAACAAATCGGGGAAAATAGAACTATCACTGCAATGGAAAAGAAAAAGAAATGTGAATGTTTAACCACAAATCCTTCAACTGCAGGAGAGTCAAAATGTTAGTAATGTATTTGCAGTAAAGCAATTAACATTTTCTATCCAGCTTGGAATCAAAGTTATGTGCATTTCTGGAGTGACTACAAATTTGCTTTTACCAAATGCCTAATAGATAAAAAAAGGAAAAGACAAGTATTTCAATAAAAATATAAAGAATAAACCATAGCACATTGCTACAGGACATAGAAACAGATCACTGGGATGAAAATACCAGCAAGACATTGGCCATTTTTGCCCATAAAACACAGAAACAACACACGAGTGTAGAAGCAAAGGTCCAGACATTTTGGAAAAGTTGTTAAAGTTCAGGCATTAGGGCTTAAGATGGTCTCTAGTCATTAGGGATTGCTACCTTTTGCTGGTGACATTACTCTGCGTCTTCCAAATGCCTTTTTTCAGATGCTGGTCATTGGCAGAAACATGCTAGACTGAAGAGATGACAGATCTGGTTCAATATGGCAATGTATTCATATTCCCTTACCCCTTCCCACACTCAACAGCATCCTTGACTTTTTTTTTTGTCAGCCACCAGCTGCTCTTAAAATCTCATGCCCAAGTGCCATGCAAAAAAAAAAAAAAAACAAACCCAAAAAAACCCAACAACCAACCAAAAACAGGCACAAGAAAGGACATGAGGAGAAATGCTTTAATCAAGCCACCCATCCTGCCCATGGTGACAACAGCCACAGAGGGGCATCATCTGCATGAGAATTCTCCAGCACAGTCTCCCCCCATCTCTCCCCAGCCTCTAGCACCCCTGACCCTTCTTCCCATTTTGTGATTTGGGAGAGTTTAATCTGTATAGGGCAGTTTTGCCTTCAGAAGTGCAGACTGCAGCTTTTCTGAAGAGCTGTGTGTAAATCTACTTGCAATTTGAGTTTAAATATGCCTCTCTATTTTATTCTGAAAAGCATTCCTCATCAGGAGAGCTGGCCAGGTAACAGACTGGCTACAATTACCTTTGCAGGCAGTTTTCAAATGGTACCATGCAATACTGGTATTCTCCTCCCCCTATGTGAAAATCCCACATTTTCGTATTTTGCTCCTAGCAACTTCATTTTAATTATCAATATGTCTCATCAACATTAAACTAATCAGGATATGTTAATACGCATCAGAAGATTAATTAGCACTAAAAGCCACTGGAATTTTTGTTCGTTTCTGCATTGTCAGCCTGAATTTAATTACAAAATTTTAGCACCAGTTCAGCTCCTAATTCTTTCTGCTTATCAGATTGAAAATAAAAGATGTTTTCCATGGCTTCACCAAGCATTGCACTTTTTTCATAATAAATTCATTATGACCATAACGATCTAAAATAGCAATAGCAAAGTGCAAAAACACTGTTCTGAAGAGATTGACACCTCTTTACAGGGAGCAAGGAATTTAATAAAAGGAGGCTTTATATTCCTCTTGTGCATTGCATTCATATATTTTCATTTTAAATTTTCTTGTAAAGTGGCCATTTGTGCATTCTTCAGTTAATAGACCAGCGCTTTGACTAACAGCTTCTCCGCAAAGTTCTTAAATGAACGCACTAGACTTGTATCAGAAGCCTAAAGCCGCAGTGACACAAGCATTTTCATGTGCTCCCATAAACATCATAATCCTTTGATCATGACCTAATCCTACACTCCCACTGACTCAGTCCCTCTTGGCTCCCAGCTCCTTCAGCTGGGTGACCAGGGCTGAGGGCAGCATTGGCATGACAGGGGGGATGGAGGGAGGCAGGTGCACAAACAGGAGGGGCCAGAAGACACTCACCCCTCCTTCCAGCAACAGCCAGATCAGCTGCCCTGCTGAGACCAAAGCCCTTAACACCAGAGAGGCTACTGAGCTCCTTCACATTTCTTCTAAATCACTCCAGTACCTTTTAACTGGAGCCTTGCTTCAGCTCAGAGACCTCACTACTGTTCAACCCTCAGCAGCACTGGGGAAGCTGCAGCCTAAACAGAACAGGTATTTTGTGCCATTATATCACTAGAAGAAAGTGCCCTACAGGAGTTAATGCTTTTAAGAGACTGAAATTTGAGAGGAAAAAGAAAATAAAACCTCCCAAAAACAAACATGAGGTTTTGATACCACAATACAAGATTCAGATGACTCCTTGGTCTTGTGTTGGATGAATTATTCCCATGCAGGCTCCTATTTGTTCTCCTCAGAGATATGAGGGCAGCATGGCAGAGAAGTCCACCGTACAGTTTCCTTGCCCCAAACCACCAGCCACAGCAGACCAGAAGGGATGCTCTGGCAGTGCCAGAGAAGAACAAGCCAGGAAGGACAAGCTGGCAGCAGTGCAGTCAAGCTCCAGCACTCCTTTGCCTCCATTCAAGCTGAGCCAGTGTGATCATCAGACTTACACAGGATTTAACGAGGTTTCAGGTTCAGCAGGAAGAAATGCAAATGCCTTATAAGATCACTATGTTCTCCCTCACAGATTAGAGGGACACCGGACAGATGATTTAGAGGGATTTTTTTTTTTTTAATGGTAAAAAACACACTGGAGCCTGTATTTAGAATATATTGCTTCAGTGCACTGCTACTGGCATGAAAAGATTTGATGATAAAAGTCTAATTTAGCCTGTCAGCTTAGTTATCTAGACACTTAAAACTGTATTAATATGCACAGTCCAGAGGGCTAAATGCAATTGTGCCTAAATCAACAGCTAAGCAGCAACTCTACATACTGTTACAAGAGCTAGTGGCCAGATGTTGGCCATACTGGACACAGCTGGGAAGGGCCTGTAGCCTCCTCTCCTCCCTCAGTAAACACTTTCATATAACCCACCAAAAAAAAAAAAAAAAAAGAAGAAGAAAAAAGGTGACAGATAAAACACAGGCTAAATGAAGGCAGTAGTGCAAATGGCTCAGAGCAGTGCAGGAGAACACTCCACATAATCATCAGCACTTGACTTCTTTTGTTCACAGGCATGAGTGCTCCATTTCCATTGCTTTTGTGATTTGGTATGTAGGATCCTCTTACAGGCCTGAAACAAGAGGTCTAGAGGCTCCAAAGGGATTACTGAAGCTGAGAGTTTGGCTTCAGGTGTGGAAATTGCTGAAGCAGCTAAGAATCAGTTTGCTTCCAAAGTGAATTCATGTGAAAAGGTGTTAACATGACAGCTCTTGAGCCAGGAGCTTTAGAAATATGCACAAGATTCAGCATGAGGAGCATCGACAGCATTAATTTCTCCCAACACCCTCTCCTTCCCCTCCCTTGCAGATCACAGCTCTGGTGTGATGGAGAGCTGCTTCTCTGCCCATTCTTTCCTCAGCAAGGCTAGCAGCCTCGCCAGTGAGTCAATCTGGAAATTATTCTCAGCCATTTCAATTCTTGCCCTTCCGCTCCTTCATTCAGCAATAAAGCTTGGGCTCATTAGCAAGCAGAGTGTTAGAATCGGGACCACCTTAAAAAGCCCAGGCAAATCAGACAGCATGAGCTAAGCAAGTGCAGGCAGCAGCAGTGAAGGCACAGTCTTTTCACAAAACATTCATCCCCAGGTACAGAAGTTCAAGCTGACAGCTGCTTGGAGGGGAAAGAAAAAAAAAAACCCACACCACAACTGCAAACCCAAACCCACAATGCAAAAATGATAGCAAAAAAATAGTGTGAAGAGTGCACTGCAAAACAAACCAGTCATGCTTTTTCTGTGTTTTTTACGCGAAAAGGGTAATAGCTAGATACTTCAGGACTAGAAAAGTGCAATTTTGAGATCCCCCCCCCCCCCCCCCCCAAGAAACCAGAAATTTCTTTGGACACTTGTAGCTGTGCTCCTTTGGCACCGATTGCCCACTATTCTCAGACATTCAAATTTATTTCTTAATTTCAAAGTGTTCATGATATGGACAATAAACTATAAATAAAATAGTCTCCATTTACTATAATATATACACATAACACTAGTAAGGATTTACACATACGTCTTGGATTTCTGCCGCTCTCAGAAGATACTGGAACAAGTGAAGTGACAAGCGATTTACTGAGGCTTTGTATGTTACCTGTCACGTTTTTACACTCTTTCTCATCCTGGAAATTCAACTCTCACAGAAAAGAAGAAGTGTTAACAGGCCATTTTTCATGAGGGAGACTGAGACACAAGGAGGTTAAAGGCCTTACCCAAGGTTAAACATCAATCAACATGAGAGAAGGAACAAACCCAAAGCCTGTAGAGTCTCCTGACTAGGCAACCTTCAGCTTTATTACTCTGCCTCCCTACATCGAGAATTTATTCCTGTTGGCACACTTTATCACATGGTAGTATCTAGCTATCCTGCCCATGCCTGGTCACCACAGCATTGAACAGACAGTGTGTAACATGCAGAAAAGGTGGTGTATCAAGGCATCTGTGAGGGAGTATCGAACAGGTTTCACCTATTGCACTCTTCCATTATATGAACAAGCAGGTGAAACCAACCCAAGCACTAGTCCAAAAATGTACTTATCTCAAGAAAAGATTTATACACCCAACACAGGAGGAAGGATAAACTTCATCAAGGACAACGCCCCAGCACTTCTATGCTTTGCAGCAGTTTTCAAAGGCAATCCTTGCATTAGTAAGTTTTCTTCATTTAACTTTGTTATAAACTCAATTTTCCAGGAAGAGCACCTACTTGTGGACTTCGTAATGAACGCGAGAAGCTTGTGCTCACTCCTGACTTGCACCCTGAGTCATGACTAGTATTTCCCACATATTTCCATATGATCACACCACTGGCCAAGGGTCATCTCTTCAGAAGCATAATGTACAGAAGGAGCACATTTACGTTATTACATCCAGAATGAGACAATAGAATGGAAAGCAATTATACAAGAGTATTTTTTTATTCCAATTTGATCTTCTGTCCTGCAAATATCACCAAGATGCTCATGAAAACTAATGCATTTCTGCTATTCTTCAGACAATTACTTCAACAACCAATTTTCTGAGATAAAAAGTTAATCTTCAGAGAGATGGGGTGAGGAATGGGGCATCACTGACTGCCTACAGCCTACACACCCAAGTGTGCGTATTTTTTTCCTTTAACCTTTTCATAAAGGAATCGTGCAGAAAGACAGGACATGAGTGTCCCTGGTGCTCACTTCCGCTCAAGTGAAACCTACATCATCTGTGCCTGTCCTCCAGTGGTGTTAACCCAGCCAAGAAGCGCATTTCTCCCCATTTTCCAGGCTGCACATCCAGCCACACATAATGCTGAAATGTCAAGCAATGAGGGGCATGCTGCCCTTTTCTCTGCAGTGAAACACTGCTATATGAAGCTAATTGTACTCAACAGATCAACCAACATGAGGCATTAACCCTTGCTTTCACTCACCCAGAGATGTTTAATGGCTGAAGCTTGTTATCACAGTCACATCACCACAAGCAGCCTGGAACATGCACAATGTGTTCCTCCAAGAGGAATTAGTTTCAAACTCATTGAATAGAAAAGCAGGCATAGATACGGAAGAAAGGTGATAAAAGGGAGCTTGTCTGAAAAAAAAAAACCAAAACCCTTGCCTTTCTCAATAAAGCTCGAAAAGCACAGCAATGTCTGTGTGTGTGCATGCACCAGGAAAGCAGTATCATGTACGTACCGTCACTGGAGTAAACACACAACAGAGGTGCTTGTTCGCAGTTTGGGAGCACTCCAGTAGATGTGTTTCAGCTTCTTCTCTGCTGAAAATCAAGAAGGGTTTGCAGAAACTGCTCCTTTTAGGAGGCTATCATTAGCTATTCTTCCAGTGAAAAAGGGTTTTATCCATCAAAAATTAAATAGAACCCAAACCCTCAATAAAAAAAAAGGTGCAGTTAATCAAAAGGTCCTTTTTTTTTAAAAAAAAAAAAGGATAAAAGCCATGAGACCAAAAATCAAGGCATTTTCCTTCAGTTGTTCTTTACAACTCAAAGAGATTCAAGGCGTTTTTCCCTTCAGAAGGCTTTATATTGAATAGCAGAGAACACTACACATCCTACCCTCCTTCAACTACAGGCACAGAAATATGCTCAGAGTACATGCGCTCTCCTTTTGGTCTCAGTGAGCAAAGCCAGCCCTGTCAGTACTCATTAATGTCTGCTCTGACTTCCAAGGAGAGGGACTGGAGAGCTTGGAGTTAAAAGCCAAAGGACGTCAGTCACAAGGCATTTCATTCATTACTGTTCCCTCCTGCCATGAGGGGGAGCAGGCACGAAACACCCTGCCCCTGAAGATGCAAACACAAGCTAGTTTTGTTACACAGCTCATCCTATAAATCAGCATTCATATCTTCCTAAAACGTGTTCTGTGTCACACACAAGCACATGCAACTCCTGACATCAAAAATACATTTACTAACAGTGTGGAGCACTTCCTCAGCCTTCAGTGTCCTGCCCAGAGGACAATTAACAGGATGGTGCCCCCATGACCACATCAGAACCTGCTGCTGCCTCCACCATTAGCCATCTTCCTGGGAAAGCCACCCTGCAAGCATCAGGCTTCAAAGCCTGCCTGTGACTATGTGGCTACCCAGCAGCTGATCTCATTGATCTCAGCAACTGGAATGGGCATTCATCCCATCATTTGGGGTGTATTTTTGGTTTGGTGGTTTGATTTTTTTTTGTTGTGTTTTTTGTTTGGTTGTTGTTGTTTTTTAAGAAAAATTACTGTAAATGTAGCAGGGGTGGAAAATTAGAAGGCCCCAAATGCATTTTGCTGAGCTTAAATTAGAGAGTGTCCTGGTTTCGGCTGGGATAGAGTTAATTTTCTTCCTAGCAGCAGGCATAGTGCTGTGTTTTGGATTTAGTAGGAGAAGAATGTTGATAACATGCTGATGTTTTTAGTTGTTGCTGAGTACTGCTTATGCTAGTCAAGGACTTTTCAGTTTCCCATGCTCTGCCAGGTACACAAGAAACTGGGCGGGGGCACAGCCAGCATAGTTGATCCAAACTGACCAAAGGGCTATTCCATACCATATGACATCAGGCTCAGTATATAAACTGGGAGGGGTTGCCCGGGGAGCAGCGATCGCTGCTCGGGAACTGTCTGGGTATCAGTCGGCAGGTGGTAAGCAATTGCATTGTGAATCACTTGCTTTGTATATTATTATTACTATTATTATTATATTGTTAGTATTATTATTTTACTTTATTTTATTTCAATTATTAAACTGTTCTTATCTCAACCCAGGAGTGTTTCTCACTCTTACTCCTCCGATTCTCTCCCCCATCCCATCGGGGTAGGGGGAGTGAGCAAGCGGCTGCATGGTGCTGAGTTGCTGGCTGGGGCTAAACCACGACAGAGAGGAATGTGAGTTTTGGTGCACATACATTTGTGCTTTGTTCTTAAAAAAAAGAAAAGGAGAGCATGTGGGAGCAGGAAGGTGAAGGGGAGCAATACAGAAATCAACACAAAAAAGTCCTCTTTTCAGGATAATTTCACGCCTGATGAGTGAAGAAAAAAATAAAAAAGCTATCCTGAGGCATCTTTCTCTCCTCTGCATCATAACAGATCAATGAACTAATGGTCTTCTTGGCTGCCAGCAGACATCTGTACAACTCAAGACCAGGCCTCAAGGAAAAGAAAGATGCTGCCGTAGACGGAGCTGTGCAGGATAAGGAGTTAATGCTGCTGAACATCAGCACTGTTTAGTAGTTTCAGAGCAGGAGAGGCTCTTCTGCAGGCACTCAAGCTGAGCACCTGTGAGGACTAGCATAAAAAATCCTTTTTGTTTATATGTGAACATCTGCAAACAGTTTGACTGCAGTCTGGGGCATATGCACTGAGAATGTTTGTGGCCTTGCTAGAAGCAGGTGTGGCCAAGTCCCCCCATGGCAGCCTCTGATCTCCAACCTAGCACCAACACCAGTTTCCTCCAGAGCCCCAGCCCATGCTCAGACTGTGGACAGCCACCACGCAGGTGTCATACAGCCACATGGACCTCAACTCCTCACTTGCTCCTCACCAGTGCGAAAGTTCTCACATTTCCACAAGTTTGGGAGCAGGCTCTTTCTCCCACACTCAAATATCCCCAGGGGCCAAATGCAAACCTTAGCTAAGCAGGAGTAGATTCACAAACACCACCTCACTGTCGATCGAGTACCTATGGGGAAGTCATGAGGCTTTTCAAAACAACACATCACTTCCTATCATGCCAGCCCACCCCACACATGGTCACCAAACTCATCTTCCAAGGGGTGATGCAATGGTGAAGATTTGTGCACACACCAGGAAAGAGTCCAGCGTTGATCTAGCTTCGATTTTGTTAAAATAATGGTTTATGCTTTCTTCAGTGAAAGCCCAATTAATACACAAAATAATTCTAGATTGCCTTTCTATAAAATATTATGGTTTGAGTTGTCAGAGTCAGGAACATGGAGCAGAATCAGTCCTTCCGGAGCATCACAGCAGCACAACCCTGCAGCAGAGCTCACTTATCATTAGGTTTCTGTTAAGTAACAGACTGTAATTTTGAGGAAATGAAAGGACATTGCAGAAATTTGGGGTATCAGGCTCCTCATCTACTCCCATAAAAGCCTGCTGAATGTCCTTCAACTTGATGGGTTAACAATTGAGAGATGTTGCTGCAATATTATGAACTACTTCATAGAAAAGTAGTTCACAAAAAAAAGCATAAAGTTGGCATAAAAACAAAATACAAGACATAACTCCTCGTTCTCACACGAGAATGATTACTTATTAAGTATGAACACAACCTGCTTATGCGACCAATGTTTAATTGCGGAGTTCTACAAGGTCAACCAAGAATTTAAGTCGGCACTGAGGGAACTGCTCCCTGGCTCAGCACCCAGGCCCAAGAAATTAGACTTAACCTCTCTCTTACCTCCTCTGCCCCAACCCAGCTTTTGCAATTAGAGAACTGAGAAGACTATTGTTTTAACTGTGAGCAAGTTTGAGCATTTAGGGATGAGAAGACACAGCCTTCACTCACTCTTTAATTATTGGTAACCAAAGGAACACCCACGTGCACAGACTACAGTATTAGAAGCCTCGTTCCATTCTCTTCAGTACTGAGACTTAGGTGCACTGTGGAAGGTTTTACTCCCCAACAAATGATCTTTTATTTATACAGCTAACAGTGAGCATGAAATTCTGCAGTAATACTCATGTAATTTTTTTTTCTTTTTTTTAAATACAATAGTTAATGGACAGTAGCATCTCATTGAATGAGGAATCCTCCTGACTAAGAACAATGCTTGCCTGCTGAGTGGGCACACCCACTCGAGAAACAACAAGAGGAAGTCACATCCTGCAAAACATATTTAATGTAACACTCATTACTATGCTGCTTGTTGAACAGGATAGTGGCTTCCTCTGGTGTGGCAATAATAGAGGCTTTCGTGAACAAACCCTGGTCCACAAGGAGTCAGAAATATGGTTGCATAAACACAGCCCAGCATATATAAATACCTGTGAGTTGTTACTACCAGAATGAACCAAGACATGAGGCACTTTGGGGGAAAATAACAGGAAAAAAAACCCTCAGACTAATTATTTAAAATATCAAAGCACACTTTTAATCACTGAAGTAGTAAAAGGAGACTGAATGGTAACTCTGGAATTGCTTACTACATATGTTAAAGTTACCTGTGCTCATGTGAACTCAGCTGCTCATTTACCTCGTACACAGAGAGATTTATAAAAACCAAACCTAGTAGTCAGGCTTTTTGGTCTTAGTGGTCTTCAACCATTCTGACACACACACACAAGACAGCCCAAGGCATATCATCAAATATACCATCAGCAATTTCTGCACTACAAAAGCAGACTTTTTCTTGTTATCTTAATAGCCTTTTCATTAAAAACTCCTTACATCTGAAGAGCAAATTTATTTTCCACTTAGAACCTGAGCAAGGGCCCCAAGAATTTGATCCAACTACAGTTGCATAATCTTTTGTCCAGCTAGTACAGCATTTACAACAAACTCCAGATGAGTCTCTTGATTCTGTTTCACATTTCTTTGCTTGCAGCCTACATCCAGGCTTCACACTGAACTACAGCATATCCTCTTACCATTGCCCATTATGGTTGTATATTGCTTAAAAAAATAAACATTAGACACAGACACATTTGGGCCTTTATTTTAAGATTTGAGTTTAAAAGCAAGAAGGGAGGGTGAAAAAAATGCAGCCGTCTCCTCATAACACAATTTCTACAATCATACAGTAGACAGCAACTGCCAGCTGCGATAGCACACATGGCCAAGTCACTGGTGTGCACCATTTAATACAAAACACACAGCTGAATCAGCGCTCAATACAGCTAGAGGGAGTGCTGTTGGCATACTTGCCACTGCACTCAGATGTCTAGCTGCTAGTGATACCAGTGTCAGAAACTATTCAAGGGCAGGCTCTTTCCATGATTAAAAAAAGGTAGGACAAATGCATTTCAATCTACACAACTCCCTTTCTGGAGGAAAGGGAAGGATTGGGGAAGAAAGAACTACAAAATACAGGAGAAAATGAAGCATTGATGCATTACTTCAACACTGGCAAACAGGAAGCAAAGGCTTCCTTTATAGCCACATCCCTCCCCACAGGTCCCACCAGCAAACCATGCAGGCAAGGAGGAAGCAGCCCCATCACATGACATCCCAAACATGCTAATAGCTATTTTTACATAGCCTGGTCAGGGTTACAGCAGTTGCTGCTTATTTCAGAGCAGAATGCCTGTCAAAATACAGAAATAACATACACTGTTCTCACTGGCAGATGGAAAGAGCAAGAGGTTTTGCTAAAATGGATAGCACAAAAGACAGACCTGCACACAATCACATACATGCTGAAGTGATTAGGGATCCCACCCCTTCGTTCAAGCCCACTTCAAGCAGCATCCACAGTACCCAAAGAGACTGCACCCAGGCCCATTTATCCTGGGATGTGTTACTGTTCTGTAGCCATCTGAGGGGTCCTAAATCACCAAATTCTCATGACGCTATACCAGCAGCAAAGCAAGTGCCTCCTCTTCAAACATGTAAATATTTCTCATACTTCTCATGATTTAAGTTCATTTTTGTTCTCCACCTTATGAGCAAACCCACAGTCTCCAAAACCCAGACTTGACAGTGCCATAGGCTGGTTTGGCACCTCTTATGTAGATTCTTTCAAGTACCATATCGATTTAATAATTAGAAAACATCTGCAATTACTATCATTAGAAAGATTATGTCCCTGGACCACTCCTTGGAATAGTTAGGAAGTAAATAGTTATTCTATACTATAAATTAAAAAAAAACAAAACACAAAACAAAAAACATTATATCAGCTAACATCCATTTTCCTCAGTTTTGTAGATACACGATCACTGTGTACCCACTTACCTTGTGTGCAGACCTCAGACTTTATCACAGGCTCCACTTAAATAATAAATATGTCCGCATTTGGCACTAAATAACAAGTAGTAGCTTAATACCTGTTATCACATAGGCAACCACAAAAAATCCAACCTTCCAGCACCAGGCTCTGCTCATTAACATTGGATTCTTCAAATAGCAATTCTGTAGAATTTTAAAGAATTGTTGAGGAACACCAAGATACTTTAATACGTTGATGAAATCAACATTAACACAAGCCCATTCTTTTATTTCCTTGACATCAAGGCTTCAGCACCTTGACATGTAATGGCATCAAAAGGAGCCACAAAATTCCACGTGAAGCCAGAACAAAAGGCATCCATAACATTAACTACCTTGACATTCCCAAACAAGACCTGAGGTCTTTTTTTAAAGCAGGGATAGTCTGCCTTCCTTATTTGTGAATTCCTAATGAATGTCAGAGCCACACATTAACTAGTTGTGCCATGGTATGAGAGAAAGGCATCTTTCTTCTGCCTACTGAGTAACTCCAAAGCATCACAGGAGCAATTTAAGGACATTTGTAGTTAACTATTGACAAATAACATTCTTGCCATTTCCAGCCATAATTGCTGCCTCAAAAATACAACTTTAGAGCAAAATCTTTCTTGTTCCCACTACCTGCCCTAAATGTTACACCAAGGGCTTAAGTTCTGCTTTCATTTACAGGAATGTAAGTGGAAGATGATAAAGATTTAGACTGAGAAAAACAAGTACAGAAAATAGACCATATCAGAAGAGATACGTAGCCTTCATACACGTTACGCCGTTAGATTCTGTTTGTATCACAGAAAGAAACAAGCAGTCAGTACATTTGAAATCTTCCCCAGATTTGCAAATACGCCATTCTGGTAATGATTTCTTGCCACTTTTTTGTACCGTTGCTGGTTTTAGTAAGACAACTTAAACACACCCAGGAAGCCTCACTCAATACAGATGCTAATTTTTTTCATGGTCAGTGCTAAAAAAAAATTCATCAAACAAAGTCTTCATTCTTCAGCTCTTAATGATTTTAATAAGCATCATGTGTTGTTTAGAATTACAAGAAATTACCACTCACAGCTGTGAATGCAAAAGTCCTGCTGCTATGAATTACAGATCGCCATTAAAAGCATTGATCCTTTAGCATTTGACAGTCTTCCAGCTATGCAAGGCCCTTGTGTTTAAAATGCTGAGCATCCTTAAATTAGGACTCTCCAAACGACTGAAACCATGTCGCTTTATAGAATCTTGTAGCCCCTTTGGCCAATTCATTTTTCTTCAATTAGATCTAAATTTAACACAGAGTCTTACAAATTTTCAATTTATCTATTACCCCTAAAGGGTAGAGCTCTCCTCACAAGGCTTTAGTCTAACACGCACGCACACACACACAAAAAAATTGCCATTATTAACAGAAGGGAATCTTCACTAGCACAAAGCTGCTGCAAAAGCAAAGCTGAAGCAATATGAAGTCACCTGCTACAATGTCCAGCTTGTGCTCTGCACGCAGGATGCCTGTGATAGGAGTCCACACTGACCACGCTGAGATCAGCAGCCAAATATAGCCCAAAGGCAGCCTCCCTACGTCCTCCTCCCTGACAATACAGCAGAATGGCATTGATCCAAATTGATTGCATTAAGACATTAGACCTTATGTTATTTTATGTACCCTGCCTGAACTGCTAGGGAATAAGGTTGTTGGAAACAAAAACAGGTTAGAGTAAGAATACAGGTGAACAGCCAAGGAAGCTACAAGCTAGAATGCAAAACACACAAAAAACATGCACCCAGGTGCAGGGTGCACAAAATAGTAAAGACTTTAGTAGGTATTGGATTTCTATTTATGAAATATAGCTACACCAGGAATAATCTTGTGCAACAGCAATCAGCTGGCAATCATCAAAAGCACAAAGCCTTTCAACAGAAGAGCAGAAAAAAGGTGACAGACAAGTTAGCATGGAAACAGGAATTAAAATCAAATCAACAATCAAAAAAATTTAAATCAACATACTCCTAGAAATTCCATGACCGAGGCCACAGAGTCTTGCGTTTGGGAGGAATTAAACAGTGCATGCCAACCCAAAGATCACCAGACCTATGATTATTCCTGGCAGCCACTTTTCAGAGCTGCTCTTCCCCATATTTATAAAGGAGGGCTTCATGTCTCCCTGAAGTTCAGTCCTATAAATACAGACAGCAAATAACAAAAGTGACTTCTGGCACTTCAGGTGGAAATAACGGTCTTTGCTCAAATTGCACTAAACACCATAATTAAAACTGATGAGAAAAAACAGATCCCATTCCTCAGAAGTGGCCAATTTCTCAGCCAAATACGAGTCAGAATGTGCCTGCACAAGTTGTATGGCAGAATTAGTTCTTTTACCTACTTCCCCCTCCCACCAAAAGATGTCAGCAGGGGAAAAAAAAAAAAAAATCCATCTTCTCAATGGCTTTCCAAATTCCTTTTATTTCTAAAAATAAAAGGCAGACCAGTCAGCATGGTCCATGCATTGGAAGTTCGAGTCCCAGAGTTTACTCAGCACAGTTTATTTATATGGATGTGACTCCACTGATCACACCAGACACATTGCAGATTTGCCCTCATGCAAGTAAATGCCAGATCATACATGTAAGACAGCACACGCCTTCCATGTGATGGGCTCCTATGGCAAACAACACACCATTGGGATTGGCAATGAGGACACCGCAGTTTCCACTTCTGGCAAAACAGCGCGCTTTCATTGCCATTGCTAAGTAGCTAATTAGGAGAATGTGATTTAAGGACAGACACAAACAAGGATTTACATGTTCACACCAGATTTGTGCATGCCCAGAATTAGTCATGTTCAAGTAGACTGTGAAGAGGACTGAATGGTAAACTACTTTTATAACAAATGAGGCATGGTCTAAGCTTCTACCTGAGAGCAGCTACAGCTCTAAGAAAACTGAAAGCCTGTTATGTATTTCAAAGATTTTCAAAAAGAGCAGTTTAAAACACAGACTTTTTTTCATACAGAAGTTTCTCAGTTCCACCAGGACAGATTTAAGCTTTGCCCAGGGGAGGGGAGGAAGTGAGTAAGTCTCATCATTTGCAAGACAGAGCTGCTAAGTGCATCAGGAGACTCTTTGTCTAGCCACCTTATCACACCAAGGCCCAGTGTCTGAAATCAGGATGAACTCAGAATTCTCCAGACTGGATGTAATCTGAGAAACCCAAAGATGGCCTGTGAACATGGTCTATTCCTGACTTCAAAAAAATTTCAGAGGAATTGTCATTTAAAAAAAAAAAAAAGAAAAAAGAAAAAAGAAAAAAAAACCACACCCAACCAAACAAAACCCCACACCAAAGCCCAAAATGGGTCTTCAGGGAAAAACAAAACAAAAACAAGTCAGTCAGTAGCCTGTCCTTGCCAGCAATGCAGCAGCAAGCAAGCAAGCAACAGGGAAAAGTCAAGAAAAAGCTGTCTTCAGACTGCAAATTACTTGTACACAATCACAGGCTACTGAAGAGACCAGTATTATTTACAATAAATGACTGAATAATAACAGGAAAAGAGCCTGATTATTTTTGGTAATGCCAAAGGGGGGTTTTTGTTAATTAAAAGACTATGAAGAAAACTCGTGTAGGTTTTTAAATTATTGGGTGAATTCTAAAGTACCTCAGCAGAAAAGGAAACCATTAAAAAAAACCAACCAAACAAAAAAAATTCTTCAAAGTTAAAAGATGCATCAAAACTTGCAGGATTCAACACAGAAAAGATGGAATTATTAAACTCTTCAGAGAATTGCTCAGCAGACATTTAATACCCGCAAAGAGCAGTTTAACTACAGTTAGAAATTAACAAAAATATAAATCATTACAACAAGTTCCAGAAGCGTGTCTTGAAAACCTCTGTCTTGGAAGTCCAAAGCCAAGGTCTGAAACCTGAAATGACACTAGTGCTGCAGAGGATGCAATGAAGAGCAATAAAGATGTTCAAACAGCATGATGGATTTGCACATAGTGAGAAACTGCAAAAAACATTACAAAGAAAAGGAGTGGATCAAGCTTTAGCAATCTGTTCAAGATTATCAAAGAAAAGAAACCTGAATAATCTACATTGTTACTTTATTCCAAAGCTCCAGACATTCAGAAATAAAAGGCAGTAAATTAAGTCTGAATTTTGGATTCTCAGAAAGCAGATCACCATTAGAGCTCCTAAAATAGCTGAGGGAACACATCTGTTTATAGCTAAGTGAAAACATAAATGTATCTTGTATTTCATTAAAGAATTAATTTCCAACTAACAAGACTGAGACTTCGTACGTACATCTAGTGAACTGATCTTCTTCCCCATCCAGACAAATTTAAAAATAATTACAATATGCTTCATCATTTCAGGAGATAAGACACTCAATTTTGCTGCCTTGCTCCATGGGTAATTGTTTCGAACTCTTAAGTTTATGTACGAAGTGCTACTTATCCAGATCCGGTATGGTTGTACAGCTACTGTGTGAAGGTGTGCAGAACTCTGTGGTTTGCATGGCAGACAGTAAAAACAGTCATGATGATAAACTTAAAATGCTGACCACAAATAGCAGATGCGAAGTTGCTTGTTAAACAACACAAGACAGAACTGCATACGCAGAAACCCAATAAAAAGAGGTAAGGGCTAAGTTCAGACTATCTCTTTTTAAGCAGTACTAATGAAGTGATGGCAAAGTAGTGTTTAAAAATAAAAAGGAAGTACTTTTCTTCCTCTGAATGGATCTAATTTTATTTTCTTGTGTCACAAGTTCATCACACCCCTGATTTCGGCAGGGCAGGAGACTGCAGCAAAGCAGAACAGCAGGAAGCATGGAGGAATGTTTACATTCCTCAGCAGTGCTCTCACCGACTTCCATACCACTAAAAAGAAACAAATGTCATTATCAACTTTAACAAAATGCATACAGGAAACTTGATTTAGGATTTTGGACATGTAAGGGAACTTCATTTCTTAACTGCTGCAAGGACTAATTCAAAGGCCACTTTTCATCAGCACAGCTGTTCAGCCAGCTCTTCAACTTTTCTTATGTTTTGGTTTTCTATGAAGGAGTGACTGCATCAGTGGTGTCCTGGTTTCGGCTGGGATAGAGTTAATTTTCTTCCTAGCAGCAGGCATAGTGCTGTGTTTTGGATTTAGTAGGAGAAGAATGTTGATAACACACTGATGGTTTTAGTTGTTGCTAAGTACTGCTTATGCTAGTCAAGGACTTTTTCAGCTTCCCATGCTCTGCCAGGCGCACAAGAAACTGGGAGGGGGCACAGCCAGAAGAGTTGATCCAAACTGACCAAAGGGCTATTCCATACCACATGACGTCATGCTCAGTATATAAACTGGGGGGGGGTGGCCAGGGAGCAGCGATCGCTGCTCGGGAACTGTCTGGGTATCGGTCGGCGGGTGGTGAGCAATTGCATTGTGCATCACTTGCTTCGTGTATCATTATTATTATTATCATTATTATACTGTTACTATTAGCATTACTATTTTACTTTATTTCAATTATTAAACTGTTCTTATCTCAACCCAGGAGTGTTTCTCACTCTTACTCCTCCGATTCTCTCCCCCATCCCATCGGGGTAGGGGGAGTGAGCGAGCGGCTGCGTGGTGCTTAGTTGCTGGCTGGGGCTAAACCACGACAGTGGACAAGGGAAAAGCAATGGATGTCGTCTACTTGGACTTCTGTAAAGCGTTCGACACAGTCCCCCACAACATCCTTCTCTCTAAATTGGAGAGATATAGGTTTGATGGGTGGACTGTTCGATGGATAAGGAATTGGCTGGATGGTCGCATCCAGAGGGTCATGGTCAATGGCTCGATGTCCACATGGAGACCGGTGACAAGTGGGGTCCCTCAGGGGTCCGTACTGAGACCGGTGCTGTTTAACATCTTCATCAATGACATAGACAGTGGGATCGAGTGCACCCTCAGCAAGTTTGCAGATGACACCAAGCTGAGTGGTGCGGTTGACACACCAGGAGGACGAGATGTCATCCAGAGGGACCTGGACGAGCTGGAGAGGTGGGCCTCATGAGGTTCAACAAGGCCAAGTGCAAGGCCCTGCACCTGGGATGGGGCAACTCCCACTATCAATACAGGCTGGGGGATGAAGGGACTGAGAGCAGCCCTGCAGAGAAGGACTTGGGGGTACTGGTAGATGAAAAGCTGGACATGAGCCAACAATGTGCGCTTGCAGCCCAGAAAGCCAACCGTATCCTCGGCTGCATCAAAAGAAGTGTGGCCAGCAGGTCGAGGGAGGTGATTCTGCCCCTCTACTCTGCTCTGGTAAGACCTCATCTGGAGTACTGCGTCCAGCTCTGGGGCCCTCAGCACAAGAAGGACATGGACCTGTTGGAGCAGGTCCAGAGGAGGGCCACAAAAATGATGCGAGGGCTGGAACACCTCTCCTATGAGGCCAGGCTGAGAGAGTTGGGGTTGTTCAGCCTGGAGAAGAGAAGGCTCCGGGGAGACCTTACTGTGGCCTTTCAGTACTGAAAGGGGGCCTATAGGAAGGATGGGGACAATCTTTTAGCAAGGCCTGTTGTGTCAGAACAAGGAATAATTAATTTAAACTAAAGAAGAATAGATTTAGACTAGACATAAGGAAGAAATTTTTTACAATGAGGGTGGTCAAGCACTGGAACAGGTTGCCCAGAAGAGGTAGTGGAGGCCCCATCCCTGGAAACATTCAAGGTCAGGTTGGATGGGGCTCTGAGCAACCTGATTTAGTTAAAGCTGTCCCTGCTCACTGCAGAGGGGTTGGGCTAGATGACCTCTAAAGGTCCCTTCCAACCCAAAGCATTCTATTATTCTATGAATGTCTGTTCAAGATTTTTACCATATCTCCAGCCAGAGGCCCTTCACATGGGTGCAGCCCACTTTCTGAATCCTTGCTACAGATAGCAGCTGCTAATTGAAACCCCATCTTTAAACAAGTAAACACATCTTGACTCAAGTTCTGAACTCACATTTAGTAGGAACATAATGCAGGTTTTGTTGCTGTTAATTATAATCCAGACATCTGTATAAAGGTTCAGTTGTCTAAAGTCACCTGCCCAAGGTTATGCATTTGAACTCATCTGCCAGCATCCTAGCAAGAACCACCAACTCTCACATTTCAGTGAGACCAGGCTATTTCAGGAGTCATCTAGTCCTGGAGCCTGTATACACACTAAGACAGACAAAACCAGGTCTGATCTTTGTAGGAATGCTACAGACATTTATATATCTGATCATAAATGAACACGAAGAAAAAAAAAATCTTATATAGCAATAGAGGATTTTATATAATAATATTTTATAGTACTACAGGATTTCAGATCCTATTGCTGGAATCATCCCACTGAAATTCGCTAAATGATTTGTTTTCCCCAAGGAACTTGCATTAAAACATGGAATAAAAGGAAGCTTCTGGATATGTTTTGGAGTAGCACATTTACTGATGAGGTGGGCACCAATTTGTGCCCCCATTCTTGCCCCCTCCCTCCTTACTACTCAACTGCATTTCCTTATTTAAGAACATTTTTGAAAACAAATCCACATATTCATAAGCTAAGTTTTGATTGCAGCTTGCCCTACAGACACAGTAGTTCACCTAAAAAGAGGCTTAAAAGCCTACTGTTAACAAGTGCTCAAAAGGCAGTTCCCTCCTTTCCCCGAGGGTGAAATTTGTTGCATATCATGTTTATTAATCCAGATCAGCAATCCCAAAAGAGAGGTCAGAAGTTAACCCCCCTCCTCACTGATTTATGTTGTGGCAGTAGCCTTGTGTCAAACAACAGTGATTGAAGCTACAGTTTCACCCACACAGTTGTCTTAGATTAAAACAAACCAACCCATGCTGCCAGGACTGTTTTCTTTGACATAATGCTTACACCATACATGGCCAGTGACTCATGAGGCTGCCAGCACCGACCCAGCACATGGGTCATAGGGATAGTCATCTCCCCACCACCATGGCAGCCAGGATAAGGATTTCAGCAAGCAAAAACTTCTCCCAAGTTTCAAACCAAATGCAATACAAGGAAGTGGTAAATAACTAATCTACTTCTCCATATCCCCCATAGGGGATTTTTGAGTAGGATCTACACAGACAGACCGACCAAAAAGTTTGAGTCCTCTCAACAGACAAATTATCCAGACCATTGTGGTACGGGTCGGTTGGACAGTGGCCCAAACAATAAGCTGTTTTTAGAAACCCGGGGATTCATCCTCTTATGTGGCATGAGGGAGGGATTTAGCCTTAATTTAGCGCCATTTAGAAAAGATTACCCTTTAATTGCAATAGGAGTTGGCAGACACAGGCAGCAATGAAAAGCTTCCAACAGGCCAGCAACAGCTCCACGGCCAGAAGCAGAGAGCCGCTCCGGGCTGTCCCCAGCCAGCCGCGAGGCTGGGCAGGACGGCCATCCCGGGCCGCCAGGACCCAGCAGGGGCGAGGGAGGGGAGGCAAGGGGCACCCGGCGGCGCTGCAGCTGCTGGTGCCTCTGCAGAGTCAATGGCGTCCACAGAAGACACAAACCCCTCATTCATCGGCATGCAAATCAGGAAGAGCCTGCGGTGCTGAGGGGCAGAGAGGCTGCGACAATGCACAGGGAGGAGCCGCGGCCTTTTCAAGGGCTCAGATGTAAATAAAACATAGGGCTGAGACGGGCACTGGCTCAGCTCGGGGCCCTTGGCTGGTTCAGGCTAGATCACTTATGGGGGGAGATGCCAATTTCTTCAATTTTGGTATCAGTCTGGCCACATCAGCAGAGGCACCTCCCCAACAGACCTCGGCTCGCCATGCCACTCTGCCATTGCCTGGTGACAGGGTGAGGCATCAGGCTGTATTTTCAGGCAGTGCTCTCACAGTGCTCTCATCTGCTGGAGCAGATGCACGACATGCCTCAGGTGTAGGGTTGCCAGAGCCCTGCCAAGATCCAGTAGCTCATAGCCACTCAGGAGCCCGTTACAAATGTCATCTAATTTGGAGCAATCGTAATGCTCTTCCAGAACAGCATCCAGGAAAATTTAATTCTTGTTCAAACAGATTTTGCTGCAGCAGTAACCTCTGCTCAAACAATAAAGTGGAATAATCCCAGTTTAGGCTGGCATAGGACATTGCAGAGCCTACTGCACAGTTTAATCCAGCTTTATTTTTAAAAATTCAATGACAAGTTGTAATTTCTATGCATAGACAAGGCCCTAAGCCAAGGTTAAACCTCCTCCCCCTCCACTTCTTATCCATGCTTGACAGTGCCTGGCATTTCTGATAGCCTCAGGCCTGAAAGATGATGCTACTTGCCCAGCTGGCTGAGCCATGTGAACATACTGGGAACCAGGGAGGGGAGAAAGAGGCTTTTCAGCAAGGAGGCTGGGAGCTGGAGAAGCAAATTGTCAGGAAAGGACTGATTAGATGAGGAGCCACAAGAACTACTAGTGTCAAGGGAGAAAGCAAGTTTTATAAGGAGGAGGCAAAGAGCATATGTCCACAGGAAAAGATAAGGGAAGACAGTCAAGGCAGTGGCACAGGATAACAGCAGGGGGATGAAGGGAACCTGCATGGCAGAGACTGCAATGGACTTAAGGGGGAAACCAAGGAAGAGGAACAAAACCAAGGGCGGGAGGAAGTAGGAGTGGGAAGGAGAGACATGAGCCTGTATGCTCGACCACATTGCCCTTCAGCTATTAATGGGCAGCCAAGTGTCCTCATCCCCTTTGTGCGGTAACTGCTTCCAACTTCTTTGCCTAAGGCTAAAGTTTGTCTCCCATGCTGGTATCCAAGGTAAAGATCAAAAAGCACAGCCTCCAACAGAGCTGTGTGAGAGTCCTTAAAAATATCACACATTAACCAAATGTAGCTAACCAGCAACTGTCAGACATACAAGTCTATTCAAGACATTATTTCAGTCTAAGTCTTTACATAGGACAGGGAAATCATCCTAGCCAGGACAAGGAACAGTGTTGTTTTAAATGTACCAGTATGCGAGAACTACACTTCCTGTCTAGTTTTCACACACGCAAGCAGATAATTTCTGACCTTCTTTCAGCTGCATCAGAAGCTAGAGAAGAGAAAGTGGATGACCAAACTTAAGTTTCAGCAAGTAAGCACGTACTAGTTTGAAATACTGTGGGTTATTTGAAAACAATACCTGACTTGAATAATTGTGTCATTTGCCCTTAAATGTTCCCTAAACGTTTAAGTTCCCTTCAACACCAACTAGCCTGGCACTGCACTCAAAAATGCCTTGGAAGACACTTTAGAGGAGCAAGCAGTAGTGGGATTTTGACTTGCTTGGCTTTGTTTTTTAATGAGTGATACATTTTTGCAGTTATATATTCAGACTGCTTGTGTAATATTTTCTGACTGAATAAATGACTGCAAAGTACCACGTTCTTGGCACGCTGATAAAATAAGTTAATTGCTCTGCCACTCTCCCCAGGACTGAATGTGAAGCAATTCCACAAGCTCTGTTGCAATTGCATGGATGCTGAAGGTATTGCCAACAGATGATTGAAAGCATCTAACTACATTTAAGATGTAATGTGCTAATAGACATGCATTACACATAGACAGAGAGTGGGCCTGGAAGGAAACCAGACCCCAAATATTCACTGTGTATTTAATGCAGCCACACAGCAGGGACGCAGAGATATTTACAGTGCCATGGAGCGTGTTAAGCTACACCTCTGTGTTCAGCTTCATGAGTTGCTGTAGGACATCTCCATTCATGTTTGCCCTACTCTGGTCACAAAGAGGTAATTTATCAAAGGTGCATTTTCCCAGATTTAGAAGTAAGCAAAAGACTATAATAAAGAGCAAAGTCAGGACAGAAGTAAGTTTTAAAGCTACATTCTTCAGTGTTTCAGAATCAAACACATGGCTCTTCTTAAGGGCACACTTAATAGCACGCTACCCACCATTCCTTAGATACTATTACACTTCTTTGCATTTGCTGCCACTGCTGCTGCTCTGTTGTTCATTCTCAAATGAACACTGGGTATGTCTACACAGGACTAATGTCTAATGAATGATTAATTCAAAACCAAACTACAATCCCAACACAGAGCTGAGAGAAGCAGAGCCCCATCTTGCGCTCAGTGACATACTGAAGCAGATCAGTTTTATTTTTTAAGACTACAAGGAAAAATTCTCTGTCTCTCCAAGAGCTCATTTCACATTTAGAGCTGGAATTTGAGCAAGTTGATTTGGTGCATTATAAGTAGACACTGTTTTGAAGCACATGAAGGCCCCAAAGAAAAACTAAAGAAAGGGAGTAAGAGGAATTCTACCTGTCCCCACAGATGTTATTCAAATTCCTCAAATGTAGCTTTTCTATTATTACAGAAGTTTTCTGCACTTCAAGAAGAAAGAGAAATAGAAATTTCAATACATTAGATCAGTAATTCCAATGGGAAAACACTATAATTACGCTCTGCCGCAACACCAGTTCCAAAGGCAGCATTAAGACTGATATTAAAACACAAGAGGAAGAGTTAAACAATCAAAGCCTGTGCACTGGAGAGCATTCGCGTGCACACAGATGCCAAGTACTGGGAATAGCTCTGGCAATCTTTTACAAGTAAAATCTATCTTTAGAGCCTCATTGAACCAAGAGGCAATGGAACAAAACTCAGATCTGCATAAACTCCACATCTTGTGGAGGCTCTATTCCCTTGTAGAGCACTGTCCCACTGAAGATGAAGGCCACATTCTTCATACAAAGCCTAATACTACATGCTGTAACACAGAGCTAACACATGACTAACACAGCATAGTACGATGCAGCAAATAGAGCCCAGGGCAAGGGAAATACTTTCATCAAATTAATCACTTTCTGTGGAGATGACCTTGCCAAAGAGGAGAACAATGATAATAAGGTGAGAAAATACATTCCTTGTGAAGCACACATAGAAATACAGTGTCAACCTTAATGCTGTTTCAGGCCTATTGTGAGTAAGTACAGGACAGGCCTGTTGTGAAAATAAGGGCATACACAACCACGCTGATGAAGAAGAGGCACAGTAGACCACAGGGTCAATAACCGCTCTTTGAGGCTGGTTCTCACAATTCCCAGAGCCAAGAACCTTAAAACTGAGCAGACACCTTGCAGGGGGTTCACCAGCCCTGAAAGCCTCCCCAGATGAGCCAAATTCCAAGAGACATTCCCCAGCTGCAGTCCCACAGGCTGAGGAGCATGAAAGGAATGAATGCCTTACTATGCTCCCCACAGACCCTAACAATGGGGAGGTAAGAGGGAACATCAGACTGATTTTCATGTTAACAGACTTTGTGTCACATTAAAAAGGTCCATTTGCTTCAGTCCCAATAACTCATTTATATTTTAAGGCACTTGGCCACACAGGCTAGATTAGAACAACCAGCTACAAAAGAGCATAGTAGCTAATGTAAATCCACACAGGTTTTGTTCTATGCAGATGTACCTGCAGATATGAGCAGCTCTCTGTCACTGCTACATTTCTTACTGTACTCCTGTTGTTTGGTTTCAACTTGTTTCCCCAAGTCAAACAAGTAGGCAACAAGGAATCTTTAGAGCTATTTCTCTTCCTTGTCTCCTTCCACAGAGGATAAGATCAAGCTGATTTATTAGTAAGTCCTTGGGTGAGGGTTGTCTCAAACATGAAACTGCCAGGAAAGCTATGGTCTCCCTACCCTATATGCATGGGAGACTGAAATACAGAACATTTCGATGGGAAAGTTTTCCTCCAAAATTCCAGGCCAGCCCGACATTCAAGTCCACTGTCTCAGCAACCCTGATGCAAAGCCCACACCACAGCCCTCAGAGGCTCTCTCATCTTCCTAAAAACCTCCCAGAATTCATTAAAGAGGAGTCACAAGATCCATACTTCAAGCCTGATTCTACTGGCCATGGACAGTCCTAGGTAGTGTCTTCCTCCAGTTCACTACTGTGCTCACCTCCACTGCAGACCCAGGAGGACAGGAAAGTATAATCAACCATGGCTCACTCGAGTCAAAATGAATCCTGGAATACAGGATTTTTTCCATCCCAGAACCCCACAGAAGTTAAAGGTAACCCGTAATTCATGCATACCATTCTAGGAGTTAAGTAGCAGTTTGCAGGGATAGAGGGGTAGAACGATGTAGAAGACATGCAGGGGTGAGAGGAGGGCTTCAAAACTCCTGAACATGAGAGTGATTATTAGGATCACTGCAAAAACTTAAATCCAGGAATAAAACTATGAAGCCTGTGAAAGGCCAGACACTGACAGAAGACAACCCATCTCTGCATTCCTTTCCTAAGAGATAATCCTGCAAGTGTCACAGCAGTCAGCATTCCTTCAGCCCTCCCGAAATCCAGTTGAACACCTAACATATCTCACATGCTCCACTTGCGAAAATCTAGATTCAGCTACTCAATCCATCAGCAAGTATTCACTGCCTAAAAATAGCTGGAGGGGGGGAATCATGAAAGTAAGTTCAAGCTTTTGAACTGCATCCTAAACTACGGGGCATATTATAAAGCACAGTATGTTAAAAATAAAAAAAAAAAATTAATATATATAAAAATAAATAAAAGTAGGGTAACAGAATCACAGAATAGTTGAGACTAGAAGGGACCTCTGGAGATCACCTAGCTTAAAACAGCGTCACCTACAGCAGGTTGCTCAGGATATTGTCCAGTTGGGTTTTGAATGCCTCCAAAGATGGAGGCTCCATAACCTATGGGCAAAGAATAGAAAATGAGAAGATCAGTTAAACATGTCACATTGTGTTTGCGGTTACTTATGTATGTGTTATGGTTCAGTCTTTAGTTTTTATGGACTGTTCTGTAGCAACACAAATACACTAGAGGCTGGAGCTAAACAACTCCACATCTGGATTTGTTCCAAGTGACTCAAATGTGCTCTTAAAATGTTTCTGTGATTACTGAAGGACCTTAGAACAAGACTTCATTGTAACCAGTGGGGGAGGGGAGAAACATTTTAAAACACCCCTACTCCCCAAACACTGCTCTAATTTAGCCAGTTAAGTGCAAGCAGTCTCATTTCCCAGGGATTAGTTTGGATATTTTGGCTTCAGCCCACCTTTAAATAGCTTCCTAAATTGGACTCACAGAACATAGGCTGCACTCCTGCAAAAAAAAACCTGCTAATTACTAAAAGAAGAAACTTACATTAATAGTTGCCGGGGGTGGGGGCGGGGGGGAAGGAAGTGACAGGTATCAGGCTGCAACACCCTCCATCACCACAGGTCCAGGAAGGAGGTTTCTGTTGAACACAGTGCTTGGACAGTCATGGGGAGTGTTTTGATAATACTCAGCATAAATGAAGATTTAAAGTTACAAGCTCAGATCTCATTTTTGCCCTTCCTTGCCCTTTCCCCCCACTCAACTGGCAGCTGCCAAGATCTACATAAGAGAATTATTTACACATACTTTCATTATATATATAAAAAAGTGAATTATCATAAACATCTTTCAACATACATTCTTAAAAAGAGCAACAGATTGAAGGTATTTTCTTCTTGTGTTTAGCTATTGTATGCAAAAAAGAAAGACTAGAGCTTTTTCAGTCTTCTCATAATGCTAGAAATTTGCCAGACATGCATATGTACACACAGAAAAGGAACAAAAATACAAGTGGCTGCCTCCTTTTGCAACATATTCAGTACACATCTATGCTTTATTAACTTCCAAGGTAATACAGAAATCTATGTTGTGTTAGTTGTGTGTCATGGGGAAATTTGTGTTTACAATTAGGTTTGATGTGTTCAAAGAGATTTCTCAATGCATTTCACCAAGGTCACATTAAATTAGCCAAGTCCATCCATTCAGCATTTAATTGCCTGTACTGTAGCACCAATGTGAGAGAAAATGCTAATCTCATATACTGTATTTAAGGGAGTTTTATCAAGAATTGCTTAAGTACATTAAGTTTCACTTGAAAAAAGATTTTTGGAATTTCAGGATGTATTTCCTTTCTCAAGAAGGGTATCAAGAATTAGAAATTCTAACCATAAACAGAATTAAAGAAGGAATGAATGTTAATTTAAGATTAAACTCCAATAGCAAAGCATAAAATCTAAAATCCATTTCCTTCGATTTACTTTCTCACAAATTTAATGAGGGAAAGATCCTTAATAGCCTTATTGACACAGCACGCAAACTTGTGATCCTGTAAACTAAGGATGCAAGAGGACAGTTTAAAAACTAAGTCTGCTGTTTCTAAAAACGAATGAGCTATTCCAATTCCATGAGGTTTTTTGCCATTTCCGAAAGGAGAGAGTTCAACACCCTTCCACTGGTTTAAGTTTATTTAAGACAGCTGCACTCACAAACAGCCATTCCTATTTCCTGCCCATAAAACATTCCCAACCCATTTAAAATAAAGGAGGGAGAAAAACCAAGACAAAAATCTGGTGCTGCAACTGCAGAACAAAATCCAAGTATTTACGAGGGTATCTCACTGAACTTCCACGTTGCAGCACGCCTGCTCTCCCACCAAACACTGAGGCACAGCTCCAAGGGAATGTTAGCACATAATTTTCTGTTGTCGGGGAAGAGAGGTCATTGCAGTCCTGGTCATTAGGTTTCAGGGTCCATCTGCATTCCCATTAAAGCTCCATTTTGTAAGTAATTACAGCACAACACAGACTACACTTTTCTGCTGTTTTTAGAAAAGTTGCAACAAAGGCTCTTTGAAAGCACAAGTCTTAGCTCACATTAAACTCAAAGCAGCTACAGAGTTAAGGGCATGATTTTGTGCATGCATTTGTTTATATTAGGGGCTTAGAGGTACAAACATCTGTACAAGGTTAGATGCTCAGTTAACACTTCAGACATGCAAATACCAAACCACCTCATGAGTATCACAGGTCTCAAATTGGCATTTAGAACTCAACTACTGGAGTTATGTAATTCATCCTCTTCAGGAGAGAAGGGGAAAATGCAGGGGCAGTTCAGGTACTCTCTAGCCTCTGTTGGTGCACAAAAGAACAAGTCAACCTCACTCTTAGTTCCTCCTTCCTCTATCCTCACTTCAAAAAAATGTAGGCACGGGTTTTTCTAAAGGCACAATTCCTGATATCTTGGCATTTAAGACTGGCAACACTGCCAAAAAACAGGCAGTGTGCAAAGCCAAGATTTTGGCTTTCTTGAGGCTAGCGGGGCAGCTTTTTCAGGTTTGTCTCCTCTGAACAGGTTTGCTGCGCAACTATGGGCACAGATCTCGGTGCATCCCGTGCAAGCCCAGCACATGGCAGAAAAGAGGTCTTAATGTTTTCTTAAGTCCCTCTCACTTCAATTCATTTTTCTGGCAAGACTGTCGTAACTGACCTATGAAACAAAGTCATATTGGACTGGTCTCTGTTCCCAGAGGATCTCATCACAACTGAGTAATCAAACGTTAGAGGGATCTTACTAATTAGGAAAAGTTATAATTCTGCCCTCATTGGCTCTATGTAACTGTTGCAGTTGACATGAGGAGACAGGTAAGTGCCTTCCTGCCCACCTGAAATGGTTTTATCACAAAAATGCCAGGAGACCATTATATGCTAAACACAAGCAGACTGAAAAATTCAGAAATGTTTGCTAAAACCAATGACAGAAAAAAATCAGATAAGTTTGGATTGAAAGTAAAATTCTTATTAAAGATACACAAGGAAAGAAATTGTGAATCAAGACTAGAAATAAGTCCAGTGTAATACTTGAAATAGCAATCTACTGTACCTATCTTCTCCTTCCCATCAGGAAAGAAAGGCCTCCACATAAACACACAAGCAATGCCAAATAAACCTGCCATAGCAAGGGGATTTTCCAGCTTCACAAAATATTCTGGTTTTAACGTGCTTGAAGTTATAACTCATTTACACTATTTAAATGCAGATTTCGTGTAGCTATATGGTATGTAAAGATCCCCCTTTCACATTAGGCTTACTTGTTATGTACACATAAGACAGATTTTTACATGACAGGATCTCATTCATCTCAGAAACCAACTAGTCATTCAGATTTAAAAAACACCATCTATATTGTTATGAAAGACTGGAAAGATGGCCAACAAAAGCTAGAGCAGTCAAATTTATTTAACACAAAGCTTATCACAAATAGATCACAAAGCTTATCATTCCATTATAATTGGGAGAAAAGAAAATCAGCGTAGTTTTCTAGAGGACAAGGCCTGGACAAAGCCTTCTTAAGGGTACTAACGCTTCAGAGGGTGCACAAAGATTTGCATTTTCTTACACATTTCGTCACACTAAATATGTTGCTGCATTTGAAATGCAAATTCTTCTTTAAAACCCTCTGCCTACCACCACAGCTGTAAGATGTGGGAGAATATCCCAGTACTGCTGAGTGACAGAATGAAAACCATTACCAAATGTGTAAAATGGACTTTTGTAATGAGAAATGTCAGAGATTGAAGCCACAAAAGTTTGAGGAAAAAAGAACCACACAGAAGAAGAGGTATTTGATGAAGGGAAAAATGACACCTCTTGTTATAGCTCAAGCCTCACTGTAACTGACATTACAGCTGTTAAATTATGTAGATTTATATAAATTTGAAGGGGACAGAAGAAAATTTGAGCTGGAAATGAATAGATCAATCCCTGTTCCTCACTTCAAGAGGAGTTATTTTTGTGAAAAAATGATTACCCGATTTTAACAGCTGAGAACATTTGAGTTTAATCACTTCTTGGTTAAAAACAAATACTTTATGAAAGCATCACCAAAAAGGAGCCAAGTAGAATTGCTTGCACAGCTGTTGAACACAGTGAACTAAGATGCAAGTCGGACTGGAGCCTTTATTCGCATAAATACAAGTCTCAGAAAGCTACTGGATTAACCTGTGCCAGAGAAAAGTTTAAATCAGTACCAATGCTGAATTATTTCAGCTAAATCAGAGACCAAAATTTATTTAGGGAAGTATGTTTTGGCAAAATAACCTTTCTTCTTTTGATAGTACGTACCAAAGCTGAGGGCACATGCTACATGATACTGCTTTTTCTGTTGATTGCCTCTTGGGGACAGTCACATTCATCCTACAATAGCTGATCCCCATTTCAAAGGCCAGAATGTCCCCTCCAAATGACATCAGAGCAAACCACAAAATAATTATATACTGACTGCTTGAAAATGCATTCTCTCTGTTTCCTTCCCAACATCATACTGTCACAAAGTTTCATTCACAGCTAGTGGCAAGGCACCCACTGCCAAGCTCTAGAAAGAGCTAGGGAGCTGGGCTGGACTACTGACATGTCATGATGTTCAGCCACACTGGGCATCACAACCAAATCTCTCCTTCAAAACACACACAGCCTTGTGTGCAGGGAGTACAAGAAAATCCCTTCTACTTTAGAGTCATCAGTTCATGCAACAGAACAAGCTCCAAACAAGCATGATCCATTGATCACTTGAAAACAAAAAGGATTTTGACCTTGAAAAGAGACTAAAATCGAATGTAACAAGCTCTCTGTGCATAGGAAGCAATGAAGCTTGTTTGGCTTTGGCAGGTTAGATGCCCGTTCAAACATCTTTTTAGTTTGTATAAATACTGAAGAAATTAGCTTGTTCATCCATTAGGTCAATACACTTCTCTGCCTTGGAGCCAGAGCTAAACTACAGGACCAGTTCTGCTCAGCACTGACAGACAGCACATGCAGAGAGACTTCCTAATGAGTTTACCATAATACTACCTCATGGCCTACAGCATAGTGCTCAGCACCACTCTATAAGCTTACTAAGATCCAGACTGTACATTGGCAGCAATGAAGGGGTAAAAACAAAAGATTTAAGGAGACAAAGGACTGTGGCATACCACAGAGGCCGGGCTATACAGCATGAGTGCAGCACACCACTAGACATGCCATTTGTTTTTCACTAAGAACTATATAGGTCCTAATGTGGCATGGTCTTCCCTGATCCAAGGGCCAAACATGGCCACAGGACTGCAGAGAAACCATATCCATTCCCATGCCATGCTTCAGCTATGTCTGGGCCAAACATTCCAAATCAGGCTCATGTCCAGGCACACAGACTCCAGAGCCAAGCAGTTTTTTGTGTAAAGGACCCTCTAGACGCTATGTGGATCCCTGCTTCCCCAAAGCCCCAGGGTCAAACCCATCTGTTTTACAGGCAAGACAGCCCACACCTTTTAGGGACCTACTTGAAAAGTCTGCACCTACCCACTCCAAAGTGACATCTGTCTGCAGGGCGAGCCCAACACATGTGGAGGCAGACCAGTGTGTATTTCAGCCAGAGTAGGGAAGACAGCTGGGGAGAGAGGAAGGGAAGGAAAGCAGGAGGTGGAAAGAAGGAAGACAAGAGCTCGAAGAAGGGGAAAGTAAGAAAAAAGTGACAGTTCCACAGCTATTACACTTAAAATTTCAGCTGTTCTCCAAAATGGTGGCTCCTGCATTCATTTGGATGGCAGAGTTTATTTATGTCACTTCCCTCTGCTAAGGTTTTGTGGATCATATTTCAAACCCACGTTATATTCCTCTGTTGCTGGGTTACCAGATCTGTACAAACAATTCTCTGCAGTCTGCCAAAAGCAGAGAAAGCAAGCAAATGAATGCCTGGAGGATGCATCACCCTCTGGAAGTCATCTGATGGCCCCATGCTGCTACAGATTAGTCACAACCTCACATACAGTAGAGCAAAAGAGGAAATGGTGAATCCATTAACTCTGGGGCAGCACACAGATCCGAGAACTGCTATTCCCACACACTCAGCCCCCTCCTAGGGAAACCCGGCAGTTTTCCAAATCATTAGAATTTTCTTTCAGATTAGAAGAAAAATGGTCGTAAATTCAAAGAGATAAATTGGGTATTAACACCCCTGAAACTAGCGAGTTTCTTCCAGCAGATGTTGAAATGGCAAGCAAGAATTGCTATTTGAAATGAGTAAACTGGGTGCCACGGTAGCAGAACTGCATGAAAACCCCCCTGTGACAAAACATTGATGACTGTAGGTTTGAGACTTTGAGTTTCCAGGCAGGATGTCTGCCACATCATGGGCTGCACAAACTTCCGCTTCAGGAATGTAGGAACACACAGCCATCACCCACACAGCGTTGCCCAGAAGCCCTCCAGGTTCACTCAAGCCCTCAGTAACATTGCTTTGAAGTAATCTTCCCCTGCAGTACCTGTGGAGAGAGGCTGCCAGAATGCAGTAGTTGATCCGGTGTTTCTCCTGCCAAGACTGCCTGTCCCCTGCTGCTGACCCCATTGCCATGCTCTCTGAACACCCAGACAGCCCTCCAGCCCACATGCAGAGCCTCAGCTGTAAAGCGCCCTCATCCAGGACTGCGCACTGAAGGATGCCAAATGCGACAGTGTATTTGGGTAAAGACAAAAAGAGTTGCAATAGAGACTACATCCCAGTATAGACCCCTACCGTAACAGCCAGCCCAACAGTAATGCTGTTGCCACTGCAGCATCCCCAAGACTGCTAATTCCCAGCAGTCAGGCAAGAAGGACCCCACAAATACTGTGCAGGCTATGGTTTGTGCTGTTCAGGCAGCAGTTTCACCATTGAGCTCAGCAGCAAGACTAGCTTAAGATGCTCCTCTCATCCCCTATTTGCTGCCGCTGTAACACACTCTCGTTGAGGTGGTACCTGCACAGCCACGTACAACGCGCCTGTGACCCAAATTGGGGCACTGACCTAATTCAAAACCAAAAAGAAATTTGCTAACCAAAAAAAAAAAAAAAAAAAAAAAAAAAGAGGAAAATCTGGTTCAGTTCTACAATACAGTTCACTGTATCCCCTCCACCAGGACAGCAAACACCCAGTGCTGCCACACTTCCAGGGGAAAACAATGTAGTAAACGGGACTACTGCTGCCAAACTTTTGTTTCATGAAAGCTTTGGTTTAATCTAATGTTTGCTGGAGGGTCAGGGACAGCCCTCATTCTGGGCCAAGGCACAGAGAGGCATCACAAAACAAAAATAAAACATCACGTTTCACCAAGACCCACCTCTCAGCTGAGACTATGGCAGTTTAGGGAAAACCACTACTCCAGAAACATGGGGTGGTTTTAATAATTTAATTCCACCTGAAGGTCCTTACTACTCACCTGAATATTTATGGACATTCTATTACATATGGTGTAGTGAATTTTATCAGAAAAGGCCCAAGAAGAAACTTTGGCAATTTCATAAGTAATCTGAAATCATCACTTTAAGATTATTATTATTTCTGATTTTTAAGAAAGGCAGTTCAAGCAACACTGGCAAAGAAAATGAAGTTGGCAACATGAAGCCTTACAGGTTACTATTTCTAGTACAGCAGGAAAAACCGGAATGTTTAACTTTTCAGGCTTTGTCTTCTCCAAAATAAGGACATATAAGAAAAGTAGCTTTTCCAAAAGAAAATAAGCACAGCAGCACAATTAGTAACATGCTTTGAAAGCAGATAAATCCAGTGAGGAAAATCACTGCTACTTCAATAACTAGCTTATGTGTCTGTCTATAAGGCAGACAGCAGTATATAAGGCAGACAGCAGTATATAAGGCAGACAGCAGTATATAAGGCAGACAGGAAAGGGAACAATTTCTCCTTCACTTTTGAAGGTGTACAGTTAAAACATTACACCAGTCTGGATGAAGTATCATGTATCCAATTAACTGTTACATATGTAAGTGAATTAAGCAAAGCAAAACTTCCATCAGTGATCACAGATACTGTACACTCCACCTGAGCAGTACATTCAAATAAACAGCACAAATACTACAGCCCGGGCACATATCTCCTCAGTTGCGTAGTACACCCCACTTTAGCATAATGGGAAATGAAGCAGCTCAAGATGTTTGAACATTTCTCTCAAAGACAGCTTCCAAGTCTACCCAGGAATCCTCTACAGAGAATTTATGTCATGGCATAAAGTCAATACACAATCCTTAAAGGCAAAAAACAGAAACAAGAGCCACTGCCACCCTACAGAGAAATGAAGAATCATGTACAGATCATTGCCACTCTGCCTTGTAAGCTTCCTCCCCTCCCCCCCTTTAAAAACCATATACAACAACAATATACATCACATTAACTGTGATGTGCTGACACATGCTTTTAGACTTTGAAGACAGACACAGTCTACCTGCATACTTTTACATTATTACAGAAATTAATAATTCATAATATAATGCCTGTGTTTTCCAGGAGATTTAAACACAAGTCTACCACCACTAATACAACGTAAACACCTAATCAGAAAGAAGCTTTGGACAGCAGCCAGTTTCATAACTGAGTTAATAGCTAGTTACAAATCTAACTGACATCCGTCTCAAAAGCAACTTGAAGGTACTGAGTGAAGCAGATAACCCCTTTTCCAAGCTAACCTTCCATGCCACATTCCCCTACAAATCATCGGGAATACCAATAACTGAATCCTCAGACAATCACTTTTGTGAGCTGGAGCGCACAAAGAGCTAATCCTACATATCTTCGCTGTAAGTACAGAAATCCTGGCTCAGGCAGGTAGGCAGCCCTATAATTTATACAATTAGCGCCATCGCAGACAAAGGCTTGCAGGATGACTTACTAGTTGAACACAGCCTACAGAAACAACTCTTTATTACTACATCCCCTAGAGGGGAAAAAAAAAAAACAATAAAAATTATATGTATGCAATGTGATGTAGTATTTCACTACAAGAAAGCCAATATCTTATTTCTCTGAACTAGGGGAAAACTGTGTTATTTAACTATAGTGTTTAATAAAAATTTGAAATCAATTCCCTTTTACAAAAGCAAAGGTGGGACTCAAGATAACCAGTAAGTTCACTTGGGGAGACAGTTTATATTTAGTTCTCTCAAATGAAAATGATAGAAGAAATGCAGCACATATTACCGTGAAACATATGAGATCAAGTCAGCATGCAAGCAGGTAAAAGGAAACTCAGGGAAGAGTCTAAGAATTTATCAAGGACCCTGACTAAAGAGAGGTTGGTGTGGAGCCCCAGTGCAAGGTCAGGACAGCTCCCCAGCTTCACCAAGAGGACCTGAACTGCAAATACTGGGTGTATACAGACATCTTTACAAAATGGGGTACAGCTCTGGGGATGCCATCTGCACTCACCAAAGGGATAAATCTGTGGAGGTTAAGGCTGTGACATTCTGCCGCAACTGGTGATTGTGTGCAGGTGGGAGAACCTGACCAGAAAGCTATGGAAGATCGGATGACTGTATCAGAAAAGCCTGTACTTTCAACAAACTATATTACAAAGTTCTCATGCTCAGAGCCCATTTACCTATGGTATGAACAGGGCCATGATACAGGGTTTTTCATAACATTAAACACATTAAAGTATATCCAAATCTACAGCACCCAGCAGGACAGGAAATTTTGCTGTATGCCTGCACAGCACTCGGCATAACATGGCCTTGTGCTATTGAGGTCTCCAGATGTAGTAAAGAAGAACAGAACAAGATTTATAGAGACTAGAATTGCTGTATTTTAAAAGGCTGCATGAAGTCACAATTAAGAAGCAAGAGATGGAAAGAACTCCTGCTCTACTCAGACATACCACCGTCAATCCCCTGCCTTTCCCAAGAACAAACTCAGGTAACTCAAGGTGGAGTCCCTTTAGGTTGAAGTGTGGCAAGTCTTGTATGCAAGGCTCCTGTAGCTGCGCCTTGGAAAAGCAATAAGTTGCATAAACAGCAAAGAAGATAAACTCCTCCTCTGAGAGCATGCTTCATGCATCTGCTAAAGGTTTACAAGATCTAATGCAGACCAGATTCCTCCACAGCATCTCAAGAAAGCTAAAGGAGCAATGTTTTTTCCCTGTGTAGGCTAACTAGAAGAGTCCTCAAGCTGTTCCCAGAATTACCTACCTCCCAGGTTTTCACTTAATTACAACAGGACATGCACACACAAAGCAAGTCCTTCAGAATGTTAAAAGCAAAAAGGAGCAAATCATTGCTGATCCTGCCATTTTCATTTTTTTAAAATCTCTTTCACAAGCTTCTGAAGTGTTCCAGCCCTAAAAGAATGAAAAAAAGTTGTCTTCAAGCCTTTTTCCACCTGAAAGCAAAACCATGTAATGCCCAAGTGTACACGGCACAGCCCAGTGAATAAAGCGCTACCTGTGACTGAGGCAACCTGGCTTCCATTTGTGGGTCAAGCGCTGGCTTGCTGAATGAGGTTGGGCCAGTCCCTTCACCTGTCAATGCCATGTTTCCCATCCGACCTACCAAATGGGTTTACTGACTTTTCTTTCCCTTTAGCACAACTCTATGGCTCTCACCTTCTTTTCAAGACTGCCCCCATCCTTGACTTTCACATAGCATCTCTGCTACTGCATGCTGCTGTGCTGGTCTCAAGTAGCTTTAGTTATAGCAGTACATCACTTCAGCTTGCATATTAGTTAGCAAGTTTATAGCCATGTAATTCAAAGTAGTAATTAACCTCTTTTGTTTATGCTTGTTTAACATCATAAAAGCAGAATAAAGCTTTATTTACAAAACCAAAAGACAGATAGGATGCAGGAAGTGAGGGTGTTCACAGACTCAGCTGAATTTGTACCGGTCCATTTACAAGTATTTACTTTCCCTTTGAAATAGCGTATTTTGATGTTACTTCAAATCGATTTCAAGCTGAATGAGCTAAACCAAAGACCCATCAGATACAATTTGCACTGGTCAAATAAATCCACATATATTCACCTCTTAGGCTGTATCAGATCTTTTGCAATCAAGGCAAGGCCTAAATCAGTTGAAAAGCAGCACAGGGTTTGCCTGCATGGAAACAGTCACCAAAATAACCACAGGTACAGGCAGACAAACAAGTTCCCATGGGACACACCACATAGTAGACTGGCAGGGGATCAGCTATGCTCTCATAAGGAGAGCTAACCACGTGTCTACATATCCTGGCAAGTGCCACTCTGTGCACGGTCTCTTCCTGAGACAGCACTTTTCCTGTGTTCTAGACCTGGAGAAGATGTTACATGAGAAAAGCTTACGCATCAGTTGACCTACAAAAACAGCATTTCTTCTCACAAACCTTAGTCCATGTATAGATTAGATGTGATCTGAAGTTTCCTTTTTTTTTTCAAAAAGGCCAACAACAGGGAACTCCACCAAAACAAAGCTGTGTGAACTAAAGCCCATTATATTATTTTCGTGGTGGTCCACATTAAGGAAGTCGTTAACATCACTGCAATTATTTCTCCCTCCACACAAAAGCTGCCATGTGACAGCCGTCAAAGAGGCATACTGGCCCCCATCAAAACCCAGATCCCCATCCTCTGCCCTTGCCATGCACTGCCTGCTAGGGTCCCCTCTCTGAGGAGGAACGCGGTGACAGCAGCGAGCAGCCCCAGGTCGGGAGGCAGAGCTGCACTGGTTCACTGGGGGCAGCCAAGAGGCTCCTCTCCTGGCTGCGGCCCTGAGGCCGACCTGCTACCAGAGCCTGAGGCAAAATGGGACGAGAAGAGAAAGAAAAGCATTCACCCGTTTCCCTCACACATCCCCCTGGCACAGGAGAGGGGCTGGGGGCAGAAAAGCCTTTTTTGGGTTTTTTTTTCCCCCTTTCGTGGTCTGAAAGGTAAAGGCAATCGTCTCTGAGAGCTGTCATTTTGGAGAAGGAAGGCTTTAACCGCGCAGCCTGGAGCAAGACTGAGGCCTGGTCGCCCCGCTCCAAATTCTGCCGGGCGGGGTGGGGGGGGGGAAGGGGGCTGACCCTCCGACTGCCCCACAGCAGCCCCGGGGCCCCTCAGCCCACCACCCTGGGCTCAGCACCTGTACCGCTCCCACCTTCCCCAAATCCCCTTCGCCCGCCCCCCCAACCTGCAGCGGCCGGGCCCGGGCCGCCCCGCAGGGCGGGCACCTGCCGCCGGGCCCCCCACCGCCGCCTCACCTCCTTCAGCTGCTCCATCTCTGTGCGGATGGTCTCGTACTCCAGCTCTAGCTCCTCGTACTGCTGCTTCAGCTGCTGCTTCTCCTCCAGCACGGCCAGCCCGTACTCCGCCGCCTGGATCTTCTCCCGGGTGGTCTCGCCCAGCTCCTGGAACAGCCGCTTGATCTCGCTCCGCAGCCACTCGGGCTCCGACTCCATCACCAGCCTGGCGTACTCCTCCTCCTCCATGGTCAGCGACATGTCGGCGGGAGCAGCCGCCGGCTCCCAGGCGGCGAGGCGGGCGGACAAAAGTGCGAACGCGCAGCCCTTCTGCCGCTCCTAACAGCGCCGCGACCCGCGGGCGGCCATGGCAGAGCCTTTTCGGGCTGCCATCAACGGGCGACACACCCGCTGCACTGCGTCGCGAACCCCTCACGCCGCGCCGCCGCCGCTGCGAAACTCGCCCCAAGCGCCGACCGCAGTGAAATCATTCAAAAGGAACGGCCGGCCCGGCGCCCCGCGGCACGCTGGGGCCGGTAGTCCGCGCCCGCCGCCGCCCCGCGGGCCGCGTCGCCCGCCGGACTACAACTCCCAGCATGCACCGCGAGGGGCGGTGGCGGCGGCGAGGGAGAAGAGCGGCCCCTGCAGGGCGGCGACGGCCGTGCCCGCGGAGCGGCGTGAGTGCACCGCTGCGGGGGGGCGGCGGTGGCAGGAATACGTCCGTTGGGAAGGGCTGAATATAAACTTTAACAGTCTGATCTGTCAGCTACGGTATCAAAAGCTAACCCTAATGTAGCCCAAGCGAGAGTGCAGCAGAAAATGCACCACCACGCACACATCTCTGGCGGCTAGCTCCTTGCTAATAAGTACTTTCAGGACGGTTGGAAGTCAGGAGGCGTTAGAAGCAGTTGAATATAAAAAGGTGAGTACTGTGCAAGGGAGATCTAACAGCAGCCACGCGTGGGGACAAAATCATGGTTGTGGTTAGATGGTTCCCATTTGCCGGAATGGACAGTATCATAGGCTATGCCAGCATGGAAAGAACAAAAGGTTAACATGAGAGGTAACTGGTGTCAGCCCTCCAGTCCAAGAGCTACCAGTATCTCATTCGTTACCGGTGTTCCACCTCTCCAGTGCAGTTCCTGCTTCGAGTAGTTCTCCATCCGCTGACGGGGAATAAAAACTGTGTTCCCTAGCTTCATCCTGAGGATAAGCACATCCACGGGACAAGATGCTCACCTACCATCGGACTGCCTGATAGGAGGGAAATGTCACAGCAAGTTCAACTGGCATAAATCGTTGTGAGAGAGTAATACTTGGGCACCTTTACCATGCTGCTTGAAAAAGGAGTTGCCAATCTGGTAGGAAAATGTGATCAGCTGTTGCTACAGGTTACACCATTGGGCAAGTATGGTGGCAAAGGCACAGCAATTTGGATACTCATTTCTCCACCATGGGTAGAATTAATTTGTAAAACATAATGAAGGCTGAACAGAGCCAAACACCTCTCTTAGCTGGACCATTATAATTCCTAAGCAGCTCCATAAAGGCAATGTGAATGTGCCCCTGCTTTACACCTGGGCAGGGGAGAGGACTGGATCACCTCCCCATCAGCAGGAGAGTTTGTCTGGCTCCCCTGCTGCTTCACCCTCCTTTAGTGTAGCAAATGCAGCTCAGAGTTTCTTGCAGTATCAAAAATAACTGGTAATGAACTGGTAAGCAAATGCCAAACATAATAAAAACAATTATGTGCTTGAGCACTCCACAAGGTCTAGAACATAAAGCAATGTATTTGCTCGCAGCTGCAGGGTTTTTTCAAGCTACCTTCAACTTCTGCCTGTGTTCATCACACTCTGCCCTGGTACATAGAAACCCTTATCCCTTTAATATGCTGTATAATGGCTGAATACAGCCTCTTAGTCAGAAACTGCCTCAGCCAATTTTTCTTCAGGGCTCTTACACTGCCTGGAGCTCCCCATGCCTCATGTGCAGGGATGTGTTTGTCTTGTAAGCACGAATGTTGTTGTCCCAAATGGGGCTCGTTCACCCAATGTGCAATAAGCCAGTCTTCACACACTGAGACAAGATACTGTTTATTCACAAAGTTGTGCAAGTGTGGGTGCTAGGTGGCTTTCCACAAAGCTAGCACACCGAATCATCAAGTCAGCATCTATTGATACACATTCATTACCATATTTAATTCCCTAATACATATGCAGTGCTATGATTGGTTAAAATCTCTTCATCTAGTATTTAAATTAGTGAGCATGTTCACTTGTCCTTCAATTTGAGTCTGGGGTGTAATTGTGGTAGGGGGCTCATGAGTCAGTGGTCACGATCCCCTGCTGCTGGAGTTACCTTTCCCCTAATTTCCTTCTTGGCAGATCTCAAGCAACTTTTCATGGTTTACTGATCAAGTCAGTAATACATCACCTAGACTTCTGCTCTCAGACAATCTGTTCACTAAACAAAAGCATAGTTAGGGTACAATAGACATCTATAGCAACATTGGTTTTGGAGAACAATGTTACACTCAAGTCACCTGGATCTAAGAAGTAGCAAGTCGATGTCCTCAGCCTGCAGTGCGTATGTGAAATTCCTTTAGTTTTTTATTTTCAGAATTCCTCAGGGAAGGGTTGTTTTTTTTTTTAATAGCAAATAAATATCTGGTTGGCCTAAGCCAGAAAATACTTGCATACCCACTCTGTAATCAATGTTGGTATCAGTACGGTGTCAGGTTTTTATGTTCCTCTGAAGCCGTGTCAGCTGCATGTGCCAAAGCTCATTTAAAATTGGCATCTGTTACTTTTAGGTACTACCTGGGGCTGCCTGTCCTCTTACATAATTTTCAAATGGTGCAAAACACACCATTGTCCTCAGTAGATTTGAACCATACAGCCTATATACAGACTATAAAAACTCCAGGCAACCCCATTTCATGAGAAACTATTGAAATATGCTTCTCCTCCATCACCTCCTAAGAGAACTGGTAGGCTGGCAGCAGCCAAGGACAGGGAGAAGACCATCTCTGCTTCTCACTGCCCCAGCCATGGACTGATGGAGAAGAGGGGTGGCTGGTGGGCACAACTGCCACGTCATCTTTCTGTCCTCATTTCTAACTTCTACGCAAAACCTGAGACTTCAGCTGGTTTTTTTCAAGGAATGTGCTGCATTGGCAAATTCTAGTATTACACCCCAAAGGGATCCATTAAAACCCAGGCAGTTACTTCATCACGAATTGTGCGGATTTGGATTTGGATACTGAGAGGTGCCTCTGACAGGTGTTCTCAGTGGGAGAAGATGCATCTGATGAAGAACAGATTAAAGAGATAGGCAGAGTGTCACTGAGAGTCACTTAAGTCTTATTTCCTCAGAATTGCTTTTAATCCCTCAACTCAGGTGTCCCTGGGAATTAATGTGCCATAGGCAACACACTAGGAAGGCAGACAAATATATCATAAATGAAGTGTAAATTAACAAAATCCTCTTCTTCCAACTCAAACCATACTACAGCTCTGTGGTGGGAATCTTGCACCAGCTCAGAATACCTTGAAACCCACCAGGGAGGTGAGGGATGCGGAGGCAGCCCTGGGCCTGGCAGGGGACCTTCATTGGACCTCACCCCCTAAAATCCTGCCCCAGGGACACTCAGCTGAGGTGGCAGAGCCGTCTCCTGCTCCTGGTCTGCTCAAGCTCTCGTGGCCTTCAAAGCAGTGCTCCCCCATGGAGTTATCAAGAAACGCCCACATTAAAATGGCAGTAGCTGCAACTCACCATTTCCAGATGAGATTAATGTGAAAACAAAACTTTAATGCTATTTCCATAAAGCTGAATTCTCATGTAAAGGCATCGTCACACTCTTGCACTGGATTTATGCTGCTGTACCACCACGACCATCACTGTGCAACCTAGAACATTTTTAAGGAGTCTAATCATCCTGATTCCTTTTCAAACCCAAGTGAGGGAAATAAAAACATTGTATCTCAGATTCTCCTCCACACTATATTTTTAAGTATTAGGATTTCTTCTCAAAGCTGTTGCCGATCATGTTTTTCTTTTGTCTGCCCCTGCTAGGTAGCATTGCTAATCCCACACTTTCTGAGCCTTCACTGTGCTCAGGTTTTTCTCTGCAACTTCAGACTAGAACAAATTAGCTACCCTTCAGTGCTCCTCCCCTTCCAAAACTGAAATCTGCATATAGTGTCTTGCTCTCAGGACACAGAGCTTCAGTTCACATCCTGAATATTGCTGGGCTTACAAGTAAATTGTGAGACCTGACCAGTTTTGGGGATTAATAGAGATGAGCTGATCAACTCGTCATAGCACAAATGACTTCATTGGTTAATTATTTGTTTTCTAGGTAATTTTTAAAACTAAGATCTGTTGCTAAGTTTCACACTTTGTTATTTTGATAAACTGCCCAAGATGCAAATGCAGCAGCGATTATAAATATTATAATATTATAAATATTGCAATAGCAATAGCTATTTCAAAAACATTTCTGCACAGTTTTAGAAAACTGGAGTGGCCTGTCAAAGCTAAGGCTCTCATCATCGTTCAAGGTAATGATGCAGCATAATAAAACCGTGTAATGAGTGCACAAGCGCAGCCTGGTCCATGCCCATTGCCTCCTCCTGGGCACAGCCAGAGGCCACTGCCCATTTCCGGCACCGTTCACTGTCCCCAAACCCCATTAATGCAAAGGCTTAGCTGTTACCACACTGATTCAAGGTGTCATGGCCAAGTGCATTTACGGTGCTATAAGCCTTACACAATAGGTGGAGAAGGCAGACTGACGGTCTTTTTTTACTGCTGAGATTTTAAAGCTAACCACTGAGCATAAGGTGGTAGAATCACACAGGAACCATCTTGAATACTAAAATAAAGTTGGGTAGTGTTTCTTCTTGTGGGAGTTAACCCACAGAAAAATTTTTCCCCATTGGAAAAATCACAGTAAAGGCAAAGCCCTGCAATGCTAGTTTTATTTAATCTGAGTCCAAACCCCTAAGCACATAGGCACTCTAATCCAATGCTGCAAAATATTCAGGTATCTACAGGCATGATCAGCTTTGAAAAAGCTGAATTTTCTGATAATCCCTGCTGAATGAATGTGGAAAGCCAGCCTAACCTGTGCCTAAAATTGGGATGACTGCAGACATTAAAATCCTCAAAAACACCTTTCTTTTTATATCTTACTTTGGATTAGGTCAAGTGTACTGACATAAGGTGTACTGACATCATTGTTTCATTCTCCTTTTATCCACCTCATTTGTGTACAGCTCAGCTATAGCAAATATCAGAACAAAACATCTTTAAACTGGCCCTGAAACAGCCATAAGAAACCCTGGCAAGCAGTCCTCAGTTCCTTCTCTAGTTTTCTATTTTTTTTAGTTTTTCTAGTTTTCTAGTTTTTCTATTTAAGAAAAAAAACCCAACAAAACTTTAGGGGTAAGAACACTTTGGGACTGTCTAGGTATGGTAATGACTGTTCTTAAACAAAACATGCTTCAAAATAAGAACCTGAAAGGCTCAGATGGCTTTATTTATATATTTATTTTCAAGAGTCTGGTGAGTTCCTGGCAGAACGCTGCTGGGGGTAACATCCACATGCAAGAAATGAGCAGAGGAATTAAGAGACGTTTGTCATGAAACTGAGTTTTTAAGACGTCTAAGAATCAGGAGAAAGAGGCAAACTTAAACTTGGACATTTGATGGAATGCCTGGGCTGGATTTGGGGAGCATACAACAACCATGGGGATTGCTCCTTGACCTGAATGGTTGGATATCCAGCCTGATAAGCACTTGGCTTACTGCCAGAAGCTGCAAAGGAAGAATGGCTGGAGGGTCCAAATAACAGCATGTCTGGCTCACTCTCTGCTAGGTGTAGCAGAGAGCAGATGCTCAGGATACTTCCTCACTCTGCCAGGAGGGAACAAGCCAGAGAGGAAAAAAACTCACTCCCTACCCCCCAAACATCTCCCTGTTTTCTCCTCCTCCCCCTTGCACTGCAATCAAGCCCAGCACCTCCTTCAGAGCTACCTACAGCTTCTCTAGACCATGCTGTGCCCTCTTGCTTTTCAGCATTTTTCTTCCTTGGTCTCATTCACCTGAGAAAGACTCTCCTGTAGGTCTGCAGAAAGGGACAGGTCATTCCAAGTGGTTGACCTCTTCTCAATTGAACTGCAGTAAAGGACCATGTTTATGCTTCATGCTGCTGAAAATGTTCCTTTTAAATCATCTTTGCAAATCTGATTGACAAGCAATAAATGAGCTGCCATTACTCACTCTCTTTTGATGAGGTAAACACACCCTTATTTGGATTTAAACCAAGCCTGTTTCATTTTAGATAAATCATTTAGGCACATGTTTAAACTGAAGCACAAGAGCCCTCACAGCAGGGTGTACCAGTATAACCAAGCAGATCATTGCAATGCTATTTCTCTCTCTCTTTTTTTTTCTCCCATCTTCATTTTCCTATTATAACTCAAAAGGTCCCAGGTGCAAAAGGTCACCTATGAGGGAGAAATACAGTTATGCAGACACACAGAAATGCAGCACATACTTTGACAGGACAGATTTTGCTTTTCTCTGTACAAGTAAGAAATATTTCTACTTACTTCCACCAGTGTGAGAAAAGTTTGTATATTTTCCCTCTTCTCATAAGCTCTGAAGTGAGACAGGCGTAGCCAGAGCCTGCTTTTGGCTGCACTGTTACACACAGCAGGAATTTCACTTAAGTCAGTTGAATTACCCCAAATTGATGTGACATGGGTAAAATCAGTGGGTCAGAGTTTTGGCCCCGGAGAAGATGCTCTTATAACACCAATGCGACATAACAGCTTTGGTGCCTTTGAAGAGCGTCTCTGCAACCCTTGCAAAGTGCCAGAGTCCCAGGATTCTGCTAGCACCTCCTCCTCCATCATTTTTGCTGAAGAGCTAATCTGGGAGAAACAGCGAGGCAGACATTTCTGCATTCGGGTGGTTTCTTCACGGCTAGAACATCTTCTTGGCAATGCCAGTTTTCCTAATATAAAGCAAGGCCCTGGGAAGTGCATCAGATCTGCTGTCGATTCAAGGCAAGGCTCACGTAAAAGTCACTTTCAGAAGTTTCTCTCTACTTCCAAGCAAGCACATTTCTGTGGAACCTTACGTCTGGGCCAGAATTTATCTATTTTGAATGACTTAATGTCATGCAATAGATGATGCATAAGTTTAACATAGAGCATTTTCCCCACATCAGGGAAGCCAAACTGTAAATTTCATCTCTTGCTGATACATTCACATGCCCATTGCACTGCTAAGCAGCTCAACAAGGCAAGAAATGGCTGTTAGTCCTTCTCTACTCATTTTACCCTGTACTAAACATAGTATTCCTCAGTGCCAATTTTCTAGATTAGATTAAGGAAAAGCTTAAAAAAAACCCCAAACCTAACTGGGGCATCAATTTCATTATTTAAAAGCTATTCAACTAAATAATTCACAGTAGGTCTGAGGTCATTGTTATTTTCCTCTGTTATATAAATATAAGAGTCCTCAATGACAAAAGTATCAGGTTTAAATAAAGAAAAATCAGAAGGCTGGTGAAGCTGTGTAGGCTGATAGCGAAGTGAAGTTTCTGCATTTTGGAAAGATGTAGAAGCACATGGAGAGGTCACACTGTGCAGGGACAAAGCTGCCAGCCAGCCAGCTCAGTGGTATGGTAACAGAACCAGGGTGTGATCCAGAACCCAGCTGAATTAGTGTGTGCTTTTAGCACTGAACTAATGAATTATGGAACAGAAAGGTATTGCTTTTTGGAGAATGTTATTTCCACTTATGCATTTTGGGAATTCACAGGTTTCACTGACATCTGCTATAATTCCTGTATTAATTACTAATAACTTGAATTCCTATTAAATTCCTATTATTCCTAACTAAAATGTTCTATGAAAGCAAAATGTATCATTGCGGTCAATGTCAGCAGCTGGTAACTGAGGCAGGGCTCAACTTTAGCACTTGGAAATATTGCTGTGTGGATTTAAGATTTTAACACTAGGTTTCTGCTTAGAAATGAATAGACTTATACCTTAGTCTTTGTCTTTTGATGTCTATCCTTCTGCTCTGGCCTTCAGATAATGCTGCCTTTTGAGAACTGATTAAAAACACCTGCTATTAAAAAAAAAACTACAACGAAACCCCAAAGTCCAAAAGAAGGCAACCCCAGGCAACTGAAAAAGCATCACATATTTTTCAGGGATAACTCTAATGTGTTGATATGGGCAGTGTTTTCACTGGTTCATATAAAATCTACAATTAAAATATAATAAAATGCCTCATTGCTCAGTACAGAGCCACCATGGGAGGTTTCAGGAAAACAAGGAAACAGAGAGCCAAGATAATGGCACCTTGTGAAATGTAACCATTTAAACAACTAGACCTTAATGGAGTACTTTCTGTAGCTACTGCAGTTTTATGTCTGAATTATTTTCCGAAGCAGCTTTTGTGTATCGGCAAAGCAGATGCAGGGGTGTATTGGTGCAGGATGTACACTCACAGGCTGCATAGCAGGTGTCATTTCAGACTAGTTATAGACAAACAGAGCTGTAGTGTCTTCACTGGAGATACTACTGGTGCACAGTCAGGTCCCTTCTACAGAGAGACCTGCTTAAAATGCAAGAATGAGCCTACATTTACACTGATAAAAAAACAGAGGTGCAGAAGCACGTTTGTACCCAGCAGTCAAATTCTTTGCTGCTATAAACATAATTAATTCCATAGAAAGATAAAAGCAGACATGCCGCCGCTTTTCCTAAGCAAAGTCTGTGGGACTAGATGCCTTCATCCATAGTGTCAGCCCACCAGACTGGCCACTAGGACCATGCAAGGGAAGAGGTGTGCTTTCTTCTTAGCACCTGCCCCATTTCTTTTGGTAGCTGAATAGGGCTCCGCATATGATGGTGGGCTGTCAATAACAGTTAAAAAAAGAAAACTGTTGGCAAAAATATGAACAAAAATAGAATTAGATTTTTGCTTTCTTCTTCTGTCAGGAAATACTATAGGCTGGTCAAAGCATAAGCTACAGCTTTCATCACCATATCTGGAAAAAGACTTGTACTGGAAGAGCTGGAAGCCAGAGATAGCCTGATGTGAAACCACATCCAAACAACTGCAACCTTCTATCACCTTGTCATGAAGAAATTCATACTATTATACAGGTAACATCATTCAACATGTATCACAAATAAACGTTAATGGTCCTGTTGTTGACTGGAATACCTACAATTCTTATAGATGGTAATGAAAGCAAATTATGTAGTAATTATAGCCCACCATTACAATGAGAAGGCCCACTGACAAAGTGCTACCATAAATGAAAACCCACTTTGCATATGATGCCAAGAACATAACCAGCATTCTCCTGTTTCCATCTAAGGATACCTTCCATGCAGATATCCCATATATATATCAGATCTTTCACACTTGAAAAAGATGCTCCACGTATTTGTCACTTCACTGAAACTAGCTGTATTTTTTATGTCATTGTGGCTGTTAGTTTTTAAGAGTACAGCATTTATCAGTATTTCACCGATGTGTTTTGCTTTTGCAGCCTCTGTTTCTTTCCCATCTTCCTGAGCTCTTCTTGCTTCCTGTCTTCCCCTGCTCAGCTCAGCGTAAGGGACCAGGTTTCAGTCATCCAGAAAGCTCCTCTTTATCTCAAACATGCATAGTCCCTGCCACAGTGCAGTGCCACTCACAACATTTCTAAATCCATCAGCCTTGTCTTTACCTGTCAGCACTGAATATTAAACACCTAGTGCTGTAGACCTTTTGCAGATCAGCAAGCAATGTCACACTGCTTCCTGAAGACATTCTTATGGAGAGAAGAGTAAATCAAATGTTTTATTTGGCCAGCTGATTATGTACTGCTATGTAACATCTTTAAAATGACAATTTATTCTAAGTATGGAATCATAGAATCATTTAGGTTGGAAAAGATCCTTAAGATCGAGTCCAACCATAAAGCTAAAACTGACAAGTCCACCACTAAACCCTGTGCCTAAGTGCCACAGCTACATGTCTTTTAAATACCTCCAGGGATGTTAACTCAACCACTTCCCTGGGCAGCCTGTTCCAGTGTTTGACAGTATAATTCAGTACAAAGAAATAAACATTAAGAAAAATTAAATAAACCAACTGGAATCATCAAGTTGGGCTTTGAACATTGTATTGGGTTTGCGTGGCAAGGTTTCGGTAGCAGGGGGACTACAAGGGTGGCTTCTGTGAGAAGCTGCTAGAACCTTCCCCTATGTCTGGTAGAGCCAATGCCAACCAGTTCCAAGACAGACCCACCGCTGGCCAAGTCCAAGCCAATCAGTGACAGTGGCAGTGCCTCTGTGATAACATATTTAAGAAAGGGAAAAAGAAAAAGAACCTGTACAACTGCAGCCAGAGTGAGGAGTGAGAATATGTGAGAGGAATGACTCCGCAGACACCAAGGTCGGTGAAGGAGGAGGGAGAGGAGGTGCTCCAGGCACCGGAGCAGAGATTCCCCTGCAGCCTGTGGTGAAGACCATGGTGAGGCAGGCTGTGCCCTTGCAGCCCGTGGAGGTTAACAGTGGAGCAGATATCCACCTGCAGCCCATGGCGGACCCCACGCTGGAGCAGGTGGATGTGCCTGAAGGAGGCTGTGAGCCCATGCAAATCCCATGCTGGAGCAGGCTCCTGGCACGACCTGTGGACCCGTGGAGAGAAAGGAGCCCATGTTGGAGCAGGTTTGCTAGCAGGACTTGTGAACTTGTGACCCTGTGAGGGACTCACGCTGGAACGGTTCATGAAAAACTATAGCCCTTGGGAAGGACTCGCAGTGGAGATGTTTGTGGAGGACTGTATCCTGCGGGAGGGACCCCATGCTGGAGCAGGGGAAGAGTGTGAGGAGTCCTCCCCTTGAGGAGGAAGGAGCAGCAGAGACAAGGTGTAACGAACTGACTGCAACGCCCATTCCCCATCCCCTTGCGCCGCTTGGGGGGAGGAGGTAGAGAAAACCAGGAGTGAAGTTGAGCCTGGGAAGAAGGGAGGGGTGGGAGGAAGGTGTTTTAGGATTTAGGTTTTATTTTCTCATTATCCTACTCTGATTCGACTGGTAATAAATTAAACTGATTTTCCCCAAGTTGAGTCTGTTTTGCCCGTGATGGTTAATTGCTGAGTGATCTTTCCCTGTCCTTATCTCGACCCATGAGCTTTTCGTTATATTTTCTCTCCCCTGTCTAGTTGAGAAGGGGAGTGATAACGAGTGGCTTTGGTGGGCACCCTGTGTCCAGCCAGAATCAACCCACCACAAAGATGTATTTAGGAATAAGGAGATGTCAGAAATTAGGCCCAAGCTAGGACCAAAGAAAGCAGTTTTGACTGCAAGTATCTGTCTCAAACTGCAACGCTGATTAGGCAAACCACAGGCCAATTTCTGCAAACGGTTCTGTATTTGAGTAACTTCAAAGATCTTATTGACATGAGTAAAATTCCTTACCTAAGTGTCTGCATGATCATGCAGGTGCTAGCATGGCTGGAGAAGTGTTTTATTTTGCTCCTTAACTATTGCTAGTCCAGTGCGGAGGGCGATGCAGTCTCCCAGTTCAACATAACCAGATAAAAGCTCATTAACTTGTCATATGTCATGGCATTTAATGTAAAACTAAACCAGCCTAAATGAAATTGTATAACTTAGTGTACCTTCTTTTATTACATCGCACACCCAAATGAAATGTCACTGCAGGACTGACTTTTTGTTGTTTGGATGCCAATCTTGTGCTCTTCACAGCATGTCCCGTACATTGTGTTCTCATATAAGGTACCTATGTAGGGAAGGGTTGTTCTTTTTTAAAAGCAAGAAAGAGTCCCTCTTACCACATAGGAAATTTGGTTTTGAGTGTGGTGGGTGAGTATATTTTGTCTTTTGTGGAAAAGGTGAGTCAGACCCATGAAATACAAACTGCAGGTGAAAAAGCCCTGAAAACAAATGATCTGCTGAAAGGTATGCTTCACATTTGTGTGACAGTCTTCAGATAAGGTTCACAAAACTCATAATGATTATTTGATATAGATAACTGCTATTTATATAGCTTGATATCTATATGGATAGCCATGTAACAACTATGAAGTATAACACCTTTCACATAGAAGTATACATTCATTTCTGGGAATGGCTCTGCATTCTAGGTGCTTTGTGTTTTGAATTTCCACTCCAGCTCTGGATGTTCAGTAGTGCTAAACCTAGTGGGAGCTGCAGATATACAGTAAATCCAGCAAACATAGGGACATGCACCCATAAGCCAGGTACGGAGAACCCTCTTTGAAACTGCTTTTTGGCAGGTAGTCACAATGCACTCAGCTAGGAGGAGGTCCAAGAAAATCACAATTTCCTATTCTAATCTCTAGAATACTCTTCTCAGAGATAGATGTATTTAAAAAAAAACAAAAGGTGACTTGTTTCAGGGGCAAGGCTAAAATTTAATGTCATTGAACCCTTCAAATAATATAACCCTTATCCTCTCTAGTAGTTGGATGACTGACTGCTTTGTGGAGAAGGAAAAATACCTCCTTTCCCTTCTCTACAGCACAACACATTCCCCACACAAAAAGATTTTTTTACCTACCACTTTTTCGGTCTGGTGTAAATAGTCAAGCAGTAACTCAAGGTGGTGCTCACCAACAACATTTGGGCATTGCAGCCTGGTTATCTGAGGGGAAAGCTGGCCAAAGCCAGGACCCTGCTGTTATTTGTATTGGGTGACCCAGACACCCCTGGAGCCTGTACAGTAAGAGAGAAAGATTTCAAAAGTAGATGGAGAAATTGGACCTTGTGAAAATCTCTCCCCAAAGGCATAACTCAAAAAGCTATTAATGGGGTAGAGAAGCATGTTTATTGCATCACTTTCCCCTGAGGAAAATAGCACCCAGCTGCGAAATGGAAGGCAGTTAATGGATTGCAGCAGCAGGAGCAGGAACTAAATATATTTTCTCCTCTTCTGTAAGTACAAAATAAAGAAGAAACGGGCCAGCACAGGCACTACCCATAGAGGCTAACTGCTGCTCTAATTCCCCAGACACCACAATCAGTTTTACAGCTTCTCACAGAACTTTGCATGTTACCAGTGCAGGTGCTCTGCTCTTGGAGGAGGATTGTTCCTCCCTGAGTAACACTGACTGAAAGACTCACACTAAATGGCTGTGCACAAAGATATCTGAACAGGCTGGAGGAGACTTAGTGGTCCAGGGATAGAGGACTTTGACAGACAGAGGGTTTGTGGGATGCAGCCTTCCCCTCTAGCCTCTCCTACAGGCACAAGACCTGCACCCAACCCTGGGTCACGGAAGGGCAGGTTGGAAGTATGCACCTGGGAGGACACAGTCCAACATCCCACTGGAAGATCAGGTCTCCCATAGCTTGGTTCAGCTACTCCCAGCCTCTCTGGATAACCTCCCACTTTGCTGCTTCCCCCCTGTTTAGGCAGAATCACTAGCATGCAATGGCCTCTCTACCAATTGCCCAGCTGTGACTACAGATCGTCTACATCCTTGTTAAAGGCACTCTCAGGCAGCACATTTCATTTCTTCAGCTTGCACTGTGTAGAAACCTGCCACCCCACCACCCCAAATTGGCCCCTAAGATAAGCAAATCTGCCCCCATGCACAACAGCTGAGCTCTGGCCATTAACGAAGAGGCACACCAGGATGGAGGTTTACAACTGAACTTGCTTCAACAGCTCTTGCCAGCCAACTCTACTGCCTGTTGACCTAACAGGAAAGAGCAAACAGAGGAAAGAGATCATTATCCTGAGCCTGGCACATATAATTTCTATATCTTGTTCTCCATAGCTTCTTTCCAGCAGAATAAAGCCAGGATATCCCCTATCTGAATTATTCATGCAGCTGTGACTGTTATGCTGATGCTGTGGCACAAGCAAACAGAAAGGAAACACTGAAGTGGCAGTGTAGGAAGGAGAAAGGAAATGGATTCCTCACCCAAGTCTTGGAAGGTAAGGCAAAGCCAGAAGGTTTCCTGCTTTTAGAAGACTCATATATATTTTTAACAAACTAGCATACACAGGAACTGTAATTAGGTATCTTGACTTCTTCTGCTGACTTAGAAGATACCGACCAGAAGGTTGCAATTTGCATAGAGGTGCTTGCATTTATCCCCTTTAGAAAAGAGCTGAGATTTGAATCATGAACATCTTCAGCCTGGGAATCAATGCCGCTCTGAAGGAAATACTGAAGGATGAGGTAAAAGACAAATTGATTGAAAAAATATAAACTCCATGGCTTTTTTATGCAAGGTTAGAATAAAATATAAAAATGGGAACATAAGCTGTGTTTATTACATAGTCCAAACACTTACCATGTGCCAGAATTCTCCACACAAATAAAATATTTGTGGGGTGAAATGAAGAGTCTGTTTGTTTTTACTGCTTCTGTAAACAAGGAAATACATTGTCACCTCCAAGCTCCCTAGGGTATATGGGCTGGCTATAGACAGCTATGTCTGCACATCACTGTTATAGATTTTCCTATGCCAGTGATTCACCTTGGACAGAACTGAAATTTCCACATTTCCCCTAATACTGATAATATAAACAGCAAAAGAAAGGGATGATTCTATGATTTTCCCCAGCTTTTCTGCCTAGTTCTGTAGCAAGCTCTGGCTACAGTATAATTTCCTGATGAGAAGAACTGAGATGAGAGTGAGAACTAAGAAAGTCAATTAGAAAACTGAGATTTGTGAGGTAGCCTGGGAGACATCTCAATGAGACTTTATACTGTGGCCTCCTTATTCCCCTACTTCAAGAGTTTGTACTCTACTAAACTATTTGCAGTCTAAGTAAACTAAGAATGAGTGGAACCAGTGTGATTTGAGAAAGAGATGCTGAGGTTGCCCTTTCTTCCTTCTCCACTCCTGGCAGATAGATGATGTCTCCAGTGAGACTGATCTCATGCAGCTATATTTGCAGGGCTGAATTTCTTTTCTATTAGTTTTTTGTGGTTTGTTCCCCCCTGCCATTCCCTCTTGCTGCTTGCCTGTCCAAAACCTTTAAACCTTTGAAAGGCCCAACCCCACCTTTAGATTAAACACTTGCAGCTGACCACAACCTCCTTTACTAGAGCTTTGTCATAAGGGCTTTTGACCTTAATTCAACTCCTGCCATAATTCTTTCTCCTGCATGGTTACATTCTTTATATTCCCACTTCAATCACTTCACTGCATGACCCCTGCTTTGTTACCATACCTAGGCTATATAAATATCTCAGAGTACACTCACTTTTTGTAGGTTTTCTGTCTCCCTGTCACTGGATCAGCAGGAGCAGCTGGGCAAGCAGGGCTCACCCGCTCCAGCTTGCTTTTCTGCAGGATCACTGCAGCCGCGCAGCACTGTGACATTTTGAAATACATCCTCAGCATTTTGCTTGGGCAGCACAGGGGGAATTGCTGCTTTGTGCTGTATACAGTCAGACCTTTCAGACTTGTGCCTGTGGACAAAGTTATGTTTTCAAATCTTCTGTGCTGCCGGGAGCTGGATTGTCTCTCTGTGTCATGTGGCAGCCATTTCCTACTCTGCTCTCTGTCCCCTTTTTTCAGTGTGCTGATGCTACAGCAGGAAAAAGGAGGAAAAAGAGAGAGAAGACAACAATTTTTGTGCAGACTGGGTGGCCCAAGAATTTGGGCAGTAATTAGGAAATCTATAAGATGCAGCAACTGGTGGTGAGAACTCACCTATTTCCCTTCGTAACTGGCTACCTTGCACATGCTCCTAAAACCCTTTTGCTCTTGTTAACATTCTTGTTGTCAGTGCCAGAGCTTCTTTGTTTGACTGTTATTCCAGCTAAACCCTAATCATCCACTATCTTATATTTGTTATGATATCTATTTGGAGATACATGTAGAGTGACAGCAGTTCCTGTCTCCCTGAGACCAGCCAGCCCCAGCTGCCAGGACAGGTCTCCCTGAAGCTGCTGGGTAATCCAAAGTACTGGAAAGTGGGAAATCAAATGTCAGACAGGACAAACCCTGGTGTTGCATGCTTGGAGAGGGAAGCTGCAGCTGCCTGGGAAGACCTGCCATCACAAAGGGAATGCAGGTGAAAAGACAGGGCTCAGCCGAGCAGCGTGGAAGTGGGAGGACCTGACCAGTAAGCAACAGCTGCATTGGAACAAAGATGCCTCCACACCTACTTTGTCGAAAGCCAGTAGGTCTTGCATCACAATAAATGGGTTTAATCATATATTCAAGTGCCAAATGATTCCTCCAAATATTTAGTTATTTAAAAAAAAAAAAATCCAAGGAAAAAAGATTGTGGGTGTGAGGTACTTCAGAGCAAAGTGACTGAAGTTAATTCTCACCAACTGTGATGAGGACAAGCCTTTTTTATCAGTACACTGTGAGCCTTCAAAGTGCTTTGCTAACATTTTTGACCTATTGCTTAATGCTCCTCTCTTAGTTGCATCTGTCCTGCCAATAACTAAGGAAATAATACCTATGACAAGAAGGCTGCCTTAGACTGATGATAGTGTCAACTGTATGTGGGTATGGCTCTTGATCCTATCATTGTTTTCCAGTCATGGCAGTTATATTTTATTGTTTCAGTCACAGTTTTAGCAGCATGTGGTGTTCTGTAGTAAAGAATCTGATGCGGCAGCTTGCTGCAAGCAGAGATTTTTGGGTTTTTTTTCCCTAGATTAAAGACAGCATAAGATTATAAGGGTTTTATCCAGGTTTTGGACAAAAATAAGCTTTATTTGAGACTGATTTTGTAAAGGCAAAAATGTCATGTAGTAATCCTTCCCTCTCCCTATAGAATCATTAATTCAATACACATTAACCTGGCTTCTTGAGAACGTTATTAACTGTAATTTCTTCAGAGAAATGAGATCTAATCATCCCTTTCATAATTACAATACTCCCTAGCTGCAGGGCATTTCCAATTAAAGGTAAGCATGATCAGACCTGAGACAAGAGTGCAGGAAAAAGAGGGTGTGGAGATAATTAACAAGGAGACAAAAGTAGGAGCAATTGCTCAAAGAGCCGAGCTTTTCTGGAAGGATTATCAAAAAAGAAAAATAATTTCAGTATGGGAACACAGAACATGCCAGGAGAACACAGGGCAGTTATGACAGAAGGAGTAACTGTGCAGTTCCCAAAGGTGGCTGTAATAATGAAGACAATGTTTATACAGTACTTGATCTTTTGAAAGACAAGAAAAAAAAGAGGGCAGGAATAAAGAAATAATTGGGGAGAGAATGGCAGAAACAGACAACAGGGAAAAAACAGTCTCTTGGTTTTCAGATGATGACTGTAGCAGGAAAAGCTGAAAAAAATACTGTCTTCTGTTTGGTTTTCACGGACTGTTGTCATTCTCTGCCTTCGCTGTTCATGCAGCACTGCCTGAGTCTCTGTGCAGGTCTTGTAACATAATACTAGGACAAAAAGAACCGCAGTGTGCCAACCATGGGCAAACAAGTGCCTTAAATGCGGTGCAGGTCTCCCTCGCTGTGCTCTGCTCAAACTGGAGCTGAGTGAGGTGGTGGCAGAGGAAGGTGGACAGTAAGGGACTTTGAGACGGATTTTTGTTGCTTCTCAAGTCCATGTGATGTTTCTGTCCTTGCAAGGGGTGATCTGGTACATCCCCCGAGCAGGGACCTGATAACACTTCCATCTAGTGGACAGTCTGGCAGATCTATGCTATTTTGTACCAAGGTCTGGGCCACACAGGCTGTCTTTGCCTTCTCACCATTTTATAAAAAGTTCCTTAAAACAGTGGTACCCATTTATTCTGCATCAGTATGGTGGGAATCAGCTCATCTGGGAGAAAAGCTCTCAGGATTCTACCTGGGTATCCAAATTTAAAAAACTTGATTTGATAGCGTAGGTCACCATGGTTGTGATGCCTTGGAACACAGATATTTCATCCAGGAATGCTAAGGTGGAGTTTAGGTAGGGCTGATAGGCTTGAATAGGTTTTAAACTTAAGCCAGATTGTTTCCCAAACCTAATTCCAGTTCCATCGAAGCTAATCAAAGTTTAGATGATCAGCGAAAACTCATGACCTACAGTCTAGGTAAAAATGAGCTTAAAATCTTCTATGCTATTCAGTATATGTAGCCTATGTCAGAGAAAAAAAACACTATTTTTCAAAGTGCTAAAACTCATTCTGCAGAAAAAAAGGAACTGCCTGATCACCTTGGAAATACCCAAAGGGGGTTTTAGGAGAAGTTTCTCCCATCTCTTCTACACAACAACCACAGTAAATCCCAGGGAAACAGTCTGTCAGCATCAACACACTTAATGCAGATTGCAAGAATGAGTTGGATGATTCCCTGTTTATGACAGCTGTGGGGATTAAAATTTAACATGCTCTTGCTAGATACAGTATGTATTTCTGAAGTCCTCTTCTGTTTCAAGCCTCTATACACAGATTGTCAAAAGAAATTTTAAAAAAACCAAAAAAACCCAAACCAAAAACCAAAATATCCAAGTCCCAGTCCATGAAGGAAAACAAATACCAAAATCCCAGTCCCTGAAGGGAGCTAATGTCTCCATCCTCTGCTTTCCAAACAGGCTTTTATAGAGTGAATCTGACAGTTGACTTAAGGTGACCTCTATCATCTGCAAGGAAAATTCCCAAGCAAAGAGTTGAATCAGCTGATGAATTAGCACAGAAGCTCAGATTACTCTGGCTTGGGGGGGAGAGGGAAAGGGAGAGGAGGAGGAGCAGACTCCTGTCTGCTAGCGCCTGCCAAAGTTGTATGTGTAGACTGAACAAACCCACTTTCCATACCAGTGAAGAAAGCATGGCTGAGCAAAGTGAGTAATAAGGCTCCTCAAAATTTTTAACTTACTTTTGCTCAAGTTTTAAGCATCTGGGTAGTGTGACATATTCAGAGCCCATTTCTGCTTGATCAGAAGCCGTAGTGGTTTGAGAGATCACATCAAAAGCAAACCCCCTAAGCCTAGGTTTTTTTTTTCCCAGCAGAAATGATCAATTGAGTTTTAAACAGCTCCAGACTTCAGCAAAGTGTGTATTTGGCCATTATTTGGCTTCAACCTCTAGGTACAGAGAAGTCTGGCCTTATACCCAAGCAATGCATTCAGCTAGCATCCTGTTTCATCAATATTCACTACAGCTCTTCCCTTGCTCACCAGCATTTGCCCAGACATTGAAAAATTCTTTTATGATTACTTAGCAAAAATACATTACTTCATGTGTTTAAAACCCAGGACCTTTCAGTATATACCTGCTACTGACAATACAGTTGAACACAACTGTCTTCTGCACAGTAATTCCCAGTGTCTGATAAGCCCATGAGTGGGCAGGCCATGCTTAAGGGGTGGGGACCAGCATCTTTCACTGGTGACAAGTTCTTGTTATCAGATAATCTGACTGTTTGGCATATGTCTATAGGGCCATTTAGGTATTGTCTCCTTTAATGTATAGTGTATGCCCTAAAACCCTTAAAGGCTTAACCAAAATCCTTCATGCTTATGCTCCGTTTCTCCATGAGGCTGCTGAACACAGATAGCATTGTTGTGTTATCAATTATAAACCTGTTAAAATGAAATAAACCATTATTTTCAGTATTATATTATTTAAAGCTTTTCCCATTTTCATTTTGATTGTTTGCTAAAGGTCTTTTGAAGTAAAGACAGAAAGGAGGAGAAAGGGCAAACAGCAATACAAACAACCAAAACATCTCCCCATCCCTCCTCCCCAGGGAGGCATCCTGGCCCCAGTGAAACAGACATCAATTATGTCCATTGTTTCAAGCAGATGCTTTTCCAGACTTAGTCTTTATGGGCGGAATCAAATTGTAACTATTCAATAAGTATAGAAAATTACAGCAAGTTCTCACTCTTTTTGAATGCCTGATACTAAATTTCATTATCTTTAAAAAAAAAAAAAAAAAAAGATTTGTTTTAAGATCATAAGCTAACATAGCTAACACATATTTCTCAGATTCTGGCAGAAAAAAGATTTTATATCTTGTCTCTCTACATCTTATCTACTATATCTGGGTCATCCTTGCCAGTCTACGTGCTTCCCATTCAATCCTTGCTCTCTATTTGTGGTTAAAGCATCTACCTGTAGGCACAGCCATCGAAACATAAAGCAACTTGCATTTGCTCATATGGTTGGCTGGAGTAAATGGGAGAAGGACTGGACTAATCCTAAATAGCACAGCACTAGTTACAGAGCCAATGTGCTGCTATGTAAGGGTACAGAATGAAGCAGTTCAAGCCCTGATTTGAGCTTTGTTCTGTTAGTTATTCTGAAGTTGAGCAGACATTATCAAGGTCTTTCTAAGCAGGAATATTCAAGATGGTAATTGCAGATGAGCCATCATTATTAACTCGATGGCCCTTAACCATTGCTTGAATTAACATGATTAGCCACAAGAGCTTGAATAGAAATAATGTAAAACACAACTTTTTGTTTTTAGGACATGCAAAGCTGATTCTTAAGCGCTGCTGTTCCTTTGCAAGGTTATTTGCAAGTTTTATTGGTACTGTGACTCGCAAAGGGGAACAGCGCTTTATAATGCCCGTGTGCCTTTTGATAAGCTTATTCTGTGGCTATTGTGTTGTTCTAATTAAATTTTGTTGAGGTTAATAATCCAGGAACTGTGGTCAAAGGGAAGTATCAGTGATTTAACTACATAGTGCAGAAGTTGTCTCTTTTTAATTATCATGTGACATGCCCATTTCTTTATCTAGCTGGCCATAGATTCTGTTCAAAATCATGCGTGCATAAACATGGAGAGCAAAATAGTCACCCCTGTTATGGATCATGAAAACACCTATCCATTAAATTTGCTGGATTTGATATTTTAAGAGAGAGCATCTTATCAAGGACAGGTAAGCAAGGAACTGAAACATCTAGCGTAAAAACACAGTTTTGGCAAAAATTGGCTGGTGCCTACCCAATAGCACACTTTAATTATGGCCCTTCATTCAGTTCTCACATAATGCACGTGCATTACTCTTTCCCCTTGTGTGTCTTGGATCTTTCTCCTGAAGTATAAGGAGGTGAAAAACAAGCTACTTGTCTGCTGCAGATCTCCACTGCAGGGTCTGTGCTGCATTTGCTTGCCTGTACGCTTTTAAATAAGAGGTGAACTCTTGCATATGCTGATTTAGGTATGAAATTATTGCAGAGGGAGGAGATCAGAACCCAACTCTAGCCACATGAGTGTGCCACGCCCTCTTAAAGCTCATGTTTCTCCCGACTCAGGTGAAATTTGATCGCTTTGACCTTCTCCAGCCCTAAGATGCAGTGGTGGACCAGAAAAGTAACTAGAAATCACAGATACTTAGAAAAACAGAACAAGGGACAGATTTTTTGGGTTCCTATTTCAGTCACGCTGATTTGCATTATAGTAGTTGGAAAAAATGGAAGTCTGTGTTGAAGCAAAAATAGCTTTCTACAGTCCCTATTATCATCCCACTTTTATTAAATTATCTCAGATATTTGCATAAGGATTCACAGCTGTGTGCAGTGCTATGAAACATCAGCGGTCTCAGGCTCTTTTCTCAGGTCTCTGCTAACACCACTGACATCAGTGGTTTGCCTGAGGCTGGGTTACAGCCTCGCTATAGGGCTGTGTGCAGAGACAGGCAGAAACTCATAGAATCATAGAATAGTTTGGGTTGGAAGGGACCTTTAAAGGTCATCTAGTCCAATCACCCTGCAATGAGCAGGGCCATCTTCAACTAGATCAGGTTGCTCAGAGCCCCATCCAGCCTGACCTTGAATGTTTCCAGGGATGAGGCACCTACCACCTCTCTGGGCGACATGTTCCAGTGTTTCACCACCCTCATCATAAAAAATGTCTTCCTTATACCTAGTCTGAATCCATCCTCTTTTAGTTTAACACCATTACCCCTTGTCCTATCACAACAGTCCCTACTAAAAAGTCTGTTCCCATCTTTCTTATAAGTACCCTTTAAGGATTGAAAGGCTGCAGCAAGGTCTCCCCAGTCTCAGCCTTCTCTTCTCCAGGCTGAACAACCCCAGCTCTCTCAGTCTTTCTTCATAGGAGAGGTGTTCCATCCTTCTGATCATTTTTGTGGCCCTCCTCTGCACCTGCTCCAACAGGTCCATGTCTTTCCTGTATGAGGACCCCAAGTGGGGTCTCACCAGAGCAGGGTAGAGGGGCAGAATTACCTCCCTCGACTTGCTGGCCATGCTTCTTTTGATGGAGGCCAGGATTCGGTTGGCTTTCTGGGCTGTGAGTGCACATTTCCGACTCATGTCCAGCTCTTCATCCACCAGTACACCTGAGTCCTTCCCAGCATGTTCTGCTCTCAATCCCTTCATCACCCAAGCCTGTATTGATACCCGTGGTTGCCCTGACCTAGATGCAGGACCTTGCACTTGGCCTTGTTGAAACTCATGAGGTTTGCACAGGCTCACCTCTCCAGCTTGTCCAGGTCCCTTTGGGTGGCATCTCGTCCTTCTGGCATGTCAACCCCACGACTCAGCTTGGTGTTGTCTGCAAACTTACTGAGGGTGCACTCAATCCCACTGTCTATGTCATTAAGGAAGATATTAAAGAGTACTGGTCCAAATACGGACCCCTGAAGGGTTCTCCATTCAGACATTGAGCTGTTGACCACTACTCTGTGGATGTGACCAGCCAGCCAATTCCTTATCCACCGAACAGCCCATCCATCAGATCTGCATGTCTCTGATTTAGAGAGAAGGCTGTTGTGGGCAACTGTGTCAAAGGCCTTACAGAAGTCCAGACAGATGACATCTGTAGCTCTTCCCTTGTCCACTGATGTAGTCACTCCATCATAGAAGGCCACTAAGCTGGTCAGGCAAGACCCTTGGTGAAGCCATGCTGGCTGTCTTGAATCACCTCCCTGTCCTCCATGTGCTTTAGCATAGCTTCTAGGAGGATCTATTCCATGATCTTCCCAGGCACAGAGGTGAGGCTGACAGGTTGCTAGTTCCCAGGGTCCTCATTTCTACCCTTTTAAAAAATGAATCAGTGACGTCCACACCTAAAAAATGTGATTGATTAATTACAACTCCAACTGCAGAGGCACTGTATCTTAAGGATCTATTACTGATTAGGCCACAAGGAGCATAATAGGTTACAACATCTCCAAACAAGGCCATGTAATGCCATGATACTTTCAAAATTACAAAGTTGGATGATATCAGAGCATCTTACTAAGTCATAGGATCCATGTTAAACAAGCAAGTCACACTGGTCCTGTTGTATAAGCTGGTAAAGCTACATGCAGGAAGCATTTTTAAAAAGCCAAACTCCTCAATGTCACTTGGCAACTATAATAGACTAGCATCATCAGCACTAGCACATCATTGGGCACTAGATGACAGACAAACCGCTGCATGGAGTTGAATGATTCCCAGTGCACAAACATCCCCTACGTATAACCCCATGCAAGAGGGGTCATAGGGACTGAGGAAGGATTCTCCCCAAACCTGGTTTAATCTTGGTGCTTTGTATATGAGGTTGACAGTGGCACAGCATTGAGGGAAGGGGAGAGAAAAGACAACAGATAATCAGGGCTCATACTTGCCTTCCTCAGATACTTAGAAGGCTTGCTGTGATTTACCATGATATAGGCAAATCCAGGCAACAGGAGCCCTGAGCTGACGGGGTGGATGGTATACAAGTGCAGTGCTTTGCAGGTTGTGAGGCAGATGACATACAGTCTGGCAACTCCTTTGCTCCTTTGCAATTTCTATTAACTCTAACAGCTCTTGACAGCACGCCATGACTATTAGGGCCAAAAAATAAAAGTCTAACTTTAATGGGACAAAACTTAGATACATGATCTGAGCATATGCATGGTGAAATATAGACAACAGTAGAAAATATTTAGGGGCCATAGTAGCTCATTGCTCTACTACAGTGTACTAGGTACCCGCAAAGTTAGGAACTCTCTCGAGGAAGCCTTGGCAAATCACAATTTGATTCATGTGTACATAGAAAGTAAGAGTCCATCAAGATATTCCCTGTGACAGTTTCTTATCAAAGGTTTCTGTTTCTTGCTGAAGAATTCCTGAGAGAAAGAAAATTGCCAGAGAAAAGAAAGCTTTAATCAGGTCTCAACCCAACCTACACAGGACTTCCAATCAAGGCTTGATTACTGCGGTACATCTCACTTTCTACTTAAGGATATAAAAAGGTAAGAGGCTTGTTTTTGGTTTTAGTCAGTGACTCCTTCTTATCTTGCATCTATTTAGAAATATGGAAAGAGAAACAAACCATTCAGATGTCTTTTGGGGGTTTTTGAAACCATAAATAAATGATACTGAAAAAAAGAAACCTCATGGCAAGTGGTGACCAGCGGTAGATTACAGAGCCCTGAACACTGCCACAGAACGGCTCACTGCAGCTGCTGCCAGTATAAACCAATACAGTCTGTGTTCTTAATGAGCAAGCCTTTACATGGATGGCAACAGTACAAGTGGAGGTTTTCAGGATCCCAATATTGGGAACAGATAGGGAGAGATTTGCTTTCACCTGGCAAGGACTCCCATTTACATTGACTCAGTTACAATAAGGTTTTAAACACAGTTTAACCAGTCCTTATGCTCAATTGGCTATAGAGCTAGAAATATTAAAATTACCCCATGGCATGAAACCTAGCATCACTGCAGTGAGGCTCTGATTGATCCCTTCCTGCTGTGCAGGCTACAGTGTGTCCGGACATGTATCTAAAACCTCTGGATGCCAATTGTCATGGCTACCACAGAGTGAAATATACCCACTGTGTGCTCTCTTGAGGTTTCCTTTCGCATGTCAGATAATTTAAGAGAATATTTTTCTGTTTTATTGATTGACTTTGCTCTTTGAGGACCCTGATGGAAAATATTGCGTTCAATTCCACGTGAAGAAGAAACTGAAAAGTAAAGTCTTCATCTTTCCTGTAAAAAAGCAGTGACTTGGTAGCCCAAAGCACCAAACTGGTCTCCAGCATGGAAGCTGCCTACAGGAGGAAATCTTGGTCTCATCTCGAGACTGACATAGAATCATTTAGGTTGAAAAAGACCCGTAAGATCATCGAGTCCAACCGTAAACCTAACACTGACAAGTCCACCACTAAACCATGTTTGTAAGTGCTACATCTACAAGTCTTTCAAATACTTCCAGGGATGATGACTCAAACACTTCCCTGGGCAGCCTGTTCCAATGCTTGACAACACTTTCCATGAAGAAATTTTTCCTAATATCTGATCTAAACCTCCCCTGGCACAATTTGAGGCCATTTCCTCTCATCCTACCTTGGGAAAAGAGACTGACACCCACCTCACCTCACTACCTTTCAGATAGTTGTAGAGAGTGATAAGCTCTGCCCTGAGCCTCCTTTTCTCCAGACTAAACAGCCCCAGTTCCCTCAGCTGCTCCTCATAAGACTTGTGCTCCAGACCCTTCACCAGCTTCGTTGCCTTCTCTGGACATGCTCCAGCACCTCAATGTCTTTCTTGTATTGAGGGGCCCAAAACTGGACACAGTATTCCAGGTGGGGCCTCACCAGTGCTGAGTACAGGAGGACAATCACCTCCCTGCTCCTGCTGGCCACACTATTCCTGATACAAGCCAGGATGCTGTTGGCCTTCTTGGCCACCTGGGCACACTGCTGGCTCATGTTCAGCTGGCTGTCGACCAACACCCCCAGATCCTTTTCGGCCAGGCAGCTTTCCAGCCACTCTTCCCCAAGCCTGTAGCATTGCATGGGGTTGTTGTGACTGAAGTGCAGGATGCAGCACTTGGCCTTGTTAAACCTCATACAGTTGGCCTTGGCCCATTGATCCAGCCTGTCCAGATCCCTCTGCAGCGCCATCCTACCCTCAAGCAGATTGACACTCCCACCCAACTTGATGTTTTCTGCAAACTTACTGAGGGTGCCTTCGATCCCCTCATCCAGATCACTGATAAAGATATTAAACAGAACTGGCCCCAATACTGAGCCCTGGGGAACACCACTTGTGACTGGCCACCAGCTGGATTTAACTCCATTCACCACAACCCTTTGGGCCTGGCCATCCAGCCAGTTTTTTACTCAGCAAAGAGTACGCCCATCCAAGCCATGAGCAGCCATTTTCTCCAGGAGAATGCTGTGCAAAACAGTGTCAAAGACTTACTAAAGTCCAGGTAAACAACATCCACAGCCTTTACCTCATCCACTAAGTGGGTCATTTTGTCGGCTCAAACAGAAGAATCATGCCAAGCGAATGTGTCAGGCCTCTCTCTCCCACCCCCAGACAGTCCCTTGTTTTTTCATTAACTGGCAAGAAAAGTGATTCTCAGGTTGCCAACTGTTTGCTAACTTGTGCATGAACCATGAGCACCCTGTTGTGAGTAGGATGTCCTGCAGTGAGTGTTCACTAGCAAGATGGAGGAGTGCAATATCTGGCTCCTTCCCAGCAGGCACAGATGGCTGGGGGGCTGGCTTGCCCCTTTCCCAGCCCATGGCAAGGAAGCCCCAGCTCTTCCGCCCTCCCTGCCTGGGGCAGCACTGCTGGACTCCCCTGGCTGCACTCCAGCAGTGCCCCATGCCAGGGCATCCTGACAGCCTTCCCTATGCAGCCCCAGCCCAGCTATGAGGTCACAGCAAAGCTGTGAGGTCACAGAGCCCCGCAGTGCCACACCAGCCGTAAGCACCAACCACTCCACCCCAGCCCCTTCAGCAGCAGTGGCAGTGGAAGCAGCAGCAGCAGTTGAAGCAGCATGGTGCTAGTGCGGGGGGCCATGTCCCACACCCGACGCCCTCTCCTCTTCCTCCTCCTGGTGGCCCCGCATGCCCAGGCTGGCCAGGCTGCTCTGTGGTGAGCAGGTAAGTGGGCAGTGCTGGTGCAGCCTTTCACGGGCCAGTGGACTCTTCTGCCTGAGAAGCATGGATGATGGTTTTTTCCTCCGGTGCTTTAGTGTGGGCTCCCTCTGTGTGCATGAGAGCTCTCCCGGTAAGAAAGCTCTGAGGGGACGTATGTTGGTCCACCCACTCCTCGAGGAGTGTTGCACATGGCCTGGAAAGAGCATCTGGAGAGCTGCCAGGTGCCAGCCAAGCGGTCACCAGCCCCCTCTGCAGCTTTGGCAATCTCCACCTACCTCCAGCTCCCATTTTGTTACCTGACCCCCTCCCAGTGCCTGCAGTTCACCAAGTCAGAAGTGGATCCCACCATGCTATGGAAATGTTTCTCATCTGTGCTTGCTTCTAGGTGATGGGGGTCGCAGTGCTTATCCAGTGTCTCAGCTGGATGCTGGTTTTGAGCCCTGGGGGTATCCTGGAGGTAAGTTCTTGATGTCTGTTTCTTTGAAGGAATAAACATTGACAATGTGGTGAGAGTTTATCCATGTGCAATTTCACTTAAGGTCCTGTCAGGATTGATGGCTTCTCGACTTCTTGGCCTGATCTTGTCCTTGAGCCTCAGGGCGATCCCACAGATATGTCAGTGGGAAGAATGAACATTTACCTTTTAATTTTCTTTCCGTGTGAAATGTAACTTACTCCTTCCGTGGATGATGTGCAGAGATGCAGAAGAGCAGAGAGGGAGGGAATGGGTTGGGCTCCGTGATGTGCCCCAGGGAGCTTTGCCTTGTGAAGATGTCTTTGCCAGCCACTCCAAACCTGTGCTGCTCCTGGTGCCAGCTGCCAAGCCAGCGGACTTGTTGGGGTTGAGTTTAGAGTTAGTGTGAGCTCCAGAGAGTAAAGGACTCCTGGCAGCTCCGTGCATCGTTCATTTCACCCCACCATAGGGCCACTGCAGGCACACGGTTAACTTTTTGCACCACGCTCCTGAGTGGGAGAGATGAGTGCCGTGAAGTAATCCCATCTTTGAATTGCACACACTGCCACCCTGAGCTGAAGAAGTATCTTGAATTGTGTCATGGGAGCTGTTCTGTCCTGCGCTTGTTTACAGCTGTGCCTGTTGGTGAAAGGGTCAGCCAGCCAGGTGCCTCTGCAGGTATGAGGACAGAGACCTGCATGTGTGTGCCCTCTCCTTGCGTTATCCCCTACAACTTTTGTGATTCAGTTCTGCCGATGTAGATCACAACATATGACAGAGGCTTCGTTTGAGTGTTGAGTTACAGATGTGCCCATAGGGAAGGCTTTTGCAGGTTCTCAGCTGGATCCTGCACTAGAGCCCGGCTGGTATCGCAGGGGTGAGTAGTCAGTCTTTACTGACTTCACAGGCTGTGCACAGGTTTTCCGTATTTTATTCATGTGAAATTGAACTGAATACTTTCTGTTAAGGTCCTTCAAGAGCAAAGTACCATGCTAAAAGAGCAAAAAAGTCCCCGGATGCATCTGAAATCCTAGGGAAAATTCTGAAGGAACTGGAGAGAGGACACGGTGGGTATATTTCACTCTGCATTAGCTGTGAGACTTGGCAACTTGGAGGTTTTAGATCCATGTCTAGACAGGCTGTAACCTGCACAGCCAGAAGGGATCAATCAGAGCCTTGCAGCAACGATGCTGGGTTTCATGCCTTGCAGGTGCTGGCAAGCCACAGAGATAGTCCACGGCCTCTGCTACCAGTTGTGGTTCAAGTCGAGTGCCAGGGGCAGCTGCTGCCCCAGTTTTACCAGTACGGCTCAGAGATGGCTTATGCAGATGTCGGTAGGCAGATTTGAGGGCCTGGTCTGTGCTGAACTTGTGTTCAACTCACACACAGCATTGCTTGCAACTGGGCCAGTTCCAGGCAGGAACAAGGTCCCAGGCAATGCTGGCTGCCCTTTCCTAGTGCTGGAAGTCTGGTGGAGATGCTGACTCAGCAGGCTTTTTGGGTTGTGCTTGATCTGCCATCTGCAGACCGATAGCTGGGATGGGATGAATGTAACCATTGCTGGTGCTTACAGGGAAGGACATGCTTCTCAGAAGGGCTGTTCCCCTGTCTCGCCTGGCTGCAACTTCTTCCCATCCTCTTTGAAGGAAGGCATTTAACATCATATTGCAGTTTGCCAGAAATGCGCTACGTGCATACTACTTTCAACACCCATCACCCAGCATCACAGGAATGCCTTGAAAACCAGGAATACCACTGCCAGAAACCCCCTCAGACCCCTCCTGGGGACCCCACAAGCCTTGCACTCCTCTCAGCACGTATCATCTGCTGCTGCTGCTAGTGTCAGCTTTCCATGGTTTGAACTAGCTGCTGACAGCTGATAGCCCAGGAGGAAAAACCTGTCTTGTGCAGGTTCTCATGGTGTCCCTGGAGGCTGAGCAGCTGATTGGGCAGGATCTGGAACGTGGCTTGCTCAGGTTCTTTGTGATGCCATATGTGGCTGAGTAGCTGATAGGGCAAAAGCAGGCACCTGGCTGTTGTGGAGGCTTGTCATAGAATCATAGAATATCCGAAGTTGGAAGGGAGCCATCAGGATCATCAAGGCTGACTACTGACTCCACAGAGGGCAACCTAAAAGTTAAGCCATATGTCTAAGAGTGTTGTCCAAACACTTCTTGAACACTGACAGGCTAGGGGCCATGACGACTTCCCTGGAGAGCTTGTTCCCTTGGGAGGCAGTCCTGAAGAGCAAAGGGGTCCAGGAAGGCTGGGAATTCTTCAAGAAGGAAGTCTTAAGGGCGCAGGAGTGGGCTGTCCCCATGTGCCGTAAGATGAACCAGTGGGGAAGACGACTGCCCTGGCTGAAAAGGGAGCTTTTGCTGCGACTCAGGGAAAAAAGGAGAGTCTACCACCTCTGGAAGAAGGGGCAGGCAACTCAGGAAGAATACAGAGATCTTGTTAGGTCATGCAGGGAGGAAATTAGAAAAGCAAAAGCCCAGCTAGAACTCAATCTGGCCATTGTTGTAAACGATAATAAAAAATGTTTTTACAAGTACATCAGCAACAAAGAGAGCCAAGGAGAATCTCCATCCTTTGCTGGATGTTGGGGGGAACATTGTCAGCAAGGATGAGGAAAAGGCTGAGGTACTTAATGCCTTCTTTGCCTCAGTCTTTAATAGCCAGACCAGTCATCCCCAGGCTTTTCAGCCCCCTGAGCTGGAAGACAGGGACAGGGAGCAGAATGGAGCCCCCATAATCCAGGAGGAAGCAGTTAATGACCTGCTACGCCACCTGGATGCTCACAAGTCTATGGGGCCAGATGAGATCCACCCAAGAGTACTGAGGGAGCTGGCAGAGGAACTTGCCAAGCCACTTTCCATCATCTATCAGCAGTCTTGGTTAACAGGAGGTTAACTGGAGGCTTGCCAATGTGACACCCATCTACAAGAAGGGCCGGAAGGAGGATTCAGGGAACTACAGGCCTGTCAGCCTGACCTCGGTGCCGGGAAAGATTATGGAGCAGTTCATCTTGAGTACGCTCCACAGGCATGTGCAGGTCAACCAGGGGATCGGGCCCAGCCAGCATGGGTTCATGAAAGGCAGGTCCTGCTTGACCAACCTGATCTCCTTCTATGACCTGGTGACCTGCCTGGTGGATGAAGGAAAGGCTGTGGATGTCATCTACCTGGACTTCAGCAAAGCCTTTGACACAGTCTCCCATAGCATTCTCCTTGGGAAGCTGGCAGATCATGGCTTGAACGGGCATACTCTTTGCTGGGTAAAATCTGGCTGGGTGGCCAAGCCCAGAGAGTTGTGGTGAATGGAGTTAAATCCAGTTGGCGGCTGGTCACGAGCAGTGTTCCCCAGGGCTCAGTTTTGGGGCCAGCCTTGTTTAATATCTTTATCAACGATCTGGATGAGGGGATTGAGTGTGCCCTCAGTAAGTTTGCAGATGACACCAAACTGGGTGGGATCGTTGATCTGCTTGAGGGTAGGATGGCGCTGCAGAGGGACCTGGACAGGCTGGACCGATGGGCTGAGGCCAACTGTATGAGATTCAACAAGGCCAAGTGCCGGGTCCTGCCCTTGGGTCACAACAACCCCATGCAACGCTACAGGCTTGGGGAAGAGTGGCTGGAAAGCTGCCTGGCCGAAAAGGACCTGGGGGTGTTGGTAGACAGCTGCCTGAACATGAGCCAGCAGTGTGCCCAGGTGGCCAAGAAGGCCAACAGCATCCTTGGCTTGTATCAGGAATAGTGTGGCCAGCAGGAGCAGGGAGGTGATTGTCCTCCTGTACTCAGCACTGGTGAGGCCCCACCTGGAATACTGTGTCCAGTTTTGGGCCCCTCAATACAAGAAAGACCTTGAGGTGCTGGAGCAGGTCCAGAGAAGGGCAACGAAGCTGGTGAAGGGTCTGGAGCACAAGTCTTATGAGGAGCAGCTGAGGGAACTGGGATTGTTTAGTTTGGAGGAGGCTGAGGGCAGAGCTGATCACTCTCTACAACTGCCTGAAAGGAGGTTGTAGTGAGGTGGGTGTTGGTCTCTTCTCCCAAGCAGTTAGCGATAGGACAAGAGGAAATGGGCTCAAGCACTGTCAGGGGAGGTTTAGATTGGATATTAGGAAAAATTTCTTCATGGAAAGTGTTGTCAAGCATTGGAACAGGCTGCCCAGAGAGGTGGTGGAGTCACCATCCCTGGAAGTGTTCAAAAAACGGGCAGATGTGGCCCTCTGGGACATATTTTAGTGGACATGGTGGTGTTGGGTTGATGATTGGACTGGTGATCTTAGAGGTCCTTTCCAATCTTAATGATTCCTAGTTTTTACTTTCATTATAAATAATCCAGCCACCAAGCCAGGAAACATGAAATTGCTACTCTACCCTTAATTGGTTTAGTGGTGGACTTGGTAATGTTAATGATTGGACTGGATGATCTTAAAGGTCTTTTCCAACCTTAATGATGTTTATCAATGTTATCTCTGATCCTCCTTTTGCTGTTAATGTATTTTTAAAAGCCCTTTTTGCTGTCCTTCACAGTGCTGGCCAGCTTGAACTCTAATCGAGCTTTGGCTGCATGAATTTTCTCCCTACAGCAAAGTGACCAGCATTCATGGACGCCAATACCTTCAAAAGCAGATTCCCAGGAGACCTTACTAACTAGCTCCTTCAGCAGCGCCAAGTCTGCCCTCTCCATATCCAGGCCTGAAGTTTTGCTGGCAGTTTTTCTCCTATCACCAACAGCTTGAAACTTGACTACTTCGTGGTCACTGTGACCAATCACCACTACCACAACAGTGCACCAGCAGCAATATCACACCAATCGAGACTCCCTGATTCCCATCCATAAGCTGATTCGTTGACTGGAGAGCCAGGGAGTGATCAGCAAGACTTGCTCACCCTTTAACAGTCCCATATGGCCAGTGTGAAAGTCTAACGGAGAGTGGAGGATAACAGAAGGCTATCATGTCCTGACTGAAGTCACGCCACTACTGAGTGCTGTTGTGCCAGATATGCTAGAACTTCAGTACGAACTGGAGTCAAAGGCAGCCAAGTGATATGCCATAATTGATATTGCTAATGCATTTTTCTCAATCCCTTTGGCAGCAGAGTGCAGACCACAGTTTGCTTTCACTTGGAGGGGCATCCAGTACACCTGGAACTGACTGCCTCAGGGAAGGAAACAACCATTTGCCATGGACTGATCTAGACTGCACTGGAACAGAGTGAAGCTCCAGTACATTGATGATATCATCATATGGGACAACGCAGCAGAAGGAGTTTTTGAGAAAGGGAAGAAAATAGTCCAAATCCTTCTGAAGGCTGGTTTTGCCATAAACCAAAGTAAGGTCAAGGGACCTGCACAGGAGATCCAGTTTTTAGGAATAAAATGGAAAGATGGACGTCGTCATATCCCAATCGATGTGATCAACAAAACAACAGACATGTCTCAACCAACTAGCAAAAAGGAAACATAAGCTTTCTTAGGCATTGTGGGCTTCTGGAGAATGCATATTCCAAATTACAGTCTGATTGTAAGCCCTCTTTACCAGGTGACCCAGAAGAAGAACGATTTCAAATGGGACCCAGAACAACAGCAAGCCTTTGAACAAATTAAACAGGAGATAGTTCATGCAGTAGCATGTCCAGGCAGGGCAGGATGTAAAAAATGTGCTCTATACCGCAGCCGGGGAGAATGGCCCTACCTGGAGCCTCTGGCAGAAACCACCGGGGGAGACTTGAGGTTGACCCCTAGGGTTTTGGAGTCGGGGATACAGAGGATCTGAGGCCTCTGAAAAAGAGGCCTCCAACTGAGAAAGAGATATTGGCAGCATATGAAGGGGTTTGAGCTGCTTTGGAAGTGGATGGTACTGAAGTGCAGCTCCCACTGGCACCCCAACTGCCAGTGCTGGCCTGGATGTTCAAAGGGAAGGTCCCCTCAACACATCATGCAACTGATGGTATGTGCAGTAAGTGGGTCGCACTGATCACACAACAGGCTCAAATAGGAAACCTCAGTTGACCAGGAATCTTGGAAGTGATCACGGATTGGCCAGAAGGCAAAGATTTCAGAACACAGCCTGAAGAGGAGGTGACGTGTGCTGAAGAAACTGCCAGAAAATGAGAACCAATATGCCCTATTCACTGATGGGTCCTGTTGTCTTGTGGGAGAACATTGGAGGTGGAAGGTGGAAGGCTGCTGTATGGAGTTCCATATGAGAAGCTGAGAAACTGATGAAGAAGGTAAATTGAGTCAGCTTGCAGAGGTGAAAGCCATCCAGCTGGCTTTAGATATTGCTGAATGAGAAAAGTTGCCAGTACTTTATCTGTATATTGACAAATGCCCTGTGGGGGTGATTGCAGCAAGGGAAGCAGAGCAACTGGCAGTGCAGAGGCAAACCCATCTGGGCTGCTGCATTGTAGCAAGATATTGCTGCCTGGATAGAGAACCTGGTTGTAAAAGTTTGTCACATAGATGCTCACGTACCCAAGGGTCGGGCCACTGAAGAACATCAAAACAACCAGCAGGTGGATCAGGCCACTAAGATTGAAGTGGCTCAGGTGGATCTGGACTGGCAACATAAGGGTGAATTATTTATAGCTCGGTGGGCCCATGACACCTCAGGCCATCAAGGAAGAGATGCAACGTACAGATGGGGCTCGTGATCGAGGGGTGGACTTAACTATGGAGAGTATTGCACAGGTTATTTATGAATGTGAAACATGCGCTGCAATCAAGCAAGCCAAGTGGTTCAAGCCTCTCTGGTATGGACGACAATGGCTGAAATATAAATATGGGGAGGCCTGGCAGACTGATTATATCATACTCCCACAAACCCACCAAGGCAAGAGCTACGTGCTCACCATGATGGAAGCAACCACCATATGGCTGGAAACATATCCCATGCCCCATGCCACCACCTGGAACACCATCCTGGGCCTTGAAAAGCAAGTCCTGTGGCAACATGGCACCCCAGAAAGAACTGAGTCAGACAATGGGACTCATTTCCGAAACAACCTCATAGACACCTGGGCCAAAGAGCATGGCATTGAGTGGGTATATCACATCCCTTATCATGGACCAGCCTCCAGGAAAATCGAATGATACAATGGACTGTTAAAGACTACCCTGAGAGCAATGGGTGGTGGGACATTCAAACATTGGGATACACATTTAGTAAAGGCCACCTTGTTAGTCAACACTAGGGGATCTGCCAATTGAGCTGGCCCTGCCCAATCAAAACCCTTACGTACTGTAGAGGGGGATAAAGTCCCTGTAGTGCACATAAAAAATATGCTGGGGCAGACAGTCTGGGTTACTTCCCCCTCTGGCAAAGGCAAACCCATTCGTGGGATTGCTTTTGGTCAAGGACCTGGGTACACTTGGTGGGTAATGCGAAAGGATGGGGAATTCCAGTGTGTACCTCAAGAGGATTTGATTTTGGGTGAAAATAGCCAATGAACTGAAGAGTATGGTGTTAATTGTTATATAATACTGTATGTCATCCCTTCTATGGTTGCTATATGCCATATCAATGGCATTACAGTAAGAATCACCCAGATTAATGAAGAATGAACTTCAATAAAACCAAGCAAAGTGCAGTGGTGATGGAACCAGATCTGGATTCAGCATGCAACAATCCAACACCGCACAACATCTCTCCTGCCCCAGAAGACTGTTATGACAGATGGAGCCCAAAGTCATGGACTAAATGAACACAACAGACATTTTAGAGGGATGGCACATAGACTAAGGGAAAAGTGATTAATTGGAATGTATTGGAAAGGGTAGGACCTGAGCATGATGTAGATGGTATAGAATAAGGGGTGGATACTGTCCTGGTTTCAGCTGGGATGGAGTTAATTTTCTTCCTAGTAGTTGGCATAGTGCTGTGTTTTGGATTTAGTATGAGAATAGTGTTGGTAACACGCTGATGTTTTAGTTGTTGCTAAGTAGTGTTTATGCTAGCCAAGGACTTTTCAGCTTCTTATGCCCTGCCAGGTGCACAAGACTCTGCGAGGGGGCACAGCCAGGATAGTTGACCCAAACTGACCAAAGGGATATTCTATACCATATGGCATCATGCTCAGTATATAAGCTACAGGGAGTTGGCCAGGGGGCAGCGATCGCTGCTCAGGGACTGGCTGGGCATCAGTCGGCGGATGGTGAGGAATTGCACCATGCATCACTTGCTTTGTATATTATTATTACTATTATTATTATATTGTTATTATTACTACTACTATTTTACTTTATTTTGTTTCAATTATTAAACTGTTCTTATCTCAACCCACAAGTTTTCTCACTTTTACTCTCCCAATTCTCTCCCCCATCCCACCGGGCCAGGGGGAGTGAGCGAGTCGCTGTGTGATGCTTAGTTGCTGGCTAGGGTTAAACCACGACAGATGCAAAAAGCATTTTTCCAGATTTATAAGGAATATTCTGATAGGCAAATTTGCAGCAATATGACTTAATTACACAATTACATATTTAGGATATTGGACAGTAAAACATAGAATTTGATTGCTTATGCTATGTACTTGCAGGATAAGCTTTGACCCAAGATGGGTTTGAAGTGTGAAACTGGAATCAATAGGCATAACGCCCAAAGCAATCTTGCACTGAACCAGCTTGAAAAAGCCAGTGTATTTTTTGCATTCATTAGTCCTTTCTCTCATATGTGCTGAGACATGCAGACAAGTATCTTTAAGACGGAGTTCTTCCTTGTAGAACAGCTTAAGGTGGTAGGACTCTGTCCAATGCATTGTTCATTAAATCTTTCCAAACTTAAACACAGAAGTGTGTTTAGTTCACCACAAGAGGTACAATAAAAATTTCCCCAAACATTGGTATCAAAAATGGGATTCCTGCACCATTGCTGCACCAGCAGAAGCAGCCAGACTGGAATCAGAGATGCAATAATTCTCCCAACCTTCAAAGCCAACTCAGCCACAAGTGACCTCACAAGCACCTGCACAAGCCAGGTGCCTGCTCCTGCCTTATCAGCTACTCACCCACCAGTGGGCTTACAAGAAACAACACAGGCTATGAACCTGCTCTTCCTTATCATCTACTCAGTCACCAGTGACCTCATAAGCATGACACAAGCCAGGGGCCTGCTCGTGCACTGTTAGCTACTCACCCACCAGTGACATCACAAGAACCTTCACAAGCCAGATTCCCGCACCTGCCCTATCAGCCGCTCACCCACCAGTGACATCGTAAGTACTGGCACGAACCAGGTTCTGCCCCTGCCCTATCAGCTACTCAGCCACAAGTGACATCACAATTACCTGCACAAGCCAGTCCCCAGGTCCCTGATCACCACCAGTCTCATGCTGTTGAGATCACTGCTATGTACAAGGCTTCCTGAGACCTGCCATTGCAGTACTGTTGAGAAAAAGTCTGTGCAAGGTCCCCAGGCCATCTTGTCTGGCAAGTGTGGTAAAGCTTCTTTGTATGAGGGCTCCAAATCCCGCTGGTGCACCTATGATGGAAACAAATGCTGTGGAGGGCATGCATCCCCAAGCCCCTCTGGTGCACTGCGTCTGGGCACATTGCTGTGAGTGAGCATCCGTAACGTACCCCAGAGGTAGGAATGCTGCTTTGTGTGAGGGTTTCAGTCTCCTGGGGATGGAGCCATTAATCCATGGAGCTCCACCAGTGCACTGGTTGAGCACACAGCTGTGTGCCTGCATCCCAGGACCTTGCTGGTATACCGTCAGTGGGAATGCTGCTGCTTGACTGGAACACCACTGCTAAGCATGGTGCTATGGGCACATGTCCCTGATCCCCACCACTCTCCTGGCTGATTGGCATGCTGCTGTGTACAAGGCTCCCTGAGCACTGCTGCTGCTCCTGGCCTGTAAAAGATGCTATAGATGGGAAAGATGGGTCCTAGATGCTCACTGCTACTCTTGGGCTAAGCATGGCCTCCAGAAATGGGGAGGGTACAGCCCCAGCCTTGCCACAGTGACTGTCCCTGCAGGAGGTCCCAGAGGTTCCTTGGGTGCCTCGTGGCTCCTCTCTCTGGTGTGTGTGCGTGGCATATCGGGGTGCTGCTGCAGCTCCATCACAGCCTAACTCATCAGCCCTTTGACTGAGGCAGGGGCTGCAGGAAAAGGCTCAAAGAAGCACTGTAGTCTTGGGAGAGAATTCATTTTTAAAGTCTTGCTTTTTTCCAGGGTATTTTTTTTGTCATGTTACAGCAGGAGAGGTGAACTCCTGGAACATCCTTTTGGAAGCACTAGAGTACCTTGTGCTGGACATGTTCAAAAAGCTTAAGTTTAAATTATCACATATTGATTATGAAGGCACACACAACCTGTCCAAAGGTTTGCTTGAATAAGCCAATGATGCAGTCAAGCTTGCTGAGCACATGTGTGAGCGCTGAAGACCAGATGCTATTGGTCTTGCCACCAAGGGCGAGGAATTGCACGGACCTTCTCTTGCTGTCACTCTGCTCACCTATTTCAGGGACTGCTGTAATGGTTCTTCCATGGCCCCTGGGATCTCCCATGCGGTGCCTACAGCGTTTGTCCTCAATGGTGGGAGAACCCCTTGATCAGGCAGGGTGGGCTGGGCTCCTCATCCTGCTCAGGGAAGGAGAGTGTCTCCACGTGGGAGCCAGGGCTTCCTGGGAAGGGCGGGCCTCCCTGCAGATCCAAAGGCATGTCTGCTGCCTTCACCTGTCTGGCAGAGGATACAGGGGTATGGGACAGAGGGAACACACGGTGAGAGGCCCACAGGGGGACGGGATGTAGCAGCCTCAAAGGCTCCGTCTCAGGGACCTCCAGTGCTGAGAACAAGGGCTGGGCACCACAGGGTGATGGCATGGCAGCAGGGTGACATGGGGCAGGGCAGGGGATGAACCAGAAAGGGGCTTTTGGAGCTGGTGGCTGATGGGCTGCACCTGGGAGGATGGTCCTGGAGAGGTCTGGGATGGGAAACACTCCTGGATCGTCCATGTCTCCCCAGGTGCAGGAGGTGAGGGTGGTTGAGGGCTGGATCCAGGGGGTTGGGGAGATAGGGGGAATTGGGGGAAGCCCTGGGGGATGCTTGGCATGAAGGCTGGGGTTTGGATGGGGCTGGGGTCCACTGGGAGGGATCTGGGGCGGGGGGCCTGTGGCAGGCCCAGGGGGTCCCAACAGGCCGGGCTGGTGTGAGGCAGTGCTTTTCCCCATCCCCAGCCATGCTCGTCCCTCATCCGCCCAGTGTCTGGTGATGCTAAGAGCAGCATGGATCACCATTGGTGAATGGGCCATGGCACAGCCAATAGCAGCGTAGGGAGGGTGGGGGCAGGGGCACCCTGAGGGCTGTCTGGGCCCTGTGGGTCAGGTGGGCTGCTGTGCCTGCTGGTGGGGAGGGCCAGGGCCAGGGATCAGCCTGGTGCCCGGTGACGTCAGGTGCAGTATGGGTCACCATTCGCGGGGCTCTTGGGCACGGTAAGGCAGGGGCAGGCTTTGGGTTGCTGCTGGGTGTCCTGGACTGGGCGTCAAGCTGCAAGTGTGGCATCCCTAGGACCCCATCTCACCCTTGTGCCATGGGGTAGGGGCACGGGGACATGTGGGGAGGAGGAAGGGACCCGTAGGGACAGGTGGGGCTGTGGAAGTGGAACAGGGAATTGGCAGTTTGGGATGAGGAAAGGGGGAGTAGTGCTATGGCTGGGGATGTGGGAGGGGAGGGAGGGACACTGGGGGTGGGGGAAGGGGACAGAGATGGGGTAGGCACGCAGTGGGAAGGGGGATGAGGAGAGGTGCAAGGGAGAGCACCTGGGTGGACAGAGAGAGAGACCCTTGCCCATGGGGTCACAGAGGAGGATGGGAAGCCTGGGCTGGGGCACCCTGGCCTATGGACACAAGTGCTGAGGGAATTTGGGTGGGAGCAAGTCCATTACCCTGGCTGCAGGAGGGGTCCCCCATGGTCACAGGGGCACCTTGACACCTGGGGCACTGTGGGTGACCCAACTCCTCTTTTCTACCCCCAGTGCAGGTGGGGGTGCCATTTGGCCGTGGGCTGCATCCACTGTCCCTGGCAGGAATGTGCTGCCACTCATGCCCAGAGAGCCTGGCCCTGCACGGCACAGACATCTCTGTCCCCTCTATGCTGCTGCCCCCAACACTGAACCGGGTGGGTTTGCCCAAGTGCGGCTGTGTTTCCCATGGGGGAGGAGAACCCTGTTCCCACAGCTGGCCATGTGCCTGGTTTCAACATGCCCCCAACCTGTGTGCTGGCCCTGCACCTGTTTGTCACCATCCCCTGGTCCCAGGTACCGGGATCTGGTGTAGAGGTGCTGATGTGCCCTGAGAAGGGTGGGTGGGAGGAAGATGGTCCTCCCTCGCCCTGCCGCATCGCTGCCCAAGCCTGTGTTGGCACTGGATGAGTCCTGCTGTTTTGTGGGGAGCCAAACCCTGCCCAGGACTAGGGGCTGAGGCCAGGGACCCCCTGTTGGTGTTGGGGGGCTGTCCTGGTATTTTACCCTCAGATGAGGAGTGTGAGCATGCCTCTGCGCTGCACTGGGGCTCTTCCCATCTGTCCTGGGGTGGGCAGGAGCTGTGTGATGCCATGTGCTTGTGGGTGTTGGGCATGGGGCACCAGGAGTTCCCACATGTGTGTGGTGTTAATTAGCAGTTTATTACCAAGGAGATGTGGGGGGGCCAGTGTGGCCCTGGGTCATCCCTGGTGTGGTATGTCCTGTGCTCTCAGCTCCTGCAGGAGAGGAGGAAGTGCATGAGGCTAGACAAGGGCAGGCAGCCCTGGCCAGACAGCTCCCACCCACCATGGCCTGGAGCCGATGGGGCTGGTGCAGCTGGATGAGGAGGAGACCTCACCTGTGTCTTGTAGTGCCGGATGGCCCCAGTGAGAGCTGCAGCCATGGCCAGCAGCACCACAATGGTGATGCCAACAATGAGAGCTACTTTGGAGCTGCCTGGAGGAGAAAGGAGACAGAGGGGTTGCTAGGCTGCAGGCCATGGCCAGAGCTGCCATCGGAGCCTGACCCACCATCCTCCAGGCACATGCGTGGGGCCAGGGGCATCTGGCTGCACCCTACATCCCACTCCCATGGGTGGCACCTACCCCATGGGATGAGGAGAAGGCTTGTTGTAGCTGCAGGAGGAACCTTTGAGCGTTGTTTCACAGGGGAGAATGCAGAGGATCTAGGGACCCTTCGATTGTAAGAGAAATGATCCCGCAGGCTGAGGGCAGTGCCCAGGACCTGCTCAAAGGGTTGGAGTCCAGTGCACGGCTGTTGTGCAGTGAGGAGCTGAGAACTCCTGATGCCCACAGGCTCCCTGCAGGAGGAAGGTGTCGTTGGGGGCACCCCAGCACCGTAGGCCTGGCTGAGGGACCCCTTGCCCCTTGGCTGCTCAGGTACCTGAACCCCAGCACCAGTGGTGCTGGGCTGGGCAGGACAGTGTGGGGCAGGGAACGCTGAGCAGGTGGGCAGGGATGGGGCACCTGTGGGTGCTGTGGGGTGGGGGATGGCCCCTTGGTGACAGGGACAATGGCCTGTGTGCCCACCCACTGCCACCTCTGTGGGGTCCCGTGGTGCAGGGATGGGAGCAGGTGGGGGTGAGCCAGGGTTCCCACTTACCCTCTGGATCTGCCCATGTCCCAGGGAGGAGAAGGAAGAGGATGAGAAGGAGGCGAGGGGTCTGCATGGTGCCAGTGGCAAGTGTGCAGGAGCAAGTGTAGCAGGAGGAGGAAGGGGCCAGGGGAGCCATGACCACACACTTCTCCCCAGGGCTGCTCTTCCTGGGCAGCTCTGGCTGTGCCAGTGTCATGGGGCGGCCCCAGTAGCCAATGAGGCTGGTGCTGAGGTTTTGGGGAGGGTGTGGCTAGGCGTGGTCCCCAGGGGGAGGTGGTGTGGCTGGCAGAGGGCTTCGCTGGGGCACTCTGGCTGGTGGCTGCAAAATCATCCCTCCTGGCTGCAGCAGCACCCTGACACGCAAGGAGACTAGGCTGAGCCCAGCCCGTGGTGGCTTTCGCTTTGTCCCATGGTAACCCCCAGAGAGTATTGGGTTTACGTGACAAGGTTTTGGTAGCAGGCCTGCAGGGGTGGCTTCTTTGAGAAGATGCCAGAAGCTGCCCCCATGTCCAACAGAGCCAGTTCCAGCCAGCTCCAAGGCAGACTTGTTGCTGGCCAAGGCTGAGCCAATCAGCAATGCTGGTAGCGCCCCTGTGATAACATATTTAAGAAGGGGTAAAAACTGCTGTGCAGCAGCAGCTGGGAGGGAGAAGTGAGAATATGTGAGAGAAACAGCTATGGAGACACCAAAGTCAGTGAAGAAGGAGGAGGAGGAGATGCTCCAGGCACTGGAGCAGAGATGGTGCCTGTGCAGCCCATGGAGGACCCCACGTAGGAGCAGGTGGATGTGCCTGAAGGAGGTTGTGACCCTGTGGGAAGCCTGCACTAGAGCAGGCTCCTGGCAGGACCTGTGACCCCACAGGGGACCTGTGCTGGAGCAGTCTGCCCCTGAAGGACTGGACGTCATGGAAAGTACCCATGCTGGAGCAGTTTGTGAAGAACTGCAGCCCATGGGAAGGACCCATGCTGGAGCAGGGTGAGGAGGAAGAAGTGACAGAGACAATGCATAATAAACTGACGGCAATCCCCATTCCCCATCCCGCTGTGCCACTTGGGAGGAGGAGGTAGAGAAGTCAAGAGTGAAGCTGAGCCCAGGAAGAAGGGAGGGGTGGAGGGAAGGTGTTTTTAGATTTGTTCTTACTTCTCATTATCCTGCTCTGATTTTGATTGGCACTAAATTAATTTCCCCAAGCTGAGTCTGCCTTGCCCATGATGGTAATTGCTGAGTGACCTCCCTGTCCTCATCTTGACCCATGAGCCTTTTGTCGTATTTTCTCCCCCTTGTCCAGTTGAAGAGGGGGAGCAATAGAGCGGCTTGGTGGTCACCTGGCAGCCAGCCAAGATCAACCCACCACACCACCCTTCTTGGGGCCATATTGCTCAAAGACAGAGTCCCCCAGAGCCTCAGCATGGCTCTTTCATGGTTGTCAGGCATATTGGGAGGGTGACTGTCCCCCATCCCTCCAGCTTTTGCAGGGGCAGGAGTCAGGCATGGGGGCAGGAGTGGAGGAGATTCCTACCCAAAACCATCCTGGACAGAGGGTGAGATCAGCGCTGGAGCTGGAGCAGCTTTGCACCTGCTTGAAATGCTTCCCCATGTGAGGGGATTGGAGATGTCACTTGGCTCCTCCCTTCCTGTTCTTTCCACAGTGAAACAGCTCAAATCCCTCCATCTCTCCCTAGTTTGTGTCATGATCCATCCCCCATCCCACTCAGCAGCCCCATGCTGGTCTGGCCCCAGGTTGTCACTGCCCTTCTGCCAGGGACAGACACTGGCCACGGAGATGCTGAGATGTGGGAGAGGTTGGCAGAGGAATCGCTTCTCCTGACATGCCAGGGGAGATCAGCCAGTGTCCGGGAAAAGGGAGAGTCTTCTTGGCCGCAATGTGAGGTCTCTGCAGCATGCTGGTGGGGTTTCCTGGGGGACCTCATGAGGGGGAATGAGGGTGAGAGCCACAGGAGCCATGTGTAGCTGGGGAAGTTTGTAGCTGTTTAATGAAGTGGTTTTCCAGAGCAAACCCCCTGTTGGTGCTGATGGGTCAGGGATGGGAGATGAGATAAGCAGGGAGAGCCGGTGGCGAGGGAGCTCATTGCTGGGCAGGCAGCCAGGCCTCAAATGATGAATTCTCGGGTCTCCCATGTGGCCTCGTCACCTTTCCTGCAAGGTGGAGCCACCATGAGCCTCACTTGGGGTCTGGGAGTTCATACCTGCAGACCTGCTGCCGCTGCAACCCCTGGCCTGACCCATCGGCCCATAAACCTGAGAGCGGACGGTGGGAGACCGACCTCACCTGCACTTCCACCACCAAACACCCCCAGCAGAGGCTGCGGCCACAAGGAGCAGCACTGTGATGGTGATGCCAACAGCTGGAGCTGCGCTGTGGTTTTCTGGGACAGGGGGAGAAGATGGTGGCCATGTGAGTGTGGCAGCACCACGCAGGAGCTGGGCCCACTGGCTGCTACCTGCACCCTGCACCCCATCCCCATGGGTGGCACCTACCCCATGGGATGAGGAGGCTGCGGGTGCCCAGGCTGCGGTGGCGCACGCGGCAGGCGTAGCTGTGCCCGTCACGGGGGCCCACAGCCAGGATGCTGCGGAGCTGGTAGGTGAGGTCGGCGTTGGGGAGGATGGCACTGGTGTTGAGCGCCGGGCCCGGTGGCACCTCCTGGCCATCCCGCAGCCAGGCCACGCTGATGGACCGTGGGTAGAAGCCGGTGACACGGCAAACCAGTAGGAGTTGGTCTGGTCTGGGCGTGCGGGTGAAGATGGTGGCCACAGGTGGCTCTGGGGGGCAAGAGCCAAGGGGTGAGGGGAGCCCCAGTGGGGGGGGCATTGTTTGGCCCGAGTGTTGGGGGGGGAGTTTGGAGTGGCTGTGCCAGGGTCAGGGTGGTCTCACCTTGTCTCTCCAGAGCTGCCCTCCCATACTTTATGAATTTCTTCATGTATTCAACACAGGTGACATTGAGAAGGTGCTGCAGGGTCGCAGAGAAGCCCGTGAAGTTGTTGAACTGCCTCTCAACTTGCGACGCCAGCTCACCCTCCTGCTGCCTCTCCCAGCAGCTGTTGTCCACATCAAAGCTGAGGAAGTCATGGGCATTGTAGGCGAGATGGTAGAATTTGATATAGGAGCCATTGGGATACAAGTCACAGCCGGTCATGCACTGGAACACAAAGGGGTCTCGGGGGAACAATGAGCATCATGAGTGCAGCTGGAGCTGGAGCCCAAAAAAAGGGCACAAGACACCAAAGCTCAATTAGAGTTGAAACTGGACAGTGTTGTGTCAGACAACAAGAAAGGCTTTTTGAAGTATGTTAACAGCAAGCGGAGGTCTAAAGAAAACATCGGACCGATACTTGTTGAAGATGGTCACCTGACTAATAGGGATGAAGAAGTGGAGGCATTCAATGGTTTTTTTTCCTCAGTCTTTAATACTACTGATAGACCTTGGGCTGTCCGGTCCTCTGAGTCAGAGGACCACGACTGCAGGAGCAGTGACTTTCTATTTGTGGACACTGAAATTGTAAGGGACCAGCCGTATGAGCTGAATGTTCACAAGTCCATGGGGCCTGATGGGATTCATCCCATAGTACTGAAGGAGCTAGTGGATGTTATGGCAGGACACCTCTCAATCATCTAGCAAAGGTCTTGGGAGTCTGGGGAGGTCCCTGCTGACTCCAAGCTAGCCAATGTTATTCCGATTTACAAGAAGGGTGTGAGGGAAGACCCAGGAAACTACAGACCTGTTAGTCTAACCTCAGTACCTGGAAAAATTATGGAGAAGATCATAACGGATACTATTGAAAGGCATTTAAAGGACAATGCAATCATCAGGCACAGTCAACGTGTTCACGAAGGGAAAGTCCCGTAATTAATTTGATATCCTTCTATGATAAGGTCACCCACCTAGCAGGTGAAAGGAAGGCAGTAGATGTTTTTCTGGATTTTAGTAAGGCTTTTGATATTGTCCCTCACAGCATCCTTCTGGACAAGTTGTCTAGCTCTGGGGTGAGTGGGTTCATGGTGAACTGGGTGAAGAGCTGGTTGAACGGCAGAGCGCAAAGGGTTGTAGTGGATGGGACTACATGTGGCTGGCAACCAGCCACCAGCAGCGTTCCTCAGGGCTCAATCCTAGGGTCAGTGTTGCTCAATATTTTGATCAATGGTCTGGATGCAGGAGTTGAATGCACCATTAGCAAGTTTGCTGATGATAGAAAACTGGGAGGTGCTGTTGACTCTCTTGTGGGACAAGAGGCGTTGCAGAGGGTTCTAGATAGATTGGAGCATTGGGCAATCATCAACGGCATGAAATTTAACAAGAACAAATACCAGATTCTGCACCTGGGATAGAGTAACACTGGACACAAACATAAACTGGGAGGGAAGTGGCTGGAGAGCAGTCCTGCAGAAAGGGATCTGGGGATGCTGGTTGGCAGCAATCTCAATAGGACTCAGCAGTGTGCCCTGGCAGCCAAGAGGGCAAATTGCATCCTGGGGTGCATCAAGTACAGCATAAGCAGCTGGTCAAGAGAGGTGATTATCCCCCCGTATTTAGGGTTGGTGCAGTCTCACCTTGAGTACTGTGTGCAGTTCTGGGCCTCACCATTTAAGAAGGATGTGAAGGTACCAGAATGTGTCCAGAGGAGGGCAACACAGCTGGTGACAAGGCTGGAAGGCATGTCCTATGAGGAGTGGCTGAGGACTCTGGGCTTGTCTAGTTTGGGGAAAAGGAGGCTGAGGGGTGACCTCATTGCTCTCTACAGCTTCCTGAGGAGGGGACATGGAGAAGGAGGTGCTGATCTCTTCTTCTTGGGATCCAGTGACAGGATGCATGGGAACGGTTCAAAGCTGCCTCAGGGCAGGTTCAGACTTGACATTAGGAAACTTTTCTTTACAGAGGTGGTTGATGCCCCAAGACTGTCAGTGTTTAAGAAGTCTTTGGACAATGCCCTTAATAATTAGCTTTAACTTTTTGTCAACCCTGAAGCGGCCAGGCGGTTGGACTAGATGATTTTTGTATGTCCCTTCCAACTGAACTATTCTATTCTATTCTATTCTATTCTATTCTATTCTATTCTATTCTATTCTATTCTATTCTATTCTATTCTATTCTATTCTATTCTATGCTATGCTATGCTATGCTATGCTATGCTATGCTATGCTATTCTATGCTATGCTATGCTATGCTATGCTATGCTATGCTATGCTATTCTGTATTCTCTTCAATTCCCCTATGTCACTGCTCTGCTTTATGCCAGGTGGAAACTCTGTGGGTGAGAAACCTGTCCTGAGCCCTGTAGCTCATTGTCCTCGAGCTGCCCCTGCCCACAGCAGGGTTCGGAGCCATGGCAAAGCAGGAAGCACTGCTTTGGGGGAGTGATGGGACATGGGGTGTGGGCAAGTAGGAGGATGGTGGCACTCTGCCTGGTGCCCTGTCCTTGGCGCTGCACCACTGTGTGGAGCCAGGCACTTGTTCTGTGTCCCATCCCACAGACATGAGTGGAGAGGCCCCTTTGACTTTCTACTCCACTTTCTCTGATGACTTCTCTGGTGGGATTTGGGGTCCCTGGAGAGAAATAGGGGGGGCTGGTGTGAGGGCATAAATGGAGCTAAATGCAGCCAAGGCTTGTGCTGGGGACCAGGATGGCCCCATGTGACCTCCACACAGGACGGGGTGGTTTGGGGGTCTTGCTGGTGCAGGATGAGGCCCATTCCCTGCCCTCCTGCCAGCACCAGTTTGGGAAAGCTGTTGGTGGTGGCTCTGAGCTCCTTCTCACAGCTCCCTGCCTTGGGCGAGGAGGTGCTGGGCACCTGGTACTCACATGGTGTCTGGTACAGCCTGGCATCACTGGACAGGGACAGGATGAAGCTGCTCACATAGACACTGAACAGGTAGTGCAGGTTCTCCCACTCTGCTGCAGGCAGGGCTGGGTAGACCCAGGGGTGGAGGTAGAGGATGGTCCAGGTGTATTTCTGTAGGGTAGCAAAGACGATGTCCTCCAAGGTGGCCCAGGACGAAATGTCCACAAAGCTGGCGTTGTGGAAGACCAAAGTTTGGAAAAGGTGGAGTTTACAAGAGCCTGTGGTGAGAGGGAGGAGAGGAAGCGGCATTGGGGTGCACGAGGATGAAGGACGAGGTCAGGGGACTGCCGGCTCCAGTGCTCATGGGCAGCCTCAGGAGGAAGGGTGACTTGCAGTGTCCCTGGGGTCAGGCAGGGGAAGGTGGGGCAGATGGGCAGGGCAGGGGAAATCCCCTGGTTTCACTCAGTTTGCAGTTTCCTTCCTGTGAGCCTCTCCCTGCTTCTCCTCTAATTTACTCTTTTTAGCCATCCACTGCCCCAGTGTGACCTGGGAGCTGTCACTTAGCCGTGTGGAAGGGATGGCAGGTGGGACCTCGGTGCTGGTTTGGGGTGACACTTCCCCCAGCAAGGAGAATCAGTGCCAGACCCAGACCCACTGGAGACCTGCACACAGTGCAAGGTCTGGGGGGGCTGGGAGGGAGGGAATTTCACCCCAGTTTAGGGGCTCCTGGGCAGTGCTCAAGACCAAACCTAAAAGGAGGCAGGAGACTGAGTTCCATGCTGCAGTGCAGAAAGACGATCTGGCAGTAAGCAGGGCAAAGTGAAGCTTGTTTTGGAGCAGTAAGTGCCAGGGGAGGCTGGGGAGGGCAGGGTGCAGTGAGCGCCTGCCCTGGAAGGGGAAACACAGGCTGCAGATGCAGGTGAAGGCTTGTTGTAGCTGCAGGAGGAACCTTTGAGCGTTGTTTCACAGGGGAGAATGCAGAGGATCTAGGGACCCTTCGATTGTAAGAGAAATGATCCCGCAGGCTGAGGGCAGTGCCCAGGACCTGCTCAAAGGGTTGGAGTCCAGTGCACGGCTGTTGTGCAGTGAGGAGCTGAGAACTCCTGATGCCCACAGGCTCCCTGCAGGAGGAAGGTGTCGTTGGGGGCACCCCAGCACCGTAGGCCTGGCTGAGGGACCCCTTGCCCCTTGGCTGCTCAGGTGCCTGAACCCCAGCACCAGTGGTGCTGGGCTGGGCAGGACAGTGTGGGGCAGGGAACGCTGAGCAGGTGGGCAGGGATGGGGCACCTGTGGGTGCTGTGGGGTGGGGGATGGCCCCTTGGTGACAGGGACAATGGCCTGTGTGCCCACCCACTGCCACCTCTGTGGGGTCCCGTGGTGCAGGGATGGGAGCAGGTGGGGGTGAGCCAGGGTTCCCACTTACCCTCTGGATCTGCCCATGTCCCAGGGAGGAGAAGGAAGAGGATGAGAAGGAGGCGAGGGGTCTGCATGGTGCCAGTGGCAAGTGTGCAGGAGCAAGTGTAGCAGGAGGAGGAAGGGGCCAGGGGAGCCATGACCACACACTTCTCCCCAGGGCTGCTCTTCCTGGGCAGCTCTGGCTGTGCCAGTGTCATGGGGCGGCCCCAGTAGCCAATGAGGCTGGTGCTGAGGTTTTGGGGAGGGTGTGGCTAGGCGTGGTCCCCAGGGGGAGGTGGTGTGGCTGGCAGAGGGCTTCGCTGGGGCACTCTGGCTGGTGGCTGCAAAATCATCCCTCCTGGCTGCAGCAGCACCCTGACACGCAAGGAGACTAGGCTGAGCCCAGCCCGTGGTGGCTTTCGCTTTGTCCCATGGTAACCCCCAGAGAGTATTGGGTTTACGTGACAAGGTTTTGGTAGCAGGCCTGCAGGGGTGGCTTCTTTGAGAAGATGCCAGAAGCTGCCCCCATGTCCAACAGAGCCAGTTCCAGCCAGCTCCAAGGCAGACTTGTTGCTGGCCAAGGCTGAGCCAATCAGCAATGCTGGTAGCGCCCCTGTGATAACATATTTAAGAAGGGGTAAAAACTGCTGTGCAGCAGCAGCTGGGAGGGAGAAGTGAGAATATGTGAGAGAAACAGCTATGGAGACACCAAAGTCAGTGAAGAAGGAGGAGGAGGAGATGCTCCAGGCACTGGAGCAGAGATGGTGCCTGTGCAGCCCATGGAGGACCCCACGTAGGAGCAGGTGGATGTGCCTGAAGGAGGTTGTGACCCTGTGGGAAGCCTGCACTAGAGCAGGCTCCTGGCAGGACCTGTGACCCCACAGGGGACCTGTGCTGGAGCAGTCTGCCCCTGAAGGACTGGACGTCATGGAAAGTACCCATGCTGGAGCAGTTTGTGAAGAACTGCAGCCCATGGGAAGGACCCATGCTGGAGCAGGGTGAGGAGGAAGAAGTGACAGAGACAATGCATAATAAACTGACGGCAATCCCCATTCCCCATCCCGCTGTGCCACTTGGGAGGAGGAGGTAGAGAAGTCAAGAGTGAAGCTGAGCCCAGGAAGAAGGGAGGGGTGGAGGGAAGGTGTTTTTAGATTTGTTCTTACTTCTCATTATCCTGCTCTGATTTTGATTGGCACTAAATTAATTTCCCCAAGCTGAGTCTGCCTTGCCCATGATGGTAATTGCTGAGTGACCTCCCTGTCCTCATCTTGACCCATGAGCCTTTTGTCGTATTTTCTCCCCCTTGTCCAGTTGAAGAGGGGGAGCAATAGAGCGGCTTGGTGGTCACCTGGCAGCCAGCCAAGATCAACCCACCACACCACCCTTCTTGGGGCCATATTGCTCAAAGACAGAGTCCCCCAGAGCCTCAGCATGGCTCTTTCATGGTTGTCAGGCATATTGGGAGGGTGACTGTCCCCCATCCCTCCAGCTTTTGCAGGGGCAGGAGTCAGGCATGGGGGCAGGAGTGGAGGAGATTCCTACCCAAAACCATCCTGGACAGAGGGTGAGATCAGCGCTGGAGCTGGAGCAGCTTTGCACCTGCTTGAAATGCTTCCCCATGTGAGGGGATTGGAGATGTCACTTGGCTCCTCCCTTCCTGTTCTTTCCACAGTGAAACAGCTCAAATCCCTCCATCTCTCCCTAGTTTGTGTCATGATCCATCCCCCATCCCACTCAGCAGCCCCATGCTGGTCTGGCCCCAGGTTGTCACTGCCCTTCTGCCAGGGACAGACACTGGCCACGGAGATGCTGAGATGTGGGAGAGGTTGGCAGAGGAATCGCTTCTCCTGACATGCCAGGGGAGATCAGCCAGTGTCCGGGAAAAGGGAGAGTCTTCTTGGCCGCAATGTGAGGTCTCTGCAGCATGCTGGTGGGGTTTCCTGGGGGACCTCATGAGGGGGAATGAGGGTGAGAGCCACAGGAGCCATGTGTAGCTGGGGAAGTTTGTAGCTGTTTAATGAAGTGGTTTTCCAGAGCAAACCCCCTGTTGGTGCTGATGGGTCAGGGATGGGAGATGAGATAAGCAGGGAGAGCCGGTGGCGAGGGAGCTCATTGCTGGGCAGGCAGCCAGGCCTCAAATGATGAATTCTCGGGTCTCCCATGTGGCCTCGTCACCTTTCCTGCAAGGTGGAGCCACCATGAGCCTCACTTGGGGTCTGGGAGTTCATACCTGCAGACCTGCTGCCGCTGCAACCCCTGGCCTGACCCATCGGCCCATAAACCTGAGAGCGGACGGTGGGAGACCGACCTCACCTGCACTTCCACCACCAAACACCCCCAGCAGAGGCTGCGGCCACAAGGAGCAGCACTGTGATGGTGATGCCAACAGCTGGAGCTGCGCTGTGGTTTTCTGGGACAGGGGGAGAAGATGGTGGCCATGTGAGTGTGGCAGCACCACGCAGGAGCTGGGCCCACTGGCTGCTACCTGCACCCTGCACCCCATCCCCATGGGTGGCACCTACCCCATGGGATGAGGAGGCTGCGGGTGCCCAGGCTGCGGTGGCGCACGCGGCAGGCGTAGCTGTGCCCGTCACGGGGGCCCACAGCCAGGATGCTGCGGAGCTGGTAGGTGAGGTCGGCGTTGGGGAGGATGGCACTGGTGTTGAGCGCCGGGCCCGGTGGCACCTCCTGGCCATCCCGCAGCCAGGCCACGCTGATGGACCGTGGGTAGAAGCCGGTGACACGGCAAACCAGTAGGAGTTGGTCTGGTCTGGGCGTGCGGGTGAAGATGGTGGCCACAGGTGGCTCTGGGGGGCAAGAGCCAAGGGGTGAGGGGAGCCCCAGTGGGGGGGGCATTGTTTGGCCCGAGTGTTGGGGGGGGAGTTTGGAGTGGCTGTGCCAGGGTCAGGGTGGTCTCACCTTGTCTCTCCAGAGCTGCCCTCCCGTACCTGCAGAGGGTGAGGATGTGGCTCTGGCAGGAGATGGTGAGGAGGTGCTCCAGGAGCCCTGTGGTGGCCTTCTTGCTGGTGAGGGACTTGCTGACCCACTCTGCTAGTGGGGATGGCTGCTGGGGCTCCCAGCGCTGCCTCTTCCACCTCAAAAGCTGTGAGGTCTCTGCCACCCTCCCCGACATCCATGAAGCCCCACCTTGTCCTGTTGGGGTGCAGCACGCAGCCTGCATGGATCTGGACCACCAATGGGTCTGCCAAGGGCAGAGCCGGTGGTCAGGTCCCATGAGTCTGTGAGACATAGGTGGCACAAAGCAGAATATGGCTGGAGGCACGTGCAGGGGTGCGATGGGCAGTGGGGTGTGATGGGCAGCAGGGTGCAATGGGCAGCAGGGTATGGTGCCATGCTTCAGGAAGCCCTGGGACACCCTGCAAGCCCTCAGTCCCCTTAGAAGGCAGGAGTGGATATGGGGTCAGTTAGCACGGGGTAGTTGCTCAAACAGACCGTTGTCCCCCAGAATATTTGCCCCCAATTTTCTCTTTCCCTGATCTGTACTGCCCAGTAAATTTGGTGGCAGCTCCCTGGTGTGCAGAGGGGTTCCACCATGCCAGATGGCAGGAGCCCTGAGGTGTGGGTTTGGTGTGCTGCCCTCCCTGTGCCTGGTAGCCATGTGCCCCATCAGCCGCAGCACTTCCCATTACCCTTTCAGGAGCCGTTGCACCCTGTAAGAACCCACAAATGCCACTGTGGTGGGGAGGAGGACACAGCCAGAACCTGTGAAAGGGGCTAGGGCTCTGGCTGGGGTTGTCCCCATACTCACAGTCCAGTTGCACCTGCTGGGTTGTTTCGTGCACATATCGGATCATATTGCGTAGAAAGAGTTTGAGGTGCGACATGATCTTCTCCGCATCACCCTCAGCTGTGGCCTGGCGGGCCCAGGGCCGGTGGAAGTGGATGCTCCAGTTGGTGGGATCCAATGCAAAGATGGGCACATCGCCCAGGAGAGCCACCCCGGACACCTCAGCAGAGCTGACATTGGCGAAGAAGCTGGTCTGGAGCAGCTGGAAAACCTGTGACTCTGCTGGGAAAGAAGATGGGGATGGGAAGGGCTGAAGGAAAGAAGACATGAGTGGGGGGCCTGAAGGGGAAACAGGGGATTCAGACTAGATATAAGGAAGCAATTTTTTACAATGAAGGTGGTGAAACACTGGAACATGTCGCCCAGAGAGGTGGCAGATGCCCCATCCCTGGAAACATTCAAGGTCAGGCTGGATGGGGGCTCTGAGCAACCTGACCTAGTTAAAGATGGCCCTGCTGACTGCTGGGGCATTGGACTAGATGACCTTTAAAGGTCCCTTCCAAACCAAATTATTCTGATTCTATGCTCTTCACCCCACACCACGGCGACCCCCAGCAGCCTGCACTTGGCCCTGCCTGTGCAGCCCCGCAGACATGTCTTTGCTGGACTCCCACCTCCTCGCCTGCTCAGGGTTGCTTTCCTGTCTGAACTTCCTCTGCCCCACTGCTCTTTTTCCTTCTCTATTTTACTTTCAACAAGGTATTTCTCTCCCGTACAGAATTTCAGGCACCTCATCCCCTCCCCTCCCTGCCTCCCTCATGCCCAGCACCTGCTGTCTGTGGTGTGGAGTGGATAGTGGGGGGCACCTCAGCACTTGTTTGGGGTAATGCTTCCCCCAGAAGAAGCACCCATGCCAGAGACCTGCACATGGTGCAGAGTATATGGAAGATGGAGGAGGGGAAAGGGCATTTTGTCCAGGTTTGGGGGTTCCCAGGCATCAGGAGCTCAAGAAGATCAAACCCTGACTGAGGCAGGAGAGTAGCCCAGCCCGGAGATCAATCCCGTGTTCCAACGTCTGCTTCTGCCCCCCCGGAAATGTGAGGTCTCACAGAGTTGTGGTGAAACGCTCTGTGTGATGGCAGCACCCAAAACACCCTCTTGCAGGTGCAGGTCCCCAACAAACAAAAGGCTGAAAGGGGCCCACAGCACCACATGGAGCTGAGACCCTCCTGGTCCCCACAGGCTCCCTGCAGGAGGAAGGCACCTTTGGGGGGACCCCAACACCCCAGGCCTGTCTGGGGACCCCTGGCCCCACTTCTTTTTGGGTGCCCAAGCCCCGGTGCTGGAACGAGTTGGGCATGAAGCCCCAAGCTAGAGGCAGGAACAGAGAGGGTGGGCAGGCATCTTTGGGTGCTGCACAGCGGGGGATGACCCTTTGATGCTGGGAATCATCCCCACCATGCAGGGTACAGTGGCCTGGCCATGACTCCCCTGAGGAACCTGTGGGGTCCTCTGACAGGGTGGTGAGAACAGTTGGGGTGAACCAGGGCTCCAACTTACCCTCTGGGTCTGCCCACATCCCAGGGAGGAGGAGGGGGAGAAAGAGGAGGAGGTGAGGGGGCTGCATGGTGCATACAGCAAGGCTGAAGTGGCAGCAGCAGTGACTGTGGAAGGAGGAAGTATCTGTGGGGTCCCATGCTTCAACCCATCCCAGCAGTCACAGCGGTGGCTCTCCGCCAATGGGACGAGTGCAGACATGTTGGGGTGGGCCCCAGAGGTCCCGAACTGGGGGCTGGGGACGTGTGGGAGGGAGGAAAGCCAAAATAAAGTCTTGAGCATGAAGTGTCGTGACAGGCTGGGGCTGGGGAGAAACCAGCCATTAGGAGAGTGCAGGGAAAGGGAGGCCCAGGAAATGGCACCAGCAGAAAATGGGTGCTCGAGGACCCAACCTCGGTCCCCCTGACTCCCTCTCCCCACTGATGGTACCTTACCCCCGTTCTTGTGGGATGCATCAGCTCTAAGGGAGGTGATGATGGCTTTTGGGTTTCAGCCCTGACTGGAGAAAGATGGCCACTATCCTCTCATCCCTGCATGGAGAGAAGGGCTGCTTTGGACCCCCACTCTGGCACCTCCAGCTCAGTCTCATCCTGCACCACCTGCCTATCCTGCACCACCTGCCTAACCGTGGGGACGGGACTCCCCAGGGAGGAGGTGACAAGCAGTTCCTGCCCTGCCTATGGCTGTGGGAACAGTGCTGGGACACTCCAACTCTCCTGTAAATTCCCCCTAGGAGAGGGCCTGGGGCTGGGCTGCAGCCTGGTACTCCCCTTTCCTTCCCACCATCTTTGGTGGGGAACCCTGTCCTCCTTCTCAAGTGCCCCCTGGGCATGGGAACAGGAATGGTGGGGACCATCTCCCTGCTCTGTCCCCATTGTTACCAGTGTCCAGCACTGGAGGGACAATGGGGTGACCAGAGCCGGCCTCACCCCGACAATGTCCCCTACCCATGCTCCTCCCCAGCTGTCCCCTGGTGCCTCCCCTCACCCTGCAGTTTCTCTTCCCCTTTTCTGGGGTGCCCATGTTGGGCATGAAGGCAGAAGCGAAACCACAGCCATGGGGAAGTTTGAGGGGGGGGGCACCCTGATAACCTTCAAACACCAAACCCCTTCCCTTCCATGGAGCTGTCCCATGGAGAAGTAGGGATGCTGTGGTGGCCTGGTGGGCCCAGAAATAGCACCAACAGTCCCACTTCCCCAGCAGCTCACCTTGGCGTCACCCAGGGGATGTCTGGCCATGCCACCACAAAGTCCACATCCCTCCTGGCAGGGCCAGCAGTGCTGGGGTCAGAGGAGAGTGTTTGGCTGGTGGGATGGCAAAGTACAGCCATGGAGTGGGCCAGTGAGGGAAGGGGTAGGGGGACATTTGGCCACGCAGTCCTATGAGGTGACCATTTGTACTCATGGTCCCACCTAAGGTGACTGTTCGTCACTTCTTGCTGAGCAGCTGATAGGCCATTAGCAGGGCTCTGGCTTGTGCAGGTGCATGTGAGGTCACTGGTGGCTGAGTAGCTGATAGGGCAGGAGCAGGCATCTGACTTTGCAGGTGCTCCTAAAGTGTTCAGCCCCCTCTGAAGTTTCTCCAGATGTCTCCCACTGTTGCAGAGGACTAGAAATTCTGTTTTAACTCTTCATCATTTCTATTGAATATACTTATCCTCATTTTTTGTTGGCTTTTTGCACTTTCTTACTTGCTGTAGCAGAGTTCTCAACTTCTTCCTCCTTGATATTGTCACTTCCTTTGGTCAGCAAATGACCAAAAGGGGTAGAAGGCTGTTTGTCCACATAGACCATTGGTCCTCACAGTCCCCTCAGGTGACCGTTGTTCCTCAGAGTCACCCCCCAGGTTACTATTAGTCCCCACAGTCCACTCAGGTGACATTGGTTCTTACAGTCCTCCCAGGTGACCACTGGTCCTCACTGTCCCCGCCCAGGTGACTGTAGGAATTTGCAGTTCCACCTCATGTGACCATTGCTCCTCACAGATCCCACAGGTAACACTGGTATTTGTAGTCCCCCCTCAGGTGAGGGCTGTAACCTCCCCAAACCCAGAACCATGCCTGGGTGAGTTGGGGTGGGGTGGGAAGGGCTGCAGTGCCTCTGAGTGCTGCATTTGGTGCGTGGGCACCAGCACCCACTGGGCTGGGTCAAAACGCCTGAAGAGACCTCTGGAAATGCTGGGTGCTTGTGTGTGTGTTATTGTAGGGTCTCTTGGGATGTCATGCACATGACCACCTTTTCTTACCAGGGTTGCTCACCGGCTGCATCTGCTTTCCAGGTTTGGGGGGTAAGCTTCATCCTGCCATGTCCCATGAGTGCTGCAGGGTGTTCCACTCCATTTGGGAGATGTCTTGCCCTGTTTGCCCTGTTGGTGCTGAGGCTCCCAGCCCCGAGGTGAGCCATGCCCTCAGCTGAAAGTTTCATCTGTCTGTCCTAGCTCAGCAAGGGCTGGGAGACACTCAACATCACTCCTGCAGTGAGATCCTTGAGCTCCACAGTGCTGGCTGGTGACTCTGGCTGTCAGGGGAATCCAGTCCTGCCCCACAGCACTGTGGTTCACAGGGTTTGGCTAGGGGAGAACCAGCCCCAGCAGAGTTGTGGTGGATGTGGCCACAGGCCAGCCAGGTTTTCTTCTGACTCAGCTGATAGCTGGCTTGCACACGCTGCCAGAGACTTTTCCTGCGAAACTTTGCCAGGAAGTTGTCCTGTAAAACCAAACCTTTTGAAGCTGCACGTTCAAGTGTGTGGTTGATTGGAAGCACAAACTAAATTCCTTCCTATGCCTGTCTGAACTCCGCTGTCTCTGATGGGAGATTGGCTTCCTTTTTCTCCTTAACTGGGAGGCTTGGAGGCACTTTACGCCCATGTGAACAGTTGCTTATTTCCATGAAATATGTAAGAACATGTTTATATATGCACAAACACAGTTTTAATTTTTTTTTTTTTTTTTTTTTTTTTGTGCTTTGGTGTTTCCTGCAATAAGCACCAATAATTCAGTGGTGCTCCATCTTCCATTTGCAGCTGGTCAAAACCTCCCAAGCTCATCCACAATCCTGAGGAAAGGCACATGTTCTTAGCAAAAACACGAATGTTTTAATTTCATTTTATACACATCTGCAGCTCCCACAGATTACATCAGAGTTTCAGTGTTACTCAGCACTTTGTAAAACGGTTTGTGGCCAGGTGCTGTTAGTCTGTGTAGAACAGTTCAGTCTCAGCACAAATACTTCTGGAATATGACTAATAAAGGCAACTTTTAGGAAAAAATGCTAGAAAGCGACAGTAGAAGGGCATAGCTTATGACCTACTGATAAATCTGTTATTGTACCAGAACTTGGAGAAATTGCCACTGGGCATTGGGGTGCCCTAAAGAGCCTCAGTGGGTGCATGGGGTAGTGCCACGAGGTAAGAGGTTATCATGTGTAATGAGTGAGGAGGTCTCAGACTTGCATCCTTGTCTGCTTAGCCAATTGAAGCAGGTCAGGAACCCCCCAGGTTACCCCCCTGTGTCTCTGAGTTGAGTTGATCTCATACCCGGCAGTGCCCAGAATTTTGTCAGCACAGAAAAAGGTAGAGTTTTTGTCCCTGTGAGGGTGGTGGAAGGACCTTCTGGGCTAAGCTTCTTTGCTCAGGATGGAGTTTCTGGACTCTGATTCCTCCATTTGCTGGTGCTTTCTGAAATGAGAGGGAGATGGCTCATCGGTACTCCATGGAAGAGACTTCATGGGGGTGCAGACCACAGCCGGCAGGGCCACTGGAGCAGGAGCTTTGCTCCTAAGTGCAGCAATCCCCTGCAGCACTTCCTCCCCTCTTCTCCCACTGCGGTGCCATGGGGCAGAAAGGGCCTCACCTGCATCTCCACACCCAAAGCGCCGTGATGGCAGCCACAGCTATTGCTGCCAGCAGCCCAGCCCCAAGCCCTGCAATCAGCACCACCTCTGAGTTACCTGAGAAACATGAGCAGAGACTGCCATGAGCTTTCTTGGCTTTGCCCCATCCTGTGGGGCAGGGCGGCTCAAGACCCCCATCCCTGTCCCCAGGGGTGGCACCTACCCCATGGGATGAGGAGGCTGCGGGTGCCCAGGCTGCGGTGGCGCACGCGGCAGGCGTAGCTGTGCCCATCACTGGGGGCCACAGCCAGGATGCTGCGGAGCTGGTAGGTGAGGTCGGCATTGGGGAGGATGGCACTGGTGTTGAGCGCCGGGCCTGGTGGCACCTCCTGGCCATCCCGCAGCCAGGCCACGCTGATGGACCGTGGGTAGAAGCCGGTGACACGGCAAACCAGTAGGAGTTGGTCTGGTCTGGGCGTGCGGGCGAAGACGGTGGCCACAGGTGGCTCTGGGGGGCAAGAGCCAAGGGGTGAGGGGAGCCCCAGTGGGGCACCACTTGGCTCCAGTGTGTGTGGGGGTTTAGGATGGCCGTGCCAGGGTCAGGGTGGTCTCACCTTGTCTCTCCAGAGCTGCCTTCCCATAGCGCAGAAACACTTCCATGTCGTCAACGCAGGTATCATTGAAGAGGACTTCCACCAGCTCGCTGAAGGCAGTATAGTTCTGGAGAACGGCCTGGACATACCGTGACAGGTTGGTGTCTTGGGAAAGGAGCCAGGTGGCATTGTCTGCGTTGAAGCTGAGGAAGTCCTGGCCATTGTAGCCCACATAGGCAAAGGCCCGGGAAGTCCTGTTGGGGTAGAGCTTGCAGCCCCCCATGCATTGAGCCACGAAAGGGTCTGGAGGGGCAGAGAGGAGAGAGAGGTTGCATGAGGGGCTGGGACTGCCTTCCTGGGACTGCCTTCCTGCAGACGTGGTCAGCATCTCCTGGTGCAGCACCAGCACTGCCGGGTCCTTCCCCACTTCCCAAATGCTGTTCGGAGAGGAGATGCAGAGAAGACCAGGTACTCACAGGGCACATCCTTCTGCATGGCACCTTCATTGATCAGGTGGTTGAACTGCTGTAAATAGATCTTGATCATGTTCTCAATGGTGTCCCAGTCACTGCGGGGCAGGGCTGGGTGCACCCAGGGCTGGTAGAAGCGGATGGTCCAGGTGTGCTTATCAAGAGAACCAAGCTCGATGTCTTCCAGCAGGCCTAGCCCCTCTGTGTCCACGAAAGAGGTGTTTTGGAAAGTGGAGGTCTGGAGCAGCCGGATAGTGAAGGTCCCTACATGAGACAGGGACCAACAGGGGGAGATGGGAGTGGGAGGAGAGGACTGGGGAAAGTGGAGGGGCTGAGGGATGGGTCCTCAATGTTGCAGGGACCTGTGGGCCCCCCATAAGTCCCCTGCATCCTTGGCAGCCCCAGCTCCCACCCCCTGCACCCACCTGAGGTGGCTTCATCCCCGCCAGGGATGTGTGGAGGCAGGGGACAAGGAGGGGTGAGGAGGCAAGTGCCCAAGGCAGGTGGGGAGCAGGAAGCCCTGGGGTCCCACAGGGCATGGGAACAGATGTGGATGAGCCAGGGCTCCCACTTACCCTCCAGGTCTGCCCATGTCCCAGAGAGGAGGAGGAGGAAGTAGAAGAGAAGGAGGAGGAGGAGGCAGCAGTGAGGGGGCTGCATGGTGCCAGCCAGCAGCGAGGCCCCGAGAGTGCAGTAGTGGGTGCAGCAACAGGAGGAAGGGGTTATGAGAGATGTGGCCACGTGCTTCTCCTCAGGGTGACTGCCTGGGCAGCTCCACTGGTGCTAGTGGTCCTGGCAGCCAATGGGGCTGGCATTGAGGTTTTGGGGAGGGCCCTGAGGTTCCTGCTTGGGGTGGGCTGGTCTGGGGCACCCTGAGTATGGCTGTGAGTGCTGGGGGAATTTGGGTGGGAGCAAGGCCATCCCACTGGCTGTAGGAGGGGTCCCTCATGGCTGCAGCAGCACCTTGACAATCTGAGCAGTGCAGATGACCCAACCCCTCTTTTCGACCTCCATTACAGGTGGAGGTACCTCCTGGCTGTAGGCTGCATCCACTGACCCTGATGGGAATGTCCCTCATTGTCACTCATGCCCAGCATGTCTGGCCCTGTGTAGCCCAGACATCTCCATCCTCTCTGTGGTGCCTACGTAATCAGGAGGGTTTGCCCCAACATGCCTGTCTTGCCTGCAGGTGAGGTGAAACCCATTCTGACAGCCTGGCCACATGCTTGGGCTCCCCATGCCCCCAGGCTGTGTACTGGTCCTGTGCCTCTTTATCACCTCCTGGCTGTCCCACAACTATGTCATGCTGATGGGCCATGGGTAGAAGTCAGTGATGTGGCAAAACAGCAGGAGCAGAGCTGGACCAAGCATGCAGGTGAAGACCGTGGCCATGGATGGGTCTGGGGAGCAAGAGTGAGGAGAGCTGGTGATAGCCCCTGACCCCTCAGCAGCACTGGCCTGATCCTGGGGAAGGAGCTCCCTAGGGAGGAGGTGACAAGCAGTTCCCGCTCGGCCCATGGCTGTGGGGTCGGGGATGGGTGTAGGCAGGGCTGGAGGAAGCATCTCCTCCAGGAGCTCCTCGGGGTTTGGAAGTGGATGGGCTGGAGCAGCTGTATTGTGATGGTCCCCAAGGAGAAAGATGGGCTGCAGGGCCTGGAAGGGACTGTTTCCCACTGAAAATCATCAGACCCTTGGAGCAGTGGCACTTGGCTGGGTAGGATTCCCAACCTGGGACAGGGATGGGACCATAGTCTCCCCACCCTGAAGCCTGTTCCAGGGGGCTGCAGTAGATGAACAGCCTCCTCATTTCCATGGAGCTCCATCCATGCCACGGGGCCTGGGAGCTGCCTCACTGCTTCCCTGCACCCCACTGTGCTGGGGAGCTCCAACTCTCCTGTAAATTCCCCCTAGGAGAGGGCCTGGGGCTGGGCTGCAGCCTGGTACTCCCCTTTCCTTCCCACCATCTTTGGTGGGGAACCCTGTCCTCCTTCTCAAGTGCCCCCTGGGCATGGGAACAGGAATGGTGGGGACCATCTCCCTGCTCTGTCCCCATTGTTACCAGTGTCCAGCACTGGAGGGACAATGGGGTGACCAGAGCCGGCCTCACCCCGACAATGTCCCCTACCCATGCTCCTCCCCAGCTGTCCCCTGGTGCCTCCCCTCACCCTGCAGTTTCTCTTCCCCTTTTCTGGGGTGCCCATGTTGGGCATGAAGGCAGAAGCGAAACCACAGCCATGGGGAAGTTTGAGGGGGGGGCACCCCGATAACCTCCAAACACAACTGGGGCTTAGGTGTCCCTGCTGCAATGTGGCAGGGTGCCATATGACCCCTCCAAGCACAACTGGGACCAGGTGTCCCTGCTCCATGTCTTAATCTTGGATGTCCCCAGCTGTGGTGGGGACACGGGGAAGGCCTATATGGGGCTGCTGCGGGCTGAGCTCCAGCACCCCATGACACTGAGTCAGACATGGGGACACAAGGACACCAAACCCCTTCTCTTCCGTGGAGCTGTCCCATGGAGAAGTAGGGATGCTGTGGTGGCCTGGTGGGCCCAGAAATAGCACCAACAGTCCCACTTCCCCAGCAGCTCACCTTGGCGTCACCCAGGGGATGTCTGGCCATGCCACCACAATGTCCACATCCCTCCTGGCAGGGCCAGCAGTGCTGGGGTCAGAGGAGAGTGTTTGGCTGGTGGGATGGCAAAGTACAGCCATGGAGTGGGCCAGTGAGGGAAGGGGTAGGGGGACATTTGGCCACGCAGTCCTATGAGGTGACCATTTGTACTCATGGTCCCACCTAAGGTGACTGTTCGTCACTTCTTGCTGAGCAGCTGATAGGCCATTAGCAGGGCTCTGGCTTGTGCAGGTGCATGTGAGGTCACTGGTGGCTGAGTAGCTGATAGGGCAGGAGCAAGCACCTAGCTTGTGCGGACGCATGTGATGGCACTGACTCTTCTCCTCCCACTTTCTAGTCTCCAATCCCCTCATTATTATCACAGGTTACAGTTATTTACTCTGGTGCAGTGGCAGCAGCATGGGAGGTTGTGCTCAGTGCACAGCCATTTCTTTTGGCCACTCCTGATTCCTTAAACTTTTCTTCTGCTGCTTCTTCCTTCTTGCTTGTTTCCTTTGGTTCAGAATGGGTCCTCTATAGTCTGGAGTCCCTTTGGGGAATCACCTGTTCTGGCATGGTCTTATTCTTAGGCCACAGCCCCCTTGGGGTGTACCTGCTCTTCCATGGAGTACCTCCTACTGCTCTGACCTTACTGTTCCTTTTTCTGGGTGTTTAATTCTCTTTCCTAAATACATTGTCACAGAAGTGCCACTAACTCCTCTTGTTCAAAGGAGGTGAGCTGACTGGAACAAAACATCATCAGCAACAGGGCACTTCTCCTTCCTCAGAGATCACCCTGGTAGCCCTCCTCCTCCCCCAACTCCCCAAAACCTTGCTAATTATGCCTGATACAATTCTTTACTGCAGTACAGCTACAATGACTTAAACTGGATGACTATTTGGCTGAGATTTTATTGGAGTTGGTGCATATTCACCATAGTAGGATAGAAGTTACATTTATGAGGGACTGCAGTGCACTTCCACTTTTCTAATTTAGCTTAAGGATGGCTTGCTGATAACAACTGTTATTAAAAAACAGATAAGAAACACAGTCATAAGCCCACCTCCACTTGGGAACTGATTTTAACTGAGAATCTTGTCCTTGGCTCTCATCTGTGCTACACAGGAGCTATGTTGCAGTTCTGTCTGTGGCAAGTCTTGTACCTCTTCATTCCTGACACCAGTCCTGTCCCATTGGCTGGATCTGAATTGTCACCTCAGATTTGCTGGGTGATTGCTGGACTCCTGGCTGGTGCTAGTTACAATCTCCAGATCTGATTGTTACCCTGAGTTTGCTTTGACTTCCTGGCTCCTTGTTGGTGATGTAGCAACCTTCCTCCCTTGCTGTGACTCTCAGTTCCTAGCTCACCTTCTCTTGTAGAGCAGCCTGTCCTTGACACCATAGCTGTCAATGGAATGCAGTGGGTTTACCCTAGGAATGCCCAGGAAGCTTCTGTACATGAAGAATGATTTATTTGTAAATCTTGGCCACTTGGTCTTTGCTGGAGCTACACCAGGTTCACGTCAGCTGGAGACCTGATTCTTTGTCCTCAGTGATGCTAAGTTATTTTTTCCTTTTTGTGAAATGAGACATTTTTCCCAGGGGTTTAAGTGATGCAAAAAATAAACTGGTTTTATATCCCATTAACTGGACTGTCCAACTAGTCAAATTGGCTTTGATCCACTGATACATTTTAGGCTGAGAAGCCTTGCACTTTCAGAATTATTTTTCTCAAGAATGGGATGAATCATATCTGAGAACTGGCTGCCTCTCTCCACTAAGTGTTGATGGACCCTAGGTGATCAAACCCATGCAAAATGTGAACATGCCTATTGGTACAGAAGATGAACCTCTTTATTTCCACCCCTCTCTGGTTTTGCTTTTTAATGATGCCTTTCTTCTGTTCATATAGAGAGACCTAAAACCATCTAGACACCAAAATGAGGTGCCTCAGGTTGGGGGGAAACTTACTGTAGGTGATTTCACATAATGATACAGCTTGCCCTGTTTCTCTTATTAGCACATACCAAACTTTGAATGGGTTTGGTAGTACACAGCACTTAATTGCTTCCCTCATACTTCTTGGTTAAAGTTTGCTCAACAAACACAGAAACATAATTATTCCAAGTTGGATATTTCACAGTTGTTAACAGCTGTAGATGACTGCACTTACCATTCCTGATATAGGTCCCAGAAACCTTGGTAGGTGTGAATTGTCTATCCAATCAACATTGTCTTTATTATAGATTATTATAGCCAGCCTACTTTAGTGGAAGAAACATTCACTTCAAAAACACAAGTTGTCTCATACTAGCATAGGTGTCAAAGCTTGGGGAACAGATTAATCCCCTCAAGTCACTATTTCTAAATATTAACTGTAAAGGTACAAACTATTTCCTAACTGCAGACTTTTTTTTTTTGACATACCCAAGGATAATTAGCATGGCCTTGATTTACTACTGCAGAAGGCCAGGTCTCACATGTCCTTTCTCCCAGTCCCACACACTGACCTTGGACACCAAAGGACATCGCAAGTGGTGCAAGGTACCAGCGCATGGGCAAATGAGTCAAACCCCTTCTAAAAGCTTGGGAAGAAATTACTGAAAGGTTGATCTCATATGTCTCATCTGTTAGCAATGGAGTGGTGGCCCTAGACTAGAAGTGTCTGATATTCCTTTAGGTGATTCAGCATCTTTTTCCTGCTTCAAAGCATTTCAAGTTTCCTATAGGTCCTCTATCATTGCTCTCAGCCTCAAGCAGACATGTCAGATAGCCAGGGGCATTTTCTGAGCACACTAGACAAATCTGTTCAAACAAGCAAAATAAAACCTATGTGTCTTTTCCATGAATGCCTAAAATAAGAAGGGATGAATCCTAACCATGGAGTTTAAACATGCTGTAAACCTAAGGGGAGAAATCTCAGGACCAATCCATTCTGTGTTGCAGGGTGACTGAGGCTCTTCAAGCAGGTAAAGGAGAGCAATGTTAAAGAAAAAAAAGAAAGGGAATGCATCTGACAATGACTAAGACTTCAGTTCAGTATAACACAGTGAGTGATAACAACTTGTCCTCAGGCATGTTTCTTTCCTCTTGGGCACTTTCATCCCATTTTGTCTAGTTGTCTGGAGATGAAAGCATTGTCCCAGAAAATTCTGCTATCAGATGATTAAGAAACAAAGGGTATCTACCCTTTATTGAAGGAAGTGTTTCTTCTTTTCTTCTCTAATTAGCTACACAAAACCCCTCCTTCCCAACTTTCTTTTTATAAGCATTGTCCTCAAAGCCTTCTTCATATCTTGATTTCATAGGCTGCAGATCATTGGATTCGACATGGGAGTGGCTACACTGTATACCACTGGTACAATTTTGTTCATATTCAAGGAAGTCCTTGCTGTTGGACTCAAATACATGAAAATCCCTGCCCCACAACACAATGAGAGAACCGTGAGATGGGAAACACAAGTGGAGAAGGCTTCAGTAGATGGGGTCTTCAAGATAGTGATGACAATATAGATGTAATACATAGCAATAGAGAGGAAGGTGGTGCCCAAAATCACCAGAGAAGAAAGTATCAACATCAACTTTTGCATCACATATCTGCCAACACATGCCAATTGCAACAGTGGTCACAGAAGTGGTTAACTACACTGGAGCCACAAAAAGGTAAATCAGTCAGTAAAACGGCAGGCACCAAAGGTGACAGACAGCCTCCAATCCAGCAAAGGAGCATGATCCGGGTGCTTGTTCTTGTACTTGTGACAGTAACCTGAGGGTGTAGCATATGGCTATGTATCTGTCACTGCAAGTAGGAAACACTCAACTATCCCAAGGATAAAGAATAAATAAGACTGCAAGACATTGCTAACAAAACACTCTGATTCCCACTTACCAGCATGGAGAACAACTCGGGGACTGTGACTGAGGTATATGTTATATCCAGGAAGAACAACCCCAGGGAAAAATACATGCGTGTTGGAGATGACATTCCAGATGTAAAGCCATGACGATTACAATGTTGCCTATTGTTGCGTCAAGAGAGGCTTTGGAAGGTACCCAATTTATCGTTATAAGTCCAGTCGCGTTCAGTGCACTGAACTATCACGATTACGGATTCACAAATAACGTAGGCACCTTTCGTCTAGTCATGCTGCATGAACTATCACGGCCACACGTGAAGCGTCTGGTCACGTTCAATGACCACTATCACGCTAGACCAATAAATCAAAGCAATTTATTAAAGCAACAGACACACAGGTTCTTTGGATTACCGGTGATAAATTCACTGACTGCAAGGCACATGCAAATACCAAAGATTTGGAATAACACAGATGCATCAAAAGACATAAAAGTGACTCTATAGAGGTTTCTAAGTTTCCCGGGGAGGCACTTGGTATAACCAAGTGTTAGATTCTTACCCAAAGGCGTCCCGATGGGGGGGAAGAGAAGCTCAGCCCGTCGACTGATCCCAGAGGTCAGAGTAGTACACGATGATATCTTCCCCAACATCCCCTCTCTCTTAGTCTAATTTATAGTATTTTTACCTTGCAGGTGGAGCTTGAGGGACTCTAGTCATACATACTTTTGTTACGATTGGTGTAAAACTTTCTCACTTCATTTTAAAGGTACAGGCTCGGAAAAATTCAGAGCGCAGGTTCAGTGAGGAGTGGTCTCACCTTGGAGGCAGGTAGGTTTTGGGATGGAGGTGTGTTTTGGTATTATAATGATATTATAATGAGCAAAGTTTACCAAAAGGACCGTATTTTCTCAAAATCATGACAGTTTGTTGGCTCAGGGTATCAATTATGCAGCTTATTGGTGCTGTGGTCCTCTTCCGAGTCCCTTATCACAGAGCTTGGCTGTAGTGTCTCCACACCACTCCTCCCTCTGGGCAACTCCCCTTAGAGCCAGTGCACCAGGCTCCCCTGATGTTGCCGACATCCAAGGTTGCAGGCTTAGGGAACTCCCTGTGGGATAGATTCCTGGCATCCAGCTGCATTTCATCTGGACAGCTTCTTCAATGCTGTGCCTTTCTTGAAATCGTAGATCTAAGTCTAATGTCTAAGTCACCTCCAGCAATTACTCCACACCTATTATGATGAGATAAAGAACTAAGAAAAGAAAAAAGAGTAAAAGTTGTATTACTCAAGAGCTGGGAAGTCCCAGGATAATAAACTGCTGGGGAGCTATGGTTCCATGACTTTCCTATGGTCTGCAAGGGTATTCAGCAATAGCATTAGAGGTTGTGCATGCTTTAAAAAAAAAAAAAAAATTCTGGGGAGAGATGAATTATGTTTTCCTTTCCTGACTGCATGTGCTTTGCCATATTCATCGTGATAATCTACCTGGGAACATATGTATATGACCATTCCTCCAATCAGCCAGAGCTGAATCAGAGAGAAGATGTCTGCAATGTGAGCCTTTGGGAGGAACAGCTCTTGTTTCCTCCTTGCTATCTCAGAAATATGGTTCTTCATATATTTTAGGCTGGGATTCACCTTATCTAACTTTAGGCACCTTCCAGGTAAATACCTACCTGAAGAAATGGGTACCTAAGCGTGCCATTCCACTGCCCTGTTTTAAACTGCATTTGGCAGGGCAGATCCTTGACTGGTTCTCCACCAGTTTTGAAGGGAACCAAGGATGAACAGCTGACATGTAGACATTCTGGCTGCCTGCATGTCCTAGATGAATTCTCTCCTCTCTTATAGGTGGTAGGGTGGGATTCCTTTGCCTAATATGAACATTAACTGTCTTTAAGATGCACTTGCATACCTGATATGTTTTTCAGATGCTGTTTTAGAACAGTGCAGGCTTTCTGAATGTCTTGTGTCATACTGGGCACCATGGTGTGGATGTCTGAGAAACATATGTTTCGCCCTCTGTATCTTCCCTAAAATTACAGTGGATCATACCCTAGATTTCTACAATGTGGCCATCTTTCTGTTGCCACGTTTTTAGCCACCTTTTCTGGCCAACAGGAAACAGAAGGTATGTCTAAGGTTTGCTTCTTCTAATTTCATGTTACCTTAAAAGTAAATTAACATAATCCTGGAAGTGTCCATTTAAATCATCTTGCTAAGTGAAAACCAGGTCTGTTCAGAATTTCTTGCAACAGCGGAGAAATAGCTGTTTCCTACAGGTCATAGCAAGGTTTAGTTTTTATAATCTTTGAAAAATGGGGTCACAAATTATAGCTCTGTATTATTATGAGGTCCAAGGCGTAGTTGTAAGCGTGGATGAAGCATCATAGCAACCTTGATTTCAACAAAACTATACCAGCTTGCCTGGGAAGGAAAAGGTTTGTGATTGTGAATGTGATACAGCTGTTTTTGTGAGCAAGTCTGACCAACATATAATGCAATATTCAATGCAACATGAGATGCAATAATTGATGCATGACTTTTCCACAAATGCATAGCTGTATAGAAATTCTTATCTTTTTAACAGTTGCTTAGTCTACAACAAAGACATTTCTTTTCTCATGCTATTTTTCCTTGGTTTATATATACATATCTACTATACCTTTTCCTTTGTTTAAGGCATTGAAATGTAGGTATGACTAAATTATCTGGTTTGCTTCAGCATTAAGAAACATAAATGCTCATGCTAAATGTTGAAACAAATTTTCTGTGGATTTCTGAAACTTAGAATGGGACTTCATAGAGACACAGAAGTGAACTGTCTACCCAGGCTTACTTTGTACCTGATGATGATTTCATCATTAGTATCGATGGAGTCCAGGCCTGTTGCAGGAATTATGCAGCTGCCGCTTAGTCCGTGTTAGGAATTATGTAAATGCCACCTCAACAGGGCTTGGCCCTAGGTTCCTGCTTGAAGAAGATGAGTCGTGAATCCATTGAGTAAATAAGTGGTTTATTTATCAGACATGCAGAGCAGCTTGAGCTGGGTGCCTCTGAAGAGGGACTTCTATTGCAGATCGCACACACCAATTATACCTGTACCACCCACCACCTGATCCCCAAGTCAAACACTTAATTCTGGTTGGTGGTCTCTTGATTTCTTATTGGTTTTCTTGATCGTTGGGCTGGCCGCCTTCTGAAGTTACCTCATTCTCTTGGAATTGTTTCCTCGGGCCTTTTCTTCTTCATTCTGCTTGCATCTGCCAGTTTCAGCTAGTTCTGTGTTTGCAGCATTAGTTTTATAAAAAAGTTTACTCTTGGTTATCTCTTGCAGCCTAAAGCTTCAATTACTTTAGCTTCTAGTGCTAAGCAAGGCTATTAATCCTAACAATTCTCAAGAGTTCTCCCTTTGTTTTTATAGGCACACCTGTCTTATAAAGTGTCATCAAGAAGGGTACGTCTATACCGTTGCATACTCCTAAGTATTATGTTTGTCAGACAAGTCTGAAGACATTGAAAAAAGCAACAGAACAACAAGAGCATAACAACTACAGGAAGTAAAATCTTAATAAGGGTGGCTAATAGGCTTGATAACCAAGAATTAAGTTCCAATGGCTGAACAGTGTTTCCCACCAGTCTTTTGAGGGGTCTGGGTGTAGATGGGAAACTAATGATTGCAAACAGGCATGAGGGGAGGAAAAATTGACCCGGTTTGCAATTGCTTGTACAGAGGCAATAGCCAAATTAGAGCTAGCTGCTGTACTATCACTAAAAAGTGGTAAACAATAGAAGAAGCCCAGGGAATATATGGTTCTTGGAGTTGACCTACTAGAGTTGCCATCCATTTTGGCATGATTGTTTTAGTTCTTGATGAAGGTAGATATATACAAGGTATTACAAAAAGGATTCAAGGAATTTCAAGGGTATCGCAAGTTCTCACAATTGTAAAACCATATCATTAATATAAAGGCTATATGATTATAGATAAACAGGCTAAGCAACTATGGATTTGTGTAATTCATCAGGATGTTATTCCTAAATTGTCAATACCCTGTACTATTGGAAAGCTCTTCTATATGTTAGAGGCTGGTGTAGGCTGCACAGAACCAGTTTATGTGTCCAGAGGCACCTTCGCTAGCTATACTTCCCCATCTCCAACCCTGTTGACAATGGTCCAAATGACCTTTAAAACAATTATTAGTACACCTTCTAGGATGACATGGACCACAATTGTTACAGGATAACTGAAGCCAACCATGCTGATAAAACCTGAGTTCTTAGCCCCTTGGAGGATTGCTTGCATGTATAGCAGCTCTATATGGATGATGAATACAACAAACAAGACACTGTCCTCTTTTAACACTGTCCAACAGCCCACTTGGCCATGCAGCAGGAGCCTCTCTGGTCCAGGTAGCTCTAGAAAAAAACCGAAAGCTACATGGTTCCAGAATTCCTTCCTCTTTAGGGAGTTTGAATGGTCCTGGCTTTAATCTCCCCGGAAGGATTGGTGGGACTATGCATGGCTGGTGGTTATTCATTTAACTGATGTTCCTTAGGAGGAATTAATTTAACGTGTGAGTGATGAATCCAGTTCTCTTTCCCTGTAACTTTTACAGCAAGGTAAGAAGTTAATAACACGGTATACGGACCCTCCCATTTAGGGTCCAACTTTGTTTTGCGAGAGTTGATTTTTATTATCACTGAATCCCCAGACCGGATATCATGTACTTGCATTCATGCTGGTACTGGTTGAAACCATTGGGTTTGTGCCCTATTTTATCGTAGATGTTTTTGTATCCCCAATACAAATATGGTAGCTCATTAATCTCCATCTAAGAAGCTGGCCTTAGCAGGGATAAAAGTCCCAGGTATAGCTAAATGCCTGCCAAACACTATTTCTGCTGGTGACAACCATAGAGGTTGGTGAGTAGTATTTCTAATATCCCATAGCAGTATTCCTAAAACTTCAGGCCATTTCAAACCTACTGGACTACAAGTTGAAGCAATTTTATTTTTAAGAGTCCTGTTCATTCTTTCCACCTGTCCTGAGGACTGTAGATGATATGGAACATGTAGCTGTTGCTGTATTCCTAAACTTTTATAAATGTTGTTTAGTACTCCCTCTGAAAAATGAGAACTTCTATCGGATTCTATGGTTTCAGGTATTCTGTATCTGGGAATGATTTCCCACAGGAGTGTTTTGACCACCCCCACAGTATCAGCCTTCCTGGTGGGAAAAGCTTCTACCTATCCTGAAAGTTGAACCATCATTACCAGCAGGTGCTTAAGTCTGCTTGCGGGAGGCATGTCAGCATAATAAATTTGCAGTCTTTGGAATGGGAATTATGCCCATGGTCGTCCTCCAGCCTTCTGTTTGGGCTTTGCATCAGAAAACTTCTAACATGTGGGACAAGAACTCACAATCCTTTTTACTGCCATACATATTCCAGGGCTGCCCACATTGTCTCAACCTGGTTGACAATTGCTGCCATCCCTCCATGTGTTTTATTGTGAAATGACCGAGCCAAAGTCATTAAATATTCTCTTGGTAAAATGGGTTTTCCTCCAACAGTCCAAATTCCAATTTCATCTTTCATAGCCTCTCACTTTTCCCTTTGAGCCTGTTCTTCCTGAGTGACCTCTCCATATATTTGGGCTGAATTATTGAGACCTGGCCAATCATTAGTAGAGGGAGTTGTTGCAGCAGTACATTTATATACAGGTTGGTGGGCAGCAGCTTTTAGCTGCTCTGCCTGCCAGTTCATTATTCCTTTCAGTTTCGCTGGATCCTTTGGTATGACCTGGACAGTGTACTACAGATTTCCCTTGGAAGCTTAATAGCTTCCAACCGCATTTGGGTTTCAATTCTATTAGAAATATTTTTCCCTGCCAAGGTAAGGAATCCTCGTTCTTTCCATAGCATACCCATTGCATGACACACTCTAAAGGCATATTTAAAGTCAGTATAAATACTTACCCGCTGATTACATTCCCACCAGGCTGCTCTTGCTAATGCAGTTAATTCAGCCCTTTGGGCACTCACTGAGGGCTGTAGAGGTTCTGCTTCAAGTACCTCTAGGTTTCTCACCACTGCATAGCCCACATGTCATTTGCCATTCACATAGAATGAAAAGGATTCATGAAAAAGGTTCATGAAGAGGGTTAGATCTGAGTTCTCTAGAGGCTGATCCTGCAAGATCTTCCTGTAGGCAGCTGGAGTGAAACACTACTTTAGCACAATCATGATGCAGCTCACTGTTGGAGGAGACAGGGAGTAAAGCTTCTGGATTCAAAATATTACATCTTTTTAAAGTAATATTACCCACTTTTAAAGTCTTTAATTCATAATGATGCGCTCTTTGTGGTGATAATGCTTGTGTAGCATGTTGTTTAAGAATCAGTTCTACTTCATGTGGGACATACATGGTTTTTGGGTGACCCAGGACTAATGGTCTGCTTTTTTCTATGATAGTCACTGTTGGCTCTATTGCTTTAACACAGGAATTATTCCCTGCTACTGCAGGATCCAGCTGAGTTGAGTAATAAGCCACAAGGCAGCAATGTGGACCTAGCTTTTGAGTAAGGACTCTGCTGGCTACTCCTTTGTTCTCATGCACAAATAGTTCAAAGGACTTGGAAAAATCCAGCAATCCCAATGCCAGAGCAGAAGCTAAAGCACCTTTTACAGCTTGGAAAGACTTTTCACTCTCTGGACCCCACATTATAGGCTCCACTTCCTCTGCCTTGGTGGCTTCTGTCAATGGCTTACTTAACTCCCCTAGCCCCAGTATCCAGGGTCTGCAGTATCCTGCTGTGCCTAAAAATCCTTGCAGTTGTTTCTTTGCTACCGGTCAAGGTATTTCTACAATAGCCTGGCACTAATATTTGTTCTTCTTTTAAAATAAATCCTAAATATTTTACTTCCTGATGACACAGCTGAAGCTTAGAAAGAGATGCATGGTGACCTTTTTCTGCTAAAGTGGTACATAGACAAATAGTATCTTTCAAGCAATCTTTGTTTGTCTTGCTGGCAAGTAACAAATCGTCCATGTATTGTACAAGTATAGAACCTCCAGGTAATATACTATCTTTCAAGTCATCTTTAAGCAAATGGGAGAATTTTGTAAGAGACCCAGTGAATCCATAGGGTAAGTGGGTCCACTTTAGTTGTTGGCCTTTCCATGTAAATACCACAGATGCTGGCTGTCTTCTGCCATAAGAATACTAAAGAATGCAGCCATCAAATCAATTACAGTAAAGTATTTTGCCCAATGTGGAATATGTCCTTAGGTTTGAAATTTAAAAGTGATATAGGGGCTCCTGTGTCCACTAGAAATGGTATTTCCTTGTCTTCTATTTTTCCCACAGTTTGACCCTTATGATTCAATTTAGTAGTCCAAAACCCATATATAGCCTGAGATTCTTCTGAGTCTCCTTCCTCCTGTTAAAGGAGCAGCCACTGCCTGAACATTCACGCACAATTCAGGCAGTCGCACACACACCACCTGAGACTTTAACTGCTAGGATCGGAGTCCCTTCGCAGTGGGCAGCTCCATAGAGTTGATGGGTGCTGCTTTTCGACTCCCCACACACTCTCACTCACTCTCAGGCGTGTTCTCTCCCCTCAGGCTTGACCCTAGGTTTCCCTGAAGCAGAGTCTCCGACACAATGCATGTCAGATGAATTTATTGACTAGTACAGCAGTAAATGACAGCTTGAGCTGGGTGCCTCCGGAGACGGACCCTGAACAAAGAAGCCCCTACACAATTATACCCTTACAATTTAAGTTCCCCATCCCTCACACAACTATTTGGTCCAATAGCAATATTCGGGTCTGGGGTCTTCTTGTTCCTCATTGGATATTTGTCTCTGGGCAGGACATTTCTTTTCTTAATGGATGCAGCTTCTGCTGACAGGTGTGGCTACCTTATCTTTCTGGTTTGCACCGGTTTCAGGGGCCTTCCTTCATGTAGCTAAGTAAAAGTTCAGTATAAGGCCAGCATATCTAGGCTAAAGTTCACAGCTTGTGGCCTAACGCTTTAGCAAGCCTTGCTACTAATGCTGCGTATTGGATTCTGCCTGAGCTAGGAAGTGACTTCTACAACACTCCTGTCATTGCTGTTCAGCAATATTCATCTGACCTTTCCTAAACCCGTGTCTGCAGGACCCCCTCGGCCTCACAGGACATTCTCTTTTCCAATGTCCTTGCTCCCTACAGTAGTCGCAACAACCATTCCAATCACCACCTACTCTACCATCAGCTCATCTCCCCCTACCTTTCTGCCAATCTCCCTGACTCCCCAGTGGTCTTCACCCTAGAGACAGAGCTCTGCTTCCACCTCACCCTTGCATTTCCTGAACAATTGCTGCTGCAAGCAGACTAGCCTCTTGCTGTCTTTCTTTTCGCCTTACCTTCTCTAACTTGTGTTTCTTCTTGTCAATATTCATCAAAAATGAATACTGCAATGCTGAGATTTTTTGCAAATTTTCTCCTTGACACCCCAGCATGTGATCCTTAAAATAGTTACAGATGTCAGAGGTGGCTTGGTCCACAAATATACTAGTGGCCAATGTGTCATTAAAATTCTGTTGCATCATTCCCCTGTGTTTTAGGAGGGTTTATCTCAGCCTTGCCCAGAAGTCACTGGGGTGCTCATCTGGTTGTTCTTTCTATTCCTGCACTTTAGACCAATTTATGCCTGTTTCTTCACATGCTCTGATTGCCTCTATTAAGTTCCAACATATGGTTTGCCAGTTTGCCATGTCACCAACTGTGTTATAATAGGGATCAGCAGCCAGGAATGGCTGGTGTCCCCCTCCAGCTTGATGAGTCAGTTCAGCATCCTTTTCAAATATCCTCTCTGTCTCGTCTACTCTAAATAACACTTTCAACAGTATTTGAACATCAGAATATGAGGGGTTGTGCCCAGTATAGATATTGGAAAAGAGTTGAGCACATTGCTCAGCATCCTCTCAAAGATGTGGCATTTTACTTCCCCAAAGTGCTAAATCTCCTGGATTCCAGGGGTGCTGACTGTACACATGCAAGACTGGCACGGGAGCTGCAGCGCCTGCACCCACGGGGGCAGCGGCACCTCCTGCAGCAGCTTGGATGACATCAGGGTTAGCCATTATGTGACCAATTAGGGGATACATTTCTACAGGAGAAGGAGAAGCAAAAGGAAGGGGTGCACAGGGTGAAGCAGCAGAATCCACAAGCAATTTAGAAAGTGGATCTGATCTGATGAGTTTTTTACTTTTTTCACCCTATTTCTTTTTTCCAGGCGAGTGCCCAATTGTCCCAAACATGCCAATAGTCCATTTGTCCCGGGAAATGCTCAAGGGGAGGTCACTGCTGTGCAGCCAGCTGATATGGAGGGAGAGCTCAAGGTCTCATTAAGGCCGCTAATATTTATAGTGTGAAGTAGTTGGCTGCTCGTCAAACCACAGGTATATGCATCCTTTTTTGTACTTGGTGTTCTCTGATAATCTGGTTTAAACCAGTTTCATGCCCTTGTCCATGGTCCAGGTGTTATTATGCCCACAGGTTCGTGTTCGATCATGAGGCCTGTTGTTCCTTTATCAGCCTGAACCAAATTACAGCCAACTTGATTAAGGAGTTGTGCGAATCAATCACAGTCTCTAGGTTGTACTTAGACCAGCTTCCAAGCTTCTCTCGCATCACAAAGAATAGCAGAAGACAATGTTGTAGCTGTGTGGCTAAAAGGGTATGGATCTTATTACCATGCATGTCCCCTGGGAAGGGAGGAGGGCCAAAGGGAAGAAATAAAACCTTCAAATAGTAATTGTAATCAAACCGGTAACAAGGATGGTTTTCCTTAGCACTAATCTAAGCTCCTTGCGGGGGTCCATGCGGGTTGGACAGTTTTCTGAGGTGCATTATTAAACACGTGAATAAATGGACTGAGCCACAGTTGCCACCACGTGATTTGAATTTATTCCAGCATGTCATTCAAATAAGAGCACTTATTTTTTTCCACTGAATGTTGTGTAGTTTTTTCTGCTTTTCTTGTATCATTTTCTTGTTTGTAAAGCATGTCTTTTATTCTGTTGCTGTGGCGACTAGTTAGAAAGATAGTCTACAGGCTTACTTCTTGTTCTTGCAAACTTGCTGAGCATGCTAGATCTAATAAACCATGCATACAGCTCACTGATTTACCCACTTGGCTACAGCTACACATGCACATGAATAGTGTGCTAAACTGAAATGGCATTACTAGGCAATCCACATCTAAACATATCTTTTTAAAAAATAGTAGAAACCATTGAGCACTGCTACTCTTCCTTCTTGAAGGAGTTACTGCACATTTTCAATTACATCTGTTGGGTGATTTTAATATCAGTGTTAAGAGTGCTATTATCACATGATGTAGCTTTGCTACTGTGGGCTATATGACCATTTAAATGAATGCCGAGGAGATTTTCACTCCCTCTGCACCAAAGCATTAGCAATCCTATCCAGAGCTATGTTCTAGTTCCTGGGTATTCTGCCTGTAAAATTAATGGCTGTTAGTTTCTGCAGTGCAGCTGCATATTTCTGGTAAGTTCTAATTTTTGCAGTGTAGAAACTTAAAGACAGTAGGGTGTGCTCAGTGAAGTAATGTTAGCAACATAAGTATTCAGAATACACAAATCATGATCTAAAATTGTGAGATTAGAAAGAAACTGGTTGAAGTGAGGGGAAAGGTCTCCTATTTCTATCAGTGTGTTATATTTTCAAATGTCAGTAATTAGGAGGGTAGAAAGCTCAGTTGATGAGAGGAGCTCGGGGGTCAGACATATGGCTGTGAGCTACATGAAGTTGTAAACTATGTTTTCCTTTTTGAGTTATTGAATGACTACAGAATGTATAAGTGACTACCAACTGTGTCTGAAAGGTGTACGTGGTGCCTAGCAAGGAAGTGGTTTTCTACCTCTTTGATGTTCTTTAATGTTTTTATAAATGATCTGGATGCAGGAATCAAATGTACATTAAGTTTGCCAGTGATACTAAACTATGAGGAGCTGTGGACTCCCTCAAGGGCAGAGAAGCCTTACAGAGAGATCTGGATAGACTAGAGAGCTGGGCAGTCACCAACCGTATGAAACTTAACAAGAGCAAGTGTCGGATTCTCCACCTGGGATGGGGTAACCCTGCTTGTATGTACAAATTGGGGGATGAGAGGTTGGAGAACAGGCCCGTGGAAAGAGATCTGGGGGTTTGGGTTGATGGCAGGTTGAATAGGAGTCAACAGCATGCCCTGGCAGCCAAAAGGGTTAACTCTGTCCTGGAGTGCATCAAGCACAGCATAGCTAGCTGGTTGAGGCAGGTGACTGTCCCACTCTGCACTGCATTGGTGCAGCCCCACCCCAAGTATGTGTGCAGTTTTGGGCACCTCAATATAAGAAGGACATCAAACTATTAGGGTGTGTCCAGAGGAGGGCGACCAAGATGGTGAAAGGCCTCGAGGCCAAGACTTACAAGGAGCAGCTGAAGTCACTTGGCTTGTTCAGCTTGGAGAAGAGAAGGATGAGGGGCAACCTCATCGCAGTCTACACCTTCCTCATTGTGGGCAGTGGAGGGGGAGGTGCTGACCTCCTCTGTCTGGTGACCAGCTATAGGACACGAGGAAATGGAGTGAAGGTGCATAAGGGGAAGTTCAGATTGGGCATTAGGAAAAGGTTCTTCACTGAGAGGGTGCTCAGTCACTGGAAAAGGCTCCCCAGGGAAGTGGTCACAGCACCAAGCCTCTCAGAGTTGAAGGAGCGTCTGGATGACACTCTTAGTCATACAGTTTAGTGTTAGGTAGTCCTGTGAGGAGCAGGGAGTTGGACTTGATGATCCTTATAGGTCCCCTCCAACTTGAGATATTGTATGATTCTATGATAGTATTTCCTCTACTTTTCTCCCTCCCAGCCAATTAAAATATTTCAGATATTTTCAGAAACTTTAGAACCCAAGCCTTGAACAAAAATTGAAACAAGTGCAGGTCTTGCTTGCTCCATAGGGTTTTCTATTCCTGCATTACTTATAAACATTTCTCTTAATCTGTCCAAGTAGCCACTGGATTTTCATCCTTGAATCATATACATGCATAAACCTTAGTCCAGTCTGTTTTCCTAAGACATGCTTGGGAAGCAGCACTCAAAACAGAATCTCTGTGCTGTTGAAGATCAGTGTTTGGAATGAGCTGTGCTGGCTGTTTGGCTGTGTCATACAGCCTTATTAAAGTTCCCTGTGGCACTGCAGCTGTCACAAGCTGATCCCTATCAGCCCAGGCTAATCATTAACTGAAGCTCTGGCCTTTGTTTTTCAGGCCTTGATGCCGATGTCATGGACAGACTGCTTGGACAACGTACATCTTCATGCTTCAGAGTATGAGACTGTGAGTGAAGTGGGTTTTGCTGTGAAATAAGCCCATCTTTCCCTCCTGCATGGAGTTTTCCTACTTAACTGTTTTAACATTACAATGTTACCTGGAACTGCTGAATTCAAAAGTATACAGCAATGACACAGGTAAGCAGATCACTGAACAGCACAATCGCCAACATCTCTCACTTAAGTCATCCAGAGTGACAACTTCTTCCTTACCTCTTGTGGCCCCAACTGTGAGATACTCTGCCCATTCTGTGTCTGAAGTAGAGACAAAAAAAATCACAATACCCAAAAGCACCTAAAAACATCATATAAAGCGAGAGTTGCCATTTAAGCAAAGACACGACATGCATGATTCTTTCAGCAATGTTTTATTGCCATAACACTGTGACACACATCACTTCAATGCTACTTCATTTGGCATAGTACAGATATTCCCCTATGTTTATGGGCATCTAGTATCGAATGCATCACTGAAACATGCATGCATTTCAACTTGAAAAAGATGGCTGCTCTCCCTTACTCTCTGCCCACCAATTACTGCACCCCCCCCAACACTTTGCTGCTAGACAAAGAGGGCTGAGGGCATGCAAAACCCTCCCACTGGCCCCATCACACCACGCTGGGCAGCAACAGCTGCCCGAGCACCCCCCACACCCTCTACATTAAGCCCACGCAGTTGCTTTGCTGCCAGTTATTTTTCACCCCAGGCAGGCTCCCGGCTGGAGCCCAATGCTGCTGCTCTCCCGCAGACGGGTATGGGAAGCTGGGGGGAACCCTCACCTGGAACAGCCCCCAGCACCCCTACCTGGTGTCCCGGAGGGAGGACGAAGTGACTGCAGCACGGGACTGTCCGACAGAGCTCTTGTTCTTAGTCCTTCCTCTTTGAGCCCTTGGCGAAATCTCTACATGAGACCCTGTACAGAGCCCTGGGGTGCAGCTTTGCAACTTACCCCTCTTCCTCTGCTGGCTCCCTGCAAATACAATAGCAATCTACCTGATACAGTTCTTGAGCTCATAGACTGCTTCAGGTCAAGTATTGAAGACAATCCGCATTTCACACATGCATGTCGTTATAGCATTGGTGAAGCTCAAGCAAGAGCTCTTTGCAGAGACCCCCTTGGGAAAGCTATTAAACTCGGGAGATCTTCCACCCAGTCACAAATCTGGACCTGCCCAACTCTTTGGCATATAATGCACCTCGTGAAGCTTGGACCTACACAGAGAGAGGAACCGCACAGCCTGAGCTGGACATTTCCCACTTCCCACCACAAAAGGGCTGTGGACAACAGGATTGTTCCAGGTATAAAATCTCTGTCAGTGACTGAGGACTTACTTAACACATGGTCGAGAAACTGCCCTGGCTCTTCAATTGAATCCAAACAACAAGAAGAATTTAGGTGGTTTGTTGACCTCTAGAGTTCACATAGTTCTGTGTGTGCTGTGCTATGTACAAGTCATTCACTTCCCTGAAGTCTAGGCCATGAGATTTTTTTACCTGTTCAGTTATTCCAGATATAAAATATAGAAGTAGTTAAAGTAGTATTTTAAATTGTCTTCAGCATATGTGGGAATTCATCTTTGTGTCTTAGTCACCCCTTCAGCTTGAGGCTCATCACCGAGCAGTTTCTCAGGATATCCCCTTGTTCAGAAAAAGTAGTTGTTACTTTGGTCTATGGTGGTTTAAGGAAAATATTTTTAGGCAGAAAATATAGAAACAAAAATATTTTTGTTTCCTAACTTCTAATTTCTAATTGTCTCTTCATATTGGGAAAACCAAATCAACAAGTTTGGGCTCAAGCTGCAGCAGGGGAGGTTTAGGTTGGATATTAGGAAAAATTTCTTCATGGAAAGGGTAGTCAAGCATTGGAACAGGCTGCCCAGAGAGGTGGTGGAGTCACCATCCCTGGAAGTGTTCAAAAAGTGGGTAGATGTGGCACTTCGGGACATGGTTTAGTCTAGTCTACCCTTGATTGGTTTAGAGTGGACTTGGTAGTGTAGGTTAATGGTTGGAGTGGATGATCTTAAAGGTCTTTTCCAACGTAAGAAAGAGGAGTACTTTACAAGAGATCATTCAATAATTTACCTTTCTGTGAATCGCATTTTTAAGAGGGTCTTCCTATGTCATCAACTATTACAATTCTGCACATCTTTCTCATATAAAATTTGAGTTTTCACAGAAATTATCCTCCTACCCATTTAGTGACTGGAGAAAAGAGGTAACGTTAACCTTAGTGTGAGTATTTTTATCACCAAGTTGAATGCATCAAAATAATGGTGCAAAGCCACTCCTTAAAAAAAGGGTTAACAGGACTGCCACAGTTGCCATCTTGGAGCTGCATTGATAGGAGGTGGGAAAACTGCATACTTCCAATGAAAGCCTCATTACTAAATGACCTAAGGAAAAGTCCACAGGTGGGATTTTGCTGTTCTTACTCAGGCCGAAGTGCTCTTGTGAATCAACAGAATATAAATGTTTAGAGGAATGAGTCGCTGATCAGGACTAATGTATCTGGCATTTCATGTCACCCTGGAACTACTATCGTTGTTATTTGGGGGGGTCTCACTTCAGCGCAGCCAAACTGAAGACCAGCCCATGTTAATCCTGATGCAGTAAGTAGAAAACACTGCTTTTTGGCCTGAAAGGGGTTCTGACTTAAACATTTTCACAACAAACAGACTTCGCTAAATCTCTTTGCAAGTCATGTGTTGTTTTGTCAAATGAGTCACAGGACAGAAAATGAAACCTTTTTTTTTTTTAAACTGGGCTTTAAAAATTAAATGTGGCAGCATGTAAGCCTTTCGCTTGTGTGCAATGGGATGGTTCCCTCTTGCGCAGAACAAAGTACTTCCAAAAGCTGCATCCCACCTAGGTACAGCTGTTGCCAATGAATTATGGAGTCTGCACACTATTGCATTCCATCCTTGTACATGAGTGTGGAAGCCACAGAAATCAAGAAGGGAGGCAGCACTGCATATCTTGAGTGCACAGGTGCTCAGGTCAGCAGCTGGGCAGACTGGGTGATATGGGGTCCTCAGCACAGGAGGAGGGGCACTCAGAGAAGGTGCTTCTAAAGCCCACCAAGGCAGCCTAGGATGGTGTATAAAGCCTTTTCTGCCTGGCTCCTGTACCCTTCGGTCACAGCTGCAGAGCAGAGTTGTGAAAACACTGGCTTTGTGGTCTGTCTTTTGTGTCATTGGACATGCTCTGAGAAGATCATTGCAAGTCAGACTGCACGTCGGCCTTAATGGGGTCCACTGTATTCAGCCAGAACAAGTTTGAGTATTTTTGAAAGGTGTTCTTCCCCTTTGTTGGCAGTCTGCAAAGCTTAACCTTGCTCTCTTTACATCATCATACGGTTATCCTTGGTCTTTTTTTTAATTCTTCCTAAGTTATTGATCCCCCCCAGTCCTCTGAAAATACTATTTTCCAAGAAAATAATGAAATCAGTATTTCAGTATTTTTAAAAAGCAAGAAGCACATTTTGTATTGTGTCTATAATATAAAAATATTATGTAAATATAGTTCAAAATGCATTTCTCTGAGATGAGAAGGATGCCTAGGGAGAGGTATATACTCTTTTTTCTTTCTGGATTTAGAAGCTATTTGAGTAAAACAAGGCTTTGTCTTCTCAAATGTTGCTTCAGGAACCTTCTGGTGAAAGGGACTGAACGATTGGAAGGGATGGTCAGTCTTTGATGACAGGTTATTTGTCTAAATACAGTATTTAAAACAATGATTGAAATACAAATGTGTCTTCTTTTGCTTTTGCTAATGAGTAATATGACCTCACAGATACCCTAGTTCTCCAGATTCCTGTGGGCTACATGTATTGTGTCTGAAATAGCAGTCCATGGTCAGTTCTGCTTTCCCATCCATGTGGACAAAAAGATACATGATCATGGTCAGATGTGGAGGTCCCACCATGCCCCAGCGACCAGAGTCTGCCTGAGTTCCCTCCTCAGACACTTCCAAAATCACCAGCTCCATGGCCAGCAAGTCTTGTCCTGAGGCTGGGTTCAACCAGCGTGTAGACTTGTCCACAGAGTTTTCCAGGAAAACCAATGTAACCTAACTTTGTAATATTACATAGAGTCAGAAGAAGCACTGGGAAGGGATAATGAAGTAAAGGGTAAAACCTTCCAGCTGTTTGGGTTTTTTTTAACATGAAATAAAGAAAAAGGCACAACTGTAACAACCTTGCCAATTTCTTTTAGTTATGTTACATGGTTAGCTGCTGACATTGTCAGAAATAATTAAATGTTAGAAAAGCCAAAGGAAATTTCTGGAAAAAATCACTGTGATAGGCAGTGAAACTCATCAAAGCATTACTAACCTACAATTGACTTTTAAGATTTTTTATTGATTACTTGCAAGTGATATAGCAAAATTTAGTGATGCTTTTTCAAGTGTGGATGCTCATTCAGCAATGTGGTCTCCAGAGCAAGGTTTACAAAGATGCTTTCTCTCTAGGCATTAGCTAGCGCAAGCCATGTTGCCTATGTGTGGTGGTACATCCCCCCCATTCCTCTTTCTCTTCAATGGCTTTATACAATCTCAGGAATTCCAGGCCGCCGCTTTTGTGTAGCACGTTAGTCAGTTAAGCGCCCCTTAATTGTACTAGAAACTGCTACATGGCTGAAGCAGAGCGCAGCCCTGTCCTTATCAAAATGTTCATATTATGGCTAATGAGGGGAGCAAGAACAAAGAGCTACCCCTGACAGCCTTGAAACAGAGTGGTATCATCCTTACTGGAATTCCAGCAACTACTGACCCGAACTGTGGCTCAGGTGGAAATTTACTGGTGATTAAAGTCAATCATCTCACAATCCTATAAAGAGCAGTGCTAAGTGAGGCCCTTTGAGCTCTCCTGGACTGCCGCGGGCTGCACCAGCACCTCCCTCTGAGCGAGACGCCTCTCAGAGCTAGCAGACTCCAAAAGTCTGCTGCAACCAGAACTCCATTGCCAAAGAGCAACAATGGAACCTGGGCTGAAATTCTCCACTCCTTGAGGCTCAACACTCACCCGTTGAGAAATGCCAAGACATTAGACGTGAGTATTTCACTGAATTTGAGGGGAATTTTTAACAGGCATACCATTTTTATATATGCATTCATGTTTGTGTGTATGCATGTGTGAATCCGTTTAAGTAGTCTGTAGATGTATGATTTAATTTCAAAGAGAGTCTTACACTGCTGCATTATTCTTACAGCATTATTCTTATAACCTGTTGACCAAGTCTAAGACTAAGAGTGGGCCTAGCCGCACCTAGACTCCTCTTTGGGAAGGAGTTTAGAAAGCAAGGGGGTCCATTCTGAACCTCGTGACTCAACGAGAGGGTACTCCTTATCCCCTACATACATGATCCCTTTATGAATCATTCCAACTCAGTGTAATTCAATTTTCCTTTATGCGCTTCCGTGTAGTAATAGAGTGAGCCTTGCCATCTTCGAATCTGTAACTAAGTCACTGTTTTGATCAATTTTGTCTAATCACTTTATTAATAATTTATGATTGAGTGCTATTAAAAATATTACTAATTCTGCGATTTGCTACAAGTAAATTCTGTTACTAAATCAAACTGTGTGAAGTCACTCATTCATAGTAAATTGACGTAATCAGCAGGATTCACAAACTTGCATTCATGACACCATGTAACAACTAAAACAGCTGATAAAAAGTATGCATACAGATAGGCTACTTACTAGTTATCCAAGTAACTGCTGTTGCATGTAATAATGAACAGATGTATTTCATTCTCTTTCCAGTACTCTTATTAAGAGGGGGGGAAAGAAGGACTTCTGTGCTTCTAGGACAGTTACAAAAAAAGGCCCGGAATGTGAGAAGACATATTTTGTGTGATTTTTATCCCGGACTGTAAAGGTAAGCTTTACCTAAAGCAATGTATTTTAAAAGTGGGGAAAAAAATCTTAAATTCTACTTGAACAGCCAGCGTAGGGGAAACATTTGTCTTTTTCTCATTTTCAGGATAAAATGATATCTGTACACAGTCAAGCATGCCTTGAAAAATTTCACAAGTCACTGAACACAGAACTGACAGCTTAATTTATTTTTGTATGTTGGGTGCCTAATCCTATCCAAAAGACATTTTGAATACTCTCCTGAAAACTTTAAATATAAACAAAATTCTGTCCATTAACTTCTCAACTCTTTTTAATAAGAAGATTGTGTGGCTACAGTTTTTCTTGCATTAAGTATGTGGGGTATGAGAAAGGAAAAGGAGTATGTCCTTTGAAATTATGTATCTTGCTGAAAGAGCTACGTGGGTCAGAAATCTTTTCTGCTCAGAATCCTGTTAAGAGCAAAAAGGAAACGTATCTTGTACACGAAGTCAAGAATTTCTTATTAGTATATGTGAAATGTGTAGTCTAATGGGAGAACTACTGTTAGTCCACATCTAGTTATTAAAGAAAGAAAAAGATACATTAGTTTTGCTGTTATAGGAAGACTGTCCGTAATACAGTTTCAAAACATATATCGCGTTACCTGCCCCTTTTTCTTTGCTACTATTTTCACTGCCTCCCTGGTCCTAAGGTCAATGAAGACAGTTTTCCTCAAGCAGAAAGCAGGGAGCTGCAGCCAATTGTCTGTGCCTGAAGTTCTGTGCTGGGAAGAGTGTGACAATGGCAGGGTTTCTTTGTGGGGTTCCCCCCCCCCCCCCCCCTTTTTCCCTCCTGGCCAATCTAGATGTCTGACAACCTTATATTTTTATGTTCTGGTTAGAGGTACTTACAGTGCTGGAAAAATTAAAGCCCCTCCAAAACCCTGTGCTGGAAGCCAAAGGACTGGGATCATGGTAGGTTTGGGTGCATGTTCTCTCTTGGCCCTGTTCTGTACTCTTGTCTTTACGCTTGCGCCACCTAATGGTATGTGTTACATTGCAAAGCTTTGTAGAATATTTTCTGAATGATGTTATGTCTTGTTGGTTGGGATTTTTTTTTCATCCCCAGAGACAGCAAGCTAAATTTCAGGAGATCGTCTCTTTTTCTTCTGAAGATGGCATAGACATATACTATAAGAAATATTTCATAATCCATCTAGACTGCTAAAAGCCTCAATGGATGGTGAGGAGCTGTAAGAAGTAAGAGGTTCAGAAGATGGAGAAGTGGTCTGTGTTGTACAAGCCACAAGGAGAAGATGAGGGCTGGTATAGGAAACTGCAGATCTGCTGTTTGTCTTTCAGTCATATATTCCACATATATCTGCCAGGCTTTGAATATGGGTTGAGATTAGGATGGGCGTTAAGATTATGAAGAACAAGGAGCTCAGCATGGGAAGGAGTGAGGCATGTTGTGCAATCCAGAGTAGAAAGTTGAGGAGTGGCATAGGCAGATCTTCTGTTGGTCTTTCAGCAAAATGGTTTCACTACAGATTTTAGCATGTGATCAGGAGGAGATGAAGGGTTAGGGTAATGAAAAGCAAGGAACTCAAAATGGGAAGGAGTGTGCATGTTGCACAGTCTGGGATGGAAAGTGGAAGCCTGCCCCAGGAGTCTGCAGGTGTGTGTTAGTGTTGCATTGGGAACATACACCCACCAAGCTTAGCATGTGAGTCAACTGTAGAGCAATGTCTATGATAATGTGGCTTTGAAAAGAGAGTGAACTTTAAATTTCTGCATGTCTCACTATAGCAGAAAATATAATTTGCATATTATTTTAATAAACAACAAAACTGAACAATTTAAGATGTTGTTTTAATGATGTTAACAACCTTGAATGCAGCAACTGTTCATTTGCATTTCATTAAAACACAGTGTAATCAGGGAATCCATTGTCATCTGGAGTGGAGGGAATATAATTTTCACTGAAAAGTGAGTACTTGTGGAGCTTTTGTTTTCAGTAAAAATGATGAGTTACCAAAATACTTGAAAACATACATTTCTCTAGATCTGTTTTGTTAGGTGAACGTAAACAGGTAAGGAATAAATGTTGATCCTTCATAAACTAAAATGTTCTCAGAAAATGTTATATAGTGTCTATTAAGAAAATGGGTTTAGATTAATTATATCGTGAAAGAAGACATTTTAGAATTATTTTTAAACATAACCTTTTTCTCTGTAGATTGAAGATCTTTTTAACAATATAAATACAAGGAGAAAAGCTTTAAAAAAATACAAGTTAAGAATCTGCAAAAATACTGGAAGCTTGCAGCAGGTACACTGAAATAAGAGGCTCCTATTTTTTCTAGTGGTGTGGGGAGCATTGGAGTTTTTCAGAGGGACCAGCATGGGTGGGGTGTGGTATGTTTTTTGTTTTGTTTTTTTTAGTCGTTTTTAGTGTACAGTGTCCAATTTGATACAGAAAAGCCAGAGCAGAAACAGTGTAGTCAGGCTGTTACTATTGCTAGTAAGAATTTCAGCAAAGTGGTGATAGACTTGAATGAGTGAACTCTCAAAGGACTTGAGCCAAGCAGAATCTAAGTGAAAACTGCAAGAGCATTGAGATTTGGCTGAATAGTAATTGACCCTTCTCCAAAAAAGTCACTAGCTACTAGATGTCACATTCCCTTACAGGGCCCCTTAGTTGCATCTTTTGTCATGTGCAGGGGCTTTGCAAGCAGGATCTGTGCAATTTAACAACAAAAAAAATATTTACACTTTCAGTAGACACAAAAGATGGCAAAGAGTAGAAGGACACTATGAGATGCCTTAGCAAGCTCCCTGAAGGAGATACTTCAGGGCCGTTGCTGGCCAAGAAGGCTTCAGCCAGGAGGTGAAGGGTGGGGGTCCACTGCTTTGTGGACTGGGTTGATCTGAAGCATTGCTGGGCTCCTGAGTTCCAACTATTGTTTTTTTCCATTAGGGTTTTACATCCTTTCATGTTGATTTTCTACTATATAATTCCTGAGTTCCTAACTGTCCCACTTAAAAGAGGCCAGTCTCTTTCTGCATTTTACATTTCTCACCTCGCAATGGGAGCAGTTGCCGGGTGTTTTCAATTTTGGAGCTCGGCTAAAGCTAGAGTGAGGGAGACAGTTGGTACTTTTAGGCAGCAAGGCAAGAGAATAGCCCCAGTGTTGGCAGGGCTGTAAAAGCACTGCCAAGGGAAGGCAAGGACCATTGACAGCTTTCAGTCCTGGCACCTTCTGTGTGGGAGCAGTTGCTGGACTTTTTATATTTTGGAGCTGAGCTCTGGCAAGAGTGAGAAAGTGTTGGGACCTTTAGGTGTGTCCTTGGTTTCGACTAGGGTAGAGTTAATTTTCTTCCTAGTAGCTGGCATAGTGCTGTGGTTTGGATTTAGTATGAGAAGAATGCTGATAACACACTGATGGTTTTAGTTGTTGCTAAGTACTGCTTATGCTAGTCAAGGACTTTTCAGCTTCCCATGCTCTGCCAGGTGCACAAGAAACTGGGAGGGGGCACAGCCAGGATAGTTGATCCAAACTGGCCAAAGGGAGATTCCACACCATATGACATCATGCTCAGTACATTAACTGGGGGGAGCTGGCCAGGGGGCAGTAATTGCTACTTGGGAACTGTCTGGGCATTGGTCAACGGGTGGTGAGCAGTCGCATCACTTGTTTTTCCTGGGTTCTGTTCCTCTTTTTGTTTTCCTTTTAACCATTTATCATGGTTATTGTTATTATTTCAATTATTAAACTGTTTAAGAACAACCAACAAGTTTTCTTACTTTTACACTTCTGATTTTTTCCCCCATCCCACTGCGGGGGGTGGGTCAGCAAGCGGCTGCGTGGTGCTCAGTTGCCATCTGGTTAACCCCACAACAGTCCTTTTTGGTGCCCAGCGTGGGCACGAAGTGTTGGGATAACGACAGATCTGACCAGAGTGTGCTAAAATAAATTTCTTATAAGTGTTCATTGTATTAGTTTGACATTCACTGGTCACAATGCTGTTTTATTTGTTTGCACGGTTGTATTATGTAATTCCTCACTTACAGTATGCATTCCCCCTGGTGTTGTTTATCACCTCTGGGAGATGGATCAGGATTATCATCTTACTATACTATGTAACATCGACTGATGATACGATAGTATCACTGGTCAAAAAACTCATCTGGTATTTGTAGTTGGTGTTGCGATCATCTCCGTACCTCCGGCGCCATCTCTCGGAAATTATTAACAATGACAGTCTTCACTTTTTCTCCTCTGAGAACCAATCTGTGGGGAAGACGGGGCGGGGGGTGGGGTGGGGGAATGCTTTCCCCCATTCCTTCACCTTCCCTTTCTCCTTCAGGCTAGTTACACTAGTTCTCGAGAATTTTTAATATCCTTGCGATGTTCAGACCAGCATGCTCCTATTGCTATGTCTCCTGAATGTGTTTTAGGTCGTGTTTAGGTTTAAACAGCTACTTAAAAAAAATTACGCAGAGATCTGCCCCAAGGCTGGACAGTCATGGCTGGCATGACATGTAAGAGAATATGGGCAGGTACTTAGAGAACTTATCCCCTCCAACGATCTGGAACTTCACTCCTGAACAACTACAGGATCCTGATGAAGTGATAGAATGCTTGAAAAGAAAATGTCGTGATTATTCCAAAGAGGCACAACTCATCGCATCGTGCTAGGCCCTGGCTAGTATCTACGAAACAGTGCTCAGTATTATACAGCTCCCTTAGGGAGAAGAGAGAGAAAACAAACTGACAGGCACTGCAGCTACCCCAACCCCAGCGACAGGCACTGCAGCTAAACCAGGGAACCAGCCTGTGCCAGTATCAGTCGCCCCCATACACAAGAAGAAATCTTGGAAGCGGAAATCAGCTCGTTTTAGAATGGGAAGAGGAAGCTTCTCTTAAGAGGGAGCAAGAGTGTCCTGGTTTTGGCTGGGGTAGAGTTAGTTTTCTTCCTAGTAGCTGGCACAGTGCTGTGTTTTGGATTTAATATGAGAATAAGCTGATAACACACTGATGGTTTTAGTTGGTGCTAAGTACTTCTTATGCTAGTCAAGGACTTTTCAGCTTCCTATGCTCTGCCAGGTGCACAAGAAACTGGGAGGGGGCACAGGCAAGATAGTTGATCCAAACTGACCAAAGGGGTATTCCATACCGTATCATGTCATGCTCAGTATATAAGCTGCGGGAAGTTGGATGGGTAGCAGCAATCACCGCTTGGCGACTGTCTGGGTATCGGTCAGCGGGTGGTGAGCAATTGCATTGTGCATCACTTGCTTTGTATATTATTATTACTATTATTACTATACTGTTATTATTACTACTACTATTTTACTTTGGTTTATTTCAATTATTAAACTGTTCTTAGCCCAGGAGTTTTCTCACTCTTACTCTTCTGATTCTCTCCCCCATCCCGCCAGGGCAGGGGGAGTGAACGAGCGGCTGCGTGGTGCTTAGTTGCTGGCTAGGGTTAAACCACAACAGTCTTTTTTGGCACCCAACGTGGGGCTCAAAGGTTTTGAGATAATAACAAATTAACCAGAGTGTATTAAGGAATCTGTTAACACTTGCTGGTCATTATACTAGTTCATCTGATCTGCACCATGCTCCTTTTTTTGCTGTATACGCTAAACATTGGTGTTGGTTTCTGCAGTTTGCTGTGCTCTGCAGTGATTAGTGATGTTTTGCCTGGGAGATTTGTTATTAAAACACTGACCTTGAGCATTATCTGGTATTTGGGTTTTGTCCTGAAACCATTACTGTACTTCGGGTACCACCTCATGGACAGAATTAGCAATTAATACCTCTTCCTCTGAGAGGTTTTTTGTGGAGGAAATACAGAATGGCACCTTTGCTACCTTCTTCTATGATGTTTCCTCCTTCATTACAATAACTTCTCAGTATCTGAACATCCTTGGGTAGTAAAGATACATCTATTAGTATTTCTTGGGAATATTGTTTTGGTTTTGGTTAATAAGCAATTTAAGAATATCATTCAGAGATCTACCCCAAGACTGGATAGTTATGAGTGGCAGGGTGTGTGGGATAGTATGGGCAAGTACCTAGGACAGTGGGCACCTCCAGTGTTTTGGAACTTCACCCCTGAACAAGTGCAGAATCCTGAAGAATTAGTAAAGTATTTGGAAAAAGTATGTTGTCACCCTGGCAGCTACAGAGAGACACAAATCACTGCAATGTGCTGGGGGCTGGCCCATGCCTATCGAGCCATGGTCAACACTATTCCCCTTCAGTACCCTCAAGGGAAAGAGAAGGTCTCTGGATCTGATGACAAAACAACAGGCACTGCAGCTACTCCAACCACAACCACAGGTACTGAGGCTACTCCAACCACAACCACAGGCACCATGGCTAAACCAGAGAACCAACCCATGGTGGTATCAGTTGCCCCTATACACAGGAAAAAAATACAAAAGAAAATCAGCTCATTTAGTAAGGAATGAAGATGAACCAGGGCCGTCACAGGAACAGGATGAGGAAGTGGCAGAGCCCATAAATGAGATGGTAACCACCCAATCCCTATCCCTGAGTGAGCTGCAAGATATGCGAAAAGATTTCAGTCATCGTCCAGGCAAGTGCATTGTCACATGGCTGCTCCAATGCTGGGATAACAGGGCCAGTAGCCTGGAAATTGCAGGGTAAGGAAGCCAAGTAGCTGAGATCTCTTTCTAAGGAAGGGGGCATTGACAAAGCAATTGCAGAAAGGGCACAAGCCCTCAGCCTCTGGAGGCAACTCCTGTCAGGCGTGAACAAAAGGTATCCCTTCCAGGAAGAGGTTATATATTGCCCAGGCAAATGGACCACCACAGAGAGAGGTATCCAGTACCTGAGGGAGTTAGCCATGCTGGAGGTGATTTATAGTGACCTGAACAAAGAGCAGTTATCCAAAGATCCAGATGAAGTCAGGTGCACATGACCCATGTGGCGGAAAGCGATACAGACTGTACCAGCATCGTATGCCAACTCATTGGCAATACTGACCTGGAAAGATGAAGAGGCACCAAAAGTGGTTGAAGTGGCTAGCCAGCTCCGGGAATATGAAGAAAGTATCTCTTCCTCTCTTGCCTCAGCTGTAGAGAAACTGTCCCAAGAGTTCCAGCAACTCAGAGAGGATATGTCCTACTCCCCACCTGTACAGACCAGTATCTCAGCCATTAGGAGTCAACGTCCTTATGCTCAAGAGAGAGGACATAGAGGATACACACCACGGGCCACCCTGTGGTTTTACCTGCGTGACCACGGAGAGGACATGAGGAAGTGGGATGGGAAATCTACTTCGACCCTAGAGGCACGGGTGCATGAGTTGCAAGGAAAAACTATTACAAAAGGTGGTTCGTCCAGGAAAATTGCAGCTCCAATTTCCAGTGAGCAGTTCCCCAGAGAGAGTAAGAGGGCTAATTTTACTTCCCATCTTAATCAAGGGACTCTTGATTCACATTTACAAGGAGTGAACAACAAATACTATGACCAGGACTAGAGGGGCCCTGCCCCTCTAGGAGGAAAGAGACAACCAGGTTTACTGGCCTGTGTGGATTCAATGGCCTGCTACATCAGACCCACAGGAGTATAAAGCTCTAGTGGACACTGGTGCACAGTGTACCCTAATGCCATCAATACAGGGGCAGAACCCATCTGTATTTCTGGAGTGACAGGGGGATCCCAACAGCTAACTGTATTGGAGGCTGAACTAAGCCTAACTGGGAATGAGTGGCAGAAGCACCCCATTGTGACTGGCCCAGATGCTCCATGCATCCTTGGCATAGACTGCCTCAGGAGAGGGTACTTCAAGGACCCAAAAGGGTACTGTTCAGCTTTTGGTATAGCTGCCTTGGAGACGGAGGAAATTAAACAATTGTCCACCTTGCCTGGTCTCTCAGAGGACCCTTCTATTGTGGGGTTGCTGAGGGTCGAAGAACAACAGGTGCCCATCACTACCACAAAAGTGCAGTGATGGCAATATCGCACCAGCTGAGACTCCCTGATTCCCATCCATAAGCTGATTTGTTGACTAGAGAGCCAGGGAGTGATCAGCAAGACTTGCTCACCCTTTAACAGTCCCATATGGCCAATGCGGAAGTCTAATGGGGAGTGGAGACAAAGAGTAGACTATCAAGGCCTGAACGAAGTTACACCGCCACTGAGTGCTGCTGTGCCACACATGCTAGAACTTCAATATGAACTGGAGTCAAAGGCAGCTAAGTGGTATGTCACAACTGATATTGCTAATGCATTTTTCTCCATCCCTTTGGCAGCAGAGTGCAGGCCAGTTTGCTTTTACTTGGAGCGGTGTTCAGTACACCTGGAACCGATTGCCCCAGGGGTGGAAGCACAGCCCCACCATTTGCCATGGACTGATCCAGACGGCACTGGAACAGGGTGAAGCTCCAGAACATCTGCAGTATATTGATGACATCATTGTGTGGGGCAATGCAGCAGAAGAAGTTTTTGAGAAGGGAAAGAAAATAGTCCAAATCCTTCTGAAGGCTGGTTTTTGCCATAAACCAAAGTAAGGTCAAGGGCCCTGCACAGGAGATCCAATTTTTAGGAATAAAATGGCAAGATGGACGTCATCAGATCCCGATGGATGCGATCAACAAAATAACAGCTATTTCCCCACCAACTAGCAAAAAGGAAACACAAGCTTTCTTGGGCATTGAGGGTTTTTGGAGAATGCATATTCCAAATTACAGTCAGATTGTAAGCCCTCTCTATCAAGTGACCCGGAAGAAGAACGGTTTCAAAGGGGACCCAGAACAACAGCAAGCCTTTGAACAAATTAAACGAGAGATAGTTCATGTAGTAGCCCTTGGGCCAGTCCAGGCAGGGCAGGATATTAAAAATGTGCTCTACACTGCAGCCGGGGAGAATGGCCCTACCTGGAGCCTCTGGCAGAAAGCACCCGGGGAGACTTGAGGTCAACCCCTAGGGTCTTGGAGTCGGGGATACAGACGATCTGAAGCCTGCTATACTCCAACTGAGAAAGAGATATTGGCAGCATATGAAGGGGTTCGAGCTGCTTTGGAAGTGGTTGGTACTGAAGCACAGCTCCTGCTGGCACCCCAACTGCCAGTGCTGGCCTGGATGTTCAAAGGGAAGGTCCGCTCAACACATCATGCAACTGATGCTACATAGAGTAAGTGGGTTGCACTGATCACACAGCGGGCTCAAATAGGAAACCCCAGCAGCCCAGGAATCTTGGAAGTGATCATGGACTGGCCAGAAGGCAAAAATTTTGGAATATTGCCAGAGGAGAATGTGACACATGCTGAAGAGGCCCCACTGTATAATAAATTGCCAGAAAAGGAAGAACAATATGCCCTGTTCACTGATGGGTCCTGTGTATCATGGGAATGCATCGGAAGTGGAAAGCTGCTGTATAGAGTCCTATACGACAAGTCACAGAACCTGCTGAAGGAGAAGGGGAGTCGAGTCAGTTTGCAGAGGTTGAAAGCCATCCAGCTGGCTTTAGATATTACCGAACGAGAAAAGTGGCCAGTACATTGTCTCTATACTGGCTCATGGATGGTGGCAAATGCCCTGTGGGGGTGGTTGCAGCAAGGGAAGCAGAGCAACTGGCAGTGCAGAGGCAAACCCATCTGGGCTGCTGCATTGTAGCAAGATATTGCTGCCTGGATAGAGAACCTGGTTGTAAAAGTTTGTCACATAGATGCTCACGTACCCAAGGGTCGGGCCACTGAAGAACATCAAAACAACCAGCAGGTGGATCAGGCCACTAAGATTGAAGTGGCTTAGGTGGATCTGGACTGGCAACATAAGGGTGAATTATTTATAGCTCGGTGGGCCCATGACACCTCAGGCCATCAAGGAAGAGATGCAACGTACAGATGGGGCTCGTGATCGAGGGGTGGACTTAACTATGGAGAGTATTGCACAGGTTATTTATGAATGTGAAACATGCGCTGCAATCAAGCAAGCCAAGTGGTTCAAGCCTCTCTGGTATGGACGACAATGGCTGAAATATAAATATGGGGAGGCCTGGCAGACTGATTATATCATACTCCCACAAACCCACCAAGGCAAGAGCTACGTGCTCACCATGATGGAAGCAACCACCATATGGCTGGAAACATATCCCATGCCCCATGCCACCACCTGGAACACCATCCTGGGCCTTGAAAAGCAAGTCCTGTGGCAACATGGCACCCCAGAAAGAACTGAGTCAGACAATGGGACTCATTTCCGAAACAACCTCATAGACACCTGGGCCAAAGAGCATGGCATTGAGTGGGTATATCACATCCCTTATCATGGACCAGCCTCCAGGAAAATCGAATGATACAATGGACTGTTAAAGACTACCCTGAGAGCAATGGGTGGTGGGACATTCAAACATTGGGATACACATTTAGTAAAGGCAACTTTAATTTGTTAGTCAACACTAGGGGATCTGCCAATTGAGCTGGCCCTGCCCAATCAGAATTTTATGTGCTGTAGAAGGAGAGAAAGTCCCTGTAGTGCACATAAAAAATATGCTGGGGCAGACAGTCTGGGTTACTTCCCCCTCTGGCAAAGGCAAACCCATTCGTGGGATTGCTTTTGGTCAAGGACCTGGGTACACTTGGTGGGTAATGCGAAAGGATGGGGAAGTCCAGTGTGTACCTCAAGAGGATTTGATTTTGGGTGAAAATAGCCAATGAACTGAATTGTAGGATGTTATTTGTTATATAATACTGTATGTTATCTCTTTTATGGTTTTTATATGCCATATCAATGGCATTACAGTAAGATTCACCCAGCTTAATGAAAATGAACTTTGTTGAAACAGTGTTGGAATGAGAACTGGCTTCAGCATGCAACAATCCAACACTGCACACCACCTCTCCTGCTCTGAAAGACTGTGATGACAGATGGAACCCAAAGTCATGGACTAAATTAACTCAATGGACATTTTAGAGGGATGGCCCATAGACAAAGGGAATGATATCTGTGTGTATATATATCAAGATAGGGAAAGTAGTGGTGATTAATTAGAACAGTGATTAGAACAGTGGTGATTAATTAGGAAAGGGGTAGGACCTGTGCATGACATAGATGGTATAGAATGGGGTGGATACTGTCCTGGTTTCAGCTGGGGTAGAGTTAGTTTTCTTCCTAGTAGCTGGCACAGTGCTGTGTTTTGGATTTAATATGAGAATAAGCTGCTAACACACTGATGGTTTTAGTTGTTGCTAAGTACTGCTTATGCTAGTCAAGGACTTTTCAGCTTCCCATGCTCTGCCAGGTGCACAAGAAACTGGGAGGGGGCACAGCCAGGATAGTTGATCCAAACTGACCAAAGGGCTATTCCATACCATTTGACATCATGCTCAGTATATAAACTGGGGGGGGTTGGCCGGGGAGCAGTGATCGCTGCTTGGGAACTGTCTGGGTATCGGTCGGCGGGTGGTGAGCAGTTGCATTGTGCATCACTTGCTTTGTATATTATTATTACTACTATTATTATATTGTTAGTATTATCATTACTATTTTACTTTATTTCAGTTATTAAACTGTTTTTATCTCAACCCAGGAGTTTTTCTCACTCTTATTCCTCCGATTCTCTCCCCATCCCATCCGGGTAGGGGGAGTGAGCGAGTGGCTACATGGTGTTTTGTTGCTGGCTGGGGCTAAACCACGACATATATATATATATGTATATTTATGTCTGTATGTACGCATGTGTCAATCAATTTATGTAGTCTGTAGATGTATGATTTAATTATAAAACGAGTCTTATATTGCTGTATTATCCTTATACACATAAACTGTTGACCAAGTCTGAGACTAAGATTGGACCTAACCACACCAAGACTCCTCTCTGAGAAGGAGTTTAAAAAACAAGGGGGTCTATTCTGAACCTCGTTACTGAACGGGAGGGTCCTCCTTATCCCCTGTATATACAATCTCTCTGTGAATCATTCCAACTCAGTGTAACTTAATTTCCCTTTTATGAACTTCCATGTAGTAATAGAGTGAACCTTGCCATCTTTGAATCTGTAACTAAGTCGCTGTTTTGATCTATTTTGTCTAATCACTTTGTTAATCACTGATGATTGAGTACTATTAAAATATCACAATCAAATCCTGCAATTTGTCATAAGTAAATTCTAAACTGCTACTAAAGCAAACTGTGTAAAGCCACTTGTTCACGATAAATTAACATAATCAGCAGGATTGACAAACCTCCATTCGTGACACAGCTTTGGTGTGGGAGAAAAGGCTGGACATTTGCAATTTCGGAGCTGGGTTGTGCTGAGACTCAGAGTGAAAAAGGGAGAAAGTGTTGGGAGCGTTAGGAGACAAGGCAAGACCAGAGTCCCAGCGTTTGTGGGGCTGTGAAAGTGCTGCCAAGGGCAGGTGAGGACCAGCAACCCATTTCAGTCCTGGCACCTTTGGTGTGGGAGAAAAGGCTGGACATTTGCAATTTTGGAGCTGGGCTCTGGTGAGGGTGTTGGGAGCGTTAGGAGGCAAGGCAAGATCAGACCCCCACTGTTTGTGGGGCTGTGAAAGCACTGGTAAGGGAATGGGAGGACCAGCAACACCTTTCAGTCCTGGCACCTTTGGTGTGGGAGAAAATGCTCGATGTTAGCAATTTTAGAGCTGGGCTCTGGTGTGACTGAAAGTGAGAGAACTACTGGGAGCATTGAGGAGACAAGGCAAGCACAGAGCTCCAGTGTTTGTGGGGCTGTGAAAGTGCTGCCAAGGGAAGGTGAGGAATAGCAAGCTGTTTCATTCCTGGCACCTTTGGTGAAGAGGAAATCACTGGACATTTGTAATTTTGGAGCTGGGCTCAAGCAAAAGTGAGATTGGGAGTGAGAGAGAGTGTTAGGGCTGTTAAGACGCAAGGCAAATTCAGAGCCCCAGTGTTTGTGAGGCTGTGAAAGAGCTGCCAAGGGAAGGTGAAGACCAGAAAAAGGTTTCATTCCTGGCACCTTTGGTGTTGGAGAAATAGTCCCAGAAGATGTGCAGTTAGTGGTAGCTAATACTAAAAAGAGGAGTGTAATTATAACAGAGTCGTCATCTGTAACAGTAGAAGAGGCCCCCGTATCATACAAAACCAAGGTACAATGACCAGTAATGCAAGGCCCACTCAGGGAAGCGATAGAGGCAGAGGGAGAGGTCGAGGGCGAGGTTTCGGCTCTATTATATATGGACCAATAGGACAAAATCAATGTGGATATCGCAAGGTGGAAGGTCACTGGAAAAATGAATGCCCAAAAAAGGGACAACAGATTCAGTGGACCCAAGGGGCACCTGCCCCAGGGGCAGACCTAGTTATGCTTGGAACTGAAGATGCTGAATGAAGGGATCCAGGGGAAAGTATCGAAATTTACCCAGCTGATCCCCTGATTCCAGTCAGGCTGGCGAATGAGATAATAGAATTTTTAATAGATACTGGAGCTACATATTCTGTAATTACATGTTGTAAGGGGCCTTTAAGTAAAACTTATATGCCAATTATTGGAGTCACAGGAAAGCAAGCTTTAAAGCCCTTTCTAAAACCAATGGAATGTACAGTTGGGAATATTACTTTGACTCATGAATTTCTATATATGCCAGAATGGCCCCTTCCTCTCCTGGGATGAGACATGTTGTGTACATTAAGAGCACAGTCAACTTTCTCTGAACATTCTATTCATTTGTATCTACCAAAAGAAACACATGGAAGGCTCAATTGTGTTTATTGACTGAGAAGGCATTGGAAGAAGTGGAAATTCCAGGAGAGATCCTGGACACTGATACCCTTGGTCTGGGCCACTAAGAAACTCAGACGGGCCAAGAATGCTACACCAGTAAAAATTGAACTGAAACCAAGAATGCAACTGGTAAGAAAGAAACAATATCTTATTAAATTAGAAGCTAGAATTGTGCTGGAAACTTTAATAAATACATTTATTCAGTATGGACTATTGTGAGAATGTCAGTATGAATATAATACTCTATTCCTCCTTGTAAAGAAACCCTGTTACCCAGGAGTATGGACTGGTACAGGATCTGAGGGAAATAAATCAAATAGTTGTTGATGTGCACCCAGCCAGCCCAAATCCTTATATTCTTTTGTCTTCAATACCTGAGAATAATACTTATTTTTCAGTATTGGATTTAAAGGGTGCCTTCTTCTGTATACCGCTGGAGAAGGAAAGCCAGAAGGTGTTTGCCTTTGAGTGGGAAAGCCCAACTACTGGCAGGAAAGTACAGCTCTGTTGGACTGTACTTCCTCAAGGCTTCAAGAACAGCCCAACCCTTTTTGGTAATGTACTTGTAAAAGAATTAGAAGATTGGCAAGGTAAGAATTCTTCCATTACCCTACTACAATATGTGGATGACATCGTATTAAGAGCTGAGACTAGATAAGAATATGTGAAAGCTACTATTAGCCTCCTCAGCTTTTTTGGGACTGGCTCAGTACAGAGTATCTTGAAAGAAGGCCCAGATAATGTGAACTACGGTAACCTAGTTAGGTTTTGAGATATCCTGGGGGGAGAGGAAGTTGGGAACAGAAAGGAAAGAGGCTATTTGTCGAATAGCCCCCTGCCCCCATCTAAGAAAGAACTGCAAGGACTTTTGGGAATGGCTGAATGGATGGATGGTATAGACTCTGGATACCAAATTTCAGTTTGATTGCTAAACCATTATACAAGGCTATTAAAGGACCCAGAGAAATTCTAGAATGGACACCAGACTGCCAAAAAGGATTTGACACTATCAAAACTGAACTGATGAGGGCTCCTGCTCTGGGTTCACCAGATTTAACCAAACCTTTTACCTTATATGTGTATGAAAGACAATGTGTGGGACTAGGAGTTTTGACCCAGACCTTGGGAAGCTGGAAGAGACCAGTGGCTTACTTCTCTAAACAGTTAGATGAAGTGAGCAAAGGATGACAGGCATGTTTGAGAGCTGTGGCGGCAGTAGTTGTGTTAACCAAGGAAGCCCGGAAATTAACCCTGAGGCAGCCAATCAGAGTTTTGGTGCCACACGCAGTGGCAGTGGTACTTGAACAAAAGGGACATCATTGGATTTCCCCTAGTACATTAGCTCAGTACCAAGTAGTATTAATTGAATCAGATTATATTACTTTAAAAGTGTCTTCGACTCCGAACCCCGCCACTTTAATGCCAACAGATGAAAAAGGGAAACTGGAGCATGATTGTATGCAAATTATGGAACAAGTGTACTCCAGTCGACCCAATTTAAAGGATGTACCTATAATCAATCCAGAGATTGAACTTTTCACCGACAGTAGTAGCTTTGTAATGAATGGAGAATGGAAAGCTGGTGAAGTGTCTAGGGCACAAGTCTTAGGAGGAGTGGCCAAGGGAACTGGGGTTGTTTAGTCTGGAGAAAATGAGGCTGAGGGGAGACCTTATTGCTGTCTGCAACTATCTGAAAGGAGGTTGCAATGAGGTGGGTGTTGGTTTCTTTTTCCAAGTAATCAGCGATAGGACAAGAGGAAATGGGCTCAAGTTGCATCAGGGGAGGTTTAGATTGGATATTAGGAAAAATTTCTTCACAGAAAGGGTTGTCGAGCACCAGAACAGGCTGCCCAGAGACGTGGTTGAGTCACCATCCCTGGAGGTATTTAAGAGATGTGTAGATGTGGCAGTTAGGGATATGATTTAGTTAGTATGATTAGACTTGGCAATGTTGTGTTAACGGCTGGATTTGGTGATCTTAAAGGTTTTTTCCAACCTAAATGATTTTATGATTCTATGAAAGCTGGATATGCTGTAGTAACGTTGCAGGAAGAAATTGAAGCATGGGCCCTGCCACCTAATACCCCTGCTCAGAAAGCAGAAATCGTAGCTTTGACTTGAGCCTTAGAGTTATCTAAAGATAGAAGAGTAAACATCTATACGGATTCTAAATATGCATTTGGAGTGGTCCACACATGGAGCTATTTAGAGAGAGAGTGGGTTACTGTCCTCTCAAGGAACCCCTATTAAATATGGATCAGAAATTTTAAAATTGTTGCAAGCTGTTGTGGGACCAAGAGAAGTTGCAATTGTATATTGCAAAGCTCATCAGAAAGGACAAACAGAAATAATTAAAAGAAATCAAAAGGCAGATGAAACACCCAAAAAAGTTGCAGAAAGGGGATCACTAATTGGAGCATTGATCCCATCAAGAAAAGTTCAATGGGAACCTCCAAATTATTCTAAGAAGAAAGACCAGCTTGCCACATATTTAAAGTGTACCAAGTCAGGGGAAGGACAGTCGATAACCAAAGGTGAACAAGTATTGATTACTACCCTAGTGGTAAGAGAAATACTGAAGAAGATACATAGTGAGTCCCATATGGGAGCGGATGGCCTGGTTGCAAGTATCAAAAAATATGCTGTAGGACTGAAAATGCACACTTTTGCAAACTTTATTGTGAAGCAATGCCCAATATGTTGTAAGAACAACAGAAAAATACAGAAAAGACCTCCCCCCGGAGAGGTCAGGAGGGGTCAAGCTCCTGGAGAATACTGGCAAACTGATTTTTCTGAACTACAAAAATGTAATCAGTATAGATATTTGTTGGTGGTGTTAGACACCTTTTCAGGATCGCCTGAAGCTTTCCCATGTCATACCAATAAGGCTAGAGAGGTAGTAAGAATATTGTTAAAGGAAATAATTCCTAGATTTAGGGTACTTGAAGTAATGTCCTCCAATAATGGGCCACATTTTATAGATCAAATAGTTCAAGAAGTTGCAAAATCTTTACAAATTACATGGGACTTACATACCCCTTGGGGACCACAATCAAGTGGCAAGGTTGAACGAATGAACGAAACTCTGAAAAGACAGATTTCAAAACTTTGTCAGGAAACTCAAATGAAATGGATAGAAGTGTTACCAATAGCATAGATGAGAATTCGGGTCACTCTTAGACTTAGAGAAGGAATTAGTCTTTTGAGATTCTATATGGGAAACCATAACCTGTAAATAGTTTAACTGGGAAAAGTGATCAAATGCATATTATGGGAAACCAATCGTTATCCGATTATCTGCTCTCTTTGGGACAGGCTTTCTCTTCCCTTTACAGGTATTTAAATGAAAGTGTGCTAATACCCTTAGATACCCCAGTTCATTCCTTTACACCAGGAGATTAAGTTTATATCCGAATGTGGAAGGAAGAACCTTTAAAGGAACAATGGAAGGGACCCTAATGGAAGGGACCCTATCTGGTGTTGTTAATCACCCACACAGCTATCAGAGTAAGAGGCATTGATTCTTGGATTCATCATACATAGGTGAAGAAAGCACAAACAGGAGAATGGACAGTGGCACAGACAGGACAGTCTAAATTTAAATTTGTGAACAAGACTCCGCAAATAATCATGTGGACTGTGGGGTTGTTATTGACAGGTTTAAGCAACTGTAATTTGATCTTAAAACTAGTGCAAGATTTTGCCAAATTGCAAATTTCTGTGACAGTCACTGCTGTGACTGTGTGTTTACCTACTCCTAAGTCCACAGAGAATCCCATTCCATGGGGGGTACTAAAAACAAACCTAACTAAAACGTGGGAAGACTTGTGGAAAAGGGAACCTAATAGGTCCACCACATGGTACAATAAGGAAGGAAAATACACCCTTAAATGGACTCTGAAAGATGGTGCAATGGACATTATAATATCTGTAAGTCTGAAACTCTTTGGTCCAAAGAAGTAATATATAGACCGTCAGGAGATCAGTGTACTGATACTCCATGGGGTTGTCAGATACCCCAACTCAGAAATTATACAACTCCATTAAATGATACTTGGTCACATCTGAGTGATAACGACATTGCAGAATAGCCTGACTCTGGATTTATTATTATTGCAGGAACATGGAGTATGTGGATACCTGAATCTTTTAAACAATAGCTGTTGTGTCCACATTCCAAATGTAACTAAAGATTTGGACCATTACCTAAATGATATTAAAGAAGTAGAGCAAAAGCCAGTAGGAAACTAAGAGCAGGGTTAGAAGGAGGCTAGTTAAACAAAATCCTGAACAGACTGTGATACTCATTAACTGGATGGTTGGAGAGTTTATTTCAAAGTATAATTGTCATAATAATACTACTGATCATTATTTGTATTTCTGTTAATTGTTTAAAGAGAATACTGTTACAATAAACTAAAGGCCATTAAATTATGTTAGCATGGGTACATAGTGAGACATGAAGATCTTTGAAAGCCTCATAGTCTCAAAGGGGGGAATTGTTGAAGGCTAACTCTGAAACTCATCTAATATTGTATCAGGCCAAGAAGTTTTTTGCAAGTAAGGGACACTTAATCATCCCTAACCAGAAGAACAAACATTCAGTATCCTTTAACCAAGGACATCCCCGAGCAACTAGACCTCGAAGGAGTACTGAGAAACTGGTAAAGAGAACATCCTACCCCAGAAGGCACCGGAAAAACTGGATGATTGCCAAAGCAGGGTAACATTGGAAAAGTAATTCCGGCAGGGGGAGATCACGACCACCAACTCATGAGCACCCTACCACAATTACACCCCAGACTCAAACTGAAGGACAACTGAGCATGCTCATTAATTTAAATAGTAGGCAAAGAGATTTTGACCAATCATAGCACTGCATATGTATTATGGAATTAAATATGGTAATGAATGTGTATCAATAGATGCTGACTTGATGATTTGGTGTGCTAGTTTTGTGGAATTACCACCTAGCACCCATCTCTGCACAGAAATGAAATAAAACAGTATGTGAAGTGTGTGAAGCTTGGCTTATTGCACACTAGGTAAATGAGACCTATTTGGGACACCACATGGAAACAAGTGAGATAGCAGAGGCAAAGGGGCCATGTGTGCCATACTGGGTGCCTGCTTGATGCAAGCGCAGGACCAGTACAAGTATTTTAAGCAGGTGGAAAAAGATAATTCTGAGAGTCACTTAGAGAACAAATGCTTAAAAACAGAGTTGCAAGAAAGAGAGCAGATGTATTTACTAGAACAAAAGATCGAAATTATGCTAACCCAAGCGAAAAGGCCCCCCAGTGTTGTCCAAATTCAGAAGTTTGTTGTGGGAACAGATCCTGAGGATTGGGATGGGGACATCTGTGGAGATTCTGATGAAGTTAGCATTGATGAAATGGAGGAGGTAGAGGAAAGGGATGTTGAGACCTCTTATCAAAAGGAGAGGCATATGAGCTCACGGGGTAGGAATCCCCGATCTACTGTCCATATGACCCCATGGATGGGACCTGAGCTCAGTGACTTGCAAGCTAAATTTTCACGCAGACCGGGTGAGGCAGAGGTGGAATATCTATGGCGTGTTTCGCTCACCAGAGGCGATCTAATATTTTTGAGTGATGATGAGGCTGGAGGGTTCTGGGGACCTGGTGTGTTTCCAAGTGATGGGCCAGCTGGCAACCAGTCTATAATTTCTCAGGTGGCTTACTGGTCTGGCGGTATAGACCCCAAAAAATGAGGGGAGCCTATTACCATCTGGCTAAAGGGATTGCCAGAATTGGCAGAAGGGGTACAAAATGCTATGTATATACAAGCAATGTATGAGAGGGGGCAGCAAGGCATACCAAGAGCTGCACAAGTAGATCTGCCCACCTCAGGCCTCTCATTAGGGGGTGACCAGATCCTTTAAAAATGCATGTCCAGTCCCTTAGAGAGAGAATTCAGACAGCCATAGAATGCAATCAACAGAACCCCACGAATCTGCCTGTGTGTGTGCTGACACGGGCCAAAACACTGCATAGTATAGTCACCCATGGGCGAGAAATGCAGTGGACGGATCCAGGTGATGGGGCAGAAGGGTCCAGCAAGTCAGCCGTGAGCCTCGTCCCGGATGGCCATGCCCACCCCCCGGAAGCCTGCACCTTTCCGAAGTAAGTCGGATCGAGCCAGTGGACCAGAGCGGAACGACTTATGGCAGAAAGTGTTAGTGTTGGAGTTACCACGAGTCCTGTTACATGGGCAGGTCACCCAGCATGTATGGAATCTAGTGGAATTACTGGAGGGAAAGACTGCGAACATAAAGGAAATGCCAATGACTGCCCCGTCCCAAGACGGGAGGCAGGACCCCAACCCTTTTGCATGGCTGTGAGGGGAATTAAGTGAACTAAAAAAACCTAAAAGTTGTCCTTTTAGGGGTTTGGGCTGCCCAACCGGCTTGGTAAATTCCTGTCAATGGTGTGCCACTAAGGAACCTTATATACATATTCCTGTTGGTCCGAACCAGGAAAGTTTGGAGTTTTTGATTGACGCAGGAGCCCAAATTGGTGTTCTGAACAAGCAGCAAGCTGACAAGCTCGGAATCAAACCATCGAGAAAAGACTTCAATGTAATATGAGTAACGGGTCCAAGAGAGGTGTCCTTTAGCCCAAACCCAGTTTTGGCTGCCTGGGGAGAAGTGGATGATAGCTGCAGATGTCGCTCTGAGCCCTCACAAGGAAAACGTATTAGGGTTTAATATTCTAGTGGGTAAGTGGTGGTACCTGCCCAATGGCAGCATGTGGAGTTTCAGGAGCCGTAGGGTGGGAGCTGCTCGCATTAGGATCTTGCAGTCTGCTCCCTCACTGCCACCATCCAAAGTAACATGGGTTTCCAAATAACCCTTGCCAAGCGAAGCAAAGCGAGCTACCAGTGAAGTCATTGACGAAATTGAGAAAAGGAAAATAATCAGCTGCACACATTCTCCCTATAACTCCCAAGTCTGGACAGTTCGCAAGCCCATTCTGCTGGCGGTGAAGGCACTTGCAAGGGAACATGTGGACCAGTGAGAGCACTAAGTCCTTAGAACTATGGTGTGGGAGAAATCTCTGGATGTTTGCACTTTGGAAGCTGGTCTCTGCTGAGAGTAAGCATGGCTTCAGAATGTGTATTTTGATGGCCTGGAGGAACCGCAAGTACAGTTCACCATTGTGTGTTTGGCTTTGAAAACCGTGGCTAGAGAAGGTGAGGAACAGTGGGAGCATTCCATGTTGGCACCGTTGCTGTGGGAGAAATGGCTGGACATTTGCACTTTGGGAGCTGATCTGTGCCGAGAGTGAGAGTGAGCTTGAGAATGTGTATGGGGAGTGCTGGGACGCAAGGCAAGGGCAGATCCCCATTGTGTGTGTTTGGCTGTGAAAGCACTGGCAAGGGAAGGTGAGGACCAGCAAGAACACTTAGCCCTTAGAGCTCTGGTGTGGGAGAAATGGCTGGACTTTTGCACTTCAGGAGTTGTTCTGCGCCAGGAGTGAGAACGTGCTTGAGAATATGTGGGTATTGCTAGTGCTGAGAGGCAAGGCAAGGGCAGATCCCCACTGTGTGTGTTTGGCCCTGAAAGCACTGGCAAGGGAATGTGAGGACTAGCAACAGCTGTAAGCCCTTAGAGGTCGGGTGTGGCAGAAATCGCGGCATGTTCGCAGTTTGGGAGATGTTTTCTGCTGAGCGTGGAGAGTGAGCTTGAGAATGTGTATTGGGATTGCTAGGAGGCAAAGCAAGGGCAGATCCTGACTGTGTGTCTGGCTGTGAAAGCACTGGCAAGGGAAGGTGAGGACAAGCAAAAACACTAAGGCCTTAGATTCCTGCTGTGCGAGAAATCACTGGACATTTTCACTTCGGCAGCTAGTCTGCTAGTTCCCGAGGGAGAGTGAGCTGGAGAACGTGTGTTGGCAGTGCGGGGAGGCAAGGCAAGGGCCGATTCCCCAGTGCGCGTCTAGCCGTGAAAGTGCTGCTAAGGGAAGGGGAGGAAGGGCAGGAGCGCTAAGCCTGTAGACCTCTTGTGTGGAGAAATCGCCGGTCGTTTGCACCTCAGGAGCTGCTCTCTGCCGCGGGTGAGAGCGAGCTTCAGAACTTGCGCTCGAAGTGCCTGGAGGAAAGGCAAGTGCAGTTCACCGTTGTGTGTTGCGCTGCGAAGGCGCTGGCAAGGCACGGTGAAGGAGCAGCCAGAACTTCCAGTGCTGGCACTGTTGGTGTGGGAGAACGAGCTGGACGCTGTGCTTATCTGCTCTCATTTTTCTTTGACTCTACAACACATCCCAGTACAAAGATAATCTCACAGCAACTCCCTGCCAAGGGTCACTGCAACACATTCTCCCTACTCAAATTTTTCACCTCCAGATGAAGCACAGGGAGACACTCTTTTTTTCTGAGCTGAGCACTGGGGGGAAGCCACAGGTAACATCTCTTTGGCCTTGCAGTTCTCCTCACTCTGCAGGGAAGGAAGGAAGGAAGGCAGTTCAGCCCTTCCAGGCAGTGTTTACCTCCCAGCACAGGCTGACAGCTCTTCTGGAACAAGAATACAAATATTTTCCACCACTTTTCCAGAGAGGGCAACAAATCCTTCCCAGCTACTCCAAAAAGATAGGAGCAGTCTCACTGGGTTTTTTAAGCCATTTCCAGGCAACAGTTCCCATTGCTGAATACAAATCATAGAATCATAGGATCATAGAATGCTTTGGGCTGGAAGGGACCTTTAGAGGTCATCTAGCCCAACCCCCCTGCAGTGAGCAGGGACAGCTTTAACTAGAGCAGGTGGCTCAGAGCCCCATCCAACCTGACCTTGAATGTTGCCAGGGATGGGGCCTCTACCACCTCTCTGGGCAACCTGTTCCAGTGCTTGACCACCCTCATTGTAAAAAATTTCTTTCTAATGTCTCATGTAAATCTATTCTTCTTTAGTTTAAATCCATTACTCCTTGTCCTGTCACAACAGGCCTTGTTAAAAAGATTCTCCCCATCTTTCCTGCAGGCCCCCTTTAAGTACTGAAAGGCCACAATAAGGTCTCCTCACAGCCTTCTCTTCTCCAGGCTAAACAACCCCAACTCTCTCAGCCTGGCCTCATAGGAGAGGCGTTCCAGCCCTCGGATCATTTTGGTGGCCCTCTTCTGGACCCGCTCCAGCAGGTCCATGTCCTTGTTGTGCTGAGGGCCCCAGAGCTGGATGCAGTAGGCCAGGTGAGGTCTCTTCAGAGCAGAGTAGAGAGGCAAAATCACCTCCCTCGACCTGCTGGCCACACTTCTTTTGATGCAGCCCAGGATACAGTTGGCTTTCTGGGCTGCAAGTGCACATTGCCGGCTCATGTCCAGCTTTTCATCTACCAGTACCCCCAAGTCCTTCTCCGCAGGGCTGCTCTCCATCTCTTCATCCCCCAACCTGTACTGATACCGGGGGTTGACCCAACCCAGGTGCAGGACCTTGCACTTGGCCTTGCTGAACCTCATGAGGTTCACAGATGCCCACCTCTCCACCTTGTCCAGGTCCCTTTGGATGACATCTCATCCTCCTGGTGTGTCAACCGCACCACTCAGCTTGGTGTCATCTGCAGAGTTGCTGAGGGTGTGCTCAATCCCACTGTCTATGTCATTGATGAAGATGTTAAATAACACCGGTCCCAGTACAGACCCCTGAGGGACTCCACTTGTCACCAGTCTCCATGTGGATATCGAGCCATTGACCACGACCCTCTGGATGCGACCATCCAACCAATTCCTTATCCATCGAACAGTCCACCCATCAAACCCATATCTCCCCAATTTAGAGAGAAGGATTGTGTGGGGGACTGTGTCGAAGGCTTTACAGAAGTCCAGACAGATGACATCTGTTGCTTTCCCCTTGTCCACTGATGCAGTCACTCCTTCATAGAAAGCCACTAGGTTGGTCAGGCAGGACTTGCCCTTGGTGAAGCTGTGCTGGCTGTCTCAAATCACCTCCCTGTCCTCCATGTGCTTTAGCATAGCTTCTAGGAGGATCTGTTCCATGACCTTCCCAGGCACAGAGGTGAGGCTGACAGGTCGGTAGTTCCCATGGTCCTCCTTTCTTCCTTTTTTAAAAATGGGCACAATGTTTCCCTTCTTCCAGTCAGCAGGGACTTCACCTGACTGCCATGACTTTTCAAATATCATGGAGAGTGGTTTGGCAACTACATCAGCCAATTCCCTCAGGACTCTGGGATGCATCTCATCAGGTCCCATAGACTTGTGTACATTCAGGTTCCTCAGGTGGTCTTGACCATGATCTTCCCTTACAGTGGGAGGGGCTTTACCCCCCTGGTCTCCATCTTGTGGTCCATCAACTCGGGAGAGGTGAGGAGAGAGGTTGTCAGTGAAGACTGAGGCAAAGAAGTTGTTGAGTACCTCAGCCTTCTCCTGGTCTGTTGATCCTAGGTCACCATTCTTGTTCACCAGGGGGTATGCTTTCTTTAACCTTCCTTTGCTGGTTGATGTACCTGGGGAAGCCCTTCTTGCTAGTCTCCGTATTCCTTGCCAAATTCAGATCCAGCCATGCATTGGCTGTCCTGACCTCCTCCCTACACAACCGGGCTGTTTCCCTGTATTCCCCCCAGGACACCTGTCCCTGCTTCCACTGCCTGTGCAGTTCCCTCTTTAGTTTGACCATTATGTCTCGACTCAGCCATGCTGGTCTCTTCCCTGCCTTGCCTGATTTCTTACACCTGGGGACTGAGAGCTCTTGCACTCTCTGGAAGGTGTCCTTAAAGATCTGCCAACTCTGTTCCGTTCCCCTGTCCCTGAGGACCGTCTCCCAGGGGGTCCTTCTCACTAACTCCTTGCAGAGCTGGAAATTTGCTTTCCTAGAATTTAGGGTCCTGACTGTACTCCTCACTTTTCCCATGTCCCTCAGGAGCATGAACTCCACCAATGCGTGATCACTGCAGCCCAAGCTGCCTCCAGTCTTGACATCACCGATGAGCTCAGTTGCATTGGTGACCATCAGATCCAGTATCACGTCCCCTTGGGTAGGTGTGTCTATTACTTGGCTTAGGAAGTTGTCATCTATGCATTCCAGGAATCTCCTGGATTGCCTACAGCTTGCCGTGTTGCTTTTCCAGCAAATGTCGGGGTGGTTGAAGTCCCCCGGCAGGACAAGAGTCTGCAAGCGCGAATTTTAGTTTGGAAGCTCTTTAAAAAAGAAAGAAAAGTAAGAACTTAATTTCTCTTTTTAATGTGTTCATTTTCAGATATTTGCTCCAACCTTATTGCTTTGGTTTTTTCCATTTATGTCATTCTGCTCCTTTCCTCTTTCTGTATTGATTATCATAATGTGGAAGCATACTGCAACTCATAAACTTGCATGCAGCTCAAGAACTTGAACAAGCGTGTTGACCTAACTGACAATATTCACAGAAGAGGGAATATAGTTTGCTCTTAGGGCCTTGTATCTTAGTTTGTTTTAGTTGTGTATTTTTGGGGAAGAAAAGAAGAAAAGAAAAACTAAATGTTGATGATGGAACATAAAATAATGAGAAACCCCACAGACACTCAGGTTTTTTTACTTTTGATCAAGTGATGTAAAAAACCAGTTCAACAACATATGATTTATCCTGTCTTTTACAGACTTACAGTCAAAGCCAGTCTAACAAAAGGAGCATCCAAGAAGGTATTTCAGGAAATAATTCTTCATTTTTACCAGCATAGCCCACGTATGATTCGAGAAGGCATAAATCCAAAGTTGCCTAAAATGTTTATTATTGCTGAAAAATACAAACCAAGCAATTCAGGAATGCTTTCCAAAGACGGAAGATCTAGTTGCCTCCAGCATGAATCTTCTCTCTTGTTGTGTGTCACCGCTAAGAGGATGATGGCGTTTTTCTAAGCACTATATAAGCTGCTATCTCATGTTTTTGTATTACAACGTATCAAAACTGTGTGCTCACGTGAGTTTTGGGTCTCTAGATGTAGGTTTTCAGCTGTGGTATTGTGCTGACTGCTGCTTTGGTTCCTCATTCTTTTCCTTTAACATCCTCAAATCACAGTTCTGTCCTTAAATGTCTGTACTTCAAATCAGATATTTGTTTCATCTTTCTCTATAGATCTTCCCATGGACTCAATGACTGAAGGTCAGAAGCTCCATCTACGAACAGAAGAGGCTAACATTAATGATGTCTTCTGAAGATTTCTGATATACTTATGTAATTGTCACTAGATAATCATTTAGTGATAATTAATTAGTGATAATTCTATACCAAATCTGGTTTTGAGCTAGGACAGTTAGGCTTAATGTTTTTATTAATACAAGAAACAGATCTCTTGTACTTTTGTAAATTACAGTAAAACAGAAATCTTGAAAGCTAAAACATTTTGAGTGAGGGAGCAGGGGGAGAGAGAAATCAAGGTAAGATATTTATGAATTGCTCACACCCTTGGAGAAAAATTAATCTAAAATGATAAATGGCTCCTTAGCTGGTTCACTTACATGGCACTGGAATGCTCAGTAAACTGAAAAAAATTATAAGATAGGAAGAAAATCTAAGTTTTGTAAATAATTGGAAATTGTCATGCTCAATCTCTTTGGCTAAGTGCTTTCTGTACTTTAAAGACCAATGGCAAATTCTTTGAAAGAAGAAACTCAGAAAAGACTTGGGAACCTTCATGTTTCAGTATCTGAGTAGTTAGACTTCAGAGTTAGTATTTTTTAAATGCTTCTGGACACAAAAGTTCTTATTATCAAAACCTACATGTGATCTCAGTCCAAACACCAAACACCAGGCCAAAAAAAGGCTGAACATAGAAAGGGGAAGCAAGCTACAAAATCATGCAGAAAATATTCAGTTTCCCCTTTGCCCTGCCAATCAGTTCATGCTTTCTCCCATTTTGTAGGGTAGAAATGTAATGGAGGACTAGTACCAGTAAATCTATCTGTACATGCCATCCTCAGCCCTAACTCTTTGTAAGTATGCATACGCTACACAAACAACTATCATGATGTTTTCTGTTACACCTCTGGAGCCTTCTGTAAAGGCATGCTTATCTGGGTTTTGTGCACAACTCAGCAGACAGTAAGGAAAACCAAGGATAGTATAAAGAGACGCAACTTGCAAGAAAATAAGCAGAAAAAAACCATGGAATTAAAATAATAACCTTGGTTAACTGAACACAGTGTTGAAGGTGCGGCCTCACCAGTGCCAAGTACAGGGGGAGGATCACTTCCCTACTCCTGCTGGCCATGATATTTTTGATAAAAGCCAGGATGCTGTTGGCCGCCTTGGCCACCTGGGCACACTGCTGGCTCATGTTCAGGCGGCTGTCTACCAACACCCCCAGGTCCTTTTCGGCCAGGCAGCTTTCCAGCCACTCTTCCCCAAGCCTGTAGCGTTGCATGGGGTTGTTGTGACCGAAGTGCAGGACCTGGCACTTGGCCTTGTTAAACCTCATACAGTTGGCCTCAGCCCATTGGTCCAGCCTGTCCAGGTCCCTCTGCAGGGCCATGCTACCCTCAAGCAGCATTTTGTACTCACATAAAAGGCAACAAAATGAGTAATATTAAGACAAGACATGGGTGTTTTTTGCCCATTGAACAATACTAGGATACCATGACGTTAGCTATTTTAAAGCATCAAAAGTTTGTTCTGGTCCTACTTCATGTAAGACTTTCAAATGAGTTTTATTTTGTTCAATATCTGTTTTTATTTGTTTATTTCGATTGATAAAAAAGTAACAGTATTAATTAGGGCACATACTCCACCTTGTGCTGCTAAAATGTAATTTAAGGCCAGTCGGTTTTGAATAACTGTTTGTGAAATAGATTTTAATTCTGTCTGCACGGGCATACGGGCATCAGCTGTAGCATTGAGGGCCATCTTGACTTAATTCACTAACTCCTAGCCATGGTATAAAGGATAGAACAAATTGGTGTAACAGTACTTCTTTCTATTAAAGAATTTTCAATGGCCTGCGTATCTCCTATATGTCAATAATTATGTGCCACTGCTGCCATTGCTATGCTTAATTTAACTGGGCTGAGGGCAATAGTGCTCCAAAGTTACACTTTTCTTCCCAATTTGCCAGCAGAAATTTTAGTGCAGTGTTGCCACATACCCAGTATTGTCTAGGCTGATGGGAGTAGAGGTGGATATTTTCTTCAATTTCTTCTATGGTATACCAGTGTACCAAGAACATGTTAGAGAGGGGGTTGGCCCATGAAAAGCTGGGTAAATTGTAAGGGTTTAAGTTAGGGGGGCATTTGGTTGTCCAAAGATTTTGGGTAACTGGTAGGTTACAGTTATTACTAGATTGATTTTTGTGATCACTGTGCCAGACAAAACTATCCGCAAAGGTCCGTAGGATTTCTTTCTTTCTTAAATCTCTAATGTTCCATCTTGGCACAAATGTACATTTGGAGGAATTATTTTAGTGGATAAAATGGCATCTTCAGTAGTTCCTCTCTAACATGTTTTTTGTTCATTAGATGTTTCTGCTGTAGAATCAATTTTCTGCTCTCTTGTCTCCTTTTACATGGGAGTGATGAATTTATTGCAGAAAAAGAGATTAGTAATACAAGATAGGGTACTTCCCATTTTGGAGACAAACCATTTTTTCATATGTACTTTATCCACACTTTATTTCCTGGGGAAAAGGTATGGGATGATCCCTCTAGTCATATTGGCTGTGCCAGTTGGGTCTGATTCTGATTTTGTTTTTATGGTTTGTTGAATATTTAGGATATATTGTGCTACTTGCTCATCCCAGTCTAATAGGCTTGTAAGAGTCCTTTTATTTGTTCTTTGTTTGAAATGTGTGTTCTTGCTGAGGTTATAAAACCTCTTTGTTTCCAAAATTTTACTGCGGCGTGACACACTCTGACAGCATATTGTGAGTAGATGTTAATTGATTTATCTGCCTAGTTTGCAGGCTTCGATTAGGGCAACTAATTTGGCTGTTTCTGCACTTAGTCTGGGGCTATGTGCCTCATTTATTAACACTTCAGTTTTTGTAGTAACTGCAAAGCCTGTGGTGCAACATCCATTTAGGTAATAGGAAGAGCCATCAACATATAGAATCAAATCTGGATTTACAAGAGGGATATCTTGGAAGTCTTCTCTTGTTTTTCCAGATTCTTCTACAACTTCTACGCAGTTGTAATGTGGAAGTCCTTGGGGCAGTGGAAGTAAGGAAGGTGGATTTAAAGTGCTGCAACTTTTCAGTGTAACCTTGTCAGCTGTTAAGAGTGTTGCTTCATATTTATGAAGGCGTTGAGGTAACAAGCTTAAGTCACACGATTTGTCAAGATTGTTTCAACTTCTTGGGGTACTTGAACTTCTACGGGGTATCCTAGGACTATATTTTTCACTTTGTCAATTAAAGCAGCTGCAGCAGCCACAGCACACATGCAAGAGATAGATCTTCTCATGTCTGGGTCTAATTGCATAGAGTAATATGAAACAGGCCTTGGTTGCCCCCCAGGTCCTCTGTCAGTGCCTCAGAGGTGATTCCTTCTCATAGAATCATAGAATCGTTTAGGTTGGAAAAGACCTTTAAGATCATCCAGTCCAACCATTAACCTACACTACCAAGTCCACACTAAAGCAGTCAAGGGTAGACTAAACTAAACCATGTCCCAAAGGGCCACGTCTACCCGTTTTTTGAATGCTTCCAGGGATGGCGACTCCACCACCTCTCTGGGCAGCCTGTTCCAATGCTTGACTACCCTTTCCGTGAAGAAATTTTTCCTAATATCCAATCTAAACCTCCCCTGATGCAACTTGAGCCCATTTCCTCTCGTCCTATTGCTAACTACATGGGAGAAGAGACCAACACCCACCTCACTACAACCTCCTTTCAGGTAGTTGTAGAGAGCGTTAAGGTCTCCCCTCAGCCCCCTCTTCTCCAGGCTAAACAACCCCTATTCCCTCAGCCACTCCTCATAAGGCCTGTGCTCCAGACCCTTCACCAGCTTTGTTGCCCTTCTCTGAACTCGCTCCAGCACCTCAATGTCTTTCTTGTAGTGACGGGCCCAAAACTGGACACAGTATTCCAGGTGCGGCCTCACCAGCGCCGAGTACAGGGGGACAATCACCTCCCTGCTCCTGCTGGCCGCACTATTCCTGATACAAGCCAGGATTCTGTTGGCCGCCTTGGCCACCTGGGCACACTGCTGGCTCATGTTCAGGCGGCTGTCTACCAACACCCCCAGGTCCTTTTCGGCCAGGCAGCTTTCCAGCCACTCTTCCCCAAGCCTGTAGCGTTGCATGGGGTTGTTTTGACCAAAGTGCAGGACCTGGCACTTGGCCTTGTTAAACCTCATACAGTTGGCCTCAGCCCATTGGTCCAGCCTGTCCAGGTCCCTCTGCAGGGCCATCCTACCCTCGAGCAGATCGACACTCTCACCCAGTTTGGTGTCATCTGCAAACTTACTGAGGGTGCACTCAGTCCCCTCATCCAGATCATTGACAAAGATATTAAACAAGGCTGGCCCCAGTGGGATCCCCCCCCCCCACCCCCCAAATATGGGGCAGGAGTTTTTTCAGGTCTTTTGGTAAGGTGAAATCTCTAGGGCTTTCCTATAATGTGGCAACTAATTTTGATAAATTCTTGATAGGTATACGGAGCTGCATGACCTGTGGGGAATATTTTAAATTTGCTTGCAATTTACAGAGTAAATATCTCCCAGTTCCCTGGGCCTGCAACCTTAGACATTGGCAACACCAGGGGAACTTGGTGTGTTGGCTCTAAGAGGAGCTGCCTGGAGGGTGGAGCGGTGTGGAGACAACACGGCCAGGCTCTGTGTGGCACCCCAGATGGGACTGCTGTGAAGCCTTCTGCCCAGCCGGGGCAGCTCCTGTGCCCTTGGATTCCCCAGTACACTCCGTCAAGCCTGGAGACTTGGTCTATCTATGGACATGAAAAGACAAAGCATTTGTCGCCTTATTGCTGCTGCTTTTAGTTCCTGAATAGTCCTGATGGTGCCAGAACATGGCGAACAATTTATTGTAGATGTACTTACCAAAGGAACAGAGTGCAGTATAATGGAACACTGAGAGAACTTGGGCAAACGATGGATGAATGAAGAAAGATGAGAACCTGGGCCAACAACTTGCCATAATTTTGACAAAATGCTGTACTTTTGGTAAACTTTGCTCATTATAATATCATTATAATACCAAAACACACCTCCATCCCAAAACCTACCCACCTCTAAGGTGACACCACTCCTCACTGAGCTTGTGCTTTGAATTTTTCCTAGCCTATACCTTTAAAGCAAAGCAAAAAAGTTTTACACCAATCATAACAAAGTATGTATAACTCAAGTCACTCAAGCTCCACCTGCAAGGTAAAAAATAGTATAAATTAGCCTAAGAGAGAGGGGATGTTAGGGAAGATACCATCATGTACCACTCTGACTTCTGGGATCAGTCAACGGGCTGAGCCTCTCTTCCCCTGCATTGGGACACCTTTGGGTAAGATTCTAACACTTGGTTATACCAAGTGCCTTCCCAGGAAACTTAGAAACCTCTATAGAGTTGCTTCATATGTTTTGATGCATCTGTGTTATCCGTGCTTGTGTATTTGCATGTGCCTTGCAGTCAGTGAATTCATTGCCGGTAATCCAAAGAACCTGTGTGTCTGTTGCTTTAATAAATCACTTTGATTTATTGGTCTAGCCATGATAGTGGTCATTGAACGTGACCAGACGCTTTAAGTATGGCCGTGGTAGTTCATGCAACACGACTAGACGAAAGGTGCCTACGTTATTTGTGCATCCGTAATGGTGATAGTTCAGTGCACTGAACGCGACTGGACTTACAACGACAAATTGGGTACCTTCCAAAGCCGTCGTGATGCAACAGGGCCCTACCTGTAGGTGCATCTCTTCTAACAAGGGTACATGTTGGGGATTTCCTTTACTTCCCATGATATATTTTTGTCCCACTGTATTAATGTTTCGTGGTTGCTTGTTTAGAGCTGAATGTGAGGCGCTTATATCTACTGGGCACAGGTAATCTTCCCTCCCACCTTAAGGGTCAGCTGGAGCTCTTGTTGTGGGTTTACAGTGTTTAAAATCATGTGGGCATTAGTCATGGTTGCTGCATAATAAGTTCCCAGTAATTGTCCATCTTGGGCACATTTAGGTTCTTGTGTAGGGGCAAGGGAATTGAATTGGGAAGTCACAGTTAAACTGGGCATAGCTTGTGGTGTCAGAGATTAGCATCCTGTCCTTCAAAGAAGCCAAGAGAGGGGAGGACAGAGGCAAGCGAGAGGGCAGTGCAGTTGAGGTATCTGCAATGGTGTCTGCAATGCTAATTCATTCTGTAATGCCATCTACAATGTCATCTGCATCTGATGTGGTATCTGTGTCTGAAATGGAATCTGCAAAGGCATCCACATTGCTATAGGCTTCTGGAATAGCCTCTGCAGTGGTACCTGCCTGCATCTGCAGTGGTGCCTGCATCTGCAGTCGTATTTGTGGTGGTATATGCATCTGGAATGCTATTTGTGCAGCTGTACTGTCATCTGCAACTCTCCAATGCAGACACCATTGCAGGTGCAGATACCATTACTGATAACATTGCTAATGCTGTTGCAGACGCCATTGCGGATGCAAATACAATTTCAGATGCAATTGCTGGTGGAGGTGCTGTTGAAGATGGAAGTGCCCTTGCAGATACCATTGCAGATGCAGTTACCATTGCAGACACCATTGAAGGAATGACATCTGGAATGGTATCTACATCTGCAATGGTAGCTGCAATGGTACTTGCATCTGCAGTGGCATCTGCATCTGTCTGCATGTTTCGAAATCTTAGAATAGAAGCTGTTCTGCATAATACTTTCAGCTTCTTTTTCTTTTTTCTTTTTATTCTGCCCCATCAGAAGAAAGCAAATGTACAAGTTCTCATTGGATTAAGACAAGAGGTGTCATTTTAACTAGAACTTCAGGTTCCCCAAGCTTTTTTTTTTTTTTTTACTTTTCATTTTTACTATCAGAAACACCTGCATGCTCTGGCTGCTCCATTTCCTAGACCCTGGGGCAGCAGAAGCATGTTGACCAATAACACTAGCTTGCCCCTGCTTTTGCTGTTTCATATATTGGCTAGGTCATGCCCATTCACCCACTGTGAAGCAAGTGGCATCTCTGCAAAAAGCAAGTGCAGAGCATGTTCTCCAGAGTGGTTTGGAGATACAGGCACTGGCTCCACTGCAGTTGTTGTTGGCTCCTTATCCCCTTCCGCAATAGCATACGGAAAACACCAGCTGGGGCCATGTTTAAGTTGTTTGAGGGTTGGGGCAGTGAATTGATTTCTTTTGTCCCTCTCTAACAAATGCAGTGTGGGTTGTGAGTGAAGGGCTGCAGTGGTCAGGAGGGTATTTTCTTCCTCACAGAGATGACAGTGCCTCCTTTACATGCAGGACTCAATCAATGAATCACCAGCAGAAGGTTTCTTTAGCAGCACTGTGCCCACTTTCCCCCAGCTCTGAGCTCTTTGGCCCCTGAAGGAGGCAGGAAGAAGGCAGGACTGTGAGAACCAGAGGGATAGGCAAGAAGAGGGGAGGACAGAGGCAGGTGACCTGGAGGTGTGCTGGAAGGTGACATTGCTGGAATGCAGTGAGGTCACTTGTGTGGGAGAAAGTTGATTGGTCAGGAGCATCCGGTGGCACTGAAGCTGCTACTTGTTTTGATTTTTCTAGAGCATGTAGAAGATAGACAATTTGTTCTCGATGTGCTATTTTGTGTTCCTGCTGACATTAGAAACCTCTTTCTTTCCAGGTCAGTCCTGTTGCAAGCACCACTCCCAGAGCATGCTTGGAGTCTATGTAAATGTTAGCAGTTTGGTTTTCTCCTAAAAAACATACTCGAGCTAATGCTATTAATTCTGCAGCTTGTGCCCTGACATGTCCCAGAAGAGTTCTTGCTTCCAGCACCATAAATTGCATGGTGACTGTGTATCCTGTACCTCATTGTCCCTTTTTGCAGTAGGATGATCAATCCCAGAACACCACCAAGTCCGGGTTATCGTGTTCCTTTACATTTGGCAACACTGTTGGTTTCAATTCCAGAGTTCCTAGGCAGTTGTGAAGAGATTCTCATTCCAGCTGTAATATTTCTGGCAGTAGCATTTCCGGATTTAACACGTCACACTGTTATAAGGTTAGTAGTATCAATTCATAATGATGCAGACGTTGATGGATAAATAAGGAATGTCCCTTCTGAGTTAATAGAGCTTTCACTGCATGGGGCACCGTTACCACTAGGGGGTGCCCTAGGACTAAACTGCTTGCTTACTCATCAAAGCTGCTGCTGCAACAGCCCTAGCGCATGAAATCGTGCCTTCAGTTACAGGATCTGGTTGTGCTGAATAGTATGTTGCAGCTCGCAGGCGCTGGGCAGTTTTCTGGGCCAACACACCACTGGCTATTCCTTTCTGTTCATGTAAATATAATAAAAAGGTTTGTTATAGTCTGGCAGGGCTAACGAAGGAGCTTCCATGACTGCTTGTTTTAGATCTTTAAGTGCCTTTTGGGTTTCCAGAGTCCATACAGTTCAGTCTGGCTCTTCATCTCTAGTTAATGTTATTAGGGATTTTGCTTTTTCCCCAAATCCAGGTATCCAATATCTATTAAATACAACTGCACCTAGAAATGCTCTAATCTGTTTCTTTCTTTGAGGCAAAGATCTCTCTTGTATTGCCTGTATTCATTCTGATGATATTATCCATTCCCCAGGCCAAATTATCATCTTTAAGTATTTAGTTGTTGCTTGCACAGCTGCATTTTGGCAAGGGAGACTATGACCCTTTTCTGCTAAAGCAAATAACAATGCCTTAGTGTCTTGTAAACAAATGTTACAGTCTTTGCATGCAATTAACAAATTATCCATGTATTGTATTAGTACAGTATCATTCAACAATGTTATTGTCTGTATTGTTCAGTATTCATGAAAAGAGTGTGGGAGAACCAGTGAATCGCTGCGGTGATCATGTCCAGGTGTATTTTTGTCCTTTCCAGGTGAAAGTAAAAAAGGAGTTGTGATTCTTCATGAACAGGTATACTAATAAACACAGCGCTTAAATCTAAAACTGTAAAGCCATTGGCATCAGAAGGTATTTTGGTGAGCACTCAAATTGGATACGGTACTGTAGGGTGTGGGAGATCTGCTATTCTATTTACTGCTTGCAGATCTTGTACAAACTGGTACACAGGTTTTCCTTGAGGGCTTAGCTTTGGCATTTTAACAGGTAATATAGGAATTTGCATGGGGATGTGCATCTGACTAAAATTCCAATATTTTTAGGCCATTAATTATAGGTTCAGTTCTTTGTTCAGCCTCTCAAGGAAGGGAATACTGTTCTACTGATGGCCAATCATAATGTTTTACTGAAATTTTTACAGGCATAGCTGATTTTAATAATCCAGCCTCATTTCCAGACATAGCCTGTACTCGCCGAGGGACATCTTTCAGTTCTTGGGGTATCAGTTGGAAATCCTCAGCCATCATTGTCTGACCAGTTGTCAGGGACTGAAAGAGTTAATGCCTCAAACATGGTGGTGAGGCAAGTTAAGGTCTGCAAAGAGACAAGTGAGGGTCTCCATAGTGATAAATTGGGGGGTCTGCATAGCACCACAGGTGAGAAGCCGATTGGTGTGGACTTGGCACAAAGCCAGAGCCAGGAGGCATGTCAGAGAACTCGCAGTTCTGCCCTCTGATGGCCAAAGATTATGCAGAGTTCATTTGAGGAAGGGGCTCATGACCACCAGAAAGACCCCTCAAAGAGGCGGGGACTGGCCTACAAAAGACACAACTTCGAGGAGCCATGTAGCGTGCCCCCACCATCGGAGGACCACCATGCTGCTGACACCCCTGCTCCGGACCTGCATCCCCCACCTGCTGCTGGCGCAGCTGGAGGCCCTGCATTCCAAGAGCAGCGCGCCCACTGCCAGAGGACTGCTGTGTTTATCATCAACATTGCGGGATCCAAGGGTGGTGATATCGCTCTCTTCTCTTTCTTCCTTTTCCTTTCCTTTTATAAGTATTTGGACTAGAACCCATGTTGCTTGTCATGGTGCTTTCCTGGTTCAGGTTGCCTCCTTATTCACATAAACCATTGACCAAGTCTGAGACGAAGATTAGACCTAGCCGCACCTAGACTCCTCTCTGGAAAGGAGTTTAGAAAGCAAGAGGGTCTGTTCTGAACCTCATGACTCAACTGGAGGGTCCCCCTTATCCCCTTAACCCTTATCGTGGTTCTTTCCAAGTTCAGGGTGGTGTTTACTGTCAATAAAGTGTTTAATTGATCATTTCGTGTTATTTCACATTAACTTAGCCCAAGGGAATCACAGAACCTCCATGATCCTCTCTGGACAGTCCAGTTTGTGTCGTGACGCCAGTTACTTCTGGCAGTTCCAGCACCATGCCCTCACTTCTAAACATAACTCCTGCCGGTATTTTTTTTTCAGTAAATCCCTTCCCAATAAATTAATTGGACTGCCTTCCATTATCACGTACTGATGGTATAATAAATGTGGACCTACTTCTACTAATAAGGGGATTGTTATCCCCAATGTCACCAGGTGCCCCTCAGTTCCCTGCACTTGTACTTGGCTTAATTCACCTGAGGATCAATTTAACACAGAGTAGATCACACCTGTGTCTACTAGAAATTTTAAAGTGTGATTATTGACTTTTATCACGATTCAAGCACAATCTTCTACCACAAGTTCACATGCTTGAGGGTTCCAGGCTTTCCCATCTCCTGTCATATAGAGAGAATTCTGCCAATTCCTCAGCATTTTCTCTGCTTGGTTGTTTCCAGACAGGGGGATTCACAAATCCTCTGGTCATTTGTGGCCCAACTGGAAATCCTCCCTTCCAGTGGCCTGGTTTCTTACTGTATTCACAACAATTTGGCTGCAATTGTCCTGTTGCCACACTTGGCAAATTCATTCCTCTTTCTCTCATTACCAGAGTTCATCCTGGTGCAACTACCAACACACTTACTTCGTCTCTTTTTCTTCTTTCCTTTTCTTTCTTTTTCTGACCTGCTCTCATATACCTACACTGCCAGAGACAATATTTTTTGTAGATTCTCTCCCTGGACCCTGGAGCATGATTTACAAAGTATTTATGAACGTCTGAGGCTGCCTGTTGAGTGAATACACTCACTGCCAATCTGTCATTAAAGTCTTTCTCAATCATCCCTCCATATCACAGTAGTGCTGGCCGCAAGTGATTCCAAAAACGGCTCAGGAGTTCAACTGATCTTTGCCTCACCTCCTGAACTCTTTCCCAATTAACACTTGTTTGTCCTGTACCCTTTTATTGGCATGACCATGTTATGGCAAGCTGTTTCACATGCAGCTTGCTCATTTGCGTTGTTATAATCCCAATTATGGTCTGCTCTTGGCCAAGGTTGTCTGTTTCCATCACGATTTGCTAATTTTCTGTCTTTTCCCAGTATCCTATCTCTATCTCCTAACTGCAATATTTGCTGCAACAGCACTTGAACATCCCTCCAATAGGGATGATGTCCCTCTATTATTGTAGAGAATAGTCAGCAGTCTTTTCCAGGTCCTCCTGTACCCAGGGCATCTGTTGTGCCATTTAGTCAAATCTCCTGGAGCCCATGGCTGATAAACATATTGGACAGGGTGGTTTCTGTCCTGCTGGCACAGGCATTCCTGCAGCTGGATTAGCCACCACCATCTTAAACGCAGGAGCTTGCAAAGCAGGAGCATGATTTTCAGGAGGAAGCGGCAGGTGCAGTGTAGGAGTCTGAGAAGTAGCAGGAGCAGGCACAGGGTGAAGTGGAGCCAGGGTAGAGCTTAGACTCAAGTCTCCCAGCATTTGTTGCATCAGCAGCTGTCTTTCTTACCTTATCCAAATCTGTATCCCCCTGGTTGTTTGAAAGCCCAATTATCCCAGACAAACCAGTAGCCCATTTGCTGAGGTTTCCAATCCTCCAAGCATTGATACAGGAAAGTCGGCTTGTTCATATCAAATGAGCCTTCCAGGGACCACTGCTCAGAGGGCATCCCCTCCTGAGTTTCAGCTGGCCACTCATCCTGACAGAGCACTATAGCTCGAGCTTTACTGAGTTCTGAAGTACTGTCAATTTTCTTCCAGTTTTCCAGAATTTCCACCAGTGGCGAACCCCATTTTACATTACCTATTGAACCCCCCCATGACGTAGGCTGCCCCTGGTTTCACTACCACCCCAGTGAATACAGATCGTGCAAGGACAATCCAGTGAGCTCACCCAGTGCTGACTGTGTTGTATGCTGTAGCCACACTCACCAGGTTGGAAACCTGCAGAGTCCCACCTGGGTTGCCAAATTGTTAGCAAAATGGATTTGCTTGTATTTTTCTTCTTTTTTAGTTTGTGCATACATACCAGAAGGAAGGCAGCAGAAGTACACACTGGCTAAAACCCCCTTTATTGCTTGGCTGAGAGCCCAAGGAGGACCCCATGTTACACTCTTGGTTCCTTATATACAATTTTAAGACTACTCACATATTCATTTTAACAATTTACATAACCTGTTGGTTTTGGCCATGATATTGCTTGTTACCATTCACTTTTGAGTATCTGTACATGCAACCCCCCCATGCAAGTGTGCTTAATGCATATTTATTAGCTGAGTTTGCACTATTTTGTTGCAAGTTTGCTGCTTTCAGACGGTTTGGTCTGGTTTCTTCTAACAGCGGACCCACTTGTACAGATGAGGTCACTGTTGGTCAAGTTCTATTGTGCATGTCTGCAAAGCCATCTTTATATTGTAGCTTTTTCTTATGTAACATTAGCCAGAACTAACAGGGAGCAGCCCTCCCCCCAGTTCTTTGGTGTAGTTCTATGGGTAACTGCAAAGAATCATTGCAGGGGGTCTGCTAATGTAGGCATCACATCTCAGTCCCATTTAGGTCACATTTTCAAGTCTTTGGTGCTGTTTCGGGATCAGAAAACTTGTAAAACAGGCTGGGATTCTACTGCAGTCCCCTGCTTGAGCATAGGTGTAGATCGTTGACATTCCTGGTGACTTTTTCTCAAGACCTTCCTTTGGTGACTACTTGGTTCTTCTCATCTGCAGCACACACACATTGCAGACTCCTTTGTACCTCCAGGCAGATGGGCCAACATGACTAGAGCTCCGTGCTCAACACAAACATTAGCATGTTAGCACAGGATCATAGAATGATTTGGATTGCAAAAGACCTTTAAAGATCATCTAGTCCACCCACACTGCCATGGGCAGGGACATCTTTCACTAGGTCATGTTGCTCAAAGCCCCATCCAACCTGACCTTAAACACTTCCAGTGATGGAACATCCACAACTTCTCTGGAAAAGCTGTTACAGTGTCTCACCCGCCTCACTGTAAACCGTTTCTTCTTTATGTCCAATCTAAACTTACCCTCTTTCAGTTTAAAACCCTTGCCCCTTGTTCTGTCACTGCAGGCCTCAGTAAAAAGTCTCTCTCCATCTTTCTTATAAGCTCCCTTTATAGACTGAAAGCTGGCAACAAGGTCTCTCCAGAGCTTTTTCTTCTCATGGCTGAACAACCCCTATTCTCTCAGCCCTTCTTCACAGGAGAGGTGTTCCAGCCCTCTGAAAATTTTTGTGGTCCTCCTCTGAACCTGCTGTAACAGTTCCATGCTGTTCTTATGCTGGAGACCCCAGAGCTGGATGCAGTACTCCAGGTGGGTTCTCATGAGAGTGGAGTAGAGGGGGAGAATCACTTCTCTTGACCTGCTGGCCATGCTGCTTCTTTTCCAGAAAAATATAACCTTGATCACTAGGCCTCCAGAAGAATCATGTGTTCAGTTGCTCCTTGGGGCAAAATTGCAAGCTGAGGCAGTCTAAACCAGGGGGTCTTGGAAACACCTGTAAGAGAGCAGTCCTTTGGCCTGGGAAGTGCATCTGTGCCCAGAGTCACTTACAGGAGAAGAGCTAAGAAGCCTGGTGTCCTGGGCACTGGTCGATAGATTTTGGTACCTAATGTCACAACAATTTAAGCTGGACCTTGTCTTCCAGGTCTGAGCTGCATGCTGTGTCTCTAGCATGCAGATCCCCTACATCTGATCACACAGCATCTTCCTTAGGAAAGTGCCGTGGACAGCACTGCTTCTGCTAGCAGCAGCATCCCAGTATTGTCTGTTTTTCTGTGTGTGTGAATGTACATGTGAGGGGGGCAAGGGTCTGTGTTTGTGCATGTGTGTGCTTGAGGTGTGCATGTCTATGTCTGTGTATGTGTGTGTGCATCTTTAAGAGGTGCATGAGTCTCTGAGTGCGTGTGTGTGAATGAGGAGTTTATGGGACTGTTTGTGTGTCTTTGTGTGTCAGGTATCTGTGGATCTGTGTAGGGAGTGAATAGATTTCTGTGCATGAGTGTGTGAAGGGTGTGTGGCTCTGTATTCCTGCTATCAGAGATCAAACAATGAGTGCCGTTTTGATCTACGTGCCAGCAAATGTGTGTCACCCAGGCACCTGCTGCAATCCAGGTCATGGCTGCATGCCAGCAGCATCAGGAGCTGCCCTTGGTGATTTTCCTGAAAGAAGAAAGTACTGCCACACTCAATTAGCTTTATACCCTTTGGTGGCCCTGGCCACCAGATTTAGTTCTGAAATTGAACAGCAGATGCCTGTGCACTGGCACAGTCTCTGAGGCGAAGGGCTCAGGAGTGGACACTCACACCAGGGCACCCTTGCTAAGGCGGCAAAAAAACACAGGGCGAGAGCGGGCAGCCCAGCCCCCAGCCTAGAGCGGGAAAGGGCGAGCTGCTGACGTGCGGCAGCTCTGACGCAGCGTGGGCAGAGCCAGGAGTGACGGCAGCCAAACCCCCCCACCTATAAAAGCAGCCCCCGGAGCGCGAGTGACCAGGAGCACAGCGAACAGGACGGGCAAACAGGGCGTGGCACGTCAGGAGGGCGTGGCGCGTCAGTTTGCGTGTCAGTTCACGCAGTCAGGGCGTGTGGGGAAGGCCGTGTGCCCCGGCTCCTAGCTCAAGAGGTAGGTTCAGTAAGTTCAGCTGGTGAGAGGGAGCCTAGGCATGGCCATGGTATCCACCCGGTGGAAGGCTGTATCCCCTGCACTAGCCAGAAAGGCTGTATCCACCCAGAATGAGCTCCCAGGGAAACACACAGCCGTCCAGGTCTCTGGCTGCAGGGACTGCCACCAGCTTGCTCTGGGAACAGATGTCAGTGGAGCAAACAGCTGTGTGTGCTGTGACCAAGTGGACTATCTACTCGGCTTGGTGGCAGAGCTAAGAGAGGACGTAGACAGGCTACGGAGCAACAGGGAATCTGAGCAAGAGATAGACAGGTGGAATCACGCTCTGACCTCCCAGAAACCTGACCAGGGACAGCCTCCAGAGAAAACCTGTGACCAAAGGGAGCCAGTATCCTCTCCCCACCAAGACGTAGGCAGGGTCTTAGAGGGAAACGGTGAGTGGAAACAAGTCCACAATCGGGGTGGCAAGCGAACCCTTTCCTTGCCCACCGTGACCCCCCAGGTGCCTCTGCACAGTAGGTATGAGGCTCCAGATGTGGAGGACCAGTCAGTGGACTATGTGGGTGTTGATCCATCTGCACCTGAAGAGTTGCCAAGACCACAAAGACCTACCCCCCATATTACTACCACCTCAACAAGGAAGAAAAGACGGGTCATAGTCATAGGAGACTCCCTCCTGAGGGGAACAGAAAGTCCAATATGCCGGGTGGACCCTTCTCATAGGGAAGTCTGCTGCCTGCCAGGAGCCTGGGTCAGAAATATCACCAGGAGACTTCCCAGCCTGGTACGGCCCTCAGGCTACTACCCCTTACTGATCTTCCACGTGGGTGGTGACAAAGTTGCAGTACACAGCCCAAGGGTGATTAAAAGAGACTTCAGGGCCTTGGGACGCTTAGTGAGTTATGGGAGGTGACATTGGTAGGAACAGGCGGATCCAATCTCTTAACACATGGCTCCGAGGCTGGTGCCACCGTCACAACTTTTGGTTCTTCAACAATGGAACGGCCTACATTGGCACCAGGCTTGCTGGCGACAAATGGGAGCCTCCTTTCTCAAAGAGGAAAGAGGGTCTTTGCACAGGAACTTGCGGGGCTCATTGACAGGGCTTTAAACTAGATGTGAAGGGGGAGGGGGAACACTTCAGGCTTGCCTGTGACAAGCTGTGGGATGGTACGCAATGGTTAGAGGGAGGGGGTCCTACTGTGAGCCCTCAACCTATTGCGCAGAGGCATGATGGGGACACTGCAAAACAGTTGAAGTCTGGCAGAGATGAGCCGGGGGCTCCTGAGATAGTTAGAGCTCACAAGGAAACATTTGTGAAACACCCCGAGGGAAACAAGGGATGTTCTACTAAGAAGGTGACATGGCCAACAGCCCAGATGAAATGCCTCTACACGAATGCACGCAGCATGGGGAACAAACAGGAGGAGCTGGAAGCTGCTGTGCTACTAGACAGCTATGACCTGACTGCCATAACCGAAACCTGGTGGGACGAATCCCACGACTGGAATGTGGCTATCGATGGCTACAGGCTGTTCAGAAGGGACAGGCGAGGAAGGAGGGGCAGAGGCGTTGCCCTCTACATAAAGAAATCAATACAGTGTGAAGAGCTGTCCCTGAAGAACAGCCACGAGAAGGTCGAAAGCTTATGGGTAAGAGTCAGAGACAGAGGCAACAAAGGGAACCTGGTGGTTGGCGTTTACTATGGGCCGCCTGATCAAGGGGAGCCTGCTGACGAAGCCTTCTTCCTCCAGCTCCAGGAGGCTTCGCGCTTGCAGACTCTTGTCCTGCCGGGGGACTTCAACCACCCCGACATTTGCTGGAAAAGCAACACGGCAAGCTGTAGGCAATCCAGGAGATTCCTGGAATGCATAGATGACAACTTCCTAAGCCAAGTAATAGACACACCTACCCAAGGGGACGTGATACTGGATCTGATGGTCACCAATGCAACTGAGCTCATCGGTGATGTCAAGACTGGAGGCAGCTTGGGCTGCAGTGATCACGCATTGGTGGAGTTCATGCTCCTGAGGGACATGGGAAAAGTGAGGAGTACAGTCAGGACCCTAAATTCTAGGAAAGCAAATTTCCAGCTCTGCAAGGAGTTAGTGAGAAGGACCCCCTGGGAGACGGTCCTCAGGGACAGGGGAACGGAACAGAGTTGGCAGATCTTTAAGGACACCTTCCAGAGAGTGCAAGAGCTCTCAGTCCCCAGGTGTAAGAAATCAGGCAAGGCAGGGAAGAGACCAGCATGGCTGAGTCGAGACATAATGGTCAAACTAAAGAGGGAACTGCACAGGCAGTGGAAGCAGGGACAGGTGTCCTGGGGGGAATACAGGGAAACAGCCCGGTTGTGTAGGGAGGAGGTCAGGACAGCCAATGCATGGCTGGATCTGAATTTGGCAAGGAATACGGAGACTAGCAAGAAGGGCTTCCCCAGGTACATCAACCAGCAAAGGAAGGTTAAAGAAAGCATACCCCCTGGTGAACAAGAATGGTGACCTAGGATCAACAGACCAGGAGAAGGCTGAGGTACTCAACAACTTCTTTGCCTCAGTCTTCACTGACAACCTCTCTCCTCACCTCTCCCGAGTTGATGGACCACAAGATGGAGACCAGGGGGGTAAAGCCCCTCCCACTGTAAGGGAAGATCATGGTCAAGACCACCTGAGGAACCTGAATGTACACAAGTCTATGGGACCTGATGAGATGCATCCCAGAGTCCTGAGGGAATTGGCTGATGTAGTTGCCAAACCACTCTCCATGATATTTGAAAAGTCATGGCAGTCAGGTGAAGTCCCTGCTGACTGGAAGAAGGGAAACATTGTGCCCATTTTTAAAAAAGGAAGAAAGGAGGACCATGGGAACTACCGACCTGTCAGCCTCACCTCTGTGCCTGGGAAGGTCATGGAACAGATCCTCCTAGAAGCTATGCTAAAGCACATGGAGGACAGGGAGGTGATTTGAGACAGCCAGCACAGCTTCACCAAGGGCAAGTCCTGCCTGACCAACCTAGTGGCTTTCTATGAAGGAGTGACTGCATCAGTGGACAAGGGGAAAGCAACAGATGTCATCTGTCTGGACTTCTGTAAAGCCTTCGACACAGTCCCCCACACAATCCTTCTCTCTAAATTGGGGAGATATGGGTTTGATGGGTGGACTGTTCGATGGATAAGGAATTGGTTGGATGGTCGCATCCAGAGGGTCGTGGTCAATGGCTCGATATCCACATGGAGACTGGTGACAAGTGGAGTCCCTCAGGGGTCTGTACTGGGACCGGTGTTATTTAACATCTTCATCAATGACATAGACAGTGGGATTGAGCACACCCTCAGCAACTCTGCAGATGACACCAAGCTGAGTGGTGCGGTTGACACACCAGGAGGATGAGATGTCATCCAAAGGGACCTGGACAAGGTGGAGAGGTGGGCATCTGTGAACCTCATGAGGTTCAGCAAGGCCAAGTGCAAGGTCCTGCACCTGGGTTGGGTCAACCCCCGGTATCAGTACAGGTTGGGGGATGAAGAGATGGAGAGCAGCCCTGCGGAGAAGGACTTGGGGGTACTGGTAGATGAAAAGCTGGACATGAGCCGGCAATGTGCACTTGCAGCCCAGAAAGCCAACTGTATCCTGGGCTGCATCAAAAGAAGTGTGGCCAGCAGGTCGAGGGAGGTGATTTTGCCTCTCTACTCTGCTCTGAAGAGACCTCACCTGGCCTACTGCATCCAGCTCTGGGGCCCTCAGCACAACAAGGACATGGACCTGCTGGAGCGGGTCCAGAAGAGGGCCACCAAAATGATCCGAGGGCTGGAACGCCTCTCCTATGAGGCCAGGCTGAGAGAGTTGGGGTTGTTTAGCCTGGAGAAGAGAAGGCTGTGAGGAGACCTTATTGTGGCCTTTCAGTACTTAAAGGGGGCCTGCAGGAAAGATGGGGAGAATCTTTTTAACAAGGCCTGTTGTGACAGGACAAGGAGTAATGGATTTAAACTAAAGAAGAATAGATTTACATGAGACATTAGAAAGAAATTTTTTACAATGAGGGTGGTCAAGCACTGGAACAGGTTGCCCAGAGAGGTGGTAGAGGCCCCATCCCTGGCAACATTCAAGGTCAGGTTGGATGGGGCTCTGAGCCACCTGCTCTAGTTAAAGCTGTCCCTGCTCACTGCAGGGGGTTGGGCTAGATGACCTCTAAAGGTCCCTTCCAGCCCAAAGCATTCTATGATCCTATGATTCTATGATTTGTATTCAGCAATGGGAACTGTTGCCTGGAAATGGCTTAAAAAACCCAGTGAGACTGCTCCTATCTTTTTGGAGTAGCTGGGAAGGATTTGTTGCCCTCTCTGGAAAAGTGGTGGAAAATATTTGTATTCTTGTTCCAGAAGAGCTGTCAGCCTGTGCTGGGAGGTAAACACTGCCTGGAAGGGCTGAACTGCCTTCCTTCCTTCCTTCCCTGCAGAGTGAGGAGAACTGCAAGGCCAAAGAGATGTTACCTGTGGCTCCCCCCCAGTGCTCAGCTCAGAAAAAAAGAGTGTCTCCCTGTGCTTCATCTGGAGGTGAAAAATTTGAGTAGGGAGAATGTGTTGCAGTGACCCTTGGCAGGGAGTTGCTGTGAGATTATCTTTGTACTGGGATGTGTTGTAGAGTCAAAGAAAAATGAGAGCAGATAAGCACAGCAGATGAGTTTGATCCTCCAGCTCCTCTAGGGAAGAGAGTTGCCTGCAGCAGAGAAGGGAATAGAGCAGAGTTCTGCCTGGCAGACACTGACTCCTATCCTGGCACTGTCCACATCGCCTGGGAACTGCCTCTAGTGGCTTGCTGTTCCAGAAGGCTGTATGGACACTGGCATCACCTGCACTGACCAAGAGAAGAGCAGGCTGTGGATGAGCAAAAGCCCTTGGGTGAGGCTTGAACTCTCAACCTCAGCATCCTTTTGCTTAGTTCTGCTCTGTAGGTACTGCACACTACTCCACCAGGGCATGCTTGCAAGTGTGGACTGGAACCCACCAAAAGCCACTTTCTACTGATTATTATTGCTTCTCCTTGTTAACTTCTTCCCAAATGATTTCTTCTTGCCTCATTCCAGCAAGGAGCAGCCAGTGGTCCTTGGCTTAGCCAGGCTACAACTGCTGCCAACTCCTCCTGGATCACCATTGTCATGAGAACAGCAGCACACAGCCCCTCATCACTGGCATTAAGTTCTGGTCTCACTGGAATATGGTTGAATGTATCTTTGGTATGGTTCTCAGCTTTCTCAGCATCTCCAAGCCCACGGTGTCAGACACAGGAAACATTGGTAAAGGATGACTGAATTTGTTAAGGGAAGTTAGAAGTGACTGCCTCTTCCTGCTGCTTTGGCCTGGGACTCTCCTGCTCAGCTGCTGGAGCCCAGTCCTGTGCCTGGGGACCTGGAGTCTCTGCCCATGCTGAGGGACACAGCTGCTGCTTTCCCATTTACAGGTTCAACCAGTAATGAAGCTGATCATGTATCTGAGAGATACACACAAAGACACACACACTCACAGAGGACACTGACACAGCCAGTGACACAGACTGCCACAGACAAGGCGCTGCCTTCAACAGCACCTGCATACAGGACCCACATAAAACACAGGCACAGATGGCCAAGTCCCCTTCCTCCTCTTTGGCTGGTAGAGATAGAATTCCACTAGTAAAAGCACGCCCACGACATGCTCTGCATATATTTGCAGATCCTTTGAGTATTGGCACAGCCCCTCTGTCCGCCTGGCACCCTGTCCAGGTCCCTCTTACTCACCCTGCGGATCCCCTACTCACCAGCTTGACACTTAGTAGCAAACACACAGCACTCATCCACTGGTCCCACAGTTACCCCACATTTATGTATCCTTCTGGATTACAGCATGGACCCCTGCTCACCTGATACCCCAGCCTGGACCTCAGCCCCCGCTACTTGCTGGTTGGTTGAGCTTGAAGTTTGCTAGTGAATACACATGCATGCCCCCATGCACACCAGGACTGGGGAAGATACAGAAACTCCCCCCTTCCCACACTCCTGTATCCTCAGTGGTCAGAACTGGGCATGTGGGCTGTGACCCGTGGTCCCACTCCAGCCACTGGTGCTGCTCAACCCCTCACTTGCCTCATTCATGCTGCCCCCCACCCCAGAAGCTGTTTTTTGGGATGGACACTGTTCGCACCCCAGTGTCTGGGGTCTGCCTCCAGTAGCTGGCACCAAATCCACTCATGCCAGTCACCCAGGTAGCTAGCACCTAGTCCTTGCAACACACATACACATGGGGTTTAGAGTGAGATTATACAGAGAGATCATTAAGAAAAGATTTAATAAGAAGATAGGACAGGCTGCAGTGATCAGACATCGGGCTTGGCTCAGTCAGACAAGCATACTGACTAGCCCTGTTTTGCAGGTGACTGATCCCTTTAACACCCATTTCTGCCTACTCCTCTTTTGTTTCTCCACAGTTGCCTTAAAGGAGCAGACACTCTTGTTTCACATATCCTTACTTAATTCATCAGTGTCCCATGCCCACTGACTTCATCACAGGATATTTTGAAAAGAGAGGAAGAAAAGACATCTCCAGAATGCCCATAATGTGAAGAAAGTCATGTTTCTGGCGCACTTGTACTAGATAGTGCTTCTCTGATAAAATATCCAAAGTGCCAGTAGCTGAATTGTTGGTGCCTACATCCTCTGAAGCACAGATCATGACTGCAAGCTCTACTTAGGGTTTTGACCACCTCAGAAATTGCAAATGTCCAGCAATTTCATCCACTCCAAAGGTGACAGGACAAAAAGCTGTTGCGGGTATTCAGCTTCCCTTGGCATGCATTTCACAACCCCACAAACACTGGAGATCTGTGCTTGCCTTGTGTCTTAACGATCCTAACACTCTCTGTCACAGTCTCAGTCTCCCTTCTGCCATCGTGGGAGCTTTGCAATTTGAGAGCTGGGCTCTGCCAAGAGTAAGAAAGAGTTTTGGGAGTGCTAGGAGGCAAGGGAAGCAAAAAGCCACAGTGTTGTGGAGCTGTGAAAGTGCTTCTAGGGGAACGTGAGGACCAGCAACATCATTCTGTACTGGCACCTTTGGTGTGGGAGATATCATTGGACATTTGAAATTTCAGACCTAGAATCTGTCGACAGAGAGAATAGTAGCAAAGTTATTCGGCTAGGGAAGAGCAAAACCCACGTTTTTTGGTACTGTGAAAGCATTGCCCAGGAAAGGGGAGGACCAGCAACAGAGAGCTGTTCTTACACATGTGTTCTGGGAGAAATCACTGGAAGTTTTCCATTTCAAATCTGGGGTCTGCTAGCAGTGAGAGCGACGAAGTTAGTAGCCTTGAGAGGGAAGGCAATCACTAAGACAGCATTTGTGGTACTGTGAAAGCGCAGCCAATGCACGGGGAGGATGAGAAACATCTTTACGTGTTAAAACTATTAATGCAGGAGAAAATGCTGGACATTAGCATTTTCAGAGCTGGGCAGTGTCAATCATGTTAGTGACACAGAGTATTCGCACTCTTAGGAAGCCAAGCAAACAAGGAGAGACAGTATGTTTTTGGCTGCGAATGTGCTAGCGAGGGCAGGTGAAGACCAGCAAGAGCACTAAGACCTTTAGAGCTCTAGTCTGGGAGAAATCACTTGGCGTTTGCACTTTGGGAGGTGGTCTGTGCCGAGAGTGACAGTGAGCTTGAGAATGTGTATGGGGAGTTTTGGGAGACAGGGCAAGGGCAGATCCCCAGAGTCTGTTTGGCTGTGAAAGCGCTGTCAAGGGAAGGGGAAGAGCAGCAAGAGCACAAAGCCCTTAGAGCCTTGGTGCAGGAGAAATGGCTGGACGATTGCAGTTTGAGAGGTGGTCTGTGCCGAGAGTGAGAGTGAGCTTGAGAATGGTTATTGGGAGTGGTGGGAGGCAAGGCGAGGGCAGATCTTGAGTGTGCATTTGACTGTGAAAACACTGGCAAGGGAAGGCGAGGATGAGGAAGAGCACTAGCCTTCAGACCTATGGTGTGGGAGAAATGGCTGGATGTTTGCACTTTGGGAGCTGGTCTGTGCCAAAAGTGAGATCACGTGACCTTGGGGAAATGAGTTCAGAGTGCTGGAAGGCAAGGCAAGTGCAGTTCACCATAGTGCGTGACGCTGACAAAGCGCTGGCAAGGGATGAGAAGGAAGAAGAGCTTTCCGTCCTGCCACCACAGTGAGATAGAGTGTGGGGACTGTCAGGAAATAAGCAAGCATGGAGGGCCACTGTGTGTTTGGCTGTGAAACTTAGTCTGAGGAAAGGATGCGTTAGTTGCTTGGTTGGGTGAATGACTCTGAGGAAGAGGAATAAGTGGCTGCTGCAGCCCAAGTCCCAGTTGAGCATGCACTCAATCCCCCCCCAGAGCACGCAGGCAGAGAACAGCCATACTGACACCCAGGGAGGCAGCAACACCCAGATACTTGTGCTCAGGCCCTGGTGAGGCTTGAACTCACGACCCCTGGTTTACGAGACCAGTGCTCTAACCACTGAGCTACAGGACCCACAACACTCTAATTTCCTGAAACAGGTACAAATTTTGTCCATTCCTTTCCTGTTTAATCTACCCAGTGCTTCCACTGAGCCTGAAGGTGAAAATGGTTCCTCTGTGATTGTAGGAAGACAGTGAGAGAGTTTCCAGAACAAAAGCACTACAGTAGTGGATCCTGTGCACAGGGAATGCAGACACGATTCCCTCCATCACTGCAGGAAACACTGACTTCCAAGGGGTCCCAAGCTGAAACCAGACATCTGGTGCAGAGAGGTAAAGGCCCAGTGGCTGGAAGGGATGGGACCATCTGAGAGGGCCTGCCAGCAGGAAGGCTCCAGGTTACAGTCCCAGACAGTGTCACTACACACCCCTGCCACAATCACCAGGGAATGTATCATAGAATCATAGAATGCTTTGGGTTGGAAGGGACCTTTAGACACCATCTAGCCCAACCCCCCCACCTGCAGTGAGCAGGGACATCTTTAACTAGATCAGGTTGCTCAGAGCCCCATGCAACCTGACCTTGAATGTTTCTAGGGATGGGGCCTCCACTACCTCTCTGGGCAACCTGTTCCAGTGCTTGACCACCCTCACTGTAAAAAATTTCTTCTTTGTAAAAAATTTCTTATTGTAAAAAATGTGGTCTAGATCATCTTCTTTTGTCTCTTCTCCCCAGGCCTCAGGCATTTTCAGCCCAATAAACCTTTCCAGTTCTTCCATGACTAGAAGAGGTTCCCTCCCCCTTCCCAGAAGTTTGGGCCATCAGTAATACAGCAACAATCCTGACACTGGGAATGGCACCCCAAGAACTGGCAACACTGAATTTCCCTGTCATCTCTGTGTGCCTGCCCAGGTCTATGTCCTTCCTCTGGTGCTCTGACCACTTCCCAGTCCTGATGTCTTAGAGCAAGATTCGCCTCAGGGTCAGAAACTTCCCTGAAATCATCATAGCCATCTGCTGAGTCGCAACTCTGCAAGTTGGAAGCTGGAAAAGCTGATTGGCTAATAGGGGTTGAGAACCAGATATGCAGTCATCCCCCATTGTAACAAAAGTGCATATACATTCCTCTTTAAATCTGAACAGTTAATGATATGATGAGCTCAAGTTCTGCTGTTTTGTTTTCCCCCATTTCTATCTGACCCACGGCATCCAGGCAGCAGGGGTGAACTAAGCCTTTTATCACCCACAAGGGATGTCTCAGAAATGAAAACAGAAAAGTGGGCAGGGAAAATGAAAACTGTAAGAAGCTGGGGAAAACTGATAGAAAATATATGCCTTACTGGGAAAATATTAAAAGCTCACTTTTGGAGGGGTAACTTGAATGACTGGATTAGTGATTAAGTGTACTGGAGACAGAATTGTGGAAGAACTGAATCTTAATTTTAGGAGCTTGGCATAAACAGCAGGCAAGAAGCATGTTGAAGGCTAACTCTGAAACTTAGCTAACATTGTATCAGGCAAAGATGTTTTTGTAAGCTGACAAGTAAAGGACACTTAATCATCCCTAATCAGAAGAACAAACATTTAGTATCCTTTAACCAAAGACATCCCAGAGCAACTAGACCTTGAGGAAGTACTGAGAAACTGATAAAAAGGAACATCCTACCCCAGAAGGTGCTGGAAAAACTGGATGATTTCTGAAAAACAGCAATTGGGGGAAAGGTAATTCCGGCAGGGGAATAGATACCGGAGCTACGCTTTCTGTAATTACAAGTTGTAAGGGGCCTTTAAGTAAAACTTATATGCCAATTATTGGAGCCACGGGAAAGCGAGCTTTAAAGCCCTTTTTGAAACCAATGGAATGTACAGTCAGGAATACAACTTTGACTCATAAATTTCTATATATGCCAGAATGCCCCCTTTCTTTCCTGGGGTGAGACATGTTGTGTAAAATAAGAGCACAGTTAAGTTTCTCTGAATATTCTATTCAGTTGCATCTACCAAAAGAAACAGCTTGGAAGGCTCAATTGTGTTTATTGACTAAGAAGGTGTCAGAAAACATGGAAATTCCAGAAGAGATCCTGGATGCTGTGATACCCCTGGTCTGTGCCACTGAGAAACCTGGACGAGCCAAGAATACTGCACCAGTAAAACGTGAACTGAAACTGAGAACACAACTGGTAAGAAAGAAAAAATATCCTATTAAAACAGAAGCCAGATTTGGGCTGGAACCTGTAATAAATAGATTTATTCAGTATGGGCTATTGCAAGAATGTCAGTCTGAATATAATACTCCAATCCTACCTGTAAAGAAACCCCATACCCAGGAGTACTGATTGGTACAGCATCTAAGGGAAATAAATCGAATAGTTGTTGATGTGCAACCAGTTGTTCCAAATCCTTATACTCTTTGTCTTCAATACCTGAGAATAATACTAATTTTTCAGTATTGGATTTAAAGGGTGCCTTCTTCTGTATACCACTGGAGAAGGAAAGCCAGAAGGTGTTTGCCTTTGAGTGGGAAAGCCCAACTACTGGCAGGAAAGTACAGCTCTGTTGGACTGTACTTCCTCAAGGCTTCAAGAACAGCCCAACCCTTTTTGGTAATGTACTTGCAAAAGAATTAGAAGATTAGCAAGGTAAGAATTCTTCCATTACCTTACTGCAATATGCAGATGACATCTTATTAGGAGCTGAGACTAAACAAGAATGTGTGAAAGCTACTATTATCCTGCTCAACTTTTTGGCACTGGTTGGGTACAGAGTATCTAAAGAGAAGGCCCGGATAATGTGAAATACTGTAACCTACTTAGGTTTTGAGACACCCCAGGGGGAGAGGAAGTTGGGAACAGAAAGGAAAGAGGCTATTTGTTGAATAGCGCCCCCAGCCCCCCTCCCCCCCCACTCCCGCCCCGATCTAAGAAAGAACTGCAAGGATTTTGGGGAATGGCTGGATGGTGCAGACTCTGGATACCAAATTTCAGTTTGATTGCTAAGCCGTTATATGAGGCTATTAAAGGACCTTGAGAAATTCTAGAATGGACAACAGAATGCCGAAAAGGATTTGACTCTATCAAAACCCTGCTTTGGGTTTGCCAAATTTAACCAAGCATTTTACAAACAAAAATAATTAAAGGAAATTTAAAGGCATGATGAAACAGCTGAATGAGTTGTGGAAAGGGGATCACTAATTGGAGAATTGATCCCATCAAGAAAAATTCAATGGGAACCTCCAAATTATTCTAAGAAGGAGGATCAGTTTGCCAAGTATTTAAAGTATACCAAGTCAAAGGAAGGATGGTGGATAACCAAAGGTGGGCAAGTATTGATTACTACCCCAATTGTAAGAGAAACATTGAAGAAGACTTGTAGTGAATCCCATATGGGAGCAGATGCTCTGGTCACAAGTATCAAAAGATATGCTGTAGGACCAAAAATGCAAACTTTTGCAAACTTTATAATTCCTGTATTTGGAGTACCTGAAGGTACGTCAGAGATTAAGGAGGGGGAGGAGGTGTTCCAGGTGCTGGAGAAGAGATTCTCCTGTAGCCCGTGGAGGACTCCATGACGGAGCATGTGGATGTTTCCTGAAAAAGCTGTGGCCTGTAGAGAGCCCACGTTAGAGCAGGTCTCTCGATAGGAGTTGTGGACCACAGAAAGGACCCATGCTGGAGCTGGGGAAAAGTGTGAGGAGGAAGAGCAGCTGAGAGGAGCTGTTATGGACTCACCCCAGCTCCCCAGTCTGTACTGTAACTCCTGCCCCATTCCATCTCCCTCCTGAACCATTTTGAGGCTCGGGGAGAGGTAGAGGAGTTGGGAATGAAGGAGTGAAGTTGAGTCTGGGAAAAAGGGAGGAATAGGTGCAAGTTTTGTCTTAATTTTGTCTTTGTTTCATACCACTGAACTCTATTTTAATTGGAAATGAATTAAATCAGTTTTTCCCAAATCAAGTCTGTTCTGCCCATGATGGTAATTGGTAAATGATCTCCCTGTCTTTATCTTGACCAACAAGCATTTTCATCTTATTTTCTCACCCTGTCCTGTTGAGGGCGGGGTGTGAGGGAGTGGCTGGGTGTCTGGCAGCTAGCCAGGGTCAACCCACCACAAGGGCTGAGGACTTTCTTTTGGTTATGTTTTTTCCACATAAACAAGGTTCTGGAGGAAAGACAAGTCCCATTATTCCTCCCATAGAGAACCCTCCAGACAGGCATTGATCATTTGGTCACTCTAAGAGCAATGGTGCTCCCAAGTGCCCCAAACCAGCAGATGCAGGGTTGTCCTAATTTCCCCTTTTCTGACGGAGAAGGCATGTGGGAAGAGGCTATCTGGAGATTGCAGAAACCTATTCAGCTGTTACAGCCCTTCTTGATACACTGCTTCCTGCATGGTGGGACAGCTGGCTGGTTTTCCTCTCCTGTATTGACTGGTAAGTTAAGATGTTAAGGTTTGCTGAGATCAAGGCCCAGTGAAGCTGACCTAACCTGATTGTTGTGACTGATTTTTCGGAGCTGCTAGACTACATGAATTACCTCTGTTAGTCATGTCCCATTTTTCTCTCCCTGCACCTTGCTCTTCTTACTGTGCTTTGTGCTGCTCGTAACTCTGTTAGCTTTTCCTCCTCGCCAAGTTTCCCACTCTTCCCCACCCTTTAGCCATGTCATGATCCTCTCCATACTCTGCTCCTGGCTTCCCTCCAGCTTTGTACACAGGTTTTGCTTTTTCACCTTTTAGAAGAGTGGACAACTGCCAGGAGCTCAGCACTTTCACTCAGCTTACAGAAGACTATTCAAGAACTTCTCCGTCCTCACACACTTTGTAGGTGGCTCCTACACAACATTGATCACCATTTTTCCTTCCTCTTCAGCTTCTTTCTGGGTGCTGATTTCTTTATTTGGGGTGATGCCTCCAACATAATCTTTTGGCACAGCTAGTTGGCCCAAACTTCTCAACACTCTAATGGGTACAAATGTTCTCTGCATGCCATGCATCTGCATTTCTTGTTTTAGGAATGCTTCTCAAATGTAAGCACAGCACACAAAGCAATAGCATGGCAGAAAAAGAAAAACTTCCAATTCATGTGGAAATGGTTTAATCCCTCCACTATCTCTCATAGTCCTGTTCTGGTCAACTTTTCTGTGGGCATCCAGGGACCTACGTGACATCCTACATAATTTTCTTGAGAAAGTCCAGATGGTCCACAGAAGGGGGAAAAGGTCTTTCTAGCTCAGCCAAAGGAACTATCCTCGGGAACTGCCCTGTCTTTGATCACTGGACAATAGTCTGAGATTAACACTGACTACAGGAAGGAATGATGTCACAGTGCAAAAGGAACTATATTTGAATTCAGTAATAGAGGTACAAACATCATCCTTGACAAATATATAGTCAAAATGTAGACAGAAATGATGCTCTTGAGAACTGTGAAATCAGATAAACCTACAGAAAGCGCCATGAGTATACAAATCCTTATAAAGGAGACATGGAAAGTGAAGAAATATCTCTCAGCATCTTACACAAGTCCACTGAACCCCAAATCACTGGAGTATGAAAGAAGGAAGTTCCTGGACTCATGCATATCCTCATGCTTGCTGCAAGCATCTCTGTCCCATTTCCTTCTGCACTCTGATTCCTTCCCTGCTCAGATATGATTGTGGAGGGGGATCCATTTGAACTGCACTTGGATAAAATTCAGATCCTATTGTCCTGAGGATGATTTGCCCTGAGACTGTGTGGCCAGTCAAAGCCCCACATGCTCAGCACTCTTACTGGCATTAAAGGGGGATCCTCAAAATGGAACAAACATTTATTTGGTCCCTTCTTAACTTTTAATGCATGTGCTACACTAATGTCAGAGTCATTAAGCCTGACACCTCGGCTGGAAGAAGTCCTTTTTAAAAGATGTACCCTATTTTCAGGCTGGGTTTGATCTTTTTTATGTGAGCCAGCTCCCAATGAGTTTCTTCACTGAGTCCATGTTTGTTGAGCCTTTGGAGAGAAGAAGGGAAGACGAATCTAAAACCTACCTTAAGTATTTCCAGTTGTCTAAAACTGCAGAGTCCTGAACAACAGACAACCATGTCATACTGTCCCCAAAACACTCCTCTCCCAACTGGCCACGATACCCATAACTTCTGTGTTAAAAAAGGCTGAAACCCTGAAACCTGTCACCTTTGGCATATTTCTCTCCCCGCCCCCCCACACCCCCCCACCCCGAATCCAGACAGGGCCAGCCACAGACACCAACACTCAGAAAGCAGTGCCTTTACCAGCACCCACATAAACACCAGTAGCAAACACATAAACATGAATAACACTGTAGGCCTAATCCTTCTCCTGAACAGGAGCCATTAACCAGATATCCTCACGAACCACTTATCCTTACCTTTCATATATTTTTAAACCTACTTTCCCTGCTCCTTGCCTGCTGCTCTCACTGTCCTCAGTTTGTCAGAGGGAGGCAGTGGGAAGAGAAAGGCCAGAAACAGTTTGAGCCTTTCCACCCACCTAAAGCCCCTTGCACAAAAAAAAAAAAAAAAAAAAAATTATGCATTAATGACTCATACAATGCTCCACCAAGATAAACTGAGTAAGTAGAGCTGAGTGGGCTGTACCTCAGGGGGGAAAAAAGTGAGGTTTCTGCTATAATCACCTTCTCAGCCACAAAGCACAGTGCAAGGCTGTGTCTTTTTGAAGAAACGATCTAGGTAGCTCTAGGAATGATCCTTGACCCATTAATTCTTGCCTACAAATGGCTCTCTTCAGCATGAGAGATGACTTTGTACAGCATTCTTTCCACTGCAAGGAGACACAAACCACCAAAGTTCACAGTAAGTCCTCCATGGTTTTAAGAAATTAATTCCTTTCTCCTTGGAGGCAGGAAGTAAAAGACCTTTCTGTCTCCAGTCTCAGGTCTTATTCCATGCATAAGCAAAGATCTAATTCTAAATAGTTCATATCCTTACATTAACAAGGATCTTAAGAGGTGGTTGATGTTGAGTTCTAGGAATGTGATGTAGCTGTCTGGGGAGGGGGGTGACAAAGCCAGTAAAATATTTCTGGACTGGAGCAGGTGTCAATTACACCTGCCAGTGCAGTACTCTATCCTACAGAGTCATAGAGTCATATAGGAGGGATGGGACCTCTGATGGTCATCTAATCTAACCCCATGCTCCAAGCAGGACCAAATTAAAGGGGGATTTCTAAGGGCCATGTGCTTTCTGTATTTGAGAATTTCCAAGAATTGAGATGTCACAATCTCTCTGGATCCCTGTTACAGTCTTTTATCACCTTCATGATACCAGTAAGTAAATAAATATCCTTGCATCTAAATGGAAATTCCCTTCTTGCAACCTATGGTCATTGCACCTTATAACCTTGTATTATATTAGTGCAGTGGTAAGATCCACCTTCACCTTTTTTTTCTTCAGACTGAACATACCAAGTTCTCACACATATGCCATATGCTCCAGCACCCTGAAAATCTCATTGGCTTCTTCTGGACGTTCTCCAGTGTGTCAATGTCTTTCTGGTCCTGTAGAGCCCAGACTGGACACAATACTCAAAATGAGATCTCACAATTGCTGAACAAAGGGAAAGAATCATTTTCCTTTAGCTGCTAGCCACATTCCTACTAATACACCCCAGTATGTGCCTGGCTTTCTTTGCTGCTAGGGCACACTGTTGATTCCTCTTAACTTGTTAAGAGGAATGGCCCCCTCATATCCTTTTCTGCAGAGTTCCTCTCTAGCCAGGCAGCCCTCAGCCAGTCCCAGTGTATGGGGTTTTTGTTTGGGGTTTTTGTTGTTGTTGTTGGTTTTGGGGTTGGTTTTTTTTTTTTCATTTGTTTTAGTTTCAAGGGAAGAACTTTGAACTTGACTGAGCTTCCTGAGCTTCTTGTCTGCTCAGGCTTCTAGCTTGAAGAGATGTCTCTGAACAGCAACCCTACATTGCAGTGTGTTGACTGCTTCCTAATCTGATACTATTCATGTTAGTGCTGCGGGCAAGTACCTGTTGAATAGGCCCTGGCCAGACATTTATCTAACTGAACAGGATGAGCTACTAGATATGACAACAGAAATTTCAGACATGATAGATAACAGTGTGAGAAGTTGGAAAAATATACATTCATGACTCAGATGGCTGGATTTCATATATGGTTAAACGATAGTCATGTCAGAAATAGCTGAACTTCACAGAAAACTGGAGAGGAACTTTGGGGACCTTTTGGGCAGCAGAGTCTTACAAAGCCAACAGCATTTAAGTGCCCATATCAGTGATAACATTTAAGGCTGAAAATGCATGAGTGTCAGAAATACTGAATTTGGAGATGCTTGTGGCAAAACAGAGACTGATGGGACAAAGTAATTAGGAATTGCAAGTTGAATGGGAAAAGGAAAGAGAGGGAAAATGGCAATGGAAGGGTGGGTGAAGAATGGGAAAAACATTAATAAGATGTGTAAGTCATATGACTGGTGCTGTCTGGAGGGGCCTTTTGCTCCGCCCTGCACTTGATTGGAATAGCCTAAATCACAAAAATAAACAAAGCCTGTTGTTCAGGTGATACCACAAGCATCAGAAAGACCAGAGAAGAATGGGGGTGCTAAAGATGGGAGACTGAGGGGTGCTTTACATGACCATCAAGGAACACTCAGGACAGACAAATTGAGCATTTTGAAGTAGTATGTAGCTCAGACATGAGAGCACCTGCATCCTGCCAATCACTTCCTAACAATCCTGACACTTGCTGAGAACACATTCTATTCCATCATCAAACTGTTTAAAAAGACTTTAAACAGTATTGACTCCAGTACTGATCCCTGAGGGATGCCACCTTCAGTCTTCTGTTAGTGGGATTTCATATTGCTTATCAATAATCTTTAAGCCTAGCCAGTTTTCTGTACATTTTATTATCCACTTACCGAGCTCTATCTCAGCAATTTTGCTACAATAATATTTTGGAAGACGGTTCCAAAGGCCTTGCTAAAATCAAGGCAAACATCCACTGCTCTCCCCTTGTTCACTGAGCCAGTCACTACATTATACAAGGGAATGAGGTTGGTCACATGAGATTTCCTGTCAGTCAATCCATGCTGACCATTCCTAAACACCTTCTTCCTCATGCTCTGGGACATGGTTTTCAGGCTGATTTGCTCCATAGCCTTCCTAGGGACTGAGGTGAGGCTGACTGGTCTTCAGTTTTCTAAACTCTCCTTAGGATCATAGGATTATAGAATAATTCATGTTGGAAGGAACCTCAGAAATTCATCTAATTCAAATTCCTTCTCAAAGCAGAGAAAACTATGAGGTCAGATGAGGTTGCTCAGTCACAGCTTGAAACCCTTCAAGGACAGGGATTTCACAAATTCTGTGGATGAACTGTTCCAATGTTTGACAGTCCTCAACTGTGGGAAAGTTTTTTCTTCATATGTAGTCTAAACTTGTCTTGTTTCAACCTATCATCATTATCTCTCATTTTCCCATCAGGCACCACTATGAAGAGCCTAGCTTCATCCAGTCAATAACCTCCTGCTACTAGGAGGCGACCTAGAATGCTACCAGGTCCTCACAAAGTCTTCTCCAGGCTGGACAAGCCCAGTTGCCTCAGCCTCTCCTCATAGGAGAGCTGGCTGCTTGAGCTCCCTGACCATCTTTGTGGCCTTCCAATGAACCCACTTCAGTTTGTCAAGGTCTTTCTTGTACTGGGGTGCCCAAAGCTGGACACAGTATTCTAGATGCACTTTGAGCACTGAGTAAAAGTGGACAAACATTTTACTCAATCTCCTTCCTTTGCTCTTTTTAAATATGGTGCACTATGCTGTTAGCTGCTTTTGTGGCATAGGCACACTCTGACTTCTGTTCAGCTTGTATGTTACCAAGACTCCAAGGTCATTTTCAGCAGGGCTTCTTGTCCTTCCTTGAGTCTACTAAGACTCCCAGATCCTTCAACAGAACCACATTCTATTTCTTGAAGATGGGTGTGATGGTTCTTTTTCTCCAGTCGCCAGGAACATCCCATGATCACCACGTCCTTTCCAAGATGATAGTGTGATCTCACAGCAACATTAGCCAGCCAGCTCAGTACCCTCAGATGCATTACATGTGGTTCCATGGTCCCGTATGATCAAATGGTTAAAGTGCTGCCTAACTGTATCTTCTTCTATTGTGGGAAATATCACATTTCCACACACCTTGCCAGCATACCCAGGGGTCTGGGAGACTGGATGATAGATCTCACCAGTGAAAAATCAAGGCTATGCAAGGTACTGAGTACCTTGGCCTTTGTCACTAGATTCCCCAGTTCACTGAACACTGGAACTCTATTAATAGTTTTCCTTATGCTGGCCATGTACTTAGAGAAGTCATTCATAGAATCACAGAACGACAAAACGGTTGAGGCTGGAAGGAATCTGTGAAGGTCATCTGGTCCAAGCCCCTGCTGAAGCACAGGAACCAGTTGCCCAGGAACATGTCCAGATGACTTTGGAGTATCTCCAAGAATGGAGACTTCACAGCCTCCCTGGGAGACCTTTGCCAAGTGCCCAGTCACCCTCACAGTAAAAACGTGTTTCCTTATGCTCACGCTGAGCCTCCTGTGTTTCAGTTTGTGCCTATTGCCTCTATTCCTGTCAGTAGGCACCACTGAAAAGAGGCTGCCTCCCTCTTCTTTGCACCCTCCCTTCAGGTATCTATATACATTGATATAATGAATATTGTGAACATGGGTTCACAAAGGGAAAGTCCTGCCTAACTAATTTCATGTCTTTCTACAATAGTGTCACCTATCTAGTGGATGAAGGGAAGGCAGTAGATGTATTCTTCTGGAGGCTTTTGATACTGTCGCTCACAGCATCCTTCTGGACAAGTTGTCCAACTGAGATGAGGAGGTGCACGGTGTGCTGGGTAAAGAACTGGCTGAATGGCAAAGGGCAGTAGTGAATGGGGGTATATATGGCTGGTGGAGAGCCACTAGGAGCACTCTTCAGGCTCAATTCTAGGCCAGTTCTGTTCAATATGTTTATCAATAATCTGGATGCAGGAGTTAAACACACCATAAGTAAGTAAACCAGGACGTGCTGTTGACTCTTGAGGTACAAGAGTCCTTGTAGAAGGATCTGGATAGATTGGAGCATTGGACAATCATCAATGGCATGAAATTTAACAAGAACAAATGCCAGATTCTGCATCTGGCATGGAGTACTGCCAGACACAAATATAAATTGGGAGAGGAATGGCTGGAGAGCAGCCCTGCAGAAAGGGATCTGAGGGTGCAGCTTGACAGAGGTGATCAAAAGAGGTGATTATCCCACCGTATTTAGTGTTGGTGCAGCCTCACCTTGAGTATTGTTTGCAGTTCTGGGCCCCACAATTAAAAAAGGATGTTAAGGTACTCGAATGTGTCCAGAGGAGGGCAACAAAACTGGTGAAAGCGCTGGAAAGCATGTCCTATGAGGAGCGGCTGAGGACTTTGGGTTTGTCTAGCTTGGAGAAAAGGAGGCTGAGGGGCAACCTCAGTGCTCTCTACAGCTTCCTGAGGAGGGGAAGTGGAGTGGGAGGTGCTGATCTCTTTTTCCTAGTATCCAGTGCCAGGACTCGTGGGAAGGGCTCAAAGGTGCATTAAGGGAGGTTCAGACTTGACATTGGGAAACATTTACTGATAGGATGGTCAAACCCTGGAACAGGCTTCTAGAGAGGTGGTTGATGCCCCAAGCCTGGCAGCATTTAAGAGGCATTTTGCTTTAACTTTTGGTCAGCCCTGAATCGGTCAGGCAGTTGTACTAGATGATTGTCATAGGTCCCTTCCAAATGAACAATCCTCTCCTCTCCTCTCCTCTCCTCTCCTCTCCTCTCCTCTCCTCTCCTCTCCTCTCCTCTCCTCTCCTCTCCTCTCCTCTCCTCTCCTCTCCTCTCCTCTCCTCTCCTCTCCTCTCCTCTCCTCTCCTCTCCTCTCCTCTCCTCTCCTCTCCTCTCCTCTCCTCTCCTCTCCTCTCCTCTCCTTTCCTCTCCTCTCCTCTCCTCTCCTCTCCTCTCCTCTCCTCTCCTCTCCTCTCCTATCCTATCCTATCCTATCCTATCCTATCCTATCCTATCCTATCCTATCCTATCCTATCCTATCTCATAAGATCCCCCCTGAGCCTTCTCTTCTCCAGGCTGAACAGTCCCAGCTCTCCCAGCCTTTTCTCATAGATGCTCCAGTCCCTTAATAGTCTCTGCATCCCTTTGCATGGACCAGAGTATATCCATGTCTCTCTTGTACTGAGGAGCCCAGAACTGGACACAGGTCTCCAGGTGTGGTCTCACCAGTGCTGAGCAGAGAGGGAGGATCCCCTCCCTTCACCTGCTTGCAATGCTTTGCCTAATGCAGCCCAGGATATCATTTGCCACCTTTGCCGCAAGGCCACATTGCTGGCTCATGTTCAGCTTGCTGTCCACCAGGAACCCCAGATCCTTTGCAGCAAAGCGGCTTTCCCTATCATGTACTGTTGCCTAGGGTTGTTCCTCCCCAGGTGCAGGACTTTGCACTTCTCCTTGTTGAACTTCATGAGGTTCCTGTTGGCTCACATCTCCAACCTCTGGAGGTCCCTCTGGATGGCAACACAACCCTCTGGTTTATCAATCACATCTCCCAGTGTTATGCCATCAGCAAAATTGCTGAGGGGGCACTCTTGTCCCATTGTCCGGGTCATTAATGAAGATGAATACTGACCCTAGTATGGACCCCTAGTCACCACTAGTGATTGGCCTCTAGCTAGACTGCTGTTGAAACTTCTGGGGGATTGGTATGAGATAGTTCTTCTTTACTTGTAAATTACAGATGCAGCAAAGAGCACCCTCTGTTCTGTAATCTGTGCAAAGAAATTTTCTTCAACACCATCCAGAAAACTTTTAGCTTGCTTGCATCTGTCAGGAAGATGCAGGAGCAGGGCTCCCCCATGATGGACAGAGCTGAAAGCCAAAGGTAAACATAGCACAGGCTGTGCTCCTCATGGAACAGAGTGCAGTCCCATAGGATCAGAAAAAAATGAGCAAAGCAAGGTTGCCTCCATTCAGTTCCCTTTCCACACTGCCCTGCTATTAAACAAAATCAAAGATAGGTAGTTCTACACAGCAAACTCTTCAGAGTTTCACACCTTCTTAGCAGTTCTATAGGAGAAAATGCTTGGTGTAACCTCTTTATTAATGCTATTCAGCAAGCAAATTCTAGATACAAATTATAAGCAACATCACAGGTTTGTTTCTGTTGGCCTCTCTCCATACATGAAGGAGCATCTCCCCAGCACCACTCTCATGAGATTCTCAAGTTCTGAAGTTTTCCCCATGGGCATATTGGGAAATGCCCAGAAGAACCTTGAAGTCCCTTATCGCAATTCTTTAAGGTGGCAGGCAGGGTGTTTAAGCTTCTCACATAGCAGATGCACTGCAGCATCTCCCAGTGCATTAGCACCCAGCCCCAGCTCTAGCAGGGTCTGGCTGGTGCTGAGCGTAGTGGCCAGATCCTCACAGCAGGCATCAGTGAGACTGCAACCCCAGAACCTGCAGGGAAGAAGCACAGAGAGGGCCCAGGGTTCAGACCATGTCTGTTTTGGTGACCACAACCCCCAGCCCCTCTCCTGGCCAATCAACACTGTGAATGGCCAGAAACCCTGCCCCGAAGTGGCCAATGATAGACCAGTGCTGGACACACTGTCTATTCCCTGCCCTGAAAATCTAATCTAATTTGAGTCTTTTCTGTCCTTGGTCTTCCCTATGAAGCCTCTGAAAAGAAGATATAACCAGTAGGAAATTCTGGTCACAGGGATTTCGTGAGAGCATGAACCATGTAATGCTGCCTGCTAGTGTTTCTGTTGATGTCACCAGAGCCATAGGGCTGGATTCCACTGCCCAGGAAGGAGTGTCCAGTGCTATGTGCCTCAGGGTAACTCAGATACCCTGATGGGGGTGGCTGAAAGGGATTATACTGGCCTTACACAAAAGTCCTAACCCTCTGAAAGGGTTTGCTGGAGGCCCTGGACTGCATATGCAAAGTAACTGACTAGAAGAGTGTCCTGGTTTTGGCTGGGATAGAGTTAACTTTTTTTTCCTAGTAGCAGGCATAGTGCTGTGTTTTGGATTTAGTATGAGAAGAATGCTGATAACACACTGATGTTTTAGTTCTTGCTAAGTACTGCTTATGCTAGTCAAGGACTTTTCAGCTTCCCATGCTTTGCCAGGTGCACAAGAAACTAAGAGGGGGCACAGCCAGAATAGTTGATCCAAACTGACCAAAGGGCTATTCCGTACCATATGACATCATGCTCAGTATATAAACTGGGCGGGGGTTGGCCGGGGAGCAGCGATCGCTGCTCGGGAACTGTCTGGATACCGGTCGGCAGCTGGTGAGCAATTGCATTGTGCATCACTTGCATGGTGTATTATTATTATTGTTATTATTGTATTGTTATTACTACTACTATTGTACTTTATTTTATTTCAATTATTATACTGTTCTTATCTCAGCCCAGGAGTTTTTCTCACTCTTACTCCTCCGATTCTCTCCCCCCTCCCATCGGGGCAGGGGGAATGAGCGAGCGGCTGCGTGGTGCTTAGTTGCTGGCTGGGGCTAAACCACGAGAAAGAAGAACAGGGTGCTCACCACATACCAACACATCACCATTGCTGCAGTGTGCTAATGCAGACTTTGTGTATAACTAGAGTGAGAGGACTCAACTTCCAGGTCAGCACTGGGGAGGCTATTGGAAAGAATATCCCTGGGTGTAAGCTGGTTGTCCAGAGAGCATCTGTTTAACAAAAAGATTCAGAGGAAGATTCACTCAACAGGGGGAGGAAGAGTCTCACTCTAGAATGAATCCTTCCAGGAAGGGGGGGGGGGGGGGGGCGGTTCACACAGACAGATGATACAGATGATATGTCTGCTTACCTTCAACACATGCTCCTTTGGGCCTGCCTATGCATACCTGAATTAGGTGCATGGAGGGGCACCTCATTTACATTGGATTCATACAGTCTTAGCAGGGCAGGCTGGGAGCATGGGGTGAGCAGTAACTGACCACAAGAGAGACACATCACTCAGTTTTTCCCCATTGCTGCGGCTGCCAGGCCCAGCCACAAGTCCTGTCAAGGTCTCAGAGTGGCCAATTCTCTGAGGAGCCTGCTCGCCATTCCTCACCCCAAAATCTGCAGACGACAGGAGGGATGTTTCAGCCCTTCACACAGCAGCTGCACTCCTGGGTCTCCCAGAGCATTTCCATGCAATCTCAGCTCTGTCAGGCACTGGCTGGTGCTGAGCACTGTGGCCAGAACCCCACAGCAGGTAGCTGTGAGTTTGCACCACTCCAGCCTATAGGGAAGATGCACAAAGAAGAGCAAGGGCTGCTCTCAGCACTGGTGGAGAACAGACCTGTGCAGTCCAGGACTGCAGCAGGAGTCCTGTACGCCCGTAGGGGCTCACCACCCCTCAGCCAATGACAGGTCATGCTGGAGGCTCTGCCCACTCACCACCAGTGCGGTTGCCTCCCTCAGCCAATCCCTTCTTGGAAGTGTTCAAACAGGGCTTTGGCCCTGCCCTTCTGCCCTGGCCGCCCACTAGCTTGGGGAGGAAGGAGTTCCACAGCCCCACCCCAGCCCTCTCCCCGGACCAATCCCAGCACTGCAACAGTGATCCCACCCACTCTGGTAGTCAGCCATTGATGAGGTGGGTTCAAATCCAGCAGGCTGTGGCTGCAGACAGTTATGGCATTCTGGTGCTGCCTAAGGCAGCTGGGTCTGTGTCCCCCCCAGGCAAGTGAGCATCCCACTTCCCTCCAGCCCCATGCGTGCCTTCTGGGCCGTGTGTGACCCCCAGCTATCTCTGTTCTGCCTCTCCCTCTCCCCACAGGGCTTATAGCTACCTCAGGCCTGTGCAGGGGCATGTGCCAGACCTTGCACAACCAACTTCTCCCTTGTCTCCCTCTAAGCATGGGAAGTGGGGCTGGAGGCAGCCTGGGCGGAGAATTACAGTGCAAAGGGACCTCTGAAGTTTTCAGCTATGAAGATTCCTTTGGAACCCATTGCCTTGCATTCAGGGTCCCTGCCAAGTCTGCCTTATCTCCCAGCTGGTGTTTGAAGGTTGTCTAAGATGTAGGGATCCTGGCTTGGCTAGCTGCAGGTAAGCAGGTATCTGGGGCAGCAGCCGCCACGTGCTCTTCAAAGACTCTGCCAAGGTGCACCTGACTCCTGCTGCCACTCTGCAGTCCTTGATCGCCTCCTGAGGACCCTGTTCAGCCTTCCAGTGTGAGCTCTTATTGTCCCAGGAGAGAAGTACTTTTCCATGTTGCAGAGACCTGACCCTCCAGAATTCCTGTCTCTCTATCCCAGCAATAGTGTGCTACCTGGATGCCTTTTCTGAACTCTACAAAAGTTTCTCTACCTTGAGGAAACTCTGCTGGAGACAGTCCAGAACTATTGTGATTGGGAGAACAGGCAAAGTGGAGGGAGACACAGAGGAAGGAGGCCGAAAGCAGATGTGATGATAGGACAGCAGTCAGGACAGAGCGGGTGCAGTGAGAGAATCCCTCATGGGAATGCTCAGGAGAGGACACCCCATGGAGAACTCAGCTTACACACATTTAAAGGACAGAGATGAGTCATACCAGATGCACATGTTAAAAGGGAATGGCCCCTTCTTTTTGGGCCTTTGCAACATACTTGTGCAATGAAATGCATTGGATAGTTGGGTGAAATACATTGGGTATGCCTGCCTGTATGTGGCCTCAGCTCTCTCTCCTCCCATGCCTGGCAGACATGACCCTTCCCTGGAGTTTTTTTCCCATAAGATCAAGTTGCCTCTCTCTAAAAAGGACTGGAAAGAGGAGGAGAATGGACAATGAGGGGAAAGAAAGTAACAGAAAGGAAATGAGAGGTGAAAACTGGAAAAATATGTGCCAACGCAGAAATGTTGCATGCTTTTTTGGGTTTGCTTTCCATTCACAAGCATTTTTAAGATCTACGTTTAAATCCAAGCTGCTCAGATAAACAGGTGGCTACATAAAAGATATGCTGTCTAGGGCTATCATAGTTTTGTGCCTTGCTGACATTCTGAGTTGATACCAAACACAGCCCAGTGCTGTTTTCAGTGAAGAGGAAAACATTCATCAGGCCTATTCCTTCCATTCTCTGTCATTTTGTATTTACCACCTCAACCAAGATGTCAGTAAGCAGCCAGCTGAAGACAAAGAGAGGCAAATATCTCAGTTTCCTTTTTTGTCTTAAATCTTAACTTGGAGCCATGGAGAAAGCTGATATGATGTTTTTATACATTTAACTCAAATGTGAGTGAGTTTACATGGGGAAAGGTATCTTCAAAATACTCTCATTCCTAAATCTTTTCTGTACTCCAATAGTTTCCATAACTACTTTGTCATATCAATCTCCCCAGTTTGTAACAGGTATCAGTGACTTGTACCAAAACCATCTCACTGCATTTGAGGACAATTTGGCATTTCCAAAACCTCTTGAAAAATATTACTGCTGTCATAGGAGCATCAATAAAGAGAGTTATTCTGTCAGAGAGTGTGGGAGGGAGGAAAAATATAAAGGTTAGGGTTTTCTTTGCTTCTTTTCTTTTCTGAAGAAAATAACTTTTTACCTTAAGACCTTTAATGTACAGTTTGGGTTCTTCAGGGATTGACAAAGCAAGTGAATAGGTGATTGCTTCAATTAAATAGGTGATCACTTTTCCCGGGGGGGGGGGGGGTGTGGGGTGTGGGGGGTGGAGAAGAGATTAATTTAATATTGTTCTCTGGCTATAGTTTGCATTTATGTTTCACAAAAATTAAACTACCACCCTCACAGGTTAAATGGCAGAATATTCTACTGTCACAGTTCAAAGCAAATCACCTTGGTAAACACATATAATACCTCACCAGGGTCTGAGTCACAGCTGCTTCGAACACTCCAGATATCCCTGTGCACTGTGTGTACTAAAGGAAGCTATGTGGATGAATTCTGTTTTCTCATGGTACCTTTGTTTGTGATGTGTCTCAAGGAAGTGTTCTGTGCTCTGAAATTCACATGTCCAAGCAAATACTGTTTCGTTAAGGGTACATTACACACAGTGCAACAATTGTTCATGTGCTTGCACCTTAAAATAGGAGGATCTACCCCATACAGGTAGGGGTCTTCCATTTGTAGTAGCAGGAGGACTAAGCAAAATTTCTTTATGTTGGCACTCTACAGCACAGAAAGCCACAGAGTTAGAGAAGCCCAGGAAACTGTGATCCTTGGATGATTACAGTAACTCTGTGTGTAGTCTTGCCTACACAGCAAAATTTGTGCAGATTTGGGGTCTGTTCCCAGATAGCTGGGAAGTGCCCCCAGAATTACTCTGGGCTGCTGGTGTTGTCTGCCCCTTCCATAACAACAATTCTGAGTTATGTTGCCTTTATAAAAAGCACCTGGTTGGGCAGTTCATGGGTGTCACATAGCTCTAAGAAGGACAAATGTGCTTGAGCAGAATTCCATCTCGTTGTAGCTATTTTGCTCCTGATACCTGACCAAGCTGAGTTCATTCCTTACCTTACAGCATCACGTGGTACTGATATACCTTGAGGAAAAGAACAGGAAAAGCAGATTGATATCACTTATTGCACATTGTAGTTGAGATCTAACCACTCAGAGCATTCCCCCTTAACATGGAAAGCAGGTTTGTACCCATAAACCAAAAATCAACGGTATGCTATGTTTTGCTGTGCACAAAGGGCAAAGGCCTATTATTTGTACTGCCTACAGGGGGAAAACTCCCCCTGGCTTTCACTGGGTCTAGGTACTACTCCTGTCTTCTCAGGATCCAGCATTTGGTAAACAGAGAGCATCAGCAAAGAAGTTGTTTCACCCACCTTAACAGAAGTGGGATCAGGATGAAGCATAGGAAGGTAGTTCTGTTCTCAGGGACTTGTAAGGGTCACCGGAGAGCTGAGTGGATGGCTCCCTGCCTGCTTTTGTTGACACAGGGAAAACTTCTTCCTTTCAGGCCTTTGATTTCAAGAACACCAGCAATTAATAGGAGGGCAGGTGGAAAGGAAACCCTGTATGGGATTGGATTTGTATGGGATTGTATTGGAGACTAACGCATCCTAAGGCAGTGTGTACAAGGAAGCCAGGCAGTTCAGTAGTTTCACCACAGTCAATAGTTTTCTCATAAGTTCAGTCAGTGGTGACTACAGAGTGATCTCACTTGACCAGCCAGCAGGTGACTATCTGAATGTTAGATGACTTAGACTCTGGGCTTCTTTCATTACAACGGGGACTTAGACACTTAGCTGGCATGCACTCTTGTATTCACATGCTTACTCTTGAACTGACTCACATCACCAGTAATTACTAGTGCAACATCCCATTAGGCTCATCATAAAGCAGCTTCCATCATTGCAGCTTCACTTTTTGAAAAGCTTAGCCTTAATTTTTTGATAAGTAAGCCAGTCATTTCATAGTTACTGAAACTCCTTCAGTTGCTAAGATAATTTGCAAGCTAGGGACCTAAGATTTTACTTACAGATGTGACACCTTTGCTAGATGTTGGTCTAAATGTTCTTCATGGTCTTCTGAGATAAAGGGGCAATAGCCCACGTCAAGTGACTCCAGTTTAGGCCACTTTTTTGTACTGAATGAAAGAACTATTTAATCTAATTGCGTGAAATTGATGTCTCGTAGATACATTCCAGTGAATTAACCCAATGCAGTTTTCACAAAACTTTCATCTTGGATTTCATCCAAACAGTGGCAAGCTCCAAACCATGAATTACTGCTCTTTTCTCTGCATTAACAGCTAAAGCTGTTTTTTGGCTAGTTTGAAACCACATTAGTAATTCTTCCTTAATTTCAGGAGAAATTTTGTACCCTGTTTCTTTTTCCAAAGCATTTCTTTGTTCCTTATTTAAAAGACCAAATAGGAACCACACAGTTAACTTGAGTTTATGTCTTGAGTTTCCACACATTTCTAACAATTTTTTCACATCCCTCTTAGCGTCTTCTTGCTTATCTCTTGTTTCACCATCATCTTCTAGTACATAGAATAGAGATGAAAAAAACTCTTGGACACTCATATGAATGAAACTGTAGGCACTCTGACAAACAATGCCGTTCTGAAAAGTGATCTCATTCAAAAGAAGCGGGAGAGTGTGTCTCTGATTTAACAAGAATTCATTAATTTCCCCCTCCTCAAAGAGGACTCTTTGCTTCGAGATGCCATCAGCAGCCAGGCAACAAAGTCTTTTCAGAATAATGTGCAAGTTCTGTTTCAACTTGCTGCTCAGAGATTGTAGTAAGCTGGAAATGTAAAGGATATATGTTCCTGTAGTTGTCTTGGCAGTTTGTGCAAGATCTTCACCACTTTCAAGCTGTTGTTTCATAACAGTACAGACGATCCGGCACAAGATGGGGACAAGGCACATGGTGAAGACCATTTCATTTCCTTTAATGAACTGAAAGACCTTCCTTCCCTCTTCCTTATTTTCAAAAAAACTTGTGGAAATATTCCTCTCCATCAGCTACTGAAAATCCCAGTATTTCAGCAGAGCATTCACACACCAAGCACTCTTCCAGCTTCTGTAGGGCAGCTGGCCTTGTTGTGATCAACAGGGAGCATTAAGGGAGAAGGATTTTCCTAAATAAACCGCTCAGGATGATTTATACTGGCTTCATCTCCCAGGGGTCAGAGCACAGGTCATTTTGTGGCTGGTCCAAAGCTGTTCATCAAAGCCATCGATGACAAACAGGATTTTTTCTGGTCTCCTGAAGATCTCTACAAGAGGTGGATTGTCACTGGGACAGCATTTGGAAATCATGTCAACCATACTCCCTTGAGCTATAAGAAGATTACCCTCCTGACAATGTATGTAGAAAACAGTCAAACTGTCTATAGAGTCCTTCCAATGCTCAGTCCAGCATAATCTTCCTTACTGTCATTGTCTTGCCAGTTTCTTCAGCTCCCAATATTACAACAGTCTTTGGTGTCTGTCTATCTCAGTCAGGTTTAAAAAGATCACTTACAGCAATGGAAGAATTCACTTATTCCTGCATGATTTCTTCATGTCTTTGTCCCACAGATTTCATGTTCTTTCTTTTTTTCATGATGCCAACTAACAAGAACCAGCCTTGTATATCTGGAGTTCAGAGTCACCATCTCACCAATATGAGCATTCATGTCTTTTTTCCAGTGGTAATTCTTTTGTACATGTTCTCTGTACTTCATCTTGTAATCTAAATCAAGAATATGCAATAAAAGAATTTGAAATTAAAGTCAATGTTCATTCTCCTGCTAAAATTAAAACATTTCAGCAACAAAGTTATTGTACCTTGAGTTTACATCATCTCTTTCATTTTAACGGATCTCTGGATCATTCAATAGGCCTTGTTCTTCCAATTCTATTATCGATGTTGAGATGAAAAACTGTCTGAAATGCCCATCACCCATCACTGAAATGCAATCACACCTCAGTTGAACTTGAAAATAGTGCTAAGAACCAATTTCTACTACCGACCTCTAGAGCAGTACACTTCCCCCTCCCCCCCAGGCATATAACAGCTACTTGCTTATTTTCCTTCTGACCCTGCTGGGGCTTCAGGGCCATGGCTATGATCATACACTTTCTACTAGTAGGTGGAGTGTGTAGGCAATAAAACCCAAACACATCTTATCGCAATGAGACATACCTTGGATTAATGAAGCAGGGGGTGGACTGGGCCTCAGGGCTAAAAGAGAAATTATATGTAGATGTTAGCGGAGTAGTACTACAGAGAATGTCCGTGATGTGTGTCAGGAGGGGAGCAGAACACTTCTCTTGGTGTCTCTGCCTTTAGAACCTCCCTTAAAATACCTTGGGCAAGGCAGAGCAGACAAGACAGCAGAGCAAGTGACTCTGGAGACCCTAGTATACTTACATCATAGACCAGGAGCCGGTGGTCCTGCAAAGTGTGCAGAGGTGTATGTATGTTAGGGAGTGTTTTGACTGTACAGAGCTCGACAGTGGTGATGATAAGGTCGAGTGCTTATGGGTAAGGATGAGGGGGAAGGCCATCAAGACAGATGTTCTGTTGGGAGTCTGCTATAGACCACCCAACCAGGATGTAGAGATAGATGAAGCGTTCTACAAGCAGCTGGCAGAAGTCTCGCAATTGCTAGCCCTTGTTCTCGTGGGGGACTTCAACTTGCCAGACATCTGGTGGAAATACAACACAGCAGAGAGGCAACAGTCTAGGAAGTTCCTAGAGTGTGTGGAGGATAACTTTCTGATGCAGCTAGTAAGCGAGCCTACCAGGGGAGGTGCCTCACCTGACCTGCTGTTTACTAACAGAGAAGGGCTTGCGGCAGATGTCGTGGTCGGAGGCTGTCTTGGGCTTAGCAACCACGATATGATAGAGTTCTCGATTCTTGGCCATGTAAAGAGGAGGGGCAGCAAAACTGTTACCATGGACTTCCAGAGGGCAGAGTTTGGCCTGTTCAGGATGCTGCTTGGGAAAGTCCCTTGGGAGGCAGTCCTGAAAGGCAAAGGGGTCCAGGAAGGCTGGGTGTTCTTCAAGAAGGAAGCCTTAAGGGCGCAGAAGTGGCCTGTCCCCATGTGCCAGTGAACAGGCACCAGATGAACCAGTGGGGAAGATGACTGCCCTGGCTGAATAGGGAGCTTTTGCTGGGAGTCAGGGAAAAAAAGAGAGTCTACCACCTTTGGAAGAAGGGGCGGGCAACTCAGGAAGAGTACCAGGATCTTGTTAGGTCCTGCAGGGAGGAAACTAGAAAGGCAAAAGCCCAGCTAGAACTCAATTTGGCCACTGTTGTAAAAGATACCAAAAAATGTTTTTATACGTACATCAACAATAAAAGGAGAGCCAAGGAGAATCTCCATCCTTTGCTAGATGTCGGGGGGAACACTGTCACCAAGGACAAGGAAAAGGCTGAGGTACTTAATGCCTTCCTTGCCTCTGTCCTGAATAGCCAGACCGGTCATCCCCAGGGTACTCAGCCCCATGAGCTGGAAGACAGGGACGGGAAGCAGAATAGAGACCCCATAGTCCAGGAGGAAGCAGTTAATGACCTGCTACACCACCTGGACTCTCACAAGTCTATGGGGCCGGATGGGATCCACTCGAGAGTACTGAGGGAGCTGGCAGAGGAGCTCACCAAGCCACTCTCCATTATCTATCAGCAGTCCTGGTTAACAGGGGAGGTCCCTGGTAACTGGAGGCTTGCCAATGTCACACCCATCTACAAGAAGGGCCGGAAGGAGGATCCGGGGGACTACAGGCCTGTCAGCCTGACCTCGGTGCCGGGAAAGATTATGGAGAGGTCCATATTGAGTGAACTCAACAGGCAAGTGCAGGTCAACCAGGGGATCAGGCCCAGCCAGCATGGGTTCATGAAAGGCAGGTCCCGCTTGACCAACTTGATCTCCTTCTATGACCTGGTGACCCACCTGGTAGATGATTGAAAGGCTGTGGACGTCATCTACCTGGACTTCACCTTTGAAGTGCCTTTGACACCATCTCCCATAGCATTCTCCTTAGGAAGCTGGCAGCTTTGGTTTGGATGGGTGTAGTCTTTGCTGGGTAAAAAACTGGTTGGGTGGCCGAGCCCAGAGAGTAGTTGTGAATGGAGTTAAGTCCAGCTGGCGCCCGGTCACGAGCGGTGTTGCCCAGGGCTCTGTTTTGGGGCCAGCCTTGTTTAATATCTTTATCAATGATCTGGATGAGGGGATTGAGTACGCCCTCAGTAACTTTACAGATGACACCAAACTGGGTGGGAGTGTCGAACTGCTGGAGGGTAGGATGGCCCTTGCAGAGGGACCTGGACAGGCTGGATTGATGGGCCGAGGCCAACTGTATGAGGTTCAACAAGGCCAAGTGCCGGGTCCTGCCCTTGGGTCAAAACAACCCCATGCAACGCTACAGGCGTGGGGAAGAGTGGCTGGAAAGCTGCCTGTCCGAAAAGGATCTGGGGGTGTTGGTAGACAGCTGCCTGAACATGAGCCAGCAGTGTGCCCAGGTGGCCAAGGCGGCCAACAGCATCCTGGCTTGTATCAGGAATGGTGTGGCCAGCAGGAGCAGGGAGGTGATTGTCCCCCTGTACTCAGCGCTGGTGAGGCCGCACCTGGAATACTGTGTCCAGTTTTGGGCCCGTCACTATAAGAAAGACATTGAGGTGCTGGAGCGAGTTCAGAGAAGGGCAACAAGGCTGGTGAAGGGTCTGGAGCAGAGGCCTTATGAGGAGCGGCTGAGGGAACTGGGATTGTTTAGCTTAGAGAAGAGGAGGCTGAGGGGAGACCTTAACACTCTCTACAGCTACCTGAAAGGAGGTTGTAGTGAGGTGGGTGTTGGTCTCTTCTCCCATGTAGTTAGCAATAGGACGAGAGGAAATGGGCTCAAGCTGCGCCAGGGGAGTTTTACATTAGATATTAGGAAAAATTTCTTCATGGAAAGGGTAGTCAAGCATTGGAACAGGCTGTCCAGAGAGGTGGTGGAGTCACCATCCCTGGAAGTGTTCAAAAAATGGGTAGATGTGGCCCTTTGGGACATGGTTTAGTTTAGTCTACCCTTGACTGCTTTAGTGTGGACTTGGTAGTGTAGGTTAATGGTTGGACTGGATGATCTTAAAGGTCTTTTCCAACCTAAACGATTCTATGATTCTGTACATGCTGGGTACCCATACATGCTGGGGACCAAGAGACTGGAAAGCAACTTGGCAGAATGACCTGGTGGTCCTGATGGACAATGAGGTGAATGTGAGCCAGCAAAATGCCCTTGTAGAAAAAAAGGCCAAAAGCTTCCTGGACTGCATTAGAAGGAGTGTTTCCAGCAGGCTGAGGGAGGTGATTTTTTTCTTCTCTGCTCAACACTGGTGAGGCCACAACTATAGTGCTGTGTCCAGTTCTAGGCTCCCCAGTACAAGAGAGACAGGGACATACTGGAGAGAGTGCAGGGAAGAGCCACAAAGATCATTAAGGAATTGAAGCGTCTGTCATAGGAGGAGAGGCTGAGAGAGCCAGACTGTTCAGCCTGGAGGAAAAGTGGCTCAGGGTGATCTTATCTATATAAATACCTGATGGAGGGGAGTAAAGAGGATTAAGCCAGATTCTTCTTAGTGGTACCCAGGCACAGGACAAGAGGAAATGGGCACAAACTGAAATACAGGAAATTCCACTTAAACATAAAAAATATGTTTTTCACTGTGAGAGTGACTGAGCACAGGAACAGGTTGCCCACAGAGGCTGTGGACTCCATATTCAAAACTCAACTAGACATGGTCCTTAGGGACCTGCTTTAACTGACCCTGCTTTGAGCAGGGGTTTGGAACTTGACAATCTGTTAAAATCCCTTCCATCCTCATCCATTCTGCAATTCTGTGTTTCTGGGACAACCCCACCGCCACCCCCCCACCCCTGACCCCCCAAGTTTTAGCAGATCCAAACAGAAAAAGAGGCAATGATACCAAGCAAAATTAACCTCCGAAGAATTTGTGCATCAGAGACTCATTTTGCTAGAGGATGATTAGAGATATAAATAATTTTAGGTTAAGAGTAAGTCCTGATATGTAAGAAAAAGCTAAACTGACAATGTGTTTGGGACAGCTGGTTCTTGACATTCTTAAGAAAATATCCTACCTTAGATCTCTAGAAGTTTATTAAAAATATATCTGGAATCAGGTAATTTGAGTTAAAAGGGCTCTTACAATCTAAATCGATCCATATTCAGCATCACCATGTATGGGCAATGTTTCAGTAAGAGACTTATAGTGTTACCTTGATCTACCATAAAAGTGAGGCTGGCAATGTTATTTTTAATTTATGGCAGTTGCTGTGTGGTTTGATTATCCAGCAATAAAAGAGCAAAGACAAAATGCAGCATTTGAAAAGACATCAAAGAAGGGCTGTCACCTGACACTGAAATGAAAATGCAAATGTTTTTGTATGACTATTCATCAGTGTGTGGACTAGGTATCACAGTGGTTGAAGGGGACTGAATCACTCAACACAAACTGACTTCCTGAAAAGCCTGAAGGTGCAACATGCTCCACTGCCTCACAGAGTTGTCCTCCCACAGACAACTGCACCCTGAAGAACACATTTGATGCCAACTGTGATTCAAGCTAGGGGACAATCACTATATGCCATGCCAATTTTTCTTGCACCCAAATATGGATGTTGGGTTCAAGACCATTTGATTTTGAACATACAATTATCAACACCAGTTCAGCAGATAGGCTTTTACCTGCCACAATTTAGTTTCAGTCTAAGTTACTCATTGTGTCCCCTTTGTATCCATTACAGAGAAATAAGTGGTTGTAAGAAGAAATTTGTCACTTCCCAAGGTATTTTAGACAGACAAAATAGCTCAGTCAATTGCACTTGGGCATGACTCTCTCTCTACAACATGCAGATGACTACCTCATATGCAGTCCCTGGAAGCTAGGTAAGAACACTCTTAACACCATGTGGCTGGAAGACAGCTCCAGTTTTCCCTGACTAGCCACACAGATCATGACCCTACACTCTAGTACTGAGCATAATCATTGAAATGGGCCCCTCTATCTCCATCTCAACTCACAGCAAACAATGCCCCTCTATTGACCACCTCAATCTAGTGTTACAGTTCTCCCCCCCCCCTTTCACCCATTTTCCACATCTGTTTCTTCTTCAGCTCAATGATTTAAGGGATCATGCATTAATTCCCTCTTGAACTTCATGATTAATATTTTTCTCTAGGGCCCAAATGATGATCTCTTTGTCTTTGCCCATAACAGCTGCAGTTTCTTCCCATTGTCAGACTGTATCTAACCACCACATCCCTGCTTCCTTAGTAATCACTGAAGTAGCAGCTGCTTTGCTGTCCAGCCTACATAAGGGATGTATTAAAACAAAATTTTTCCTCGTGTGCATATTATGCTTCACACAAGTGCAGGTAGCACTAAGCATAAGAACTTGTCCATCATGCAGCATTTGATCAATCCACTGTGCACCATCCAGGCCAAATTCCTTATTTAATAACTCCTCCCATGGAAGAATATATCTCTACATAATAAAGAACAATAATTTCTTTTTCACTTCTAAAGATACCAAAAGCATGATAAAGACTTCCTGAGGCTCCAAATGACCCTCAGCACTGGCCCATCCAGAAAGATAACAACTCTAGAACCCCAAATTGAGTGTATTCCTCTTCTTCCTGGACAACAAAAAATAGTTCAAAGTGAAAAAAAAAAAAAAAACCAGAACACTTCTGCAACTCTGAAGAGTTTTGCTAAATGCTATAGAATAATACTCAAACAACTTTTGCTTTCTCATTAGACTAAAATCTGAGCCTTCCCAGAGCAACATTATAATCCTTCATTATAATGCTACAGGTCCCAAGCAGGTTCAAATCCCCTCTTTTGGCCCAACTTCAGGTCCTTTTTTTAAAGTCTATGTGATTTCTTCATGTGGTATAATAGGGTATATGACTACCTGTCTCATATGAAATACTGTACAGAAAAAGAGAAGGAAGAGGCACTTTTTGTAACTAAGTATATCACTGTGTTGAGAACCTGGGAGTAGCACAGTGACACTGTAAGGTCTCATACAAAAACCTGAGACTACAAAAGGAACAATACAATTTGAGGAAGAAAGGAAAAAGGGAATGTCTTGAAGAAGAGAACTGCAGAATTCCTACGAGCATTTATTCCAGAAGTATATTGCTTACTGAGCTAATATTAAAGGGTTTTAAAAGCTTTGGCCTGGATCAAGTTGTTCAAAATCACTCTACTAGAGAATTATTTTTTTCTCCCCTCACGATTTTGGAAACAATGGTGACTTTGGAGCACTTTCACAGCAGTCCATATATGGATCCTTTGGACAAACAGCTGGCATTTTATTCCCTGATTTTATACACCTTTAGAGTGTGGTGAGGAAAGTGGATTTATATGACAATGTGCAAACAGTGTGGCAACAGACAAGCTCATATTTGGAACTGGGATTGCTTCTTCAGTTGAGCCAAGTAAGTTCCACTTGTTTTACAACTATTGTATTTCTTAAGTTTGTGGTGGGGTGGTGTCCTGGTTTCAGCTGGGATAGAGTTAATTTTCTTCCTAGTAGCAGGCACAGTGCTGTGTTTTGGATTTAGAATGAGAAGAATGTTGATAACACACCGATGTTTTAGTTGTTGCTAAGTACTGCTTATGCTAGTCAAGGACTTTTCAGCTTCCTATGCTCTGCCAGGTGCACAAGAAACTGGGAGGGGGCACAGCCAGAATAGTTGATCCAAACTGACCAAAGGGCTATTCCGTACCATATGACATCATGCTCAGTATATAAACTGGGCGGGGGTTGGCTGGGGAGCAGCGATCGCTGCTCGGGAACTGTCTGGATATCAGTTGGTGGGTGGTGAGCAATTGCATTGTGCATCACTTGCTTTGTATATTATTATTATTATCATTATTGTATTGTTATTATTATCATTACTATTTTACTTTATTTCAATTATTAACCTGTTCTTATCTCAACCCAGGAGTGTTTCTCACTCTTAGTCCTCCGATTCTCTCCCCCATCCCACCGGGGCAGGGGGAGTGAGCGAGCGGCTGCATGGTGCTTAGTTGCTGGCTGGGGCTAAACCACGACAGGTGGACAAAGTGATTGTGTGATGTGACAGCATAATAAGAAATTTCTGCTGCCTCAGATCTCTTGAACATGCATTCTCCAGGTGTTTGAGTCCTCAGCTCTTATTTAGTTAACAAAGCTTTTCAGGAACAACAAGGATAGTTTCCTAGCTATGTGCACCACCATTACTCCACAGATCCTCACACCCTCCCGTAGCCACACTGCTAAATTTAAGACTGTTGTTTATACCCAGTGAGGATGGTGTCTTAGCCCAGCTTCAGTATGAGGTGAAAGTAGTTGCTTGCTTTCTTTTGTGAAACACTAAGTTGTGTGGAAAGGAGAAAAGAAGATGTAAAAAGTTTCAGGAGAAAGTAGTTCCCATGGAAAAACAGGGCATATTAGTTTTTGCAGCAACTGCTTGAAATGTGAGCAAGCCTTTTATATGGCAGTCTTCTGAATGTGGTCTTTATAAGGACAGACCATCTTCTCCAGCTTTTGTGTGACAGCATGAAATGGGTGCATTTGTTGGGTTGATTTTTATTGTCCTAAAACACTCAGTTCTATACCACCACCTGAACACACACTTCCCAGACAGGCATGGGACTCTCTTAGGTGCTAGCTCACATCTGCAAGCCCCATACAGCTATACAGCTGTCTTTAAATCTTTAGGGCATCTTATATGCCTATTTTGGGGTATTTAAATGCAGATCCAGTTCCTGTGGGAGTAGGGAATCCAAAGATACTATTTTGAAAACATCATTTGCAAAAGTAGGACAGCAAGATACTGCCAGCTTCCATCAGCCTAACCTCAGTCTACACTAACATAAACTTGCCAGTTATCAGTACAAAAGGTATTCTACCATGAACAAACAACCAACAAATGGTGTTGGTGGGTGAAAGTCTAAGTAATGTTATTGCCTTTTCAGACAAACAGAGCAGTCCTAATGTAAGGTTCAGTTTCTATACAGAAAGTATCTTGCATGCTTTTTAAAACAAACTGTATATCAGTAATTGCTGTGTCATGACTCCTGTTCTTCAGCAAAGAGGGAAAAAAAGTCTTTCCCCAAACAGTAGGCTTTAGAAACTACTGGTTACTCCCAATACAAGATTTTCCAGGTTTCAAGAATGCTGGTATCCTGACTCTTCGTGGTGCCTTTTTTTTTTTTTTTTTTAAATTTTTGTGGAAGGTATTCAAAAGGACTTAAAACAGCTAAGAACACCGTGGGAGCTGGGTCTCATGAGAATCTCCAAGCACAAAAGACATAGAAAACATCCTTTAATCACTACACAGTTTCTGAGACCCCTCCTCCTGAGAATTCAGTAAGAGCTAAGGAATTACTTGGTTCCTTCCCTGTATACTTCTCATTGGAGGAAGTCAAGATCCACAAGAGGAATATATAGCTAATTCTGTGATTTTGTAAGATTAAGAGGAAAAAGAAGTATGATTGTTTGCATAAGTATATTAACTACTTTTTGTGTGCAATACAAATATAACCCATCCCCCACTCCCCACCCCAGTACAAAGATGCCCTAAGGATCTACAAGAGATCTATTTCTTTTGGAAGGGACAGCCAGAGAGAAGACAGAATAAATGGTGTATTTGGAACGGCACTAAATTCCTCTGTTAGACACCCCAGTGTTGTTCTTCAGGATGGCTCAGCATTATGCAGTGAGATGGTCTCATAAGTTGGAAATCTCTCCAGAGCTCACAAAACAGTATTCACTTGTTAAGAGAGGTTTATATGCCTGGGCCAACTTCCAAGTTGAAACTTTCAAAGAACAGAATCTGGAAAGAAAACCTCCTTGGAACTGAACATTTACTAATGAAAGATTTAACCTCATCTTCTATTTTAGCAACCTTATTGTGTATCTGCAAGTAATACCTCTCACTGGAACAGTATTGTAGAGTGGAGTAACAAACTGTCTTCTCTCCTTATGTACTATGGTTAAGCCTTTTAGCCTCATCAGGTAAAGGATTTTTGGGTAATAAAAAAAGGATCTTTTAATATGTATCATGTTACAAGCCTATAAGGCTACCCTTGAAGTAAATGTTTTTCTTAGTATCTAAATTGTTATGAATTCAAAATTCATATGATCATTTGTGTTGTATTCTTAAAAGTTCCCTTCCTCATTTCAAGGTCCCTCACTTAAAAGTAATTCACTTTTTTATTTATATATACATATATGTATATATGAGTTCTGGTGAAAACAAGCTTAGGAGCCCAAGGGTTTAGAAGCTTCAATGAAAATCCCACCCTTATACTCCCTTTCTGTCTTTGGTCTGCTCTTTGGGAAATAGGAGGAAGAAATAAACACAGAAAGACTGTCAGCTGTCAGGGGGCTGATGTGACTGAACTATATCTGAACTATAGATGATTTAGGTCTCAGAAAAGTATGCAGAAAATAAAGTCATCCCAAAATGATGCTTCTTTCTCAGAGAGTCAAGAAGAATCTGCCCCAGAAGTCATTGTGCTTAAATCAAAGGAACTCAAACAATATGACAACAAACTGAACATGTCCTATTTGGCAACAACTTCCTACCCTAAGAATATCAGGCTTATGTGCCCAAGAGTGACACTGTATATGATCTGAAGACACCTCTTGTCACATCTGACGGGATTTACACTACCATGAAGGTAGCTGGAGTGGGACCAGACGCAGAGGTGCCCTGCAAGGCTGTGCATAAGGGGAACAAGACTACAGTCAGCATAATTCTGCTAGGTACAGTGTTGTGGTCCAAACATGATTCTGGAAGATGCATCTTCCAAGATTTTTTTCTTGCCCTTTGAGAACCTAGCAGGAACAAGTAATTACAGTCAGTAAGATATTTAGGTGCTTAGTTAGGTGAAGATGAGATATCCAAAAGCACCTAGCATACATGACATACCTTAATTCAACTATTTAAGCATCTGGAGTTTTCTTCCCAAAAAATAAAAAAGAAAAAACAAACAAACAAACAAAAACCCAACAAACCAACCCCAAAAAACCAGCCTATTTCTTCTCCCCACAAAATCCCCTCTACTATTTGCAACACTACCTTTATCTAAGGCAAAATAGTTCAAGGGACATGAGTACACATGCCTGCTAGAAGAAAGCTTGAAATAACTTTTATGAAAACACAAAATAAAAAAAGGACATGTGAATTCTACCACACACCCCCACCCCCAATATTTTGGTTATTTTTTCATCACTTTTTAAATTGTCCTTTTCCTATGGTAAAGTTCATTTTAAAAGGGAGAGAAAATAAAACTCAGCAATCCTGGGGGGTGGGGTCTGCAATAACATGTAGAAAGCTAATTTTTCTCTTCAAGTTAATCTTAGAATTAATGACCTGCCATCTGATTTTCCAGTACTGCTTACCTACTGCTGGGAAAAAGAGCTATAGGTATGTTTTGTGTAATTTTTGTCGTGTAATTTTTGTGTAATTTTTGTCCCAGGAGCACACACTTATTGTAGAAAACCATGGTGGTCATTTTTTTGTTTCATAGGCATCCCAAGGGCCAGATGGACACGTGGAGCCAGCTAGACTATAAATGTCCCTTGAAACAGCCTCCTTCCTGTCCCAGTTAAGCAGGCCATACTCCACTTGTGCAGTCTTAGTGACTCAATCATACAACCAGACCAGACTAGACTGCTCTCGCAGAACCCAGCTTCTACTGTATTGCTTCCTTTCCACTCTGTCTGCTGACCCTGAGTTAATTTCCCTCTAGGTACTGCCCAGCACTCTGGTCCCCTTCTGTCCCCAAGCATGGTGCTGTCCACAGCAGCTAAGATCCTCCTGCAAGTGGGGCAGCCCCAGACCAAACTGGTCCATGTGACATGGAGCCTGCAGAAGCAGAGAGCTGACCTGCAGCATCCCTGGGTTTTCACTAGAGCCCGAGGAGCTCTGCAGCAGGGTCTTTGCATGGTGCAGATGTTACGTACCTCATCCCATAGGCAGCTTCTCCTCATGACTCTTTCTCACAAGGGCAAACACTGATCCTTTTTGCTTCTGTGGGGCAGGTGCACACTCAGAGGGTTGTGGGCTGTAAGATGCAGCTAAAAGCATCTGCCCATAGGAGCTGCCTTTGAGTGGTAGGCAGTTGTCATGGTTTAACCCTAGCCCGCAACTAAGCACCACACAGCTGCTCGCTCACTCCCCTTGACCCAGTGGGATGGGGGAGAGAATCAGAAGACTAAAAGTAAGAAAACTTGTGGGTTGAGATAAGAACAGTTTAATAATTGAAATAAAATAAAGTAAAATAGTAGTAGTAGTAGTAATAATAATAACAATATAAAATGCAATTGCCCACCACCCACTGACTGATGCCCAGCCAGTCCCCAAGCAGTGATCACTGTCCTCCAGCCAACTCTCCCCAGCTTATACACTGAGCATAATGTCATATAGCATGGCATATCCCTTTGGCCAGTTTGGGTCAGCTGTCCTGGCTATGCTCCCTCCCAGCTTCTTGTTCACCTGGCAGAGCATGGGAAGTTGAAAAGTCCTTAACTTAGTGTAAACACTACTTAGCAAGAACTAAAACATCAGTGTGTTATCAGCATTATTCTCATGCTAAATCCAAAACACAGCACTATACCAGCTAATACGAAAAAAATTAACTCTATCCCAGCTGAAACCAGGGCAGCAGTCTCCGAGGCGAAGGGCTCTGGAGTGGACGCTCGTGCTGGGGCACCCACGTGTCATGAATGCAGATTTGTGAATTCTGCTGATTATGTCAATTCACTATGAATGAGTGACTTTACACAGTTTGATTTAGTAAAATAATTTACTTGTAGCGAATTGCAGAATTTTATTACAGTATTTTCAATAGCACTCAATCATCAATGATTAATAAAGTGATTAGACAAAATTGATCAAAACGGTGACTTAGTTACAGATTCGAAGATGGCAAGGTTCACTCTATTACTACATAGAAGCACATAAAAGAGAATTAAATCACAATGAGTTAAAATGATTTATAAAAGGATTGTGTATATATGGAATAAAGGCAAGGGGCGGGGGGGGCCCTCCCGTTGAGTCACGAGGTTCAGAATGGACCCCCTTGCTTTCTAAACTCCTTCTCAGAGAGGAGTCTACGTGCGGCTGGGCCCACTCAGTCTCAGACTTGGTCAACAGTTTAGGAGAGTAATGCTATAAGAATAGTACAGCAATATAAAACTCCTTGATTCATGCATGCACACTTACAACTATAAATGCATATATGAAAGTAGTATACCTGTTAAAAATTCCCCTCGAGTTTAGTGAAATACTCACGTCTAATGCCTTGGCATTTCTCAACGGGCGAGAGTAGAGTCTCGAGGAGTGAAGAATATCAGCAGCCCAGGCTCCGTTGTCAATCTCCGGCAATGGAGTTCTGGTAGCAGCAGACTTTCGGAATCTGCTAGTTTTCGCTGACTCTGAGAGACATTTTGATCAGAGGGAGATGCTGCTGCGGCCCATGGCAGTCCAGGAGAGCTCAAAGGGCCTCACTTAGGACTGCCGTTTATAGGATTGTGAGATGATTGACTTTAATCACCACTAAATTTCCATCCGCGCCCCAGTTCAGGTCAGCTTGTTGCTGGAATTCCAGCAGTGATGATACCACTCTGTTTCAAGGCTGTCTGGGGTAGCCGTTTGTTCTCGTTCCTCTCGTTAGCCATAATATGAATCTTGATAAGAACAGAGCCGCTCTCTGCTCCAGCGATGTAGGAGTTTCTAGTACAATTAAGGGGTGCTTAACTGACCAACTCGCTACACAAAAGCTGTGGCCTCGAATTCCTGAGATTGTAAAGCAGCCGATGTAAAGGGGAAAAACAGAACAGAAAAAGGGGGGGGGAAGATGTACCACCACACCACGCTAAGGTGGCAAAAAACGCAGGGAGAGAGCGGGCAGCCCAGCCCCCTGCCTAGAGTGGGAAAGAGCGGGAAAGGGCGAGCTGCTGATGTGCCACAGCTCTGACACAGCATGGGCGGGGCCAGGAGTGACGGTGGCAGTTTAAAACCTGGTGTAACTGCCACTTGAGCGCAGTGTCTGAGGCAAAGGGCTCCGGAGTGGACGCTTATGCCAGGGCACCCATGCTAAGGCAGCAAAAAGTGCAGGGAGAGAGCAGGAAGCCCAGCCCCCTGCCCAGACTGGGAAAGAGGAGGAAGGGCAAGCTGCTGCCGTGCGGCAGCTCTAACGCAGCGTGGGCAGCTCCAGGAGAGACAGCGGCCAAACCCCCCACCTATAAAAGCAGCCCCCAGGGAGCGCGAGCGACCAGGAGCTCAGCGAACAGGACAGGCAAACAGGGCGTGGCATGTCAGAAGGGCATGGCGCATCAGTTTGCGCTGCAGTTCGCGCGGGCAGGGCGCGTGGGGAAGGCTGAGTGCTCCCCCTCCTAGTTCCAAAGGGAAACTCAGGCAGTGGTCATTGTCCTCCCAGGAGAATACCTGGCAGCTATGGTTACCACTCGCCCAAAAGCCTCTGCCAGAAGGAATGTGGCCACCCAGATGGAGCTCCCACACAAACACGCAGCCGTCCAGGTCCCCGGCTGCGGGGAGTGCCTGAGCCTGTCACTTGCACCGGAGGGCAGCAGCGATGGCAAATGTCTTCGGTGTGACCAGGTAGATGATCTGCTCGGCGTGGTGGCAGAGCTGAAGGAGGAGGTGGAAAGGCTGAGGAGTATCAGGGAGTGCGAGAGAGAAATAGACTGGTGGAGCCACACCCTACCATCCCTGGGGCCAAGGCAGCAGGCAGAGGCCCCACAAGGAGCGGAGGATCCCCTGCCCTCTTGCCAGCAAGCAGAAGGAGGGGATCCAAGAGATGGGGGGGAATGGAAACAGCTCCCTGCCTGGGGAGGCAGGCAAATCCCCTCCCGGCCTCCCTCACCTTCCCAGCTGCCCTTACACAACAGATATGGAGCTCTGGAAGTCGAGGGCCAGGCAAGTGGGGAGGGAGGTGAAGGCGAAGGTCCAGCCAGGGGGTTGCCGAGGGCCAGTCAGTCAACCCCATGGATTACGACTGCCCCTGTTAAGAAAAAAAGGAGGGCAATTGTGGTAGGCGATTCCCTCCTGCGGGGAACTGAGGGCCCGATCTACCGCCCGGACCCATCCCACAGGGAAGTCTGCTGCCTCCCTGGGCCCTGGGTTAGGGATGTTACTAGGAAACTCCCCGATCTCGTAAGGCCCTCCCATTATTACCCGCTGCTGGTTGTACAGGTTGGCAGTGATGAGATTACAGAGAGAAGTCCTAAAGCAATGAAGAGGGACTTCAGGGCACTGGGGCGACTGGTCGCAAGATCGGGAGCGCAGGTAGTGTTTTCCTCAATCCCGTTAATGGCAGCTAGGAGCGCTGAAAGGAATGGGAAAACTCACCTGATTAACAGGTGGCTCAGAGCCTGGTGCCATCGGTAGACTTTTGGGTTTTTTGATGATGGGGAGGTTTACATGGCACTGGGCCTGCTGGCAGCTGATGGAGAACAGCTGTCTCCAAAGGGGAAAAGGATTCTCGCCCATGAGTTGGCGGGACTCATTGAGAGGGCTTTAGACTAGATTTGCTGGGGGAAGGGGATATAAACGGGCCCGCTAGTGAGGAGCCCAGGGGCGGCATGGCAACATTGGGGGCGAAATCGATAGCCCAGCTCAAGTGCATCTACACCAATGCGCGTAGCATGGGCAACAAACAGGAGGAGCTGGAAGCCCTTGTGCAGCAGGATAGCTATGACATAGTCGCCCTCACAGAAACATGGTGGGACGACTCTCATGACTGGAGTGCTGCACTGGATGGCTATAAGCTCTTCAGAAGGGATAGGCAGGGAAGGAGAGGCGGTGGGGTGGCTCTTTATGTTAGGGAGTGTTTTGTCTCGTCATTGACTTAGCGTTTCTGTTTTGGCCAATTCACCTACTCTTTCAAAGACAGTTCCCAGGGATGGAGGAGTGAATCCTTTCAAACTTGTCCCTCACAGAAAACATGTTTGCCTTATCCAGTGCCGGGTGCAGCTGGACCCGTGCCCAGCCGCTCTGAGATGTTGGCCCTGCAGGCAAGGGGGGGAGTGGAGCCCAGTGAGGAAGGAAGGAGGGAGGGCAGATGCTGAGTTGCCTGTCAAAAGGGAAACTCTGCTTGGGCAGGGACCAGAGAATTTCTGCAGCTCCCTGACCCTGTTGCTCTTTTGGAACAGACCCTCTGATCTCCACCTTCTGCTGGACCTGTTCTGTAGCGCTACACGGTGAGCACCTCATGGCCAGGCACTTCAGGACTTTGCCCACTGCCCTGTACTGACAAGAGGAGCACCTCTTGTCTCTGGGGCCAGGGTGTGCAGGGGGTCCTGGGCCCCGGCTGCAGAGCTGGGCATTGCCTGCATTGCTCAGTGTCTGAGAGTCAGCCCAAACCCTGTCCCTATTTGTCAGAGGGGTGATTCTGAGGAATGTAGCATCTCCTGTTTCATGGCACAGATCAACCAGTGCCTTAGAAATGGCCCCTCTGAGAGATTAATGCAGCTCTTCCCGGACATGAGATGAGGCCTCAGCATGGTGATCCCTGTAGAAGAGTGTAAGGAGTCCGTCACTCAGCTGTCTGACCATGAGCACTTCACTCCTGTTTTGTTCCTGGCTCTGGATTTCTGTCTTTCCTGCACAGCCAGAGGGGTTAAGGAGATGCTCTTGTTGTGAACAAATGTTTTGGAGGAATTGAGGCTGCCCTGGAGCAGGGCTGCTTGAGGGACCTGTAATGTTAGGCCCAGGATGACAAGTGAGTGCTCAGTCCCCTGCAAGGCTTCGCAGCCTGATCATGGTGCTTATATTTGGCTGCCAGGTGGAGCAGGGGTGTGAGATTTGATGCTGTCTGGCTGCGTCAGGACATAAGGCACCTGCAGTGAGGTTTGGATCACAACTTCCCTTAGACTTTTTCCTGCATGGGATATTTCTGCTTCATACATATAAGGAACTGAGCCTCTCTCCCACCCTCTCGCCCACCCCCTCATCCCCCCGCCCCAAGAAATAGATCCTCTTCCTCCTCTTCCAATTGCTGAATAGTTTTGAAGAACCTCGGGTAAGCTTGTTGCAAGCCAAAACCATACTTCTATATCCTAAAGAATATCCCTTCATACACTTTCCCTGATCATCCACTTTATCTCATAAAAGCTGTTTGCATTTTTAGTTTTGAAAGAGTACAAACCAGCGAAAGTATACTTGTGTGTACTCACAAGTTTTCAGGAACAGTGCAGAAAGCAGTTGCACGCTATAGTTATAAGTGAAAAAAAAGCAGCAGGGTTTTAAACCAGTGAAAATTAAGCCATCAGTAATATTATCAGAACAGACCCAATGGATGCTTCAAGGGTTGTATGACATTTGTATAACAGAGTTGGACTGTACAAGACTGGGTTCAGCCATACTTGCCACACAAAATGCGTCCAGCCAACAGAAAGTAACTCTAAAACCAGTGTAAGTGGAGGGTGAAGTGTATATAGAAATGATGGCGGGGATGACCCCTTTTTCTCCAGTATAATACCGTATCATCACTCTCAATGTTTGGTTGACATATTTGCTGTGCAGGTGTGGGGACTACATCCTCATGCTCAATCTTTCCCTGGTGAATCCTGGAGCCTTCACGGTTTGCCGCTGAAAAAGCCATACACAAGAAAGGGTGAAGGAACATCCCCTTTGGACAGTGTGTTTGTGGCCAACGCACAGGTCATATTCCACTTTTCAATAAGCCCCTTTCTGGCTGCGTGTGGAAACTCCTCCCAGGGTTTTGGTAATCGTTCAAAAAGGAATGGCTGAGGAATCCACTTTATCCATATACTAGCATGTCACTTGGAGAAAGCCCCATTCGCTACCCTGATCTAAGAGCACTTTACCCTCCTGCATCTGCGGCCAAGAAAGTGGGTAAAATGAAAGGTGTAGTGATCCACGCTCTGTGGACTAACAGATTCCTGGAAGAATTAACACAGGAGAGCTATCAGTGCCTCTGCTGGCATGGGGATTAGCTCCAGCAGCATACAGGTTGCAGCCACTGCCCTGCAACAGTCAGTGAATCTCCTCCCAGGATGTGCCTGGTGGCTGTCAGACAATTTGTTGTTGAACCGCTGCTGTTTTCCAGGGTACCTTTAGCATACTACGATGGCAAGAGAAGAATACCAAGGACTTCCTTTTGGAAGTACTGGAGGACCTTACTCTGCATATTTTTGAGACCTTTAAGTATAAATTATCATATATTGATTATGATGAGATGGCTAATCTATCCAAGTATTTGCTCAAGAAAGCCAACAATCCAGTTAAACTTGCAGACTACATGTGTGACCACCATGGAGCTAACCTTGCTGTGGATGTAGCTATCTACGTGCTTGAACAGATCAACCAAAGAGCCACTGCGGCTAAACTCCAACAGGAGAAAGGAAAAGGTGAAGGAATTTTGGTTACTGGCACTTTTGTATCCTTTTTCACAGTTCCTAGAAAATATGTACGAGAACCTTCATAAATAGAGAGACATCAGATTTCAATCCCCTGTGGAAGCCTGAAACACAAAGGACCCCAGGGCGCTGCCTCCTTACACCTGGAATTGCATGACTCTCCTCTTGCCATTGGTCTTCCTGGTCATTTAGGTGACTGCTGACACAATCTCATAGAACCGTAGAATCATTTAGGTTGGAAAAGACGTTTAAGATCATCCGGTCCAACCATTAACCTAACATTACCAAGTGCATCACTAAAGCAATTAAGGGTAGAGTAGAAATTTCATGTTTCCTGGCTTGGTGGCTGGATTGTTTTTTAATGAAAGTAAAAACTAGGAATGATTAAGATTGGAAAGGACCCTAAGATCATCATTCCAATCATCAACCCAACACCACCATGTCCACTAAAATGTGTCCCAAAGTTCCAAGTCTACCTGTTTTTTGAACACTTCCAGGGATGGTGACTCCACCAACCTCTCTGGACAGCCTGTTCCAATGCTTGACTACCCTTTCCATGAAGAAATTTTTCCTAATATCTAATGCAAAACTCCCCTGGCGCAGCTTGAGCCCATTTCCTCTCGTCCTATTGCTAACTACATGGGAGAAGAGACCAACACCCACCTCACTACAACCTCCTTTCAGGTAGCTGTAGAGAGCGCTAAGGTCTCCCCTCAGCCTCCTCTTCTCTAAGCTAAACAATCCCAGTTCCCTCAGCCGCTCCTCATAAGGCCTCTGCTCCAGACCCTTCACCAGCCTTGTTGCCCTTCTCTGAACTCGCTCCAGCACCTCAATGTCTTTCTTGTAGTGACAGGCCCAAAACTGGACACAGTATTCAAGCTCACCAGCACCAAGTACAGGGGGACAATCACCTCCCTGCTCCTGCTGGCCACACCATTCCTGATACAAGCCAGGATGCTGTTGGCCTCCTTGGCCACCTGGGCACACTGCTGGCTCATGTTCAGGCGGCTGTCTACCAACACCCCCAGGTCCTTTTCGGCCAGGCAGCTTTCCAGCCACTCTTCCCCAAGCCTGTAGCGTTGCATGGGGTTGTTTTGACCCAAGGGCAGGACCCGGCACTTGGCCTTGTTGAACCTCATACAGTTGGCCTCGGCCCATCAATCCAGCCTGTCCAGGTCCCTCTGCAGGGCCATCCTACCCTCCAGCAGTTCGACACTCCCACCCTGTTTGGTGTCATCTGTAAAGTTACTGAGGGCGTACTCAATCCCCTCATCCAGATCATTGATAAAGATATTAAACAAGGCTGGCCCCAAAACAGAGCCCTGGGCAACACCGCTCGTGACCGGGCGCCAGCTGGACTTAACTCCATTCACAACTACTCTCTGGGCTCGGCCACCCAACCAGTTTTTTACCCAGCAAAGACTACACCCATCCAAACCAAAGCTGCCAGCTTCCCAAGGAGAATGCTATGGGAGATGGTGTCAAAGGCACTTCAAAGGTGAAGTCCAGGTAGATGACGTCCACAGCCTTTCAATCATCTACCAGGTGGGTCACCAGGTCATAGAAGGAGATCAAGTTGGTCAAGCGGGACCTGCCTTTCATGAACCCATGCTGGCTGGGCCTGATCCCCTGGTTGACCTGCACTTGCCTGTTGAGTTCACTCAATATGGACCTCTCCATAATCTTTCCCGGCACCGAGGTCAGGCTGACAGGCCTGTAGTCCCCCGGATCCTCCTTCCGGCCCTTCTTGTAGATGGGTGTGACATTGGCAAGCCTCCAGTTACCAGGGACCTCCCCTGTTAACCAGGACTGCTGATAGATAATGGAAAGTGGCTTGGTGAGCTCCTCTGCCAGCTCCCTCAGTACTCTCGAGTGGATCCCATCCGGCCCCATAGACTTGTGAGAGTCCAGGTGGTGTAGCAGGTCATTAACTGCTTCCTCCTGGACTATGGGGTCTCTATTCTGCTTCCCGTCCCTGTCTTCCAGCTCATGGGGCTGAGTACCCTGGGGATGACTGGTCTGGCTATTCAGGACAGAGGCAAAGAAGGCGTTAAGTACCTCAGCCTTTTCCTTGTCCTTGGTGACAGTGTTCCCCCCGACATCTAGCAAAGGATGGAGATTCTCCTTGGCTCTCCTTTTATTGTTGATGTACGTATAAAAACATTTTTTGTTATCTTTTACAACAGTGGCCAAATTGAGTTCTAGCTGGGCTTTTGCCTTTCTAGTTTCCTCCCTGCAGGACCTAACAAGATCCTGGTACTCTTCCTGAGTTGCCCGCCCCTTCTTCCAAAGGTGGTAGACTCTCTTTTTTTCCCTGACTCCCAGCAAAAGCTCCCTATTCAGCCAGGGCAGTCGTCTTCCCCACTGGTTCATCTGACGGCACATGGGGACAGGCCACTTCTGCGCCCTTAAGGCTTCCTTCTTGAAGAACACCCAGCCTTCCGGGACCCCTTTGCCTTTCAGGACTGCCTCCCAAGGGACTTTCCCAAGCAGCATCCTGAACAGGCCAAACTCTGCCCTCTGGAAGTCCATGGTAACAGTTTTGCTGCCCCTCCCCTTTACATGGCCAAGAATCGAGAACTCTTATCATATCGTGGTTGCTAAGCCCAAGACAGCCTCCGACCACGACATCTGCCGCAAGCCCTTCTCTGTTAGTAAACAGCAGGTCAGGTGAGGCACCTCCCCTGGTAGGCTCGCTTACTAGCTGCATCAGAAAGTTATCCTCCACACACTCTAGGAACTTCCTAGACTGTTGCCTCTCTGCTGTGTTGTATTTCCACCAGATGTCTGGCAAGTTGAAGTCCCCCACGAGAACAAGGGCTAGCAATTGCGAGACTTCTGCCAGCTGCTTGTAGAACGCTTCATCTATCTCTGCATCCTGGTTGGGTGGTCTACAGCAGACTCCCAACAGAACATCCGCCTTGCTGGCCTTGCCTCATCCTTAGCCATAAGCACTTGACCTAGTCGTCACCACTGTCAAGCTCCATACAGTCAAAACACTCCCTAACATACAGAGCCACCCCGCCGCCTCTCCTTCCCTGCCTATCCCTTCTGAAGAGCTTATAGCCATCCAGTATGCCTCTCTATGTGCAGGACTTTGCATTTCTCTTCACTGAACTTCATGAGGTTCCTGTCCGCCTAGTTCTCTGTCCTGTTGAGATTCTTCTGAACGGTAGCACAACAACTGCTCCCAGTTTTGTACCATGTGCAAGCTCACTGAAGGTGCACTCTGCCCCATCATCAAAGTTATTCATAAAGATGTGAAACCACATCAGACCCATTCTTGAACCCTGAGGTAGTAATGGCCTCCACCTGGATTTTATGCTGCTGACACATCTTTGAGACCAGCAGTTCAGACAGTTTTCAGTCCCACTCATTGTCCATTCATCTAGCCCATACGTAATCAGTTTGTCTATGAGCATATGGTGGGAGACAGCATTGAAAGATTTCCTAAGATCAAGATAAACAACATCCACTGCTTTTCTCTCCTCCACCACGCCAGTCATCTCATTGCAGAAGGCTATCACATTGGTTAAACACATTTTTTTCCTTCTTATATCCATGCTGACTACTCCCAATCATCTTGTCCTTCATACATGTGAAATGTTTCCCTGGATCCTTTTTAACGTCATCTTCTCAGGGACTGAGGTGAGGCTGACCAGCTTGTCATTCCCCATATCCTGCTTCTTGCCCTTCTTGAAGATGAGTGACATTTACTTTTTACAGTTCTCATGAACTTGCCCGAGTCCCCATCAACTTGCAAAGATAATCAAGAGCGGCCTCTTAAGACATTGCTCAGCTCCTTCAGCACTTGTGGGTGCATCCTGTCAGGTCAGAAGGACTTGTGTGTGTTCGGTTTGTTTTAAAGTTCTTTCAACCTGATCCTCATCAGCTGAGGAGGACCTTGGTCTTCCTTGCTCTGGACTTTCCCACTGACCTCAGAGGCCTGGAATTCTGACGGTAAATATTATTAATAAAGAATCCAACAAAGGTGGCATCGAGTACTTTCAGCCTTTTCTGTGCCCAGATTCATCCCTAGGTGGGCTTTGGCTTTCCTATCCCCATGCCTGCATGCTTTGACAGAGCCTTGTCTTCAGAACAGTCTTTCATGGTTTATTGGGCATAAATTTCAGGGTTTCACTAGCAAGGTGCTGCAGGGGTGTCCTTTGCGGAAGGAGGCCATGTACTGCTCTGAGCCTGTCACAACTGGTTCCAGCTGGCGCTGAAACAGATAAAACCAACCCGCCAGGTGTTAGAAACGCAACCAGTCAGAGAAGCATATGGCATCTGTGCTCAAATATATTTAAGAGAGGTTGCTAGCTGTTAGCTTGCTGGGCAGGGCTACCTTGACATGCATTGAATTGTTCTTGGCCTCCTTTCTCTATTCTTTCTTTGGTTCTGTTGTTGTGCTTGGTCTGTGTGGCTATATTTCTTTGTGGCCAACCAGAAAAATTAAATTTTTTGAGGGATGGGTCATATCCTGCATCCCCATCTCAATAAATGACACACAACCAGTTCAGGGTTTTTCCGGGGCATTCCCTGTACCAGTTTCCTCCAAACCTTGAGTTGTGAAGTTTTCCTATACCAGGCTGGACACCATCAGCTATAACTGCAAGATGGCATCTTTGGAAAAAGAGTCAAGAAACCATTCTGACCACTGGAGGTGAACAGACACCTCTGTGTGTGTGTGTGTGTAGTCAGGAAGACAGAACTTTTCCCCGGTATTCCCCCAGCCTCTGCTTCCCTTTTCAGGCCGGGGAGGAGGAGGCAGGGGAAGGGAACAATGGACACGTCCCCAGTCATTGGAAATCGATGGCAGATACTCCTAAGCAGCTTATCCTACTGGCACCATCAGGCAAGGCATAGGGGACTGGCGAGACCACTACCCTGACTCAGGAGGACACATTGTGTGCTAGCCACCCACCAGCACCCAGGTACTCACTGTGGCCCAGGAACGGTAGCAAGAAAAGCCAGTCCATCCTAGTCCAGGACAGGGAGAGAAATTGCCTCATATACTGCACTGGGGCATCTCCCTGCAGCTGCCAAGGAGGAGGCTGGAAACGTGGTGGAGGAATAATGGGGAGAGCAGGCAGGTGCCAGTGCTGAGCTGGAGTCAGTCTCAGATGCAGTACTAGAATTTCACTTTTGTCTCTGGCTGGAGCAGGACTGCTAGAGAAGCAGCACCCCCACCCCAGAGCAAGCAGGGTCCAGCCTGGGCCTGGTGTCTGGAGGCCTTGGGGGTCCACTGGCCTCATGAGCAGCAGTTGAACCTTTTGGTCAAAAGTAAGCCTGCCTTCACCCCCACCCTTGCTCTCTGGCAATCAGACCCCTAGCATCCTTGAGTCTCAGGGCTGCTGTAAAGACGCATGAGGAGCCGGGCTGTATCTGTGGCCCTGGAGGTGAGGAACAACCTTTGGGATAGCTGTGGTAGCTTTTGTGCCTCACACCAGCAGCTAACACTGAAGACCCCCTACTGAGTGCCCCACTTCTGAGTTACATTCAGTAGACTGGAAGCCTGAACTTCACAAGAGAGAAAGATAAACTCTGGAGCCTTTCTCTATGCTCCCCTGGCTGCATTTACATGTGACACCTGCTAGAGCAAAAGGAGGTACTAAGGCCAAGCTGCTGTACATTCTGTACCTCCAGGTCTGAGGACTCAAGCAGAGGAGACTGAGTCAAGTAGGGCTCAGGGCAATATCTGAGAAGGAGAAAGCCAAGGGGAAGATCCCAGTGTCAAAGTCAGGATGGAACCTTGCAGCTGGAGAGTGAGTGGGAAGGAGTGGATGAACATCAAGAAGTCATTTTATTCACAGTGCAGATGCACTTAGTGTTGTTTGCCAGGTTAAATGCAGCAATACTAAGTGTTGTGGAGCTCCAGTCAGCCTACAAGGAAAACATTTGCTGAACAAACAGGAAGGCTGTCTATCCAACCCCTGCCTCCAAAGGCCAGTTGGCTGGGGGTGGGCAAGAAGCGGGGAGGGGTGTAGCCGGGACAGCTGACCCAAACTGACCAGAGGGATATTCTATAGCATATGGTGTCATGCTCAGCAATAAAAGCTAAGAGAAAGGAGGAGGGGGGTGAGGCATTCATTATTAAGGTGCTTGTCTTGTGAAGCAAATGCTGTGCACACTGAGGCCCTGCTTCCCAGGAAGTGGCTGGACATCTCCTGCTGATGGGAAGTAGGGAATAAATCTCTTTTTTTTTAGAATAGAATAGAATAGAAAGAATAGGTTTAGTTTAGTTAAGTTGGAAGGGACCTACAATGATCATCTAGTCCAAGTTTTGCTTCCATGTGCAGCCTTTGCTTTCTTTCATTAAACTGCCTTTATGTCGATCCATGAGTTTTTCATCTTATTTTCTCTCCCTTTCCTGCTGAGGAGAAGGGATGAGAGAGTGGCTTGGTGGGCACCTGGCAGCCAGCCAAGGTCTACCCACCACAGAGATACATACCCAGGCTGTCCTACATGTGACAGGGCAGACAATGTCATCCAGTAGAGGAAGCTGGAGCTACCTGGAGAGCCTGGGGCATCTCCATGAACAGCATATGCCTGGGGTGAGCAGTGAATGGAGCCCCACCGGGTCGGGGTAGATTGCCCAAGGTAGAGTGACCCAAAGGTACGTTGCCAAATCAAGGTATCCTCAGACAAATAAGGTCTGCAATCCCCAAGGGATTCAGTGGGGGCCCAGCAGGCACAAGGAAGGAAGCCTGAGGAGTGATTAATGTCACTCTGAATAAATTACCACCAACTGGATCTAGAGACACACCTGGACACCTCTAGTGCCTTTGGAAATGCTCAATAGACTCTCCAAGCACCTGCCACCTCCACAGACCTCTGGGGAGGGGATTTAGCAGCAGTGGTCCCAACCTAGCTGGCTCGACTTCCCACTCCAACCAGCACGGCCAGTGTGGGTACCACAGCCTGCTTGGTCTGCTAAATAACATTGCCAGCTCACCATCCAGCAGGGAGCATTGGGAGGGGTCCAGGAATGGCCAGACAGATCAGAGGAGGAATGGAGAGATATCAGAAGGGAGGTGACCTAAGCTGGAAGTTTCCTCAGAGAGGAAAATGCCAATGTTCAGGTAACCCAAGACAATACCCAGCCTGTGGGTACCCCAAAGCATTCTCATGGTGCAGAGCCACAAGTTCCTGCTTTCCTGGTGCTCCACCAGATCTGGGAAGTGGCTGAAGAAGGACTGGTGACCCCCACTCCCCATCTCTTAATGCCATAATCCTTCCTAGATAAAAAGCAAGGATAGAACCCTGTGTCAGGACTTGTGCTGAAGGAAGCATGACCCATGAGGCCATGTGAGTTTTCATCTGTCCCTCAGTCTCTTTTCCCAGCAAACATCCTTGAGACAGTCTCCCTCAACACACGTCTGCCAGCCCTTACCCCAACAGTTACCCTGAGACAAGGCTCCTCGGCTGTAGACCAGTTGCAGGACTGGATTCAAGTTGCGACCACAGGAAGATGAGTCCTCTGCGTGGCTGGAAGCCTCTGTGAGCCCCCATGGAAAAGGAAACATGTTGAGGACATCCTGACACCCTGTACACCATCCCCATGCTGATGGGGCTCTCAAGAAGCATCCCTAAATCCTAAGATCCAACCTAGCTTCTTGTTGCACCAGCAGTCAGGAGAAATTGCCTAATATTCCAAACACTCCAGTGGAAACAGGCAAATGCACACATGTGCATACACAAACACATGAACACACGATCTTATACACTCACACAGCCATGCACACATAGGATAGACACAGCTGACCATACATAGATCAGTGCCACTATGGAGCAGTACCTTTACAGCCACTACACCACCAGCAGCACGTATGCAAACATGACCAACACAACTGTCCCCATGCTGTTCTCCCCTCAGGCTGATCGGGTGTGAAGGTCACAAGTGGTCCTGCATCTCCTGTAGCACACAGCCACAGGCACACACACCTGCAGTCCTTCCTGTGCATGCCTGAGCTTTGGGTCTGCCCAGGTGCCCTGCCCAGACTTGGGGCTATTACCCACTGGGCAGCTCCAACCCTGGGTCTGTCCACATCCTGGTATCCTCCTCCAGCCAGCCCTACTTAGAGTCGGCCAGCACAGTGTGTACATATATTCACCCCCAAACACATACACAATAGTGAACACACTCAGAGCAAATAGCCTGGAACAGACTTTAATAAGAAGGCAAGACAGACCACAGTGATCAGGCACAGGGTTTGGCCACAAGCAACCCAGGAGATTTCTGGAGGGTGTTGAAGACATTTTGACACAGGCAGTTGATGAGCTGACTAGGCTTGCTCTCTTACTGATAGACAAGGGGGATCTGGATGCAGCTGTGAGTGTTGAGGGCAGCTACTGCTGCAATAGTCTATGAGATGGTAGAGAAGTAGGACAACTGGCAGAATCGCAGCACAGGACTGCAGGGGGATGTTTTTATGTAGTTAAGGATCTGCTTGGACTGTCCTGGAGGGCAAAGGGGCTGTGGGTTATTCTTGGATCTTCAGGGACAACATCCTCAAAGCCCAGAAACACACCAGCCCAGTGTGCCGTGAGTCTAGCAGGGCCTGGCAGGAGGTCATTGAGGATGAACAGGGACCCGCTGACTTTGGAATTCAAACACGGGAAGGAAGTGCAGAGAAAGTGGAGGGGGAACAGGCTCTGGGAATCAGATAGGGACATGGCCTGTGAGTGCAGGGGTGGCTCAGGAAAACTAATGCTCGGCTGTAGCTGGAACTAGCCAGGGATGGGGAGGGTAACCAGTAAGGCTTCTGTAAGTGCACTATCAGCGCAAGGAAAGCAGCTAAGGGGAACTTGGTTCTTGTGCCCAGTGGGGCAAGGAAAAGGTGAAGGAATTCATTGACCTTGTGTTTTCTGGGTAAGATCTGCCCAGAGGCCTCCCTGGTCCCGAAATCTTCTCGTGGTGTCTATGGTAGTGAAGCTTCACCCATGGTAGAAGAAGATGCCACTAGGGATCAGTGATGCCATCTGGACACACACCATGGGACCAAATGGAATGCAACCAAGGGTGCTGGGGGAGCTGACTGGTATCATTGCAAGGCTGCTCTTGATCATCAAGAGACGGCAATGTCATGGCAGTTGGGGATTTCTGATGATTGGGAAAAGGCTGACAGCACATCTGATTTCAAGCAGGTCAGAAAGGGAATCTGGGGAATGACTGGCTGGTTAGTGTCACCTCAGTCCCTGGGAAGGTGATAGAGCAAATCCTCATGGAAGTAATTTCCTTTCACAGGAAAGATGAGATTTGGAAGAGCCACTGAAGGGAAATGGAGATCATCCCTGACAGGCTTGGCTGTGGGCAAAAGGGGAAAGCAGGGTATTTTCTTCACTTTACCTAGGGCATAGGTGGGACACCTCACCTACAGTTTTCTTACAGCTAAATTGGTGAGCTATTCACTAAATGAATCAGCCATAGGCGGGTGGAAACTTGGCTGGTCCATTAGGCCAAAATGCTGTGATCAGTGGTACAAAGTACACCTGGTAGCTGGTTACTAGTGGCATCCCTGAGTGATCCAACACGTGGCACGACACAGTTTGATATCTTTATTAATGGCCTGGACAAAGGAACGGAGCCCTTTCATAGCATGTTTGTGAGTGATGCCAAGTTGGAGGTGTGCTCCTGAGAAGTCTCCTCTGGTTCCTTCTAGCGTTGAGCTCCTGATAATGTCCAGAGGTCTTTTCCATTCCGAGTTACTCAGGGAGTTAATGAATCTGTCCTGAAGAGCTCTGTAAAGACAGAATAGGCAGAGGAAGAAGAAAAGACAGTGAGGCAGAAGACAAGGTATGAAACGTCAATATAAATATAGTAAGTAGTTCCTCAGAACAAAATTTCTCCAAGTGTCAGTAGGAAATGTATTTTGTCGAGTAACCATATATATGTATACCTATGCCTTTACCTACACCTGCACATACACACATATATATACATACTCATATAGAAAGACAGATTACACAGACAACAGGGATATGATCAGATTAGTGCAAATCTGGCCATCCAAAACCAGAACATTTCATTGAAGCTTGTCATCTAGCTTTTCTCTATCAGCTCAGCACAGAATCACAGAGCCACTGAGTTGGGAAGAGACCTCTAGAAATCACCTAGTCCAGCCCCCCTGCTTAAGTGGGGTCAGCTAGAGCCAGTTGGCCATAACTGTGTCCAGCCTGCTGATGAATATTTCATGGATGGAGACTCCACAGTCTCTCTGGGCCATGTGTTCCAGTGCTTGGCCTGCCTCACAGCAAAGGACTGTTGTTGTGGTTTAACTTCAGTCGGCAACTAAGCACCACACAGCTTGCTCACCCTCCCCCCCCAGCAGTAGGATGGGAGGGAATCAGGGTGAAAAAAAGAAGTAGAACCTGTGGCTTGAGATAAAGGCAGTTTAATAGGACAGCAGAGGAAGAGAAAGTAATAATAATGATGATAAAAGAATATACAAAACAAGTGATGCACCATGCAATCGCTCACCACCTGGTGACTGATGCCCAGCTGTCCCCCGGCCAACTCCCCCCAGTTTATATACTGAGCATGACGTCATACGGTATGGAATATTCCTTTGATCAGTTTGGGTCAGCTGTCCTGGCCGTGCCCCCTCCCAGCTTCCTGTGAACCTGGCAGACCACAGGAAGCTAAAAAGTCCTCGACTAGTATAAACACGACTTAGCAAGAACTAAAACATCAGTGTGTTATCAACATTATTCTCACAATAAATCTAAAACACACCACCATACCAGCTACTAGGAAGAAGATTAACTCTATCCCAGCTGAAACATGGACAAATATTTTCTTGTGTTCAAATGAAATCTCGTGTTCCAATGTGTGACCATCACCTCATGTCCTGTCACTGGACACCACTGACAAGAGTCTGTCTCCCTCTTCCCTCCCTCCCAGCAGGTATCTATACACATTAAGAGGCGCTCTCAGCCTCTCCTCATATGAATGGTGCTCCAGTCCTTAAAATATCTCTGTGGCCCTGAACTGGACTCACTCCAGTATGTGGTGCTTTTCTGTGACTCCTGTTCCTGCACAGAAGAATCAAAGAAAGACAAAAAAAAATCATAAAAGATGATCATAAAGACCCTGCTATAGACAATAATGCTCCCCAAGAGCTCTGCAGAGAGCCAGGAAGGTTATAGTAGGCATCACAAAAATTCAGGAATCCCAAGGCTTGTTCTGACAGGTGATTGGGTTCCACCTGAGAGGCACTGCTGGGCACGTGTACAGGGCTGGGAGAGAGTGTCAAGAGATGGCAGTGAGAAACAGCATGGTTCATGAGGGCTTCAGCAAATCCTTCCAGTTATGTTTCAGCCCAGAAATGAAAAGCAGTTGATATCTGTGGGTGGAGGAGGTGACTGCTGGGAATATGTCAGGGCTGAAGGCCCCTCTGAAAATCAGAGATGATGGAGATGTTTCCATCCTGCATTTATGCCTCATCCTGGGAGATGGCAAATGCCTGCTTCTGGGGGGTGATTGGACACAGCTTATCATGCTCCATGAGCTGACCTTGCTCTTCTCTACTCCTTCACTCCCCACACTTGCCTTGATATAAGAAAACACCCGTCAGCCTGAAAAGCACATGAACCTCCTGGAGTGAGGTCCCATCACTGCAGGAAAAGAGGGAAATGTTTGTGAGACACATGTGAGTGCAGGGAGAGAGTGGTGTGTGCATAGCAGTGAGTGTGTTAAAGGCAGAAAGACAACCTGAAAGAACATGACAGGATGGTCATGCTGAAATGAAATAGATTGAGTTTTTATTCTGAGTCAGCACAAGAAGGATGTGTATTTCTTTGCTGGGATATGGAGTGAGGATTCAAGCAATTCTGGGGCTGGGACATCTTGGGTGATAGAGGATTAGCAGCACTTTGAAATAAGCTGGACAAGTTGTGGGGAACTCATAGGCATTGGCAAATCCTCAGAAAACCATAGCTTTGTGTTTGCAGCAACAGCCAGTGAGGATGGAAGAACATCAGTAAAACCTGGGACATCATGGTGTCAGGGTGAGGTGGGGAAGCAGGGGGTGGGGTGGTTAAAGTCTGCAAGGAAACAGGCACAGGCATAGGACAGTGTAGGACAGCGCGGTAGGGCGGACACAACCAAAGGCCTTGGTAGGGCAGTTGTCCATCCCCCCAGCAAAACTGAGGACCTTGTCCTCTTGGCTATGGCTGTTGTCTCTTCCACTGAGGCCCACGAGAGGACACGAATTCATTCAATGAGGCCCCAGGGCCTCGCTGCTTCCTCACCCTCCCCCCTGCCTCAAGTCCTACCACGGTCGTTCACTCAGCATTGCACAACTCTCACGTAACACTTCCCCCAGAAAAAGCCCTGAGCATCCCGTGAGTGAAAGGACCCCCTTTCCGAGGGGATGGGGGGGCAGGGCTTGGACATACTGGTTAGTGAAACATATTAAGTGCTTTCAGAGCCACCTCCACATTTGATTTTCCACCCTAACCAGTGCCTCTGACTTCCTGCTTCACCAGTCCCCAGGGATGAGCACCTTGTTGTCCTGCAACCCCACCATTTCTCTAATCAGCCACTGGGGACTTATACCAGCCTTGTTCATAGCTGAGGCTTTCTCTACTGAGGTCTGTAGCTGCATGATTCAGCCTGTTGTCACCAATTACCACAGTCACAGAATGGTGTTTTGTAATTGCCAACAAACAAAAACAAAGGAAGGCATAGTTCCAAAGACATTCCTCAGCTGTATAATAAGTCCATGTTACCTCCACTGAAGTCTACATTCCACAGTGGATAACCTTGGACCAATGGAAAATACCTTTTTTTTGTCAAGAACAGATCCCAAGACCCCCCAAAGCACTCCCTACACTGGACTCTATTTATTGATATCCTCTTTGCACACAGTGAGTCACATGCTGAAGTTGCGAGCTCCCTTGATTCATAGAGGGAAGTGAAGAGACAAAGTGAATTAAATGTGCTATTTTGAATAGCCTATGTTTCATATCTAAACAGAGCTGGAAGCAATGAAATGTGAAGGAGTTGGATAGATCACCCTATTATTTCTTTGCCATAAAGCAATGACCACAACTGCTAGCACTTCCCTCATATCATCCCTGGATTTGAGCTGGTCAAATCTTTATGGGATGTACAATGGCATAATACCATGGCCCAAGTGTCAGACCCCGCCAATACACAGAGGCTCGGAGCACAGCTGCATCAAGAAGCCCAGAGCACAGCTGAGGAAAGCAAATATCACTGCTTGAAGGGCAAGAAGGATGACCCAGGGAACTACAGGCTGGTCAGCCTCACCTTGATCCCTGGGAGGTGATGGAGCAGCTAATCCTGAAAACATTTTCCAGGCACACGATGGACAAGAAAATCAGCAGGAGTACTTAGCATGACTTCAATAAAAAGAAGTCACGCTTGATCCACTTGATAAACTTCTACAATTGAATGACAGGCCTGGTAGATGAGGGAAAAGCCGTGGCTATCATCTGCCTTGACTTCAGCAAAGCTTTTGACACTGTCTCCTGTAAGATTGCCATAGAGAAGCTGGTGAAATATGGACTGGAAAGGAAGACAAGGAGGTGGATTGAAAACTGTCTGAATCTCTGGACCCAGAGCGTGGTGATGCGTGGTGCAAAGTTTAGTTGGAGGCCAAGGACTAGTGGTGTTCCCCAAGGGTCAGTAATGGGTCCAGTCCTGTTTAACATCTTCATTAACAATCTGGATGCTGAGGCAGAGTGTACTCTCAGCAAGTTTGCTAACACCATCAAACTGGGAGGAGTGGCTGATAGGCCAGACGGTCTTGCTGGCACCCAGAGAGACATCGAGAGGCTGGAGAAATGGGCCAACAGGAACCTCATGAAGTTCAACAAGGAGAAATGCAAAGTTCTGCAACTGAGGAGGAACAACCCCAGGCACCAGTACATGATAGGGGCTGCTGGAAAGCAGCTTTGCAGAAAAGGACTTGGGAGTCCTGGTGGACATTAGGCTGAGCATAAGCCAGCAATGTGCCCTGGCTGCAAAGAATGCTGCCAGCAGGTCAAGGGAGGGGATCCTTCCCCTCTGCTCAGCACTGGTGAGACCACACCTGGAGAGCTGTGACCAGTGCTGGGCTCCTCAGTACAAGAGAGACATGGACATATTGGAGACAGTCCAATGAAGGGTCACAAAGAAGGTGAAGGGACTGGAGTATCTCTCATGTAAGGAAAGGCTAAGAGAGCTGGGACTGCTTAGCCCAGAGAAGAGGCTCAGGGGGGGATCCTATTCATGTCTACAAATACCTGAAGGGAGGGTGCAAAGAAGACAGAGCCAGGCTGTTTCTAGTGGTGCCCAGTGACAGGACAAGAGGCAGTGGGCACAAGCTGTGACACAGGACGCTCCATCTAAACATCAGGATACACTTTTTTACTGTGAGTGTGACCAAGCACTGGAACGGACTGCCCAGAAAGGTTGTGGAGTCTCCCTCTGTGGAGATATTCAAAAGCTGTCTGAACACAGTCCTTGGCAACTGGCTCTAGGTGGCCCTGCTTTAGCAGGGGGGTTGGACCAGATGGCCTCCAGAGGTCCCTTCCAACCTCAACCATTCTGTGATTCTATGGTTCTGTGATCCTGTGATTCTCTGATTACACACAGTTGCTTTGCCCATCTAGTGAGTGCAAGGGTGCTGGAGACTTCCTCAGGTTGCTTACAGGAGGCTTTGTCCATTTCCTCACCCCGAGTGAGTGGTTCTAACTCCCACCACAATGTCACCTTCAGTGGTGTTTCCTGTATATCTTGCCCACAAATGCTCACTCAACCTGTCATCTGTCCCATGGAGAGCTCCATACATTTGAGCTTCCCCAGCTCACAGAGGGTATCCCTCAGCTTCATTCTCTCACTCCCCCCCCCATAAAGCTAAAAAGCTTAGCTAAAGCTCCTAAAAAGCTTGTATCTATCCATCACAGCACCCAAAGCTGTGCAAGCTGTCACAGCCATGGCAACACAGCAGTGTTGGCATGAGGTGCTCCAGGTCCTTCTGCCCTTGTCTGAGGATGAGGGTATTGGTGCATACCTGGGTGGCAGCAGCTCAGCAAAGTCTTCTCATGGGGAAAATTGGAACCAAGCACCCCATGAATGCAAAGGCTTTACTTCAGAGCAAAGACATGCTGGAATGGATCACAGGTGGTAATATGCTGATGAAACAAGATGTCCAATGAAGACAACAAACCCTGCAGTCTCCAAGGCCAGAAGAAATCAGGCCTGGGCTGTGCAGCCCTTGCAAAAGGAGTTTGCTGCCCAAGGTGACTTCTGCAGCACCTTGTGACAATTTTCAGGAACATGAGGTACCACTGAGAAAGTCCCTGGGTGAGGTAAGCCTGTGATCCAGCCATACTGTGGACATCAGTGGCATGTTTTTTCTTTATATCATCACCAGGTTGTGTGGGAGTGTTGATCTGCTTGGGAGTAGGAAGGCTCTACAGAGGGATCTGGACAGGCTGCATCGTTGGGCTGAGGCCAGTTGTATGAGGTTCAACAAGGCCAAGTGCCGGGTCCTGCCCTTGGGTCAAAACAACCCCATGCAACGCTACAGGCTTGGGGAAGAGTGGCTGGAAAGCTGCCCAGTGGAAAAGGACCTGGGGTTGTTGGTCGACAGCTGGCTGAACATGAGCCAACAGTGTGCCCAGGTGGCCAAGGCGGCCAACAGCATCCTGGCTTGTATCAGGAATAATGTGGCCAGCAGGAGTAGGGAAGTGATCGTCCTCCTGTACTCAGCGCTGGTGAGGCCGCACCTGGAATACTGTGTCCAGTTTTGGGCCCGTCACTACAAGAAAGACATTGAGGTGCTGGAGCATGTCCAGAGAAGGGCAACAAAGCTGGTGAAGGGTCTAGAGAACAAGTCCTGTGAGGAGCGGCTGAGGGGACTGAGAGGTTGTTTAGCCTGCAGGAAAGTAGGCTCAGAGGAGATAGATCTTCCTGCAGGGCAGGTCCTGCTTTTGGGAGGGTGCTGTGTGGCTCAGGGCTGCTCACACATCAAGATCACCCCCAGGGCATCTCTAGCAGAGACTTTTCAAGAGGTAGCTCAATGCAGGGATTACTGTAAAGATAAGGATCTTACTTGTGTTTTCATTTTCCTTCTTTAGGGGTGGTGGGGTATGGGGAAGTGAGAGATGGAAAAGGAGCTCTCAAGTTTGAACAAGTCACTGAGATGCCTTGTTTTTAACTTTAAGTGGTTAGCAGGTCTGCTAGGAGCCTTGTAAACTTCCTTCAGCCACTCCTCTGCCTGTGGACAGCATTAGCATCACTTTTGCTGGACCCTTCAGGATTGTTCTGACCTACCCTATCACACCTGCAAACATGAACATGTGCCTAGCCAGTGCCCTGCAAAAAGGAAGATTTCTATAGGGCTGAGTGCACAAAGTTTGGGATGGCGTCTGTGAGCACTGACAGGGAAAAGACATGGGAGAGGGAAACACCTCCCAGAAGGAAAATCTCCCGGCAGCAGGGATATGATCAGAGAATGAAAGGAAACTTAAAACCAGAAATGTTGTGGGAGGGAGAATTCGGAAAACTCTGACTGATCCGTTTCAATGCACACAGCTTCCTCCGAGCAACCTTCCTTGCCTCCTTTCCCACCCAGCAAAGCCTCTGTCCGCCCTCAGGGCTGTGAGGTTCAAGGCTTGAACCACCTCCTCTGCAGCCAGAGCTCCAGAAGATCAGTGGTGCATCTCTCCAGTCATGTGCCCATTTCTGTCTGCAAAGGGGCTGAGTGCAACTGCCTCGCAATGTTGATGTCTGGGAGGTAGCATATGCAGCTGGGTAAGAACTCTTTCCTGTGTGCCTCTCCTCTCCTCTCCTCTCCTCTCCTCTCCTCTCCTCTCCTCTCCTCTCCTCTCCTCTCCTCTCCTCTCCTCTCCTCTCCTCTCCTCTCCTCTCCTCTCCTCTCCTCTCCTCTCCTCTCCTCTCCTCTCCTCTCCTCTCCCAGCTAGACTGTTAACATATTTTTCCTTGTTAACCCACTTAGTGTTATTGGTACAGTTATCTTATTCTTGTTGCCAGGCTCTCTGGGGGTGGGAGTTTCATCTGCAGCATCAAACACTGATCTTGTGGAGCCTTTCACAGGCCATCCTCTTGCTTGGCAGGACTCGCTCTGTTCTCCCTGACTGCAGCAGAAATGTTGAGCATTTCTGACAGGCATGAACACTCCCCAAGTGATATGGAGGGCAGCGGTAAAAAAAACCCACACTCTAAACTTCCTTTTGCAATCCCTGTTCCTTAGCAATGGAAATACAGATGCTGACAAGCTCTTCTGCATTAGGAGTGGTTTCATCTGAAAAATTTAAACATCAGGACTGGCCCCTACCCCCACCATTCCCATGAACCCACTGCTGCAGAGCAGGGCTGACTCCTCTGGAGGGAGCAGGCAGAGGTGTTGCTCCTCACGGCACACTCAGCCATGGAGATGAAGGAAGGTCTAGAAAAGGAAAAGTGTGTGTGTGTAGCAGGGGGAATGTCTTTGTGAAATGGCTTTGATTTTGCTCAGACACATCTCTCCTAACTATTTAATGTCTTTTCCATCTTGAACAGTGCTGCATGCCCAGAGGCAGCAGATGTCCAACAGCAGCTCCATCACCCAGTTCCTCCTCCTGGCATTTGCAGACACATGGGAGCTGCAGTTCTCACACTTCTGGCTTTTCCTGGGCATCTACCTGGCTGCCCTCCTCAGCAATGGCCTCATCATCACAGCCATAGCCTGTTACAACTGCTTCCATACCCCCATGTACTCCTTCCTCCTCAGCCTCTCCCTTCTCAATGTGGGCTCCATCTCCACCATTGTCCCCACACCCATGGCCAGTTCCATCTGGGAAACAAGAGCCATCTCTTACTCAGGATGTGCTGCCCAGGTCTTTTGCTTTCTCTTGTTAATTGCAGGGGAGTTTTCTCTTCTCACTGTCATGGCCTACAACCACTATGTTGCCATCTGCAAATCCCTGCACTACGGGACCCTCCTGGGCAGCAGTGCCTGTGCCAAAATGGCAGCAGCTGCCTGGGGCAGTGTTTTTCTCAATGCTGTGCTTCACACTGCTGACACATTTTTTACTACCTCTCTGCCAAGGCAATGCTGTGGACCAGTTCTTCTATGAAATCCCCCAGATTCTCAAACTCTCCTGCTCAGACTCCTACCTCGGGAAGTTGGGCTTCTTGTGGTTAATCTTTCTGTAGCTTTAGGGTGTTTTGCTTTCATCATGCTGTCCTACTTGCAGATCTTCAGGGCTGTGCTGTGGATCCCCTCTGAGCAGGGACAGCACAAAGCCTTTTCCACATGCCTCTCTCACCTGGCTGTGGTCTCCCTGTTTATCAGCACTGGCATGTTCACCTACCTGAAGCACCCTTCTGTCTCCTCCCCATCCATGGATCTGGTGGTGGTGGATCTGCACAGGGTGGTACCTCCAAGAGTGCACCCCTTCATCTACAGCGTGAGGAACAAGGAGCTCAAGCATGCCATTAGGAAGGTGATTTCATGAAGTTTCTCAGTCATGATGAACTTCCCATCACTCTCTACAAATGACTCCCATTCTAGGCCTATGCTTTGCTGGTTTTAATTATCATTGTCATCATCAGCATTAGCATTATTATTCTGCTAATTATCATTATCATAATTGTTATCATTCTCATTTTGTGGTAATTTTTGGATATTATGTTCCTACATAAATGTTTGGATTCATCTCACTTCTTTTGGGGAATTAACCTGCTCTGTCTTGCCTGGAGACTATATAAATGTATGATGTCCAACAATGGGTCAGAGCTGACTCTCTCCTAGCGTCTCTGTAATAAAAATGGATCTCCCAAGCACAGTGCCTGGAGACTCAACTTGACTTCCAAGGCTGGTGCCAAGAATCGGCATGAGCAACTGCACCCCAAAAAGGCCTGTTGCTCCCTGGGTTCAGGAGAAAGCAGCTCATTGTCATCGTGTGACCTGTTAAAGATCAAGGGTTGGATTCAGGGCTCAGCTGTTGGTGTCTGGTGACAGTGGAGATGGTGAATGTTCACTGAAGTACATACCCAGGGCTGTCTCACATGTGACCTGGATCATGTCCTTAAGCAGGGGAATCTGGAGCTGCCTGGAGAGCCCAGGAGATCTCCACGTACTGTGTGTGTCTGGGGCGGGCAGTGAATGAAGCTCCGCAAAGTGGTGGAGTCACCCAAAGGGAAAGTGCTAAACGCAGGTATCTGCAAGGAAATACGGACTCTGCAATCCCAGAGGAGGCAGTGGGCACCCAGCATGCCCAAGGAAGGGAGGCTGGAGAGTGATTTATGTTCACCCTTAGGCAATGGCTGAACACGTCTAGTGTCCTTAGAAGTACACCATAGTCCCTTAAACCACCTGCCATATCCACAGACCTCCTGGGAAGGGGGATTAGCAGCAGTGATCCCCATCCAGCTTGGGGCCATATGAGGAATATCCAGAGAGGTCCAGGAATGTCCACCCAAATCAGAGGATGGATGGGGATAGATCAGATGGGGGTTGACCTGTTCTAGAAATCACTTCAAATAGAAAAATACTGGTATTCAGCTAATCCAAGGCAACATCTGGACTGTGGGTACACTAAAGCATGCTCATGGTGCAGAGCCAGAAGTCCTTGCTGGTCTGGTGCTCCACCAGGCTTGTGAAGTGGCTGAAGAAGCCTGGCGACCCCCACTCCTTACACTTAGTGCCATCATTCCTCCTGAAGGGTTTCGTGTAGAGGGAGTCTGGGACCCTGTGTCATGTTTTGCACTGAAAGAAGCATGACCCAGCAGCCAGGTGAGTTTCCTGCTGTCCCTCAGTCCCTCTGCCTAACACATGTCCTACAGACAGTCTCCTCCACCCCATTTGCTGGCCAATAGCCCAAATGTCACCCCCAGGCCTGGCCCTTCATGCCTTTTGTTTCCAGCCCTGGCTAGTCACCATGGTCCAGGTTTGCGCTGATCTTTCATAGAATCATAGAATCATACAATCATTTAGGTTGGAAAAGACCTTTAAGATCATCCAGTCCAACCATTAACCTACACTACCAAGTCCACACTAAAGCAGTCAAGGGTAGACTAAACTAAACCATGTCCCAAAGGGCCACATCTACCCATTTTTTGAACACTTCCAGGGATGGTGACTCCACCAACCTCTCTGGACAGCCTGTTCCAATGCTTGACTACCCTTTCCATGAAGAAATTTTTCCTAATATCTAATGTAAAACTCCCCTGGTGCAGCTTGAGCCCATTTCCTCTCATCCTATTGCTAACTACATGGGAGAAGAGACCAACACCCACCTCACTACAACATCCTTTCAGGTAGTTGTAGAGAGCGCTAAGGTCTCCCCTCAGCCTCCTCTTCTCTAAGCTAAACAATCCCAGTTCCCTCAGCCGCTCCTCATAAGGCCTCTGCTCCAGACCCTTCACCAGCCTTGTTGCCCTTCTCTGAACTCGCTCCAGCACCTCAATGTCTTTCTTGTAGTGACAGGCCCAAAACTGGACACAGTATTCAAGCTCACCAGCACCAAGTACAGGGGGACAATCACCTCCCTGCTCCTGCTGGCCACACCATTCCTGATACAAGCCAGGATGCTGTTGGCCGCCTTGGCCACCTGGGCACACTGCTGGCTCATGTTCAGGCGGCTGTCTACCAACACCCCCAGGTCCTTTTCGGCCAGGCAGCTTTCCAGCCACTCTTCCCCAAGCCTGTAGCGTTGCATGGGGTTGTTTTGACCCAAGGGCAGGACCCGGCACTTGGCCTTGTTGAACCTCATACAGTTGGCCTCGGCCCATCAATCCAGCCTGTCCAGGTCCCTCTGCAGGGCCATCCTACCCTCCAGCAGATCAACACTCCCACCCAGTTTGGTGTCGTCTGCAAACTTACTGACGGTGCACTCAAACCCCTCATCCAGATCATCGATAAAGATATTAAACAAGGCTGGCCCCAAAACTGAGCCCTGGGCAACACTGCTCGTGACCGGCTGCCAACTGGACTCAACTCCATTCACAACTACTCTCTGGGCTCGGCCACCCAACCAGTTTTTTACCCAGCAAACACTACGACTGTCCAAGCCATGAGTTGCCAGCTTCCCAAGGAGAATATTATGGGAGACAGTGTCAAAAACTTTGCTAAAGTCCAGGTAAATGACATCCACAGCCTTTCAATCATCTACCAGGTGGGTCACCAGGTCATAGAAGGAGATCAAGTTGGTCAAGCGGGACCTGCCTTTCATGAACCCATGCTGGCTGGGCCCGGTCCACCGGTTGACCTGCACTTGCCTGTTGAGTTCACTCAATATGAACCTCTCCATAATCTTTCCCGGCACCGAGGTCAGGCTGACAGGCCTGTAGTGCCCCGGATCCTCCTTCCGGCCCTTCTTGTAGATGGGCGTGACATTGGCAAGCCTCCAGTCATCAGGGCCCTCCCCTGTTAACCAGGACTGCTGATAGATGATGGAAAGTGGCTTGGCATGCTCCTCTGCCAGCTCTCTCAGTACTCTTGGGTGGATCACATCTGGCCCCATAGACTTGTGAGCGTTCCAGGTGTCATAGCAGGTCATTAACTGCTTCCTCCTGGACTATGAGGGCTCCATTCTGGTCCCCGTCCCTGTCCTCTAGCTCAGGGGGCTGAGTACTCTGGGGATGACCAGTCTGGCTCTCCTCACAAGGCCAGAGCCCCTGGCCCCTGACTAGGCATCCTAGGGATCCTCTGCTGAACTTGCTCCAGTTTATCGTCACCTTTCCTTGGTTCTTGTCCTTTCTGCTCTCTTCTGCTTTCTCCTACCGTTCTGGGCACTGGGGTTCTATGTGGGGTTTGTGTTAGCACAGTATTTACAGACTCCCACTCTGTCAATAGCTGTGCTCCAAGCTGGTGGAGTTAGGAAGAGGGGGATGGTGACCGCGCATGCTCTGTTCCCTACTGAAATGCCCACCCTGACACCATCTTGCTGTCACACTGCCTACGTCCAGAGCTGAAAACCATTGCTTTGCCCTTGACGGGATGTTGGCATGTGCAGAGCCACCATTTGCTGACGGTTCCTTTGCTTGCCGCCATGAAGGAGTGCCTTGGCCTTGCGAGATGCTGCCCGTGTGCTGGGTAGTGGGTGGTCTGATGTGCCCGGACGTGCTGTGGTCGCCTGTCAGCAGCCCGTGGTGGGATCAGGGCAAGGGTGCTCCCAGGAGCCAGCTCCCCCTGCAGCAGCGCCAGGAGGAGGCTGGCGGCAGCAGCAGCAGCAGCAGTGGCGGCAGCAGCAGCAGCAGGAGGAGGAGGTCAGGATGGCCGAGCGGTCTAAGGCGCTGCATTCAGGTTGCAGTCTCCCTGGGAGACGTGGGTTCGAGTCCCACTCCTGACAGGCCACCTCTCTCTTGGTGGCCTCCTGCATGGCTTCTCTCTCTTGGCCTCCTTCCCCCTCTTAGGTGGAGGCCCCTTGCCCCTCTGGGGTCACTCCTCCGCCTGCTGACCAGGTCTTGTTGTAAGTCCCAGTTCCTGTCAACGAGGACAAAGCTCACGCTCTGCATGCCTCTTGCCTAAAAAATGTTGCTCTTTGGACTTCCTTCAAACATTCGCCAGCAAAGTCCTCTCTCCCTGCTTCCAGAACCACCTTCCGCTTTGAAGGCATTTCAGGGAGTGAGAGTGCCTCCGCCTGCATTGCATCATCAAGCAGGCTCACACCAAATGATCAGTGCTTTGTCCTTTTGGGTCCTAAAATACCTTGAGGACAGGCACTTCACAGCCTCTCTGGAGCCCTGTTCCCATGCTTACGCACCCTCAGGGCGATCCTTTTTACCCGTGTAGCCGGTCACAAGCTGCCTGTTCAATTTCTGACCACCAGCTCTCATCCTCCGGCCATTGCGGGAATGGCCTTGTGGGCACTGGGAGGCCTCTATGAGATGCCCGCAAAGCATTGTCTTCTCCCACCTAAGCAAGCCTTGTGTCCCCAGGCTCTCCTCATGAGGCCAAAGCCCCTGGCCCCTGACCAGGGATCCTAGGGATCCTCTGCCGAACTTGCTCCGGTTTATCGTCGCCTTTCCTTGGTTCTTCCCCTTTCTTGGAGACTGGGGCAACTTTCCCCTCTCATTAGTCACCAGGGAGATCCCCTGCCCTCTGCTCCTCAAGCTGGAGAGCCCCTGAGATGCATCCTTCCCTCTTTCGGGCCCAGTGGCACGTTCTACAGGTGCCGATCCAGGATGTGGCGTTGACCAGCAGGATTTCAAGCCAGAAAGTTTCCCTGAACTGCCAGTTCCTCACCAGCAAACATGGACAGCACCAGTGGGAAGAGGGGCGGGTGGGAGTAAAGGCCCACCAGTAAGAGGCCAGCAGGCACATCGCATCGCTCCAACACTGCTGACGCCATCCCAGCACAGGTTGCATGAGCGCTGGTGGCATTTTTCAGAAGCTCCACGGTCAGGAAGTGTGAGCCACAGAAGAGGTTTTCCCGTGGACACAGGAAGGGGAAGAGGGGACACGCACAAGGTGGTATCAGAGCATGCCGGAGCACGTGGTGATTGAGGGAGATGCTGTGGGAGCTGGGTTTGTTCAGCCTGGAGAAGAGAATGTGAGGGGGCACCCGAGTGCAGTCCTCCGCTGTGTGAAGGTGGCTCTCTGGCTTGCCAAGGCCTACCCTCAGCCAGAAAGACCTCGGGAGCGCAGGACCCAGGAGTGGCCTGGCCTCCTGTGTGGGCCAGCCTGGCCTGAGCTGCAGCTCCCAGGTGCTGGGGAGCTCTGGGACATCTCTGGCTCCCAGTGAAGCCTGTAAGGCGGGCGCAAAGCATCCTCCCCGCAGTGTCCCGCAGGGAGGAGCAGCATCGGAGGCTCCTGTGGTACGAGCAGTTACCATGACCTTGGGGAAGCAAAGAGGTCGGGGGCAAAAGCAGACCCAGCCAGGGCAGTGCTGCCAGGAAGGAAACCAAGGACAAAATGCCCTGAGCAAGGAAGCTGCCTGCACTGGCCCAGAATCCTTTCTCCTCAAGTGCTGGGTGAGACCAGCAGAGCCCCAGGAGCACCCTCCATTGCTTGGAGAGACGCTGTCTCAGCCCCAGAAGGGACATCCGTCCTCCTGCAGCGCCACAGCATCTGCATGGGAAAGGGCTGCCCCTTTTCCTCTGCTCAAGCCCCAGCACGGGGGTCCCTCCACCTCGCTGCAAGACCTTCAGCTCTTGCCGCTCCCAGACGCTCCTCCCACCCTGCTGGGTCCTGCAGATCCCAGGGATGGATGAGGAAAGCCCTCAGCAATGCTGCTTCTCCGGGACACGCTTTCAGAGTTGTGACTCTGTAGAGATCTAACCCTTCTCCAGCGACTGGGTGTTGTTTCTCATGCCCTCTCTGAATGTAACCTACCATTTGGCATCTTAGGCTTGCGCATGGCACCATGGTCTGTCCGGTGGGTTCAGAAGTACCGGATGCCAGCCCCGTGCTTCAGGCAATCCAAAGGTTCCAGGTGGCTGTGTCCTCAGTGTCCCGGGCTAAGTCTGCGATCCCGTAGGGTGTCCCCACGTATGTTTCCTCCCGTCAGGCTGCTGGGAGGAAGGGCCCTGCTCTCAACACACAGACTCAAACCTTGGCACAGGGAGGATAGCAGCAGTGCAGCTTTTCCCCGCCGTGTGCGTGGACCCTTCTTGGGCAGGCAGTGTGGCGGTCCCAGGGCATGAGGGAAAGCTCCCTCAGGCCACCAGTGAAATGTAGCTCTCTGAGTTTGGAGCAGCCTCGGGAGAGAAAACGGCGTTCTCACTGAGGCGGTGAGCCCCGCTTTGGGGCAGAAGGGGCCAGCGTGTCCTGGAAGAAAGGACACGGGTTGGAGGTCAGCCAGGACTGTCCCAGCAGAGGAAGGCAGTCCAGCTCGTGCAACCCATAACAAGCTGCTTTGGGTCCTTCTGCCAGCTCTTCCCTCTGTTGAACGTCTGGGTAAGTGTGTCTGGGTAAAGGCTGCTTAGTATGAGCTACAAGGTGAGAAACAGGAGAGGCAATAACTTACCCAGGCAGATTGACAGGCTGTCCAACACAGGGGTGAAGGGAGGCAGCAGCAGAGACCACAAGTGCAAGCATCGAACCACCGATGGCTGGGTCGTGAATGTACTCTGTGAGGTGCAGTGCTGAAGACGTTCTGCTGGAAACTTCATAACCAGGTCTAAGTATGCGAAAGCAAGATTCTCACAAGTTATCAGCCTGGGTCTTGTAAGAGAGGGCATGCCCTGCTTGTGCAAAGAGCTCTGCCACTCCCTTGAAAGTCCCTTTGAGTAGAGAGTGCCCGCTGGACCCGGAGGAAGGCTGCACATGGTGACGGCCAAGGAGACGGAGAGAGTGCCAGGCTCAGCCGGGAGCATATGGCTCGGCAAGGGTGGCCACAGGGGAAAGGCAGCATCTGTCCAGCAGGTCCCATGGTGTAATGGTGAGCACCCTGGACTCTGAATCCAGTGATCTGAGTTCAAATCTCAGTGGGACCTCCAGCTTTTGGCTCCCTCCGGGCTTTCCTCAGCATGTTTACACGGTAACAGCCTTGCTCTTGGGTCAACTGTTTAATGCACGCCGATCTTCCTTCCTTTCCTGCGCTCCCAGCCCTGGGACTGGCAACCGTTTCCCATCTTTGAACGGCACTCACAGAAAAACAGGGTTACCGTGTGTGCGCCATTGCCTTTATTTCCACCCCTGACCATTGCTCTCTCCATTTCTCTGAGGATTTTCTGTCTCTCTTTTGCCCGCTCGTTCATTTTTGATCCTCTGCTGTCACCTAGGGAGCTCGACCCACAGCCGGCAGTGCTCCATGCTTGTGGGTACAATTCATGCCATGGGAGAGGGCTCATTCTCCCTCTTCCTTGCAGAGCACGTGGCCAGCTGAGGGGGGAGGAGGAGAACAAACCACCACAAGTCTCCAGCTATGCTGCACAAAGTCTTTAATGAGAAGGAGGAAATGCGGTGGCGCAGAACAGAGACCAAGAAACTCATCTGCAGGGTTCAGGGAGGCACAGAGCATGGCCCATTTCCCAACAACGAGCTCCACACAAAGCGCTTGCCTTTTCCCATTCTGCTCTACCTGGTGGCAATCCCAGCCCACCAAGAGCAGTCCCTAACTCCGGCACCCTGCCCGCATCAGCAGGAGGTTCAGCAAAGCAGCAGAGAACGAGCCCTTTCTCGAGCAGTGCAGAGCAGAGCCAGAGGAGGCATGGCGAGGCCTGCTGTACAGCGAGGAGCAGTGTGCACAGGTGCCTCCCGCCAGGTGGGAAGAGGACACCCAGCCCGTCTGGAGCAGTAGGCACGCTCCTGCTGCAAAGTCCCCGTCTTCCTTTCTGCTCCAAAGGGGATGATCCGCCGGCTTCAGCAGTTGAGGCTGCAGTGCGGGGGAGGCAGACACAGCCCTGCCCCCCCCAGACCAAGGGAGCCCCCAGAAGAGATGGGAACCCCGCCGACGCTGAGAGAGCTCCCAACAGCAGCTGACAGGGAGGATCCCACGGCTGTGCTCTGAGGGAAAGAGGTGAGGATGGGGCCCGGCAGGGTCACCACCACCGGGGAGGCCTCGATGGCCACTGTCGAGTCAGCGCAGCGGGCGACACAGGGCTCGCTGCAGCTGCTTGCAAGTGGGGTTGGGCCAGAGGGGCCACAGGGGCGTGGAAGACAGGGTCTGAAGCAAGACATCTCTCGGTGAGGGAGGCAAAGCTGAAACACAGAGCAGGCAGGGAGCACAAACCTCAGTATCAGTCTCTCTTTCTTTTCCTCAGCTCTCCCAGTGGACACTCTCTTTTAAGAACAGGCACTGTGCCCACAGCTCCCACAGCCCTCCTTGTGCCCTCTGAGCTGCACAGCGCAGGAAGGCTGACCCACTTTTGGGACAGGACCCAGCACAGTGGATTTAAAGCACCTGTGGAAAGACCGATCATACCCCCATCTCCAGAAGGAGCATTGCTGCATTGAAGGCGGCACTGGATGCACTTGGCCATTTGGTTAGAGACCATCTGCCTAAGGCAGCAATTCTGGTGGCAGACCTCCTTGCAGCTGAGCCCCATTGACCTCTTTCTGCTTCAGAGAGTCCCCCTCTTCCCAGCTCTCCCCAGCCGCCATGTTCAAATGGGAAAGAGGTGACAGCCCTTGAACATTTCCATTGCAGGGCCAAGCTGAGGCAGCCCAAGTATCAACCTGAGTAGCCACCATGACAGCAGTTCAGCCCGCAGGGAGAGATGGAGCGGACTCAGGCTTACCTCGTTCCTGAAGAAAACGGAGGCAAGAGGACGAGGATGCAGAGTGTGGAGCTTCACAGGCTTTTATGCTGTATCCCTGAGCCCCGGGGAGGCCACAAGCATTCCTTGCTCATGAAGCATCTAAACACCTAGTAATTGCCGCTTGCCAAGGCATCGTGATTAAGCCTTTGCCATTGGATCAGCCTCCCAGAGCACCTAGGAGTCATTGTGTTGTGGAAGAGTTGGGAAAAACCCGGACCTCCAGGCAAGCATGAGTCATCGTGCTGTGGACTTCAGTGGACACGGTGCCCCAGCCTCAGGCGTGCCAGGGATAACAGAGCTCATAGCCTCATTCCTCCCAGAGTGCTGCGTTTTTCAAGGGCGCATTGTAGCACCATTCCCGAGACAACTGGTGTGCTTCTATGGAATTTCGTGCTGCTGCTGCCTTCCAGTGGCCGATCAAGGGCCATGAGACTCAGTGCACCCCAGAATAATGAAGGGTCACCTCTTGAGAAGGGACCTGTGGAGGTCCTCAGGGATGACTTCCTGCTCCAGGCAGACTAAACGTCCCAGACGCCTCAGGAAGCTCTGGGCCTTGCCCCATCCACTGTCGGAGAGGTCACTGTTTCTTGGGCAGCTTTTCCAGGGCTGCACCGTGCTCCCTGTCACTTCTCCCACAAAGGCGGCCGGCATTTCTCTTGTTGCAACTTGTTAGTGTTGGTCTTGCCCTTTCGCGGTGCACCTCTCCGGAGGGTCTGGCTCCATCCTGCCACAACCTCCTGCAGCTGTTGGGAGACTGCAGTTCTTCACTTGCCTGGAATTTTCCTCTCACTGGCCCATCTGCCACCCTGGTACCAGTGACCTTGCAATCATCAAACAAGCCACGTGCCTCCTTCTTTCCTACCAGGTGTTCAGGCACAAGTGACCTCACAAGCACCTAGTGCTGCCAGGAGCCTACTCCGGCCCAGCAGCTACAGAGACAGAAGTGACCTTAAAATCAAAATGCAAGCCACACGCCTGCTGCTGGCCCAGCAGGCAATGGGGTAGAAGGGAACTCACAAGCACATAGCCCAAAATGTGCGTGCTGCTGCTCATCAGGAACACAAGCGCCGAGCGCAAGCCGTGTTCCTGCAGATGGCCTGTGGAGCCAGACGCGACCTCACAGTCAACATCCAAGCCATCTGGCCAGTCAGGTACTCAGGTAGCAGGGAGCTCACCTGCAGATACCCATGCCGTCTTCCTGCTGCCAGCTCGTGAAGCACTCGGACAAGGAGGGCTTCTGGAAGAGGAAACTCTGGATTGTCTTTGAAAGGTGACGGCAACTGGCAGAGGTTCCTGAGGCCTGGAGGAAGTCAACGTCACTCGTCTCTTCCAGAAGGGCATGAAGCAGGACCTGGGGAACTGCAGGCTGGCCAGCCTCACCTTGATCCCTGGGAAGGGGAAGGAGCAACCCATCCTGGAAACCCTTTCCAGACAAATGAGGAACAAGAAGGTGATGCTTTTTTTCATTACACTCTTTCCTAGCCCATTTCTGTGTGACTGTGCTCTCCTCTTTTTGCGGGGCTGTGCGTTTGTGTGTGTGTCTGTGTCTGTGTGTGTGAGCTGCTGGCCAGGAAACTTCAGCTTGCATCAAACCAAAATGGGGCACACCAATCCAGGTGTGGCGTCTGCAGTGCCAAGGGAAGGGCAACAGTCCTTTCCCCTCACCTTTCATCAGTGAGCTTGTGTTGGAAAGGAGCTTTCAAGATGACCCACTCTAAGCATGTATCCACCAAACAGGCATGCTTTCACCTGAGCAGGGGCTTGAGGCCTGGTCCCCACCCAACCAGCCAGGAGCTCTCACAGCTGAGCCTCCCAGGAGAGGACAGTGAGAGTGCCAGCACTGGTGAGAAGATTCCAGGGTTATGGGTTAAGCTCTGGAGGTGGACGGGAGGTAAACAGCAGGATTAGGAGTGAAGGCTGCCTGCGGGATTTGCAGTGGCCAAGCTGTGCTAGGACACAGGCAGATGGAGCCAGACTCTCCTGAGAGGTGCACTGCAAAAGGGCAAGAGGCAACAATCACAAGTTGCAGCAAGGGAAATTGTGGTGGGAAAAGAAGTGACGGGGGCACGGTGTGGACCTGGACGAGCTGCTCAAGAGACAGGGACCTCTCCGACAGTGGCAGTGTTCAGAAGTCGACAGGAGCCTTCTGAGGCAACTGGGAAGCTTGGTCTGCTCGGAGCAGGAGGTTGGCCCAGAGAACCTCCAGCAGTACCAGCCATCCCACATTATTCTGGGGCGCACTGGGTCTCATGGGCCCCTGAGGAGCCACTGAAAGGCAAGGCCTTGGAAGGCAGCAGCGGCACGAGATTGCACAGAAGTACCAGCTGTTTCGGGAATGGTAGCTGAGGAAAGACCTGTGGAAATGCCCTTGAGGAAAGCGGCACATCGGGGCTATGAGCTCTGTTATCCGTGGCACGCCTGAGACCAGGGCACCGTGTCCACTGAAGTCCACAGCACGATGACTCATGTTTGCCTGGAGTTCAGGGTTTTTCCCAACTCTTCCGCATCATGATGACTCCCAGGTTCTCTGGGAGACTGATCCAACGTCCCTTTGTAGCTTGAAATGCATGGAATGGGCCACCCCATCCCTGAGCCAGGAAAAAAGGCCGTGAACTTCTGGCTCCCTTCCCTGCACCTCTCGTGAAAAGCAGGGCATCCACGCCTCTGGCGTCTGAGATGAACTTGCTGAGCAAAACAGGCCAGTTTGGGTGTGGGTCTCTTTCAGGTAAGGATGCGGGCATCTCTTTGGTCACAAAACCAGACTGTGGTAGAGCCTGATGAGAATAAGCAAGGTCCTTGTGGCCATCACTCCTGCCTGCAGGGGGCTTCCCTCCAGCCCACCATGGTCTCTCCTTGCCACTGAGCTTGGCCACATCCCTGGAGAGTTGCGTCTCTTCTCCCATATGGGATTGTGCAGTCTTGACCTTCTGCCTGAACTTACCCACAGTCTTGTGTGTGTCTATGACTACCCGTGGGGAGAAATGTCTCTCCGGGTTAGCCTGAGGACCTGTGCTGAAAGCTCTTGAGAGCTGACTTGAGGTGCCCTTCATGGTTGAATGTCACCATGATTCATGGACAAGCTCACCGTGAAGAGGGCAAAGTGACAAAGGCAATCCATACAGTGGAAAACCTACTTAAAATCTCTGCACAGCTAGCCTGAGACCTCGGAGTTACTTGGCCTTTTGAAACTGGGACATAGATGAATCATTTCAACGTTCGATAGTATTGAAAAGGGAGTACAACATTTCAGATGAAAGAGGCAAAGGCTTAATTGCCAGCGAGGCCTTGGCAAGCGGCAGCTACTAGGTGTTTAGATGCTTTATGAGCAAGGAATGCTTGTGGCCCCCCCCAGGGCTCTGGGACACAGTATAAAAGCCTGCGTGGCTCCAGGCTCTGTATCGCCCTCTCTTGCTTCCCTTTCCTCGAGGAACGAGGTAAGCCTGAGTCCGCTCCATCTCTCCCTGTGGGCTGAACTGCTGTCACGGTGGCTACTCAGGTTGATACTTGGGCTGCCTCAGCTTGGCCCTGCAATGGAAATGTTCAAGGGCTGTCACCTCTTTCCCATTTGAACATGGTGGCTGGGGAGAGCTGGGAAGAGGGAGGTTCTTTCAAGCAGAAGGGGATCAATGGGGCTCAGCTGCAAGGAGGTCTGCCACCAGAATTGCTGCTTTAGGCAGATGGTCTCTAACCAAATGGCCAAGTGCATCCAGCGCCTTCTTCAATGCAGCAATGCTCCTTCTGGAGATGGGGGTATGATCGGTCTTTCCACAGGTGCTTTAAATCCACTGTGCTGGGTCCTGTCCCAAAAGTGGGTCAGCCTTCCTGCGCTGTGCAGCTCAGAGGGCACAAGGAGGGCTGTGGGAGCTGTGGGCACAGTGCCTGTTCTTAAAAGAAAGAGTGTCCACTGGGAGAGCTGAGGAAAAGAAAGAGAGACTGATACTGAGGTTTGTGCTCCCTGCCTGCTCTGTGTTTCAGCTTTGCCTCCCTCACCGAGAGATGTCTTGCTTCAGACCCTGTCTTCCACGCCCCTGTGGCCCCTCTGGCCCAACCCCACTTGCAAGCAGCTGCAGCGAGCCCTGTGTCGCCCGCTGCGCTGACTCGACAGTGGCCATCGAGGCCTCCCCGGTGGTGGTGACCCTGCCGGGCCCCATCCTCACCTCTTTCCCTCAGAGCACAGCCGTGGGATCCTCCCTGTCAGCTGCTGTTGGGAGCTCCCTCAGCGTCGGCGGGGTTCCCATCTCTTCTGGGGGCTCCCTTGGTCTGGGGGGGGCAGGGCTGTGTCTGCCTCCCCCGCGCTGCAGCCTCAACTGCTGAAGCCGGCGGATCATCCCCTTTGGAGCAGAAAGGAAGACGGGGACTTTGCAGCAGGAGCGTGCCTACTGCTCCAGACGGGCTGGGTGTCCTCTTCCCACCTGGCGGGAGGCACCTGTGCACACTGCTCCTCGCTGTACAGCAGGCCTCGCCATGCCTCCTCTGGCTCTGCTCTGCACTGCTCGAGAAAGGGCTCGTTCTCTGCTGCTTTGCTGAACCTCCTGCTGATGCGGGCAGGGTGCCGGAGTTAGGGACTGCTCTTGGTGGGCTGGGATTGCCACCAGGTAGAGCAGAATGGGAAAAGGCAAGCGCTTTGTGTGGAGCTCGTTGTTGGGAAATGGGCCATGCTCTGTGCCTCCCTGAACCCTGCAGATGAGTTTCTTGGTCTCTGTTCTGCGCCACCGCATTTCCTCCTTCTCATTAAAGACTTTGTGCAGCATAGCTGGAGACTTGTGGTGGTTTGTTCTCCTCCTCCCCCCTCAGCTGGCCACGTGCTCTGCAAGGAAGAGGGAGAATGAGCCCTCTCCCATGGCATGAATTGTACCCACAAGCATGGAGCACTGCCGGCTGTGGGTCGAGCTCCCTAGGTGACAGCAGAGGATCAAAAATGAACGAGCGGGCAAAAGAGAGACAGAAAATCCTCAGAGAAATGGAGAGAGCAATGGTCAGGGGTGGAAATAAAGGCAATGGCGCACACACGGTAACCCTGTTTTTCTGTGAGTGCCGTTCAAAGATGGGAAACGGTTGCCAGTCCCAGGGCTGGGAGCGCAGGAAAGGAAGGAAGATCGGCGTGCATTAAACAGTTGACCCAAGAGCAAGGCTGTTACCGTGTAAACATGCTGAGGAAAGCCCGGAGGGAGCCAAAAGCTGGAGGTCCCACTGAGATTTGAACTCAGATCACTGGATTCAGAGTCCAGGGTGCTCACCATTACACCATGGGACCTGCTGGACAGATGCTGCCTTTCCCCTGTGGCCACCCTTGCCGAGCCATATGCTCCCGGCTGAGCCTGGCACTCTCTCCGTCTCCTTGGCCGTCACCATGTGCAGCCTTCCTCCGGGTCCAGCGGGCACTCTCTACTCAAAGGGACTTTCAAGGGAGTGGCAGAGCTCTTTGCACAAGCAGGGCATGCCCTCTCTTACAAGACCCAGGCTGATAACTTGTGAGAATCTTGCTTTCGCATACTTAGACCTGGTTATGAAGTTTCCAGCAGAACGTCTTCAGCACTGCACCTCACAGAGTACATTCACGACCCAGCCATCGGTGGTTCGATGCTTGCACTTGTGGTCTCTGCTGCTGCCTCCCTTCACCCCTGTGTTGGACAGCCTGTCAATCTGCCTGGGTAAGTTATTGCCTCTCCTGTTTCTCACCTTGTAGCTCATACTAAGCAGCCTTTACCCAGACACACTTACCCAGACGTTCAACAGAGGGAAGAGCTGGCAGAAGGACCCAAAGCAGCTTGTTATGGGTTGCACGAGCTGGACTGCCTTCCTCTGCTGGGACAGTCCTGGCTGACCTCCAACCCGTGTCCTTTCTTCCAGGACACGCTGGCCCCTTCTGCCCCAAAGCGGGGCTCACCGCCTCAGTGAGAACGCCGTTTTCTCTCCCGAGGCTGCTCCAAACTCAGAGAGCTACATTTCACTGGTGGCCTGAGGGAGCTTTCCCTCATGCCCTGGGACCGCCACACTGCCTGCCCAAGAAGGGTCCACGCACACGGCGGGGAAAAGCTGCACTGCTGCTATCCTCCCTGTGCCAAGGTTTGAGTCTGTGTGTTGAGAGCAGGGCCCTTCCTCCCAGCAGCCTGACGGGAGGAAACATACGTGGGGACACCCTACGGGATCGCAGACTTAGCCCGGGACACTGAGGACACAGCCACCTGGAACCTTTGGATTGCCTGAAGCACGGGGCTGGCATCCGGTACTTCTGAACCCACCGGACAGACCATGGTGCCATGCGCAAGCCTAAGATGCCAAATGGTAGGTTACATTCAGAGAGGGCATGAGAAACAACACCCAGTCGCTGGAGAAGGGTTAGATCTCTACAGAGTCACAACTCTGAAAGCGTGTCCCGGAGAAGCAGCATTGCTGAGGGCTTTCCTCATCCATCCCTGGGATCTGCAGGACCCAGCAGGGTGGGAGGAGCGTCTGGGAGCGGCAAGAGCTGAAGGTCTTGCAGCGAGGTGGAGGGACCCCCGTGCTGGGGCTTGAGCAGAGGAAAAGGGGCAGCCCTTTCCCATGCAGATGCTGTGGCGCTGCAGGAGGACGGATGTCCCTTCTGGGGCTGAGACAGCGTCTCTCCAAGCAATGGAGGGTGCTCCTGGGGCTCTGCTGGTCTCACCCAGCACTTGAGGAGAAAGGATTCTGGGCCAGTGCAGGCAGCTTCCTTGCTCAGGGCATTTTGTCCTTGGTTTCCTTCCTGGCAGCACTGCCCTGGCTGGGTCTGCTTTTGCCCCCGACCTCTTTGCTTCCCCAAGGTCATGGTAACTGCTCGTACCACAGGAGCCTCCGATGCTGCTCCTCCCTGCGGGACACTGCGGGGAGGATGCTTTGCGCCCGCCTTACAGGCTTCACTGGGAGCCAGAGATGTCCCAGAGCTCCCCAGCACCTGGGAGCTGCAGCTCAGGCCAGGCTGGCCCACACAGGAGGCCAGGCCACTCCTGGGTCCTGCGCTCCCGAGGTCTTTCTGGCTGAGGGTAGGCCTTGGCAAGCCAGAGAGCCACCTTCACACAGCGGAGGACTGCACTCGGGTGCCCCCTCACATTCTCTTCTCCAGGCTGAACAAACCCAGCTCCCACAGCATCTCCCTCAATCACCACGTGCTCCGGCATGCTCTGATACCACCTTGTGCGTGTCCCCTCTTCCCCTTCCTGTGTCCACGGGAAAACCTCTTCTGTGGCTCACACTTCCTGACCGTGGAGCTTCTGAAAAATGCCACCAGCGCTCATGCAACCTGTGCTGGGATGGCGTCAGCAGTGTTGGAGCGATGCGATGTGCCTGCTGGCCTCTTACTGGTGGGCCTTTACTCCCACCCGCCCCTCTTCCCACTGGTGCTGTCCATGTTTGCTGGTGAGGAACTGGCAGTTCAGGGAAACTTTCTGGCTTGAAATCCTGCTGGTCAACGCCACATCCTGGATCGGCACCTGTAGAACGTGCCACTGGGCCCGAAAGAGGGAAGGATGCATCTCAGGGGCTCTCCAGCTTGAGGAGCAGAGGGCAGGGGATCTCCCTGGTGACTAATGAGAGGGGAAAGTTGCCCCAGTCTCCAAGAAAGGGGAAGAACCAAGGAAAGGCGACGATAAACCGGAGCAAGTTCGGCAGAGGATCCCTAGGACCCAAAAGGACAAAGCATTGATCATTTGGTGTGAGCCTGCTTGAGGATGCAATGCAGGCAGATGCACTCTCACTCCCTGAAACGCTCCAGGCACACGTCCACCTTTCCCATGACGTCCTCCATTCCCTCCAGAGCCTCACCATATGGCAAGCCAAGCACTTGGCCCACAGTGCTTCCTCGTGGATGGTTCCTGGGGCAACAAGGCTGCTTCCTTCTTCCCCGCTCCGGGCAGGGAAGGCTGGGCAAGGAGGGCTCTGCCACACCAGCCCCTGGGGGAATGCTGTGCCAGTCTCAGGGAGTCAGTGTGTGGGAAAGGGGCTGGAGAGTCAAGGAGAAAGGACAGGAGATGCGCCAGGTGCCGAGCAATGACTGAAGCTCCAGTTCCTGCAGGCAAGAGGCTCACTTACGGCCCATGGTACAGGGGAAGGAGGACACAGCTCTCTGCGGGACTTGTTGCTTCATGGAAGGAGCTAGACTGCAAGGCATCTCAGGAGGTCACTGGTCCAAGTATGCCTGCTCAGAACAGGCATAGCTAGTCCCGAAGCTAGAGCAGGCTGCTCAGTGCCTGAGCCCCACTGAAACCTGAGCGCGATACCCAGGCATGGAGAATGCCAAAGTTCTCTGGGCGCCCGCACCGGGGCTTCAGCACTCCCTGAGAATCTCTGAATGGCCCAAAGCAGCCCCCGCACTCTGCTTTTGCCAAGGCTGGCCTTGCTAAAAGGCAGGCCTGTGTTCTGCGGGGCTAGGAGGTGCCCAGAGGCCTGGCCATGAGGCAAGGCTGCAGGGGGAGTCAAGGGGAGTGGCGCACCCGCCCTGTGGGAGCTGAACTTGCTGAGGGAAGCTGGGTTCCTTTGGAGCAGGAGGGGCAAGGCACTGCGGAGGCCAGCTGAAGAAAAGCTTGCCTGCGTTGGCCAGGAATCGAACCCGGGGCAGCTGCTTGGAAGGCAGCTATGCTCACCACTATACCACCAACACACCTGTGGCCAGCTTTTCCTCCTGCTCCTCCACTTCACAGACTGGCCAGCCACCTCCTTCCAGCCCCCTGAACAACCTCACACACATGACCTCAAGCTGCTAGGCCGTGTGTGTTTTCTGTGTGTGTAACAGGTTGGCCGGGGAATCTCAAGCTGCACTAGCTGCCGACTGGGGCAGATCAGCATCCAGGACTGCCCAGGGTTGGAGCAGGACACTGGACAAACCGGGACGGAGCTCCGGGCGTGGACTCTGCGCAGACCGGTGGTATGGCGCGGGGTTCGAGGGACCTGCTGGTGTGCTTATGGGAGGGAGGGAGGGAGGGAGGGAGGACATCTGTGTGTCCAACACTGATCTCCACTCCCAAGCAGCCAGAGAGGAAGAAAAGGATCAGGCCGTCTCTCTTATTTCATGCCTGCGTGAGTGCTGGTGGTGGTTCTGAGGGTGCTCACAACGGCACTGCTCCCCACCTGCGTTCATACCTGTGCCAGCTGTGCGCGTGCTATGCAAGCGTACGTGCGTTTGTGTGTATGTACCTGTGATGGTGTAAGCATAGCTAACAGCCAAACACCCACCCAGCTGCTCACTCCTTTCCCCACCTTCAGTGGTATGTGAGGCATAGAAAACAGGATGACAAAGCTTGCGTGTCAAGATAAACACAGGGACAGGGCTTAGCAAAAACGGTTGCGGGCAGAACAGGCTCGACCTGGGGGAAATACATTTTTTGCCAATTAAAACAGATTGACGCAGTGAGAAACAAAAAGACAAACATAAAACGGCGCCTTTCCTCTCCCCTGTGTGCAGGCTCAACTTTGCTCCTTCACACCAGACTCCCTTACCCGCCCAAGCGGGATGCCTCTTCCCTCTGCTCTTTCCCACTCGGTTTCTTCCTTCCTCCTCTCTCCGTCTGGTGTCTTCTGCCCTTTCTGGAACATGTTTTCACAGAGGGGCTGCAAACTTTGATGATGGCTCGGCTGTGTCGTGCGGTGAGCGCACCGTGGAGCTGGAACTGGCTGTGTCTGACACAGGGCAGCTCCTTACCTCTTCTCACAGAGGCCACCCTGCAGCACCCCCTAACCCCTCCACTACCAAAACCTTGCGATACGTAGCCGACGCAGTGCCCACTGGGAATACCATAGGGCGTAACACTGAGCTAACACAGGTCTCCACCTGCCCCAGACGGCGGCACATTCACTCTGTCCCGGCTAACGTGTGGTTGCATGATGTGCCCTTTGGTTGAATTAAAAAGGCCCAGCAACCAGCCTGCATTTCTTCTTAGGCACTGGATATTGTCCATGTACTTGTACACTTGTCTAGTATTAGCTCAGCAATCGGAGAGTGAAAAGCAGGCAATGCTAGGGTAACGATTATTATTCCTATTGTATAATGTGCAAATAGGCCAGGTGGATCATTTCTAGCCCAGGTTTCTTGCTCTACGTAACTTGGTCGGATATCAGCATCTGCCACGTTCCATGCTGCATGCCCGTAAGTAATTTGTCTTGCAGGACTCTACCCACTGCCGGTTCGTGGGCTAAAATCTGCCCTGTGCTGCTACTGGTTTGGGTGGTGGATGATTGCTTTGGTGAATCCCCGCGCCAGCACGGATGAATGATGACGTACGTCTGACCAGGACGTACCTTCCCGTACATACACAGGGGGCACCATTGTCTTTCAGCTGCCATTTTCTTATCAAACACCATAAGCAAGATGTTTTCATACTGCTCTGTGATTGGCTGACAGCCATTTCTTGACCCCGTCATACCCACCTGCTCTCAGGCAGACCTGTGGCTGCCTGCCAGGACCAGCCAACCCTACCCGTGTACCCAGAAGCACATCAGGCCAAGGAAGCCCCCACTCACTAAACACGGGAAGAGGCAACTTTTGACAGCACCGTTCCCCATGGGTTCCCATATTGCTTTGTGATTGCCTGACGGCCATTTTTGATGCCGTCACGCCTGCATGTTGAAAACAGAGATCTCCCTCTGATGGATTTTCCACTTCCTTTGGACCAAGAAGTTTTTGGATATAAAAGATATACCATGCAGCGGTATCCACTGTGGAATGAAGACGGGCACCTAGCATAAGCAATATTCCTGTGGATGGCCCATCGCCTGCAGAGCCAGAGGTGACCTCACAGTCAACATCCAAGCCATCTTCTGGCTTCTGGCCCGTCAGGTACTCAGGTAGCCGGGAGCTCACCTGCAGATACCCATGCCGTCTTCCTGCTGCCAGCCCACGGAAGCGCTCAGACACAGAGGACTTCTGGAAGAGGGCACTCTCGATTGTTTTTGAAGGGCCATGGCAACTGAAATGTCGCGGCCTGGCGAGGGAAGGAGCAGCTCATTCTGGAGCTCCATCATGGCTGCTCTCCATGCCACAAACTTCACAGATGGCTCAGTGATGTGGAGGCAGCTGGAACCAGCTGTGTCTGGCACAGGACAGCCTCTTAGCTCTTCTCACAGAGGCCACCCTGCAGCACCCCCTCTCCCCTCCACTCCCAACACCTAGAGCAGTGTGGGTTAAAACTTGCTGGGAGAGGCAGCAGCTGTCAGGAGCAGGGGGGAAGGGGGAAAAAAAAAAAAGAGAAAAGGCGGAGGGGAGGCGGAAAAAGGAAATGGCACTAGCAGAGGATGGTTTCGATCCATCGACCTCTGGGTTATGGGCCCAGCACGCTTCCGCTGCGCCACTCTGCTCCCCCCAGCACCTCTGCTGGGACCTCCCACAGCCCTGCCTGATGCTCCCTGGCCCTGCCAGCACCAGCGCTCGTGCTCACGACTCTTTCCCTTCCTCTATCCTGTGCCCTTGCCCAGGCAGGAAAAATGTCTCCCTGGAAAGCTCAGTGGCAGTGGGCCTGGGGCGCGAAGCGCAAGGGCCTTGCTTTGTCCCTCTCCCCACGTCTCCTGCCCATAACCCTGGATCGGGACTTTCTCTTTGGTCACCCGAGCTGGCTCTGCAGGCGCTGAATTCAGGAAACCCCGGAGCGCGGGGGCAGCCTTGTTGCTTTGCGGGGCAGAGAGGAGAGGAGCTGCTCTCCAGCCAGCTCGTGAGGGCTGCGACCCAGCTCGGAAGTCCAGCTCCCAGGGGGAGCTGCGCGACTGTGTCTGGCATACAAGTCAGTTCTTTGCTGGCCAAGGAGGGAGACAAGGACGCTCAGCATAGAATTGCCAATGGAAATAATTCTCCCATTGTAGCTGTGCGCATAGCGGTGCCCCAGCCCAATGCATGGAGGAGCCCGATCTAGAGGATGGCAGGGTTTATATATGTTCACAACACAGTTGTGTCAACGGATCAAATTACTCACCTTAAGGGGCGGGCTAATCAGTTACCATTGCTCGCAAAATCAGTATGTGCTTCTCCCCGGCAGGTGGTGTGGACGTATGGTCACTGGGGTGTTTATCTCCATTGCTCTAAACCAATGTCCCGGGCAGGTGGAGAGAGTTTATACTAGATTCAGGTCAATTGCTGTTCTGGCCGTGGTTATATGGCTGGGGGTTTCTTGAAGACAAATCTCTTTACTGTTTTGTCATCTGTATGGGATGTTCTCGGCCAGTGAGAACCGGTTTGGGTTTGGTCTTTGGGTCACATTGACCCTGAGGCAAAAGTGCATAGTCCTAGGCAGTGCTCGTTCTTCTAGCCAAGTTGTTTAGCAGTTAGTGCCTTGCATTTCACGCCGGCTCGGAGGGCATTGCCCTGCCCGTGCTGCGCTGCGCTGCGCTGCGCTGCGCTCCCCCACAGCTCCCTCCTGGCGCAGCCCTGCCCTTGCTGCTCCCCGCCAGCCGAGGGCTGCCCCCGCCACCATGCGGGGTGCCAAAGAGCCAGAGAAACCCCGCCTCTCCGTGCCTGCTGCCATTCCTTTCCTGCCCAACACTGCTGCGGGTGGAGGTGGTTCCCAGTCAGCCTAGGGCAGGGCTGGCCCAGCCGGACTGGGTGCTGGCCAGTCTTAAATGCTGCAAGGCATCCCAGGAAGGCTCTGGGCAGCCTGAGGTTTTAGACCCTGTTGGTGAGGGCGAGGGATGAGGTGGCACTGCTGACGCCTGCATTTCTGGGCTTGTGTTTGCTGGTTCCCTCTCCCATCCACAGGTCAGAGCATGCAACAACCAGGCAGACGAGACAAAAGCAGAAGCGGGATGGGGTGTGGGTGCAGGTATGAGCGTGGGGAGTGTGGCTGCAGCCTTGCCTGCCACAGGGGCAGAGAATTGGGCTGCAGATCAAAAGGTCCCTGGCTCAGCTCCAGCTGCTCTCTCCATTGCCCCTTTCCTTCTTCATCCATGCCTCCAACCTCTCTGAGCACCTTTTGACCTTGCGCTGCTTCCGCCACCCTCAGTGGCATGGCTGCGGCGGGGATCAGACCATGCACCAGCAACGGGCTTTTCTCTCCTTCTCTTTCTCTGGGCTCTCTCTGAATGGGCCCCTCAGGGCTTCCCTTTTCCTTAAGGTGCTGCAACACCCAGGCAGGCTACCAGCAGCCCCTTCTCTGCTGCCGCTCTCTTGGGAGCAGCTGGGCATGGAACTGAAAGAAGCCCTCTGGGAAGCCTCCAGCTCTTTTCTATCCCACCCATCAGGGGCTGTGATGGCAGGGAATGGCCTCCTGATGGCACAGTCACCACCTGGTGAAGCTGGTGCCTTCTCTTCCCCCGACTTGCCTCTTACTCCACACCAGTTTGCCTTTGTGAGACCTAAACTGAGGGGCACTTTGTGAGTGCAAGATCCCAGATCCATGCGGTGTCTTCCCTTCATCTTTAGCAATGACAGCCATCCTGCGGAAGCTGTCGTCGGAGACAAGCTGCTGTAGTCTCAGGTGTAGGGAAGACAGCTGATGGGGCTGTGCTGCTTGGGATGTGTGGCGAGGTCAGTCTCTTTAAGTTCTGCTCAACGAGCAACAACAGTAGACTTCTTTTCATGGCTCCTACTCAGCACTGGTCCATTCTCTTCTGCCAACTTGCCTACCCTGTCAAAGGGAGTAGGATTTCCCATGCATCCAGGAGCTTTGGGGGGGTGGTGGGGGGGGGGGTGTGCGTGCGGCCGGGGAGGGGAGGGGGCAGGGAGCTGGGGGGGACACGAGGACAAGTGCTGCAAGGCAATTGGGTTCTACTGTCTCCCTGGGCACCAGGTACAGTATGGAGCCGAATCCCACAGCTGCAGCCTGGTTAATTGCAGGGAGCCCAAAAGGGGACTGCTCCTCGTAGTTGACAGGATTCGAACCTGCGCAGGGAAAACCCCAATGGATTTCTAGTCCATCGCCTTCACCACTCGGCCACAACTACCTGCTCCAGCCCTCTCTGCCCTGCTGATCACGTGCCCTGTGCAATGACACCTCACTCCCTGGGAGTTTCAGGGCCAGCATTCACTCCTGCAGTTGAGACCTCCGCTGAGTATGACAGGCACCTGGTGCCAGGCTTCCAGAGGCCTTGAGAGGCATAACCGCAGGGGCTACAGCTGCAGCTCCCAGCGCCTTGTCCTCAGCCGGGCATCTGGGATATCCTGCCACGGGGGGGATGGTTTTGCTCCCCAGCTGGTCTCAACTGCTTCCGGGGAAGAAGGGAAGGCAGCTGCGTGGAGACAACCAGGGATGGTGGCAGTTGTGGGGCGGTATATTAGACCGCGCTTTGCTTCTCAAATTTATCTGAGGGGGACTCCAAGGCTGCTGTGACCACTAGGGTGGGGACGCTCCTGCAGCAAAGATGGTGACGTCCCGGCAGCACCTCCAGCCTCTTGGGGACGTAGGGTGGTGTCAACCCTTGAGCAAAGACCACGACTGCCCCGCAGGTTGTTGGTGTGTAGAGGGAACGGTTTGCGAGAGTGGGAGAGATCTACGGAAAGGGCAAGGTGGAGCCTGTCTGAGGAGAAGCGTGGAGGGGCAAAGGGAGAATGAATGGGAGGTGTGGATGACTTGGGGGGAGACAGGAGAGAGCTTGTTTTGGTGGAATAGGTAAGACCAGAGCTTTTTTCCAGCACTGGCAAGCATTGTCCAGTTCCTGAGCATGGACCAAAATGTTAAGTGATCCACAAAAGCCATCATTTCCATCACGAGATGAAAGTAGCTCCGATTCCCTTTTGGCTCTGGAGCAGGAATATTTGGAAAGTAGTTTTGAGGAGTAAGTGTGGAGGTGGTGCATCTGGCAGTGCCTGTCTGCATGCAGAGCAAGGGTGGGAGGTGGTTGCAGTCGAGAGGGTGAGCATGAGGAGCGGCTCGAGGAAGTGTGTGTGCAGGGGGCTGGAGGGAGGAGGCCAGCCACTCTGTGAAGGGGAGGAGCAGGAGGCAGCACTGCCCACAGGTGCGATGCGGGTGGGTATAGTGGTGAGCATAGCTGCCTTCCAAGCAGCTGATCTGGCTTCAGCTCCTGGCCAATGCTGACAAATGCCTCTTCAGCCTGTCTCCAGGGTGGGCGTCTTATATGTTCTGCATGTAGGCTCTTCTGCTCAAAAAATGCCCAGCTTTCTGCTGGGGTTTCAAGCCACTCCCCTCGCCTCCCTACGGCTTAAAGACAAAGTGAGACCATTGCTTTCTTCCTGTTGGGAGGGCTCCAGGCTTGACTCCTCATTGCAGTGCTGGTACAGGAGCCAAAAGACAGGCTTCTTTGGCCTGGCACAGAGCTAGCTGGTCCTGCTGCTGCTGCGGCTGGTTGCACGTGGCAAGGAAAGCATGCTCCTGTGGCAGGGTACAAATGAAGATCAATAATGCCTAGGTGGCCGTCGAGGGACGGACTGTGCTGCATGAGGCCAGCTATGCAATTTTGGAGTGTGGTGGGAGTGCTCAGCAGTTCAGACGGCAGCAGGGGAGAGGCAGACAAAGCCCTGACCCTGCCAGACCAGCGGAGCCCCCAGAAGAGATGGGAACCCCGCCGACGCTGAGGGAGCTCCCAACAGCAGCTGACAGGGAGGATCCCACGGCTGTGCTCTGAGGGAAAGAGGTGAGGATGGGGCCCGGCAGGGTCACCTGTGGCCACCTCGATGGCCACTGTCGAGTCAGCGCAGCGGGCGACACAGGGCTCGCTGCAGCTGCTTGCAAGTGGGGTTGGGCCAGAGGGGCCACAAGGGTGTGGGAGAGGAGACAAGGTCTGAAGCAAGACATCTCTCGGTGAGGGAGGCAAAGCTGAAACACAGAGCAGGCAGGGAGCACAAACCTCAGTATCAGTCTCTCTTTCTTTTCCCTAGCTCTCCCAGTGGACACTCTTTCTTTTAAGAACAGGCACTGTGCCCACAGCTCCCACAGCCCTCCTTGTGCCCTCTGAGCTGCACAGCGCATCCCACTTTTGGGACCGGACCCAGCACAGTGGATTTAAAGCACCTGTGGAAAGACTTCTCGTACCCCATCTCCAGAAGGAGCATTGCTGCATTGAAGAAGGCGCTGGATGCACCTGGCCATTTGGTTAGAGACCATCTGCCACGCAGGTCGTTGGTGTGTAGAGGGAACGGTCTGCGAGAGTGGGAGAGATCTATGGAAAGGGCAAGGTGGAGCCTGCCCGAGGAGAAGCGTGGAGGGGCAAAGGGAGAATGAATGGGAGGTGTGGATGACTTGGGGGGAGGCAGGAGAGAGCTTGTTTTGGTGGAAGAGCTATGTTCTGAGTAGTTGATCTGGCTTCGATTCGTGGCCAATGCTGATAAAGGTCTCTCCAGCCTGGCTCCAGGGTGCCTTGTACCTTCTGCAGGTAGCCTCTCCTCCTCAGATACCACCCAGCTTTCTCCTGGGATTTCAGGCAGCTCCCCTCACCTCCCCACTGCCTTGAGACCGGCTTGAGGCCAGTGCTTTCTGTCTGCTGTCAGGGCTGCAGGCTGGCCTTCTGACTGCGGTGCTGGGACAGGAGTCCGGAGAGAGGCATTTTTAGTCCTGGAACTGCTGGTGCTGCTAGCTGCCACTCTCAGCAAAAGCATGCTCCTGTGGCAGGGTACAAATGAAGACCAGTAATGCCGAGGTGGCTGTCAAGGGACGGACTATGCCGCATGAGGGCAGCTATGAATTTTGGAGCGTGGTGGGAGGAGGCCTGTTCTTTATGTAAAGGCTCAAAGGCCTGTTGGTCTGGTCTGAAGTCATCCTGGAGACACTGACCTACCCTGTCCAGGCTCCAGCATTGCAGGGACAACCTGAAGTTTACTGGAATTGGGTGTAGCAACGTTCCTGGTAACTAAGAAGTAAGCCACCCTTATTTCTCTTGCAGCTTATGGCCTGTAGGGGCAAGGGAAACACAAGGAGTCTCTCTCAGCTAGACCCTCTACTGGAAGGGGGTGAAGTTTCTCGTGCCCCTGATTCCAGGGTTGCTTTGCTCTGCTGACAGTCAAAAACCGTTCTGGGCACTGGGGTTCTATGTGGGGTTTGTGTTAGCACAGTATTTACAGACTCCCACTCTGTCAATAGCAGTGCTCCAAGTTCGAACTGTAGTTTTTGAGCACCCACATCATGAGTACATGTCCATTTTACTGTTAAAACAACTCTGTTCAGTAGAGAGGAACTCATACCTTGATCTCAGACACATAAAACCTTTACAATGACACTTTGACAGAATCATTTCCATTGAACATCCCACTGGGGACACTTGTAGAAGAGTGATGGCAGTTCAGTGAGGGACAATGGGTGAGCTGGATGAGTATTGCAAAGATGGGGGAGGTTGGAGAGGACAGTATTTCAGGGAACTGCTCAAGGCTTTGGGATGGGGAAGAGGGGATGCCGCTGAGAGTGGGAACTTGGGCACCCAGTGAACAGGGCTGGAGGGCAGGGCTGGGACAACTGGGACCTGTAAGCTGTCACCACCAGAGAGAAGATGTTCTTCATGGCTGAAGAGCACCCATCCATTTCTGGAAAGCTAGGGGAATGGTCTGCAGAGAGTGGAAGTTCAGGGGTTGCAGGGGCAGTCTATGAGGCACCACTGAAGCAGTGGTGTCTGGTGGGGTGGAGATCTGGTCTGCGGCAGGAGGTACTCTGAGTAGAGAAGCTGGGTACCACCTCTATGCGGCTGGGCTGCCAGGGACCTGCAAGCTTGGCCAGAGGGGTATCAGGAAAAGTGACGTGGTGAGGACTGTGTTTCAGGACTGAGCAGCAGCACTTGGGCCTGAAGCACACAGGGGAGGAGGGCAACCTCTGGGGTAACAGTGATGTGTGGTCCAGTCTGATATGCCTTTGCCCAGGTACCTTTGTTGTGCAGCTGCTGCAGCGTCCCAGGAGCCTGGGTGTCTCCTCTGCATGCCCCACACTGACCGGAAAGAAGCCTGAGGCAGGCAAAGCCTGAAAAGGTCCTGCTGGGGATCAGCACCTGTCCCCTTTCTTTGACAGGACACAAAGGGGCTGCTTGGTGAAAGCACTTATTCCCTCCTTTATTTTTATTTTTATTTTTGTTGCTGCTAATTCTCTGTACAGTCATGAGATGTCTAATAGGAGAAAGTCTTTGACAAAGAGTTTTGCTAGACTTCAAGTTTTTAATGAGCATACGATGCAACAGAGGATTTCTTGTTTCTTATTCAAGCCTGATGGTGTCAAATTAATATACTCCAAATGAACTTAATAAACATCATTTTCCAATAGAGGTTGATGCTGTCAAAGAAAACCAAACAATGTTATCATTGTGGTCAAGCATTTTGTGGACTGTGTGTCTTCAGCTGTTTCTCTCAGGAGTCACGAAGGGCAAAGCTGTCCATGGTAAAATTGGCCCTCTCACCACCTTCAGAAACAACACTGCATTGCAAATCTAGTGACAGCTCCAGTTCCCTCTGGTGCTGTTCTTGTAAAATTACCTGCACAGTCAGTTAGCATGAAAAATACATTTAGGTACCAGAAATCATGACATATATAAAATTATTCAAAACCGAAATAACGTTTTATAACATTTTGAAGATGGGTTTTCAAACTCTTTAACTTTTGACTACAAGATATACCAACACTACTAACCCTGGCCGCATTACTAGAGACAGGCATATGATCAGAAGGCACACAAACCAATACATAGATGCGAGCACCGTAAGATGAGAGAAGATCAAAGGCGGTGATCCAGTGATGGTACTTGGCCAAGAATTAAACAGACAAATATTAGGTGGGACAAATTTCAAGCTGATGGGAAAAACATTTGATAGGTATACAGGCAGGCAAATAAGCATTTGCATAAATGGAGAAAAAGGCAGAAGAAAATTTAGTGGATAGTGAGCTAGCTAAAGCATTAAGAAAACAAGTAAGTGTCATGCACACACAGACTTTTTTCTTTCAACAAATGAAAAATATAATTGTAGCAGCATGGGGAATATTTACCAGATTTCAGTACATTTTAGGAAAACATTTTTGAGTGACTAAATTAATGGATTAAAATTAACGAAAAATGTTGATGTTTACCAGGTTTGTGTATTTTTAATTTCCAAACAATGACGTTTCCTTTAAAAAAGGAGCTTGTGAGTGCTCAGGTGCAGAAGTGCTGCCTGATTGTTCAGTGAGAAAGGATTGTGCTGACAGGAAGAATGTCTATGTTGTTTGCAATGCCCTTTTTGGAAGCTGGGGTCACCATCTTTAGAAGTCTTGAGGAAAGTATTTGACACAGTCAGGGTTTAAGTAAGATGGGCAGGCGAGTGGAACTCAGCTCAAGGCACGTGATGTAGTTGTCTGAATATATGCACTTGATGCCGTTAAAGATACCCTTTTATACCCAAGCCTTTAGAACAAGTCTGTAGGTTTGTTCAAGGACCAAGAAGACCTTCGTGTCATTTTGAAGTGGCAACTTGAAGGCCGTGCAGGATACCTTTAAGCATCTGAACTGGCAGCAAGCTCCTACACTGAGGTATTTGTATCCTCATGGAATTTAGACGCTTAGCTGACATGGGGACATCCAAGCCTGGAGCTCTTCAGGGTCTGTTGCCAACATCCAGGAGTCTGTTCACATCTTATATTGATACCTTGCATGTTCCACAGGATTGGCACATATGAAGCAGAACCAAATAGATTCCCGTGTCTTTCTAGAGCATCAGGTGGAGGACACACAAGTCTCTTACACGATGCCTATCGATGCCTTTTCTTAGGCAACCAAATCACATTCGTGCTCTTATAGCGAGTATTGTTTTAAATGCCTCTCACTGCCAGATGCTTAATGCTATTGCGTGGATCTGAACTGTCAAGCTGGAAAGGACGACATCCTTCTAACATCTGCGTATTGCAAATGCATGGCCAACTGGGTCCAGGTATCATCTCCAGAAATCATATCTGTAGACAGGAGTTTGCCCTCCAATCTCTGCTTCTAGGCCATTGTGCAGACAATTCAGAGTACCCTTTAATTCTGTCCTCAGTAATCCAAAGGCAGACACGGCACATCTAGTGTCCGAGAATGTCATATGTTTTTCATCTAACTCAACACAGAACTGCAGTCCAGGCTAAGACTGAAGGTGGTGAATGTCTGTGTAAAGAACCACAGCACCTAAAAATGAAGCACTTATAAACCGCCGCACCCCACATTAAAACTAGGATTTAGCACCTAAATATAAGTAGGTATCTAGTGCTATTAGAAATGTCCATACTTCACAGGCATGAAGTATGACAAAGGACCTGCCACAGACCTGTTCCGTTTGGGATCCACAGGCAAAGTCTGGGTAGGATACTTGAGGACATTTAACATGTCTGTAGTAGTCGGTGTAAATGCAGATCAATTGATTTATCATTGACCATAATGTGAATCTGGAAAAGTAGCTAGACACATAAATACATTTAAGTATATAAATGTAGGCAAGATAAGCCACACTGCTAAAGCTAGTAGAGGTGAAGGTCACATCCATTTTTAAGTTTACATTTAAATCTAGGTTCATTAGTAAGGTTCCCCTTATACTTAATGGAAAGAAACAAATCCCTCCAGAGGGCTGAGTCAAGTCAGATGTTGACAATATCATTCTCAGGCTATGCCCACCCAAAATGTAACACATGCAAGCTCTCTTCAGCTATACAGAAGGATGACAGGAGAGTCATTCGGCTGCCTAAGCATAGTTGTCAAGTAATTATTTAATACCTTACATTATCCAGGACAACTGCATGGGGCTGTCAGCTATGCCTCAAGTCCTGCAAGAGACACACATGCTTCTGTGTTGGAAGCCGGAGACCAGATGGGGTACCATAAGGCATCTTAAAATGATGGAAGAAGCATCAAGTCCTTGAATATCTCCCCTGATTTAGGTCTACGCAATTAACTTCTAAATGTGTTAAACTACATGAGATATTCAGTAGTTTTTCAGTCTCTTGCAATACAGTGTCCTTTTGACCTCTTTCCTTATAAATATGAGAGGTGGAGTAACCACATTCTGAGCCTTGTCCTTGTTTTAGTCACTTTCCTCCAGGAAAGGGTTTTCTCCCTAACATTTTTTTCAGGGCAGATCTCACCTCCTGGTTCCTAAGAGTGTAGATCAAGGGGTTCAGAGCTGCGGCAACAGCACTGTACATGAGAGACACTTGCACATCCCTTTTAGGGCAGCTTCCTGAGGAGTGTGTTGTATAATTGAAGAGCACTGGTATGTGAAGCAGTGCCCCAATGGTGAGGTGGGAGGCACAGGTGGAGAAGGGCTTCCATCTTTCTTCCTGGGACCAAACTTTATGGAAGAGGAAGGAGATAATATAGAGGTAGGAGAGGACTATGAGAGTGAAGGGGCCTAGAGCAATTGATGTGGTGACAACATTGAGGAGGGTCAAGCTGAGGCTGGTACTACTGCAAGGCAAATGCAACAGTGGCTTGATGTCACAGAAGAAGTGATGGATGCGGTTGTGGCCACAGAAACTCAGTTGAGAGGTCATGACTGAGTGCATCATGGCATGTACAAAACCAATGGACCAGCTGGCCACAGCCAGCAGCAGACAAGTCCGTGGGCTCATGACAAGGGCGTAGCGCAAAGGGTTGCAAATGGCCACATAGCGGTCATAGGCCATGGTGGCCAGGAGCACAAGCCTCAGTACTGCCCAGCAAGTGGAAGAAGTGGAGCTGGGCCAAGCACCCACCAAAAGAGATGGGCTGATGTCCAAAGAGAAAGCCAGTTGACATCTTGGGAACAGTGACTGTGGAGTAGAAAATGTCCAGGCAGGACAGGTTCCCCAGGAAGAAGTACATTGGCGTGTGGAGCCGGGGCTCACATACCACCGTGGTCAAAATGACACCATTTCCCAGAAGACTGGTCAAGTAGAGCAACAGAAAGGAGATGAAGAAAAAGTGCTGCAGCCCCTGGATATCGGTGAGGCCCAAAAAGATGAACTCGCTGACCTCTGTCTGGTTCAGCATTGCCGGATCAATAAGAAGCAAAGGCAAAAATGTCAAGGTTCCACAGTTGTGAGGAGTAATAGCATTACAAAACTCATTTGTTTCTGTGCTATTTCAATACAAAAAAATGCAGAAAAGAGCAAAACTTAACACATGTAATTAAACATAAAAGCTGCATAGAAACTCAAGAAATTGACATGGGCAAAAATAACTTTCATGTAGTCTGCTACTTTCTGTCTAGAACAAAGAGAAGAGTAAAATATTACAGAGAGGAAAGTATTAAAATAAAAGCTTCCACCTATGCAGAACAGCAGAATATGTAAGATGTAAACATTGCTGCTTCTTCACCTTCAGCTACATTCATATTTCAGTTCTGCTCATCTGTAACTTCCTGCTACAACCTTTGATCTCATCAATAAAGCTTCTAACTCTTAATGCGAATCCCCCCCGATGCTTTCTTTCTACTGTTGTGCCTACACTACATTAAGCCAGTTTCAACTTTCACATTTCTAATGTTTACCATCTTGTCCAGACAGTTCTTTGATCTTAAAAATTGCAGTTTCCATTTTTTTATCAACAGCCACCAGAAGGTGCTCCAAGGTACCATACAACCATCAGCATTTCTTTTGTATGTTGCTGAGAATAAAGGAAGAGGGTGTTTTAGCATGTGATCACAAACTGTTTTTGTTATTGGACTGTATACTTTACCTAAAGAATATCTTCTTGTTGAGCAGCAGCAGATGAATGGGACAAAAGCCAGCACCTCATCTCCTACGTACTGTGACGGAGCAAGACTGAATTTGCAGGAGCCGAGTTAGCTGGTGCAGGTTCCAGACAAATTGGCTCATCCCACTTGAAAGCTGATCGTACTGCCCCGCTGAGACAATATGATCAGTTCTGCCAGTATCGTTGGTCTTCTAAAGTGCAAATGAGTAAGCACAAGCTCTCACTTTTTTTTTCTGTTTCAGGTAAGTTTGTTTACCACTATGGGTCAGTCTCAACCATATACAATAAAGAACAAAGTCCTGAGATTATTTTACTAGGGCAGGTAGGCACAGGTATTTCTAGCTTACAATATAGACTGCAAATTCTACAAGACAAGTAGTTTTCTCTGTACGTTCAGTGCAGTGATGATTGATATGGATGAATACAACTAATGAAAAAATAATTATTTCCAAAATATTTCTTGTAAAGAGGTTAAAACACATATAGATGCATTTCATAGCCTTTCTTGTCCATTCCATTGTACTGTATACTTTTACTGAAAACAGGTGATTTTTGAAAGTCTCCACCCAGTCACTCTTTTTCCCATACTTCTTTAGCTTATTACTTCAGCATGAAAACAATAAACAAACAGAAAACTTCTAAACTGATTTCATAGTAAAAGAACATGAGCGTGAGTAATTTACGCACATATGTGTCCACTCTAAAAAACCGATCATATTTCTCTGAAAATACTTTTAGTCTGATCTTTGAACAAGCTCTACTGGAAAAATTAGATTTGATAATATTATAGACATCAAAATTTAAGTCAGTCACCTGCATTTGAAGAAATATAGATGCAATTATCTATGAAATACAAATGCTTCAGTTTCTTAAACGTTATTTGCCACCTTTAGGCACCGAATCCCACCTCATTGAAATCCATCTGCAGAAAGGCATTACTCCGTTAAGGTGTGTTCCGTAACCTCCTCTGATTCTGCCTGTTTTTCTCAGTCAATCACAGGTGCTCTAATCCCTTTCCTCTCGCAGTCACCGAGGCGAAGGGCTCCGGAGCGGACGCTCGTACCGGGGCACCCTTGCTAAGGCGGCAAAAAGCGCAGGGCGAGAGCGGGCTGCCCAGCCCCCAGCCTAGAGCGGAAAAGGGCGAGCTGCTGACGTGCAGCAGCTCTGACGCAGCGTGGGCGGGGCCAGGAGTGACGGCGGCAGTTTAAAACCCTCCCACTTATAAAAGCAGCCCCCAGGGAGCCCGAGCGACCAGGACGAGTAAGCAGGGCGTGGCGCGTCAGTTCGCGCGAGCAGGGCGCGTGGGGAGGGCCGAGTCCTCCCCTCCTAGTTCCAAAGGGAAACTCAGGCAGTAGTCATCGTCCGCCCAGGAGAACACCTGTCAGCTATGGTTACCACCCGCCCGAAAGCCGCTGCCAGAAGGAATGTGGCGACCCAGACGGAGCTCCCGCACAAACACGCAGCCGTCCAGGTCGCCGGCTGCGGGGAGTGCCTGAGCCTGTCGCTTGTACCGCAGGGCAGTGGAGACGGCAAATGTCTTTGCTGTGAGCAGGTAGATGATCTGCTCGGCCTGGTGGCAGAGCTGAAGGAGGAGGTGGAAAGGCTAAGGAGTATCAGGGAGCGCGAGAGGGAGACAGACTGGTGGAGCCACACCCTGCCGTCTCTGGGCCCAGGGCAGCAGGCGGAGGCCCCACAAGGAGCGGAGGATCCCCTGCCCTCTTGCCAGCAAGCAGAAGGAGGGGATCCAAGAGATGGGGGGGAATGGAAACAGCTCCCTGCCCGGGGTGGCAGGCGAATCCCCTCCCGGCCTCCCTCACCTTCCCAGCTGCCCTTACACAACAGATACGGGGCTCTGGAAGTCGAGGGCCAGGCAAGCGGGGAGGGAGGTGAAGGCGAAGGTCCAGCCAGGGGGTTGCCGAGGGCCAGTCAGTCAACCCCATGGATTACGACTGCCCCTGTTAAGAAAAAAAGGAGGGTAATTGTGGTGGGTGATTCCCTCCTGCGGGGAACTGAGGGCCCGATCTGCCGCCCGGACCCATCCCACAGGGAAGTCTGCTGCCTCCCTGGGGCCCGGGTTAGGGATGTCACTAGAAAACTCCCTGACCTCGTGAGGCCCTCCGATTATTACCCGTTGCTGGTTGTACAGGTTGGCAGTGATGAGATTGCACATAGAAGTCCTAAGGCAATGAAGAGGGACTTCAGGGCACTGGGGCGATTGGTTGCAGGATCGGGAGCGCAGGTAGTGTTTTCCTCAATCCCGTTAATGGCAGCTAGGAGTGCTGAAAGGAATGGGAAAACTCACCTGATTAACAGGTGGCTCAGAGCCTGGTGCCATTGGTGGAACTTTGGGTTTTTCGATCACGGGGAGGTTTACACGGCACCGAGCCTGCTGGCAGCTGATGGAGATCGGCTGTCTCCAAAGGGGAAAAGGATTCTCGCCCATGAGTTGGCGGGACTCATTGAGAGGGCTTTAAACTAGGTTTGAAGGGGGAAGGGGAAGGGGATGGGGATATAAACGGGCCCGCTAGTGAGGAGCCCAGGGGCAGCATGGCAACATTGGGGGTGAAATCGATAGCCCAGCTCAAGTGCATCTACACCAATGCACGTAGCATGGGCAACAAACAGGAGGAGCTGGAAGCCCTTGTGCAGCAGGATGGCTATGACATAGTCGCCGTCACAGAAACGTGGTGGGACGACTCTCATGACTGGAGTGCTGCACTGGAGGGCTATAAGCTCTTCAGAAGGGATAGGCAAGGAAGGAGAGGTGGTGGGGTGGCTCTGTATGTTAGGGAGTGTTTTGACTGTATAGAGCTCGACAGTGGTGATGACAAGGTAGAGTGCTTATGGGTAGGTATGAGGGGGAAGGCCAGCAAGGCGGATGTCCTGTTGGGAGTCTGCTATAGACCACCCAACCAGGATGTAGAGATAGATGAAGCGTTCTACAAGCAGCTGGCAGAAGTCTCGCAATTGCTAGCCCTTGTTCTCGTGGGGGACTTCAACTTGCCAGACATCTGCTGGAAATACCATACGGCAGAGAGGCAGCAGTCTCAAAAGTTCCTAGAGCATGTGGGGGACAACTTTCTGACGCAGCTGGTAAGCGAGCCTACCGGGGGAGGTGCCTCGCTTGACCTGCTGCTTACTAACAGAGAAGGGCTTGTGGGAAATGTCAAGGTCAGAGGCTGTCTCGGGCTTAGCGACCATGATATGATAAAGTTCTCAATTCTGGGTGATGCCAAGCGGAGGGGCAGCAAAACTGTTACTATGGACTTCCGGAGGGCAGACTTTGGCCTCTTCAGAACCCTGGTTGGGAAAGTCCCTTGGGAGGCAGTCCTGAAAGGTGTAGGATAAGCTGCTTAGGAGTATCTGCCATCTATTTCCAATGACTGGGGACGTGTCCATTATTCCCTTCCCCTGCCTCCTCCTCCCCAGCCTGAAAAGGGAAGCAGAGGCTGGGGGAATACCGGGGAAAAGTTCTGTCTTCCTGACTACACACACACACACACAAACACACATTGTCTGTTCACCTCCAGTGGTCAGAATGGTTTCTTGACTCTTTTTCCAAAGATGCCATCTTGCAGTTATAGCTGATGGTGTCCGGCCTGGTATAGGAAAACTTCACAACTCAAGGTTTGGAGGAAACTGGTACAGGGAATGCCCCGGAAAAACCCTGAACTGGTTGTGTGTCATTTATTGAGATGGGGATGCAGGATATGACCCATCCCTCAAAAAATTTAATTTTTCTGGTTGGCCACAAAGAAATATAGCCACACAGACCAAGCACAACAACAGAACCAAAGAAAGAATAGAGAAAGGAGGCCAAGAACAATTCAATGCATGTCAAGGTAGCCCTGCCCAGCAAGCTAACAGCTAGCAACCTCTCTTAAATATATTTGAGCACAGATGCCATATGCTTCTCTGACTGGTTGCGTTTCTAACACCTGGCGGGTTGGTTTTATCTGTTTCAGTGCCAGCTGGAACCAGTTGTGACAGGCTCAGAGCAGTACATGGCCTCCTTCCGCAAAGGACACCCCTGCAGCACCTTGCTAGCGAAACCCTGAAATTTATGCCCAATAAACCATGAAAGACTGTTCTGAAGACAAGGCTCTGTCAAAGCATGCAGGCATGGGGATAGGAAAGCCAAAGCCCACCTAGGGATGAATCTGGGCACAGAAAAGGCTGAAAGTACTCGATGCCACCTTTGTTGGATTCTTTATTAATAATATTTACCGTCAGAATTCCAGGCCCCTGAGGTCAGTGGGAAAGTCCAGAGCAAGGAAGACCAAGGTCCTCCTCAGCTGATGAGGATCAGGTTGAAAGAACTTTAAAACAAACCGAACACACACAAGTCCTTCTGACCTGACAGGATGCACCCACAAGTGCTGAAGGAGCTGAGCAATGTCTTAAGAGGCCGCTCTTGATTATCTTTGCAAGTTGATGGGGACTCGGGCAAGTTCATGAGAACTGTAAAAAGTAAATGTCACTCATCTTCAAGAAGGGCAAGAAGCAGGATATGGGGAATGACAAGCTGGTCAGCCTCACCTCAGTCCCTGAGAAGATGACGTTAAAAAGGATCCAGGGAAACATTTCACATGTATGAAGGACAAGATGATTGGGAGTAGTCAGCATGGATATAAGAAGGAAAAAAATGTGTTTAACCAATGTGATAGCCTTCTGCAATGAGATGACTGGCTTGGTGGAGGAGAGAAAAGCAGTGGATGTTGTTTATCTTGATCTTAGGAAATCTTTCAATGCTGTCTCCCACCATATGCTCATAGACAAACTGATTACGTATGGGCTAGATGAATGGACAATGAGTGGGACTGAAAACTGTCTGAACTGCTGGTCTCAAAGATGTGTCAGCAGCATAAAATCCAGCTGGAGGCCATTACTACCTCAGGGTTCAAGAATGGGTCTGATGTGGTTTCACATCTTTATGAATAACTTTGATGATGGGGCAGAGTGCACCTTCAGTGAGCTTGCACATGGTACAAAACTGGGAGCAGTTGTTGTGCTACCGTTCAGAAGAATCTCAACAGGACAGAGAACTAGGCGGACAGGAACCTCATGAAGTTCAGTGAAGAGAAATGCAAAGTCCTGCACATAGAGAGGCATACTGGATGGCTATAAGCTCTTCAGAAGGGATAGGCAGGGAAGGAGAGGCGGCGGGGTGGCTCTGTATGTTAGGGAGTGTTTTGACTGTATGGAGCTTGACAGTGGTGACGACTAGGTCAGGTGCTTATGGCTAAGGATGAGGCAAGGCCAGCAAGGCGGATGTTCTGTTGGGAGTCTGCTGTAGACCACCCAACCAGGATGCAGAGATAGATGAAGCGTTCTACAAGCAGCTGGCAGAAGTCTCGCAATTGCTAGCCCTTGTTCTCGTGGGGGACTTCAACTTGCCAGACATCTGGTGGAAATACAACACAGCAGAGAGGCAACAGTCTAGGAAGTTCCTAGAGTGTGTGGAGGATAACTTTCTGATGCAGCTAGTAAGCGAGCCTACCAGGGGAGGTGCCTCACCTGACCTGCTGTTTACTAACAGAGAAGGGCTTGCGGCAGATGTCGTGGTCGGAGGCTGTCTTGGGCTTAGCAACCACGATATGATAAGAGTTCTCGATTCTTGGCCATGTAAAGAGGAGGGGCAGCAAAACTGTTACCATGGACTTCCAGAGGGCAGAGTTTGGCCTGTTCAGGATGCTGCTTGGGAAAGTCCCTTGGGAGGCAGTCCTGAAAGGCAAAGGGGTCCCGGAAGGCTGGGTGTTCTTCAAGAAGGAAGTCTTAAGGGCACAGGAGCGGGCTCTCCCCGCATGCCGTAAGACCAACCGGCGGGGAAAACGACCGGCCTGGCTGAATAGGGAGCTTTTGCGGGGACTCAGGGAAAAAAGGAGAGTGTACCGCCTTTGGAAGAAGGGGCGGGCAACTCACGAGGAGTACAGGGATCTTGTTAGGTCCTGCAGGGAGGAAACTAGAAAGGCAAAAGCCCAGCTAGAACTCAATCTGGCCAGTGCTGTAAAATATAATAAAAAATGCTTTTACAAGTACAAGTAAAAGGAGAGCCAAGGAGGATCTCCGTCCTTTGCTGGATGTGGGGGGGAACATTGTCACCGAGGACAAGGAAAAGGCTGAGGTACTTAACGCCTTCTTTGCCTCTGTCCTTAATAGCCAGACCGGTCATCCCCAGGGTACTCAGCCCCCTGAGCTGGAAGACACGGACGGGGACCAGAATGGAGCCCTCATAGTCCAGGAGGAAGCAGTTAATGACCTGCTATGACACCTGGGACGCTCACAAGTCTATGGGGCCAGATGGGATCCACCTGAGAGTACTGAGGGAGCTGGCAGAGGAGCATGCCAAGCCACTTTCCATCATCTATCAGCAGTCCTGGTTAACAGGGGAGGGCCCTGATGACTGGAGGCTTGCCAATGTCACGCCCATCTACAAGAAGGGCTGGAAGGAGGACCCGGGGAACTACAGACCTGTCAGCCTGACCTCGGTGCCGGGAAAGATTATGGAGAGGTTCATCTTGAGTGAACTCAACAGGCAAGTGCAGGTCAACCAGGGGATCAGGCCCAGCCAGCATGGGTTCATGAAAGGCAGGTCCTGCTTGACCAACCTGATCTCCTTTTATGACCTGGTGACCCGCCTGGTAGATGATGGAAAAGCTGTGGATGTCATTTACCTGGACTTTAGCAAAGCTTTTGACACCGTCTCCCACAATATTCTCCTTGGGAAGCTGGCAGTTCATGGCTTGGACGGGCGTAGTCTTCGCTGGGTAAAAAACTGGTTGGGTGGCCGAGCCCAGAGAGTAGTTGTGAATGGAGTTAAGTCCAGTTGGCAGCCGGTCACGAGCGGTTTTCCCCAGGGCTCTGTTTTGGGGCTAGCCTTGTTTAATATCTTTATCGATGATCTGGACGAGGGGTTTGAGTGCGCCCTCAGTAAGTTTGCAGACGACACCAAGGTGGGTGGGAGTGTCGATCTGCTGGAGGGTAGGATGGCCCTGCAGAGGGACCTGGACAGGCTGGACCAATGGGCCGAGGCCAACTGTATGAGGTTCAACAAGGCCAAGTGCCGGGTCCTGCACTTGGGTCACAACAACCCCATGCAACGCTACAGGCTTGGGGAAGAGTGGCTGGAAAGCTGCCTGGCCGAAAAGGACCTGGGGGTGTTGGTAGACAGCCGCCTGAACATGAGCCAGCAGTGTGCCCAGGTGGCCAAGGCGGCCAGCAGCATGCTGGCTTGTATCAGGAATAGTGCGGCCAGCAGGAGCAGGGAGGTGATTGTTGCCCTGTACTCGGCGCTGGTGAGGCCGCACCTGGAATACTGTGTCCAGTTTTGGGTCCCTCACTACAAGAAAGACATTGAGGTGCTGGAGCGTGTTCAGAAAAGGGCAGCAAGGCTGGTGAAGGGTCTAGAGAACAGGCCTTATGAGGAGCGGCTGAGGGAACTGGGACCATTTAGCTTATTATTAATTGATTAATATATCCAGTCAAAGGAAAATAATTCTCCCAGTCTTTTTTTTTTTTAATTTTATTTTAAGACTCTTGCTTAAGTACAAATGCAAAGAAAAGGCTTTGCATGCTGAAGCTTGCCTATTTTTCCAACTATATAAATTACATAATAAAAAAGATAATTCTGCACAAACCTCACCTCACTATCAGTCAGCACTTTTCTCATTGTAGCAGGGCCCTCTGATAGTGAGCCAAAAAGCAAAGCTGAGGACAAACCAACTTATTCTGTGGAGTTAAAAGACTGAGAATTTCTGTTCTCCTTTTTTTCTTCCATATCTGCTTGGCATTCTTCTAGCTGAGAGATTAATACTGCAGCTGTGGTGACAATGACTACAGCAAGTTCTCAGGGGCTTGTAGTTATTCAGGTAGGATGCAAGGAGGAAGCTTTGCAAACTATACCAGAAGTTGCAGATGACCTAGTTGGAGGGGGGAAAAAGTCTTTTTATCGTGTCCAGAATGTGCAAAATATCAACAACATCATGTGGGAAGTAAATTTCCTATTGCTTTGATCGGTCTCCTGAGATGAGATTTGTGAATCAATGCTGAGTTGCAGAGCAATGGACAAAGAGTTCCCTGAACATAATGCATAGATGAGCCACCTGCAAAACAGAAGACAAGCAAGATGAAGCAGCCCACAGAGACTAGCTAACAACAACAACAAGCCCAAAGAAAAACCACACACAAACACACACACACACACACACTCACTCACACACAAAATCAAACACAAATATCTCCATCCCAGTGCACAGAGATGGCTGAAAATTCTCCTGGCAATAGAGGCATGAGTAGTGCAACCTCAGCTGAACTGGAGCAGTGATGAGGCAACGTTTCCTACATCTCTTTCCAATATTAGAATTTGTGAAACCAAGTATGTGTTCCATCCATTCTGGTCTGCTAGGGTTTCTGATGTTTTATTTTTGCTGGCATTTCACAGAGAAGGAGGAGTTTCTGGCCTCTTTGTAGTGCAAAAACATCCCAAATTTGCATCTTAAGCTTCCTTTTCAATCCTGTGGAAAAATTTCCACAACTATTTACAGAAGTAACATGCTCAATTCTAGTCCAAGTAGTTCAGATATTGGTGTGTAAATCCCACAGGAACTTTTGCATCACACAGATGCATCTTTCTAGGAAGGTGGCTTTAACATTTCCTCTATAAAGCTCCTGGCAGCTCAGCTCCAGGCTGGTCTCAGGTTTGAAAACCCAGTATGTTCAGCAAAGTTTTGTAGACACACAGAATAATGTAGGTTGGAAGAAACCTCTGCAGTCTCTGGTCCCTCCCTTGCTCAAAGCGGGCCAACAGGATAGGGTCTTGTCCAGTAAATCTTTCAACAATTTCAAGGATATTTAGGCAAATCTGGGCAGCCTGTTCCAAGTCTGAACACTGTAAAGGTGAAAAAGTATTCCCTAGTATCTAATCCAAATTTCCCATGTTCCAACTTGCGCTCTTCAGCTCACATCTTATCACCGGCGCTCTTCTGAGAAATATTTGCCCCCATTTTCTTGAAGAGAATCCACCCCCACACTAAGTGGTTCCAGACAGCAATATGATCTCCTTCCCCTAGGAAGGGACAAGGATGAAGAAACCCAGTCTCCCAGTCCCTCCTTGTCCTTGAGGTGTGTCAGACCACTAATCACCCTGATGTCCCTGTGTTCCTCCACTGGACTCACTCCACTAGGCAATGTCTTTCCAGTACTGGGCAGTCCACCATTGGACACATTCTTCCAGATGTGATCTCAAAAGCGCCAAAGAGAGGGGAAGGATTGCTCCCCTCCACTGGCTGCCTGTCCTCTTGCCAATGCAGCCCAAGATGCATTTGGACTTCCTTGCAGCGAGGGCACACTGCTGGCACATATTTGACTTCTTGTCCACCTAACCAGTTGCTTTCTCTGCAAAGCTGCTTTCTACCCAGCCATCCCCTCGCCTGCCCTGTGGTGGGGGATTGCTCCTTTCTTCCCAGATGTAGAAGTTTTCATTTGCTTTTGTTGAACTTCAGGAGGTTCCGTCAGGCCATATTTCTGGCCTGTTAATGTCCCCCTGAAGATAGGCTCTTCCCTCCAGTGCATCACCACTCCCTCCAGTTTGGAGGCATCAGCAAACATGCTGAGAGTCCACTCTATTCCATCATTCAGGTTGTTAATAAAGAAATTAAACTGCAGTAGCCACAGTACTGATCCCTGAGAAATACCACTAGTAACTAGCTGCTAGCAGAACTTCTTACCTTATAGCCATTTGAGCCTGGCAATCCTGACCGTTGATTTTATTATGCACTTGCCCAATGCATATCTTCCAAATTTAGGTATTTCCTTAGATAAGGAGTCTGTAGGAGACTGTACTGAAGGCCTTGCTCAAATTCAGGTATACAACATCCACTGCCCTCCCGTGTCTATCCAGACAGTTATCTCATCATAGAAGTCAGTCAGATTGATCAAGCCTGATTTGCCTTTGTTGTATTCATGGTGGCTGTTCCCAACCACCTTCTTGTCCTTCATGTACCTCAAAATGGCTACCAGAAGGATTTATTCCATCACCTTCCCAAGTACTGAGGTGAGACTGTAGTTCCTCAGCTCCTCCTTCTTGCCCTTCTTGAAGAGGTGTGACTGCCTTTTTCCAGGCATCAGGACCTCCTGTGGTCACCATGACCTTTCAAAGACAAAAGAGAGTGAACTTGCAGGGGCATCAACCAGTTCCTTCAACACCACCCTTGGGTGCTTCCCATCCAGTCTCATAACTTTTATATGTACAATTGACCTAAGTGCTCTAACTGTGTCTTCTTATCCTGCTCATGCTGCTTCACTCCCATATACTCTCCTAGTAGGCTTAAGGAACTGGGGACCCTGAAGGCAGACCTTGTCAGTGAACTGTAAGGCAAAAAATGCATTGCATATCCCAGCCTTTTCAATGTCCTGGGTCACAAGGTCTGCTGCCCATTGACCAGTGGACTTAACATTTTCCCTAGCCTTCCTTTTTCTGTCAATGTACATCTAGAAACCCTTCTTCTTGCCCTTCCAGTACCTTGCTAGTTCCAACTCCAGCTGAGTGTTGGCTTTCCTAACTCCATCCCTGCATGGTCTATATTCCTTCTGGCCTGCCTGTCCCTGTTTCCGCCTTCCGTGCACTCCCTTTCCTGTTTGAGTCAGGGGAGTCACGAGTCACCCCAAGGGCTCCTGGTATCCTTCCTGAAGAAAAACAGCTGCCCACACAAAATGTGGGGGCAATACAGAGACTGGGCTGCCCTACATACCACTCGAATAGTAAGACAGCTTGGGTTATTCTCCTTCTATGACCCCGCTCACTCCAGTAGCTGACACCACAGGCTGAGGGCATCCGCATCCCCAGTCTCACTCTAGTAGCTGGTACCACTTTTCACTCACAGACACACAGGTCCCACCAGTAGCTGAGGAAAGATTTAATAAGAAGATAAAGGATAATGGGACAGACTGCGGAGACGAGGCGCAGGGCTCAGCCAGACAAGTGCACTGACTGGCCCTGTTTTATATGTGACCAGCCCATTTTATACCCTTTTCTGTCTACCCTCCCTTTGTTCCTCCTTGTTTCCCCTTCATTGGGTCATTGATTGACCAGGTTTAGCTCTCCTCACTGTCTCCCTTGTCATTTGTCGGTCAGATTTGTGTCCCTGTAAGTTCTTGTTCATCGCTTCCTCCCGTTCTTGTCATCCTTTGTCACACTGAAAAAGGTCCTAAAGGAGCAGGCACTGCCCTTCCACATATCCTTACAAAGGTGTTCAATTTTTTTGCCATATAGGCTATGTCTACACTGCCTTTGCTAGCTTTGTTTAACAGCCCATGCCTACTCACTATGTTTGGGGGAGAAATTCACACTGTCCGAATGAGAACCAAAGTGTCAGGGGGTGTGGGATGTGGTGACTTCAGGCTCCATGCCAGCATAACACCACAAACAGGAGCTTCGGGAGCATGTGTTTCAACTGAAGACATGTTTATACAAGCACAAGGTATTTATTTAACACAGAAGTAAAAGTGGAAAACTGTTTGTATGAGGGAGGGGGTTAACTGCAAAATGCCAAGAGACTCAGGTTATTCTTAAATTTTCTGCAGCTGTATAAGTATCCTACGTCTTGCCCACTCCCCTCTCCCGTGGGGAGAAAATCAAAAGGAAGTGAAAAGACTCGTGGATCAAGGTAATAACAGTTTAATAAGGAGAGCAAAAGCTGTACACACGAGCAAAAAAAGGAATTAATTCACTGCTTCCCATGGTCAGGCAGATGTCCAGCCACTTCCTAGGAAGCAGGGGCTCAGCATGCCTAACTGCTGCTTGTGAAGACAAACACTTTAACCATCAACATTCCCCCTTCCTCCTGCATTCCCTGAGCTTTTATTGCTGAGCAAAACATCACATGGGTATGGAATGTCGCCTTGGGCAGTTTGGGTCAGCTGTCCTGGCTCCGGCTCCATCCCCTCCCAGCCTCTTCCCTATGCCCAGCCTACTGGTCTTTGTTGGGGGGGTGGGGCTGGAGAGAAAGACTTGACTCTGTACAAGCACTGTTCAGCAATAGCTAAAATATTGGTGTTTGAGCCACAAAGGCAAAGCACACACCGTACGGGCTGCTATGAAGAAAGTTGACTCCATCCCAGCCAGACGCAGTACATTCTCCACCCCTTTTTCCATACCGTCTGCATCATGCTCAGGTCCAACATCATCTGATACATTGAAGTATCCTCTGACCATCCCATTCACACATTGTTTCATTTCTATAGCTTACTGTTGCAAATACAGATTTGTGGATCCTGCTGACTACACCAATTTGTTGCAAATACAGATTTTTTTACATGGCTTTGGTTAGCAGCAATTTAAGATTTATTAATATTTTTGAGATAGATAACAGTACCACCACACCTACTCAACCTTTCCACTTACCTAATCCACACTGCATTAAAATATTTCATCCTACCCCATATCTCTCTTTTTATTTCCCATTTTATCTGTTTCCTATTCCCCAAGTCCCCTCTTATCAACCCTTGTAACTTATACTACTGTGGTGGTTTGACCTTAGACTGCAGCCAGACTCCCACCTAGCCGTTCTCTCACGCCTCCTCCTCGACAGGACAGGACAGGACAGGAGGAGAAAATAAGACAAAAAAGCTCTTGAGTTGAGATAAGAACTGGGAGACCGTTGACTGATTACCATCATGGGCAAAACAGACTGACTTGGGGAAAATTAATTTAATTTATTGCCAATTAAAATAGATTGGATGGTGAGAAACAAAGACTAAACTAAAACACCTTCCCCCCACCCCTCCTTATTCTTCCCAGGCTCAACTTCACTCCCTCAGTTCCCAAATCTTCTACCTCCTCCCAGCCCCAAGCTGCACAGGGGGTATGAGGAATGGGGGGTTGCAGTCAGTTCGTAACAGTTTGCCTCTGCTGCTCCCTCCTCCTCACGCTTTTCCCCTGCTCCAGCATGGGTCCTCTCTCGCGGCTGCAGTCCTTCAGGATAAACCTGCTCTAGCGTGGGCTTTCCATGAGCTGCTGTTCCCCACTACTAAAACCTCCCCACATACACCCTATACACAAGGAATTGTATAACTGTCCTTTTGTATTTGTAGTAGAGTGCCTTTGTTACTTCTGGTCTAAGAGACAGTGATGTAAATTAGGTATTAATCACACAAACTGGAAGAGAAAATGCTGCTCGGATATATGCAAGACCAGAATTGGAGTTGAAGTTAGATCGAAATAAGCAGAGAGAAAATAAAAGCACGAGTCACATTTTGCTTTAATGAACTCTCCATCTGGCAAGCCAGAAAAAGAATCAGATGGAAAGTATCAGGTTCAATGAGTTAAGAAACAATCCCCTCCCATAGCTTTCTTTCAGCCTACATGAGAAGGGAATTAATTAAAACCAAGCTACTGCAGCTAGCTGGCAATGGTTCAGTTTACCCTTTCTGTTTTGAACTGAGCAAGTTACTAGCTAGTTTGGGAGAGATCTTTGTTCTGAGAGGAAAAAAAAATCAGATCAAGTCTAGACTTGAACCCAGTCTCTCCCATCAGTAGGAAGGAAACTTCCAGGAGATACAGCTCCCTCCCCTCCAGTCATAAGGTATTAACTTGTTTCTCAAATAATTACTGAGCATTTGGGTTTTGGTTTGGGTTTGGTTTTTTTTTTTGGGGGGGGGGGGGGGGGGGGGAGGGGCGTGGGGGGGAGGGAAGCCCCAGACTATCACTTTTGCTTTGATGGAGAGGAAAACAAACTTCTTTTTTCCCAAGCCAGAGTCTTTATATAACTTATGGACACAGAGGTAGAATGACGGGGGAGGATAAGAATTTTATAATCCAATTCTGTAATATTCCTACACTGAGTCGGGTTTACTTATTTGTTTGCAAGGCCAGAGGTACAACAACAACAATAATTTATTCTAATACGCCGAGTAAAAAAGGCCAGATATTCTATGGATTTAACAGCAAAGGATTGCTAAAATAACACAGGTCTTTTTGAAAGGCATTTCACTTTATTCATAAATTCCATTTAATTTTTTCACCAGGAAAACACTTATGTTCTGTGCAGCTACAAGGAATCCATCACCTGGATGGAGAAAAAATGGCCATCTGCTTCCTAAGTAACCACTTGCCAATGCATCTCCCCGGCTTGCTTTGACTTCCTGATTCCTCAAGCTGTAGATGATGGGGTTGAGCATGGGGGTGGCAACTGTGTAAGACAGGGACACCATTTTCTTCATGCTGGATGAGAGGCTGGACTTGGGTCACAGGTGAATGATGCCAGTTGTGCTGTAGAGAAGAGTCACTACCACCAGGTGAGCTGCACAGATGGAAAAGGCTCGCCTCTGCCCCACAGCCAAGGGTATCTGAGGAAAAGCATGGATAATGCAAAGGTAAGACGATGGCTATCAGAGAAAAGCGAATCATCGCTATTATGACAATAGCAATAAAAATCAGTAGTTCAAACAAGGCTGTGCCTGCACGCGCCAGCTTCAACACAGGAGAAACATCACAAAAGAAATGATCGACCTTATTTCTCTCACAGAAGGGCAGGGTGAATAACCACGTAGTGAAGCCCAGAGCCACAGAGACACCAGACAGCCAAGATCCAATGGCCATCTTGAAGCAGCGATCCCTGTTCATCATGGTGGCATAATGCAACAGATGGCATATTGCTGCTTGCCGGTCGTAAGGCATTGCACCTAAGAGGAAACACTCACAGATGACTGTTGCGTCAAGAGGGCTTTAGAAGGTACCCAATTTGTCGTTGTAAGTCCAGTCGCATTCAGTGCACTGAACTATCACGATTACGGATGCACAAATAACGTAGGCACCTTTCGTCTAGTCGTGTTGCATGAACTACCACGGCCACACTTAAAGCGTCTGGTCGCGTTCAATGAGAACTATCACGGCTAGACCAATAAATCAAAGTGATTTATTAAAGCAACAGACACACAGGTTCTTTGGATTACCGGCGATAAATTCACTGACTGCAAGGCACATGCAAATACACAAGCACGGATAACACAGATGCATCAGAAGACATGAAGCGACTCTATAGAGGTTTCTAAGTTTCCCAGGAAGGCACTTGGTATAACCAAGTGTTAGAATCTTACCCAAAGGCGTCCCAATGCGGGGGAAGAGAGGCTCAGCCCGTCGACTGATCCCAGAAGTCAGAGTGGTACACAATGGTATCTTCCCTAACATCCCCTCTCTCTTAGGCTAATTTATACTATTTTTTACCTTGCAGGTGGAGCTTGAGTGACTCTAGTCATGCATACTTTGTTATGATTGGGGTAAAACTTTCTCGCTTCGTTTTAAAGGTATAGGCTAGGAAAAATTCAAAGCGCAGGCTCAGTGAGGAGTGGTCTCACCTTGGAGGCGGGTAGCTTCTGGGATGGAGGTGTGTTTTGGTATTATAATGATATTATAATGAGCAAAGTTTACCAAAAGGACAGCATTTTGTCAAAATCATGACAGACTGTTGGCCCAGGCTAACAAATATGCAGCTTATTGGTCCCGTGGTACCTTCAAGATCCCATATCATCACAGAGCTTGGCCGTGGTGTGTCCACACCGCTCCACCCTCCGGGCAGCTCCTCTTAGAGCCAGTGCACCAAGTTCCCCTGGTGTTGCTGACAACTAAGGTTGCAGGCCTAGGGAACTTTCCGTGGAATGGATTCCTTGCGTGCCAGCTGCACTCCACCCTGGAAGCTTCTTCAATGCTGTGCCTTTCCTAAAATTGTGAATCTAAGTTTCATCTCTAAGTCACCTCCAGCAATTACTCCACAGTGACAAAAAGAATAACGCAGCTGAGCTACAAGGTGCAAGCTGTGAAGGAAACCATTTTTCTCTCCACCAGCAGAATCGTGAGCATCTTGGGGACAATGCTCTGTCAAGGCAAGATTCTTTAGGAAGTAGTACATGGGCATGTGTAGGACGCGGTCAATGGTTGTGCTCACAACAATTAGAGAGTTCCCTATCAAGATGGCCAGGAACATGATGGAAATCAGTGTGAAAAATAGGAGCTGCATCTTGCCATGGAAGGCAAACCCCAAAAGAAAGAAGTGAGTAGTGACGGTTTGGTTTCCTGGCTTCATTTCCTCAACAGGTCCCATCCTAAAAGAGAAAAAAACACCACACTACAAAAGGATTAGTAGCTTGGGACAGACTTGTGGTCTCAGAAATAGCTACAGCTGCAAGTAAACCGGGGTTTAAAACATGAGGTGAAACTTGGATTGGATATGACAGTGACCCCAGTGTAAAAAATCTCAGCTGGGGAACCTGTACAAGATCATCTTTAACAGTCACAGGCTGGGATTCATCTTCTCTAAATTTTGTGAACAGAAGATAGACATACAAATTTCAAATAACCATTCCGTGTTTATTTCATGTAGAAAGAAATGGGTACCTGCAAAGGGCAGGTCACCTTAGCATAACAGTGGCGTCTATGATGAGACAGGATGGGCTGGATGTCTCTCAGTTAACTTCAGCATCTAAATGTCTATAGACATCTAAATTAGAGCCAGTCATCTTAGAATAACTTTATATTTAATGATGAGAAATATAGCACAAGACAGAAGCACGATTACTTTCCTTCTAAGATGGATGTCCAAGGATGTCAGGATTGGTGGTATCATTAATAATGAAGTGAGTATACAATGACCAAATTTTTGGATAGCTGGAATTAACTGACATTCATTTAATTATTGGTGCTCTAAGCTAGGTGATATGGAGATCCTGTGGCTTTCCACCTACTGGTTTGACTCAAGCAGAAGTGATCTACCTACATTCTTTTCATTGTTAACCCTGCAAAAGTACAATCCAAACCTAAACAAGTTTAAATTAATAAAAGTGTTCATGAACTTATGCTTGTTTCATCAAATCATATAAAATCCATATTCTGAGTTTTCATTTAAGATAAGCTCTGGGGAGTAAAAAGCATACAAACAGCTGCCCACATAAAAGTGTTCGCCAGCATCTACACCTTGCTGCCTTTTTCTGGGAATTTATCATCTCATCAGATCTGCTAACAGAATTATTTGTCTGGGAAACTTCCTGGACTATTTCAGCCAAAATATACCTGGCTGATTTTTGAAAGACACATAAAGAGAATAACAGAATCATATTTTTTTTTCCTGTATTTACACCATTGGGATTGAGCTAATGTGGCCCACAAGATCTGGAGCTCAGTTTTACTCTAGGAGAACCCAGAATTAACATTCTCTCTTCAGCATTCACATGCATGAGATGGGAATGTGTGTGTATATATGTGTGTGTGTGTAACAAAAATTCCAAACTATTAATGAGAAATAAATTGCTTAGACTCCCACGAAGATATCTGCATGTCCAGTGGGATTTTGGCTTCCACCCACAGATGAAGGAAGACTCTTGCTACCTACACAGCAGTCAAACTGTATCACTAACAACGATAAAGTAGCTTAAGATTTTGGAGTCTTTGGGTTTTCAGGATTTCTGAAAATGCCTTTTTCTTTTCCTTAGCAACGATGAAGTGCTGAGAAAGCATAGACATTGTGATTCATTTGTTCAACATATTTATCAGCAAAATAGGCAGATACAGTTGCCAAAGTTTTCTGTAGACAGTAGAAATAGGCAAGTATACTGTCAGTATCATTAATGTTTCCCCACTGTAAACGTCTAAAATAATACGAATTGCTGATGCCACAGAGGTTCCTATTTCTGTCGGATGGGTGAGTAATTCAGATGTAAAAATCTGCATTGCCAGTGCCTAAAAGTAGGTGGGCTAGATTCCTCTTGCATATCATAACAGGAGCTCCAGGCTCCAATTAGAAAAATAAACCATGGCAACACACTTATGTTTTGGTTTTGCCTGAGGAACCAACTAAGAATGAGGACTAGAAATTGAAATTTACCTTATGTTACTAAAACTGGTAGAGTTTTCTCTCTCCCTTCAGTAGGGGCAATAATCCCAAAGGCACAGAGGAAGAGAAATTATGAAGGGCGGGGGGGGGGGGGGGGGGGGTGGGGGGGGGTGGGTGTGTGTGGGGGGTGTGTGTGAAATCCCTTTGTTTTCCTCTGTAAGAGGCAGCATCTCCTGTCTGATTCCAAAGCCTCCTACAGCTAGTGGGTGGAGGTATTTGAATTTTCATGTGCTCCCAGTAGGATCAGGTTTCCAGACAGCAACTTTTTGGTATGATGAAACCATATGTTAAATGACCTTGTTTTAATCCATGGCCTATATAAATAGGCAGTATGTTTTATGACATACTAGCAGTCTAAGTATAGTATAAGCAAAGTTTCCTTCCACATGTTCAGAGTTGTACGAGTAAGTGATATAATTGCTAACAGTAATAATAGGATATTCTCTTATTCTTTTTCTTATCTAGTTTACTAATATTAGGGGGAAAAAAATGGAATTTGACATATGTTGGTTTCCCAGTAGCTGGAGAGACTTTCAAGAGATCATAAAAAAATGCTTGAGTAGCAATGGTGTTATGAACATAGAGCTTTGCAATATGATACCAATGTATTACATAGCCCTACATACGGCAAGCAATAGTACAATAACAGCTTGTCTTACAGACCTCTTTTTTTTTTTTTCTTTTTTTAAACTGATTTTGTCCACTTTATTCTGGAAATGGTAGATTTCTTTTGGTAGACGTCTGCTGGTCATCTGAAGCACTCTCCATGATGGCATGGTAACTCAGTGTAAGACACAGGTGAAAAATCAGGTGATGTGAATTCACAACTGAAGTGTTTAACACTTAATCAACTCCAGCAAAGTAACACTTAATCAACTCCAGCAAAGTCTAGGTTTCTATCCCCAAACATCTTGAAAGACAAGTCAAACAAGTGGAACAAGAAGAAAGCTGTTGTACCAGGGCATCACAGTTGGGAAACATCACAGAGGAGCCATTAATATTCTTCTGTTGCAAAAGGTTTGACTTGAGCCCTGACTCCCTGACTGTACACCATGCAGATCTTATCCTGCTTCTGGTCTGCCATGAGTTACGTGGCTTTCTCATTTGTGTGAATTCTCTCATTTGTGTGAATGCAAATGCCTTTAGCCACGTGTGGTGGCCTGGCTTTGGCCAGCTGCCAGGCTCCCACCCAGCCGCTCTCTCACTCCCCCTCCTCAATAGGACAGGACAGGGTGAGAAAATAAGATGAAAAATCTTGTGGGTCAGGGAGATCATGTACCAATTGCCGTCATGGGCAAAACAGACTGAACTTGGGGAAAATTAATTTAATTTATTGCCAATTAAATTACATTGGATGGTGAGAAACAAAGACAAAACTAAAACACCTTCCCCCCACCTTCCTCTCTTTCCTGGGCTCAACTTCATTCCTTCATTCCCAAATCTTCTACATCTTCCCCCTTGGAGCAGTGCAGGAGGATGAGGAATGGTGGGTTATGGTCAGTTCGTAACAGTTTGCCTATGCTGCTCCTTCCTCCTCACACTTTTCCTTTGCTCCAGCAAGGGTCTTCTCTGGGGTCTGCAGTCCTTCAGGATAAATCTGGTCTAGCACGGGCTTTCCATGAGCTGCAGTTGCCCACTACTAAAACCTTGCGAGGTACACCCGACACACCAGGGATAGTATACTTGTCCTTTTATGTTTGTAGTAGAGTGCCTTTTTCCTTTTAATGTTCTTTTTAATCTTTTTAAGTCTGACCTTTGGCATTTAAAGGGTAAAAATACCCTGCCACATTGATTTACTTTGGAAGATGTCCTTCTGCAGCATGTGCATAAAGAAGCTACAGGTAATACACATCTTTGTATCTCTGTATGGTGGAGTTTAGTTATGAATGTCTAAGATGCTTCAGATGAAATTGCCGATGAAGGCACAACTTTCTTTCAACTGCAGATGAAGCCTTCTTACACAACCAGCTAAAGTGAATAATAGCTTAACCTCAGACTTTACCTGTGCTGCAATATGAAGCTGAAATTCTTTCATTACTTAGTGAATTACAGTAGTGAAGGAGCATTGCCATAGAAAAAAAGAGAATCACCCCAGCAGCAACAGCTTCAGACTCTATACCCTGACACCAGGAACTACCTAAGACAGCATGAACAGTCAGAGGGAGGGACTTCACCTCTTTAGACAGGATCAGCAGAGCAAGTGTTGCAAGGAGTCCACCCCATTGTTTTTCTCTCAGGCAATTTTCTTGTTTGAAGCTTCAGTAACTCACTGGCCCTTCACAGCTAACCTAAGAAGCTGATGCTGTTTAGACCCTGTAGGAAGGGACAACAGCCTTGTACTAGAAGTGACCAGCAACTGATGAGTGAGCTTTAATTTTTGGCATTGTTACCCTTTAACTATTGTTATCTGTTTCTTACTGAGATGATATAATCATTCCACCTTTGGGGGTATTCATGTGTTCAGATTAAAATGCTTAATGAGTAGCCACTTATATTTTAATTAGTTGTTGACTGTTTGTAGTCATTACACAGAGAAACAGGAATTCCAGAGGAATGAGTTATCTCATCCATGAGGTAAATGCCAAGAAAATATCTATTTCTCTCCGCTAGTTACAGATCAATCCTTACTACGTAAGAGGTGGATTTCTACATTCTAGATTTTCCAAGTCAGACACGATGTGGTTGTTTTAACATTAAATTAGACAGTTTGCAATATTTATTTCTGTCTGAATGCCTCCTTCTTGGAGGAGAGGCTGAAAGATTTTTTTTTTTTAATGAGTAGCAAGATCACCAAGAAACTGTGGAGTTGTAAAGAGTGAGATGAGTATATTAGCATAAATAAATTAGCAAAATGTGAGCAAATGAGGCAACTATTTCCTTGTCGCCTTCTCCCTAAATGATTTTAGAAAAACTAACGCCGCCTTTGCCTCTGTGTTTAACAGCCAGACCAGTCATCCCCAGGGTACTCAGCCCCCTGAGCTGGAAGACAGGGACGGGGACCAGGATGGAGCCCTCATAGTCCAGGAGGAAGCACTTAACGACCTGCTATGCCACCTGGACACTCACAAGTCTATGGGGCCAGATGGGATCCACCTGAGAGTACTGAGGGAGCTGGCAGAGGAGCATGCCAAGCCACTTTCCATCATCTATCAGCAGTCCTGGTTAACAGGGGAGGGCCCTGATGACTGGAGGCTTGCCAATGTCACGCCCATCTACAAGAAGGGCTGGAAGGAGGACCCGGGGAACTACAGACCTGTCAGCCTGACCTCGGTGCCGGGAAAGATTATGGAGAGGTTCATCTTGAGTGAACTCAACAGGCAAGTGCAGGTCAACCAGGGGATCAGGCCCAGCCAGCATGGGTTCATGAAAGGCAGGTCCTGCTTGACCAACCTGATCTCCTTTTATGACCTGGTGACCCACCTGGTGGATGAAGGAAAGGCTGTGGATGTCATTTACCTTGACTTTAGCAAAGCCTTTGACACAGTCTCCCATAACATTCTCCTTGGGAAGCTGGCAGTTCATGGCTTGGATGGGCGTAGTCTTCGCTGGGTAAAAAACTGGTTGGGTGGCCGAGCCCAGAGAGTAGTTGTGAATGGAGTTAAGTCCAGTTGGCAGCCGGTCACGAGCGGTGTTCCCCAGGGCTCAGTTTTGGGGCCAGCCTTCTTTAATACTGTTCTGGTTTTGGCTGGGATAGAGTTAATTTTCTTCCTAGCAGCAGGCGTAGTGCTGTGTTTTGGATTTAGTAGGAGAAGAATGTTGATAACATGCTGATGTTTTTAGTTGTTGCTGAGTACTGCTTATGCTAGTCAAGGACTTTTTCAGCTTCCCATGCTCTGCCAGGCGCACAAGAAACTGGGAGGGGGCACAGCCAGAATAGTTGATCCAAACTGACCAAAGGGCTATTCCATACCATATGACGTCATGCTCAGTATATAAACTGGGGGGGGTTGGCCGGGGAGCAGCGACCGCTGCTCGGGAACTGTCTGGGTATCGGTCGTCGGGTGGTGAGCAATTGCATTGTGCATCACTTGCTTTGTATATTATTATTACTATTATTATTATTATATTGTTATTATTATTATTTTACTTTATTTTATTTCAATTATTAAACTATTCTTATCTCAACCCAGGAGTGTTTCTCACTCTTACTCCTCCGATTCTCTCCCCCATCCCATCAGGGTAGGGGGAGTGAGCGAGCGGCTGCGTGGTACTGAGTTGCTGGCTGGGACTAAACCATGACAGTCCTTTTTGGCGCCCAACGTGGGGCACGAAGGGTTTGAGATAAGAACAGATTAACTAGAGTGTATTAAGGAATCTGTTAACAGTTGCCGGTCATGATATTAGTTCATCTGATCTGTACCATGTTCTTTTCTTGGCTGTGCATGTTAAAGCTTGGTGTTGGTCTGTGCATTGCGCTATGCTCTGTAGTGATTAAGGATGTTTTGATTGGGAGGTTCCTTATCAAAATCCTGACCTTGAGCATGGTTTTGTATCTGGGTTTTATACACAAGTCATTACTGTACTTCGGGTACCACCTCATGGAGAGAGTTAGCAATTATACCTTTCCCTCGGAGACGTCTGTTGTGGAGGAACTACAGAATGGCACCTTCATTACCTTATTCTATAATGCTTCCTCCCTCATTACAGAAAGTTTTCAGTATTTTGAACATCCCTGGGCAGTTAAGATACTTCTATTGATACTTCTTGGGAATATTGTTTTGGTTTTGACAAAGGTTAGTAAGCAATTTAAGAATATCATCCAGAGATCTGCCCCAAGGCTGGAGAGTTATGAGTGGCAGGGTGTGTGGGATCGTATGCGCAAGTACCTAGGGCAGTGGGGACCTCCAGTGTTTTGGAACTTCACCCCTGAACAAGTGCAGAATCCTGAAGAACTAGTAAAGTATTTGGAAGAAGTATGTTCTCACCCTGGCAACTCCAAAGAGACACAACTCATTGCAACATGCTGGGGACTGGCCCATGCTTATAGAGCCCTGTTCAACACTATTCAGTACCCTCAAGGGAAAGAGAGGGTCTCTGGATCTGATGACAAAACAACAGGCACTGTGGCTACTCCAACCACAGCCACAAGCACTGCGGCTACTCCAACACCCACCACAGGCACTGCGGCTACTCCAACACCCACCACAGGTACTGCAGCCACTCCAACCCCAGTGGCAGGCACTGCGGCTAAACCAGAGAACCAACCTGCGCCAGTATCAGTTGCCCCTATACAGAAGAAAAAATACACGAGGAAATCAGTTCGTTTAGTAAGGGATGAAGATGAACCAGGGCCATCATGAGAACCAGAGGAGGAAGAACCCATAAATGAGATGGTGACCACCCGATCCCTATCCCTGAGTGAGCTGCGAGATATGCGAAAAGATTTTGGTCGTCATCCAGGCGAGCACATCATCACCTGGCTGTTCTGATGCTGGGATAACGGGGCCAGTAGCCTGGATTTAGAGGGTAGGGAAGCCAAGCAGCTGGGATCCCTTTCCAGGGAAGGGGGCATTGACAAAGCAATTGGAAAAGGGGCAAAACCGCTCAGCCTCTGGAGGCGACTTCTGTCAAGCGTGAAGGAAAGGTATCCCTTTAAGGAGGATGTTTTATACCGCCCAAGCAAATGGACCACCGTAGAGAAAGGTATCCAGTACCTGAGGGAATTAGGCGTGTTGGAGGTGATTTACAGTGACCTGAATGATGAACAGTTAACCAAAGACCCAGATGAAGTCAGGTGCACACAATCCATGTGGCGGAAGGTGGTACGGAGCACACCAGCATCGTATTCCAACTCGTTGGCAATACTAGCCTGGAAAGACGACGAGGCACCAACGGTGGATGAAGTGGCTAGACAACTCCGGGACTACAAAGAAAAGCTCTCTTCCTCCCTACGGGCCTGTGTCTCGGCTGTGGAAAAACTGTCTGAAAAAATATGCCAAGAGTTCCAACAACTCAGAGAGGATCTGTCCTACTCCCCACCTGCACGGACCAGTGTCTCAGCCATTAGGAGTCAACGTCCCTATGCTCAAGAGAGAGGATATAGAGGATACACACCACGGGGCACCCTGTGGTTTTACCTGCGTGATTATGGAGAGGACATGAGAAAGTGGGATGGAAAACCCACCTCAACCTTAGAGGCACGGGTGCGTGAGTTGCAAGGAAAAACTATTAGGAAGGGCGGTTCTCCCAGGAAAATTGCAGCTCCAGTTTCCAGTGAGCAGTTCCCGAGACAGAGTAAGAGGGCTAATTTTACTTCCGACCTTGATCAGGGGACTTTTGATTCACATTTACAGGAAGTGAACAGCGAATACTGTGACCAGTGTTAGAGGGGCCCTGCCTCCAGCCAGGTGGAGGAAAGGGACAACCGGGTTTACTGGACTGTGTGGATTCGATGGCCTGGAACGTCAGACCCACAGGAGTATAAGGCTCTAGTGGACACTGGTGCACAGTGCACGCTAATGCCATCAAACTATAGAGGGGCAGAACCCATTTGTATTTCTGGAGTGACAGGGGGATCCCAACAGCTAACTGTACTGGAAGCTGAAGTGAGCCTAACTGGGAATGAGTGGCAAAAGCACCCCATTGTGACTGGCCCAGACGCTCCGTGCATCCTTGGCATAGACTGCCTCAGGAGAGAGTATTTCAAGGACCCAAAAGGGTACCGGTGGGCTTTTGGTATAGCTGCTTTGGAGACAGAGGAAATTAAACAGTTGTCCACCTTGCCCGGTCTCTCAGAGGACCCTTCGATTGTAGGGTTGCTGAAGGTTGAGGAACAACAGGTGCCGATTGCTACCACAACTGTGCACAGGCGGCAATATCGCACCAACCGAGACTCCCTGATTCCCATCCATAACCTGATTCGTCGACTGGAGAGCCAGGGAGTGATCAGCAAGACTCGCTCACCCTTTAACAGTCCCATATGGCCAATGCGAAAGTCTAATGGGGAGTGGAGGCTAACAGTGGACTATCGTGGCCTGAACGAAGTTACACCACCACTGAGCGCTGCCGTGCCAGACATGCTAGAACTTCAATATGAACTGGAGTCAAAGGCAGCTAAGTGGTATGCCATAATTGATATTGCTAATGCATTTTTCTCCATCCCTTTGGCAGCAGAGTGCAGGCCTCAGTTTGCTTTTACCTGGAGGGGTGTTCAGTACACCTGGAACCGACTGCCCCAGGGGTGGAAGCACAGCCCCACCATTTGCCATGGACTGATCCAGACGGCACTGGAACAGGGTGAAGCTCCAGAACATCTGCAGTACATTGATGACATCATTGTGTGGGGCAACACAGCAGAAGAAGTTTTTGAGAAGGGAAAGAAAATAGTCCAAATCCTTCTGAAGGCTGGTTTTGCCATAAAACAGAGTAAGGTCAAGGGGCCTGCACAGGAGATCCAGTTTTTAGGAATAAAATGGCAAGATGGACGTCGTCAGATCCCAATGGATGTGATCAACAAAATAACAGCTATGTCCCCACCAACTAGCAAAAAGGAAACACAAGCTTTCTTAGGCATTGTGGGGTTTTGGAGAATGCATATTCCAAATTACAGCCAGATCGTAAGCCCTCTCTATCAAGTGACCCGGAAGAAGAACGAATTCAAATGGGGCCCTGAGCAACAACAAGCCTTTGAACAAATTAAACGTGAGATAGTTCATGCAGTAGCCCTTGGGCCAGTCCGGGCAGGGCAGGATATTAAAAATGTGCTCTACACTGCAGCCGGGGAGAATGGCCCTACCTGGAGCCTCTGGCAGAAAGCACCCGGGGAGACTCGAGGTCGACCCCTAGGGTTTTGGAGTCGGGGATACAGAGGATCTGAAGCCCGCTATACTCCAACTGAGAAAGAGATACTGGCAGCATATGAAGGGGTTCGAGCTGCTTCAGAAGTGGTTGGTACTGAAGCACAGCTCCTGCTTGCACCCCGACTGCCGGTGTTGGGCTGGATGTTCAAAGGGAGGGTCCCCTCTACACATCATGCAACTGATGCTACATGGAGTAAGTGGGTTGCATTGATCACACAAGGGGCTCGAATAGGAAACCCCAGTCGCCCAGGAATCTTGGAAGTGATCATGGACTGGCCAGAAGGAAAAAACATTAGAATATCACCAGAGGAGGAGGTGACACGTGCTGAAGAGGCCCCACTGTATAATAAATTGCCAGAAAATGAAAAGCAATATGCCCTGTTCACTGATGGGTCCTGTCGTCTTGTGGGAAAGCATCGGAGGTGGAAAGCTGCTGTATGGAGTCCTATACGACAAGTCGCAGAAACTGCTGAAGGAGAAGGGGAGTCGAGTCAGTTTGCAGAGGTGAAAGCCATTCAGCTGGCTTTAGATATTGCTGAAAGAGAAAAGTGGCCAGTCCTTTATCTCTATACTGACTCATGGATGGTGGCAAATGCCCTGTGGGGGTGGCTGCAGCAATGGAAGCAGAGCAACTGGCAGCGCAGAGGCAAACCAATCTGGGCTGCCGCATTGTGGCAAGATATTGCTGCCCAGGTAGAGAACCTGGTTGTAAAAGTTCGTCATGTAGATGCTCATGTACCTAAGAGTCGGGCCACTGAAGAACATCAAAACAACCAGCAAGTAGATCAGGCTGCTAAGATTGAAGTGGCTCAGGTGGATTTGGACTGGCAACATAAGGGTGAATTATTTATAGCTCGGTGGGCCCATGACGCCTCAGGCCATCAAGGAAGGGATGCAACGTATAAATGGGCTCGTGATCGAGGGGTGGACTTAACTATGGACAGTATTGCACAGGTTATTCATGAGTGTGAAACATGCGCTGCAATCAAGCAAGCCAAGCAGTTCAAGCCCCTTGGGTATAGTGAACGATGGCTGAAATATAAATACGGGGAGGCCTGGCAGATTGATTACATCACGCTCCCACAGACCCGCCAAGGCAAGTGCTATGTGCTCACCATGGTGGAAGCAACCACTGGATGGTTGGAAACATATCCCGTGCCCCATGCCACCACCCAGAACACCATCCTGGGCCTTGAAAAGCAAGTCCTGTGGCGACATGGCACCCCAGAAAGAATTGAGTCAGACAACGGGACTCATTTCCGAAACAACCTCATAGACACCTGGGCCAAAGAGCATGGCATTGAGTGGGTGTATCACATCCCCTACCATGCACCAGCCTCCGGGAAAATTGAGCGATACAATGGATTGTTAAAGACTACCCTGAGAGCAATGGGTGCTGGGACATTTAAACATTGGGATACGCATTTAGCAAAAGCCACCTGGTTAGTCAACACCAGGGGATCTGCCAATCGAGCTGGCCCTGCCCAATCAAAACTTCTACGTACTGTAGAAGGAGATAAAGTTCCTGTAGTGCACATGAAAAATATGCTGGGGAAGACAGTCTGGGTTACTTCCCCCTCTGGCAAAGGCAAACCCATTCGTGGGATTGCTTTTGCTCAAGGACCTGGGTGCACTTGGTGGGTGATGCGAAAGGATGGGGAAGCCCAATGTGTACCTCAAGGGAATTTGATTTTGGGTGAAAATAGCTAATGAACTGAATTGTATGATATTAATTGCTTTATAATACTGTATGTTATCTCTTAACTGTATGTTATCTCTTAACTGCATGTTAATATAATAATATAGTAGGTTAATATTAAGTATATAATACTGTATATTATGATTGCTATATGCCACATCAATGGTATTACAGTAAGAATTGCCCAGCTTAATGAAAATGAACTTTGATGAAACCATGTTGGAATGAGAACTGACTTCAGCATGCAACAGTCCAACACTGCACACCACCTCTCCTGCTCTGAAAGACTGTGATGACAGATGGAACCCAAAGTCATGGGCTAAATGAACTCAATGGACATTTTAGAGGGATGGGCCATAGACGAAGGGAATGATACCTGTGTGTATATCAAGATAGGGAAAGCGGTGGTGATTAATTGGAACACATTGGAAAGGGGAGGGCCTGTGCATGACGTAGATGGTATAGAATAAGGGGTGGATACTGTCCTGGTTTTGGCTGGGATAGAGTTAATTTTCTTCCTAGCAGCAGGCATAGTGCTGTGTTTTGGATTTAGTAGGAGAAGAATGTTGATAACATGCTGATGTTTTTAGTTGTTGCTGAGTACTGCTTATGCTAGTCAAGGACTTTTTCAGCTTCCCATGCTCTGCCAGGCGCACAAGAAACTGGGAGGGGGCACAGCCAGAATAGTTGATCCAAACTGACCAAAGGGCTATTCCATACCATATGACGTCATGCTCAGTATATAAACTGGGGGGGGTTGGCCGGGGAGCAGCGACCGCTGCTCGGGAACTGTCTGGGTATCGGTCGTCGGGTGGTGAGCAATTGCATTGTGCATCACTTGCTTTGTGTATTATTATTACTATTATTATTATTATATTGTTATTATTATTATTTTACTTTATTTTATTTCAATTATTAAACTGTTCTTATCTCAACCCAGGAGTGTTTCTCACTCTTACTCCTCCGATTCTCTCCCCCATCCCATCAGGGTAGGGGGAGTGAGCGAGCGGCTGCATGGTGCTTAGTTGCTGGCTGGGGCTAAACCACGACAACTTGCCAGAGCAACAACAGGTGAAAGGAGCGGAAGTACAGAACCCATTTTGGCCATTTGTCCAAAAAAAAAAAAAAAATACCCTCCAGTTTCCATTCATATTGAGATGCTTTTGGTTTCTTTTGCAACAGCTGTGAACAGTTCGTAGCCTCTTTTTGCTTCTTCAGAGCATTCCTCCAGTGTGTGGTGTGTGTGTGCGCATGCATGTGCGTTGGTGGGGGTTTTTGGATCAGCCACACAGGTATGTTCCCTAAAGCATCTGGATGGCAGTTTGCATGATGAAAGTGCATGAGTTAATTAAGAATTATTATTTTTCCAAATATTCTTGTTCCATCTGAGCATGCATGTAATAGAACAGTTGAAATATATCCACACTTCTTAGTTTTTGTTCCTTTTTCTGGTCTTATGCTCACCTTCACATCGCTCCACTGGGTCCCCAGATCAGTGGTTTCAGTCTGGTATTGTTGGTGAGGGTGTTACAGCAGGTCGTCAGCATCTGGAATCCTTCTCCCAGAGGAGCGATGTTGATGTTGTTAGTTTCTTCCTCCCTGTAGGATTCACCTGGAGTCATTTTTGTATGTTTGCTAACATGCTTTTAAGGTTTTCTCTTTCTTCACTTATCTGCAACTCCATGTTACATCTAGATTTTCAGTATGTGTTCTGTTTTATGTATCTTAGATACTTGTTCTTTGTTCTCTTTGTTACCCCTGAAACCAGTTTTGTCCAGCTCTAGGTCTGCATTTCTTTATGTGACCATTGGTGAGTAGTTTATTGCTCTCAGGTCTCACGTGTCAAGCCCGTACCTCATCTCTTATCATCCCATGCCTATATTCCTCTACCCTTTCATGGGTCTATCTACTCTCTGGCTCTCATATCTTTGGTCGACCTAGTAGCTGTCCCCTAGGCTCTTGGTCCCTTCAGTTTCTGGCTCCCTGATGATCCTCAGCCTCTCCAGTAACCCATTTATACGTGCTCTATCTTCCCTCTCTTCATTTTCCCATGCTTTTCCTCCCTCATCCACCTTGATCCCTCCCTTGACTCCACCTGTGGCCCTTTCCCTAAACAAATCCCAAATTTTCTTGTTCATTCTCCAAATTTCTCCCCATGTGCACACACCCATAATAAATTTCATACCCCTTTATGCAATAGTTCTCCCTAGTTTGTATAGCACTTGGGAGGTAGTTTCACATGTTGAATCACCTTTGATGGTTTTTGGGTGGCTGAGTCAGACAAATGAGCTTGGTTGTATTTCCCATCTCGTCATTGTTCCTCTCATCACTGTCAGTCTAAGTGAGTAACTGTTAGCCAGGTATCCTAACACAAAACATCATACTGATTTGTGTTACAAGAACTTTCTGTACTGATAGTTCCATACTTGAACTAAGTTAAGTCATGTTTTATGCTATTTGAAAACCAGGAGTTTCTTTGTCATTTTCAACACACTCTCACATTCTTGGTTTTCAGAGTATAAATAAGGGGACTTAACATGGGTGTTAAGATGCTGTATTGGATTGACACTGGTCTATCAAAGCCTATCAAAGTTGATGAAAGTCTTAGTGCAGCACAAGTCCAGTAACAGTGGAAGTTTGCAGCTGAAATGACTGATTGTATTGGGTTCACAGAAGCTTAATCTGAAAAAAGAAATACTGTTTACAAGAGCATATAAAAATCCCACCACCCATGCCCCAGAAACTAGTTGGATACAGCCTTGTGTAATGAAGGGTTGCGTATGGTCATAAGCACATTGGTCATATGGTCATATGCATATTGGTCATAATCCATTGCTGAGAGCATAAAAAGTTCTGCATAAGCTGATGGGGGGGGGGGAGGCGGGGAGGGAATCAATTGTACAATGCCATTGAGAGAAATGTTCTTCTCCTTTTCCAGGAAGTTCTTCAGCATTTTTGGGACAGTCACTGTGGAGCAACAGATGTCTGCAAAAGCTAGATGACCCAGAAATACATGGAGGACTGAAGCTGAGGATCCACTTTTATTACCAGCACAATAAGTGCATTCCCAGACAGTGTCATTAGATAAATAAATAAAGCCACTAGAAATGGTGAAATCTGGAAGTTGGGATCGTTGGAAAGTCCCAGTAGAAGAAACTCAGTCACCACAGCTTGATTTGGCATTAACATTTTGTCAGTAGCCAGCAGGAGTCTGGGAAAAAAAAAAAAAAACCCAAGTAAATTTGTGAAATCAAAAGAGAAAACTTTAGGAAAACAGGCAGGTGTACCACAGTCATATACCAGGCAAGGAGTTTCCTGTAGGATGAGGAATGTAGAGGCACCACTGTGCAAGTCACTGGTTAGAAGTCACTGGGACGACTGTGTGTAGCGTCTGGTCATGAGTGCTCAAGAAAGGTAATTCAGTGTAGGCCCTCCAGAGGAGGAGTGCTGGTTAAATAGTGATCTCAATCTAGACAATCTCTGCTCTCAGTCTCTCAGTCTAGCAAACCTCTCTCTGAGACAAGCTCTCAGTCTCTTGTCTACTAGCCTGAGGGAAAGGTAGTTTTATAATGTTCAGTTTCATCTCCCCTAGCATGACAAATGTTAGAATTGCCTCACCAGCTCCACATATACTTGATGTAGTCATTTACACAATTTTTACTTATCATTCCTAGATAACGCAGAAGGGGCAAATGGAATTGCTTGTAGATTGAAAAATAACATGAGCATAACACAGCAAGGAGGACCTAGGATGCATCACCTCCCACATGTTGCTCCTCTTCTGTGAATTATGACCATGCGGCCATTTATGCTACTGAAGGTCCATGAATAATATCTTAACTCAGCCCAAGCAGTCTATTCCTCTTCTTCTTTGTTCCAGTTGCGCACCAGGCTACCCTTGCTGACACTAATGTACCTGCTCATGATTTACATCTTTTTATTTATTATTTTTACAGAGCCATTTGTGATTTCCCCTAGATAGATATTGCGAGGTTGCCAGAGAAATATACTTTTAGCTGTCTATGTGCAGATGACTAGGGTTTTTTTTTTTGCCTGGTGAATAAAAAGGCCCTAGCAAGGAGTAGTGAGAAGTTCTGATCCAGCTAGAACAGATTTAAACAACCAGTAGAATAAGAACAAAATAGTGGAGAAAGGCTATTTGGTAAAATGAAAACTTTTTTTTTTAACTCGGCATTAATGTTTTCATTTTATTTTTATGTTTTTAGCATTATTAGAATATTTTCTGTGTATTTTTTCCCTTTAAGGAAAGTAATTTTCAAAACAATAAAAAAAGGCCTTTCAAGAAGCAGAGATAGGTTAATTTTGAAAATGAATCACAGAATCATAGAATATCTCACGTCGGAAGGCAGCCATAAGGATCATCAAGTCCAACTCCCCCTGCTCCTCACAGGACTACCTAAAACTAAACCATATGACTAAGAGCATCATCCAGATGCTCCTTGAACTCTGACAGGCTTGGTGCCATGACCACTTACCTGGGGAGCCTGTTCCAGTGGCCAACCACCCTCTCAGTGAAGAACCTTTTCCTAATGCCCAATCTGAACTTCCCTGATGCAGCTTCATTGCATTTCCTCATGTCCTATCGCTGTTCACCAGAGAGAGGAGATCAGCACCTCCCCCTCCGCTGACACCCTTGAGGAAGTTGTAGACTGTGATGAGGTCACCCCTCAGCCTTCTCTTCTCCAGGCTGAACAAACCAAAGTGAAGTCTTGACCTCGAGGCCTTTCACCATCTTGGTCGCCCTCCTCTGGACAGTTTGGTGTCCTTCTTGTATTGAGGCACCCAAAACTGCGCACAGTCCTTGAGGTGGGGCTGCTCCAGTGCAGTGTGGAGTGGGACAATCACCTCCCTCGACTGGCTAGCTATACAACATGGCTGTTGTGCTTGATGCACCCCAGGCCACGGTTGGCCCTTTTGGGTGCCAGGGCACACTGTTGATTCATACTCAACTTGCCATCAACCCAGCCCCCAGATCTCTTTCCACGGGGCTGCTCTCCAGCCTCTCGTCCCCGAGTTTGTATGTATAACCAGGGTTACTTTGTCCCAGGTTGCAACGGTATGCTTCCTGCTCCCCTCCAAATGGACCTTTATCTCCCGTAGCCCTGCTCAATCAGTAACCACCAGTGGCAGTCGTAATGGATGCACCTGGTCATGATGGCTGCATCCAGCTCAAACCGGATTCGGGAGACAGATAACAACACAATAGCCAAGGGCTAATTTGAGCAACGCACCCACCTAACCACAGTGCTGGTCAATGTCCAACTCAAGCCACATTTGGAAGAAACTAAAATCTGTGGTTGGTATGCAAATATGACTATGAGTCAATCATCTTACCCCCATAGTGAGCAGCTCAAGAGCCCTTTGAGCTCTCCTGCACGGCAGCGGGCTGCACAACAGGACCTCCCCTTGAGTAGGGATGCCTCTCAAGGCTACGCCTGCCACAGAGATCCCTTACTCCTCAATATTGAGAGATTCCTTGCTGCAACAGATCCTCAGTAAGTGACTAATAGCTTGCTAAATTTTGTAAGCTTTGCTAAGATTATATCTTAGATTGATTGTGCACATATAATCCTTTAGACATAAACCATTTACCAAGACTGGGATTAGGACTGGATCCAGCCACACCTAGACTCCTCTGAGTAGAAGTTTAGACACTAAACCATGTCCCAGAGTGCCACGTCTACCCATTTTTTGAACGCTTCCAGGGACGATGACTCCATCACCTCTCTGGGCAGCCTGTTTCAATGCTTGACTACCCTTTCCGTGAAGAAATTCTTCCTAATATCCAATCTAAACCTCCCCTGGCACAGCTTAAGCCCATTTCCTCTTGTCTTATCGCTAACTACTTGGGAGAAGAGACCAACACCCACCTCACTACAACCTCCTTTCAGGTAGCTGTAGAGAGCGCTAAGGTCTCCCCTCAGCCTCCTCTTCTCTAAGCTAAACAATCCCAGTTCCCTCAGCCGCTCCTCATAAGGCCTCTGCTCCAGACCCTTCACCAGCCTTGTTGCCCTTCTCTGAACTCGCTCCAGCACCTCAATGTCTTTCTTGTAGTGACGGGCCCAAAACTGGACACAGTATTCCAGGTGCGGCCTCACCAGCGCCGAGTACAGGGCAACAATCACCTCCCTGCTCCTGCTGGCCGCACTATTCCTGATACAAGCCAGCATGCTGCTGGCCGCCTTGGCCACCTGGGCACACTGCTGGCTCATGTTCAGGCGGCTGTCTACCAACACCCCCAGGTCCTTTTCGGCCAGGCAGCTTTCCAGCCACTCTTCCCCAAGCCTGTAGCGTTGCATGGGGTTGTTGTGACCCAAGTGCAGGACCCGGCACTTGGCCTTGTTGAACCTCATACAGTTGGCCTCGGCCCATTGGTTCAGCCTGTCCAGGTCCCTCTGCAGGGCCATCCTACCCTCCAGCAGATCAACACTCCCACCCACCTTGGTGTCGTCTGCAAACTTACTGAGGGCGCACTCAATCCCCTCATCCAGATCCTTGATAAAGGTATTTGTCATGGTTTAGTCCCAGCCAGCAACTCAGTACCACGCAGCCGCTCGCTCACTCCCCCTACCCTGATGGGATGGGGGAGAGAATCGGAGGAGTAAGAGTGAGAAACACTCCTGGGTTGAGATAAGAACAGTTTAATAATTGAAATAAAATAAAGTAAAATAATAATAATAACAATATAATAATAATAATAGTAATAATAATACACAAAGCAAGTGATGCACAATGCAATTGCTCACCACCCGACGACCGATACCCAGACAGTTCCCGAGCAGCGGTCGCTGCTCCCCGGCCAACCCCCCCCAGTTTATATACTGAGCATGACGTCATATGGTATGGAATAGCCCTTTGGTCAGTTTGGATCAACTATTCTGGCTGTGCCCCCTCCCAGTTTCTTGTGCGCCTGGCAGAGCATGGGAAGCTGAAAAAGTCCTTGACTAGCATAAGCAGTACTCAGCAACAACTAAAAACATCAGCATGTTATCAACATTCTTCTCCTACTAAATCCAAAACACAGCACTATGCCTGCTGCTAGGAAGAAAATTAACTCTATCCCAGCCAAAACCAGGACAGTATCCACCCCTTATTCTATACCATCTACGTCATGCACAGGCCCTCCCCTTTCCAATGTGTTCCAATTAATCACCACCGCTTTCCCTATCTTGATATACACACAGGTATCATTCCCTTCGTCTATGGCCCATCCCTCTAAAATGTCCATTGAGTTCATTTAGCCCATGACTTTGGGTTCCATCTGTCATCACAGTCTTTCAGAGCAGGAGAGGTGGTGTGCAGTGTTGGACTGTTGCATGCTGAAGTCAGTTCTCATTCCAACATGGTTTCATCAAAGTTCATTTTCATTAAGCTGGGCAATTCTTACTGTAATACCATTGATGTGGCATATAGCAATCATAATATACAGTATTATATACTTAATATTAACCTACTATATTATTATATTAACATGCAGTTAAGAGATAACATACAGTTAAGAGATAACATACAGTATTATAAAGCAATTAATATCATACAATTCAGTTCATTAGCTATTTTCACCCAAAATCAAATTCCCTTGAGGTACACATTGGGCTTCCCCATCCTTTCGCATCACCCACCAAGTGCACCCAGGTCCTTGAGCAAAAGCAATCCCACGAATGGGTTTGCCTTTGCCAGAGGGGGAAGTAACCCAGACTGTCTTCCCCAGCATATTTTTCATGTGCACTACAGGAACTTTATCTCCTTCTACAGTACGTAGAAGTTTTGATTGGGCAGGGCCAGCTCGATTGGCAGATCCCCTGGTGTTGACTAACCAGGTGGCTTTTGCTAAATGCGTATCCCAATGTTTAAATGTCCCAGCACCCATTGCTCTCAGGGTAGTCTTTAACAATCCATTGTATCGCTCAATTTTCCCGGAGGCTGGTGCATGGTAGGGGATGTGATACACCCACTCAATGCCATGCTCTTTGGCCCAGGTGTCTATGAGGTTGTTTCGGAAATGAGTCCCGTTGTCTGACTCAATTCTTTCTGGGGTGCCATGTCGCCACAGGACTTGCTTTTCAAGGCCCAGGATGGTGTTCTGGGTGGTGGCATGGGGCACGGGATATGTTTCCAACCATCCAGTGGTTGCTTCCACCATGGTGAGCACATAGCACTTGCCTTGGCGGGTCTGTGGGAGCGTGATGTAATCAATCTGCCAGGCCTCCCCGTATTTATATTTCAGCCATCGTTCACTATACCCAAGGGGCTTGAACTGCTTGGCTTGCTTGATTGCAGCGCATGTTTCACACTCATGAATAACCTGTGCAATACTGTCCATAGTTAAGTCCACCCCTCGATCACGAGCCCATTTATACGTTGCATCCCTTCCTTGATGGCCTGAGGCGTCATGGGCCCACCGAGCTATAAATAATTCACCCTTATGTTGCCAGTCCAAATCCACCTGAGCCACTTCAATCTTAGCAGCCTGATCTACTTGCTGGTTGTTTTGATGTTCTTCAGTGGCCCGACTCTTAGGTACATGAGCATCTACATGACGAACTTTTACAACCAGGTTCTCTACCTGGGCAGCAATATCTTGCCACAATGCGGCAGCCCAGATTGGTTTGCCTCTGCGCTGCCAGTTGCTCTGCTTCCATTGCTGCAGCCACCCCCACAGGGCATTTGCCACCATCCATGAGTCAGTATAGAGATAAAGGACTGGCCACTTTTCTCTTTCAGCAATATCTAAAGCCAGCTGAATGGCTTTCACCTCTGCAAACTGACTCGACTCCCCTTCTCCTTCAGCAGTTTCTGCGACTTGTCGTATAGGACTCCATACAGCAGCTTTCCACCTCCGATGCTTTCCCACAAGACGACAGGACCCATCAGTGAACAGGGCATATTGCTTTTCATTTTCTGGCAATTTATTATACAGTGGGGCCTCTTCAGCACGTGTCACCTCCTCCTCTGGTGATATTCTAATGTTTTTTCCTTCTGGCCAGTCCATGATCACTTCCAAGATTCCTGGGCGACTGGGGTTTCCTATTCGAGCCCCTTGTGTGATCAATGCAACCCACTTACTCCATGTAGCATCAGTTGCATGATGTGTAGAGGGGACCCTCCCTTTGAACATCCAGCCCAACACCGGCAGTCGGGGTGCAAGCAGGAGCTGTGCTTCAGTACCAACCACTTCTGAAGCAGCTCGAACCCCTTCATATGCTGCCAGTATCTCTTTCTCAGTTGGAGTATAGCGGGCTTCGGATCCTCTGTATCCCCGACTCCAAAACCCTAGGGGTCGACCTCGAGTCTCCCCGGGTGCTTTCTGCCAGAGGCTCCAGGTAGGGCCATTCTCCCCGGCTGCAGTGTAGAGCACATTTTTAATATCCTGCCCTGCCCGGACTGGCCCAAGGGCTACTGCATGAACTATCTCACGTTTAATTTGTTCAAAGGCTTGTTGTTGCTCAGGGCCCCATTTGAATTCGTTCTTCTTCCGGGTCACTTGATAGAGAGGGCTTACGATCTGGCTGTAATTTGGAATATGCATTCTCCAAAACCCCACAATGCCTAAGAAAGCTTGTGTTTCCTTTTTGCTAGTTGGTGGGGACATAGCTGTTATTTTGTTGATCACATCCATTGGGATCTGACGACGTCCATCTTGCCATTTTATTCCTAAAAACTGGATCTCCTGTGCAGGCCCCTTGACCTTACTCTGTTTTATGGCAAAACCAGCCTTCAGAAGGATTTGGACTATTTTCTTTCCCTTCTCAAAAACTTCTTCTGCTGTGTTGCCCCACACAATGATGTCATCAATGTACTGCAGATGTTCTGGAGCTTCACCCTGTTCCAGTGCCGTCTGGATCAGTCCATGGCAAATGGTGGGGCTGTGCTTCCACCCCTGGGGCAGTCGGTTCCAGGTGTACTGAACACCCCTCCAGGTAAAAGCAAACTGAGGCCTGCACTCTGCTGCCAAAGGGATGGAGAAAAATGCATTAGCAATATCAATTATGGCATACCACTTAGCTGCCTTTGACTCCAGTTCATATTGAAGTTCTAGCATGTCTGGCACGGCAGCGCTCAGTGGTGGTGTAACTTCGTTCAGGCCACGATAGTCCACTGTTAGCCTCCACTCCCCATTAGACTTTCGCATTGGCCATATGGGACTGTTAAAGGGTGAGCGAGTCTTGCTGATCACTCCCTGGCTCTCCAGTCGACGAATCAGGTTATGGATGGGAATCAGGGAGTCTCGGTTGGTGCGATATTGCCGCCTGTGCACAGTTGTGGTAGCAATCGGCACCTGTTGTTCCTCAACCTTCAGCAACCCTACAATCGAAGGGTCCTCTGAGAGACCGGGCAAGGTGGACAACTGTTTAATTTCCTCTGTCTCCAAAGCAGCTATACCAAAAGCCCACCGGTACCCTTTTGGGTCCTTGAAATACTCTCTCCTGAGGCAGTCTATGCCAAGGATGCACGGAGCGTCTGGGCCAGTCACAATGGGGTGCTTTTGCCACTCATTCCCAGTTAGGCTCACTTCAGCTTCCAGTACAGTTAGCTGTTGGGATCCCCCTGTCACTCCAGAAATACAAATGGGTTCTGCCCCTCTATAGTTTGATGGCATTAGCGTGCACTGTGCACCAGTGTCCACTAGAGCCTTATACTCCTGTGGGTCTGACGTTCCAGGCCATCGAATCCACACAGTCCAGTAAACCCGGTTGTCCCTTTCCTCCACCTGGCTGGAGGCAGGGCCCCTCTAACACTGGTCACAGTATTCGCTGTTCACTTCCTGTAAATGTGAATCAAAAGTCCCCTGATCAAGGTCGGAAGTAAAATTAGCCCTCTTACTCTGTCTCGGGAACTGCTCACTGGAAACTGGAGCTGCAATTTTCCTGGGAGAACCGCCCTTCCTAATAGTTTTTCCTTGCAACTCACGCACCCGTGCCTCTAAGGTTGAGGTGGGTTTTCCATCCCACTTTCTCATGTCCTCTCCATAATCACGCAGGTAAAACCACAGGGTGCCCCGTGGTGTGTATCCTCTATATCCTCTCTCTTGAGCATAGGGACGTTGACTCCTAATGGCTGAGACACTGGTCCGTGCAGGTGGGGAGTAGGACAGATCCTCTCTGAGTTGTTGGAACTCTTGGCATATTTTTTCAGACAGTTTTTCCACAGCCGAGACACAGGCCCGTAGGGAGGAAGAGAGCTTTTCTTTGTAGTCCCGGAGTTGTCTAGCCACTTCATCCACCGTTGGTGCCTCGTCGTCTTTCCAGGCTAGTATTGCCAACGAGTTGGAATACGATGCTGGTGTGCTCCGTACCACCTTCCGCCACATGGATTGTGTGCACCTGACTTCATCTGGGTCTTTGGTTAACTGTTCATCATTCAGGTCACTGTAAATCACCTCCAACACGCCTAATTCCCTCAGGTACTGGATACCTTTCTCTACGGTGGTCCATTTGCTTGGGCGGTATAAAACATCCTCCTTAAAGGGATACCTTTCCTTCACGCTTGACAGAAGTCGCCTCCAGAGGCTGAGCGGTTTTGCCCCTTTTCCAATTGCTTTGTCAATGCCCCCTTCCCTGGAAAGGGATCCCAGCTGCTTGGCTTCCCTACCCTCTAAATCCAGGCTACTGGCCCCGTTATCCCAGCATCAGAACAGCCAGGTGATGATGTGCTCGCCTGGATGACGACCAAAATCTTTTCGCATATCTCGCAGCTCACTCAGGGATAGGGATCGGGTGGTCACCATCTCATTTATGGGTTCTTCCTCCTCTGGTTCTCATGATGGCCCTGGTTCATCTTCATCCCTTACTAAACGAACTGATTTCCTCGTGTATTTTTTCTTCTGTATAGGGGCAACTGATACTGGCGCAGGTTGGTTCTCTGGTTTAGCCGCAGTGCCTGCCACTGGGGTTGGAGTGGCTGCAGTACCTGTGGTGGGTGTTGGAGTAGCCGCAGTGCCTGTGGTGGGTGTTGGAGTAGCCGCAGTGCTTGTGGCTGTGGTTGGAGTAGCCACAGTGCCTGTTGTTTTGTCATCAGATCCAGAGACCCTCTCTTTCCCTTGAGGGTACTGAATAGTGTTGAACAGGGCTCTATAAGCATGGGCCAGTCCCCAGCATGTTGCAATGAGTTGTGTCTCTTTGGAGTTGCCAGGGTGAGAACATACTTCTTCCAAATACTTTACTAGTTCTTCAGGATTCTGCACTTGTTCAGGGGTGAAGTTCCAAAACACTGGAGGTCCCCACTGCCCTAGGTACTTGCGCATACGATCCCACACACCCTGCCACTCATAACTCTCCAGCCTTGGGGCAGATCTCTGGATGATATTCTTAAATTGCTTACTAACCTTTGTCAAAACCAAAACAATATTCCCAAGAAGTATCAATAGAAGTATCTTAACTGCCCAGGGATGTTCAAAATACTGAAAACTTTCTGTAATGAGGGAGGAAGCATTATAGAATAAGGTAATGAAGGTGCCATTCTGTAGTTCCTCCACAACAGACGTCTCCGAGGGAAAGGTATAATTGCTAACTCTCTCCATGAGGTGGTACCCGAAGTACAGTAATGACTTGTGTATAAAACCCAGATACAAAACCATGCTCAAGGTCAGGATTTTGATAAGGAACCTCCCAATCAAAACATCCTTAATCACTACAGAGCATAGCGCAATGCACAGACCAACACCAAGCTTTAACATGCACAGCCAAGAAAAGAACATGGTACAGATCAGATGAACTAATATCATGACCGGCAACTGTTAACAGATTCCTTAATACACTCTAGTTAATCTGTTCTTATCTCAAACCCTTCGTGCCCCACGTTGGGCGCCAAAAAGGACTGTCATGGTTTAGTCCCAGCCAGCAACTCAGTACCACGCAGCCGCTCGCTCACTCCCCCTACCCTGATGGGATGGGGGAGAGAATCGGAGGAGTAAGAGTGAGAAACACTCCTGGGTTGAGATAAGAATAGTTTAATAATTGAAATAAAATAAAGTAAAATAATAATAATAACAATATAATAATAATAATAGTAATAATAATATACAAAGCAAGTGATGCACAATGCAATTGCTCACCACCCGACGACCGATACCCAGACAGTTCCCGAGCAGCGGTCGCTGCTCCCCGGCCAACCCCCCCCAGTTTATATACTGAGCATGACGTCATATGGTATGGAATAGCCCTTTGGTCAGTTTGGATCAACTATTCTGGCTGTGCCCCCTCCCAGTTTCTTGTGCGCCTGGCAGAGCATGGGAAGCTGAAAAAGTCCTTGACTAGCATAAGCAGTACTCAGCAACAACTAAAAACATCAGCATGTTATCAACATTCTTCTCCTACTAAATCCAAAACACAGCACTACGCCTGCTGCTAGGAAGAAAATTAACTCTATCCCAGCCAAAACCAGAACAGTATTAAAGAAGGCTGGCCCCAAAACTGAGCCCTGGGGAACACCGCTCGTGACCGGCTGCCAACTGGACTTAACTCCATTCACAACTACTCTCTGGGCTCGGCCACCCAACCAGTTTTTTACCCAGCGAAGACTACGCCCATCCAAGCCATGAACTGCCAGCTTCCCAAGGAGAATGTTATGGGAGACTGTGTCAAAGGCTTTGCTAAAGTCAAGGTAAATGACATCCACAGCCTTTCCTTCATCCACCAGGTGGGTCACCAGGTCATAAAAGGAGATCAGGTTGGTCAAGCAGGACCTGCCTTTCATGAACCCATGCTGGCTGGGCCTGATCCCCTGGTTGACCTGCACTTGCCTGTTGAGTTCACTCAAGATGAACCTCTCCATAATCTTTCCCGGCACCGAGGTCAGGCTGACAGGTCTGTAGTTCCCCGGGTCCTCCTTCCAGCCCTTCTTGTAGATGGGCGTGACATTGGCAAGCCTCCAGTCATCAGGGCCCTCCCCTGTTAACCAGGACTGCTGATAGATGATGGAAAGTGGCTTGGCATGCTCCTCTGCCAGCTCCCTCAGTACTCTCAGGTGGATCCCATCTGGCCCCATAGACTTGTGAGTGTCCAGGTGGCATAGCAGGTCGTTAAGTGCTTCCTCCTGGACTATGAGGGCTCCATCCTGGTCCCCGTCCCTGTCTTCCAGCTCAGGGGGCTGAGTACCCTGGGGATGACTGGTCTGGCTGTTAAACACAGAGGCAAAGGCGGCGTTAGTTTTTCTAAAATCATTTAGGGAGAAGGCGACAAGGAAATAGTTGCCTCATTTGCTCACATTTTGCTAATTTATTTATGCTAATATACTCATCTCACTCTTTACAACTCCACAGTTTCTTGGTGATCTTGCTACTCATTAAAAAAAAAAAATCTTTCAGCCTCTCCTCCAAGAAGGAGGCATTCAGACAGAAATAAATATTGCAAACTGTCTAATTTAATGTTAAAACAACCACATCGTGTCTGACTTGGAAAATCTAGAATGTAGAAATCCACCTCTTACGTAGTAAGGATTGATCTGTAACTAGCGGAGAGAAATAGATATTTTCTTGGCATTTACCTCATGGATGAGATAACTCATTCCTCTGGAATTCCTGTTTCTCTGTGTAATGACTACAAACAGTCAACAACTAATTAAAATATAAGTGGCTACTCATTAAGCATTTTAATCTGAACACATGAATACCCCCAAAGGTGGAATGATTATATCATCTCAGTAAGAAACAGATAACAATAGTTAAAGGGTAACAATGCCAAAAATTAAAGCTCACTCATCAGTTGCTGGTCACTTCTAGTACAAGGCTGTTGTCCCTTCCTACAGGGTCTAAACAGCATCAGCTTCTTAGGTTAGCTGTGAAGGGCCAGTGAGTTACTGAAGCTTCAAACAAGAAAATTGCCTGAGAGAAAAACAATGGGGTGGACTCCTTGCAACACTTGCTCTGCTGATCCTGTCTAAAGAGGTGAAGTCCCTCCCTCTGACTGTTCATGCTGTCTTAGGTAGTTCCTGGTGTCAGGGTATAGAGTCTGAAGCTGTTGCTGCTGGGGTGATTCTCTTTTTTTCTATGGCAATGCTCCTTCACTACTGTAATTCACTAAGTAATGAAAGAATTTCAGCTTCATATTGCAGCACAGGTAAAGTCTGAGGTTAAGCTATTATTCACTTTAGCTGGTTGTGTAAGAAGGCTTCATCTGCAGTTGAAAGAAAGTTGTGCCTTCATCGGCAATTTCATCTGAAGCATCTTAGACATTCATAACTAAACTCCACCATACAGAGATACAAAGATGTGTATTACCTGTAGCTTCTTTATGCACATGCTGCAGAAGGACATCTTCCAAAGTAAATCAATGTGGCAGGGTATTTTTACCCTTTAAATGCCAAAGGTCAGACTTAAAAAGATTAAAAAGAACATTAAAAGGAAAAAGGCACTCTACTACAAACATAAAAGGACAAGTATACTATCCCTGGTGTGTCGGGTGTACCTCGCAAGGTTTTAGTAGTGGGCAACTGCAGCTCATGGAAAGCCCGTGCTAGACCAGATTTATCCTGAAGGACTGCAGACCCCAGAGAAGACCCTTGCTGGAGCAAAGGAAAAGTGTGAGGAGGAAGGAGCAGCATAGGCAAACTGTTACGAACTGACCATAACCCACCATTCCTCATCCTCCTGCACTGCTCCAAGGGGGAAGATGTAGAAGATTTGGGAATGAAGGAATGAAGTTGAGCCCAGGAAAGAGAGGAAGGTGGGGGGAAGGTGTTTTAGTTTTGTCTTTGTTTCTCACCATCCAATGTAATTTAATTGGCAATAAATTAAATTAATTTTCCCCAAGTTCAGTCTGTTTTGCCCATGATGGCAATTGGTACATGATCTCCCTGACCCACAAGATTTTTCATCTTATTTTCTCACCCTGTCCTGTCCTATTGAGGAGGGGGAGTGAGAGAGCGGCTGGGTGGGAGCCTGGCAGCTGGCCAAAGCCAGGCCACCACACGTGGCTAAAGGCATTTGCATTCACACAAATGAGAGAATTCACACAAATGAGAAAGCCACGTAACTCATGGCAGACCAGAAGCAGGATAAGATCTGCATGGTGTACAGTCAGGGAGTCAGGGCTCAAGTCAAACCTTTTGCAACAGAAGAATATTAATGGCTCCTCTGTGATGTTTCCCAACTGTGATGCCCTGGTACAACAGCTTTCTTCTTGTTCCACTTGTTTGACTTGTCTTTCAAGATGTTTGGGGATAGAAACCTAGACTTTGCTGGAGTTGATTAAGTGTTACTTTGCTGGAGTTGATTAAGTGTTAAACACTTCAGTTGTGAATTCACATCACCTGATTTTTCACCTGTGTCTTACACTGAGTTACCATGCCATCATGGAGAGTGCTTCAGATGACCAGCAGACGTCTACCAAAAGAAATCTACCATTTCCAGAATAAAGTGGACAAAATCAGTTTAAAAAAAGAAAAAAAAAAAAAGAGGTCTGTAAGACAAGCTGTTATTGTACTATTGCTTGCCGTATGTAGGGCTATGTAATACATTGGTATCATATTGCAAAGCTCTATGTTCATAACACCATTGCTACTCAAGCATTTTTTTATGATCTCTTGAAAGTCTCTCCAGCTACTGGGAAACCAACATATGTCAAATTCCATTTTTTTCCCCCTAATATTAGTAAACTAGATAAGAAAAAGAATAAGAGAATATCCTATTATTACTGTTAGCAATTATATCACTTACTCGTACAACTCTGAACATGTGGAAGGAAACTTTGCTTATACTATACTTAGACTGCTAGTATGTCATAAAACATACTGCCTATTTATATAGGCCATGGATTAAAACAAGGTCATTTAACATATGGTTTCATCATACCAAAAAGTTGCTGTCTGGAAACCTGATCCTACTGGGAGCACATGAAAATTCAAATACCTCCACCCACTAGCTGTAGGAGGCTTTGGAATCAGACAGGAGATGCTGCCTCTTACAGAGGAAAACAAAGGGATTTCACACACACCCCCCCCACACACCCACCCCCCCCACCCCCCCCCCCCCCCCCCGCCCTTCATAATTTCTCTTCCTCTGTGCCTTTGGGATTATTGCCCCTACTGAAGGGAGAGAGAAAACTCTACCAGTTTTAGTAACATAAGGTAAATTTCAATTTCTAGTCCTCATTCTTAGTTGGTTCCTCAGGCAAAACCAAAACATAAGTGTGTTGCCATGGTTTATTTTTCTAATTGGAGCCTGGAGCTCCTGTTATGATATGCAAGAGGAATCTAGCCCACCTACTTTTAGGCACTGGCAATGCAGATTTTTACATCTGAATTACTCACCCATCCGACAGAAATAGGAACCTCTGTGGCATCAGCAATTCGTATTATTTTAGACGTTTACAGTGGGGAAACATTAATGATACTGACAGTATACTTGCCTATTTCTACTGTCTACAGAAAACTTTGGCAACTGTATCTGCCTATTTTGCTGATAAATATGTTGAACAAATGAATCACAATGTCTATGCTTTCTCAGCACTTCATCGTTGCTAAGGAAAAGAAAAAGGCATTTTCAGAAATCCTGAAAACCCAAAGACTCCAAAATCTTAAGCTACTTTATCGTTGTTAGTGATACAGTTTGACTGCTGTGTAGGTAGCAAGAGTCTTCCTTCATCTGTGGGTGGAAGCCAAAATCCCACTGGACATGCAGATATCTTCGTGGGAGTCTAAGCAATTTATTTCTCATTAATAGTTTGGAATTTTTGTTACACACACACACATATATACACACACATTCCCATCTCATGCATGTGAATGCTGAAGAGAGAATGTTAATTCTGGGTTCTCCTAGAGTAAAACTGAGCTCCAGATCTTGTGGGCCACATTAGCTCAATCCCAATGGTGTAAATACAGGAAAAAAAAATATGATTCTGTTATTCTCTTTATGTGTCTTTCAAAAATCAGCCAGGTATATTTTGGCTGAAATAGTCCAGGAAGTTTCCCAGACAAATAATTCTGTTAGCAGATCTGATGAGATGATAAATTCCCAGAAAAAGGCAGCAAGGTGTAGATGCTGGCGAACACTTTTATGTGGGCAGCTGTTTGTATGCTTTTTACTCCCCAGAGCTTATCTTAAATGAAAACTCAGAATATGGATTTTATATGATTTGATGAAACAAGCATAAGTTCATGAACACTTTTATTAATTTAAACTTGTTTAGGTTTGGATTGTACTTTTGCAGGGTTAACAATGAAAAGAATGTAGGTAGATCACTTCTGCTTGAGTCAAACCAGTAGGTGGAAAGCCACAGGATCTCCATATCACCTAGCTTAGAGCACCAATAATTAAATGAATGTCAGTTAATTCCAGCTATCCAAAAATTTGGTCATTGTATACTCACTTCATTATTAATGATACCACCAATCCTGACATCCTTGGACATCCATCTTAGAAGGAAAGTAATCGTGCTTCTGTCTTGTGCTATATTTCTCATCATTAAATATAAAGTTATTCTAAGATGACTGGCTCTAATTTAGATGTCTATAGACATTTAGATGCTGAAGTTAACTGAGAGACATCCAGCCCATCCTGTCTCATCATAGACGCCACTGTTACGCTAAGGTGACCTGCCCTTTGCAGGTACCCATTTCTTTCTACATGAAATAAACACGGAATGGTTATTTGAAATTTGTATGTCTATCTTCTGTTCACAAAATTTAGAGAAGATGAATCCCAGCCTGTGACTGTTAAAGATGATCTTGTACAGGTTCCCCAGCTGAGATTTTTTACACTGGGGTCACTGTCATATCCAATCCAAGTTTCACCTCATGTTTTAAACCCCGGTTTACTTGCAGCTGTAGCTATTTCTGAGACCACAAGTCTGTCCCAAGCTACTAATCCTTTTGTAGTGTGGTGTTTTTTTCTCTTTTAGGATGGGACCTGTTGAGGAAATGAAGCCAGGAAACCAAACCGTCACTACTCACTTCTTTCTTTTGGGGTTTGCCTTCCATGGCAAGATGCAGCTCCTATTTTTCACACTGATTTCCATCATGTTCCTGGCCATCTTGATAGGGAACTCTCTAATTGTTGTGAGCACAACCATTGACCGCGTCCTACACATGCCCATGTACTACTTCCTAAAGAATCTTGCCTTGACAGAGCATTGTCCCCAAGATGCTCACGATTCTGCTGGTGGAGAGAAAAATGGTTTCCTTCACAGCTTGCACCTTGTAGCTCAGCTGCGTTATTCTTTTTGTCACTGTGGAGTAATTGCTGGAGGTGACTTAGAGATGAAACTTAGATTCACAATTTTAGGAAAGGCACAGCATTGAAGAAGCTTCCAGGGTGGAGTGCAGCTGGCACGCAAGGAATCCATTCCACGGAAAGTTCCCTAGGCCTGCAACCTTAGTTGTCAGCAACACCAGGGGAACTTGGTGCACTGGCTCTAAGAGGAGCTGCCCGGAGGGTGGAGCGGTGTGGACACACCACGGCCAAGCTCTGTGATGATATGGGATCTTGAAGGTACCACGGGACCAATAAGCTGCATATTTGTTAGCCTGGGCCAACAGTCTGTCATGATTTTGACAAAATGCTGTCCTTTTGGTAAACTTTGCTCATTATAATATCATTATAATACCAAAACACACCTCCATCCCAGAAGCTACCCGCCTCCAAGGTGAGACCACTCCTCACTGAGCCTGCGCTTTGAATTTTTCCTAGCCTATACCTTTAAAACGAAGCGAGAAAGTTTTACCCCAATCATAACAAAGTATGCATGACTAGAGTCACTCAAGCTCCACCTGCAAGGTAAAAAATAGTATAAATTAGCCTAAGAGAGAGGGGATGTTAGGGAAGATACCATTGTGTACCACTCTGACTTCTGGGATCAGTCGACGGGCTGAGCCTCTCTTCCCCCGCATTGGGACGCCTTTGGGTAAGATTCTAACACTTGGTTATACCAAGTGCCTTCCTGGGAAACTTAGAAACCTCTATAGAGTCGCTTCATGTCTTCTGATGCATCTGTGTTATCCGTGCTTGTGTATTTGCATGTGCCTTGCAGTCAGTGAATTTATCGCCGGTAATCCAAAGAACCTGTGTGTCTGTTGCTTTAATAAATCACTTTGATTTATTGGTCTAGCCGTGATAGTTCTCATTGAACGCGACCAGACGCTTTAAGTGTGGCCGTGGTAGTTCATGCAACACGACTAGACGAAAGGTGCCTACGTTATTTGTGCATCCGTAATCGTGATAGTTCAGTGCACTGAATGCGACTGGACTTACAACGACAAATTGGGTACCTTCTAAAGCCCTCTTGACGCAACAGTCATCTGTGAGTGTTTCCTCTTAGGTGCAATGCCTTACGACCGGCAAGCAGCAATATGCCATCTGTTGCATTATGCCACCATGATGAACAGGGATCGCTGCTTCAAGATGGCCATTGGATCTTGGCTGTCTGGTGTCTCTGTGGCTCTGGGCTTCACTACGTGGTTATTCACCCTGCCCTTCTGTGAGAGAAATAAGGTCGATCATTTCTTTTGTGATGTTTCTCCTGTGTTGAAGCTGGCGCGTGCAGGCACAGCCTTGTTTGAACTACTGATTTTTATTGCTATTGTCATAATAGCGATGATTCGCTTTTCTCTGATAGCCATCGTCTTACCTTTGCATTATCCATGCTTTTCCTCAGATACCCTTGGCTGTGGGGCAGAGGCGAGCCTTTTCCATCTGTGCAGCTCACCTGGTGGTAGTGACTCTTCTCTACAGCACAACTGGCATCATTCACCTGTGACCCAAGTCCAGCCTCTCATCCAGCATGAAGAAAATGGTGTCCCTGTCTTACACAGTTGCCACCCCCATGCTCAACCCCATCATCTACAGCTTGAGGAATCAGGAAGTCAAAGCAAGCCGGGGAGATGCATTGGCAAGTGGTTACTTAGGAAGCAGATGGCCATTTTTTCTCCATCCAGGTGATGGATTCCTTGTAGCTGCACAGAACATAAGTGTTTTCCTGGTGAAAAAATTAAATGGAATTTATGAATAAAGTGAAATGCCTTTCAAAAAGACCTGTGTTATTTTAGCAATCCTTTGCTGTTAAATCCATAGAATATCTGGCCTTTTTTACTCGGCGTATTAGAATAAATTATTGTTGTTGTTGTACCTCTGGCCTTGCAAACAAATAAGTAAACCCGACTCAGTGTAGGAATATTACAGAATTGGATTATAAAATTCTTATCCTCCCCCGTCATTCTACCTCTGTGTCCATAAGTTATATAAAGACTCTGGCTTGGGAAAAAAGAAGTTTGTTTTCCTCTCCATCAAAGCAAAAGTGATAGTCTGGGGCTTCCCTCCCCCCCACGCCCCTCCCCCCCCCCCCCCCCCCCCCAAAAAAAAAAAACCAAACCCAAACCAAAACCCAAATGCTCAGTAATTATTTGAGAAACAAGTTAATACCTTATGACTGGAGGGGAGGGAGCTGTATCTCCTGGAAGTTTCCTTCCTACTGATGGGAGAGACTGGGTTCAAGTCTAGACTTGATCTGATTTTTTTTTCCTCTCAGAACAAAGATCTCTCCCAAACTAGCTAGTAACTTGCTCAGTTCAAAACAGAAAGGGTAAACTGAACCATTGCCAGCTAGCTGCAGTAGCTTGGTTTTAATTAATTCCCTTCTCATGTAGGCTGAAAGAAAGCTATGGGAGGGGATTGTTTCTTAACTCATTGAACCTGATACTTTCCATCTGATTCTTTTTCTGGCTTGCCAGATGGAGAGTTCATTAAAGCAAAATGTGACTCGTGCTTTTATTTTCTCTCTGCTTATTTCGATCTAACTTCAACTCCAATTCTGGTCTTGCATATATCCGAGCAGCATTTTCTCTTCCAGTTTGTGTGATTAATACCTAATTTACATCACTGTCTCTTAGACCAGAAGTAACAAAGGCACTCTACTACAAATACAAAAGGACAGTTATACAATTCCTTGTGTATAGGGTGTATGTGGGGAGGTTTTAGTAGTGGGGAACAGCAGCTCATGGAAAGCCCACGCTAGAGCAGGTTTATCCTGAAGGACTGCAGCCGCGAGAGAGGACCCATGCTGGAGCAGGGGAAAAGCGTGAGGAGGAGGGAGCAGCAGAGGCAAACTGTTACGAACTGACTGCAACCCCCCATTCCTCATACCCCCTGTGCAGCTTGGGGCTGGGAGGAGGTAGAAGATTTGGGAACTGAGGGAGTGAAGTTGAGCCTGGGAAGAATAAGGAGGGGTGGGGGGAAGGTGTTTTAGTTTAGTCTTTGTTTCTCACCATCCAATCTATTTTAATTGGCAATAAATTAAATTAATTTTCCCCAAGTCAGTCTGTTTTGCCCATGATGGTAATCAGTCAACGGTCTCCCAGTTCTTATCTCAACTCAAGAGCTTTTTTGTCTTATTTTCTCCTCCTGTCCTGTCCTGTCCTGTCGAGGAGGAGGCGTGAGAGAACGGCTAGGTGGGAGTCTGGCTGCAGTCTAAGGTCAAACCACCACAGTAGTATAAGTTACAAGGGTTGATAAGAGGGGACTTGGGGAATAGGAAACAGATAAAATGGGAAATAAAAAGAGAGATATGGGGTAGGATGAAATATTTTAATGCAGTGTGGATTAGGTAAGTGGAAAGGTTGAGTAGGTGTGGTGGTACTGTTATCTATCTCAAAAATATTAATAAATCTTAAATTGCTGCTAACCAAAGCCATGTAAAAAAATCTGTATTTGCAACAAATTGGTGTAGTCAGCAGGATCCACAAATCTGTATTTGCAACAGTAAGCTATAGAAATGAAACAATGTGTGAATGGGATGGTCAGAGGATACTTCAATGTATCAGATGATGTTGGACCTGAGCATGATGCAGACGGTATGGAAAAAGGGGTGGAGAATGTACTGCGTCTGGCTGGGATGGAGTCAACTTTCTTCATAGCAGCCCGTACGGTGTGTGCTTTGCCTTTGTGGCTCAAACACCAATATTTTAGCTATTGCTGAACAGTGCTTGTACAGAGTCAAGTCTTTCTCTCCAGCCCCACCCCCCCAACAAAGACCAGTAGGCTGGGCATAGGGAAGAGGCTGGGAGGGGATGGAGCCGGAGCCAGGACAGCTGACCCAAACTGCCCAAGGCGACATTCCATACCCATGTGATGTTTTGCTCAGCAATAAAAGCTCAGGGAATGCAGGAGGAAGGGGGAATGTTGATGGTTAAAGTGTTTGTCTTCACAAGCAGCAGTTAGGCATGCTGAGCCCCTGCTTCCTAGGAAGTGGCTGGACATCTGCCTGACCATGGGAAGCAGTGAATTAATTCCTTTTTTTGCTCGTGTGTACAGCTTTTGCTCTCCTTATTAAACTGTTATTACCTTGATCCACGAGTCTTTTCACTTCCTTTTGATTTTCTCCCCACGGGAGAGGGGAGTGGGCAAGACGTAGGATACTTATACAGCTGCAGAAAATTTAAGAATAACCTGAGTCTCTTGGCATTTTGCAGTTAACCCCCTCCCTCATACAAACAGTTTTCCACTTTTACTTCTGTGTTAAATAAATACCTTGTGCTTGTATAAACATGTCTTCAGTTGAAACACATGCTCCCGAAGCTCCTGTTTGTGGTGTTATGCTGGCATGGAGCCTGAAGTCACCACATCCCACACCCCCTGACACTTTGGTTCTCATTCGGACAGTGTGAATTTCTCCCCCAAACATAGTGAGTAGGCATGGGCTGTTAAACAAAGCTAGCAAAGGCAGTGTAGACATAGCCTATATGGCAAAAAAATTGAACACCTTTGTAAGGATATGTGGAAGGGCAGTGCCTGCTCCTTTAGGACCTTTTTCAGTGTGACAAAGGATGACAAGAACGGGAGGAAGCGATGAACAAGAACTTACAGGGACACAAATCTGACCGACAAATGACAAGGGAGACAGTGAGGAGAGCTAAACCTGGTCAATCAATGACCCAATGAAGGGGAAACAAGGAGGAACAAAGGGAGGGTAGACAGAAAAGGGTATAAAATGGGCTGGTCACATATAAAACAGGGCCAGTCAGTGCACTTGTCTGGCTGAGCCCTGCGCCTCGTCTCCGCAGTCTGTCCCATTATCCTTTATCTTCTTATTAAATCTTTCCTCAGCTACTGGTGGGACCTGTGTGTCTGTGAGTGAAAAGTGGTACCAGCTACTAGAGTGAGACTGGGGATGCGGATGCCCTCAGCCTGTGGTGTCAGCTACTGGAGTGAGCGGGGTCATAGAAGGAGAATAACCCAAGCTGTCTTACTATTCGAGTGGTATGTAGGGCAGCCCAGTCTCTGTATTGCCCCCACATTTTGTGTGGGCAGCTGTTTTTCTTCAGGAAGGATACCAGGAGCCCTTGGGGTGACTCGTGACTCCCCTGACTCAAACAGGAAAGGGAGTGCACGGAAGGCGGAAACAGGGACAGGCAGGCCAGAAGGAATATAGACCATGCAGGGATGGAGTTAGGAAAGCCAACACTCAGCTGGAGTTGGAACTAGCAAGGTACTGGAAGGGCAAGAAGAAGGGTTTCTAGATGTACATTGACAGAAAAAGGAAGGCTAGGGAAAATGTTAAGTCCACTGGTCAATGGGCAGCAGACCTTGTGACCCAGGACATTGAAAAGGCTGGGATATGCAATGCATTTTTTGCCTTACAGTTCACTGACAAGGTCTGCCTTCAGGGTCCCCAGTTCCTTAAGCCTACTAGGAGAGTATATGGGAGTGAAGCAGCATGAGCAGGATAAGAAGACACAGTTAGAGCACTTAGGTCAATTGTACATATAAAAGTTATGAGACTGGATGGGAAGCACCCAAGGGTGGTGTTGAAGGAACTGGTTGATGCCCCTGCAAGTTCACTCTCTTTTGTCTTTGAAAGGTCATGGTGACCACAGGAGGTCCTGATGCCTGGAAAAAGGCAGTCACACCTCTTCAAGAAGGGCAAGAAGGAGGAGCTGAGGAACTACAGTCTCACCTCAGTACTTGGGAAGGTGATGGAATAAATCCTTCTGGTAGCCATTTTGAGGTACATGAAGGACAAGAAGGTGGTTGGGAACAGCCACCATGAATACAACAAAGGCAAATCAGGCTTGATCAATCTGACTGACTTCTATGATGAGATAACTGTCTGGATAGACACGGGAGGGCAGTGGATGTTGTATACCTGAATTTGAGCAAGGCCTTCAGTACAGTCTCCTACAGACTCCTTATCTAAGGAAATACCTAAATTTGGAAGATATGCATTGGGCAAGTGCATAATAAAATCAACGGTCAGGATTGCCAGGCTCAAATGGCTATAAGGTAAGAAGTTCTGCTAGCAGCTAGTTACTAGTGGTATTTCTCAGGGATCAGTACTGTGGCTACTGCAGTTTAATTTCTTTATTAACAACCTGAATGATGGAATAGAGTGGACTCTCAGCATGTTTGCTGATGCCTCCAAACTGGAGGGAGTGGTGATGCACTGGAGGGAAGAGCCTATCTTCAGGGGGACATTAACAGGCCAGAAATATGGCCTGACGGAACCTCCTGAAGTTCAACAAAAGCAAATGAAAACTTCTACATCTGGGAAGAAAGGAGCAATCCCCCACCACAGGGCAGGCGAGGGGATGGCTGGGTAGAAAGCAGCTTTGCAGAGAAAGCAACTGGTTAGGTGGACAAGAAGTCAAATATGTGCCAGCAGTGTGCCCTCGCTGCAAGGAAGTCCAAATGCATCTTGGGCTGCATTGGCAAGAGGACAGGCAGCCAGTGGAGGGGAGCAATCCTTCCCCTCTCTTTGGCGCTTTTGAGATCACATCTGGAAGAATGTGTCCAATGGTGGACTGCCCAGTACTGGAAAGACATTGCCTAGTGGAGTGAGTCCAGTGGAGGAACACAGGGACATCAGGGTGATTAGTGGTCTGACACACCTCAAGGACAAGGAGGGACTGGGAGACTGGGTTTCTTCATCCTTGTCCCTTCCTAGGGGAAGGAGATCATATTGCTGTCTGGAACCACTTAGTGTGGGGGTGGATTCTCTTCAAGAAAATGGGGGCAAATATTTCTCAGAAGAGCGCCGGTGATAAGATGTGAGCTGAAGAGCGCAAGTTGGAACATGGGAAATTTGGATTAGATACTAGGGAATACTTTTTCACCTTTACAGTGTTCAGACTTGGAACAGGCTGCCCAGATTTGCCTAAATATCCTTGAAATTGTTGAAAGATTTACTGGACAAGACCCTATCCTGTTGGCCCGCTTTGAGCAAGGGAGGGACCAGAGACTGCAGAGGTTTCTTCCAACCTACATTATTCTGTGTGTCTACAAAACTTTGCTGAACATACTGGGTTTTCAAACCTGAGACCAGCCTGGAGCTGAGCTGCCAGGAGCTTTATAGAGGAAATGTTAAAGCCACCTTCCTAGAAAGATGCATCTGTGTGATGCAAAAGTTCCTGTGGGATTTACACACCAATATCTGAACTACTTGGACTAGAATTGAGCATGTTACTTCTGTAAATAGTTGTGGAAATTTTTCCACAGGATTGAAAAGGAAGCTTAAGATGCAAATTTGGGATGTTTTTGCACTACAAAGAGGCCAGAAACTCCTCCTTCTCTGTGAAATGCCAGCAAAAATAAAACATCAGAAACCCTAGCAGACCAGAATGGATGGAACACATACTTGGTTTCACAAATTCTAATATTGGAAAGAGATGTAGGAAACGTTGCCTCATCACTGCTCCAGTTCAGCTGAGGTTGCACTACTCATGCCTCTATTGCCAGGAGAATTTTCAGCCATCTCTGTGCACTGGGATGGAGATATTTGTGTTTGATTTTGTGTGTGAGTGAGTGTGTGTGTGTGTGTGTGTTTGTGTGTGGTTTTTCTTTGGGCTTGTTGTTGTTGTTAGCTAGTCTCTGTGGGCTGCTTCATCTTGCTTGTCTTCTGTTTTGCAGGTGGCTCATCTATGCATTATGTTCAGGGAACTCTTTGTCCATTGCTCTGCAACTCAGCATTGATTCACAAATCTCATCTCAGGAGACCGATCAAAGCAATAGGAAATTTACTTCCCACATGATGTTGTTGATATTTTGCACATTCTGGACACGATAAAAAGACTTTTTCCCCCCTCCAACTAGGTCATCTGCAACTTCTGGTATAGTTTGCAAAGCTTCCTCCTTGCATCCTACCTGAATAACTACAAGCCCCTGAGAACTTGCTGTAGTCATTGTCACCACAGCTGCAGTATTAATCTCTCAGCTAGAAGAATGCCAAGCAGATATGGAAGAAAAAAAGGAGAACAGAAATTCTCAGTCTTTTAACTCCACAGAATAAGTTGGTTTGTCCTCAGCTTTGCTTTTTGGCTCACTATCAGAGGGCCCTGCTACAATGAGAAAAGTGCTGACTGATAGTGAGGTGAGGTTTGTGCAGAATTATCTTTTTTATTATGTAATTTATATAGTTGGAAAAATAGGCAAGCTTCAGCATGCAAAGCCTTTTCTTTGCATTTGTACTTAAGCAAGAGTCTTAAAATAAAATTAAAAAAAAAAAAGACTGGGAGAATTATTTTCCTTTGACTGGATATATTAATCAATTAATAATAAGCTAAATGGTCCCAGTTCCCTCAGCCGCTCCTCATAAGGCCTGTTCTCTAGACCCTTCACCAGCCTTGCTGCCCTTTTCTGAACACGCTCCAGCACCTCAATGTCTTTCTTGTAGTGAGGGACCCAAAACTGGACACAGTATTCCAGGTGCGGCCTCACCAGCGCCGAGTACAGGGCAACAATCACCTCCCTGCTCCTGCTGGCCGCACTATTCCTGATACAAGCCAGCATGCTGCTGGCCGCCTTGGCCACCTGGGCACACTGCTGGCTCATGTTCAGGCGGCTGTCTACCAACACCCCCAGGTCCTTTTCGGCCAGGCAGCTTTCCAGCCACTCTTCCCCAAGCCTGTAGCGTTGCATGGGGTTGTTGTGACCCAAGTGCAGGACCCGGCACTTGGCCTTGTTGAACCTCATACAGTTGGCCTCGGCCCATTGGTCCAGCCTGTCCAGGTCCCTCTGCAGGGCCATCCTACCCTCCAGCAGATCGACACTCCCACCCACCTTGGTGTCGTCTGCAAACTTACTGAGGGCGCACTCAAACCCCTCGTCCAGATCATCGATAAAGATATTAAACAAGGCTAGCCCCAAAACAGAGCCCTGGGGAAAACCGCTCGTGACCGGCTGCCAACTGGACTTAACTCCATTCACAACTACTCTCTGGGCTCGGCCACCCAACCAGTTTTTTACCCAGCGAAGACTACGCCCGTCCAAGCCATGAACTGCCAGCTTCCCAAGGAGAATATTGTGGGAGACGGTGTCAAAAGCTTTGCTAAAGTCCAGGTAAATGACATCCACAGCTTTTCCATCATCTACCAGGCGGGTCACCAGGTCATAAAAGGAGATCAGGTTGGTCAAGCAGGACCTGCCTTTCATGAACCCATGCTGGCTGGGCCTGATCCCCTGGTTGACCTGCACTTGCCTGTTGAGTTCACTCAAGATGAACCTCTCCATAATCTTTCCCGGCATCGAGGTCAGGCTGACAGGTCTGTAGTTCCCCGGGTCCTCCTTCCAGCCCTTCTTGTAGATGGGCGTGACATTGGCAAGCCTCCAGTCATCAGGGCCCTCCCCTGTTAACCAGGACTGCTGATAGATGATGGAAAGTGGCTTGGCATGCTCCTCTGCCAGCTCCCTCAGTACTCTCAGGTGGATCCCATCTGGCCCCATAGACTTGTGAGCGTCCCAGGTGTCATAGCAGGTCATTAACTGCTTCCTCCTGGACTATGAGGGCTCCATTCTGGTCCCCGTCCGTGTCTTCCAGCTCAGGGGGCTGAGTACCCTGGGGATGACCGGTCTGGCTATTAAGGACAGAGGCAAAGAAGGCGTTAAGTACCTCAGCCTTTTCCTTGTCCTCGGTGACAATGTTCCCCCCCACATCCAGCAAAGGACGGAGATCCTCCTTGGCTCTCCTTTTACTTGTACTTGTAAAAGCATTTTTTATTATATTTTACAGCACTGGCCAGATTGAGTTCTAGCTGGGCTTTTGCCTTTCTAGTTTCCTCCCTGCAGGACCTAACAAGATCCCTGTACTCCTCGTGAGTTGCCCGCCCCTTCTTCCAAAGGCGGTACACTCTCCTTTTTTCCCTGAGTCCCCGCAAAAGCTCCCTATTCAGCCAGGCCGGTCGTTTTCCCCGCCGGTTGGTCTTACGGCATGCGGGGAGAGCCCGCTCCTGTGCCCTTAAGACTTCCTTCTTGAAGAACACCCAGCCTTCCGGGACCCCTTTGCCTTTCAGGACTGCCTCCCAAGGGACTTTCCCAAGCAGCATCCTGAACAGGCCAAACTCTGCCCTCTGGAAGTCCATGGTAACAGTTTTGCTGCCCCTCCTCTTTACATGGCCAAGAATCGAGAACTCTTATCATATCGTGGTTGCTAAGCCCAAGACAGCCTCCGACCACGACATCTGCCGCAAGCCCTTCTCTGTTAGTAAACAGCAGGTCAGGTGAGGCACCTCCCCTGGTAGGCTCGCTTACTAGCTGCATCAGAAAGTTATCCTCCACACACTCTAGGAACTTCCTAGACTGTTGCCTCTCTGCTGTGTTGTATTTCCACCAGATGTCTGGCAAGTTGAAGTCCCCCACGAGAACAAGGGCTAGCAATTGCGAGACTTCTGCCAGCTGCTTGTAGAACGCTTCATCTATCTCTGCATCCTGGTTGGGTGGTCTACAGCAGACTCCCAACAGAACATCCGCCTTGCTGGCCTTGCCTCATCCTTAGCCATAAGCACCTGACCTAGTCGTCACCACTGTCAAGCTCCATACAGTCAAAACACTCCCTAACATACAGAGCCACCCCGCCGCCTCTCCTTCCCTGCCTATCCCTTCTGAAGAGCTTATAGCCATCCAGTATGCCTCTCTATGTGCAGGACTTTGCATTTCTCTTCACTGAACTTCATGAGGTTCCTGTCCGCCTAGTTCTCTGTCCTGTTGAGATTCTTCTGAACGGTAGCACAACAACTGCTCCCAGTTTTGTACCATGTGCAAGCTCACTGAAGGTGCACTCTGCCCCATCATCAAAGTTATTCATAAAGATGTGAAACCACATCAGACCCATTCTTGAACCCTGAGGTAGTAATGGCCTCCAGCTGGATTTTATGCTGCTGACACATCTTTGAGACCAGCAGTTCAGACAGTTTTCAGTCCCACTCATTGTCCATTCATCTAGCCCATACGTAATCAGTTTGTCTATGAGCATATGGTGGGAGACAGCATTGAAAGATTTCCTAAGATCAAGATAAACAACATCCACTGCTTTTCTCTCCTCCACCAAGCCAGTCATCTCATTGCAGAAGGCTATCACATTGGTTAAACACATTTTTTTCCTTCTTATATCCATGCTGACTACTCCCAATCATCTTGTCCTTCATACATGTGAAATGTTTCCCTGGATCCTTTTTAACGTCATCTTCTCAGGGACTGAGGTGAGGCTGACCAGCTTGTCATTCCCCATATCCTGCTTCTTGCCCTTCTTGAAGATGAGTGACATTTACTTTTTACAGTTCTCATGAACTTGCCCGAGTCCCCATCAACTTGCAAAGATAATCAAGAGCGGCCTCTTAAGACATTGCTCAGCTCCTTCAGCACTTGTGGGTGCATCCTGTCAGGTCAGAAGGACTTGTGTGTGTTCGGTTTGTTTTAAAGTTCTTTCAACCTGATCCTCATCAGCTGAGGAGGACCTTGGTCTTCCTTGCTCTGGACTTTCCCACTGACCTCAGGGGCCTGGAATTCTGACGGTAAATATTATTAATAAAGAATCCAACAAAGGTGGCATCGAGTACTTTCAGCCTTTTCTGTGCCCAGATTCATCCCTAGGTGGGCTTTGGCTTTCCTATCCCCATGCCTGCATGCTTTGACAGAGCCTTGTCTTCAGAACAGTCTTTCATGGTTTATTGGGCATAAATTTCAGGGTTTCGCTAGCAAGGTGCTGCAGGGGTGTCCTTTGCGGAAGGAGGCCATGTACTGCTCTGAGCCTGTCACAACTGGTTCCAGCTGGCACTGAAACAGATAAAACCAACCCGCCAGGTGTTAGAAACGCAACCAGTCAGAGAAGCATATGGCATCTGTGCTCAAATATATTTAAGAGAGGTTGCTAGCTGTTAGCTTGCTGGGCAGGGCTACCTTGACATGCATTGAATTGTTCTTGGCCTCCTTTCTCTATTCTTTCTTTGGTTCTGTTGTTGTGCTTGGTCTGTGTGGCTATATTTCTTTGTGGCCAACCAGAAAAATTAAATTTTTTGAGGGATGGGTCATATCCTGCATCCCCATCTCAATAAATGACACACAACCAGTTCAGGGTTTTTCCGGGGCATTCCCTGTACCAGTTTCCTCCAAACCTTGAGTTGTGAAGTTTTCCTATACCAGGCCGGACACCATCAGCTATAACTGCAAGATGGCATCTTTGGAAAAAGAGTCAAGAAACCATTCTGACCACTGGAGGTGAACAGACAATGTGTGTTTGTGTGTGTGTGTGTGTAGTCAGGAAGACAGAACTTTTCCCCGGTATTCCCCCAGCCTCTGCTTCCCTTTTCAGGCTGGGGAGGAGGAGGCAGGGGAAGGGAATAATGGACACGTCCCCAGTCATTGGAAATAGATGGCAGATACTCCTAAGCAGCTTATCCTACACCTTTCAGGACTGCCTCCCAAGGGACTTTCCCAACCAGGGTTCTGAAGAGGCCAAAGTCTGCCCTCCGGAAGTCCATAGTAACAGTTTTGCTGCCCCTCCGCTTGGCATCACCCAGAATTGAGAACTTTATCATATCATGGTCGCTAAGCCCGAGACAGCCTCTGACCTTGACATTTCCCACAAGCCCTTCTCTGTTAGTAAGCAGCAGGTCAAGCGAGGCACCTCCCCCGGTAGGCTCGCTTACCAGCTGCGTCAGAAAGTTGTCCCCCACATGCTCTAGGAACTTTTGAGACTGCTGCCTCTCTGCCGTATGGTATTTCCAGCAGATGTCTGGCAAGTTGAAGTCCCCCACGAGAACAAGGGCTAGCAATTGCGAGACTTCTGCCAGCTGCTTGTAGAACGCTTCATCTATCTCTACATCCTGGTTGGGTGGTCTATAGCAGACTCCCAACAGGACATCCGCCTTGCTGGCCTTCCCCCTCATACCTACCCATAAGCACTCTACCTTGTCATCACCACTGTCGAGCTCTATACAGTCAAAACACTCCCTAACATACAGAGCCACCCCACCACCTCTCCTTCCTTGCCTATCCCTTCTGAAGAGCTTATAGCCCTCCAGTGCAGCACTCCAGTCATGAGAGTCGTCCCACCACGTTTCTGTGACGGCGACTATGTCATAGCCATCCTGCTGCACAAGGGCTTCCAGCTCCTCCTGTTTGTTGCCCATGCTACGTGCATTGGTGTAGATGCACTTGAGCTGGGCTATCGATTTCACCCCCAATGTTGCCATGCTGCCCCTGGGCTCCTCACTAGCGGGCCCGTTTATATCCCCATCCCCTTCCCCTTCCCCCTTCAAACCTAGTTTAAAGCCCTCTCAATGAGTCCCGCCAACTCATGGGCGAGAATCCTTTTCCCCTTTGGAGACAGCCGATCTCCATCAGCTGCCAGCAGGCTCGGTGCCGTGTAAACCTCCCCGTGATCGAAAAACCCAAAGTTCCACCAATGGCACCAGGCTCTGAGCCACCTGTTAATCAGGTGAGTTTTCCCATTCCTTTCAGCACTCCTAGCTGCCATTAACGGGATTGAGGAAAACACTACCTGCGCTCCCGATCCTGCAACCAATCGCCCCAGTGCCCTGAAGTCCCTCTTCATTGCCTTAGGACTTCTATGTGCAATCTCATCACTGCCAACCTGTACAACCAGCAACGGGTAATAATCGGAGGGCCTCACGAGGTCAGGGAGTTTTCTAGTGACATCCCTAACCCGGGCCCCAGGGAGGCAGCAGACTTCCCTGTGGGATGGGTCCGGGCGGCAGATCGGGCCCTCAGTTCCCCGCAGGAGGGAATCACCCACCACAATTACCCTCCTTTTTTTCTTAACAGGGGCAGTCGTAATCCATGGGGTTGACTGACTGGCCCTCGGCAACCCCCTGGCTGGACCTTCGCCTTCACCTCCCTCCCCGCTTGCCTGGCCCTCGACTTCCAGAGCCCCGTATCTGTTGTGTAAGGGCAGCTGGGAAGGTGAGGGAGGCCGGGAGGGGATTCGCCTGCCACCCCGGGCAGGGAGCTGTTTCCATTCCCCCCCATCTCTTGGATCCCCTCCTTCTGCTTGCTGGCAAGAGGGCAGGGGATCCTCCGCTCCTTGTGGGGCCTCCGCCTGCTGCCCTGGGCCCAGAGACGGCAGGGTGTGGCTCCACCAGTCTGTCTCCCTCTCGCGCTCCCTGATACTCCTCAGCCTTTCCACCTCCTCCTTCAGCTCTGCCACCAGGCCGAGCAGATCATCTACCTGCTCACAGCAAAGACATTTGCCGTCTCCACTGCCCTGCGGTACAAGCGACAGGCTCAGGCACTCCCCGCAGCCGGCGACCTGGACGGCTGCGTGTTTGTGCGGGAGCTCCGTCTGGGTCGCCACATTCCTTCTGGCAGCGGCTTTCGGGCGGGTGGTAACCATAGCTGACAGGTGTTCTCCTGGGCGGACGATGACTACTGCCTGAGTTTCCCTTTGGAACTAGGAGGGGAGGACTCGGCCCTCCCCACGCGCCCTGCTCGCGCGAACTGACGCGCCACGCCCTGCTTACTCGTCCTGGTCGCTCGGGCTCCCTGGGGGCTGCTTTTATAAGTGGGAGGGTTTTAAACTGCCGCCGTCACTCCTGGCCCCGCCCACGCTGCGTCAGAGCTGCTGCACGTCAGCAGCTCGCCCTTTTCCGCTCTAGGCTGGGGGCTGGGCAGCCCGCTCTCGCCCTGCGCTTTTTGCCGCCTTAGCAAGGGTGCCCCGGTACGAGCGTCCGCTCCGGAGCCCTTCGCCTCGGTGACTGCGAGAGGAAAGGGATTAGAGCACCTGTGATTGACTGAGAAAAACAGGCAGAATCAGAGGAGGTTACGGAACACACCTTAACGGAGTAATGCCTTTCTGCAGATGGATTTCAATGAGGTGGGATTCGGTGCCTAAAGGTGGCAAATAACGTTTAAGAAACTGAAGCATTTGTATTTCATAGATAATTGCATCTATATTTCTTCAAATGCAGGTGACTGACTTAAATTTTGATGTCTATAATATTATCAAATCTAATTTTTCCAGTAGAGCTTGTTCAAAGATCAGACTAAAAGTATTTTCAGAGAAATATGATCGGTTTTTTAGAGTGGACACATATGTGCGTAAATTACTCACGCTCATGTTCTTTTACTATGAAATCAGTTTAGAAGTTTTCTGTTTGTTTATTGTTTTCATGCTGAAGTAATAAGCTAAAGAAGTATGGGAAAAAGAGTGACTGGGTGGAGACTTTCAAAAATCACCTGTTTTCAGTAAAAGTATACAGTACAATGGAATGGACAAGAAAGGCTATGAAATGCATCTATATGTGTTTTAACCTCTTTACAAGAAATATTTTGGAAATAATTATTTTTTCATTAGTTGTATTCATCCATATCAATCATCACTGCACTGAACGTACAGAGAAAACTACTTGTCTTGTAGAATTTGCAGTCTATATTGTAAGCTAGAAATACCTGTGCCTACCTGCCCTAGTAAAATAATCTCAGGACTTTGTTCTTTATTGTATATGGTTGAGACTGACCCATAGTGGTAAACAAACTTACCTGAAACAGAAAAAAAAAGTGAGAGCTTGTGCTTACTCATTTGCACTTTAGAAGACCAACGATACTGGCAGAACTGATCATATTGTCTCAGCGGGGCAGTACGATCAGCTTTCAAGTGGGATGAGCCAATTTGTCTGGAACCTGCACCAGCTAACTCGGCTCCTGCAAATTCAGTCTTGCTCCGTCACAGTACGTAGGAGATGAGGTGCTGGCTTTTGTCCCATTCATCTGCTGCTGCTCAACAAGAAGATATTCTTTAGGTAAAGTATACAGTCCAATAACAAAAACAGTTTGTGATCACATGCTAAAACACCCTCTTCCTTTATTCTCAGCAACATACAAAAGAAATGCTGATGGTTGTATGGTACCTTGGAGCACCTTCTGGTGGCTGTTGATAAAAAAATGGAAACTGCAATTTTTAAGATCAAAGAACTGTCTGGACAAGATGGTAAACATTAGAAATGTGAAAGTTGAAACTGGCTTAATGTAGTGTAGGCACAACAGTAGAAAGAAAGCATCGGGGGGGATTCGCATTAAGAGTTAGAAGCTTTATTGATGAGATCAAAGGTTGTAGCAGGAAGTTACAGATGAGCAGAACTGAAATATGAATGTAGCTGAAGGTGAAGAAGCAGCAATGTTTACATCTTACATATTCTGCTGTTCTGCATAGGTGGAAGCTTTTATTTTAATACTTTCCTCTCTGTAATATTTTACTCTTCTCTTTGTTCTAGACAGAAAGTAGCAGACTACATGAAAGTTATTTTTGCCCATGTCAATTTCTTGAGTTTCTATGCAGCTTTTATGTTTAATTACATGTGTTAAGTTTTGCTCTTTTCTGCATTTTTTTGTATTGAAATAGCACAGAAACAAATGAGTTTTGTAATGCTATTACTCCTCACAACTGTGGAACCTTGACATTTTTGCCTTTGCTTCTTATTGATCCGGCAATGCTGAACCAGACAGAGGTCAGCGAGTTCATCTTTTTGGGCCTCACCGATATCCAGGGGCTGCAGCACTTTTTCTTCATCTCCTTTCTGTTGCTCTACTTGACCAGTCTTCTGGGAAATGGTGTCATTTTGACCACGGTGGTATGTGAGCCCCGGCTCCACACGCCAATGTACTTCTTCCTGGGGAACCTGTCCTGCCTGGACATTTTCTACTCCACAGTCACTGTTCCCAAGATGTCAACTGGCTTTCTCTTTGGACATCAGCCCATCTCTTTTGGTGGGTGCTTGGCCCAGCTCCACTTCTTCCACTTGCTGGGCAGTACTGAGGCTTGTGCTCCTGGCCACCATGGCCTATGACCGCTATGTGGCCATTTGCAACCCTTTGCGCTACGCCCTTGTCATGAGCCCACGGACTTGTCTGCTGCTGGCTGTGGCCAGCTGGTCCATTGGTTTTGTACATGCCATGATGCACTCAGTCATGACCTCTCAACTGAGTTTCTGTGGCCACAACCGCATCCATCACTTCTTCTGTGACATCAAGCCACTGTTGCATTTGCCTTGCAGTAGTACCAGCCTCAGCTTGACCCTCCTCAATGTTGTCACCACATCAATTGCTCTAGGCCCCTTCACTCTCATAGTCCTCTCCTACCTCTATATTATCTCCTTCCTCTTCCATAAAGTTTGGTCCCAGGAAGAAAGATGGAAGCCCTTCTCCACCTGTGCCTCCCACCTCACCATTGGGGCACTGCTTCACATACCAGTGCTCTTCAATTATACAACACACTCCTCAGGAAGCTGCCCTAAAAGGGATGTGCAAGTGTCTCTCATGTACAGTGCTGTTGCCGCAGCTCTGAACCCCTTGATCTACACTCTTAGGAACCAGGAGGTGAGATCTGCCCTGAAAAAAATGTTAGGGAGAAAACCCTTTCCTGGAGGAAAGTGACTAAAACAAGGACAAGGCTCAGAATGTGGTTACTCCACCTCTCATATTTATAAGGAAAGAGGTCAAAAGGACACTGTATTGCAAGAGACTGAAAAACTACTGAATATCTCATGTAGTTTAACACATTTAGAAGTTAATTGCGTAGACCTAAATCAGGGGAGATATTCAAGGACTTGATGCTTCTTCCATCATTTTAAGATGCCTTATGGTACCCCATCTGGTCTCCGGCTTCCAACACAGAAGCATGTGTGTCTCTTGCAGGACTTGAGGCATAGCTGACAGCCCCATGCAGTTGTCCTGGATAATGTAAGGTATTAAATAATTACTTGACAACTATGCTTAGGCAGCCGAATGACTCTCCTGTCATCCTTCTGTATAGCTGAAGAGAGCTTGCATGTGTTACATTTTGGGTGGGCATAGCCTGAGAATGATATTGTCAACATCTGACTTGACTCAGCCCTCTGGAGGGATTTGTTTCTTTCCATTAAGTATAAGGGGAACCTTACTAATGAACCTAGATTTAAATGTAAACTTAAAAATGGATGTGACCTTCACCTCTACTAGCTTTAGCAGTGTGGCTTATCTTGCCTACATTTATATACTTAAATGTATTTATGTGTCTAGCTACTTTTCCAGATTCACATTATGGTCAATGATAAATCAATTGATCTGCATTTACACCGACTACTACAGACATGTTAAATGTCCTCAAGTATCCTACCCAGACTTTGCCTGTGGATCCCAAACGGAACAGGTCTGTGGCAGGTCCTTTGTCATACTTCATGCCTGTGAAGTATGGACATTTCTAATAGCACTAGATACCTACTTATATTTAGGTGCTAAATCCTAGTTTTAATGTGGGGTGCGGCGGTTTATAAGTGCTTCATTTTTAGGTGCTGTGGTTCTTTACACAGACATTCACCACCTTCAGTCTTAGCCTGGACTGCAGTTCTGTGTTGAGTTAGATGAAAAACATATGACATTCTCGGACACTAGATGTGCCGTGTCTGCCTTTGGATTACTGAGGACAGAATTAAAGGGTACTCTGAATTGTCTGCACAATGGCCTAGAAGCAGAGATTGGAGGGCAAACTCCTGTCTACAGATATGATTTCTGGAGATGATACCTGGACCCAGTTGGCCATGCATTTGCAATACGCAGATGTTAGAAGGATGTCGTCCTTTCCAGCTTGACAGTTCAGATCCACGCAATAGCATTAAGCATCTGGCAGTGAGAGGCATTTAAAACAATACTCGCTATAAGAGCACGAATGTGATTTGGTTGCCTAAGAAAAGGCATCGATAGGCATCGTGTAAGAGACTTGTGTGTCCTCCACCTGATGCTCTAGAAAGACACGGGAATCTATTTGGTTCTGCTTCATATGTGCCAATCCTGTGGAACATGCAAGGTATCAATATAAGATGTGAACAGACTCCTGGATGTTGGCAACAGACCCTGAAGAGCTCCAGGCTTGGATGTCCCCATGTCAGCTAAGCGTCTAAATTCCATGAGGATACAAATACCTCAGTGTAGGAGCTTGCTGCCAGTTCAGATGCTTAAAGGTATCCTGCACGGCCTTCAAGTTGCCACTTCAAAATGACACGAAGGTCTTCTTGGTCCTTGAACAAACCTACAGACTTGTTCTAAAGGCTTGGGTATAAAAGGGTATCTTTAACGGCATCAAGTGCATATATTCAGACAACTACATCACGTGCCTTGAGCTGAGTTCCACTCGCCTGCCCATCTTACTTAAACCCTGACTGTGTCAAATACTTTCCTCAAGACTTCTAAAGATGGTGACCCCAGCTTCCAAAAAGGGCATTGCAAACAACATAGACATTCTTCCTGTCAGCACAATCCTTTCTCACTGAACAATCAGGCAGCACTTCTGCACCTGAGCACTCACAAGCTCCTTTTTTAAAGGAAACGTCATTGTTTGGAAATTAAAAATACACAAACCTGGTAAACATCAACATTTTTCGTTAATTTTAATCCATTAATTTAGTCACTCAAAAATGTTTTCCTAAAATGTACTGAAATCTGGTAAATATTCCCCATGCTGCTACAATTATATTTTTCATTTGTTGAAAGAAAAAAGTCTGTGTGTGCATGACACTTACTTGTTTTCTTAATGCTTTAGCTAGCTCACTATCCACTAAATTTTCTTCTGCCTTTTTCTCCATTTATGCAAATGCTTATTTGCCTGCCTGTATACCTATCAAATGTTTTTCCCATCAGCTTGAAATTTGTCCCACCTAATATTTGTCTGTTTAATTCTTGGCCAAGTACCATCACTGGATCACCGCCTTTGATCTTCTCTCATCTTACGGTGCTCGCATCTATGTATTGGTTTGTGTGCCTTCTGATCATATGCCTGTCTCTAGTAATGCGGCCAGGGTTAGTAGTGTTGGTATATCTTGTAGTCAAAAGTTAAAGAGTTTGAAAACCCATCTTCAAAATGTTATAAAACGTTATTTCGGTTTTGAATAATTTTATATATGTCATGATTTCTGGTACCTAAATGTATTTTTCATGCTAACTGACTGTGCAGGTAATTTTACAAGAACAGCACCAGAGGGAACTGGAGCTGTCACTAGATTTGCAATGCAGTGTTGTTTCTGAAGGTGGTGAGAGGGCCAATTTTACCATGGACAGCTTTGCCCTTCGTGACTCCTGAGAGAAACAGCTGAAGACACACAGTCCACAAAATGCTTGACCACAATGATAACATTGTTTGGTTTTCTTTGACAGCATCAACCTCTATTGGAAAATGATGTTTATTAAGTTCATTTGGAGTATATTAATTTGACACCATCAGGCTTGAATAAGAAACAAGAAATCCTCTGTTGCATCGTATGCTCATTAAAAACTTGAAGTCTAGCAAAACTCTTTGTCAAAGACTTTCTCCTATTAGACATCTCATGACTGTACAGAGAATTAGCAGCAACAAAAATAAAAATAAAAATAAAGGAGGGAATAAGTGCTTTCACCAAGCAGCCCCTTTGTGTCCTGTCAAAGAAAGGGGACAGGTGCTGATCCCCAGCAGGACCTTTTCAGGCTTTGCCTGCCTCAGGCTTCTTTCCGGTCAGTGTGGGGCATGCAGAGGAGACACCCAGGCTCCTGGGACGCTGCAGCAGCTGCACAACAAAGGTACCTGGGCAAAGGCATATCAGACTGGACCACACATCACTGTTACCCCAGAGGTTGCCCTCCTCCCCTGTGTGCTTCAGGCCCAAGTGCTGCTGCTCAGTCCTGAAACACAGTCCTCACCACGTCACTTTTCCTGATACCCCTCTGGCCAAGCTTGCAGGTCCCTGGCAGCCCAGCCGCATAGAGGTGGTACCCAGCTTCTCTACTCAGAGTACCTCCTGCCGCAGACCAGATCTCCACCCCACCAGACACCACTGCTTCAGTGGTGCCTCATAGACTGCCCCTGCAACCCCTGAACTTCCACTCTCTGCAGACCATTCCCCTAGCTTTCCAGAAATGGATGGGTGCTCTTCAGCCATGAAGAACATCTTCTCTCTGGTGGTGACAGCTTACAGGTCCCAGTTGTCCCAGCCCTGCCCTCCAGCCCTGTTCACTGGGTGCCCAAGTTCCCACTCTCAGCGGCATCCCCTCTTCCCCATCCCAAAGCCTTGAGCAGTTCCCTGAAATACTGTCCTCTCCAACCTCCCCCATCTTTGCAATACTCATCCAGCTCACCCATTGTCCCTCACTGAACTGCCATCACTCTTCTACAAGTGTCCCCAGTGGGATGTTCAATGGAAATGATTCTGTCAAAGTGTCATTGTAAAGGTTTTATGTGTCTGAGATCAAGGTATGAGTTCCTCTCTACTGAACAGAGTTGTTTTAACAGTAAAATGGACATGTACTCATGATGTGGGTGCTCAAAAACTACAGTTCGAACTTGGAGCACTGCTATTGACAGAGTGGGAGTCTGTAAATACTGTGCTAACACAAACCCCACATAGAACCCCAGTGCCCAGAACGGTTTTTGACTGTCAGCAGAGCAAAGCAACCCTGGAATCAGGGGCACGAGAAACTTCACCCCCTTCCAGTAGAGGGTCTAGCTGAGAGAGACTCCTTGTGTTTCCCTTGCCCCTACAGGCCATAAGCTGCAAGAGAAATAAGGGTGGCTTACTTCTTAGTTACCAGGAACGTTGCTACACCCAATTCCAGCAAACTTCAGGTTGTCCCTGCAATGCTGGAGCCTGGACAGGGTAGGTCAGTGTCTCCAGGATGACTTCAGACCAGACCAACAGGCCTTTGAGCCTTTACATAAAGAACAGGCCTCCTCCCACCACGCTCCAAAATTCATAGCTGCCCTCATGCGGCATAGTCCGTCCCTTGACAGCCACCTCGGCATTACTGGTCTTCATTTGTACCCTGCCACAGGAGCATGCTTTTGCTGAGAGTGGCAGCTAGCAGCACCAGCAGTTCCAGGACTAAAAATGCCTCTCTCCAGACTCCTGTCCCAGCACCGCAGTCAGAAGGCCAGCCTGCAGCCCTGACAGCAGACAGAAAGCACTGGCCTCAAGCCGGTCTCAAGGCAGTGGGGAGGTGAGGGGAGCTGCCTGAAATCCCAGGAGAAAGCTGGGTGGTATCTGAGGAGGAGAGGCTACCTGCAGAAGGTACAAGGCACCCTGGAGCCAGGCTGGAGAGACCTTTATCAGCATTGGCCACGAATCGAAGCCAGATCAACTACTCAGAACATAGCTCTTCCACCAAAACAAGCTCTCTCCTGCCTCCCCCCAAGTCATCCACACCTCCCATTCATTCTCCCTTTGCCCCTCCACGCTTCTCCTCAGGCAGGCTCCACCTTGCCCTTTCCATAGATCTCTCCCACTCTCGCAAACCGTTCCCTCTACACACCAACGACCTGCGTGGCAGATGGTCTCTAACCAAATGGCCAGGTGCATCCAGCGCCTTCTTCAATGCAGCAATGCTCCTTCTGGAGATGGGGTACGAGAAGTCTTTCCACAGGTGCTTTAAATCCACTGTGCTGGGTCCGGTCCCAAAAGTGGGATGCGCTGTGCAGCTCAGAGGGCACAAGGAGGGCTGTGGGAGCTGTGGGCACAGTGCCTGTTCTTAAAAGAAAGAGTGTCCACTGGGAGAGCTAGGGAAAAGAAAGAGAGACTGATACTGAGGTTTGTGCTCCCTGCCTGCTCTGTGTTTCAGCTTTGCCTCCCTCACCGAGAGATGTCTTGCTTCAGACCTTGTCTCCTCTCCCACACCCTTCTGGCCCCTCTGGCCCAACCCCGCTTGCAAGCAGCTGCAGCGAGCCCTGTGTCGCCCGCTGCGCTGACTCGACAGTGGCCATCGAGGTGGCCACAGGTGACCCTGCCGGGCCCCATCCTCACCTCTTTCCCTCAGAGCACAGCCGTGGGATCCTCCCTGTCAGCTGCTGTTGGGAGCTCCCTCAGCGTCGGCGGGGTTCCCATCTCTTCTGGGGGCTCCGCTGGTCTGGCAGGGTCAGGGCTTTGTCTGCCTCTCCCCTGCTGCCGTCTGAACTGCTGAGCACTCCCACCACACTCCAAAATTGCATAGCTGGCCTCATGCAGCACAGTCCGTCCCTCGACGGCCACCTAGGCATTATTGATCTTCATTTGTACCCTGCCACAGGAGCATGCTTTCCTTGCCACGTGCAACCAGCCGCAGCAGCAGCAGGACCAGCTAGCTCTGTGCCAGGCCAAAGAAGCCTGTCTTTTGGCTCCTGTACCAGCACTGCAATGAGGAGTCAAGCCTGGAGCCCTCCCAACAGGAAGAAAGCAATGGTCTCACTTTGTCTTTAAGCCGTAGGGAGGCGAGGGGAGTGGCTTGAAACCCCAGCAGAAAGCTGGGCATTTTTTGAGCAGAAGAGCCTACATGCAGAACATATAAGACGCCCACCCTGGAGACAGGCTGAAGAGGCATTTGTCAGCGTTGGCCAGGAGCTGAAGCCAGATCAGCTGCTTGGAAGGCAGCTATGCTCACCACTATACCCACCCGCATCGCACCTGTGGGCAGTGCTGCCTCCTGCTCCTCCCCTTCACAGAGTGGCTGGCCTCCTCCCTCCAGCCCCCCGCACACACACTTCCTCGAGCCGCTCCTCATGCTCACCCTCTCGACTGCAACCACCTCCCACCCTTGCTCTGCATGCAGACAGGCACTGCCAGATGCACCACCTCCACACTTACTCCTCAAAACTACTTTCCAAATATTCCTGCTCCAGAGCCAAAAGGGAATCGGAGCTACTTTCATCTCGTGATGGAAATGATGGCTTTTGTGGATCACTTAACATTTTGGTCCATGCTCAGGAACTGGACAATGCTTGCCAGTGCTGGAAAAAAGCTCTGGTCTTACCTATTCCACCAAAACAAGCTCTCTCCTGTCTCCCCCCAAGTCATCCACACCTCCCATTCATTCTCCCTTTGCCCCTCCACGCTTCTCCTCAGACAGGCTCCACCTTGCCCTTTCCGTAGATCTCTCCCACTCTCGCAAACCGTTCCCTCTACACACCAACAACCTGCGGGGCAGTCGTGGTCTTTGCTCAAGGGTTGACACCACCCTACGTCCCCAAGAGGCTGGAGGTGCTGCCGGGACGTCACCATCTTTGGTGGGTTCGAGTCCCACTCCTGACAGGCCACCTCTCTCTTGGTGGCCTCCTGCATGGCTTCTCTCTCTTGGCCTCCTTCCCCCTCTTAGGTGGAGGCCCCTTGCCCCTCTGGGGTCACTCCTCCGCCTGCTGACCAGGTCTTGTTGTAAGTCCCAGTTCCTGTCAACGAGGACAAAGCTCACGCTCTGCATGCCTCTTGCCTAAAAAATGTTGCTCTTTGGACTTCCTTCAAACATTCGCCAGCAAAGTCCTCTCTCCCTGCTTCCAGAACCACCTTCCGCTTTGAAGGCATTTCAGGGAGTGAGAGTGCCTCCGCCTGCATTGCATCATCAAGCAGGCTCACACCAAATGATCAGTGCTTTGTCCTTTTGGGTCCTAAAATACCTTGAGGACAGGCACTTCACAGCCTCTCTGGAGCCCTGTTCCCATGCTTACGCACCCTCAGGGCGATCCTTTTTACCCGTGTAGCCGGTCACAAGCTGCCTGTTCAATTTCTGACCACCAGCTCTCATCCTCCGGCCATTGCGGGAACGGCCTTGTGGGCACTGGGAGGCCTCTATGAGATGCCCGCAAAGCATTGTCTTCTCCCACCTAAGCAAGCCTTGCGTCCCCAGGCTCTCCTCATGAGGCCAAAGCCCCTGGCCCCTGACCAGGGATCCTAGGGATCCTCTGCCGAACTTGCTCCGGTTTATCGTCGCCTTTCCTTGGTTCTTCCCCTTTCTTGGAGACTGGGGCAACTTTCCCCTCTCATTAGTCACCAGGGAGATCCCCTGCCCTCTGCTCCTCAAGCTGGAGAGCCCCTGAGATGCATCCTTCCCTCTTTCGGGCCCAGTGGCACGTTCTACAGGTGCCGATCCAGGATGTGGCGTTGACCAGCAGGATTTCAAGCCAGAAAGTTTCCCTGAACTGCCAGTTCCTCACCAGCAAACATGGACAGCACCAGTGGGAAGAGGGGCGGGTGGGAGTAAAGGCCCACCAGTAAGAGGCCAGCAGGCACATCGCATCGTTCCAACACTGCTGACGCCATCCCAGCACAGGTTGCATGAGCGCTGGTGGCATTTTTCAGAAGCTCCACGGTCAGAAAGTGTGAGCCACAGAAGAGGTTTTCCCGTGGACACAGGAAGAGGAAGAGGGGACACGCACAAGGTGGTATCAGAGCATGCCGGAGCACGTGGTGATTGAGGGAGATGCTGCGGGAGCTGGGTTTGTTCAGCCTGGAGAAGAGAATGTGAGGGGGCACCCGAGTGCAGTCCTCCGCTGTGTGAAGGTGGCTCTCTGGCTTGCCAAGGCCTACCCTCAGCCAGAAAGACCTCGGGAGCGCAGGACCCAGGAGTGGCCTGGCCTCCTGTGTGGGCCAGCCTGGCCTGAGCTGCAGCTCCCAGGTGCTGGGGAGCTCTGGGACATCTCTGGCTCCCAGTGAAGCCTGTAAGGCGGGCGCAAAGCATCCTCCCCGCAGTGTCCCGCAGGGAGGAGCAGCATCGGAGGCTCCTGTGGTACGAGCAGTTACCATGACCTTGGGGAAGCAAAGAGGTCGGGGGCAAAAGCAGACCCAGCCAGGGCAGTGCTGCCAGGAAGGAAACCAAGGACAAAATGCCCTGAGCAAGGAAGCTGCCTGCACTGGCCCAGAATCCTTTCTCCTCAAGTGCTGGGTGAGACCAGCAGAGCCCCAGGAGCACCCTCCATTGCTTGGAGAGACGCTGTCTCAGCCCCAGAAGGGACATCCGTCCTCCTGCAGCGCCACAGCATCTGCATGGGAAAGGGCTGCCCCTTTTCCTCTGCTCAAGCCCCAGCACGGGGGTCCCTCCACCTCGCTGCAAGACCTTCAGCTCTTGCCGCTCCCAGACGCTCCTCCCACCCTGCTGGGTCCTGCAGATCCCAGGGATGGATGAGGAAAGCCCTCAGCAATGCTGCTTCTCCGGGACACGCTCTCAGAGTTGTGACTCTGTAGAGATCTAACCCTTCTCCAGCGACTGGGTGTTGTTTCTCATGCCCTCTCTGAATGTAACCTACCATTTGGCATCTTAGGCTTGCGCATGGCACCATGGTCTGTCCGGTGGGTTCAGAAGTACCGGATGCCAGCCCAGTGCTTCAGGCAATCCAAAGGTTCCAGGTGGCTGTGTCCTCAGTGTCCCGGGCTAAGTCTGCGATCCCGTAGGGTGTCCCCACGTATGTTTCCTCCCGTCAGGCTGCTGGGAGGAAGGGCCCTGCTCTCAACACACAGACTCAAACCTTGGCACAAGGAGGATAGCAGCAGTGCAGCTTTTCCCCGCCGTGTGCGTGGACCCTTCTTGGGCAGGCAGTGTGGCGGTCCCAGGGCATGAGGGAAAGCTCCCTCAGGCCACCAGTGAAATGTAGCTCTCTGAGTTTGGAGCAGCCTCGGGAGAGAAAACGGCGTTCTCACTGAGGCGGTGAGCCCCGCTTTGGGGCAGAAGGGGCCAGCGTGTCCTGGAAGAAAGGACACGGGTTGGAGGTCAGCCAGGACTGTCCCAGCAGAGGAAGGCAGTCCAGCTCGTGCAACCCATAACAAGCTGCTTTGGGTCCTTCTGCCAGCTCTTCCCTCTGTTGAACGTCTGGGTAAGTGTGTCTGGGTAAAGGCTGCTTAGTATGAGCTACAAGGTGAGAAACAGGAGAGGCAATAACTTACCCAGGCAGATTGACAGGCTGTCCAACACAGGGGTGAAGGGAGGCAGCAGCAGAGACCACAAGTGCAAGCATCGAACCACCGATGGCTGGGTCGTGAATGTACTCTGTGAGGTGCAGTGCTGAAGACGTTCTGCTGGAAACTTCATAACCAGGTCTAAGTATGCGAAAGCAAGATTCTCACAAGTTATCAGCCTGGGTCTTGTAAGAGAGGGCATGCCCTGCTTGTGCAAAGAGCTCTGCCACTCCCTTGAAAGTCCCTTTGAGTAGAGAGTGCCCGCTGGACCCGGAGGAAGGCTGCACATGGTGACGGCCAAGGAGACGGAGAGAGTGCCAGGCTCAGCCGGGAGCATATGGCTCGGCAAGGGTGGCCACAGGGGAAAGACAGCATCTGTCCAGCAGGTCCCATGGTGTAATGGTGAGCACCCTGGACTCTGAATCCAGTGATCTGAGATTCAGATCTCAGTGGGACCTCCAGCTTTTGGCTCCCTCCGGCTTTCCTCAGCATGTTTACACGGTAACAGCCTTGCTCTTGGGTCAACTGTTTAATGCACGCCGATCTTCCTTCCTTTCCTGCGCTCCCAGCCCTGGGACTGGCAACCGTTTCCCATCTTTGAACGGCACTCACAGAAAAACAGGGTTACCGTGTGTGCGCCATTGCCTTTATTTCCACCCCTGACCATTGCTCTCTCCATTTCTCTGAGGATTTTCTGTCTCTCTTTTGCCCGCTCGTTCATTTTTGATCCTCTGCTGTCACCTAGGGAGCTCGACCCACAGCCGGCAGTGCTCCATGCTTGTGGGTACAATTCATGCCATGGGAGAGGGCTCATTCTCCCTCTTCCTTGCAGAGCACGTGGCCAGCTGAGGGGGGAGGAGGAGAACAAACCACCACAAGTCTCCAGCTATGCTGCACAAAGTCTTTAATGAGAAGGAGGAAATGCGGTGGCGCAGAACAGAGACCAAGAAACTCATCTGCAGGGTTCAGGGAGGCACAGAGCATGGCCCATTTCCCAACAACGAGCCCCACACAAAGCGCTTGCCTTTTCCCATTCTGCTCTACCTGGTGGCAATCCCAGCCCACCAAGAGCAGTCCCTAACTCCGGCACCCTGCCCGCATCAGCAGGAGGTTCAGCAAAGCAGCAGAGAACGAGCCCTTTCTCGAGCAGTGCAGAGCAGAGCCAGAGGAGGCATGGCGAGGCCTGCTGTACAGCGAGGAGCAGTGTGCACAGGTGCCTCCCGCCAGGTGGGAAGAGGACACCCAGCCCGTCTGGAGCAGTAGGCACGCTCCTGCTGCAAAGTCCCCGTCTTCCTTTGTGCTCCAAAGGGGATGATCCGCCGGCTTCAGCAGTTGAGGCTGCAGCGCGGGGGAGGCAGACACAGCCCTGCCCCCCCCAGACCAAGGGAGCCCCCAGAAGAGATGGGAACCCCGCCGACGCTGAGGGAGCTCCCAACAGCAGCTGACAGGGAGGATCCCACGGCTGTGCTCTGAGGGAAAGAGGTGAGGATGGGGCCCGGCAGGGTCACCACCACCGGGGAGGCCTCGATGGCCACTGTCGAGTCAGCGCAGCGGGCGACACAGGGCTCGCTGCAGCTGCTTGCAAGTGGGGTTGGGCCAGAGGGGCCACAGGGGCGTGGAAGACAGGGTCTGAAGCAAGACATCTCTCGGTGAGGGAGGCAAAGCTGAAACACAGAGCAGGCAGGGAGCACAAACCTCAGTATCAGTCTCTCTTTCTTTTCCTCAGCTCTCCCAGTGGACACTCTTTCTTTTAAGAACAGGCACTGTGCCCACAGCTCCCACAGCCCTCCTTGTGCCCTCTGAGCTGCACAGCGCAGGAAGGCTGACCCACTTTTGGGACAGGACCCAGCACAGTGGATTTAAAGCACCTGTGGAAAGACCGATCATACCCCCATCTCCAGAAGGAGCATTGCTGCATTGAAGAAGGCGCTGGATGCACTTGGCCATTTGGTTAGAGACCATCTGCCTAAGGCAGCAATTCTGGTGGCAGACCTCCTTGCAGCTGAGCCCCATTGACCTCTTTCTGCTTCAGAGAGTCCCCCTCTTCCCAGCTCTCCCCAGCCGCCATGTTCAAATGGGAAAGAGGTGACAGCCCTTGAACATTTCCATTGCAGGGCCAAGCTGAGGCAGCCCAAGTATCAACCTGAGTAGCCACCGTGACAGCAGTTCAGCCCGCAGGGAGAGATGGAGCGGACTCAGGCTTACCTCGTTCCTGAAGAAAACGGAGGCAAGAGGACGAGGATGCAGAGTGTGGAGCTTCACAGGCTTTTATGCTGTATCCCTGAGCCCCGGGGAGGCCACAAGCATTCCTTGCTCATGAAGCATCTAAACACCTAGTAATTGCCTCTTGCCAAGGCATCGTGATTAAGCCTTTGCCATTGGATCGGCCTCCCAGAGCACCTAGGAGTCATTGTGTTGTGGAAGAGTTGGGAAAAACCCGGACCTCCAGGCAAGCATGAGTCATCGTGCTGTGGACTTCAGTGGACACGGTGCCCCAGCCTCAGGCGTGCCAGGGATAACCGAGCTCATAGCCTCATTCCTCCCAGAGTGCTGCGTTTTTCAAGGGCGCATTGTAGCACCATTCCCGAGACAACTGGTGTGCTTCTATGGAATTTCGTGCTGCTGCTGCCTTCCAGTGGCCGATCAAGGGCCATGAGACTCAGTGCACCCCAGAATAATGAAGGGTCACCTCTTGAGAAGGGACCTGTGGAGGTCCTCAGGGATGACTTCCTGCTCCAGGCAGACTAAACGTCCCAGACGCCTCAGGAAGCTCTGGGCCTTGCCCCATCCACTGTCGGAGAGGTCACTGTTTCTTGGGCAGCTTTTCCAGGGCTGCACCGTGCTCCCTGTCACTTCTCCCACAAAGGCGGCCGGCATTTCTCTTGTTGCAACTTGTTAGTGTTGGTCTTGCCCTTTCGCGGTGCACCTCTCCGGAGGGTCTGGCTCCATCCTGCCACAACCTCCTGCAGCTGTTGGGAGACTGCAGTTCTTCACTTGCCTGGAATTTTCCTCTCACTGGCCCATCTGCCACCCTGGTACCAGTGACCTTGCAATCATCAAACAAGCCACGTGCCTCCTTCTTTCCTACCAGGTGTTCAGGCACAAGTGACCTCACAAGCACCTAGTGCTGCCAGGAGCCTACTCCGTCCCAGCAGCTACAGAGACAGAAGTGACCTTAAAATCAAAATGCAAGCCACACGCCTGCTGCTGGCCCAGCAGGCAATGGGGTAGAAGGGAACTCACAAGCACATAGCCCAAAATGTGCGTGCTGCTGCTCATCAGGAACACAAGCGCCGAGCGCAAGCCGTGTTCCTGCAGATGGCCTGTGGAGCCAGACGCGACCTCACAGTCAACATCCAAGCCATCTCCTGGCTTCTGGCCAGTCAGGTACTCAGGTAGCAGGGAGCTCACCTGCAGATACCCATGCCGTCTTCCTGCTGCCAGCTCGTGAAGCACTCGGACAAGGAGGGCTTCTGGAAGAGGAAACTCTGGATTGTCTTTGAAAGGTGACGGCAACTGGCAGAGGTTCCTGAGGCCTGGAGGAAGTCAACGTCACTCGTCTCTTCCAGAAGGGCATGAAGCAGGACCTGGGGAACTGCAGGCTGGCCAGCCTCACCTTGATCCCTGGGAAGGGGAAGGAGCAACCCATCCTGGAAACCCTTTCCAGACAAATGAGGAACAAGAAGGTGATGCTTTTTTTCATTACACTCTTTCCTAGCCCATTTCTGTGTGACTGTGCTCTCCTCTTTTTGCGGGGCTGTGCGTTTGTGTGTGTGTCTGTGTCTGTGTGTGTGAGCTGCTGGCCAGGAAACTTCAGCTTGCATCAAACCAAAATGGGGCACACCAATCCAGGTGTGGCGTCTGCAGTGCCAAGGGAAGGGCAACAGTCCTTTCCCCTCACCTTTCATCAGTGAGCTTGTGTTGGAAAGGAGCTTTCAAGATGACCCACTCTAAGCATGTATCCACCAAACAGGCATGCTTTCACCTGAGCAGGGGCTTGAGGCCTGGTCCCCACCCAACCAGCCAGGAGCTCTCACAGCTGAGCCTCCCAGGAGAGGACAGTGAGAGTGCCAGCACTGGTGAGAAGATTCCAGGGTTATGGGTTAAGCTCTGGAGGTGGACGGGAGGTAAACAGCAGGATTAGGAGTGAAGGCTGCCTGCGGGATTTGCAGTGGCCAAGCTGTGCTAGGACACAGGCAGATGGAGCCAGACTCTCCTGAGAGGTGCACTGCAAAAGGGCAAGAGGCAACAATCACAAGTTGCAGCAAGGGAAATTGTGGTGGGAAAAGAAGTGACGGGGGCACGGTGTGGACCTGGACGAGCTGCTCAAGAGACAGGGACCTCTCCGACAGTGGCAGTGTTCAGAAGTCGACAGGAGCCTTCTGAGGCAACTGGGAAGCTTGGTCTGCTCGGAGCAGGAGGTTGGCCCAGAGAACCTCCAGCAGTACCAGCCATCCCACATTATTCTGGGGCGCACTGGGTCTCATGGGCCCCTGAGGAGCCACTGAAAGGCAAGGCCTTGGAAGGCAGCAGCGGCACGAGATTGCACAGAAGTACCAGCTGTTTTGGGAATGGTAGCTGAGGAAAGACCTGTGGAAATGCCCTTGAGGAAAGCGGCACATCGGGGCTATAAGCTCTGTTATCCGTGGCACGCCTGAGACCAGGGCACCGTGTCCACTGAAGTCCACAGCACGATGACTCATGTTTGCCTGGAGTTCAGGGTTTTTCCCAACTCTTCCGCATCATGATGACTCCCAGGTTCTCTGGGAGACTGATCCAACGTCCCTTTGTAGCTTGAAATGCATGGAATGGGCCACCCCATCCCTGAGCCAGGAAAAAAGGCCGTGAACTTCTGGCTCCCTTCCCTGCACCTCTCGTGAAAAGCAGGGCATCCACGCCTCTGGCGTCTGAGATGAACTTGCTGAGCAAAACAGGCCAGTTTGGGTGTGGGTCTCTTTCAGGTAAGGATGCGGGCATCTCTTTGGTCACAAAACCAGACTGTGGTAGAGCCTGATGAGAATAAGCAAGGTCCTTGTGGCCATCACTCCTGCCTGCAGGGGGCTTCCCTCCAGCCCACCATGGTCTCTCCTTGCCACTGAGCTTGGCCACATCCCTGGAGAGTTGCGTCTCTTCTCCCATATGGGATTGTGCAGTCTTGACCTTCTGCCTGAACTTACCCACAGTCTTGTGTGTGTCTATGACTACCCGTGGGGAGAAATGTCTCTCCGGGTTAGCCTGAGGACCTGTGCTGAAAGCTCTTGAGAGCTGACTTGAGGTGCCCTTCATGGTTGAATGTCACCATGATTCATGGACAAGCTCACCATGAAGAGGGCAAAGTGACAAAGGCAATCCATACAGTGGAAAACCTACTTAAAATCTCTGCACAGCTAGCCTGAGACCTCGGAGTTACTTGGCCTTTTGAAACTGGGACATAGATGAATCATTTCAACGTTCGATAGTATTGAAAAGGGAGTACAACATTTCAGATGAAAGAGGCAAAGGCTTAATTGCCAGCGAGGCCTTGCAAGCGGCAGCTACTAGGTGTTTAGATGCTTCATGAGCAAGGAATGCTTGTGGCCCCCCCCAGGGCTCTGGGACACAGTATAAAAGCCTGCGCGGCTCCAGGCTCTGTATCGCCCTCTCTTGCTTCCCTTTCCTCGAGGAACGAGGTAAGCCTGAGTCCGCTCCATCTCTCCCTGCGGGCTGAACTGCTGTCACGGTGGCTACTCAGGTTGATACTTGGGCTGCCTCAGCTTGGCCCTGCAATGGAAATGTTCACGGGCTGTCACCTCTTTCCCATTTGAACATGGCGGCTGGGGAGAGCTGGGAAGAGGGAGGTTCTTTCAAGCAGAAGGGGATCAATGGGGCTTAGGTGCAGGAAGCTCTGCCACCAGAATTTCTGGCTTTAGGCAGATGGTCTCTAACCAAATGGCCAAGTGCATCCAGCGCCTTCTTCAATGCAGCAATGCTCCTTCTGGAGATGGGGTACGAGAAGTCTTTCCACAGGTGCTTTAAATCCACTGTGCTGGGTCCTGTCCCAAAAGTGGGTCAGCCTTCCTGCGCTGTGCAGCTCAGAGGGCACAAGGAGGGCTGTGGGAGCTGTGGGCACAGTGCCTGTTCTTAAAAGAAAGAGTGTCCACTGGGAGAGCTGAGGAAAAGAAAGAGAGACTGATACTGAGGTTTGTGCTCCCTGCCTGCTCTGTGTTTCAGCTTTGCCTCCCTCACCGAGAGATGTCTTGCTTCAGACCCTGTCTTCCACGCCCCTGTGGCCCCTCTGGCCCAACCCCACTTGCAAGCAGCTGCAGCGAGCCCTGTGTCGCCCGCTGCGCTGACTCGACAGTGGCCATCGAGGCCTCCCCGGTGGTGGTGACCCTGCCGGGCCCCATCCTCACCTCTTTCCCTCAGAGCACAGCCGTGGGATCCTCCCTGTCAGCTGCTGTTGGGAGCTCCCTCAGCGTCGGCGGGGTTCCCATCTCTTCTGGGGGCTCCCTTGGTCTGGGGGGGGCAGGGCTGTGTCTGCCTCCCCCGCGCTGCAGCCTCAACTGCTGAAGCCGGCGGATCATCCCCTTTGGAGCAGAAAGGAAGACGGGGACTTTGCAGCAGGAGCGTGCCTACTGCTCCAGACGGGCTGGGTGTCCTCTTCCCACCTGGCGGGAGGCACCTGTGCACACTGCTCCTCGCTGTACAGCAGGCCTCGCCATGCCTCCTCTGGCTCTGCTCTGCACTGCTCGAGAAAGGGCTCGTTCTCTGCTGCTTTGCTGAACCTCCTGCTGATGCGGGCAGGGTGCCGGAGTTAGGGACTGCTCTTGGTGGGCTGGGATTGCCACCAGGTAGAGCAGAATGGGAAAAGGCAAGCGCTTTGTGTGGAGCTCGTTGTTGGGAAATGGGCCATGCTCTGTGCCTCCCTGAACCCTGCAGATGAGTTTCTTGGTCTCTGTTCTGCGCCACCGCATTTCCTCCTTCTCATTAAAGACTTTGTGCAGCATAGCTGGAGACTTGTGGTGGTTTGTTCTCCTCCTCCCCCCTCAGCTGGCCACGTGCTCTGCAAGGAAGAGCAACTGGCCTGTGTCCTGAGGTTACTGCCAGTTGAGGGTGGAGCTCCACACACCTAAAACAAGCAAGTAGGCAAGAGAAAGACCAAAAAGCCTTGGGGAAATGGAGTGTGAGTCTGTAGACTTGTGATCATGGCCCTGTGATATCTCTCAGGGTCAGCCTCCAGTCTCGCCACTGAAAGCATTCAAGAGTTGATCTCATGTCTTCTGCCGGTGTCCCCAGCGCATCTTGCATGTATGGTGTGAAAGCACTGACTTTCCACTGCCTGCCCTGAGTACCCCCTGGCAGAGGACAGAAGGAAGCTTATGAACCAGGCTGAGATGACCACACCTCCTGAGGTGGCAGGAAAAAAATGGACACGTGAGCTCAGCTGAGTTGTGCAGGGTGCCTTCACAAACAGGCAGGGACAAGTTGCCTTTCTGAACCTGAATCTCAGCCAGAGTGCTGGCATTTGGAAGTCAGGTTTATGCCTCCTTTCCTTTTGGTCATGCACCTCGCTTCTCACAGGTGCTTTGGAGGAAAAAAGCACGCAAGCTGCTCAGCAGTAAACCAAGGCCTCCCACATGCCAGCATGCAGCCAAGAACAAAGGAATATCCAGTGTCGCTGTTTAGCCTCCCAGATGATGCATTACTCTCCTCAAGGCTGCACCACCAAGACCTCTCAGCAGTCATTGCTGTTCAAGGTGCATGAACTTTGGGGCAGGTGGACGTCTTCCCCTGAATGAATGCTGTTGCTTCTGCTTTCCCTCTTGGTCCAATCTGTTCCCGGCAGCAAGCGCAAAGCCTTCTGCAAGGTGTCCTTCCTCTGCAGGAGACTTCGATGTCTGCCTGCCAAGCGCCCTTGCAGGGACTCCATGGGTGTCATTGTCTGGTTGATTCCCAGTTCCGCACAGCTAGGGGGGATCTGTCAGCCCTGTGAAAGGGACACTGGGGTGATTAAGGACTAGGCTCACCTGGCGTACAAGGACAGGCTGGGACAGCTGGGGTTGGTTAGCCTGGGGAAGGCAAGGCTGACAGTGCTGGAGAGTGGACACGTGGATTAAAGGAGAGAGATACGTCCTCTTGTCAGTGGTGCCCAGTGAGAGGTCAAGAAGCAATGGACAGAGGTGGAAACACAAGAAATGCCACACACGCTAACCCCGTTTGACTGTGAGCGTGGTCAAAGGTGGGAGCCAGTTTCCAAGGCAGGTTGTTCAGCCAAGTATTTAGATGTGTATGTTAATGCAGAGCTTTTGAATTAACTTCCTAGTCCTCTCAAATTTTCTTCAGAAACTTCATGTTAAAAACAGTCATGGCACTTCTCACTTTCATTGGTGTGATGGGAATAAACTCCAGGGGACGGGTATGGAGCGGGAAGGAGGAAAGCAGTGGTGTTCAGCTCTGGACGTAGGCAGTGTGACGGCAAGATGGTGTCAGGGTGGGCATTTCAGTAGGGAACAGAGCATGCGCGGTCACCATCCCCCTCTTCCTAACTCCACCAACTTGGAGCACTGCTATTGACAGAGTGGGAGTCTGTAAATACTGTGCTAACACAAACCCCACATAGAACCCCAGTGCCCAGAATGGTTTTTGACTGTCAGCAGAGCAAAGCAACCCTGGAATCAGGGGCACGAGAAACTTCACCCCCTTCCAGTAGAGGGTCTAGCTGAGAGAGACTCCTTGTGTTTCCCTTGCCCCTACAGGCCATAAGCTGCAAGAGAAATAAGGGTGGCTTACTTCTTAGTTACCAGGAACGTTGCTACACCCAATTCCAGCAAACTTCAGGTTGTCCCTGCAATGCTGGAGCCTGGACAGGGTAGGTCAGTGTCTCCAGGATGACTTCAGACCAGACCAACAGGCCTTTGAGCCTTTACATAAAGAACAGGCCTCCTCCCACCACGCTCCAAAATTCATAGCTGCCCTCATGCGGCATAGTCCGTCCCTTGACAGCCACCTCGGCATTACTGGTCTTCATTTGTACCCTGCCACAGGAGCATGCTTTTGCTGAGAGTGGCAGCTAGCAGCACCAGCAGTTCCAGGACTAAAAATGCCTCTCTCCAGACTCCTGTCCCAGCACCGCAGTCAGAAGGCCAGCCTGCAGCCCTGACAGCAGACAGAAAGCACTGGCCTCAAGCCGGTCTCAAGGCAGTGGGGAGGTGAGGGGAGCTGCCTGAAATCCCAGGAGAAAGCTGGGTGGTATCTGAGGAGGAGAGGCTACCTGCAGAAGGTACAAGGCACCCTGGAGCCAGGCTGGAGAGACCTTTATCAGCATTGGCCACGAATCGAAGCCAGATCAACTACTCAGAACATAGCTCTTCCACCAAAACAAGCTCTCTCCTGCCTCCCCCCAAGTCATCCACACCTCCCATTCATTCTCCCTTTGCCCCTCCACGCTTCTCCTCGGGCAGGCTCCACCTTGCCCTTTCCATAGATCTCTCCCACTCTCGCAAACCGTTCCCTCTACACACCAACGACCTGCGTGGCAGATGGTCTCTAACCAAATGGCCAGGTGCATCCAGCGCCTTCTTCAATGCAGCAATGCTCCTTCTGGAGATGGGGTACGAGAAGTCTTTCCACAGGTGCTTTAAATCCACTGTGCTGGGACCTATCCCAAAAGTGGGATGCGCTGTGCAGCTCAGAGGGCACAAGGAGGGCTGTGGGAGCTGTGGGCACAGTGCCTGTTCTTAAAAGAAAGAGTGTCCACTGGGAGAGCTAGGGAAAAGAAAGAGAGACTGATACTGAGGTTTGTGCTCCCTGCCTGCTCTGTGTTTCAGCTTTGCCTCCCTCACCGAGAGATGTCTTGCTTCAGACCTTGTCTCCTCTCCCACACCCTTGTGGCCCCTCTGGCCCAACCCCGCTTGCAAGCAGCTGCAGCGAGCCCCGTGTCGCCCGCTGCGCTGACTCGACAGTGGCCATCGAGGTGGCCACAGGTGACCCTGCCGGGCCCCATCCTCACCTCTTTCCCTCAGAGCACAGCCGTGGGATCCTCCCTGTCAGCTGCTGTTGGGAGCTCCCTCAGCGTCGGCGGGGTTCCCATCTCTTCTGGGGGCTCCGCTGGTCTGGCAGGGTCAGGGCTTTGTCTGCCTCTCCCCTGCTGCCGTCTGAACTGCTGAGCACTCCCACCACACTCCAAAATTGCATAGCTGGCCTCATGCAGCACAGTCCGTCCCTCGACGGCCACCTAGGCATTATTGATCTTCATTTGTACCCTGCCACAGGAGCATGCTTTCCTTGCCACGTGCAACCAGCCGCAGCAGCAGCAGGACCAGCTAGCTCTGTGCCAGGCCAAAGAAGCCTGTCTTTTGGCTCCTGTACCAGCACTGCAATGAGGAGTCAAGCCTGGAGCCCTCCCAACAGGAAGAAAGCAATGGTCTCACTTTGTCTTTAAGCCGTAGGGAGGCGAGGGGAGTGGCTTGAAACCCCAGCAGAAAGCTGGGCATTTTTTGAGCAGAAGAGCCTACATGCAGAACATATAAGACGCCCACCCTGGAGACAGGCTGAAGAGGCATTTGTCAGCGTTGGCCAGGAGCTGAAGCCAGATCAGCTGCTTGGAAGGCAGCTATGCTCACCACTATACCCACCCGCATCGCACCTGTGGGCAGTGCTGCCTCCTGCTCCTCCCCTTCACAGAGTGGCTGGCCTCCTCCCTCCAGCCCCCCGCACACACACTTCCTCGAGCCGCTCCTCATGCTCACCCTCTCGACTGCAACCACCTCCCACCCTTGCTCTGCATGCAGACAGGCACTGCCAGATGCACCACCTCCACACTTACTCCTCAAAACTACTTTCCAAATATTCCTGCTCCAGAGCCAAAAGGGAATCGGAGCTACTTTCATCTCGTGATGGAAATGATGGCTTTTGTGGATCACTTAACATTTTGGTCCATGCTCAGGAACTGGACAATGCTTGCCAGTGCTGGAAAAAAGCTCTGGTCTTACCTATTCCACCAAAACAAGCTCTCTCCTGTCTCCCCCCAAGTCATCCACACCTCCCATTCATTCTCCCTTTGCCCCTCCACGCTTCTCCTCAGACAGGCTCCACCTTGCCCTTTCCGTAGATCTCTCCCACTCTCGCAAACCGTTCCCTCTACACACCAACAACCTGCGGGGCAGTCGTGGTCTTTGCTCAAGGGTTGACACCACCCTACGTCCCCAAGAGGCTGGAGGTGCTGCCGGGACGTCACCATCTTTGCTGCAGGAGCGTCCCCACCCTAGTGGTCACAGCAGCCTTGGAGTCCCCCTCAGATAAATTTGAGAAGCAAAGCGCGGTCTAATATACCGCCCCACAACTGCCACCATCCCTGGTTGTCTCCACGCAGCTGCCTTCCCTTCTTCCCCGGAAGCAGTTGAGACCAGCCGGGGAGCAAAACCATCCCCCCCGTGGCAGGATATCCCAGATGCCCGGCTGAGGACAAGGCGCTGGGAGCTGCAGCTGTAGCCCCTGCGGTTATGCCTCTCAAGGCCTCTGGAAGCCTGGCACCAGGTGCCTGTCATACTCAGCGGAGGTCTCAACTGCAGGAGTGAATGCTGGCCCTGAAACTCCCAGGGAGTGAGGTGTCATTGCACAGGGCACGTGATCAGCAGGGCAGAGAGGGCTGGAGCAGGTAGTTGTGGCCGAGTGGTGAAGGCGATGGACTAGAAATCCATTGGGGTTTTCCCTGCGCAGGTTCGAATCCTGTCAACTACGAGGAGCAGTCCCCTTTTGGGCTCCCTGCAATTAACCAGGCTGCAGCTGTGGGATTCGGCTCCATACTGTACCTGGTGCCCAGGGAGACAGTAGAACCCAATTGCCTTGCAGCACTTGTCCTCGTGTCCCCCCCAGCTCCCTGCCCCCTCCCCTCCCCGGCCGCACGCACACCCCCCCCACCACCACCCCCCCAAAGCTCCTGGATGCATGGGAAATCCTACTCCCTTTGACAGGGTAGGCAAGTTGGCAGAAGAGAATGGACCAGTGCTGAGTAGGAGCCATGAAAAGAAGTCTACTGTTGTTGCTCGTTGAGCAGAACTTAAAGAGACTGACCTCGCCACACATCCCAAGCAGCACAGCCCCATCAGCTGTCTTCCCTACACCTGAGACTACAGCAGCTTGTCTCCGACGACAGCTTCCGCAGGATGGCTGTCATTGCTAAAGATGAAGGGAAGACACCGCATGGATCTGGGATCTTGCACTCACAAAGTGCCCCTCAGTTTAGGTCTCACAAAGGCAAACTGGTGTGGAGTAAGAGGCAAGTCGGGGGAAGAGAAGGCACCAGCTTCACCAGGTGGTGACTGTGCCATCAGGAGGCCATTCCCTGCCATCACAGCCCCTGATGGGTGGGATAGAAAAGAGCTGGAGGCTTCCCAGAGGGCTTCTTTCAGTTCCATGCCCAGCTGCTCCCAAGAGAGCGGCAGCAGAGAAGGGGCTGCTGGTAGCCTGCCTGGGTGTTGCAGCACCTTAAGGAAAAGGGAAGCCCTGAGGGGCCCATTCAGAGAGAGCCCAGAGAAAGAGAAGGAGAGAAAAGCCCGTTGCTGGTGCATGGTCTGATCCCCGCCGCAGCCATGCCACTGAGGGTGGCGGAAGCAGCGCAAGGTCAAAAGGTGCTCAGAGAGGTTGGAGGCATGGATGAAGAAGGAAAGGGGCAATGGAGAGAGCAGCTGGAGCTGAGCCAGGGACCTTTTGATCTGCAGCCCAATTCTCTGCCCCTGTGGCAGGCAAGGCTGCAGCCACACTCCCCACGCTCATACCTGCACCCACACCCCATCCCGCTTCTGCTTTTGTCTCGTCTGCCTGGTTGTTGCATGCTCTGACCTGTGGATGGGAGAGGGAACCAGCAAACACAAGCCCAGAAATGCAGGCGTCAGCAGTGCCACCTCATCCCTCGCCCTCACCAACAGGGTCTAAAACCTCAGGCTGCCCAGAGCCTTCCTGGGATGCCTTGCAGCATTTAAGACTGGCCAGCACCCAGTCCGGCTGGGCCAGCCCTGCCCTAGGCTGACTGGGAACCACCTCCACCCGCAGCAGTGTTGGGCAGGAAAGGAATGGCAGCAGGCACGGAGAGGCGGGGTTTCTCTGGCTCTTTGGCACCCCGCATGGTGGCGGGGGCAGCCCTCGGCTGGCGGGGAGCAGCAAGGGCAGGGCTGCGCCAGGAGGGAGCTGTGGGGGAGCGCAGCGCAGCGCAGCGCAGCGCAGCACGGGCAGGGCAATGCCCTCCGAGCCGGCGTGAAATGCAAGGCACTAACTGCTAAACAACTTGGCTAGAAGAACGAGCACTGCCTAGGACTATGCACTTTTGCCTCAGGGTCAATGTGACCCAAAGACCAAACCCAAACCGGTTCTCACTGGCCGAGAACATCCCATACAGATGACAAAACAGTAAAGAGATTTGTCTTCAAGAAACCCCCAGCCATATAACCACGGCCAGAACAGCAATTGACCTGAATCTAGTATAAACTCTCTCCACCTGCCCGGGACATTGGTTTAGAGCAATGGAGATAAACACCCCAGTGACCATACGTCCACACCACCTGCCGGGGAGAAGCACATACTGATTTTGCGAGCAATGGTAACTGATTAGCCCGCCCCTTAAGGTGAGTAATTTGATCCGTTGACACAACTGTGTTGTAAACATATATAAACCCTGCCATCCTCTAGATCGGGCTCCTCCATGCATTGGGCTGGGGCACCGCTATGCGCACAGCTACAATGGGAGAATTATTTCCATTGGCAATTCTATGCTGAGCGTCCTTGTCTCCCTCCTTGGCCAGCAAAGAACTGACTTGTATGCCAGACACAGTCGCGCAGCTCCCCCTGGGAGCTGGACTTCCGAGCTGGGTCGCAGCCCTCACGAGCTGGCTGGAGAGCAGCTCCTCTCCTCTCTGCCCCGCAAAGCAACAAGGCTGCCCCCGCGCTCCGGGGTTTCCTGAATTCAGCGCCTGCAGAGCCAGCTCGGGTGACCAAAGAGAAAGTCCCGATCCAGGGTTATGGGCAGGAGACGTGGGGAGAGGGACAAAGCAAGGCCCTTGCGCTTCGCGCCCCAGGCCCACTGCCACTGAGCTTTCCAGGGAGACATTTTTCCTGCCTGGGCAAGGGCACAGGATAGAGGAAGGGAAAGAGTCGTGAGCACGAGCGCTGGTGCTGGCAGGGCCAGGGAGCATCAGGCAGGGCTGTGGGAGGTCCCAGCAGAGGTGCTGGGGGGAGCAGAGTGGCGCAGCGGAAGCGTGCTGGGCCCATAACCCAGAGGTCGATGGATCGAAACCATCCTCTGCTAGTGCCATTTCCTTTTTCCGCCTCCCCTCCGCCTTTTTTCTTTTTTTTTTTTCCCCCTTCCCCCCTGCTCCTGACAGCTGCTGCCTCTCCCAGCAAGTTTTAACCCACACTGCTCTAGGTGTTGGGAGTGGAGGGGAGAGGGGGTGCTGCAGGGTGGCCTCTGTGAGAAGAGCTAAGAGGCTGTCCTGTGCCAGACACAGCTGGTTCCAGCTGCCTCCACATCACTGAGCCATCTGTGAAGTTTGTGGCATGGAGAGCAGCCATGATGGAGCTCCAGAATGAGCTGCTCCTTCCCTCGCCAGGCCGCGACATTTCAGTTGCCATGGCCCTTCAAAAACAATCGAGAGTGCCCTCTTCCAGAAGTCCTCTGTGTCTGAGCGCTTCCGTGGGCTGGCAGCAGGAAGACGGCATGGGTATCTGCAGGTGAGCTCCCGGCTACCTGAGTACCTGACGGGCCAGAAGCCAGAAGATGGCTTGGATGTTGACTGTGAGGTCACCTCTGGCTCTGCAGGCGATGGGCCATCCACAGGAATATTGCTTATGCTAGGTGCCCGTCTTCATTCCACAGTGGATACCGCTGCATGGTATATCTTTTATATCCAAAAACTTCTTGGTCCAAAGGAAGTGGAAAATCCATCAGAGGGAGATCTCTGTTTTCAACATGCAGGCGTGACGGCATCAAAAACGGCCGTCAGGCAATCACAAAGCAATATGGGAACCCATGGGGAACGGTGCTGTCAAAAGTTGCCTCTTCCCGTGTTTAGTGAGTGGGGGCTTCCTTGGCCTGATGTGCTTCTGGGTACACGGGTAGGGTTGGCTGGTCCTGGCAGGCAGCCACAGGTCTGCCTGAGAGCAGGTGGGTATGACGGGGTCAAGAAATGGCTGTCAGCCAATCACAGAGCAGTATGAAAACATCTTGCTTATGGTGTTTGATAAGAAAATGGCAGCTGAAAGACAATGGTGCCCCCCGTGTATGTACGGGAAGGTACGTCCTGGTCAGACGTACGTCATCATTCATCCGTGCTGGCGCGGGGATTCACCAAAGCAATCATCCACCACCCAAACCAGTAGCAGCACAGGGCAGATTTTAGCCCACGAACCGGCAGTGGGTAGAGTCCTGCAAGACAAATTACTTACGGGCATGCAGCATGGAACGTGGCAGATGCTGATATCCGACCAAGTTACGTAGAGCAAGAAACCTGGGCTAGAAATGATCCACCTGGCCTATTTGCACATTATACAATAGGAATAATAATCGTTACCCTAGCATTGCCTGCTTTTCACTCTCCGATTGCTGAGCTAATACTAGACAAGTGTACAAGTACATGGACAATATCCAGTGCCTAAGAAGAAATGCAGGCTGGTTGCTGGGCCTTTTTAATTCAACCAAAGGGCACATCATGCAACCACACGTTAGCCGGGACAGAGTGAATGTGCCGCCGTCTGGGGCAGGTGGAGACCTGTGTTAGCTCAGTATTACGCCCTATGGTATTCCCAGCGGGCACTGCGTCGGCTACGTATCGCAAGGTTTTGGTAGTGGAGGGGTTAGGGGGTGCTGCAGGGTGGCCTCTGTGAGAAGAGGTAAGGAGCTGCCCTGTGTCAGACACAGCCAGTTCCAGCTCCACGGTGCGCTCACCGCACGACACAGCCGAGCCATCATCAAAGTTTGCAGCCCCTCTGTGAAAACATGTTCCAGAAAGGGCAGAAGACACCAGACAGAGAGAGGAGGAAGGAAGAAACCGAGTGGGAAAGAGCAGAGGGAAGATGCATCCCGCTTGGGCGGGTAAGGGAGTCTGGTGTGAAGGAGCAAAGTTGAGCCTGCACACAGGGGAGAGGAAAGGCGCCGTTTTATGTTTGTCTTTTTGTTTCTCACTGCGTCAATCTGTTTTAATTGGCAAAAAATGTATTTCCCCCAGGTCGAGCCTGTTCTGCCCGCAACCGTTTTTGCTAAGCCCTGTCCCTGTGTTTATCTTGACACGCAAGCTTTGTCATCCTGTTTTCTATGCCTCACATACCACTGAAGGTGGGGAAAGGAGTGAGCAGCTGGGTGGGTGTTTGGCTGTTAGCTATGCTTACACCATCACAGGTACATACACACAAACGCACGTACGCTTGCATAGCACGCGCACAGCTGGCACAGGTATGAACGCAGGTGGGGAGCAGTGCCGTTGTGAGCACCCTCAGAACCACCACCAGCACTCACGCAGGCATGAAATAAGAGAGACGGCCTGATCCTTTTCTTCCTCTCTGGCTGCTTGGGAGTGGAGATCAGTATTGGACACACAGATGTCCTCCCTCCCTCCCTCCCTCCCTCTCTCTTCCTCCCTCCCTCCCATAAGCACACCAGCAGGTCCCTCGAACCCCACGCCATACCACCGGTCTGTGCAGAGTCCACGCCTGGAGCTCCGTCCCGGTTTGTCCAGTGTCCTGCTCCAACCCTGGGCAGTCCCGTGTAGCCAGTCACAAGCTGCCCGTTCAATTTCTGACCACCAGCTCTCATTCTCTGGCCATTGCAGGAACGTCCTTGTGGGCACTGGGAAGCCTCTATGAGACGCCCGCAAAGCATTGTCTTCTCCCACCTAAGCAAGCCTTGCGTCCCCAGGCTCTCATAGAATCACAGAATCATAGAATCGTTTAGGTTGAAAAAGACCTTTAAGATCATCCAGTCCAACCATTAACCTACACTACCAAGTCCACACTAAACCAATCAAGGGTAGACTAGACTAAACCATGTCCCGAAGTGCCACATCTACCCGTTTTTTGAACACTGCCAGGGATGGTTTATCGTCGCCTTTCCTTGGTTCTTGTCCTTTCTGCTCTCTTCTGCTTTCTCCTACCGTTCTGGGCACTGGGGTTCTATGTGGGGTTTGTGTTAGCACAGTATTTACAGACTCCCACTCTGTCAATAGCAGTGCTCCAAGCTGGTGGAGTTAGGAAGAGGGGGATGGTGACCGCGCATGCTCTGTTCCCTACTGAAATGCCCACCCTGACACCATCTTGCCGTCACACTGCCTACGTCCAGAGCTGAAAACCATTGCTTTGCCCTTGACGGGATGTTGGCATGTGCAGAGCCACCATTTGCTGACGGTTCCTTTGCTTGCCGCCATGAAGGAGTGCCTTGGCCTTGTGAGATGCTGCCCGTGTGCTGGGTAGTGGGTGGTCTGACATGCCCGGAGGTGCTGTGGTCGCCTGTCAGCAGCCCGTGGTGGGATCAGGGCAAGGGTGCTCCCAGGAGCCAGCTCCCCCTGCAGCAGCGCCAGGAGGAGGCTGGCGGCAGCAGCAGCAGCAGCAGTGGCGGCAGCAGCAGCAGCAGGAGGAGGAGGTCAGGATGGCCGAGCGGTCTAAGGCGCTGCATTCAGGTTGCAGTCTCCCTGGGAGACGTGGGTTCGAGTCCCACTCCTGACAGGCCACCTCTCTCTTGGTGGCCTCCTGCATGGCTTCTCTCTCTTGGCCTCCTTCCCCCTCTTAGGTGGAGGCCCCTTGCCCCTCTGGGGTCACTCCTCCGCCTGCTGACCAGGTCTTGTTGTAAGTCCCAGTTCCTGTCAACGAGGACAAAGCTCACGCTCTGCATGCCTCTTGCCTAAAAAATGTTGCTCTTTGGACTTCCTTCAAACATTCGCCAGCAAAGTCCTCTCTCCCTGCTTCCAGAACCACCTTCCGCTTTGAAGGCATTTCAGGGAGTGAGAGTGCCTCCGCCTGCATTGCATCATCAAGCAGGCTCACACCAAATGATCAGTGCTTTGTCCTTTTGGGTCCTAAAATACCTTGAGGACAGGCACTTCACAGCCTCTCTGGAGCCCTGTTCCCATGCTTACGCACCCTCAGGGCGATCCTTTTTACCCGTGTAGCCGGTCACAAGCTGCCTGTTCAATTTCTGACCACCAGCTCTCATCCTCCGGCCATTGCGGGAACGGCCTTGTGGGCACTGGGAGGCCTCTATGAGATGCCCGCAAAGCATTGTCTTCTCCCACCTAAGCAAGCCTTGCGTCCCCAGGCTCTCCTCATGAGGCCAAAGCCCCTGGCCCCTGACCAGGGATCCTAGGGATCCTCTGCCGAACTTGCTCCGGTTTATCGTCGCCTTTCCTTGGTTCTTCCCCTTTCTTGGAGACTGGGGCAACTTTCCCCTCTCATTAGTCACCAGGGAGATCCCCTGCCCTCTGCTCCTCAAGCTGGAGAGCCCCTGAGATGCATCCTTCCCTCTTTCGGGCCCAGTGGCACGTTCTACAGGTGCCGATCCAGGATGTGGCGTTGACCAGCAGGATTTCAAGCCAGAAAGTTTCCCTGAACTGCCAGTTCCTCACCAGCAAACATGGACAGCACCAGTGGGAAGAGGGGCGGGTGGGAGTAAAGGCCCACCAGTAAGAGGCCAGCAGGCACATCGCATCGCTCCAACACTGCTGACGCCATCCCAGCACAGGTTGCATGAGCGCTGGTGGCATTTTTCAGAAGCTCCACGGTCAGGAAGTGTGAGCCACAGAAGAGGTTTTCCCGTGGACACAGGAAGAGGAAGAGGGGACACGCACAAGGTGGTATCAGAGCATGCCGGAGCACGTGGTGATTGAGGGAGATGCTGCGGGAGCTGGGTTTGTTCAGCCTGGAGAAGAGAATGTGAGGGGGCACCCGAGTGCAGTCCTCCGCTGTGTGAAGGTGGCTCTCTGGCTTGCCAAGGCCTACCCTCAGCCAGAAAGACCTCGGGAGCGCAGGACCCAGGAGTGGCCTGGCCTCCTGTGTGGGCCAGCCTGGCCTGAGCTGCAGCTCCCAGGTGCTGGGGAGCTCTGGGACATCTCTGGCTCCCAGTGAAGCCTGTAAGGCGGGCGCAAAGCATCCTCCCCGCAGTGTCCCGCAGGGAGGAGCAGCATCGGAGGCTCCTGTGGTACGAGCAGTTACCATGACCTTGGGGAAGCAAAGAGGTCGGGGGCAAAAGCAGACCCAGCCAGGGCAGTGCTGCCAGGAAGGAAACCAAGGACAAAATGCCCTGAGCAAGGAAGCTGCCTGCACTGGCCCAGAATCCTTTCTCCTCAAGTGCTGGGTGAGACCAGCAGAGCCCCAGGAGCACCCTCCATTGCTTGGAGAGACGCTGTCTCAGCCCCAGAAGGGACATCCGTCCTCCTGCAGCGCCACAGCATCTGCATGGGAAAGGGCTGCCCCTTTTCCTCTGCTCAAGCCCCAGCACGGGGGTCCCTCCACCTCGCTGCAAGACCTTCAGCTCTTGCCGCTCCCAGACGCTCCTCCCACCCTGCTGGGTCCTGCAGATCCCAGGGATGGATGAGGAAAGCCCTCAGCAATGCTGCTTCTCCGGGACACGCTCTCAGAGTTGTGACTCTGTAGAGATCTAACCCTTCTCCAGCGACTGGGTGTTGTTTCTCATGCCCTCTCTGAATGTAACCTACCATTTGGCATCTTAGGCTTGCGCATGGCACCATGGTCTGTCCGGTGGGTTCAGAAGTACCGGATGCCAGCCCCGTGCTTCAGGCAATCCAAAGGTTCCAGGTGGCTGTGTCCTCAGTGTCCCAGGCTAAGTCTGCGATCCCGTAGGGTGTCCCCACGTATGTTTCCTCCCGTCAGGCTGCTGGGAGGAAGGGCCCTGCTCTCAACACACAGACTCAAACCTTGGCACAAGGAGGATAGCAGCAGTGCAGCTTTTCCCCGCCGTGTGCGTGGACCCTTCTTGGGCAGGCAGTGTGGCGGTCCCAGGGCATGAGGGAAAGCTCCCTCAGGCCACCAGTGAAATGTAGCTCTCTGAGTTTGGAGCAGCCTCGGGAGAGAAAACGGCGTTCTCACTGAGGCGGTGAGCCCCGCTTTGGGGCAGAAGGGGCCAGCGTGTCCTGGAAGAAAGGACACGGGTTGGAGGTCAGCCAGGACTGTCCCAGCAGAGGAAGGCAGTCCAGCTCGTGCAACCCATAACAAGCTGCTTTGGGTCCTTCTGCCAGCTCTTCCCTCTGTTGAACGTCTGGGTAAGTGTGTCTGGGTAAAGGCTGCTTAGTATGAGCTACAAGGTGAGAAACAGGAGAGGCAATAACTTACCCAGGCAGATTGACAGGCTGTCCAACACAGGGGTGAAGGGAGGCAGCAGCAGAGACCACAAGTGCAAGCATCGAACCACCGATGGCTGGGTCGTGAATGTACTCTGTGAGGTGCAGTGCTGAAGACGTTCTGCTGGAAACTTCATAACCAGGTCTAAGTATGCGAAAGCAAGATTCTCACAAGTTATCAGCCTGGGTCTTGTAAGAGAGGGCATGCCCTGCTTGTGCAAAGAGCTCTGCCACTCCCTTGAAAGTCCCTTTGAGTAGAGAGTGCCCGCTGGACCCGGAGGAAGGCTGCACATGGTGACGGCCAAGGAGACGGAGAGAGTGCCAGGCTCAGCCGGGAGCATATGGCTCGGCAAGGGTGGCCACAGGGGAAAGACAGCATCTGTCCAGCAGGTCCCATGGTGTAATGGTGAGCACCCTGGACTCTGAATCCAGTGATCTGAGATTCAGATCTCAGTGGGACCTCCAGCTTTTGGCTCCCTCCGGCTTTCCTCAGCATGTTTACACGGTAACAGCCTTGCTCTTGGGTCAACTGTTTAATGCACGCCGATCTTCCTTCCTTTCCTGCGCTCCCAGCCCTGGGACTGGCAACCGTTTCCCATCTTTGAACGGCACTCACAGAAAAACAGGGTTACCGTGTGTGCGCCATTGCCTTTATTTCCACCCCTGACCATTGCTCTCTCCATTTCTCTGAGGATTTTCTGTCTCTCTTTTGCCCGCTCGTTCATTTTTGATCCTCTGCTGTCACCTAGGGAGCTCGACCCACAGCCGGCAGTGCTCCATGCTTGTGGGTACAATTCATGCCATGGGAGAGGGCTCATTCTCCCTCTTCCTTGCAGAGCACGTGGCCAGCTGAGGGGGGAGGAGGAGAACAAACCACCACAAGTCTCCAGCTATGCTGCACAAAGTCTTTAATGAGAAGGAGGAAATGCGGTGGCGCAGAACAGAGACCAAGAAACTCATCTGCAGGGTTCAGGGAGGCACAGAGCATGGCCCATTTCCCAACAACGAGCTCCACACAAAGCGCTTGCCTTTTCCCATTCTGCTCTACCTGGTGGCAATCCCAGCCCACCAAGAGCAGTCCCTAACTCCGGCACCCTGCCCGCATCAGCAGGAGGTTCAGCAAAGCAGCAGAGAACGAGCCCTTTCTCGAGCAGTGCAGAGCAGAGCCAGAGGAGGCATGGCGAGGCCTGCTGTACAGCGAGGAGCAGTGTGCACAGGTGCCTCCCGCCAGGTGGGAAGAGGACACCCAGCCCGTCTGGAGCAGTAGGCACGCTCCTGCTGCAAAGTCCCCGTCTTCCTTTCTGCTCCAAAGGGGATGATCCGCCGGCTTCAGCAGTTGAGGCTGCAGCGCGGGGGAGGCAGACACAGCCCTGCCCCCCCCAGACCAAGGGAGCCCCCAGAAGAGATGGGAACCCCGCCGACGCTGAGGGAGCTCCCAACAGCAGCTGACAGGGAGGATCCCACGGCTGTGCTCTGAGGGAAAGAGGTGAGGATGGGGCCCGGCAGGGTCACCACCACCGGGGAGGCCTCGATGGCCACTGTCGAGTCAGCGCAGCGGGCGACACAGGGCTCGCTGCAGCTGCTTGCAAGTGGGGTTGGGCCAGAGGGGCCACAGGGGCGTGGAAGACAGGGTCTGAAGCAAGACATCTCTCGGTGAGGGAGGCAAAGCTGAAACACAGAGCAGGCAGGGAGCACAAACCTCAGTATCAGTCTCTCTTTCTTTTCCCTAGCTCTCCCAGTGGACACTCTTTCTTTTAAGAACAGGCACTGTGCCCACAGCTCCCACAGCCCTCCTTGTGCCCTCTGAGCTGCACAGCGCAGGAAGGCTGACCCACTTTTGGGACAGGACCCAGCACAGTGGATTTAAAGCACCTGTGGAAAGACCGATCATACCCCCATCTCCAGAAGGAGCATTGCTGCATTGAAGAAGGCGCTGGATGCACTTGGCCATTTGGTTAGAGACCATCTGCCTAAGGCAGCAATTCTGGTGGCAGAGCTTCCTGCACCTAAGCCCCATTGACCTCTTTCTGCTTCAGAGAGTCCCCCTCTTCCCAGCTCTCCCCAGCCACCATGTTCAAATGGGAAAGAGGTGACAGCCCTTGAACATTTCCATTGCAGGGCCAAGCTGAGGCAGCCCAAGTATCAACCTGAGTAGCCACCGTGACAGCAGTTCAGCCCGCAGGGAGAGATGGAGCGGACTCAGGCTTACCTCGTTCCTCGAGGAAAGGGAAGCAAGAGAGGGCGATACAGAGCCTGGAGCCGCGCAGGCTTTTATACTGTGTCCCAGAGCCCTGGGGGGGGCCACAAGCATTCCTTGCTCATGAAGCATCTAAACACCTAGTAGCTGCCGCTTGCAAGGCCTCGCTGGCAATTAAGCCTTTGCCTCTTTCATCTGAAATGTTGTACTCCCTTTTCAATACTATCGAACGTTGAAATGATTCATCTATGTCCCAGTTTCAAAAGGCCAAGTAACTCCGAGGTCTCAGGCTAGCTGTGCAGAGATTTTAAGTAGGTTTTCCACTGTATGGATTGCCTTTGTCACTTTGCCCTCTTCACGGTGAGCTTGTCCATGAATCATGGTGACATTCAACCATGAAGGGCACCTCAAGTCAGCTCTCAAGAGCTTTCAGCACAGGTCCTCAGGCTAACCCGGAGAGACATTTCTCCCCACGGGTAGTCATAGACACACACAAGACTGTGGGTAAGTTCAGGCAGAAGGTCAAGACTGCACAATCCCATATGGGAGAAGAGACGCAACTCTCCAGGGATGTGGCCAAGCTCAGTGGCAAGGAGAGACCATGGTGGGCTGGAGGGAAGCCCCCTGCAGGCAGGAGTGATGGCCACAAGGACCTTGCTTATTCTCATCAGGCTCTACCACAGTCTGGTTTTGTGACCAAAGAGATGCCCGCATCCTTACCTGAAAGAGACCCACACCCAAACTGGCCTGTTTTGCTCAGCAAGTTCATCTCAGACGCCAGAGGCGTGGATGCCCTGCTTTTCACGAGAGGTGCAGGGAAGGGAGCCAGAAGTTCACGGCCTTTTTTCCTGGCTCAGGGATGGGGTGGCCCATTCCATGCATTTCAAGCTACAAAGGGACGTTGGATCAGTCTCCCAGAGAACCTGGGAGTCATCATGATGCGGAAGAGTTGGGAAAAACCCTGAACTCCAGGCAAACATGAGTCATCGTGCTGTGGACTTCAGTGGACACGGTGCCCTGGTCTCAGGCGTGCCACGGATAACAGAGCTTATAGCCCCAATGTGCCGCTTTCCTCAAGGGCATTTCCACAGGTCTTTCCTCAGCTACCATTCCCAAAACAGCTGGTACTTCTGTGCAATCTCGTGCCGCTGCTGCCTTCCAAGGCCTTGCCTTTCAGTGGCTCCTCAGGGGCCCATGAGACCCAGTGCGCCCCAGAATAATGTGGGATGGCTGGTACTGCTGGAGGTTCTCTGGGCCAACCTCCTGCTCCGAGCAGACCAAGCTTCCCAGTTGCCTCAGAAGGCTCCTGTCGACTTCTGAACACTGCCACTGTCGGAGAGGTCCCTGTCTCTTGAGCAGCTCGTCCAGGTCCACACCGTGCCCCCGTCACTTCTTTTCCCACCACAATTTCCCTTGCTGCAACTTGTGATTGTTGCCTCTTGCCCTTTTGCAGTGCACCTCTCAGGAGAGTCTGGCTCCATCTGCCTGTGTCCTAGCACAGCTTGGCCACTGCAAATCCCGCAGGCAGCCTTCACTCCTAATCCTGCTGTTTACCTCCCGTCCACCTCCAGAGCTTAACCCATAACCCTGGAATCTTCTCACCAGTGCTGGCACTCTCACTGTCCTCTCCTGGGAGGCTCAGCTGTGAGAGCTCCTGGCTGGTTGGGTGGGGACCAGGCCTCAAGCCCCTGCTCAGGTGAAAGCATGCCTGTTTGGTGGATACATGCTTAGAGTGGGTCATCTTGAAAGCTCCTTTCCAACACAAGCTCACTGATGAAAGGTGAGGGGAAAGGACTGTTGCCCTTCCCTTGGCACTGCAGACGCCACACCTGGATTGGTGTGCCCCATTTTGGTTTGATGCAAGCTGAAGTTTCCTGGCCAGCAGCTCACACACACAGACACAGACACACACACAAACGCACAGCCCCGCAAAAAGAGGAGAGCACAGTCACACAGAAATGGGCTAGGAAAGAGTGTAATGAAAAAAAGCATCACCTTCTTGTTCCTCATTTGTCTGGAAAGGGTTTCCAGGATGGGTTGCTCCTTCCCCTTCCCAGGGATCAAGGTGAGGCTGGCCAGCCTGCAGTTCCCCAGGTCCTGCTTCATGCCCTTCTGGAAGAGACGAGTGACGTTGACTTCCTCCAGGCCTCAGGAACCTCTGCCAGTTGCCGTCACCTTTCAAAGACAATCCAGAGTTTCCTCTTCCAGAAGCCCTCCTTGTCCGAGTGCTTCACGAGCTGGCAGCAGGAAGACGGCATGGGTATCTGCAGGTGAGCTCCCTGCTACCTGAGTACCTGACTGGCCAGAAGCCAGGAGATGGCTTGGATGTTGACTGTGAGGTCGCGTCTGGCTCCACAGGCCATCTGCAGGAACACGGCTTGCGCTCGGCGCTTGTGTTCCTGATGAGCAGCAGCACGCACATTTTGGGCTATGTGCTTGTGAGTTCCCTTCTACCCCATTGCCTGCTGGGCCAGCAGCAGGCGTGTGGCTTGCGTTTTGATTTTAAGGTCACTTCTGTCTCTGTAGCTGCTGGGACGGAGTAGGCTCCTGGCAGCACTAGGTGCTTGTGAGGTCACTTGTGCCTGAACACCTGGTAGGAAAGAAGGAGGCACGTGGCTTGTTTGATGATTGCAAGGTCACTGGTACCAGGGTGGCAGATGGGCCAGTGAGAGGAAAATTCCAGGCAAGTGAAGAACTGCAGTCTCCCAACAGCTGCAGGAGGTTGTGGCAGGATGGAGCCAGACCCTCCGGAGAGGTGCACCGCGAAAGGGCAAGACCAACACTAACAAGTTGCAACAAGAGAAATGCCGGCCGCCTTTGTGGGAGAAGTGACAGGGAGCACGGTGCAGCCCTGGAAAAGCTGCCCAAGAAACAGTGACCTCTCCGACAGTGGATGGGGCAAGGCCCAGAGCTTCCTGAGGCGTCTGGGACGTTTAGTCTGCCTGGAGCAGGAAGTCATCCCTGAGGACCTCCACAGGTCCCTTCTCAAGAGGTGACCCTTCATTATTCTGGGGTGCACTGAGTCTCATGGCCCTTGATCGGCCACTGGAAGGCAGCAGCAGCACGAAATTCCATAGAAGCACACCAGTTGTCTCGGGAATGGTGCTACAATGCGCCCTTGAAAAACGCAGCACTCTGGGAGGAATGAGGCTATGAGCTCGGTTATCCCTGGCACGCCTGAGGCTGGGGCACCGTGTCCACTGAAGTCCACAGCACGATGACTCATGCTTGCCTGGAGGTCCGGGTTTTTCCCAACTCTTCCACAACACAATGACTCCTAGGTGCTCTGGGAGGCTGATCCAATGGCAAAGGCTTAATCACGATGCCTTGGCAAGAGGCAATTACTAGGTGTTTAGATGCTTCATGAGCAAGGAATGCTTGTGGCCTCCCCGGGGCTCAGGGATACAGCATAAAAGCCTGTGAAGCTCCACACTCTGCATCCTCGTCCTCTTGCCTCCGTTTTCTTCAGGAACGAGGTAAGCCTGAGTCCGCTCCATCTCTCCCTGCGGGCTGAACTGCTGTCACGGTGGCTACTCAGGTTGATACTTGGGCTGCCTCAGCTTGGCCCTGCAATGGAAATGTTCAAGGGCTGTCACCTCTTTCCCATTTGAACATGGCGGCTGGGGAGAGCTGGGAAGAGGGAGGTTCTTTCAAGCAGAAGGGGATCAATGGGGCTTAGGTGCAGGAAGCTCTGCCACCAGAATTTCTGGCTTTAGGCAGATGGTCTCTAACCAAATGGCCAAGTGCATCCAGCGCCTTCTTCAATGCAGCAATGCTCCTTCTGGAGATGGGGGTATGATTGGTCTTTCCACAGGTGCTTTAAATCCACTGTGCTGGGTCCTGTCCCAAAAGTGGGTCAGCCTTCCTGCGCTGTGCAGCTCAGAGGGCACAAGGAGGGCTGTGGGAGCTGTGGGCACAGTGCCTGTTCTTAAAAGAGAGTGTCCACTGGGAGAGCTGAGGAAAAGAAAGAGAGACTGATACTGAGGTTTGTGCTCCCTGCCTGCTCTGTGTTTCAGCTTTGCCTCCCTCACCGAGAGATGTCTTGCTTCAGACCCTGTCTTCCACGCCCCTGTGGCCCCTCTGGCCCAACCCCACTTGCAAGCAGCTGCAGCGAGCCCTGTGTCGCCCGCTGCGCTGACTCGACAGTGGCCATCGAGGCCTCCCCGGTGGTGGTGACCCTGCCGGGCCCCATCCTCACCTCTTTCCCTCAGAGCACAGCCGTGGGATCCTCCCTGTCAGCTGCTGTTGGGAGCTCCCTCAGCGTCGGCGGGGTTCCCATCTCTTCTGGGGGCTCCCTTGGTCTGGGGGGGGCAGGGCTGTGTCTGCCTCCCCCGCGCTGCAGCCTCAACTGCTGAAGCCGGCGGATCATCCCCTTTGGAGCAGAAAGGAAGACGGGGACTTTGCAGCAGGAGCGTGCCTACTGCTCCAGACGGGCTGGGTGTCCTCTTCCCACCTGGCGGGAGGCACCTGTGCACACTGCTCCTCGCTGTACAGCAGGCCTCGCCATGCCTCCTCTGGCTCTGCTCTGCACTGCTCGAGAAAGGGCTCGTTCTCTGCTGCTTTGCTGAACCTCCTGCTGATGCGGGCAGGGTGCCGGAGTTAGGGACTGCTCTTGGTGGGCTGGGATTGCCACCAGGTAGAGCAGAATGGGAAAAGGCAAGCGCTTTGTGTGGAGCTCGTTGTTGGGAAATGGGCCATGCTCTGTGCCTCCCTGAACCCTGCAGATGAGTTTCTTGGTCTCTGTTCTGCGCCACCGCATTTCCTCCTTCTCATTAAAGACTTTGTGCAGCATAGCTGGAGACTTGTGGTGGTTTGTTCTCCTCCTCCCCCCTCAGCTGGCCACGTGCTCTGCAAGGAAGAGGGAGAATGAGCCCTCTCCCATGGCATGAATTGTACCCACAAGCATGGAGCACTGCCGGCTGTGGGTCGAGCTCCCTAGGTGACAGCAGAGGATCAAAAATGAACGAGCGGGCAAAAGAGAGACAGAAAATCCTCAGAGAAATGGAGAGAGCAATGGTCAGGGGTGGAAATAAAGGCAATGGCGCACACACGGTAACCCTGTTTTTCTGTGAGTGCCGTTCAAAGATGGGAAACGGTTGCCAGTCCCAGGGCTGGGAGCGCAGGAAAGGAAGGAAGATCGGCGTGCATTAAACAGTTGACCCAAGAGCAAGGCTGTTACCGTGTAAACATGCTGAGGAAAGCCGGAGGGAGCCAAAAGCTGGAGGTCCCACTGAGATCTGAATCTCAGATCACTGGATTCAGAGTCCAGGGTGCTCACCATTACACCATGGGACCTGCTGGACAGATGCTGTCTTTCCCCTGTGGCCACCCTTGCCGAGCCATATGCTCCCGGCTGAGCCTGGCACTCTCTCCGTCTCCTTGGCCGTCACCATGTGCAGCCTTCCTCCGGGTCCAGCGGGCACTCTCTACTCAAAGGGACTTTCAAGGGAGTGGCAGAGCTCTTTGCACAAGCAGGGCATGCCCTCTCTTACAAGACCCAGGCTGATAACTTGTGAGAATCTTGCTTTCGCATACTTAGACCTGGTTATGAAGTTTCCAGCAGAACGTCTTCAGCACTGCACCTCACAGAGTACATTCACGACCCAGCCATCGGTGGTTCGATGCTTGCACTTGTGGTCTCTGCTGCTGCCTCCCTTCACCCCTGTGTTGGACAGCCTGTCAATCTGCCTGGGTAAGTTATTGCCTCTCCTGTTTCTCACCTTGTAGCTCATACTAAGCAGCCTTTACCCAGACACACTTACCCAGACGTTCAACAGAGGGAAGAGCTGGCAGAAGGACCCAAAGCAGCTTGTTATGGGTTGCACGAGCTGGACTGCCTTCCTCTGCTGGGACAGTCCTGGCTGACCTCCAACCCGTGTCCTTTCTTCCAGGACACGCTGGCCCCTTCTGCCCCAAAGCGGGGCTCACCGCCTCAGTGAGAACGCCATTTTCTCTCCCGAGGCTGCTCCAAACTCAGAGAGCTACATTTCACTGGTGGCCTGAGGGAGCTTTCCCTCATGCCCTGGGACCGCCACACTGCCTGCCCAAGAAGGGTCCACGCACACGGCGGGGAAAAGCTGCACTGCTGCTATCCTCCTTGTGCCAAGGTTTGAGTCTGTGTGTTGAGAGCAGGGCCCTTCCTCCCAGCAGCCTGACGGGAGGAAACATACGTGGGGACACCCTACGGGATCGCAGACTTAGCCCGGGACACTGAGGACACAGCCACCTGGAACCTTTGGATTGCCTGAAGCACGGGGCTGGCATCCGGTACTTCTGAACCCACCGGACAGACCATGGTGCCATGCGCAAGCCTAAGATGCCAAATGGTAGGTTACATTCAGAGAGGGCATGAGAAACAACACCCAGTCGCTGGAGAAGGGTTAGATCTCTACAGAGTCACAACTCTGAAAGCGTGTCCCGGAGAAGCAGCATTGCTGAGGGCTTTCCTCATCCATCCCTGGGATCTGCAGGACCCAGCAGGGTGGGAGGAGCGTCTGGGAGCGGCAAGAGCTGAAGGTCTTGCAGCGAGGTGGAGGGACCCCCGTGCTGGGGCTTGAGCAGAGGAAAAGGGGCAGCCCTTTCCCATGCAGATGCTGTGGCGCTGCAGGAGGACGGATGTCCCTTCTGGGGCTGAGACAGCGTCTCTCCAAGCAATGGAGGGTGCTCCTGGGGCTCTGCTGGTCTCACCCAGCACTTGAGGAGAAAGGATTCTGGGCCAGTGCAGGCAGCTTCCTTGCTCAGGGCATTTTGTCCTTGGTTTCCTTCCTGGCAGCACTGCCCTGGCTGGGTCTGCTTTTGCCCCCGACCTCTTTGCTTCCCCAAGGTCATGGTAACTGCTCGTACCACAGGAGCCTCCGATGCTGCTCCTCCCTGCGGGACACTGCGGGGAGGATGCTTTGCGCCCACCTTACAGGCTTCACTGGGAGCCAGAGATGTCCCAGAGCTCCCCAGCACCTGGGAGCTGCAGCTCAGGCCAGGCTGGCCCACACAGGAGGCCAGGCCACTCCTGGGTCCTGCGCTCCCGAGGTCTTTCTGGCTGAGGGTAGGCCTTGGCAAGCCAGAGAGCCACCTTCACACAGCGGAGGACTGCACTCGGGTGCCCCCTCACATTCTCTTCTCCAGGCTGAACAAACCCAGCTCCCGCAGCATCTCCCTCAATCACCACGTGCTCCGGCATGCTCTGATACCACCTTGTGCGTGTCCCCTCTTCCTCTTCCTGTGTCCACGGGAAAACCTCTTCTGTGGCTCACACTTCCTGACCGTGGAGCTTCTGAAAAATGCCACCAGCGCTCATGCAACCTGTGCTGGGATGGCGTCAGCAGTGTTGGAGCGATGCGATGTGCCTGCTGGCCTCTTACTGGTGGGCCTTTACTCCCACCCGCCCCTCTTCCCACTGGTGCTGTCCATGTTTGCTGGTGAGGAACTGGCAGTTCAGGGAAACTTTCTGGCTTGAAATCCTGCTGGTCAACGCCACATCCTGGATCGGCACCTGTAGAACGTGCCACTGGGCCCGAAAGAGGGAAGGATGCATCTCAGGGGCTCTCCAGCTTGAGGAGCAGAGGGCAGGGGATCTCCCTGGTGACTAATGAGAGGGGAAAGTTGCCCCAGTCTCCAAGAAAGGGGAAGAACCAAGGAAAGGCGACGATAAACCGGAGCAAGTTCGGCAGAGGATCCCTAGGATCCCTGGTCAGGGGCCAGGGGCTTTGGCCTCATGAGGAGAGCCTGGGGACGCAAGGCTTGCTTAGGTGGGAGAAGACAATGCTTTGCGGGCATCTCATAGAGGCCTCCCAGTGCCCACAAGGCCGTTCCCGCAATGGCCGGAGGATGAGAGCTGGTGGTCAGAAATTGAACAGGCAGCTTGTGACCGGCTACACGGGTAAAAAGGATTGCCCTGAGGGTGCGTAAGCATGGGAACAGGGCTCCAGAGAGGCTGTGAAGTGCCTGTCCTCAAGGTATTTTAGGACCCAAAAGGACAAAGCACTGATCATTTGGTGTGAGCCTGCTTGATGATGCAATGCAGGCGGAGGCACTCTCACTCCCTGAAATGCCTTCAAAGCGGAAGGTGGTTCTGGAAGCAGGGAGAGAGGACTTTGCTGGCGAATGTTTGAAGGAAGTCCAAAGAGCAACATTTTTTAGGCAAGAGGCATGCAGAGCGTGAGCTTTGTCCTCGTTGACAGGAACTGGGACTTACAACAAGACCTGGTCAGCAGGCGGAGGAGTGACCCCAGAGGGGCAAGGGGCCTCCACCTAAGAGGGGGAAGGAGGCCAAGAGAGAGAAGCCATGCAGGAGGCCACCAAGAGAGAGGTGGCCTGTCAGGAGTGGGACTCGAACCCACGTCTCCCAGGGAGACTGCAACCTGAATGCAGCGCCTTAGACCGCTCGGCCATCCTGACCTCCTCCTCCTGCTGCTGCTGCTGCCGCCACTGCTGCTGCTGCTGCTGCCGCCAGCCTCCTCCTGGCGCTGCTGCAGGGGGAGCTGGCTCCTGGGAGCACCCTTGCCCTGATCCCACCACGGGCTGCTGACAGGCGACCACAGCACCTCCGGGCACGTCAGACCACCCACTACCCAGCACACGGGCAGCATCTCACAAGGCCAAGGCACTCCTTCATGGCGGCAAGCAAAGGAACCGTCAGCAAATGGTGGCTCTGCACATGCCAACATCCCGTCAAGGGCAAAGCAATGGTTTTCAGCTCTGGACGTAGGCAGTGTGACGGCAAGATGGTGTCAGGGTGGGCATTCCAGTAGGGAACAGAGCATGCGCGGTCACCATCCCCCTCTTCCTAACTCCACCAGCTTGGAGCACTGCTATTGACAGAGTGGGAGTCTGTAAATACTGTGCTAACACAAACCCCACATAGAACCCCAGTGCCCAGAACGGTAGGAGAAAGCAGAAGAGAGCAGAAAGGACAAGAACCAAGGAAAGGCGACGATAAACCATCCCTGGCAGTGTTCAAAAAACGGGTAGATGTGGCACTTCGGGACATGGTTTAGTCTAGTCTACCCTTGATTGGTTTAGTGTGGACTTGGTAGTGTAGGTTAATGGTTGGACTGGATGATCTTAAAGGTCTTTTTCAACCTAAACGATTCTATGATTCTGTGATTCTATAAGAGCCTGGGGACACAAGGCTTGCTTAGGTGGGAGAAGACAATGCTTTGCGGGCGTCTCATAGAGGCTTCCCAGTGCCCACAAGGACGTTCCTGCAATGGCCAGAGAATGAGAGCTGGTGGTCAGAAATTGAACGGGCAGCTTGTGACTGGCTACACGGGACTGCCCAGGGTTGGAGCAGGACACTGGACAAACCGGGACGGAGCTCCAGGCGTGGACTCTGCACAGACCGGTGGTATGGCGTGGGGTTCGAGGGACCTGCTGGTGTGCTTATGGGAGGGAGGGAGGAAGAGAGAGGGAGGGAGGGAGGGAGGGAGGACATCTGTGTGTCCAATACTGATCTCCACTCCCAAGCAGCCAGAGAGGAAGAAAAGGATCAGGCCGTCTCTCTTATTTCATGCCTGCGTGAGTGCTGGTGGTGGTTCTGAGGGTGCTCACAACGGCACTGCTCCCCACCTGCGTTCATACCTGTGCCAGCTGTGCGCGTGCTATGCAAGCGTACGTGCGTTTGTGTGTATGTACCTGTGATGGTGTAAGCATAGCTAACAGCCAAACACCCACCCAGCTGCTCACTCCTTTCCCCACCTTCAGTGGTATGTGAGGCATAGAAAACAGGATGACAAAGCTTGCGTGTCAAGATAAACACAGGGACAGGGCTTAGCAAAAACGGTTGCGGGCAGAACAGGCTCGACCTGGGGGAAATACATTTTTTGCCAATTAAAACAGATTGACGCAGTGAGAAACAAAAAGACAAACATAAAACGGCGCCTTTCCTCTCCCCTGTGTGCAGGCTCAACTTTGCTCCTTCACACCAGACTCCCTTACCCGCCCAAGCGGGATGCATCTTCCCTCTGCTCTTTCCCACTCGGTTTCTTCCTTCCTCCTCTCTCCGTCTGGTGTCTTCTGCCCTTTCTGGAACATGTTTTCACAGAGGGGCTGCAAACTTTGATGATGGCTCGGCTGTGTCGTGCGGTGAGCGCACCGTGGAGCTGGAACTGGCTGTGTCTGACACAGGGCAGCTCCTTACCTCTTCTCACAGAGGCCACCCTGCAGCACCCCCTAACCCCTCCACTACCAAAACCTTGCGATACGTAGCCGACGCAGTGCCCACTGGGAATACCATAGGGCGTAACACTGAGCTAACACAGGTCTCCACCTGCCCCAGACGGCGGCACATTCACTCTGTCCCGGCTAACGTGTGGTTGCATGATGTGCCCTTTGGTTGAATTAAAAAGGCCCAGCAACCAGCCTACATTTCTTCTTAGGCACTGGATATTGTCCATGTACTTGTACACTTGTCTAGTATTAGCTCAGCAATCGGAGAGTGAAAAGCAGGCAATGCTAGGGTAACGATTATTATTCCTATTGTATAATGTGCAAATAGGCCAGGTGGATCATTTCTAGCCCAGGTTTCTTGCTCTACGTAACTTGGTCGGATATCAGCATCTGCCACGTTCCATGCTGCATGCCCGTAAGTAATTTGTCTTGCACGACTCTACCCACTGCCGGTTCGTGGGCTAAAATCTGCCCTGTGCTGCTACTGGTTTGGGTGGTGGATGATTGCTTTGGTGAATCCCCGCGCCAGCACGGATGAATGATGACGTACGTCTGACCAGGACGTACCTTCCCGTACATACACGGGGGGCACCATTGTCTTTCAGCTGCCATTTTCTTATCAAACACCATAAGCAAGATGTTTTCATACTGCTCTGTGATTGGCTGACAGCCATTTCTTGACCCCGTCATACCCACCTGCTCTCAGGCAGACCTGTGGCTGCCTGCCAGGACCAGCCAACCCTACCCGTGTACCCAGAAGCACATCAGGCCAAGGAAGCCCCCACTCACTAAACACGGGAAGAGGCAACTTTTGACAGCACCGTTCCCCATGGGTTCCCATATTGCTTTGTGATTGCCTGACGGCCATTTTTGATGCCGTCACGCCTGCATGTTGAAAACAGAGATCTCCCTCTGATGGATTTTCCACTTCCTTTGGACCAAGAAGTTTTTGGATATAAAAGATATACCATGCAGCGGTATCCACTGTGGAATGAAGACGGGCACCTAGCATAAGCAATATTCCTGTGGATGGCCCATCGCCTGCAGAGCCAGAGGTGACCTCACAGTCAACATCCAAGCCATCTTCTGGCTTCTGGCCCGTCAGGTACTCAGGTAGCCGGGAGCTCACCTGCAGATACCCATGCCGTCTTCCTGCTGCCAGCCCACGGAAGCGCTCAGACACAGAGGACTTCTGGAAGAGGGCACTCTCGATTGTTTTTGAAGGGCCATGGCAACTGAAATGTCGCGGCCTGGCGAGGGAAGGAGCAGCTCATTCTGGAGCTCCATCATGGCTGCTCTCCATGCCACAAACTTCACAGATGGCTCAGTGATGTGGAGGCAGCTGGAACCAGCTGTGTCTGGCACAGGACAGCCTCTTAGCTCTTCTCACAGAGGCCACCCTGCAGCACCCCCTCTCCCCTCCACTCCCAACACCTAGAGCAGTGTGGGTTAAAACTTGCTGGGAGAGGCAGCAGCTGTCAGGAGCAGGGGGGAAGGGGGAAAAAAAAAAAAGAGAAAAGGCGGAGGGGAGGCGGAAAAAGGAAATGGCACTAGCAGAGGATGGTTTCGATCCATCGACCTCTGGGTTATGGGCCCAGCACGCTTCCGCTGCGCCACTCTGCTCCCCCCAGCACCTCTGCTGGGACCTCCCACAGCCCTGCCTGATGCTCCCTGGCCCTGCCAGCACCAGCGCTCGTGCTCACGACTCTTTCCCTTCCTCTATCCTGTGCCCTTGCCCAGGCAGGAAAAATGTCTCCCTGGAAAGCTCAGTGGCAGTGGGCCTGGGGCGCGAAGCGCAAGGGCCTTGCTTTGTCCCTCTCCCCACGTCTCCTGCCCATAACCCTGGATCGGGACTTTCTCTTTGGTCACCCGAGCTGGCTCTGCAGGCGCTGAATTCAGGAAACCCCGGAGCGCGGGGGCAGCCTTGTTGCTTTGCGGGGCAGAGAGGAGAGGAGCTGCTCTCCAGCCAGCTCGTGAGGGCTGCGACCCAGCTCGGAAGTCCAGCTCCCAGGGGGAGCTGCGCGACTGTGTCTGGCATACAAGTCAGTTCTTTGCTGGCCAAGGAGGGAGACAAGGACGCTCAGCATAGAATTGCCAATGGAAATAATTCTCCCATTGTAGCTGTGCGCATAGCGGTGCCCCAGCCCAATGCATGGAGGAGCCCGATCTAGAGGATGGCAGGGTTTATATATGTTTACAACACAGTTGTGTCAACGGATCAAATTACTCACCTTAAGGGGCGGGCTAATCAGTTACCATTGCTCGCAAAATCAGTATGTGCTTCTCCCCGGCAGGTGGTGTGGACGTATGGTCACTGGGGTGTTTATCTCCATTGCTCTAAACCAATGTCCCGGGCAGGTGGAGAGAGTTTATACTAGATTCAGGTCAATTGCTGTTCTGGCCGTGGTTATATGGCTGGGGGTTTCTTGAAGACAAATCTCTTTACTGTTTTGTCATCTGTATGGGATGTTCTCGGCCAGTGAGAACCGGTTTGGGTTTGGTCTTTGGGTCACATTGACCCTGAGGCAAAAGTGCATAGTCCTAGGCAGTGCTCGTTCTTCTAGCCAAGTTGTTTAGCAGTTAGTGCCTTGCATTTCACGCCGGCTCGGAGGGCATTGCCCTGCCCGTGCTGCGCTGCGCTGCGCTGCGCTCCCCCACAGCTCCCTCCTGGCGCAGCCCTGCCCTTGCTGCTCCCCGCCAGCCGAGGGCTGCCCCCGCCACCATGCGGGGTGCCAAAGAGCCAGAGAAACCCCGCCTCTCCGTGCCTGCTGCCATTCCTTTCCTGCCCAACACTGCTGCGGGTGGAGGTGGTTCCCAGTCAGCCTAGGGCAGGGCTGGCCCAGCCGGACTGGGTGCTGGCCAGTCTTAAATGCTGCAAGGCATCCCAGGAAGGCTCTGGGCAGCCTGAGGTTTTAGACCCTGTTGGTGAGGGCGAGGGATGAGGTGGCACTGCTGACGCCTGCATTTCTGGGCTTGTGTTTGCTGGTTCCCTCTCCCATCCACAGGTCAGAGCATGCAACAACCAGGCAGACGAGACAAAAGCAGAAGCAGGATGGGGTGTGGGTGCAGGTATGAGCGTGGGGAGTGTGGCTGCAGCCTTGCCTGCCACAGGGGCAGAGAATTGGGCTGCAGATCAAAAGGTCCCTGGCTCAGCTCCAGCTGCTCTCTCCATTGCCCCTTTCCTTCTTCATCCATGCCTCCAACCTCTCTGAGCACCTTTTGACCTTGCGCTGCTTCCGCCACCCTCAGTGGCATGGCTGCGGCGGGGATCAGACCATGCACCAGCAACGGGCTTTTCTCTCCTTCTCTTTCTCTGGGCTCTCTCTGAATGGGCCCCTCAGGGCTTCCCTTTTCCTTAAGGTGCTGCAACACCCAGGCAGGCTACCAGCAGCCCCTTCTCTGCTGCCGCTCTCTTGGGAGCAGCTGGGCATGGAACTGAAAGAAGCCCTCTGGGAAGCCTCCAGCTCTTTTCTATCCCACCCATCAGGGGCTGTGATGGCAGGGAATGGCCTCCTGATGGCACAGTCACCACCTGGTGAAGCTGGTGCCTTCTCTTCCCCCGACTTGCCTCTTACTCCACACCAGTTTGCCTTTGTGAGACCTAAACTGAGGGGCACTTTGTGAGTGCAAGATCCCAGATCCATGCGGTGTCTTCCCTTCATCTTTAGCAATGACAGCCATCCTGCGGAAGCTGTCGTCGGAGACAAGCTGCTGTAGTCTCAGGTGTAGGGAAGACAGCTGATGGGGCTGTGCTGCTTGGGATGTGTGGCGAGGTCAGTCTCTTTAAGTTCTGCTCAACGAGCAACAACAGTAGACTTCTTTTCATGGCTCCTACTCAGCACTGGTCCATTCTCTTCTGCCAACTTGCCTACCCTGTCAAAGGGAGTAGGATTTCCCATGCATCCAGGAGCTTTGGGGGGGTGGTGGGGGGGGGGGGGTGTGCGTGCGGCCGGGGAGGGGAGGGGGCAGGGAGCTGGGGGAGACACGAGGACAAGTGCTGCAAGGCAATTGGGTTCTACTGTCTCCCTGGGCACCAGGTACAGTATGGAGCCGAATCCCACAGCTGCAGCCTGGTTAATTGCAGGGAGCCCAAAAGGGGACTGCTCCTCGTAGTTGACAGGATTCGAACCTGCGCAGGGAAAACCCCAATGGATTTCTAGTCCATCGCCTTCACCACTCGGCCACAACTACCTGCTCCAGCCCTCTCTGCCCTGCTGATCACGTGCCCTGTGCAATGACACCTCACTCCCTGGGAGTTTCAGGGCCAGCATTCACTCCTGCAGTTGAGACCTCCACTGAGTATGACAGGCACCTGGTGCCAGGCTTCCAGAGGCCTTGAGAGGCATAACCGCAGGGGCTACAGCTGCAGCTCCCAGCGCCTTGTCCTCAGCCGGGCATCTGGGATATCCTGCCACGGGGGGGATGGTTTTGCTCCCCGGCTGGTCTCGACTGCTTCCGGGGAAGAAGGGAAGGCAGCTGCGTGGAGACAACCAGGGATGGTGGCAGTTGTGGGGCGGTATATTAGACCGCGCTTTGCTTCTCAAATTTATCTGAGGGGGACTCCAAGGCTGCTGTGACCACTAGGGTGGGGACGCTCCTGCAGCAAAGATGGTGACGTCCCGGCAGCACCTCCAGCCTCTTGGGGACGTAGGGTGGTGTCAACCCTTGAGCAAAGACCACGACTGCCCCGCAGGTTGTTGGTGTGTAGAGGGAACGGTTTGCGAGAGTGGGAGAGATCTACGGAAAGGGCAAGGTGGAGCCTGTCTGAGGAGAAGCGTGGAGGGGCAAAGGGAGAATGAATGGGAGGTGTGGATGACTTGGGGGGAGACAGGAGAGAGCTTGTTTTGGTGGAATAGGTAAGACCAGAGCTTTTTTCCAGCACTGGCAAGCATTGTCCAGTTCCTGAGCATGGACCAAAATGTTAAGTGATCCACAAAAGCCATCATTTCCATCACGAGATGAAAGTAGCTCCGATTCCCTTTTGGCTCTGGAGCAGGAATATTTGGAAAGTAGTTTTGAGGAGTAAGTGTGGAGGTGGTGCATCTGGCAGTGCCTGTCTGCATGCAGAGCAAGGGTGGGAGGTGGTTGCAGTCGAGAGGGTGAGCATGAGGAGCGGCTCGAGGAAGTGTGTGTGCGGGGGGCTGGAGGGAGGAGGCCAGCCACTCTGTGAAGGGGAGGAGCAGGAGGCAGCACTGCCCACAGGTGCGATGCGGGTGGGTATAGTGGTGAGCATAGCTGCCTTCCAAGCAGCTGATCTGGCTTCAGCTCCTGGCCAACGCTGACAAATGCCTCTTCAGCCTGTCTCCAGGGTGGGCGTCTTATATGTTCTGCATGTAGGCTCTTCTGCTCAAAAAATGCCCAGCTTTCTGCTGGGGTTTCAAGCCACTCCCCTCGCCTCCCTACGGCTTAAAGACAAAGTGAGACCATTGCTTTCTTCCTGTTGGGAGGGCTCCAGGCTTGACTCCTCATTGCAGTGCTGGTACAGGAGCCAAAAGACAGGCTTCTTTGGCCTGGCACAGAGCTAGCTGGTCCTGCTGCTGCTGCGGCTGGTTGCACGTGGCAAGGAAAGCATGCTCCTGTGGCAGGGTACAAATGAAGATCAATAATGCCTAGGTGGCCGTCGAGGGACGGACTGTGCTGCATGAGGCCAGCTATGCAATTTTGGAGTGTGGTGGGAGTGCTCAGCAGTTCAGACGGCAGCAGGGGAGAGGCAGACAAAGCCCTGACCCTGCCAGACCAGCGGAGCAGTTACCGTGTGTGCGCCATTGCCTTTATTTCCACCCCTGACCATTGCTCTCTCCATTTCTCTGAGGATTTTCTGTCTCTCTTTTGCCCGCTCGTTCATTTTTGATCCTCTGCTGTCACCTAGGGAGCTCGACCCACAGCCGGCAGTGCTCCATGCTTGTGGGTACAATTCATGCCATGGGAGAGGGCTCATTCTCCCTCTTCCTTGCAGAGCACGTGGCCAGCTGAGGGGGGAGGAGGAGAACAAACCACCACAAGTCTCCAGCTATGCTGCACAAAGTCTTTAATGAGAAGGAGGAAATGCGGTGGCGCAGAACAGAGACCAAGAAACTCATCTGCAGGGTTCAGGGAGGCACAGAGCATGGCCCATTTCCCAACAACGAGCTCCACACAAAGCGCTTGCCTTTTCCCATTCTGCTCTACCTGGTGGCAATCCCAGCCCACCAAGAGCAGTCCCTAACTCCGGCACCCTGCCCGCATCAGCAGGAGGTTCAGCAAAGCAGCAGAGAACGAGCCCTTTCTCGAGCAGTGCAGAGCAGAGCCAGAGGAGGCATGGCGAGGCCTGCTGTACAGCGAGGAGCAGTGTGCACAGGTGCCTCCCGCCAGGTGGGAAGAGGACACCCAGCCCGTCTGGAGCAGTAGGCACGCTCCTGCTGCAAAGTCCCCGTCTTCCTTTGTGCTCCAAAGGGGATGATCCGCCGGCTTCAGCAGTTGAGGCTGCAGCGCGGGGGAGGCAGACACAGCCCTGCCCCCCCCAGACCAAGGGAGCCCCCAGAAGAGATGGGAACCCCGCCGACGCTGAGGGAGCTCCCAACAGCAGCTGACAGGGAGGATCCCACGGCTGTGCTCTGAGGGAAAGAGGTGAGGATGGGGCCCGGCAGGGTCACCACCACCGGGGAGGCCTCGATGGCCACTGTCGAGTCAGCGCAGCGGGCGACACAGGGCTCGCTGCAGCTGCTTGCAAGTGGGGTTGGGCCAGAGGGGCCACAGGGGCGTGGAAGACAGGGTCTGAAGCAAGACATCTCTCGGTGAGGGAGGCAAAGCTGAAACACAGAGCAGGCAGGGAGCACAAACCTCAGTATCAGTCTCTCTTTCTTTTCCTCAGCTCTCCCAGTGGACACTCTTTCTTTTAAGAACAGGCACTGTGCCCACAGCTCCCACAGCCCTCCTTGTGCCCTCTGAGCTGCACAGCGCAGGAAGGCTGACCCACTTTTGGGACAGGACCCAGCACAGTGGATTTAAAGCACCTGTGGAAAGACCGATCACACCCCCATCTCCAGAAGGAGCATTGCTGCATTGAAGAAGGCGCTGGATGCACTTGGCCATTTGGTTAGAGACCATCTGCCTAAGGCAGCAATTCTGGTGGCAGACCTCCTTGCAGCTGAGCCCCATTGACCTCTTTCTGCTTCAGAGAGTCCCCCTCTTCCCAGCTCTCCCCAGCCGCCATGTTCAAATGGGAAAGAGGTGACAGCCCTTGAACATTTCCATTGCAGGGCCAAGCTGAGGCAGCCCAAGTATCAACCTGAGTAGCCACCGTGACAGCAGTTCAGCCCGCAGGGAGAGATGGAGCGGACTCAGGCTTACCTCGTTCCTGAAGAAAACGGAGGCAAGAGGACGAGGATGCAGAGTGTGGAGCTTCACAGGCTTTTATGCTGTATCCCTGAGCCCCGGGGAGGCCACAAGCATTCCTTGCTCATGAAGCATCTAAACACCTAGTAATTGCCTCTTGCCAAGGCATCGTGATTAAGCCTTTGCCATTGGATCAGCCTCCCAGAGCACCTAGGAGTCATTGTGTTGTGGAAGAGTTGGGAAAAACCCGGACCTCCAGGCAAGCATGAGTCATCGTGCTGTGGACTTCAGTGGACACGGTGCCCCAGCCTCAGGCGTGCCAGGGATAACAGAGCTCATAGCCTCATTCCTCCCAGAGTGCTGCGTTTTTCAAGGGCGCATTGTAGCACCATTCCCGAGACAACTGGTGTGCTTCTATGGAATTTCGTGCTGCTGCTGCCTTCCAGTGGCCGATCAAGGGCCATGAGACTCAGTGCACCCCAGAATAATGAAGGGTCACCTCTTGAGAAGGGACCTGTGGAGGTCCTCAGGGATGACTTCCTGCTCCAGGCAGACTAAACGTCCCAGACGCCTCAGGAAGCTCTGGGCCTTGCCCCATCCACTGTCGGAGAGGTCACTGTTTCTTGGGCAGCTTTTCCAGGGCTGCACCGTGCTCCCTGTCACTTCTCCCACAAAGGCGGCCGGCATTTCTCTTGTTGCAACTTGTTAGTGTTGGTCTTGCCCTTTCGCGGTGCACCTCTCCGGAGGGTCTGGCTCCATCCTGCCACAACCTCCTGCAGCTGTTGGGAGACTGCAGTTCTTCACTTGCCTGGAATTTTCCTCTCACTGGCCCATCTGCCACCCTGGTACCAGTGACCTTGCAATCATCAAACAAGCCACGTGCCTCCTTCTTTCCTACCAGGTGTTCAGGCACAAGTGACCTCACAAGCACCTAGTGCTGCCAGGAGCCTACTCCGGCCCAGCAGCTACAGAGACAGAAGTGACCTTAAAATCAAAACGCAAGCCACACGCCTGCTGCTGGCCCAGCAGGCAATGGGGTAGAAGGGAACTCACAAGCACATAGCCCAAAATGTGCGTGCTGCTGCTCATCAGGAACACAAGCGCCGAGCGCAAGCCGTGTTCCTGCAGATGGCCTGTGGAGCCAGACGCGACCTCACAGTCAACATCCAAGCCATCTCCTGGCTTCTGGCCAGTCAGGTACTCAGGTAGCAGGGAGCTCACCTGCAGATACCCATGCCGTCTTCCTGCTGCCAGCTCGTGAAGCACTCGGACAAGGAGGGCTTCTGGAAGAGGAAACTCTGGATTGTCTTTGAAAGGTGACGGCAACTGGCAGAGGTTCCTGAGGCCTGGAGGAAGTCAACGTCACTCGTCTCTTCCAGAAGGGCATGAAGCAGGACCTGGGGAACTGCAGGCTGGCCAGCCTCACCTTGATCCCTGGGAAGGGGAAGGAGCAACCCATCCTGGAAACCCTTTCCAGACAAATGAGGAACAAGAAGGTGATGCTTTTTTTCATTACACTCTTTCCTAGCCCATTTCTGTGTGACTGTGCTCTCCTCTTTTTGCGGGGCTGTGCGTTTGTGTGTGTGTCTGTGTCTGTGTGTGTGAGCTGCTGGCCAGGAAACTTCAGCTTGCATCAAACCAAAATGGGGCACACCAATCCAGGTGTGGCGTCTGCAGTGCCAAGGGAAGGGCAACAGTCCTTTCCCCTCACCTTTCATCAGTGAGCTTGTGTTGGAAAGGAGCTTTCAAGATGACCCACTCTAAGCATGTATCCACCAAACAGGCATGCTTTCACCTGAGCAGGGGCTTGAGGCCTGGTCCCCACCCAACCAGCCAGGAGCTCTCACAGCTGAGCCTCCCAGGAGAGGACAGTGAGAGTGCCAGCACTGGTGAGAAGATTCCAGGGTTATGGGTTAAGCTCTGGAGGTGGACGGGAGGTAAACAGCAGGATTAGGAGTGAAGGCTGCCTGCGGGATTTGCAGTGGCCAAGCTGTGCTAGGACACAGGCAGATGGAGCCAGACTCTCCTGAGAGGTGCACTGCAAAAGGGCAAGAGGCAACAATCACAAGTTGCAGCAAGGGAAATTGTGGTGGGAAAAGAAGTGACGGGGGCACGGTGTGGACCTGGACGAGCTGCTCAAGAGACAGGGACCTCTCCGACAGTGGCAGTGTTCAGAAGTCGACAGGAGCCTTCTGAGGCAACTGGGAAGCTTGGTCTGCTCGGAGCAGGAGGTTGGCCCAGAGAACCTCCAGCAGTACCAGCCATCCCACATTATTCTGGGGCGCACTGGGTCTCATGGGCCCCTGAGGAGCCACTGAAAGGCAAGGCCTTGGAAGGCAGCAGCGGCACGAGATTGCACAGAAGTACCAGCTGTTTCGGGAATGGTAGCTGAGGAAAGACCTGTGGAAATGCCCTTGAGGAAAGCGGCACATCGGGGCTATGAGCTCTGTTATCCGTGGCACGCCTGAGGCCGGGGCACCGTGTCCACTGAAGTCCACAGCACGATGACTCATGCTTGCCTGGAGTTCAGGGTTTTTCCCAACTCTTCCGCATCATGATGACTCCCAGGTTCTCTGGGAGACTGATCCAACGTCCCTTTGTAGCTTGAAATGCATGGAATGGGCCACCCCATCCCTGAGCCAGGAAAAAAGGCCGTGAACTTCTGGCTCCCTTCCCTGCACCTCTCGTGAAAAGCAGGGCATCCACGCCTCTGGCGTCTGAGATGAACTTGCTGAGCAAAACAGGCCAGTTTGGGTGTGGGTCTCTTTCAGGTAAGGATGCGGGCATCTCTTTGGTCACAAAACCAGACTGTGGTAGAGCCTGATGAGAATAAGCAAGGTCCTTGTGGCCATCACTCCTGCCTGCAGGGGGCTTCCCTCCAGCCCACCATGGTCTCTCCTTGCCACTGAGCTTGGCCACATCCCTGGAGAGTTGCGTCTCTTCTCCCATATGGGATTGTGCAGTCTTGACCTTCTGCCTGAACTTACCCACAGTCTTGTGTGTGTCTATGACTACCCGTGGGGAGAAATGTCTCTCCGGGTTAGCCTGAGGACCTGTGCTGAAAGCTCTTGAGAGCTGACTTGAGGTGCCCTTCATGGTTGAATGTCACCATGATTCATGGACAAGCTCACCATGAAGAGGGCAAAGTGACAAAGGCAATCCATACAGTGGAAAACCTACTTAAAATCTCTGCACAGCTAGCCTGAGACCTCGGAGTTACTTGGCCTTTTGAAACTGGGACATAGATGAATCATTTCAACGTTCGATAGTATTGAAAAGGGAGTACAACATTTCAGATGAAAGAGGCAAAGGCTTAATTGCCAGCGAGGCCTTGCAAGCGGCAGCTACTAGGTGTTTAGATGCTTCATGAGCAAGGAATGCTTGTGGCCCCCCCCAGGGCTCTGGGACACAGTATAAAAGCCTGCGCGGCTCCAGGCTCTGTATCGCCCTCTCTTGCTTCCCTTTCCTCGAGGAACGAGGTAAGCCTGAGTCCGCTCCATCTCTCCCTGCGGGCTGAACTGCTGTCACGGTGGCTACTCAGGTTGATACTTGGGCTGCCTCAGCTTGGCCCTGCAATGGAAATGTTCAAGGGCTGTCACCTCTTTCCCATTTGAACATGGTGGCTGGGGAGAGCTGGGAAGAGGGAGGTTCTTTCAAGCAGAAGGGGATCAATGGGGCTTAGGTGCAGGAAGCTCTGCCACCAGAATTTCTGGCTTTAGGCAGATGGTCTCTAACCAAATGGCCAAGTGCATCCAGCGCCTTCTTCAATGCAGCAATGCTCCTTCTGGAGATGGGGTACGAGAAGTCTTTCCACAGGTGCTTTAAATCCACTGTGCTGGGTCCTGTCCCAAAAGTGGGTCAGCCTTCCTGCGCTGTGCAGCTCAGAGGGCACAAGGAGGGCTGTGGGAGCTGTGGGCACAGTGCCTGTTCTTAAAAGAAAGAGTGTCCACTGGGAGAGCTGAGGAAAAGAAAGAGAGACTGATACTGAGGTTTGTGCTCCCTGCCTGCTCTGTGTTTCAGCTTTGCCTCCCTCACCGAGAGATGTCTTGCTTCAGACCCTGTCTTCCACGCCCCTGTGGCCCCTCTGGCCCAACCCCACTTGCAAGCAGCTGCAGCGAGCCCTGTGTCGCCCGCTGCGCTGACTCGACAGTGGCCATCGAGGCCTCCCCGGTGGTGGTGACCCTGCCGGGCCCCATCCTCACCTCTTTCCCTCAGAGCACAGCCGTGGGATCCTCCCTGTCAGCTGCTGTTGGGAGCTCCCTCAGCGTCGGCGGGGTTCCCATCTCTTCTGGGGGCTCCCTTGGTCTGGGGGGGGCAGGGCTGTGTCTGCCTCCCCCGCGCTGCAGCCTCAACTGCTGAAGCCGGCGGATCATCCCCTTTGGAGCACAAAGGAAGACGGGGACTTTGCAGCAGGAGCGTGCCTACTGCTCCAGACGGGCTGGGTGTCCTCTTCCCACCTGGCGGGAGGCACCTGTGCACACTGCTCCTCGCTGTACAGCAGGCCTCGCCATGCCTCCTCTGGCTCTGCTCTGCACTGCTCGAGAAAGGGCTCGTTCTCTGCTGCTTTGCTGAACCTCCTGCTGATGCGGGCAGGGTGCCGGAGTTAGGGACTGCTCTTGGTGGGCTGGGATTGCCACCAGGTAGAGCAGAATGGGAAAAGGCAAGCGCTTTGTGTGGAGCTCGTTGTTGGGAAATGGGCCATGCTCTGTGCCTCCCTGAACCCTGCAGATGAGTTTCTTGGTCTCTGTTCTGCGCCACCGCATTTCCTCCTTCTCATTAAAGACTTTGTGCAGCATAGCTGGAGACTTGTGGTGGTTTGTTCTCCTCCTCCCCCCTCAGCTGGCCACGTGCTCTGCAAGGAAGAGGGAGAATGAGCCCTCTCCCATGGCATGAATTGTACCCACAAGCATGGAGCACTGCCGGCTGTGGGTCGAGCTCCCTAGGTGACAGCAGAGGATCAAAAATGAACGAGCGGGCAAAAGAGAGACAGAAAATCCTCAGAGAAATGGAGAGAGCAATGGTCAGGGGTGGAAATAAAGGCAATGGCGCACACACGGTAACCCTGTTTTTCTGTGAGTGCCGTTCAAAGATGGGAAACGGTTGCCAGTCCCAGGGCTGGGAGCACAGGAAAGGAAGGAAGATCGGCGTGCATTAAACAGTTGACCCAAGAGCAAGGCTGTTACCGTGTAAACATGCTGAGGAAAGCCCGGAGGGAGCCAAAAGCTGGAGGTCCCACTGAGGTTTGAACTCAGATCACTGGATTCAGAGTCCAGGGTGCTCACCATTACACCATGGGACCTGCTGGACAGATGCTGCCTTTCCCCTGTGGCCACCCTTACCGAGCCATATGCTCCCGGCTGAGCCTGGCACTCTCTCCGTCTCCTTGGCCGTCACCATGTGCAGCCTTCCTCCGGGTCCAGCGGGCACTCTCTACTCAAAGGGACTTTCAAGGGAGTGGCAGAGCTCTTTGCACAAGCAGGGCATGCCCTCTCTTACAAGACCCAGGCTGATAACTTGTGAGAATCTTGCTTTCGCATACTTAGACCTGGTTATGAAGTTTCCAGCAGAACGTCTTCAGCACTGCACCTCACAGAGTACATTCACGACCCAGCCATCGGTGGTTCGATGCTTGCACTTGTGGTCTCTGCTGCTGCCTCCCTTCACCCCTGTGTTGGACAGCCTGTCAATCTGCCTGGGTAAGTTATTGCCTCTCCTGTTTCTCACCTTGTAGCTCATACTAAGCAGCCTTTACCCAGACACACTTACCCAGACGTTCAACAGAGGGAAGAGCTGGCAGAAGGACCCAAAGCAGCTTGTTATGGGTTGCACGAGCTGGACTGCCTTCCTCTGCTGGGACAGTCCTGGCTGACCTCCAACCCGTGTCCTTTCTTCCAGGACACGCTGGCCCCTTCTGCCCCAAAGCGGGGCTCACCGCCTCAGTGAGAACGCCGTTTTCTCTCCCGAGGCTGCTCCAAACTCAGAGAGCTACATTTCACTGGTGGCCTGAGGGAGCTTTCCCTCATGCCCTGGGACCGCCACACTGCCTGCCCAAGAAGGGTCCACGCACACGGCGGGGAAAAGCTGCACTGCTGCTATCCTCCTTGTGCCAAGGTTTGAGTCTGTGTGTTGAGAGCAGGGCCCTTCCTCCCAGCAGCCTGACGGGAGGAAACATACGTGGGGACACCCTACGGGATCGCAGACTTAGCCCGGGACACTGAGGACACAGCCACCTGGAACCTTTGGATTGCCTGAAGCACGGGGCTGGCATCCGGTACTTCTGAACCCACCGGACAGACCATGGTGCCATGCGCAAGCCTAAGATGCCAAATGGTAGGTTACATTCAGAGAGGGCATGAGAAACAACACCCAGTCGCTGGAGAAGGGTTAGATCTCTACAGAGTCACAACTCTGAAAGCGTGTCCCGGAGAAGCAGCATTGCTGAGGGCTTTCCTCATCCATCCCTGGGATCTGCAGGACCCAGCAGGGTGGGAGGAGCGTCTGGGAGCGGCAAGAGCTGAAGGTCTTGCAGCGAGGTGGAGGGACCCCCGTGCTGGGGCTTGAGCAGAGGAAAGGGGGCAGCCCTTTCCCATGCAGATGCTGTGGCGCTGCAGGAGGACGGATGTCCCTTCTGGGGCTGAGACAGCGTCTCTCCAAGCAATGGAGGGTGCTCCTGGGGCTCTGCTGGTCTCACCCAGCACTTGAGGAGAAAGGATTCTGGGCCAGTGCAGGCAGCTTCCTTGCTCAGGGCATTTTGTCCTTGGTTTCCTTCCTGGCAGCACTGCCCTGGCTGGGTCTGCTTTTGCCCCCGACCTCTTTGCTTCCCCAAGGTCATGGTAACTGCTCGTACCACAGGAGCCTCCGATGCTGCTCCTCCCTGCGGGACACTGCGGGGAGGATGCTTTGCGCCCGCCTTACAGGCTTCACTGGGAGCCAGAGATGTCCCAGAGCTCCCCAGCACCTGGGAGCTGCAGCTCAGGCCAGGCTGGCCCACACAGGAGGCCAGGCCACTCCTGGGTCCTGCGCTCCCGAGGTCTTTCTGGCTGAGGGTAGGCCTTGGCAAGCCAGAGAGCCACCTTCACACAGCGGAGGACTGCACTCGGGTGCCCCCTCACATTCTCTTCTCCAGGCTGAACAAACCCAGCTCCCGCAGCATCTCCCTCAATCACCACATGCTCCGGCATGCTCTGATACCACCTTGTGCGTGTCCCCTCTTCCTCTTCCTGTGTCCACGGGAAAACCTCTTCTGTGGCTCACACTTCCTGACCGTGGAGCTTCTGAAAAATGCCACCAGCGCTCATGCAACCTGTGCTGGGATGGCGTCAGCAGTGTTGGAGCGATGCGATGTGCCTGCTGGCCTCTTACTGGTGGGCCTTTACTCCCACCCGCCCCTCTTCCCACTGGTGCTGTCCATGTTTGCTGGTGAGGAACTGGCAGTTCAGGGAAACTTTCTGGCTTGAAATCCTGCTGGTCAACGCCACATCCTGGATCGGCACCTGTAGAACGTGCCACTGGGCCCGAAAGAGGGAAGGATGCATCTCAGGGGCTCTCCAGCTTGAGGAGCAGAGGGCAGGGGATCTCCCTGGTGACTAATGAGAGGGGAAAGTTGCCCCAGTCTCCAAGAAAGGGGAAGAACCAAGGAAAGGCGACGATAAACCGGAGCAAGTTCGGCAGAGGATCCCTAGGACCCAAAAGGACAAAGCATTGATCATTTGGTGTGAGCCTGCTTGAGGATGCAATGCAGGCAGATGCACTCTCACTCCCTGAAACGCTCCAGGCACACGTCCACCTTTCCCATGACGTCCTCCATTCCCTCCAGAGCCTCACCATATGGCAAGCCAAGCACTTGGCCCACAGTGCTTCCTCGTGGATGGTTCCTGGGGCAACAAGGCTGCTTCCTTCTTCCCCGCTCCGGGCAGGGAAGGCTGGGCAAGGAGGGCTCTGCCACACCAGCCCCTGGGGGAATGCTGTGCCAGTCTCAGGGAGTCAGTGTGTGGGGAGGTGCCCAGAGGCCTGGCCATGAGGCAAGGCTGCAGGGGGAGTCAAGGGGAGTGGCGCACCTGTGGGAGCTGAACTTGCTGAGGGAAGCTGGGTTCCTTTGGAGCAGGAGGGGCAAGGCACTGCGGAGGCCAGCTGAAGAAAAGCTTGCGTGCGTTGGCCAGGAATCGAACCCGGGTCAGCTGCTTGGAAGGCAGCTATGCTCACCACTATACCACCAACGCACCTGTGGCCAGCTTTTCCTCCTGCTCCTCCACTTCACAGACTGGCCAGCCACCTCCTTCCAGCCCCCTGAACGACCTCACACACATGACCTCAAGCTGCTAGGCCGTGTGTGTTTTCTGTGTGTGTAACAGGTTGGCCGGGGAATCTCAAGCTGCACTAGCTGCCGACTGGGGCAGATCAGCATCCAGGACTGCCCAGGGTTGGAGCAGGACACTGGACAAACCGGGACGGAGCTCCGGGCGTGGACTCTGCGCAGACCGGTGGTATGGCGCGGGGTTCGAGGGACCTGCTGGTGTGCTTATGGGAGGGAGGGAGGAAGAGAGAGGGAGGGAGGGAGGGAGGGAGGACATCTGTGTGTCCAATACTGATCTCCACTCCCAAGCAGCCAGAGAGGAAGAAAAGGATCAGGCCGTCTCTCTTATTTCATGCCTGCGTGAGTGCTGGTGGTGGTTCTGAGGGTGCTCACAGCGGCACTGCTCCCCACCTGCGTTCATACCTGTGCCAGCTGTGCGCGTGCTATGCAAGCGTACGTGCGTTTGTGTGTATGTACCTGTGATGGTGTAAGCATAGCTAACAGCCAAACACCCACCCAGCTGCTCACTCCTTTCCCCACCTTCAGTGGTATGTGAGGCATAGAAAACAGGATGACAAAGCTTGCGTGTCAAGATAAACACAGGGACAGGGCTTAGCAAAAACGGTTGCGGGCAGAACAGGCTCGACCTGGGGGAAATACATTTTTTGCCAATTAAAACAGATTGACGCAGTGAGAAACAAAAAGACAAACATAAAACGGCGCCTTTCCTCTCCCCTGTGTGCAGGCTCAACTTTGCTCCTTCACACCAGACTCCCTTACCCGCCCAAGCGGGATGCCTCTTCCCTCTGCTCTTTCCCACTCGGTTTCTTCCTTCCTCCTCTCTCCGTCTGGTGTCTTCTGCCCTTTCTGGAACATGTTTTCACAGAGGGGCTGCAAACTTTGATGATGGCTCGGCTGTGTCGTGCGGTGAGCGCACCGTGGAGCTGGAACTGGCTGTGTCTGACACAGGGCAGCTCCTTACCTCTTCTCACAGAGGCCACCCTGCAGCACCCCCTAACCCCTCCACTACCAAAACCTTGCGATACGTAGCCGACGCAGTGCCCACTGGGAATACCATAGGGCGTAACACTGAGCTAACACAGGTCTCCACCTGCCCCAGACGGCGGCACATTCACTCTGTCCCGGCTAACGTGTGGTTGCATGATGTGCCCTTTGGTTGAATTAAAAAGGCCCAGCAACCAGCCTGCATTTCTTCTTAGGCACTGGATATTGTCCATGTACTTGTACACTTGTCTAGTATTAGCTCAGCAATCGGAGAGTGAAAAGCAGGCAATGCTAGGGTAACGATTATTATTCCTATTGTATAATGTGCAAATAGGCCAGGTGGATCATTTCTAGCCCAGGTTTCTTGCTCTACGTAACTTGGTCGGATATCAGCATCTGCCACGTTCCATGCTGCATGCCCGTAAGTAATTTGTCTTGCAGGACTCTACCCACTGCCGGTTCGTGGGCTAAAATCTGCCCTGTGCTGCTACTGGTTTGGGTGGTGGATGATTGCTTTGGTGAATCCCCGCGCCAGCACGGATGAATGATGACGTACGTCTGACCAGGACGTACCTTCCCGTACATACACGGGGGGCACCATTGTCTTTCAGCTGCCATTTTCTTATCAAACACCATAAGCAAGATGTTTTCATACTGCTCTGTGATTGGCTGACAGCCATTTCTTGACCCCGTCATACCCACCTGCTCTCAGGCAGACCTGTGGCTGCCTGCCAGGACCAGCCAACCCTACCCGTGTACCCAGAAGCACATCAGGCCAAGGAAGCCCCCACTCACTAAACACGGGAAGAGGCAACTTTTGACAGCACCGTTCCCCATGGGTTCCCATATTGCTTTGTGATTGCCTGACGGCCGTTTTTGATGCCGTCACGCCTGCATGTTGAAAACAGAGATCTCCCTCTGATGGATTTTCCACTTCCTTTGGACCAAGAAGTTTTTGGATATAAAAGATATACCATGCAGCGGTATCCACTGTGGAATGAAGACGGGCACCTAGCATAAGCAATATTCCTGTGGATGGCCCATCGCCTGCAGAGCCAGAGGTGACCTCACAGTCAACATCCAAGCCATCTTCTGGCTTCTGGCCCGTCAGGTACTCAGGTAGCCGGGAGCTCACCTGCAGATACCCATGCCGTCTTCCTGCTGCCAGCCCACGGAAGCGCTCAGACACAGAGGACTTCTGGAAGAGGGCACTCTCGATTGTTTTTGAAGGGCCATGGCAACTGAAATGTCGCGGCCTGGCGAGGGAAGGAGCAGCTCATTCTGGAGCTCCATCATGGCTGCTCTCCATGCCACAAACTTCACAGATGGCTCAGTGATGTGGAGGCAGCTGGAACCAGCTGTGTCTGGCACAGGACAGCCTCTTAGCTCTTCTCACAGAGGCCACCCTGCAGCACCCCCTCTCCCCTCCACTCCCAACACCTAGAGCAGTGTGGGTTAAAACTTGCTGGGAGAGGCAGCAGCTGTCAGGAGCAGGGGGAAGGGGGAAAAAAAAAAAAAGAGAAAAGGCGGAGGGGAGGCGGAAAAAGGAAATGGCACTAGCAGAGGATGGTTTCGATCCATCGACCTCTGGGTTATGGGCCCAGCACGCTTCCGCTGCGCCACTCTGCTCCCCCCAGCACCTCTGCTGGGACCTCCCACAGCCCTGCCTGATGCTCCCTGGCCCTGCCAGCACCAGCGCTCGTGCTCACGACTCTTTCCCTTCCTCTATCCTGTGCCCTTGCCCAGGCAGGAAAAATGTCTCCCTGGAAAGCTCAGTGGCAGTGGGCCTGGGGCGCGAAGCGCAAGGGCCTTGCTTTGTCCCTCTCCCCACGTCTCCTGCCCATAACCCTGGATCGGGACTTTCTCTTTGGTCACCCGAGCTGGCTCTGCAGGCGCTGAATTCAGGAAACCCCGGAGCGCGGGGGCAGCCTTGTTGCTTTGCGGGGCAGAGAGGAGAGGAGCTGCTCTCCAGCCAGCTCGTGAGGGCTGCGACCCAGCTCGGAAGTCCAGCTCCCAGGGGGAGCTGCGCGACTGTGTCTGGCATACAAGTCAGTTCTTTGCTGGCCAAGGAGGGAGACAAGGACGCTCAGCATAGAATTGCCAATGGAAATAATTCTCCCATTGTAGCTGTGCGCATAGCGGTGCCCCAGCCCAATGCATGGAGGAGCCCGATCTAGAGGATGGCAGGGTTTATATATGTTTACAACACAGTTGTGTCAACGGATCAAATTACTCACCTTAAGGGGCGGGCTAATCAGTTACCATTGCTCGCAAAATCAGTATGTGCTTCTCCCGGGCAGGTGGTGTGGACGTATGGTCACTGGGGTGTTTATCTCCATTGCTCTAAACCAATGTCCCGGGCAGGTGGAGAGAGTTTATACTAGATTCAGGTCAATTGCTGTTCTGGCCGTGGTTATATGGCTGGGGGTTTCTTGAAGACAAATCTCTTTACTGTTTTGTCATCTGTATGGGATGTTCTCGGCCAGTGAGAACCGGTTTGGGTTTGGTCTTTGGGTCACATTGACCCTGAGGCAAAAGTGCATAGTCCTAGGCAGTGCTCGTTCTTCTAGCCAAGTTGTTTAGCAGTTAGTGCCTTGCATTTCACGCCGGCTCGGAGGGCATTGCCCTGCCCGTGCTGCGCTGCGCTGCGCTGCGCTGCGCTCCCCCACAGCTCCCTCCTGGCGCAGCCCTGCCCTTGCTGCTCCCCGCCAGCCGAGGGCTGCCCCCGCCACCATGCGGGGTGCCAAAGAGCCAGAGAAACCCCGCCTCTCCGTGCCTGCTGCCATTCCTTTCCTGCCCAACACTGCTGCGGGTGGAGGTGGTTCCCAGTCAGCCTAGGGCAGGGCTGGCCCAGCCGGACTGGGTGCTGGCCAGTCTTAAATGCTGCAAGGCATCCCAGGAAGGCTCTGGGCAGCCTGAGGTTTTAGACCCTGTTGGTGAGGGCGAGGGATGAGGTGGCACTGCTGACGCCTGCATTTCTGGGCTTGTGTTTGCTGGTTCCCTCTCCCATCCACAGGTCAGAGCATGCAACAACCAGGCAGACGAGACAAAAGCAGAAGCGGGATGGGGTGTGGGTGCAGGTATGAGCGTGGGGAGTGTGGCTGCAGCCTTGCCTGCCACAGGGGCAGAGAATTGGGCTGCAGATCAAAAGGTCCCTGGCTCAGCTCCAGCTGCTCTCTCCATTGCCCCTTTCCTTCTTCATCCATGCCTCCAACCTCTCTGAGCACCTTTTGACCTTGCGCTGCTTCCGCCACCCTCAGTGGCATGGCTGCGGCGGGGATCAGACCATGCACCAGCAACGGGCTTTTCTCTCCTTCTCTTTCTCTGGGCTCTCTCTGAATGGGCCCCTCAGGGCTTCCCTTTTCCTTAAGGTGCTGCAACACCCAGGCAGGCTACCAGCAGCCCCTTCTCTGCTGCCGCTCTCTTGGGAGCAGCTGGGCATGGAACTGAAAGAAGCCCTCTGGGAAGCCTCCAGCTCTTTTCTATCCCACCCATCAGGGGCTGTGATGGCAGGGAATGGCCTCCTGATGGCACAGTCACCACCTGGTGAAGCTGGTGCCTTCTCTTCCCCCGACTTGCCTCTTACTCCACACCAGTTTGCCTTTGTGAGACCTAAACTGAGGGGCACTTTGTGAGTGCAAGATCCCAGATCCATGCGGTGTCTTCCCTTCATCTTTAGCAATGACAGCCATCCTGCGGAAGCTGTCGTCGGAGACAAGCTGCTGTAGTCTCAGGTGTAGGGAAGACAGCTGATGGGGCTGTGCTGCTTGGGATGTGTGGCGAGGTCAGTCTCTTTAAGTTCTGCTCAACGAGCAACAACAGTAGACTTCTTTTCATGGCTCCTACTCAGCACTGGTCCATTCTCTTCTGCCAACTTGCCTACCCTGTCAAAGGGAGTAGGATTTCCCATGCATCCAGGAGCTTTGGGGGGGTGGTGGGGGGGGGGGGTGCGTGCGGCCGGGGAGGGGAGGGGGCAGGGAGCTGGGGGGGACACGAGGACAAGTGCTGCAAGGCAATTGGGTTCTACTGTCTCCCTGGGCACCAGGTACAGTATGGAGCCGAATCCCACAGCTGCAGCCTGGTTAATTGCAGGGAGCCCAAAAGGGGACTGCTCCTCGTAGTTGACAGGATTCGAACCTGCGCAGGGAAAACCCCAATGGATTTCTAGTCCATCGCCTTCACCACTCGGCCACAACTACCTGCTCCAGCCCTCTCTGCCCTGCTGATCACGTGCCCTGTGCAATGACACCTCACTCCCTGGGAGTTTCAGGGCCAGCATTCACTCCTGCAGTTGAGACCTCCACTGAGTATGACAGGCACCTGGTGCCAGGCTTCCAGAGGCCTTGAGAGGCATAACCGCAGGGGCTACAGCTGCAGCTCCCAGCGCCTTGTCCTCAGCCGGGCATCTGGGATATCCTGCCACGGGGGGGATGGTTTTGCTCCCCGGCTGGTCTCGACTGCTTCCGGGGAAGAAGGGAAGGCAGCTGTGTGGAGACAACCAGGGATGGTGGCAGTTGTGGGGCGGTATATTAGACCGCGCTTTGCTTCTCAAATTTATCTGAGGGGGACTCCAAGGCTGCTGTGACCACTAGGGTGGGGACGCTCCTGCAGCAAAGATGGTGACGTCCCGGCAGCACCTCCAGCCTCTTGGGGACGTAGGGTGGTGTCAACCCTTGAGCAAAGACCACGACTGCCCCGCAGGTTGTTGGTGTGTAGAGGGAACGGTTTGCGAGAGTGGGAGAGATCTACGGAAAGGGCAAGGTGGAGCCTGTCTGAGGAGAAGCGTGGAGGGGCAAAGGGAGAATGAATGGGAGGTGTGGATGACTTGGGGGGAGACAGGAGAGAGCTTGTTTTGGTGGAATAGGTAAGACCAGAGCTTTTTTCCAGCACTGGCAAGCATTGTCCAGTTCCTGAGCATGGACCAAAATGTTAAGTGATCCACAAAAGCCATCATTTCCATCACGAGATGAAAGTAGCTCCGATTCCCTTTTGGCTCTGGAGCAGGAATATTTGGAAAGTAGTTTTGAGGAGTAAGTGTGGAGGTGGTGCATCTGGCAGTGCCTGTCTGCATGCAGAGCAAGGGTGGGAGGTGGTTGCAGTCGAGAGGGTGAGCATGAGGAGCGGCTCGAGGAAGTGTGTGTGCGGGGGGCTGGAGGGAGGAGGCCAGCCACTCTGTGAAGGGGAGGAGCAGGAGGCAGCACTGCACACAGGTGCGATGCGGGTATAGTGGTGAGCATAGCTGCCTTCCAAGCGGTTGATCTGGCTTCAGCTCCTGGCCAACGCTGACAAATGTCTCTTCAGCCTGTCTCCAGGGTGGGCGTCTTATATGTTCTGCATGTAGGCTCTTCTGCTCAAAAAATGCCCAGCTTTCTGCTGGGGTTTCAAGCCACTCCCCTCGCCTCCCTACGGCTTAAAGACAAAGTGAGACCATTGCTTTCTTCCTGTTGGGAGGGCTCCAGGCTTGACTCCTCATTGCAGTGCTGGTACAGGAGCCAAAAGACAGGCTTCTTTGGCCTGGCACAGAGCTAGCTGGTCCTGCTGCTGCTGCGGCTGGTTGCACGTGGCAAGGAAAGCATGCTCCTGTGGCAGGGTACAAATGAAGATCAATAATGCCTAGGTGGCCGTCGAGGGACGGACTGTGCTGCATGAGGCCAGCTATGCAATTTTGGAGTGTGGTGGGAGTGCTCAGCAGTTCAGACGGCAGCAGGGGAGAGGCAGACAAAGCCCTGACCCTGCCAGACCAGCGGAGCCCCCAGAAGAGATGGGAACCCCGCCGACGCTGAGGGAGCTCCCAACAGCAGCTGACAGGGAGGATCCCACGGCTGTGCTCTGAGGGAAAGAGGTGAGGATGGGGCCCGGCAGGGTCACCTGTGGCCACCTCGATGGCCACTGTCGAGTCAGCGCAGCGGGCGACACAGGGCTCGCTGCAGCTGCTTGCAAGCGGGGTTGGGCCAGAGGGGCCACAAGGGTGTGGGAGAGGAGACAAGGTCTGAAGCAAGACATCTCTCGGTGAGGGAGGCAAAGCTGAAACACAGAGCAGGCAGGGAGCACAAACCTCAGTATCAGTCTCTCTTTCTTTTCCTCAGCTCTCCCAGTGGACACTCTTTCTTTTAAGAACAGGCACTGTGCCCACAGCTCCCACAGCCCTCCTTGTGCCCTCTGAGCTGCACAGCGCATCCCACTTTTGGGATAGGTCCCAGCACAGTGGATTTAAAGCACCTGTGGAAAGACTTCTCGTACCCCATCTCCAGAAGGAGCATTGCTGCATTGAAGAAGGCGCTGGATGCACCTGGCCATTTGGTTAGAGACCATCTGCCACGCAGGTCGTTGGTGTGTAGAGGGAACGGTTTGCGAGAGTGGGAGAGATCTATGGAAAGGGCAAGGTGGAGCCTGCCCGAGGAGAAGCGTGGAGGGGCAAAGGGAGAATGAATGGGAGGTGTGGATGACTTGGGGGGAGGCAGGAGAGAGCTTGTTTTGGTGGAAGAGCTATGTTCTGAGTAGTTGATCTGGCTTCGATTCGTGGCCAATGCTGATAAAGGTCTCTCCAGCCTGGCTCCAGGGTGCCTTGTACCTTCTGCAGGTAGCCTCTCCTCCTCAGATACCACCCAGCTTTCTCCTGGGATTTCAGGCAGCTCCCCTCACCTCCCCGCTGCCTTGAGACCGGCCTGAGGCCAGTGCTTTCTGTCTGCTGTCAGGGCTGCAGGCTGGCCTTCTGACTGCGGTGCTGGGACAGGAGTCCGGAGAGAGGCATTTTTAGTCCTGGAACTGCTGGTGCTGCTAGCTGCCACTCTCAGCAAAAGCATGCTCCTGTGGCAGGGTACAAATGAAGACCAGTAATGCCGAGGTGGCTGTCAAGGGACGGACTATGCCGCATGAGGGCAGCTATGAATTTTGGAGCGTGGTGGGAGGAGGCCTGTTCTTTATGTAAAGGCTCAAAGGCCTGTTGGTCTGGTCTGAAGTCATCCTGGAGACACTGACCTACCCTGTCCAGGCTCCAGCATTGCAGGGACAACCTGAAGTTTACTGGAATTGGGTGTAGCAACGTTCCTGGTAACTAAGAAGTAAGCCACCCTTATTTCTCTTGCAGCTTATGGCCTGTAGGGGCAAGGGAAACACAAGGAGTCTCTCTCAGCTAGACCCTCTACTGGAAGGGGGTGAAGTTTCTCGTGCCCCTGATTCCAGGGTTGCTTTGCTCTGCTGACAGTCAAAAACCGTTCTGGGCACTGGGGTTCTATGTGGGGTTTGTGTTAGCACAGTATTTACAGACTCCCACTCTGTCAATAGCAGTGCTCCAAGTTGGTGGAGTTAGGAAGAGGGGGATGGTGACCGCGCATGCTCTGTTCCCTACTGAAATGCCCACCCTGACACCATCTTGCCGTCACACTGCCTACGTCCAGAGCTGAACACCACTGCTTTCCTCCTTCCCGCTCCATACCCGTCCCCTGGAGTTTATTCCCATCACACCAATGAAAGTGAGAAGTGCCATGACTGTTTTTAACATGAAGTTTCTGAAGAAAATTTGAGAGGACTAGGAAGTTAATTCAAAAGCTCTGCATTAACATACACATCTAAATACTTGGCTGAACAACCTGCCTTGGAAACTGGCTCCCACCTTTGACCACGCTCACAGTCAAACGGGGTTAGCGTGTGTGGCATTTCTTGTGTTTCCACCTCTGTCCATTGCTTCTTGACCTCTCACTGGGCACCACTGACAAGAGGACGTATCTCTCTCCTTTAATCCACGTGTCCACTCTCCAGCACTGTCAGCCTTGCCTTCCCCAGGCTAACCAACCCCAGCTGTCCCAGCCTGTCCTTGTACGCCAGGTGAGCCTAGTCCTTAATCACCCCAGTGTCCCTTTCACAGGGCTGACAGATCCCCCCTAGCTGTGCGGAACTGGGAATCAACCAGACAATGACACCCATGGAGTCCCTGCAAGGGCGCTTGGCAGGCAGACATCGAAGTCTCCTGCAGAGGAAGGACACCTTGCAGAAGGCTTTGCGCTTGCTGCCGGGAACAGATTGGACCAAGAGGGAAAGCAGAAGCAACAGCATTCATTCAGGGGAAGACGTCCACCTGCCCCAAAGTTCATGCACCTTGAACAGCAATGACTGCTGAGAGGTCTTGGTGGTGCAGCCTTGAGGAGAGTAATGCATCATCTGGGAGGCTAAACAGCGACACTGGATATTCCTTTGTTCTTGGCTGCATGCTGGCATGTGGGAGGCCTTGGTTTACTGCTGAGCAGCTTGCGTGCTTTTTTCCTCCAAAGCACCTGTGAGAAGCGAGGTGCATGACCAAAAGGAAAGGAGGCATAAACCTGACTTCCAAATGCCAGCACTCTGGCTGAGATTCAGGTTCAGAAAGGCAACTTGTCCCTGCCTGTTTGTGAAGGCACCCTGCACAACTCAGCTGAGCTCACGTGTCCATTTTTTTCCTGCCACCTCAGGAGGTGTGGTCATCTCAGCCTGGTTCATAAGCTTCCTTCTGTCCTCTGCCAGGGGGTACTCAGGGCAGGCAGTGGAAAGTCAGTGCTTTCACACCATACATGCAAGATGCGCTGGGGACACCGGCAGAAGACATGAGATCAACTCTTGAATGCTTTCAGTGGCGAGACTGGAGGCTGACCCTGAGAGATATCACAGGGCCATGATCACAAGTCTACAGACTCACACTCCATTTCCCCAAGGCTTTTTGGTCTTTCTCTTGCCTACTTGCTTGTTTTAGGTGTGTGGAGCTCCACCCTCAACTGGCAGTAACCTCAGGACACAGGCCAGTTGCTCTTCCTTGCAGAGCACGTGGCCAGCTGAGGGGGGAGGAGGAGAACAAACCACCACAAGTCTCCAGCTATGCTGCACAAAGTCTTTAATGAGAAGGAGGAAATGCGGTGGCGCAGAACAGAGACCAAGAAACTCATCTGCAGGGTTCAGGGAGGCACAGAGCATGGCCCATTTCCCAACAACGAGCTCCACACAAAGCGCTTGCCTTTTCCCATTCTGCTCTACCTGGTGGCAATCCCAGCCCACCAAGAGCAGTCCCTAACTCCGGCACCCTGCCCGCATCAGCAGGAGGTTCAGCAAAGCAGCAGAGAACGAGCCCTTTCTCGAGCAGTGCAGAGCAGAGCAGAGCAGAGCCAGAGGAGGCATGGCGAGGCCTGCTGTACAGCGAGGAGCAGTGTGCACAGGTGCCTCCCGCCAGGTGGGAAGAGGACACCCAGCCCGTCTGGAGCAGTAGGCACGCTCCTGCTGCAAAGTCCCCATCTTCCTTTCTGCTCCAAAGGGGATGATCCGCCGGCTTCAGCAGTTGAGGCTGCAGTGCGGGGGAGGCAGACACAGCCCTGCCCCCCCCAGACCAAGGGAGCCCCCAGAAGAGATGGGAACCCCGCCGACGCTGAGGGAGCTCCCAACAGCAGCTGACAGGGAGGATCCCACGGCTGTGCTCTGAGGGAAAGAGGTGAGGATGGGGCCCGGCAGGGTCACCACCACCGGGGAGGCCTCGATGGCCACTGTCGAGTCAGCGCAGCGGGCGACACAGGGCTCGCTGCAGCTGCTTGCAAGTGGGGTTGGGCCAGAGGGGCCACAGGGGCGTGGAAGACAGGGTCTGAAGCAAGACATCTCTCGGTGAGGGAGGCAAAGCTGAAACACAGAGCAGGCAGGGAGCACAAACCTCAGTATCAGTCTCTCTTTCTTTTCCTCAGCTCTCCCAGTGGACACTCTTTCTTTTAAGAACAGGCACTGTGCCCACAGCTCCCACAGCCCTCCTTGTGCCCTCTGAGCTGCACAGCGCAGGAAGGCTGACCCACTTTTGGGACAGGACCCAGCACAGTGGATTTAAAGCACCTGTGGAAAGACTTCTCGTACCCCATCTCCAGAAGGAGCATTGCTGCATTGAAGAAGGCGCTGGATGCACTTGGCCATTTGGTTAGAGACCATCTGCCTAAAGCCAGAAATTCTGGTGGCAGAGCTTCCTGCACCTAAGCCCCATTGATCCCCTTCTGCTTGAAAGAACCTCCCTCTTCCCAGCTCTCCCCAGCCACCATGTTCAAATGGGAAAGAGGTGACAGCCCTTGAACATTTCCATTGCAGGGCCAAGCTGAGGCAGCCCAAGTATCAACCTGAGTAGCCACCGTGACAGCAGTTCAGCCCGCAGGGAGAGATGGAGCGGACTCAGGCTTACCTCGTTCCTCGAGGAAAGGGAAGCAAGAGAGGGCGATACAGAGCCTGGAGCCGCGCAGGCTTTTATACTGTGTCCCAGAGCCCTGGGGGGGGCCACAAGCATTCCTTGCTCATGAAGCATCTAAACACCTAGTAGCTGCCGCTTGCAAGGCCTCGCTGGCAATTAAGCCTTTGCCTCTTTCATCTGAAATGTTGTACTCCCTTTTCAATACTATCGAACGTTGAAATGATTCATCTATGTCCCAGTTTCAAAAGGCCAAGTAACTCCGAGGTCTCAGGCTAGCTGTGCAGAGATTTTAAGTAGGTTTTCCACTGTATGGATTGCCTTTGTCACTTTGCCCTCTTCATGGTGAGCTTGTCCATGAATCATGGTGACATTCAACCATGAAGGGCACCTCAAGTCAGCTCTCAAGAGCTTTCAGCACAGGTCCTCAGGCTAACCCGGAGAGACATTTCTCCCCACGGGTAGTCATAGACACACACAAGACTGTGGGTAAGTTCAGGCAGAAGGTCAAGACTGCACAATCCCATATGGGAGAAGAGACGCAACTCTCCAGGGATGTGGCCAAGCTCAGTGGCAAGGAGAGACCATGGTGGGCTGGAGGGAAGCCCCCTGCAGGCAGGAGTGATGGCCACAAGGACCTTGCTTATTCTCATCAGGCTCTACCACAGTCTGGTTTTGTGACCAAAGAGATGCCCGCATCCTTACCTGAAAGAGACCCACACCCAAACTGGCCTGTTTTGCTCAGCAAGTTCATCTCAGACGCCAGAGGCGTGGATGCCCTGCTTTTCACGAGAGGTGCAGGGAAGGGAGCCAGAAGTTCACGGCCTTTTTTCCTGGCTCAGGGATGGGGTGGCCCATTCCATGCATTTCAAGCTACAAAGGGACGTTGGATCAGTCTCCCAGAGAACCTGGGAGTCATCATGATGCGGAAGAGTTGGGAAAAACCCTGAACTCCAGGCAAGCATGAGTCATCGTGCTGTGGACTTCAGTGGACACGGTGCCCCGGCCTCAGGCGTGCCACGGATAACAGAGCTCATAGCCCCGATGTGCCGCTTTCCTCAAGGGCATTTCCACAGGTCTTTCCTCAGCTACCATTCCCGAAACAGCTGGTACTTCTGTGCAATCTCGTGCCGCTGCTGCCTTCCAAGGCCTTGCCTTTCAGTGGCTCCTCAGGGGCCCATGAGACCCAGTGCGCCCCAGAATAATGTGGGATGGCTGGTACTGCTGGAGGTTCTCTGGGCCAACCTCCTGCTCCGAGCAGACCAAGCTTCCCAGTTGCCTCAGAAGGCTCCTGTCGACTTCTGAACACTGCCACTGTCGGAGAGGTCCCTGTCTCTTGAGCAGCTCGTCCAGGTCCACACCGTGCCCCCGTCACTTCTTTTCCCACCACAATTTCCCTTGCTGCAACTTGTGATTGTTGCCTCTTGCCCTTTTGCAGTGCACCTCTCAGGAGAGTCTGGCTCCATCTGCCTGTGTCCTAGCACAGCTTGGCCACTGCAAATCCCGCAGGCAGCCTTCACTCCTAATCCTGCTGTTTACCTCCCGTCCACCTCCAGAGCTTAACCCATAACCCTGGAATCTTCTCACCAGTGCTGGCACTCTCACTGTCCTCTCCTGGGAGGCTCAGCTGTGAGAGCTCCTGGCTGGTTGGGTGGGGACCAGGCCTCAAGCCCCTGCTCAGGTGAAAGCATGCCTGTTTGGTGGATACATGCTTAGAGTGGGTCATCTTGAAAGCTCCTTTCCAACACAAGCTCACTGATGAAAGGTGAGGGGAAAGGACTGTTGCCCTTCCCTTGGCACTGCAGACGCCACACCTGGATTGGTGTGCCCCATTTTGGTTTGATGCAAGCTGAAGTTTCCTGGCCAGCAGCTCACACACACAGACACAGACACACACACAAACGCACAGCCCCGCAAAAAGAGGAGAGCACAGTCACACAGAAATGGGCTAGGAAAGAGTGTAATGAAAAAAAGCATCACCTTCTTGTTCCTCATTTGTCTGGAAAGGGTTTCCAGGATGGGTTGCTCCTTCCCCTTCCCAGGGATCAAGGTGAGGCTGGCCAGCCTGCAGTTCCCCAGGTCCTGCTTCATGCCCTTCTGGAAGAGACGAGTGACGTTGACTTCCTCCAGGCCTCAGGAACCTCTGCCAGTTGCCGTCACCTTTCAAAGACAATCCAGAGTTTCCTCTTCCAGAAGCCCTCCTTGTCCGAGTGCTTCACGAGCTGGCAGCAGGAAGACGGCATGGGTATCTGCAGGTGAGCTCCCTGCTACCTGAGTACCTGACTGGCCAGAAGCCAGGAGATGGCTTGGATGTTGACTGTGAGGTCGCGTCTGGCTCCACAGGCCATCTGCAGGAACACGGCTTGCGCTCGGCGCTTGTGTTCCTGATGAGCAGCAGCACGCACATTTTGGGCTATGTGCTTGTGAGTTCCCTTCTACCCCATTGCCTGCTGGGCCAGCAGCAGGCGTGTGGCTTGCGTTTTGATTTTAAGGTCACTTCTGTCTCTGTAGCTGCTGGGACGGAGTAGGCTCCTGGCAGCACTAGGTGCTTGTGAGGTCACTTGTGCCTGAACACCTGGTAGGAAAGAAGGAGGCACGTGGCTTGTTTGATGATTGCAAGGTCACTGGTACCAGGGTGGCAGATGGGCCAGTGAGAGGAAAATTCCAGGCAAGTGAAGAACTGCAGTCTCCCAACAGCTGCAGGAGGTTGTGGCAGGATGGAGCCAGACCCTCCGGAGAGGTGCACCGCGAAAGGGCAAGACCAACACTAACAAGTTGCAACAAGAGAAATGCCGGCCGCCTTTGTGGGAGAAGTGACAGGGAGCACGGTGCAGCCCTGGAAAAGCTGCCCAAGAAACAGTGACCTCTCCGACAGTGGATGGGGCAAGGCCCAGAGCTTCCTGAGGCGTCTGGGACGTTTAGTCTGCCTGGAGCAGGAAGTCATCCCTGAGGACCTCCACAGGTCCCTTCTCAAGAGGTGACCCTTCATTATTCTGGGGTGCACTGAGTCTCATGGCCCTTGATCGGCCACTGGAAGGCAGCAGCAGCACAAAATTCCATAGAAGCACACCAGTTGTCTCGGGAATGGTGCTACAATGCGCCCTTGAAAAACGCAGCACTCTGGGAGGAATGAGGCTATGAGCTCGGTTATCCCTGGCACGCCTGAGGCTGGGGCACCGTGTCCACTGAAGTCCACAGCACGATGACTCATGCTTGCCTGGAGGTCCGGGTTTTTCCCAACTCTTCCACAACACAATGACTCCTAGGTGCTCTGGGAGGCCGATCCAATGGCAAAGGCTTAATCACGATGCCTTGGCAAGAGGCAATTACTAGGTGTTTAGATGCTTCATGAGCAAGGAATGCTTGTGGCCTCCCCGGGGCTCAGGGATACAGCATAAAAGCCTGTGAAGCTCCACACTCTGCATCCTCGTCCTCTTGCCTCCGTTTTCTTCAGGAACGAGGTAAGCCTGAGTCCGCTCCATCTCTCCCTGCGGGCTGAACTGCTGTCACGGTGGCTACTCAGGTTGATACTTGGGCTGCCTCAGCTTGGCCCTGCAATGGAAATGTTCAAGGGCTGTCACCTCTTTCCCATTTGAACATGGTGGCTGGGGAGAGCTGGGAAGAAGGGGACTCTCTGAAGCAGAAAGAGGTCAATGGGGCTCAGCTGCAAGGAGGTCTGCCACCAGAATTGCTGCCTTAGGCAGATGGTCTCTAACCAAATGGCCAAGTGCATCCAGCGCCTTCTTCAATGCAGCAATGCTCCTTCTGGAGATGGGGGTATGATTGGTCTTTCCACAGGTGCTTTAAATCCACTGTGCTGGGTCCTATCCCAAAAGTGGGTCAGCCTTCCTGCGCTGTGCAGCTCAGAGGGCACAAGGAGGGCTGTGGGAGCTGTGGGCACAGTGCCTGTTCTTAAAAGAAAGAGTGTCCACTGGGAGAGCTGAGGAAAAGAAAGAGAGACTGATACTGAGGTTTGTGCTCCCTGCCTGCTCTGTGTTTCAGCTTTGCCTCCCTCACCGAGAGATGTCTTGCTTCAGACCCTGTCTTCCACGCCCCTGTGGCCCCTCTGGCCCAACCCCACTTGCAAGCAGCTGCAGCGAGCCCTGTGTCGCCCGCTGCGCTGACTCGACAGTGGCCATCGAGGCCTCCCCGGTGGTGGTAACCCTGCCGGGCCCCATCCTCACCTCTTTCCCTCAGAGCACAGCCGTGGGATCCTCCCTGTCAGCTGCTGTTGGGAGCTCCCTCAGCGTCGGCGGGGTTCCCATCTCTTCTGGGGGCTCCCTTGGTCTGGGGGGGGCAGGGCTGTGTCTGCCTCCCCCGCGCTGCAGCCTCAACTGCTGAAGCCGGCGGATCATCCCCTTTGGAGCAGAAAGGAAGACGGGGACTTTGCAGCAGGAGCGTGCCTACTGCTCCAGACGGGCTGGGTGTCCTCTTCCCACCTGGCGGGAGGCACCTGTGCACACTGCTCCTCGCTGTACAGCAGGCCTCGCCATGCCTCCTCTGGCTCTGCTCTGCACTGCTCGAGAAAGGGCTCGTTCTCTGCTGCTTTGCTGAACCTCCTGCTGATGCGGGCAGGGTGCCGGAGTTAGGGACTGCTCTTGGTGGGCTGGGATTGCCACCAGGTAGAGCAGAATGGGAAAAGGCAAGCGCTTTGTGTGGAGCTCGTTGTTGGGAAATGGGCCATGCTCTGTGCCTCCCTGAACCCTGCAGATGAGTTTCTTGGTCTCTGTTCTGCGCCACCGCATTTCCTCCTTCTCATTAAAGACTTTGTGCAGCATAGCTGGAGACTTGTGGTGGTTTGTTCTCCTCCTCCCCCCTCAGCTGGCCACGTGCTCTGCAAGGAAGAGGGAGAATGAGCCCTCTCCCATGGCATGAATTGTACCCACAAGCATGGAGCACTGCCGGCTGTGGGTCGAGCTCCCTAGGTGACAGCAGAGGATCAAAAATGAACGAGCGGGCAAAAGAGAGACAGAAAATCCTCAGAGAAATGGAGAGAGCAATGGTCAGGGGTGGAAATAAAGGCAATGGCGCACACACGGTAACCCTGTTTTTCTGTGAGTGCCGTTCAAAGATGGGAAACGGTTGCCAGTCCCAGGGCTGGGAGCGCAGGAAAGGAAGGAAGATCGGCGTGCATTAAACAGTTGACCCAAGAGCAAGGCTGTTACCGTGTAAACATGCTGAGGAAAGCCCGGAGGGAGCCAAAAGCTGGAGGTCCCACTGAGGTTTGAACTCAGATCACTGGATTCAGAGTCCAGGGTGCTCACCATTACACCATGGGACCTGCTGGACAGATGCTGCCTTTCCCCTGTGGCCACCCTTACCGAGCCATATGCTCCCGGCTGAGCCTGGCACTCTCTCCGTCTCCTTGGCCGTCACCATGTGCAGCCTTCCTCCGGGTCCAGCGGGCACTCTCTACTCAAAGGGACTTTCAAGGGAGTGGCAGAGCTCTTTGCACAAGCAGGGCATGCCCTCTCTTACAAGACCCAGGCTGATAACTTGTGAGAATCTTGCTTTCGCATACTTAGACCTGGTTATGAAGTTTCCAGCAGAACGTCTTCAGCACTGCACCTCACAGAGTACATTCACGACCCAGCCATCGGTGGTTCGATGCTTGCACTTGTGGTCTCTGCTGCTGCCTCCCTTCACCCCTGTGTTGGACAGCCTGTCAATCTGCCTGGGTAAGTTATTGCCTCTCCTGTTTCTCACCTTGTAGCTCATACTAAGCAGCCTTTACCCAGACACACTTACCCAGACGTTCAACAGAGGGAAGAGCTGGCAGAAGGACCCAAAGCAGCTTGTTATGGGTTGCACGAGCTGGACTGCCTTCCTCTGCTGGGACAGTCCTGGCTGACCTCCAACCCGTGTCCTTTCTTCCAGGACACGCTGGCCCCTTCTGCCCCAAAGCGGGGCTCACCGCCTCAGTGAGAACGCCGTTTTCTCTCCCGAGGCTGCTCCAAACTCAGAGAGCTACATTTCACTGGTGGCCTGAGGGAGCTTTCCCTCATGCCCTGGGACCGCCACACTGCCTGCCCAAGAAGGGTCCACGCACACGGCGGGGAAAAGCTGCACTGCTGCTATCCTCCTTGTGCCAAGGTTTGAGTCTGTGTGTTGAGAGCAGGGCCCTTCCTCCCAGCAGCCTGACGGGAGGAAACATACGTGGGGACACCCTACGGGATCGCAGACTTAGCCCGGGACACTGAGGACACAGCCACCTGGAACCTTTGGATTGCCTGAAGCACGGGGCTGGCATCCGGTACTTCTGAACCCACCGGACAGACCATGGTGCCATGCGCAAGCCTAAGATGCCAAATGGTAGGTTACATTCAGAGAGGGCATGAGAAACAACACCCAGTCGCTGGAGAAGGGTTAGATCTCTACAGAGTCACAACTCTGAAAGCGTGTCCCGGAGAAGCAGCATTGCTGAGGGCTTTCCTCATCCATCCCTGGGATCTGCAGGACCCAGCAGGGTGGGAGGAGCGTCTGGGAGCGGCAAGAGCTGAAGGTCTTGCAGCGAGGTGGAGGGACCCCCGTGCTGGGGCTTGAGCAGAGGAAAGGGGGCAGCCCTTTCCCATGCAGATGCTGTGGCGCTGCAGGAGGACGGATGTCCCTTCTGGGGCTGAGACAGCGTCTCTCCAAGCAATGGAGGGTGCTCCTGGGGCTCTGCTGGTCTCACCCAGCACTTGAGGAGAAAGGATTCTGGGCCAGTGCAGGCAGCTTCCTTGCTCAGGGCATTTTGTCCTTGGTTTCCTTCCTGGCAGCACTGCCCTGGCTGGGTCTGCTTTTGCCCCCGACCTCTTTGCTTCCCCAAGGTCATGGTAACTGCTCGTACCACAGGAGCCTCCGATGCTGCTCCTCCCTGCGGGACACTGCGGGGAGGATGCTTTGCGCCCGCCTTACAGGCTTCACTGGGAGCCAGAGATGTCCCAGAGCTCCCCAGCACCTGGGAGCTGCAGCTCAGGCCAGGCTGGCCCACACAGGAGGCCAGGCCACTCCTGGGTCCTGCGCTCCCGAGGTCTTTCTGGCTGAGGGTAGGCCTTGGCAAGCCAGAGAGCCACCTTCACACAGCGGAGGACTGCACTCGGGTGCCCCCTCACATTCTCTTCTCCAGGCTGAACAAACCCAGCTCCCGCAGCATCTCCCTCAATCACCACGTGCTCCGGCATGCTCTGATACCACCTTGTGCGTGTCCCCTCTTCCTCTTCCTGTGTCCACGGGAAAACCTCTTCTGTGGCTCACACTTCCTGACCGTGGAGCTTCTGAAAAATGCCACCAGCGCTCATGCAACCTGTGCTGGGATGGCGTCAGCAGTGTTGGAGCGATGCGATGTGCCTGCTGGCCTCTTACTGGTGGGCCTTTACTCCCACCCGCCCCTCTTCCCACTGGTGCTGTCCATGTTTGCTGGTGAGGAACTGGCAGTTCAGGGAAACTTTCTGGCTTGAAATCCTGCTGGTCAACGCCACATCCTGGATCGGCACCTGTAGAACGTGCCACTGGGCCCGAAAGAGGGAAGGATGCATCTCAGGGGCTCTCCAGCTTGAGGAGCAGAGGGCAGGGGATCTCCCTGGTGACTAATGAGAGGGGAAAGTTGCCCCAGTCTCCAAGAAAGGGGAAGAACCAAGGAAAGGCGACGATAAACCGGAGCAAGTTCGGCAGAGGATCCCTAGGACCCAAAAGGACAAAGCATTGATCATTTGGTGTGAGCCTGCTTGAGGATGCAATGCAGGCAGATGCACTCTCACTCCCTGAAACGCTCCAGGCACACGTCCACCTTTCCCATGACGTCCTCCATTCCCTCCAGAGCCTCACCATATGGCAAGCCAAGCACTTGGCCCACAGTGCTTCCTCGTGGATGGTTCCTGGGGCAACAAGGCTGCTTCCTTCTTCCCCGCTCCGGGCAGGGAAGGCTGGGCAAGGAGGGCTCTGCCACACCAGCCCCTGGGGGAATGCTGTGCCAGTCTCAGGGAGTCAGTGTGTGGGAAAGGGGCTGGAGAGTCAAGGAGAAAGGACAGGAGATGCGCCAGGTGCCGAGCAATGACTGAAGCTCCAGTTCCTGCAGGCAAGAGGCTCACTTACGGCCCATGGTACAGGGGAAGGAGGACACAGCTCTCTGCGGGACTTGTTGCTTCATGGAAGGAGCTAGACTGCAAGGCATCTCAGGAGGTCACTGGTCCAAGTATGCCTGCTCAGAACAGGCATAGCTAGTCCCGAAGCTAGAGCAGGCTGCTCAGTGCCTGAGCCCCACTGAAACCTGAGCGCGATACCCAGGCATGGAGAATGCCAAAGTTCTCTGGGCGCCCGCACCGGGGCTTCAGCACTCCCTGAGAATCTCTGAATGGCCCAAAGCAGCCCCCGCACTCTGCTTTTGCCAAGGCTGGCCTTGCTAAAAGGCAGGCCTGTGTTCTGCGGGGCTAGGAGGTGCCCAGAGGCCTGGCCATGAGGCAAGGCTGCAGGGGGAGTCAAGGGGAGTGGCGCACCTGTGGGAGCTGAACTTGCTGAGGGAAGCTGGGTTCCTTTGGAGCAGGAGGGGCAAGGCACTGCGGAGGCCAGCTGAAGAAAAGCTTGCGTGCGTTGGCCAGGAATCGAACCCGGGTCAGCTGCTTGGAAGGCAGCTATGCTCACCACTATACCACCAACGCACCTGTGGCCAGCTTTTCCTCCTGCTCCTCCACTTCACAGACTGGCCAGCCACCTCCTTCCAGCCCCCTGAACGACCTCACACACATGACCTCAAGCTGCTAGGCCGTGTGTGTTTTCTGTGTGTGTAACAGGTTGGCCGGGGAATCTCAAGCTGCACTAGCTGCCGACTGGGGCAGATCAGCATCCAGGACTGCCCAGGGTTGGAGCAGGACACTGGACAAACCGGGACGGAGCTCCGGGCGTGGACTCTGCGCAGACCGGTGGTATGGCGCGGGGTTCGAGGGACCTGCTGGTGTGCTTATGGGAGGGAGGGAGGAAGAGAGAGGGAGGGAGGGAGGGAGGGAGGACATCTGTGTGTCCAATACTGATCTCCACTCCCAAGCAGCCAGAGAGGAAGAAAAGGATCAGGCCGTCTCTCTTATTTCATGCCTGCGTGAGTGCTGGTGGTGGTTCTGAGGGTGCTCACAGCGGCACTGCTCCCCACCTGCGTTCATACCTGTGCCAGCTGTGCGCGTGCTATGCAAGCGTACGTGCGTTTGTGTGTATGTACCTGTGATGGTGTAAGCATAGCTAACAGCCAAACACCCACCCAGCTGCTCACTCCTTTCCCCACCTTCAGTGGTATGTGAGGCATAGAAAACAGGATGACAAAGCTTGCGTGTCAAGATAAACACAGGGACAGGGCTTAGCAAAAACGGTTGCGGGCAGAACAGGCTCGACCTGGGGGAAATACATTTTTTGCCAATTAAAACAGATTGACGCAGTGAGAAACAAAAAGACAAACATAAAACGGCGCCTTTCCTCTCCCCTGTGTGCAGGCTCAACTTTGCTCCTTCACACCAGACTCCCTTACCCGCCCAAGCGGGATGCCTCTTCCCTCTGCTCTTTCCCACTCGGTTTCTTCCTTCCTCCTCTCTCCGTCTGGTGTCTTCTGCCCTTTCTGGAACATGTTTTCACAGAGGGGCTGCAAACTTTGATGATGGCTCGGCTGTGTCGTGCGGTGAGCGCACCGTGGAGCTGGAACTGGCTGTGTCTGACACAGGGCAGCTCCTTACCTCTTCTCACAGAGGCCACCCTGCAGCACCCCCTAACCCCTCCACTACCAAAACCTTGCGATACGTAGCCGACGCAGTGCCCACTGGGAATACCATAGGGCGTAACACTGAGCTAACACAGGTCTCCACCTGCCCCAGACGGCGGCACATTCACTCTGTCCCGGCTAACGTGTGGTTGCATGATGTGCCCTTTGGTTGAATTAAAAAGGCCCAGCAACCAGCCTGCATTTCTTCTTAGGCACTGGATATTGTCCATGTACTTGTACACTTGTCTAGTATTAGCTCAGCAATCGGAGAGTGAAAAGCAGGCAATGCTAGGGTAACGATTATTATTCCTATTGTATAATGTGCAAATAGGCCAGGTGGATCATTTCTAGCCCAGGTTTCTTGCTCTACGTAACTTGGTCGGATATCAGCATCTGCCACGTTCCATGCTGCATGCCCGTAAGTAATTTGTCTTGCAGGACTCTACCCACTGCCGGTTCGTGGGCTAAAATCTGCCCTGTGCTGCTACTGGTTTGGGTGGTGGATGATTGCTTTGGTGAATCCCCGCGCCAGCACGGATGAATGATGACGTACGTCTGACCAGGACGTACCTTCCCGTACATACACGGGGGGCACCATTGTCTTTCAGCTGCCATTTTCTTATCAAACACCATAAGCAAGATGTTTTCATACTGCTCTGTGATTGGCTGACAGCCATTTCTTGACCCCGTCATACCCACCTGCTCTCAGGCAGACCTGTGGCTGCCTGCCAGGACCAGCCAACCCTACCCGTGTACCCAGAAGCACATCAGGCCAAGGAAGCCCCCACTCACTAAACACGGGAAGAGGCAACTTTTGACAGCACCGTTCCCCATGGGTTCCCATATTGCTTTGTGATTGCCTGACGGCCGTTTTTGATGCCGTCACGCCTGCATGTTGAAAACAGAGATCTCCCTCTGATGGATTTTCCACTTCCTTTGGACCAAGAAGTTTTTGGATATAAAAGATATACCATGCAGCGGTATCCACTGTGGAATGAAGACGGGCACCTAGCATAAGCAATATTCCTGTGGATGGCCCATCGCCTGCAGAGCCAGAGGTGACCTCACAGTCAACATCCAAGCCATCTTCTGGCTTCTGGCCCGTCAGGTACTCAGGTAGCCGGGAGCTCACCTGCAGATACCCATGCCGTCTTCCTGCTGCCAGCCCACGGAAGCGCTCAGACACAGAGGACTTCTGGAAGAGGGCACTCTCGATTGTTTTTGAAGGGCCATGGCAACTGAAATGTCGCGGCCTGGCGAGGGAAGGAGCAGCTCATTCTGGAGCTCCATCATGGCTGCTCTCCATGCCACAAACTTCACAGATGGCTCAGTGATGTGGAGGCAGCTGGAACCAGCTGTGTCTGGCACAGGACAGCCTCTTAGCTCTTCTCACAGAGGCCACCCTGCAGCACCCCCTCTCCCCTCCACTCCCAACACCTAGAGCAGTGTGGGTTAAAACTTGCTGGGAGAGGCAGCAGCTGTCAGGAGCAGGGGGAAGGGGGAAAAAAAAAAAAAGAGAAAAGGCGGAGGGGAGGCGGAAAAAGGAAATGGCACTAGCAGAGGATGGTTTCGATCCATCGACCTCTGGGTTATGGGCCCAGCACGCTTCCGCTGCGCCACTCTGCTCCCCCCAGCACCTCTGCTGGGACCTCCCACAGCCCTGCCTGATGCTCCCTGGCCCTGCCAGCACCAGCGCTCGTGCTCACGACTCTTTCCCTTCCTCTATCCTGTGCCCTTGCCCAGGCAGGAAAAATGTCTCCCTGGAAAGCTCAGTGGCAGTGGGCCTGGGGCGCGAAGCGCAAGGGCCTTGCTTTGTCCCTCTCCCCACGTCTCCTGCCCATAACCCTGGATCGGGACTTTCTCTTTGGTCACCCGAGCTGGCTCTGCAGGCGCTGAATTCAGGAAACCCCGGAGCGCGGGGGCAGCCTTGTTGCTTTGCGGGGCAGAGAGGAGAGGAGCTGCTCTCCAGCCAGCTCGTGAGGGCTGCGACCCAGCTCGGAAGTCCAGCTCCCAGGGGGAGCTGCGCGACTGTGTCTGGCATACAAGTCAGTTCTTTGCTGGCCAAGGAGGGAGACAAGGACGCTCAGCATAGAATTGCCAATGGAAATAATTCTCCCATTGTAGCTGTGCGCATAGCGGTGCCCCAGCCCAATGCATGGAGGAGCCCGATCTAGAGGATGGCAGGGTTTATATATGTTTACAACACAGTTGTGTCAACGGATCAAATTACTCACCTTAAGGGGCGGGCTAATCAGTTACCATTGCTCGCAAAATCAGTATGTGCTTCTCCCGGGCAGGTGGTGTGGACGTATGGTCACTGGGGTGTTTATCTCCATTGCTCTAAACCAATGTCCCGGGCAGGTGGAGAGAGTTTATACTAGATTCAGGTCAATTGCTGTTCTGGCCGTGGTTATATGGCTGGGGGTTTCTTGAAGACAAATCTCTTTACTGTTTTGTCATCTGTATGGGATGTTCTCGGCCAGTGAGAACCGGTTTGGGTTTGGTCTTTGGGTCACATTGACCCTGAGGCAAAAGTGCATAGTCCTAGGCAGTGCTCGTTCTTCTAGCCAAGTTGTTTAGCAGTTAGTGCCTTGCATTTCACGCCGGCTCGGAGGGCATTGCCCTGCCCGTGCTGCGCTGCGCTGCGCTGCGCTGCGCTCCCCCACAGCTCCCTCCTGGCGCAGCCCTGCCCTTGCTGCTCCCCGCCAGCCGAGGGCTGCCCCCGCCACCATGCGGGGTGCCAAAGAGCCAGAGAAACCCCGCCTCTCCGTGCCTGCTGCCATTCCTTTCCTGCCCAACACTGCTGCGGGTGGAGGTGGTTCCCAGTCAGCCTAGGGCAGGGCTGGCCCAGCCGGACTGGGTGCTGGCCAGTCTTAAATGCTGCAAGGCATCCCAGGAAGGCTCTGGGCAGCCTGAGGTTTTAGACCCTGTTGGTGAGGGCGAGGGATGAGGTGGCACTGCTGACGCCTGCATTTCTGGGCTTGTGTTTGCTGGTTCCCTCTCCCATCCACAGGTCAGAGCATGCAACAACCAGGCAGACGAGACAAAAGCAGAAGCGGGATGGGGTGTGGGTGCAGGTATGAGCGTGGGGAGTGTGGCTGCAGCCTTGCCTGCCACAGGGGCAGAGAATTGGGCTGCAGATCAAAAGGTCCCTGGCTCAGCTCCAGCTGCTCTCTCCATTGCCCCTTTCCTTCTTCATCCATGCCTCCAACCTCTCTGAGCACCTTTTGACCTTGCGCTGCTTCCGCCACCCTCAGTGGCATGGCTGCGGCGGGGATCAGACCATGCACCAGCAACGGGCTTTTCTCTCCTTCTCTTTCTCTGGGCTCTCTCTGAATGGGCCCCTCAGGGCTTCCCTTTTCCTTAAGGTGCTGCAACACCCAGGCAGGCTACCAGCAGCCCCTTCTCTGCTGCCGCTCTCTTGGGAGCAGCTGGGCATGGAACTGAAAGAAGCCCTCTGGGAAGCCTCCAGCTCTTTTCTATCCCACCCATCAGGGGCTGTGATGGCAGGGAATGGCCTCCTGATGGCACAGTCACCACCTGGTGAAGCTGGTGCCTTCTCTTCCCCCGACTTGCCTCTTACTCCACACCAGTTTGCCTTTGTGAGACCTAAACTGAGGGGCACTTTGTGAGTGCAAGATCCCAGATCCATGCGGTGTCTTCCCTTCATCTTTAGCAATGACAGCCATCCTGCGGAAGCTGTCGTCGGAGACAAGCTGCTGTAGTCTCAGGTGTAGGGAAGACAGCTGATGGGGCTGTGCTGCTTGGGATGTGTGGCGAGGTCAGTCTCTTTAAGTTCTGCTCAACGAGCAACAACAGTAGACTTCTTTTCATGGCTCCTACTCAGCACTGGTCCATTCTCTTCTGCCAACTTGCCTACCCTGTCAAAGGGAGTAGGATTTCCCATGCATCCAGGAGCTTTGGGGGGGTGGTGGGGGGGGGGGGTGCGTGCGGCCGGGGAGGGGAGGGGGCAGGGAGCTGGGGGGGACACGAGGACAAGTGCTGCAAGGCAATTGGGTTCTACTGTCTCCCTGGGCACCAGGTACAGTATGGAGCCGAATCCCACAGCTGCAGCCTGGTTAATTGCAGGGAGCCCAAAAGGGGACTGCTCCTCGTAGTTGACAGGATTCGAACCTGCGCAGGGAAAACCCCAATGGATTTCTAGTCCATCGCCTTCACCACTCGGCCACAACTACCTGCTCCAGCCCTCTCTGCCCTGCTGATCACGTGCCCTGTGCAATGACACCTCACTCCCTGGGAGTTTCAGGGCCAGCATTCACTCCTGCAGTTGAGACCTCCACTGAGTATGACAGGCACCTGGTGCCAGGCTTCCAGAGGCCTTGAGAGGCATAACCGCAGGGGCTACAGCTGCAGCTCCCAGCGCCTTGTCCTCAGCCGGGCATCTGGGATATCCTGCCACGGGGGGGATGGTTTTGCTCCCCGGCTGGTCTCGACTGCTTCCGGGGAAGAAGGGAAGGCAGCTGTGTGGAGACAACCAGGGATGGTGGCAGTTGTGGGGCGGTATATTAGACCGCGCTTTGCTTCTCAAATTTATCTGAGGGGGACTCCAAGGCTGCTGTGACCACTAGGGTGGGGACGCTCCTGCAGCAAAGATGGTGACGTCCCGGCAGCACCTCCAGCCTCTTGGGGACGTAGGGTGGTGTCAACCCTTGAGCAAAGACCACGACTGCCCCGCAGGTTGTTGGTGTGTAGAGGGAACGGTTTGCGAGAGTGGGAGAGATCTACGGAAAGGGCAAGGTGGAGCCTGTCTGAGGAGAAGCGTGGAGGGGCAAAGGGAGAATGAATGGGAGGTGTGGATGACTTGGGGGGAGACAGGAGAGAGCTTGTTTTGGTGGAATAGGTAAGACCAGAGCTTTTTTCCAGCACTGGCAAGCATTGTCCAGTTCCTGAGCATGGACCAAAATGTTAAGTGATCCACAAAAGCCATCATTTCCATCACGAGATGAAAGTAGCTCCGATTCCCTTTTGGCTCTGGAGCAGGAATATTTGGAAAGTAGTTTTGAGGAGTAAGTGTGGAGGTGGTGCATCTGGCAGTGCCTGTCTGCATGCAGAGCAAGGGTGGGAGGTGGTTGCAGTCGAGAGGGTGAGCATGAGGAGCGGCTCGAGGAAGTGTGTGTGCGGGGGGCTGGAGGGAGGAGGCCAGCCACTCTGTGAAGGGGAGGAGCAGGAGGCAGCACTGCACACAGGTGCGATGCGGGTATAGTGGTGAGCATAGCTGCCTTCCAAGCGGTTGATCTGGCTTCAGCTCCTGGCCAACGCTGACAAATGTCTCTTCAGCCTGTCTCCAGGGTGGGCGTCTTATATGTTCTGCATGTAGGCTCTTCTGCTCAAAAAATGCCCAGCTTTCTGCTGGGGTTTCAAGCCACTCCCCTCGCCTCCCTACGGCTTAAAGACAAAGTGAGACCATTGCTTTCTTCCTGTTGGGAGGGCTCCAGGCTTGACTCCTCATTGCAGTGCTGGTACAGGAGCCAAAAGACAGGCTTCTTTGGCCTGGCACAGAGCTAGCTGGTCCTGCTGCTGCTGCGGCTGGTTGCACGTGGCAAGGAAAGCATGCTCCTGTGGCAGGGTACAAATGAAGATCAATAATGCCTAGGTGGCCGTCGAGGGACGGACTGTGCTGCATGAGGCCAGCTATGCAATTTTGGAGTGTGGTGGGAGTGCTCAGCAGTTCAGACGGCAGCAGGGGAGAGGCAGACAAAGCCCTGACCCTGCCAGACCAGCGGAGCCCCCAGAAGAGATGGGAACCCCGCCGACGCTGAGGGAGCTCCCAACAGCAGCTGACAGGGAGGATCCCACGGCTGTGCTCTGAGGGAAAGAGGTGAGGATGGGGCCCGGCAGGGTCACCTGTGGCCACCTCGATGGCCACTGTCGAGTCAGCGCAGCGGGCGACACAGGGCTCGCTGCAGCTGCTTGCAAGCGGGGTTGGGCCAGAGGGGCCACAAGGGTGTGGGAGAGGAGACAAGGTCTGAAGCAAGACATCTCTCGGTGAGGGAGGCAAAGCTGAAACACAGAGCAGGCAGGGAGCACAAACCTCAGTATCAGTCTCTCTTTCTTTTCCTCAGCTCTCCCAGTGGACACTCTTTCTTTTAAGAACAGGCACTGTGCCCACAGCTCCCACAGCCCTCCTTGTGCCCTCTGAGCTGCACAGCGCATCCCACTTTTGGGATAGGTCCCAGCACAGTGGATTTAAAGCACCTGTGGAAAGACTTCTCGTACCCCATCTCCAGAAGGAGCATTGCTGCATTGAAGAAGGCGCTGGATGCACCTGGCCATTTGGTTAGAGACCATCTGCCACGCAGGTCGTTGGTGTGTAGAGGGAACGGTTTGCGAGAGTGGGAGAGATCTATGGAAAGGGCAAGGTGGAGCCTGCCCGAGGAGAAGCGTGGAGGGGCAAAGGGAGAATGAATGGGAGGTGTGGATGACTTGGGGGGAGGCAGGAGAGAGCTTGTTTTGGTGGAAGAGCTATGTTCTGAGTAGTTGATCTGGCTTCGATTCGTGGCCAATGCTGATAAAGGTCTCTCCAGCCTGGCTCCAGGGTGCCTTGTACCTTCTGCAGGTAGCCTCTCCTCCTCAGATACCACCCAGCTTTCTCCTGGGATTTCAGGCAGCTCCCCTCACCTCCCCGCTGCCTTGAGACCGGCCTGAGGCCAGTGCTTTCTGTCTGCTGTCAGGGCTGCAGGCTGGCCTTCTGACTGCGGTGCTGGGACAGGAGTCCGGAGAGAGGCATTTTTAGTCCTGGAACTGCTGGTGCTGCTAGCTGCCACTCTCAGCAAAAGCATGCTCCTGTGGCAGGGTACAAATGAAGACCAGTAATGCCGAGGTGGCTGTCAAGGGACGGACTATGCCGCATGAGGGCAGCTATGAATTTTGGAGCGTGGTGGGAGGAGGCCTGTTCTTTATGTAAAGGCTCAAAGGCCTGTTGGTCTGGTCTGAAGTCATCCTGGAGACACTGACCTACCCTGTCCAGGCTCCAGCATTGCAGGGACAACCTGAAGTTTACTGGAATTGGGTGTAGCAACGTTCCTGGTAACTAAGAAGTAAGCCACCCTTATTTCTCTTGCAGCTTATGGCCTGTAGGGGCAAGGGAAACACAAGGAGTCTCTCTCAGCTAGACCCTCTACTGGAAGGGGGTGAAGTTTCTCGTGCCCCTGATTCCAGGGTTGCTTTGCTCTGCTGACAGTCAAAAACCGTTCTGGGCACTGGGGTTCTATGTGGGGTTTGTGTTAGCACAGTATTTACAGACTCCCACTCTGTCAATAGCAGTGCTCCAAGTTGGTGGAGTTAGGAAGAGGGGGATGGTGACCGCGCATGCTCTGTTCCCTACTGAAATGCCCACCCTGACACCATCTTGCCGTCACACTGCCTACGTCCAGAGCTGAACACCACTGCTTTCCTCCTTCCCGCTCCATACCCGTCCCCTGGAGTTTATTCCCATCACACCAATGAAAGTGAGAAGTGCCATGACTGTTTTTAACATGAAGTTTCTGAAGAAAATTTGAGAGGACTAGGAAGTTAATTCAAAAGCTCTGCATTAACATACACATCTAAATACTTGGCTGAACAACCTGCCTTGGAAACTGGCTCCCACCTTTGACCACGCTCACAGTCAAACGGGGTTAGCGTGTGTGGCATTTCTTGTGTTTCCACCTCTGTCCATTGCTTCTTGACCTCTCACTGGGCACCACTGACAAGAGGACGTATCTCTCTCCTTTAATCCACGTGTCCACTCTCCAGCACTGTCAGCCTTGCCTTCCCCAGGCTAACCAACCCCAGCTGTCCCAGCCTGTCCTTGTACGCCAGGTGAGCCTAGTCCTTAATCACCCCAGTGTCCCTTTCACAGGGCTGACAGATCCCCCCTAGCTGTGCGGAACTGGGAATCAACCAGACAATGACACCCATGGAGTCCCTGCAAGGGCGCTTGGCAGGCAGACATCGAAGTCTCCTGCAGAGGAAGGACACCTTGCAGAAGGCTTTGCGCTTGCTGCCGGGAACAGATTGGACCAAGAGGGAAAGCAGAAGCAACAGCATTCATTCAGGGGAAGACGTCCACCTGCCCCAAAGTTCATGCACCTTGAACAGCAATGACTGCTGAGAGGTCTTGGTGGTGCAGCCTTGAGGAGAGTAATGCATCATCTGGGAGGCTAAACAGCGACACTGGATATTCCTTTGTTCTTGGCTGCATGCTGGCATGTGGGAGGCCTTGGTTTACTGCTGAGCAGCTTGCGTGCTTTTTTCCTCCAAAGCACCTGTGAGAAGCGAGGTGCATGACCAAAAGGAAAGGAGGCATAAACCTGACTTCCAAATGCCAGCACTCTGGCTGAGATTCAGGTTCAGAAAGGCAACTTGTCCCTGCCTGTTTGTGAAGGCACCCTGCACAACTCAGCTGAGCTCACGTGTCCATTTTTTTCCTGCCACCTCAGGAGGTGTGGTCATCTCAGCCTGGTTCATAAGCTTCCTTCTGTCCTCTGCCAGGGGGTACTCAGGGCAGGCAGTGGAAAGTCAGTGCTTTCACACCATACATGCAAGATGCGCTGGGGACACCGGCAGAAGACATGAGATCAACTCTTGAATGCTTTCAGTGGCGAGACTGGAGGCTGACCCTGAGAGATATCACAGGGCCATGATCACAAGTCTACAGACTCACACTCCATTTCCCCAAGGCTTTTTGGTCTTTCTCTTGCCTACTTGCTTGTTTTAGGTGTGTGGAGCTCCACCCTCAACTGGCAGTAACCTCAGGACACAGGCCAGTTGCTCTTCCTTGCAGAGCACGTGGCCAGCTGAGGGGGGAGGAGGAGAACAAACCACCACAAGTCTCCAGCTATGCTGCACAAAGTCTTTAATGAGAAGGAGGAAATGCGGTGGCGCAGAACAGAGACCAAGAAACTCATCTGCAGGGTTCAGGGAGGCACAGAGCATGGCCCATTTCCCAACAACGAGCTCCACACAAAGCGCTTGCCTTTTCCCATTCTGCTCTACCTGGTGGCAATCCCAGCCCACCAAGAGCAGTCCCTAACTCCGGCACCCTGCCCGCATCAGCAGGAGGTTCAGCAAAGCAGCAGAGAACGAGCCCTTTCTCGAGCAGTGCAGAGCAGAGCAGAGCAGAGCCAGAGGAGGCATGGCGAGGCCTGCTGTACAGCGAGGAGCAGTGTGCACAGGTGCCTCCCGCCAGGTGGGAAGAGGACACCCAGCCCGTCTGGAGCAGTAGGCACGCTCCTGCTGCAAAGTCCCCATCTTCCTTTCTGCTCCAAAGGGGATGATCCGCCGGCTTCAGCAGTTGAGGCTGCAGCGCGGGGGAGGCAGACACAGCCCTGCCCCCCCCAGACCAAGGGAGCCCCCAGAAGAGATGGGAACCCCGCCGACGCTGAGGGAGCTCCCAACAGCAGCTGACAGGGAGGATCCCACGGCTGTGCTCTGAGGGAAAGAGGTGAGGATGGGGCCCGGCAGGGTCACCACCACCGGGGAGGCCTCGATGGCCACTGTCGAGTCAGCGCAGCGGGCGACACAGGGCTCGCTGCAGCTGCTTGCAAGTGGGGTTGGGCCAGAGGGGCCACAGGGGCGTGGAAGACAGGGTCTGAAGCAAGACATCTCTCGGTGAGGGAGGCAAAGCTGAAACACAGAGCAGGCAGGGAGCACAAACCTCAGTATCAGTCTCTCTTTCTTTTCCTCAGCTCTCCCAGTGGACACTCTTTCTTTTAAGAACAGGCACTGTGCCCACAGCTCCCACAGCCCTCCTTGTGCCCTCTGAGCTGCACAGCGCAGGAAGGCTGACCCACTTTTGGGACAGGACCCAGCACAGTGGATTTAAAGCACCTGTGGAAAGACTTCTCGTACCCCATCTCCAGAAGGAGCATTGCTGCATTGAAGAAGGCGCTGGATGCACTTGGCCATTTGGTTAGAGACCATCTGCCTAAAGCCAGAAATTCTGGTGGCAGAGCTTCCTGCACCTAAGCCCCATTGATCCCCTTCTGCTTGAAAGAACCTCCCTCTTCCCAGCTCTCCCCAGCCACCATGTTCAAATGGGAAAGAGGTGACAGCCCTTGAACATTTCCATTGCAGGGCCAAGCTGAGGCAGCCCAAGTATCAACCTGAGTAGCCACCGTGACAGCAGTTCAGCCCGCAGGGAGAGATGGAGCGGACTCAGGCTTACCTCGTTCCTCGAGGAAAGGGAAGCAAGAGAGGGCGATACAGAGCCTGGAGCCGCGCAGGCTTTTATACTGTGTCCCAGAGCCCTGGGGGGGGCCACAAGCATTCCTTGCTCATGAAGCATCTAAACACCTAGTAGCTGCCGCTTGCAAGGCCTCGCTGGCAATTAAGCCTTTGCCTCTTTCATCTGAAATGTTGTACTCCCTTTTCAATACTATCGAACGTTGAAATGATTCATCTATGTCCCAGTTTCAAAAGGCCAAGTAACTCCGAGGTCTCAGGCTAGCTGTGCAGAGATTTTAAGTAGGTTTTCCACTGTATGGATTGCCTTTGTCACTTTGCCCTCTTCATGGTGAGCTTGTCCATGAATCATGGTGACATTCAACCACGAAGGGCACCTCAAGTCAGCTCTCAAGAGCTTTCAGCACAGGTCCTCAGGCTAACCCGGAGAGACATTTCTCCCCACGGGTAGTCATAGACACACACAAGACTGTGGGTAAGTTCAGGCAGAAGGTCAAGACTGCACAATCCCATATGGGAGAAGAGACGCAACTCTCCAGGGATGTGGCCAAGCTCAGTGGCAAGGAGAGACCATGGTGGGCTGGAGGGAAGCCCCCTGCAGGCAGGAGTGATGGCCACAAGGACCTTGCTTATTCTCATCAGGCTCTACCACAGTCTGGTTTTGTGACCAAAGAGATGCCCGCATCCTTACCTGAAAGAGACCCACACCCAAACTGGCCTGTTTTGCTCAGCAAGTTCATCTCAGACGCCAGAGGCGTGGATGCCCTGCTTTTCACGAGAGGTGCAGGGAAGGGAGCCAGAAGTTCACGGCCTTTTTTCCTGGCTCAGGGATGGGGTGGCCCATTCCATGCATTTCAAGCTACAAAGGGACGTTGGATCAGTCTCCCAGAGAACCTGGGAGTCATCATGATGCGGAAGAGTTGGGAAAAACCCTGAACTCCAGGCAAGCATGAGTCATCGTGCTGTGGACTTCAGTGGACACGGTGCCCCGGCCTCAGGCGTGCCACGGATAACAGAGCTCATAGCCCCGATGTGCCGCTTTCCTCAAGGGCATTTCCACAGGTCTTTCCTCAGCTACCATTCCCGAAACAGCTGGTACTTCTGTGCAATCTCGTGCCGCTGCTGCCTTCCAAGGCCTTGCCTTTCAGTGGCTCCTCAGGGGCCCATGAGACCCAGTGCGCCCCAGAATAATGTGGGATGGCTGGTACTGCTGGAGGTTCTCTGGGCCAACCTCCTGCTCCGAGCAGACCAAGCTTCCCAGTTGCCTCAGAAGGCTCCTGTCGACTTCTGAACACTGCCACTGTCGGAGAGGTCCCTGTCTCTTGAGCAGCTCGTCCAGGTCCACACCGTGCCCCCGTCACTTCTTTTCCCACCACAATTTCCCTTGCTGCAACTTGTGATTGTTGCCTCTTGCCCTTTTGCAGTGCACCTCTCAGGAGAGTCTGGCTCCATCTGCCTGTGTCCTAGCACAGCTTGGCCACTGCAAATCCCGCAGGCAGCCTTCACTCCTAATCCTGCTGTTTACCTCCCGTCCACCTCCAGAGCTTAACCCATAACCCTGGAATCTTCTCACCAGTGCTGGCACTCTCACTGTCCTCTCCTGGGAGGCTCAGCTGTGAGAGCTCCTGGCTGGTTGGGTGGGGACCAGGCCTCAAGCCCCTGCTCAGGTGAAAGCATGCCTGTTTGGTGGATACATGCTTAGAGTGGGTCATCTTGAAAGCTCCTTTCCAACACAAGCTCACTGATGAAAGGTGAGGGGAAAGGACTGTTGCCCTTCCCTTGGCACTGCAGACGCCACACCTGGATTGGTGTGCCCCATTTTGGTTTGATGCAAGCTGAAGTTTCCTGGCCAGCAGCTCACACACACAGACACAGACACACACACAAACGCACAGCCCCGCAAAAAGAGGAGAGCACAGTCACACAGAAATGGGCTAGGAAAGAGTGTAATGAAAAAAAGCATCACCTTCTTGTTCCTCATTTGTCTGGAAAGGGTTTCCAGGATGGGTTGCTCCTTCCCCTTCCCAGGGATCAAGGTGAGGCTGGCCAGCCTGCAGTTCCCCAGGTCCTGCTTCATGCCCTTCTGGAAGAGACGAGTGACGTTGACTTCCTCCAGGCCTCAGGAACCTCTGCCAGTTGCCGTCACCTTTCAAAGACAATCCAGAGTTTCCTCTTCCAGAAGCCCTCCTTGTCCGAGTGCTTCACGAGCTGGCAGCAGGAAGACGGCATGGGTATCTGCAGGTGAGCTCCCTGCTACCTGAGTACCTGACTGGCCAGAAGCCAGGAGATGGCTTGGATGTTGACTGTGAGGTCGCGTCTGGCTCCACAGGCCATCTGCAGGAACACGGCTTGCGCTCGGCGCTTGTGTTCCTGATGAGCAGCAGCACGCACATTTTGGGCTATGTGCTTGTGAGTTCCCTTCTACCCCATTGCCTGCTGGGCCAGCAGCAGGCGTGTGGCTTGCGTTTTGATTTTAAGGTCACTTCTGTCTCTGTAGCTGCTGGGACGGAGTAGGCTCCTGGCAGCACTAGGTGCTTGTGAGGTCACTTGTGCCTGAACACCTGGTAGGAAAGAAGGAGGCACGTGGCTTGTTTGATGATTGCAAGGTCACTGGTACCAGGGTGGCAGATGGGCCAGTGAGAGGAAAATTCCAGGCAAGTGAAGAACTGCAGTCTCCCAACAGCTGCAGGAGGTTGTGGCAGGATGGAGCCAGACCCTCCGGAGAGGTGCACCGCGAAAGGGCAAGACCAACACTAACAAGTTGCAACAAGAGAAATGCCGGCCGCCTTTGTGGGAGAAGTGACAGGGAGCACGGTGCAGCCCTGGAAAAGCTGCCCAAGAAACAGTGACCTCTCCGACAGTGGATGGGGCAAGGCCCAGAGCTTCCTGAGGCGTCTGGGACGTTTAGTCTGCCTGGAGCAGGAAGTCATCCCTGAGGACCTCCACAGGTCCCTTCTCAAGAGGTGACCCTTCATTATTCTGGGGTGCACTGAGTCTCATGGCCCTTGATCGGCCACTGGAAGGCAGCAGCAGCACGAAATTCCATAGAAGCACACCAGTTGTCTCGGGAATGGTGCTACAATGCGCCCTTGAAAAACGCAGCACTCTGGGAGGAATGAGGCTATGAGCTCGGTTATCCCTGGCACGCCTGAGGCTGGGGCACCGTGTCCACTGAAGTCCACAGCACGATGACTCATGCTTGCCTGGAGGTCCGGGTTTTTTCCCAACTCTTCCACAACACAATGACTCCTAGGTGCTCTGGGAGGCCAATCCAATGGCAAAGGCTTAATCACGATGCCTTGGCAAGAGGCAATTACTAGGTGTTTAGATGCTTCATGAGCAAGGAATGCTTGTGGCCTCCCCGGGGCTCAGGGATACAGCATAAAAGCCTGTGAAGCTCCACACTCTGCATCCTCGTCCTCTTGCCTCCGTTTTCTTCAGGAACGAGGTAAGCCTGAGTCCGCTCCATCTCTCCCTGCGGGCTGAACTGCTGTCACGGTGGCTACTCAGGTTGATACTTGGGCTGCCTCAGCTTGGCCCTGCAATGGAAATGTTCAAGGGCTGTCACCTCTTTCCCATTTGAACATGGTGGCTGGGGAGAGCTGGGAAGAAGGGGACTCTCTGAAGCAGAAAGAGGTCAATGGGGCTCAGCTGCAAGGAGGTCTGCCACCAGAATTGCTGCCTTAGGCAGATGGTCTCTAACCAAATGGCCAAGTGCATCCAGCGCCTTCTTCAATGCAGCAATGCTCCTTCTGGAGATGGGGGTATGATTGGTCTTTCCACAGGTGCTTTAAATCCACTGTGCTGGGTCCTATCCCAAAAGTGGGTCAGCCTTCCTGCGCTGTGCAGCTCAGAGGGCACAAGGAGGGCTGTGGGAGCTGTGGGCACAGTGCCTGTTCTTAAAAGAAAGAGTGTCCACTGGGAGAGCTGAGGAAAAGAAAGAGAGACTGATACTGAGGTTTGTGCTCCCTGCCTGCTCTGTGTTTCAGCTTTGCCTCCCTCACCGAGAGATGTCTTGCTTCAGACCCTGTCTTCCACGCCCCTGTGGCCCCTCTGGCCCAACCCCACTTGCAAGCAGCTGCAGCGAGCCCTGTGTCGCCCGCTGCGCTGACTCGACAGTGGCCATCGAGGCCTCCCCGGTGGTGGTGACCCTGCCGGGCCCCATCCTCACCTCTTTCCCTCAGAGCACAGCCGTGGGATCCTCCCTGTCAGCTGCTGTTGGGAGCTCCCTCAGCGTCGGCGGGGTTCCCATCTCTTCTGGGGGCTCCCTTGGTCTGGGGGGGGCAGGGCTGTGTCTGCCTCCCCCGCGCTGCAGCCTCAACTGCTGAAGCCGGCGGATCATCCCCTTTGGAGCAGAAAGGAAGACGGGGACTTTGCAGCAGGAGCGTGCCTACTGCTCCAGACGGGCTGGGTGTCCTCTTCCCACCTGGCGGGAGGCACCTGTGCACACTGCTCCTCGCTGTACAGCAGGCCTCGCCATGCCTCCTCTGGCTCTGCTCTGCACTGCTCGAGAAAGGGCTCGTTCTCTGCTGCTTTGCTGAACCTCCTGCTGATGCGGGCAGGGTGCCGGAGTTAGGGACTGCTCTTGGTGGGCTGGGATTGCCACCAGGTAGAGCAGAATGGGAAAAGGCAAGCGCTTTGTGTGGAGCTCGTTGTTGGGAAATGGGCCATGCTCTGTGCCTCCCTGAACCCTGCAGATGAGTTTCTTGGTCTCTGTTCTGCGCCACCGCATTTCCTCCTTCTCATTAAAGACTTTGTGCAGCATAGCTGGAGACTTGTGGTGGTTTGTTCTCCTCCTCCCCCCTCAGCTGGCCACGTGCTCTGCAAGGAAGAGGGAGAATGAGCCCTCTCCCATGGCATGAATTGTACCCACAAGCATGGAGCACTGCCGGCTGTGGGTCGAGCTCCCTAGGTGACAGCAGAGGATCAAAAATGAACGAGCGGGCAAAAGAGAGACAGAAAATCCTCAGAGAAATGGAGAGAGCAATGGTCAGGGGTGGAAATAAAGGCAATGGCGCACACACGGTAACCCTGTTTTTCTGTGAGTGCCGTTCAAAGATGGGAAACGGTTGCCAGTCCCAGGGCTGGGAGCGCAGGAAAGGAAGGAAGATCGGCGTGCATTAAACAGTTGACCCAAGAGCAAGGCTGTTACCGTGTAAACATGCTGAGGAAAGCCCGGAGGGAGCCAAAAGCTGGAGGTCCCACTGAGGTTTGAACTCAGATCACTGGATTCAGAGTCCAGGGTGCTCACCATTACACCATGGGACCTGCTGGACAGATGCTGCCTTTCCCCTGTGGCCACCCTTACCGAGCCATATGCTCCCGGCTGAGCCTGGCACTCTCTCCGTCTCCTTGGCCGTCACCATGTGCAGCCTTCCTCCGGGTCCAGCGGGCACTCTCTACTCAAAGGGACTTTCAAGGGAGTGGCAGAGCTCTTTGCACAAGCAGGGCATGCCCTCTCTTACAAGACCCAGGCTGATAACTTGTGAGAATCTTGCTTTCGCATACTTAGACCTGGTTATGAAGTTTCCAGCAGAACGTCTTCAGCACTGCACCTCACAGAGTACATTCACGACCCAGCCATCGGTGGTTCGATGCTTGCACTTGTGGTCTCTGCTGCTGCCTCCCTTCACCCCTGTGTTGGACAGCCTGTCAATCTGCCTGGGTAAGTTATTGCCTCTCCTGTTTCTCACCTTGTAGCTCATACTAAGCAGCCTTTACCCAGACACACTTACCCAGACGTTCAACAGAGGGAAGAGCTGGCAGAAGGACCCAAAGCAGCTTGTTATGGGTTGCACGAGCTGGACTGCCTTCCTCTGCTGGGACAGTCCTGGCTGACCTCCAACCCGTGTCCTTTCTTCCAGGACACGCTGGCCCCTTCTGCCCCAAAGCGGGGCTCACCGCCTCAGTGAGAACGCCGTTTTCTCTCCCGAGGCTGCTCCAAACTCAGAGAGCTACATTTCACTGGTGGCCTGAGGGAGCTTTCCCTCATGCCCTGGGACCGCCACACTGCCTGCCCAAGAAGGGTCCACGCACACGGCGGGGAAAAGCTGCACTGCTGCTATCCTCCTTGTGCCAAGGTTTGAGTCTGTGTGTTGAGAGCAGGGCCCTTCCTCCCAGCAGCCTGACGGGAGGAAACATACGTGGGGACACCCTACGGGATCGCAGACTTAGCCCGGGACACTGAGGACACAGCCACCTGGAACCTTTGGATTGCCTGAAGCACGGGGCTGGCATCCGGTACTTCTGAACCCACCGGACAGACCATGGTGCCATGCGCAAGCCTAAGATGCCAAATGGTAGGTTACATTCAGAGAGGGCATGAGAAACAACACCCAGTCGCTGGAGAAGGGTTAGATCTCTACAGAGTCACAACTCTGAAAGCGTGTCCCGGAGAAGCAGCATTGCTGAGGGCTTTCCTCATCCATCCCTGGGATCTGCAGGACCCAGCAGGGTGGGAGGAGCGTCTGGGAGCGGCAAGAGCTGAAGGTCTTGCAGCGAGGTGGAGGGACCCCCGTGCTGGGGCTTGAGCAGAGGAAAGGGGGCAGCCCTTTCCCATGCAGATGCTGTGGCGCTGCAGGAGGACGGATGTCCCTTCTGGGGCTGAGACAGCGTCTCTCCAAGCAATGGAGGGTGCTCCTGGGGCTCTGCTGGTCTCACCCAGCACTTGAGGAGAAAGGATTCTGGGCCAGTGCAGGCAGCTTCCTTGCTCAGGGCATTTTGTCCTTGGTTTCCTTCCTGGCAGCACTGCCCTGGCTGGGTCTGCTTTTGCCCCCGACCTCTTTGCTTCCCCAAGGTCATGGTAACTGCTCGTACCACAGGAGCCTCCGATGCTGCTCCTCCCTGCGGGACACTGCGGGGAGGATGCTTTGCGCCCGCCTTACAGGCTTCACTGGGAGCCAGAGATGTCCCAGAGCTCCCCAGCACCTGGGAGCTGCAGCTCAGGCCAGGCTGGCCCACACAGGAGGCCAGGCCACTCCTGGGTCCTGCGCTCCCGAGGTCTTTCTGGCTGAGGGTAGGCCTTGGCAAGCCAGAGAGCCACCTTCACACAGCGGAGGACTGCACTCGGGTGCCCCCTCACATTCTCTTCTCCAGGCTGAACAAACCCAGCTCCCGCAGCATCTCCCTCAATCACCACGTGCTCCGGCATGCTCTGATACCACCTTGTGCGTGTCCCCTCTTCCTCTTCCTGTGTCCACGGGAAAACCTCTTCTGTGGCTCACACTTCCTGACCGTGGAGCTTCTGAAAAATGCCACCAGCGCTCATGCAACCTGTGCTGGGATGGCGTCAGCAGTGTTGGAGCGATGCGATGTGCCTGCTGGCCTCTTACTGGTGGGCCTTTACTCCCACCCGCCCCTCTTCCCACTGGTGCTGTCCATGTTTGCTGGTGAGGAACTGGCAGTTCAGGGAAACTTTCTGGCTTGAAATCCTGCTGGTCAACGCCACATCCTGGATCGGCACCTGTAGAACGTGCCACTGGGCCCGAAAGAGGGAAGGATGCATCTCAGGGGCTCTCCAGCTTGAGGAGCAGAGGGCAGGGGATCTCCCTGGTGACTAATGAGAGGGGAAAGTTGCCCCAGTCTCCAAGAAAGGGGAAGAACCAAGGAAAGGCGACGATAAACCGGAGCAAGTTCGGCAGAGGATCCCTAGGACCCAAAAGGACAAAGCATTGATCATTTGGTGTGAGCCTGCTTGAGGATGCAATGCAGGCAGATGCACTCTCACTCCCTGAAACGCTCCAGGCACACGTCCACCTTTCCCATGACGTCCTCCATTCCCTCCAGAGCCTCACCATATGGCAAGCCAAGCACTTGGCCCACAGTGCTTCCTCGTGGATGGTTCCTGGGGCAACAAGGCTGCTTCCTTCTTCCCCGCTCCGGGCAGGGAAGGCTGGGCAAGGAGGGCTCTGCCACACCAGCCCCTGGGGGAATGCTGTGCCAGTCTCAGGGAGTCAGTGTGTGGGAAAGGGGCTGGAGAGTCAAGGAGAAAGGACAGGAGATGCGCCAGGTGCCGAGCAATGACTGAAGCTCCAGTTCCTGCAGGCAAGAGGCTCACTTACGGCCCATGGTACAGGGGAAGGAGGACACAGCTCTCTGCGGGACTTGTTGCTTCATGGAAGGAGCTAGACTGCAAGGCATCTCAGGAGGTCACTGGTCCAAGTATGCCTGCTCAGAACAGGCATAGCTAGTCCCGAAGCTAGAGCAGGCTGCTCAGTGCCTGAGCCCCACTGAAACCTGAGCGCGATACCCAGGCATGGAGAATGCCAAAGTTCTCTGGGCGCCCGCACCGGGGCTTCAGCACTCCCTGAGAATCTCTGAATGGCCCAAAGCAGCCCCCGCACTCTGCTTTTGCCAAGGCTGGCCTTGCTAAAAGGCAGGCCTGTGTTCTGCGGGGCTAGGAGGTGCCCAGAGGCCTGGCCATGAGGCAAGGCTGCAGGGGGAGTCAAGGGGAGTGGCGCACCTGTGGGAGCTGAACTTGCTGAGGGAAGCTGGGTTCCTTTGGAGCAGGAGGGGCAAGGCACTGCGGAGGCCAGCTGAAGAAAAGCTTGCGTGCGTTGGCCAGGAATCGAACCCGGGTCAGCTGCTTGGAAGGCAGCTATGCTCACCACTATACCACCAACGCACCTGTGGCCAGCTTTTCCTCCTGCTCCTCCACTTCACAGACTGGCCAGCCACCTCCTTCCAGCCCCCTGAACGACCTCACACACATGACCTCAAGCTGCTAGGCCGTGTGTGTTTTCTGTGTGTGTAACAGGTTGGCCGGGGAATCTCAAGCTGCACTAGCTGCCGACTGGGGCAGATCAGCATCCAGGACTGCCCAGGGTTGGAGCAGGACACTGGACAAACCGGGACGGAGCTCCGGGCGTGGACTCTGCGCAGACCGGTGGTATGGCGCGGGGTTCGAGGGACCTGCTGGTGTGCTTATGGGAGGGAGGGAGGAAGAGAGAGGGAGGGAGGGAGGGAGGGAGGACATCTGTGTGTCCAATACTGATCTCCACTCCCAAGCAGCCAGAGAGGAAGAAAAGGATCAGGCCGTCTCTCTTATTTCATGCCTGCGTGAGTGCTGGTGGTGGTTCTGAGGGTGCTCACAGCGGCACTGCTCCCCACCTGCGTTCATACCTGTGCCAGCTGTGCGCGTGCTATGCAAGCGTACGTGCGTTTGTGTGTATGTACCTGTGATGGTGTAAGCATAGCTAACAGCCAAACACCCACCCAGCTGCTCACTCCTTTCCCCACCTTCAGTGGTATGTGAGGCATAGAAAACAGGATGACAAAGCTTGCGTGTCAAGATAAACACAGGGACAGGGCTTAGCAAAAACGGTTGCGGGCAGAACAGGCTCGACCTGGGGGAAATACATTTTTTGCCAATTAAAACAGATTGACGCAGTGAGAAACAAAAAGACAAACATAAAACGGCGCCTTTCCTCTCCCCTGTGTGCAGGCTCAACTTTGCTCCTTCACACCAGACTCCCTTACCCGCCCAAGCGGGATGCCTCTTCCCTCTGCTCTTTCCCACTCGGTTTCTTCCTTCCTCCTCTCTCCGTCTGGTGTCTTCTGCCCTTTCTGGAACATGTTTTCACAGAGGGGCTGCAAACTTTGATGATGGCTCGGCTGTGTCGTGCGGTGAGCGCACCGTGGAGCTGGAACTGGCTGTGTCTGACACAGGGCAGCTCCTTACCTCTTCTCACAGAGGCCACCCTGCAGCACCCCCTAACCCCTCCACTACCAAAACCTTGCGATACGTAGCCGACGCAGTGCCCACTGGGAATACCATAGGGCGTAACACTGAGCTAACACAGGTCTCCACCTGCCCCAGACGGCGGCACATTCACTCTGTCCCGGCTAACGTGTGGTTGCATGATGTGCCCTTTGGTTGAATTAAAAAGGCCCAGCAACCAGCCTGCATTTCTTCTTAGGCACTGGATATTGTCCATGTACTTGTACACTTGTCTAGTATTAGCTCAGCAATCGGAGAGTGAAAAGCAGGCAATGCTAGGGTAACGATTATTATTCCTATTGTATAATGTGCAAATAGGCCAGGTGGATCATTTCTAGCCCAGGTTTCTTGCTCTACGTAACTTGGTCGGATATCAGCATCTGCCACGTTCCATGCTGCATGCCCGTAAGTAATTTGTCTTGCAGGACTCTACCCACTGCCGGTTCGTGGGCTAAAATCTGCCCTGTGCTGCTACTGGTTTGGGTGGTGGATGATTGCTTTGGTGAATCCCCGCGCCAGCACGGATGAATGATGACGTACGTCTGACCAGGACGTACCTTCCCGTACATACACGGGGGGCACCATTGTCTTTCAGCTGCCATTTTCTTATCAAACACCATAAGCAAGATGTTTTCATACTGCTCTGTGATTGGCTGACAGCCATTTCTTGACCCCGTCATACCCACCTGCTCTCAGGCAGACCTGTGGCTGCCTGCCAGGACCAGCCAACCCTACCCGTGTACCCAGAAGCACATCAGGCCAAGGAAGCCCCCACTCACTAAACACGGGAAGAGGCAACTTTTGACAGCACCGTTCCCCATGGGTTCCCATATTGCTTTGTGATTGCCTGACGGCCGTTTTTGATGCCGTCACGCCTGCATGTTGAAAACAGAGATCTCCCTCTGATGGATTTTCCACTTCCTTTGGACCAAGAAGTTTTTGGATATAAAAGATATACCATGCAGCGGTATCCACTGTGGAATGAAGACGGGCACCTAGCATAAGCAATATTCCTGTGGATGGCCCATCGCCTGCAGAGCCAGAGGTGACCTCACAGTCAACATCCAAGCCATCTTCTGGCTTCTGGCCCGTCAGGTACTCAGGTAGCCGGGAGCTCACCTGCAGATACCCATGCCGTCTTCCTGCTGCCAGCCCACGGAAGCGCTCAGACACAGAGGACTTCTGGAAGAGGGCACTCTCGATTGTTTTTGAAGGGCCATGGCAACTGAAATGTCGCGGCCTGGCGAGGGAAGGAGCAGCTCATTCTGGAGCTCCATCATGGCTGCTCTCCATGCCACAAACTTCACAGATGGCTCAGTGATGTGGAGGCAGCTGGAACCAGCTGTGTCTGGCACAGGACAGCCTCTTAGCTCTTCTCACAGAGGCCACCCTGCAGCACCCCCTCTCCCCTCCACTCCCAACACCTAGAGCAGTGTGGGTTAAAACTTGCTGGGAGAGGCAGCAGCTGTCAGGAGCAGGGGGAAGGGGGAAAAAAAAAAAAAGAGAAAAGGCGGAGGGGAGGCGGAAAAAGGAAATGGCACTAGCAGAGGATGGTTTCGATCCATCGACCTCTGGGTTATGGGCCCAGCACGCTTCCGCTGCGCCACTCTGCTCCCCCCAGCACCTCTGCTGGGACCTCCCACAGCCCTGCCTGATGCTCCCTGGCCCTGCCAGCACCAGCGCTCGTGCTCACGACTCTTTCCCTTCCTCTATCCTGTGCCCTTGCCCAGGCAGGAAAAATGTCTCCCTGGAAAGCTCAGTGGCAGTGGGCCTGGGGCGCGAAGCGCAAGGGCCTTGCTTTGTCCCTCTCCCCACGTCTCCTGCCCATAACCCTGGATCGGGACTTTCTCTTTGGTCACCCGAGCTGGCTCTGCAGGCGCTGAATTCAGGAAACCCCGGAGCGCGGGGGCAGCCTTGTTGCTTTGCGGGGCAGAGAGGAGAGGAGCTGCTCTCCAGCCAGCTCGTGAGGGCTGCGACCCAGCTCGGAAGTCCAGCTCCCAGGGGGAGCTGCGCGACTGTGTCTGGCATACAAGTCAGTTCTTTGCTGGCCAAGGAGGGAGACAAGGACGCTCAGCATAGAATTGCCAATGGAAATAATTCTCCCATTGTAGCTGTGCGCATAGCGGTGCCCCAGCCCAATGCATGGAGGAGCCCGATCTAGAGGATGGCAGGGTTTATATATGTTTACAACACAGTTGTGTCAACGGATCAAATTACTCACCTTAAGGGGCGGGCTAATCAGTTACCATTGCTCGCAAAATCAGTATGTGCTTCTCCCGGGCAGGTGGTGTGGACGTATGGTCACTGGGGTGTTTATCTCCATTGCTCTAAACCAATGTCCCGGGCAGGTGGAGAGAGTTTATACTAGATTCAGGTCAATTGCTGTTCTGGCCGTGGTTATATGGCTGGGGGTTTCTTGAAGACAAATCTCTTTACTGTTTTGTCATCTGTATGGGATGTTCTCGGCCAGTGAGAACCGGTTTGGGTTTGGTCTTTGGGTCACATTGACCCTGAGGCAAAAGTGCATAGTCCTAGGCAGTGCTCGTTCTTCTAGCCAAGTTGTTTAGCAGTTAGTGCCTTGCATTTCACGCCGGCTCGGAGGGCATTGCCCTGCCCGTGCTGCGCTGCGCTGCGCTGCGCTGCGCTCCCCCACAGCTCCCTCCTGGCGCAGCCCTGCCCTTGCTGCTCCCCGCCAGCCGAGGGCTGCCCCCGCCACCATGCGGGGTGCCAAAGAGCCAGAGAAACCCCGCCTCTCCGTGCCTGCTGCCATTCCTTTCCTGCCCAACACTGCTGCGGGTGGAGGTGGTTCCCAGTCAGCCTAGGGCAGGGCTGGCCCAGCCGGACTGGGTGCTGGCCAGTCTTAAATGCTGCAAGGCATCCCAGGAAGGCTCTGGGCAGCCTGAGGTTTTAGACCCTGTTGGTGAGGGCGAGGGATGAGGTGGCACTGCTGACGCCTGCATTTCTGGGCTTGTGTTTGCTGGTTCCCTCTCCCATCCACAGGTCAGAGCATGCAACAACCAGGCAGACGAGACAAAAGCAGAAGCGGGATGGGGTGTGGGTGCAGGTATGAGCGTGGGGAGTGTGGCTGCAGCCTTGCCTGCCACAGGGGCAGAGAATTGGGCTGCAGATCAAAAGGTCCCTGGCTCAGCTCCAGCTGCTCTCTCCATTGCCCCTTTCCTTCTTCATCCATGCCTCCAACCTCTCTGAGCACCTTTTGACCTTGCGCTGCTTCCGCCACCCTCAGTGGCATGGCTGCGGCGGGGATCAGACCATGCACCAGCAACGGGCTTTTCTCTCCTTCTCTTTCTCTGGGCTCTCTCTGAATGGGCCCCTCAGGGCTTCCCTTTTCCTTAAGGTGCTGCAACACCCAGGCAGGCTACCAGCAGCCCCTTCTCTGCTGCCGCTCTCTTGGGAGCAGCTGGGCATGGAACTGAAAGAAGCCCTCTGGGAAGCCTCCAGCTCTTTTCTATCCCACCCATCAGGGGCTGTGATGGCAGGGAATGGCCTCCTGATGGCACAGTCACCACCTGGTGAAGCTGGTGCCTTCTCTTCCCCCGACTTGCCTCTTACTCCACACCAGTTTGCCTTTGTGAGACCTAAACTGAGGGGCACTTTGTGAGTGCAAGATCCCAGATCCATGCGGTGTCTTCCCTTCATCTTTAGCAATGACAGCCATCCTGCGGAAGCTGTCGTCGGAGACAAGCTGCTGTAGTCTCAGGTGTAGGGAAGACAGCTGATGGGGCTGTGCTGCTTGGGATGTGTGGCGAGGTCAGTCTCTTTAAGTTCTGCTCAACGAGCAACAACAGTAGACTTCTTTTCATGGCTCCTACTCAGCACTGGTCCATTCTCTTCTGCCAACTTGCCTACCCTGTCAAAGGGAGTAGGATTTCCCATGCATCCAGGAGCTTTGGGGGGGGGGGGGGGGGGGGGGGTGCGTGCGGCCGGGGAGGGGAGGGGGCAGGGAGCTGGGGGGGACACGAGGACAAGTGCTGCAAGGCAATTGGGTTCTACTGTCTCCCTGGGCACCAGGTACAGTATGGAGCCGAATCCCACAGCTGCAGCCTGGTTAATTGCAGGGAGCCCAAAAGGGGACTGCTCCTCGTAGTTGACAGGATTCGAACCTGCGCAGGGAAAACCCCAATGGATTTCTAGTCCATCGCCTTCACCACTCGGCCACAACTACCTGCTCCAGCCCTCTCTGCCCTGCTGATCACGTGCCCTGTGCAATGACACCTCACTCCCTGGGAGTTTCAGGGCCAGCATTCACTCCTGCAGTTGAGACCTCCACTGAGTATGACAGGCACCTGGTGCCAGGCTTCCAGAGGCCTTGAGAGGCATAACCGCAGGGGCTACAGCTGCAGCTCCCAGCGCCTTGTCCTCAGCCGGGCATCTGGGATATCCTGCCACGGGGGGGATGGTTTTGCTCCCCGGCTGGTCTCGACTGCTTCCGGGGAAGAAGGGAAGGCAGCTGTGTGGAGACAACCAGGGATGGTGGCAGTTGTGGGGCGGTATATTAGACCGCGCTTTGCTTCTCAAATTTATCTGAGGGGGACTCCAAGGCTGCTGTGACCACTAGGGTGGGGACGCTCCTGCAGCAAAGATGGTGACGTCCCGGCAGCACCTCCAGCCTCTTGGGGACGTAGGGTGGTGTCAACCCTTGAGCAAAGACCACGACTGCCCCGCAGGTTGTTGGTGTGTAGAGGGAACGGTTTGCGAGAGTGGGAGAGATCTACGGAAAGGGCAAGGTGGAGCCTGTCTGAGGAGAAGCGTGGAGGGGCAAAGGGAGAATGAATGGGAGGTGTGGATGACTTGGGGGGAGACAGGAGAGAGCTTGTTTTGGTGGAATAGGTAAGACCAGAGCTTTTTTCCAGCACTGGCAAGCATTGTCCAGTTCCTGAGCATGGACCAAAATGTTAAGTGATCCACAAAAGCCATCATTTCCATCACGAGATGAAAGTAGCTCCGATTCCCTTTTGGCTCTGGAGCAGGAATATTTGGAAAGTAGTTTTGAGGAGTAAGTGTGGAGGTGGTGCATCTGGCAGTGCCTGTCTGCATGCAGAGCAAGGGTGGGAGGTGGTTGCAGTCGAGAGGGTGAGCATGAGGAGCGGCTCGAGGAAGTGTGTGTGCGGGGGGCTGGAGGGAGGAGGCCAGCCACTCTGTGAAGGGGAGGAGCAGGAGGCAGCACTGCACACAGGTGCGATGCGGGTATAGTGGTGAGCATAGCTGCCTTCCAAGCGGTTGATCTGGCTTCAGCTCCTGGCCAACGCTGACAAATGTCTCTTCAGCCTGTCTCCAGGGTGGGCGTCTTATATGTTCTGCATGTAGGCTCTTCTGCTCAAAAAATGCCCAGCTTTCTGCTGGGGTTTCAAGCCACTCCCCTCGCCTCCCTACGGCTTAAAGACAAAGTGAGACCATTGCTTTCTTCCTGTTGGGAGGGCTCCAGGCTTGACTCCTCATTGCAGTGCTGGTACAGGAGCCAAAAGACAGGCTTCTTTGGCCTGGCACAGAGCTAGCTGGTCCTGCTGCTGCTGCGGCTGGTTGCACGTGGCAAGGAAAGCATGCTCCTGTGGCAGGGTACAAATGAAGATCAATAATGCCTAGGTGGCCGTCGAGGGACGGACTGTGCTGCATGAGGCCAGCTATGCAATTTTGGAGTGTGGTGGGAGTGCTCAGCAGTTCAGACGGCAGCAGGGGAGAGGCAGACAAAGCCCTGACCCTGCCAGACCAGCGGAGCCCCCAGAAGAGATGGGAACCCTGCCGACGCTGAGGGAGCTCCCAACAGCAGCTGACAGGGAGGATCCCACGGCTGTGCTCTGAGGGAAAGAGGTGAGGATGGGGCCCGGCAGGGTCACCTGTGGCCACCTCGATGGCCACTGTCGAGTCAGCGCAGCGGGCGACACAGGGCTCGCTGCAGCTGCTTGCAAGCGGGGTTGGGCCAGAGGGGCCACAAGGGTGTGGGAGAGGAGACAAGGTCTGAAGCAAGACATCTCTCGGTGAGGGAGGCAAAGCTGAAACACAGAGCAGGCAGGGAGCACAAACCTCAGTATCAGTCTCTCTTTCTTTTCCTCAGCTCTCCCAGTGGACACTCTTTCTTTTAAGAACAGGCACTGTGCCCACAGCTCCCACAGCCCTCCTTGTGCCCTCTGAGCTGCACAGCGCATCCCACTTTTGGGATAGGTCCCAGCACAGTGGATTTAAAGCACCTGTGGAAAGACTTCTCGTACCCCATCTCCAGAAGGAGCATTGCTGCATTGAAGAAGGCGCTGGATGCACCTGGCCATTTGGTTAGAGACCATCTGCCACGCAGGTCGTTGGTGTGTAGAGGGAACGGTTTGCGAGAGTGGGAGAGATCTATGGAAAGGGCAAGGTGGAGCCTGCCCGAGGAGAAGCGTGGAGGGGCAAAGGGAGAATGAATGGGAGGTGTGGATGACTTGGGGGGAGGCAGGAGAGAGCTTGTTTTGGTGGAAGAGCTATGTTCTGAGTAGTTGATCTGGCTTCGATTCGTGGCCAATGCTGATAAAGGTCTCTCCAGCCTGGCTCCAGGGTGCCTTGTACCTTCTGCAGGTAGCCTCTCCTCCTCAGATACCACCCAGCTTTCTCCTGGGATTTCAGGCAGCTCCCCTCACCTCCCCGCTGCCTTGAGACCGGCCTGAGGCCAGTGCTTTCTGTCTGCTGTCAGGGCTGCAGGCTGGCCTTCTGACTGCGGTGCTGGGACAGGAGTCCGGAGAGAGGCATTTTTAGTCCTGGAACTGCTGGTGCTGCTAGCTGCCACTCTCAGCAAAAGCATGCTCCTGTGGCAGGGTACAAATGAAGACCAGTAATGCCGAGGTGGCTGTCAAGGGACGGACTATGCCGCATGAGGGCAGCTATGAATTTTGGAGCGTGGTGGGAGGAGGCCTGTTCTTTATGTAAAGGCTCAAAGGCCTGTTGGTCTGGTCTGAAGTCATCCTGGAGACACTGACCTACCCTGTCCAGGCTCCAGCATTGCAGGGACAACCTGAAGTTTACTGGAATTGGGTGTAGCAACGTTCCTGGTAACTAAGAAGTAAGCCACCCTTATTTCTCTTGCAGCTTATGGCCTGTAGGGGCAAGGGAAACACAAGGAGTCTCTCTCAGCTAGACCCTCTACTGGAAGGGGGTGAAGTTTCTCGTGCCCCTGATTCCAGGGTTGCTTTGCTCTGCTGACAGTCAAAAACCGTTCTGGGCACTGGGGTTCTATGTGGGGTTTGTGTTAGCACAGTATTTACAGACTCCCACTCTGTCAATAGCAGTGCTCCAAGTTGGTGGAGTTAGGAAGAGGGGGATGGTGACCGCGCATGCTCTGTTCCCTACTGAAATGCCCACCCTGACACCATCTTGCCGTCACACTGCCTACGTCCAGAGCTGAACACCACTGCTTTCCTCCTTCCCGCTCCATACCCGTCCCCTGGAGTTTATTCCCATCACACCAATGAAAGTGAGAAGTGCCATGACTGTTTTTAACATGAAGTTTCTGAAGAAAATTTGAGAGGACTAGGAAGTTAATTCAAAAGCTCTGCATTAACATACACATCTAAATACTTGGCTGAACAACCTGCCTTGGAAACTGGCTCCCACCTTTGACCACGCTCACAGTCAAACGGGGTTAGCGTGTGTGGCATTTCTTGTGTTTCCACCTCTGTCCATTGCTTCTTGACCTCTCACTGGGCACCACTGACAAGAGGACGTATCTCTCTCCTTTAATCCACGTGTCCACTCTCCAGCACTGTCAGCCTTGCCTTCCCCAGGCTAACCAACCCCAGCTGTCCCAGCCTGTCCTTGTACGCCAGGTGAGCCTAGTCCTTAATCACCCCAGTGTCCCTTTCACAGGGCTGACAGATCCCCCCTAGCTGTGCGGAACTGGGAATCAACCAGACAATGACACCCATGGAGTCCCTGCAAGGGCGCTTGGCAGGCAGACATCGAAGTCTCCTGCAGAGGAAGGACACCTTGCAGAAGGCTTTGCGCTTGCTGCCGGGAACAGATTGGACCAAGAGGGAAAGCAGAAGCAACAGCATTCATTCAGGGGAAGACGTCCACCTGCCCCAAAGTTCATGCACCTTGAACAGCAATGACTGCTGAGAGGTCTTGGTGGTGCAGCCTTGAGGAGAGTAATGCATCATCTGGGAGGCTAAACAGCGACACTGGATATTCCTTTGTTCTTGGCTGCATGCTGGCATGTGGGAGGCCTTGGTTTACTGCTGAGCAGCTTGCGTGCTTTTTTCCTCCAAAGCACCTGTGAGAAGCGAGGTGCATGACCAAAAGGAAAGGAGGCATAAACCTGACTTCCAAATGCCAGCACTCTGGCTGAGATTCAGGTTCAGAAAGGCAACTTGTCCCTGCCTGTTTGTGAAGGCACCCTGCACAACTCAGCTGAGCTCACGTGTCCATTTTTTTCCTGCCACCTCAGGAGGTGTGGTCATCTCAGCCTGGTTCATAAGCTTCCTTCTGTCCTCTGCCAGGGGGTACTCAGGGCAGGCAGTGGAAAGTCAGTGCTTTCACACCATACATGCAAGATGCGCTGGGGACACCGGCAGAAGACATGAGATCAACTCTTGAATGCTTTCAGTGGCGAGACTGGAGGCTGACCCTGAGAGATATCACAGGGCCATGATCACAAGTCTACAGACTCACACTCCATTTCCCCAAGGCTTTTTGGTCTTTCTCTTGCCTACTTGCTTGTTTTAGGTGTGTGGAGCTCCACCCTCAACTGGCAGTAACCTCAGGACACAGGCCAGTTGCTCTTCCTTGCAGAGCACGTGGCCAGCTGAGGGGGGAGGAGGAGAACAAACCACCACAAGTCTCCAGCTATGCTGCACAAAGTCTTTAATGAGAAGGAGGAAATGCGGTGGCGCAGAACAGAGACCAAGAAACTCATCTGCAGGGTTCAGGGAGGCACAGAGCATGGCCCATTTCCCAACAATGAGCTCCACACAAAGCGCTTGCCTTTTCCCATTCTGCTCTACCTGGTGGCAATCCCAGCCCACCAAGAGCAGTCCCTAACTCCGGCACCCTGCCCGCATCAGCAGGAGGTTCAGCAAAGCAGCAGAGAACGAGCCCTTTCTCGAGCAGTGCAGAGCAGAGCAGAGCAGAGCCAGAGGAGGCATGGCGAGGCCTGCTGTACAGCGAGGAGCAGTGTGCACAGGTGCCTCCCGCCAGGTGGGAAGAGGACACCCAGCCCGTCTGGAGCAGTAGGCACGCTCCTGCTGCAAAGTCCCCATCTTCCTTTCTGCTCCAAAGGGGATGATCCGCCGGCTTCAGCAGTTGAGGCTGCAGTGCGGGGGAGGCAGACACAGCCCTGCCCCCCCCAGACCAAGGGAGCCCCCAGAAGAGATGGGAACCCCGCCGACGCTGAGGGAGCTCCCAACAGCAGCTGACAGGGAGGATCCCACGGCTGTGCTCTGAGGGAAAGAGGTGAGGATGGGGCCCGGCAGGGTCACCACCACCGGGGAGGCCTCGATGGCCACTGTCGAGTCAGCGCAGCGGGCGACACAGGGCTCGCTGCAGCTGCTTGCAAGTGGGGTTGGGCCAGAGGGGCCACAGGGGCGTGGAAGACAGGGTCTGAAGCAAGACATCTCTCGGTGAGGGAGGCAAAGCTGAAACACAGAGCAGGCAGGGAGCACAAACCTCAGTATCAGTCTCTCTTTCTTTTCCTCAGCTCTCCCAGTGGACACTCTTTCTTTTAAGAACAGGCACTGTGCCCACAGCTCCCACAGCCCTCCTTGTGCCCTCTGAGCTGCACAGCGCAGGAAGGCTGACCCACTTTTGGGACAGGACCCAGCACAGTGGATTTAAAGCACCTGTGGAAAGACTTCTCGTACCCCATCTCCAGAAGGAGCATTGCTGCATTGAAGAAGGCGCTGGATGCACTTGGCCATTTGGTTAGAGACCATCTGCCTAAAGCCAGAAATTCTGGTGGCAGAGCTTCCTGCACCTAAGCCCCATTGATCCCCTTCTGCTTGAAAGAACCTCCCTCTTCCCAGCTCTCCCCAGCCACCATGTTCAAATGGGAAAGAGGTGACAGCCCTTGAACATTTCCATTGCAGGGCCAAGCTGAGGCAGCCCAAGTATCAACCTGAGTAGCCACCGTGACAGCAGTTCAGCCCGCAGGGAGAGATGGAGCGGACTCAGGCTTACCTCGTTCCTCGAGGAAAGGGAAGCAAGAGAGGGCGATACAGAGCCTGGAGCCGCGCAGGCTTTTATACTGTGTCCCAGAGCCCTGGGGGGGGCCACAAGCATTCCTTGCTCATGAAGCATCTAAACACCTAGTAGCTGCCGCTTGCAAGGCCTCGCTGGCAATTAAGCCTTTGCCTCTTTCATCTGAAATGTTGTACTCCCTTTTCAATACTATCGAACGTTGAAATGATTCATCTATGTCCCAGTTTCAAAAGGCCAAGTAACTCCGAGGTCTCAGGCTAGCTGTGCAGAGATTTTAAGTAGGTTTTCCACTGTATGGATTGCCTTTGTCACTTTGCCCTCTTCATGGTGAGCTTGTCCATGAATCATGGTGACATTCAACCATGAAGGGCACCTCAAGTCAGCTCTCAAGAGCTTTCAGCACAGGTCCTCAGGCTAACCCGGAGAGACATTTCTCCCCACGGGTAGTCATAGACACACACAAGACTGTGGGTAAGTTCAGGCAGAAGGTCAAGACTGCACAATCCCATATGGGAGAAGAGACGCAACTCTCCAGGGATGTGGCCAAGCTCAGTGGCAAGGAGAGACCATGGTGGGCTGGAGGGAAGCCCCCTGCAGGCAGGAGTGATGGCCACAAGGACCTTGCTTATTCTCATCAGGCTCTACCACAGTCTGGTTTTGTGACCAAAGAGATGCCCGCATCCTTACCTGAAAGAGACCCACACCCAAACTGGCCTGTTTTGCTCAGCAAGTTCATCTCAGACGCCAGAGGCGTGGATGCCCTGCTTTTCACGAGAGGTGCAGGGAAGGGAGCCAGAAGTTCACGGCCTTTTTTCCTGGCTCAGGGATGGGGTGGCCCATTCCATGCATTTCAAGCTACAAAGGGACGTTGGATCAGTCTCCCAGAGAACCTGGGAGTCATCATGATGCGGAAGAGTTGGGAAAAACCCTGAACTCCAGGCAAGCATGAGTCATCGTGCTGTGGACTTCAGTGGACACGGTGCCCCGGCCTCAGGCGTGCCACGGATAACAGAGCTCATAGCCCCGATGTGCCGCTTTCCTCAAGGGCATTTCCACAGGTCTTTCCTCAGCTACCATTCCCGAAACAGCTGGTACTTCTGTGCAATCTCGTGCCGCTGCTGCCTTCCAAGGCCTTGCCTTTCAGTGGCTCCTCAGGGGCCCATGAGACCCAGTGCGCCCCAGAATAATGTGGGATGGCTGGTACTGCTGGAGGTTCTCTGGGCCAACCTCCTGCTCCGAGCAGACCAAGCTTCCCAGTTGCCTCAGAAGGCTCCTGTCGACTTCTGAACACTGCCACTGTCGGAGAGGTCCCTGTCTCTTGAGCAGCTCGTCCAGGTCCACACCGTGCCCCCGTCACTTCTTTTCCCACCACAATTTCCCTTGCTGCAACTTGTGATTGTTGCCTCTTGCCCTTTTGCAGTGCACCTCTCAGGAGAGTCTGGCTCCATCTGCCTGTGTCCTAGCACAGCTTGGCCACTGCAAATCCCGCAGGCAGCCTTCACTCCTAATCCTGCTGTTTACCTCCCGTCCACCTCCAGAGCTTAACCCATAACCCTGGAATCTTCTCACCAGTGCTGGCACTCTCACTGTCCTCTCCTGGGAGGCTCAGCTGTGAGAGCTCCTGGCTGGTTGGGTGGGGACCAGGCCTCAAGCCCCTGCTCAGGTGAAAGCATGCCTGTTTGGTGGATACATGCTTAGAGTGGGTCATCTTGAAAGCTCCTTTCCAACACAAGCTCACTGATGAAAGGTGAGGGGAAAGGACTGTTGCCCTTCCCTTGGCACTGCAGACGCCACACCTGGATTGGTGTGCCCCATTTTGGTTTGATGCAAGCTGAAGTTTCCTGGCCAGCAGCTCACACACACAGACACAGACACACACACAAACGCACAGCCCCGCAAAAAGAGGAGAGCACAGTCACACAGAAATGGGCTAGGAAAGAGTGTAATGAAAAAAAGCATCACCTTCTTGTTCCTCATTTGTCTGGAAAGGGTTTCCAGGATGGGTTGCTCCTTCCCCTTCCCAGGGATCAAGGTGAGGCTGGCCAGCCTGCAGTTCCCCAGGTCCTGCTTCATGCCCTTCTGGAAGAGACGAGTGACGTTGACTTCCTCCAGGCCTCAGGAACCTCTGCCAGTTGCCGTCACCTTTCAAAGACAATCCAGAGTTTCCTCTTCCAGAAGCCCTCCTTGTCCGAGTGCTTCACGAGCTGGCAGCAGGAAGACGGCATGGGTATCTGCAGGTGAGCTCCCTGCTACCTGAGTACCTGACTGGCCAGAAGCCAGGAGATGGCTTGGATGTTGACTGTGAGGTCGCGTCTGGCTCCACAGGCCATCTGCAGGAACACGGCTTGCGCTCGGCGCTTGTGTTCCTGATGAGCAGCAGCACGCACATTTTGGGCTATGTGCTTGTGAGTTCCCTTCTACCCCATTGCCTGCTGGGCCAGCAGCAGGCGTGTGGCTTGCGTTTTGATTTTAAGGTCACTTCTGTCTCTGTAGCTGCTGGGACGGAGTAGGCTCCTGGCAGCACTAGGTGCTTGTGAGGTCACTTGTGCCTGAACACCTGGTAGGAAAGAAGGAGGCACGTGGCTTGTTTGATGATTGCAAGGTCACTGGTACCAGGGTGGCAGATGGGCCAGTGAGAGGAAAATTCCAGGCAAGTGAAGAACTGCAGTCTCCCAACAGCTGCAGGAGGTTGTGGCAGGATGGAGCCAGACCCTCCGGAGAGGTGCACCGCGAAAGGGCAAGACCAACACTAACAAGTTGCAACAAGAGAAATGCCGGCCGCCTTTGTGGGAGAAGTGACAGGGAGCACGGTGCAGCCCTGGAAAAGCTGCCCAAGAAACAGTGACCTCTCCGACAGTGGATGGGGCAAGGCCCAGAGCTTCCTGAGGCGTCTGGGACGTTTAGTCTGCCTGGAGCAGGAAGTCATCCCTGAGGACCTCCACAGGTCCCTTCTCAAGAGGTGACCCTTCATTATTCTGGGGTGCACTGAGTCTCATGGCCCTTGATCGGCCACTGGAAGGCAGCAGCAGCACGAAATTCCATAGAAGCACACCAGTTGTCTCGGGAATGGTGCTACAATGCGCCCTTGAAAAACGCAGCACTCTGGGAGGAATGAGGCTATGAGCTCGGTTATCCCTGGCACGCCTGAGGCTGGGGCACCGTGTCCACTGAAGTCCACAGCACGATGACTCATGCTTGCCTGGAGGTCCGGGTTTTTCCCAACTCTTCCACAACACAATGACTCCTAGGTGCTCTGGGAGGCCAATCCAATGGCAAAGGCTTAATCACGATGCCTTGGCAAGAGGCAATTACTAGGTGTTTAGATGCTTCATGAGCAAGGAATGCTTGTGGCCTCCCCGGGGCTCAGGGATACAGCATAAAAGCCTGTGAAGCTCCACACTCTGCATCCTCGTCCTCTTGCCTCCGTTTTCTTCAGGAACGAGGTAAGCCTGAGTCCGCTCCATCTCTCCCTGCGGGCTGAACTGCTGTCACGGTGGCTACTCAGGTTGATACTTGGGCTGCCTCAGCTTGGCCCTGCAATGGAAATGTTCAAGGGCTGTCACCTCTTTCCCATTTGAACATGGTGGCTGGGGAGAGCTGGGAAGAAGGGGACTCTCTGAAGCAGAAAGAGGTCAATGGGGCTCAGCTGCAAGGAGGTCTGCCACCAGAATTGCTGCCTTAGGCAGATGGTCTCTAACCAAATGGCCAAGTGCATCCAGCGCCTTCTTCAATGCAGCAATGCTCCTTCTGGAGATGGGGGTATGATTGGTCTTTCCACAGGTGCTTTAAATCCACTGTGCTGGGTCCTATCCCAAAAGTGGGTCAGCCTTCCTGCGCTGTGCAGCTCAGAGGGCACAAGGAGGGCTGTGGGAGCTGTGGGCACAGTGCCTGTTCTTAAAAGAAAGAGTGTCCACTGGGAGAGCTGAGGAAAAGAAAGAGAGACTGATACTGAGGTTTGTGCTCCCTGCCTGCTCTGTGTTTCAGCTTTGCCTCCCTCACCGAGAGATGTCTTGCTTCAGACCCTGTCTTCCACGCCCCTGTGGCCCCTCTGGCCCAACCCCACTTGCAAGCAGCTGCAGCGAGCCCTGTGTCGCCCGCTGCGCTGACTCGACAGTGGCCATCGAGGCCTCCCCGGTGGTGGTGACCCTGCCGGGCCCCATCCTCACCTCTTTCCCTCAGAGCACAGCCGTGGGATCCTCCCTGTCAGCTGCTGTTGGGAGCTCCCTCAGCGTCGGCGGGGTTCCCATCTCTTCTGGGGGCTCCCTTGGTCTGGGGGGGGCAGGGCTGTGTCTGCCTCCCCCGCGCTGCAGCCTCAACTGCTGAAGCCGGCGGATCATCCCCTTTGGAGCACAAAGGAAGACGGGGACTTTGCAGCAGGAGCGTGCCTACTGCTCCAGACGGGCTGGGTGTCCTCTTCCCACCTGGCGGGAGGCACCTGTGCACACTGCTCCTCGCTGTACAGCAGGCCTCGCCATGCCTCCTCTGGCTCTGCTCTGCACTGCTCGAGAAAGGGCTCGTTCTCTGCTGCTTTGCTGAACCTCCTGCTGATGCGGGCAGGGTGCCGGAGTTAGGGACTGCTCTTGGTGGGCTGGGATTGCCACCAGGTAGAGCAGAATGGGAAAAGGCAAGCGCTTTGTGTGGAGCTCGTTGTTGGGAAATGGGCCATGCTCTGTGCCTCCCTGAACCCTGCAGATGAGTTTCTTGGTCTCTGTTCTGCGCCACCGCATTTCCTCCTTCTCATTAAAGACTTTGTGCAGCATAGCTGGAGACTTGTGGTGGTTTGTTCTCCTCCTCCCCCCTCAGCTGGCCACGTGCTCTGCAAGGAAGAGGGAGAATGAGCCCTCTCCCATGGCATGAATTGTACCCACAAGCATGGAGCACTGCCGGCTGTGGGTCGAGCTCCCTAGGTGACAGCAGAGGATCAAAAATGAACGAGCGGGCAAAAGAGAGACAGAAAATCCTCAGAGAAATGGAGAGAGCAATGGTCAGGGGTGGAAATAAAGGCAATGGCGCACACACGGTAACCCTGTTTTTCTGTGAGTGCCGTTCAAAGATGGGAAACGGTTGCCAGTCCCAGGGCTGGGAGCGCAGGAAAGGAAGGAAGATCGGCGTGCATTAAACAGTTGACCCAAGAGCAAGGCTGTTACCGTGTAAACATGCTGAGGAAAGCCCGGAGGGAGCCAAAAGCTGGAGGTCCCACTGAGGTTTGAACTCAGATCACTGGATTCAGAGTCCAGGGTGCTCACCATTACACCATGGGACCTGCTGGACAGATGCTGCCTTTCCCCTGTGGCCACCCTTACCGAGCCATATGCTCCCGGCTGAGCCTGGCACTCTCTCCGTCTCCTTGGCCGTCACCATGTGCAGCCTTCCTCCGGGTCCAGCGGGCACTCTCTACTCAAAGGGACTTTCAAGGGAGTGGCAGAGCTCTTTGCACAAGCAGGGCATGCCCTCTCTTACAAGACCCAGGCTGATAACTTGTGAGAATCTTGCTTTCGCATACTTAGACCTGGTTATGAAGTTTCCAGCAGAACGTCTTCAGCACTGCACCTCACAGAGTACATTCACGACCCAGCCATCGGTGGTTCGATGCTTGCACTTGTGGTCTCTGCTGCTGCCTCCCTTCACCCCTGTGTTGGACAGCCTGTCAATCTGCCTGGGTAAGTTATTGCCTCTCCTGTTTCTCACCTTGTAGCTCATACTAAGCAGCCTTTACCCAGACACACTTACCCAGACGTTCAACAGAGGGAAGAGCTGGCAGAAGGACCCAAAGCAGCTTGTTATGGGTTGCACGAGCTGGACTGCCTTCCTCTGCTGGGACAGTCCTGGCTGACCTCCAACCCGTGTCCTTTCTTCCAGGACACGCTGGCCCCTTCTGCCCCAAAGCGGGGCTCACCGCCTCAGTGAGAACGCCGTTTTCTCTCCCGAGGCTGCTCCAAACTCAGAGAGCTACATTTCACTGGTGGCCTGAGGGAGCTTTCCCTCATGCCCTGGGACCGCCACACTGCCTGCCCAAGAAGGGTCCACGCACACGGCGGGGAAAAGCTGCACTGCTGCTATCCTCCTTGTGCCAAGGTTTGAGTCTGTGTGTTGAGAGCAGGGCCCTTCCTCCCAGCAGCCTGACGGGAGGAAACATACGTGGGGACACCCTACGGGATCGCAGACTTAGCCCGGGACACTGAGGACACAGCCACCTGGAACCTTTGGATTGCCTGAAGCACGGGGCTGGCATCCGGTACTTCTGAACCCACCGGACAGACCATGGTGCCATGCGCAAGCCTAAGATGCCAAATGGTAGGTTACATTCAGAGAGGGCATGAGAAACAACACCCAGTCGCTGGAGAAGGGTTAGATCTCTACAGAGTCACAACTCTGAGAGCGTGTCCCGGAGAAGCAGCATTGCTGAGGGCTTTCCTCATCCATCCCTGGGATCTGCAGGACCCAGCAGGGTGGGAGGAGCGTCTGGGAGCGGCAAGAGCTGAAGGTCTTGCAGCGAGGTGGAGGGACCCCCGTGCTGGGGCTTGAGCAGAGGAAAAGGGGCAGCCCTTTCCCATGCAGATGCTGTGGCGCTGCAGGAGGACGGATGTCCCTTCTGGGGCTGAGACAGCGTCTCTCCAAGCAATGGAGGGTGCTCCTGGGGCTCTGCTGGTCTCACCCAGCACTTGAGGAGAAAGGATTCTGGGCCAGTGCAGGCAGCTTCCTTGCTCAGGGCATTTTGTCCTTGGTTTCCTTCCTGGCAGCACTGCCCTGGCTGGGTCTGCTTTTGCCCCCGACCTCTTTGCTTCCCCAAGGTCATGGTAACTGCTCGTACCACAGGAGCCTCCGATGCTGCTCCTCCCTGCGGGACACTGCGGGGAGGATGCTTTGCGCCCGCCTTACAGGCTTCACTGGGAGCCAGAGATGTCCCAGAGCTCCCCAGCACCTGGGAGCTGCAGCTCAGGCCAGGCTGGCCCACACAGGAGGCCAGGCCACTCCTGGGTCCTGCGCTCCCGAGGTCTTTCTGGCTGAGGGTAGGCCTTGGCAAGCCAGAGAGCCACCTTCACACAGCGGAGGACTGCACTCGGGTGCCCCCTCACATTCTCTTCTCCAGGCTGAACAAACCCAGCTCCCGCAGCATCTCCCTCAATCACCACGTGCTCCGGCATGCTCTGATACCACCTTGTGCGTGTCCCCTCTTCCTCTTCCTGTGTCCACGGGAAAACCTCTTCTGTGGCTCACACTTCCTGACCGTGGAGCTTCTGAAAAATGCCACCAGCGCTCATGCAACCTGTGCTGGGATGGCGTCAGCAGTGTTGGAGCGATGCGATGTGCCTGCTGGCCTCTTACTGGTGGGCCTTTACTCCCACCCGCCCCTCTTCCCACTGGTGCTGTCCATGTTTGCTGGTGAGGAACTGGCAGTTCAGGGAAACTTTCTGGCTTGAAATCCTGCTGGTCAACGCCACATCCTGGATCGGCACCTGTAGAACGTGCCACTGGGCCCGAAAGAGGGAAGGATGCATCTCAGGGGCTCTCCAGCTTGAGGAGCAGAGGGCAGGGGATCTCCCTGGTGACTAATGAGAGGGGAAAGTTGCCCCAGTCTCCAAGAAAGGGGAAGAACCAAGGAAAGGCGACGATAAACCGGAGCAAGTTCGGCAGAGGATCCCTAGGACCCAAAAGGACAAAGCATTGATCATTTGGTGTGAGCCTGCTTGAGGATGCAATGCAGGCAGATGCACTCTCACTCCCTGAAACGCTCCAGGCACACGTCCACCTTTCCCATGACGTCCTCCATTCCCTCCAGAGCCTCACCATATGGCAAGCCAAGCACTTGGCCCACAGTGCTTCCTCGTGGATGGTTCCTGGGGCAACAAGGCTGCTTCCTTCTTCCCCGCTCCGGGCAGGGAAGGCTGGGCAAGGAGGGCTCTGCCACACCAGCCCCTGGGGGAATGCTGTGCCAGTCTCAGGGAGTCAGTGTGTGGGAAAGGGGCTGGAGAGTCAAGGAGAAAGGACAGGAGATGCGCCAGGTGCCGAGCAATGACTGAAGCTCCAGTTCCTGCAGGCAAGAGGCTCACTTACGGCCCATGGTACAGGGGAAGGAGGACACAGCTCTCTGCGGGACTTGTTGCTTCATGGAAGGAGCTAGACTGCAAGGCATCTCAGGAGGTCACTGGTCCAAGTATGCCTGCTCAGAACAGGCATAGCTAGTCCCGAAGCTAGAGCAGGCTGCTCAGTGCCTGAGCCCCACTGAAACCTGAGCGCGATACCCAGGCATGGAGAATGCCAAAGTTCTCTGGGCGCCCGCACCGGGGCTTCAGCACTCCCTGAGAATCTCTGAATGGCCCAAAGCAGCCCCCGCACTCTGCTTTTGCCAAGGCTGGCCTTGCTAAAAGGCAGGCCTGTGTTCTGCGGGGCTAGGAGGTGCCCAGAGGCCTGGCCATGAGGCAAGGCTGCAGGGGGAGTCAAGGGGAGTGGCGCACCTGTGGGAGCTGAACTTGCTGAGGGAAGCTGGGTTCCTTTGGAGCAGGAGGGGCAAGGCACTGCGGAGGCCAGCTGAAGAAAAGCTTGCGTGCGTTGGCCAGGAATCGAACCCGGGTCAGCTGCTTGGAAGGCAGCTATGCTCACCACTATACCACCAACGCACCTGTGGCCAGCTTTTCCTCCTGCTCCTCCACTTCACAGACTGGCCAGCCACCTCCTTCCAGCCCCCTGAACGACCTCACACACATGACCTCAAGCTGCTAGGCCGTGTGTGTTTTCTGTGTGTGTAACAGGTTGGCCGGGGAATCTCAAGCTGCACTAGCTGCCGACTGGGGCAGATCAGCATCCAGGACTGCCCAGGGTTGGAGCAGGACACTGGACAAACCGGGACGGAGCTCCGGGCGTGGACTCTGCGCAGACCGGTGGTATGGCGCGGGGTTCGAGGGACCTGCTGGTGTGCTTATGGGAGGGAGGGAGGAAGAGAGAGGGAGGGAGGGAGGGAGGGAGGACATCTGTGTGTCCAATACTGATCTCCACTCCCAAGCAGCCAGAGAGGAAGAAAAGGATCAGGCCGTCTCTCTTATTTCATGCCTGCGTGAGTGCTGGTGGTGGTTCTGAGGGTGCTCACAGCGGCACTGCTCCCCACCTGCGTTCATACCTGTGCCAGCTGTGCGCGTGCTATGCAAGCGTACGTGCGTTTGTGTGTATGTACCTGTGATGGTGTAAGCATAGCTAACAGCCAAACACCCACCCAGCTGCTCACTCCTTTCCCCACCTTCAGTGGTATGTGAGGCATAGAAAACAGGATGACAAAGCTTGCGTGTCAAGATAAACACAGGGACAGGGCTTAGCAAAAACGGTTGCGGGCAGAACAGGCTCGACCTGGGGGAAATACATTTTTTGCCAATTAAAACAGATTGACGCAGTGAGAAACAAAAAGACAAACATAAAACGGCGCCTTTCCTCTCCCCTGTGTGCAGGCTCAACTTTGCTCCTTCACACCAGACTCCCTTACCCGCCCAAGCGGGATGCCTCTTCCCTCTGCTCTTTCCCACTCGGTTTCTTCCTTCCTCCTCTCTCCGTCTGGTGTCTTCTGCCCTTTCTGGAACATGTTTTCACAGAGGGGCTGCAAACTTTGATGATGGCTCGGCTGTGTCGTGCGGTGAGCGCACCGTGGAGCTGGAACTGGCTGTGTCTGACACAGGGCAGCTCCTTACCTCTTCTCACAGAGGCCACCCTGCAGCACCCCCTAACCCCTCCACTACCAAAACCTTGCGATACGTAGCCGACGCAGTGCCCACTGGGAATACCATAGGGCGTAACACTGAGCTAACACAGGTCTCCACCTGCCCCAGACGGCGGCACATTCACTCTGTCCCGGCTAACGTGTGGTTGCATGATGTGCCCTTTGGTTGAATTAAAAAGGCCCAGCAACCAGCCTGCATTTCTTCTTAGGCACTGGATATTGTCCATGTACTTGTACACTTGTCTAGTATTAGCTCAGCAATCGGAGAGTGAAAAGCAGGCAATGCTAGGGTAACGATTATTATTCCTATTGTATAATGTGCAAATAGGCCAGGTGGATCATTTCTAGCCCAGGTTTCTTGCTCTACGTAACTTGGTCGGATATCAGCATCTGCCACGTTCCATGCTGCATGCCCGTAAGTAATTTGTCTTGCAGGACTCTACCCACTGCCGGTTCGTGGGCTAAAATCTGCCCTGTGCTGCTACTGGTTTGGGTGGTGGATGATTGCTTTGGTGAATCCCCGCGCCAGCACGGATGAATGATGACGTACGTCTGACCAGGACGTACCTTCCCGTACATACACGGGGGGCACCATTGTCTTTCAGCTGCCATTTTCTTATCAAACACCATAAGCAAGATGTTTTCATACTGCTCTGTGATTGGCTGACAGCCATTTCTTGACCCCGTCATACCCACCTGCTCTCAGGCAGACCTGTGGCTGCCTGCCAGGACCAGCCAACCCTACCCGTGTACCCAGAAGCACATCAGGCCAAGGAAGCCCCCACTCACTAAACATGGGAAGAGGCAACTTTTGACAGCACCGTTCCCCATGGGTTCCCATATTGCTTTGTGATTGCCTGACGGCCGTTTTTGATGCCGTCACGCCTGCATGTTGAAAACAGAGATCTCCCTCTGATGGATTTTCCACTTCCTTTGGACCAAGAAGTTTTTGGATATAAAAGATATACCATGCAGCGGTATCCACTGTGGAATGAAGACGGGCACCTAGCATAAGCAATATTCCTGTGGATGGCCCATCGCCTGCAGAGCCAGAGGTGACCTCACAGTCAACATCCAAGCCATCTTCTGGCTTCTGGCCCGTCAGGTACTCAGGTAGCCGGGAGCTCACCTGCAGATACCCATGCCGTCTTCCTGCTGCCAGCCCACGGAAGCGCTCAGACACAGAGGACTTCTGGAAGAGGGCACTCTCGATTGTTTTTGAAGGGCCATGGCAACTGAAATGTCGTGGCCTGGCGAGGGAAGGAGCAGCTCATTCTGGAGCTCCATCATGGCTGCTCTCCATGCCACAAACTTCACAGATGGCTCAGTGATGTGGAGGCAGCTGGAACCAGCTGTGTCTGGCACAGGACAGCCTCTTAGCTCTTCTCACAGAGGCCACCCTGCAGCACCCCCTCTCCCCTCCACTCCCAACACCTAGAGCAGTGTGGGTTAAAACTTGCTGGGAGAGGCAGCAGCTGTCAGGAGCAGGGGGGAAGGGGGAAAAAAAAAAAAGAGAAAAGGCGGAGGGGAGGCGGAAAAAGGAAATGGCACTAGCAGAGGATGGTTTCGATCCATCGACCTCTGGGTTATGGGCCCAGCACGCTTCCGCTGCGCCACTCTGCTCCCCCCAGCACCTCTGCTGGGACCTCCCACAGCCCTGCCTGATGCTCCCTGGCCCTGCCAGCACCAGCGCTCGTGCTCACGGCTCTTTCCCTTCCTCTATCCTGTGCCCTTGCCCAGGCAGGAAAAATGTCTCCCTGGAAAGCTCAGTGGCAGTGGGCCTGGGGCGCGAAGCGCAAGGGCCTTGCTTTGTCCCTCTCCCCACGTCTCCTGCCCATAACCCTGGATCGGGACTTTCTCTTTGGTCACCCGAGCTGGCTCTGCAGGCGCTGAATTCAGGAAACCCCGGAGCGCGGGGGCAGCCTTGTTGCTTTGCGGGGCAGAGAGGAGAGGAGCTGCTCTCCAGCCAGCTCGTGAGGGCTGCGACCCAGCTCGGAAGTCCAGCTCCCAGGGGGAGCTGCGCGACTGTGTCTGGCATACAAGTCAGTTCTTTGCTGGCCAAGGAGGGAGACAAGGATGCTCAGCATAGAATTGCCAATGGAAATAATTCTCCCATTGTAGCTGTGCGCATAGCGGTGCCCCAGCCCAATGCATGGAGGAGCCCGATCTAGAGGATGGCAGGGTTTATATATGTTTACAACACAGTTGTGTCAACGGATCAAATTACTCACCTTAAGGGGCGGGCTAATCAGTTACCATTGCTCGCAAAATCAGTATGTGCTTCTCCCGGGCAGGTGGTGTGGACGTATGGTCACTGGGGTGTTTATCTCCATTGCTCTAAACCAATGTCCCGGGCAGGTGGAGAGAGTTTATACTAGATTCAGGTCAATTGCTGTTCTGGCCGTGGTTATATGGCTGGGGGTTTCTTGAAGACAAATCTCTTTACTGTTTTGTCATCTGTATGGGATGTTCTCGGCCAGTGAGAACCGGTTTGGGTTTGGTCTTTGGGTCACATTGACCCTGAGGCAAAAGTGCATAGTCCTAGGCAGTGCTCGTTCTTCTAGCCAAGTTGTTTAGCAGTTAGTGCCTTGCATTTCACGCCGGCTCGGAGGGCATTGCCCTGCCCGTGCTGCGCTGCGCTGCGCTGCGCTGCGCTCCCCCACAGCTCCCTCCTGGCGCAGCCCTGCCCTTGCTGCTCCCCGCCAGCCGAGGGCTGCCCCCGCCACCATGCGGGGTGCCAAAGAGCCAGAGAAACCCCGCCTCTCCGTGCCTGCTGCCATTCCTTTCCTGCCCAACACTGCTGCGGGTGGAGGTGGTTCCCAGTCAGCCTAGGGCAGGGCTGGCCCAGCCGGACTGGGTGCTGGCCAGTCTTAAATGCTGCAAGGCATCCCAGGAAGGCTCTGGGCAGCCTGAGGTTTTAGACCCTGTTGGTGAGGGCGAGGGATGAGGTGGCACTGCTGACGCCTGCATTTCTGGGCTTGTGTTTGCTGGTTCCCTCTCCCATCCACAGGTCAGAGCATGCAACAACCAGGCAGACGAGACAAAAGCAGAAGCGGGATGGGGTGTGGGTGCAGGTATGAGCGTGGGGAGTGTGGCTGCAGCCTTGCCTGCCACAGGGGCAGAGAATTGGGCTGCAGATCAAAAGGTCCCTGGCTCAGCTCCAGCTGCTCTCTCCATTGCCCCTTTCCTTCTTCATCCATGCCTCCAACCTCTCTGAGCACCTTTTGACCTTGCGCTGCTTCCGCCACCCTCAGTGGCATGGCTGCGGCGGGGATCAGACCATGCACCAGCAACGGGCTTTTCTCTCCTTCTCTTTCTCTGGGCTCTCTCTGAATGGGCCCCTCAGGGCTTCCCTTTTCCTTAAGGTGCTGCAACACCCAGGCAGGCTACCAGCAGCCCCTTCTCTGCTGCCGCTCTCTTGGGAGCAGCTGGGCATGGAACTGAAAGAAGCCCTCTGGGAAGCCTCCAGCTCTTTTCTATCCCACCCATCAGGGGCTGTGATGGCAGGGAATGGCCTCCTGATGGCACAGTCACCACCTGGTGAAGCTGGTGCCTTCTCTTCCCCCGACTTGCCTCTTACTCCACACCAGTTTGCCTTTGTGAGACCTAAACTGAGGGGCACTTTGTGAGTGCAAGATCCCAGATCCATGCGGTGTCTTCCCTTCATCTTTAGCAATGACAGCCATCCTGCGGAAGCTGTCGTCGGAGACAAGCTGCTGTAGTCTCAGGTGTAGGGAAGACAGCTGATGGGGCTGTGCTGCTTGGGATGTGTGGCGAGGTCAGTCTCTTTAAGTTCTGCTCAACGAGCAACAACAGTAGACTTCTTTTCATGGCTCCTACTCAGCACTGGTCCATTCTCTTCTGCCAACTTGCCTACCCTGTCAAAGGGAGTAGGATTTCCCATGCATCCAGGAGCTTTGGGGGGGTGGGGGGGGGGGGGGGTGTGCGTGCGGCCGGGGAGGGGAGGGGGCAGGGAGCTGGGGGGGACACGAGGACAAGTGCTGCAAGGCAATTGGGTTCTACTGTCTCCCTGGGCACCAGGTACAGTATGGAGCCGAATCCCACAGCTGCAGCCTGGTTAATTGCAGGGAGCCCAAAAGGGGACTGCTCCTCGTAGTTGACAGGATTCGAACCTGCGCAGGGAAAACCCCAATGGATTTCTAGTCCATCGCCTTCACCACTCGGCCACAACTACCTGCTCCAGCCCTCTCTGCCCTGCTGATCACGTGCCCTGTGCAATGACACCTCACTCCCTGGGAGTTTCAGGGCCAGCATTCACTCCTGCAGTTGAGACCTCCACTGAGTATGACAGGCACCTGGTGCCAGGCTTCCAGAGGCCTTGAGAGGCATAACCGCAGGGGCTACAGCTGCAGCTCCCAGCGCCTTGTCCTCAGCCGGGCATCTGGGATATCCTGCCACGGGGGGGATGGTTTTGCTCCCCGGCTGGTCTCGACTGCTTCCGGGGAAGAAGGGAAGGCAGCTGCGTGGAGACAACCAGGGATGGTGGCAGTTGTGGGGCGGTATATTAGACCGCGCTTTGCTTCTCAAATTTATCTGAGGGGGACTCCAAGGCTGCTGTGACCACTAGGGTGGGGACGCTCCTGCAGCAAAGATGGTGACGTCCCGGCAGCACCTCCAGCCTCTTGGGGACGTAGGGTGGTGTCAACCCTTGAGCAAAGACCACGACTGCCCCGCAGGTTGTTGGTGTGTAGAGGGAACGGTTTGCGAGAGTGGGAGAGATCTACGGAAAGGGCAAGGTGGAGCCTGTCTGAGGAGAAGCGTGGAGGGGCAAAGGGAGAATGAATGGGAGGTGTGGATGACTTGGGGGGAGACAGGAGAGAGCTTGTTTTGGTGGAATAGGTAAGACCAGAGCTTTTTTCCAGCACTGGCAAGCATTGTCCAGTTCCTGAGCATGGACCAAAATGTTAAGTGATCCACAAAAGCCATCATTTCCATCACGAGATGAAAGTAGCTCCGATTCCCTTTTGGCTCTGGAGCAGGAATATTTGGAAAGTAGTTTTGAGGAGTAAGTGTGGAGGTGGTGCATCTGGCAGTGCCTGTCTGCATGCAGAGCAAGGGTGGGAGGTGGTTGCAGTCGAGAGGGTGAGCATGAGGAGCGGCTCGAGGAAGTGTGTGTGCGGGGGGCTGGAGGGAGGAGGCCAGCCACTCTGTGAAGGGGAGGAGCAGGAGGCAGCACTGCCCACAGGTGCGATGCGGGTGGGTATAGTGGTGAGCATAGCTGCCTTCCAAGCAGCTGATCTGGCTTCAGCTCCTGGCCAACGCTGACAAATGCCTCTTCAGCCTGTCTCCAGGGTGGGCGTCTTATATGTTCTGCATGTAGGCTCTTCTGCTCAAAAAATGCCCAGCTTTCTGCTGGGGTTTCAAGCCACTCCCCTCGCCTCCCTACGGCTTAAAGACAAAGTGAGACCATTGCTTTCTTCCTGTTGGGAGGGCTCCAGGCTTGACTCCTCATTGCAGTGCTGGTACAGGAGCCAAAAGACAGGCTTCTTTGGCCTGGCACAGAGCTAGCTGGTCCTGCTGCTGCTGCGGCTGGTTGCACGTGGCAAGGAAAGCATGCTCCTGTGGCAGGGTACAAATGAAGATCAATAATGCCTAGGTGGCCGTCGAGGGACGGACTGTGCTGCATGAGGCCAGCTATGCAATTTTGGAGTGTGGTGGGAGTGCTCAGCAGTTCAGACGGCAGCAGGGGAGAGGCAGACAAAGCCCTGACCCTGCCAGACCAGCGGAGCCCCCAGAAGAGATGGGAACCCCGCCGACGCTGAGGGAGCTCCCAACAGCAGCTGACAGGGAGGATCCCACGGCTGTGCTCTGAGGGAAAGAGGTGAGGATGGGGCCCGGCAGGGTCACCTGTGGCCACCTCGATGGCCACTGTCGAGTCAGCGCAGCGGGCGACACGGGGCTCGCTGCAGCTGCTTGCAAGCGGGGTTGGGCCAGAGGGGCCACAAGGGTGTGGGAGAGGAGACAAGGTCTGAAGCAAGACATCTCTCGGTGAGGGAGGCAAAGCTGAAACACAGAGCAGGCAGGGAGCACAAACCTCAGTATCAGTCTCTCTTTCTTTTCCTCAGCTCTCCCAGTGGACACTCTTTCTTTTAAGAACAGGCACTGTGCCCACAGCTCCCACAGCCCTCCTTGTGCCCTCTGAGCTGCACAGCGCATCCCACTTTTGGGATAGGTCCCAGCACAGTGGATTTAAAGCACCTGTGGAAAGACTTCTCGTACCCCATCTCCAGAAGGAGCATTGCTGCATTGAAGAAGGCGCTGGATGCACCTGGCCATTTGGTTAGAGACCATCTGCCACGCAGGTCGTTGGTGTGTAGAGGGAACGGTTTGCGAGAGTGGGAGAGATCTATGGAAAGGGCAAGGTGGAGCCTGCCCGAGGAGAAGCGTGGAGGGGCAAAGGGAGAATGAATGGGAGGTGTGGATGACTTGGGGGGAGGCAGGAGAGAGCTTGTTTTGGTGGAAGAGCTATGTTCTGAGTAGTTGATCTGGCTTCGATTCGTGGCCAATGCTGATAAAGGTCTCTCCAGCCTGGCTCCAGGGTGCCTTGTACCTTCTGCAGGTAGCCTCTCCTCCTCAGATACCACCCAGCTTTCTCCTGGGATTTCAGGCAGCTCCCCTCACCTCCCCGCTGCCTTGAGACCGGCCTGAGGCCAGTGCTTTCTGTCTGCTGTCAGGGCTGCAGGCTGGCCTTCTGACTGCGGTGCTGGGACAGGAGTCCGGAGAGAGGCATTTTTAGTCCTGGAACTGCTGGTGCTGCTAGCTGCCACTCTCAGCAAAAGCATGCTCCTGTGGCAGGGTACAAATGAAGACCAGTAATGCCGAGGTGGCTGTCAAGGGACGGACTATGCCGCATGAGGGCAGCTATGAATTTTGGAGCGTGGTGGGAGGAGGCCTGTTCTTTATGTAAAGGCTCAAAGGCCTGTTGGTCTGGTCTGAAGTCATCCTGGAGACACTGACCTACCCTGTCCAGGCTCCAGCATTGCAGGGACAACCTGAAGTTTACTGGAATTGGGTGTAGCAACGTTCCTGGTAACTAAGAAGTAAGCCACCCTTATTTCTCTTGCAGCTTATGGCCTGTAGGGGCAAGGGAAACACAAGGAGTCTCTCTCAGCTAGACCCTCTACTGGAAGGGGGTGAAGTTTCTCGTGCCCCTGATTCCAGGGTTGCTTTGCTCTGCTGACAGTCAAAAACCGTTCTGGGCACTGGGGTTCTATGTGGGGTTTGTGTTAGCACAGTATTTACAGACTCCCACTCTGTCAATAGCAGTGCTCCAAGTTGGTGGAGTTAGGAAGAGGGGGATGGTGACCGCGCATGCTCTGTTCCCTACTGAAATGCCCACCCTGACACCATCTTGCCGTCACACTGCCTACGTCCAGAGCTGAACACCACTGCTTTCCTCCTTCCCGCTCCATACCCGTCCCCTGGAGTTTATTCCCATCACACCAATGAAAGTGAGAAGTGCCATGACTGTTTTTAACATGAAGTTTCTGAAGAAAATTTGAGAGGACTAGGAAGTTAATTCAAAAGCTCTGCATTAACATACACATCTAAATACTTGGCTGAACAACCTGCCTTGGAAACTGGCTCCCACCTTTGACCACGCTCACAGTCAAACGGGGTTAGCGTGTGTGGCATTTCTTGTGTTTCCACCTCTGTCCATTGCTTCTTGACCTCTCACTGGGCACCACTGACAAGAGGACGTATCTCTCTCCTTTAATCCACGTGTCCACTCTCCAGCACTGTCAGCCTTGCCTTCCCCAGGCTAACCAACCCCAGCTGTCCCAGCCTGTCCTTGTACGCCAGGTGAGCCTAGTCCTTAATCACCCCAGTGTCCCTTTCACAGGGCTGACAGATCCCCCCTAGCTGTGCGGAACTGGGAATCAACCAGACAATGACACCCATGGAGTCCCTGCAAGGGCGCTTGGCAGGCAGACATCGAAGTCTCCTGCAGAGGAAGGACACCTTGCAGAAGGCTTTGCGCTTGCTGCCGGGAACAGATTGGACCAAGAGGGAAAGCAGAAGCAACAGCATTCATTCAGGGGAAGACGTCCACCTGCCCCAAAGTTCATGCACCTTGAACAGCAATGACTGCTGAGAGGTCTTGGTGGTGCAGCCTTGAGGAGAGTAATGCATCATCTGGGAGGCTAAACAGCGACACTGGATATTCCTTTGTTCTTGGCTGCATGCTGGCATGTGGGAGGCCTTGGTTTACTGCTGAGCAGCTTGCGTGCTTTTTTCCTCCAAAGCACCTGTGAGAAGCGAGGTGCATGACCAAAAGGAAAGGAGGCATAAACCTGACTTCCAAATGCCAGCACTCTGGCTGAGATTCAGGTTCAGAAAGGCAACTTGTCCCTGCCTGTTTGTGAAGGCACCCTGCACAACTCAGCTGAGCTCACGTGTCCATTTTTTTCCTGCCACCTCAGGAGGTGTGGTCATCTCAGCCTGGTTCATAAGCTTCCTTCTGTCCTCTGCCAGGGGGTACTCAGGGCAGGCAGTGGAAAGTCAGTGCTTTCACACCATACATGCAAGATGCGCTGGGGACACCGGCAGAAGACATGAGATCAACTCTTGAATGCTTTCAGTGGCGAGACTGGAGGCTGACCCTGAGAGATATCACAGGGCCATGATCACAAGTCTACAGACTCACACTCCATTTCCCCAAGGCTTTTTGGTCTTTCTCTTGCCTACTTGCTTGTTTTAGGTGTGTGGAGCTCCACCCTCAACTGGCAGTAACCTCAGGACACAGGCCAGTTGCTCTTCCTTGCAGAGCACGTGGCCAGCTGAGGGGGGAGGAGGAGAACAAACCACCACAAGTCTCCAGCTATGCTGCACAAAGTCTTTAATGAGAAGGAGGAAATGCGGTGGCGCAGAACAGAGACCAAGAAACTCATCTGCAGGGTTCAGGGAGGCACAGAGCATGGCCCATTTCCCAACAACGAGCTCCACACAAAGCGCTTGCCTTTTCCCATTCTGCTCTACCTGGTGGCAATCCCAGCCCACCAAGAGCAGTCCCTAACTCCGGCACCCTGCCCGCATCAGCAGGAGGTTCAGCAAAGCAGCAGAGAACGAGCCCTTTCTCGAGCAGTGCAGAGCAGAGCAGAGCAGAGCCAGAGGAGGCATGGCGAGGCCTGCTGTACAGCGAGGAGCAGTGTGCACAGGTGCCTCCCGCCAGGTGGGAAGAGGACACCCAGCCCGTCTGGAGCAGTAGGCACGCTCCTGCTGCAAAGTCCCCGTCTTCCTTTGTGCTCCAAAGGGGATGATCCGCCGGCTTCAGCAGTTGAGGCTGCAGCGCGGGGGAGGCAGACACAGCCCTGCCCCCCCCAGACCAAGGGAGCCCCCAGAAGAGATGGGAACCCCGCCGACGCTGAGGGAGCTCCCAACAGCAGCTGACAGGGAGGATCCCACGGCTGTGCTCTGAGGGAAAGAGGTGAGGATGGGGCCCGGCAGGGTCACCACCACCGGGGAGGCCTCGATGGCCACTGTCGAGTCAGCGCAGCGGGCGACACAGGGCTCGCTGCAGCTGCTTGCAAGTGGGGTTGGGCCAGAGGGGCCACAGGGGCGTGGAAGACAGGGTCTGAAGCAAGACATCTCTCGGTGAGGGAGGCAAAGCTGAAACACAGAGCAGGCAGGGAGCACAAACCTCAGTATCAGTCTCTCTTTCTTTTCCTCAGCTCTCCCAGTGGACACTCTTTCTTTTAAGAACAGGCACTGTGCCCACAGCTCCCACAGCCCTCCTTGTGCCCTCTGAGCTGCACAGCGCAGGAAGGCTGACCCACTTTTGGGATAGGACCCAGCACAGTGGATTTAAAGCACCTGTGGAAAGACCGATCATACCCCCATCTCCAGAAGGAGCATTGCTGCATTGAAGAAGGCGCTGGATGCACTTGGCCATTTGGTTAGAGACCATCTGCCTAAAGCCAGAAATTCTGGTGGCAGAGCTTCCTGCACCTAAGCCCCATTGATCCCCTTCTGCTTGAAAGAACCTCCCTCTTCCCAGCTCTCCCCAGCCACCATGTTCAAATGGGAAAGAGGTGACAGCCCTTGAACATTTCCATTGCAGGGCCAAGCTGAGGCAGCCCAAGTATCAACCTGAGTAGCCACCATGACAGCAGTTCAGCCCGCAGGGAGAGATGGAGCGGACTCAGGCTTACCTCGTTCCTCGAGGAAAGGGAAGCAAGAGAGGGCGATACAGAGCCTGGAGCCGCGCAGGCTTTTATACTGTGTCCCAGAGCCCTGGGGGGGGCCACAAGCATTCCTTGCTCATGAAGCATCTAAACACCTAGTAGCTGCCGCTTGCAAGGCCTCGCTGGCAATTAAGCCTTTGCCTCTTTCATCTGAAATGTTGTACTCCCTTTTCAATACTATCGAACGTTGAAATGATTCATCTATGTCCCAGTTTCAAAAGGCCAAGTAACTCCGAGGTCTCAGGCTAGCTGTGCAGAGATTTTAAGTAGGTTTTCCACTGTATGGATTGCCTTTGTCACTTTGCCCTCTTCATGGTGAGCTTGTCCATGAATCATGGTGACATTCAACCACGAAGGGCACCTCAAGTCAGCTCTCAAGAGCTTTCAGCACAGGTCCTCAGGCTAACCCGGAGAGACATTTCTCCCCACGGGTAGTCATAGACACACACAAGACTGTGGGTAAGTTCAGGCAGAAGGTCAAGACTGCACAATCCCATATGGGAGAAGAGACGCAACTCTCCAGGGATGTGGCCAAGCTCAGTGGCAAGGAGAGACCATGGTGGGCTGGAGGGAAGCCCCCTGCAGGCAGGAGTGATGGCCACAAGGACCTTGCTTATTCTCATCAGGCTCTACCACAGTCTGGTTTTGTGACCAAAGAGATGCCCGCATCCTTACCTGAAAGAGACCCACACCCAAACTGGCCTGTTTTGCTCAGCAAGTTCATCTCAGACGCCAGAGGCGTGGATGCCCTGCTTTTCACGAGAGGTGCAGGGAAGGGAGCCAGAAGTTCACGGCCTTTTTTCCTGGCTCAGGGATGGGGTGGCCCATTCCATGCATTTCAAGCTACAAAGGGACGTTGGATCAGTCTCCCAGAGAACCTGGGAGTCATCATGATGCGGAAGAGTTGGGAAAAACCCTGAACTCCAGGCAAGCATGAGTCATCGTGCTGTGGACTTCAGTGGACACGGTGCCCCGGCCTCAGGCGTGCCACGGATAACAGAGCTCATAGCCCCGATGTGCCGCTTTCCTCAAGGGCATTTCCACAGGTCTTTCCTCAGCTACCATTCCCGAAACAGCTGGTACTTCTGTGCAATCTCGTGCCGCTGCTGCCTTCCAAGGCCTTGCCTTTCAGTGGCTCCTCAGGGGCCCATGAGACCCAGTGCGCCCCAGAATAATGTGGGATGGCTGGTACTGCTGGAGGTTCTCTGGGCCAACCTCCTGCTCCGAGCAGACCAAGCTTCCCAGTTGCCTCAGAAGGCTCCTGTCGACTTCTGAACACTGCCACTGTCGGAGAGGTCCCTGTCTCTTGAGCAGCTCGTCCAGGTCCACACCGTGCCCCCGTCACTTCTTTTCCCACCACAATTTCCCTTGCTGCAACTTGTGATTGTTGCCTCTTGCCCTTTTGCAGTGCACCTCTCAGGAGAGTCTGGCTCCATCTGCCTGTGTCCTAGCACAGCTTGGCCACTGCAAATCCCGCAGGCAGCCTTCACTCCTAATCCTGCTGTTTACCTCCCGTCCACCTCCAGAGCTTAACCCATAACCCTGGAATCTTCTCACCAGTGCTGGCACTCTCACTGTCCTCTCCTGGGAGGCTCAGCTGTGAGAGCTCCTGGCTGGTTGGGTGGGGACCAGGCCTCAAGCCCCTGCTCAGGTGAAAGCATGCCTGTTTGGTGGATACATGCTTAGAGTGGGTCATCTTGAAAGCTCCTTTCCAACACAAGCTCACTGATGAAAGGTGAGGGGAAAGGACTGTTGCCCTTCCCTTGGCACTGCAGACGCCACACCTGGATTGGTGTGCCCCATTTTGGTTTGATGCAAGCTGAAGTTTCCTGGCCAGCAGCTCACACACACAGACACAGACACACACACAAACGCACAGCCCCGCAAAAAGAGGAGAGCACAGTCACACAGAAATGGGCTAGGAAAGAGTGTAATGAAAAAAAGCATCACCTTCTTGTTCCTCATTTGTCTGGAAAGGGTTTCCAGGATGGGTTGCTCCTTCCCCTTCCCAGGGATCAAGGTGAGGCTGGCCAGCCTGCAGTTCCCCAGGTCCTGCTTCATGCCCTTCTGGAAGAGACGAGTGACGTTGACTTCCTCCAGGCCTCAGGAACCTCTGCCAGTTGCCGTCACCTTTCAAAGACAATCCAGAGTTTCCTCTTCCAGAAGCCCTCCTTGTCCGAGTGCTTCACGAGCTGGCAGCAGGAAGACGGCATGGGTATCTGCAGGTGAGCTCCCTGCTACCTGAGTACCTGACTGGCCAGATGGCTTGGATGTTGACTGTGAGGTCGCGTCTGGCTCCACAGGCCATCTGCAGGAACACGGCTTGCGCTCGGCGCTTGTGTTCCTGATGAGCAGCAGCACGCACATTTTGGGCTATGTGCTTGTGAGTTCCCTTCTACCCCATTGCCTGCTGGGCCAGCAGCAGGCGTGTGGCTTGCGTTTTGATTTTAAGGTCACTTCTGTCTCTGTAGCTGCTGGGACGGAGTAGGCTCCTGGCAGCACTAGGTGCTTGTGAGGTCACTTGTGCCTGAACACCTGGTAGGAAAGAAGGAGGCACGTGGCTTGTTTGATGATTGCAAGGTCACTGGTACCAGGGTGGCAGATGGGCCAGTGAGAGGAAAATTCCAGGCAAGTGAAGAACTGCAGTCTCCCAACAGCTGCAGGAGGTTGTGGCAGGATGGAGCCAGACCCTCCGGAGAGGTGCACCGCGAAACGGCAAGACCAACACTAACAAGTTGCAACAAGAGAAATGCCGGCCGCCTTTGTGGGAGAAGTGACAGGGAGCACGGTGCAGCCCTGGAAAAGCTGCCCAAGAAACAGTGACCTCTCCGACAGTGGATGGGGCAAGGCCCAGAGCTTCCTGAGGCGTCTGGGACGTTTAGTCTGCCTGGAGCAGGAAGTCATCCCTGAGGACCTCCACAGGTCCCTTCTCAAGAGGTGACCCTTCATTATTCTGGGGTGCACTGAGTCTCATGGCCCTTGATCGGCCACTGGAAGGCAGCAGCAGCACGAAATTCCATAGAAGCACACCAGTTGTCTCGGGAATGGTGCTACAATGCGCCCTTGAAAAACGCAGCACTCTGGGAGGAATGAGGCTATGAGCTCGGTTATCCCTGGCACGCCTGAGGCTGGGGCACCGTGTCCACTGAAGTCCACAGCACGATGACTCATGCTTGCCTGGAGGTCCGGGTTTTTCCCAACTCTTCCACAACACAATGACTCCTAGGTGCTCTGGGAGGCCGATCCAATGGCAAAGGCTTAATCATGATGCCTTGGCAAGAGGCAATTACTAGGTGTTTAGATGCTTCATGAGCAAGGAATGCTTGTGGCCTCCCCGGGGCTCAGGGATACAGCATAAAAGCCTGTGAAGCTCCACACTCTGCATCCTCGTCCTCTTGCCTCCGTTTTCTTCAGGAACGAGGTAAGCCTGAGTCCGCTCCATCTCTCCCTGCGGGCTGAACTGCTGTCACGGTGGCTACTCAGGTTGATACTTGGGCTGCCTCAGCTTGGCCCTGCAATGGAAATGTTCAAGGGCTGTCACCTCTTTCCCATTTGAACATGGCGGCTGGGGAGAGCTGGGAAGAAGGGGACTCTCTGAAGCAGAAAGAGGTCAATGGGGCTCAGCTGCAAGGAGGTCTGCCACCAGAATTGCTGCCTTAGGCAGATGGTCTCTAACCAAATGGCCAAGTGCATCCAGCGCCTTCTTCAATGCAGCAATGCTCCTTCTGGAGATGGGGGTATGATCGGTCTTTCCACAGGTGCTTTAAATCCACTGTGCTGGGTCCTATCCCAAAAGTGGGTCAGCCTTCCTGCGCTGTGCAGCTCAGAGGGCACAAGGAGGGCTGTGGGAGCTGTGGGCACAGTGCCTGTTCTTAAAAGAAAGAGTGTCCACTGGGAGAGCTGAGGAAAAGAAAGAGAGACTGATACTGAGGTTTGTGCTCCCTGCCTGCTCTGTGTTTCAGCTTTGCCTCCCTCACCGAGAGATGTCTTGCTTCAGACCCTGTCTTCCACGCCCCTGTGGCCCCTCTGGCCCAACCCCACTTGCAAGCAGCTGCAGCGAGCCCTGTGTCGCCCGCTGCGCTGACTCGACAGTGGCCATCGAGGCCTCCCCGGTGGTGGTGACCCTGCCGGGCCCCATCCTCACCTCTTTCCCTCAGAGCACAGCCGTGGGATCCTCCCTGTCAGCTGCTGTTGGGAGCTCCCTCAGCGTCGGCGGGGTTCCCATCTCTTCTGGGGGCTCCCTTGGTCTGGGGGGGGCAGGGCTGTGTCTGCCTCCCCCGCGCTGCAGCCTCAACTGCTGAAGCCGGCGGATCATCCCCTTTGGAGCACAAAGGAAGACGGGGACTTTGCAGCAGGAGCGTGCCTACTGCTCCAGACGGGCTGGGTGTCCTCTTCCCACCTGGCGGGAGGCACCTGTGCACACTGCTCCTCGCTGTACAGCAGGCCTCGCCATGCCTCCTCTGGCTCTGCTCTGCTCTGCTCTGCACTGCTCGAGAAAGGGCTCGTTCTCTGCTGCTTTGCTGAACCTCCTGCTGATGCGGGCAGGGTGCCGGAGTTAGGGACTGCTCTTGGTGGGCTGGGATTGCCACCAGGTAGAGCAGAATGGGAAAAGGCAAGCGCTTTGTGTGGAGCTCGTTGTTGGGAAATGGGCCATGCTCTGTGCCTCCCTGAACCCTGCAGATGAGTTTCTTGGTCTCTGTTCTGCGCCACCGCATTTCCTCCTTCTCATTAAAGACTTTGTGCAGCATAGCTGGAGACTTGTGGTGGTTTGTTCTCCTCCTCCCCCCTCAGCTGGCCACGTGCTCTGCAAGGAAGAGGGAGAATGAGCCCTCTCCCATGGCATGAATTGTACCCACAAGCATGGAGCACTGCCGGCTGTGGGTCGAGCTCCCTAGGTGACAGCAGAGGATCAAAAATGAACGAGCGGGCAAAAGAGAGACAGAAAATCCTCAGAGAAATGGAGAGAGCAATGGTCAGGGGTGGAAATAAAGGCAATGGCGCACACACGGTAATCCTGTTTTTCTGTGAGTGCCGTTCAAAGATGGGAAACGGTTGCCAGTCCCAGGGCTGGGAGCGCAGGAAAGGAAGGAAGATCGGCGTGCATTAAACAGTTGACCCAAGAGCAAGGCTGTTACCGTGTAAACATGCTGAGGAAAGCCCGGAGGGAGCCAAAAGCTGGAGGTCCCACTGAGGTTTGAACTCAGATCACTGGATTCAGAGTCCAGGGTGCTCACCATTACACCATGGGACCTGCTGGACAGATGCTGCCTTTCCCCTGTGGCCACCCTTACCGAGCCATATGCTCCCGGCTGAGCCTGGCACTCTCTCCGTCTCCTTGGCCGTCACCATGTGCAGCCTTCCTCCGGGTCCAGCGGGCACTCTCTACTCAAAGGGACTTTCAAGGGAGTGGCAGAGCTCTTTGCACAAGCAGGGCATGCCCTCTCTTACAAGACCCAGGCTGATAACTTGTGAGAATCTTGCTTTCGCATACTTAGACCTGGTTATGAAGTTTCCAGCAGAACGTCTTCAGCACTGCACCTCACAGAGTACATTCACGACCCAGCCATCGGTGGTTCGATGCTTGCACTTGTGGTCTCTGCTGCTGCCTCCCTTCACCCCTGTGTTGGACAGCCTGTCAATCTGCCTGGGTAAGTTATTGCCTCTCCTGTTTCTCACCTTGTAGCTCATACTAAGCAGCCTTTACCCAGACACACTTACCCAGACGTTCAACAGAGGGAAGAGCTGGCAGAAGGACCCAAAGCAGCTTGTTATGGGTTGCACGAGCTGGACTGCCTTCCTCTGCTGGGACAGTCCTGGCTGACCTCCAACCCGTGTCCTTTCTTCCAGGACACGCTGGCCCCTTCTGCCCCAAAGCGGGGCTCACCGCCTCAGTGAGAACGCCGTTTTCTCTCCCGAGGCTGCTCCAAACTCAGAGAGCTACATTTCACTGGTGGCCTGAGGGAGCTTTCCCTCATGCCCTGGGACCACCACACTGCCTGCCCAAGAAGGGTCCACGCACACGGCAGGGAAAAGCTGCACTGCTGCTATCCTCCTTGTGCCAAGGTTTGAGTCTGTGTGTTGAGAGCAGGGCCCTTCCTCCCAGCAGCCTGACGGGAGGAAACATACGTGGGGACACCCTACGGGATCGCAGACTTAGCCCGGGACACTGAGGACACAGCCACCTGGAACCTTTGGATTGCCTGAAGCACGGGGCTGGCATCCGGTACTTCTGAACCCACCGGACAGACCATGGTGCCATGCGCAAGCCTAAGATGCCAAATGGTAGGTTACATTCAGAGAGGGCATGAGAAACAACACCCAGTCGCTGGAGAAGGGTTAGATCTCTACAGAGTCACAACTCTGAAAGCGTGTCCCGGAGAAGCAGCATTGCTGAGGGCTTTCCTCATCCATCCCTGGGATCTGCAGGACCCAGCAGGGTGGGAGGAGCGTCTGGGAGCGGCAAGAGCTGAAGGTCTTGCAGCGAGGTGGAGGGACCCCCGTGCTGGGGCTTGAGCAGAGGAAAGGGGGCAGCCCTTTCCCATGCAGATGCTGTGGCGCTGCAGGAGGACGGATGTCCCTTCTGGGGCTGAGACAGCGTCTCTCCAAGCAATGGAGGGTGCTCCTGGGGCTCTGCTGGTCTCACCCAGCACTTGAGGAGAAAGGATTCTGGGCCAGTGCAGGCAGCTTCCTTGCTCAGGGCATTTTGTCCTTGGTTTCCTTCCTGGCAGCACTGCCCTGGCTGGGTCTGCTTTTGCCCCCGACCTCTTTGCTTCCCCAAGGTCATGGTAACTGCTCGTACCACAGGAGCCTCCGATGCTGCTCCTCCCTGCGGGACACTGCGGGGAGGATGCTTTGCGCCCACCTTACAGGCTTCACTGGGAGCCAGAGATGTCCCAGAGCTCCCCAGCACCTGGGAGCTGCAGCTCAGGCCAGGCTGGCCCACACAGGAGGCCAGGCCACTCCTGGGTCCTGCGCTCCCGAGGTCTTTCTGGCTGAGGGTAGGCCTTGGCAAGCCAGAGAGCCACCTTCACACAGCGGAGGACTGCACTCGGGTGCCCCCTCACATTCTCTTCTCCAGGCTGAACAAACCCAGCTCCCGCAGCATCTCCCTCAATCACCACGTGCTCCGGCATGCTCTGATACCACCTTGTGCGTGTCCCCTCTTCCTCTTCCTGTGTCCACGGGAAAACCTCTTCTGTGGCTCACACTTCCTGACCGTGGAGCTTCTGAAAAATGCCACCAGCGCTCATGCAACCTGTGCTGGGATGGCGTCAGCAGTGTTGGAGCAATGCGATGTGCCTGCTGGCCTCTTACTGGTGGGCCTTTACTCCCACCCGCCCCTCTTCCCACTGGTGCTGTCCATGTTTGCTGGTGAGGAACTGGCAGTTCAGGGAAACTTTCTGGCTTGAAATCCTGCTGGTCAACGCCACATCCTGGATCGGCACCTGTAGAACGTGCCACTGGGCCCGAAAGAGGGAAGGATGCATCTCAGGGGCTCTCCAGCTTGAGGAGCAGAGGGCAGGGGATCTCCCTGGTGACTAACGAGAGGGGAAAGTTGCCCCAGTCTCCAAGAAAGGGGAAGAACCAAGGAAAGGCGACGATAAACCGGAGCAAGTTCAGCAGAGGATCCCTAGGATCCCTGGTCAGGGGCCAGGGGCTTTGGTCTCATGAGGAGAGCCTGGGGACGCAAGGCTTGCTTAGGTGGGAGAAGACAATGCTTTGCGGGCATCTCATAGAGGCCTCCCAGTGCCCACAAGGCCGTTCCCGCAATGGCCGGAGGATGAGAGCTGGTGGTCAGAAATTGAACAGGCAGCTTGTGACTGGCTACACGGGACTGCCCAGGGTTGGAGCAGGACACTGGACAAACCGGGACGGAGCTCCGGGCGTGGACTCTGCGCAGACCGGTGGTATGGCGCGGGGTTCGAGGGACCTGCTGGTGTGCTTATGGGAGGGAGGGAGGAAGAGAGAGGGAGGGAGGGAGGGAGGGAGGACATCTGTGTGTCCAATACTGATCTCCACTCCCAAGCAGCCAGAGAGGAAGAAAAGGATCAGGCCGTCTCTCTTATTTCATGCCTGCGTGAGTGCTGGTGGTGGTTCTGAGGGTGCTCACAGCGGCACTGCTCCCCACCTGCGTTCATACCTGTGCCAGCTGTGCGCGTGCTATGCAAGCGTACGTGCGTCTGTGTGTGTACCTGTGATGGTGTAAACATAGCTAACAGCCAAACACCCACCCAGCTGCTCACTCCTTTCCCCACCTTCAGTGGTATGTGAGGCATAGAAAACAGGATGACAAAGCTTGCGTGTCAAGATAAACACAGGGACAGGGCTTAGCAAAAACGGTTGCGGGCAGAACAGGCTCGACCTGGGGGAAATACATTTTTTGCCAATTAAAACAGATTTGACGCAGTGAGAAACAAAAAGACAAACATAAAACGGCGCCTTTCCTCTCCCCTGTGTGCAGGCTCAACTTTGCTCCTTCACACCAGACTCCCTTACCCGCCCAAGCGGGATGCCTCTTCCCTCTGCTCTTTCCCACTCGGTTTCTTCCTTCCTCCTCTCTCCGTCTGGTGTCTTCTGCCCTTTCTGGAACATGTTTTCACAGAGGGGCTGCAAACTTTGATGATGGCTCGGCTGTGTCGTGCGGTGAGCGCACCGTGGAGCTGGAACTGGCTGTGTCTGACACAGGGCAGCTCCTTACCTCTTCTCACAGAGGCCACCCTGCAGCACCCCCTAACCCCTCCACTACCAAAACCTTGCGATACGTAGCCGACGCAGTGCCCACTGGGAATACCATAGGGCGTAACACTGAGCTAACACAGGTCTCCACCTGCCCCAGACGGCGGCACATTCACTCTGTCCCGGCTAACGTGTGGTTGCATGATGTGCCCTTTGGTTGAATTAAAAAGGCCCAGCAACCAGCCTGCATTTCTTCTTAGGCACTGGATATTGTCCATGTACTTGTACACTTGTCTAGTATTAGCTCAGCAATCGGAGAGTGAAAAGCAGGCAATGCTAGGGTAACGATTATTATTCCTATTGTATAATGTGCAAATAGGCCAGGTGGATCATTTCTAGCCCAGGTTTCTTGCTCTACGTAACTTGGTCGGATATCAGCATCTGCCACGTTCCATGCTGCATGCCCGTAAGTAATTTGTCTTGCAGGACTCTACCCACTGCCGGTTCGTGGGCTAAAATCTGCCCTGTGCTGCTACTGGTTTGGGTGGTGGATGATTGCTTTGGTGAATCCCCGCGCCAGCACGGATGAATGATGACGTACGTCTGACCAGGACGTACCTTCCCGTACATACACGGGGGGCACCATTGTCTTTCAGCTGCCATTTTCTTATCAAACACCATAAGCAAGATGTTTTCATACTGCTCTGTGATTGGCTGACAGCCATTTCTTGACCCCGTCATACCCACCTGCTCTCAGGCAGACCTGTGGCTGCCTGCCAGGACCAGCCAACCCTACCCGTGTACCCAGAAGCACATCAGGCCAAGGAAGCCCCCACTCACTAAACACGGGAAGAGGCAACTTTTGACAGCACCGTTCCCCATGGGTTCCCATATTGCTTTGTGATTGCCTGACGGCCGTTTTTGATGCCGTCACGCCTGCATGTTGAAAACAGAGATCTCCCTCTGATGGATTTTCCACTTCCTTTGGACCAAGAAGTTTTTGGATATAAAAGATATACCATGCAGCGGTATCCACTGTGGAATGAAGACGGGCACCTAGCATAAGCAATATTCCTGTGGATGGCCCATCGCCTGCAGAGCCAGAGGTGACCTCACAGTCAACATCCAAGCCATCTTCTGGCTTCTGGCCCGTCAGGTACTCAGGTAGCCGGGAGCTCACCTGCAGATACCCATGCCGTCTTCCTGCTGCCAGCCCACGGAAGCGCTCAGACACAGAGGACTTCTGGAAGAGGGCACTCTCGATTGTTTTTGAAGGGCCATGGCAACTGAAATGTCGCGGCCTGGCGAGGGAAGGAGCAGCTCATTCTGGAGCTCCATCATGGCTGCTCTCCATGCCACAAACTTCACAGATGGCTCAGTGATGTGGAGGCAGCTGGAACCAGCTGTGTCTGGCACAGGACAGCCTCTTAGCTCTTCTCACAGAGGCCACCCTGCAGCACCCCCTCTCCCCTCCACTCCCAACACCTAGAGCAGTGTGGGTTAAAACTTGCTGGGAGAGGCAGCAGCTGTCAGGAGCAGGGGGAAGGGGGAAAAAAAAAAAAAGAGAAAAGGCGGAGGGGAGGCGGAAAAAGGAAATGGCACTAGCAGAGGATGGTTTCGATCCATCGACCTCTGGGTTATGGGCCCAGCACGCTTCCGCTGCGCCACTCTGCTCCCCCCAGCACCTCTGCTGGGACCTCCCACAGCCCTGCCTGATGCTCCCTGGCCCTGCCAGCACCAGCGCTCGTGCTCACGACTCTTTCCCTTCCTCTATCCTGTGCCCTTGCCCAGGCAGGAAAAATGTCTCCCTGGAAAGCTCAGTGGCAGTGGGCCTGGGGCGCGAAGCGCAAGGGCCTTGCTTTGTCCCTCTCCCCACGTCTCCTGCCCATAACCCTGGATCGGGACTTTCTCTTTGGTCACCCGAGCTGGCTCTGCAGGCGCTGAATTCAGGAAACCCCGGAGCGCGGGGGCAGCCTTGTTGCTTTGCGGGGCAGAGAGGAGAGGAGCTGCTCTCCAGCCAGCTCGTGAGGGCTGCGACCCAGCTCGGAAGTCCAGCTCCCAGGGGGAGCTGCGCGACTGTGTCTGGCATACAAGTCAGTTCTTTGCTGGCCAAGGAGGGAGACAAGGACGCTCAGCATAGAATTGCCAATGGAAATAATTCTCCCATTGTAGCTGTGCGCATAGCGGTGCCCCAGCCCAATGCATGGAGGAGCCCGATCTAGAGGATGGCAGGGTTTATATATGTTTACAACACAGTTGTGTCAACGGATCAAATTACTCACCTTAAGGGGCGGGCTAATCAGTTACCATTGCTCGCAAAATCAGTATGTGCTTCTCCCGGGCAGGTGGTGTGGACGTATGGTCACTGGGGTGTTTATCTCCATTGCTCTAAACCAATGTCCCGGGCAGGTGGAGAGAGTTTATACTAGATTCAGGTCAATTGCTGTTCTGGCCGTGGTTATATGGCTGGGGGTTTCTTGAAGACAAATCTCTTTACTGTTTTGTCATCTGTATGGGATGTTCTCGGCCAGTGAGAACCGGTTTGGGTTTGGTCTTTGGGTCACATTGACCCTGAGGCAAAAGTGCATAGTCCTAGGCAGTGCTCGTTCTTCTAGCCAAGTTGTTTAGCAGTTAGTGCCTTGCATTTCACGCCGGCTCGGAGGGCATTGCCCTGCCCGTGCTGCGCTGCGCTGCGCTGCGCTGCGCTCCCCCACAGCTCCCTCCTGGCGCAGCCCTGCCCTTGCTGCTCCCCGCCAGCCGAGGGCTGCCCCCGCCACCATGCGGGGTGCCAAAGAGCCAGAGAAACCCCGCCTCTCCGTGCCTGCTGCCATTCCTTTCCTGCCCAACACTGCTGCGGGTGGAGGTGGTTCCCAGTCAGCCTAGGGCAGGGCTGGCCCAGCCGGACTGGGTGCTGGCCAGTCTTAAATGCTGCAAGGCATCCCAGGAAGGCTCTGGGCAGCCTGAGGTTTTAGACCCTGTTGGTGAGGGCGAGGGATGAGGTGGCACTGCTGACGCCTGCATTTCTGGGCTTGTGTTTGCTGGTTCCCTCTCCCATCCACAGGTCAGAGCATGCAACAACCAGGCAGACGAGACAAAAGCAGAAGCGGGATGGGGTGTGGGTGCAGGTATGAGCGTGGGGAGTGTGGCTGCAGCCTTGCCTGCCACAGGGGCAGAGAATTGGGCTGCAGATCAAAAGGTCCCTGGCTCAGCTCCAGCTGCTCTCTCCATTGCCCCTTTCCTTCTTCATCCATGCCTCCAACCTCTCTGAGCACCTTTTGACCTTGCGCTGCTTCCGCCACCCTCAGTGGCATGGCTGCGGCGGGGATCAGACCATGCACCAGCAACGGGCTTTTCTCTCCTTCTCTTTCTCTGGGCTCTCTCTGAATGGGCCCCTCAGGGCTTCCCTTTTCCTTAAGGTGCTGCAACACCCAGGCAGGCTACCAGCAGCCCCTTCTCTGCTGCCGCTCTCTTGGGAGCAGCTGGGCATGGAACTGAAAGAAGCCCTCTGGGAAGCCTCCAGCTCTTTTCTATCCCACCCATCAGGGGCTGTGATGGCAGGGAATGGCCTCCTGATGGCACAGTCACCACCTGGTGAAGCTGGTGCCTTCTCTTCCCCCGACTTGCCTCTTACTCCACACCAGTTTGCCTTTGTGAGACCTAAACTGAGGGGCACTTTGTGAGTGCAAGATCCCAGATCCATGCGGTGTCTTCCCTTCATCTTTAGCAATGACAGCCATCCTGCGGAAGCTGTCGTCGGAGACAAGCTGCTGTAGTCTCAGGTGTAGGGAAGACAGCTGATGGGGCTGTGCTGCTTGGGATGTGTGGCGAGGTCAGTCTCTTTAAGTTCTGCTCAACGAGCAACAACAGTAGACTTCTTTTCATGGCTCCTACTCAGCACTGGTCCATTCTCTTCTGCCAACTTGCCTACCCTGTCAAAGGGAGTAGGATTTCCCATGCATCCAGGAGCTTTGGGGGGGGGGGGGGGGGGGGGGGTGCGTGCGGCCGGGGAGGGGAGGGGGCAGGGAGCTGGGGGGGACACGAGGACAAGTGCTGCAAGGCAATTGGGTTCTACTGTCTCCCTGGGCACCAGGTACAGTATGGAGCCGAATCCCACAGCTGCAGCCTGGTTAATTGCAGGGAGCCCAAAAGGGGACTGCTCCTCGTAGTTGACAGGATTCGAACCTGCGCAGGGAAAACCCCAATGGATTTCTAGTCCATCGCCTTCACCACTCGGCCACAACTACCTGCTCCAGCCCTCTCTGCCCTGCTGATCACGTGCCCTGTGCAATGACACCTCACTCCCTGGGAGTTTCAGGGCCAGCATTCACTCCTGCAGTTGAGACCTCCACTGAGTATGACAGGCACCTGGTGCCAGGCTTCCAGAGGCCTTGAGAGGCATAACCGCAGGGGCTACAGCTGCAGCTCCCAGCGCCTTGTCCTCAGCCGGGCATCTGGGATATCCTGCCACGGGGGGGATGGTTTTGCTCCCCAGCTGGTCTCGACTGCTTCCGGGGAAGAAGGGAAGGCAGCTGTGTGGAGACAACCAGGGATGGTGGCAGTTGTGGGGCGGTATATTAGACCGCGCTTTGCTTCTCAAATTTATCTGAGGGGGACTCCAAGGCTGCTGTGACCACTAGGGTGGGGACGCTCCTGCAGCAAAGATGGTGACGTCCCGGCAGCACCTCCAGCCTCTTGGGGACGTAGGGTGGTGTCAACCCTTGAGCAAAGACCACGACTGCCCCGCAGGTTGTTGGTGTGTAGAGGGAACGGTTTGCGAGAGTGGGAGAGATCTACGGAAAGGGCAAGGTGGAGCCTGTCTGAGGAGAAGCGTGGAGGGGCAAAGGGAGAATGAATGGGAGGTGTGGATGACTTGGGGGGAGACAGGAGAGAGCTTGTTTTGGTGGAATAGGTAAGACCAGAGCTTTTTTCCAGCACTGGCAAGCATTGTCCAGTTCCTGAGCATGGACCAAAATGTTAAGTGATCCACAAAAGCCATCATTTCCATCACGAGATGAAAGTAGCTCCGATTCCCTTTTGGCTCTGGAGCAGGAATATTTGGAAAGTAGTTTTGAGGAGTAAGTGTGGAGGTGGTGCATCTGGCAGTGCCTGTCTGCATGCAGAGCAAGGGTGGGAGGTGGTTGCAGTCGAGAGGGTGAGCATGAGGAGCGGCTCGAGGAAGTGTGTGTGCGGGGGGCTGGAGGGAGGAGGCCAGCCACTCTGTGAAGGGGAGGAGCAGGAGGCAGCACTGCCCACAGGTGCGATGCGGGTGGGTATAGTGGTGAGCATAGCTGCCTTCCAAGCAGCTGATCTGGCTTCAGCTCCTGGCCAACGCTGACAAATGCCTCTTCAGCCTGTCTCCAGGGTGGGCGTCTTATATGTTCTGCATGTAGGCTCTTCTGCTCAAAAAATGCCCAGCTTTCTGCTGGGGTTTCAAGCCACTCCCCTCGCCTCCCTACGGCTTAAAGACAAAGTGAGACCATTGCTTTCTTCCTGTTGGGAGGGCTCCAGGCTTGACTCCTCATTGCAGTGCTGGTACAGGAGCCAAAAGACAGGCTTCTTTGGCCTGGCACAGAGCTAGCTGGTCCTGCTGCTGCTGCGGCTGGTTGCACGTGGCAAGGAAAGCATGCTCCTGTGGCAGGGTACAAATGAAGATCAATAATGCCTAGGTGGCCGTCGAGGGACGGACTGTGCTGCATGAGGCCAGCTATGCAATTTTGGAGTGTGGTGGGAGTGCTCAGCAGTTCAGACGGCAGCAGGGGAGAGGCAGACAAAGCCCTGACCCTGCCAGACCAGCGGAGCCCCCAGAAGAGATGGGAACCCCGCCGACGCTGAGGGAGCTCCCAACAGCAGCTGACAGGGAGGATCCCACGGCTGTGCTCTGAGGGAAAGAGGTGAGGATGGGGCCCGGCAGGGTCACCTGTGGCCACCTCGATGGCCACTGTCGAGTCAGCGCAGCGGGCGACACGGGGCTCGCTGCAGCTGCTTGCAAGCGGGGTTGGGCCAGAGGGGCCACAAGGGTGTGGGAGAGGAGACAAGGTCTGAAGCAAGACATCTCTCGGTGAGGGAGGCAAAGCTGAAACACAGAGCAGGCAGGGAGCACAAACCTCAGTATCAGTCTCTCTTTCTTTTCCTCAGCTCTCCCAGTGGACACTCTTTCTTTTAAGAACAGGCACTGTGCCCACAGCTCCCACAGCCCTCCTTGTGCCCTCTGAGCTGCACAGCGCATCCCACTTTTGGGATAGGTCCCAGCACAGTGGATTTAAAGCACCTGTGGAAAGACTTCTCGTACCCCATCTCCAGAAGGAGCATTGCTGCATTGAAGAAGGCGCTGGATGCACCTGGCCATTTGGTTAGAGACCATCTGCCACGCAGGTCGTTGGTGTGTAGAGGGAACGGTTTGCGAGAGTGGGAGAGATCTATGGAAAGGGCAAGGTGGAGCCTGCCCGAGGAGAAGCGTGGAGGGGCAAAGGGAGAATGAATGGGAGGTGTGGATGACTTGGGGGGAGGCAGGAGAGAGCTTGTTTTGGTGGAAGAGCTATGTTCTGAGTAGTTGATCTGGCTTCGATTCGTGGCCAATGCTGATAAAGGTCTCTCCAGCCTGGCTCCAGGGTGCCTTGTACCTTCTGCAGGTAGCCTCTCCTCCTCAGATACCACCCAGCTTTCTCCTGGGATTTCAGGCAGCTCCCCTCACCTCCCCGCTGCCTTGAGACCGGCCTGAGGCCAGTGCTTTCTGTCTGCTGTCAGGGCTGCAGGCTGGCCTTCTGACTGCGGTGCTGGGACAGGAGTCCGGAGAGAGGCATTTTTAGTCCTGGAACTGCTGGTGCTGCTAGCTGCCACTCTCAGCAAAAGCATGCTCCTGTGGCAGGGTACAAATGAAGACCAGTAATGCCGAGGTGGCTGTCAAGGGACGGACTATGCCGCATGAGGGCAGCTATGAATTTTGGAGCGTGGTGGGAGGAGGCCTGTTCTTTATGTAAAGGCTCAAAGGCCTGTTGGTCTGGTCTGAAGTCATCCTGGAGACACTGACCTACCCTGTCCAGGCTCCAGCATTGCAGGGACAACCTGAAGTTTACTGGAATTGGGTGTAGCAACGTTCCTGGTAACTAAGAAGTAAGCCACCCTTATTTCTCTTGCAGCTTATGGCCTGTAGGGGCAAGGGAAACACAAGGAGTCTCTCTCAGCTAGACCCTCTACTGGAAGGGGGTGAAGTTTCTCGTGCCCCTGATTCCAGGGTTGCTTTGCTCTGCTGACAGTCAAAAACCGTTCTGGGCACTGGGGTTCTATGTGGGGTTTGTGTTAGCACAGTATTTACAGACTCCCACTCTGTCAATAGCAGTGCTCCAAGTTGGTGGAGTTAGGAAGAGGGGGATGGTGACCGCGCATGCTCTGTTCCCTACTGAAATGCCCACCCTGACACCATCTTGCCGTCACACTGCCTACGTCCAGAGCTGAACACCACTGCTTTCCTCCTTCCCGCTCCATACCCGTCCCCTGGAGTTTATTCCCATCACACCAATGAAAGTGAGAAGTGCCATGACTGTTTTTAACATGAAGTTTCTGAAGAAAATTTGAGAGGACTAGGAAGTTAATTCAAAAGCTCTGCATTAACATACACATCTAAATACTTGGCTGAACAACCTGCCTTGGAAACTGGCTCCCACCTTTGACCACGCTCACAGTCAAACGGGGTTAGCGTGTGTGGCATTTCTTGTGTTTCCACCTCTGTCCATTGCTTCTTGACCTCTCACTGGGCACCACTGACAAGAGGACGTATCTCTCTCCTTTAATCCACGTGTCCACTCTCCAGCACTGTCAGCCTTGCCTTCCCCAGGCTAACCAACCCCAGCTGTCCCAGCCTGTCCTTGTACGCCAGGTGAGCCTAGTCCTTAATCACCCCAGTGTCCCTTTCACAGGGCTGACAGATCCCCCCTAGCTGTGCGGAACTGGGAATCAACCAGACAATGACACCCATGGAGTCCCTGCAAGGGCGCTTGGCAGGCAGACATCGAAGTCTCCTGCAGAGGAAGGACACCTTGCAGAAGGCTTTGCGCTTGCTGCCGGGAACAGATTGGACCAAGAGGGAAAGCAGAAGCAACAGCATTCATTCAGGGGAAGACGTCCACCTGCCCCAAAGTTCATGCACCTTGAACAGCAATGACTGCTGAGAGGTCTTGGTGGTGCAGCCTTGAGGAGAGTAATGCATCATCTGGGAGGCTAAACAGCGACACTGGATATTCCTTTGTTCTTGGCTGCATGCTGGCATGTGGGAGGCCTTGGTTTACTGCTGAGCAGCTTGCGTGCTTTTTTCCTCCAAAGCACCTGTGAGAAGCGAGGTGCATGACCAAAAGGAAAGGAGGCATAAACCTGACTTCCAAATGCCAGCACTCTGGCTGAGATTCAGGTTCAGAAAGGCAACTTGTCCCTGCCTGTTTGTGAAGGCACCCTGCACAACTCAGCTGAGCTCACGTGTCCATTTTTTTCCTGCCACCTCAGGAGGTGTGGTCATCTCAGCCTGGTTCATAAGCTTCCTTCTGTCCTCTGCCAGGGGGTACTCAGGGCAGGCAGTGGAAAGTCAGTGCTTTCACACCATACATGCAAGATGCGCTGGGGACACCGGCAGAAGACATGAGATCAACTCTTGAATGCTTTCAGTGGCGAGACTGGAGGCTGACCCTGAGAGATATCACAGGGCCATGATCACAAGTCTACAGACTCACACTCCATTTCCCCAAGGCTTTTTGGTCTTTCTCTTGCCTACTTGCTTGTTTTAGGTGTGTGGAGCTCCACCCTCAACTGGCAGTAACCTCAGGACACAGGCCAGTTGCTCTTCCTTGCAGAGCACGTGGCCAGCTGAGGGGGGAGGAGGAGAACAAACCACCACAAGTCTCCAGCTATGCTGCACAAAGTCTTTAATGAGAAGGAGGAAATGCGGTGGCGCAGAACAGAGACCAAGAAACTCATCTGCAGGGTTCAGGGAGGCACAGAGCATGGCCCATTTCCCAACAACGAGCTCCACACAAAGCGCTTGCCTTTTCCCATTCTGCTCTACCTGGTGGCAATCCCAGCCCACCAAGAGCAGTCCCTAACTCCGGCACCCTGCCCGCATCAGCAGGAGGTTCAGCAAAGCAGCAGAGAACGAGCCCTTTCTCGAGCAGTGCAGAGCAGAGCAGAGCAGAGCCAGAGGAGGCATGGCGAGGCCTGCTGTACAGCGAGGAGCAGTGTGCACAGGTGCCTCCCGCCAGGTGGGAAGAGGACACCCAGCCCGTCTGGAGCAGTAGGCACGCTCCTGCTGCAAAGTCCCCGTCTTCCTTTGTGCTCCAAAGGGGATGATCCGCCGGCTTCAGCAGTTGAGGCTGCAGCGCGGGGGAGGCAGACACAGCCCTGCCCCCCCCAGACCAAGGGAGCCCCCAGAAGAGATGGGAACCCCGCCGACGCTGAGGGAGCTCCCAACAGCAGCTGACAGGGAGGATCCCACGGCTGTGCTCTGAGGGAAAGAGGTGAGGATGGGGCCCGGCAGGGTCACCACCACCGGGGAGGCCTCGATGGCCACTGTCGAGTCAGCGCAGCGGGCGACACAGGGCTCGCTGCAGCTGCTTGCAAGTGGGGTTGGGCCAGAGGGGCCACAGGGGCGTGGAAGACAGGGTCTGAAGCAAGACATCTCTCGGTGAGGGAGGCAAAGCTGAAACACAGAGCAGGCAGGGAGCACAAACCTCAGTATCAGTCTCTCTTTCTTTTCCTCAGCTCTCCCAGTGGACACTCTTTCTTTTAAGAACAGGCACTGTGCCCACAGCTCCCACAGCCCTCCTTGTGCCCTCTGAGCTGCACAGCGCAGGAAGGCTGACCCACTTTTGGGATAGGACCCAGCACAGTGGATTTAAAGCACCTGTGGAAAGACCGATCATACCCCCATCTCCAGAAGGAGCATTGCTGCATTGAAGAAGGCGCTGGATGCACTTGGCCATTTGGTTAGAGACCATCTGCCTAAAGCCAGAAATTCTGGTGGCAGAGCTTCCTGCACCTAAGCCCCATTGATCCCCTTCTGCTTGAAAGAACCTCCCTCTTCCCAGCTCTCCCCAGCCACCATGTTCAAATGGGAAAGAGGTGACAGCCCTTGAACATTTCCATTGCAGGGCCAAGCTGAGGCAGCCCAAGTATCAACCTGAGTAGCCACCATGACAGCAGTTCAGCCCGCAGGGAGAGATGGAGCGGACTCAGGCTTACCTCGTTCCTCGAGGAAAGGGAAGCAAGAGAGGGCGATACAGAGCCTGGAGCCGCGCAGGCTTTTATACTGTGTCCCAGAGCCCTGGGGGGGGCCACAAGCATTCCTTGCTCATGAAGCATCTAAACACCTAGTAGCTGCCGCTTGCAAGGCCTCGCTGGCAATTAAGCCTTTGCCTCTTTCATCTGAAATGTTGTACTCCCTTTTCAATACTATCGAACGTTGAAATGATTCATCTATGTCCCAGTTTCAAAAGGCCAAGTAACTCCGAGGTCTCAGGCTAGCTGTGCAGAGATTTTAAGTAGGTTTTCCACTGTATGGATTGCCTTTGTCACTTTGCCCTCTTCATGGTGAGCTTGTCCATGAATCATGGTGACATTCAACCACGAAGGGCACCTCAAGTCAGCTCTCAAGAGCTTTCAGCACAGGTCCTCAGGCTAACCCGGAGAGACATTTCTCCCCACGGGTAGTCATAGACACACACAAGACTGTGGGTAAGTTCAGGCAGAAGGTCAAGACTGCACAATCCCATATGGGAGAAGAGACGCAACTCTCCAGGGATGTGGCCAAGCTCAGTGGCAAGGAGAGACCATGGTGGGCTGGAGGGAAGCCCCCTGCAGGCAGGAGTGATGGCCACAAGGACCTTGCTTATTCTCATCAGGCTCTACCACAGTCTGGTTTTGTGACCAAAGAGATGCCCGCATCCTTACCTGAAAGAGACCCACACCCAAACTGGCCTGTTTTGCTCAGCAAGTTCATCTCAGACGCCAGAGGCGTGGATGCCCTGCTTTTCACGAGAGGTGCAGGGAAGGGAGCCAGAAGTTCACGGCCTTTTTTCCTGGCTCAGGGATGGGGTGGCCCATTCCATGCATTTCAAGCTACAAAGGGACGTTGGATCAGTCTCCCAGAGAACCTGGGAGTCATCATGATGCGGAAGAGTTGGGAAAAACCCTGAACTCCAGGCAAGCATGAGTCATCGTGCTGTGGACTTCAGTGGACACGGTGCCCCGGCCTCAGGCGTGCCACGGATAACAGAGCTCATAGCCCCGATGTGCCGCTTTCCTCAAGGGCATTTCCACAGGTCTTTCCTCAGCTACCATTCCCGAAACAGCTGGTACTTCTGTGCAATCTCGTGCCGCTGCTGCCTTCCAAGGCCTTGCCTTTCAGTGGCTCCTCAGGGGCCCATGAGACCCAGTGCGCCCCAGAATAATGTGGGATGGCTGGTACTGCTGGAGGTTCTCTGGGCCAACCTCCTGCTCCGAGCAGACCAAGCTTCCCAGTTGCCTCAGAAGGCTCCTGTCGACTTCTGAACACTGCCACTGTCGGAGAGGTCCCTGTCTCTTGAGCAGCTCGTCCAGGTCCACACCGTGCCCCCGTCACTTCTTTTCCCACCACAATTTCCCTTGCTGCAACTTGTGATTGTTGCCTCTTGCCCTTTTGCAGTGCACCTCTCAGGAGAGTCTGGCTCCATCTGCCTGTGTCCTAGCACAGCTTGGCCACTGCAAATCCCGCAGGCAGCCTTCACTCCTAATCCTGCTGTTTACCTCCCGTCCACCTCCAGAGCTTAACCCATAACCCTGGAATCTTCTCACCAGTGCTGGCACTCTCACTGTCCTCTCCTGGGAGGCTCAGCTGTGAGAGCTCCTGGCTGGTTGGGTGGGGACCAGGCCTCAAGCCCCTGCTCAGGTGAAAGCATGCCTGTTTGGTGGATACATGCTTAGAGTGGGTCATCTTGAAAGCTCCTTTCCAACACAAGCTCACTGATGAAAGGTGAGGGGAAAGGACTGTTGCCCTTCCCTTGGCACTGCAGACGCCACACCTGGATTGGTGTGCCCCATTTTGGTTTGATGCAAGCTGAAGTTTCCTGGCCAGCAGCTCACACACACAGACACAGACACACACACAAACGCACAGCCCCGCAAAAAGAGGAGAGCACAGTCACACAGAAATGGGCTAGGAAAGAGTGTAATGAAAAAAAGCATCACCTTCTTGTTCCTCATTTGTCTGGAAAGGGTTTCCAGGATGGGTTGCTCCTTCCCCTTCCCAGGGATCAAGGTGAGGCTGGCCAGCCTGCAGTTCCCCAGGTCCTGCTTCATGCCCTTCTGGAAGAGACGAGTGACGTTGACTTCCTCCAGGCCTCAGGAACCTCTGCCAGTTGCCGTCACCTTTCAAAGACAATCCAGAGTTTCCTCTTCCAGAAGCCCTCCTTGTCCGAGTGCTTCACGAGCTGGCAGCAGGAAGACGGCATGGGTATCTGCAGGTGAGCTCCCTGCTACCTGAGTACCTGACTGGCCAGATGGCTTGGATGTTGACTGTGAGGTCGCGTCTGGCTCCACAGGCCATCTGCAGGAACACGGCTTGCGCTCGGCGCTTGTGTTCCTGATGAGCAGCAGCACGCACATTTTGGGCTATGTGCTTGTGAGTTCCCTTCTACCCCATTGCCTGCTGGGCCAGCAGCAGGCGTGTGGCTTGCGTTTTGATTTTAAGGTCACTTCTGTCTCTGTAGCTGCTGGGACGGAGTAGGCTCCTGGCAGCACTAGGTGCTTGTGAGGTCACTTGTGCCTGAACACCTGGTAGGAAAGAAGGAGGCACGTGGCTTGTTTGATGATTGCAAGGTCACTGGTACCAGGGTGGCAGATGGGCCAGTGAGAGGAAAATTCCAGGCAAGTGAAGAACTGCAGTCTCCCAACAGCTGCAGGAGGTTGTGGCAGGATGGAGCCAGACCCTCCGGAGAGGTGCACCGCGAAAGGGCAAGACCAACACTAACAAGTTGCAACAAGAGAAATGCCGGCCGCCTTTGTGGGAGAAGTGACAGGGAGCACGGTGCAGCCCTGGAAAAGCTGCCCAAGAAACAGTGACCTCTCCGACAGTGGATGGGGCAAGGCCCAGAGCTTCCTGAGGCGTCTGGGACGTTTAGTCTGCCTGGAGCAGGAAGTCATCCCTGAGGACCTCCACAGGTCCCTTCTCAAGAGGTGACCCTTCATTATTCTGGGGTGCACTGAGTCTCATGGCCCTTGATCGGCCACTGGAAGGCAGCAGCAGCACGAAATTCCATAGAAGCACACCAGTTGTCTCGGGAATGGTGCTACAATGCGCCCTTGAAAAACGCAGCACTCTGGGAGGAATGAGGCTATGAGCTCGGTTATCCCTGGCACGCCTGAGGCTGGGGCACCGTGTCCACTGAAGTCCACAGCACGATGACTCATGCTTGCCTGGAGGTCCGGGTTTTTCCCAACTCTTCCACAACACAATGACTCCTAGGTGCTCTGGGAGGCCAATCCAATGGCAAAGGCTTAATCACGATGCCTTGGCAAGAGGCAATTACTAGGTGTTTAGATGCTTCATGAGCAAGGAATGCTTGTGGCCTCCCCGGGGCTCAGGGATACAGCATAAAAGCCTGTGAAGCTCCACACTCTGCATCCTCGTCCTCTTGCCTCCGTTTTCTTCAGGAACGAGGTAAGCCTGAGTCCGCTCCATCTCTCCCTGCGGGCTGAACTGCTGTCACGGTGGCTACTCAGGTTGATACTTGGGCTGCCTCAGCTTGGCCCTGCAATGGAAATGTTCAAGGGCTGTCACCTCTTTCCCATTTGAACATGGTGGCTGGGGAGAGCTGGGAAGAAGGGGACTCTCTGAAGCAGAAAGAGGTCAATGGGGCTCAGCTGCAAGGAGGTCTGCCACCAGAATTGCTGCCTTAGGCAGATGGTCTCTAACCAAATGGCCAAGTGCATCCAGCGCCTTCTTCAATGCAGCAATGCTCCTTCTGGAGATGGCGGTATGATCGGTCTTTCCACAGGTGCTTTAAATCCACTGTGCTGGGTCCTATCCCAAAAGTGGGTCAGCCTTCCTGCGCTGTGCAGCTCAGAGGGCACAAGGAGGGCTGTGGGAGCTGTGGGCACAGTGCCTGTTCTTAAAAGAAAGAGTGTCCACTGGGAGAGCTGAGGAAAAGAAAGAGAGACTGATACTGAGGTTTGTGCTCCCTGCCTGCTCTGTGTTTCAGCTTTGCCTCCCTCACCGAGAGATGTCTTGCTTCAGACCCTGTCTTCCACGCCCCTGTGGCCCCTCTGGCCCAACCCCACTTGCAAGCAGCTGCAGCGAGCCCTGTGTCGCCCGCTGCGCTGACTCGACAGTGGCCATCGAGGCCTCCCCGGTGGTGGTGACCCTGCCGGGCCCCATCCTCACCTCTTTCCCTCAGAGCACAGCCGTGGGATCCTCCCTGTCAGCTGCTGTTGGGAGCTCCCTCAGCGTCGGCGGGGTTCCCATCTCTTCTGGGGGCTCCCTTGGTCTGGGGGGGGCAGGGCTGTGTCTGCCTCCCCCGCGCTGCAGCCTCAACTGCTGAAGCCGGCGGATCATCCCCTTTGGAGCACAAAGGAAGACGGGGACTTTGCAGCAGGAGCGTGCCTACTGCTCCAGACGGGCTGGGTGTCCTCTTCCCACCTGGCGGGAGGCACCTGTGCACACTGCTCCTCGCTGTACAGCAGGCCTCGCCATGCCTCCTCTGGCTCTGCTCTGCTCTGCTCTGCACTGCTCGAGAAAGGGCTCGTTCTCTGCTGCTTTGCTGAACCTCCTGCTGATGCGGGCAGGGTGCCGGAGTTAGGGACTGCTCTTGGTGGGCTGGGATTGCCACCAGGTAGAGCAGAATGGGAAAAGGCAAGCGCTTTGTGTGGAGCTCGTTGTTGGGAAATGGGCCATGCTCTGTGCCTCCCTGAACCCTGCAGATGAGTTTCTTGGTCTCTGTTCTGCGCCACCGCATTTCCTCCTTCTCATTAAAGACTTTGTGCAGCATAGCTGGAGACTTGTGGTGGTTTGTTCTCCTCCTCCCCCCTCAGCTGGCCACGTGCTCTGCAAGGAAGAGGGAGAATGAGCCCTCTCCCATGGCATGAATTGTACCCACAAGCATGGAGCACTGCCGGCTGTGGGTCGAGCTCCCTAGGTGACAGCAGAGGATCAAAAATGAACGAGCGGGCAAAAGAGAGACAGAAAATCCTCAGAGAAATGGAGAGAGCAATGGTCAGGGGTGGAAATAAAGGCAATGGCGCACACACGGTAATCCTGTTTTTCTGTGAGTGCCGTTCAAAGATGGGAAACGGTTGCCAGTCCCAGGGCTGGGAGCACAGGAAAGGAAGGAAGATCGGCGTGCATTAAACAGTTGACCCAAGAGCAAGGCTGTTACCGTGTAAACATGCTGAGGAAAGCCCGGAGGGAGCCAAAAGCTGGAGGTCCCACTGAGGTTTGAACTCAGATCACTGGATTCAGAGTCCAGGGTGCTCACCATTACACCATGGGACCTGCTGGACAGATGCTGCCTTTCCCCTGTGGCCACCCTTACCGAGCCATATGCTCCCGGCTGAGCCTGGCACTCTCTCCGTCTCCTTGGCCGTCACCATGTGCAGCCTTCCTCCGGGTCCAGCGGGCACTCTCTACTCAAAGGGACTTTCAAGGGAGTGGCAGAGCTCTTTGCACAAGCAGGGCATGCCCTCTCTTACAAGACCCAGGCTGATAACTTGTGAGAATCTTGCTTTCGCATACTTAGACCTGGTTATGAAGTTTCCAGCAGAACGTCTTCAGCACTGCACCTCACAGAGTACATTCACGACCCAGCCATCGGTGGTTCGATGCTTGCACTTGTGGTCTCTGCTGCTGCCTCCCTTCACCCCTGTGTTGGACAGCCTGTCAATCTGCCTGGGTAAGTTATTGCCTCTCCTGTTTCTCACCTTGTAGCTCATACTAAGCAGCCTTTACCCAGACACACTTACCCAGACGTTCAACAGAGGGAAGAGCTGGCAGAAGGACCCAAAGCAGCTTGTTATGGGTTGCACGAGCTGGACTGCCTTCCTCTGCTGGGACAGTCCTGGCTGACCTCCAACCCGTGTCCTTTCTTCCAGGACACGCTGGCCCCTTCTGCCCCAAAGCGGGGCTCACCGCCTCAGTGAGAACGCCGTTTTCTCTCCCGAGGCTGCTCCAAACTCAGAGAGCTACATTTCACTGGTGGCCTGAGGGAGCTTTCCCTCATGCCCTGGGACCACCACACTGCCTGCCCAAGAAGGGTCCACGCACACGGCAGGGAAAAGCTGCACTGCTGCTATCCTCCTTGTGCCAAGGTTTGAGTCTGTGTGTTGAGAGCAGGGCCCTTCCTCCCAGCAGCCTGACGGGAGGAAACATACGTGGGGACACCCTACGGGATCGCAGACTTAGCCCGGGACACTGAGGACACAGCCACCTGGAACCTTTGGATTGCCTGAAGCACGGGGCTGGCATCCGGTACTTCTGAACCCACCGGACAGACCATGGTGCCATGCGCAAGCCTAAGATGCCAAATGGTAGGTTACATTCAGAGAGGGCATGAGAAACAACACCCAGTCGCTGGAGAAGGGTTAGATCTCTACAGAGTCACAACTCTGAAAGCGTGTCCCGGAGAAGCAGCATTGCTGAGGGCTTTCCTCATCCATCCCTGGGATCTGCAGGACCCAGCAGGGTGGGAGGAGCGTCTGGGAGCGGCAAGAGCTGAAGGTCTTGCAGCGAGGTGGAGGGACCCCCGTGCTGGGGCTTGAGCAGAGGAAAGGGGGCAGCCCTTTCCCATGCAGATGCTGTGGCGCTGCAGGAGGACGGATGTCCCTTCTGGGGCTGAGACAGCGTCTCTCCAAGCAATGGAGGGTGCTCCTGGGGCTCTGCTGGTCTCACCCAGCACTTGAGGAGAAAGGATTCTGGGCCAGTGCAGGCAGCTTCCTTGCTCAGGGCATTTTGTCCTTGGTTTCCTTCCTGGCAGCACTGCCCTGGCTGGGTCTGCTTTTGCCCCCGACCTCTTTGCTTCCCCAAGGTCATGGTAACTGCTCGTACCACAGGAGCCTCCGATGCTGCTCCTCCCTGCGGGACACTGCGGGGAGGATGCTTTGCGCCCACCTTACAGGCTTCACTGGGAGCCAGAGATGTCCCAGAGCTCCCCAGCACCTGGGAGCTGCAGCTCAGGCCAGGCTGGCCCACACAGGAGGCCAGGCCACTCCTGGGTCCTGCGCTCCCGAGGTCTTTCTGGCTGAGGGTAGGCCTTGGCAAGCCAGAGAGCCACCTTCACACAGCGGAGGACTGCACTCGGGTGCCCCCTCACATTCTCTTCTCCAGGCTGAACAAACCCAGCTCCCGCAGCATCTCCCTCAATCACCACGTGCTCCGGCATGCTCTGATACCACCTTGTGCGTGTCCCCTCTTCCTCTTCCTGTGTCCACGGGAAAACCTCTTCTGTGGCTCACACTTCCTGACCGTGGAGCTTCTGAAAAATGCCACCAGCGCTCATGCAACCTGTGCTGGGATGGCGTCAGCAGTGTTGGAGCAATGCGATGTGCCTGCTGGCCTCTTACTGGTGGGCCTTTACTCCCACCCGCCCCTCTTCCCACTGGTGCTGTCCATGTTTGCTGGTGAGGAACTGGCAGTTCAGGGAAACTTTCTGGCTTGAAATCCTGCTGGTCAACGCCACATCCTGGATCGGCACCTGTAGAACGTGCCACTGGGCCCGAAAGAGGGAAGGATGCATCTCAGGGGCTCTCCAGCTTGAGGAGCAGAGGGCAGGGGATCTCCCTGGTGACTAACGAGAGGGGAAAGTTGCCCCAGTCTCCAAGAAAGGGGAAGAACCAAGGAAAGGCGACGATAAACCGGAGCAAGTTCAGCAGAGGATCCCTAGGATCCCTGGTCAGGGGCCAGGGGCTTTGGTCTCATGAGGAGAGCCTGGGGACGCAAGGCTTGCTTAGGTGGGAGAAGACAATGCTTTGCGGGCATCTCATAGAGGCCTCCCAGTGCCCACAAGGCCGTTCCCGCAATGGCCGGAGGATGAGAGCTGGTGGTCAGAAATTGAACAGGCAGCTTGTGACTGGCTACATGGGACTGCCCAGGGTTGGAGCAGGACACTGGACAAACCGGGACGGAGCTCCGGGCGTGGACTCTGCGCAGACCGGTGGTATGGCGCGGGGTTCGAGGGACCTGCTGGTGTGCTTATGGGAGGGAGGGAGGAAGAGAGAGGGAGGGAGGGAGGGAGGGAGGACATCTGTGTGTCCAATACTGATCTCCACTCCCAAGCAGCCAGAGAGGAAGAAAAGGATCAGGCCGTCTCTCTTATTTCATGCCTGCGTGAGTGCTGGTGGTGGTTCTGAGGGTGCTCACAGCGGCACTGCTCCCCACCTGCGTTCATACCTGTGCCAGCTGTGCGCGTGCTATGCAAGCGTACGTGCGTCTGTGTGTGTACCTGTGATGGTGTAAACATAGCTAACAGCCAAACACCCACCCAGCTGCTCACTCCTTTCCCCACCTTCAGTGGTATGTGAGGCATAGAAAACAGGATGACAAAGCTTGCGTGTCAAGATAAACACAGGGACAGGGCTTAGCAAAAACGGTTGCGGGCAGAACAGGCTCGACCTGGGGGAAATACATTTTTTGCCAATTAAAACAGATTGACGCAGTGAGAAACAAAAAGACAAACATAAAACGGCGCCTTTCCTCTCCCCTGTGTGCAGGCTCAACTTTGCTCCTTCACACCAGACTCCCTTACCCGCCCAAGCGGGATGCCTCTTCCCTCTGCTCTTTCCCACTCGGTTTCTTCCTTCCTCCTCTCTCCGTCTGGTGTCTTCTGCCCTTTCTGGAACATGTTTTCACAGAGGGGCTGCAAACTTTGATGATGGCTCGGCTGTGTCGTGCGGTGAGCGCACCGTGGAGCTGGAACTGGCTGTGTCTGACACAGGGCAGCTCCTTACCTCTTCTCACAGAGGCCACCCTGCAGCACCCCCTAACCCCTCCACTACCAAAACCTTGCGATACGTAGCCGACGCAGTGCCCACTGGGAATACCATAGGGCGTAACACTGAGCTAACACAGGTCTCCACCTGCCCCAGACGGCGGCACATTCACTCTGTCCCGGCTAACGTGTGGTTGCATGATGTACCCTTTGGTTGAATTAAAAAGGCCCAGCAACCAGCCTGCATTTCTTCTTAGGCACTGGATATTGTCCATGTACTTGTACACTTGTCTAGTATTAGCTCAGCAATCGGAGAGTGAAAAGCAGGCAATGCTAGGGTAACGATTATTATTCCTATTGTATAATGTGCAAATAGGCCAGGTGGATCATTTCTAGCCCAGGTTTCTTGCTCTACGTAACTTGGTCGGATATCAGCATCTGCCACGTTCCATGCTGCATGCCCGTAAGTAATTTGTCTTGCAGGACTCTACCCACTGCCGGTTCGTGGGCTAAAATCTGCCCTGTGCTGCTACTGGTTTGGGTGGTGGATGATTGCTTTGGTGAATCCCCGCGCCAGCACGGATGAATGATGACGTACGTCTGACCAGGACGTACCTTCCCGTACATACACGGGGGGCACCATTGTCTTTCAGCTGCCATTTTCTTATCAAACACCATAAGCAAGATGTTTTCATACTGCTCTGTGATTGGCTGACAGCCATTTCTTGACCCCGTCATACCCACCTGCTCTCAGGCAGACCTGTGGCTGCCTGCCAGGACCAGCCAACCCTACCCGTGTACCCAGAAGCACATCAGGCCAAGGAAGCCCCCACTCACTAAACACGGGAAGAGGCAACTTTTGACAGCACCGTTCCCCATGGGTTCCCATATTGCTTTGTGATTGCCTGACGGCCGTTTTTGATGCCGTCACGCCTGCATGTTGAAAACAGAGATCTCCCTCTGATGGATTTTCCACTTCCTTTGGACCAAGAAGTTTTTGGATATAAAAGATATACCATGCAGCGGTATCCACTGTGGAATGAAGACGGGCACCTAGCATAAGCAATATTCCTGTGGATGGCCCATCGCCTGCAGAGCCAGAGGTGACCTCACAGTCAACATCCAAGCCATCTTCTGGCTTCTGGCCCGTCAGGTACTCAGGTAGCCGGGAGCTCACCTGCAGATACCCATGCCGTCTTCCTGCTGCCAGCCCACGGAAGCGCTCAGACACAGAGGACTTCTGGAAGAGGGCACTCTCGATTGTTTTTGAAGGGCCATGGCAACTGAAATGTCGCGGCCTGGCGAGGGAAGGAGCAGCTCATTCTGGAGCTCCATCATGGCTGCTCTCCATGCCACAAACTTCACAGATGGCTCAGTGATGTGGAGGCAGCTGGAACCAGCTGTGTCTGGCACAGGACAGCCTCTTAGCTCTTCTCACAGAGGCCACCCTGCAGCACCCCCTCTCCCCTCCACTCCCAACACCTAGAGCAGTGTGGGTTAAAACTTGCTGGGAGAGGCAGCAGCTGTCAGGAGCAGGGGGGAAGGGGGAAAAAAAAAAAAGAGAAAAGGCGGAGGGGAGGCGGAAAAAGGAAATGGCACTAGCAGAGGATGGTTTCGATCCATCGACCTCTGGGTTATGGGCCCAGCACGCTTCCGCTGCGCCACTCTGCTCCCCCCAGCACCTCTGCTGGGACCTCCCACAGCCCTGCCTGATGCTCCCTGGCCCTGCCAGCACCAGCGCTCGTGCTCACGACTCTTTCCCTTCCTCTATCCTGTGCCCTTGCCCAGGCAGGAAAAATGTCTCCCTGGAAAGCTCAGTGGCAGTGGGCCTGGGGCGCGAAGCGCAAGGGCCTTGCTTTGTCCCTCTCCCCACGTCTCCTGCCCATAACCCTGGATCGGGACTTTCTCTTTGGTCACCCGAGCTGGCTCTGCAGGCGCTGAATTCAGGAAACCCCGGAGCGCGGGGGCAGCCTTGTTGCTTTGCGGGGCAGAGAGGAGAGGAGCTGCTCTCCAGCCAGCTCGTGAGGGCTGCGACCCAGCTCGGAAGTCCAGCTCCCAGGGGGAGCTGCGCGACTGTGTCTGGCATACAAGTCAGTTCTTTGCTGGCCAAGGAGGGAGACAAGGACGCTCAGCATAGAATTGCCAATGGAAATAATTCTCCCATTGTAGCTGTGCGCATAGCGGTGCCCCAGCCCAATGCATGGAGGAGCCCGATCTAGAGGATGGCAGGGTTTATATATGTTTACAACACAGTTGTGTCAACGGATCAAATTACTCACCTTAAGGGGCGGGCTAATCAGTTACCATTGCTCGCAAAATCAGTATGTGCTTCTCCCCGGCAGGTGGTGTGGACGTATGGTCACTGGGGTGTTTATCTCCATTGCTCTAAACCAATGTCCCGGGCAGGTGGAGAGAGTTTATACTAGATTCAGGTCAATTGCTGTTCTGGCCGTGGTTATATGGCTGGGGGTTTCTTGAAGACAAATCTCTTTACTGTTTTGTCATCTGTATGGGATGTTCTCGGCCAGTGAGAACCGGTTTGGGTTTGGTCTTTGGGTCACATTGACCCTGAGGCAAAAGTGCATAGTCCTAGGCAGTGCTCGTTCTTCTAGCCAAGTTGTTTAGCAGTTAGTGCCTTGCATTTCACGCCGGCTCGGAGGGCATTGCCCTGCCCGTGCTGCGCTGCGCTGCGCTGCGCTGCGCTGCGCTCCCCCACAGCTCCCTCCTGGCGCAGCCCTGCCCTTGCTGCTCCCCGCCAGCCGAGGGCTGCCCCCGCCACCATGCGGGGTGCCAAAGAGCCAGAGAAACCCCGCCTCTCCGTGCCTGCTGCCATTCCTTTCCTGCCCAACACTGCTGCGGGTGGAGGTGGTTCCCAGTCAGCCTAGGGCAGGGCTGGCCCAGCCGGACTGGGTGCTGGCCAGTCTTAAATGCTGCAAGGCATCCCAGGAAGGCTCTGGGCAGCCTGAGGTTTTAGACCCTGTTGGTGAGGGCGAGGGATGAGGTGGCACTGCTGACGCCTGCATTTCTGGGCTTGTGTTTGCTGGTTCCCTCTCCCATCCACAGGTCAGAGCATGCAACAACCAGGCAGACGAGACAAAAGCAGAAGCGGGATGGGGTGTGGGTGCAGGTATGAGCGTGGGGAGTGTGGCTGCAGCCTTGCCTGCCACAGGGGCAGAGAATTGGGCTGCAGATCAAAAGGTCCCTGGCTCAGCTCCAGCTGCTCTCTCCATTGCCCCTTTCCTTCTTCATCCATGCCTCCAACCTCTCTGAGCACCTTTTGACCTTGCGCTGCTTCCGCCACCCTCAGTGGCATGGCTGCGGCGGGGATCAGACCATGCACCAGCAACGGGCTTTTCTCTCCTTCTCTTTCTCTGGGCTCTCTCTGAATGGGCCCCTCAGGGCTTCCCTTTTCCTTAAGGTGCTGCAACACCCAGGCAGGCTACCAGCAGCCCCTTCTCTGCTGCCGCTCTCTTGGGAGCAGCTGGGCATGGAACTGAAAGAAGCCCTCTGGGAAGCCTCCAGCTCTTTTCTATCCCACCCATCAGGGGCTGTGATGGCAGGGAATGGCCTCCTGATGGCACAGTCACCACCTGGTGAAGCTGGTGCCTTCTCTTCCCCCGACTTGCCTCTTACTCCACACCAGTTTGCCTTTGTGAGACCTAAACTGAGGGGCACTTTGTGAGTGCAAGATCCCAGATCCATGCGGTGTCTTCCCTTCATCTTTAGCAATGACAGCCATCCTGCGGAAGCTGTCGTCGGAGACAAGCTGCTGTAGTCTCAGGTGTAGGGAAGACAGCTGATGGGGCTGTGCTGCTTGGGATGTGTGGCGAGGTCAGTCTCTTTAAGTTCTGCTCAACGAGCAACAACAGTAGACTTCTTTTCATGGCTCCTACTCAGCACTGGTCCATTCTCTTCTGCCAACTTGCCTACCCTGTCAAAGGGAGTAGGATTTCCCATGCATCCAGGAGCTTTGGGGGGGTGGGGGGGGGGGGGGGTGTGCGTGCGGCCGGGGAGGGGAGGGGGCAGGGAGCTGGGGGGGACACGAGGACAAGTGCTGCAAGGCAATTGGGTTCTACTGTCTCCCTGGGCACCAGGTACAGTATGGAGCCGAATCCCACAGCTGCAGCCTGGTTAATTGCAGGGAGCCCAAAAGGGGACTGCTCCTCGTAGTTGACAGGATTCGAACCTGCGCAGGGAAAACCCCAATGGATTTCTAGTCCATCGCCTTCACCACTCGGCCACAACTACCTGCTCCAGCCCTCTCTGCCCTGCTGATCACGTGCCCTGTGCAATGACACCTCACTCCCTGGGAGTTTCAGGGCCAGCATTCACTCCTGCAGTTGAGACCTCCACTGAGTATGACAGGCACCTGGTGCCAGGCTTCCAGAGGCCTTGAGAGGCATAACCGCAGGGGCTACAGCTGCAGCTCCCAGCGCCTTGTCCTCAGCCGGGCATCTGGGATATCCTGCCACGGGGAGGATGGTTTTGCTCCCCAGCTGGTCTCGACTGCTTCCGGGGAAGAAGGGAAGGCAGCTGTGTGGAGACAACCAGGGATGGTGGCAGTTGTGGGGCGGTATATTAGACCGCGCTTTGCTTCTCAAATTTATCTGAGGGGGACTCCAAGGCTGCTGTGACCACTAGGGTGGGGACGCTCCTGCAGCAAAGATGGTGACGTCCCGGCAGCACCTCCAGCCTCTTGGGGACGTAGGGTGGTGTCAACCCTTGAGCAAAGACCACGACTGCCCCGCAGGTTGTTGGTGTGTAGAGGGAACGGTTTGCGAGAGTGGGAGAGATCTACGGAAAGGGCAAGGTGGAGCCTGTCTGAGGAGAAGCGTGGAGGGGCAAAGGGAGAATGAATGGGAGGTGTGGATGACTTGGGGGGAGACAGGAGAGAGCTTGTTTTGGTGGAATAGGTAAGACCAGAGCTTTTTTCCAGCACTGGCAAGCATTGTCCAGTTCCTGAGCATGGACCAAAATGTTAAGTGATCCACAAAAGCCATCATTTCCATCACGAGATGAAAGTAGCTCCGATTCCCTTTTGGCTCTGGAGCAGGAATATTTGGAAAGTAGTTTTGAGGAGTAAGTGTGGAGGTGGTGCATCTGGCAGTGCCTGTCTGCATGCAGAGCAAGGGTGGGAGGTGGTTGCAGTCGAGAGGGTGAGCATGAGGAGCGGCTCGAGGAAGTGTGTGTGCGGGGGGCTGGAGGGAGGAGGCCAGCCACTCTGTGAAGGGGAGGAGCAGGAGGCAGCACTGCCCACAGGTGCGATGCGGGTGGGTATAGTGGTGAGCATAGCTGCCTTCCAAGCAGCTGATCTGGCTTCAGCTCCTGGCCAACGCTGACAAATGCCTCTTCAGCCTGTCTCCAGGGTGGGTGTCTTATATGTTCTGCATGTAGGCTCTTCTGCTCAAAAAATGCCCAGCTTTCTGCTGGGGTTTCAAGCCACTCCCCTCGCCTCCCTACGGCTTAAAGACAAAGTGAGACCATTGCTTTCTTCCTGTTGGGAGGGCTCCAGGCTTGACTCCTCATTGCAGTGCTGGTACAGGAGCCAAAAGACAGGCTTCTTTGGCCTGGCACAGAGCTAGCTGGTCCTGCTGCTGCTGCGGCTGGTTGCACGTGGCAAGGAAAGCATGCTCCTGTGGCAGGGTACAAATGAAGATCAATAATGCCTAGGTGGCCGTCGAGGGACGGACTGTGCTGCATGAGGCCAGCTATGCAATTTTGGAGTGTGGTGGGAGTGCTCAGCAGTTCAGACGGCAGCAGGGGAGAGGCAGACAAAGCCCTGACCCTGCCAGACCAGCGGAGCCCCCAGAAGAGATGGGAACCCCGCCGACGCTGAGGGAGCTCCCAACAGCAGCTGACAGGGAGGATCCCACGGCTGTGCTCTGAGGGAAAGAGGTGAGGATGGGGCCCGGCAGGGTCACCTGTGGCCACCTCGATGGCCACTGTCGAGTCAGCGCAGCGGGCGACACGGGGCTCGCTGCAGCTGCTTGCAAGCGGGGTTGGGCCAGAGGGGCCACAAGGGTGTGGGAGAGGAGACAAGGTCTGAAGCAAGACATCTCTCGGTGAGGGAGGCAAAGCTGAAACACAGAGCAGGCAGGGAGCACAAACCTCAGTATCAGTCTCTCTTTCTTTTCCTCAGCTCTCCCAGTGGACACTCTTTCTTTTAAGAACAGGCACTGTGCCCACAGCTCCCACAGCCCTCCTTGTGCCCTCTGAGCTGCACAGCGCATCCCACTTTTGGGATAGGTCCCAGCACAGTGGATTTAAAGCACCTGTGGAAAGACTTCTCGTACCCCATCTCCAGAAGGAGCATTGCTGCATTGAAGAAGGCGCTGGATGCACCTGGCCATTTGGTTAGAGACCATCTGCCACGCAGGTCGTTGGTGTGTAGAGGGAACGGTTTGCGAGAGTGGGAGAGATCTATGGAAAGGGCAAGGTGGAGCCTGCCCGAGGAGAAGCGTGGAGGGGCAAAGGGAGAATGAATGGGAGGTGTGGATGACTTGGGGGGAGGCAGGAGAGAGCTTGTTTTGGTGGAAGAGCTATGTTCTGAGTAGTTGATCTGGCTTCGATTCGTGGCCAATGCTGATAAAGGTCTCTCCAGCCTGGCTCCAGGGTGCCTTGTACCTTCTGCAGGTAGCCTCTCCTCCTCAGATACCACCCAGCTTTCTCCTGGGATTTCAGGCAGCTCCCCTCACCTCCCCGCTGCCTTGAGACCGGCCTGAGGCCAGTGCTTTCTGTCTGCTGTCAGGGCTGCAGGCTGGCCTTCTGACTGCGGTGCTGGGACAGGAGTCCGGAGAGAGGCATTTTTAGTCCTGGAACTGCTGGTGCTGCTAGCTGCCACTCTCAGCAAAAGCATGCTCCTGTGGCAGGGTACAAATGAAGACCAGTAATGCCGAGGTGGCTGTCAAGGGACGGACTATGCCGCATGAGGGCAGCTATGAATTTTGGAGCGTGGTGGGAGGAGGCCTGTTCTTTATGTAAAGGCTCAAAGGCCTGTTGGTCTGGTCTGAAGTCATCCTGGAGACACTGACCTACCCTGTCCAGGCTCCAGCATTGCAGGGACAACCTGAAGTTTACTGGAATTGGGTGTAGCAACGTTCCTGGTAACTAAGAAGTAAGCCACCCTTATTTCTCTTGCAGCTTATGGCCTGTAGGGGCAAGGGAAACACAAGGAGTCTCTCTCAGCTAGACCCTCTACTGGAAGGGGGTGAAGTTTCTCGTGCCCCTGATTCCAGGGTTGCTTTGCTCTGCTGACAGTCAAAAACCGTTCTGGGCACTGGGGTTCTATGTGGGGTTTGTGTTAGCACAGTATTTACAGACTCCCACTCTGTCAATAGCAGTGCTCCAAGTTGGTGGAGTTAGGAAGAGGGGGATGGTGACCGCGCATGCTCTGTTCCCTACTGAAATGCCCACCCTGACACCATCTTGCCGTCACACTGCCTACGTCCAGAGCTGAACACCACTGCTTTCCTCCTTCCCGCTCCATACCCGTCCCCTGGAGTTTATTCCCATCACACCAATGAAAGTGAGAAGTGCCATGACTGTTTTTAACATGAAGTTTCTGAAGAAAATTTGAGAGGACTAGGAAGTTAATTCAAAAGCTCTGCATTAACATACACATCTAAATACTTGGCTGAACAACCTGCCTTGGAAACTGGCTCCCACCTTTGACCACGCTCACAGTCAAACGGGGTTAGCGTGTGTGGCATTTCTTGTGTTTCCACCTCTGTCCATTGCTTCTTGACCTCTCACTGGGCACCACTGACAAGAGGACGTATCTCTCTCCTTTAATCCACGTGTCCACTCTCCAGCACTGTCAGCCTTGCCTTCCCCAGGCTAACCAACCCCAGCTGTCCCAGCCTGTCCTTGTACGCCAGGTGAGCCTAGTCCTTAATCACCCCAGTGTCCCTTTCACAGGGCTGACAGATCCCCCCTAGCTGTGCGGAACTGGGAATCAACCAGACAATGACACCCATGGAGTCCCTGCAAGGGCGCTTGGCAGGCAGACATCGAAGTCTCCTGCAGAGGAAGGACACCTTGCAGAAGGCTTTGCGCTTGCTGCCGGGAACAGATTGGACCAAGAGGGAAAGCAGAAGCAACAGCATTCATTCAGGGGAAGACGTCCACCTGCCCCAAAGTTCATGCACCTTGAACAGCAATGACTGCTGAGAGGTCTTGGTGGTGCAGCCTTGAGGAGAGTAATGCATCATCTGGGAGGCTAAACAGCGACACTGGATATTCCTTTGTTCTTGGCTGCATGCTGGCATGTGGGAGGCCTTGGTTTACTGCTGAGCAGCTTGCGTGCTTTTTTCCTCCAAAGCACCTGTGAGAAGCGAGGTGCATGACCAAAAGGAAAGGAGGCATAAACCTGACTTCCAAATGCCAGCACTCTGGCTGAGATTCAGGTTCAGAAAGGCAACTTGTCCCTGCCTGTTTGTGAAGGCACCCTGCACAACTCAGCTGAGCTCACGTGTCCATTTTTTTCCTGCCACCTCAGGAGGTGTGGTCATCTCAGCCTGGTTCATAAGCTTCCTTCTGTCCTCTGCCAGGGGGTACTCAGGGCAGGCAGTGGAAAGTCAGTGCTTTCACACCATACATGCAAGATGCGCTGGGGACACCGGCAGAAGACATGAGATCAACTCTTGAATGCTTTCAGTGGCGAGACTGGAGGCTGACCCTGAGAGATATCACAGGGCCATGATCACAAGTCTACAGACTCACACTCCATTTCCCCAAGGCTTTTTGGTCTTTCTCTTGCCTACTTGCTTGTTTTAGGTGTGTGGAGCTCCACCCTCAACTGGCAGTAACCTCAGGACACAGGCCAGTTGCTCTTCCTTGCAGAGCACGTGGCCAGCTGAGGGGGGAGGAGGAGAACAAACCACCACAAGTCTCCAGCTATGCTGCACAAAGTCTTTAATGAGAAGGAGGAAATGCGGTGGCGCAGAACAGAGACCAAGAAACTCATCTGCAGGGTTCAGGGAGGCACAGAGCATGGCCCATTTCCCAACAACGAGCTCCACACAAAGCGCTTGCCTTTTCCCATTCTGCTCTACCTGGTGGCAATCCCAGCCCACCAAGAGCAGTCCCTAACTCCGGCACCCTGCCCGCATCAGCAGGAGGTTCAGCAAAGCAGCAGAGAACGAGCCCTTTCTCGAGCAGTGCAGAGCAGAGCAGAGCAGAGCCAGAGGAGGCATGGCGAGGCCTGCTGTACAGCGAGGAGCAGTGTGCACAGGTGCCTCCCGCCAGGTGGGAAGAGGACACCCAGCCCGTCTGGAGCAGTAGGCACGCTCCTGCTGCAAAGTCCCCGTCTTCCTTTGTGCTCCAAAGGGGATGATCCGCCGGCTTCAGCAGTTGAGGCTGCAGCGCGGGGGAGGCAGACACAGCCCTGCCCCCCCCAGACCAAGGGAGCCCCCAGAAGAGATGGGAACCCCGCCGACGCTGAGGGAGCTCCCAACAGCAGCTGACAGGGAGGATCCCACGGCTGTGCTCTGAGGGAAAGAGGTGAGGATGGGGCCCGGCAGGGTCACCACCACCGGGGAGGCCTCGATGGCCACTGTCGAGTCAGCGCAGCGGGCGACACAGGGCTCGCTGCAGCTGCTTGCAAGTGGGGTTGGGCCAGAGGGGCCACAGGGGCGTGGAAGACAGGGTCTGAAGCAAGACATCTCTCGGTGAGGGAGGCAAAGCTGAAACACAGAGCAGGCAGGGAGCACAAACCTCAGTATCAGTCTCTCTTTCTTTTCCTCAGCTCTCCCAGTGGACACTCTTTCTTTTAAGAACAGGCACTGTGCCCACAGCTCCCACAGCCCTCCTTGTGCCCTCTGAGCTGCACAGCGCAGGAAGGCTGACCCACTTTTGGGACAGGACCCAGCACAGTGGATTTAAAGCACCTGTGGAAAGACTTCTCGTACCCCATCTCCAGAAGGAGCATTGCTGCATTGAAGAAGGCGCTGGATGCACTTGGCCATTTGGTTAGAGACCATCTGCCTAAAGCCAGAAATTCTGGTGGCAGAGCTTCCTGCACCTAAGCCCCATTGATCCCCTTCTGCTTGAAAGAACCTCCCTCTTCCCAGCTCTCCCCAGCCACCATGTTCAAATGGGAAAGAGGTGACAGCCCTTGAACATTTCCATTGCAGGGCCAAGCTGAGGCAGCCCAAGTATCAACCTGAGTAGCCACCGTGACAGCAGTTCAGCCCGCAGGGAGAGATGGAGCGGACTCAGGCTTACCTCGTTCCTCGAGGAAAGGGAAGCAAGAGAGGGCGATACAGAGCCTGGAGCCGCGCAGGCTTTTATACTGTGTCCCAGAGCCCTGGGGGGGGCCACAAGCATTCCTTGCTCATGAAGCATCTAAACACCTAGTAGCTGCCGCTTGCAAGGCCTCGCTGGCAATTAAGCCTTTGCCTCTTTCATCTGAAATGTTGTACTCCCTTTTCAATACTATCGAACGTTGAAATGATTCATCTATGTCCCAGTTTCAAAAGGCCAAGTAACTCCGAGGTCTCAGGCTAGCTGTGCAGAGATTTTAAGTAGGTTTTCCACTGTATGGATTGCCTTTGTCACTTTGCCCTCTTCATGGTGAGCTTGTCCATGAATCATGGTGACATTCAACCATGAAGGGCACCTCAAGTCAGCTCTCAAGAGCTTTCAGCACAGGTCCTCAGGCTAACCCGGAGAGACATTTCTCCCCACGGGTAGTCATAGACACACACAAGACTGTGGGTAAGTTCAGGCAGAAGGTCAAGACTGCACAATCCCATATGGGAGAAGAGACGCAACTCTCCAGGGATGTGGCCAAGCTCAGTGGCAAGGAGAGACCATGGTGGGCTGGAGGGAAGCCCCCTGCAGGCAGGAGTGATGGCCACAAGGACCTTGCTTATTCTCATCAGGCTCTACCACAGTCTGGTTTTGTGACCAAAGAGATGCCCGCATCCTTACCTGAAAGAGACCCACACCCAAACTGGCCTGTTTTGCTCAGCAAGTTCATCTCAGACGCCAGAGGCGTGGATGCCCTGCTTTTCACGAGAGGTGCAGGGAAGGGAGCCAGAAGTTCACGGCCTTTTTTCCTGGCTCAGGGATGGGGTGGCCCATTCCATGCATTTCAAGCTACAAAGGGACGTTGGATCAGTCTCCCAGAGAACCTGGGAGTCATCATGATGCGGAAGAGTTGGGAAAAACCCTGAACTCCAGGCAAGCATGAGTCATCGTGCTGTGGACTTCAGTGGACACGGTGCCCCGGCCTCAGGCGTGCCACGGATAACAGAGCTCATAGCCCCGATGTGCCGCTTTCCTCAAGGGCATTTCCACAGGTCTTTCCTCAGCTACCATTCCCGAAACAGCTGGTACTTCTGTGCAATCTCGTGCCGCTGCTGCCTTCCAAGGCCTTGCCTTTCAGTGGCTCCTCAGGGGCCCATGAGACCCAGTGCGCCCCAGAATAATGTGGGATGGCTGGTACTGCTGGAGGTTCTCTGGGCCAACCTCCTGCTCCGAGCAGACCAAGCTTCCCAGTTGCCTCAGAAGGCTCCTGTCGACTTCTGAACACTGCCACTGTCGGAGAGGTCCCTGTCTCTTGAGCAGCTCGTCCAGGTCCACACCGTGCCCCCGTCACTTCTTTTCCCACCACAATTTCCCTTGCTGCAACTTGTGATTGTTGCCTCTTGCCCTTTTGCAGTGCACCTCTCAGGAGAGTCTGGCTCCATCTGCCTGTGTCCTAGCACAGCTTGGCCACTGCAAATCCCGCAGGCAGCCTTCACTCCTAATCCTGCTGTTTACCTCCCGTCCACCTCCAGAGCTTAACCCATAACCCTGGAATCTTCTCACCAGTGCTGGCACTCTCACTGTCCTCTCCTGGGAGGCTCAGCTGTGAGAGCTCCTGGCTGGTTGGGTGGGGACCAGGCCTCAAGCCCCTGCTCAGGTGAAAGCATGCCTGTTTGGTGGATACATGCTTAGAGTGGGTCATCTTGAAAGCTCCTTTCCAACACAAGCTCACTGATGAAAGGTGAGGGGAAAGGACTGTTGCCCTTCCCTTGGCACTGCAGACGCCACACCTGGATTGGTGTGCCCCATTTTGGTTTGATGCAAGCTGAAGTTTCCTGGCCAGCAGCTCACACACACAGACACAGACACACACACAAACGCACAGCCCCGCAAAAAGAGGAGAGCACAGTCACACAGAAATGGGCTAGGAAAGAGTGTAATGAAAAAAAGCATCACCTTCTTGTTCCTCATTTGTCTGGAAAGGGTTTCCAGGATGGGTTGCTCCTTCCCCTTCCCAGGGATCAAGGTGAGGCTGGCCAGCCTGCAGTTCCCCAGGTCCTGCTTCATGCCCTTCTGGAAGAGACGAGTGACGTTGACTTCCTCCAGGCCTCAGGAACCTCTGCCAGTTGCCGTCACCTTTCAAAGACAATCCAGAGTTTCCTCTTCCAGAAGCCCTCCTTGTCCGAGTGCTTCACGAGCTGGCAGCAGGAAGACGGCATGGGTATCTGCAGGTGAGCTCCCTGCTACCTGAGTACCTGACTGGCCAGATGGCTTGGATGTTGACTGTGAGGTCGCGTCTGGCTCCACAGGCCATCTGCAGGAACACGGCTTGCGCTCGGCGCTTGTGTTCCTGATGAGCAGCAGCACGCACATTTTGGGCTATGTGCTTGTGAGTTCCCTTCTACCCCATTGCCTGCTGGGCCAGCAGCAGGCGTGTGGCTTGCGTTTTGATTTTAAGGTCACTTCTGTCTCTGTAGCTGCTGGGACGGAGTAGGCTCCTGGCAGCACTAGGTGCTTGTGAGGTCACTTGTGCCTGAACACCTGGTAGGAAAGAAGGAGGCACGTGGCTTGTTTGATGATTGCAAGGTCACTGGTACCAGGGTGGCAGATGGGCCAGTGAGAGGAAAATTCCAGGCAAGTGAAGAACTGCAGTCTCCCAACAGCTGCAGGAGGTTGTGGCAGGATGGAGCCAGACCCTCCGGAGAGGTGCACCGCGAAAGGGCAAGACCAACACTAACAAGTTGCAACAAGAGAAATGCCGGCCGCCTTTGTGGGAGAAGTGACAGGGAGCACGGTGCAGCCCTGGAAAAGCTGCCCAAGAAACAGTGACCTCTCCGACAGTGGATGGGGCAAGGCCCAGAGCTTCCTGAGGCGTCTGGGACGTTTAGTCTGCCTGGAGCAGGAAGTCATCCCTGAGGACCTCCACAGGTCCCTTCTCAAGAGGTGACCCTTCATTATTCTGGGGTGCACTGAGTCTCATGGCCCTTGATCGGCCACTGGAAGGCAGCAGCAGCACGAAATTCCATAGAAGCACACCAGTTGTCTCGGGAATGGTGCTACAATGCGCCCTTGAAAAACGCAGCACTCTGGGAGGAATGAGGCTATGAGCTCGGTTATCCCTGGCACGCCTGAGGCTGGGGCACCGTGTCCACTGAAGTCCACAGCACGATGACTCATGCTTGCCTGGAGGTCCGGGTTTTTCCCAACTCTTCCACAACACAATGACTCCTAGGTGCTCTGGGAGGCCGATCCAATGGCAAAGGCTTAATCACGATGCCTTGGCAAGAGGCAATTACTAGGTGTTTAGATGCTTCATGAGCAAGGAATGCTTGTGGCCTCCCCGGGGCTCAGGGATACAGCATAAAAGCCTGTGAAGCTCCACACTCTGCATCCTCGTCCTCTTGCCTCCGTTTTCTTCAGGAACGAGGTAAGCCTGAGTCCGCTCCATCTCTCCCTGCGGGCTGAACTGCTGTCACGGTGGCTACTCAGGTTGATACTTGGGCTGCCTCAGCTTGGCCCTGCAATGGAAATGTTCAAGGGCTGTCACCTCTTTCCCATTTGAACATGGCGGCTGGGGAGAGCTGGGAAGAAGGGGACTCTCTGAAGCAGAAAGAGGTCAATGGGGCTCAGCTGCAAGGAGGTCTGCCACCAGAATTGCTGCCTTAGGCAGATGGTCTCTAACCAAATGGCCAAGTGCATCCAGCGCCTTCTTCAATGCAGCAATGCTCCTTCTGGAGATGGGGGTATGATCGGTCTTTCCACAGGTGCTTTAAATCCACTGTGCTGGGTCCTATCCCAAAAGTGGGTCAGCCTTCCTGCGCTGTGCAGCTCAGAGGGCACAAGGAGGGCTGTGGGAGCTGTGGGCACAGTGCCTGTTCTTAAAAGAAAGAGTGTCCACTGGGAGAGCTGAGGAAAAGAAAGAGAGACTGATACTGAGGTTTGTGCTCCCTGCCTGCTCTGTGTTTCAGCTTTGCCTCCCTCACCGAGAGATGTCTTGCTTCAGACCCTGTCTTCCACGCCCCTGTGGCCCCTCTGGCCCAACCCCACTTGCAAGCAGCTGCAGCGAGCCCTGTGTCGCCCGCTGCGCTGACTCGACAGTGGCCATCGAGGCCTCCCCGGTGGTGGTGACCCTGCCGGGCCCCATCCTCACCTCTTTCCCTCAGAGCACAGCCGTGGGATCCTCCCTGTCAGCTGCTGTTGGGAGCTCCCTCAGCGTCGGCGGGGTTCCCATCTCTTCTGGGGGCTCCCTTGGTCTGGGGGGGGCAGGGCTGTGTCTGCCTCCCCCGCGCTGCAGCCTCAACTGCTGAAGCCGGCGGATCATCCCCTTTGGAGCACAAAGGAAGACGGGGACTTTGCAGCAGGAGCGTGCCTACTGCTCCAGACGGGCTGGGTGTCCTCTTCCCACCTGGCGGGAGGCACCTGTGCACACTGCTCCTCGCTGTACAGCAGGCCTCGCCATGCCTCCTCTGGCTCTGCTCTGCTCTGCTCTGCACTGCTCGAGAAAGGGCTCGTTCTCTGCTGCTTTGCTGAACCTCCTGCTGATGCGGGCAGGGTGCCGGAGTTAGGGACTGCTCTTGGTGGGCTGGGATTGCCACCAGGTAGAGCAGAATGGGAAAAGGCAAGCGCTTTGTGTGGAGCTCGTTGTTGGGAAATGGGCCATGCTCTGTGCCTCCCTGAACCCTGCAGATGAGTTTCTTGGTCTCTGTTCTGCGCCACCGCATTTCCTCCTTCTCATTAAAGACTTTGTGCAGCATAGCTGGAGACTTGTGGTGGTTTGTTCTCCTCCTCCCCCCTCAGCTGGCCACGTGCTCTGCAAGGAAGAGGGAGAATGAGCCCTCTCCCATGGCATGAATTGTACCCACAAGCATGGAGCACTGCCGGCTGTGGGTCGAGCTCCCTAGGTGACAGCAGAGGATCAAAAATGAACGAGCGGGCAAAAGAGAGACAGAAAATCCTCAGAGAAATGGAGAGAGCAATGGTCAGGGGTGGAAATAAAGGCAATGGCGCACACACGGTAATCCTGTTTTTCTGTGAGTGCCGTTCAAAGATGGGAAACGGTTGCCAGTCCCAGGGCTGGGAGCACAGGAAAGGAAGGAAGATCGGCGTGCATTAAACAGTTGACCCAAGAGCAAGGCTGTTACCGTGTAAACATGCTGAGGAAAGCCCGGAGGGAGCCAAAAGCTGGAGGTCCCACTGAGGTTTGAACTCAGATCACTGGATTCAGAGTCCAGGGTGCTCACCATTACACCATGGGACCTGCTGGACAGATGCTGCCTTTCCCCTGTGGCCACCCTTACCGAGCCATATGCTCCCGGCTGAGCCTGGCACTCTCTCCGTCTCCTTGGCCGTCACCATGTGCAGCCTTCCTCCGGGTCCAGCGGGCACTCTCTACTCAAAGGGACTTTCAAGGGAGTGGCAGAGCTCTTTGCACAAGCAGGGCATGCCCTCTCTTACAAGACCCAGGCTGATAACTTGTGAGAATCTTGCTTTCGCATACTTAGACCTGGTTATGAAGTTTCCAGCAGAACGTCTTCAGCACTGCACCTCACAGAGTACATTCACGACCCAGCCATCGGTGGTTCGATGCTTGCACTTGTGGTCTCTGCTGCTGCCTCCCTTCACCCCTGTGTTGGACAGCCTGTCAATCTGCCTGGGTAAGTTATTGCCTCTCCTGTTTCTCACCTTGTAGCTCATACTAAGCAGCCTTTACCCAGACACACTTACCCAGACGTTCAACAGAGGGAAGAGCTGGCAGAAGGACCCAAAGCAGCTTGTTATGGGTTGCACGAGCTGGACTGCCTTCCTCTGCTGGGACAGTCCTGGCTGACCTCCAACCCGTGTCCTTTCTTCCAGGACACGCTGGCCCCTTCTGCCCCAAAGCGGGGCTCACCGCCTCAGTGAGAACGCCGTTTTCTCTCCCGAGGCTGCTCCAAACTCAGAGAGCTACATTTCACTGGTGGCCTGAGGGAGCTTTCCCTCATGCCCTGGGACCACCACACTGCCTGCCCAAGAAGGGTCCACGCACACGGCGGGGAAAAGCTGCACTGCTGCTATCCTCCTTGTGCCAAGGTTTGAGTCTGTGTGTTGAGAGCAGGGCCCTTCCTCCCAGCAGCCTGACGGGAGGAAACATACGTGGGGACACCCTACGGGATCGCAGACTTAGCCCGGGACACTGAGGACACAGCCACCTGGAACCTTTGGATTGCCTGAAGCACGGGGCTGGCATCCGGTACTTCTGAACCCACCGGACAGACCATGGTGCCATGCGCAAGCCTAAGATGCCAAATGGTAGGTTACATTCAGAGAGGGCATGAGAAACAACACCCAGTCGCTGGAGAAGGGTTAGATCTCTACAGAGTCACAACTCTGAGAGCGTGTCCCGGAGAAGCAGCATTGCTGAGGGCTTTCCTCATCCATCCCTGGGATCTGCAGGACCCAGCAGGGTGGGAGGAGCGTCTGGGAGCGGCAAGAGCTGAAGGTCTTGCAGCGAGGTGGAGGGACCCCCGTGCTGGGGCTTGAGCAGAGGAAAAGGGGCAGCCCTTTCCCATGCAGATGCTGTGGCGCTGCAGGAGGACGGATGTCCCTTCTGGGGCTGAGACAGCGTCTCTCCAAGCAATGGAGGGTGCTCCTGGGGCTCTGCTGGTCTCACCCAGCACTTGAGGAGAAAGGATTCTGGGCCAGTGCAGGCAGCTTCCTTGCTCAGGGCATTTTGTCCTTGGTTTCCTTCCTGGCAGCACTGCCCTGGCTGGGTCTGCTTTTGCCCCCGACCTCTTTGCTTCCCCAAGGTCATGGTAACTGCTCGTACCACAGGAGCCTCCGATGCTGCTCCTCCCTGCGGGACACTGCGGGGAGGATGCTTTGCGCCCGCCTTACAGGCTTCACTGGGAGCCAGAGATGTCCCAGAGCTCCCCAGCACCTGGGAGCTGCAGCTCAGGCCAGGCTGGCCCACACAGGAGGCCAGGCCACTCCTGGGTCCTGCGCTCCCGAGGTCTTTCTGGCTGAGGGTAGGCCTTGGCAAGCCAGAGAGCCACCTTCACACAGCGGAGGACTGCACTCGGGTGCCCCCTCACATTCTCTTCTCCAGGCTGAACAAACCCAGCTCCCGCAGCATCTCCCTCAATCACCACGTGCTCCGGCATGCTCTGATACCACCTTGTGCGTGTCCCCTCTTCCTCTTCCTGTGTCCACGGGAAAACCTCTTCTGTGGCTCACACTTCCTGACCGTGGAGCTTCTGAAAAATGCCACCAGCGCTCATGCAACCTGTGCTGGGATGGCGTCAGCAGTGTTGGAGCAATGCGATGTGCCTGCTGGCCTCTTACTGGTGGGCCTTTACTCCCACCCGCCCCTCTTCCCACTGGTGCTGTCCATGTTTGCTGGTGAGGAACTGGCAGTTCAGGGAAACTTTCTGGCTTGAAATCCTGCTGGTCAACGCCACATCCTGGATCGGCACCTGTAGAACGTGCCACTGGGCCCGAAAGAGGGAAGGATGCATCTCAGGGGCTCTCCAGCTTGAGGAGCAGAGGGCAGGGGATCTCCCTGGTGACCAACGAGAGGGGAAAGTTGCCCCAGTCTCCAAGAAAGGGGAAGAACCAAGGAAAGGCGACGATAAACCGGAGCAAGTTCAGCAGAGGATCCCTAGGATCCCTGGTCAGGGGCCAGGGGCTTTGGCCTCATGAGGAGAGCCTGGGGACGCAAGGCTTGCTTAGGTGGGAGAAGAAAATGCTTTGCGGGCATAAACATCAGGATACACTTTTTTACTGTGAGCGTGACCAAGCACTGGAACGGACTGCCCAGAAAGGTTGTGGAGTCTCCCTCTGTGGAGATATTCAAAAGCTGTCTGAACACAGTCCTTGGCAACTGGCTCTAGGTGGCCCTGTTTTAGCAGGGGGTTTGGACCAGATGGCCTCCAGAGGTCCCTTCCAACCTCAACCATTCTGTGATTCTATGGTTCTGTGATCCTGTGATTCTCTGATTACACACAGTTGCTTTGCTCCAGTTACTCTGGAGCCTTTCTCTATGCTCCCCTGGCTGCATTTACATGTGACACCTGCTAGAGCAAAAGGAGGTACTAAGGCCAAGCTGCTGTACATTCTGTACCTCCAGGTCTGAGGACTCAAGCAGAGGAGACTGAGTCAAGTAGGGCTCAGGGCAATATCTGAGAAGGAGAAAGCCAAGGGGAAGATCCCAGTGTCAAAGTCAGGATGGAACCTTGCAGCTGGAGAGTGAGTGGGAAGGAGTGGATGAACATCAAGAAGTCATTTTATTCACAGTGCAGATGCACTTAGTGTTGTTTGCCAGGTTAAATGCAGCAATACTAAGTGTTGTGGAGCTCCAGTCAGCCTACAAGGAAAACATTTGCTGAACAAACAGGAAGGCTGTCTATCCAACCCCTGCCTCCAAAGGCCAGTTGGCTGGGGGTGGGCAAGAAGCGGGGAGGGGTGTAGCCGGGACAGCTGACCCAAACTGACCAGAGGGATATTCTATAGCATATGGTGTCATGCTCAGCAATAAAAGCTAAGAGAAAGGAGGAGGGGGGTGAGGCATTCATTATTAAGGTGCTTGTCTTGTGAAGCAAATGCTGTGCACACTGAGGCCCTGCTTCCCAGGAAGTGGCTGGACATCTCCTGCTGATGGGAAGTAGGGAATAAATCTCTTTTTTTTTAGAATAGAATAGAATAGAATAGAATAGAATAGAATAGAATAGAATAGAATAGAATAGAATAGAATAGAATAGAATAGAATAGAATAGAATAGAATAGAAAGAATAGGTTTGGTTTAGTTTAGTTAAGTTGGAAGGGACCTACAATGATCCATGAGTTTTTCATCTTATTTTCTCTCCCTTTCCTGCTGAGGAGAAGGGATGAGAGAGTGGCTTGGTGGGCACCTGGCAGCCAGCCAAGGTCTACCCACCACAGAGATACATACCCAGGCTGTCCTACATGTGACAGGGCAGACAATGTCATCCAGTAGAGGAAGCTGGAGCTACCTGGAGAGCCTGGGGCATCTCCATGAACAGCATATGCCTTCAGCCCTGACATATTCCCAGCAGTCACCTCCTCCACCCACAGATATCAACTGCTTTTCATTTCTGGGCTGAAACATAACTGGAAGGATTTGCTGAAGCCCTCATGAACCATGCTGTTTCTCACTGCCATCTCTTGACACTCTCTCCCAGCCCTGTACACGTGCCCAGCAGTGCCTCTCAGGTGGAACCCAATCACCTGTCAGAACAAGCCTTGGGATTCCTGAATTTTTGTGATGCCTACTATGACCTTCCTGGCTCTCTGCAGAGCTCTTGGGGAGCATTATTGTCTATAGCAGGGTCTTTATGATCGTCTTTTATGATTTTTTTTTTGTCTTTCTTTGATTCTTCTGTGCAGGAACAGGAGTCACAGAAAAGCACCACATACTGGAGTGAGTCCAGTTCAGGGCCACAGAGATATTTTAAGGACTGGAGCACCATTCATATGAGGAGAGGCTGAGAGAGACGGGTATGTTCAGCCTGGAGAAGAAAAGGCTCAAAGGGGCATCTTAATGTGTATAGATACCTGCTGGCAGGGAGGGAAGAGGGAGACAGACTCTTGTCAGTGGTGTCCAGTGACAGGACATGAGGTGATGGTCACACATTGGAACACGAGATTTCATTTGAACACAAGAAAATATTTGTCCATGTTTCAGCTGGGATAGAGTTAATCTTCTTCCTAGTAGCTGGTATGGTGGTGTGTTTTAGATTTATTGTGAGAATAATGTTGATAACACACTGATGTTTTAGTTCTTGCTAAGTCGTGTTTATACTAGTCGAGGACTTTTTAGCTTCCTGTGGTCTGCCAGGTTCACAGGAAGCTGGGAGGGGGCACGGCCAGGACAGCTGACCCAAACTGATCAAAGGAATAGTCCATACCGTATGACGTCATGCTCAGTATATAAACTGGGGGGAGTTGGCCGGGGGACAGTGACCGCTGCTTGGGCACTGGCTGGGCATCAGTCACCAGGTGGTGAGCGATTGCATTGTGCATCACTTGTTTTGTATATTCTTTTATCATCATTATCATTACTTTCTCTTCCTCTGCTGTCCTATTAAACTGCCTTTATCTCAAGCCACAGGTTCTACTTCTTTTTTTCACCCTGATTCCCTCCCATCCTACTGCTGGGGGGGGGGAGGGTGAGCAAGCTGTGTGGTGCTTAGTTGCCGACTGAAGTTAAACCACAACAACAGTCCTTTGCTGTGAGGCAGGCCAAGCACTGGAACACATGGCCCAGAGAGACTGTGGAGTCTCCATCCATGAAATATTCATCAGCAGGCTGGACACAGTTATGGCCAACTGGCTCTAGCTGACCCCACTTAAGCAGGGGGGCTGGACTAGGTGATTTCTAGAGGTCTCTTCCCAACTCAGTGGCTCTGTGATTCTGTGCTGAGCTGATAGAGAAAAGCTAGATGACAAGCTTCAATGAAATGTTCTGGTTTTGGATGGCCAGATTTGCACTAATCTGATCATATCCCTGTTGTCTGTGTAATGTGTCTTTCTATATGAGTGTGTATATATGTGTGTGTGTGTGCAGGTGTAGGTAAAGGCATAGGTATACATATATATGGTTACTCGACAAAATACATTTCCTACTGACACTTGGAGAAATTTTGTTCTGAGGAACTACTTACTATATTTATATTGACGTTTCATACCTTGTCTTCTGCCTCACTGTCTTTTCTTCTTCCTCTGCCTATTCTGTCTTTACAGAGCTCTTCAGGACAGATTCATTAACTCCCTGAGTAACTCGGAATGGAAAAGACCTCTGGACATTATCAGGAGCTCAACGCTAGAAGGAACCAGAGGAGACTTCTCAGGAGCACACCTCCAACTTGGCATCACTCACAAACATGCTATGAAAGGGCTCCGTTCCTTTGTCCAGGCCATTAATAAAGATATCAAACTGTGTCATGCCACGTGTTGGATCACTCAGGGATGCCACTAGTAACCAGCTACCAGGTGTACTTTGTACCACTGATCACAGCATTTTGGCCTAATGGACCAGCCAAGTTTCCACCCGCCTATGGCTGATTCATTTAGTGAATAGCTCACCAATTTAGCTGTAAGAAAACTGTAGGTGAGGTGTCCCACCTATGCCCTAGGTAAAGTGAAGAAAATACCCTGCTTTCCCCTTTTGCCCACAGCCAAGCCTGTCAGGGATGATCTCCATTTCCCTTCAGTGGCTCTTCCAAATCTCATCTTTCCTGTGAAAGGAAATTACTTCCATGAGGATTTGCTCTATCACCTTCCCAGGGACTGAGGTGACACTAACCAGCCAGTCATTCCCCAGATTCCCTTTCTGACCTGCTTGAAATCAGATGTGCTGTCAGCCTTTTCCCAATCATCAGAAATCCCCAACTGCCATGACATTGCCGTCTCTTGATGATCAAGAGCAGCCTTGCAATGATACCAGTCAGCTCCCCCAGCACCCTTGGTTGCATTCCATTTGGTCCCATGGTGTGTGTCCAGATGGCATCACTGATCCCTAGTGGCATCTTCTTCTACCATGGGTGAAGCTTCACTACCATAGACACCACGAGAAGATTTCGGGACCAGGGAGGCCTCTGGGCAGATCTTACCCAGAAAACACAAGGTCAATGAATTCCTTCACCTTTTCCTTGCCCCACTGGGCACAAGAACCAAGTTCCCCTTAGCTGCTTTCCTTGCGCTGATAGTGCACTTACAGAAGCCTTACTGGTTACCCTCCCCATCCCTGGCTAGTTCCAGCTACAGCCGAGCATTAGTTTTCCTGAGCCACCCCTGCACTCACAGGCCATGTCCCTATCTGCTTCCCAGAGCCTGTTCCCCCTCCACTTTCTCTGCACTTCCTTCCCGTGTTTGAATTCCAAAGTCAGCGGGTCCCTGTTCATCCTCAATGACCTCCTGCCAGGCCCTGCTAGACTCACGGCACACTGGGCTGGTGTGTTTCTGGGCTTTGAGGATGTTGTCCCTGAAGATCCAAGAATAACCCACAGCCCCTTTGCCCTCCAGGACAGTCCAAGCAGATCCTTAACTACATAAAAACATCCCCCTGCAGTCCTGTGCGGCGATTCTGCCAGTTGTCCTACTTCTCTACCATCTCATAGACTATTGCAGCAGTGGCTGCCCTCAACACTCACAGCTGCATCCAGATCCCCCTTGTCTATCAGTAAGAGAGCAGGCCTAGTCAGCTCATCAACTGCCTGTGTCAAAATGTCTTCAACACCCTCCAGAAATCTCCTGGGTTGCTTGTGGCCAAACCATGTGCCTGATCACTGTGGTCTGTCTTGCCTTCTTATTAAAGTCTGTTCCAGGCTATTTGCTCTGAGTGTGTTCACTATTGTGTATGTGTTTGGGGGTGAATATATGTACACACTGTGCTGGCCGACTCTAAGTAGGGCTGGCTGGAGGAGGATACCAGGATGTGGACAGACCCAGGGTTGGAGCTGCCCAGTGGGTAATAGCCCCAAGTCTGGGCAGGGCACCTGGGCAGACCCAAAGCTCAGGCATGCACAGGAAGGACTGCAGGTGTGTGTGCCTGTGGCTGTGTGCTACAGGAGATGCAGGACCACTTGTGACCTTCACACCCGATCAGCCTGAGGGGAGAACAGCATGGGGACAGTTGTGTTGGTCATGTTTGCATACGTGCTGCTGGTGGTGTAGTGGCTGTAAAGGTACTGCTCCATAGTGGCACTGATCTATGTATGGTCAGCTGTGTCTATCCTATGTGTGCATGGCTGTGTGAGTGTATAAGATCGTGTGTTCATGTGTTTGTGTATGCACATGTGTGCATTTGCCTGTTTCCACTGGAGTGTTTGGAATATTAGGCAATTTCTCCTGACTGCTGGTGCAACAAGAAGCTAGGTTGGATCTTAGGATTTAGGGATGCTTCTTGAGAGCCCCATCAGCATGGGGATGGTGTACAGGGTGTCAGGATGTCCTCAACATGTTTCCTTTTCCATGGGGGCTCACAGAGGCTTCCAGCCACGCAGAGGACTCATCTTCCTGTGGTCGCAACTTGAATCCAGTCCTGCAACTGGTCTACAGCCGAGGAGCCTTGTCTCAGGGTAACTGTTGGGGTAAGGGCTGGCAGACGTGTGTTGAGGGAGACTGTCTCAAGGATGTTTGCTGGGAAAAGAGACTGAGGGACAGATGAAAACTCACATGGCCTCATGGGTCATGCTTCCTTCAGCACAAGTCCTGACACAGGGTTCTATCCTTGCTTTTTATCTAGGAAGGATTATGGCATTAAGAGATGGGGAGTGGGGGTCACCAGTCCTTCTTCAGCCACTTCCCAGATCTGGTGGAGCACCAGGAAAGCAGGAACTTGTGGCTCTGCACCATGAGAATGCTTTGGGGTACCCACAGGCTGGGTATTGTCTTGGGTTACCTGAACATTGGCATTTTCCTCTCTGAGGAAACTTCCAGCTTAGGTCACCTCCCTTCTGATATCTCTCCATTCCTCCTCTGATCTGTCTGGCCATTCCTGGACCCCTCCCAATGCTCCCTGCTGGATGGTGAGCTGGCAATGTTATTTAGCAGACCAAGCAGGCTGTGGTACCCACACTGGCCGTGCTGGTTGGAGTGGGAAGTCGAGCCAGCTAGGTTGGGACCACTGCTGCTAAATCCCCTCCCCAGAGGTCTGTGGAGGTGGCAGGTGCTTGGAGAGTCTATTGAGCATTTCCAAAGGCACTAGAGGTGTCCAGGTGTGTCTCTAGATCCAGTTGGTGGTAATTTATTCAGAGTGACATTAATCACTCCTCAGGCTTCCTTCCTTGTGCCTGCTGGGCCCCCACTGAATCCCTTGGGGATTGCAGACCTTATTTGTCTGAGGATACCTTGATTTGGCAACGTACCTTTGGGTCACTCTACCTTGGGCAATCTACCCCGACCCGGTGGGGCTCCATTCACTGCTCACCCCAGGCATATGCTGTTCATGGAGATGCCCCAGGCTCTCCAGGTAGCTCCAGCTTCCTCTACTGGATGACATTGTCTGCCCTGTCACATGTAGGACAGCCTGGGTATGTATCTCTGTGGTGGGTAGACCTTGGCTGGCTGCCAGGTGCCCACCAAGCCACTCTCTCATCCCTTCTCCTCAGCAGGAAAGGGAGAGAAAATAAGATGAAAAACTCATGGATCAACATAAAGGCAGTTTAATGAAAGAAAGCAAAGGCTGCACATGGAAGCAAAACTTGGACTAGATGATCATTGTAGGTCCCTTCCAACTTAACTAAACTAAACCAAACCTATTCTATTCTATTCTATTCTATTCTATTCTATTCTATTCTAAAAAAAAGAGATTTATTCCCTACTTCCCATCAGCAGGAGATGTCCAGATGCCCACAGCACTTCTATGCTTGTTCTGCTGTTTTGAGTAAACCTTAAAATGTTTAAGTCGCTAATATAAATAATAGTCTCATTTTAAAATGGGTTGAAATCTGAAACAGATGAGTCAGTATTAAGGTAAAAATTTTTGCTCCCATTCCCCATGGGATTAGAATAATTGGGCTTGTTTTCTTGCATGAAAGGGGTCACTTCAGTAGTCGCAAAGATGCAGTGCTATGCTCTATGTACTGTGGGGAGAAGGAAATGAGAAGGAGCGGGGACCTACCTGAGTCTCCAGGGGGCTGTAGGATGGGGCTGTCCAGTTCTGGAAAACAAGAATGGGAGAGGAAGGCTTCACTAAGCAGGAAAAGCTCCTCAGCTGGTGAGGTGGCTTTGTTATCCCACATAGGCACCAGAATTTTGTAAAAAACTCAAAACTGTATTGCTATCAGAGGAAAGAGATACGTCAAGCTACTAGGGCTGAAGACTTAGTCAGGTCGCCGTCCAGGTCGCCGGCTGCGGGGAGTGCCTGAGCCTGTCACTTGCACCGGAGGGCAGCGGCGATGGCAAATGTCTTCGGTGTGACCAGGTAGATGATCTGCTCGGCCTGGTGGCAGAGCTGAAGGAGGAGGTGGAAAGGCTGAGGAGTATCAGGGAGCGCGAGAGGGAGACAGACTGGTGGAGCCGCACCCTGCCGTCCCTGGGCCCAGGGCAGCAGGCGGAGGCCCCACAAGGAGCGGAGGGTCCCCTACCCTCTTGCCAGCAAGCAGAAGGAGGGGATCCAAGAGATGGGGGGGAATGGAAACAGCTCCCTGCCTGGGGAAGCAGGCAAATCCCCTCCCAGCCTCCCGCACCTTCCCAGCTGCCCTTGCATAACAGATATGGGGCTCTGGAAGTCGAGGGCCAGGCAAGTGGGGAGGGAGGTGAAGGTGAAGGTCCAGCCAGGGGGTTGCTGAGGGCCAGTCAGTCAACCCCATGGATTACCACTGCCCCTGTTAAGAAAAAAAGGAGGGCAATTGTGGTAGGCGATTCCCTCCTGCGGGGAACTGAGGGCCCGATCTGCCGCCCGGACCCATCCCACAGGGAAGTCTGCTGCCTCCCTGGGCCCTGGGTTAGGGACGTTACTAGGAAACTCCCCGATCTCGTAAGGCCCTCCCATTATTACCCGCTGCTGGTTGTACAGGTTGGCAGTGATGAGATTACAGAGAGAAGTCCTACAGCAATGACGAGGGACTTCAGGGCACTGGGGCGACTGGTCGCAAGATCGGGAGCGCAGGTAGTGTTTTCCTCAATCCCGTTAATGGCAGCTAGGAGCGCTGAAAGGAATGGGAAAACTCACCTGATTAACAGGTGGCTCAGAGCCTGGTGCCATCGGTAGACTTTTGGGTTTTTTGATGATGGGGAGGTTTACATGGCACTGGGCCTGCTGGCAGCTGATGGAGAACAGCTGTCTCCAAAGGGGAAAAGGATTCTCGCCCATGAGTTGGCGGGACTCATTGAGAGGGCTTTAGACTAGATTTGCTGGGGGAAGGGGATATAAACGGGCCCGCTAGTGAGGAGCCCAGGGGCGGCATGGCAACATTGGGGGCGAAATCGATAGCCCAGCTCAAGTGCATCTACACCAATGCGCGTAGCATGGGCAACAAACAGGAGGAGCTGGAAGCCCTTGTGCAGCAGGATAGCTATGACATAGTCGCCCTCACAGAAACATGGTGGGACGACTCTCATGACTGGAGTGCTGCACTGGATGGCTATAAGCTCTTCAGAAGGGATAGGCAGGGAAGGAGAGGCGGTGGGGTGGCTCTTTATGTTAGGGAGTGTTTTGTCTCGTCATTGACTTAGCGTTTCTGTTTTGGCCAATTCACCTACTCTTTCAAAGACAGTTCCCAGGGATGGAGGAGTGAATCCTTTCAAACTTGTCCCTCACAGAAAACATGTTTGCCTTATCCAGTGCCGGGTGCAGCTGGACCCGTGCCCAGCCGCTCTGAGATGTTGGCCCTGCAGGCAAGGGGGGGAGTGGAGCCCAGTGAGGAAGGAAGGAGGGAGGGCAGATGCTGAGTTGCCTGTCAAAAGGGAAACTCTGCTTGGGCAGGGACCAGAGAATTTCTGCAGCTCCCTGACCCTGTTGCTCTTTTGGAACAGACCCTCTGATCTCCACCTTCTGCTGGACCTGTTCTGTAGCGCTACACGGTGAGCACCTCATGGCCAGGCACTTCAGGACTTTGCCCACTGCCCTGTACTGACAAGAGGAGCACCTCTTGTCTCTGGGGCCAGGGTGTGCAGGGGGTCCTGGGCCCCGGCTGCAGAGCTGGGCATTGCCTGCATTGCTCAGTGTCTGAGAGTCAGCCCAAACCCTGTCCCTATTTGTCAGAGGGGTGATTCTGAGGAATGTAGCATCTCCTGTTTCATGGCACAGATCAACCAGTGCCTTAGAAATGGCCCCTCTGAGAGATTAATGCAGCTCTTCCCGGACATGAGATGAGGCCTCAGCATGGTGATCCCTGTAGAAGAGTGTAAGGAGTCCGTCACTCAGCTGTCTGACCATGAGCACTTCACTCCTGTTTTGTTCCTGGCTCTGGATTTCTGTCTTTCCTGCACAGCCAGAGGGGTTAAGGAGATGCTCTTGTTGTGAACAAATGTTTTGGAGGAATTGAGGCTGCCCTGGAGCAGGGCTGCTTGAGGGACCTGTAATGTTAGGCCCAGGATGACAAGTGAGTGCTCAGTCCCCTGCAAGGCTTCGCAGCCTGATCATGGTGCTTATATTTGGCTGCCAGGTGGAGCAGGGGTGTGAGATTTGATGCTGTCTGGCTGCGTCAGGACATAAGGCACCTGCAGTGAGGTTTGGATCACAACTTCCCTTAGACTTTTTCCTGCATGGGATATTTCTGCTTCATACATATAAGGAACTGAGCCTCTCTCCCACCCTCTCGCCCACCCCCTCATCCCCCCGCCCCAAGAAATAGATCCTCTTCCTCCTCTTCCAATTGCTGAATAGTTTTGAAGAACCTCGGGTAAGCTTGTTGCAAGCCAAAACCATACTTCTATATCCTAAAGAATATCCCTTCATACACTTTCCCTGATCATCCACTTTATCTCATAAAAGCTGTTTGCATTTTTAGTTTTGAAAGAGTACAAACCAGTGAAAGTATACTTGTGTGTACTCACAAGTTTTCAGGAACAGTGCAGAAAGCAGTGCACACTATAGTTATAAGTGAAAAAAAAGCAGCAGGGTTTTAAACCAGTGAAAATTAAGCCATCAGTAATATTATCAGAACAGACCCAATGGATGCTTCAAGGGTTGTATGACATTTGTATAACAGAGTTGGACTGTACAAGACTGGGTTCAGCCATACTTGCCACACAAAATGCGTCCAGCCAACAGAAAGTAACTCTAAAACCAGTGTAAGTGGAGGGTGAAGTGTATATAGAAATGATGGCGGGGATGACCCCTTTTTCTCCAGTATAATACCGTATCATCACTCTCAATGTTTGGTTGACATATTTGCTGTGCAGGTGTGGGGACTACATCCTCATGCTCAATCTTTCCCTGGTGAATCCTGGAGCCTTCACGGTTTGCCGCTGAAAAAGCCATACACAAGAAAGGGTGAAGGAACATCCCCTTTGGACAGTGTGTTTGTGGCCAACGCACAGGTCATATTCCACTTTTCAATAAGCCCCTTTCTGGCTGCGTGTGGAAACTCCTCCCAGGGTTTTGGTAATCGTTCAAAAAGGAATGGCTGAGGAATCCACTTTATCCATATACTAGCATGTCACTTGGAGAAAGCCCCATTCGCTACCCTGATCTAAGAGCACTTTACCCTCCTGCATCTGCGGCCAAGAAAGTGGGTAAAATGAAAGGTGTAGTGATCCACGCTCTGTGGACTAACAGATTCCTGGAAGAATTAACACAGGAGAGCTATCAGTGCCTCTGCTGGCATGGGGATTAGCTCCAGCAGCATACAGGTTGCAGCCACTGCCCTGCAACAGTCAGTGAATCTCCTCCCAGGATGTGCCTGGTGGCTGTCAGACAATTTGTTGTTGAACCGCTGCTGTTTTCCAGGGTACCTTTAGCATACTACGATGGCAAGAGAAGAATACCAAGGACTTCCTTTTGGAAGCACTGGAGGACCTTACTCTGCATATTTTTGAGACCTTTAAGTATAAATTATCATATATTGATTATGATGAGATGGCTAATCTATCCAAGTATTTGCTCAAGAAAGCCAACAATCCAGTTAAACTTGCAGACTACATGTGTGACCACCATGGAGCTAACCTTGCTGTGGATGTAGCTATCTACGTGCTTGAACAGATCAACCAAAGAGCCACTGCGGCTAAACTCCAACAGGAGAAAGGAAAAGGTGAAGGACTTTTGGTTACTGGCACTTTTGTATCCTTTTTCACAGTTCCTAGAAAATATGTACGAGAACCTTCATAAATAGAGAGACATCAGATTTCAATCCCCTGTGGAAGCCTGAAACACAAAGGACCCCAGGGCGCTGCCTCCTTACACCTGGAATTGCATGACTCTCCTCTTGCCATTGGTCTTCCTGGTCATTTAGGTGACTGCTGCCACAATCTCATAGAACCGTAGAATCATTTAGGTTGGAAAAGACGTTTAAGATCATCCGGTCCAACCATTAACCTAACATTACCAAGTGCATCACTAAAGCAATTAAGGGTAGAGTAGAAATTTCATGTTTCCTGGCTTGGTGGCTGGATGGTTTTTTAATGAAAGTAAAAACTAGGAATGATTAAGATTGGAAAGGACCCTAAGATCATCATTCCAATCATCAACCCAACACCACCATGTCCACTAAAATGTGTCCCAAAGTTCCAAGTCTACCTGTTTTTTGAACACTTCCAGGGATGGTGACTCCACCAACCTCTCTGGACAGCCTGTTCCAATGCTTGACTACCCTTTCCATGAAGAAATTTTTCCTAATATCTAATGCAAAACTCCCCTGGCGCAGCTTGAGCCCATTTCCTCTCGTCCTATTGCTAACTACATGGGAGAAGAGACCAACACCCACCTCACTACAACCTCCTTTCAGGTAGCTGTAGAGAGCGCTAAGGTCTCCCCTCAGCCTCCTCTTCTCTAAGCTAAACAATCCCAGTTCCCTCAGCCGCTCCTCATAAGGCCTCTGCTCCAGACCCTTCACCAGCCTTGTTGCCCTTCTCTGAACTCGCTCCAGCACCTCAATGTCTTTCTTGTAGTGACGGGCCCAAAACTGGACACAGTATTCCAGGTGCGGCCTCACCAGCGCTGAGTACAGGGGGACAATCACCTCCCTGCTCCTGCTGGCCACACCATTCCTGATACAAGCCAGGATGCTGTTGGCCGCCTTGGCCACCTGGGCACACTGCTGGCTCATGTTCAGGCGGCTGTCTACCAACACCCCCAGGTCCTTTTCGGCCAGGCAGCTTTCCAGCCACTCTTCCCCAAGCCTGTAGCGTTGCATGGGGTTGTTTTGACCCAAGGGCAGGACCCGGCACTTGGCCTTGTTGAACCTCATACAGTTGGCCTCGGCCCATCAATCCAGCCTGTCCAGGTCCCTCTGCAGGGCCATCCTACCCTCCAGCAGTTCGACACTCCCACCCAGTTTGGTGTCATCTGTAAAGTTACTGAGGGCGTACTCAATCCCCTCATCCAGATCATTGATAAAGATATTAAACAAGGCTGGCCCCAAAACAGAGCCCTGGGCAACACCGCTCGTGACCGGGCGCCAGCTGGACTTAACTCCATTCACAACTACTCTCTGGGCTCGGCCACCCAACCAGTTTTTTACCCAGCAAAGACTACACCCATCCAAACCAAAGCTGCCAGCTTCCCAAGGAGAATGCTATGGGAGATGGTGTCAAAGGCACTTCAAAGGTGAAGTCCAGGTAGATGACGTCCACAGCCTTTCAATCATCTACCAGGTGGGTCACCAGGTCATAGAAGGAGATCAAGTTGGTCAAGCGGGACCTGCCTTTCATGAACCCATGCTGGCTGGGCCTGATCCCCTGGTTGACCTGCACTTGCCTGTTGAGTTCACTCAATATGGACCTCTCCATAATCTTTCCCGGCACCGAGGTCAGGCTGACAGGCCTGTAGTCCCCCGGATCCTCCTTCCGGCCCTTCTTGTAGATGGGTGTGACATTGGCAAGCCTCCAGTTACCAGGGACCTCCCCTGTTAACCAGGACTGCTGATAGATAATGGAGAGTGGCTTGGTGAGCTCCTCTGCCAGCTCCCTCAGTACTCTCGAGTGGATCCCATCCGGCCCCATAGACTTGTGAGAGTCCAGGTGGTGTAGCAGGTCATTAACTGCTTCCTCCTGGACTATGGGGTCTCTATTCTGCTTCCCGTCCCTGTCTTCCAGCTCATGGGGCTGAGTACCCTGGGGATGACCGGTCTGGCTATTAAGGACAGAGGCAAGGAAGGCATTAAGTACCTCAGCCTTTTCCTTGTCCTTGGTGACAGTGTTCCCCCCGACATCTAGCAAAGGATGGAGATTCTCCTTGGCTCTCCTTTTATTGTTGATGTACGTATAAAAACATTTTTTGGTATCTTTTACAACAGTGGCCAAATTGAGTTCTAGCTGGGCTTTTGCCTTTCTAGTTTCCTCCCTGCAGGACCTAACAAGATCCTGGTACTCTTCCTGAGTTGCCCGCCCCTTCTTCCAAAGGTGGTAGACTCTCTTTTTTTCCCTGACTCCCAGCAAAAGCTCCCTATTCAGCCAGGGCAGTCGTCTTCCCCACTGGTTCATCTGACGGCACATGGGGACAGGCCACTTCTGCGCCCTTAAGGCTTCCTTCTTGAAGAACACCCAGCCTTCCTGGACCCCTTTGCCTTTCAGGACTGCCTCCCAAGGGACTTTCCCAAGCAGCATCCTGAACAGGCCAAACTCTGCCCTCTGGAAGTCCATGGTAACAGTTTTGCTGCCCCTCCCCTTTACATGGCCAAGAATCGAGAACTCTTATCACATCGTGGTTGCTAAGCCCAAGACAGCCTCCGACCACGACATCTGCCGCAAGCCCTTCTCTGTTAGTAAACAGCAGGTCAGGTGAGGCACCTCCCCTGGTAGGCTCGCTTACTAGCTGCATCAGAAAGTTATCCTCCACACACTCTAGGAACTTCCTAGACTGTTGCCTCTCTGCTGTGTTGTATTTCCACCAGACGTCTGGCAAGTTGAAGTCCCCCACGAGAACAAGGGCTAGCAATTGCGAGACTTCTGCCAGCTGCTTGTAGAAGGCTTCATCTATCTCTGCATCCTGGTTGGGTGGTCTACAGCAGACTCCCAACAGAACATCCGCCTTGCTGGCCTTGCCTCATCCTTAGCCATAAGCACTTGACCTAGTCGTCACCACTGTCAAGCTCCATACAGTCAAAACACTCCCTAACATACAGAGCCACCCCGCCGCCTCTCCTTCCCTGCCTATCCCTTCTGAAGAGCTTATAGCCATCCAGTATGCCTCTCTATGTGCAGGACTTTGCATTTCTCTTCACTGAACTTCATGAGGTTCCTGTCCGCCTAGTTCTCTGTCCTGTTGAGATTCTTCTGAACGGTAGCACAACAACTGCTCCCAGTTTTGTACCATGTGCAAGCTCACTGAAGGTGCACTCTGCCCCATCATCAAAGTTATTCATAAAGATGTGAAACCACATCAGACCCATTCTTGAACCCTGAGGTAGTAATGGCCTCCAGCTGGATTTTATGCTGCTGACACATCTTTGAGACCAGCAGTTCAGACAGTTTTCAGTCCCACTCATTGTCCATTCATCTAGCCCATACGTAATCAGTTTGTCTATGAGCATATGGTGGGAGACAGCATTGAAAGATTTCCTAAGATCAAGATAAACAACATCCACTGCTTTTCTCTCCTCCACCAAGCCAGTCATCTCATTGCAGAAGGCTATCACATTGGTTAAACACATTTTTTTCCTTCTTATATCCATGCTGACTACTCCCAATCATCTTGTCCTTCATACATGTGAAATGTTTCCCTGGATCCTTTTTAACGTCATCTTCTCAGGGACCGAGGTGAGGCTGACCAGCTTGTCATTCCCCATATCCTGCTTCTTGCCCTTCTTGAAGATGAGTGACATTTACTTTTTACAGTTCTCATAAACTTGCCCGAGTCCCCATCAACTTGCAAAGATAATCAAGAGCGGCCTCTTAAGACATTGCTCAGCTCCTTCAGCACTTGTGGGTGCATCCTGTCAGGTCAGAAGGACTTGTGTGTGTTCAGTTTGTTTTAAAGTTCTTTCAACCTGATCCTCATCAGCTGAGGAGGACCTTGGTCTTCCTTGCTCTGGACTTTCCCACTGACCTCAGGGGCCTGGAATTCTGACGGTAAATATTATTAATAAAGAATCCAACAAAGGTGGCATCGAGTACTTTCAGCCTTTTCTGTGCCCAGATTCATCCCTAGGTGTGCTTTGGCTTTCCTATCCCCATGCCTGCATGCTTTGACAGAGCCTTGTCTTCAGAACAGTCTTTCATGGTTTATTGGGCATAAATTTCAGGGTTTCGCTAGCAAGGTGCTGCAGGGGTGTCCTTTGCGGAAGGAGGCCATGTACTGCTCTGAGCCTGTCACAACTGGTTCCAGCTGGCGCTGAAACAGATAAAACCAACCCGCCAGGTGTTAGAAACGCAACCAGTCAGAGAAGCATATGGCATCTGTGCTCAAATATATTTAAGAGAGGTTGCTAGCTGTTAGCTTGCTGGGCAGGGCTACCTTGACATGCATTGAATTGTTCTTGGCCTCCTTTCTCTATTCTTTCTTTGGTTCTGTTGTTGTGCTTGGTCTGTGTGGCTATATTTCTTTGTGGCCAACCAGAAAAATTAAATTTTTTGAGGGATGGGTCATATCCTGCATCCCCATCTCAATAAATGACACACAACCAGTTCAGGGTTTTTCCGGGGCATTCCCTGTACCAGTTTCCTCCAAACCTTGAGTTGTGAAGTTTTCCTATACCAGGCCGGACACCATCAGCTATAACTGCAAGATGGCATCTTTGGAAAAAGAGTCAAGAAACCATTCTGACCACTGGAGGTGAACAGACACCTCTGTGTGTGTGTGTGTGTGTGTAGTCAGGAAGACAGAACTTTTCCCCGGTATTCCCCCAGCCTCTGCTTCCCTTTTCAGGCCGGGGAGGAGGAGGCAGGGGAAGGGAACAATGGACACGTCCCCAGTCATTGGAAATCGATGGCAGATACTCCTAAGCAGCTTATCCTACTGGCACCATCAGGCAAGGCATAGGGGACTGGCGAGACCACTACCCTGACTCAGGAGGACACATTGTGTGCTAGCCACCCACCAGCACCCAGGTACTCACTGTGGCCCAGGAACGGTAGCAAGAAAAGCCAGTCCATCCTAGTCCAGGACAGGGAGAGAAATTGCCTCATATACTGCACTGGGGCATCTCCCTGCAGCTGCCAAGGAGGAGGCTGGAAACGTGGTGGAGGAATAATGGGGAGAGCAGGCAGGTGCCAGTGCTGAGCTGGAGTCAGTCTCAGATGCAGTACTAGAATTTCACTTTTGTCTCTGGCTGGAGCAGGACTGCTAGAGAAGCAGCACCCCCACCCCAGAGCAAGCAGGGTCCAGCCTGGGCCTGGTGTCTGGAGGCCTTGGGGGTCCACTGGCCTCATGAGCAGCAGTTGAACCTTTTGGTCAAAAGTAAGCCTGCCTTCACCCCCACCCTTGCTCTCTGGCAATCAGACCCCTAGCATCCTTGAGTCTCAGGGCTGCTGTAAAGACGCATGAGGAGCCGGGCTGTATCTGTGGCCCTGGAGGTGAGGAACAACCTTTGGGATAGCTGTGGTAGCTTTTGTGCCTCACACCAGCAGCTAACACTGAAGACCCCCTACTGAGTGCCCCACTTCTGAGTTACATTCAGTAGACTGGAAGCCTGAACTTCACAAGAGAGAAAGATAAACTCTGGAGCCTTTCTCTATGCTCCCCTGGCTGCATTTACATGTGACACCTGCTAGAGCAAAAGGAGGTACTAAGGCCAAGCTGCTGTACATTCTGTACCTCCAGGTCTGAGGACTCAAGCAGAGGAGACTGAGTCAAGTAGGGCTCAGGGCAATATCTGAGAAGGAGAAAGCCAAGGGGAAGATCCCAGTGTCAAAGTCAGGATGGAACCTTGCAGCTGGAGAGTGAGTGGGAAGGAGTGGATGAACATCAAGAAGTCATTTTATTCACAGTGCAGATGCACTTAGTGTTGTTTGCCAGGTTAAATGCAGCAATACTAAGTGTTGTGGAGCTCCAGTCAGCCTACAAGGAAAACATTTGCTGAACAAACAGGAAGGCTGTCTATCCAACCCCTGCCTCCAAAGGCCAGTTGGCTGGGGGTGGGCAAGAAGCGGGGAGGGGTGTAGCCGGGACAGCTGACCCAAACTGACCAGAGGGATATTCTATAGCATATGGTGTCATGCTCAGCAATAAAAGCTAAGAGAAAGGAGGAGGGGGGTGAGGCATTCATTATTAAGGTGCTTGTCTTGTGAAGCAAATGCTGTGCACACTGAGGCCCTGCTTCCCAGGAAGTGGCTGGACATCTCCTGCTGATGGGAAGTAGGGAATAAATCTCTTTTTTGTTAATAGAATAGAATAGAATAGAATAGAATAGAATAGAATAGAATAGAATAGAATAGAATAGAATAGAATAGAATAGAATAGAAAAGAAAGAATAGGTTTGGTTTAGTTAAGTTGGAAGGGACCTACAATGATCATCTAGTCCAAGTTTTGCTTCCATGTGCAGCCTTTGCTTTCTTTCATTAAACTGCCTTTATGTTGATCCATGAGTTTTTCATCTTATTTTCTCTCCCTTTCCTGCTGAGGAGAAGGGATGAGAGAGTGGCTTGGTGGGCACCTGGCAGCCAGCCAAGGTCTACCCACCACAGAGATACATACCCAGGCTGTCCTACATGTGACAGGGCAGACAATGTCATCCAGTAGAGGAAGCTGGAGCTACCTGGAGAGCCTGGGGCATCTCCATGAACAGCATATGCCTTCAGCCCTGACATATTCCCAGCAGTCACCTCCTCCACCCACAGATATCAACTGCTTTTCATTTCTGGGCTGAAACATAACTGGAAGGATTTGCTGAAGCCCTCATGAACCATGCTGTTTCTCACTGCCATCTCTTGACACTCTCTCCCAGCCCTGTACACGTGCCCAGCAGTGCCTCTCAGGTGGAACCCAATCACCTGTCAGAACAAGCCTTGGGATTCCTGAATTTTTTGTGATGCCTACTATAACCTTCCTGGCTCTCTGCAGAGCTCTTGGGGAGCATTATTGTCTATAGCAGGGTCTTTATGATCGTCTTTTATGATTTTTTTTTTTGTCTTTCTTTGATTCTTCTGTGCAGGAACAGGAGTCACAGAAAAGCACCACATACTGGAGTGAGTCCAGTTCAGGGCCACAGAGATATTTTAAGGACTGGAGCACCATTCATATGAGGAGAGGCTGAGAGAGACGGGTATGTTCAGCCTGGAGAAGAAAAGGCTCAAAGGGGCATCTTAATGTGTATAGATACCTGCTGGCAGGGAGGGAAGAGGGAGACAGACTCTTGTCAGTGGTGTCCAGTGACAGGACATGAGGTGATGGTCACACATTGGAACACGAGATTTCATTTGAACACAAGAAAATATTTGTCCATGTTTCAGCTGGGATAGAGTTAATCTTCTTCCTAGTAGCTGGTATGGTGGTGTGTTTTAGATTTATTGTGAGAATAATGTTGATAACACACTGATGTTTTAGTTCTTGCTAAGTCGTGTTTATACTAGTCGAGGACTTTTTAGCTTCCTGTGGTCTGCCAGGTTCACAGGAAGCTGGGAGGGGGCACGGCCAGGACAGCTGACCCAAACTGATCAAAGGAATAGTCCATACCGTATGACGTCATGCTCAGTATATAAACTGGGGGGAGTTGGCCGGGGGACAGTGACCGCTGCTTGGGCACTGGCTGGGCATCAGTCACCAGGTGGTGAGCGATTGCATTGTGCATCACTTGTTTTGTATATTCTTTTATCATCATTATCATTACTTTCTCTTCCTCTGCTGTCCTATTAAACTGCCTTTATCTCAAGCCACAGGTTCTACTTCTTTTTTTCACCCTGATTCCCTCCCATCCTACTGCTGGGGGGGGGGAGGGTGAGCAAGCTGTGTGGTGCTTAGTTGCCGACTGAAGTTAAACCACAACAACAGTCCTTTGCTGTGAGGCAGGCCAAGCACTGGAACACATGGCCCAGAGAGACTGTGGAGTCTCCATCCATGAAATATTCATCAGCAGGCTGGACACAGTTATGGCCAACTGGCTCTAGCTGACCCCACTTAAGCAGGGGGGCTGGACTAGGTGATTTCTAGAGGTCTCTTCCCAACTCAGTGGCTCTGTGATTCTGTGCTGAGCTGATAGAGAAAAGCTAGATGACAAGCTTCAATGAAATGTTCTGGTTTTGGATGGCCAGATTTGCACTAATCTGATCATATCCCTGTTGTCTGTGTAATGTGTCTTTCTATATGAGTGTGTATATATGTGTGTGTGTGTGCAGGTGTAGGTAAAGGCATAGGTATACATATATATGGTTACTCGACAAAATACATTTCCTACTGACACTTGGAGAAATTTTGTTCTGAGGAACTACTTACTATATTTATATTGACGTTTCATACCTTGTCTTCTGCCTCACTGTCTTTTCTTCTTCCTCTGCCTATTCTGTCTTTACAGAGCTCTTCAGGACAGATTCATTAACTCCCTGAGTAACTCGGAATGGAAAAGACCTCTGGACATTATCAGGAGCTCAACGCTAGAAGGAACCAGAGGAGACTTCTCAGGAGCACACCTCCAACTTGGCATCACTCACAAACATGCTATGAAAGGGCTCCGTTCCTTTGTCCAGGCCATTAATAAAGATATCAAACTGTGTCATGCCACGTGTTGGATCACTCAGGGATGCCACTAGTAACCAGCTACCAGGTGTACTTTGTACCACTGATCACAGCATTTTGGCCTAATGGACCAGCCAAGTTTCCACCCGCCTATGGCTGATTCATTTAGTGAATAGCTCACCAATTTAGCTGTAAGAAAACTGTAGGTGAGGTGTCCCACCTATGCCCTAGGTAAAGTGAAGAAAATACCCTGCTTTCCCCTTTTGCCCACAGCCAAGCCTGTCAGGGATGATCTCCATTTCCCTTCAGTGGCTCTTCCAAATCTCATCTTTCCTGTGAAAGGAAATTACTTCCATGAGGATTTGCTCTATCACCTTCCCAGGGACTGAGGTGACACTAACCAGCCAGTCATTCCCCAGATTCCCTTTCTGACCTGCTTGAAATCAGATGTGCTGTCAGCCTTTTCCCAATCATCAGAAATCCCCAACTGCCATGACATTGCCGTCTCTTGATGATCAAGAGCAGCCTTGCAATGATACCAGTCAGCTCCCCCAGCACCCTTGGTTGCATTCCATTTGGTCCCATGGTGTGTGTCCAGATGGCATCACTGATCCCTAGTGGCATCTTCTTCTACCATGGGTGAAGCTTCACTACCATAGACACCACGAGAAGATTTCGGGACCAGGGAGGCCTCTGGGCAGATCTTACCCAGAAAACACAAGGTCAATGAATTCCTTCACCTTTTCCTTGCCCCACTGGGCACAAGAACCAAGTTCCCCTTAGCTGCTTTCCTTGCGCTGATAGTGCACTTACAGAAGCCTTACTGGTTACCCTCCCCATCCCTGGCTAGTTCCAGCTACAGCCGAGCATTAGTTTTCCTGAGCCACCCCTGCACTCACAGGCCATGTCCCTATCTGCTTCCCAGAGCCTGTTCCCCCTCCACTTTCTCTGCACTTCCTTCCCGTGTTTGAATTCCAAAGTCAGCGGGTCCCTGTTCATCCTCAATGACCTCCTGCCAGGCCCTGCTAGACTCACGGCACACTGGGCTGGTGTGTTTCTGGGCTTTGAGGATGTTGTCCCTGAAGATCCAAGAATAACCCACAGCCCCTTTGCCCTCCAGGACAGTCCAAGCAGATCCTTAACTACATAAAAACATCCCCCTGCAGTCCTGTGCGGCGATTCTGCCAGTTGTCCTACTTCTCTACCATCTCATAGACTATTGCAGCAGTGGCTGCCCTCAACACTCACAGCTGCATCCAGATCCCCCTTGTCTATCAGTAAGAGAGCAGGCCTAGTCAGCTCATCAACTGCCTGTGTCAAAATGTCTTCAACACCCTCCAGAAATCTCCTGGGTTGCTTGTGGCCAAACCCTGTGCCTGATCACTGTGGTCTGTCTTGCCTTCTTATTAAAGTCTGTTCCAGGCTATTTGCTCTGAGTGTGTTCACTATTGTGTATGTGTTTGGGGGTGAATATATGTACACACTGTGCTGGCCGACTCTAAGTAGGGCTGGCTGGAGGAGGATACCAGGATGTGGACAGACCCAGGGTTGGAGCTGCCCAGTGGGTAATAGCCCCAAGTCTGGGCAGGGCACCTGGGCAGACCCAAAGCTCAGGCATGCACAGGAAGGACTGCAGGTGTGTGTGCCTGTGGCTGTGTGCTACAGGAGATGCAGGACCACTTGTGACCTTCACACCCGATCAGCCTGAGGGGAGAACAGCATGGGGACAGTTGTGTTGGTCATGTTTGCATACGTGCTGCTGGTGGTGTAGTGGCTGTAAAGGTACTGCTCCATAGTGGCACTGATCTATGTATGGTCAGCTGTGTCTATCCTATGTGTGCATGGCTGTGTGAGTGTATAAGATCGTGTGTTCATGTGTTTGTGTATGCACATGTGTGCATTTGCCTGTTTCCACTGGAGTGTTTGGAATATTAGGCAATTTCTCCTGACTGCTGGTGCAACAAGAAGCTAGGTTGGATCTTAGGATTTAGGGATGCTTCTTGAGAGCCCCATCAGCATGGGGATGGTGTACAGGGTGTCAGGATGTCCTCAACATGTTTCCTTTTCCATGGGGGCTCACAGAGGCTTCCAGCCACGCAGAGGACTCATCTTCCTGTGGTCACAACTTGAATCCAGTCCTGCAACTGGTCTACAGCCGAGGAGCCTTGTCTCAGGGTAACTGTTGGGGTAAGGGCTGGCAGACGTGTGTTGAGGGAGACTGTCTCAAGGATGTTTGCTGGGAAAAGAGACTGAGGGACAGATGAAAACTCACATGGCCTCATGGGTCATGCTTCCTTCAGCACAAGTCCTGACACAGGGTTCTATCCTTGCTTTTTATCTAGGAAGGATTATGGCATTAAGAGATGGGGAGTGGGGGTCACCAGTCCTTCTTCAGCCACTTCCCAGATCTGGTGGAGCACCAGGAAAGCAGGAACTTGTGGCTCTGCACCATGAGAATGCTTTGGGGTACCCACAGGCTGGGTATTGTCTTGGGTTACCTGAACATTGGCATTTTCCTCTCTGAGGAAACTTCCAGCTTAGGTCACCTCCCTTCTGATATCTCTCCATTCCTCCTCTGATCTGTCTGGCCATTCCTGGACCCCTCCCAATGCTCCCTGCTGGATGGTGAGCTGGCAATGTTATTTAGCAGACCAAGCAGGCTGTGGTACCCACACTGGCCGTGCTGGTTGGAGTGGGAAGTCGAGCCAGCTAGGTTGGGACCACTGCTGCTAAATCCCCTCCCCAGAGGTCTGTGGAGGTGGCAGGTGCTTGGAGAGTCTATTGAGCATTTCCAAAGGCACTAGAGGTGTCCAGGTGTGTCTCTAGATCCAGTTGGTGGTAATTTATTCAGAGTGACATTAATCACTCCTCAGGCTTCCTTCCTTGTGCCTGCTGGGCCCCCACTGAATCCCTTGGGGATTGCAGACCTTATTTGTCTGAGGATACCTTGATTTGGCAACGTACCTTTGGGTCACTCTACCTTGGGCAATCTACCCCGACCCGGTGGGGCTCCATTCACTGCTCACCCCAGGCATATGCTGTTCATGGAGATGCCCCAGGCTCTCCAGGTAGCTCCAGCTTCCTCTACTGGATGACATTGTCTGCCCTGTCACATGTAGGACAGCCTGGGTATGTATCTCTGTGGTGGGTAGACCTTGGCTGGCTGCCAGGTGCCCACCAAGCCACTCTCTCATCCCTTCTCCTCAGCAGGAAAGGGAGAGAAAATAAGATGAAAAACTCATGGATCAACATAAAGGCAGTTTAATGAAAGAAAGCAAAGGCTGCACATGGAAGCAAAACTTGGACTAGATGATCATTGTAGGTCCCTTCCAACTTAACTAAACTAAACCAAACCTATTCTATTCTATTCTATTCTATTCTATTCTATTCTATTCTATTCTATTCTATTCTAAAAAAAAGAGATTTATTCCCTACTTCCCATCAGCAGGAGATGTCCAGATGCCCACTGCACAGCACTTCTATGCTTGTTCTGCTGTTTTGAGTAAACCTTAAAATGTTTAAGTCGCTAATATAAATAATAGTCTCATTTTAAAATGGGTTGAAATCTGAAACAGATGAGTCAGTATTAAGGTAAAAATTTTTGCTCCCATTCCCCATGGGATTAGAATAATTGGGCTTGTTTTCTTGCATGAAAGGGGTCACTTCAGTAGTCGCAAAGATGCAGTGCTATGCTCTATGTACTGTGGGGAGAAGGAAATGAGAAGGAGCGGGGACCTACCTGAGTCTCCAGGGGGCTGTAGGATGGGGCTGTCCAGTTCTGGAAAACAAGAATGGGAGAGGAAGGCTTCACTAAGCAGGAAAAGCTCCTCAGCTGGTGAGGTGGCTTTGTTATCCCACATAGGCACCAGAATTTTGTAAAAAACTCAAAACTGTATTGCTATCAGAGGAAAGAGATACGTCAAGCTACTAGGGCTGAAGACTTAGTCAGGTCGCCATCCAGGTCGCCGGCTGCGGGGAGTGCCTGAGCCTGTCACTTGCACCGGAGGGCAGCGGCGATGGCAAATGTCTTCGGTGTGACCAGGTAGATGATCTGCTCGGCCTGGTGGCAGAGCTGAAGGAGGAGGTGGAAAGGCTGAGGAGTATCAGGGAGCACGAGAGGGAGACAGACTGGTGGAGCCGCACCCTGCCGTCCCTGGGCCCAGGGCAGCAGGCGGAGGCCCCACAAGGAGCGGAGGGTCCCCTACCCTCTTGCCAGCAAGCAGAAGGAGGGGATCCAAGAGATGGGGGGGAATGGAAACAGCTCCCTGCCTGGGGAAGCAGGCAAATCCCCTCCCAGCCTCCCGCACCTTCCCAGCTGCCCTTGCATAACAGATATGGGGCTCTGGAAGTCGAGGGCCAGGCAAGTGGGGAGGGAGGTGAAGGTGAAGGTCCAGCCAGGGGGTTGCTGAGGGCCAGTCAGTCAACCCCATGGATTACCACTGCCCCTGTTAAGAAAAAAAGGAGGGCAATTGTGGTAGGCGATTCCCTCCTGCGGGGAACTGAGGGCCCGATCTGCCGCCCGGACCCATCCCACAGGGAAGTCTGCTGCCTCCCTGGGCCCTGGGTTAGGGACGTTACTAGGAAACTCCCCGATCTCGTAAGGCCCTCCCATTATTACCCGCTGCTGGTTGTACAGGTTGGCAGTGATGAGATTACAGAGAGAAGTCCTACAGCAATGACGAGGGACTTCAGGGCACTGGGGCGACTGGTCGCAAGATCGGGAGCGCAGGTAGTGTTTTCCTCAATCCCGTTAATGGCAGCTAGGAGCGCTGAAAGGAATGGGAAAACTCACCTGATTAACAGGTGGCTCAGAGCCTGGTGCCATCGGTAGACTTTTGGGTTTTTTGATGATGGGGAGGTTTACATGGCACTGGGCCTGCTGGCAGCTGATGGAGAACAGCTGTCTCCAAAGGGGAAAAGGATTCTCGCCCATGAGTTGGCGGGACTCATTGAGAGGGCTTTAGACTAGATTTGCTGGGGGAAGGGGATATAAACGGGCCCGCTAGTGAGGAGCCCAGGGGCGGCATGGCAACATTGGGGGCGAAATCGATAGCCCAGCTCAAGTGCATCTACACCAATGCGCGTAGCATGGGCAACAAACAGGAGGAGCTGGAAGCCCTTGTGCAGCAGGATAGCTATGACATAGTCGCCCTCACAGAAACATGGTGGGACGACTCTCATGACTGGAGTGCTGCACTGGATGGCTATAAGCTCTTCAGAAGGGATAGGCAGGGAAGGAGAGGCGGTGGGGTGGCTCTTTATGTTAGGGAGTGTTTTGTCTCGTCATTGACTTAGCGTTTCTGTTTTGGCCAATTCACCTACTCTTTCAAAGACAGTTCCCAGGGATGGAGGAGTGAATCCTTTCAAACTTGTCCCTCACAGAAAACATGTTTGCCTTATCCAGTGCCGGGTGCAGCTGGACCCGTGCCCAGCCGCTCTGAGATGTTGGCCCTGCAGGCAAGGGGGGGAGTGGAGCCCAGTGAGGAAGGAAGGAGGGAGGGCAGATGCTGAGTTGCCTGTCAAAAGGGAAACTCTGCTTGGGCAGGGACCAGAGAATTTCTGCAGCTCCCTGACCCTGTTGCTCTTTTGGAACAGACCCTCTGATCTCCACCTTCTGCTGGACCTGTTCTGTAGCGCTACACGGTGAGCACCTCATGGCCAGGCACTTCAGGACTTTGCCCACTGCCCTGTACTGACAAGAGGAGCACCTCTTGTCTCTGGGGCCAGGGTGTGCAGGGGGTCCTGGGCCCCGGCTGCAGAGCTGGGCATTGCCTGCATTGCTCAGTGTCTGAGAGTCAGCCCAAACCCTGTCCCTATTTGTCAGAGGGGTGATTCTGAGGAATGTAGCATCTCCTGTTTCATGGCACAGATCAACCAGTGCCTTAGAAATGGCCCCTCTGAGAGATTAATGCAGCTCTTCCCGGACATGAGATGAGGCCTCAGCATGGTGATCCCTGTAGAAGAGTGTAAGGAGTCCGTCACTCAGCTGTCTGACCATGAGCACTTCACTCCTGTTTTGTTCCTGGCTCTGGATTTCTGTCTTTCCTGCACAGCCAGAGGGGTTAAGGAGATGCTCTTGTTGTGAACAAATGTTTTGGAGGAATTGAGGCTGCCCTGGAGCAGGGCTGCTTGAGGGACCTGTAATGTTAGGCCCAGGATGACAAGTGAGTGCTCAGTCCCCTGCAAGGCTTCGCAGCCTGATCATGGTGCTTATATTTGGCTGCCAGGTGGAGCAGGGGTGTGAGATTTGATGCTGTCTGGCTGCGTCAGGACATAAGGCACCTGCAGTGAGGTTTGGATCACAACTTCCCTTAGACTTTTTCCTGCATGGGATATTTCTGCTTCATACATATAAGGAACTGAGCCTCTCTCCCACCCTCTCGCCCACCCCCTCATCCCCCCGCCCCAAGAAATAGATCCTCTTCCTCCTCTTCCAATTGCTGAATAGTTTTGAAGAACCTCGGGTAAGCTTGTTGCAAGCCAAAACCATACTTCTATATCCTAAAGAATATCCCTTCATACACTTTCCCTGATCATCCACTTTATCTCATAAAAGCTGTTTGCATTTTTAGTTTTGGAAGAGTACAAACCAGTGAAAGTATACTTGTGTGTACTCACAAGTTTTCAGGAACAGTGCAGAAAGCAGTTGCACACTATAGTTATAAGTGAAAAAAAAGCAGCAGGGTTTTAAACCAGTGAAAATTAAGCCATCAGTAATATTATCAGAACAGACCCAATGGATGCTTCAAGGGTTGTATGACATTTGTATAACAGAGTTGGACTGTACAAGACTGGGTTCAGCCATACTTGCCACACAAAATGCGTCCAGCCAACAGAAAGTAACTCTAAAACCAGTGTAAGTGGAGGGTGAAGTGTATATAGAAATGATGGCGGGGATGACCCCTTTTTCTCCAGTATAATACCGTATCATCACTCTCAATGTTTGGTTGACATATTTGCTGTGCAGGTGTGGGGACTACATCCTCATGCTCAATCTTTCCCTGGTGAATCCTGGAGCCTTCACGGTTTGCCGCTGAAAAAGCCATACACAAGAAAGGGTGAAGGAACATCCCCTTTGGACAGTGTGTTTGTGGCCAACGCACAGGTCATATTCCACTTTTCAATAAGCCCCTTTCTGGCTGCGTGTGGAAACTCCTCCCAGGGTTTTGGTAATCGTTCAAAAAGGAATGGCTGAGGAATCCACTTTATCCATATACTAGCATGTCACTTGGAGAAAGCCCCATTCGCTACCCTGATCTAAGAGCACTTTACCCTCCTGCATCTGCGGCCAAGAAAGTGGGTAAAATGAAAGGTGTAGTGATCCACGCTCTGTGGACTAACAGATTCCTGGAAGAATTAACACAGGAGAGCTATCAGTGCCTCTGCTGGCATGGGGATTAGCTCCAGCAGCATACAGGTTGCAGCCACTGCCCTGCAACAGTCAGTGAATCTCCTCCCAGGATGTGCCTGGTGGCTGTCAGACAATTTGTTGTTGAACCGCTGCTGTTTTCCAGGGTACCTTTAGCATACTACGATGGCAAGAGAAGAATACCAAGGACTTCCTTTTGGAAGCACTGGAGGACCTTACTCTGCATATTTTTGAGACCTTTAAGTATAAATTATCATATATTGATTATGATGAGATGGCTAATCTATCCAAGTATTTGCTCAAGAAAGCCAACAATCCAGTTAAACTTGCAGACTACATGTGTGACCACCATGGAGCTAACCTTGCTGTGGATGTAGCTATCTACGTGCTTGAACAGATCAACCAAAGAGCCACTGCGGCTAAACTCCAACAGGAGAAAGGAAAAGGTGAAGGACTTTTGGTTACTGGCACTTTTGTATCCTTTTTCACAGTTCCTAGAAAATATGTACGAGAACCTTCATAAATAGAGAGACATCAGATTTCAATCCCCTGTGGAAGCCTGAAACACAAAGGACCCCAGGGCGCTGCCTCCTTACACCTGGAATTGCATGACTCTCCTCTTGCCATTGGTCTTCCTGGTCATTTAGGTGACTGCTGCCACAATCTCATAGAACCGTAGAATCATTTAGGTTGGAAAAGACGTTTAAGATCATCCGGTCCAACCATTAACCTAACATTACCAAGTGCATCACTAAAGCAATTAAGGGTAGAGTAGAAATTTCATGTTTCCTGGCTTGGTGGCTGGATTGTTTTTTAATGAAAGTAAAAACTAGGAATGATTAAGATTGGAAAGGACCCTAAGATCATCATTCCAATCATCAACCCAACACCACCATGTCCACTAAAATGTGTCCCAAAGTTCCAAGTCTACCTGTTTTTTGAACACTTCCAGGGATGGTGACTCCACCAACCTCTCTGGACAGCCTGTTCCAATGCTTGACTACCCTTTCCATGAAGAAATTTTTCCTAATATCTAATGCAAAACTCCCCTGGCGCAGCTTGAGCCCATTTCCTCTCGTCCTATTGCTAACTACATGGGAGAAGAGACCAACACCCACCTCACTACAACCTCCTTTCAGGTAGCTGTAGAGAGCGCTAAGGTCTCCCCTCAGCCTCCTCTTCTCTAAGCTAAACAATCCCAGTTCCCTCAGCCGCTCCTCATAAGGCCTCTGCTCCAGACCCTTCACCAGCCTTGTTGCCCTTCTCTGAACTCGCTCCAGCACCTCAATGTCTTTCTTGTAGTGACGGGCCCAAAACTGGACACAGTATTCCAGGTGCGGCCTCACCAGCGCTGAGTACAGGGGGACAATCACCTCCCTGCTCCTGCTGGCCACACCATTCCTGATACAAGCCAGGATGCTGTTGGCCGCCTTGGCCACCTGGGCACACTGCTGGCTCATGTTCAGGCGGCTGTCTACCAACACCCCCAGGTCCTTTTCGGCCAGGCAGCTTTCCAGCCACTCTTCCCCAAGCCTGTAGCGTTGCATGGGGTTGTTTTGACCCAAGGGCAGGACCCGGCACTTGGCCTTGTTGAACCTCATACAGTTGGCCTCGGCCCATCAATCCAGCCTGTCCAGGTCCCTCTGCAGGGCCATCCTACCCTCCAGCAGTTCGACACTCCCACCCAGTTTGGTGTCATCTGTAAAGTTACTGAGGGCGTACTCAATCCCCTCATCCAGATCATTGATAAAGATATTAAACAAGGCTGGCCCCAAAACAGAGCCCTGGGCAACACCGCTCGTGACCGGGCGCCAGCTGGACTTAACTCCATTCACAACTACTCTCTGGGCTCGGCCACCCAACCAGTTTTTTACCCAGCAAAGACTACACCCATCCAAACCAAAGCTGCCAGCTTCCCAAGGAGAATGCTATGGGAGATGGTGTCAAAGGCACTTCAAAGGTGAAGTCCAGGTAGATGACGTCCACAGCCTTTCAATCATCTACCAGGTGGGTCACCAGGTCATAGAAGGAGATCAAGTTGGTCAAGCGGGACCTGCCTTTCATGAACCCATGCTGGCTGGGCCTGATCCCCTGGTTGACCTGCACTTGCCTGTTGAGTTCACTCAATATGGACCTCTCCATAATCTTTCCCGGCACCGAGGTCAGGCTGACAGGCCTGTAGTCCCCCGGATCCTCCTTCCGGCCCTTCTTGTAGATGGGTGTGACATTGGCAAGCCTCCAGTTACCAGGGACCTCCCCTGTTAACCAGGACTGCTGATAGATAATGGAGAGTGGCTTGGTGAGCTCCTCTGCCAGCTCCCTCAGTACTCTCGAGTGGATCCCATCCGGCCCCATAGACTTGTGAGAGTCCAGGTGGTGTAGCAGGTCATTAACTGCTTCCTCCTGGACTATGGGGTCTCTATTCTGCTTCCCGTCCCTGTCTTCCAGCTCATGGGGCTGAGTACCCTGGGGATGACCGGTCTGGCTATTAAGGACAGAGGCAAGGAAGGCATTAAGTACCTCAGCCTTTTCCTTGTCCTTGGTGACAGTGTTCCCCCCGACATCTAGCAAAGGATGGAGATTCTCCTTGGCTCTCCTTTTATTGTTGATGTACGTATAAAAACATTTTTTGGTATCTTTTACAACAGTGGCCAAATTGAGTTCTAGCTGGGCTTTTGCCTTTCTAGTTTCCTCCCTGCAGGACCTAACAAGATCCTGGTACTCTTCCTGAGTTGCCCGCCCCTTCTTCCAAAGGTGGTAGACTCTCTTTTTTTCCCTGACTCCCAGCAAAAGCTCCCTATTCAGCCAGGGCAGTCGTCTTCCCCACTGGTTCATCTGACGGCACATGGGGACAGGCCACTTCTGCGCCCTTAAGGCTTCCTTCTTGAAGAACACCCAGCCTTCCTGGACCCCTTTGCCTTTCAGGACTGCCTCCCAAGGGACTTTCCCAAGCAGCATCCTGAACAGGCCAAACTCTGCCCTCTGGAAGTCCATGGTAACAGTTTTGCTGCCCCTCCCCTTTACATGGCCAAGAATCGAGAACTCTTATCACATCGTGGTTGCTAAGCCCAAGACAGCCTCCGACCACGACATCTGCCGCAAGCCCTTCTCTGTTAGTAAACAGCAGGTCAGGTGAGGCACCTCCCCTGGTAGGCTCGCTTACTAGCTGCATCAGAAAGTTATCCTCCACACACTCTAGGAACTTCCTAGACTGTTGCCTCTCTGCTGTGTTGTATTTCCACCAGACGTCTGGCAAGTTGAAGTCCCCCACGAGAACAAGGGCTAGCAATTGCGAGACTTCTGCCAGCTGCTTGTAGAAGGCTTCATCTATCTCTGCATCCTGGTTGGGTGGTCTACAGCAGACTCCCAACAGAACATCCGCCTTGCTGGCCTTGCCTCATCCTTAGCCATAAGCACTTGACCTAGTCGTCACCACTGTCAAGCTCCATACAGTCAAAACACTCCCTAACATACAGAGCCACCCCGCCGCCTCTCCTTCCCTGCCTATCCCTTCTGAAGAGCTTATAGCCATCCAGTATGCCTCTCTATGTGCAGGACTTTGCATTTCTCTTCACTGAACTTCATGAGGTTCCTGTCCGCCTAGTTCTCTGTCCTGTTGAGATTCTTCTGAACGGTAGCACAACAACTGCTCCCAGTTTTGTACCATGTGCAAGCTCACTGAAGGTGCACTCTGCCCCATCATCAAAGTTATTCATAAAGATGTGAAACCACATCAGACCCATTCTTGAACCCTGAGGTAGTAATGGCCTCCAGCTGGATTTTATGCTGCTGACACATCTTTGAGACCAGCAGTTCAGACAGTTTTCAGTCCCACTCATTGTCCATTCATCTAGCCCATACGTAATCAGTTTGTCTATGAGCATATGGTGGGAGACAGCATTGAAAGATTTCCTAAGATCAAGATAAACAACATCCACTGCTTTTCTCTCCTCCACCAAGCCAGTCATCTCATTGCAGAAGGCTATCACATTGGTTAAACACATTTTTTTCCTTCTTATATCCATGCTGACTACTCCCAATCATCTTGTCCTTCATACATGTGAAATGTTTCCCTGGATCCTTTTTAACGTCATCTTCTCAGGGACCGAGGTGAGGCTGACCAGCTTGTCATTCCCCATATCCTGCTTCTTGCCCTTCTTGAAGATGAGTGACATTTACTTTTTACAGTTCTCATGAACTTGCCCGAGTCCCCATCAACTTGCAAAGATAATCAAGAGCGGCCTCTTAAGACATTGCTCAGCTCCTTCAGCACTTGTGGGTGCATCCTGTCAGGTCAGAAGGACTTGTGTGTGTTCGGTTTGTTTTAAAGTTCTTTCAACCTGATCCTCATCAGCTGAGGAGGACCTTGGTCTTCCTTGCTCTGGACTTTCCCACTGACCTCAGGGGCCTGGAATTCTGACGGTAAATATTATTAATAAAGAATCCAACAAAGGTGGCATCGAGTACTTTCAGCCTTTTCTGTGCCCAGATTCATCCCTAGGTGGGCTTTGGCTTTCCTATCCCCATGCCTGCATGCTTTGACAGAGCCTTGTCTTCAGAACAGTCTTTCATGGTTTATTGGGCATAAATTTCAGGGTTTCGCTAGCAAGGTGCTGCAGGGGTGTCCTTTGCGGAAGGAGGCCGTGTACTGCTCTGAGCCTGTCACAACTGGTTCCAGCTGGCGCTGAAACAGATAAAACCAACCCGCCAGGTGTTAGAAACGCAACCAGTCAGAGAAGCATATGGCATCTGTGCTCAAATATATTTAAGAGAGGTTGCTAGCTGTTAGCTTGCTGGGCAGGGCTACCTTGACATGCATTGAATTGTTCTTGGCCTCCTTTCTCTATTCTTTCTTTGGTTCTGTTGTTGTGCTTGGTCTGTGTGGCTATATTTCTTTGTGGCCAACCAGAAAAATTAAATTTTTTGAGGGATGGGTCATATCCTGCATCCCCATCTCAATAAATGACACACAACCAGTTCAGGGTTTTTCCGGGGCATTCCCTGTACCAGTTTCCTCCAAACCTTGAGTTGTGAAGTTTTCCTATACCAGGCCGGACACCATCAGCTATAACTGCAAGATGGCATCTTTGGAAAAAGAGTCAAGAAACCATTCTGACCACTGGAGGTGAACAGACACCTCTGTGTGTGTGTGTGTGTGTGTAGTCAGGAAGACAGAACTTTTCCCCGGTATTCCCCCAGCCTCTGCTTCCCTTTTCAGGCCGGGGAGGAGGAGGCAGGGGAAGGGAACAATGGACACGTCCCCAGTCATTGGAAATCGATGGCAGATACTCCTAAGCAGCTTATCCTACTGGCACCATCAGGCAAGGCATAGGGGACTGGCGAGACCACTACCCTGACTCAGGAGGACACATTGTGTGCTAGCCACCCACCAGCACCCAGGTACTCACTGTGGCCCAGGAACGGTAGCAAGAAAAGCCAGTCCATCCTAGTCCAGGACAGGGAGAGAAATTGCCTCATATACTGCACTGGGGCATCTCCCTGCAGCTGCCAAGGAGGAGGCTGGAAACGTGGTGGAGGAATAATGGGGAGAGCAGGCAGGTGCCAGTGCTGAGCTGGAGTCAGTCTCAGATGCAGTACTAGAATTTCACTTTTGTCTCTGGCTGGAGCAGGACTGCTAGAGAAGCAGCACCCCCACCCCAGAGCAAGCAGGGTCCAGCCTGGGCCTGGTGTCTGGAGGCCTTGGGGGTCCACTGGCCTCATGAGCAGCAGTTGAACCTTTTGGTCAAAAGTAAGCCTGCCTTCACCCCCACCCTTGCTCTCTGGCAATCAGACCCCTAGCATCCTTGAGTCTCAGGGCTGCTGTAAAGACGCATGAGGAGCCGGGCTGTATCTGTGGCCCTGGAGGTGAGGAACAACCTTTGGGATAGCTGTGGTAGCTTTTGTGCCTCACACCAGCAGCTAACACTGAAGACCCCCTACTGAGTGCCCCACTTCTGAGTTACATTCAGTAGACTGGAAGCCTGAACTTCACAAGAGAGAAAGATAAACTCTGGAGCCTTTCTCTATGCTCCCCTGGCTGCATTTACATGTGACACCTGCTAGAGCAAAAGGAGGTACTAAGGCCAAGCTGCTGTACATTCTGTACCTCCAGGTCTGAGGACTCAAGCAGAGGAGACTGAGTCAAGTAGGGCTCAGGGCAATATCTGAGAAGGAGAAAGCCAAGGGGAAGATCCCAGTGTCAAAGTCAGGATGGAACCTTGCAGCTGGAGAGTGAGTGGGAAGGAGTGGATGAACATCAAGAAGTCATTTTATTCACAGTGCAGATGCACTTAGTGTTGTTTGCCAGGTTAAATGCAGCAATACTAAGTGTTGTGGAGCTCCAGTCAGCCTACAAGGAAAACATTTGCTGAACAAACAGGAAGGCTGTCTATCCAACCCCTGCCTCCAAAGGCCAGTTGGCTGGGGGTGGGCAAGAAGCGGGGAGGGGTGTAGCCGGGACAGCTGACCCAAACTGACCAGAGGGATATTCTATAGCATATGGTGTCATGCTCAGCAATAAAAGCTAAGAGAAAGGAGGAGGGGGGTGAGGCATTCATTATTAAGGTGCTTGTCTTGTGAAGCAAATGCTGTGCACACTGAGGCCCTGCTTCCCAGGAAGTGGCTGGACATCTCCTGCTGATGGGAAGTAGGGAATAAATCTCTTTTTTGTTAATAGAATAGAATAGAATAGAATAGAATAGAATAGAATAGAATAGAATAGAATAGAATAGAATAGAATAGAATAGAATAGAATAGAAAAGAAAGAATAGGTTTGGTTTAGTTAAGTTGGAAGGGACCTACAATGATCATCTAGTCCAAGTTTTGCTTCCATGTGCAGCCTTTGCTTTCTTTCATTAAACTGCCTTTATGTTGATCCATGAGTTTTTCATCTTATTTTCTCTCCCTTTCCTGCTGAGGAGAAGGGATGAGAGAGTGGCTTGGTGGGCACCTGGCAGCCAGCCAAGGTCTACCCACCACAGAGATACATACCCAGGCTGTCCTACATGTGACAGGGCAGACAATGTCATCCAGTAGAGGAAGCTGGAGCTACCTGGAGAGCCTGGGGCATCTCCATGAACAGCATATGCCTTCAGCCCTGACATATTCCCAGCAGTCACCTCCTCCACCCACAGATATCAACTGCTTTTCATTTCTGGGCTGAAACATAACTGGAAGGATTTGCTGAAGCCCTCATGAACCATGCTGTTTCTCACTGCCATCTCTTGACACTCTCTCCCAGCCCTGTACACGTGCCCAGCAGTGCCTCTCAGGTGGAACCCAATCACCTGTCAGAACAAGCCTTGGGATTCCTGAATTTTTTGTGATGCCTACTATAACCTTCCTGGCTCTCTGCAGAGCTCTTGGGGAGCATTATTGTCTATAGCAGGGTCTTTATGATCGTCTTTTATGATTTTTTTTTTGTCTTTCTTTGATTCTTCTGTGCAGGAACAGGAGTCACAGAAAAGCACCACATACTGGAGTGAGTCCAGTTCAGGGCCACAGAGATATTTTAAGGACTGGAGCACCATTCATATGAGGAGAGGCTGAGAGAGACGGGTATGTTCAGCCTGGAGAAGAAAAGGCTCAAAGGGGCATCTTAATGTGTATAGATACCTGCTGGCAGGGAGGGAAGAGGGAGACAGACTCTTGTCAGTGGTGTCCAGTGACAGGACATGAGGTGATGGTCACACATTGGAACACGAGATTTCATTTGAACACAAGAAAATATTTGTCCATGTTTCAGCTGGGATAGAGTTAATCTTCTTCCTAGTAGCTGGTATGGTGGTGTGTTTTAGATTTATTGTGAGAATAATGTTGATAACACACTGATGTTTTAGTTCTTGCTAAGTCGTGTTTATACTAGTCGAGGACTTTTTAGCTTCCTGTGGTCTGCCAGGTTCACAGGAAGCTGGGAGGGGGCACGGCCAGGACAGCTGACCCAAACTGATCAAAGGAATAGTCCATACCGTATGACGTCATGCTCAGTATATAAACTGGGGGGAGTTGGCCGGGGGACAGTGACCGCTGCTTGGGCACTGGCTGGGCATCAGTCACCAGGTGGTGAGCGATTGCATTGTGCATCACTTGTTTTGTATATTCTTTTATCATCATTATCATTACTTTCTCTTCCTCTGCTGTCCTATTAAACTGCCTTTATCTCAAGCCACAGGTTCTACTTCTTTTTTTCACCCTGATTCCCTCCCATCCTACTGCTGGGGGGGGGGAGGGTGAGCAAGCTGTGTGGTGCTTAGTTGCCGACTGAAGTTAAACCACAACAACAGTCCTTTGCTGTGAGGCAGGCCAAGCACTGGAACACATGGCCCAGAGAGACTGTGGAGTCTCCATCCATGAAATATTCATCAGCAGGCTGGACACAGTTATGGCCAACTGGCTCTAGCTGACCCCACTTAAGCAGGGGGGCTGGACTAGGTGATTTCTAGAGGTCTCTTCCCAACTCAGTGGCTCTGTGATTCTGTGCTGAGCTGATAGAGAAAAGCTAGATGACAAGCTTCAATGAAATGTTCTGGTTTTGGATGGCCAGATTTGCACTAATCTGATCATATCCCTGTTGTCTGTGTAATGTGTCTTTCTATATGAGTGTGTATATATGTGTGTGTGTGTGCAGGTGTAGGTAAAGGCATAGGTATACATATATATGGTTACTCGACAAAATACATTTCCTACTGACACTTGGAGAAATTTTGTTCTGAGGAACTACTTACTATATTTATATTGACGTTTCATACCTTGTCTTCTGCCTCACTGTCTTTTCTTCTTCCTCTGCCTATTCGGTCTTTACAGAGCTCTTCAGGACAGATTCATTAACTCCCTGAGTAACTCGGAATGGAAAAGACCTCTGGACATTATCAGGAGCTCAACGCTAGAAGGAACCAGAGGAGACTTCTCAGGAGCACACCTCCAACTTGGCATCACTCACAAACATGCTATGAAAGGGCTCCGTTCCTTTGTCCAGGCCATTAATAAAGATATCAAACTGTGTCATGCCACGTGTTGGATCACTCAGGGATGCCACTAGTAACCAGCTACCAGGTGTACTTTGTACCACTGATCACAGCATTTTGGCCTAATGGACCAGCCAAGTTTCCACCCGCCTATGGCTGATTCATTTAGTGAATAGCTCACCAATTTAGCTGTAAGAAAACTGTAGGTGAGGTGTCCCACCTATGCCCTAGGTAAAGTGAAGAAAATACCCTGCTTTCCCCTTTTGCCCACAGCCAAGCCTGTCAGGGATGATCTCCATTTCCCTTCAGTGGCTCTTCCAAATCTCATCTTTCCTGTGAAAGGAAATTACTTCCATGAGGATTTGCTCTATCACCTTCCCAGGGACTGAGGTGACACTAACCAGCCAGTCATTCCCCAGATTCCCTTTCTGACCTGCTTGAAATCAGATGTGCTGTCAGCCTTTTCCCAATCATCAGAAATCCCCAACTGCCATGACATTGCCGTCTCTTGATGATCAAGAGCAGCCTTGCAATGATACCAGTCAGCTCCCCCAGCACCCTTGGTTGCATTCCATTTGGTCCCATGGTGTGTGTCCAGATGGCATCACTGATCCCTAGTGGCATCTTCTTCTACCATGGGTGAAGCTTCACTACCATAGACACCACGAGAAGATTTCGGGACCAGGGAGGCCTCTGGGCAGATCTTACCCAGAAAACACAAGGTCAATGAATTCCTTCACCTTTTCCTTGCCCCACTGGGCACAAGAACCAAGTTCCCCTTAGCTGCTTTCCTTGCGCTGATAGTGCACTTACAGAAGCCTTACTGGTTACCCTCCCCATCCCTGGCTAGTTCCAGCTACAGCCGAGCATTAGTTTTCCTGAGCCACCCCTGCACTCACAGGCCATGTCCCTATCTGCTTCCCAGAGCCTGTTCCCCCTCCACTTTCTCTGCACTTCCTTCCCGTGTTTGAATTCCAAAGTCAGCGGGTCCCTGTTCATCCTCAATGACCTCCTGCCAGGCCCTGCTAGACTCACGGCACACTGGGCTGGTGTGTTTCTGGGCTTTGAGGATGTTGTCCCTGAAGATCCAAGAATAACCCACAGCCCCTTTGCCCTCCAGGACAGTCCAAGCAGATCCTTAACTACATAAAAACATCCCCCTGCAGTCCTGTGCGGCGATTCTGCCAGTTGTCCTACTTCTCTACCATCTCATAGACTATTGCAGCAGTGGCTGCCCTCAACACTCACAGCTGCATCCAGATCCCCCTTGTCTATCAGTAAGAGAGCAGGCCTAGTCAGCTCATCAACTGCCTGTGTCAAAATGTCTTCAACACCCTCCAGAAATCTCCTGGGTTGCTTGTGGCCAAACCCTGTGCCTGATCACTGTGGTCTGTCTTGCCTTCTTATTAAAGTCTGTTCCAGGCTATTTGCTCTGAGTGTGTTCACTATTGTGTATGTGTTTGGGGGTGAATATATGTACACACTGTGCTGGCCGACTCTAAGTAGGGCTGGCTGGAGGAGGATACCAGGATGTGGACAGACCCAGGGTTGGAGCTGCCCAGTGGGTAATAGCCCCAAGTCTGGGCAGGGCACCTGGGCAGACCCAAAGCTCAGGCATGCACAGGAAGGACTGCAGGTGTGTGTGCCTGTGGCTGTGTGCTACAGGAGATGCAGGACCACTTGTGACCTTCACACCCGATCAGCCTGAGGGGAGAACAGCATGGGGACAGTTGTGTTGGTCATGTTTGCATACGTGCTGCTGGTGGTGTAGTGGCTGTAAAGGTACTGCTCCATAGTGGCACTGATCTATGTATGGTCAGCTGTGTCTATCCTATGTGTGCATGGCTGTGTGAGTGTATAAGATCGTGTGTTCATGTGTTTGTGTATGCACATGTGTGCATTTGCCTGTTTCCACTGGAGTGTTTGGAATATTAGGCAATTTCTCCTGACTGCTGGTGCAACAAGAAGCTAGGTTGGATCTTAGGATTTAGGGATGCTTCTTGAGAGCCCCATCAGCATGGGGATGGTGTACAGGGTGTCAGGATGTCCTCAACATGTTTCCTTTTCCATGGGGGCTCACAGAGGCTTCCAGCCACGCAGAGGACTCATCTTCCTGTGGTCACAACTTGAATCCAGTCCTGCAACTGGTCTACAGCCGAGGAGCCTTGTCTCAGGGTAACTGTTGGGGTAAGGGCTGGCAGACGTGTGTTGAGGGAGACTGTCTCAAGGATGTTTGCTGGGAAAAGAGACTGAGGGACAGATGAAAACTCACATGGCCTCATGGGTCATGCTTCCTTCAGCACAAGTCCTGACACAGGGTTCTATCCTTGCTTTTTATCTAGGAAGGATTATGGCATTAAGAGATGGGGAGTGGGGGTCACCAGTCCTTCTTCAGCCACTTCCCAGATCTGGTGGAGCACCAGGAAAGCAGGAACTTGTGGCTCTGCACCATGAGAATGCTTTGGGGTACCCACAGGCTGGGTATTGTCTTGGGTTACCTGAACATTGGCATTTTCCTCTCTGAGGAAACTTCCAGCTTAGGTCACCTCCCTTCTGATATCTCTCCATTCCTCCTCTGATCTGTCTGGCCATTCCTGGACCCCTCCCAATGCTCCCTGCTGGATGGTGAGCTGGCAATGTTATTTAGCAGACCAAGCAGGCTGTGGTACCCACACTGGCCGTGCTGGTTGGAGTGGGAAGTCGAGCCAGCTAGGTTGGGACCACTGCTGCTAAATCCCCTCCCCAGAGGTCTGTGGAGGTGGCAGGTGCTTGGAGAGTCTATTGAGCATTTCCAAAGGCACTAGAGGTGTCCAGGTGTGTCTCTAGATCCAGTTGGTGGTAATTTATTCAGAGTGACATTAATCACTCCTCAGGCTTCCTTCCTTGTGCCTGCTGGGCCCCCACTGAATCCCTTGGGGATTGCAGACCTTATTTGTCTGAGGATACCTTGATTTGGCAACGTACCTTTGGGTCACTCTACCTTGGGCAATCTACCCCGACCCGGTGGGGCTCCATTCACTGCTCACCCCAGGCATATGCTGTTCATGGAGATGCCCCAGGCTCTCCAGGTAGCTCCAGCTTCCTCTACTGGATGACATTGTCTGCCCTGTCACATGTAGGACAGCCTGGGTATGTATCTCTGTGGTGGGTAGACCTTGGCTGGCTGCCAGGTGCCCACCAAGCCACTCTCTCATCCCTTCTCCTCAGCAGGAAAGGGAGAGAAAATAAGATGAAAAACTCATGGATCAACATAAAGGCAGTTTAATGAAAGAAAGCAAAGGCTGCACATGGAAGCAAAACTTGGACTAGATGATCATTGTAGGTCCCTTCCAACTTAACTAAACTAAACCAAACCTATTCTATTCTATTCTATTCTATTCTATTCTATTCTATTCTATTCTATTCTAAAAAAAAGAGATTTATTCCCTACTTCCCATCAGCAGGAGATGTCCAGATGCCCACTGCACAGCACTTCTATGCTTGTTCTGCTGTTTTGAGTAAACCTTAAAATGTTTAAGTCGCTAATATAAATAATAGTCTCATTTTAAAATGGGTTGAAATCTGAAACAGATGAGTCAGTATTAAGGTAAAAATTTTTGCTCCCATTCCCCATGGGATTAGAATAATTGGGCTTGTTTTCTTGCATGAAAGGGGTCACTTCAGTAGTCGCAAAGATGCAGTGCTATGCTCTATGTACTGTGGGGAGAAGGAAATGAGAAGGAGCGGGGACCTACCTGAGTCTCCAGGGGGCTGTAGGATGGGGCTATCCAGTTCTGGAAAACAAGAATGGGAGAGGAAGGCTTCACTAAGCAGGAAAAGCTCCTCAGCTGGTGAGGTGGCTTTGTTATCCCACATAGGCACCAGAATTTTGTAAAAAACTCAAAACTGTATTGCTATCAGAGGAAAGAGATACGTCAAGCTACTAGGGCTGAAGACTTAGTCAGGTCGCCGTCCAGGTCGCCGGCTGCGGGGAGTGCCTGAGCCTGTCACTTGCACCGGAGGGCAGCGGCGATGGCAAATGTCTTCGGTGTGACCAGGTAGATGATCTGCTCGGCCTGGTGGCAGAGCTGAAGGAGGAGGTGGAAAGGCTGAGGAGTATCAGGGAGCGCGAGAGGGAGACAGACTGGTGGAGCCGCACCCTGCCGTCCCTGGGCCCAGGGCAGCAGGCGGAGGCCCCACAAGGAGCGGAGGGTCCCCTACCCTCTTGCCAGCAAGCAGAAGGAGGGGATCCAAGAGATGGGGGGGAATGGAAACAGCTCCCTGCCTGGGGAAGCAGGCAAATCCCCTCCCAGCCTCCCGCACCTTCCCAGCTGCCCTTGCATAACAGATATGGGGCTCTGGAAGTCGAGGGCCAGGCAAGTGGGGAGGGAGGTGAAGGTGAAGGTCCAGCCAGGGGGTTGCTGAGGGCCAGTCAGTCAACCCCATGGATTACCACTGCCCCTGTTAAGAAAAAAAGGAGGGCAATTGTGGTAGGCGATTCCCTCCTGCGGGGAACTGAGGGCCCGATCTGCCGCCCGGACCCATCCCACAGGGAAGTCTGCTGCCTCCCTGGGCCCTGGGTTAGGGACGTTACTAGGAAACTCCCCGATCTCGTAAGGCCCTCCCATTATTACCCGCTGCTGGTTGTACAGGTTGGCAGTGATGAGATTACAGAGAGAAGTCCTACAGCAATGACGAGGGACTTCAGGGCACTGGGGCGACTGGTCGCAAGATCGGGAGCGCAGGTAGTGTTTTCCTCAATCCCGTTAATGGCAGCTAGGAGCGCTGAAAGGAATGGGAAAACTCACCTGATTAACAGGTGGCTCAGAGCCTGGTGCCATCGGTAGACTTTTGGGTTTTTTGATGATGGGGAGGTTTACATGGCACTGGGCCTGCTGGCAGCTGATGGAGAACAGCTGTCTCCAAAGGGGAAAAGGATTCTCGCCCATGAGTTGGCGGGACTCATTGAGAGGGCTTTAGACTAGATTTGCTGGGGGAAGGGGATATAAACGGGCCCGCTAGTGAGGAGCCCAGGGGCGGCATGGCAACATTGGGGGCGAAATCGATAGCCCAGCTCAAGTGCATCTACACCAATGCGCGTAGCATGGGCAACAAACAGGAGGAGCTGGAAGCCCTTGTGCAGCAGGATAGCTATGACATAGTCGCCCTCACAGAAACATGGTGGGACGACTCTCATGACTGGAGTGCTGCACTGGATGGCTATAAGCTCTTCAGAAGGGATAGGCAGGGAAGGAGAGGCGGTGGGGTGGCTCTTTATGTTAGGGAGTGTTTTGTCTCGTCATTGACTTAGCGTTTCTGTTTTGGCCAATTCACCTACTCTTTCAAAGACAGTTCCCAGGGATGGAGGAGTGAATCCTTTCAAACTTGTCCCTCACAGAAAACATGTTTGCCTTATCCAGTGCCGGGTGCAGCTGGACCCGTGCCCAGCCGCTCTGAGATGTTGGCCCTGCAGGCAAGGGGGGGAGTGGAGCCCAGTGAGGAAGGAAGGAGGGAGGGCAGATGCTGAGTTGCCTGTCAAAAGGGAAACTCTGCTTGGGCAGGGACCAGAGAATTTCTGCAGCTCCCTGACCCTGTTGCTCTTTTGGAACAGACCCTCTGATCTCCACCTTCTGCTGGACCTGTTCTGTAGCGCTACACGGTGAGCACCTCATGGCCAGGCACTTCAGGACTTTGCCCACTGCCCTGTACTGACAAGAGGAGCACCTCTTGTCTCTGGGGCCAGGGTGTGCAGGGGGTCCTGGGCCCCGGCTGCAGAGCTGGGCATTGCCTGCATTGCTCAGTGTCTGAGAGTCAGCCCAAACCCTGTCCCTATTTGTCAGAGGGGTGATTCTGAGGAATGTAGCATCTCCTGTTTCATGGCACAGATCAACCAGTGCCTTAGAAATGGCCCCTCTGAGAGATTAATGCAGCTCTTCCCGGACATGAGATGAGGCCTCAGCATGGTGATCCCTGTAGAAGAGTGTAAGGAGTCCGTCACTCAGCTGTCTGACCATGAGCACTTCACTCCTGTTTTGTTCCTGGCTCTGGATTTCTGTCTTTCCTGCACAGCCAGAGGGGTTAAGGAGATGCTCTTGTTGTGAACAAATGTTTTGGAGGAATTGAGGCTGCCCTGGAGCAGGGCTGCTTGAGGGACCTGTAATGTTAGGCCCAGGATGACAAGTGAGTGCTCAGTCCCCTGCAAGGCTTCGCAGCCTGATCATGGTGCTTATATTTGGCTGCCAGGTGGAGCAGGGGTGTGAGATTTGATGCTGTCTGGCTGCGTCAGGACATAAGGCACCTGCAGTGAGGTTTGGATCACAACTTCCCTTAGACTTTTTCCTGCATGGGATATTTCTGCTTCATACATATAAGGAACTGAGCCTCTCTCCCACCCTCTCGCCCACCCCCTCATCCCCCCGCCCCAAGAAATAGATCCTCTTCCTCCTCTTCCAATTGCTGAATAGTTTTGAAGAACCTCGGGTAAGCTTGTTGCAAGCCAAAACCATACTTCTATATCCTAAAGAATATCCCTTCATACACTTTCCCTGATCATCCACTTTATCTCATAAAAGCTGTTTGCATTTTTAGTTTTGAAAGAGTACAAACCAGCGAAAGTATACTTGTGTGTACTCACAAGTTTTCAGGAACAGTGCAGAAAGCAGTTGCACGCTATAGTTATAAGTGAAAAAAAAGCAGCAGGGTTTTAAACCAGTGAAAATTAAGCCATCAGTAATATTATCAGAACAGACCCAATGGATGCTTCAAGGGTTGTATGACATTTGTATAACAGAGTTGGACTGTACAAGACTGGGTTCAGCCATACTTGCCACACAAAATGCGTCCAGCCAACAGAAAGTAACTCTAAAACCAGTGTAAGTGGAGGGTGAAGTGTATATAGAAATGATGGCGGGGATGACCCCTTTTTCTCCAGTATAATACCGTATCATCACTCTCAATGTTTGGTTGACATATTTGCTGTGCAGGTGTGGGGACTACATCCTCATGCTCAATCTTTCCCTGGTGAATCCTGGAGCCTTCACGGTTTGCCGCTGAAAAAGCCATACACAAGAAAGGGTGAAGGAACATCCCCTTTGGACAGTGTGTTTGTGGCCAACGCACAGGTCATATTCCACTTTTCAATAAGCCCCTTTCTGGCTGCGTGTGGAAACTCCTCCCAGGGTTTTGGTAATCGTTCAAAAAGGAATGGCTGAGGAATCCACTTTATCCATATACTAGCATGTCACTTGGAGAAAGCCCCATTCGCTACCCTGATCTAAGAGCACTTTACCCTCCTGCATCTGCGGCCAAGAAAGTGGGTAAAATGAAAGGTGTAGTGATCCACGCTCTGTGGACTAACAGATTCCTGGAAGAATTAACACAGGAGAGCTATCAGTGCCTCTGCTGGCATGGGGATTAGCTCCAGCAGCATACAGGTTGCAGCCACTGCCCTGCAACAGTCAGTGAATCTCCTCCCAGGATGTGCCTGGTGGCTGTCAGACAATTTGTTGTTGAACCGCTGCTGTTTTCCAGGGTACCTTTAGCATACTACGATGGCAAGAGAAGAATACCAAGGACTTCCTTTTGGAAGCACTGGAGGACCTTACTCTGCATATTTTTGAGACCTTTAAGTATAAATTATCATATATTGATTATGATGAGATGGCTAATCTATCCAAGTATTTGCTCAAGAAAGCCAACAATCCAGTTAAACTTGCAGACTACATGTGTGACCACCATGGAGCTAACCTTGCTGTGGATGTAGCTATCTACGTGCTTGAACAGATCAACCAAAGAGCCACTGCGGCTAAACTCCAACAGGAGAAAGGAAAAGGTGAAGGACTTTTGGTTACTGGCACTTTTGTATCCTTTTTCACAGTTCCTAGAAAATATGTACGAGAACCTTCATAAATAGAGAGACATCAGATTTCAATCCCCTGTGGAAGCCTGAAACACAAAGGACCCCAGGGCGCTGCCTCCTTACACCTGGAATTGCATGACTCTCCTCTTGCCATTGGTCTTCCTGGTCATTTAGGTGACTGCTGACACAATCTCATAGAACCGTAGAATCATTTAGGTTGGAAAAGACGTTTAAGATCATCCGGTCCAACCATTAACCTAACATTACCAAGTGCATCACTAAAGCAATTAAGGGTAGAGTAGAAATTTCATGTTTCCTGGCTTGGTGGCTGGATGGTTTTTTAATGAAAGTAAAAACTAGGAATGATTAAGATTGGAAAGGACCCTAAGATCATCATTCCAATCATCAACCCAACACCACCATGTCCACTAAAATGTGTCCCAAAGTTCCAAGTCTACCTGTTTTTTGAACACTTCCAGGGATGGTGACTCCACCAACCTCTCTGGACAGCCTGTTCCAATGCTTGACTACCCTTTCCATGAAGAAATTTTTCCTAATATCTAATGCAAAACTCCCCTGGCGCAGCTTGAGCCCATTTCCTCTCGTCCTATTGCTAACTACATGGGAGAAGAGACCAACACCCACCTCACTACAACCTCCTTTCAGGTAGCTGTAGAGAGCGCTAAGGTCTCCCCTCAGCCTCCTCTTCTCTAAGCTAAACAATCCCAGTTCCCTCAGCCGCTCCTCATAAGGCCTCTGCTCCAGACCCTTCACCAGCCTTGTTGCCCTTCTCTGAACTCGCTCCAGCACCTCAATGTCTTTCTTGTAGTGACGGGCCCAAAACTGGACACAGTATTCCAGGTGCGGCCTCACCAGCGCTGAGTACAGGGGGACAATCACCTCCCTGCTCCTGCTGGCCACACCATTCCTGATACAAGCCAGGATGCTGTTGGCCGCCTTGGCCACCTGGGCACACTGCTGGCTCATGTTCAGGCGGCTGTCTACCAACACCCCCAGGTCCTTTTCGGCCAGGCAGCTTTCCAGCCACTCTTCCCCAAGCCTGTAGCGTTGCATGGGGTTGTTTTGACCCAAGGGCAGGACCCGGCACTTGGCCTTGTTGAACCTCATACAGTTGGCCTCGGCCCATCAATCCAGCCTGTCCAGGTCCCTCTGCAGGGCCATCCTACCCTCCAGCAGTTCGACACTCCCACCCAGTTTGGTGTCATCTGTAAAGTTACTGAGGGCGTACTCAATCCCCTCATCCAGATCATTGATAAAGATATTAAACAAGGCTGGCCCCAAAACAGAGCCCTGGGCAACACCGCTCGTGACCGGGCGCCAGCTGGACTTAACTCCATTCACAACTACTCTCTGGGCTCGGCCACCCAACCAGTTTTTTACCCAGCAAAGACTACACCCATCCAAACCAAAGCTGCCAGCTTCCCAAGGAGAATGCTATGGGAGATGGTGTCAAAGGCACTTCAAAGGTGAAGTCCAGGTAGATGACGTCCACAGCCTTTCAATCATCTACCAGGTGGGTCACCAGGTCATAGAAGGAGATCAAGTTGGTCAAGCGGGACCTGCCTTTCATGAACCCATGCTGGCTGGGCCTGATCCCCTGGTTGACCTGCACTTGCCTGTTGAGTTCACTCAATATGGACCTCTCCATAATCTTTCCCGGCACCGAGGTCAGGCTGACAGGCCTGTAGTCCCCCGGATCCTCCTTCCGGCCCTTCTTGTAGATGGGTGTGACATTGGCAAGCCTCCAGTTACCAGGGACCTCCCCTGTTAACCAGGACTGCTGATAGATAATGGAGAGTGGCTTGGTGAGCTCCTCTGCCAGCTCCCTCAGTACTCTCGAGTGGATCCCATCCGGCCCCATAGACTTGTGAGAGTCCAGGTGGTGTAGCAGGTCATTAACTGCTTCCTCCTGGACTATGGGGTCTCTATTCTGCTTCCCGTCCCTGTCTTCCAGCTCATGGGGCTGAGTACCCTGGGGATGACCGGTCTGGCTATTAAGGACAGAGGCAAGGAAGGCATTAAGTACCTCAGCCTTTTCCTTGTCCTTGGTGACAGTGTTCCCCCCGACATCTAGCAAAGGATGGAGATTCTCCTTGGCTCTCCTTTTATTGTTGATGTACGTATAAAAACATTTTTTGGTATCTTTTACAACAGTGGCCAAATTGAGTTCTAGCTGGGCTTTTGCCTTTCTAGTTTCCTCCCTGCAGGACCTAACAAGATCCTGGTACTCTTCCTGAGTTGCCCGCCCCTTCTTCCAAAGGTGGTAGACTCTCTTTTTTTCCCTGACTCCCAGCAAAAGCTCCCTATTCAGCCAGGGCAGTCGTCTTCCCCACTGGTTCATCTGACGGCACATGGGGACAGGCCACTTCTGCGCCCTTAAGGCTTCCTTCTTGAAGAACACCCAGCCTTCCTGGACCCCTTTGCCTTTCAGGACTGCCTCCCAAGGGACTTTCCCAAGCAGCATCCTGAACAGGCCAAACTCTGCCCTCTGGAAGTCCATGGTAACAGTTTTGCTGCCCCTCCCCTTTACATGGCCAAGAATCGAGAACTCTTATCACATCGTGGTTGCTAAGCCCAAGACAGCCTCCGACCACGACATCTGCCGCAAGCCCTTCTCTGTTAGTAAACAGCAGGTCAGGTGAGGCACCTCCCCTGGTAGGCTCGCTTACTAGCTGCATCAGAAAGTTATCCTCCACACACTCTAGGAACTTCCTAGACTGTTGCCTCTCTGCTGTGTTGTATTTCCACCAGACGTCTGGCAAGTTGAAGTCCCCCACGAGAACAAGGGCTAGCAATTGCGAGACTTCTGCCAGCTGCTTGTAGAAGGCTTCATCTATCTCTGCATCCTGGTTGGGTGGTCTACAGCAGACTCCCAACAGAACATCCGCCTTGCTGGCCTTGCCTCATCCTTAGCCATAAGCACTTGACCTAGTCGTCACCACTGTCAAGCTCCATACAGTCAAAACACTCCCTAACATACAGAGCCACCCCGCCGCCTCTCCTTCCCTGCCTATCCCTTCTGAAGAGCTTATAGCCATCCAGTATGCCTCTCTATGTGCAGGACTTTGCATTTCTCTTCACTGAACTTCATGAGGTTCCTGTCCGCCTAGTTCTCTGTCCTGTTGAGATTCTTCTGAACGGTAGCACAACAACTGCTCCCAGTTTTGTACCATGTGCAAGCTCACTGAAGGTGCACTCTGCCCCATCATCAAAGTTATTCATAAAGATGTGAAACCACATCAGACCCATTCTTGAACCCTGAGGTAGTAATGGCCTCCAGCTGGATTTTATGCTGCTGACACATCTTTGAGACCAGCAGTTCAGACAGTTTTCAGTCCCACTCATTGTCCATTCATCTAGCCCATACGTAATCAGTTTGTCTATGAGCATATGGTGGGAGACAGCATTGAAAGATTTCCTAAGATCAAGATAAACAACATCCACTGCTTTTCTCTCCTCCACCAAGCCAGTCATCTCATTGCAGAAGGCTATCACATTGGTTAAACACATTTTTTTCCTTCTTATATCCATGCTGACTACTCCCAATCATCTTGTCCTTCATACATGTGAAATGTTTCCCTGGATCCTTTTTAACGTCATCTTCTCAGGGACCGAGGTGAGGCTGACCAGCTTGTCATTCCCCATATCCTGCTTCTTGCCCTTCTTGAAGATGAGTGACATTTACTTTTTACAGTTCTCATGAACTTGCCCGAGTCCCCATCAACTTGCAAAGATAATCAAGAGCGGCCTCTTAAGACATTGCTCAGCTCCTTCAGCACTTGTGGGTGCATCCTGTCAGGTCAGAAGGACTTGTGTGTGTTCGGTTTGTTTTAAAGTTCTTTCAACCTGATCCTCATCAGCTGAGGAGGACCTTGGTCTTCCTTGCTCTGGACTTTCCCACTGACCTCAGGGGCCTGGAATTCTGACGGTAAATATTATTAATAAAGAATCCAACAAAGGTGGCATCGAGTACTTTCAGCCTTTTCTGTGCCCAGATTCATCCCTAGGTGGGCTTTGGCTTTCCTATCCCCATACCTGCATGCTTTGACAGAGCCTTGTCTTCAGAACAGTCTTTCATGGTTTATTGGGCATAAATTTCAGGGTTTCGCTAGCAAGGTGCTGCAGGGGTGTCCTTTGCGGAAGGAGGCCGTGTACTGCTCTGAGCCTGTCACAACTGGTTCCAGCTGGCGCTGAAACAGATAAAACCAACCCGCCAGGTGTTAGAAACGCAACCAGTCAGAGAAGCATATGGCATCTGTGCTCAAATATATTTAAGAGAGGTTGCTAGCTGTTAGCTTGCTGGGCAGGGCTACCTTGACATGCATTGAATTGTTCTTGGCCTCCTTTCTCTATTCTTTCTTTGGTTCTGTTGTTGTGCTTGGTCTGTGTGGCTATATTTCTTTGTGGCCAACCAGAAAAATTAAATTTTTTGAGGGATGGGTCATATCCTGCATCCCCATCTCAATAAATGACACACAACCAGTTCAGGGTTTTTCCGGGGCATTCCCTGTACCAGTTTCCTCCAAACCTTGAGTTGTGAAGTTTTCCTATACCAGGCCGGACACCATCAGCTATAACTGCAAGATGGCATCTTTGGAAAAAGAGTCAAGAAACCATTCTGACCACTGGAGGTGAACAGACACCTCTGTGTGTGTGTGTGTGTGTGTAGTCAGGAAGACAGAACTTTTCCCCGGTATTCCCCCAGCCTCTGCTTCCCTTTTCAGGCCGGGGAGGAGGAGGCAGGGGAAGGGAACAATGGACACGTCCCCAGTCATTGGAAATCGATGGCAGATACTCCTAAGCAGCTTATCCTACTGGCACCATCAGGCAAGGCATAGGGGACTGGCGAGACCACTACCCTGACTCAGGAGGACACATTGTGTGCTAGCCACCCACCAGCACCCAGGTACTCACTGTGGCCCAGGAACGGTAGCAAGAAAAGCCAGTCCATCCTAGTCCAGGACAGGGAGAGAAATTGCCTCATATACTGCACTGGGGCATCTCCCTGCAGCTGCCAAGGAGGAGGCTGGAAACGTGGTGGAGGAATAATGGGGAGAGCAGGCAGGTGCCAGTGCTGAGCTGGAGTCAGTCTCAGATGCAGTACTAGAATTTCACTTTTGTCTCTGGCTGGAGCAGGACTGCTAGAGAAGCAGCACCCCCACCCCAGAGCAAGCAGGGTCCAGCCTGGGCCTGGTGTCTGGAGGCCTTGGGGGTCCACTGGCCTCATGAGCAGCAGTTGAACCTTTTGGTCAAAAGTAAGCCTGCCTTCACCCCCACCCTTGCTCTCTGGCAATCAGACCCCTAGCATCCTTGAGTCTCAGGGCTGCTGTAAAGACGCATGAGGAGCCGGGCTGTATCTGTGGCCCTGGAGGTGAGGAACAACCTTTGGGATAGCTGTGGTAGCTTTTGTGCCTCACACCAGCAGCTAACACTGAAGACCCCCTACTGAGTGCCCCACTTCTGAGTTACGTTCAGTAGACTGGAAGCCTGAACTTCACAAGAGAGAAAGATAAACTCTGGAGCCTTTCTCTATGCTCCCCTGGCTGCATTTACATGTGACACCTGCTAGAGCAAAAGGAGGTACTAAGGCCAAGCTGCTGTACATTCTGTACCTCCAGGTCTGAGGACTCAAGCAGAGGAGACTGAGTCAAGTAGGGCTCAGGGCAATATCTGAGAAGGAGAAAGCCAAGGGGAAGATCCCAGTGTCAAAGTCAGGATGGAACCTTGCAGCTGGAGAGTGAGTGGGAAGGAGTGGATGAACATCAAGAAGTCATTTTATTCACAGTGCAGATGCACTTAGTGTTGTTTGCCAGGTTAAATGCAGCAATACTAAGTGTTGTGGAGCTCCAGTCAGCCTACAAGGAAAACATTTGCTGAACAAACAGGAAGGCTGTCTATCCAACCCCTGCCTCCAAAGGCCAGTTGGCTGGGGGTGGGCAAGAAGCGGGGAGGGGTGTAGCCGGGACAGCTGACCCAAACTGACCAGAGGGATATTCTATAGCATATGGTGTCATGCTCAGCAATAAAAGCTAAGAGAAAGGAGGAGGGGGGTGAGGCATTCATTATTAAGGTGCTTGTCTTGTGAAGCAAATGCTGTGCACACTGAGGCCCTGCTTCCCAGGAAGTGGCTGGACATCTCCTGCTGATGGGAAGTAGGGAATAAATCTCTTTTTTGTTAATAGAATAGAATAGAATAGAATAGAATAGAATAGAATAGAATAGAATAGAATAGAATAGAATAGAATAGAAAAGAAAGAATAGGTTTGGTTTAGTTAAGTTGGAAGGGACCTACAATGATCATCTAGTCCAAGTTTTGCTTCCATGTGCAGCCTTTGCTTTCTTTCATTAAACTGCCTTTATGTTGATCCATGAGTTTTTCATCTTATTTTCTCTCCCTTTCCTGCTGAGGAGAAGGGATGAGAGAGTGGCTTGGTGGGCACCTGGCAGCCAGCCAAGGTCTACCCACCACAGAGATACATACCCAGGCTGTCCTACATGTGACAGGGCAGACAATGTCATCCAGTAGAGGAAGCTGGAGCTACCTGGAGAGCCTGGGGCATCTCCATGAACAGCATATGCCTTCAGCCCTGACATATTCCCAGCAGTCACCTCCTCCACCCACAGATATCAACTGCTTTTCATTTCTGGGCTGAAACATAACTGGAAGGATTTGCTGAAGCCCTCATGAACCATGCTGTTTCTCACTGCCATCTCTTGACACTCTCTCCCAGCCCTGTACACGTGCCCAGCAGTGCCTCTCAGGTGGAACCCAATCACCTGTCAGAACAAGCCTTGGGATTCCTGAATTTTTTGTGATGCCTACTATAACCTTCCTGGCTCTCTGCAGAGCTCTTGGGGAGCATTATTGTCTATAGCAGGGTCTTTATGATCGTCTTTTATGATTTTTTTTTTTGTCTTTCTTTGATTCTTCTGTGCAGGAACAGGAGTCACAGAAAAGCACCACATACTGGAGTGAGTCCAGTTCAGGGCCACAGAGATATTTTAAGGACTGGAGCACCATTCATATGAGGAGAGGCTGAGAGAGACGGGTATGTTCAGCCTGGAGAAGAAAAGGCTCAAAGGGGCATCTTAATGTGTATAGATACCTGCTGGCAGGGAGGGAAGAGGGAGACAGACTCTTGTCAGTGGTGTCCAGTGACAGGACATGAGGTGATGGTCACACATTGGAACACGAGATTTCATTTGAACACAAGAAAATATTTGTCCATGTTTCAGCTGGGATAGAGTTAATCTTCTTCCTAGTAGCTGGTATGGTGGTGTGTTTTAGATTTATTGTGAGAATAATGTTGATAACACACTGATGTTTTAGTTCTTGCTAAGTCGTGTTTATACTAGTCGAGGACTTTTTAGCTTCCTGTGGTCTGCCAGGTTCACAGGAAGCTGGGAGGGGGCACGGCCAGGACAGCTGACCCAAACTGATCAAAGGAATAGTCCATACCGTATGACGTCATGCTCAGTATATAAACTGGGGGGAGTTGGCCGGGGGACAGTGACCGCTGCTTGGGCACTGGCTGGGCATCAGTCACCAGGTGGTGAGCGATTGCATTGTGCATCACTTGTTTTGTATATTCTTTTATCATCATTATCATTACTTTCTCTTCCTCTGCTGTCCTATTAAACTGCCTTTATCTCAAGCCACAGGTTCTACTTCTTTTTTTCACCCTGATTCCCTCCCATCCTACTGCTGGGGGGGGGGAGGGTGAGCAAGCTGTGTGGTGCTTAGTTGCCGACTGAAGTTAAACCACAACAACAGTCCTTTGCTGTGAGGCAGGCCAAGCACTGGAACACATGGCCCAGAGAGACTGTGGAGTCTCCATCCATGAAATATTCATCAGCAGGCTGGACACAGTTATGGCCAACTGGCTCTAGCTGACCCCACTTAAGCAGGGGGGCTGGACTAGGTGATTTCTAGAGGTCTCTTCCCAACTCAGTGGCTCTGTGATTCTGTGCTGAGCTGATAGAGAAAAGCTAGATGACAAGCTTCAATGAAATGTTCTGGTTTTGGATGGCCAGATTTGCACTAATCTGATCATATCCCTGTTGTCTGTGTAATGTGTCTTTCTATATGAGTGTGTATATATGTGTGTGTGTGTGCAGGTGTAGGTAAAGGCATAGGTATACATATATATGGTTACTCGACAAAATACATTTCCTACTGACACTTGGAGAAATTTTGTTCTGAGGAACTACTTACTATATTTATATTGACGTTTCATACCTTGTCTTCTGCCTCACTGTCTTTTCTTCTTCCTCTGCCTATTCTGTCTTTACAGAGCTCTTCAGGACAGATTCATTAACTCCCTGAGTAACTCGGAATGGAAAAGACCTCTGGACATTATCAGGAGCTCAACGCTAGAAGGAACCAGAGGAGACTTCTCAGGAGCACACCTCCAACTTGGCATCACTCACAAACATGCTATGAAAGGGCTCCGTTCCTTTGTCCAGGCCATTAATAAAGATATCAAACTGTGTCATGCCACGTGTTGGATCACTCAGGGATGCCACTAGTAACCAGCTACCAGGTGTACTTTGTACCACTGATCAAAGCATTTTGGCCTAATGGACCAGCCAAGTTTCCACCCGCCTATGGCTGATTCATTTAGTGAATAGCTCACCAATTTAGCTGTAAGAAAACTGTAGGTGAGGTGTCCCACCTATGCCCTAGGTAAAGTGAAGAAAATACCCTGCTTTCCCCTTTTGCCCACAGCCAAGCCTGTCAGGGATGATCTCCATTTCCCTTCAGTGGCTCTTCCAAATCTCATCTTTCCTGTGAAAGGAAATTACTTCCATGAGGATTTGCTCTATCACCTTCCCAGGGACTGAGGTGACACTAACCAGCCAGTCATTCCCCAGATTCCCTTTCTGACCTGCTTGAAATCAGATGTGCTGTCAGCCTTTTCCCAATCATCAGAAATCCCCAACTGCCATGACATTGCCGTCTCTTGATGATCAAGAGCAGCCTTGCAATGATACCAGTCAGCTCCCCCAGCACCCTTGGTTGCATTCCATTTGGTCCCATGGTGTGTGTCCAGATGGCATCACTGATCCCTAGTGGCATCTTCTTCTACCATGGGTGAAGCTTCACTACCATAGACACCACGAGAAGATTTCGGGACCAGGGAGGCCTCTGGGCAGATCTTACCCAGAAAACACAAGGTCAATGAATTCCTTCACCTTTTCCTTGCCCCACTGGGCACAAGAACCAAGTTCCCCTTAGCTGCTTTCCTTGCGCTGATAGTGCACTTACAGAAGCCTTACTGGTTACCCTCCCCATCCCTGGCTAGTTCCAGCTACAGCCGAGCATTAGTTTTCCTGAGCCACCCCTGCACTCACAGGCCATGTCCCTATCTGCTTCCCAGAGCCTGTTCCCCCTCCACTTTCTCTGCACTTCCTTCCCGTGTTTGAATTCCAAAGTCAGCGGGTCCCTGTTCATCCTCAATGACCTCCTGCCAGGCCCTGCTAGACTCACGGCACACTGGGCTGGTGTGTTTCTGGGCTTTGAGGATGTTGTCCCTGAAGATCCAAGAATAACCCACAGCCCCTTTGCCCTCCAGGACAGTCCAAGCAGATCCTTAACTACATAAAAACATCCCCCTGCAGTCCTGTGCGGCGATTCTGCCAGTTGTCCTACTTCTCTACCATCTCATAGACTATTGCAGCAGTGGCTGCCCTCAACACTCACAGCTGCATCCAGATCCCCCTTGTCTATCAGTAAGAGAGCAGGCCTAGTCAGCTCATCAACTGCCTGTGTCAAAATGTCTTCAACACCCTCCAGAAATCTCCTGGGTTGCTTGTGGCCAAACCCTGTGCCTGATCACTGTGGTCTGTCTTGCCTTCTTATTAAAGTCTGTTCCAGGCTATTTGCTCTGAGTGTGTTCACTATTGTGTATGTGTTTGGGGGTGAATATATGTACACACTGTGCTGGCCGACTCTAAGTAGGGCTGGCTGGAGGAGGATACCAGGATGTGGACAGACCCAGGGTTGGAGCTGCCCAGTGGGTAATAGCCCCAAGTCTGGGCAGGGCACCTGGGCAGACCCAAAGCTCAGGCATGCACAGGAAGGACTGCAGGTGTGTGTGCCTGTGGCTGTGTGCTACAGGAGATGCAGGACCACTTGTGACCTTCACACCCGATCAGCCTGAGGGGAGAACAGCATGGGGACAGTTGTGTTGGTCATGTTTGCATACGTGCTGCTGGTGGTGTAGTGGCTGTAAAGGTACTGCTCCATAGTGGCACTGATCTATGTATGGTCAGCTGTGTCTATCCTATGTGTGCATGGCTGTGTGAGTGTATAAGATCGTGTGTTCATGTGTTTGTGTATGCACATGTGTGCATTTGCCTGTTTCCACTGGAGTGTTTGGAATATTAGGCAATTTCTCCTGACTGCTGGTGCAACAAGAAGCTAGGTTGGATCTTAGGATTTAGGGATGCTTCTTGAGAGCCCCATCAGCATGGGGATGGTGTACAGGGTGTCAGGATGTCCTCAACATGTTTCCTTTTCCATGGGGGCTCACAGAGGCTTCCAGCCACGCAGAGGACTCATCTTCCTGTGGTCACAACTTGAATCCAGTCCTGCAACTGGTCTACAGCCGAGGAGCCTTGTCTCAGGGTAACTGTTGGGGTAAGGGCTGGCAGACGTGTGTTGAGGGAGACTGTCTCAAGGATGTTTGCTGGGAAAAGAGACTGAGGGACAGATGAAAACTCACATGGCCTCATGGGTCATGCTTCCTTCAGCACAAGTCCTGACACAGGGTTCTATCCTTGCTTTTTATCTAGGAAGGATTATGGCATTAAGAGATGGGGAGTGGGGGTCACCAGTCCTTCTTCAGCCACTTCCCAGATCTGGTGGAGCACCAGGAAAGCAGGAACTTGTGGCTCTGCACCATGAGAATGCTTTGGGGTACCCACAGGCTGGGTATTGTCTTGGGTTACCTGAACATTGGCATTTTCCTCTCTGAGGAAACTTCCAGCTTAGGTCACCTCCCTTCTGATATCTCTCCATTCCTCCTCTGATCTGTCTGGCCATTCCTGGACCCCTCCCAATGCTCCCTGCTGGATGGTGAGCTGGCAATGTTATTTAGCAGACCAAGCAGGCTGTGGTACCCACACTGGCCGTGCTGGTTGGAGTGGGAAGTCGAGCCAGCTAGGTTGGGACCACTGCTGCTAAATCCCCTCCCCAGAGGTCTGTGGAGGTGGCAGGTGCTTGGAGAGTCTATTGAGCATTTCCAAAGGCACTAGAGGTGTCCAGGTGTGTCTCTAGATCCAGTTGGTGGTAATTTATTCAGAGTGACATTAATCACTCCTCAGGCTTCCTTCCTTGTGCCTGCTGGGCCCCCACTGAATCCCTTGGGGATTGCAGACCTTATTTGTCTGAGGATACCTTGATTTGGCAACGTACCTTTGGGTCACTCTACCTTGGGCAATCTACCCCGACCCGGTGGGGCTCCATTCACTGCTCACCCCAGGCATATGCTGTTCATGGAGATGCCCCAGGCTCTCCAGGTAGCTCCAGCTTCCTCTACTGGATGACATTGTCTGCCCTGTCACATGTAGGACAGCCTGGGTATGTATCTCTGTGGTGGGTAGACCTTGGCTGGCTGCCAGGTGCCCACCAAGCCACTCTCTCATCCCTTCTCCTCAGCAGGAAAGGGAGAGAAAATAAGATGAAAAACTCATGGATCAACATAAAGGCAGTTTAATGAAAGAAAGCAAAGGCTGCACATGGAAGCAAAACTTGGACTAGATGATCATTGTAGGTCCCTTCCAACTTAACTAAACTAAACCAAACCTATTCTATTCTATTCTATTCTATTCTATTCTATTCTATTCTATTCTATTCTATTCTAAAAAAAAGAGATTTATTCCCTACTTCCCATCAGCAGGAGATGTCCAGATGCCCACTGCACAGCACTTCTATGCTTGTTCTGCTGTTTTGAGTAAACCTTAAAATGTTTAAGTCGCTAATATAAATAATAGTCTCATTTTAAAATGGGTTGAAATCTGAAACAGATGAGTCAGTATTAAGGTAAAAATTTTTGCTCCCATTCCCCATGGGATTAGAATAATTGGGCTTGTTTTCTTGCATGAAAGGGGTCACTTCAGTAGTCGCAAAGATGCAGTGCTATGCTCTATGTACTGTGGGGAGAAGGAAATGAGAAGGAGCGGGGACCTACCTGAGTCTCCAGGGGGCTGTAGGATGGGGCTATCCAGTTCTGGAAAACAAGAATGGGAGAGGAAGGCTTCACTAAGCAGGAAAAGCTCCTCAGCTGGTGAGGTGGCTTTGTTATCCCACATAGGCACCAGAATTTTGTAAAAAACTCAAAACTGTATTGCTATCAGAGGAAAGAGATACGTCAAGCTACTAGGGCTGAAGACTTAGTCAGGTCGCCGTCCAGGTCGCCGGCTGCGGGGAGTGCCTGAGCCTGTCACTTGCACCGGAGGGCAGCGGCGATGGCAAATGTCTTCGGTGTGACCAGGTAGATGATCTGCTCGGCCTGGTGGCAGAGCTGAAGGAGGAGGTGGAAAGGCTGAGGAGTATCAGGGAGCGCGAGAGGGAGACAGACTGGTGGAGCCGCACCCTGCCGTCCCTGGGCCCAGGGCAGCAGGCGGAGGCCCCACAAGGAGCGGAGGGTCCCCTACCCTCTTGCCAGCAAGCAGAAGGAGGGGATCCAAGAGATGGGGGGGAATGGAAACAGCTCCCTGCCTGGGGAAGCAGGCAAATCCCCTCCCAGCCTCCCGCACCTTCCCAGCTGCCCTTGCATAACAGATATGGGGCTCTGGAAGTCGAGGGCCAGGCAAGTGGGGAGGGAGGTGAAGGTGAAGGTCCAGCCAGGGGGTTGCTGAGGGCCAGTCAGTCAACCCCATGGATTACCACTGCCCCTGTTAAGAAAAAAAGGAGGGCAATTGTGGTAGGCGATTCCCTCCTGCGGGGAACTGAGGGCCCGATCTGCCGCCCGGACCCATCCCACAGGGAAGTCTGCTGCCTCCCTGGGCCCTGGGTTAGGGACGTTACTAGGAAACTCCCCGATCTCGTAAGGCCCTCCCATTATTACCCGCTGCTGGTTGTACAGGTTGGCAGTGATGAGATTACAGAGAGAAGTCCTACAGCAATGACGAGGGACTTCAGGGCACTGGGGCGACTGGTCGCAAGATCGGGAGCGCAGGTAGTGTTTTCCTCAATCCCGTTAATGGCAGCTAGGAGCGCTGAAAGGAATGGGAAAACTCACCGGATTAACAGGTGGCTCAGAGCCTGGTGCCATCGGTAGACTTTTGGGTTTTTTGATGATGGGGAGGTTTACATGGCACTGGGCCTGCTGGCAGCTGATGGAGAACAGCTGTCTCCAAAGGGGAAAAGGATTCTCGCCCATGAGTTGGCGGGACTCATTGAGAGGGCTTTAGACTAGATTTGCTGGGGGAAGGGGATATAAACGGGCCCGCTAGTGAGGAGCCCAGGGGCGGCATGGCAACATTGGGGGCGAAATCGATAGCCCAGCTCAAGTGCATCTACACCAATGCGCGTAGCATGGGCAACAAACAGGAGGAGCTGGAAGCCCTTGTGCAGCAGGATAGCTATGACATAGTCGCCCTCACAGAAACATGGTGGGACGACTCTCATGACTGGAGTGCTGCACTGGATGGCTATAAGCTCTTCAGAAGGGATAGGCAGGGAAGGAGAGGCGGTGGGGTGGCTCTTTATGTTAGGGAGTGTTTTGTCTCGTCATTGACTTAGCGTTTCTGTTTTGGCCAATTCACCTACTCTTTCAAAGACAGTTCCCAGGGATGGAGGAGTGAATCCTTTCAAACTTGTCCCTCACAGAAAACATGTTTGCCTTATCCAGTGCCGGGTGCAGCTGGACCCGTGCCCAGCCGCTCTGAGATGTTGGCCCTGCAGGCAAGGGGGGGAGTGGAGCCCAGTGAGGAAGGAAGGAGGGAGGGCAGATGCTGAGTTGCCTGTCAAAAGGGAAACTCTGCTTGGGCAGGGACCAGAGAATTTCTGCAGCTCCCTGACCCTGTTGCTCTTTTGGAACAGACCCTCTGATCTCCACCTTCTGCTGGACCTGTTCTGTAGCGCTACACGGTGAGCACCTCATGGCCAGGCACTTCAGGACTTTGCCCACTGCCCTGTACTGACAAGAGGAGCACCTCTTGTCTCTGGGGCCAGGGTGTGCAGGGGGTCCTGGGCCCCGGCTGCAGAGCTGGGCATTGCCTGCATTGCTCAGTGTCTGAGAGTCAGCCCAAACCCTGTCCCTATTTGTCAGAGGGGTGATTCTGAGGAATGTAGCATCTCCTGTTTCATGGCACAGATCAACCAGTGCCTTAGAAATGGCCCCTCTGAGAGATTAATGCAGCTCTTCCCGGACATGAGATGAGGCCTCAGCATGGTGATCCCTGTAGAAGAGTGTAAGGAGTCCGTCACTCAGCTGTCTGACCATGAGCACTTCACTCCTGTTTTGTTCCTGGCTCTGGATTTCTGTCTTTCCTGCACAGCCAGAGGGGTTAAGGAGATGCTCTTGTTGTGAACAAATGTTTTGGAGGAATTGAGGCTGCCCTGGAGCAGGGCTGCTTGAGGGACCTGTAATGTTAGGCCCAGGATGACAAGTGAGTGCTCAGTCCCCTGCAAGGCTTCGCAGCCTGATCATGGTGCTTATATTTGGCTGCCAGGTGGAGCAGGGGTGTGAGATTTGATGCTGTCTGGCTGCGTCAGGACATAAGGCACCTGCAGTGAGGTTTGGATCACAACTTCCCTTAGACTTTTTCCTGCATGGGATATTTCTGCTTCATACATATAAGGAACTGAGCCTCTCTCCCACCCTCTCGCCCACCCCCTCATCCCCCCGCCCCAAGAAATAGATCCTCTTCCTCCTCTTCCAATTGCTGAATAGTTTTGAAGAACCTCGGGTAAGCTTGTTGCAAGCCAAAACCATACTTCTATATCCTAAAGAATATCCCTTCATACACTTTCCCTGATCATCCACTTTATCTCATAAAAGCTGTTTGCATTTTTAGTTTTGAAAGAGTACAAACCAGTGAAAGTATACTTGTGTGTACTCACAAGTTTTCAGGAACAGTGCAGAAAGCAGTGCACACTATAGTTATAAGTGAAAAAAAAGCAGCAGGGTTTTAAACCAGTGAAAATTAAGCCATCAGTAATATTATCAGAACAGACCCAATGGATGCTTCAAGGGTTGTATGACATTTGTATAACAGAGTTGGACTGTACAAGACTGGGTTCAGCCATACTTGCCACACAAAATGCGTCCAGCCAACAGAAAGTAACTCTAAAACCAGTGTAAGTGGAGGGTGAAGTGTATATAGAAATGATGGCGGGGATGACCCCTTTTTCTCCAGTATAATACCGTATCATCACTCTCAATGTTTGGTTGACATATTTGCTGTGCAGGTGTGGGGACTACATCCTCATGCTCAATCTTTCCCTGGTGAATCCTGGAGCCTTCACGGTTTGCCGCTGAAAAAGCCATACACAAGAAAGGGTGAAGGAACATCCCCTTTGGACAGTGTGTTTGTGGCCAACGCACAGGTCATATTCCACTTTTCAATAAGCCCCTTTCTGGCTGCGTGTGGAAACTCCTCCCAGGGTTTTGGTAATCGTTCAAAAAGGAATGGCTGAGGAATCCACTTTATCCATATACTAGCATGTCACTTGGAGAAAGCCCCATTCGCTACCCTGATCTAAGAGCACTTTACCCTCCTGCATCTGCGGCCAAGAAAGTGGGTAAAATGAAAGGTGTAGTGATCCACGCTCTGTGGACTAACAGATTCCTGGAAGAATTAACACAGGAGAGCTATCAGTGCCTCTGCTGGCATGGGGATTAGCTCCAGCAGCATACAGGTTGCAGCCACTGCCCTGCAACAGTCAGTGAATCTCCTCCCAGGATGTGCCTGGTGGCTGTCAGACAATTTGTTGTTGAACCGCTGCTGTTTTCCAGGGTACCTTTAGCATACTACGATGGCAAGAGAAGAATACCAAGGACTTCCTTTTGGAAGCACTGGAGGACCTTACTCTGCATATTTTTGAGACCTTTAAGTATAAATTATCATATATTGATTATGATGAGATGGCTAATCTATCCAAGTATTTGCTCAAGAAAGCCAACAATCCAGTTAAACTTGCAGACTACATGTGTGACCACCATGGAGCTAACCTTGCTGTGGATGTAGCTATCTACGTGCTTGAACAGATCAACCAAAGAGCCACTGCGGCTAAACTCCAACAGGAGAAAGGAAAAGGTGAAGGACTTTTGGTTACTGGCACTTTTGTATCCTTTTTCACAGTTCCTAGAAAATATGTACGAGAACCTTCATAAATAGAGAGACATCAGATTTCAATCCCCTGTGGAAGCCTGAAACACAAAGGACCCCAGGGCGCTGCCTCCTTACACCTGGAATTGCATGACTCTCCTCTTGCCATTGGTCTTCCTGGTCATTTAGGTGACTGCTGACACAATCTCATAGAACCGTAGAATCATTTAGGTTGGAAAAGACGTTTAAGATCATCCGGTCCAACCATTAACCTAACATTACCAAGTGCATCACTAAAGCAATTAAGGGTAGAGTAGAAATTTCATGTTTCCTGGCTTGGTGGCTGGATGGTTTTTTAATGAAAGTAAAAACTAGGAATGATTAAGATTGGAAAGGACCCTAAGATCATCATTCCAATCATCAACCCAACACCACCATGTCCACTAAAATGTGTCCCAAAGTTCCAAGTCTACCTGTTTTTTGAACACTTCCAGGGATGGTGACTCCACCAACCTCTCTGGACAGCCTGTTCCAATGCTTGACTACCCTTTCCATGAAGAAATTTTTCCTAATATCTAATGCAAAACTCCCCTGGCGCAGCTTGAGCCCATTTCCTCTCGTCCTATTGCTAACTACATGGGAGAAGAGACCAACACCCACCTCACTACAACCTCCTTTCAGGTAGCTGTAGAGAGCGCTAAGGTCTCCCCTCAGCCTCCTCTTCTCTAAGCTAAACAATCCCAGTTCCCTCAGCCGCTCCTCATAAGGCCTCTGCTCCAGACCCTTCACCAGCCTTGTTGCCCTTCTCTGAACTCGCTCCAGCACCTCAATGTCTTTCTTGTAGTGACGGGCCCAAAACTGGACACAGTATTCCAGGTGCGGCCTCACCAGCGCTGAGTACAGGGGGACAATCACCTCCCTGCTCCTGCTGGCCACACCATTCCTGATACAAGCCAGGATGCTGTTGGCCGCCTTGGCCACCTGGGCACACTGCTGGCTCATGTTCAGGCGGCTGTCTACCAACACCCCCAGGTCCTTTTCGGCCAGGCAGCTTTCCAGCCACTCTTCCCCAAGCCTGTAGCGTTGCATGGGGTTGTTTTGACCCAAGGGCAGGACCCGGCACTTGGCCTTGTTGAACCTCATACAGTTGGCCTCGGCCCATCAATCCAGCCTGTCCAGGTCCCTCTGCAGGGCCATCCTACCCTCCAGCAGTTCGACACTCCCACCCAGTTTGGTGTCATCTGTAAAGTTACTGAGGGCGTACTCAATCCCCTCATCCAGATCATTGATAAAGATATTAAACAAGGCTGGCCCCAAAACAGAGCCCTGGGCAACACCGCTCGTGACCGGGCGCCAGCTGGACTTAACTCCATTCACAACTACTCTCTGGGCTCGGCCACCCAACCAGTTTTTTACCCAGCAAAGACTACACCCATCCAAACCAAAGCTGCCAGCTTCCCAAGGAGAATGCTATGGGAGATGGTGTCAAAGGCACTTCAAAGGTGAAGTCCAGGTAGATGACGTCCACAGCCTTTCAATCATCTACCAGGTGGGTCACCAGGTCATAGAAGGAGATCAAGTTGGTCAAGCGGGACCTGCCTTTCATGAACCCATGCTGGCTGGGCCTGATCCCCTGGTTGACCTGCACTTGCCTGTTGAGTTCACTCAATATGGACCTCTCCATAATCTTTCCCGGCACCGAGGTCAGGCTGACAGGCCTGTAGTCCCCCGGATCCTCCTTCCGGCCCTTCTTGTAGATGGGTGTGACATTGGCAAGCCTCCAGTTACCAGGGACCTCCCCTGTTAACCAGGACTGCTGATAGATAATGGAGAGTGGCTTGGTGAGCTCCTCTGCCAGCTCCCTCAGTACTCTCGAGTGGATCCCATCCGGCCCCATAGACTTGTGAGAGTCCAGGTGGTGTAGCAGGTCATTAACTGCTTCCTCCTGGACTATGGGGTCTCTATTCTGCTTCCCGTCCCTGTCTTCCAGCTCATGGGGCTGAGTACCCTGGGGATGACCGGTCTGGCTATTAAGGACAGAGGCAAGGAAGGCATTAAGTACCTCAGCCTTTTCCTTGTCCTTGGTGACAGTGTTCCCCCCGACATCTAGCAAAGGATGGAGATTCTCCTTGGCTCTCCTTTTATTGTTGATGTACGTATAAAAACATTTTTTGGTATCTTTTACAACAGTGGCCAAATTGAGTTCTAGCTGGGCTTTTGCCTTTCTAGTTTCCTCCCTGCAGGACCTAACAAGATCCTGGTACTCTTCCTGAGTTGCCCGCCCCTTCTTCCAAAGGTGGTAGACTCTCTTTTTTTCCCTGACTCCCAGCAAAAGCTCCCTATTCAGCCAGGGCAGTCGTCTTCCCCACTGGTTCATCTGACGGCACATGGGGACAGGCCACTTCTGCGCCCTTAAGGCTTCCTTCTTGAAGAACACCCAGCCTTCCTGGACCCCTTTGCCTTTCAGGACTGCCTCCCAAGGGACTTTCCCAAGCAGCATCCTGAACAGGCCAAACTCTGCCCTCTGGAAGTCCATGGTAACAGTTTTGCTGCCCCTCCCCTTTACATGGCCAAGAATCGAGAACTCTTATCACATCGTGGTTGCTAAGCCCAAGACAGCCTCCGACCACGACATCTGCCGCAAGCCCTTCTCTGTTAGTAAACAGCAGGTCAGGTGAGGCACCTCCCCTGGTAGGCTCGCTTACTAGCTGCATCAGAAAGTTATCCTCCACACACTCTAGGAACTTCCTAGACTGTTGCCTCTCTGCTGTGTTGTATTTCCACCAGACGTCTGGCAAGTTGAAGTCCCCCACGAGAACAAGGGCTAGCAATTGCGAGACTTCTGCCAGCTGCTTGTAGAAGGCTTCATCTATCTCTGCATCCTGGTTGGGTGGTCTACAGCAGACTCCCAACAGAACATCCGCCTTGCTGGCCTTGCCTCATCCTTAGCCATAAGCACTTGACCTAGTCGTCACCACTGTCAAGCTCCATACAGTCAAAACACTCCCTAACATACAGAGCCACCCCGCCGCCTCTCCTTCCCTGCCTATCCCTTCTGAAGAGCTTATAGCCATCCAGTATGCCTCTCTATGTGCAGGACTTTGCATTTCTCTTCACTGAACTTCATGAGGTTCCTGTCCGCCTAGTTCTCTGTCCTGTTGAGATTCTTCTGAACGGTAGCACAACAACTGCTCCCAGTTTTGTACCATGTGCAAGCTCACTGAAGGTGCACTCTGCCCCATCATCAAAGTTATTCATAAAGATGTGAAACCACATCAGACCCATTCTTGAACCCTGAGGTAGTAATGGCCTCCAGCTGGATTTTATGCTGCTGACACATCTTTGAGACCAGCAGTTCAGACAGTTTTCAGTCCCACTCATTGTCCATTCATCTAGCCCATACGTAATCAGTTTGTCTATGAGCATATGGTGGGAGACAGCATTGAAAGATTTCCTAAGATCAAGATAAACAACATCCACTGCTTTTCTCTCCTCCACCAAGCCAGTCATCTCATTGCAGAAGGCTATCACATTGGTTAAACACATTTTTTTCCTTCTTATATCCATGCTGACTACTCCCAATCATCTTGTCCTTCATACATGTGAAATGTTTCCCTGGATCCTTTTTAACGTCATCTTCTCAGGGACCGAGGTGAGGCTGACCAGCTTGTCATTCCCCATATCCTGCTTCTTGCCCTTCTTGAAGATGAGTGACATTTACTTTTTACAGTTCTCATAAACTTGCCCGAGTCCCCATCAACTTGCAAAGATAATCAAGAGCGGCCTCTTAAGACATTGCTCAGCTCCTTCAGCACTTGTGGGTGCATCCTGTCAGGTCAGAAGGACTTGTGTGTGTTCAGTTTGTTTTAAAGTTCTTTCAACCTGATCCTCATCAGCTGAGGAGGACCTTGGTCTTCCTTGCTCTGGACTTTCCCACTGACCTCAGGGGCCTGGAATTCTGACGGTAAATATTATTAATAAAGAATCCAACAAAGGTGGCATCGAGTACTTTCAGCCTTTTCTGTGCCCAGATTCATCCCTAGGTGGGCTTTGGCTTTCCTATCCCCATGCCTGCATGCTTTGACAGAGCCTTGTCTTCAGAACAGTCTTTCATGGTTTATTGGGCATAAATTTCAGGGTTTCGCTAGCAAGGTGCTGCAGGGGTGTCCTTTGCGGAAGGAGGCCATGTACTGCTCTGAGCCTGTCACAACTGGTTCCAGCTGGCGCTGAAACAGATAAAACCAACCCGCCAGGTGTTAGAAACGCAACCAGTCAGAGAAGCATATGGCATCTGTGCTCAAATATATTTAAGAGAGGTTGCTAGCTGTTAGCTTGCTGGGCAGGGCTACCTTGACATGCATTGAATTGTTCTTGGCCTCCTTTCTCTATTCTTTCTTTGGTTCTGTTGTTGTGCTTGGTCTGTGTGGCTATATTTCTTTGTGGCCAACCAGAAAAATTAAATTTTTTGAGGGATGGGTCATATCCTGCATCCCCATCTCAATAAATGACACACAACCAGTTCAGGGTTTTTCCGGGGCATTCCCTGTACCAGTTTCCTCCAAACCTTGAGTTGTGAAGTTTTCCTATACCAGGCCGGACACCATCAGCTATAACTGCAAGATGGCATCTTTGGAAAAAGAGTCAAGAAACCATTCTGACCACTGGAGGTGAACAGACACCTCTGTGTGTGTGTGTGTGTGTGTAGTCAGGAAGACAGAACTTTTCCCCGGTATTCCCCCAGCCTCTGCTTCCCTTTTCAGGCCGGGGAGGAGGAGGCAGGGGAAGGGAACAATGGACACGTCCCCAGTCATTGGAAATCGATGGCAGATACTCCTAAGCAGCTTATCCTACTGGCACCATCAGGCAAGGCATAGGGGACTGGCGAGACCACTACCCTGACTCAGGAGGACACATTGTGTGCTAGCCACCCACCAGCACCCAGGTACTCACTGTGGCCCAGGAACGGTAGCAAGAAAAGCCAGTCCATCCTAGTCCAGGACAGGGAGAGAAATTGCCTCATATACTGCACTGGGGCATCTCCCTGCAGCTGCCAAGGAGGAGGCTGGAAACGTGGTGGAGGAATAATGGGGAGAGCAGGCAGGTGCCAGTGCTGAGCTGGAGTCAGTCTCAGATGCAGTACTAGAATTTCACTTTTGTCTCTGGCTGGAGCAGGACTGCTAGAGAAGCAGCACCCCCACCCCAGAGCAAGCAGGGTCCAGCCTGGGCCTGGTGTCTGGAGGCCTTGGGGGTCCACTGGCCTCATGAGCAGCAGTTGAACCTTTTGGTCAAAAGTAAGCCTGCCTTCACCCCCACCCTTGCTCTCTGGCAATCAGACCCCTAGCATCCTTGAGTCTCAGGGCTGCTGTAAAGACGCATGAGGAGCCGGGCTGTATCTGTGGCCCTGGAGGTGAGGAACAACCTTTGGGATAGCTGTGGTAGCTTTTGTGCCTCACACCAGCAGCTAACACTGAAGACCCCCTACTGAGTGCCCCACTTCTGAGTTACATTCAGTAGACTGGAAGCCTGAACTTCACAAGAGAGAAAGATAAACTCTGGAGCCTTTCTCTATGCTCCCCTGGCTGCATTTACATGTGACACCTGCTAGAGCAAAAGGAGGTACTAAGGCCAAGCTGCTGTACATTCTGTACCTCCAGGTCTGAGGACTCAAGCAGAGGAGACTGAGTCAAGTAGGGCTCAGGGCAATATCTGAGAAGGAGAAAGCCAAGGGGAAGATCCCAGTGTCAAAGTCAGGATGGAACCTTGCAGCTGGAGAGTGAGTGGGAAGGAGTGGATGAACATCAAGAAGTCATTTTATTCACAGTGCAGATGCACTTAGTGTTGTTTGCCAGGTTAAATGCAGCAATACTAAGTGTTGTGGAGCTCCAGTCAGCCTACAAGGAAAACATTTGCTGAACAAACAGGAAGGCTGTCTATCCAACCCCTGCCTCCAAAGGCCAGTTGGCTGGGGGTGGGCAAGAAGCGGGGAGGGGTGTAGCCGGGACAGCTGACCCAAACTGACCAGAGGGATATTCTATAGCATATGGTGTCATGCTCAGCAATAAAAGCTAAGAGAAAGGAGGAGGGGGGTGAGGCATTCATTATTAAGGTGCTTGTCTTGTGAAGCAAATGCTGTGCACACTGAGGCCCTGCTTCCCAGGAAGTGGCTGGACATCTCCTGCTGATGGGAAGTAGGGAATAAATCTCTTTTTTGTTAATAGAATAGAATAGAATAGAATAGAATAGAATAGAATAGAATAGAATAGAATAGAATAGAATAGAATAGAATAGAATAGAATAGAATAGAAAAGAAAGAATAGGTTTGGTTTAGTTAAGTTGGAAGGGACCTACAATGATCATCTAGTCCAAGTTTTGCTTCCATGTGCAGCCTTTGCTTTCTTTCATTAAACTGCCTTTATGTTGATCCATGAGTTTTTCATCTTATTTTCTCTCCCTTTCCTGCTGAGGAGAAGGGATGAGAGAGTGGCTTGGTGGGCACCTGGCAGCCAGCCAAGGTCTACCCACCACAGAGATACATACCCAGGCTGTCCTACATGTGACAGGGCAGACAATGTCATCCAGTAGAGGAAGCTGGAGCTACCTGGAGAGCCTGGGGCATCTCCATGAACAGCATATGCCTTCAGCCCTGACATATTCCCAGCAGTCACCTCCTCCACCCACAGATATCAACTGCTTTTCATTTCTGGGCTGAAACATAACTGGAAGGATTTGCTGAAGCCCTCATGAACCATGCTGTTTCTCACTGCCATCTCTTGACACTCTCTCCCAGCCCTGTACACGTGCCCAGCAGTGCCTCTCAGGTGGAACCCAATCACCTGTCAGAACAAGCCTTGGGATTCCTGAATTTTTTGTGATGCCTACTATAACCTTCCTGGCTCTCTGCAGAGCTCTTGGGGAGCATTATTGTCTATAGCAGGGTCTTTATGATCGTCTTTTATGATTTTTTTTTTTGTCTTTCTTTGATTCTTCTGTGCAGGAACAGGAGTCACAGAAAAGCACCACATACTGGAGTGAGTCCAGTTCAGGGCCACAGAGATATTTTAAGGACTGGAGCACCATTCATATGAGGAGAGGCTGAGAGAGACGGGTATGTTCAGCCTGGAGAAGAAAAGGCTCAAAGGGGCATCTTAATGTGTATAGATACCTGCTGGCAGGGAGGGAAGAGGGAGACAGACTCTTGTCAGTGGTGTCCAGTGACAGGACATGAGGTGATGGTCACACATTGGAACACGAGATTTCATTTGAACACAAGAAAATATTTGTCCATGTTTCAGCTGGGATAGAGTTAATCTTCTTCCTAGTAGCTGGTATGGTGGTGTGTTTTAGATTTATTGTGAGAATAATGTTGATAACACACTGATGTTTTAGTTCTTGCTAAGTCGTGTTTATACTAGTCGAGGACTTTTTAGCTTCCTGTGGTCTGCCAGGTTCACAGGAAGCTGGGAGGGGGCACGGCCAGGACAGCTGACCCAAACTGATCAAAGGAATAGTCCATACCGTATGACGTCATGCTCAGTATATAAACTGGGGGGAGTTGGCCGGGGGACAGTGACCGCTGCTTGGGCACTGGCTGGGCATCAGTCACCAGGTGGTGAGCGATTGCATTGTGCATCACTTGTTTTGTATATTCTTTTATCATCATTATCATTACTTTCTCTTCCTCTGCTGTCCTATTAAACTGCCTTTATCTCAAGCCACAGGTTCTACTTCTTTTTTTCACCCTGATTCCCTCCCATCCTACTGCTGGGGGGGGGGAGGGTGAGCAAGCTGTGTGGTGCTTAGTTGCCGACTGAAGTTAAACCACAACAACAGTCCTTTGCTGTGAGGCAGGCCAAGCACTGGAACACATGGCCCAGAGAGACTGTGGAGTCTCCATCCATGAAATATTCATCAGCAGGCTGGACACAGTTATGGCCAACTGGCTCTAGCTGACCCCACTTAAGCAGGGGGGCTGGACTAGGTGATTTCTAGAGGTCTCTTCCCAACTCAGTGGCTCTGTGATTCTGTGCTGAGCTGATAGAGAAAAGCTAGATGACAAGCTTCAATGAAATGTTCTGGTTTTGGATGGCCAGATTTGCACTAATCTGATCATATCCCTGTTGTCTGTGTAATGTGTCTTTCTATATGAGTGTGTATATATGTGTGTGTGTGCAGGTGTAGGTAAAGGCATAGGTATACATATATATGGTTACTCGACAAAATACATTTCCTACTGACACTTGGAGAAATTTTGTTCTGAGGAACTACTTACTATATTTATATTGACGTTTCATACCTTGTCTTCTGCCTCACTGTCTTTTCTTCTTCCTCTGCCTATTCTGTCTTTACAGAGCTCTTCAGGACAGATTCATTAACTCCCTGAGTAACTCGGAATGGAAAAGACCTCTGGACATTATCAGGAGCTCAACGCTAGAAGGAACCAGAGGAGACTTCTCAGGAGCACACCTCCAACTTGGCATCACTCACAAACATGCTATGAAAGGGCTCCGTTCCTTTGTCCAGGCCATTAATAAAGATATCAAACTGTGTCATGCCACGTGTTGGATCACTCAGGGATGCCACTAGTAACCAGCTACCAGGTGTACTTTGTACCACTGATCACAGCATTTTGGCCTAATGGACCAGCCAAGTTTCCACCCGCCTATGGCTGATTCATTTAGTGAATAGCTCACCAATTTAGCTGTAAGAAAACTGTAGGTGAGGTGTCCCACCTATGCCCTAGGTAAAGTGAAGAAAATACCCTGCTTTCCCCTTTTGCCCACAGCCAAGCCTGTCAGGGATGATCTCCATTTCCCTTCAGTGGCTCTTCCAAATCTCATCTTTCCTGTGAAAGGAAATTACTTCCATGAGGATTTGCTCTATCACCTTCCCAGGGACTGAGGTGACACTAACCAGCCAGTCATTCCCCAGATTCCCTTTCTGACCTGCTTGAAATCAGATGTGCTGTCAGCCTTTTCCCAATCATCAGAAATCCCCAACTGCCATGACATTGCCGTCTCTTGATGATCAAGAGCAGCCTTGCAATGATACCAGTCAGCTCCCCCAGCACCCTTGGTTGCATTCCATTTGGTCCCATGGTGTGTGTCCAGATGGCATCACTGATCCCTAGTGGCATCTTCTTCTACCATGGGTGAAGCTTCACTACCATAGACACCACGAGAAGATTTCGGGACCAGGGAGGCCTCTGGGCAGATCTTACCCAGAAAACACAAGGTCAATGAATTCCTTCACCTTTTCCTTGCCCCACTGGGCACAAGAACCAAGTTCCCCTTAGCTGCTTTCCTTGCGCTGATAGTGCACTTACAGAAGCCTTACTGGTTACCCTCCCCATCCCTGGCTAGTTCCAGCTACAGCCGAGCATTAGTTTTCCTGAGCCACCCCTGCACTCACAGGCCATGTCCCTATCTGCTTCCCAGAGCCTGTTCCCCCTCCACTTTCTCTGCACTTCCTTCCCGTGTTTGAATTCCAAAGTCAGCGGGTCCCTGTTCATCCTCAATGACCTCCTGCCAGGCCCTGCTAGACTCACGGCACACTGGGCTGGTGTGTTTCTGGGCTTTGAGGATGTTGTCCCTGAAGATCCAAGAATAACCCACAGCCCCTTTGCCCTCCAGGACAGTCCAAGCAGATCCTTAACTACATAAAAACATCCCCCTGCAGTCCTGTGCGGCGATTCTGCCAGTTGTCCTACTTCTCTACCATCTCATAGACTATTGCAGCAGTGGCTGCCCTCAACACTCACAGCTGCATCCAGATCCCCCTTGTCTATCAGTAAGAGAGCAGGCCTAGTCAGCTCATCAACTGCCTGTGTCAAAATGTCTTCAACACCCTCCAGAAATCTCCTGGGTTGCTTGTGGCCAAACCCTGTGCCTGATCACTGTGGTCTGTCTTGCCTTCTTATTAAAGTCTGTTCCAGGCTATTTGCTCTGAGTGTGTTCACTATTGTGTATGTGTTTGGGGGTGAATATATGTACACACTGTGCTGGCCGACTCTAAGTAGGGCTGGCTGGAGGAGGATACCAGGATGTGGACAGACCCAGGGTTGGAGCTGCCCAGTGGGTAATAGCCCCAAGTCTGGGCAGGGCACCTGGGCAGACCCAAAGCTCAGGCATGCACAGGAAGGACTGCAGGTGTGTGTGCCTGTGGCTGTGTGCTACAGGAGATGCAGGACCACTTGTGACCTTCACACCCGATCAGCCTGAGGGGAGAACAGCATGGGGACAGTTGTGTTGGTCATGTTTGCATACGTGCTGCTGGTGGTGTAGTGGCTGTAAAGGTACTGCTCCATAGTGGCACTGATCTATGTATGGTCAGCTGTGTCTATCCTATGTGTGCATGGCTGTGTGAGTGTATAAGATCGTGTGTTCATGTGTTTGTGTATGCACATGTGTGCATTTGCCTGTTTCCACTGGAGTGTTTGGAATATTAGGCAATTTCTCCTGACTGCTGGTGCAACAAGAAGCTAGGTTGGATCTTAGGATTTAGGGATGCTTCTTGAGAGCCCCATCAGCATGGGGATGGTGTACAGGGTGTCAGGATGTCCTCAACATGTTTCCTTTTCCATGGGGGCTCACAGAGGCTTCCAGCCACGCAGAGGACTCATCTTCCTGTGGTCACAACTTGAATCCAGTCCTGCAACTGGTCTACAGCCGAGGAGCCTTGTCTCAGGGTAACTGTTGGGGTAAGGGCTGGCAGACGTGTGTTGAGGGAGACTGTCTCAAGGATGTTTGCTGGGAAAAGAGACTGAGGGACAGATGAAAACTCACATGGCCTCATGGGTCATGCTTCCTTCAGCACAAGTCCTGACACAGGGTTCTATCCTTGCTTTTTATCTAGGAAGGATTATGGCATTAAGAGATGGGGAGTGGGGGTCACCAGTCCTTCTTCAGCCACTTCCCAGATCTGGTGGAGCACCAGGAAAGCAGGAACTTGTGGCTCTGCACCATGAGAATGCTTTGGGGTACCCACAGGCTGGGTATTGTCTTGGGTTACCTGAACATTGGCATTTTCCTCTCTGAGGAAACTTCCAGCTTAGGTCACCTCCCTTCTGATATCTCTCCATTCCTCCTCTGATCTGTCTGGCCATTCCTGGACCCCTCCCAATGCTCCCTGCTGGATGGTGAGCTGGCAATGTTATTTAGCAGACCAAGCAGGCTGTGGTACCCACACTGGCCGTGCTGGTTGGAGTGGGAAGTCGAGCCAGCTAGGTTGGGACCACTGCTGCTAAATCCCCTCCCCAGAGGTCTGTGGAGGTGGCAGGTGCTTGGAGAGTCTATTGAGCATTTCCAAAGGCACTAGAGGTGTCCAGGTGTGTCTCTAGATCCAGTTGGTGGTAATTTATTCAGAGTGACATTAATCACTCCTCAGGCTTCCTTCCTTGTGCCTGCTGGGCCCCCACTGAATCCCTTGGGGATTGCAGACCTTATTTGTCTGAGGATACCTTGATTTGGCAACGTACCTTTGGGTCACTCTACCTTGGGCAATCTACCCCGACCCGGTGGGGCTCCATTCACTGCTCACCCCAGGCATATGCTGTTCATGGAGATGCCCCAGGCTCTCCAGGTAGCTCCAGCTTCCTCTACTGGATGACATTGTCTGCCCTGTCACATGTAGGACAGCCTGGGTATGTATCTCTGTGGTGGGTAGACCTTGGCTGGCTGCCAGGTGCCCACCAAGCCACTCTCTCATCCCTTCTCCTCAGCAGGAAAGGGAGAGAAAATAAGATGAAAAACTCATGGATCAACATAAAGGCAGTTTAATGAAAGAAAGCAAAGGCTGCACATGGAAGCAAAACTTGGACTAGATGATCATTGTAGGTCCCTTCCAACTTAACTAAACTAAACCAAACCTATTCTATTCTATTCTATTCTATTCTATTCTATTCTATTCTATTCTATTCTATTCTATTCTATTCTAAAAAAAAGAGATTTATTCCCTACTTCCCATCAGCAGGAGATGTCCAGATGCCCACTGCACAGCACTTCTATGCTTGTTCTGCTGTTTTGAGTAAACCTTAAAATGTTTAAGTCGCTAATATAAATAATAGTCTCATTTTAAAATGGGTTGAAATCTGAAACAGATGAGTCAGTATTAAGGTAAAAATTTTTGCTCCCATTCCCCATGGGATTAGAATAATTGGGCTTGTTTTCTTGCATGAAAGGGGTCACTTCAGTAGTCGCAAAGATGCAGTGCTATGCTCTATGTACTGTGGGGAGAAGGAAATGAGAAGGAGCGGGGACCTACCTGAGTCTCCAGGGGGCTGTAGGATGGGGCTGTCCAGTTCTGGAAAACAAGAATGGGAGAGGAAGGCTTCACTAAGCAGGAAAAGCTCCTCAGCTGGTGAGGTGGCTTTGTTATCCCACATAGGCACCAGAATTTTGTAAAAAACTCAAAACTGTATTGCTATCAGAGGAAAGAGATACGTCAAGCTACTAGGGCTGAAGACTTAGTCAGGTCGCCATCCAGGTCGCCGGCTGCGGGGAGTGCCTGAGCCTGTCACTTGCACCGGAGGGCAGCGGCGATGGCAAATGTCTTCGGTGTGACCAGGTAGATGATCTGCTCGGCCTGGTGGCAGAGCTGAAGGAGGAGGTGGAAAGGCTGAGGAGTATCAGGGAGCACGAGAGGGAGACAGACTGGTGGAGCCGCACCCTGCCGTCCCTGGGCCCAGGGCAGCAGGCGGAGGCCCCACAAGGAGCGGAGGGTCCCCTACCCTCTTGCCAGCAAGCAGAAGGAGGGGATCCAAGAGATGGGGGGGAATGGAAACAGCTCCCTGCCTGGGGAAGCAGGCAAATCCCCTCCCAGCCTCCCGCACCTTCCCAGCTGCCCTTGCATAACAGATATGGGGCTCTGGAAGTCGAGGGCCAGGCAAGTGGGGAGGGAGGTGAAGGTGAAGGTCCAGCCAGGGGGTTGCTGAGGGCCAGTCAGTCAACCCCATGGATTACCACTGCCCCTGTTAAGAAAAAAAGGAGGGCAATTGTGGTAGGCGATTCCCTCCTGCGGGGAACTGAGGGCCCGATCTGCCGCCCGGACCCATCCCACAGGGAAGTCTGCTGCCTCCCTGGGCCCTGGGTTAGGGACGTTACTAGGAAACTCCCCGATCTCGTAAGGCCCTCCCATTATTACCCGCTGCTGGTTGTACAGGTTGGCAGTGATGAGATTACAGAGAGAAGTCCTACAGCAATGACGAGGGACTTCAGGGCACTGGGGCGACTGGTCGCAAGATCGGGAGCGCAGGTAGTGTTTTCCTCAATCCCGTTAATGGCAGCTAGGAGCGCTGAAAGGAATGGGAAAACTCACCTGATTAACAGGTGGCTCAGAGCCTGGTGCCATCGGTAGACTTTTGGGTTTTTTGATGATGGGGAGGTTTACATGGCACTGGGCCTGCTGGCAGCTGATGGAGAACAGCTGTCTCCAAAGGGGAAAAGGATTCTCGCCCATGAGTTGGCGGGACTCATTGAGAGGGCTTTAGACTAGATTTGCTGGGGGAAGGGGATATAAACGGGCCCGCTAGTGAGGAGCCCAGGGGCGGCATGGCAACATTGGGGGCGAAATCGATAGCCCAGCTCAAGTGCATCTACACCAATGCGCGTAGCATGGGCAACAAACAGGAGGAGCTGGAAGCCCTTGTGCAGCAGGATAGCTATGACATAGTCGCCCTCACAGAAACATGGTGGGACGACTCTCATGACTGGAGTGCTGCACTGGATGGCTATAAGCTCTTCAGAAGGGATAGGCAGGGAAGGAGAGGCGGTGGGGTGGCTCTTTATGTTAGGGAGTGTTTTGTCTCGTCATTGACTTAGCGTTTCTGTTTTGGCCAATTCACCTACTCTTTCAAAGACAGTTCCCAGGGATGGAGGAGTGAATCCTTTCAAACTTGTCCCTCACAGAAAACATGTTTGCCTTATCCAGTGCCGGGTGCAGCTGGACCCGTGCCCAGCCGCTCTGAGATGTTGGCCCTGCAGGCAAGGGGGGGAGTGGAGCCCAGTGAGGAAGGAAGGAGGGAGGGCAGATGCTGAGTTGCCTGTCAAAAGGGAAACTCTGCTTGGGCAGGGACCAGAGAATTTCTGCAGCTCCCTGACCCTGTTGCTCTTTTGGAACAGACCCTCTGATCTCCACCTTCTGCTGGACCTGTTCTGTAGCGCTACACGGTGAGCACCTCATGGCCAGGCACTTCAGGACTTTGCCCACTGCCCTGTACTGACAAGAGGAGCACCTCTTGTCTCTGGGGCCAGGGTGTGCAGGGGGTCCTGGGCCCCGGCTGCAGAGCTGGGCATTGCCTGCATTGCTCAGTGTCTGAGAGTCAGCCCAAACCCTGTCCCTATTTGTCAGAGGGGTGATTCTGAGGAATGTAGCATCTCCTGTTTCATGGCACAGATCAACCAGTGCCTTAGAAATGGCCCCTCTGAGAGATTAATGCAGCTCTTCCCGGACATGAGATGAGGCCTCAGCATGGTGATCCCTGTAGAAGAGTGTAAGGAGTCCGTCACTCAGCTGTCTGACCATGAGCACTTCACTCCTGTTTTGTTCCTGGCTCTGGATTTCTGTCTTTCCTGCACAGCCAGAGGGGTTAAGGAGATGCTCTTGTTGTGAACAAATGTTTTGGAGGAATTGAGGCTGCCCTGGAGCAGGGCTGCTTGAGGGACCTGTAATGTTAGGCCCAGGATGACAAGTGAGTGCTCAGTCCCCTGCAAGGCTTCGCAGCCTGATCATGGTGCTTATATTTGGCTGCCAGGTGGAGCAGGGGTGTGAGATTTGATGCTGTCTGGCTGCGTCAGGACATAAGGCACCTGCAGTGAGGTTTGGATCACAACTTCCCTTAGACTTTTTCCTGCATGGGATATTTCTGCTTCATACATATAAGGAACTGAGCCTCTCTCCCACCCTCTCGCCCACCCCCTCATCCCCCCGCCCCAAGAAATAGATCCTCTTCCTCCTCTTCCAATTGCTGAATAGTTTTGAAGAACCTCGGGTAAGCTTGTTGCAAGCCAAAACCATACTTCTATATCCTAAAGAATATCCCTTCATACACTTTCCCTGATCATCCACTTTATCTCATAAAAGCTGTTTGCATTTTTAGTTTTGGAAGAGTACAAACCAGTGAAAGTATACTTGTGTGTACTCACAAGTTTTCAGGAACAGTGCAGAAAGCAGTTGCACACTATAGTTATAAGTGAAAAAAAAGCAGCAGGGTTTTAAACCAGTGAAAATTAAGCCATCAGTAATATTATCAGAACAGACCCAATGGATGCTTCAAGGGTTGTATGACATTTGTATAACAGAGTTGGACTGTACAAGACTGGGTTCAGCCATACTTGCCACACAAAATGCGTCCAGCCAACAGAAAGTAACTCTAAAACCAGTGTAAGTGGAGGGTGAAGTGTATATAGAAATGATGGCGGGGATGACCCCTTTTTCTCCAGTATAATACCGTATCATCACTCTCAATGTTTGGTTGACATATTTGCTGTGCAGGTGTGGGGACTACATCCTCATGCTCAATCTTTCCCTGGTGAATCCTGGAGCCTTCACGGTTTGCCGCTGAAAAAGCCATACACAAGAAAGGGTGAAGGAACATCCCCTTTGGACAGTGTGTTTGTGGCCAACGCACAGGTCATATTCCACTTTTCAATAAGCCCCTTTCTGGCTGCGTGTGGAAACTCCTCCCAGGGTTTTGGTAATCGTTCAAAAAGGAATGGCTGAGGAATCCACTTTATCCATATACTAGCATGTCACTTGGAGAAAGCCCCATTCGCTACCCTGATCTAAGAGCACTTTACCCTCCTGCATCTGCGGCCAAGAAAGTGGGTAAAATGAAAGGTGTAGTGATCCACGCTCTGTGGACTAACAGATTCCTGGAAGAATTAACACAGGAGAGCTATCAGTGCCTCTGCTGGCATGGGGATTAGCTCCAGCAGCATACAGGTTGCAGCCACTGCCCTGCAACAGTCAGTGAATCTCCTCCCAGGATGTGCCTGGTGGCTGTCAGACAATTTGTTGTTGAACCGCTGCTGTTTTCCAGGGTACCTTTAGCATACTACGATGGCAAGAGAAGAATACCAAGGACTTCCTTTTGGAAGCACTGGAGGACCTTACTCTGCATATTTTTGAGACCTTTAAGTATAAATTATCATATATTGATTATGATGAGATGGCTAATCTATCCAAGTATTTGCTCAAGAAAGCCAACAATCCAGTTAAACTTGCAGACTACATGTGTGACCACCATGGAGCTAACCTTGCTGTGGATGTAGCTATCTACGTGCTTGAACAGATCAACCAAAGAGCCACTGCGGCTAAACTCCAACAGGAGAAAGGAAAAGGTGAAGGACTTTTGGTTACTGGCACTTTTGTATCCTTTTTCACAGTTCCTAGAAAATATGTACGAGAACCTTCATAAATAGAGAGACATCAGATTTCAATCCCCTGTGGAAGCCTGAAACACAAAGGACCCCAGGGCGCTGCCTCCTTACACCTGGAATTGCATGACTCTCCTCTTGCCATTGGTCTTCCTGGTCATTTAGGTGACTGCTGACACAATCTCATAGAACCGTAGAATCATTTAGGTTGGAAAAGACGTTTAAGATCATCCGGTCCAACCATTAACCTAACATTACCAAGTGCATCACTAAAGCAATTAAGGGTAGAGTAGAAATTTCATGTTTCCTGGCTTGGTGGCTGGATTGTTTTTTAATGAAAGTAAAAACTAGGAATGATTAAGATTGGAAAGGACCCTAAGATCATCATTCCAATCATCAACCCAACACCACCATGTCCACTAAAATGTGTCCCAAAGTTCCAAGTCTACCTGTTTTTTGAACACTTCCAGGGATGGTGACTCCACCAACCTCTCTGGACAGCCTGTTCCAATGCTTGACTACCCTTTCCATGAAGAAATTTTTCCTAATATCTAATGCAAAACTCCCCTGGCGCAGCTTGAGCCCATTTCCTCTCGTCCTATTGCTAACTACATGGGAGAAGAGACCAACACCCACCTCACTACAACCTCCTTTCAGGTAGCTGTAGAGAGCGCTAAGGTCTCCCCTCAGCCTCCTCTTCTCTAAGCTAAACAATCCCAGTTCCCTCAGCCGCTCCTCATAAGGCCTCTGCTCCAGACCCTTCACCAGCCTTGTTGCCCTTCTCTGAACTCGCTCCAGCACCTCAATGTCTTTCTTGTAGTGACGGGCCCAAAACTGGACACAGTATTCCAGGTGCGGCCTCACCAGCGCTGAGTACAGGGGGACAATCACCTCCCTGCTCCTGCTGGCCACACCATTCCTGATACAAGCCAGGATGCTGTTGGCCGCCTTGGCCACCTGGGCACACTGCTGGCTCATGTTCAGGCGGCTGTCTACCAACACCCCCAGGTCCTTTTCGGCCAGGCAGCTTTCCAGCCACTCTTCCCCAAGCCTGTAGCGTTGCATGGGGTTGTTTTGACCCAAGGGCAGGACCCGGCACTTGGCCTTGTTGAACCTCATACAGTTGGCCTCGGCCCATCAATCCAGCCTGTCCAGGTCCCTCTGCAGGGCCATCCTACCCTCCAGCAGTTCGACACTCCCACCCAGTTTGGTGTCATCTGTAAAGTTACTGAGGGCGTACTCAATCCCCTCATCCAGATCATTGATAAAGATATTAAACAAGGCTGGCCCCAAAACAGAGCCCTGGGCAACACCGCTCGTGACCGGGCGCCAGCTGGACTTAACTCCATTCACAACTACTCTCTGGGCTCGGCCACCCAACCAGTTTTTTACCCAGCAAAGACTACACCCATCCAAACCAAAGCTGCCAGCTTCCCAAGGAGAATGCTATGGGAGATGGTGTCAAAGGCACTTCAAAGGTGAAGTCCAGGTAGATGACGTCCACAGCCTTTCAATCATCTACCAGGTGGGTCACCAGGTCATAGAAGGAGATCAAGTTGGTCAAGCGGGACCTGCCTTTCATGAACCCATGCTGGCTGGGCCTGATCCCCTGGTTGACCTGCACTTGCCTGTTGAGTTCACTCAATATGGACCTCTCCATAATCTTTCCCGGCACCGAGGTCAGGCTGACAGGCCTGTAGTCCCCCGGATCCTCCTTCCGGCCCTTCTTGTAGATGGGTGTGACATTGGCAAGCCTCCAGTTACCAGGGACCTCCCCTGTTAACCAGGACTGCTGATAGATAATGGAGAGTGGCTTGGTGAGCTCCTCTGCCAGCTCCCTCAGTACTCTCGAGTGGATCCCATCCGGCCCCATAGACTTGTGAGAGTCCAGGTGGTGTAGCAGGTCATTAACTGCTTCCTCCTGGACTATGGGGTCTCTATTCTGCTTCCCGTCCCTGTCTTCCAGCTCATGGGGCTGAGTACCCTGGGGATGACCGGTCTGGCTATTAAGGACAGAGGCAAGGAAGGCATTAAGTACCTCAGCCTTTTCCTTGTCCTTGGTGACAGTGTTCCCCCCGACATCTAGCAAAGGATGGAGATTCTCCTTGGCTCTCCTTTTATTGTTGATGTACGTATAAAAACATTTTTTGGTATCTTTTACAACAGTGGCCAAATTGAGTTCTAGCTGGGCTTTTGCCTTTCTAGTTTCCTCCCTGCAGGACCTAACAAGATCCTGGTACTCTTCCTGAGTTGCCCGCCCCTTCTTCCAAAGGTGGTAGACTCTCTTTTTTTCCCTGACTCCCAGCAAAAGCTCCCTATTCAGCCAGGGCAGTCGTCTTCCCCACTGGTTCATCTGACGGCACATGGGGACAGGCCACTTCTGCGCCCTTAAGGCTTCCTTCTTGAAGAACACCCAGCCTTCCTGGACCCCTTTGCCTTTCAGGACTGCCTCCCAAGGGACTTTCCCAAGCAGCATCCTGAACAGGCCAAACTCTGCCCTCTGGAAGTCCATGGTAACAGTTTTGCTGCCCCTCCCCTTTACATGGCCAAGAATCGAGAACTCTTATCACATCGTGGTTGCTAAGCCCAAGACAGCCTCCGACCACGACATCTGCCGCAAGCCCTTCTCTGTTAGTAAACAGCAGGTCAGGTGAGGCACCTCCCCTGGTAGGCTCGCTTACTAGCTGCATCAGAAAGTTATCCTCCACACACTCTAGGAACTTCCTAGACTGTTGCCTCTCTGCTGTGTTGTATTTCCACCAGACGTCTGGCAAGTTGAAGTCCCCCACGAGAACAAGGGCTAGCAATTGCGAGACTTCTGCCAGCTGCTTGTAGAAGGCTTCATCTATCTCTGCATCCTGGTTGGGTGGTCTACAGCAGACTCCCAACAGAACATCCGCCTTGCTGGCCTTGCCTCATCCTTAGCCATAAGCACTTGACCTAGTCGTCACCACTGTCAAGCTCCATACAGTCAAAACACTCCCTAACATACAGAGCCACCCCGCCGCCTCTCCTTCCCTGCCTATCCCTTCTGAAGAGCTTATAGCCATCCAGTATGCCTCTCTATGTGCAGGACTTTGCATTTCTCTTCACTGAACTTCATGAGGTTCCTGTCCGCCTAGTTCTCTGTCCTGTTGAGATTCTTCTGAACGGTAGCACAACAACTGCTCCCAGTTTTGTACCATGTGCAAGCTCACTGAAGGTGCACTCTGCCCCATCATCAAAGTTATTCATAAAGATGTGAAACCACATCAGACCCATTCTTGAACCCTGAGGTAGTAATGGCCTCCAGCTGGATTTTATGCTGCTGACACATCTTTGAGACCAGCAGTTCAGACAGTTTTCAGTCCCACTCATTGTCCATTCATCTAGCCCATACGTAATCAGTTTGTCTATGAGCATATGGTGGGAGACAGCATTGAAAGATTTCCTAAGATCAAGATAAACAACATCCACTGCTTTTCTCTCCTCCACCAAGCCAGTCATCTCATTGCAGAAGGCTATCACATTGGTTAAACACATTTTTTTCCTTCTTATATCCATGCTGACTACTCCCAATCATCTTGTCCTTCATACATGTGAAATGTTTCCCTGGATCCTTTTTAACGTCATCTTCTCAGGGACCGAGGTGAGGCTGACCAGCTTGTCATTCCCCATATCCTGCTTCTTGCCCTTCTTGAAGATGAGTGACATTTACTTTTTACAGTTCTCATGAACTTGCCCGAGTCCCCATCAACTTGCAAAGATAATCAAGAGCGGCCTCTTAAGACATTGCTCAGCTCCTTCAGCACTTGTGGGTGCATCCTGTCAGGTCAGAAGGACTTGTGTGTGTTCGGTTTGTTTTAAAGTTCTTTCAACCTGATCCTCATCAGCTGAGGAGGACCTTGGTCTTCCTTGCTCTGGACTTTCCCACTGACCTCAGGGGCCTGGAATTCTGACGGTAAATATTATTAATAAAGAATCCAACAAAGGTGGCATCGAGTACTTTCAGCCTTTTCTGTGCCCAGATTCATCCCTAGGTGGGCTTTGGCTTTCCTATCCCCATGCCTGCATGCTTTGACAGAGCCTTGTCTTCAGAACAGTCTTTCATGGTTTATTGGGCATAAATTTCAGGGTTTCGCTAGCAAGGTGCTGCAGGGGTGTCCTTTGCGGAAGGAGGCCGTGTACTGCTCTGAGCCTGTCACAACTGGTTCCAGCTGGCGCTGAAACAGATAAAACCAACCCGCCAGGTGTTAGAAACGCAACCAGTCAGAGAAGCATATGGCATCTGTGCTCAAATATATTTAAGAGAGGTTGCTAGCTGTTAGCTTGCTGGGCAGGGCTACCTTGACATGCATTGAATTGTTCTTGGCCTCCTTTCTCTATTCTTTCTTTGGTTCTGTTGTTGTGCTTGGTCTGTGTGGCTATATTTCTTTGTGGCCAACCAGAAAAATTAAATTTTTTGAGGGATGGGTCATATCCTGCATCCCCATCTCAATAAATGACACACAACCAGTTCAGGGTTTTTCCGGGGCATTCCCTGTACCAGTTTCCTCCAAACCTTGAGTTGTGAAGTTTTCCTATACCAGGCCGGACACCATCAGCTATAACTGCAAGATGGCATCTTTGGAAAAAGAGTCAAGAAACCATTCTGACCACTGGAGGTGAACAGACACCTCTGTGTGTGTGTGTGTGTGTGTAGTCAGGAAGACAGAACTTTTCCCCGGTATTCCCCCAGCCTCTGCTTCCCTTTTCAGGCCGGGGAGGAGGAGGCAGGGGAAGGGAACAATGGACACGTCCCCAGTCATTGGAAATCGATGGCAGATACTCCTAAGCAGCTTATCCTACTGGCACCATCAGGCAAGGCATAGGGGACTGGCGAGACCACTACCCTGACTCAGGAGGACACATTGTGTGCTAGCCACCCACCAGCACCCAGGTACTCACTGTGGCCCAGGAACGGTAGCAAGAAAAGCCAGTCCATCCTAGTCCAGGACAGGGAGAGAAATTGCCTCATATACTGCACTGGGGCATCTCCCTGCAGCTGCCAAGGAGGAGGCTGGAAACGTGGTGGAGGAATAATGGGGAGAGCAGGCAGGTGCCAGTGCTGAGCTGGAGTCAGTCTCAGATGCAGTACTAGAATTTCACTTTTGTCTCTGGCTGGAGCAGGACTGCTAGAGAAGCAGCACCCCCACCCCAGAGCAAGCAGGGTCCAGCCTGGGCCTGGTGTCTGGAGGCCTTGGGGGTCCACTGGCCTCATGAGCAGCAGTTGAACCTTTTGGTCAAAAGTAAGCCTGCCTTCACCCCCACCCTTGCTCTCTGGCAATCAGACCCCTAGCATCCTTGAGTCTCAGGGCTGCTGTAAAGACGCATGAGGAGCCGGGCTGTATCTGTGGCCCTGGAGGTGAGGAACAACCTTTGGGATAGCTGTGGTAGCTTTTGTGCCTCACACCAGCAGCTAACACTGAAGACCCCCTACTGAGTGCCCCACTTCTGAGTTACATTCAGTAGACTGGAAGCCTGAACTTCACAAGAGAGAAAGATAAACTCTGGAGCCTTTCTCTATGCTCCCCTGGCTGCATTTACATGTGACACCTGCTAGAGCAAAAGGAGGTACTAAGGCCAAGCTGCTGTACATTCTGTACCTCCAGGTCTGAGGACTCAAGCAGAGGAGACTGAGTCAAGTAGGGCTCAGGGCAATATCTGAGAAGGAGAAAGCCAAGGGGAAGATCCCAGTGTCAAAGTCAGGATGGAACCTTGCAGCTGGAGAGTGAGTGGGAAGGAGTGGATGAACATCAAGAAGTCATTTTATTCACAGTGCAGATGCACTTAGTGTTGTTTGCCAGGTTAAATGCAGCAATACTAAGTGTTGTGGAGCTCCAGTCAGCCTACAAGGAAAACATTTGCTGAACAAACAGGAAGGCTGTCTATCCAACCCCTGCCTCCAAAGGCCAGTTGGCTGGGGGTGGGCAAGAAGCGGGGAGGGGTGTAGCCGGGACAGCTGACCCAAACTGACCAGAGGGATATTCTATAGCATATGGTGTCATGCTCAGCAATAAAAGCTAAGAGAAAGGAGGAGGGGGGTGAGGCATTCATTATTAAGGTGCTTGTCTTGTGAAGCAAATGCTGTGCACACTGAGGCCCTGCTTCCCAGGAAGTGGCTGGACATCTCCTGCTGATGGGAAGTAGGGAATAAATCTCTTTTTTGTTAATAGAATAGAATAGAATAGAATAGAATAGAATAGAATAGAATAGAATAGAATAGAATAGAAAAGAAAGAATAGGTTTGGTTTAGTTAAGTTGGAAGGGACCTACAATGATCATCTAGTCCAAGTTTTGCTTCCATGTGCAGCCTTTGCTTTCTTTCATTAAACTGCCTTTATGTTGATCCATGAGTTTTTCATCTTATTTTCTCTCCCTTTCCTGCTGAGGAGAAGGGATGAGAGAGTGGCTTGGTGGGCACCTGGCAGCCAGCCAAGGTCTACCCACCACAGAGATACATACCCAGGCTGTCCTACATGTGACAGGGCAGACAATGTCATCCAGTAGAGGAAGCTGGAGCTACCTGGAGAGCCTGGGGCATCTCCATGAACAGCATATGCCTTCAGCCCTGACATATTCCCAGCAGTCACCTCCTCCACCCACAGATATCAACTGCTTTTCATTTCTGGGCTGAAACATAACTGGAAGGATTTGCTGAAGCCCTCATGAACCATGCTGTTTCTCACTGCCATCTCTTGACACTCTCTCCCAGCCCTGTACACGTGCCCAGCAGTGCCTCTCAGGTGGAACCCAATCACCTGTCAGAACAAGCCTTGGGATTCCTGAATTTTTTGTGATGCCTACTATAACCTTCCTGGCTCTCTGCAGAGCTCTTGGGGAGCATTATTGTCTATAGCAGGGTCTTTATGATCGTCTTTTATGATTTTTTTTTTTGTCTTTCTTTGATTCTTCTGTGCAGGAACAGGAGTCACAGAAAAGCACCACATACTGGAGTGAGTCCAGTTCAGGGCCACAGAGATATTTTAAGGACTGGAGCACCATTCATATGAGGAGAGGCTGAGAGAGACGGGTATGTTCAGCCTGGAGAAGAAAAGGCTCAAAGGGGCATCTTAATGTGTATAGATACCTGCTGGCAGGGAGGGAAGAGGGAGACAGACTCTTGTCAGTGGTGTCCAGTGACAGGACATGAGGTGATGGTCACACATTGGAACACGAGATTTCATTTGAACACAAGAAAATATTTGTCCATGTTTCAGCTGGGATAGAGTTAATCTTCTTCCTAGTAGCTGGTATGGTGGTGTGTTTTAGATTTATTGTGAGAATAATGTTGATAACACACTGATGTTTTAGTTCTTGCTAAGTCGTGTTTATACTAGTCGAGGACTTTTTAGCTTCCTGTGGTCTGCCAGGTTCACAGGAAGCTGGGAGGGGGCACGGCCAGGACAGCTGACCCAAACTGATCAAAGGAATAGTCCATACCGTATGACGTCATGCTCAGTATATAAACTGGGGGGAGTTGGCCGGGGGACAGTGACCGCTGCTTGGGCACTGGCTGGGCATCAGTCACCAGGTGGTGAGCGATTGCATTGTGCATCACTTGTTTTGTATATTCTTTTATCATCATTATCATTACTTTCTCTTCCTCTGCTGTCCTATTAAACTGCCTTTATCTCAAGCCACAGGTTCTACTTCTTTTTTTCACCCTGATTCCCTCCCATCCTACTGCTGGGGGGGGGGAGGGTGAGCAAGCTGTGTGGTGCTTAGTTGCCGACTGAAGTTAAACCACAACAACAGTCCTTTGCTGTGAGGCAGGCCAAGCACTGGAACACATGGCCCAGAGAGACTGTGGAGTCTCCATCCATGAAATATTCATCAGCAGGCTGGACACAGTTATGGCCAACTGGCTCTAGCTGACCCCACTTAAGCAGGGGGGCTGGACTAGGTGATTTCTAGAGGTCTCTTCCCAACTCAGTGGCTCTGTGATTCTGTGCTGAGCTGATAGAGAAAAGCTAGATGACAAGCTTCAATGAAATGTTCTGGTTTTGGATGGCCAGATTTGCACTAATCTGATCATATCCCTGTTGTCTGTGTAATGTGTCTTTCTATATGAGTGTGTATATATGTGTGTGTGTGTGCAGGTGTAGGTAAAGGCATAGGTATACATATATATGGTTACTCGACAAAATACATTTCCTACTGACACTTGGAGAAATTTTGTTCTGAGGAACTACTTACTATATTTATATTGACGTTTCATACCTTGTCTTCTGCCTCACTGTCTTTTCTTCTTCCTCTGCCTATTCGGTCTTTACAGAGCTCTTCAGGACAGATTCATTAACTCCCTGAGTAACTCGGAATGGAAAAGACCTCTGGACATTATCAGGAGCTCAACGCTAGAAGGAACCAGAGGAGACTTCTCAGGAGCACACCTCCAACTTGGCATCACTCACAAACATGCTATGAAAGGGCTCCGTTCCTTTGTCCAGGCCATTAATAAAGATATCAAACTGTGTCATGCCACGTGTTGGATCACTCAGGGATGCCACTAGTAACCAGCTACCAGGTGTACTTTGTACCACTGATCACAGCATTTTGGCCTAATGGACCAGCCAAGTTTCCACCCGCCTATGGCTGATTCATTTAGTGAATAGCTCACCAATTTAGCTGTAAGAAAACTGTAGGTGAGGTGTCCCACCTATGCCCTAGGTAAAGTGAAGAAAATACCCTGCTTTCCCCTTTTGCCCACAGCCAAGCCTGTCAGGGATGATCTCCATTTCCCTTCAGTGGCTCTTCCAAATCTCATCTTTCCTGTGAAAGGAAATTACTTCCATGAGGATTTGCTCTATCACCTTCCCAGGGACTGAGGTGACACTAACCAGCCAGTCATTCCCCAGATTCCCTTTCTGACCTGCTTGAAATCAGATGTGCTGTCAGCCTTTTCCCAATCATCAGAAATCCCCAACTGCCATGACATTGCCGTCTCTTGATGATCAAGAGCAGCCTTGCAATGATACCAGTCAGCTCCCCCAGCACCCTTGGTTGCATTCCATTTGGTCCCATGGTGTGTGTCCAGATGGCATCACTGATCCCTAGTGGCATCTTCTTCTACCATGGGTGAAGCTTCACTACCATAGACACCACGAGAAGATTTCGGGACCAGGGAGGCCTCTGGGCAGATCTTACCCAGAAAACACAAGGTCAATGAATTCCTTCACCTTTTCCTTGCCCCACTGGGCACAAGAACCAAGTTCCCCTTAGCTGCTTTCCTTGCGCTGATAGTGCACTTACAGAAGCCTTACTGGTTACCCTCCCCATCCCTGGCTAGTTCCAGCTACAGCCGAGCATTAGTTTTCCTGAGCCACCCCTGCACTCACAGGCCATGTCCCTATCTGCTTCCCAGAGCCTGTTCCCCCTCCACTTTCTCTGCACTTCCTTCCCGTGTTTGAATTCCAAAGTCAGCGGGTCCCTGTTCATCCTCAATGACCTCCTGCCAGGCCCTGCTAGACTCACGGCACACTGGGCTGGTGTGTTTCTGGGCTTTGAGGATGTTGTCCCTGAAGATCCAAGAATAACCCACAGCCCCTTTGCCCTCCAGGACAGTCCAAGCAGATCCTTAACTACATAAAAACATCCCCCTGCAGTCCTGTGCGGCGATTCTGCCAGTTGTCCTACTTCTCTACCATCTCATAGACTATTGCAGCAGTGGCTGCCCTCAACACTCACAGCTGCATCCAGATCCCCCTTGTCTATCAGTAAGAGAGCAGGCCTAGTCAGCTCATCAACTGCCTGTGTCAAAATGTCTTCAACACCCTCCAGAAATCTCCTGGGTTGCTTGTGGCCAAACCCTGTGCCTGATCACTGTGGTCTGTCTTGCCTTCTTATTAAAGTCTGTTCCAGGCTATTTGCTCTGAGTGTGTTCACTATTGTGTATGTGTTTGGGGGTGAATATATGTACACACTGTGCTGGCCGACTCTAAGTAGGGCTGGCTGGAGGAGGATACCAGGATGTGGACAGACCCAGGGTTGGAGCTGCCCAGTGGGTAATAGCCCCAAGTCTGGGCAGGGCACCTGGGCAGACCCAAAGCTCAGGCATGCACAGGAAGGACTGCAGGTGTGTGTGCCTGTGGCTGTGTGCTACAGGAGATGCAGGACCACTTGTGACCTTCACACCCGATCAGCCTGAGGGGAGAACAGCATGGGGACAGTTGTGTTGGTCATGTTTGCATACGTGCTGCTGGTGGTGTAGTGGCTGTAAAGGTACTGCTCCATAGTGGCACTGATCTATGTATGGTCAGCTGTGTCTATCCTATGTGTGCATGGCTGTGTGAGTGTATAAGATCGTGTGTTCATGTGTTTGTGTATGCACATGTGTGCATTTGCCTGTTTCCACTGGAGTGTTTGGAATATTAGGCAATTTCTCCTGACTGCTGGTGCAACAAGAAGCTAGGTTGGATCTTAGGATTTAGGGATGCTTCTTGAGAGCCCCATCAGCATGGGGATGGTGTACAGGGTGTCAGGATGTCCTCAACATGTTTCCTTTTCCATGGGGGCTCACAGAGGCTTCCAGCCACGCAGAGGACTCATCTTCCTGTGGTCACAACTTGAATCCAGTCCTGCAACTGGTCTACAGCCGAGGAGCCTTGTCTCAGGGTAACTGTTGGGGTAAGGGCTGGCAGACGTGTGTTGAGGGAGACTGTCTCAAGGATGTTTGCTGGGAAAAGAGACTGAGGGACAGATGAAAACTCACATGGCCTCATGGGTCATGCTTCCTTCAGCACAAGTCCTGACACAGGGTTCTATCCTTGCTTTTTATCTAGGAAGGATTATGGCATTAAGAGATGGGGAGTGGGGGTCACCAGTCCTTCTTCAGCCACTTCCCAGATCTGGTGGAGCACCAGGAAAGCAGGAACTTGTGGCTCTGCACCATGAGAATGCTTTGGGGTACCCACAGGCTGGGTATTGTCTTGGGTTACCTGAACATTGGCATTTTCCTCTCTGAGGAAACTTCCAGCTTAGGTCACCTCCCTTCTGATATCTCTCCATTCCTCCTCTGATCTGTCTGGCCATTCCTGGACCCCTCCCAATGCTCCCTGCTGGATGGTGAGCTGGCAATGTTATTTAGCAGACCAAGCAGGCTGTGGTACCCACACTGGCCGTGCTGGTTGGAGTGGGAAGTCGAGCCAGCTAGGTTGGGACCACTGCTGCTAAATCCCCTCCCCAGAGGTCTGTGGAGGTGGCAGGTGCTTGGAGAGTCTATTGAGCATTTCCAAAGGCACTAGAGGTGTCCAGGTGTGTCTCTAGATCCAGTTGGTGGTAATTTATTCAGAGTGACATTAATCACTCCTCAGGCTTCCTTCCTTGTGCCTGCTGGGCCCCCACTGAATCCCTTGGGGATTGCAGACCTTATTTGTCTGAGGATACCTTGATTTGGCAACGTACCTTTGGGTCACTCTACCTTGGGCAATCTACCCCGACCCGGTGGGGCTCCATTCACTGCTCACCCCAGGCATATGCTGTTCATGGAGATGCCCCAGGCTCTCCAGGTAGCTCCAGCTTCCTCTACTGGATGACATTGTCTGCCCTGTCACATGTAGGACAGCCTGGGTATGTATCTCTGTGGTGGGTAGACCTTGGCTGGCTGCCAGGTGCCCACCAAGCCACTCTCTCATCCCTTCTCCTCAGCAGGAAAGGGAGAGAAAATAAGATGAAAAACTCATGGATCAACATAAAGGCAGTTTAATGAAAGAAAGCAAAGGCTGCACATGGAAGCAAAACTTGGACTAGATGATCATTGTAGGTCCCTTCCAACTTAACTAAACTAAACCAAACCTATTCTATTCTATTCTATTCTATTCTATTCTATTCTATTCTATTCTATTCTATTCTAAAAAAAAGAGATTTATTCCCTACTTCCCATCAGCAGGAGATGTCCAGATGCCCACTGCACAGCACTTCTATGCTTGTTCTGCTGTTTTGAGTAAACCTTAAAATGTTTAAGTCGCTAATATAAATAATAGTCTCATTTTAAAATGGGTTGAAATCTGAAACAGATGAGTCAGTATTAAGGTAAAAATTTTTGCTCCCATTCCCCATGGGATTAGAATAATTGGGCTTGTTTTCTTGCATGAAAGGGGTCACTTCAGTAGTCGCAAAGATGCAGTGCTATGCTCTATGTACTGTGGGGAGAAGGAAATGAGAAGGAGCGGGGACCTACCTGAGTCTCCAGGGGGCTGTAGGATGGGGCTGTCCAGTTCTGGAAAACAAGAATGGGAGAGGAAGGCTTCACTAAGCAGGAAAAGCTCCTCAGCTGGTGAGGTGGCTTTGTTATCCCACATAGGCACCAGAATTTTGTAAAAAACTCAAAACTGTATTGCTATCAGAGGAAAGAGATACGTCAAGCTACTAGGGCTGAAGACTTAGTCAGGTCGCCGTCCAGGTCGCCGGCTGCGGGGAGTGCCTGAGCCTGTCACTTGCACCGGAGGGCAGCGGCGATGGCAAATGTCTTCGGTGTGACCAGGTAGATGATCTGCTCGGCCTGGTGGCAGAGCTGAAGGAGGAGGTGGAAAGGCTGAGGAGTATCAGGGAGCGCGAGAGGGAGACAGACTGGTGGAGCCGCACCCTGCCGTCCCTGGGCCCAGGGCAGCAGGCGGAGGCCCCACAAGGAGCGGAGGGTCCCCTACCCTCTTGCCAGCAAGCAGAAGGAGGGGATCCAAGAGATGGGGGGGAATGGAAACAGCTCCCTGCCTGGGGAAGCAGGCAAATCCCCTCCCAGCCTCCCGCACCTTCCCAGCTGCCCTTGCATAACAGATATGGGGCTCTGGAAGTCGAGGGCCAGGCAAGTGGGGAGGGAGGTGAAGGTGAAGGTCCAGCCAGGGGGTTGCTGAGGGCCAGTCAGTCAACCCCATGGATTACCACTGCCCCTGTTAAGAAAAAAAGGAGGGCAATTGTGGTAGGCGATTCCCTCCTGCGGGGAACTGAGGGCCCGATCTGCCGCCCGGACCCATCCCACAGGGAAGTCTGCTGCCTCCCTGGGCCCTGGGTTAGGGACGTTACTAGGAAACTCCCCGATCTCGTAAGGCCCTCCCATTATTACCCGCTGCTGGTTGTACAGGTTGGCAGTGATGAGATTACAGAGAGAAGTCCTACAGCAATGACGAGGGACTTCAGGGCACTGGGGCGACTGGTCGCAAGATCGGGAGCGCAGGTAGTGTTTTCCTCAATCCCGTTAATGGCAGCTAGGAGCGCTGAAAGGAATGGGAAAACTCACCTGATTAACAGGTGGCTCAGAGCCTGGTGCCATCGGTAGACTTTTGGGTTTTTTGATGATGGGGAGGTTTACATGGCACTGGGCCTGCTGGCAGCTGATGGAGAACAGCTGTCTCCAAAGGGGAAAAGGATTCTCGCCCATGAGTTGGCGGGACTCATTGAGAGGGCTTTAGACTAGATTTGCTGGGGGAAGGGGATATAAACGGGCCCGCTAGTGAGGAGCCCAGGGGCGGCATGGCAACATTGGGGGCGAAATCGATAGCCCAGCTCAAGTGCATCTACACCAATGCGCGTAGCATGGGCAACAAACAGGAGGAGCTGGAAGCCCTTGTGCAGCAGGATAGCTATGACATAGTCGCCCTCACAGAAACATGGTGGGACGACTCTCATGACTGGAGTGCTGCACTGGATGGCTATAAGCTCTTCAGAAGGGATAGGCAGGGAAGGAGAGGCGGTGGGGTGGCTCTTTATGTTAGGGAGTGTTTTGTCTCGTCATTGACTTAGCGTTTCTGTTTTGGCCAATTCACCTACTCTTTCAAAGACAGTTCCCAGGGATGGAGGAGTGAATCCTTTCAAACTTGTCCCTCACAGAAAACATGTTTGCCTTATCCAGTGCCGGGTGCAGCTGGACCCGTGCCCAGCCGCTCTGAGATGTTGGCCCTGCAGGCAAGGGGGGGAGTGGAGCCCAGTGAGGAAGGAAGGAGGGAGGGCAGATGCTGAGTTGCCTGTCAAAAGGGAAACTCTGCTTGGGCAGGGACCAGAGAATTTCTGCAGCTCCCTGACCCTGTTGCTCTTTTGGAACAGACCCTCTGATCTCCACCTTCTGCTGGACCTGTTCTGTAGCGCTACACGGTGAGCACCTCATGGCCAGGCACTTCAGGACTTTGCCCACTGCCCTGTACTGACAAGAGGAGCACCTCTTGTCTCTGGGGCCAGGGTGTGCAGGGGGTCCTGGGCCCCGGCTGCAGAGCTGGGCATTGCCTGCATTGCTCAGTGTCTGAGAGTCAGCCCAAACCCTGTCCCTATTTGTCAGAGGGGTGATTCTGAGGAATGTAGCATCTCCTGTTTCATGGCACAGATCAACCAGTGCCTTAGAAATGGCCCCTCTGAGAGATTAATGCAGCTCTTCCCGGACATGAGATGAGGCCTCAGCATGGTGATCCCTGTAGAAGAGTGTAAGGAGTCCGTCACTCAGCTGTCTGACCATGAGCACTTCACTCCTGTTTTGTTCCTGGCTCTGGATTTCTGTCTTTCCTGCACAGCCAGAGGGGTTAAGGAGATGCTCTTGTTGTGAACAAATGTTTTGGAGGAATTGAGGCTGCCCTGGAGCAGGGCTGCTTGAGGGACCTGTAATGTTAGGCCCAGGATGACAAGTGAGTGCTCAGTCCCCTGCAAGGCTTCGCAGCCTGATCATGGTGCTTATATTTGGCTGCCAGGTGGAGCAGGGGTGTGAGATTTGATGCTGTCTGGCTGCGTCAGGACATAAGGCACCTGCAGTGAGGTTTGGATCACAACTTCCCTTAGACTTTTTCCTGCATGGGATATTTCTGCTTCATACATATAAGGAACTGAGCCTCTCTCCCACCCTCTCGCCCACCCCCTCATCCCCCCGCCCCAAGAAATAGATCCTCTTCCTCCTCTTCCAATTGCTGAATAGTTTTGAAGAACCTCGGGTAAGCTTGTTGCAAGCCAAAACCATACTTCTATATCCTAAAGAATATCCCTTCATACACTTTCCCTGATCATCCACTTTATCTCATAAAAGCTGTTTGCATTTTTAGTTTTGAAAGAGTACAAACCAGCGAAAGTATACTTGTGTGTACTCACAAGTTTTCAGGAACAGTGCAGAAAGCAGTTGCACGCTATAGTTATAAGTGAAAAAAAAGCAGCAGGGTTTTAAACCAGTGAAAATTAAGCCATCAGTAATATTATCAGAACAGACCCAATGGATGCTTCAAGGGTTGTATGACATTTGTATAACAGAGTTGGACTGTACAAGACTGGGTTCAGCCATACTTGCCACACAAAATGCGTCCAGCCAACAGAAAGTAACTCTAAAACCAGTGTAAGTGGAGGGTGAAGTGTATATAGAAATGATGGCGGGGATGACCCCTTTTTCTCCAGTATAATACCGTATCATCACTCTCAATGTTTGGTTGACATATTTGCTGTGCAGGTGTGGGGACTACATCCTCATGCTCAATCTTTCCCTGGTGAATCCTGGAGCCTTCACGGTTTGCCGCTGAAAAAGCCATACACAAGAAAGGGTGAAGGAACATCCCCTTTGGACAGTGTGTTTGTGGCCAACGCACAGGTCATATTCCACTTTTCAATAAGCCCCTTTCTGGCTGCGTGTGGAAACTCCTCCCAGGGTTTTGGTAATCGTTCAAAAAGGAATGGCTGAGGAATCCACTTTATCCATATACTAGCATGTCACTTGGAGAAAGCCCCATTCGCTACCCTGATCTAAGAGCACTTTACCCTCCTGCATCTGCGGCCAAGAAAGTGGGTAAAATGAAAGGTGTAGTGATCCACGCTCTGTGGACTAACAGATTCCTGGAAGAATTAACACAGGAGAGCTATCAGTGCCTCTGCTGGCATGGGGATTAGCTCCAGCAGCATACAGGTTGCAGCCACTGCCCTGCAACAGTCAGTGAATCTCCTCCCAGGATGTGCCTGGTGGCTGTCAGACAATTTGTTGTTGAACCGCTGCTGTTTTCCAGGGTACCTTTAGCATACTACGATGGCAAGAGAAGAATACCAAGGACTTCCTTTTGGAAGCACTGGAGGACCTTACTCTGCATATTTTTGAGACCTTTAAGTATAAATTATCATATATTGATTATGATGAGATGGCTAATCTATCCAAGTATTTGCTCAAGAAAGCCAACAATCCAGTTAAACTTGCAGACTACATGTGTGACCACCATGGAGCTAACCTTGCTGTGGATGTAGCTATCTACGTGCTTGAACAGATCAACCAAAGAGCCACTGCGGCTAAACTCCAACAGGAGAAAGGAAAAGGTGAAGGACTTTTGGTTACTGGCACTTTTGTATCCTTTTTCACAGTTCCTAGAAAATATGTACGAGAACCTTCATAAATAGAGAGACATCAGATTTCAATCCCCTGTGGAAGCCTGAAACACAAAGGACCCCAGGGCGCTGCCTCCTTACACCTGGAATTGCATGACTCTCCTCTTGCCATTGGTCTTCCTGGTCATTTAGGTGACTGCTGACACAATCTCATAGAACCGTAGAATCATTTAGGTTGGAAAAGACGTTTAAGATCATCCGGTCCAACCATTAACCTAACATTACCAAGTGCATCACTAAAGCAATTAAGGGTAGAGTAGAAATTTCATGTTTCCTGGCTTGGTGGCTGGATGGTTTTTTAATGAAAGTAAAAACTAGGAATGATTAAGATTGGAAAGGACCCTAAGATCATCATTCCAATCATCAACCCAACACCACCATGTCCACTAAAATGTGTCCCAAAGTTCCAAGTCTACCTGTTTTTTGAACACTTCCAGGGATGGTGACTCCACCAACCTCTCTGGACAGCCTGTTCCAATGCTTGACTACCCTTTCCATGAAGAAATTTTTCCTAATATCTAATGCAAAACTCCCCTGGCGCAGCTTGAGCCCATTTCCTCTCGTCCTATTGCTAACTACATGGGAGAAGAGACCAACACCCACCTCACTACAACCTCCTTTCAGGTAGCTGTAGAGAGCGCTAAGGTCTCCCCTCAGCCTCCTCTTCTCTAAGCTAAACAATCCCAGTTCCCTCAGCCGCTCCTCATAAGGCCTCTGCTCCAGACCCTTCACCAGCCTTGTTGCCCTTCTCTGAACTCGCTCCAGCACCTCAATGTCTTTCTTGTAGTGACGGGCCCAAAACTGGACACAGTATTCCAGGTGCGGCCTCACCAGCGCTGAGTACAGGGGGACAATCACCTCCCTGCTCCTGCTGGCCACACCATTCCTGATACAAGCCAGGATGCTGTTGGCCGCCTTGGCCACCTGGGCACACTGCTGGCTCATGTTCAGGCGGCTGTCTACCAACACCCCCAGGTCCTTTTCGGCCAGGCAGCTTTCCAGCCACTCTTCCCCAAGCCTGTAGCGTTGCATGGGGTTGTTTTGACCCAAGGGCAGGACCCGGCACTTGGCCTTGTTGAACCTCATACAGTTGGCCTCGGCCCATCAATCCAGCCTGTCCAGGTCCCTCTGCAGGGCCATCCTACCCTCCAGCAGTTCGACACTCCCACCCAGTTTGGTGTCATCTGTAAAGTTACTGAGGGCGTACTCAATCCCCTCATCCAGATCATTGATAAAGATATTAAACAAGGCTGGCCCCAAAACAGAGCCCTGGGCAACACCGCTCGTGACCGGGCGCCAGCTGGACTTAACTCCATTCACAACTACTCTCTGGGCTCGGCCACCCAACCAGTTTTTTACCCAGCAAAGACTACACCCATCCAAACCAAAGCTGCCAGCTTCCCAAGGAGAATGCTATGGGAGATGGTGTCAAAGGCACTTCAAAGGTGAAGTCCAGGTAGATGACGTCCACAGCCTTTCAATCATCTACCAGGTGGGTCACCAGGTCATAGAAGGAGATCAAGTTGGTCAAGCGGGACCTGCCTTTCATGAACCCATGCTGGCTGGGCCTGATCCCCTGGTTGACCTGCACTTGCCTGTTGAGTTCACTCAATATGGACCTCTCCATAATCTTTCCCGGCACCGAGGTCAGGCTGACAGGCCTGTAGTCCCCCGGATCCTCCTTCCGGCCCTTCTTGTAGATGGGTGTGACATTGGCAAGCCTCCAGTTACCAGGGACCTCCCCTGTTAACCAGGACTGCTGATAGATAATGGAGAGTGGCTTGGTGAGCTCCTCTGCCAGCTCCCTCAGTACTCTCGAGTGGATCCCATCCGGCCCCATAGACTTGTGAGAGTCCAGGTGGTGTAGCAGGTCATTAACTGCTTCCTCCTGGACTATGGGGTCTCTATTCTGCTTCCCGTCCCTGTCTTCCAGCTCATGGGGCTGAGTACCCTGGGGATGACCGGTCTGGCTATTAAGGACAGAGGCAAGGAAGGCATTAAGTACCTCAGCCTTTTCCTTGTCCTTGGTGACAGTGTTCCCCCCGACATCTAGCAAAGGATGGAGATTCTCCTTGGCTCTCCTTTTATTGTTGATGTACGTATAAAAACATTTTTTGGTATCTTTTACAACAGTGGCCAAATTGAGTTCTAGCTGGGCTTTTGCCTTTCTAGTTTCCTCCCTGCAGGACCTAACAAGATCCTGGTACTCTTCCTGAGTTGCCCGCCCCTTCTTCCAAAGGTGGTAGACTCTCTTTTTTTCCCTGACTCCCAGCAAAAGCTCCCTATTCAGCCAGGGCAGTCGTCTTCCCCACTGGTTCATCTGACGGCACATGGGGACAGGCCACTTCTGCGCCCTTAAGGCTTCCTTCTTGAAGAACACCCAGCCTTCCTGGACCCCTTTGCCTTTCAGGACTGCCTCCCAAGGGACTTTCCCAAGCAGCATCCTGAACAGGCCAAACTCTGCCCTCTGGAAGTCCATGGTAACAGTTTTGCTGCCCCTCCCCTTTACATGGCCAAGAATCGAGAACTCTTATCACATCGTGGTTGCTAAGCCCAAGACAGCCTCCGACCACGACATCTGCCGCAAGCCCTTCTCTGTTAGTAAACAGCAGGTCAGGTGAGGCACCTCCCCTGGTAGGCTCGCTTACTAGCTGCATCAGAAAGTTATCCTCCACACACTCTAGGAACTTCCTAGACTGTTGCCTCTCTGCTGTGTTGTATTTCCACCAGACGTCTGGCAAGTTGAAGTCCCCCACGAGAACAAGGGCTAGCAATTGCGAGACTTCTGCCAGCTGCTTGTAGAAGGCTTCATCTATCTCTGCATCCTGGTTGGGTGGTCTACAGCAGACTCCCAACAGAACATCCGCCTTGCTGGCCTTGCCTCATCCTTAGCCATAAGCACTTGACCTAGTCGTCACCACTGTCAAGCTCCATACAGTCAAAACACTCCCTAACATACAGAGCCACCCCGCCGCCTCTCCTTCCCTGCCTATCCCTTCTGAAGAGCTTATAGCCATCCAGTATGCCTCTCTATGTGCAGGACTTTGCATTTCTCTTCACTGAACTTCATGAGGTTCCTGTCCGCCTAGTTCTCTGTCCTGTTGAGATTCTTCTGAACGGTAGCACAACAACTGCTCCCAGTTTTGTACCATGTGCAAGCTCACTGAAGGTGCACTCTGCCCCATCATCAAAGTTATTCATAAAGATGTGAAACCACATCAGACCCATTCTTGAACCCTGAGGTAGTAATGGCCTCCAGCTGGATTTTATGCTGCTGACACATCTTTGAGACCAGCAGTTCAGACAGTTTTCAGTCCCACTCATTGTCCATTCATCTAGCCCATACGTAATCAGTTTGTCTATGAGCATATGGTGGGAGACAGCATTGAAAGATTTCCTAAGATCAAGATAAACAACATCCACTGCTTTTCTCTCCTCCACCAAGCCAGTCATCTCATTGCAGAAGGCTATCACATTGGTTAAACACATTTTTTTCCTTCTTATATCCATGCTGACTACTCCCAATCATCTTGTCCTTCATACATGTGAAATGTTTCCCTGGATCCTTTTTAACGTCATCTTCTCAGGGACCGAGGTGAGGCTGACCAGCTTGTCATTCCCCATATCCTGCTTCTTGCCCTTCTTGAAGATGAGTGACATTTACTTTTTACAGTTCTCATGAACTTGCCCGAGTCCCCATCAACTTGCAAAGATAATCAAGAGCGGCCTCTTAAGACATTGCTCAGCTCCTTCAGCACTTGTGGGTGCATCCTGTCAGGTCAGAAGGACTTGTGTGTGTTCGGTTTGTTTTAAAGTTCTTTCAACCTGATCCTCATCAGCTGAGGAGGACCTTGGTCTTCCTTGCTCTGGACTTTCCCACTGACCTCAGGGGCCTGGAATTCTGACGGTAAATATTATTAATAAAGAATCCAACAAAGGTGGCATCGAGTACTTTCAGCCTTTTCTGTGCCCAGATTCATCCCTAGGTGGGCTTTGGCTTTCCTATCCCCATGCCTGCATGCTTTGACAGAGCCTTGTCTTCAGAACAGTCTTTCATGGTTTATTGGGCATAAATTTCAGGGTTTCGCTAGCAAGGTGCTGCAGGGGTGTCCTTTGCGGAAGGAGGCCGTGTACTGCTCTGAGCCTGTCACAACTGGTTCCAGCTGGCGCTGAAACAGATAAAACCAACCCGCCAGGTGTTAGAAACGCAACCAGTCAGAGAAGCATATGGCATCTGTGCTCAAATATATTTAAGAGAGGTTGCTAGCTGTTAGCTTGCTGGGCAGGGCTACCTTGACATGCATTGAATTGTTCTTGGCCTCCTTTCTCTATTCTTTCTTTGGTTCTGTTGTTGTGCTTGGTCTGTGTGGCTATATTTCTTTGTGGCCAACCAGAAAAATTAAATTTTTTGAGGGATGGGTCATATCCTGCATCCCCATCTCAATAAATGACACACAACCAGTTCAGGGTTTTTCCGGGGCATTCCCTGTACCAGTTTCCTCCAAACCTTGAGTTGTGAAGTTTTCCTATACCAGGCCGGACACCATCAGCTATAACTGCAAGATGGCATCTTTGGAAAAAGAGTCAAGAAACCATTCTGACCACTGGAGGTGAACAGACACCTCTGTGTGTGTGTGTGTGTGTGTAGTCAGGAAGACAGAACTTTTCCCCGGTATTCCCCCAGCCTCTGCTTCCCTTTTCAGGCCGGGGAGGAGGAGGCAGGGGAAGGGAACAATGGACACGTCCCCAGTCATTGGAAATCGATGGCAGATACTCCTAAGCAGCTTATCCTACTGGCACCATCAGGCAAGGCATAGGGGACTGGCGAGACCACTACCCTGACTCAGGAGGACACATTGTGTGCTAGCCACCCACCAGCACCCAGGTACTCACTGTGGCCCAGGAACGGTAGCAAGAAAAGCCAGTCCATCCTAGTCCAGGACAGGGAGAGAAATTGCCTCATATACTGCACTGGGGCATCTCCCTGCAGCTGCCAAGGAGGAGGCTGGAAACGTGGTGGAGGAATAATGGGGAGAGCAGGCAGGTGCCAGTGCTGAGCTGGAGTCAGTCTCAGATGCAGTACTAGAATTTCACTTTTGTCTCTGGCTGGAGCAGGACTGCTAGAGAAGCAGCACCCCCACCCCAGAGCAAGCAGGGTCCAGCCTGGGCCTGGTGTCTGGAGGCCTTGGGGGTCCACTGGCCTCATGAGCAGCAGTTGAACCTTTTGGTCAAAAGTAAGCCTGCCTTCACCCCCACCCTTGCTCTCTGGCAATCAGACCCCTAGCATCCTTGAGTCTCAGGGCTGCTGTAAAGACGCATGAGGAGCCGGGCTGTATCTGTGGCCCTGGAGGTGAGGAACAACCTTTGGGATAGCTGTGGTAGCTTTTGTGCCTCACACCAGCAGCTAACACTGAAGACCCCCTACTGAGTGCCCCACTTCTGAGTTACGTTCAGTAGACTGGAAGCCTGAACTTCACAAGAGAGAAAGATAAACTCTGGAGCCTTTCTCTATGCTCCCCTGGCTGCATTTACATGTGACACCTGCTAGAGCAAAAGGAGGTACTAAGGCCAAGCTGCTGTACATTCTGTACCTCCAGGTCTGAGGACTCAAGCAGAGGAGACTGAGTCAAGTAGGGCTCAGGGCAATATCTGAGAAGGAGAAAGCCAAGGGGAAGATCCCAGTGTCAAAGTCAGGATGGAACCTTGCAGCTGGAGAGTGAGTGGGAAGGAGTGGATGAACATCAAGAAGTCATTTTATTCACAGTGCAGATGCACTTAGTGTTGTTTGCCAGGTTAAATGCAGCAATACTAAGTGTTGTGGAGCTCCAGTCAGCCTACAAGGAAAACATTTGCTGAACAAACAGGAAGGCTGTCTATCCAACCCCTGCCTCCAAAGGCCAGTTGGCTGGGGGTGGGCAAGAAGCGGGGAGGGGTGTAGCCGGGACAGCTGACCCAAACTGACCAGAGGGATATTCTATAGCATATGGTGTCATGCTCAGCAATAAAAGCTAAGAGAAAGGAGGAGGGGGGTGAGGCATTCATTATTAAGGTGCTTGTCTTGTGAAGCAAATGCTGTGCACACTGAGGCCCTGCTTCCCAGGAAGTGGCTGGACATCTCCTGCTGATGGGAAGTAGGGAATAAATCTCTTTTTTGTTAATAGAATAGAATAGAATAGAATAGAATAGAATAGAATAGAATAGAATAGAATAGAATAGAATAGAATAGAAAAGAAAGAATAGGTTTGGTTTAGTTAAGTTGGAAGGGACCTACAATGATCATCTAGTCCAAGTTTTGCTTCCATGTGCAGCCTTTGCTTTCTTTCATTAAACTGCCTTTATGTTGATCCATGAGTTTTTCATCTTATTTTCTCTCCCTTTCCTGCTGAGGAGAAGGGATGAGAGAGTGGCTTGGTGGGCACCTGGCAGCCAGCCAAGGTCTACCCACCACAGAGATACATACCCAGGCTGTCCTACATGTGACAGGGCAGACAATGTCATCCAGTAGAGGAAGCTGGAGCTACCTGGAGAGCCTGGGGCATCTCCATGAACAGCATATGCCTTCAGCCCTGACATATTCCCAGCAGTCACCTCCTCCACCCACAGATATCAACTGCTTTTCATTTCTGGGCTGAAACATAACTGGAAGGATTTGCTGAAGCCCTCATGAACCATGCTGTTTCTCACTGCCATCTCTTGACACTCTCTCCCAGCCCTGTACACGTGCCCAGCAGTGCCTCTCAGGTGGAACCCAATCACCTGTCAGAACAAGCCTTGGGATTCCTGAATTTTTTGTGATGCCTACTATAACCTTCCTGGCTCTCTGCAGAGCTCTTGGGGAGCATTATTGTCTATAGCAGGGTCTTTATGATCGTCTTTTATGATTTTTTTTTTTGTCTTTCTTTGATTCTTCTGTGCAGGAACAGGAGTCACAGAAAAGCACCACATACTGGAGTGAGTCCAGTTCAGGGCCACAGAGATATTTTAAGGACTGGAGCACCATTCATATGAGGAGAGGCTGAGAGAGACGGGTATGTTCAGCCTGGAGAAGAAAAGGCTCAAAGGGGCATCTTAATGTGTATAGATACCTGCTGGCAGGGAGGGAAGAGGGAGACAGACTCTTGTCAGTGGTGTCCAGTGACAGGACATGAGGTGATGGTCACACATTGGAACACGAGATTTCATTTGAACACAAGAAAATATTTGTCCATGTTTCAGCTGGGATAGAGTTAATCTTCTTCCTAGTAGCTGGTATGGTGGTGTGTTTTAGATTTATTGTGAGAATAATGTTGATAACACACTGATGTTTTAGTTCTTGCTAAGTCGTGTTTATACTAGTCGAGGACTTTTTAGCTTCCTGTGGTCTGCCAGGTTCACAGGAAGCTGGGAGGGGGCACGGCCAGGACAGCTGACCCAAACTGATCAAAGGAATAGTCCATACCGTATGACGTCATGCTCAGTATATAAACTGGGGGGAGTTGGCCGGGGGACAGTGACCGCTGCTTGGGCACTGGCTGGGCATCAGTCACCAGGTGGTGAGCGATTGCATTGTGCATCACTTGTTTTGTATATTCTTTTATCATCATTATCATTACTTTCTCTTCCTCTGCTGTCCTATTAAACTGCCTTTATCTCAAGCCACAGGTTCTACTTCTTTTTTTCACCCTGATTCCCTCCCATCCTACTGCTGGGGGGGGGGAGGGTGAGCAAGCTGTGTGGTGCTTAGTTGCCGACTGAAGTTAAACCACAACAACAGTCCTTTGCTGTGAGGCAGGCCAAGCACTGGAACACATGGCCCAGAGAGACTGTGGAGTCTCCATCCATGAAATATTCATCAGCAGGCTGGACACAGTTATGGCCAACTGGCTCTAGCTGACCCCACTTAAGCAGGGGGGCTGGACTAGGTGATTTCTAGAGGTCTCTTCCCAACTCAGTGGCTCTGTGATTCTGTGCTGAGCTGATAGAGAAAAGCTAGATGACAAGCTTCAATGAAATGTTCTGGTTTTGGATGGCCAGATTTGCACTAATCTGATCATATCCCTGTTGTCTGTGTAATGTGTCTTTCTATATGAGTGTGTATATATGTGTGTGTGTGTGCAGGTGTAGGTAAAGGCATAGGTATACATATATATGGTTACTCGACAAAATACATTTCCTACTGACACTTGGAGAAATTTTGTTCTGAGGAACTACTTACTATATTTATATTGACGTTTCATACCTTGTCTTCTGCCTCACTGTCTTTTCTTCTTCCTCTGCCTATTCTGTCTTTACAGAGCTCTTCAGGACAGATTCATTAACTCCCTGAGTAACTCGGAATGGAAAAGACCTCTGGACATTATCAGGAGCTCAACGCTAGAAGGAACCAGAGGAGACTTCTCAGGAGCACACCTCCAACTTGGCATCACTCACAAACATGCTATGAAAGGGCTCCGTTCCTTTGTCCAGGCCATTAATAAAGATATCAAACTGTGTCATGCCACGTGTTGGATCACTCAGGGATGCCACTAGTAACCAGCTACCAGGTGTACTTTGTACCACTGATCAAAGCATTTTGGCCTAATGGACCAGCCAAGTTTCCACCCGCCTATGGCTGATTCATTTAGTGAATAGCTCACCAATTTAGCTGTAAGAAAACTGTAGGTGAGGTGTCCCACCTATGCCCTAGGTAAAGTGAAGAAAATACCCTGCTTTCCCCTTTTGCCCACAGCCAAGCCTGTCAGGGATGATCTCCATTTCCCTTCAGTGGCTCTTCCAAATCTCATCTTTCCTGTGAAAGGAAATTACTTCCATGAGGATTTGCTCTATCACCTTCCCAGGGACTGAGGTGACACTAACCAGCCAGTCATTCCCCAGATTCCCTTTCTGACCTGCTTGAAATCAGATGTGCTGTCAGCCTTTTCCCAATCATCAGAAATCCCCAACTGCCATGACATTGCCGTCTCTTGATGATCAAGAGCAGCCTTGCAATGATACCAGTCAGCTCCCCCAGCACCCTTGGTTGCATTCCATTTGGTCCCATGGTGTGTGTCCAGATGGCATCACTGATCCCTAGTGGCATCTTCTTCTACCATGGGTGAAGCTTCACTACCATAGACACCACGAGAAGATTTCGGGACCAGGGAGGCCTCTGGGCAGATCTTACCCAGAAAACACAAGGTCAATGAATTCCTTCACCTTTTCCTTGCCCCACTGGGCACAAGAACCAAGTTCCCCTTAGCTGCTTTCCTTGCGCTGATAGTGCACTTACAGAAGCCTTACTGGTTACCCTCCCCATCCCTGGCTAGTTCCAGCTACAGCCGAGCATTAGTTTTCCTGAGCCACCCCTGCACTCACAGGCCATGTCCCTATCTGCTTCCCAGAGCCTGTTCCCCCTCCACTTTCTCTGCACTTCCTTCCCGTGTTTGAATTCCAAAGTCAGCGGGTCCCTGTTCATCCTCAATGACCTCCTGCCAGGCCCTGCTAGACTCACGGCACACTGGGCTGGTGTGTTTCTGGGCTTTGAGGATGTTGTCCCTGAAGATCCAAGAATAACCCACAGCCCCTTTGCCCTCCAGGACAGTCCAAGCAGATCCTTAACTACATAAAAACATCCCCCTGCAGTCCTGTGCGGCGATTCTGCCAGTTGTCCTACTTCTCTACCATCTCATAGACTATTGCAGCAGTGGCTGCCCTCAACACTCACAGCTGCATCCAGATCCCCCTTGTCTATCAGTAAGAGAGCAGGCCTAGTCAGCTCATCAACTGCCTGTGTCAAAATGTCTTCAACACCCTCCAGAAATCTCCTGGGTTGCTTGTGGCCAAACCCTGTGCCTGATCACTGTGGTCTGTCTTGCCTTCTTATTAAAGTCTGTTCCAGGCTATTTGCTCTGAGTGTGTTCACTATTGTGTATGTGTTTGGGGGTGAATATATGTACACACTGTGCTGGCCGACTCTAAGTAGGGCTGGCTGGAGGAGGATACCAGGATGTGGACAGACCCAGGGTTGGAGCTGCCCAGTGGGTAATAGCCCCAAGTCTGGGCAGGGCACCTGGGCAGACCCAAAGCTCAGGCATGCACAGGAAGGACTGCAGGTGTGTGTGCCTGTGGCTGTGTGCTACAGGAGATGCAGGACCACTTGTGACCTTCACACCCGATCAGCCTGAGGGGAGAACAGCATGGGGACAGTTGTGTTGGTCATGTTTGCATACGTGCTGCTGGTGGTGTAGTGGCTGTAAAGGTACTGCTCCATAGTGGCACTGATCTATGTATGGTCAGCTGTGTCTATCCTATGTGTGCATGGCTGTGTGAGTGTATAAGATCGTGTGTTCATGTGTTTGTGTATGCACATGTGTGCATTTGCCTGTTTCCACTGGAGTGTTTGGAATATTAGGCAATTTCTCCTGACTGCTGGTGCAACAAGAAGCTAGGTTGGATCTTAGGATTTAGGGATGCTTCTTGAGAGCCCCATCAGCATGGGGATGGTGTACAGGGTGTCAGGATGTCCTCAACATGTTTCCTTTTCCATGGGGGCTCACAGAGGCTTCCAGCCACGCAGAGGACTCATCTTCCTGTGGTCACAACTTGAATCCAGTCCTGCAACTGGTCTACAGCCGAGGAGCCTTGTCTCAGGGTAACTGTTGGGGTAAGGGCTGGCAGACGTGTGTTGAGGGAGACTGTCTCAAGGATGTTTGCTGGGAAAAGAGACTGAGGGACAGATGAAAACTCACATGGCCTCATGGGTCATGCTTCCTTCAGCACAAGTCCTGACACAGGGTTCTATCCTTGCTTTTTATCTAGGAAGGATTATGGCATTAAGAGATGGGGAGTGGGGGTCACCAGTCCTTCTTCAGCCACTTCCCAGATCTGGTGGAGCACCAGGAAAGCAGGAACTTGTGGCTCTGCACCATGAGAATGCTTTGGGGTACCCACAGGCTGGGTATTGTCTTGGGTTACCTGAACATTGGCATTTTCCTCTCTGAGGAAACTTCCAGCTTAGGTCACCTCCCTTCTGATATCTCTCCATTCCTCCTCTGATCTGTCTGGCCATTCCTGGACCCCTCCCAATGCTCCCTGCTGGATGGTGAGCTGGCAATGTTATTTAGCAGACCAAGCAGGCTGTGGTACCCACACTGGCCGTGCTGGTTGGAGTGGGAAGTCGAGCCAGCTAGGTTGGGACCACTGCTGCTAAATCCCCTCCCCAGAGGTCTGTGGAGGTGGCAGGTGCTTGGAGAGTCTATTGAGCATTTCCAAAGGCACTAGAGGTGTCCAGGTGTGTCTCTAGATCCAGTTGGTGGTAATTTATTCAGAGTGACATTAATCACTCCTCAGGCTTCCTTCCTTGTGCCTGCTGGGCCCCCACTGAATCCCTTGGGGATTGCAGACCTTATTTGTCTGAGGATACCTTGATTTGGCAACGTACCTTTGGGTCACTCTACCTTGGGCAATCTACCCCGACCCGGTGGGGCTCCATTCACTGCTCACCCCAGGCATATGCTGTTCATGGAGATGCCCCAGGCTCTCCAGGTAGCTCCAGCTTCCTCTACTGGATGACATTGTCTGCCCTGTCACATGTAGGACAGCCTGGGTATGTATCTCTGTGGTGGGTAGACCTTGGCTGGCTGCCAGGTGCCCACCAAGCCACTCTCTCATCCCTTCTCCTCAGCAGGAAAGGGAGAGAAAATAAGATGAAAAACTCATGGATCAACATAAAGGCAGTTTAATGAAAGAAAGCAAAGGCTGCACATGGAAGCAAAACTTGGACTAGATGATCATTGTAGGTCCCTTCCAACTTAACTAAACTAAACCAAACCTATTCTATTCTATTCTATTCTATTCTATTCTATTCTATTCTATTCTATTCTATTCTATTCTATTCTAAAAAAAAGAGATTTATTCCCTACTTCCCATCAGCAGGAGATGTCCAGATGCCCACTGCACAGCACTTCTATGCTTGTTCTGCTGTTTTGAGTAAACCTTAAAATGTTTAAGTCGCTAATATAAATAATAGTCTCATTTTAAAATGGGTTGAAATCTGAAACAGATGAGTCAGTATTAAGGTAAAAATTTTTGCTCCCATTCCCCATGGGATTAGAATAATTGGGCTTGTTTTCTTGCATGAAAGGGGTCACTTCAGTAGTCGCAAAGATGCAGTGCTATGCTCTATGTACTGTGGGGAGAAGGAAATGAGAAGGAGCGGGGACCTACCTGAGTCTCCAGGGGGCTGTAGGATGGGGCTATCCAGTTCTGGAAAACAAGAATGGGAGAGGAAGGCTTCACTAAGCAGGAAAAGCTCCTCAGCTGGTGAGGTGGCTTTGTTATCCCACATAGGCACCAGAATTTTGTAAAAAACTCAAAACTGTATTGCTATCAGAGGAAAGAGATACGTCAAGCTACTAGGGCTGAAGACTTAGTCAGGTCGCCGTCCAGGTCGCCGGCTGCGGGGAGTGCCTGAGCCTGTCACTTGCACCGGAGGGCAGCGGCGATGGCAAATGTCTTCGGTGTGACCAGGTAGATGATCTGCTCGGCCTGGTGGCAGAGCTGAAGGAGGAGGTGGAAAGGCTGAGGAGTATCAGGGAGCGCGAGAGGGAGACAGACTGGTGGAGCCGCACCCTGCCGTCCCTGGGCCCAGGGCAGCAGGCGGAGGCCCCACAAGGAGCGGAGGGTCCCCTACCCTCTTGCCAGCAAGCAGAAGGAGGGGATCCAAGAGATGGGGGGGAATGGAAACAGCTCCCTGCCTGGGGAAGCAGGCAAATCCCCTCCCAGCCTCCCGCACCTTCCCAGCTGCCCTTGCATAACAGATATGGGGCTCTGGAAGTCGAGGGCCAGGCAAGTGGGGAGGGAGGTGAAGGTGAAGGTCCAGCCAGGGGGTTGCTGAGGGCCAGTCAGTCAACCCCATGGATTACCACTGCCCCTGTTAAGAAAAAAAGGAGGGCAATTGTGGTAGGCGATTCCCTCCTGCGGGGAACTGAGGGCCCGATCTGCCGCCCGGACCCATCCCACAGGGAAGTCTGCTGCCTCCCTGGGCCCTGGGTTAGGGACGTTACTAGGAAACTCCCCGATCTCGTAAGGCCCTCCCATTATTACCCGCTGCTGGTTGTACAGGTTGGCAGTGATGAGATTACAGAGAGAAGTCCTACAGCAATGACGAGGGACTTCAGGGCACTGGGGCGACTGGTCGCAAGATCGGGAGCGCAGGTAGTGTTTTCCTCAATCCCGTTAATGGCAGCTAGGAGCGCTGAAAGGAATGGGAAAACTCACCTGATTAACAGGTGGCTCAGAGCCTGGTGCCATCGGTAGACTTTTGGGTTTTTTGATGATGGGGAGGTTTACATGGCACTGGGCCTGCTGGCAGCTGATGGAGAACAGCTGTCTCCAAAGGGGAAAAGGATTCTCGCCCATGAGTTGGCGGGACTCATTGAGAGGGCTTTAGACTAGATTTGCTGGGGGAAGGGGATATAAACGGGCCCGCTAGTGAGGAGCCCAGGGGCGGCATGGCAACATTGGGGGCGAAATCGATAGCCCAGCTCAAGTGCATCTACACCAATGCGCGTAGCATGGGCAACAAACAGGAGGAGCTGGAAGCCCTTGTGCAGCAGGATAGCTATGACATAGTCGCCCTCACAGAAACATGGTGGGACGACTCTCATGACTGGAGTGCTGCACTGGATGGCTATAAGCTCTTCAGAAGGGATAGGCAGGGAAGGAGAGGCGGTGGGGTGGCTCTTTATGTTAGGGAGTGTTTTGTCTCGTCATTGACTTAGCGTTTCTGTTTTGGCCAATTCACCTACTCTTTCAAAGACAGTTCCCAGGGATGGAGGAGTGAATCCTTTCAAACTTGTCCCTCACAGAAAACATGTTTGCCTTATCCAGTGCCGGGTGCAGCTGGACCCGTGCCCAGCCGCTCTGAGATGTTGGCCCTGCAGGCAAGGGGGGGAGTGGAGCCCAGTGAGGAAGGAAGGAGGGAGGGCAGATGCTGAGTTGCCTGTCAAAAGGGAAACTCTGCTTGGGCAGGGACCAGAGAATTTCTGCAGCTCCCTGACCCTGTTGCTCTTTTGGAACAGACCCTCTGATCTCCACCTTCTGCTGGACCTGTTCTGTAGCGCTACACGGTGAGCACCTCATGGCCAGGCACTTCAGGACTTTGCCCACTGCCCTGTACTGACAAGAGGAGCACCTCTTGTCTCTGGGGCCAGGGTGTGCAGGGGGTCCTGGGCCCCGGCTGCAGAGCTGGGCATTGCCTGCATTGCTCAGTGTCTGAGAGTCAGCCCAAACCCTGTCCCTATTTGTCAGAGGGGTGATTCTGAGGAATGTAGCATCTCCTGTTTCATGGCACAGATCAACCAGTGCCTTAGAAATGGCCCCTCTGAGAGATTAATGCAGCTCTTCCCGGACATGAGATGAGGCCTCAGCATGGTGATCCCTGTAGAAGAGTGTAAGGAGTCCGTCACTCAGCTGTCTGACCATGAGCACTTCACTCCTGTTTTGTTCCTGGCTCTGGATTTCTGTCTTTCCTGCACAGCCAGAGGGGTTAAGGAGATGCTCTTGTTGTGAACAAATGTTTTGGAGGAATTGAGGCTGCCCTGGAGCAGGGCTGCTTGAGGGACCTGTAATGTTAGGCCCAGGATGACAAGTGAGTGCTCAGTCCCCTGCAAGGCTTCGCAGCCTGATCATGGTGCTTATATTTGGCTGCCAGGTGGAGCAGGGGTGTGAGATTTGATGCTGTCTGGCTGCGTCAGGACATAAGGCACCTGCAGTGAGGTTTGGATCACAACTTCCCTTAGACTTTTTCCTGCATGGGATATTTCTGCTTCATACATATAAGGAACTGAGCCTCTCTCCCACCCTCTCGCCCACCCCCTCATCCCCCCGCCCCAAGAAATAGATCCTCTTCCTCCTCTTCCAATTGCTGAATAGTTTTGAAGAACCTCGGGTAAGCTTGTTGCAAGCCAAAACCATACTTCTATATCCTAAAGAATATCCCTTCATACACTTTCCCTGATCATCCACTTTATCTCATAAAAGCTGTTTGCATTTTTAGTTTTGAAAGAGTACAAACCAGCGAAAGTATACTTGTGTGTACTCACAAGTTTTCAGGAACAGTGCAGAAAGCAGTTGCACGCTATAGTTATAAGTGAAAAAAAAGCAGCAGGGTTTTAAACCAGTGAAAATTAAGCCATCAGTAATATTATCAGAACAGACCCAATGGATGCTTCAAGGGTTGTATGACATTTGTATAACAGAGTTGGACTGTACAAGACTGGGTTCAGCCATACTTGCCACACAAAATGCGTCCAGCCAACAGAAAGTAACTCTAAAACCAGTGTAAGTGGAGGGTGAAGTGTATATAGAAATGATGGCGGGGATGACCCCTTTTTCTCCAGTATAATACCGTATCATCACTCTCAATGTTTGGTTGACATATTTGCTGTGCAGGTGTGGGGACTACATCCTCATGCTCAATCTTTCCCTGGTGAATCCTGGAGCCTTCACGGTTTGCCGCTGAAAAAGCCATACACAAGAAAGGGTGAAGGAACATCCCCTTTGGACAGTGTGTTTGTGGCCAACGCACAGGTCATATTCCACTTTTCAATAAGCCCCTTTCTGGCTGCGTGTGGAAACTCCTCCCAGGGTTTTGGTAATCGTTCAAAAAGGAATGGCTGAGGAATCCACTTTATCCATATACTAGCATGTCACTTGGAGAAAGCCCCATTCGCTACCCTGATCTAAGAGCACTTTACCCTCCTGCATCTGCGGCCAAGAAAGTGGGTAAAATGAAAGGTGTAGTGATCCACGCTCTGTGGACTAACAGATTCCTGGAAGAATTAACACAGGAGAGCTATCAGTGCCTCTGCTGGCATGGGGATTAGCTCCAGCAGCATACAGGTTGCAGCCACTGCCCTGCAACAGTCAGTGAATCTCCTCCCAGGATGTGCCTGGTGGCTGTCAGACAATTTGTTGTTGAACCGCTGCTGTTTTCCAGGGTACCTTTAGCATACTACGATGGCAAGAGAAGAATACCAAGGACTTCCTTTTGGAAGCACTGGAGGACCTTACTCTGCATATTTTTGAGACCTTTAAGTATAAATTATCATATATTGATTATGATGAGATGGCTAATCTATCCAAGTATTTGCTCAAGAAAGCCAACAATCCAGTTAAACTTGCAGACTACATGTGTGACCACCATGGAGCTAACCTTGCTGTGGATGTAGCTATCTACGTGCTTGAACAGATCAACCAAAGAGCCACTGCGGCTAAACTCCAACAGGAGAAAGGAAAAGGTGAAGGACTTTTGGTTACTGGCACTTTTGTATCCTTTTTCACAGTTCCTAGAAAATATGTACGAGAACCTTCATAAATAGAGAGACATCAGATTTCAATCCCCTGTGGAAGCCTGAAACACAAAGGACCCCAGGGCGCTGCCTCCTTACACCTGGAATTGCATGACTCTCCTCTTGCCATTGGTCTTCCTGGTCATTTAGGTGACTGCTGACACAATCTCATAGAACCGTAGAATCATTTAGGTTGGAAAAGACGTTTAAGATCATCCGGTCCAACCATTAACCTAACATTACCAAGTGCATCACTAAAGCAATTAAGGGTAGAGTAGAAATTTCATGTTTCCTGGCTTGGTGGCTGGATGGTTTTTTAATGAAAGTAAAAACTAGGAATGATTAAGATTGGAAAGGACCCTAAGATCATCATTCCAATCATCAACCCAACACCACCATGTCCACTAAAATGTGTCCCAAAGTTCCAAGTCTACCTGTTTTTTGAACACTTCCAGGGATGGTGACTCCACCAACCTCTCTGGACAGCCTGTTCCAATGCTTGACTACCCTTTCCATGAAGAAATTTTTCCTAATATCTAATGCAAAACTCCCCTGGCGCAGCTTGAGCCCATTTCCTCTCGTCCTATTGCTAACTACATGGGAGAAGAGACCAACACCCACCTCACTACAACCTCCTTTCAGGTAGCTGTAGAGAGCGCTAAGGTCTCCCCTCAGCCTCCTCTTCTCTAAGCTAAACAATCCCAGTTCCCTCAGCCGCTCCTCATAAGGCCTCTGCTCCAGACCCTTCACCAGCCTTGTTGCCCTTCTCTGAACTCGCTCCAGCACCTCAATGTCTTTCTTGTAGTGACGGGCCCAAAACTGGACACAGTATTCCAGGTGCGGCCTCACCAGCGCTGAGTACAGGGGGACAATCACCTCCCTGCTCCTGCTGGCCACACCATTCCTGATACAAGCCAGGATGCTGTTGGCCGCCTTGGCCACCTGGGCACACTGCTGGCTCATGTTCAGGCGGCTGTCTACCAACACCCCCAGGTCCTTTTCGGCCAGGCAGCTTTCCAGCCACTCTTCCCCAAGCCTGTAGCGTTGCATGGGGTTGTTTTGACCCAAGGGCAGGACCCGGCACTTGGCCTTGTTGAACCTCATACAGTTGGCCTCGGCCCATCAATCCAGCCTGTCCAGGTCCCTCTGCAGGGCCATCCTACCCTCCAGCAGTTCGACACTCCCACCCAGTTTGGTGTCATCTGTAAAGTTACTGAGGGCGTACTCAATCCCCTCATCCAGATCATTGATAAAGATATTAAACAAGGCTGGCCCCAAAACAGAGCCCTGGGCAACACCGCTCGTGACCGGGCGCCAGCTGGACTTAACTCCATTCACAACTACTCTCTGGGCTCGGCCACCCAACCAGTTTTTTACCCAGCAAAGACTACACCCATCCAAACCAAAGCTGCCAGCTTCCCAAGGAGAATGCTATGGGAGATGGTGTCAAAGGCACTTCAAAGGTGAAGTCCAGGTAGATGACGTCCACAGCCTTTCAATCATCTACCAGGTGGGTCACCAGGTCATAGAAGGAGATCAAGTTGGTCAAGCGGGACCTGCCTTTCATGAACCCATGCTGGCTGGGCCTGATCCCCTGGTTGACCTGCACTTGCCTGTTGAGTTCACTCAATATGGACCTCTCCATAATCTTTCCCGGCACCGAGGTCAGGCTGACAGGCCTGTAGTCCCCCGGATCCTCCTTCCGGCCCTTCTTGTAGATGGGTGTGACATTGGCAAGCCTCCAGTTACCAGGGACCTCCCCTGTTAACCAGGACTGCTGATAGATAATGGAGAGTGGCTTGGTGAGCTCCTCTGCCAGCTCCCTCAGTACTCTCGAGTGGATCCCATCCGGCCCCATAGACTTGTGAGAGTCCAGGTGGTGTAGCAGGTCATTAACTGCTTCCTCCTGGACTATGGGGTCTCTATTCTGCTTCCCGTCCCTGTCTTCCAGCTCATGGGGCTGAGTACCCTGGGGATGACCGGTCTGGCTATTAAGGACAGAGGCAAGGAAGGCATTAAGTACCTCAGCCTTTTCCTTGTCCTTGGTGACAGTGTTCCCCCCGACATCTAGCAAAGGATGGAGATTCTCCTTGGCTCTCCTTTTATTGTTGATGTACGTATAAAAACATTTTTTGGTATCTTTTACAACAGTGGCCAAATTGAGTTCTAGCTGGGCTTTTGCCTTTCTAGTTTCCTCCCTGCAGGACCTAACAAGATCCTGGTACTCTTCCTGAGTTGCCCGCCCCTTCTTCCAAAGGTGGTAGACTCTCTTTTTTTCCCTGACTCCCAGCAAAAGCTCCCTATTCAGCCAGGGCAGTCGTCTTCCCCACTGGTTCATCTGACGGCACATGGGGACAGGCCACTTCTGCGCCCTTAAGGCTTCCTTCTTGAAGAACACCCAGCCTTCCTGGACCCCTTTGCCTTTCAGGACTGCCTCCCAAGGGACTTTCCCAAGCAGCATCCTGAACAGGCCAAACTCTGCCCTCTGGAAGTCCATGGTAACAGTTTTGCTGCCCCTCCCCTTTACATGGCCAAGAATCGAGAACTCTTATCACATCGTGGTTGCTAAGCCCAAGACAGCCTCCGACCACGACATCTGCCGCAAGCCCTTCTCTGTTAGTAAACAGCAGGTCAGGTGAGGCACCTCCCCTGGTAGGCTCGCTTACTAGCTGCATCAGAAAGTTATCCTCCACACACTCTAGGAACTTCCTAGACTGTTGCCTCTCTGCTGTGTTGTATTTCCACCAGACGTCTGGCAAGTTGAAGTCCCCCACGAGAACAAGGGCTAGCAATTGCGAGACTTCTGCCAGCTGCTTGTAGAAGGCTTCATCTATCTCTGCATCCTGGTTGGGTGGTCTACAGCAGACTCCCAACAGAACATCCGCCTTGCTGGCCTTGCCTCATCCTTAGCCATAAGCACTTGACCTAGTCGTCACCACTGTCAAGCTCCATACAGTCAAAACACTCCCTAACATACAGAGCCACCCCGCCGCCTCTCCTTCCCTGCCTATCCCTTCTGAAGAGCTTATAGCCATCCAGTATGCCTCTCTATGTGCAGGACTTTGCATTTCTCTTCACTGAACTTCATGAGGTTCCTGTCCGCCTAGTTCTCTGTCCTGTTGAGATTCTTCTGAACGGTAGCACAACAACTGCTCCCAGTTTTGTACCATGTGCAAGCTCACTGAAGGTGCACTCTGCCCCATCATCAAAGTTATTCATAAAGATGTGAAACCACATCAGACCCATTCTTGAACCCTGAGGTAGTAATGGCCTCCAGCTGGATTTTATGCTGCTGACACATCTTTGAGACCAGCAGTTCAGACAGTTTTCAGTCCCACTCATTGTCCATTCATCTAGCCCATACGTAATCAGTTTGTCTATGAGCATATGGTGGGAGACAGCATTGAAAGATTTCCTAAGATCAAGATAAACAACATCCACTGCTTTTCTCTCCTCCACCAAGCCAGTCATCTCATTGCAGAAGGCTATCACATTGGTTAAACACATTTTTTTCCTTCTTATATCCATGCTGACTACTCCCAATCATCTTGTCCTTCATACATGTGAAATGTTTCCCTGGATCCTTTTTAACGTCATCTTCTCAGGGACCGAGGTGAGGCTGACCAGCTTGTCATTCCCCATATCCTGCTTCTTGCCCTTCTTGAAGATGAGTGACATTTACTTTTTACAGTTCTCATGAACTTGCCCGAGTCCCCATCAACTTGCAAAGATAATCAAGAGCGGCCTCTTAAGACATTGCTCAGCTCCTTCAGCACTTGTGGGTGCATCCTGTCAGGTCAGAAGGACTTGTGTGTGTTCGGTTTGTTTTAAAGTTCTTTCAACCTGATCCTCATCAGCTGAGGAGGACCTTGGTCTTCCTTGCTCTGGACTTTCCCACTGACCTCAGGGGCCTGGAATTCTGACGGTAAATATTATTAATAAAGAATCCAACAAAGGTGGCATCGAGTACTTTCAGCCTTTTCTGTGCCCAGATTCATCCCTAGGTGGGCTTTGGCTTTCCTATCCCCATGCCTGCATGCTTTGACAGAGCCTTGTCTTCAGAACAGTCTTTCATGGTTTATTGGGCATAAATTTCAGGGTTTCGCTAGCAAGGTGCTGCAGGGGTGTCCTTTGCGGAAGGAGGCCGTGTACTGCTCTGAGCCTGTCACAACTGGTTCCAGCTGGCGCTGAAACAGATAAAACCAACCCGCCAGGTGTTAGAAACGCAACCAGTCAGAGAAGCATATGGCATCTGTGCTCAAATATATTTAAGAGAGGTTGCTAGCTGTTAGCTTGCTGGGCAGGGCTACCTTGACATGCATTGAATTGTTCTTGGCCTCCTTTCTCTATTCTTTCTTTGGTTCTGTTGTTGTGCTTGGTCTGTGTGGCTATATTTCTTTGTGGCCAACCAGAAAAATTAAATTTTTTGAGGGATGGGTCATATCCTGCATCCCCATCTCAATAAATGACACACAACCAGTTCAGGGTTTTTCCGGGGCATTCCCTGTACCAGTTTCCTCCAAACCTTGAGTTGTGAAGTTTTCCTATACCAGGCCGGACACCATCAGCTATAACTGCAAGATGGCATCTTTGGAAAAAGAGTCAAGAAACCATTCTGACCACTGGAGGTGAACAGACACCTCTGTGTGTGTGTGTGTGTGTGTAGTCAGGAAGACAGAACTTTTCCCCGGTATTCCCCCAGCCTCTGCTTCCCTTTTCAGGCCGGGGAGGAGGAGGCAGGGGAAGGGAACAATGGACACGTCCCCAGTCATTGGAAATCGATGGCAGATACTCCTAAGCAGCTTATCCTACTGGCACCATCAGGCAAGGCATAGGGGACTGGCGAGACCACTACCCTGACTCAGGAGGACACATTGTGTGCTAGCCACCCACCAGCACCCAGGTACTCACTGTGGCCCAGGAACGGTAGCAAGAAAAGCCAGTCCATCCTAGTCCAGGACAGGGAGAGAAATTGCCTCATATACTGCACTGGGGCATCTCCCTGCAGCTGCCAAGGAGGAGGCTGGAAACGTGGTGGAGGAATAATGGGGAGAGCAGGCAGGTGCCAGTGCTGAGCTGGAGTCAGTCTCAGATGCAGTACTAGAATTTCACTTTTGTCTCTGGCTGGAGCAGGACTGCTAGAGAAGCAGCACCCCCACCCCAGAGCAAGCAGGGTCCAGCCTGGGCCTGGTGTCTGGAGGCCTTGGGGGTCCACTGGCCTCATGAGCAGCAGTTGAACCTTTTGGTCAAAAGTAAGCCTGCCTTCACCCCCACCCTTGCTCTCTGGCAATCAGACCCCTAGCATCCTTGAGTCTCAGGGCTGCTGTAAAGACGCATGAGGAGCCGGGCTGTATCTGTGGCCCTGGAGGTGAGGAACAACCTTTGGGATAGCTGTGGTAGCTTTTGTGCCTCACACCAGCAGCTAACACTGAAGACCCCCTACTGAGTGCCCCACTTCTGAGTTACGTTCAGTAGACTGGAAGCCTGAACTTCACAAGAGAGAAAGATAAACTCTGGAGCCTTTCTCTATGCTCCCCTGGCTGCATTTACATGTGACACCTGCTAGAGCAAAAGGAGGTACTAAGGCCAAGCTGCTGTACATTCTGTACCTCCAGGTCTGAGGACTCAAGCAGAGGAGACTGAGTCAAGTAGGGCTCAGGGCAATATCTGAGAAGGAGAAAGCCAAGGGGAAGATCCCAGTGTCAAAGTCAGGATGGAACCTTGCAGCTGGAGAGTGAGTGGGAAGGAGTGGATGAACATCAAGAAGTCATTTTATTCACAGTGCAGATGCACTTAGTGTTGTTTGCCAGGTTAAATGCAGCAATACTAAGTGTTGTGGAGCTCCAGTCAGCCTACAAGGAAAACATTTGCTGAACAAACAGGAAGGCTGTCTATCCAACCCCTGCCTCCAAAGGCCAGTTGGCTGGGGGTGGGCAAGAAGCGGGGAGGGGTGTAGCCGGGACAGCTGACCCAAACTGACCAGAGGGATATTCTATAGCATATGGTGTCATGCTCAGCAATAAAAGCTAAGAGAAAGGAGGAGGGGGGTGAGGCATTCATTATTAAGGTGCTTGTCTTGTGAAGCAAATGCTGTGCACACTGAGGCCCTGCTTCCCAGGAAGTGGCTGGACATCTCCTGCTGATGGGAAGTAGGGAATAAATCTCTTTTTTGTTAATAGAATAGAATAGAATAGAATAGAATAGAATAGAATAGAATAGAATAGAATAGAATAGAATAGAATAGAAAAGAAAGAATAGGTTTGGTTTAGTTAAGTTGGAAGGGACCTACAATGATCATCTAGTCCAAGTTTTGCTTCCATGTGCAGCCTTTGCTTTCTTTCATTAAACTGCCTTTATGTTGATCCATGAGTTTTTCATCTTATTTTCTCTCCCTTTCCTGCTGAGGAGAAGGGATGAGAGAGTGGCTTGGTGGGCACCTGGCAGCCAGCCAAGGTCTACCCACCACAGAGATACATACCCAGGCTGTCCTACATGTGACAGGGCAGACAATGTCATCCAGTAGAGGAAGCTGGAGCTACCTGGAGAGCCTGGGGCATCTCCATGAACAGCATATGCCTTCAGCCCTGACATATTCCCAGCAGTCACCTCCTCCACCCACAGATATCAACTGCTTTTCATTTCTGGGCTGAAACATAACTGGAAGGATTTGCTGAAGCCCTCATGAACCATGCTGTTTCTCACTGCCATCTCTTGACACTCTCTCCCAGCCCTGTACACGTGCCCAGCAGTGCCTCTCAGGTGGAACCCAATCACCTGTCAGAACAAGCCTTGGGATTCCTGAATTTTTTGTGATGCCTACTATAACCTTCCTGGCTCTCTGCAGAGCTCTTGGGGAGCATTATTGTCTATAGCAGGGTCTTTATGATCGTCTTTTATGATTTTTTTTTTTGTCTTTCTTTGATTCTTCTGTGCAGGAACAGGAGTCACAGAAAAGCACCACATACTGGAGTGAGTCCAGTTCAGGGCCACAGAGATATTTTAAGGACTGGAGCACCATTCATATGAGGAGAGGCTGAGAGAGACGGGTATGTTCAGCCTGGAGAAGAAAAGGCTCAAAGGGGCATCTTAATGTGTATAGATACCTGCTGGCAGGGAGGGAAGAGGGAGACAGACTCTTGTCAGTGGTGTCCAGTGACAGGACATGAGGTGATGGTCACACATTGGAACACGAGATTTCATTTGAACACAAGAAAATATTTGTCCATGTTTCAGCTGGGATAGAGTTAATCTTCTTCCTAGTAGCTGGTATGGTGGTGTGTTTTAGATTTATTGTGAGAATAATGTTGATAACACACTGATGTTTTAGTTCTTGCTAAGTCGTGTTTATACTAGTCGAGGACTTTTTAGCTTCCTGTGGTCTGCCAGGTTCACAGGAAGCTGGGAGGGGGCACGGCCAGGACAGCTGACCCAAACTGATCAAAGGAATAGTCCATACCGTATGACGTCATGCTCAGTATATAAACTGGGGGGAGTTGGCCGGGGGACAGTGACCGCTGCTTGGGCACTGGCTGGGCATCAGTCACCAGGTGGTGAGCGATTGCATTGTGCATCACTTGTTTTGTATATTCTTTTATCATCATTATCATTACTTTCTCTTCCTCTGCTGTCCTATTAAACTGCCTTTATCTCAAGCCACAGGTTCTACTTCTTTTTTTCACCCTGATTCCCTCCCATCCTACTGCTGGGGGGGGGGAGGGTGAGCAAGCTGTGTGGTGCTTAGTTGCCGACTGAAGTTAAACCACAACAACAGTCCTTTGCTGTGAGGCAGGCCAAGCACTGGAACACATGGCCCAGAGAGACTGTGGAGTCTCCATCCATGAAATATTCATCAGCAGGCTGGACACAGTTATGGCCAACTGGCTCTAGCTGACCCCACTTAAGCAGGGGGGCTGGACTAGGTGATTTCTAGAGGTCTCTTCCCAACTCAGTGGCTCTGTGATTCTGTGCTGAGCTGATAGAGAAAAGCTAGATGACAAGCTTCAATGAAATGTTCTGGTTTTGGATGGCCAGATTTGCACTAATCTGATCATATCCCTGTTGTCTGTGTAATGTGTCTTTCTATATGAGTGTGTATATATGTGTGTGTGTGTGCAGGTGTAGGTAAAGGCATAGGTATACATATATATGGTTACTCGACAAAATACATTTCCTACTGACACTTGGAGAAATTTTGTTCTGAGGAACTACTTACTATATTTATATTGACGTTTCATACCTTGTCTTCTGCCTCACTGTCTTTTCTTCTTCCTCTGCCTATTCTGTCTTTACAGAGCTCTTCAGGACAGATTCATTAACTCCCTGAGTAACTCGGAATGGAAAAGACCTCTGGACATTATCAGGAGCTCAACGCTAGAAGGAACCAGAGGAGACTTCTCAGGAGCACACCTCCAACTTGGCATCACTCACAAACATGCTATGAAAGGGCTCCGTTCCTTTGTCCAGGCCATTAATAAAGATATCAAACTGTGTCATGCCACGTGTTGGATCACTCAGGGATGCCACTAGTAACCAGCTACCAGGTGTACTTTGTACCACTGATCACAGCATTTTGGCCTAATGGACCAGCCAAGTTTCCACCCGCCTATGGCTGATTCATTTAGTGAATAGCTCACCAATTTAGCTGTAAGAAAACTGTAGGTGAGGTGTCCCACCTATGCCCTAGGTAAAGTGAAGAAAATACCCTGCTTTCCCCTTTTGCCCACAGCCAAGCCTGTCAGGGATGATCTCCATTTCCCTTCAGTGGCTCTTCCAAATCTCATCTTTCCTGTGAAAGGAAATTACTTCCATGAGGATTTGCTCTATCACCTTCCCAGGGACTGAGGTGACACTAACCAGCCAGTCATTCCCCAGATTCCCTTTCTGACCTGCTTGAAATCAGATGTGCTGTCAGCCTTTTCCCAATCATCAGAAATCCCCAACTGCCATGACATTGCCGTCTCTTGATGATCAAGAGCAGCCTTGCAATGATACCAGTCAGCTCCCCCAGCACCCTTGGTTGCATTCCATTTGGTCCCATGGTGTGTGTCCAGATGGCATCACTGATCCCTAGTGGCATCTTCTTCTACCATGGGTGAAGCTTCACTACCATAGACACCACGAGAAGATTTCGGGACCAGGGAGGCCTCTGGGCAGATCTTACCCAGAAAACACAAGGTCAATGAATTCCTTCACCTTTTCCTTGCCCCACTGGGCACAAGAACCAAGTTCCCCTTAGCTGCTTTCCTTGCGCTGATAGTGCACTTACAGAAGCCTTACTGGTTACCCTCCCCATCCCTGGCTAGTTCCAGCTACAGCCGAGCATTAGTTTTCCTGAGCCACCCCTGCACTCACAGGCCATGTCCCTATCTGCTTCCCAGAGCCTGTTCCCCCTCCACTTTCTCTGCACTTCCTTCCCGTGTTTGAATTCCAAAGTCAGCGGGTCCCTGTTCATCCTCAATGACCTCCTGCCAGGCCCTGCTAGACTCACGGCACACTGGGCTGGTGTGTTTCTGGGCTTTGAGGATGTTGTCCCTGAAGATCCAAGAATAACCCACAGCCCCTTTGCCCTCCAGGACAGTCCAAGCAGATCCTTAACTACATAAAAACATCCCCCTGCAGTCCTGTGCGGCGATTCTGCCAGTTGTCCTACTTCTCTACCATCTCATAGACTATTGCAGCAGTGGCTGCCCTCAACACTCACAGCTGCATCCAGATCCCCCTTGTCTATCAGTAAGAGAGCAGGCCTAGTCAGCTCATCAACTGCCTGTGTCAAAATGTCTTCAACACCCTCCAGAAATCTCCTGGGTTGCTTGTGGCCAAACCCTGTGCCTGATCACTGTGGTCTGTCTTGCCTTCTTATTAAAGTCTGTTCCAGGCTATTTGCTCTGAGTGTGTTCACTATTGTGTATGTGTTTGGGGGTGAATATATGTACACACTGTGCTGGCCGACTCTAAGTAGGGCTGGCTGGAGGAGGATACCAGGATGTGGACAGACCCAGGGTTGGAGCTGCCCAGTGGGTAATAGCCCCAAGTCTGGGCAGGGCACCTGGGCAGACCCAAAGCTCAGGCATGCACAGGAAGGACTGCAGGTGTGTGTGCCTGTGGCTGTGTGCTACAGGAGATGCAGGACCACTTGTGACCTTCACACCCGATCAGCCTGAGGGGAGAACAGCATGGGGACAGTTGTGTTGGTCATGTTTGCATACGTGCTGCTGGTGGTGTAGTGGCTGTAAAGGTACTGCTCCATAGTGGCACTGATCTATGTATGGTCAGCTGTGTCTATCCTATGTGTGCATGGCTGTGTGAGTGTATAAGATCGTGTGTTCATGTGTTTGTGTATGCACATGTGTGCATTTGCCTGTTTCCACTGGAGTGTTTGGAATATTAGGCAATTTCTCCTGACTGCTGGTGCAACAAGAAGCTAGGTTGGATCTTAGGATTTAGGGATGCTTCTTGAGAGCCCCATCAGCATGGGGATGGTGTACAGGGTGTCAGGATGTCCTCAACATGTTTCCTTTTCCATGGGGGCTCACAGAGGCTTCCAGCCACGCAGAGGACTCATCTTCCTGTGGTCGCAACTTGAATCCAGTCCTGCAACTGGTCTACAGCCGAGGAGCCTTGTCTCAGGGTAACTGTTGGGGTAAGGGCTGGCAGACGTGTGTTGAGGGAGACTGTCTCAAGGATGTTTGCTGGGAAAAGAGACTGAGGGACAGATGAAAACTCACATGGCCTCATGGGTCATGCTTCCTTCAGCACAAGTCCTGACACAGGGTTCTATCCTTGCTTTTTATCTAGGAAGGATTATGGCATTAAGAGATGGGGAGTGGGGGTCACCAGTCCTTCTTCAGCCACTTCCCAGATCTGGTGGAGCACCAGGAAAGCAGGAACTTGTGGCTCTGCACCATGAGAATGCTTTGGGGTACCCACAGGCTGGGTATTGTCTTGGGTTACCTGAACATTGGCATTTTCCTCTCTGAGGAAACTTCCAGCTTAGGTCACCTCCCTTCTGATATCTCTCCATTCCTCCTCTGATCTGTCTGGCCATTCCTGGACCCCTCCCAATGCTCCCTGCTGGATGGTGAGCTGGCAATGTTATTTAGCAGACCAAGCAGGCTGTGGTACCCACACTGGCCGTGCTGGTTGGAGTGGGAAGTCGAGCCAGCTAGGTTGGGACCACTGCTGCTAAATCCCCTCCCCAGAGGTCTGTGGAGGTGGCAGGTGCTTGGAGAGTCTATTGAGCATTTCCAAAGGCACTAGAGGTGTCCAGGTGTGTCTCTAGATCCAGTTGGTGGTAATTTATTCAGAGTGACATTAATCACTCCTCAGGCTTCCTTCCTTGTGCCTGCTGGGCCCCCACTGAATCCCTTGGGGATTGCAGACCTTATTTGTCTGAGGATACCTTGATTTGGCAACGTACCTTTGGGTCACTCTACCTTGGGCAATCTACCCCGACCCGGTGGGGCTCCATTCACTGCTCACCCCAGGCATATGCTGTTCATGGAGATGCCCCAGGCTCTCCAGGTAGCTCCAGCTTCCTCTACTGGATGACATTGTCTGCCCTGTCACATGTAGGACAGCCTGGGTATGTATCTCTGTGGTGGGTAGACCTTGGCTGGCTGCCAGGTGCCCACCAAGCCACTCTCTCATCCCTTCTCCTCAGCAGGAAAGGGAGAGAAAATAAGATGAAAAACTCATGGATCAACATAAAGGCAGTTTAATGAAAGAAAGCAAAGGCTGCACATGGAAGCAAAACTTGGACTAGATGATCATTGTAGGTCCCTTCCAACTTAACTAAACTAAACCAAACCTATTCTATTCTATTCTATTCTATTCTATTCTATTCTATTCTAAAAAAAAGAGATTTATTCCCTACTTCCCATCAGCAGGAGATGTCCAGATGCCCACTGCACAGCACTTCTATGCTTGTTCTGCTGTTTTGAGTAAACCTTAAAATGTTTAAGTCGCTAATATAAATAATAGTCTCATTTTAAAATGGGTTGAAATCTGAAACAGATGAGTCAGTATTAAGGTAAAAATTTTTGCTCCCATTCCCCATGGGATTAGAATAATTGGGCTTGTTTTCTTGCATGAAAGGGGTCACTTCAGTAGTCGCAAAGATGCAGTGCTATGCTCTATGTACTGTGGGGAGAAGGAAATGAGAAGGAGCGGGGACCTACCTGAGTCTCCAGGGGGCTGTAGGATGGGGCTGTCCAGTTCTGGAAAACAAGAATGGGAGAGGAAGGCTTCACTAAGCAGGAAAAGCTCCTCAGCTGGTGAGGTGGCTTTGTTATCCCACATAGGCACCAGAATTTTGTAAAAAACTCAAAACTGTATTGCTATCAGAGGAAAGAGATACGTCAAGCTACTAGGGCTGAAGACTTAGTCAGGTCGCCGTCCAGGTCGCCGGCTGCGGGGAGTGCCTGAGCCTGTCACTTGCACCGGAGGGCAGCGGCGATGGCAAATGTCTTCGGTGTGACCAGGTAGATGATCTGCTCGGCCTGGTGGCAGAGCTGAAGGAGGAGGTGGAAAGGCTGAGGAGTATCAGGGAGCGCGAGAGGGAGACAGACTGGTGGAGCCGCACCCTGCCGTCCCTGGGCCCAGGGCAGCAGGCGGAGGCCCCACAAGGAGCGGAGGGTCCCCTACCCTCTTGCCAGCAAGCAGAAGGAGGGGATCCAAGAGATGGGGGGGAATGGAAACAGCTCCCTGCCTGGGGAAGCAGGCAAATCCCCTCCCAGCCTCCCGCACCTTCCCAGCTGCCCTTGCATAACAGATATGGGGCTCTGGAAGTCGAGGGCCAGGCAAGTGGGGAGGGAGGTGAAGGTGAAGGTCCAGCCAGGGGGTTGCTGAGGGCCAGTCAGTCAACCCCATGGATTACCACTGCCCCTGTTAAGAAAAAAAGGAGGGCAATTGTGGTAGGCGATTCCCTCCTGCGGGGAACTGAGGGCCCGATCTGCCGCCCGGACCCATCCCACAGGGAAGTCTGCTGCCTCCCTGGGCCCTGGGTTAGGGACGTTACTAGGAAACTCCCCGATCTCGTAAGGCCCTCCCATTATTACCCGCTGCTGGTTGTACAGGTTGGCAGTGATGAGATTACAGAGAGAAGTCCTACAGCAATGACGAGGGACTTCAGGGCACTGGGGCGACTGGTCGCAAGATCGGGAGCGCAGGTAGTGTTTTCCTCAATCCCGTTAATGGCAGCTAGGAGCGCTGAAAGGAATGGGAAAACTCACCGGATTAACAGGTGGCTCAGAGCCTGGTGCCATCGGTAGACTTTTGGGTTTTTTGATGATGGGGAGGTTTACATGGCACTGGGCCTGCTGGCAGCTGATGGAGAACAGCTGTCTCCAAAGGGGAAAAGGATTCTCGCCCATGAGTTGGCGGGACTCATTGAGAGGGCTTTAGACTAGATTTGCTGGGGGAAGGGGATATAAACGGGCCCGCTAGTGAGGAGCCCAGGGGCGGCATGGCAACATTGGGGGCGAAATCGATAGCCCAGCTCAAGTGCATCTACACCAATGCGCGTAGCATGGGCAACAAACAGGAGGAGCTGGAAGCCCTTGTGCAGCAGGATAGCTATGACATAGTCGCCCTCACAGAAACATGGTGGGACGACTCTCATGACTGGAGTGCTGCACTGGATGGCTATAAGCTCTTCAGAAGGGATAGGCAGGGAAGGAGAGGCGGTGGGGTGGCTCTTTATGTTAGGGAGTGTTTTGTCTCGTCATTGACTTAGCGTTTCTGTTTTGGCCAATTCACCTACTCTTTCAAAGACAGTTCCCAGGGATGGAGGAGTGAATCCTTTCAAACTTGTCCCTCACAGAAAACATGTTTGCCTTATCCAGTGCCGGGTGCAGCTGGACCCGTGCCCAGCCGCTCTGAGATGTTGGCCCTGCAGGCAAGGGGGGGAGTGGAGCCCAGTGAGGAAGGAAGGAGGGAGGGCAGATGCTGAGTTGCCTGTCAAAAGGGAAACTCTGCTTGGGCAGGGACCAGAGAATTTCTGCAGCTCCCTGACCCTGTTGCTCTTTTGGAACAGACCCTCTGATCTCCACCTTCTGCTGGACCTGTTCTGTAGCGCTACACGGTGAGCACCTCATGGCCAGGCACTTCAGGACTTTGCCCACTGCCCTGTACTGACAAGAGGAGCACCTCTTGTCTCTGGGGCCAGGGTGTGCAGGGGGTCCTGGGCCCCGGCTGCAGAGCTGGGCATTGCCTGCATTGCTCAGTGTCTGAGAGTCAGCCCAAACCCTGTCCCTATTTGTCAGAGGGGTGATTCTGAGGAATGTAGCATCTCCTGTTTCATGGCACAGATCAACCAGTGCCTTAGAAATGGCCCCTCTGAGAGATTAATGCAGCTCTTCCCGGACATGAGATGAGGCCTCAGCATGGTGATCCCTGTAGAAGAGTGTAAGGAGTCCGTCACTCAGCTGTCTGACCATGAGCACTTCACTCCTGTTTTGTTCCTGGCTCTGGATTTCTGTCTTTCCTGCACAGCCAGAGGGGTTAAGGAGATGCTCTTGTTGTGAACAAATGTTTTGGAGGAATTGAGGCTGCCCTGGAGCAGGGCTGCTTGAGGGACCTGTAATGTTAGGCCCAGGATGACAAGTGAGTGCTCAGTCCCCTGCAAGGCTTCGCAGCCTGATCATGGTGCTTATATTTGGCTGCCAGGTGGAGCAGGGGTGTGAGATTTGATGCTGTCTGGCTGCGTCAGGACATAAGGCACCTGCAGTGAGGTTTGGATCACAACTTCCCTTAGACTTTTTCCTGCATGGGATATTTCTGCTTCATACATATAAGGAACTGAGCCTCTCTCCCACCCTCTCGCCCACCCCCTCATCCCCCCGCCCCAAGAAATAGATCCTCTTCCTCCTCTTCCAATTGCTGAATAGTTTTGAAGAACCTCGGGTAAGCTTGTTGCAAGCCAAAACCATACTTCTATATCCTAAAGAATATCCCTTCATACACTTTCCCTGATCATCCACTTTATCTCATAAAAGCTGTTTGCATTTTTAGTTTTGAAAGAGTACAAACCAGTGAAAGTATACTTGTGTGTACTCACAAGTTTTCAGGAACAGTGCAGAAAGCAGTGCACACTATAGTTATAAGTGAAAAAAAAGCAGCAGGGTTTTAAACCAGTGAAAATTAAGCCATCAGTAATATTATCAGAACAGACCCAATGGATGCTTCAAGGGTTGTATGACATTTGTATAACAGAGTTGGACTGTACAAGACTGGGTTCAGCCATACTTGCCACACAAAATGCGTCCAGCCAACAGAAAGTAACTCTAAAACCAGTGTAAGTGGAGGGTGAAGTGTATATAGAAATGATGGCGGGGATGACCCCTTTTTCTCCAGTATAATACCGTATCATCACTCTCAATGTTTGGTTGACATATTTGCTGTGCAGGTGTGGGGACTACATCCTCATGCTCAATCTTTCCCTGGTGAATCCTGGAGCCTTCACGGTTTGCCGCTGAAAAAGCCATACACAAGAAAGGGTGAAGGAACATCCCCTTTGGACAGTGTGTTTGTGGCCAACGCACAGGTCATATTCCACTTTTCAATAAGCCCCTTTCTGGCTGCGTGTGGAAACTCCTCCCAGGGTTTTGGTAATCGTTCAAAAAGGAATGGCTGAGGAATCCACTTTATCCATATACTAGCATGTCACTTGGAGAAAGCCCCATTCGCTACCCTGATCTAAGAGCACTTTACCCTCCTGCATCTGCGGCCAAGAAAGTGGGTAAAATGAAAGGTGTAGTGATCCACGCTCTGTGGACTAACAGATTCCTGGAAGAATTAACACAGGAGAGCTATCAGTGCCTCTGCTGGCATGGGGATTAGCTCCAGCAGCATACAGGTTGCAGCCACTGCCCTGCAACAGTCAGTGAATCTCCTCCCAGGATGTGCCTGGTGGCTGTCAGACAATTTGTTGTTGAACCGCTGCTGTTTTCCAGGGTACCTTTAGCATACTACGATGGCAAGAGAAGAATACCAAGGACTTCCTTTTGGAAGCACTGGAGGACCTTACTCTGCATATTTTTGAGACCTTTAAGTATAAATTATCATATATTGATTATGATGAGATGGCTAATCTATCCAAGTATTTGCTCAAGAAAGCCAACAATCCAGTTAAACTTGCAGACTACATGTGTGACCACCATGGAGCTAACCTTGCTGTGGATGTAGCTATCTACGTGCTTGAACAGATCAACCAAAGAGCCACTGCGGCTAAACTCCAACAGGAGAAAGGAAAAGGTGAAGGACTTTTGGTTACTGGCACTTTTGTATCCTTTTTCACAGTTCCTAGAAAATATGTACGAGAACCTTCATAAATAGAGAGACATCAGATTTCAATCCCCTGTGGAAGCCTGAAACACAAAGGACCCCAGGGCGCTGCCTCCTTACACCTGGAATTGCATGACTCTCCTCTTGCCATTGGTCTTCCTGGTCATTTAGGTGACTGCTGCCACAATCTCATAGAACCGTAGAATCATTTAGGTTGGAAAAGACGTTTAAGATCATCCGGTCCAACCATTAACCTAACATTACCAAGTGCATCACTAAAGCAATTAAGGGTAGAGTAGAAATTTCATGTTTCCTGGCTTGGTGGCTGGATGGTTTTTTAATGAAAGTAAAAACTAGGAATGATTAAGATTGGAAAGGACCCTAAGATCATCATTCCAATCATCAACCCAACACCACCATGTCCACTAAAATGTGTCCCAAAGTTCCAAGTCTACCTGTTTTTTGAACACTTCCAGGGATGGTGACTCCACCAACCTCTCTGGACAGCCTGTTCCAATGCTTGACTACCCTTTCCATGAAGAAATTTTTCCTAATATCTAATGCAAAACTCCCCTGGCGCAGCTTGAGCCCATTTCCTCTCGTCCTATTGCTAACTACATGGGAGAAGAGACCAACACCCACCTCACTACAACCTCCTTTCAGGTAGCTGTAGAGAGCGCTAAGGTCTCCCCTCAGCCTCCTCTTCTCTAAGCTAAACAATCCCAGTTCCCTCAGCCGCTCCTCATAAGGCCTCTGCTCCAGACCCTTCACCAGCCTTGTTGCCCTTCTCTGAACTCGCTCCAGCACCTCAATGTCTTTCTTGTAGTGACGGGCCCAAAACTGGACACAGTATTCCAGGTGCGGCCTCACCAGCGCTGAGTACAGGGGGACAATCACCTCCCTGCTCCTGCTGGCCACACCATTCCTGATACAAGCCAGGATGCTGTTGGCCGCCTTGGCCACCTGGGCACACTGCTGGCTCATGTTCAGGCGGCTGTCTACCAACACCCCCAGGTCCTTTTCGGCCAGGCAGCTTTCCAGCCACTCTTCCCCAAGCCTGTAGCGTTGCATGGGGTTGTTTTGACCCAAGGGCAGGACCCGGCACTTGGCCTTGTTGAACCTCATACAGTTGGCCTCGGCCCATCAATCCAGCCTGTCCAGGTCCCTCTGCAGGGCCATCCTACCCTCCAGCAGTTCGACACTCCCACCCAGTTTGGTGTCATCTGTAAAGTTACTGAGGGCGTACTCAATCCCCTCATCCAGATCATTGATAAAGATATTAAACAAGGCTGGCCCCAAAACAGAGCCCTGGGCAACACCGCTCGTGACCGGGCGCCAGCTGGACTTAACTCCATTCACAACTACTCTCTGGGCTCGGCCACCCAACCAGTTTTTTACCCAGCAAAGACTACACCCATCCAAACCAAAGCTGCCAGCTTCCCAAGGAGAATGCTATGGGAGATGGTGTCAAAGGCACTTCAAAGGTGAAGTCCAGGTAGATGACGTCCACAGCCTTTCAATCATCTACCAGGTGGGTCACCAGGTCATAGAAGGAGATCAAGTTGGTCAAGCGGGACCTGCCTTTCATGAACCCATGCTGGCTGGGCCTGATCCCCTGGTTGACCTGCACTTGCCTGTTGAGTTCACTCAATATGGACCTCTCCATAATCTTTCCCGGCACCGAGGTCAGGCTGACAGGCCTGTAGTCCCCCGGATCCTCCTTCCGGCCCTTCTTGTAGATGGGTGTGACATTGGCAAGCCTCCAGTTACCAGGGACCTCCCCTGTTAACCAGGACTGCTGATAGATAATGGAGAGTGGCTTGGTGAGCTCCTCTGCCAGCTCCCTCGGTACTCTCGAGTGGATCCCATCCGGCCCCATAGACTTGTGAGAGTCCAGGTGGTGTAGCAGGTCATTAACTGCTTCCTCCTGGACTATGGGGTCTCTATTCTGCTTCCCGTCCCTGTCTTCCAGCTCATGGGGCTGAGTACCCTGGGGATGACCGGTCTGGCTATTAAGGACAGAGGCAAGGAAGGCATTAAGTACCTCAGCCTTTTCCTTGTCCTTGGTGACAGTGTTCCCCCCGACATCTAGCAAAGGATGGAGATTCTCCTTGGCTCTCCTTTTATTGTTGATGTACGTATAAAAACATTTTTTGGTATCTTTTACAACAGTGGCCAAATTGAGTTCTAGCTGGGCTTTTGCCTTTCTAGTTTCCTCCCTGCAGGACCTAACAAGATCCTGGTACTCTTCCTGAGTTGCCCGCCCCTTCTTCCAAAGGTGGTAGACTCTCTTTTTTTCCCTGACTCCCAGCAAAAGCTCCCTATTCAGCCAGGGCAGTCGTCTTCCCCACTGGTTCATCTGACGGCACATGGGGACAGGCCACTTCTGCGCCCTTAAGGCTTCCTTCTTGAAGAACACCCAGCCTTCCTGGACCCCTTTGCCTTTCAGGACTGCCTCCCAAGGGACTTTCCCAAGCAGCATCCTGAACAGGCCAAACTCTGCCCTCTGGAAGTCCATGGTAACAGTTTTGCTGCCCCTCCCCTTTACATGGCCAAGAATCGAGAACTCTTATCACATCGTGGTTGCTAAGCCCAAGACAGCCTCCGACCACGACATCTGCCGCAAGCCCTTCTCTGTTAGTAAACAGCAGGTCAGGTGAGGCACCTCCCCTGGTAGGCTCGCTTACTAGCTGCATCAGAAAGTTATCCTCCACACACTCTAGGAACTTCCTAGACTGTTGCCTCTCTGCTGTGTTGTATTTCCACCAGACGTCTGGCAAGTTGAAGTCCCCCACGAGAACAAGGGCTAGCAATTGCGAGACTTCTGCCAGCTGCTTGTAGAAGGCTTCATCTATCTCTGCATCCTGGTTGGGTGGTCTACAGCAGACTCCCAACAGAACATCCGCCTTGCTGGCCTTGCCTCATCCTTAGCCATAAGCACTTGACCTAGTCGTCACCACTGTCAAGCTCCATACAGTCAAAACACTCCCTAACATACAGAGCCACCCCGCCGCCTCTCCTTCCCTGCCTATCCCTTCTGAAGAGCTTATAGCCATCCAGTATGCCTCTCTATGTGCAGGACTTTGCATTTCTCTTCACTGAACTTCATGAGGTTCCTGTCCGCCTAGTTCTCTGTCCTGTTGAGATTCTTCTGAACGGTAGCACAACAACTGCTCCCAGTTTTGTACCATGTGCAAGCTCACTGAAGGTGCACTCTGCCCCATCATCAAAGTTATTCATAAAGATGTGAAACCACATCAGACCCATTCTTGAACCCTGAGGTAGTAATGGCCTCCAGCTGGATTTTATGCTGCTGACACATCTTTGAGACCAGCAGTTCAGACAGTTTTCAGTCCCACTCATTGTCCATTCATCTAGCCCATACGTAATCAGTTTGTCTATGAGCATATGGTGGGAGACAGCATTGAAAGATTTCCTAAGATCAAGATAAACAACATCCACTGCTTTTCTCTCCTCCACCAAGCCAGTCATCTCATTGCAGAAGGCTATCACATTGGTTAAACACATTTTTTTCCTTCTTATATCCATGCTGACTACTCCCAATCATCTTGTCCTTCATACATGTGAAATGTTTCCCTGGATCCTTTTTAACGTCATCTTCTCAGGGACCGAGGTGAGGCTGACCAGCTTGTCATTCCCCATATCCTGCTTCTTGCCCTTCTTGAAGATGAGTGACATTTACTTTTTACAGTTCTCATGAACTTGCCCGAGTCCCCATCAACTTGCAAAGATAATCAAGAGCGGCCTCTTAAGACATTGCTCAGCTCCTTCAGCACTTGTGGGTGCATCCTGTCAGGTCAGAAGGACTTGTGTGTGTTCGGTTTGTTTTAAAGTTCTTTCAACCTGATCCTCATCAGCTGAGGAGGACCTTGGTCTTCCTTGCTCTGGACTTTCCCACTGACCTCAGGGGCCTGGAATTCTGACGGTAAATATTATTAATAAAGAATCCAACAAAGGTGGCATCGAGTACTTTCAGCCTTTTCTGTGCCCAGATTCATCCCTAGGTGGGCTTTGGCTTTCCTATCCCCATGCCTGCATGCTTTGACAGAGCCTTGTCTTCAGAACAGTCTTTCATGGTTTATTGGGCATAAATTTCAGGGTTTCGCTAGCAAGGTGCTGCAGGGGTGTCCTTTGCGGAAGGAGGCCATGTACTGCTCTGAGCCTGTCACAACTGGTTCCAGCTGGCGCTGAAACAGATAAAACCAACCCGCCAGGTGTTAGAAATGCAACCAGTCAGAGAAGCATATGGCATCTGTGCTCAAATATATTTAAGAGAGGTTGCTAGCTGTTAGCTTGCTGGGCAGGGCTACCTTGACATGCATTGAATTGTTCTTGGCCTCCTTTCTCTATTCTTTCTTTGGTTCTGTTGTTGTGCTTGGTCTGTGTGGCTATATTTCTTTGTGGCCAACCAGAAAAATTAAATTTTTTGAGGGATGGGTCATATCCTGCATCCCCATCTCAATAAATGACACACAACCAGTTCAGGGTTTTTCCGGGGCATTCCCTGTACCAGTTTCCTCCAAACCTTGAGTTGTGAAGTTTTCCTATACCAGGCCGGACACCATCAGCTATAACTGCAAGATGGCATCTTTGGAAAAAGAGTCAAGAAACCATTCTGACCACTGGAGGTGAACAGACACCTCTGTGTGTGTGTGTGTGTGTGTAGTCAGGAAGACAGAACTTTTCCCCGGTATTCCCCCAGCCTCTGCTTCCCTTTTCAGGCCGGGGAGGAGGAGGCAGGGGAAGGGAACAATGGACACGTCCCCAGTCATTGGAAATCGATGGCAGATACTCCTAAGCAGCTTATCCTACTGGCACCATCAGGCAAGGCATAGGGGACTGGCGAGACCACTACCCTGACTCAGGAGGACACATTGTGTGCTAGCCACCCACCAGCACCCAGGTACTCACTGTGGCCCAGGAACGGTAGCAAGAAAAGCCAGTCCATCCTAGTCCAGGACAGGGAGAGAAATTGCCTCATATACTGCACTGGGGCATCTCCCTGCAGCTGCCAAGGAGGAGGCTGGAAACGTGGTGGAGGAATAATGGGGAGAGCAGGCAGGTGCCAGTGCTGAGCTGGAGTCAGTCTCAGATGCAGTACTAGAATTTCACTTTTGTCTCTGGCTGGAGCAGGACTGCTAGAGAAGCAGCACCCCCACCCCAGAGCAAGCAGGGTCCAGCCTGGGCCTGGTGTCTGGAGGCCTTGGGGGTCCACTGGCCTCATGAGCAGCAGTTGAACCTTTTGGTCAAAAGTAAGCCTGCCTTCACCCCCACCCTTGCTCTCTGGCAATCAGACCCCTAGCATCCTTGAGTCTCAGGGCTGCTGTAAAGACGCATGAGGAGCCGGGCTGTATCTGTGGCCCTGGAGGTGAGGAACAACCTTTGGGATAGCTGTGGTAGCTTTTGTGCCTCACACCAGCAGCTAACACTGAAGACCCCCTACTGAGTGCCCCACTTCTGAGTTACGTTCAGTAGACTGGAAGCCTGAACTTCACAAGAGAGAAAGATAAACTCTGGAGCCTTTCTCTATGCTCCCCTGGCTGCATTTACATGTGACACCTGCTAGAGCAAAAGGAGGTACTAAGGCCAAGCTGCTGTACATTCTGTACCTCCAGGTCTGAGGACTCAAGCAGAGGAGACTGAGTCAAGTAGGGCTCAGGGCAATATCTGAGAAGGAGAAAGCCAAGGGGAAGATCCCAGTGTCAAAGTCAGGATGGAACCTTGCAGCTGGAGAGTGAGTGGGAAGGAGTGGATGAACATCAAGAAGTCATTTTATTCACAGTGCAGATGCACTTAGTGTTGTTTGCCAGGTTAAATGCAGCAATACTAAGTGTTGTGGAGCTCCAGTCAGCCTACAAGGAAAACATTTGCTGAACAAACAGGAAGGCTGTCTATCCAACCCCTGCCTCCAAAGGCCAGTTGGCTGGGGGTGGGCAAGAAGCGGGGAGGGGTGTAGCCGGGACAGCTGACCCAAACTGACCAGAGGGATATTCTATAGCATATGGTGTCATGCTCAGCAATAAAAGCTAAGAGAAAGGAGGAGGGGGGTGAGGCATTCATTATTAAGGTGCTTGTCTTGTGAAGCAAATGCTGTGCACACTGAGGCCCTGCTTCCCAGGAAGTGGCTGGACATCTCCTGCTGATGGGAAGTAGGGAATAAATCTCTTTTTTGTTAATAGAATAGAATAGAATAGAATAGAATAGAATAGAATAGAATAGAATAGAATAGAAAAGAAAGAATAGGTTTGGTTTAGTTAAGTTGGAAGGGACCTACAATGATCATCTAGTCCAAGTTTTGCTTCCATGTGCAGCCTTTGCTTTCTTTCATTAAACTGCCTTTATGTTGATCCATGAGTTTTTCATCTTATTTTCTCTCCCTTTCCTGCTGAGGAGAAGGGATGAGAGAGTGGCTTGGTGGGCACCTGGCAGCCAGCCAAGGTCTACCCACCACAGAGATACATACCCAGGCTGTCCTACATGTGACAGGGCAGACAATGTCATCCAGTAGAGGAAGCTGGAGCTACCTGGAGAGCCTGGGGCATCTCCATGAACAGCATATGCCTTCAGCCCTGACATATTCCCAGCAGTCACCTCCTCCACCCACAGATATCAACTGCTTTTCATTTCTGGGCTGAAACATAACTGGAAGGATTTGCTGAAGCCCTCATGAACCATGCTGTTTCTCACTGCCATCTCTTGACACTCTCTCCCAGCCCTGTACACGTGCCCAGCAGTGCCTCTCAGGTGGAACCCAATCACCTGTCAGAACAAGCCTTGGGATTCCTGAATTTTTTGTGATGCCTACTATAACCTTCCTGGCTCTCTGCAGAGCTCTTGGGGAGCATTATTGTCTATAGCAGGGTCTTTATGATCGTCTTTTATGATTTTTTTTTTTGTCTTTCTTTGATTCTTCTGTGCAGGAACAGGAGTCACAGAAAAGCACCACATACTGGAGTGAGTCCAGTTCAGGGCCACAGAGATATTTTAAGGACTGGAGCACCATTCATATGAGGAGAGGCTGAGAGAGACGGGTATGTTCAGCCTGGAGAAGAAAAGGCTCAAAGGGGCATCTTAATGTGTATAGATACCTGCTGGCAGGGAGGGAAGAGGGAGACAGACTCTTGTCAGTGGTGTCCAGTGACAGGACATGAGGTGATGGTCACACATTGGAACACGAGATTTCATTTGAACACAAGAAAATATTTGTCCATGTTTCAGCTGGGATAGAGTTAATCTTCTTCCTAGTAGCTGGTATGGTGGTGTGTTTTAGATTTATTGTGAGAATAATGTTGATAACACACTGATGTTTTAGTTCTTGCTAAGTCGTGTTTATACTAGTCGAGGACTTTTTAGCTTCCTGTGGTCTGCCAGGTTCACAGGAAGCTGGGAGGGGGCACGGCCAGGACAGCTGACCCAAACTGATCAAAGGAATAGTCCATACCGTATGACGTCATGCTCAGTATATAAACTGGGGGGAGTTGGCCGGGGGACAGTGACCGCTGCTTGGGCACTGGCTGGGCATCAGTCACCAGGTGGTGAGCGATTGCATTGTGCATCACTTGTTTTGTATATTCTTTTATCATCATTATCATTACTTTCTCTTCCTCTGCTGTCCTATTAAACTGCCTTTATCTCAAGCCACAGGTTCTACTTCTTTTTTTCACCCTGATTCCCTCCCATCCTACTGCTGGGGGGGGGGAGGGTGAGCAAGCTGTGTGGTGCTTAGTTGCCGACTGAAGTTAAACCACAACAACAGTCCTTTGCTGTGAGGCAGGCCAAGCACTGGAACACATGGCCCAGAGAGACTGTGGAGTCTCCATCCATGAAATATTCATCAGCAGGCTGGACACAGTTATGGCCAACTGGCTCTAGCTGACCCCACTTAAGCAGGGGGGCTGGACTAGGTGATTTCTAGAGGTCTCTTCCCAACTCAGTGGCTCTGTGATTCTGTGCTGAGCTGATAGAGAAAAGCTAGATGACAAGCTTCAATGAAATGTTCTGGTTTTGGATGGCCAGATTTGCACTAATCTGATCATATCCCTGTTGTCTGTGTAATGTGTCTTTCTATATGAGTGTGTATATATGTGTGTGTGTGTGCAGGTGTAGGTAAAGGCATAGGTATACATATATATGGTTACTCGACAAAATACATTTCCTACTGACACTTGGAGAAATTTTGTTCTGAGGAACTACTTACTATATTTATATTGACGTTTCATACCTTGTCTTCTGCCTCACTGTCTTTTCTTCTTCCTCTGCCTATTCTGTCTTTACAGAGCTCTTCAGGACAGATTCATTAACTCCCTGAGTAACTCGGAATGGAAAAGACCTCTGGACATTATCAGGAGCTCAACGCTAGAAGGAACCAGAGGAGACTTCTCAGGAGCACACCTCCAACTTGGCATCACTCACAAACATGCTATGAAAGGGCTCCGTTCCTTTGTCCAGGCCATTAATAAAGATATCAAACTGTGTCATGCCACGTGTTGGATCACTCAGGGATGCCACTAGTAACCAGCTACCAGGTGTACTTTGTACCACTGATCACAGCATTTTGGCCTAATGGACCAGCCAAGTTTCCACCCGCCTATGGCTGATTCATTTAGTGAATAGCTCACCAATTTAGCTGTAAGAAAACTGTAGGTGAGGTGTCCCACCTATGCCCTAGGTAAAGTGAAGAAAATACCCTGCTTTCCCCTTTTGCCCACAGCCAAGCCTGTCAGGGATGATCTCCATTTCCCTTCAGTGGCTCTTCCAAATCTCATCTTTCCTGTGAAAGGAAATTACTTCCATGAGGATTTGCTCTATCACCTTCCCAGGGACTGAGGTGACACTAACCAGCCAGTCATTCCCCAGATTCCCTTTCTGACCTGCTTGAAATCAGATGTGCTGTCAGCCTTTTCCCAATCATCAGAAATCCCCAACTGCCATGACATTGCCGTCTCTTGATGATCAAGAGCAGCCTTGCAATGATACCAGTCAGCTCCCCCAGCACCCTTGGTTGCATTCCATTTGGTCCCATGGTGTGTGTCCAGATGGCATCACTGATCCCTAGTGGCATCTTCTTCTACCATGGGTGAAGCTTCACTACCATAGACACCACGAGAAGATTTCGGGACCAGGGAGGCCTCTGGGCAGATCTTACCCAGAAAACACAAGGTCAATGAATTCCTTCACCTTTTCCTTGCCCCACTGGGCACAAGAACCAAGTTCCCCTTAGCTGCTTTCCTTGCGCTGATAGTGCACTTACAGAAGCCTTACTGGTTACCCTCCCCATCCCTGGCTAGTTCCAGCTACAGCCGAGCATTAGTTTTCCTGAGCCACCCCTGCACTCACAGGCCATGTCCCTATCTGCTTCCCAGAGCCTGTTCCCCCTCCACTTTCTCTGCACTTCCTTCCCGTGTTTGAATTCCAAAGTCAGCGGGTCCCTGTTCATCCTCAATGACCTCCTGCCAGGCCCTGCTAGACTCACGGCACACTGGGCTGGTGTGTTTCTGGGCTTTGAGGATGTTGTCCCTGAAGATCCAAGAATAACCCACAGCCCCTTTGCCCTCCAGGACAGTCCAAGCAGATCCTTAACTACATAAAAACATCCCCCTGCAGTCCTGTGCGGCGATTCTGCCAGTTGTCCTACTTCTCTACCATCTCATAGACTATTGCAGCAGTGGCTGCCCTCAACACTCACAGCTGCATCCAGATCCCCCTTGTCTATCAGTAAGAGAGCAGGCCTAGTCAGCTCATCAACTGCCTGTGTCAAAATGTCTTCAACACTCTCCAGAAATCTCCTGGGTTGCTTGTGGCCAAACCCTGTGCCTGATCACTGTGGTCTGTCTTGCCTTCTTATTAAAGTCTGTTCCAGGCTATTTGCTCTGAGTGTGTTCACTATTGTGTATGTGTTTGGGGGTGAATATATGTACACACTGTGCTGGCCGACTCTAAGTAGGGCTGGCTGGAGGAGGATACCAGGATGTGGACAGACCCAGGGTTGGAGCTGCCCAGTGGGTAATAGCCCCAAGTCTGGGCAGGGCACCTGGGCAGACCCAAAGCTCAGGCATGCACAGGAAGGACTGCAGGTGTGTGTGCCTGTGGCTGTGTGCTACAGGAGATGCAGGACCACTTGTGACCTTCACACCCGATCAGCCTGAGGGGAGAACAGCATGGGGACAGTTGTGTTGGTCATGTTTGCATACGTGCTGCTGGTGGTGTAGTGGCTGTAAAGGTACTGCTCCATAGTGGCACTGATCTATGTATGGTCAGCTGTGTCTATCCTATGTGTGCATGGCTGTGTGAGTGTATAAGATCGTGTGTTCATGTGTTTGTGTATGCACATGTGTGCATTTGCCTGTTTCCACTGGAGTGTTTGGAATATTAGGCAATTTCTCCTGACTGCTGGTGCAACAAGAAGCTAGGTTGGATCTTAGGATTTAGGGATGCTTCTTGAGAGCCCCATCAGCATGGGGATGGTGTACAGGGTGTCAGGATGTCCTCAACATGTTTCCTTTTCCATGGGGGCTCACAGAGGCTTCCAGCCACGCAGAGGACTCATCTTCCTGTGGTCGCAACTTGAATCCAGTCCTGCAACTGGTCTACAGCCGAGGAGCCTTGTCTCAGGGTAACTGTTGGGGTAAGGGCTGGCAGACGTGTGTTGAGGGAGACTGTCTCAAGGATGTTTGCTGGGAAAAGAGACTGAGGGACAGATGAAAACTCACATGGCCTCATGGGTCATGCTTCCTTCAGCACAAGTCCTGACACAGGGTTCTATCCTTGCTTTTTATCTAGGAAGGATTATGGCATTAAGAGATGGGGAGTGGGGGTCACCAGTCCTTCTTCAGCCACTTCCCAGATCTGGTGGAGCACCAGGAAAGCAGGAACTTGTGGCTCTGCACCATGAGAATGCTTTGGGGTACCCACAGGCTGGGTATTGTCTTGGGTTACCTGAACATTGGCATTTTCCTCTCTGAGGAAACTTCCAGCTTAGGTCACCTCCCTTCTGATATCTCTCCATTCCTCCTCTGATCTGTCTGGCCATTCCTGGACCCCTCCCAATGCTCCCTGCTGGATGGTGAGCTGGCAATGTTATTTAGCAGACCAAGCAGGCTGTGGTACCCACACTGGCCGTGCTGGTTGGAGTGGGAAGTCGAGCCAGCTAGGTTGGGACCACTGCTGCTAAATCCCCTCCCCAGAGGTCTGTGGAGGTGGCAGGTGCTTGGAGAGTCTATTGAGCATTTCCAAAGGCACTAGAGGTGTCCAGGTGTGTCTCTAGATCCAGTTGGTGGTAATTTATTCAGAGTGACATTAATCACTCCTCAGGCTTCCTTCCTTGTGCCTGCTGGGCCCCCACTGAATCCCTTGGGGATTGCAGACCTTATTTGTCTGAGGATACCTTGATTTGGCAACGTACCTTTGGGTCACTCTACCTTGGGCAATCTACCCCGACCCGGTGGGGCTCCATTCACTGCTCACCCCAGGCATATGCTGTTCATGGAGATGCCCCAGGCTCTCCAGGTAGCTCCAGCTTCCTCTACTGGATGACATTGTCTGCCCTGTCACATGTAGGACAGCCTGGGTATGTATCTCTGTGGTGGGTAGACCTTGGCTGGCTGCCAGGTGCCCACCAAGCCACTCTCTCATCCCTTCTCCTCAGCAGGAAAGGGAGAGAAAATAAGATGAAAAACTCATGGATCAACATAAAGGCAGTTTAATGAAAGAAAGCAAAGGCTGCACATGGAAGCAAAACTTGGACTAGATGATCATTGTAGGTCCCTTCCAACTTAACTAAACTAAACCAAACCTATTCTATTCTATTCTATTCTATTCTATTCTATTCTATTCTATTCTATTCTATTCTATTCTATTCTAAAAAAAAGAGATTTATTCCCTACTTCCCATCAGCAGGAGATGTCCAGATGCCCACTGCACAGCACTTCTATGCTTGTTCTGCTGTTTTGAGTAAACCTTAAAATGTTTAAGTCGCTAATATAAATAATAGTCTCATTTTAAAATGGGTTGAAATCTGAAACAGATGAGTCAGTATTAAGGTAAAAATTTTTGCTCCCATTCCCCATGGGATTAGAATAATTGGGCTTGTTTTCTTGCATGAAAGGGGTCACTTCAGTAGTCGCAAAGATGCAGTGCTATGCTCTATGTACTGTGGGGAGAAGGAAATGAGAAGGAGCGGGGACCTACCTGAGTCTCCAGGGGGCTGTAGGATGGGGCTGTCCAGTTCTGGAAAACAAGAATGGGAGAGGAAGGCTTCACTAAGCAGGAAAAGCTCCTCAGCTGGTGAGGTGGCTTTGTTATCCCACATAGGCACCAGAATTTTGTAAAAAACTCAAAACTGTATTGCTATCAGAGGAAAGAGATACGTCAAGCTACTAGGGCTGAAGACTTAGTCAGGTCGCCGTCCAGGTCGCCGGCTGCGGGGAGTGCCTGAGCCTGTCACTTGCACCGGAGGGCAGCGGCGATGGCAAATGTCTTCGGTGTGACCAGGTAGATGATCTGCTCGGCCTGGTGGCAGAGCTGAAGGAGGAGGTGGAAAGGCTGAGGAGTATCAGGGAGCGCGAGAGGGAGACAGACTGGTGGAGCCGCACCCTGCCGTCCCTGGGCCCAGGGCAGCAGGCGGAGGCCCCACAAGGAGCGGAGGGTCCCCTACCCTCTTGCCAGCAAGCAGAAGGAGGGGATCCAAGAGATGGGGGGGAATGGAAACAGCTCCCTGCCTGGGGAAGCAGGCAAATCCCCTCCCAGCCTCCCGCACCTTCCCAGCTGCCCTTGCATAACAGATATGGGGCTCTGGAAGTCGAGGGCCAGGCAAGTGGGGAGGGAGGTGAAGGTGAAGGTCCAGCCAGGGGGTTGCTGAGGGCCAGTCAGTCAACCCCATGGATTACCACTGCCCCTGTTAAGAAAAAAAGGAGGGCAATTGTGGTAGGCGATTCCCTCCTGCGGGGAACTGAGGGCCCGATCTGCCGCCCGGACCCATCCCACAGGGAAGTCTGCTGCCTCCCTGGGCCCTGGGTTAGGGACGTTACTAGGAAACTCCCCGATCTCGTAAGGCCCTCCCATTATTACCCGCTGCTGGTTGTACAGGTTGGCAGTGATGAGATTACAGAGAGAAGTCCTACAGCAATGACGAGGGACTTCAGGGCACTGGGGCGACTGGTCGCAAGATCGGGAGCGCAGGTAGTGTTTTCCTCAATCCCGTTAATGGCAGCTAGGAGCGCTGAAAGGAATGGGAAAACTCACCTGATTAACAGGTGGCTCAGAGCCTGGTGCCATCGGTAGACTTTTGGGTTTTTTGATGATGGGGAGGTTTACATGGCACTGGGCCTGCTGGCAGCTGATGGAGAACAGCTGTCTCCAAAGGGGAAAAGGATTCTCGCCCATGAGTTGGCGGGACTCATTGAGAGGGCTTTAGACTAGATTTGCTGGGGGAAGGGGATATAAACGGGCCCGCTAGTGAGGAGCCCAGGGGCGGCATGGCAACATTGGGGGCGAAATCGATAGCCCAGCTCAAGTGCATCTACACCAATGCGCGTAGCATGGGCAACAAACAGGAGGAGCTGGAAGCCCTTGTGCAGCAGGATAGCTATGACATAGTCGCCCTCACAGAAACATGGTGGGACGACTCTCATGACTGGAGTGCTGCACTGGATGGCTATAAGCTCTTCAGAAGGGATAGGCAGGGAAGGAGAGGCGGTGGGGTGGCTCTTTATGTTAGGGAGTGTTTTGTCTCGTCATTGACTTAGCGTTTCTGTTTTGGCCAATTCACCTACTCTTTCAAAGACAGTTCCCAGGGATGGAGGAGTGAATCCTTTCAAACTTGTCCCTCACAGAAAACATGTTTGCCTTATCCAGTGCCGGGTGCAGCTGGACCCGTGCCCAGCCGCTCTGAGATGTTGGCCCTGCAGGCAAGGGGGGGAGTGGAGCCCAGTGAGGAAGGAAGGAGGGAGGGCAGATGCTGAGTTGCCTGTCAAAAGGGAAACTCTGCTTGGGCAGGGACCAGAGAATTTCTGCAGCTCCCTGACCCTGTTGCTCTTTTGGAACAGACCCTCTGATCTCCACCTTCTGCTGGACCTGTTCTGTAGCGCTACACGGTGAGCACCTCATGGCCAGGCACTTCAGGACTTTGCCCACTGCCCTGTACTGACAAGAGGAGCACCTCTTGTCTCTGGGGCCAGGGTGTGCAGGGGGTCCTGGGCCCCGGCTGCAGAGCTGGGCATTGCCTGCATTGCTCAGTGTCTGAGAGTCAGCCCAAACCCTGTCCCTATTTGTCAGAGGGGTGATTCTGAGGAATGTAGCATCTCCTGTTTCATGGCACAGATCAACCAGTGCCTTAGAAATGGCCCCTCTGAGAGATTAATGCAGCTCTTCCCGGACATGAGATGAGGCCTCAGCATGGTGATCCCTGTAGAAGAGTGTAAGGAGTCCGTCACTCAGCTGTCTGACCATGAGCACTTCACTCCTGTTTTGTTCCTGGCTCTGGATTTCTGTCTTTCCTGCACAGCCAGAGGGGTTAAGGAGATGCTCTTGTTGTGAACAAATGTTTTGGAGGAATTGAGGCTGCCCTGGAGCAGGGCTGCTTGAGGGACCTGTAATGTTAGGCCCAGGATGACAAGTGAGTGCTCAGTCCCCTGCAAGGCTTCGCAGCCTGATCATGGTGCTTATATTTGGCTGCCAGGTGGAGCAGGGGTGTGAGATTTGATGCTGTCTGGCTGCGTCAGGACATAAGGCACCTGCAGTGAGGTTTGGATCACAACTTCCCTTAGACTTTTTCCTGCATGGGATATTTCTGCTTCATACATATAAGGAACTGAGCCTCTCTCCCACCCTCTCGCCCACCCCCTCATCCCCCCGCCCCAAGAAATAGATCCTCTTCCTCCTCTTCCAATTGCTGAATAGTTTTGAAGAACCTCGGGTAAGCTTGTTGCAAGCCAAAACCATACTTCTATATCCTAAAGAATATCCCTTCATACACTTTCCCTGATCATCCACTTTATCTCATAAAAGCTGTTTGCATTTTTAGTTTTGAAAGAGTACAAACCAGCGAAAGTATACTTGTGTGTACTCACAAGTTTTCAGGAACAGTGCAGAAAGCAGTTGCACGCTATAGTTATAAGTGAAAAAAAAGCAGCAGGGTTTTAAACCAGTGAAAATTAAGCCATCAGTAATATTATCAGAACAGACCCAATGGATGCTTCAAGGGTTGTATGACATTTGTATAACAGAGTTGGACTGTACAAGACTGGGTTCAGCCATACTTGCCACACAAAATGCGTCCAGCCAACAGAAAGTAACTCTAAAACCAGTGTAAGTGGAGGGTGAAGTGTATATAGAAATGATGGCGGGGATGACCCCTTTTTCTCCAGTATAATACCGTATCATCACTCTCAATGTTTGGTTGACATATTTGCTGTGCAGGTGTGGGGACTACATCCTCATGCTCAATCTTTCCCTGGTGAATCCTGGAGCCTTCACGGTTTGCCGCTGAAAAAGCCATACACAAGAAAGGGTGAAGGAACATCCCCTTTGGACAGTGTGTTTGTGGCCAACGCACAGGTCATATTCCACTTTTCAATAAGCCCCTTTCTGGCTGCGTGTGGAAACTCCTCCCAGGGTTTTGGTAATCGTTCAAAAAGGAATGGCTGAGGAATCCACTTTATCCATATACTAGCATGTCACTTGGAGAAAGCCCCATTCGCTACCCTGATCTAAGAGCACTTTACCCTCCTGCATCTGCGGCCAAGAAAGTGGGTAAAATGAAAGGTGTAGTGATCCACGCTCTGTGGACTAACAGATTCCTGGAAGAATTAACACAGGAGAGCTATCAGTGCCTCTGCTGGCATGGGGATTAGCTCCAGCAGCATACAGGTTGCAGCCACTGCCCTGCAACAGTCAGTGAATCTCCTCCCAGGATGTGCCTGGTGGCTGTCAGACAATTTGTTGTTGAACCGCTGCTGTTTTCCAGGGTACCTTTAGCATACTACGATGGCAAGAGAAGAATACCAAGGACTTCCTTTTGGAAGCACTGGAGGACCTTACTCTGCATATTTTTGAGACCTTTAAGTATAAATTATCATATATTGATTATGATGAGATGGCTAATCTATCCAAGTATTTGCTCAAGAAAGCCAACAATCCAGTTAAACTTGCAGACTACATGTGTGACCACCATGGAGCTAACCTTGCTGTGGATGTAGCTATCTACGTGCTTGAACAGATCAACCAAAGAGCCACTGCGGCTAAACTCCAACAGGAGAAAGGAAAAGGTGAAGGACTTTTGGTTACTGGCACTTTTGTATCCTTTTTCACAGTTCCTAGAAAATATGTACGAGAACCTTCATAAATAGAGAGACATCAGATTTCAATCCCCTGTGGAAGCCTGAAACACAAAGGACCCCAGGGCGCTGCCTCCTTACACCTGGAATTGCATGACTCTCCTCTTGCCATTGGTCTTCCTGGTCATTTAGGTGACTGCTGCCACAATCTCATAGAACCGTAGAATCATTTAGGTTGGAAAAGACGTTTAAGATCATCCGGTCCAACCATTAACCTAACATTACCAAGTGCATCACTAAAGCAATTAAGGGTAGAGTAGAAATTTCACGTTTCCTGGCTTGGTGGCTGGATGGTTTTTTAATGAAAGTAAAAACTAGGAATGATTAAGATTGGAAAGGACCCTAAGATCATCATTCCAATCATCAACCCAACACCACCATGTCCACTAAAATGTGTCCCAAAGTTCCAAGTCTACCTGTTTTTTGAACACTTCCAGGGATGGTGACTCCACCAACCTCTCTGGACAGCCTGTTCCAATGCTTGACTACCCTTTCCATGAAGAAATTTTTCCTAATATCTAATGCAAAACTCCCCTGGCGCAGCTTGAGCCCATTTCCTCTCGTCCTATTGCTAACTACATGGGAGAAGAGACCAACACCCACCTCACTACAACCTCCTTTCAGGTAGCTGTAGAGAGCGCTAAGGTCTCCCCTCAGCCTCCTCTTCTCTAAGCCAAACAATCCCAGTTCCCTCAGCCGCTCCTCATAAGGCCTCTGCTCCAGACCCTTCACCAGCCTTGTTGCCCTTCTCTGAACTCGCTCCAGCACCTCAATGTCTTTCTTGTAGTGACGGGCCCAAAACTGGACACAGTATTCCAGGTGCGGCCTCACCAGCGCTGAGTACAGGGGGACAATCACCTCCCTGCTCCTGCTGGCCACACCATTCCTGATACAAGCCAGGATGCTGTTGGCCGCCTTGGCCACCTGGGCACACTGCTGGCTCATGTTCAGGCGGCTGTCTACCAACACCCCCAGGTCCTTTTCGGCCAGGCAGCTTTCCAGCCACTCTTCCCCAAGCCTGTAGCGTTGCATGGGGTTGTTTTGACCCAAGGGCAGGACCCGGCACTTGGCCTTGTTGAACCTCATACAGTTGGCCTCGGCCCATCAATCCAGCCTGTCCAGGTCCCTCTGCAGGGCCATCCTACCCTCCAGCAGTTCGACACTCCCACCCAGTTTGGTGTCATCTGTAAAGTTACTGAGGGCGTACTCAATCCCCTCATCCAGATCATTGATAAAGATATTAAACAAGGCTGGCCCCAAAACAGAGCCCTGGGCAACACCGCTCGTGACCGGGCGCCAGCTGGACTTAACTCCATTCACAACTACTCTCTGGGCTCGGCCACCCAACCAGTTTTTTACCCAGCAAAGACTACACCCATCCAAACCAAAGCTGCCAGCTTCCCAAGGAGAATGCTATGGGAGATGGTGTCAAAGGCACTTCAAAGGTGAAGTCCAGGTAGATGACGTCCACAGCCTTTCAATCATCTACCAGGTGGGTCACCAGGTCATAGAAGGAGATCAAGTTGGTCAAGCGGGACCTGCCTTTCATGAACCCATGCTGGCTGGGCCTGATCCCCTGGTTGACCTGCACTTGCCTGTTGAGTTCACTCAATATGGACCTCTCCATAATCTTTCCCGGCACCGAGGTCAGGCTGACAGGCCTGTAGTCCCCCGGATCCTCCTTCCGGCCCTTCTTGTAGATGGGTGTGACATTGGCAAGCCTCCAGTTACCAGGGACCTCCCCTGTTAACCAGGACTGCTGATAGATAATGGAGAGTGGCTTGGTGAGCTCCTCTGCCAGCTCCCTCAGTACTCTCGAGTGGATCCCATCCGGCCCCATAGACTTGTGAGAGTCCAGGTGGTGTAGCAGGTCATTAACTGCTTCCTCCTGGACTATGGGGTCTCTATTCTGCTTCCCGTCCCTGTCTTCCAGCTCATGGGGCTGAGTACCCTGGGGATGACCGGTCTGGCTATTAAGGACAGAGGCAAGGAAGGCATTAAGTACCTCAGCCTTTTCCTTGTCCTTGGTGACAGTGTTCCCCCCGACATCTAGCAAAGGATGGAGATTCTCCTTGGCTCTCCTTTTATTGTTGATGTACGTATAAAAACATTTTTTGGTATCTTTTACAACAGTGGCCAAATTGAGTTCTAGCTGGGCTTTTGCCTTTCTAGTTTCCTCCCTGCAGGACCTAACAAGATCCTGGTACTCTTCCTGAGTTGCCCGCCCCTTCTTCCAAAGGTGGTAGACTCTCTTTTTTTCCCTGACTCCCAGCAAAAGCTCCCTATTCAGCCAGGGCAGTCGTCTTCCCCACTGGTTCATCTGACGGCACATGGGGACAGGCCACTTCTGCGCCCTTAAGGCTTCCTTCTTGAAGAACACCCAGCCTTCCTGGACCCCTTTGCCTTTCAGGACTGCCTCCCAAGGGACTTTCCCAAGCAGCATCCTGAACAGGCCAAACTCTGCCCTCTGGAAGTCCATGGTAACAGTTTTGCTGCCCCTCCCCTTTACATGGCCAAGAATCGAGAACTCTTATCACATCGTGGTTGCTAAGCCCAAGACAGCCTCCGACCACGACATCTGCCGCAAGCCCTTCTCTGTTAGTAAACAGCAGGTCAGGTGAGGCACCTCCCCTGGTAGGCTCGCTTACTAGCTGCATCAGAAAGTTATCCTCCACACACTCTAGGAACTTCCTAGACTGTTGCCTCTCTGCTGTGTTGTATTTCCACCAGACGTCTGGCAAGTTGAAGTCCCCCACGAGAACAAGGGCTAGCAATTGCGAGACTTCTGCCAGCTGCTTGTAGAAGGCTTCATCTATCTCTGCATCCTGGTTGGGTGGTCTACAGCAGACTCCCAACAGAACATCCGCCTTGCTGGCCTTGCCTCATCCTTAGCCATAAGCACTTGACCTAGTCGTCACCACTGTCAAGCTCCATACAGTCAAAACACTCCCTAACATACAGAGCCACCCCGCCGCCTCTCCTTCCCTGCCTATCCCTTCTGAAGAGCTTATAGCCATCCAGTATGCCTCTCTATGTGCAGGACTTTGCATTTCTCTTCACTGAACTTCATGAGGTTCCTGTCCGCCTAGTTCTCTGTCCTGTTGAGATTCTTCTGAACGGTAGCACAACAACTGCTCCCAGTTTTGTACCATGTGCAAGCTCACTGAAGGTGCACTCTGCCCCATCATCAAAGTTATTCATAAAGATGTGAAACCACATCAGACCCATTCTTGAACCCTGAGGTAGTAATGGCCTCCAGCTGGATTTTATGCTGCTGACACATCTTTGAGACCAGCAGTTCAGACAGTTTTCAGTCCCACTCATTGTCCATTCATCTAGCCCATACGTAATCAGTTTGTCTATGAGCATATGGTGGGAGACAGCATTGAAAGATTTCCTAAGATCAAGATAAACAACATCCACTGCTTTTCTCTCCTCCACCAAGCCAGTCATCTCATTGCAGAAGGCTATCACATTGGTTAAACACATTTTTTTCCTTCTTATATCCATGCTGACTACTCCCAATCATCTTGTCCTTCATACATGTGAAATGTTTCCCTGGATCCTTTTTAACGTCATCTTCTCAGGGACCGAGGTGAGGCTGACCAGCTTGTCATTCCCCATATCCTGCTTCTTGCCCTTCTTGAAGATGAGTGACATTTACTTTTTACAGTTCTCATGAACTTGCCCGAGTCCCCATCAACTTGCAAAGATAATCAAGAGCGGCCTCTTAAGACATTGCTCAGCTCCTTCAGCACTTGTGGGTGCATCCTGTCAGGTCAGAAGGACTTGTGTGTGTTCGGTTTGTTTTAAAGTTCTTTCAACCTGATCCTCATCAGCTGAGGAGGACCTTGGTCTTCCTTGCTCTGGACTTTCCCACTGACCTCAGGGGCCTGGAATTCTGACGGTAAATATTATTAATAAAGAATCCAACAAAGGTGGCATCGAGTACTTTCAGCCTTTTCTGTGCCCAGATTCATCCCTAGGTGGGCTTTGGCTTTCCTATCCCCATGCCTGCATGCTTTGACAGAGCCTTGTCTTCAGAACAGTCTTTCATGGTTTATTGGGCATAAATTTCAGGGTTTCGCTAGCAAGGTGCTGCAGGGGTGTCCTTTGCGGAAGGAGGCCATGTACTGCTCTGAGCCTGTCACAACTGGTTCCAGCTGGCGCTGAAACAGATAAAACCAACCCGCCAGGTGTTAGAAACGCAACCAGTCAGAGAAGCATATGGCATCTGTGCTCAAATATATTTAAGAGAGGTTGCTAGCTGTTAGCTTGCTGGGCAGGGCTACCTTGACATGCATTGAATTGTTCTTGGCCTCCTTTCTCTATTCTTTCTTTGGTTCTGTTGTTGTGCTTGGTCTGTGTGGCTATATTTCTTTGTGGCCAACCAGAAAAATTAAATTTTTTGAGGGATGGGTCATATCCTGCATCCCCATCTCAATAAATGACACACAACCAGTTCAGGGTTTTTCCGGGGCATTCCCTGTACCAGTTTCCTCCAAACCTTGAGTTGTGAAGTTTTCCTATACCAGGCCGGACACCATCAGCTATAACTGCAAGATGGCATCTTTGGAAAAAGAGTCAAGAAACCATTCTGACCACTGGAGGTGAACAGACACCTCTGTGTGTGTGTGTGTGTGTAGTCAGGAAGACAGAACTTTTCCCCGGTATTCCCCCAGCCTCTGCTTCCCTTTTCAGGCCGGGGAGGAGGAGGCAGGGGAAGGGAACAATGGACACGTCCCCAGTCATTGGAAATCGATGGCAGATACTCCTAAGCAGCTTATCCTACTGGCACCATCAGGCAAGGCATAGGGGACTGGCGAGACCACTACCCTGACTCAGGAGGACACATTGTGTGCTAGCCACCCACCAGCACCCAGGTACTCACTGTGGCCCAGGAACGGTAGCAAGAAAAGCCAGTCCATCCTAGTCCAGGACAGGGAGAGAAATTGCCTCATATACTGCACTGGGGCATCTCCCTGCAGCTGCCAAGGAGGAGGCTGGAAACGTGGTGGAGGAATAATGGGGAGAGCAGGCAGGTGCCAGTGCTGAGCTGGAGTCAGTCTCAGATGCAGTACTAGAATTTCACTTTTGTCTCTGGCTGGAGCAGGACTGCTAGAGAAGCAGCACCCCCACCCCAGAGCAAGCAGGGTCCAGCCTGGGCCTGGTGTCTGGAGGCCTTGGGGGTCCACTGGCCTCATGAGCAGCAGTTGAACCTTTTGGTCAAAAGTAAGCCTGCCTTCACCCCCACCCTTGCTCTCTGGCAATCAGACCCCTAGCATCCTTGAGTCTCAGGGCTGCTGTAAAGACGCATGAGGAGCCGGGCTGTATCTGTGGCCCTGGAGGTGAGGAACAACCTTTGGGATAGCTGTGGTAGCTTTTGTGCCTCACACCAGCAGCTAACACTGAAGACCCCCTACTGAGTGCCCCACTTCTGAGTTACATTCAGTAGACTGGAAGCCTGAACTTCACAAGAGAGAAAGATAAACTCTGGAGCCTTTCTCTATGCTCCCCTGGCTGCATTTACATGTGACACCTGCTAGAGCAAAAGGAGGTACTAAGGCCAAGCTGCTGTACATTCTGTACCTCCAGGTCTGAGGACTCAAGCAGAGGAGACTGAGTCAAGTAGGGCTCAGGGCAATATCTGAGAAGGAGAAAGCCAAGGGGAAGATCCCAGTGTCAAAGTCAGGATGGAACCTTGCAGCTGGAGAGTGAGTGGGAAGGAGTGGATGAACATCAAGAAGTCATTTTATTCACAGTGCAGATGCACTTAGTGTTGTTTGCCAGGTTAAATGCAGCAATACTAAGTGTTGTGGAGCTCCAGTCAGCCTACAAGGAAAACATTTGCTGAACAAACAGGAAGGCTGTCTATCCAACCCCTGCCTCCAAAGGCCAGTTGGCTGGGGGTGGGCAAGAAGCGGGGAGGGGTGTAGCCGGGACAGCTGACCCAAACTGACCAGAGGGATATTCTATAGCATATGGTGTCATGCTCAGCAATAAAAGCTAAGAGAAAGGAGGAGGGGGGTGAGGCATTCATTATTAAGGTGCTTGTCTTGTGAAGCAAATGCTGTGCACACTGAGGCCCTGCTTCCCAGGAAGTGGCTGGACATCTCCTGCTGATGGGAAGTAGGGAATAAATCTCTTTTTTGTTAATAGAATAGAATAGAATAGAATAGAATAGAATAGAATAGAATAGAAAAGAAAGAATAGGTTTGGTTTAGTTAAGTTGGAAGGGACCTACAATGATCATCTAGTCCAAGTTTTGCTTCCATGTGCAGCCTTTGCTTTCTTTCATTAAACTGCCTTTATGTTGATCCATGAGTTTTTCATCTTATTTTCTCTCCCTTTCCTGCTGAGGAGAAGGGATGAGAGAGTGGCTTGGTGGGCACCTGGCAGCCAGCCAAGGTCTACCCACCACAGAGATACATACCCAGGCTGCCCTACATGTGACAGGGCAGACAATGTCATCCAGTAGAGGAAGCTGGAGCTACCTGGAGAGCCTGGGGCATCTCCATGAACAGCATATGCCTTCAGCCCTGACATATTCCCAGCAGTCACCTCCTCCACCCACAGATATCAACTGCTTTTCATTTCTGGGCTGAAACATAACTGGAAGGATTTGCTGAAGCCCTCATGAACCATGCTGTTTCTCACTGCCATCTCTTGACACTCTCTCCCAGCCCTGTACACGTGCCCAGCAGTGCCTCTCAGGTGGAACCCAATCACCTGTCAGAACAAGCCTTGGGATTCCTGAATTTTTTGTGATGCCTACTATAACCTTCCTGGCTCTCTGCAGAGCTCTTGGGGAGCATTATTGTCTATAGCAGGGTCTTTATGATCGTCTTTTATGATTTTTTTTTTTGTCTTTCTTTGATTCTTCTGTGCAGGAACAGGAGTCACAGAAAAGCACCACATACTGGAGTGAGTCCAGTTCAGGGCCACAGAGATATTTTAAGGACTGGAGCACCATTCATATGAGGAGAGGCTGAGAGAGACGGGTATGTTCAGCCTGGAGAAGAAAAGGCTCAAAGGGGCATCTTAATGTGTATAGATACCTGCTGGCAGGGAGGGAAGAGGGAGACAGACTCTTGTCAGTGGTGTCCAGTGACAGGACATGAGGTGATGGTCACACATTGGAACACGAGATTTCATTTGAACACAAGAAAATATTTGTCCATGTTTCAGCTGGGATAGAGTTAATCTTCTTCCTAGTAGCTGGTATGGTGGTGTGTTTTAGATTTATTGTGAGAATAATGTTGATAACACACTGATGTTTTAGTTCTTGCTAAGTCGTGTTTATACTAGTCGAGGACTTTTTAGCTTCCTGTGGTCTGCCAGGTTCACAGGAAGCTGGGAGGGGGCACGGCCAGGACAGCTGACCCAAACTGATCAAAGGAATAGTCCATACCGTATGACGTCATGCTCAGTATATAAACTGGGGGGAGTTGGCCGGGGGACAGTGACCGCTGCTTGGGCACTGGCTGGGCATCAGTCACCAGGTGGTGAGCGATTGCATTGTGCATCACTTGTTTTGTATATTCTTTTATCATCATTATCATTACTTTCTCTTCCTCTGCTGTCCTATTAAACTGCCTTTATCTCAAGCCACAGGTTCTACTTCTTTTTTTCACCCTGATTCCCTCCCATCCTACTGCTGGGGGGGGGGAGGGTGAGCAAGCTGTGTGGTGCTTAGTTGCCGACTGAAGTTAAACCACAACAACAGTCCTTTGCTGTGAGGCAGGCCAAGCACTGGAACACATGGCCCAGAGAGACTGTGGAGTCTCCATCCATGAAATATTCATCAGCAGGCTGGACACAGTTATGGCCAACTGGCTCTAGCTGACCCCACTTAAGCAGGGGGGCTGGACTAGGTGATTTCTAGAGGTCTCTTCCCAACTCAGTGGCTCTGTGATTCTGTGCTGAGCTGATAGAGAAAAGCTAGATGACAAGCTTCAATGAAATGTTCTGGTTTTGGATGGCCAGATTTGCACTAATCTGATCATATCCCTGTTGTCTGTGTAATGTGTCTTTCTATATGAGTGTGTATATATGTGTGTGTGTGTGCAGGTGTAGGTAAAGGCATAGGTATACATATATATGGTTACTCGACAAAATACATTTCCTACTGACACTTGGAGAAATTTTGTTCTGAGGAACTACTTACTATATTTATATTGACGTTTCATACCTTGTCTTCTGCCTCACTGTCTTTTCTTCTTCCTCTGCCTATTCGGTCTTTACAGAGCTCTTCAGGACAGATTCATTAACTCCCTGAGTAACTCGGAATGGAAAAGACCTCTGGACATTATCAGGAGCTCAACGCTAGAAGGAACCAGAGGAGACTTCTCAGGAGCACACCTCCAACTTGGCATCACTCACAAACATGCTATGAAAGGGCTCCGTTCCTTTGTCCAGGCCATTAATAAAGATATCAAACTGTGTCATGCCACGTGTTGGATCACTCAGGGATGCCACTAGTAACCAGCTACCAGGTGTACTTTGTACCACTGATCACAGCATTTTGGCCTAATGGACCAGCCAAGTTTCCACCCGCCTATGGCTGATTCATTTAGTGAATAGCTCACCAATTTAGCTGTAAGAAAACTGTAGGTGAGGTGTCCCACCTATGCCCTAGGTAAAGTGAAGAAAATACCCTGCTTTCCCCTTTTGCCCACAGCCAAGCCTGTCAGGGATGATCTCCATTTCCCTTCAGTGGCTCTTCCAAATCTCATCTTTCCTGTGAAAGGAAATTACTTCCATGAGGATTTGCTCTATCACCTTCCCAGGGACTGAGGTGACACTAACCAGCCAGTCATTCCCCAGATTCCCTTTCTGACCTGCTTGAAATCAGATGTGCTGTCAGCCTTTTCCCAATCATCAGAAATCCCCAACTGCCATGACATTGCCGTCTCTTGATGATCAAGAGCAGCCTTGCAATGATACCAGTCAGCTCCCCCAGCACCCTTGGTTGCATTCCATTTGGTCCCATGGTGTGTGTCCAGATGGCATCACTGATCCCTAGTGGCATCTTCTTCTACCATGGGTGAAGCTTCACTACCATAGACACCACGAGAAGATTTCGGGACCAGGGAGGCCTCTGGGCAGATCTTACCCAGAAAACACAAGGTCAATGAATTCCTTCACCTTTTCCTTGCCCCACTGGGCACAAGAACCAAGTTCCCCTTAGCTGCTTTCCTTGCGCTGATAGTGCACTTACAGAAGCCTTACTGGTTACCCTCCCCATCCCTGGCTAGTTCCAGCTACAGCCGAGCATTAGTTTTCCTGAGCCACCCCTGCACTCACAGGCCATGTCCCTATCTGCTTCCCAGAGCCTGTTCCCCCTCCACTTTCTCTGCACTTCCTTCCCGTGTTTGAATTCCAAAGTCAGCGGGTCCCTGTTCATCCTCAATGACCTCCTGCCAGGCCCTGCTAGACTCACGGCACACTGGGCTGGTGTGTTTCTGGGCTTTGAGGATGTTGTCCCTGAAGATCCAAGAATAACCCACAGCCCCTTTGCCCTCCAGGACAGTCCAAGCAGATCCTTAACTACATAAAAACATCCCCCTGCAGTCCTGTGCGGCGATTCTGCCAGTTGTCCTACTTCTCTACCATCTCATAGACTATTGCAGCAGTGGCTGCCCTCAACACTCACAGCTGCATCCAGATCCCCCTTGTCTATCAGTAAGAGAGCAGGCCTAGTCAGCTCATCAACTGCCTGTGTCAAAATGTCTTCAACACCCTCCAGAAATCTCCTGGGTTGCTTGTGGCCAAACCCTGTGCCTGATCACTGTGGTCTGTCTTGCCTTCTTATTAAAGTCTGTTCCAGGCTATTTGCTCTGAGTGTGTTCACTATTGTGTATGTGTTTGGGGGTGAATATATGTACACACTGTGCTGGCCGACTCTAAGTAGGGCTGGCTGGAGGAGGATACCAGGATGTGGACAGACCCAGGGTTGGAGCTGCCCAGTGGGTAATAGCCCCAAGTCTGGGCAGGGCACCTGGGCAGACCCAAAGCTCAGGCATGCACAGGAAGGACTGCAGGTGTGTGTGCCTGTGGCTGTGTGCTACAGGAGATGCAGGACCACTTGTGACCTTCACACCCGATCAGCCTGAGGGGAGAACAGCATGGGGACAGTTGTGTTGGTCATGTTTGCACACGTGCTGCTGGTGGTGTAGTGGCTGTAAAGGTACTGCTCCATAGTGGCACTGATCTATGTATGGTCAGCTGTGTCTATCCTATGTGTGCATGGCTGTGTGAGTGTATAAGATCGTGTGTTCATGTGTTTGTGTATGCACATGTGTGCATTTGCCTGTTTCCACTGGAGTGTTTGGAATATTAGGCAATTTCTCCTGACTGCTGGTGCAACAAGAAGCTAGGTTGGATCTTAGGATTTAGGGATGCTTCTTGAGAGCCCCATCAGCATGGGGATGGTGTACAGGGTGTCAGGATGTCCTCAACATGTTTCCTTTTCCATGGGGGCTCATAGAGGCTTCCAGCCACGCAGAGGACTCATCTTCCTGTGGTCGCAACTTGAATCCAGTCCTGCAACTGGTCTACAGCCGAGGAGCCTTGTCTCAGGGTAACTGTTGGGGTAAGGGCTGGCAGACGTGTGTTGAGGGAGACTGTCTCAAGGATGTTTGCTGGGAAAAGAGACTGAGGGACAGATGAAAACTCACATGGCCTCATGGGTCATGCTTCCTTCAGCACAAGTCCTGACACAGGGTTCTATCCTTGCTTTTTATCTAGGAAGGATTATGGCATTAAGAGATGGGGAGTGGGGGTCACCAGTCCTTCTTCAGCCACTTCCCAGATCTGGTGGAGCACCAGGAAAGCAGGAACTTGTGGCTCTGCACCATGAGAATGCTTTGGGGTACCCACAGGCTGGGTATTGTCTTGGGTTACCTGAACATTGGCATTTTCCTCTCTGAGGAAACTTCCAGCTTAGGTCACCTCCCTTCTGATATCTCTCCATTCCTCCTCTGATCTGTCTGGCCATTCCTGGACCCCTCCCAATGCTCCCTGCTGGATGGTGAGCTGGCAATGTTATTTAGCAGACCAAGCAGGCTGTGGTACCCACACTGGCCGTGCTGGTTGGAGTGGGAAGTCGAGCCAGCTAGGTTGGGACCACTGCTGCTAAATCCCCTCCCCAGAGGTCTGTGGAGGTGGCAGGTGCTTGGAGAGTCTATTGAGCATTTCCAAAGGCACTAGAGGTGTCCAGGTGTGTCTCTAGATCCAGTTGGTGGTAATTTATTCAGAGTGACATTAATCACTCCTCAGGCTTCCTTCCTTGTGCCTGCTGGGCCCCCACTGAATCCCTTGGGGATTGCAGACCTTATTTGTCTGAGGATACCTTGATTTGGCAACGTACCTTTGGGTCACTCTACCTTGGGCAATCTACCCCGACCCGGTGGGGCTCCATTCACTGCTCACCCCAGGCATATGCTGTTCATGGAGATGCCCCAGGCTCTCCAGGTAGCTCCAGCTTCCTCTACTGGATGACATTGTCTGCCCTGTCACATGTAGGACAGCCTGGGTATGTATCTCTGTGGTGGGTAGACCTTGGCTGGCTGCCAGGTGCCCACCAAGCCACTCTCTCATCCCTTCTCCTCAGCAGGAAAGGGAGAGAAAATAAGATGAAAAACTCATGGATCAACATAAAGGCAGTTTAATGAAAGAAAGCAAAGGCTGCACATGGAAGCAAAACTTGGACTAGATGATCATTGTAGGTCCCTTCCAACTTAACTAAACTAAACCAAACCTATTCTATTCTATTCTATTCTATTCTATTCTATTCTATTCTAAAAAAAAGAGATTTATTCCCTACTTCCCATCAGCAGGAGATGTCCAGATGCCCACTGCACAGCACTTCTATGCTTGTTCTGCTGTTTTGAGTAAACCTTAAAATGTTTAAGTCGCTAATATAAATAATAGTCTCATTTTAAAATGGGTTGAAATCTGAAACAGATGAGTCAGTATTAAGGTAAAAATTTTTGCTCCCATTCCCCATGGGATTAGAATAATTGGGCTTGTTTTCTTGCATGAAAGGGGTCACTTCAGTAGTCGCAAAGATGCAGTGCTATGCTCTATGTACTGTGGGGAGAAGGAAATGAGAAGGAGCGGGGACCTACCTGAGTCTCCAGGGGGCTGTAGGATGGGGCTGTCCAGTTCTGGAAAACAAGAATGGGAGAGGAAGGCTTCACTAAGCAGGAAAAGCTCCTCAGCTGGTGAGGTGGCTTTGTTATCCCACATAGGCACCAGAATTTTGTAAAAAACTCAAAACTGTATTGCTATCAGAGGAAAGAGATACGTCAAGCTACTAGGGCTGAAGACTTAGTCAGGTCGCCGTCCAGGTCGCCGGCTGCGGGGAGTGCCTGAGCCTGTCACTTGCACCGGAGGGCAGCGGCGATGGCAAATGTCTTCGGTGTGACCAGGTAGATGATCTGCTCGGCCTGGTGGCAGAGCTGAAGGAGGAGGTGGAAAGGCTGAGGAGTATCAGGGAGCGCGAGAGGGAGACAGACTGGTGGAGCCGCACCCTGCCGTCCCTGGGCCCAGGGCAGCAGGCGGAGGCCCCACAAGGAGCGGAGGGTCCCCTACCCTCTTGCCAGCAAGCAGAAGGAGGGGATCCAAGAGATGGGGGGGAATGGAAACAGCTCCCTGCCTGGGGAAGCAGGCAAATCCCCTCCCAGCCTCCCGCACCTTCCCAGCTGCCCTTGCATAACAGATATGGGGCTCTGGAAGTCGAGGGCCAGGCAAGTGGGGAGGGAGGTGAAGGTGAAGGTCCAGCCAGGGGGTTGCTGAGGGCCAGTCAGTCAACCCCATGGATTACCACTGCCCCTGTTAAGAAAAAAAGGAGGGCAATTGTGGTAGGCGATTCCCTCCTGCGGGGAACTGAGGGCCCGATCTGCCGCCCGGACCCATCCCACAGGGAAGTCTGCTGCCTCCCTGGGCCCTGGGTTAGGGACGTTACTAGGAAACTCCCCGATCTCGTAAGGCCCTCCCATTATTACCCGCTGCTGGTTGTACAGGTTGGCAGTGATGAGATTACAGAGAGAAGTCCTACAGCAATGACGAGGGACTTCAGGGCACTGGGGCGACTGGTCGCAAGATCGGGAGCGCAGGTAGTGTTTTCCTCAATCCCGTTAATGGCAGCTAGGAGCGCTGAAAGGAATGGGAAAACTCACCTGATTAACAGGTGGCTCAGAGCCTGGTGCCATCGGTAGACTTTTGGGTTTTTTGATGATGGGGAGGTTTACATGGCACTGGGCCTGCTGGCAGCTGATGGAGAACAGCTGTCTCCAAAGGGGAAAAGGATTCTCGCCCATGAGTTGGCGGGACTCATTGAGAGGGCTTTAGACTAGATTTGCTGGGGGAAGGGGATATAAACGGGCCCGCTAGTGAGGAGCCCAGGGGCGGCATGGCAACATTGGGGGCGAAATCGATAGCCCAGCTCAAGTGCATCTACACCAATGCGCGTAGCATGGGCAACAAACAGGAGGAGCTGGAAGCCCTTGTGCAGCAGGATAGCTATGACATAGTCGCCCTCACAGAAACATGGTGGGACGACTCTCATGACTGGAGTGCTGCACTGGATGGCTATAAGCTCTTCAGAAGGGATAGGCAGGGAAGGAGAGGCGGTGGGGTGGCTCTTTATGTTAGGGAGTGTTTTGTCTCGTCATTGACTTAGCGTTTCTGTTTTGGCCAATTCACCTACTCTTTCAAAGACAGTTCCCAGGGATGGAGGAGTGAATCCTTTCAAACTTGTCCCTCACAGAAAACATGTTTGCCTTATCCAGTGCCGGGTGCAGCTGGACCCGTGCCCAGCCGCTCTGAGATGTTGGCCCTGCAGGCAAGGGGGGGAGTGGAGCCCAGTGAGGAAGGAAGGAGGGAGGGCAGATGCTGAGTTGCCTGTCAAAAGGGAAACTCTGCTTGGGCAGGGACCAGAGAATTTCTGCAGCTCCCTGACCCTGTTGCTCTTTTGGAACAGACCCTCTGATCTCCACCTTCTGCTGGACCTGTTCTGTAGCGCTACACGGTGAGCACCTCATGGCCAGGCACTTCAGGACTTTGCCCACTGCCCTGTACTGACAAGAGGAGCACCTCTTGTCTCTGGGGCCAGGGTGTGCAGGGGGTCCTGGGCCCCGGCTGCAGAGCTGGGCATTGCCTGCATTGCTCAGTGTCTGAGAGTCAGCCCAAACCCTGTCCCTATTTGTCAGAGGGGTGATTCTGAGGAATGTAGCATCTCCTGTTTCATGGCACAGATCAACCAGTGCCTTAGAAATGGCCCCTCTGAGAGATTAATGCAGCTCTTCCCGGACATGAGATGAGGCCTCAGCATGGTGATCCCTGTAGAAGAGTGTAAGGAGTCCGTCACTCAGCTGTCTGACCATGAGCACTTCACTCCTGTTTTGTTCCTGGCTCTGGATTTCTGTCTTTCCTGCACAGCCAGAGGGGTTAAGGAGATGCTCTTGTTGTGAACAAATGTTTTGGAGGAATTGAGGCTGCCCTGGAGCAGGGCTGCTTGAGGGACCTGTAATGTTAGGCCCAGGATGACAAGTGAGTGCTCAGTCCCCTGCAAGGCTTCGCAGCCTGATCATGGTGCTTATATTTGGCTGCCAGGTGGAGCAGGGGTGTGAGATTTGATGCTGTCTGGCTGCGTCAGGACATAAGGCACCTGCAGTGAGGTTTGGATCACAACTTCCCTTAGACTTTTTCCTGCATGGGATATTTCTGCTTCATACATATAAGGAACTGAGCCTCTCTCCCACCCTCTCGCCCACCCCCTCATCCCCCCGCCCCAAGAAATAGATCCTCTTCCTCCTCTTCCAATTGCTGAATAGTTTTGAAGAACCTCGGGTAAGCTTGTTGCAAGCCAAAACCATACTTCTATATCCTAAAGAATATCCCTTCATACACTTTCCCTGATCATCCACTTTATCTCATAAAAGCTGTTTGCATTTTTAGTTTTGAAAGAGTACAAACCAGCGAAAGTATACTTGTGTGTACTCACAAGTTTTCAGGAACAGTGCAGAAAGCAGTTGCACGCTATAGTTATAAGTGAAAAAAAAGCAGCAGGGTTTTAAACCAGTGAAAATTAAGCCATCAGTAATATTATCAGAACAGACCCAATGGATGCTTCAAGGGTTGTATGACATTTGTATAACAGAGTTGGACTGTACAAGACTGGGTTCAGCCATACTTGCCACACAAAATGCGTCCAGCCAACAGAAAGTAACTCTAAAACCAGTGTAAGTGGAGGGTGAAGTGTATATAGAAATGATGGCGGGGATGACCCCTTTTTCTCCAGTATAATACCGTATCATCACTCTCAATGTTTGGTTGACATATTTGCTGTGCAGGTGTGGGGACTACATCCTCATGCTCAATCTTTCCCTGGTGAATCCTGGAGCCTTCACGGTTTGCCGCTGAAAAAGCCATACACAAGAAAGGGTGAAGGAACATCCCCTTTGGACAGTGTGTTTGTGGCCAACGCACAGGTCATATTCCACTTTTCAATAAGCCCCTTTCTGGCTGCGTGTGGAAACTCCTCCCAGGGTTTTGGTAATCGTTCAAAAAGGAATGGCTAAGGAATCCACTTTATCCATATACTAGCATGTCACTTGGAGAAAGCCCCATTCGCTACCCTGATCTAAGAGCACTTTACCCTCCTGCATCTGCGGCCAAGAAAGTGGGTAAAATGAAAGGTGTAGTGATCCACGCTCTGTGGACTAACAGATTCCTGGAAGAATTAACACAGGAGAGCTATCAGTGCCTCTGCTGGCATGGGGATTAGCTCCAGCAGCATACAGGTTGCAGCCACTGCCCTGCAACAGTCAGTGAATCTCCTCCCAGGATGTGCCTGGTGGCTGTCAGACAATTTGTTGTTGAACCGCTGCTGTTTTCCAGGGTACCTTTAGCATACTACGATGGCAAGAGAAGAATACCAAGGACTTCCTTTTGGAAGCACTGGAGGACCTTACTCTGCATATTTTTGAGACCTTTAAGTATAAATTATCATATATTGATTATGATGAGATGGCTAATCTATCCAAGTATTTGCTCAAGAAAGCCAACAATCCAGTTAAACTTGCAGACTACATGTGTGACCACCATGGAGCTAACCTTGCTGTGGATGTAGCTATCTACGTGCTTGAACAGATCAACCAAAGAGCCACTGCGGCTAAACTCCAACAGGAGAAAGGAAAAGGTGAAGGACTTTTGGTTACTGGCACTTTTGTATCCTTTTTCACAGTTCCTAGAAAATATGTACGAGAACCTTCATAAATAGAGAGACATCAGATTTCAATCCCCTGTGGAAGCCTGAAACACAAAGGACCCCAGGGCGCTGCCTCCTTACACCTGGAATTGCATGACTCTCCTCTTGCCATTGGTCTTCCTGGTCATTTAGGTGACTGCTGCCACAATCTCATAGAACCGTAGAATCATTTAGGTTGGAAAAGACGTTTAAGATCATCCGGTCCAACCATTAACCTAACATTACCAAGTGCATCACTAAAGCAATTAAGGGTAGAGTAGAAATTTCACGTTTCCTGGCTTGGTGGCTGGATGGTTTTTTAATGAAAGTAAAAACTAGGAATGATTAAGATTGGAAAGGACCCTAAGATCATCATTCCAATCATCAACCCAACACCACCATGTCCACTAAAATGTGTCCCAAAGTTCCAAGTCTACCTGTTTTTTGAACACTTCCAGGGATGGTGACTCCACCAACCTCTCTGGACAGCCTGTTCCAATGCTTGACTACCCTTTCCATGAAGAAATTTTTCCTAATATCTAATGCAAAACTCCCCTGGCGCAGCTTGAGCCCATTTCCTCTCGTCCTATTGCTAACTACATGGGAGAAGAGACCAACACCCACCTCACTACAACCTCCTTTCAGGTAGCTGTAGAGAGCGCTAAGGTCTCCCCTCAGCCTCCTCTTCTCTAAGCCAAACAATCCCAGTTCCCTCAGCCGCTCCTCATAAGGCCTCTGCTCCAGACCCTTCACCAGCCTTGTTGCCCTTCTCTGAACTCGCTCCAGCACCTCAATGTCTTTCTTGTAGTGACGGGCCCAAAACTGGACACAGTATTCCAGGTGCGGCCTCACCAGCGCTGAGTACAGGGGGACAATCACCTCCCTGCTCCTGCTGGCCACACCATTCCTGATACAAGCCAGGATGCTGTTGGCCGCCTTGGCCACCTGGGCACACTGCTGGCTCATGTTCAGGCGGCTGTCTACCAACACCCCCAGGTCCTTTTCGGCCAGGCAGCTTTCCAGCCACTCTTCCCCAAGCCTGTAGCGTTGCATGGGGTTGTTTTGACCCAAGGGCAGGACCCGGCACTTGGCCTTGTTGAACCTCATACAGTTGGCCTCGGCCCATCAATCCAGCCTGTCCAGGTCCCTCTGCAGGGCCATCCTACCCTCCAGCAGTTCGACACTCCCACCCAGTTTGGTGTCATCTGTAAAGTTACTGAGGGCGTACTCAATCCCCTCATCCAGATCATTGATAAAGATATTAAACAAGGCTGGCCCCAAAACAGAGCCCTGGGCAACACCGCTCGTGACCGGGCGCCAGCTGGACTTAACTCCATTCACAACTACTCTCTGGGCTCGGCCACCCAACCAGTTTTTTACCCAGCAAAGACTACACCCATCCAAACCAAAGCTGCCAGCTTCCCAAGGAGAATGCTATGGGAGATGGTGTCAAAGGCACTTCAAAGGTGAAGTCCAGGTAGATGACGTCCACAGCCTTTCAATCATCTACCAGGTGGGTCACCAGGTCATAGAAGGAGATCAAGTTGGTCAAGCGGGACCTGCCTTTCATGAACCCATGCTGGCTGGGCCTGATCCCCTGGTTGACCTGCACTTGCCTGTTGAGTTCACTCAATATGGACCTCTCCATAATCTTTCCCGGCACCGAGGTCAGGCTGACAGGCCTGTAGTCCCCCGGATCCTCCTTCCGGCCCTTCTTGTAGATGGGTGTGACATTGGCAAGCCTCCAGTTACCAGGGACCTCCCCTGTTAACCAGGACTGCTGATAGATAATGGAGAGTGGCTTGGTGAGCTCCTCTGCCAGCTCCCTCAGTACTCTCGAGTGGATCCCATCCGGCCCCATAGACTTGTGAGAGTCCAGGTGGTGTAGCAGGTCATTAACTGCTTCCTCCTGGACTATGGGGTCTCTATTCTGCTTCCCGTCCCTGTCTTCCAGCTCATGGGGCTGAGTACCCTGGGGATGACCGGTCTGGCTATTAAGGACAGAGGCAAGGAAGGCATTAAGTACCTCAGCCTTTTCCTTGTCCTTGGTGACAGTGTTCCCCCCGACATCTAGCAAAGGATGGAGATTCTCCTTGGCTCTCCTTTTATTGTTGATGTACGTATAAAAACATTTTTTGGTATCTTTTACAACAGTGGCCAAATTGAGTTCTAGCTGGGCTTTTGCCTTTCTAGTTTCCTCCCTGCAGGACCTAACAAGATCCTGGTACTCTTCCTGAGTTGCCCGCCCCTTCTTCCAAAGGTGGTAGACTCTCTTTTTTTCCCTGACTCCCAGCAAAAGCTCCCTATTCAGCCAGGGCAGTCGTCTTCCCCACTGGTTCATCTGACAGCACATGGGGACAGGCCACTTCTGCGCCCTTAAGGCTTCCTTCTTGAAGAACACCCAGCCTTCCTGGACCCCTTTGCCTTTCAGGACTGCCTCCCAAGGGACTTTCCCAAGCAGCATCCTGAACAGGCCAAACTCTGCCCTCTGGAAGTCCATGGTAACAGTTTTGCTGCCCCTCCCCTTTACATGGCCAAGAATCGAGAACTCTTATCACATCGTGGTTGCTAAGCCCAAGACAGCCTCCGACCACGACATCTGCCGCAAGCCCTTCTCTGTTAGTAAACAGCAGGTCAGGTGAGGCACCTCCCCTGGTAGGCTCGCTTACTAGCTGCATCAGAAAGTTATCCTCCACACACTCTAGGAACTTCCTAGACTGTTGCCTCTCTGCTGTGTTGTATTTCCACCAGACGTCTGGCAAGTTGAAGTCCCCCACGAGAACAAGGGCTAGCAATTGCGAGACTTCTGCCAGCTGCTTGTAGAAGGCTTCATCTATCTCTGCATCCTGGTTGGGTGGTCTACAGCAGACTCCCAACAGAACATCCGCCTTGCTGGCCTTGCCTCATCCTTAGCCATAAGCACTTGACCTAGTCGTCACCACTGTCAAGCTCCATACAGTCAAAACACTCCCTAACATACAGAGCCACCCCGCCGCCTCTCCTTCCCTGCCTATCCCTTCTGAAGAGCTTATAGCCATCCAGTATGCCTCTCTATGTGCAGGACTTTGCATTTCTCTTCACTGAACTTCATGAGGTTCCTGTCCGCCTAGTTCTCTGTCCTGTTGAGATTCTTCTGAACGGTAGCACAACAACTGCTCCCAGTTTTGTACCATGTGCAAGCTCACTGAAGGTGCACTCTGCCCCATCATCAAAGTTATTCATAAAGATGTGAAACCACATCAGACCCATTCTTGAACCCTGAGGTAGTAATGGCCTCCAGCTGGATTTTATGCTGCTGACACATCTTTGAGACCAGCAGTTCAGACAGTTTTCAGTCCCACTCATTGTCCATTCATCTAGCCCATACGTAATCAGTTTGTCTATGAGCATATGGTGGGAGACAGCATTGAAAGATTTCCTAAGATCAAGATAAACAACATCCACTGCTTTTCTCTCCTCCACCAAGCCAGTCATCTCATTGCAGAAGGCTATCACATTGGTTAAACACATTTTTTTCCTTCTTATATCCATGCTGACTACTCCCAATCATCTTGTCCTTCATACATGTGAAATGTTTCCCTGGATCCTTTTTAACGTCATCTTCTCAGGGACCGAGGTGAGGCTGACCAGCTTGTCATTCCCCATATCCTGCTTCTTGCCCTTCTTGAAGATGAGTGACATTTACTTTTTACAGTTCTCATGAACTTGCCCGAGTCCCCATCAACTTGCAAAGATAATCAAGAGCGGCCTCTTAAGACATTGCTCAGCTCCTTCAGCACTTGTGGGTGCATCCTGTCAGGTCAGAAGGACTTGTGTGTGTTCGGTTTGTTTTAAAGTTCTTTCAACCTGATCCTCATCAGCTGAGGAGGACCTTGGTCTTCCTTGCTCTGGACTTTCCCACTGACCTCAGGGGCCTGGAATTCTGACGGTAAATATTATTAATAAAGAATCCAACAAAGGTGGCATCGAGTACTTTCAGCCTTTTCTGTGCCCAGATTCATCCCTAGGTGGGCTTTGGCTTTCCTATCCCCATGCCTGCATGCTTTGACAGAGCCTTGTCTTCAGAACAGTCTTTCATGGTTTATTGGGCATAAATTTCAGGGTTTCGCTAGCAAGGTGCTGCAGGGGTGTCCTTTGCGGAAGGAGGCCATGTACTGCTCTGAGCCTGTCACAACTGGTTCCAGCTGGCGCTGAAACAGATAAAACCAACCCGCCAGGTGTTAGAAACGCAACCAGTCAGAGAAGCATATGGCATCTGTGCTCAAATATATTTAAGAGAGGTTGCTAGCTGTTAGCTTGCTGGGCAGGGCTACCTTGACATGCATTGAATTGTTCTTGGCCTCCTTTCTCTATTCTTTCTTTGGTTCTGTTGTTGTGCTTGGTCTGTGTGGCTATATTTCTTTGTGGCCAACCAGAAAAATTAAATTTTTTGAGGGATGGGTCATATCCTGCATCCCCATCTCAATAAATGACACACAACCAGTTCAGGGTTTTTCCGGGGCATTCCCTGTACCAGTTTCCTCCAAACCTTGAGTTGTGAAGTTTTCCTATACCAGGCCGGACACCATCAGCTATAACTGCAAGATGGCATCTTTGGAAAAAGAGTCAAGAAACCATTCTGACCACTGGAGGTGAACAGACACCTCTGTGTGTGTGTGTGTGTGTAGTCAGGAAGACAGAACTTTTCCCCGGTATTCCCCCAGCCTCTGCTTCCCTTTTCAGGCCGGGGAGGAGGAGGCAGGGGAAGGGAACAATGGACACGTCCCCAGTCATTGGAAATCGATGGCAGATACTCCTAAGCAGCTTATCCTACTGGCACCATCAGGCAAGGCATAGGGGACTGGCGAGACCACTACCCTGACTCAGGAGGACACATTGTGTGCTAGCCACCCACCAGCACCCAGGTACTCACTGTGGCCCAGGAACGGTAGCAAGAAAAGCCAGTCCATCCTAGTCCAGGACAGGGAGAGAAATTGCCTCATATACTGCACTGGGGCATCTCCCTGCAGCTGCCAAGGAGGAGGCTGGAAACGTGGTGGAGGAATAATGGGGAGAGCAGGCAGGTGCCAGTGCTGAGCTGGAGTCAGTCTCAGATGCAGTACTAGAATTTCACTTTTGTCTCTGGCTGGAGCAGGACTGCTAGAGAAGCAGCACCCCCACCCCAGAGCAAGCAGGGTCCAGCCTGGGCCTGGTGTCTGGAGGCCTTGGGGGTCCACTGGCCTCATGAGCAGCAGTTGAACCTTTTGGTCAAAAGTAAGCCTGCCTTCACCCCCACCCTTGCTCTCTGGCAATCAGACCCCTAGCATCCTTGAGTCTCAGGGCTGCTGTAAAGACGCATGAGGAGCCGGGCTGTATCTGTGGCCCTGGAGGTGAGGAACAACCTTTGGGATAGCTGTGGTAGCTTTTGTGCCTCACACCAGCAGCTAACACTGAAGACCCCCTACTGAGTGCCCCACTTCTGAGTTACGTTCAGTAGACTGGAAGCCTGAACTTCACAAGAGAGAAAGATAAACTCTGGAGCCTTTCTCTATGCTCCCCTGGCTGCATTTACATGTGACACCTGCTAGAGCAAAAGGAGGTACTAAGGCCAAGCTGCTGTACATTCTGTACCTCCAGGTCTGAGGACTCAAGCAGAGGAGACTGAGTCAAGTAGGGCTCAGGGCAATATCTGAGAAGGAGAAAGCCAAGGGGAAGATCCCAGTGTCAAAGTCAGGATGGAACCTTGCAGCTGGAGAGTGAGTGGGAAGGAGTGGATGAACATCAAGAAGTCATTTTATTCACAGTGCAGATGCACTTAGTGTTGTTTGCCAGGTTAAATGCAGCAATACTAAGTGTTGTGGAGCTCCAGTCAGCCTACAAGGAAAACATTTGCTGAACAAACAGGAAGGCTGTCTATCCAACCCCTGCCTCCAAAGGCCAGTTGGCTGGGGGTGGGCAAGAAGCGGGGAGGGGTGTAGCCGGGACAGCTGACCCAAACTGACCAGAGGGATATTCTATAGCATATGGTGTCATGCTCAGCAATAAAAGCTAAGAGAAAGGAGGAGGGGGGTGAGGCATTCATTATTAAGGTGCTTGTCTTGTGAAGCAAATGCTGTGCACACTGAGGCCCTGCTTCCCAGGAAGTGGCTGGACATCTCCTGCTGATGGGAAGTAGGGAATAAATCTCTTTTTTGTTAATAGAATAGAATAGAATAGAATAGAATAGAATAGAATAGAAAAGAAAGAATAGGTTTGGTTTAGTTAAGTTGGAAGGGACCTACAATGATCATCTAGTCCAAGTTTTGCTTCCATGTGCAGCCTTTGCTTTCTTTCATTAAACTGCCTTTATGTTGATCCATGAGTTTTTCATCTTATTTTCTCTCCCTTTCCTGCTGAGGAGAAGGGATGAGAGAGTGGCTTGGTGGGCACCTGGCAGCCAGCCAAGGTCTACCCACCACAGAGATACATACCCAGGCTGTCCTACATGTGACAGGGCAGACAATGTCATCCAGTAGAGGAAGCTGGAGCTACCTGGAGAGCCTGGGGCATCTCCATGAACAGCATATGCCTTCAGCCCTGACATATTCCCAGCAGTCACCTCCTCCACCCACAGATATCAACTGCTTTTCATTTCTGGGCTGAAACATAACTGGAAGGATTTGCTGAAGCCCTCATGAACCATGCTGTTTCTCACTGCCATCTCTTGACACTCTCTCCCAGCCCTGTACACGTGCCCAGCAGTGCCTCTCAGGTGGAACCCAATCACCTGTCAGAACAAGCCTTGGGATTCCTGAATTTTTTGTGATGCCTACTATGACCTTCCTGGCTCTCTGCAGAGCTCTTGGGGAGCATTATTGTCTATAGCAGGGTCTTTATGATCGTCTTTTATGATTTTTTTTTTGTCTTTCTTTGATTCTTCTGTGCAGGAACAGGAGTCACAGAAAAGCACCACATACTGGAGTGAGTCCAGTTCAGGGCCACAGAGATATTTTAAGGACTGGAGCACCATTCATATGAGGAGAGGCTGAGAGAGACGGGTATGTTCAGCCTGGAGAAGAAAAGGCTCAAAGGGGCATCTTAATGTGTATAGATACCTGCTGGCAGGGAGGGAAGAGGGAGACAGACTCTTGTCAGTGGTGTCCAGTGACAGGACATGGGGTGATGGTCACACATTGGAACACGAGATTTCATTTGAACACAAGAAAATATTTGTCCATGTTTCAGCTGGGATAGAGTTAATCTTCTTCCTAGTAGCTGGTATGGTGGTGTGTTTTAGATTTATTGTGAGAATAATGTTGATAACACACTGATGTTTTAGTTCTTGCTAAGTCGTGTTTATACTAGTCGAGGACTTTTTAGCTTCCTGTGGTCTGCCAGGTTCACAGGAAGCTGGGAGGGGGCACGGCCAGGACAGCTGACCCAAACTGATCAAAGGAATAGTCCATACCGTATGACGTCATGCTCAGTATATAAACTGGGGGGAGTTGGCCGGGGGACAGTGACCGCTGCTTGGGCACTGGCTGGGCATCAGTCACCAGGTGGTGAGCGATTGCATTGTGCATCACTTGTTTTGTATATTCTTTTATCATCATTATCATTACTTTCTCTTCCTCTGCTGTCCTATTAAACTGCCTTTATCTCAAGCCACAGGTTCTACTTCTTTTTTTCACCCTGATTCCCTCCCATCCTACTGCTGGGGGGGGGGAGGGTGAGCAAGCTGTGTGGTGCTTAGTTGCCGACTGAAGTTAAACCACAACAACAGTCCTTTGCTGTGAGGCAGGCCAAGCACTGGAACACATGGCCCAGAGAGACTGTGGAGTCTCCATCCATGAAATATTCATCAGCAGGCTGGACACAGTTATGGCCAACTGGCTCTAGCTGACCCCACTTAAGCAGGGGGGCTGGACTAGGTGATTTCTAGAGGTCTCTTCCCAACTCAGTGGCTCTGTGATTCTGTGCTGAGCTGATAGAGAAAAGCTAGATGACAAGCTTCAATGAAATGTTCTGGTTTTGGATGGCCAGATTTGCACTAATCTGATCATATCCCTGTTGTCTGTGTAATGTGTCTTTCTATATGAGTGTGTATATATGTGTGTGTGTGTGCAGGTGTAGGTAAAGGCATAGGTATACATATATATGGTTACTCGACAAAATACATTTCCTACTGACACTTGGAGAAATTTTGTTCTGAGGAACTACTTACTATATTTATATTGACGTTTCATACCTTGTCTTCTGCCTCACTGTCTTTTCTTCTTCCTCTGCCTATTCGGTCTTTACAGAGCTCTTCAGGACAGATTCATTAACTCCCTGAGTAACTCGGAATGGAAAAGACCTCTGGACATTATCAGGAGCTCAACGCTAGAAGGAACCAGAGGAGACTTCTCAGGAGCACACCTCCAACTTGGCATCACTCACAAACATGCTATGAAAGGGCTCCGTTCCTTTGTCCAGGCCATTAATAAAGATATCAAACTGTGTCATGCCACGTGTTGGATCACTCAGGGATGCCACTAGTAACCAGCTACCAGGTGTACTTTGTACCACTGATCACAGCATTTTGGCCTAATGGACCAGCCAAGTTTCCACCCGCCTATGGCTGATTCATTTAGTGAATAGCTCACCAATTTAGCTGTAAGAAAACTGTAGGTGAGGTGTCCCACCTATGCCCTAGGTAAAGTGAAGAAAATACCCTGCTTTCCCCTTTTGCCCACAGCCAAGCCTGTCAGGGATGATCTCCATTTCCCTTCAGTGGCTCTTCCAAATCTCATCTTTCCTGTGAAAGGAAATTACTTCCATGAGGATTTGCTCTATCACCTTCCCAGGGACTGAGGTGACACTAACCAGCCAGTCATTCCCCAGATTCCCTTTCTGACCTGCTTGAAATCAGATGTGCTGTCAGCCTTTTCCCAATCATCAGAAATCCCCAACTGCCATGACATTGCCGTCTCTTGATGATCAAGAGCAGCCTTGCAATGATACCAGTCAGCTCCCCCAGCACCCTTGGTTGCATTCCATTTGGTCCCATGGTGTGTGTCCAGATGGCATCACTGATCCCTAGTGGCATCTTCTTCTACCATGGGTGAAGCTTCACTACCATAGACACCACGAGAAGATTTCGGGACCAGGGAGGCCTCTGGGCAGATCTTACCCAGAAAACACAAGGTCAATGAATTCCTTCACCTTTTCCTTGCCCCACTGGGCACAAGAACCAAGTTCCCCTTAGCTGCTTTCCTTGCGCTGATAGTGCACTTACAGAAGCCTTACTGGTTACCCTCCCCATCCCTGGCTAGTTCCAGCTACAGCCGAGCATTAGTTTTCCTGAGCCACCCCTGCACTCACAGGCCATGTCCCTATCTGCTTCCCAGAGCCTGTTCCCCCTCCACTTTCTCTGCACTTCCTTCCCGTGTTTGAATTCCAAAGTCAGCGGGTCCCTGTTCATCCTCAATGACCTCCTGCCAGGCCCTGCTAGACTCACGGCACACTGGGCTGGTGTGTTTCTGGGCTTTGAGGATGTTGTCCCTGAAGATCCAAGAATAACCCACAGCCCCTTTGCCCTCCAGGACAGTCCAAGCAGATCCTTAACTACATAAAAACATCCCCCTGCAGTCCTGTGCGGCGATTCTGCCAGTTGTCCTACTTCTCTACCATCTCATAGACTATTGCAGCAGTGGCTGCCCTCAACACTCACAGCTGCATCCAGATCCCCCTTGTCTATCAGTAAGAGAGCAGGCCTAGTCAGCTCATCAACTGCCTGTGTCAAAATGTCTTCAACACCCTCCAGAAATCTCCTGGGTTGCTTGTGGCCAAACCCTGTGCCTGATCACTGTGGTCTGTCTTGCCTTCTTATTAAAGTCTGTTCCAGGCTATTTGCTCTGAGTGTGTTCACTATTGTGTATGTGTTTGGGGGTGAATATATGTACACACTGTGCTGGCCGACTCTAAGTAGGGCTGGCTGGAGGAGGATACCAGGATGTGGACAGACCCAGGGTTGGAGCTGCCCAGTGGGTAATAGCCCCAAGTCTGGGCAGGGCACCTGGGCAGACCCAAAGCTCAGGCATGCACAGGAAGGACTGCAGGTGTGTGTGCCTGTGGCTGTGTGCTACAGGAGATGCAGGACCACTTGTGACCTTCACACCCGATCAGCCTGAGGGGAGAACAGCATGGGGACAGTTGTGTTGGTCATGTTTGCACACGTGCTGCTGGTGGTGTAGTGGCTGTAAAGGTACTGCTCCATAGTGGCACTGATCTATGTATGGTCAGCTGTGTCTATCCTATGTGTGCATGGCTGTGTGAGTGTATAAGATCGTGTGTTCATGTGTTTGTGTATGCACATGTGTGCATTTGCCTGTTTCCACTGGAGTGTTTGGAATATTAGGCAATTTCTCCTGACTGCTGGTGCAACAAGAAGCTAGGTTGGATCTTAGGATTTAGGGATGCTTCTTGAGAGCCCCATCAGCATGGGGATGGTGTACAGGGTGTCAGGATGTCCTCAACATGTTTCCTTTTCCATGGGGGCTCACAGAGGCTTCCAGCCACGCAGAGGACTCATCTTCCTGTGGTCGCAACTTGAATCCAGTCCTGCAACTGGTCTACAGCCGAGGAGCCTTGTCTCAGGGTAACTGTTGGGGTAAGGGCTGGCAGACGTGTGTTGAGGGAGACTGTCTCAAGGATGTTTGCTGGGAAAAGAGACTGAGGGACAGATGAAAACTCACATGGCCTCATGGGTCATGCTTCCTTCAGCACAAGTCCTGACACAGGGTTCTATCCTTGCTTTTTATCTAGGAAGGATTATGGCATTAAGAGATGGGGAGTGGGGGTCACCAGTCCTTCTTCAGCCACTTCCCAGATCTGGTGGAGCACCAGGAAAGCAGGAACTTGTGGCTCTGCACCATGAGAATGCTTTGGGGTACCCACAGGCTGGGTATTGTCTTGGGTTACCTGAACATTGGCATTTTCCTCTCTGAGGAAACTTCCAGCTTAGGTCACCTCCCTTCTGATATCTCTCCATTCCTCCTCTGATCTGTCTGGCCATTCCTGGACCCCTCCCAATGCTCCCTGCTGGATGGTGAGCTGGCAATGTTATTTAGCAGACCAAGCAGGCTGTGGTACCCACACTGGCCGTGCTGGTTGGAGTGGGAAGTCGAGCCAGCTAGGTTGGGACCACTGCTGCTAAATCCCCTCCCCAGAGGTCTGTGGAGGTGGCAGGTGCTTGGAGAGTCTATTGAGCATTTCCAAAGGCACTAGAGGTGTCCAGGTGTGTCTCTAGATCCAGTTGGTGGTAATTTATTCAGAGTGACATTAATCACTCCTCAGGCTTCCTTCCTTGTGCCTGCTGGGCCCCCACTGAATCCCTTGGGGATTGCAGACCTTATTTGTCTGAGGATACCTTGATTTGGCAACGTACCTTTGGGTCACTCTACCTTGGGCAATCTACCCCGACCCGGTGGGGCTCCATTCACTGCTCACCCCAGGCATATGCTGTTCATGGAGATGCCCCAGGCTCTCCAGGTAGCTCCAGCTTCCTCTACTGGATGACATTGTCTGCCCTGTCACATGTAGGACAGCCTGGGTATGTATCTCTGTGGTGGGTAGACCTTGGCTGGCTGCCAGGTGCCCACCAAGCCACTCTCTCATCCCTTCTCCTCAGCAGGAAAGGGAGAGAAAATAAGATGAAAAACTCATGGATCAACATAAAGGCAGTTTAATGAAAGAAAGCAAAGGCTGCACATGGAAGCAAAACTTGGACTAGATGATCATTGTAGGTCCCTTCCAACTTAACTAAACTAAACCAAACCTATTCTATTCTATTCTATTCTATTCTATTCTATTCTATTCTATTCTATTCTAAAAAAAAGAGATTTATTCCCTCCTTCCCATCAGCAGGAGATGTCCAGATGCCCACTGCACAGCACTTCTATGCTTGTTCTGCTCTTTTGAGTAAACCTTAAAATGTTTAAGTCGCTAATATAAATAATAGTCTCATTTTAAAATGGGTTGAAATCTGAAACAGATGAGTCAGTATTAAGGTAAAAATTTTTGCTCCCATTCCCCATGGGATTAGAATAATTGGGCTTGTTTTCTTGCATGAAAGGGGTCACTTCAGTAGTCGCAAAGATGCAGTGCTATGCTCTATGTACTGTGGGGAGAAGGAAATGAGAAGGAGCGGGGACCTACCTGAGTCTCCAGGGGGCTGTAGGATGGGGCTGTCCAGTTCTGGAAAACAAGAATGGGAGAGGAAGGCTTCACTAAGCAGGAAAAGCTCCTCAGCTGGTGAGGTGGCTTTGTTATCCCACATAGGCACCAGAATTTTGTAAAAAACTCAAAACTGTATTGCTATCAGAGGAAAGAGATACGTCAAGCTACTAGGGCTGAAGACTTAGTCAGGTCGCCGTCCAGGTCGCCGGCTGCGGGGAGTGCCTGAGCCTGTCACTTGCACCGGAGGGCAGCGGTGATGGCAAATGTCTTCGGTGTGACCAGGTAGATGATCTGCTCGGCCTGGTGGCAGAGCTGAAGGAGGAGGTGGAAAGGCTGAGGAGTATCAGGGAGCGCGAGAGGGAGACAGACTGGTGGAGCCGCACCCTGCCGTCCCTGGGCCCAGGGCAGCAGGCGGAGGCCCCACAAGGAGCGGAGGGTCCCCTACCCTCTTGCCAGCAAGCAGAAGGAGGGGATCCAAGAGATGGGGGGGAATGGAAACAGCTCCCTGCCTGGGGAAGCAGGCAAATCCCCTCCCAGCCTCCCGCACCTTCCCAGCTGCCCTTGCATAACAGATATGGGGCTCTGGAAGTCGAGGGCCAGGCAAGTGGGGAGGGAGGTGAAGGTGAAGGTCCAGCCAGGGGGTTGCTGAGGGCCAGTCAGTCAACCCCATGGATTACCACTGCCCCTGTTAAGAAAAAAAGGAGGGCAATTGTGGTAGGCGATTCCCTCCTGCGGGGAACTGAGGGCCCGATCTGCCGCCCGGACCCATCCCACAGGGAAGTCTGCTGCCTCCCTGGGCCCTGGGTTAGGGACGTTACTAGGAAACTCCCCGATCTCGTAAGGCCCTCCCATTATTACCCGCTGCTGGTTGTACAGGTTGGCAGTGATGAGATTACAGAGAGAAGTCCTACAGCAATGACGAGGGACTTCAGGGCACTGGGGCGACTGGTCGCAAGATCGGGAGCGCAGGTAGTGTTTTCCTCAATCCCGTTAATGGCAGCTAGGAGCGCTGAAAGGAATGGGAAAACTCACCTGATTAACAGGTGGCTCAGAGCCTGGTGCCATCGGTAGACTTTTGGGTTTTTTGATGATGGGGAGGTTTACATGGCACTGGGCCTGCTGGCAGCTGATGGAGAACAGCTGTCTCCAAAGGGGAAAAGGATTCTCGCCCATGAGTTGGCGGGACTCATTGAGAGGGCTTTAGACTAGATTTGCTGGGGGAAGGGGATATAAACGGGCCCGCTAGTGAGGAGCCCAGGGGCGGCATGGCAACATTGGGGGCGAAATCGATAGCCCAGCTCAAGTGCATCTACACCAATGCGCGTAGCATGGGCAACAAACAGGAGGAGCTGGAAGCCCTTGTGCAGCAGGATAGCTATGACATAGTCGCCCTCACAGAAACATGGTGGGACGACTCTCATGACTGGAGTGCTGCACTGGATGGCTATAAGCTCTTCAGAAGGGATAGGCAGGGAAGGAGAGGCGGTGGGGTGGCTCTTTATGTTAGGGAGTGTTTTGTCTCGTCATTGACTTAGCGTTTCTGTTTTGGCCAATTCACCTACTCTTTCAAAGACAGTTCCCAGGGATGGAGGAGTGAATCCTTTCAAACTTGTCCCTCACAGAAAACATGTTTGCCTTATCCAGTGCCGGGTGCAGCTGGACCCGTGCCCAGCCGCTCTGAGATGTTGGCCCTGCAGGCAAGGGGGGGAGTGGAGCCCAGTGAGGAAGGAAGGAGGGAGGGCAGATGCTGAGTTGCCTGTCAAAAGGGAAACTCTGCTTGGGCAGGGACCAGAGAATTTCTGCAGCTCCCTGACCCTGTTGCTCTTTTGGAACAGACCCTCTGATCTCCACCTTCTGCTGGACCTGTTCTGTAGCGCTACACGGTGAGCACCTCATGGCCAGGCACTTCAGGACTTTGCCCACTGCCCTGTACTGACAAGAGGAGCACCTCTTGTCTCTGGGGCCAGGGTGTGCAGGGGGTCCTGGGCCCCGGCTGCAGAGCTGGGCATTGCCTGCATTGCTCAGTGTCTGAGAGTCAGCCCAAACCCTGTCCCTATTTGTCAGAGGGGTGATTCTGAGGAATGTAGCATCTCCTGTTTCATGGCACAGATCAACCAGTGCCTTAGAAATGGCCCCTCTGAGAGATTAATGCAGCTCTTCCCGGACATGAGATGAGGCCTCAGCATGGTGATCCCTGTAGAAGAGTGTAAGGAGTCCGTCACTCAGCTGTCTGACCATGAGCACTTCACTCCTGTTTTGTTCCTGGCTCTGGATTTCTGTCTTTCCTGCACAGCCAGAGGGGTTAAGGAGATGCTCTTGTTGTGAACAAATGTTTTGGAGGAATTGAGGCTGCCCTGGAGCAGGGCTGCTTGAGGGACCTGTAATGTTAGGCCCAGGATGACAAGTGAGTGCTCAGTCCCCTGCAAGGCTTCGCAGCCTGATCATGGTGCTTATATTTGGCTGCCAGGTGGAGCAGGGGTGTGAGATTTGATGCTGTCTGGCTGCGTCAGGACATAAGGCACCTGCAGTGAGGTTTGGATCACAACTTCCCTTAGACTTTTTCCTGCATGGGATATTTCTGCTTCATACATATAAGGAACTGAGCCTCTCTCCCACCCTCTCGCCCACCCCCTCATCCCCCCGCCCCAAGAAATAGATCCTCTTCCTCCTCTTCCAATTGCTGAATAGTTTTGAAGAACCTCGGGTAAGCTTGTTGCAAGCCAAAACCATACTTCTATATCCTAAAGAATATCCCTTCATACACTTTCCCTGATCATCCACTTTATCTCATAAAAGCTGTTTGCATTTTTAGTTTTGAAAGAGTACAAACCAGCGAAAGTATACTTGTGTGTACTCACAAGTTTTCAGGAACAGTGCAGAAAGCAGTTGCACGCTATAGTTATAAGTGAAAAAAAAGCAGCAGGGTTTTAAACCAGTGAAAATTAAGCCATCAGTAATATTATCAGAACAGACCCAATGGATGCTTCAAGGGTTGTATGACATTTGTATAACAGAGTTGGACTGTACAAGACTGGGTTCAGCCATACTTGCCACACAAAATGCGTCCAGCCAACAGAAAGTAACTCTAAAACCAGTGTAAGTGGAGGGTGAAGTGTATATAGAAATGATGGCGGGGATGACCCCTTTTTCTCCAGTATAATACCGTATCATCACTCTCAATGTTTGGTTGACATATTTGCTGTGCAGGTGTGGGGACTACATCCTCATGCTCAATCTTTCCCTGGTGAATCCTGGAGCCTTCACGGTTTGCCGCTGAAAAAGCCATACACAAGAAAGGGTGAAGGAACATCCCCTTTGGACAGTGTGTTTGTGGCCAACGCACAGGTCATATTCCACTTTTCAATAAGCCCCTTTCTGGCTGCGTGTGGAAACTCCTCCCAGGGTTTTGGTAATCGTTCAAAAAGGAATGGCTGAGGAATCCACTTTATCCATATACTAGCATGTCACTTGGAGAAAGCCCCATTCGCTACCCTGATCTAAGAGCACTTTACCCTCCTGCATCTGCGGCCAAGAAAGTGGGTAAAATGAAAGGTGTAGTGATCCACGCTCTGTGGACTAACAGATTCCTGGAAGAATTAACACAGGAGAGCTATCAGTGCCTCTGCTGGCATGGGGATTAGCTCCAGCAGCATACAGGTTGCAGCCACTGCCCTGCAACAGTCAGTGAATCTCCTCCCAGGATGTGCCTGGTGGCTGTCAGACAATTTGTTGTTGAACCGCTGCTGTTTTCCAGGGTACCTTTAGCATACTACGATGGCAAGAGAAGAATACCAAGGACTTCCTTTTGGAAGCACTGGAGGACCTTACTCTGCATATTTTTGAGACCTTTAAGTATAAATTATCATATATTGATTATGATGAGATGGCTAATCTATCCAAGTATTTGCTCAAGAAAGCCAACAATCCAGTTAAACTTGCAGACTACATGTGTGACCACCATGGAGCTAACCTTGCTGTGGATGTAGCTATCTACGTGCTTGAACAGATCAACCAAAGAGCCACTGCGGCTAAACTCCAACAGGAGAAAGGAAAAGGTGAAGGACTTTTGGTTACTGGCACTTTTGTATCCTTTTTCACAGTTCCTAGAAAATATGTACGAGAACCTTCATAAATAGAGAGACATCAGATTTCAATCCCCTGTGGAAGCCTGAAACACAAAGGACCCCAGGGCGCTGCCTCCTTACACCTGGAATTGCATGACTCTCCTCTTGCCATTGGTCTTCCTGGTCATTTAGGTGACTGCTGCCACAATCTCATAGAACCGTAGAATCATTTAGGTTGGAAAAGACGTTTAAGATCATCCGGTCCAACCATTAACCTAACATTACCAAGTGCATCACTAAAGCAATTAAGGGTAGAGTAGAAATTTCACGTTTCCTGGCTTGGTGGCTGGATGGTTTTTTAATGAAAGTAAAAACTAGGCATGATTAAGATTGGAAAGGACCCTAAGATCATCATTCCAATCATCAACCCAACACCACCATGTCCACTAAAATGTGTCCCAAAGTTCCAAGTCTACCTGTTTTTTGAACACTTCCAGGGATGGTGACTCCACCAACCTCTCTGGACAGCCTGTTCCAATGCTTGACTACCCTTTCCATGAAGAAATTTTTCCTAATATCTAATGCAAAACTCCCCTGGCGCAGCTTGAGCCCATTTCCTCTCGTCCTATTGCTAACTACATGGGAGAAGAGACCAACACCCACCTCACTACAACCTCCTTTCAGGTAGCTGTAGAGAGCGCTAAGGTCTCCCCTCAGCCTCCTCTTCTCTAAGCCAAACAATCCCAGTTCCCTCAGCCGCTCCTCATAAGGCCTCTGCTCCAGACCCTTCACCAGCCTTGTTGCCCTTCTCTGAACTCGCTCCAGCACCTCAATGTCTTTCTTGTAGTGACGGGCCCAAAACTGGACACAGTATTCCAGGTGCGGCCTCACCAGCGCTGAGTACAGGGGGACAATCACCTCCCTGCTCCTGCTGGCCACACCATTCCTGATACAAGCCAGGATGCTGTTGGCCGCCTTGGCCACCTGGGCACACTGCTGGCTCATGTTCAGGCGGCTGTCTACCAACACCCCCAGGTCCTTTTCGGCCAGGCAGCTTTCCAGCCACTCTTCCCCAAGCCTGTAGCGTTGCATGGGGTTGTTTTGACCCAAGGGCAGGACCCGGCACTTGGCCTTGTTGAACCTCATACAGTTGGCCTCGGCCCATCAATCCAGCCTGTCCAGGTCCCTCTGCAGGGCCATCCTACCCTCCAGCAGTTCGACACTCCCACCCAGTTTGGTGTCATCTGTAAAGTTACTGAGGGCGTACTCAATCCCCTCATCCAGATCATTGATAAAGATATTAAACAAGGCTGGCCCCAAAACAGAGCCCTGGGCAACACCGCTCGTGACCGGGCGCCAGCTGGACTTAACTCCATTCACAACTACTCTCTGGGCTCGGCCACCCAACCAGTTTTTTACCCAGCAAAGACTACACCCATCCAAACCAAAGCTGCCAGCTTCCCAAGGAGAATGCTATGGGAGATGGTGTCAAAGGCACTTCAAAGGTGAAGTCCAGGTAGATGACGTCCACAGCCTTTCAATCATCTACCAGGTGGGTCACCAGGTCATAGAAGGAGATCAAGTTGGTCAAGCGGGACCTGCCTTTCATGAACCCATGCTGGCTGGGCCTGATCCCCTGGTTGACCTGCACTTGCCTGTTGAGTTCACTCAATATGGACCTCTCCATAATCTTTCCCGGCACCGAGGTCAGGCTGACAGGCCTGTAGTCCCCCGGATCCTCCTTCCGGCCCTTCTTGTAGATGGGTGTGACATTGGCAAGCCTCCAGTTACCAGGGACCTCCCCTGTTAACCAGGACTGCTGATAGATAATGGAGAGTGGCTTGGTGAGCTCCTCTGCCAGCTCCCTCAGTACTCTCGAGTGGATCCCATCCGGCCCCATAGACTTGTGAGAGTCCAGGTGGTGTAGCAGGTCATTAACTGCTTCCTCCTGGACTATGGGGTCTCTATTCTGCTTCCCGTCCCTGTCTTCCAGCTCATGGGGCTGAGTACCCTGGGGATGACCGGTCTGGCTATTAAGGACAGAGGCAAGGAAGGCATTAAGTACCTCAGCCTTTTCCTTGTCCTTGGTGACAGTGTTCCCCCCGACATCTAGCAAAGGATGGAGATTCTCCTTGGCTCTCCTTTTATTGTTGATGTACGTATAAAAACATTTTTTGGTATCTTTTACAACAGTGGCCAAATTGAGTTCTAGCTGGGCTTTTGCCTTTCTAGTTTCCTCCCTGCAGGACCTAACAAGATCCTGGTACTCTTCCTGAGTTGCCCGCCCCTTCTTCCAAAGGTGGTAGACTCTCTTTTTTTCCCTGACTCCCAGCAAAAGCTCCCTATTCAGCCAGGGCAGTCGTCTTCCCCACTGGTTCATCTGACGGCACATGGGGACAGGCCACTTCTGCGCCCTTAAGGCTTCCTTCTTGAAGAACACCCAGCCTTCCTGGACCCCTTTGCCTTTCAGGACTGCCTCCCAAGGGACTTTCCCAAGCAGCATCCTGAACAGGCCAAACTCTGCCCTCTGGAAGTCCATGGTAACAGTTTTGCTGCCCCTCCCCTTTACATGGCCAAGAATCGAGAACTCTTATCACATCGTGGTTGCTAAGCCCAAGACAGCCTCCGACCACGACATCTGCCGCAAGCCCTTCTCTGTTAGTAAACAGCAGGTCAGGTGAGGCACCTCCCCTGGTAGGCTCGCTTACTAGCTGCATCAGAAAGTTATCCTCCACACACTCTAGGAACTTCCTAGACTGTTGCCTCTCTGCTGTGTTGTATTTCCACCAGACGTCTGGCAAGTTGAAGTCCCCCACGAGAACAAGGGCTAGCAATTGCGAGACTTCTGCCAGCTGCTTGTAGAAGGCTTCATCTATCTCTGCATCCTGGTTGGGTGGTCTACAGCAGACTCCCAACAGAACATCCGCCTTGCTGGCCTTGCCTCATCCTTAGCCATAAGCACTTGACCTAGTCGTCACCACTGTCAAGCTCCATACAGTCAAAACACTCCCTAACATACAGAGCCACCCCGCCGCCTCTCCTTCCCTGCCTATCCCTTCTGAAGAGCTTATAGCCATCCAGTATGCCTCTCTATGTGCAGGACTTTGCATTTCTCTTCACTGAACTTCATGAGGTTCCTGTCCGCCTAGTTCTCTGTCCTGTTGAGATTCTTCTGAACGGTAGCACAACAACTGCTCCCAGTTTTGTACCATGTGCAAGCTCACTGAAGGTGCACTCTGCCCCATCATCAAAGTTATTCATAAAGATGTGAAACCACATCAGACCCATTCTTGAACCCTGAGGTAGTAATGGCCTCCAGCTGGATTTTATGCTGCTGACACATCTTTGAGACCAGCAGTTCAGACAGTTTTCAGTCCCACTCATTGTCCATTCATCTAGCCCATACGTAATCAGTTTGTCTATGAGCATATGGTGGGAGACAGCATTGAAAGATTTCCTAAGATCAAGATAAACAACATCCACTGCTTTTCTCTCCTCCACCAAGCCAGTCATCTCATTGCAGAAGGCTATCACATTGGTTAAACACATTTTTTTCCTTCTTATATCCATGCTGACTACTCCCAATCATCTTGTCCTTCATACATGTGAAATGTTTCCCTGGATCCTTTTTAACGTCATCTTCTCAGGGACCGAGGTGAGGCTGACCAGCTTGTCATTCCCCATATCCTGCTTCTTGCCCTTCTTGAAGATGAGTGACATTTACTTTTTACAGTTCTCATGAACTTGCCCGAGTCCCCATCAACTTGCAAAGATAATCAAGAGCGGCCTCTTAAGACATTGCTCAGCTCCTTCAGCACTTGTGGGTGCATCCTGTCAGGTCAGAAGGACTTGTGTGTGTTCGGTTTGTTTTAAAGTTCTTTCAACCTGATCCTCATCAGCTGAGGAGGACCTTGGTCTTCCTTGCTCTGGACTTTCCCACTGACCTCAGGGGCCTGGAATTCTGACGGTAAATATTATTAATAAAGAATCCAACAAAGGTGGCATCGAGTACTTTCAGCCTTTTCTGTGCCCAGATTCATCCCTAGGTGGGCTTTGGCTTTCCTATCCCCATGCCTGCATGCTTTGACAGAGCCTTGTCTTCAGAACAGTCTTTCATGGTTTATTGGGCATAAATTTCAGGGTTTCGCTAGCAAGGTGCTGCAGGGGTGTCCTTTGCGGAAGGAGGCCGTGTACTGCTCTGAGCCTGTCACAACTGGTTCCAGCTGGCGCTGAAACAGATAAAACCAACCCGCCAGGTGTTAGAAACGCAACCAGTCAGAGAAGCATATGGCATCTGTGCTCAAATATATTTAAGAGAGGTTGCTAGCTGTTAGCTTGCTGGGCAGGGCTACCTTGACATGCATTGAATTGTTCTTGGCCTCCTTTCTCTATTCTTTCTTTGGTTCTGTTGTTGTGCTTGGTCTGTGTGGCTATATTTCTTTGTGGCCAACCAGAAAAATTAAATTTTTTGAGGGATGGGTCATATCCTGCATCCCCATCTCAATAAATGACACACAACCAGTTCAGGGTTTTTCCGGGGCATTCCCTGTACCAGTTTCCTCCAAACCTTGAGTTGTGAAGTTTTCCTATACCAGGCCGGACACCATCAGCTATAACTGCAAGATGGCATCTTTGGAAAAAGAGTCAAGAAACCATTCTGACCACTGGAGGTGAACAGACACCTCTGTGTGTGTGTGTGTGTGTGTAGTCAGGAAGACAGAACTTTTCCCCGGTATTCCCCCAGCCTCTGCTTCCCTTTTCAGGCCGGGGAGGAGGAGGCAGGGGAAGGGAACAATGGACACGTCCCCAGTCATTGGAAATCGATGGCAGATACTCCTAAGCAGCTTATCCTACTGGCACCATCAGGCAAGGCATAGGGGACTGGCGAGACCACTACCCTGACTCAGGAGGACACATTGTGTGCTAGCCACCCACCAGCACCCAGGTACTCACTGTGGCCCAGGAACGGTAGCAAGAAAAGCCAGTCCATCCTAGTCCAGGACAGGGAGAGAAATTGCCTCATATACTGCACTGGGGCATCTCCCTGCAGCTGCCAAGGAGGAGGCTGGAAACGTGGTGGAGGAATAATGGGGAGAGCAGGCAGGTGCCAGTGCTGAGCTGGAGTCAGTCTCAGATGCAGTACTAGAATTTCACTTTTGTCTCTGGCTGGAGCAGGACTGCTAGAGAAGCAGCACCCCCACCCCAGAGCAAGCAGGGTCCAGCCTGGGCCTGGTGTCTGGAGGCCTTGGGGGTCCACTGGCCTCATGAGCAGCAGTTGAACCTTTTGGTCAAAAGTAAGCCTGCCTTCACCCCCACCCTTGCTCTCTGGCAATCAGACCCCTAGCATCCTTGAGTCTCAGGGCTGCTGTAAAGACGCATGAGGAGCCGGGCTGTATCTGTGGCCCTGGAGGTGAGGAACAACCTTTGGGATAGCTGTGGTAGCTTTTGTGCCTCACACCAGCAGCTAACACTGAAGACCCCCTACTGAGTGCCCCACTTCTGAGTTACATTCAGTAGACTGGAAGCCTGAACTTCACAAGAGAGAAAGATAAACTCTGGAGCCTTTCTCTATGCTCCCCTGGCTGCATTTACATGTGACACCTGCTAGAGCAAAAGGAGGTACTAAGGCCAAGCTGCTGTACATTCTGTACCTCCAGGTCTGAGGACTCAAGCAGAGGAGACTGAGTCAAGTAGGGCTCAGGGCAATATCTGAGAAGGAGAAAGCCAAGGGGAAGATCCCAGTGTCAAAGTCAGGATGGAACCTTGCAGCTGGAGAGTGAGTGGGAAGGAGTGGATGAACATCAAGAAGTCATTTTATTCACAGTGCAGATGCACTTAGTGTTGTTTGCCAGGTTAAATGCAGCAATACTAAGTGTTGTGGAGCTCCAGTCAGCCTACAAGGAAAACATTTGCTGAACAAACAGGAAGGCTGTCTATCCAACCCCTGCCTCCAAAGGCCAGTTGGCTGGGGGTGGGCAAGAAGCGGGGAGGGGTGTAGCCGGGACAGCTGACCCAAACTGACCAGAGGGATATTCTATAGCATATGGTGTCATGCTCAGCAATAAAAGCTAAGAGAAAGGAGGAGGGGGGTGAGGCATTCATTATTAAGGTGCTTGTCTTGTGAAGCAAATGCTGTGCACACTGAGGCCCTGCTTCCCAGGAAGTGGCTGGACATCTCCTGCTGATGGGAAGTAGGGAATAAATCTCTTTTTTGTTAATAGAATAGAATAGAATAGAATAGAATAGAATAGAATAGAATAGAATAGAATAGAATAGAAAAGAAAGAATAGGTTTGGTTTAGTTAAGTTGGAAGGGACCTACAATGATCATCTAGTCCAAGTTTTGCTTCCATGTGCAGCCTTTGCTTTCTTTCATTAAACTGCCTTTATGTTGATCCATGAGTTTTTCATCTTATTTTCTCTCCCTTTCCTGCTGAGGAGAAGGGATGAGAGAGTGGCTTGGTGGGCACCTGGCAGCCAGCCAAGGTCTACCCACCACAGAGATACATACCCAGGCTGTCCTACATGTGACAGGGCAGACAATGTCATCCAGTAGAGGAAGCTGGAGCTACCTGGAGAGCCTGGGGCATCTCCATGAACAGCATATGCCTTCAGCCCTGACATATTCCCAGCAGTCACCTCCTCCACCCACAGATATCAACTGCTTTTCATTTCTGGGCTGAAACATAACTGGAAGGATTTGCTGAAGCCCTCATGAACCATGCTGTTTCTCACTGCCATCTCTTGACACTCTCTCCCAGCCCTGTACACGTGCCCAGCAGTGCCTCTCAGGTGGAACCCAATCACCTGTCAGAACAAGCCTTGGGATTCCTGAATTTTTGTGATGCCTACTATGACCTTCCTGGCTCTCTGCAGAGCTCTTGGGGAGCATTATTGTCTATAGCAGGGTCTTTATGATCGTCTTTTATGATTTTTTTTTGTCTTTCTTTGATTCTTCTGTGCAGGAACAGGAGTCACAGAAAAGCACCACATACTGGAGTGAGTCCAGTTCAGGGCCACAGAGATATTTTAAGGACTGGAGCACCATTCATATGAGGAGAGGCTGAGAGAGACGGGTATGTTCAGCCTGGAGAAGAAAAGGCTCAAAGGGGCATCTTAATGTGTATAGATACCTGCTGGCAGGGAGGGAAGAGGGAGACAGACTCTTGTCAGTGGTGTCCAGTGACAGGACATGAGGTGATGGTCACACATTGGAACACGAGATTTCATTTGAACACAAGAAAATATTTGTCCATGTTTCAGCTGGGATAGAGTTAATCTTCTTCCTAGTAGCAGGTATGGTGGTGTGTTTTAGATTTATTGTGAGAATAATGTTGATAACACACTGATGTTTTAGTTCTTGCTAAGTCGTGTTTATACTAGTCGAGGACTTTTTAGCTTCCTGTGGTCTGCCAGGTTCACAGGAAGCTGGGAGGGGGCACGGCCAGGACAGCTGACCCAAACTGATCAAAGGAATAGTCCATACCGTATGACGTCATGCTCAGTATATAAACTGGGGGGAGTTGGCCGGGGGACAGTGACCGCTGCTTGGGCACTGGCTGGGCATCAGTCACCAGGTGGTGAGCGATTGCATTGTGCATCACTTGTTTTGTATATTCTTTTATCATCATTATCATTACTTTCTCTTCCTCTGCTGTCCTATTAAACTGCCTTTATCTCAAGCCACAGGTTCTACTTCTTTTTTTCACCCTGATTCCCTCCCATCCTACTGCTGGGGGGGGGGAGGGTGAGCAAGCTGTGTGGTGCTTAGTTGCCGACTGAAGTTAAACCACAACAACAGTCCTTTGCTGTGAGGCAGGCCAAGCACTGGAACACATGGCCCAGAGAGACTGTGGAGTCTCCATCCATGAAATATTCATCAGCAGGCTGGACACAGTTATGGCCAACTGGCTCTAGCTGACCCCACTTAAGCAGGGGGGCTGGACTAGGTGATTTCTAGAGGTCTCTTCCCAACTCAGTGGCTCTGTGATTCTGTGCTGAGCTGATAGAGAAAAGCTAGATGACAAGCTTCAATGAAATGTTCTGGTTTTGGATGGCCAGATTTGCACTAATCTGATCATATCCCTGTTGTCTGTGTAATGTGTCTTTCTATATGAGTGTGTATATATGTGTGTGTGTGTGCAGGTGTAGGTAAAGGCATAGGTATACATATATATGGTTACTCGACAAAATACATTTCCTACTGACACTTGGAGAAATTTTGTTCTGAGGAACTACTTACTATATTTATATTGACGTTTCATACCTTGTCTTCTGCCTCACTGTCTTTTCTTCTTCCTCTGCCTATTCGGTCTTTACAGAGCTCTTCAGGACAGATTCATTAACTCCCTGAGTAACTCGGAATGGAAAAGACCTCTGGACATTATCAGGAGCTCAACGCTAGAAGGAACCAGAGGAGACTTCTCAGGAGCACACCTCCAACTTGGCATCACTCACAAACATGCTATGAAAGGGCTCCGTTCCTTTGTCCAGGCCATTAATAAAGATATCAAACTGTGTCATGCCACGTGTTGGATCACTCAGGGATGCCACTAGTAACCAGCTACCAGGTGTACTTTGTACCACTGATCACAGCATTTTGGCCTAATGGACCAGCCAAGTTTCCACCCGCCTATGGCTGATTCATTTAGTGAATAGCTCACCAATTTAGCTGTAAGAAAACTGTAGGTGAGGTGTCCCACCTATGCCCTAGGTAAAGTGAAGAAAATACCCTGCTTTCCCCTTTTGCCCACAGCCAAGCCTGTCAGGGATGATCTCCATTTCCCTTCAGTGGCTCTTCCAAATCTCATCTTTCCTGTGAAAGGAAATTACTTCCATGAGGATTTGCTCTATCACCTTCCCAGGGACTGAGGTGACACTAACCAGCCAGTCATTCCCCAGATTCCCTTTCTGACCTGCTTGAAATCAGATGTGCTGTCAGCCTTTTCCCAATCATCAGAAATCCCCAACTGCCATGACATTGCCGTCTCTTGATGATCAAGAGCAGCCTTGCAATGATACCAGTCAGCTCCCCCAGCACCCTTGGTTGCATTCCATTTGGTCCCATGGTGTGTGTCCAGATGGCATCACTGATCCCTAGTGGCATCTTCTTCTACCATGGGTGAAGCTTCACTACCATAGACACCACGAGAAGATTTCGGGACCAGGGAGGCCTCTGGGCAGATCTTACCCAGAAAACACAAGGTCAATGAATTCCTTCACCTTTTCCTTGCCCCACTGGGCACAAGAACCAAGTTCCCCTTAGCTGCTTTCCTTGCGCTGATAGTGCACTTACAGAAGCCTTACTGGTTACCCTCCCCATCCCTGGCTAGTTCCAGCTACAGCCGAGCATTAGTTTTCCTGAGCCACCCCTGCACTCACAGGCCATGTCCCTATCTGCTTCCCAGAGCCTGTTCCCCCTCCACTTTCTCTGCACTTCCTTCCCGTGTTTGAATTCCAAAGTCAGCGGGTCCCTGTTCATCCTCAATGACCTCCTGCCAGGCCCTGCTAGACTCACGGCACACTGGGCTGGTGTGTTTCTGGGCTTTGAGGATGTTGTCCCTGAAGATCCAAGAATAACCCACAGCCCCTTTGCCCTCCAGGACAGTCCAAGCAGATCCTTAACTACATAAAAACATCCCCCTGCAGTCCTGTGCGGCGATTCTGCCAGTTGTCCTACTTCTCTACCATCTCATAGACTATTGCAGCAGTGGCTGCCCTCAACACTCACAGCTGCATCCAGATCCCCCTTGTCTATCAGTAAGAGAGCAGGCCTAGTCAGCTCATCAACTGCCTGTGTCAAAATGTCTTCAACACCCTCCAGAAATCTCCTGGGTTGCTTGTGGCCAAACCCTGTGCCTGATCACTGTGGTCTGTCTTGCCTTCTTATTAAAGTCTGTTCCAGGCTATTTGCTCTGAGTGTGTTCACTATTGTGTATGTGTTTGGGGGTGAATATATGTACACACTGTGCTGGCCGACTCTAAGTAGGGCTGGCTGGAGGAGGATACCAGGATGTGGACAGACCCAGGGTTGGAGCTGCCCAGTGGGTAATAGCCCCAAGTCTGGGCAGGGCACCTGGGCAGACCCAAAGCTCAGGCATGCACAGGAAGGACTGCAGGTGTGTGTGCCTGTGGCTGTGTGCTACAGGAGATGCAGGACCACTTGTGACCTTCACACCCGATCAGCCTGAGGGGAGAACAGCATGGGGACAGTTGTGTTGGTCATGTTTGCACACGTGCTGCTGGTGGTGTAGTGGCTGTAAAGGTACTGCTCCATAGTGGCACTGATCTATGTATGGTCAGCTGTGTCTATCCTATGTGTGCATGGCTGTGTGAGTGTATAAGATCGTGTGTTCATGTGTTTGTGTATGCACATGTGTGCATTTGCCTGTTTCCACTGGAGTGTTTGGAATATTAGGCAATTTCTCCTGACTGCTGGTGCAACAAGAAGCTAGGTTGGATCTTAGGATTTAGGGATGCTTCTTGAGAGCCCCATCAGCATGGGGATGGTGTACAGGGTGTCAGGATGTCCTCAACATGTTTCCTTTTCCATGGGGGCTCACAGAGGCTTCCAGCCACGCAGAGGACTCATCTTCCTGTGGTCGCAACTTGAATCCAGTCCTGCAACTGGTCTACAGCCGAGGAGCCTTGTCTCAGGGTAACTGTTGGGGTAAGGGCTGGCAGACGTGTGTTGAGGGAGACTGTCTCAAGGATGTTTGCTGGGAAAAGAGACTGAGGGACAGATGAAAACTCACATGGCCTCATGGGTCATGCTTCCTTCAGCACAAGTCCTGACACAGGGTTCTATCCTTGCTTTTTATCTAGGAAGGATTATGGCATTAAGAGATGGGGAGTGGGGGTCACCAGTCCTTCTTCAGCCACTTCCCAGATCTGGTGGAGCACCAGGAAAGCAGGAACTTGTGGCTCTGCACCATGAGAATGCTTTGGGGTACCCACAGGCTGGGTATTGTCTTGGGTTACCTGAACATTGGCATTTTCCTCTCTGAGGAAACTTCCAGCTTAGGTCACCTCCCTTCTGATATCTCTCCATTCCTCCTCTGATCTGTCTGGCCATTCCTGGACCCCTCCCAATGCTCCCTGCTGGATGGTGAGCTGGCAATGTTATTTAGCAGACCAAGCAGGCTGTGGTACCCACACTGGCCGTGCTGGTTGGAGTGGGAAGTCGAGCCAGCTAGGTTGGGACCACTGCTGCTAAATCCCCTCCCCAGAGGTCTGTGGAGGTGGCAGGTGCTTGGAGAGTCTATTGAGCATTTCCAAAGGCACTAGAGGTGTCCAGGTGTGTCTCTAGATCCAGTTGGTGGTAATTTATTCAGAGTGACATTAATCACTCCTCAGGCTTCCTTCCTTGTGCCTGCTGGGCCCCCACTGAATCCCTTGGGGATTGCAGACCTTATTTGTCTGAGGATACCTTGATTTGGCAACGTACCTTTGGGTCACTCTACCTTGGGCAATCTACCCCGACCCGGTGGGGCTCCATTCACTGCTCACCCCAGGCATATGCTGTTCATGGAGATGCCCCAGGCTCTCCAGGTAGCTCCAGCTTCCTCTACTGGATGACATTGTCTGCCCTGTCACATGTAGGACAGCCTGGGTATGTATCTCTGTGGTGGGTAGACCTTGGCTGGCTGCCAGGTGCCCACCAAGCCACTCTCTCATCCCTTCTCCTCAGCAGGAAAGGGAGAGAAAATAAGATGAAAAACTCATGGATCAACATAAAGGCAGTTTAATGAAAGAAAGCAAAGGCTGCACATGGAAGCAAAACTTGGACTAGATGATCATTGTAGGTCCCTTCCAACTTAACTAAACTAAACCAAACCTATTCTATTCTATTCTATTCTATTCTATTCTATTCTATTCTATTCTAAAAAAAAGAGATTTATTCCCTCCTTCCCATCAGCAGGAGATGTCCAGATGCCCACTGCACAGCACTTCTATGCTTGTTCTGCTGTTTTGAGTAAACCTTAAAATGTTTAAGTCGCTAATATAAATAATAGTCTCATTTTAAAATGGGTTGAAATCTGAAACAGATGAGTCAGTATTAAGGTAAAAATTTTTGCTCCCATTCCCCATGGGATTAGAATAATTGGGCTTGTTTTCTTGCATGAAAGGGGTCACTTCAGTAGTCGCAAAGATGCAGTGCTATGCTCTATGTACTGTGGGGAGAAGGAAATGAGAAGGAGCGGGGACCTACCTGAGTCTCCAGGGGGCTGTAGGATGGGGCTGTCCAGTTCTGGAAAACAAGAATGGGAGAGGAAGGCTTCACTAAGCAGGAAAAGCTCCTCAGCTGGTGAGGTGGCTTTGTTATCCCACATAGGCACCAGAATTTTGTAAAAAACTCAAAACTGTATTGCTATCAGAGGAAAGAGATACGTCAAGCTACTAGGGCTGAAGACTTAGTCAGGTCGCCGTCCAGGTCGCCGGCTGCGGGGAGTGCCTGAGCCTGTCACTTGCACCGGAGGGCAGCGGCGATGGCAAATGTCTTCGGTGTGACCAGGTAGATGATCTGCTCGGCCTGGTGGCAGAGCTGAAGGAGGAGGTGGAAAGGCTGAGGAGTATCAGGGAGCGCGAGAGGGAGACAGACTGGTGGAGCCGCACCCTGCCGTCCCTGGGCCCAGGGCAGCAGGCGGAGGCCCCACAAGGAGCGGAGGGTCCCCTACCCTCTTGCCAGCAAGCAGAAGGAGGGGATCCAAGAGATGGGGGGGAATGGAAACAGCTCCCTGCCTGGGGAAGCAGGCAAATCCCCTCCCAGCCTCCCGCACCTTCCCAGCTGCCCTTGCATAACAGATATGGGGCTCTGGAAGTCGAGGGCCAGGCAAGTGGGGAGGGAGGTGAAGGTGAAGGTCCAGCCAGGGGGTTGCTGAGGGCCAGTCAGTCAACCCCATGGATTACCACTGCCCCTGTTAAGAAAAAAAGGAGGGCAATTGTGGTAGGCGATTCCCTCCTGCGGGGAACTGAGGGCCCGATCTGCCGCCCGGACCCATCCCACAGGGAAGTCTGCTGCCTCCCTGGGCCCTGGGTTAGGGACGTTACTAGGAAACTCCCCGATCTCGTAAGGCCCTCCCATTATTACCCGCTGCTGGTTGTACAGGTTGGCAGTGATGAGATTACAGAGAGAAGTCCTACAGCAATGACGAGGGACTTCAGGGCACTGGGGCGACTGGTCGCAAGATCGGGAGCGCAGGTAGTGTTTTCCTCAATCCCGTTAATGGCAGCTAGGAGCGCTGAAAGGAATGGGAAAACTCACCTGATTAACAGGTGGCTCAGAGCCTGGTGCCATCGGTAGACTTTTGGGTTTTTTGATGATGGGGAGGTTTACATGGCACTGGGCCTGCTGGCAGCTGATGGAGAACAGCTGTCTCCAAAGGGGAAAAGGATTCTCGCCCATGAGTTGGCGGGACTCATTGAGAGGGCTTTAGACTAGATTTGCTGGGGGAAGGGGATATAAACGGGCCCGCTAGTGAGGAGCCCAGGGGCGGCATGGCAACATTGGGGGCGAAATCGATAGCCCAGCTCAAGTGCATCTACACCAATGCGCGTAGCATGGGCAACAAACAGGAGGAGCTGGAAGCCCTTGTGCAGCAGGATAGCTATGACATAGTCGCCCTCACAGAAACATGGTGGGACGACTCTCATGACTGGAGTGCTGCACTGGATGGCTATAAGCTCTTCAGAAGGGATAGGCAGGGAAGGAGAGGCGGTGGGGTGGCTCTTTATGTTAGGGAGTGTTTTGTCTCGTCATTGACTTAGCGTTTCTGTTTTGGCCAATTCACCTACTCTTTCAAAGACAGTTCCCAGGGATGGAGGAGTGAATCCTTTCAAACTTGTCCCTCACAGAAAACATGTTTGCCTTATCCAGTGCCGGGTGCAGCTGGACCCGTGCCCAGCCGCTCTGAGATGTTGGCCCTGCAGGCAAGGGGGGGAGTGGAGCCCAGTGAGGAAGGAAGGAGGGAGGGCAGATGCTGAGTTGCCTGTCAAAAGGGAAACTCTGCTTGGGCAGGGACCAGAGAATTTCTGCAGCTCCCTGACCCTGTTGCTCTTTTGGAACAGACCCTCTGATCTCCACCTTCTGCTGGACCTGTTCTGTAGCGCTACACGGTGAGCACCTCATGGCCAGGCACTTCAGGACTTTGCCCACTGCCCTGTACTGACAAGAGGAGCACCTCTTGTCTCTGGGGCCAGGGTGTGCAGGGGGTCCTGGGCCCCGGCTGCAGAGCTGGGCATTGCCTGCATTGCTCAGTGTCTGAGAGTCAGCCCAAACCCTGTCCCTATTTGTCAGAGGGGTGATTCTGAGGAATGTAGCATCTCCTGTTTCATGGCACAGATCAACCAGTGCCTTAGAAATGGCCCCTCTGAGAGATTAATGCAGCTCTTCCCGGACATGAGATGAGGCCTCAGCATGGTGATCCCTGTAGAAGAGTGTAAGGAGTCCGTCACTCAGCTGTCTGACCATGAGCACTTCACTCCTGTTTTGTTCCTGGCTCTGGATTTCTGTCTTTCCTGCACAGCCAGAGGGGTTAAGGAGATGCTCTTGTTGTGAACAAATGTTTTGGAGGAATTGAGGCTGCCCTGGAGCAGGGCTGCTTGAGGGACCTGTAATGTTAGGCCCAGGATGACAAGTGAGTGCTCAGTCCCCTGCAAGGCTTCGCAGCCTGATCATGGTGCTTATATTTGGCTGCCAGGTGGAGCAGGGGTGTGAGATTTGATGCTGTCTGGCTGCGTCAGGACATAAGGCACCTGCAGTGAGGTTTGGATCACAACTTCCCTTAGACTTTTTCCTGCATGGGATATTTCTGCTTCATACATATAAGGAACTGAGCCTCTCTCCCACCCTCTCGCCCACCCCCTCATCCCCCCGCCCCAAGAAATAGATCCTCTTCCTCCTCTTCCAATTGCTGAATAGTTTTGAAGAACCTCGGGTAAGCTTGTTGCAAGCCAAAACCATACTTCTATATCCTAAAGAATATCCCTTCATACACTTTCCCTGATCATCCACTTTATCTCATAAAAGCTGTTTGCATTTTTAGTTTTGAAAGAGTACAAACCAGCGAAAGTATACTTGTGTGTACTCACAAGTTTTCAGGAACAGTGCAGAAAGCAGTTGCACGCTATAGTTATAAGTGAAAAAAAAGCAGCAGGGTTTTAAACCAGTGAAAATTAAGCCATCAGTAATATTATCAGAACAGACCCAATGGATGCTTCAAGGGTTGTATGACATTTGTATAACAGAGTTGGACTGTACAAGACTGGGTTCAGCCATACTTGCCACACAAAATGCGTCCAGCCAACAGAAAGTAACTCTAAAACCAGTGTAAGTGGAGGGTGAAGTGTATATAGAAATGATGGCGGGGATGACCCCTTTTTCTCCAGTATAATACCGTATCATCACTCTCAATGTTTGGTTGACATATTTGCTGTGCAGGTGTGGGGACTACATCCTCATGCTCAATCTTTCCCTGGTGAATCCTGGAGCCTTCACGGTTTGCCGCTGAAAAAGCCATACACAAGAAAGGGTGAAGGAACATCCCCTTTGGACAGTGTGTTTGTGGCCAACGCACAGGTCATATTCCACTTTTCAATAAGCCCCTTTCTGGCTGCGTGTGGAAACTCCTCCCAGGGTTTTGGTAATCGTTCAAAAAGGAATGGCTGAGGAATCCACTTTATCCATATACTAGCATGTCACTTGGAGAAAGCCCCATTCGCTACCCTGATCTAAGAGCACTTTACCCTCCTGCATCTGCGGCCAAGAAAGTGGGTAAAATGAAAGGTGTAGTGATCCACGCTCTGTGGACTAACAGATTCCTGGAAGAATTAACACAGGAGAGCTATCAGTGCCTCTGCTGGCATGGGGATTAGCTCCAGCAGCATACAGGTTGCAGCCACTGCCCTGCAACAGTCAGTGAATCTCCTCCCAGGATGTGCCTGGTGGCTGTCAGACAATTTGTTGTTGAACCGCTGCTGTTTTCCAGGGTACCTTTAGCATACTACGATGGCAAGAGAAGAATACCAAGGACTTCCTTTTGGAAGCACTGGAGGACCTTACTCTGCATATTTTTGAGACCTTTAAGTATAAATTATCATATATTGATTATGATGAGATGGCTAATCTATCCAAGTATTTGCTCAAGAAAGCCAACAATCCAGTTAAACTTGCAGACTACATGTGTGACCACCATGGAGCTAACCTTGCTGTGGATGTAGCTATCTACGTGCTTGAACAGATCAACCAAAGAGCCACTGCGGCTAAACTCCAACAGGAGAAAGGAAAAGGTGAAGGACTTTTGGTTACTGGCACTTTTGTATCCTTTTTCACAGTTCCTAGAAAATATGTACGAGAACCTTCATAAATAGAGAGACATCAGATTTCAATCCCCTGTGGAAGCCTGAAACACAAAGGACCCCAGGGCGCTGCCTCCTTACACCTGGAATTGCATGACTCTCCTCTTGCCATTGGTCTTCCTGGTCATTTAGGTGACTGCTGCCACAATCTCATAGAACCGTAGAATCATTTAGGTTGGAAAAGACGTTTAAGATCATCCGGTCCAACCATTAACCTAACATTACCAAGTGCATCACTAAAGCAATTAAGGGTAGAGTAGAAATTTCACGTTTCCTGGCTTGGTGGCTGGATGGTTTTTTAATGAAAGTAAAAACTAGGAATGATTAAGATTGGAAAGGACCCTAAGATCATCATTCCAATCATCAACCCAACACCACCATGTCCACTAAAATGTGTCCCAAAGTTCCAAGTCTACCTGTTTTTTGAACACTTCCAGGGATGGTGACTCCACCAACCTCTCTGGACAGCCTGTTCCAATGCTTGACTACCCTTTCCATGAAGAAATTTTTCCTAATATCTAATGCAAAACTCCCCTGGCGCAGCTTGAGCCCATTTCCTCTCGTCCTATTGCTAACTACATGGGAGAAGAGACCAACACCCACCTCACTACAACCTCCTTTCAGGTAGCTGTAGAGAGCGCTAAGGTCTCCCCTCAGCCTCCTCTTCTCTAAGCCAAACAATCCCAGTTCCCTCAGCCGCTCCTCATAAGGCCTCTGCTCCAGACCCTTCACCAGCCTTGTTGCCCTTCTCTGAACTCGCTCCAGCACCTCAATGTCTTTCTTGTAGTGACGGGCCCAAAACTGGACACAGTATTCCAGGTGCGGCCTCACCAGCGCTGAGTACAGGGGGACAATCACCTCCCTGCTCCTGCTGGCCACACCATTCCTGATACAAGCCAGGATGCTGTTGGCCGCCTTGGCCACCTGGGCACACTGCTGGCTCATGTTCAGGCGGCTGTCTACCAACACCCCCAGGTCCTTTTCGGCCAGGCAGCTTTCCAGCCACTCTTCCCCAAGCCTGTAGCGTTGCATGGGGTTGTTTTGACCCAAGGGCAGGACCCGGCACTTGGCCTTGTTGAACCTCATACAGTTGGCCTCGGCCCATCAATCCAGCCTGTCCAGGTCCCTCTGCAGGGCCATCCTACCCTCCAGCAGTTCGACACTCCCACCCAGTTTGGTGTCATCTGTAAAGTTACTGAGGGCGTACTCAATCCCCTCATCCAGATCATTGATAAAGATATTAAACAAGGCTGGCCCCAAAACAGAGCCCTGGGCAACACCGCTCGTGACCGGGCGCCAGCTGGACTTAACTCCATTCACAACTACTCTCTGGGCTCGGCCACCCAACCAGTTTTTTACCCAGCAAAGACTACACCCATCCAAACCAAAGCTGCCAGCTTCCCAAGGAGAATGCTATGGGAGATGGTGTCAAAGGCACTTCAAAGGTGAAGTCCAGGTAGATGACGTCCACAGCCTTTCAATCATCTACCAGGTGGGTCACCAGGTCATAGAAGGAGATCAAGTTGGTCAAGCGGGACCTGCCTTTCATGAACCCATGCTGGCTGGGCCTGATCCCCTGGTTGACCTGCACTTGCCTGTTGAGTTCACTCAATATGGACCTCTCCATAATCTTTCCCGGCACCGAGGTCAGGCTGACAGGCCTGTAGTCCCCCGGATCCTCCTTCCGGCCCTTCTTGTAGATGGGTGTGACATTGGCAAGCCTCCAGTTACCAGGGACCTCCCCTGTTAACCAGGACTGCTGATAGATAATGGAGAGTGGCTTGGTGAGCTCCTCTGCCAGCTCCCTCAGTACTCTCGAGTGGATCCCATCCGGCCCCATAGACTTGTGAGAGTCCAGGTGGTGTAGCAGGTCATTAACTGCTTCCTCCTGGACTATGGGGTCTCTATTCTGCTTCCCGTCCCTGTCTTCCAGCTCATGGGGCTGAGTACCCTGGGGATGACCGGTCTGGCTATTAAGGACAGAGGCAAGGAAGGCATTAAGTACCTCAGCCTTTTCCTTGTCCTTGGTGACAGTGTTCCCCCCGACATCTAGCAAAGGATGGAGATTCTCCTTGGCTCTCCTTTTATTGTTGATGTACGTATAAAAACATTTTTTGGTATCTTTTACAACAGTGGCCAAATTGAGTTCTAGCTGGGCTTTTGCCTTTCTAGTTTCCTCCCTGCAGGACCTAACAAGATCCTGGTACTCTTCCTGAGTTGCCCGCCCCTTCTTCCAAAGGTGGTAGACTCTCTTTTTTTCCCTGACTCCCAGCAAAAGCTCCCTATTCAGCCAGGGCAGTCGTCTTCCCCACTGGTTCATCTGACGGCACATGGGGACAGGCCACTTCTGCGCCCTTAAGGCTTCCTTCTTGAAGAACACCCAGCCTTCCTGGACCCCTTTGCCTTTCAGGACTGCCTCCCAAGGGACTTTCCCAAGCAGCATCCTGAACAGGCCAAACTCTGCCCTCTGGAAGTCCATGGTAACAGTTTTGCTGCCCCTCCCCTTTACATGGCCAAGAATCGAGAACTCTTATCACATCGTGGTTGCTAAGCCCAAGACAGCCTCCGACCACGACATCTGCCGCAAGCCCTTCTCTGTTAGTAAACAGCAGGTCAGGTGAGGCACCTCCCCTGGTAGGCTCGCTTACTAGCTGCATCAGAAAGTTATCCTCCACACACTCTAGGAACTTCCTAGACTGTTGCCTCTCTGCTGTGTTGTATTTCCACCAGACGTCTGGCAAGTTGAAGTCCCCCACGAGAACAAGGGCTAGCAATTGCGAGACTTCTGCCAGCTGCTTGTAGAAGGCTTCATCTATCTCTGCATCCTGGTTGGGTGGTCTACAGCAGACTCCCAACAGAACATCCGCCTTGCTGGCCTTGCCTCATCCTTAGCCATAAGCACTTGACCTAGTCGTCACCACTGTCAAGCTCCATACAGTCAAAACACTCCCTAACATACAGAGCCACCCCGCCGCCTCTCCTTCCCTGCCTATCCCTTCTGAAGAGCTTATAGCCATCCAGTATGCCTCTCTATGTGCAGGACTTTGCATTTCTCTTCACTGAACTTCATGAGGTTCCTGTCCGCCTAGTTCTCTGTCCTGTTGAGATTCTTCTGAACGGTAGCACAACAACTGCTCCCAGTTTTGTACCATGTGCAAGCTCACTGAAGGTGCACTCTGCCCCATCATCAAAGTTATTCATAAAGATGTGAAACCACATCAGACCCATTCTTGAACCCTGAGGTAGTAATGGCCTCCAGCTGGATTTTATGCTGCTGACACATCTTTGAGACCAGCAGTTCAGACAGTTTTCAGTCCCACTCATTGTCCATTCATCTAGCCCATACGTAATCAGTTTGTCTATGAGCATATGGTGGGAGACAGCATTGAAAGATTTCCTAAGATCAAGATAAACAACATCCACTGCTTTTCTCTCCTCCACCAAGCCAGTCATCTCATTGCAGAAGGCTATCACATTGGTTAAACACATTTTTTTCCTTCTTATATCCATGCTGACTACTCCCAATCATCTTGTCCTTCATACATGTGAAATGTTTCCCTGGATCCTTTTTAACGTCATCTTCTCAGGGACCGAGGTGAGGCTGACCAGCTTGTCATTCCCCATATCCTGCTTCTTGCCCTTCTTGAAGATGAGTGACATTTACTTTTTACAGTTCTCATGAACTTGCCCGAGTCCCCATCAACTTGCAAAGATAATCAAGAGCGGCCTCTTAAGACATTGCTCAGCTCCTTCAGCACTTGTGGGTGCATCCTGTCAGGTCAGAAGGACTTGTGTGTGTTCGGTTTGTTTTAAAGTTCTTTCAACCTGATCCTCATCAGCTGAGGAGGACCTTGGTCTTCCTTGCTCTGGACTTTCCCACTGACCTCAGGGGCCTGGAATTCTGACGGTAAATATTATTAATAAAGAATCCAACAAAGGTGGCATCGAGTACTTTCAGCCTTTTCTGTGCCCAGATTCATCCCTAGGTGGGCTTTGGCTTTCCTATCCCCATGCCTGCATGCTTTGACAGAGCCTTGTCTTCAGAACAGTCTTTCATGGTTTATTGGGCATAAATTTCAGGGTTTCGCTAGCAAGGTGCTGCAGGGGTGTCCTTTGCGGAAGGAGGCCATGTACTGCTCTGAGCCTGTCACAACTGGTTCCAGCTGGCGCTGAAACAGATAAAACCAACCCGCCAGGTGTTAGAAACGCAACCAGTCAGAGAAGCATATGGCATCTGTGCTCAAATATATTTAAGAGAGGTTGCTAGCTGTTAGCTTGCTGGGCAGGGCTACCTTGACATGCATTGAATTGTTCTTGGCCTCCTTTCTCTATTCTTTCTTTGGTTCTGTTGTTGTGCTTGGTCTGTGTGGCTATATTTCTTTGTGGCCAACCAGAAAAATTAAATTTTTTGAGGGATGGGTCATATCCTGCATCCCCATCTCAATAAATGACACACAACCAGTTCAGGGTTTTTCCGGGGCATTCCCTGTACCAGTTTCCTCCAAACCTTGAGTTGTGAAGTTTTCCTATACCAGGCCGGACACCATCAGCTATAACTGCAAGATGGCATCTTTGGAAAAAGAGTCAAGAAACCATTCTGACCACTGGAGGTGAACAGACACCTCTGTGTGTGTGTGTGTGTGTGTAGTCAGGAAGACAGAACTTTTCCCCGGTATTCCCCCAGCCTCTGCTTCCCTTTTCAGGCCGGGGAGGAGGAGGCAGGGGAAGGGAACAATGGACACGTCCCCAGTCATTGGAAATCGATGGCAGATACTCCTAAGCAGCTTATCCTACTGGCACCATCAGGCAAGGCATAGGGGACTGGCGAGACCACTACCCTGACTCAGGAGGACACATTGTGTGCTAGCCACCCACCAGCACCCAGGTACTCACTGTGGCCCAGGAACGGTAGCAAGAAAAGCCAGTCCATCCTAGTCCAGGACAGGGAGAGAAATTGCCTCATATACTGCACTGGGGCATCTCCCTGCAGCTGCCAAGGAGGAGGCTGGAAACGTGGTGGAGGAATAATGGGGAGAGCAGGCAGGTGCCAGTGCTGAGCTGGAGTCAGTCTCAGATGCAGTACTAGAATTTCACTTTTGTCTCTGGCTGGAGCAGGACTGCTAGAGAAGCAGCACCCCCACCCCAGAGCAAGCAGGGTCCAGCCTGGGCCTGGTGTCTGGAGGCCTTGGGGGTCCACTGGCCTCATGAGCAGCAGTTGAACCTTTTGGTCAAAAGTAAGCCTGCCTTCACCCCCACCCTTGCTCTCTGGCAATCAGACCCCTAGCATCCTTGAGTCTCAGGGCTGCTGTAAAGACGCATGAGGAGCCGGGCTGTATCTGTGGCCCTGGAGGTGAGGAACAACCTTTGGGATAGCTGTGGTAGCTTTTGTGCCTCACACCAGCAGCTAACACTGAAGACCCCCTACTGAGTGCCCCACTTCTGAGTTACGTTCAGTAGACTGGAAGCCTGAACTTCACAAGAGAGAAAGATAAACTCTGGAGCCTTTCTCTATGCTCCCCTGGCTGCATTTACATGTGACACCTGCTAGAGCAAAAGGAGGTACTAAGGCCAAGCTGCTGTACATTCTGTACCTCCAGGTCTGAGGACTCAAGCAGAGGAGACTGAGTCAAGTAGGGCTCAGGGCAATATCTGAGAAGGAGAAAGCCAAGGGGAAGATCCCAGTGTCAAAGTCAGGATGGAACCTTGCAGCTGGAGAGTGAGTGGGAAGGAGTGGATGAACATCAAGAAGTCATTTTATTCACAGTGCAGATGCACTTAGTGTTGTTTGCCAGGTTAAATGCAGCAATACTAAGTGTTGTGGAGCTCCAGTCAGCCTACAAGGAAAACATTTGCTGAACAAACAGGAAGGCTGTCTATCCAACCCCTGCCTCCAAAGGCCAGTTGGCTGGGGGTGGGCAAGAAGCGGGGAGGGGTGTAGCCGGGACAGCTGACCCAAACTGACCAGAGGGATATTCTATAGCATATGGTGTCATGCTCAGCAATAAAAGCTAAGAGAAAGGAGGAGGGGGGTGAGGCATTCATTATTAAGGTGCTTGTCTTGTGAAGCAAATGCTGTGCACACTGAGGCCCTGCTTCCCAGGAAGTGGCTGGACATCTCCTGCTGATGGGAAGTAGGGAATAAATCTCTTTTTTGTTAATAGAATAGAATAGAATAGAATAGAATAGAATAGAATAGAAAAGAAAGAATAGGTTTGGTTTAGTTAAGTTGGAAGGGACCTACAATGATCATCTAGTCCAAGTTTTGCTTCCATGTGCAGCCTTTGCTTTCTTTCATTAAACTGCCTTTATGTTGATCCATGAGTTTTTCATCTTATTTTCTCTCCCTTTCCTGCTGAGGAGAAGGGATGAGAGAGTGGCTTGGTGGGCACCTGGCAGCCAGCCAAGGTCTACCCACCACAGAGATACATACCCAGGCTGTCCTACATGTGACAGGGCAGACAATGTCATCCAGTAGAGGAAGCTGGAGCTACCTGGAGAGCCTGGGGCATCTCCATGAACAGCATATGCCTTCAGCCCTGACATATTCCCAGCAGTCACCTCCTCCACCCACAGATATCAACTGCTTTTCATTTCTGGGCTGAAACATAACTGGAAGGATTTGCTGAAGCCCTCATGAACCATGCTGTTTCTCACTGCCATCTCTTGACACTCTCTCCCAGCCCTGTACACGTGCCCAGCAGTGCCTCTCAGGTGGAACCCAATCACCTGTCAGAACAAGCCTTGGGATTCCTGAATTTTTTGTGATGCCTACTATGACCTTCCTGGCTCTCTGCAGAGCTCTTGGGGAGCATTATTGTCTATAGCAGGGTCTTTATGATCGTCTTTTATGATTTTTTTTTTGTCTTTCTTTGATTCTTCTGTGCAGGAACAGGAGTCACAGAAAAGCACCACATACTGGAGTGAGTCCAGTTCAGGGCCACAGAGATATTTTAAGGACTGGAGCACCATTCATATGAGGAGAGGCTGAGAGAGACGGGTATGTTCAGCCTGGAGAAGAAAAGGCTCAAAGGGGCATCTTAATGTGTATAGATACCTGCTGGCAGGGAGGGAAGAGGGAGACAGACTCTTGTCAGTGGTGTCCAGTGACAGGACATGGGGTGATGGTCACACATTGGAACACGAGATTTCATTTGAACACAAGAAAATATTTGTCCATGTTTCAGCTGGGATAGAGTTAATCTTCTTCCTAGTAGCTGGTATGGTGGTGTGTTTTAGATTTATTGTGAGAATAATGTTGATAACACACTGATGTTTTAGTTCTTGCTAAGTCGTGTTTATACTAGTCGAGGACTTTTTAGCTTCCTGTGGTCTGCCAGGTTCACAGGAAGCTGGGAGGGGGCACGGCCAGGACAGCTGACCCAAACTGATCAAAGGAATAGTCCATACCGTATGACGTCATGCTCAGTATATAAACTGGGGGGAGTTGGCCGGGGGACAGTGACCGCTGCTTGGGCACTGGCTGGGCATCAGTCACCAGGTGGTGAGCGATTGCATTGTGCATCACTTGTTTTGTATATTCTTTTATCATCATTATCATTACTTTCTCTTCCTCTGCTGTCCTATTAAACTGCCTTTATCTCAAGCCACAGGTTCTACTTCTTTTTTTCACCCTGATTCCCTCCCATCCTACTGCTGGGGGGGGGGAGGGTGAGCAAGCTGTGTGGTGCTTAGTTGCCGACTGAAGTTAAACCACAACAACAGTCCTTTGCTGTGAGGCAGGCCAAGCACTGGAACACATGGCCCAGAGAGACTGTGGAGTCTCCATCCATGAAATATTCATCAGCAGGCTGGACACAGTTATGGCCAACTGGCTCTAGCTGACCCCACTTAAGCAGGGGGGCTGGACTAGGTGATTTCTAGAGGTCTCTTCCCAACTCAGTGGCTCTGTGATTCTGTGCTGAGCTGATAGAGAAAAGCTAGATGACAAGCTTCAATGAAATGTTCTGGTTTTGGATGGCCAGATTTGCACTAATCTGATCATATCCCTGTTGTCTGTGTAATGTGTCTTTCTATATGAGTGTGTATATATGTGTGTGTGTGTGCAGGTGTAGGTAAAGGCATAGGTATACATATATATGGTTACTCGACAAAATACATTTCCTACTGACACTTGGAGAAATTTTGTTCTGAGGAACTACTTACTATATTTATATTGACGTTTCATACCTTGTCTTCTGCCTCACTGTCTTTTCTTCTTCCTCTGCCTATTCGGTCTTTACAGAGCTCTTCAGGACAGATTCATTAACTCCCTGAGTAACTCGGAATGGAAAAGACCTCTGGACATTATCAGGAGCTCAACGCTAGAAGGAACCAGAGGAGACTTCTCAGGAGCACACCTCCAACTTGGCATCACTCACAAACATGCTATGAAAGGGCTCCGTTCCTTTGTCCAGGCCATTAATAAAGATATCAAACTGTGTCATGCCACGTGTTGGATCACTCAGGGATGCCACTAGTAACCAGCTACCAGGTGTACTTTGTACCACTGATCACAGCATTTTGGCCTAATGGACCAGCCAAGTTTCCACCCGCCTATGGCTGATTCATTTAGTGAATAGCTCACCAATTTAGCTGTAAGAAAACTGTAGGTGAGGTGTCCCACCTATGCCCTAGGTAAAGTGAAGAAAATACCCTGCTTTCCCCTTTTGCCCACAGCCAAGCCTGTCAGGGATGATCTCCATTTCCCTTCAGTGGCTCTTCCAAATCTCATCTTTCCTGTGAAAGGAAATTACTTCCATGAGGATTTGCTCTATCACCTTCCCAGGGACTGAGGTGACACTAACCAGCCAGTCATTCCCCAGATTCCCTTTCTGACCTGCTTGAAATCAGATGTGCTGTCAGCCTTTTCCCAATCATCAGAAATCCCCAACTGCCATGACATTGCCGTCTCTTGATGATCAAGAGCAGCCTTGCAATGATACCAGTCAGCTCCCCCAGCACCCTTGGTTGCATTCCATTTGGTCCCATGGTGTGTGTCCAGATGGCATCACTGATCCCTAGTGGCATCTTCTTCTACCATGGGTGAAGCTTCACTACCATAGACACCACGAGAAGATTTCGGGACCAGGGAGGCCTCTGGGCAGATCTTACCCAGAAAACACAAGGTCAATGAATTCCTTCACCTTTTCCTTGCCCCACTGGGCACAAGAACCAAGTTCCCCTTAGCTGCTTTCCTTGCGCTGATAGTGCACTTACAGAAGCCTTACTGGTTACCCTCCCCATCCCTGGCTAGTTCCAGCTACAGCCGAGCATTAGTTTTCCTGAGCCACCCCTGCACTCACAGGCCATGTCCCTATCTGCTTCCCAGAGCCTGTTCCCCCTCCACTTTCTCTGCACTTCCTTCCCGTGTTTGAATTCCAAAGTCAGCGGGTCCCTGTTCATCCTCAATGACCTCCTGCCAGGCCCTGCTAGACTCACGGCACACTGGGCTGGTGTGTTTCTGGGCTTTGAGGATGTTGTCCCTGAAGATCCAAGAATAACCCACAGCCCCTTTGCCCTCCAGGACAGTCCAAGCAGATCCTTAACTACATAAAAACATCCCCCTGCAGTCCTGTGCGGCGATTCTGCCAGTTGTCCTACTTCTCTACCATCTCATAGACTATTGCAGCAGTGGCTGCCCTCAACACTCACAGCTGCATCCAGATCCCCCTTGTCTATCAGTAAGAGAGCAGGCCTAGTCAGCTCATCAACTGCCTGTGTCAAAATGTCTTCAACACCCTCCAGAAATCTCCTGGGTTGCTTGTGGCCAAACCCTGTGCCTGATCACTGTGGTCTGTCTTGCCTTCTTATTAAAGTCTGTTCCAGGCTATTTGCTCTGAGTGTGTTCACTATTGTGTATGTGTTTGGGGGTGAATATATGTACACACTGTGCTGGCCGACTCTAAGTAGGGCTGGCTGGAGGAGGATACCAGGATGTGGACAGACCCAGGGTTGGAGCTGCCCAGTGGGTAATAGCCCCAAGTCTGGGCAGGGCACCTGGGCAGACCCAAAGCTCAGGCATGCACAGGAAGGACTGCAGGTGTGTGTGCCTGTGGCTGTGTGCTACAGGAGATGCAGGACCACTTGTGACCTTCACACCCGATCAGCCTGAGGGGAGAACAGCATGGGGACAGTTGTGTTGGTCATGTTTGCACACGTGCTGCTGGTGGTGTAGTGGCTGTAAAGGTACTGCTCCATAGTGGCACTGATCTATGTATGGTCAGCTGTGTCTATCCTATGTGTGCATGGCTGTGTGAGTGTATAAGATCGTGTGTTCATGTGTTTGTGTATGCACATGTGTGCATTTGCCTGTTTCCACTGGAGTGTTTGGAATATTAGGCAATTTCTCCTGACTGCTGGTGCAACAAGAAGCTAGGTTGGATCTTAGGATTTAGGGATGCTTCTTGAGAGCCCCATCAGCATGGGGATGGTGTACAGGGTGTCAGGATGTCCTCAACATGTTTCCTTTTCCATGGGGGCTCACAGAGGCTTCCAGCCACGCAGAGGACTCATCTTCCTGTGGTCGCAACTTGAATCCAGTCCTGCAACTGGTCTACAGCCGAGGAGCCTTGTCTCAGGGTAACTGTTGGGGTAAGGGCTGGCAGACGTGTGTTGAGGGAGACTGTCTCAAGGATGTTTGCTGGGAAAAGAGACTGAGGGACAGATGAAAACTCACATGGCCTCATGGGTCATGCTTCCTTCAGCACAAGTCCTGACACAGGGTTCTATCCTTGCTTTTTATCTAGGAAGGATTATGGCATTAAGAGATGGGGAGTGGGGGTCACCAGTCCTTCTTCAGCCACTTCCCAGATCTGGTGGAGCACCAGGAAAGCAGGAACTTGTGGCTCTGCACCATGAGAATGCTTTGGGGTACCCACAGGCTGGGTATTGTCTTGGGTTACCTGAACATTGGCATTTTCCTCTCTGAGGAAACTTCCAGCTTAGGTCACCTCCCTTCTGATATCTCTCCATTCCTCCTCTGATCTGTCTGGCCATTCCTGGACCCCTCCCAATGCTCCCTGCTGGATGGTGAGCTGGCAATGTTATTTAGCAGACCAAGCAGGCTGTGGTACCCACACTGGCCGTGCTGGTTGGAGTGGGAAGTCGAGCCAGCTAGGTTGGGACCACTGCTGCTAAATCCCCTCCCCAGAGGTCTGTGGAGGTGGCAGGTGCTTGGAGAGTCTATTGAGCATTTCCAAAGGCACTAGAGGTGTCCAGGTGTGTCTCTAGATCCAGTTGGTGGTAATTTATTCAGAGTGACATTAATCACTCCTCAGGCTTCCTTCCTTGTGCCTGCTGGGCCCCCACTGAATCCCTTGGGGATTGCAGACCTTATTTGTCTGAGGATACCTTGATTTGGCAACGTACCTTTGGGTCACTCTACCTTGGGCAATCTACCCCGACCCGGTGGGGCTCCATTCACTGCTCACCCCAGGCATATGCTGTTCATGGAGATGCCCCAGGCTCTCCAGGTAGCTCCAGCTTCCTCTACTGGATGACATTGTCTGCCCTGTCACATGTAGGACAGCCTGGGTATGTATCTCTGTGGTGGGTAGACCTTGGCTGGCTGCCAGGTGCCCACCAAGCCACTCTCTCATCCCTTCTCCTCAGCAGGAAAGGGAGAGAAAATAAGATGAAAAACTCATGGATCAACATAAAGGCAGTTTAATGAAAGAAAGCAAAGGCTGCACATGGAAGCAAAACTTGGACTAGATGATCATTGTAGGTCCCTTCCAACTTAACTAAACTAAACCAAACCTATTCTATTCTATTCTATTCTATTCTATTCTATTCTATTCTATTCTATTCTATTCTATTCTAAAAAAAAGAGATTTATTCCCTCCTTCCCATCAGCAGGAGATGTCCAGATGCCCACTGCACAGCACTTCTATGCTTGTTCTGCTGTTTTGAGTAAACCTTAAAATGTTTAAGTCGCTAATATAAATAATAGTCTCATTTTAAAATGGGTTGAAATCTGAAACAGATGAGTCAGTATTAAGGTAAAAATTTTTGCTCCCATTCCCCATGGGATTAGAATAATTGGGCTTGTTTTCTTGCATGAAAGGGGTCACTTCAGTAGTCGCAAAGATGCAGTGCTATGCTCTATGTACTGTGGGGAGAAGGAAATGAGAAGGAGCGGGGACCTACCTGAGTCTCCAGGGGGCTGTAGGATGGGGCTGTCCAGTTCTGGAAAACAAGAATGGGAGAGGAAGGCTTCACTAAGCAGGAAAAGCTCCTCAGCTGGTGAGGTGGCTTTGTTATCCCACATAGGCACCAGAATTTTGTAAAAAACTCAAAACTGTATTGCTATCAGAGGAAAGAGATACGTCAAGCTACTAGGGCTGAAGACTTAGTCAGGTCGCCGTCCAGGTCGCCGGCTGCGGGGAGTGCCTGAGCCTGTCACTTGCACCGGAGGGCAGCGGTGATGGCAAATGTCTTCGGTGTGACCAGGTAGATGATCTGCTCGGCCTGGTGGCAGAGCTGAAGGAGGAGGTGGAAAGGCTGAGGAGTATCAGGGAGCGCGAGAGGGAGACAGACTGGTGGAGCCGCACCCTGCCGTCCCTGGGCCCAGGGCAGCAGGCGGAGGCCCCACAAGGAGCGGAGGGTCCCCTACCCTCTTGCCAGCAAGCAGAAGGAGGGGATCCAAGAGATGGGGGGGAATGGAAACAGCTCCCTGCCTGGGGAAGCAGGCAAATCCCCTCCCAGCCTCCCGCACCTTCCCAGCTGCCCTTGCATAACAGATATGGGGCTCTGGAAGTCGAGGGCCAGGCAAGTGGGGAGGGAGGTGAAGGTGAAGGTCCAGCCAGGGGGTTGCTGAGGGCCAGTCAGTCAACCCCATGGATTACCACTGCCCCTGTTAAGAAAAAAAGGAGGGCAATTGTGGTAGGCGATTCCCTCCTGCGGGGAACTGAGGGCCCGATCTGCCGCCCGGACCCATCCCACAGGGAAGTCTGCTGCCTCCCTGGGCCCTGGGTTAGGGACGTTACTAGGAAACTCCCCGATCTCGTAAGGCCCTCCCATTATTACCCGCTGCTGGTTGTACAGGTTGGCAGTGATGAGATTACAGAGAGAAGTCCTACAGCAATGACGAGGGACTTCAGGGCACTGGGGCGACTGGTCGCAAGATCGGGAGCGCAGGTAGTGTTTTCCTCAATCCCGTTAATGGCAGCTAGGAGCGCTGAAAGGAATGGGAAAACTCACCTGATTAACAGGTGGCTCAGAGCCTGGTGCCATCGGTAGACTTTTGGGTTTTTTGATGATGGGGAGGTTTACATGGCACTGGGCCTGCTGGCAGCTGATGGAGAACAGCTGTCTCCAAAGGGGAAAAGGATTCTCGCCCATGAGTTGGCGGGACTCATTGAGAGGGCTTTAGACTAGATTTGCTGGGGGAAGGGGATATAAACGGGCCCGCTAGTGAGGAGCCCAGGGGCGGCATGGCAACATTGGGGGCGAAATCGATAGCCCAGCTCAAGTGCATCTACACCAATGCGCGTAGCATGGGCAACAAACAGGAGGAGCTGGAAGCCCTTGTGCAGCAGGATAGCTATGACATAGTCGCCCTCACAGAAACATGGTGGGACGACTCTCATGACTGGAGTGCTGCACTGGATGGCTATAAGCTCTTCAGAAGGGATAGGCAGGGAAGGAGAGGCGGTGGGGTGGCTCTTTATGTTAGGGAGTGTTTTGTCTCGTCATTGACTTAGCGTTTCTGTTTTGGCCAATTCACCTACTCTTTCAAAGACAGTTCCCAGGGATGGAGGAGTGAATCCTTTCAAACTTGTCCCTCACAGAAAACATGTTTGCCTTATCCAGTGCCGGGTGCAGCTGGACCCGTGCCCAGCCGCTCTGAGATGTTGGCCCTGCAGGCAAGGGGGGGAGTGGAGCCCAGTGAGGAAGGAAGGAGGGAGGGCAGATGCTGAGTTGCCTGTCAAAAGGGAAACTCTGCTTGGGCAGGGACCAGAGAATTTCTGCAGCTCCCTGACCCTGTTGCTCTTTTGGAACAGACCCTCTGATCTCCACCTTCTGCTGGACCTGTTCTGTAGCGCTACACGGTGAGCACCTCATGGCCAGGCACTTCAGGACTTTGCCCACTGCCCTGTACTGACAAGAGGAGCACCTCTTGTCTCTGGGGCCAGGGTGTGCAGGGGGTCCTGGGCCCCGGCTGCAGAGCTGGGCATTGCCTGCATTGCTCAGTGTCTGAGAGTCAGCCCAAACCCTGTCCCTATTTGTCAGAGGGGTGATTCTGAGGAATGTAGCATCTCCTGTTTCATGGCACAGATCAACCAGTGCCTTAGAAATGGCCCCTCTGAGAGATTAATGCAGCTCTTCCCGGACATGAGATGAGGCCTCAGCATGGTGATCCCTGTAGAAGAGTGTAAGGAGTCCGTCACTCAGCTGTCTGACCATGAGCACTTCACTCCTGTTTTGTTCCTGGCTCTGGATTTCTGTCTTTCCTGCACAGCCAGAGGGGTTAAGGAGATGCTCTTGTTGTGAACAAATGTTTTGGAGGAATTGAGGCTGCCCTGGAGCAGGGCTGCTTGAGGGACCTGTAATGTTAGGCCCAGGATGACAAGTGAGTGCTCAGTCCCCTGCAAGGCTTCGCAGCCTGATCATGGTGCTTATATTTGGCTGCCAGGTGGAGCAGGGGTGTGAGATTTGATGCTGTCTGGCTGCGTCAGGACATAAGGCACCTGCAGTGAGGTTTGGATCACAACTTCCCTTAGACTTTTTCCTGCATGGGATATTTCTGCTTCATACATATAAGGAACTGAGCCTCTCTCCCACCCTCTCGCCCACCCCCTCATCCCCCCGCCCCAAGAAATAGATCCTCTTCCTCCTCTTCCAATTGCTGAATAGTTTTGAAGAACCTCGGGTAAGCTTGTTGCAAGCCAAAACCATACTTCTATATCCTAAAGAATATCCCTTCATACACTTTCCCTGATCATCCACTTTATCTCATAAAAGCTGTTTGCATTTTTAGTTTTGAAAGAGTACAAACCAGCGAAAGTATACTTGTGTGTACTCACAAGTTTTCAGGAACAGTGCAGAAAGCAGTTGCACGCTATAGTTATAAGTGAAAAAAAAGCAGCAGGGTTTTAAACCAGTGAAAATTAAGCCATCAGTAATATTATCAGAACAGACCCAATGGATGCTTCAAGGGTTGTATGACATTTGTATAACAGAGTTGGACTGTACAAGACTGGGTTCAGCCATACTTGCCACACAAAATGCGTCCAGCCAACAGAAAGTAACTCTAAAACCAGTGTAAGTGGAGGGTGAAGTGTATATAGAAATGATGGCGGGGATGACCCCTTTTTCTCCAGTATAATACCGTATCATCACTCTCAATGTTTGGTTGACATATTTGCTGTGCAGGTGTGGGGACTACATCCTCATGCTCAATCTTTCCCTGGTGAATCCTGGAGCCTTCACGGTTTGCCGCTGAAAAAGCCATACACAAGAAAGGGTGAAGGAACATCCCCTTTGGACAGTGTGTTTGTGGCCAACGCACAGGTCATATTCCACTTTTCAATAAGCCCCTTTCTGGCTGCGTGTGGAAACTCCTCCCAGGGTTTTGGTAATCGTTCAAAAAGGAATGGCTGAGGAATCCACTTTATCCATATACTAGCATGTCACTTGGAGAAAGCCCCATTCGCTACCCTGATCTAAGAGCACTTTACCCTCCTGCATCTGCGGCCAAGAAAGTGGGTAAAATGAAAGGTGTAGTGATCCACGCTCTGTGGACTAACAGATTCCTGGAAGAATTAACACAGGAGAGCTATCAGTGCCTCTGCTGGCATGGGGATTAGCTCCAGCAGCATACAGGTTGCAGCCACTGCCCTGCAACAGTCAGTGAATCTCCTCCCAGGATGTGCCTGGTGGCTGTCAGACAATTTGTTGTTGAACCGCTGCTGTTTTCCAGGGTACCTTTAGCATACTACGATGGCAAGAGAAGAATACCAAGGACTTCCTTTTGGAAGCACTGGAGGACCTTACTCTGCATATTTTTGAGACCTTTAAGTATAAATTATCATATATTGATTATGATGAGATGGCTAATCTATCCAAGTATTTGCTCAAGAAAGCCAACAATCCAGTTAAACTTGCAGACTACATGTGTGACCACCATGGAGCTAACCTTGCTGTGGATGTAGCTATCTACGTGCTTGAACAGATCAACCAAAGAGCCACTGCGGCTAAACTCCAACAGGAGAAAGGAAAAGGTGAAGGACTTTTGGTTACTGGCACTTTTGTATCCTTTTTCACAGTTCCTAGAAAATATGTACGAGAACCTTCATAAATAGAGAGACATCAGATTTCAATCCCCTGTGGAAGCCTGAAACACAAAGGACCCCAGGGCGCTGCCTCCTTACACCTGGAATTGCATGACTCTCCTCTTGCCATTGGTCTTCCTGGTCATTTAGGTGACTGCTGCCACAATCTCATAGAACCGTAGAATCATTTAGGTTGGAAAAGACGTTTAAGATCATCCGGTCCAACCATTAACCTAACATTACCAAGTGCATCACTAAAGCAATTAAGGGTAGAGTAGAAATTTCACGTTTCCTGGCTTGGTGGCTGGATGGTTTTTTAATGAAAGTAAAAACTAGGAATGATTAAGATTGGAAAGGACCCTAAGATCATCATTCCAATCATCAACCCAACACCACCATGTCCACTAAAATGTGTCCCAAAGTTCCAAGTCTACCTGTTTTTTGAACACTTCCAGGGATGGTGACTCCACCAACCTCTCTGGACAGCCTGTTCCAATGCTTGACTACCCTTTCCATGAAGAAATTTTTCCTAATATCTAATGCAAAACTCCCCTGGCGCAGCTTGAGCCCATTTCCTCTCGTCCTATTGCTAACTACATGGGAGAAGAGACCAACACCCACCTCACTACAACCTCCTTTCAGGTAGCTGTAGAGAGCGCTAAGGTCTCCCCTCAGCCTCCTCTTCTCTAAGCCAAACAATCCCAGTTCCCTCAGCCGCTCCTCATAAGGCCTCTGCTCCAGACCCTTCACCAGCCTTGTTGCCCTTCTCTGAACTCGCTCCAGCACCTCAATGTCTTTCTTGTAGTGACGGGCCCAAAACTGGACACAGTATTCCAGGTGCGGCCTCACCAGCGCTGAGTACAGGGGGACAATCACCTCCCTGCTCCTGCTGGCCACACCATTCCTGATACAAGCCAGGATGCTGTTGGCCGCCTTGGCCACCTGGGCACACTGCTGGCTCATGTTCAGGCGGCTGTCTACCAACACCCCCAGGTCCTTTTCGGCCAGGCAGCTTTCCAGCCACTCTTCCCCAAGCCTGTAGCGTTGCATGGGGTTGTTTTGACCCAAGGGCAGGACCCGGCACTTGGCCTTGTTGAACCTCATACAGTTGGCCTCGGCCCATCAATCCAGCCTGTCCAGGTCCCTCTGCAGGGCCATCCTACCCTCCAGCAGTTCGACACTCCCACCCAGTTTGGTGTCATCTGTAAAGTTACTGAGGGCGTACTCAATCCCCTCATCCAGATCATTGATAAAGATATTAAACAAGGCTGGCCCCAAAACAGAGCCCTGGGCAACACCGCTCGTGACCGGGCGCCAGCTGGACTTAACTCCATTCACAACTACTCTCTGGGCTCGGCCACCCAACCAGTTTTTTACCCAGCAAAGACTACACCCATCCAAACCAAAGCTGCCAGCTTCCCAAGGAGAATGCTATGGGAGATGGTGTCAAAGGCACTTCAAAGGTGAAGTCCAGGTAGATGACGTCCACAGCCTTTCAATCATCTACCAGGTGGGTCACCAGGTCATAGAAGGAGATCAAGTTGGTCAAGCGGGACCTGCCTTTCATGAACCCATGCTGGCTGGGCCTGATCCCCTGGTTGACCTGCACTTGCCTGTTGAGTTCACTCAATATGGACCTCTCCATAATCTTTCCCGGCACCGAGGTCAGGCTGACAGGCCTGTAGTCCCCCGGATCCTCCTTCCGGCCCTTCTTGTAGATGGGTGTGACATTGGCAAGCCTCCAGTTACCAGGGACCTCCCCTGTTAACCAGGACTGCTGATAGATAATGGAGAGTGGCTTGGTGAGCTCCTCTGCCAGCTCCCTCAGTACTCTCGAGTGGATCCCATCCGGCCCCATAGACTTGTGAGAGTCCAGGTGGTGTAGCAGGTCATTAACTGCTTCCTCCTGGACTATGGGGTCTCTATTCTGCTTCCCGTCCCTGTCTTCCAGCTCATGGGGCTGAGTACCCTGGGGATGACCGGTCTGGCTATTAAGGACAGAGGCAAGGAAGGCATTAAGTACCTCAGCCTTTTCCTTGTCCTTGGTGACAGTGTTCCCCCCGACATCTAGCAAAGGATGGAGATTCTCCTTGGCTCTCCTTTTATTGTTGATGTACGTATAAAAACATTTTTTGGTATCTTTTACAACAGTGGCCAAATTGAGTTCTAGCTGGGCTTTTGCCTTTCTAGTTTCCTCCCTGCAGGACCTAACAAGATCCTGGTACTCTTCCTGAGTTGCCCGCCCCTTCTTCCAAAGGTGGTAGACTCTCTTTTTTTCCCTGACTCCCAGCAAAAGCTCCCTATTCAGCCAGGGCAGTCGTCTTCCCCACTGGTTCATCTGACGGCACATGGGGACAGGCCACTTCTGCGCCCTTAAGGCTTCCTTCTTGAAGAACACCCAGCCTTCCTGGACCCCTTTGCCTTTCAGGACTGCCTCCCAAGGGACTTTCCCAAGCAGCATCCTGAACAGGCCAAACTCTGCCCTCTGGAAGTCCATGGTAACAGTTTTGCTGCCCCTCCCCTTTACATGGCCAAGAATCGAGAACTCTTATCACATCGTGGTTGCTAAGCCCAAGACAGCCTCCGACCACGACATCTGCCGCAAGCCCTTCTCTGTTAGTAAACAGCAGGTCAGGTGAGGCACCTCCCCTGGTAGGCTCGCTTACTAGCTGCATCAGAAAGTTATCCTCCACACACTCTAGGAACTTCCTAGACTGTTGCCTCTCTGCTGTGTTGTATTTCCACCAGACGTCTGGCAAGTTGAAGTCCCCCACGAGAACAAGGGCTAGCAATTGCGAGACTTCTGCCAGCTGCTTGTAGAAGGCTTCATCTATCTCTGCATCCTGGTTGGGTGGTCTACAGCAGACTCCCAACAGAACATCCGCCTTGCTGGCCTTGCCTCATCCTTAGCCATAAGCACTTGACCTAGTCGTCACCACTGTCAAGCTCCATACAGTCAAAACACTCCCTAACATACAGAGCCACCCCGCCGCCTCTCCTTCCCTGCCTATCCCTTCTGAAGAGCTTATAGCCATCCAGTATGCCTCTCTATGTGCAGGACTTTGCATTTCTCTTCACTGAACTTCATGAGGTTCCTGTCCGCCTAGTTCTCTGTCCTGTTGAGATTCTTCTGAACGGTAGCACAACAACTGCTCCCAGTTTTGTACCATGTGCAAGCTCACTGAAGGTGCACTCTGCCCCATCATCAAAGTTATTCATAAAGATGTGAAACCACATCAGACCCATTCTTGAACCCTGAGGTAGTAATGGCCTCCAGCTGGATTTTATGCTGCTGACACATCTTTGAGACCAGCAGTTCAGACAGTTTTCAGTCCCACTCATTGTCCATTCATCTAGCCCATACGTAATCAGTTTGTCTATGAGCATATGGTGGGAGACAGCATTGAAAGATTTCCTAAGATCAAGATAAACAACATCCACTGCTTTTCTCTCCTCCACCAAGCCAGTCATCTCATTGCAGAAGGCTATCACATTGGTTAAACACATTTTTTTCCTTCTTATATCCATGCTGACTACTCCCAATCATCTTGTCCTTCATACATGTGAAATGTTTCCCTGGATCCTTTTTAACGTCATCTTCTCAGGGACCGAGGTGAGGCTGACCAGCTTGTCATTCCCCATATCCTGCTTCTTGCCCTTCTTGAAGATGAGTGACATTTACTTTTTACAGTTCTCATGAACTTGCCCGAGTCCCCATCAACTTGCAAAGATAATCAAGAGCGGCCTCTTAAGACATTGCTCAGCTCCTTCAGCACTTGTGGGTGCATCCTGTCAGGTCAGAAGGACTTGTGTGTGTTCGGTTTGTTTTAAAGTTCTTTCAACCTGATCCTCATCAGCTGAGGAGGACCTTGGTCTTCCTTGCTCTGGACTTTCCCACTGACCTCAGGGGCCTGGAATTCTGACGGTAAATATTATTAATAAAGAATCCAACAAAGGTGGCATCGAGTACTTTCAGCCTTTTCTGTGCCCAGATTCATCCCTAGGTGGGCTTTGGCTTTCCTATCCCCATGCCTGCATGCTTTGACAGAGCCTTGTCTTCAGAACAGTCTTTCATGGTTTATTGGGCATAAATTTCAGGGTTTCGCTAGCAAGGTGCTGCAGGGGTGTCCTTTGCGGAAGGAGGCCATGTACTGCTCTGAGCCTGTCACAACTGGTTCCAGCTGGCGCTGAAACAGATAAAACCAACCCGCCAGGTGTTAGAAACGCAACCAGTCAGAGAAGCATATGGCATCTGTGCTCAAATATATTTAAGAGAGGTTGCTAGCTGTTAGCTTGCTGGGCAGGGCTACCTTGACATGCATTGAATTGTTCTTGGCCTCCTTTCTCTATTCTTTCTTTGGTTCTGTTGTTGTGCTTGGTCTGTGTGGCTATATTTCTTTGTGGCCAACCAGAAAAATTAAATTTTTTGAGGGATGGGTCATATCCTGCATCCCCATCTCAATAAATGACACACAACCAGTTCAGGGTTTTTCCGGGGCATTCCCTGTACCAGTTTCCTCCAAACCTTGAGTTGTGAAGTTTTCCTATACCAGGCCGGACACCATCAGCTATAACTGCAAGATGGCATCTTTGGAAAAAGAGTCAAGAAACCATTCTGACCACTGGAGGTGAACAGACACCTCTGTGTGTGTGTGTGTGTGTGTAGTCAGGAAGACAGAACTTTTCCCCGGTATTCCCCCAGCCTCTGCTTCCCTTTTCAGGCCGGGGAGGAGGAGGCAGGGGAAGGGAACAATGGACACGTCCCCAGTCATTGGAAATCGATGGCAGATACTCCTAAGCAGCTTATCCTACTGGCACCATCAGGCAAGGCATAGGGGACTGGCGAGACCACTACCCTGACTCAGGAGGACACATTGTGTGCTAGCCACCCACCAGCACCCAGGTACTCACTGTGGCCCAGGAACGGTAGCAAGAAAAGCCAGTCCATCCTAGTCCAGGACAGGGAGAGAAATTGCCTCATATACTGCACTGGGGCATCTCCCTGCAGCTGCCAAGGAGGAGGCTGGAAACGTGGTGGAGGAATAATGGGGAGAGCAGGCAGGTGCCAGTGCTGAGCTGGAGTCAGTCTCAGATGCAGTACTAGAATTTCACTTTTGTCTCTGGCTGGAGCAGGACTGCTAGAGAAGCAGCACCCCCACCCCAGAGCAAGCAGGGTCCAGCCTGGGCCTGGTGTCTGGAGGCCTTGGGGGTCCACTGGCCTCATGAGCAGCAGTTGAACCTTTTGGTCAAAAGTAAGCCTGCCTTCACCCCCACCCTTGCTCTCTGGCAATCAGACCCCTAGCATCCTTGAGTCTCAGGGCTGCTGTAAAGACGCATGAGGAGCCGGGCTGTATCTGTGGCCCTGGAGGTGAGGAACAACCTTTGGGATAGCTGTGGTAGCTTTTGTGCCTCACACCAGCAGCTAACACTGAAGACCCCCTACTGAGTGCCCCACTTCTGAGTTACGTTCAGTAGACTGGAAGCCTGAACTTCACAAGAGAGAAAGATAAACTCTGGAGCCTTTCTCTATGCTCCCCTGGCTGCATTTACATGTGACACCTGCTAGAGCAAAAGGAGGTACTAAGGCCAAGCTGCTGTACATTCTGTACCTCCAGGTCTGAGGACTCAAGCAGAGGAGACTGAGTCAAGTAGGGCTCAGGGCAATATCTGAGAAGGAGAAAGCCAAGGGGAAGATCCCAGTGTCAAAGTCAGGATGGAACCTTGCAGCTGGAGAGTGAGTGGGAAGGAGTGGATGAACATCAAGAAGTCATTTTATTCACAGTGCAGATGCACTTAGTGTTGTTTGCCAGGTTAAATGCAGCAATACTAAGTGTTGTGGAGCTCCAGTCAGCCTACAAGGAAAACATTTGCTGAACAAACAGGAAGGCTGTCTATCCAACCCCTGCCTCCAAAGGCCAGTTGGCTGGGGGTGGGCAAGAAGCGGGGAGGGGTGTAGCCGGGACAGCTGACCCAAACTGACCAGAGGGATATTCTATAGCATATGGTGTCATGCTCAGCAATAAAAGCTAAGAGAAAGGAGGAGGGGGGTGAGGCATTCATTATTAAGGTGCTTGTCTTGTGAAGCAAATGCTGTGCACACTGAGGCCCTGCTTCCCAGGAAGTGGCTGGACATCTCCTGCTGATGGGAAGTAGGGAATAAATCTCTTTTTTGTTAATAGAATAGAATAGAATAGAAAAGAAAGAATAGGTTTGGTTTAGTTAAGTTGGAAGGGACCTACAATGATCATCTAGTCCAAGTTTTGCTTCCATGTGCAGCCTTTGCTTTCTTTCATTAAACTGCCTTTATGTTGATCCATGAGTTTTTCATCTTATTTTCTCTCCCTTTCCTGCTGAGGAGAAGGGATGAGAGAGTGGCTTGGTGGGCACCTGGCAGCCAGCCAAGGTCTACCCACCACAGAGATACATACCCAGGCTGTCCTACATGTGACAGGGCAGACAATGTCATCCAGTAGAGGAAGCTGGAGCTACCTGGAGAGCCTGGGGCATCTCCATGAACAGCATATGCCTTCAGCCCTGACATATTCCCAGCAGTCACCTCCTCCACCCACAGATATCAACTGCTTTTCATTTCTGGGCTGAAACATAACTGGAAGGATTTGCTGAAGCCCTCATGAACCATGCTGTTTCTCACTGCCATCTCTTGACACTCTCTCCCAGCCCTGTACACGTGCCCAGCAGTGCCTCTCAGGTGGAACCCAATCACCTGTCAGAACAAGCCTTGGGATTCCTGAATTTTTGTGATGCCTACTATGACCTTCCTGGCTCTCTGCAGAGCTCTTGGGGAGCATTATTGTCTATAGCAGGGTCTTTATGATCGTCTTTTATGATTTTTTTTTTGTCTTTCTTTGATTCTTCTGTGCAGGAACAGGAGTCACAGAAAAGCACCACATACTGGAGTGAGTCCAGTTCAGGGCCACAGAGATATTTTAAGGACTGGAGCACCATTCATATGAGGAGAGGCTGAGAGAGACGGGTATGTTCAGCCTGGAGAAGAAAAGGCTCAAAGGGGCATCTTAATGTGTATAGATACCTGCTGGCAGGGAGGGAAGAGGGAGACAGACTCTTGTCAGTGGTGTCCAGTGACAGGACATGAGGTGATGGTCACACATTGGAACACGAGATTTCATTTGAACACAAGAAAATATTTGTCCATGTTTCAGCTGGGATAGAGTTAATCTTCTTCCTAGTAGCAGGTATGGTGGTGTGTTTTAGATTTATTGTGAGAATAATGTTGATAACACACTGATGTTTTAGTTCTTGCTAAGTCGTGTTTATACTAGTCGAGGACTTTTTAGCTTCCTGTGGTCTGCCAGGTTCACAGGAAGCTGGGAGGGGGCACGGCCAGGACAGCTGACCCAAACTGATCAAAGGAATAGTCCATACCGTATGACGTCATGCTCAGTATATAAACTGGGGGGAGTTGGCCGGGGGACAGTGACCGCTGCTTGGGCACTGGCTGGGCATCAGTCACCAGGTGGTGAGCGATTGCATTGTGCATCACTTGTTTTGTATATTCTTTTATCATCATTATCATTACTTTCTCTTCCTCTGCTGTCCTATTAAACTGCCTTTATCTCAAGCCACAGGTTCTACTTCTTTTTTTCACCCTGATTCCCTCCCATCCTACTGCTGGGGGGGGGGAGGGTGAGCAAGCTGTGTGGTGCTTAGTTGCCGACTGAAGTTAAACCACAACAACAGTCCTTTGCTGTGAGGCAGGCCAAGCACTGGAACACATGGCCCAGAGAGACTGTGGAGTCTCCATCCATGAAATATTCATCAGCAGGCTGGACACAGTTATGGCCAACTGGCTCTAGCTGACCCCACTTAAGCAGGGGGGCTGGACTAGGTGATTTCTAGAGGTCTCTTCCCAACTCAGTGGCTCTGTGATTCTGTGCTGAGCTGATAGAGAAAAGCTAGATGACAAGCTTCAATGAAATGTTCTGGTTTTGGATGGCCAGATTTGCACTAATCTGATCATATCCCTGTTGTCTGTGTAATGTGTCTTTCTATATGAGTGTGTATATATGTGTGTGTGTGTGTGCAGGTGTAGGTAAAGGCATAGGTATACATATATATGGTTACTCGACAAAATACATTTCCTACTGACACTTGGAGAAATTTTGTTCTGAGGAACTACTTACTATATTTATATTGACGTTTCATACCTTGTCTTCTGCCTCACTGTCTTTTCTTCTTCCTCTGCCTATTCGGTCTTTACAGAGCTCTTCAGGACAGATTCATTAACTCCCTGAGTAACTCGGAATGGAAAAGACCTCTGGACATTATCAGGAGCTCAACGCTAGAAGGAACCAGAGGAGACTTCTCAGGAGCACACCTCCAACTTGGCATCACTCACAAACATGCTATGAAAGGGCTCCGTTCCTTTGTCCAGGCCATTAATAAAGATATCAAACTGTGTCATGCCACGTGTTGGATCACTCAGGGATGCCACTAGTAACCAGCTACCAGGTGTACTTTGTACCACTGATCACAGCATTTTGGCCTAATGGACCAGCCAAGTTTCCACCCGCCTATGGCTGATTCATTTAGTGAATAGCTCACCAATTTAGCTGTAAGAAAACTGTAGGTGAGGTGTCCCACCTATGCCCTAGGTAAAGTGAAGAAAATACCCTGCTTTCCCCTTTTGCCCACAGCCAAGCCTGTCAGGGATGATCTCCATTTCCCTTCAGTGGCTCTTCCAAATCTCATCTTTCCTGTGAAAGGAAATTACTTCCATGAGGATTTGCTCTATCACCTTCCCAGGGACTGAGGTGACACTAACCAGCCAGTCATTCCCCAGATTCCCTTTCTGACCTGCTTGAAATCAGATGTGCTGTCAGCCTTTTCCCAATCATCAGAAATCCCCAACTGCCATGACATTGCCGTCTCTTGATGATCAAGAGCAGCCTTGCAATGATACCAGTCAGCTCCCCCAGCACCCTTGGTTGCATTCCATTTGGTCCCATGGTGTGTGTCCAGATGGCATCACTGATCCCTAGTGGCATCTTCTTCTACCATGGGTGAAGCTTCACTACCATAGACACCACGAGAAGATTTCGGGACCAGGGAGGCCTCTGGGCAGATCTTACCCAGAAAACACAAGGTCAATGAATTCCTTCACCTTTTCCTTGCCCCACTGGGCACAAGAACCAAGTTCCCCTTAGCTGCTTTCCTTGCGCTGATAGTGCACTTACAGAAGCCTTACTGGTTACCCTCCCCATCCCTGGCTAGTTCCAGCTACAGCCGAGCATTAGTTTTCCTGAGCCACCCCTGCACTCACAGGCCATGTCCCTATCTGCTTCCCAGAGCCTGTTCCCCCTCCACTTTCTCTGCACTTCCTTCCCGTGTTTGAATTCCAAAGTCAGCGGGTCCCTGTTCATCCTCAATGACCTCCTGCCAGGCCCTGCTAGACTCACGGCACACTGGGCTGGTGTGTTTCTGGGCTTTGAGGATGTTGTCCCTGAAGATCCAAGAATAACCCACAGCCCCTTTGCCCTCCAGGACAGTCCAAGCAGATCCTTAACTACATAAAAACATCCCCCTGCAGTCCTGTGCGGCGATTCTGCCAGTTGTCCTACTTCTCTACCATCTCATAGACTATTGCAGCAGTGGCTGCCCTCAACACTCACAGCTGCATCCAGATCCCCCTTGTCTATCAGTAAGAGAGCAGGCCTAGTCAGCTCATCAACTGCCTGTGTCAAAATGTCTTCAACACCCTCCAGAAATCTCCTGGGTTGCTTGTGGCCAAACCCTGTGCCTGATCACTGTGGTCTGTCTTGCCTTCTTATTAAAGTCTGTTCCAGGCTATTTGCTCTGAGTGTGTTCACTATTGTGTATGTGTTTGGGGGTGAATATATGTACACACTGTGCTGGCCGACTCTAAGTAGGGCTGGCTGGAGGAGGATACCAGGATGTGGACAGACCCAGGGTTGGAGCTGCCCAGTGAGTAATAGCCCCAAGTCTGGGCAGGGCACCTGGGCAGACCCAAAGCTCAGGCATGCACAGGAAGGACTGCAGGTGTGTGTGCCTGTGGCTGTGTGCTACAGGAGATGCAGGACCACTTGTGACCTTCACACCCGATCAGCCTGAGGGGAGAACAGCATGGGGACAGTTGTGTTGGTCATGTTTGCACACGTGCTGCTGGTGGTGTAGTGGCTGTAAAGGTACTGCTCCATAGTGGCACTGATCTATGTATGGTCAGCTGTGTCTATCCTATGTGTGCATGGCTGTGTGAGTGTATAAGATCGTGTGTTCATGTGTTTGTGTATGCACATGTGTGCATTTGCCTGTTTCCACTGGAGTGTTTGGAATATTAGGCAATTTCTCCTGACTGCTGGTGCAACAAGAAGCTAGGTTGGATCTTAGGATTTAGGGATGCTTCTTGAGAGCCCCATCAGCATGGGGATGGTGTACAGGGTGTCAGGATGTCCTCAACATGTTTCCTTTTCCATGGGGGCTCATAGAGGCTTCCAGCCACGCAGAGGACTCATCTTCCTGTGGTCGCAACTTGAATCCAGTCCTGCAACTGGTCTACAGCCGAGGAGCCTTGTCTCAGGGTAACTGTTGGGGTAAGGGCTGGCAGACGTGTGTTGAGGGAGACTGTCTCAAGGATGTTTGCTGGGAAAAGAGACTGAGGGACAGATGAAAACTCACATGGCCTCATGGGTCATGCTTCCTTCAGCACAAGTCCTGACACAGGGTTCTATCCTTGCTTTTTATCTAGGAAGGATTATGGCATTAAGAGATGGGGAGTGGGGGTCACCAGTCCTTCTTCAGCCACTTCCCAGATCTGGTGGAGCACCAGGAAAGCAGGAACTTGTGGCTCTGCACCATGAGAATGCTTTGGGGTACCCACAGGCTGGGTATTGTCTTGGGTTACCTGAACATTGGCATTTTCCTCTCTGAGGAAACTTCCAGCTTAGGTCACCTCCCTTCTGATATCTCTCCATTCCTCCTCTGATCTGTCTGGCCATTCCTGGACCCCTCCCAATGCTCCCTGCTGGATGGTGAGCTGGCAATGTTATTTAGCAGACCAAGCAGGCTGTGGTACCCACACTGGCCGTGCTGGTTGGAGTGGGAAGTCGAGCCAGCTAGGTTGGGACCACTGCTGCTAAATCCCCTCCCCAGAGGTCTGTGGAGGTGGCAGGTGCTTGGAGAGTCTATTGAGCATTTCCAAAGGCACTAGAGGTGTCCAGGTGTGTCTCTAGATCCAGTTGGTGGTAATTTATTCAGAGTGACATTAATCACTCCTCAGGCTTCCTTCCTTGTGCCTGCTGGGCCCCCACTGAATCCCTTGGGGATTGCAGACCTTATTTGTCTGAGGATACCTTGATTTGGCAACGTACCTTTGGGTCACTCTACCTTGGGCAATCTACCCCGACCCGGTGGGGCTCCATTCACTGCTCACCCCAGGCATATGCTGTTCATGGAGATGCCCCAGGCTCTCCAGGTAGCTCCAGCTTCCTCTACTGGATGACATTGTCTGCCCTGTCACATGTAGGACAGCCTGGGTATGTATCTCTGTGGTGGGTAGACCTTGGCTGGCTGCCAGGTGCCCACCAAGCCACTCTCTCATCCCTTCTCCTCAGCAGGAAAGGGAGAGAAAATAAGATGAAAAACTCATGGATCAACATAAAGGCAGTTTAATGAAAGAAAGCAAAGGCTGCACATGGAAGCAAAACTTGGACTAGATGATCATTGTAGGTCCCTTCCAACTTAACTAAACTAAACCAAACCTATTCTTTTCTATTCTATTCTATTCTATTCTATTCTATTCTCTTCTATTCTATTCTATTCTATTCTATTCTATTCTATTCTATTCTAAAAAAAAGAGATTTATTCCCTCCTTCCCATCAGCAGGAGATGTCCAGATGCCCACTGCACAGCACTTCTATGCTTGTTCTGCTGTTTTGAGTAAACCTTAAAATGTTTAAGTCGCTAATATAAATAATAGTCTCATTTTAAAATGGGTTGAAATCTGAAACAGATGAGTCAGTATTAAGGTAAAAATTTTTGCTCCCATTCCCCATGGGATTAGAATAATTGGGCTTGTTTTCTTGCATGAAAGGGGTCACTTCAGTAGTCGCAAAGATGCAGTGCTATGCTCTATGTACTGTGGGGAGAAGGAAATGAGAAGGAGCGGGGACCTACCTGAGTCTCCAGGGGGCTGTAGGATGGGGCTGTCCAGTTCTGGAAAACAAGAATGGGAGAGGAAGGCTTCACTAAGCAGGAAAAGCTCCTCAGCTGGTGAGGTGGCTTTGTTATCCCACATAGGCACCAGAATTTTGTAAAAAACTCAAAACTGTATTGCTATCAGAGGAAAGAGATACGTCAAGCTACTAGGGCTGAAGACTTAGTCAGGTCGCCGTCCAGGTCGCCGGCTGCGGGGAGTGCCTGAGCCTGTCACTTGCACCGGAGGGCAGCGGCGATGGCAAATGTCTTCGGTGTGACCAGGTAGATGATCTGCTCGGCCTGGTGGCAGAGCTGAAGGAGGAGGTGGAAAGGCTGAGGAGTATCAGGGAGCGCGAGAGGGAGACAGACTGGTGGAGCCGCACCCTGCCGTCCCTGGGCCCAGGGCAGCAGGCGGAGGCCCCACAAGGAGCGGAGGGTCCCCTACCCTCTTGCCAGCAAGCAGAAGGAGGGGATCCAAGAGATGGGGGGGAATGGAAACAGCTCCCTGCCTGGGGAAGCAGGCAAATCCCCTCCCAGCCTCCCGCACCTTCCCAGCTGCCCTTGCATAACAGATATGGGGCTCTGGAAGTCGAGGGCCAGGCAAGTGGGGAGGGAGGTGAAGGTGAAGGTCCAGCCAGGGGGTTGCTGAGGGCCAGTCAGTCAACCCCATGGATTACCACTGCCCCTGTTAAGAAAAAAAGGAGGGCAATTGTGGTAGGCGATTCCCTCCTGCGGGGAACTGAGGGCCCGATCTGCCGCCCGGACCCATCCCACAGGGAAGTCTGCTGCCTCCCTGGGCCCTGGGTTAGGGACGTTACTAGGAAACTCCCCGATCTCGTAAGGCCCTCCCATTATTACCCGCTGCTGGTTGTACAGGTTGGCAGTGATGAGATTACAGAGAGAAGTCCTACAGCAATGACGAGGGACTTCAGGGCACTGGGGCGACTGGTCGCAAGATCGGGAGCGCAGGTAGTGTTTTCCTCAATCCCGTTAATGGCAGCTAGGAGCGCTGAAAGGAATGGGAAAACTCACCTGATTAACAGGTGGCTCAGAGCCTGGTGCCATCGGTAGACTTTTGGGTTTTTTGATGATGGGGAGGTTTACATGGCACTGGGCCTGCTGGCAGCTGATGGAGAACAGCTGTCTCCAAAGGGGAAAAGGATTCTCGCCCATGAGTTGGCGGGACTCATTGAGAGGGCTTTAGACTAGATTTGCTGGGGGAAGGGGATATAAACGGGCCCGCTAGTGAGGAGCCCAGGGGCGGCATGGCAACATTGGGGGCGAAATCGATAGCCCAGCTCAAGTGCATCTACACCAATGCGCGTAGCATGGGCAACAAACAGGAGGAGCTGGAAGCCCTTGTGCAGCAGGATAGCTATGACATAGTCGCCCTCACAGAAACATGGTGGGACGACTCTCATGACTGGAGTGCTGCACTGGATGGCTATAAGCTCTTCAGAAGGGATAGGCAGGGAAGGAGAGGCGGTGGGGTGGCTCTTTATGTTAGGGAGTGTTTTGTCTCGTCATTGACTTAGCGTTTCTGTTTTGGCCAATTCACCTACTCTTTCAAAGACAGTTCCCAGGGATGGAGGAGTGAATCCTTTCAAACTTGTCCCTCACAGAAAACATGTTTGCCTTATCCAGTGCCGGGTGCAGCTGGACCCGTGCCCAGCCGCTCTGAGATGTTGGCCCTGCAGGCAAGGGGGGGAGTGGAGCCCAGTGAGGAAGGAAGGAGGGAGGGCAGATGCTGAGTTGCCTGTCAAAAGGGAAACTCTGCTTGGGCAGGGACCAGAGAATTTCTGCAGCTCCCTGACCCTGTTGCTCTTTTGGAACAGACCCTCTGATCTCCACCTTCTGCTGGACCTGTTCTGTAGCGCTACACGGTGAGCACCTCATGGCCAGGCACTTCAGGACTTTGCCCACTGCCCTGTACTGACAAGAGGAGCACCTCTTGTCTCTGGGGCCAGGGTGTGCAGGGGGTCCTGGGCCCTGGCTGCAGAGCTGGGCATTGCCTGCATTGCTCAGTGTCTGAGAGTCAGCCCAAACCCTGTCCCTATTTGTCAGAGGGGTGATTCTGAGGAATGTAGCATCTCCTGTTTCATGGCACAGATCAACCAGTGCCTTAGAAATGGCCCCTCTGAGAGATTAATGCAGCTCTTCCCGGACATGAGATGAGGCCTCAGCATGGTGATCCCTGTAGAAGAGTGTAAGGAGTCCGTCACTCAGCTGTCTGACCATGAGCACTTCACTCCTGTTTTGTTCCTGGCTCTGGATTTCTGTCTTTCCTGCACAGCCAGAGGGGTTAAGGAGATGCTCTTGTTGTGAACAAATGTTTTGGAGGAATTGAGGCTGCCCTGGAGCAGGGCTGCTTGAGGGACCTGTAATGTTAGGCCCAGGATGACAAGTGAGTGCTCAGTCCCCTGCAAGGCTTCGCAGCCTGATCATGGTGCTTATATTTGGCTGCCAGGTGGAGCAGGGGTGTGAGATTTGATGCTGTCTGGCTGCGTCAGGACATAAGGCACCTGCAGTGAGGTTTGGATCACAACTTCCCTTAGACTTTTTCCTGCATGGGATATTTCTGCTTCATACATATAAGGAACTGAGCCTCTCTCCCACCCTCTCGCCCACCCCCTCATCCCCCCGCCCCAAGAAATAGATCCTCTTCCTCCTCTTCCAATTGCTGAATAGTTTTGAAGAACCTCGGGTAAGCTTGTTGCAAGCCAAAACCATACTTCTATATCCTAAAGAATATCCCTTCATACACTTTCCCTGATCATCCACTTTATCTCATAAAAGCTGTTTGCATTTTTAGTTTTGAAAGAGTACAAACCAGCGAAAGTATACTTGTGTGTACTCACAAGTTTTCAGGAACAGTGCAGAAAGCAGTTGCACGCTATAGTTATAAGTGAAAAAAAAGCAGCAGGGTTTTAAACCAGTGAAAATTAAGCCATCAGTAATATTATCAGAACAGACCCAATGGATGCTTCAAGGGTTGTATGACATTTGTATAACAGAGTTGGACTGTACAAGACTGGGTTCAGCCATACTTGCCACACAAAATGCGTCCAGCCAACAGAAAGTAACTCTAAAACCAGTGTAAGTGGAGGGTGAAGTGTATATAGAAATGATGGCGGGGATGACCCCTTTTTCTCCAGTATAATACCGTATCATCACTCTCAATGTTTGGTTGACATATTTGCTGTGCAGGTGTGGGGACTACATCCTCATGCTCAATCTTTCCCTGGTGAATCCTGGAGCCTTCACGGTTTGCCGCTGAAAAAGCCATACACAAGAAAGGGTGAAGGAACATCCCCTTTGGACAGTGTGTTTGTGGCCAACGCACAGGTCATATTCCACTTTTCAATAAGCCCCTTTCTGGCTGCGTGTGGAAACTCCTCCCAGGGTTTTGGTAATCGTTCAAAAAGGAATGGCTGAGGAATCCACTTTATCCATATACTAGCATGTCACTTGGAGAAAGCCCCATTCGCTACCCTGATCTAAGAGCACTTTACCCTCCTGCATCTGCGGCCAAGAAAGTGGGTAAAATGAAAGGTGTAGTGATCCACGCTCTGTGGACTAACAGATTCCTGGAAGAATTAACACAGGAGAGCTATCAGTGCCTCTGCTGGCATGGGGATTAGCTCCAGCAGCATACAGGTTGCAGCCACTGCCCTGCAACAGTCAGTGAATCTCCTCCCAGGATGTGCCTGGTGGCTGTCAGACAATTTGTTGTTGAACCGCTGCTGTTTTCCAGGGTACCTTTAGCATACTACGATGGCAAGAGAAGAATACCAAGGACTTCCTTTTGGAAGCACTGGAGGACCTTACTCTGCATATTTTTGAGACCTTTAAGTATAAATTATCATATATTGATTATGATGAGATGGCTAATCTATCCAAGTATTTGCTCAAGAAAGCCAACAATCCAGTTAAACTTGCAGACTACATGTGTGACCACCATGGAGCTAACCTTGCTGTGGATGTAGCTATCTACGTGCTTGAACAGATCAACCAAAGAGCCACTGCGGCTAAACTCCAACAGGAGAAAGGAAAAGGTGAAGGACTTTTGGTTACTGGCACTTTTGTATCCTTTTTCACAGTTCCTAGAAAATATGTACGAGAACCTTCATAAATAGAGAGACATCAGATTTCAATCCCCTGTGGAAGCCTGAAACACAAAGGACCCCAGGGCGCTGCCTCCTTACACCTGGAATTGCATGACTCTCCTCTTGCCATTGGTCTTCCTGGTCATTTAGGTGACTGCTGCCACAATCTCATAGAACCGTAGAATCATTTAGGTTGGAAAAGACGTTTAAGATCATCCGGTCCAACCATTAACCTAACATTACCAAGTGCATCACTAAAGCAATTAAGGGTAGAGTAGAAATTTCATGTTTCCTGGCTTGGTGGCTGGATGGTTTTTTAATGAAAGTAAAAACTAGGAATGATTAAGATTGGAAAGGACCCTAAGATCATCATTCCAATCATCAACCCAACACCACCATGTCCACTAAAATGTGTCCCAAAGTTCCAAGTCTACCTGTTTTTTGAACACTTCCAGGGATGGTGACTCCACCAACCTCTCTGGACAGCCTGTTCCAATGCTTGACTACCCTTTCCATGAAGAAATTTTTCCTAATATCTAATGCAAAACTCCCCTGGCGCAGCTTGAGCCCATTTCCTCTCGTCCTATTGCTAACTACATGGGAGAAGAGACCAACACCCACCTCACTACAACCTCCTTTCAGGTAGCTGTAGAGAGCGCTAAGGTCTCCCCTCAGCCTCCTCTTCTCTAAGCTAAACAATCCCAGTTCCCTCAGCCGCTCCTCATAAGGCCTCTGCTCCAGACCCTTCACCAGCCTTGTTGCCCTTCTCTGAACTCGCTCCAGCACCTCAATGTCTTTCTTGTAGTGACGGGCCCAAAACTGGACACAGTATTCCAGGTGCGGCCTCACCAGCGCTGAGTACAGGGGGACAATCACCTCCCTGCTCCTGCTGGCCACACCATTCCTGATACAAGCCAGGATGCTGTTGGCCGCCTTGGCCACCTGGGCACACTGCTGGCTCATGTTCAGGCGGCTGTCTACCAACACCCCCAGGTCCTTTTCGGCCAGGCAGCTTTCCAGCCACTCTTCCCCAAGCCTGTAGCGTTGCATGGGGTTGTTTTGACCCAAGGGCAGGACCCGGCACTTGGCCTTGTTGAACCTCATACAGTTGGCCTCGGCCCATCAATCCAGCCTGTCCAGGTCCCTCTGCAGGGCCATCCTACCCTCCAGCAGTTCGACACTCCCACCCAGTTTGGTGTCATCTGTAAAGTTACTGAGGGCGTACTCAATCCCCTCATCCAGATCATTGATAAAGATATTAAACAAGGCTGGCCCCAAAACAGAGCCCTGGGCAACACCGCTCGTGACCGGGCGCCAGCTGGACTTAACTCCATTCACAACTACTCTCTGGGCTCGGCCACCCAACCAGTTTTTTACCCAGCAAAGACTACACCCATCCAAACCAAAGCTGCCAGCTTCCCAAGGAGAATGCTATGGGAGATGGTGTCAAAGGCACTTCAAAGGTGAAGTCCAGGTAGATGACGTCCACAGCCTTTCAATCATCTACCAGGTGGGTCACCAGGTCATAGAAGGAGATCAAGTTGGTCAAGCGGGACCTGCCTTTCATGAACCCATGCTGGCTGGGCCTGATCCCCTGGTTGACCTGCACTTGCCTGTTGAGTTCACTCAATATGGACCTCTCCATAATCTTTCCCGGCACCGAGGTCAGGCTGACAGGCCTGTAGTCCCCCGGATCCTCCTTCCGGCCCTTCTTGTAGATGGGTGTGACATTGGCAAGCCTCCAGTTACCAGGGACCTCCCCTGTTAACCAGGACTGCTGATAGATAATGGAGAGTGGCTTGGTGAGCTCCTCTGCCAGCTCCCTCAGTACTCTCGAGTGGATCCCATCCGGCCCCATAGACTTGTGAGAGTCCAGGTGGTGTAGCAGGTCATTAACTGCTTCCTCCTGGACTATGGGGTCTCTATTCTGCTTCCCGTCCCTGTCTTCCAGCTCATGGGGCTGAGTACCCTGGGGATGACCGGTCTGGCTATTAAGGACAGAGGCAAGGAAGGCATTAAGTACCTCAGCCTTTTCCTTGTCCTTGGTGACAGTGTTCCCCCCGACATCTAGCAAAGGATGGAGATTCTCCTTGGCTCTCCTTTTATTGTTGATGTACGTATAAAAACATTTTTTGGTATCTTTTACAACAGTGGCCAAATTGAGTTCTAGCTGGGCTTTTGCCTTTCTAGTTTCCTCCCTGCAGGACCTAACAAGATCCTGGTACTCTTCCTGAGTTGCCCGCCCCTTCTTCCAAAGGTGGTAGACTCTCTTTTTTTCCCTGACTCCCAGCAAAAGCTCCCTATTCAGCCAGGGCAGTCGTCTTCCCCACTGGTTCATCTGACGGCACATGGGGACAGGCCACTTCTGCGCCCTTAAGGCTTCCTTCTTGAAGAACACCCAGCCTTCCTGGACCCCTTTGCCTTTCAGGACTGCCTCCCAAGGGACTTTCCCAAGCAGCATCCTGAACAGGCCAAACTCTGCCCTCTGGAAGTCCATGGTAACAGTTTTGCTGCCCCTCCCCTTTACATGGCCAAGAATCGAGAACTCTTATCACATCGTGGTTGCTAAGCCCAAGACAGCCTCCGACCACGACATCTGCCGCAAGCCCTTCTCTGTTAGTAAACAGCAGGTCAGGTGAGGCACCTCCCCTGGTAGGCTCGCTTACTAGCTGCATCAGAAAGTTATCCTCCACACACTCTAGGAACTTCCTAGACTGTTGCCTCTCTGCTGTGTTGTATTTCCACCAGACGTCTGGCAAGTTGAAGTCCCCCACGAGAACAAGGGCTAGCAATTGCGAGACTTCTGCCAGCTGCTTGTAGAAGGCTTCATCTATCTCTGCATCCTGGTTGGGTGGTCTACAGCAGACTCCCAACAGAACATCCGCCTTGCTGGCCTTGCCTCATCCTTAGCCATAAGCACTTGACCTAGTCGTCACCACTGTCAAGCTCCATACAGTCAAAACACTCCCTAACATACAGAGCCACCCCGCCGCCTCTCCTTCCCTGCCTATCCCTTCTGAAGAGCTTATAGCCATCCAGTATGCCTCTCTATGTGCAGGACTTTGCATTTCTCTTCACTGAACTTCATGAGGTTCCTGTCCGCCTAGTTCTCTGTCCTGTTGAGATTCTTCTGAACGGTAGCACAACAACTGCTCCCAGTTTTGTACCATGTGCAAGCTCACTGAAGGTGCACTCTGCCCCATCATCAAAGTTATTCATAAAGATGTGAAACCACATCAGACCCATTCTTGAACCCTGAGGTAGTAATGGCCTCCAGCTGGATTTTATGCTGCTGACACATCTTTGAGACCAGCAGTTCAGACAGTTTTCAGTCCCACTCATTGTCCATTCATCTAGCCCATACGTAATCAGTTTGTCTATGAGCATATGGTGGGAGACAGCATTGAAAGATTTCCTAAGATCAAGATAAACAACATCCACTGCTTTTCTCTCCTCCACCAAGCCAGTCATCTCATTGCAGAAGGCTATCACATTGGTTAAACACATTTTTTTCCTTCTTATATCCATGCTGACTACTCCCAATCATCTTGTCCTTCATACATGTGAAATGTTTCCCTGGATCCTTTTTAACGTCATCTTCTCAGGGACCGAGGTGAGGCTGACCAGCTTGTCATTCCCCATATCCTGCTTCTTGCCCTTCTTGAAGATGAGTGACATTTACTTTTTACAGTTCTCATGAACTTGCCCGAGTCCCCATCAACTTGCAAAGATAATCAAGAGCGGCCTCTTAAGACATTGCTCAGCTCCTTCAGCACTTGTGGGTGCATCCTGTCAGGTCAGAAGGACTTGTGTGTGTTCGGTTTGTTTTAAAGTTCTTTCAACCTGATCCTCATCAGCTGAGGAGGACCTTGGTCTTCCTTGCTCTGGACTTTCCCACTGACCTCAGGGGCCTGGAATTCTGACGGTAAATATTATTAATAAAGAATCCAACAAAGGTGGCATCGAGTACTTTCAGCCTTTTCTGTGCCCAGATTCATCCCTAGGTGGGCTTTGGCTTTCCTATCCCCATGCCTGCATGCTTTGACAGAGCCTTGTCTTCAGAACAGTCTTTCATGGTTTATTGGGCATAAATTTCAGGGTTTCGCTAGCAAGGTGCTGCAGGGGTGTCCTTTGCGGAAGGAGGCCGTGTACTGCTCTGAGCCTGTCACAACTGGTTCCAGCTGGCGCTGAAACAGATAAAACCAACCCGCCAGGTGTTAGAAACGCAACCAGTCAGAGAAGCATATGGCATCTGTGCTCAAATATATTTAAGAGAGGTTGCTAGCTGTTAGCTTGCTGGGCAGGGCTACCTTGACATGCATTGAATTGTTCTTGGCCTCCTTTCTCTATTCTTTCTTTGGTTCTGTTGTTGTGCTTGGTCTGTGTGGCTATATTTCTTTGTGGCCAACCAGAAAAATTAAATTTTTTGAGGGATGGGTCATATCCTGCATCCCCATCTCAATAAATGACACACAACCAGTTCAGGGTTTTTCCGGGGCATTCCCTGTACCAGTTTCCTCCAAACCTTGAGTTGTGAAGTTTTCCTATACCAGGCCGGACACCATCAGCTATAACTGCAAGATGGCATCTTTGGAAAAAGAGTCAAGAAACCATTCTGACCACTGGAGGTGAACAGACACCTCTGTGTGTGTGTGTGTGTGTGTAGTCAGGAAGACAGAACTTTTCCCCGGTATTCCCCCAGCCTCTGCTTCCCTTTTCAGGCCGGGGAGGAGGAGGCAGGGGAAGGGAACAATGGACACGTCCCCAGTCATTGGAAATCGATGGCAGATACTCCTAAGCAGCTTATCCTACTGGCACCATCAGGCAAGGCATAGGGGACTGGCGAGACCACTACCCTGACTCAGGAGGACACATTGTGTGCTAGCCACCCACCAGCACCCAGGTACTCACTGTGGCCCAGGAACGGTAGCAAGAAAAGCCAGTCCATCCTAGTCCAGGACAGGGAGAGAAATTGCCTCATATACTGCACTGGGGCATCTCCCTGCAGCTGCCAAGGAGGAGGCTGGAAACGTGGTGGAGGAATAATGGGGAGAGCAGGCAGGTGCCAGTGCTGAGCTGGAGTCAGTCTCAGATGCAGTACTAGAATTTCACTTTTGTCTCTGGCTGGAGCAGGACTGCTAGAGAAGCAGCACCCCCACCCCAGAGCAAGCAGGGTCCAGCCTGGGCCTGGTGTCTGGAGGCCTTGGGGGTCCACTGGCCTCATGAGCAGCAGTTGAACCTTTTGGTCAAAAGTAAGCCTGCCTTCACCCCCACCCTTGCTCTCTGGCAATCAGACCCCTAGCATCCTTGAGTCTCAGGGCTGCTGTAAAGACGCATGAGGAGCCGGGCTGTATCTGTGGCCCTGGAGGTGAGGAACAACCTTTGGGATAGCTGTGGTAGCTTTTGTGCCTCACACCAGCAGCTAACACTGAAGACCCCCTACTGAGTGCCCCACTTCTGAGTTACGTTCAGTAGACTGGAAGCCTGAACTTCACAAGAGAGAAAGATAAACTCTGGAGCCTTTCTCTATGCTCCCCTGGCTGCATTTACATGTGACACCTGCTAGAGCAAAAGGAGGTACTAAGGCCAAGCTGCTGTACATTCTGTACCTCCAGGTCTGAGGACTCAAGCAGAGGAGACTGAGTCAAGTAGGGCTCAGGGCAATATCTGAGAAGGAGAAAGCCAAGGGGAAGATCCCAGTGTCAAAGTCAGGATGGAACCTTGCAGCTGGAGAGTGAGTGGGAAGGAGTGGATGAACATCAAGAAGTCATTTTATTCACAGTGCAGATGCACTTAGTGTTGTTTGCCAGGTTAAATGCAGCAATACTAAGTGTTGTGGAGCTCCAGTCAGCCTACAAGGAAAACATTTGCTGAACAAACAGGAAGGCTGTCTATCCAACCCCTGCCTCCAAAGGCCAGTTGGCTGGGGGTGGGCAAGAAGCGGGGAGGGGTGTAGCCGGGACAGCTGACCCAAACTGACCAGAGGGATATTCTATAGCATATGGTGTCATGCTCAGCAATAAAAGCTAAGAGAAAGGAGGAGGGGGGTGAGGCATTCATTATTAAGGTGCTTGTCTTGTGAAGCAAATGCTGTGCACACTGAGGCCCTGCTTCCCAGGAAGTGGCTGGACATCTCCTGCTGATGGGAAGTAGGGAATAAATCTCTTTTTTGTTAATAGAATAGAATAGAATAGAATAGAATAGAATAGAATAGAATAGAATAGAATAGAATAGAATAGAATAGAAAAGAAAGAATAGGTTTGGTTTAGTTAAGTTGGAAGGGACCTACAATGATCATCTAGTCCAAGTTTTGCTTCCATGTGCAGCCTTTGCTTTCTTTCATTAAACTGCCTTTATGTTGATCCATGAGTTTTTCATCTTATTTTCTCTCCCTTTCCTGCTGAGGAGAAGGGATGAGAGAGTGGCTTGGTGGGCACCTGGCAGCCAGCCAAGGTCTACCCACCACAGAGATACATACCCAGGCTGTCCTACATGTGACAGGGCAGACAATGTCATCCAGTAGAGGAAGCTGGAGCTACCTGGAGAGCCTGGGGCATCTCCATGAACAGCATATGCCTTCAGCCCTGACATATTCCCAGCAGTCACCTCCTCCACCCACAGATATCAACTGCTTTTCATTTCTGGGCTGAAACATAACTGGAAGGATTTGCTGAAGCCCTCATGAACCATGCTGTTTCTCACTGCCATCTCTTGACACTCTCTCCCAGCCCTGTACACGTGCCCAGCAGTGCCTCTCAGGTGGAACCCAATCACCTGTCAGAACAAGCCTTGGGATTCCTGAATTTTTGTGATGCCTACTATGACCTTCCTGGCTCTCTGCAGAGCTCTTGGGGAGCATTATTGTCTATAGCAGGGTCTTTATGATCGTCTTTTATGATTTTTTTTTTGTCTTTCTTTGATTCTTCTGTGCAGGAACAGGAGTCACAGAAAAGCACCACATACTGGAGTGAGTCCAGTTCAGGGCCACAGAGATATTTTAAGGACTGGAGCACCATTCATATGAGGAGAGGCTGAGAGAGACGGGTATGTTCAGCCTGGAGAAGAAAAGGCTCAAAGGGGCATCTTAATGTGTATAGATACCTGCTGGCAGGGAGGGAAGAGGGAGACAGACTCTTGTCAGTGGTGTCCAGTGACAGGACATGAGGTGATGGTCACACATTGGAACACGAGATTTCATTTGAACACAAGAAAATATTTGTCCATGTTTCAGCTGGGATAGAGTTAATCTTCTTCCTAGTAGCAGGTATGGTGGTGTGTTTTAGATTTATTGTGAGAATAATGTTGATAACACACTGATGTTTTAGTTCTTGCTAAGTCGTGTTTATACTAGTCGAGGACTTTTTAGCTTCCTGTGGTCTGCCAGGTTCACAGGAAGCTGGGAGGGGGCACGGCCAGGACAGCTGACCCAAACTGATCAAAGGAATAGTCCATACCGTATGACGTCATGCTCAGTATATAAACTGGGGGGAGTTGGCCGGGGGACAGTGACCGCTGCTTGGGCACTGGCTGGGCATCAGTCACCAGGTGGTGAGCGATTGCATTGTGCATCACTTGTTTTGTATATTCTTTTATCATCATTATCATTACTTTCTCTTCCTCTGCTGTCCTATTAAACTGCCTTTATCTCAAGCCACAGGTTCTACTTCTTTTTTTCACCCTGATTCCCTCCCATCCTACTGCTGGGGGGGGGGAGGGTGAGCAAGCTGTGTGGTGCTTAGTTGCCGACTGAAGTTAAACCACAACAACAGTCCTTTGCTGTGAGGCAGGCCAAGCACTGGAACACATGGCCCAGAGAGACTGTGGAGTCTCCATCCATGAAATATTCATCAGCAGGCTGGACACAGTTATGGCCAACTGGCTCTAGCTGACCCCACTTAAGCAGGGGGGCTGGACTAGGTGATTTCTAGAGGTCTCTTCCCAACTCAGTGGCTCTGTGATTCTGTGCTGAGCTGATAGAGAAAAGCTAGATGACAAGCTTCAATGAAATGTTCTGGTTTTGGATGGCCAGATTTGCACTAATCTGATCATATCCCTGTTGTCTGTGTAATGTGTCTTTCTATATGAGTGTGTATATATGTGTGTGTGTGTGCAGGTGTAGGTAAAGGCATAGGTATACATATATATGGTTACTCGACAAAATACATTTCCTACTGACACTTGGAGAAATTTTGTTCTGAGGAACTACTTACTATATTTATATTGACGTTTCATACCTTGTCTTCTGCCTCACTGTCTTTTCTTCTTCCTCTGCCTATTCGGTCTTTACAGAGCTCTTCAGGACAGATTCATTAACTCCCTGAGTAACTCGGAATGGAAAAGACCTCTGGACATTATCAGGAGCTCAACGCTAGAAGGAACCAGAGGAGACTTCTCAGGAGCACACCTCCAACTTGGCATCACTCACAAACATGCTATGAAAGGGCTCCGTTCCTTTGTCCAGGCCATTAATAAAGATATCAAACTGTGTCATGCCACGTGTTGGATCACTCAGGGATGCCACTAGTAACCAGCTACCAGGTGTACTTTGTACCACTGATCACAGCATTTTGGCCTAATGGACCAGCCAAGTTTCCACCCGCCTATGGCTGATTCATTTAGTGAATAGCTCACCAATTTAGCTGTAAGAAAACTGTAGGTGAGGTGTCCCACCTATGCCCTAGGTAAAGTGAAGAAAATACCCTGCTTTCCCCTTTTGCCCACAGCCAAGCCTGTCAGGGATGATCTCCATTTCCCTTCAGTGGCTCTTCCAAATCTCATCTTTCCTGTGAAAGGAAATTACTTCCATGAGGATTTGCTCTATCACCTTCCCAGGGACTGAGGTGACACTAACCAGCCAGTCATTCCCCAGATTCCCTTTCTGACCTGCTTGAAATCAGATGTGCTGTCAGCCTTTTCCCAATCATCAGAAATCCCCAACTGCCATGACATTGCCGTCTCTTGATGATCAAGAGCAGCCTTGCAATGATACCAGTCAGCTCCCCCAGCACCCTTGGTTGCATTCCATTTGGTCCCATGGTGTGTGTCCAGATGGCATCACTGATCCCTAGTGGCATCTTCTTCTACCATGGGTGAAGCTTCACTACCATAGACACCACGAGAAGATTTCGGGACCAGGGAGGCCTCTGGGCAGATCTTACCCAGAAAACACAAGGTCAATGAATTCCTTCACCTTTTCCTTGCCCCACTGGGCACAAGAACCAAGTTCCCCTTAGCTGCTTTCCTTGCGCTGATAGTGCACTTACAGAAGCCTTACTGGTTACCCTCCCCATCCCTGGCTAGTTCCAGCTACAGCCGAGCATTAGTTTTCCTGAGCCACCCCTGCACTCACAGGCCATGTCCCTATCTGCTTCCCAGAGCCTGTTCCCCCTCCACTTTCTCTGCACTTCCTTCCCGTGTTTGAATTCCAAAGTCAGCGGGTCCCTGTTCATCCTCAATGACCTCCTGCCAGGCCCTGCTAGACTCACGGCACACTGGGCTGGTGTGTTTCTGGGCTTTGAGGATGTTGTCCCTGAAGATCCAAGAATAACCCACAGCCCCTTTGCCCTCCAGGACAGTCCAAGCAGATCCTTAACTACATAAAAACATCCCCCTGCAGTCCTGTGCGGCGATTCTGCCAGTTGTCCTACTTCTCTACCATCTCATAGACTATTGCAGCAGTGGCTGCCCTCAACACTCACAGCTGCATCCAGATCCCCCTTGTCTATCAGTAAGAGAGCAGGCCTAGTCAGCTCATCAACTGCCTGTGTCAAAATGTCTTCAACACCCTCCAGAAATCTCCTGGGTTGCTTGTGGCCAAACCCTGTGCCTGATCACTGTGGTCTGTCTTGCCTTCTTATTAAAGTCTGTTCCAGGCTATTTGCTCTGAGTGTGTTCACTATTGTGTATGTGTTTGGGGGTGAATATATGTACACACTGTGCTGGCCGACTCTAAGTAGGGCTGGCTGGAGGAGGATACCAGGATGTGGACAGACCCAGGGTTGGAGCTGCCCAGTGGGTAATAGCCCCAAGTCTGGGCAGGGCACCTGGGCAGACCCAAAGCTCAGGCATGCACAGGAAGGACTGCAGGTGTGTGTGCCTGTGGCTGTGTGCTACAGGAGATGCAGGACCACTTGTGACCTTCACACCCGATCAGCCTGAGGGGAGAACAGCATGGGGACAGTTGTGTTGGTCATGTTTGCACACGTGCTGCTGGTGGTGTAGTGGCTGTAAAGGTACTGCTCCATAGTGGCACTGATCTATGTATGGTCAGCTGTGTCTATCCTATGTGTGCATGGCTGTGTGAGTGTATAAGATCGTGTGTTCATGTGTTTGTGTATGCACATGTGTGCATTTGCCTGTTTCCACTGGAGTGTTTGGAATATTAGGCAATTTCTCCTGACTGCTGGTGCAACAAGAAGCTAGGTTGGATCTTAGGATTTAGGGATGCTTCTTGAGAGCCCCATCAGCATGGGGATGGTGTACAGGGTGTCAGGATGTCCTCAACATGTTTCCTTTTCCATGGGGGCTCATAGAGGCTTCCAGCCACGCAGAGGACTCATCTTCCTGTGGTCGCAACTTGAATCCAGTCCTGCAACTGGTCTACAGCCGAGGAGCCTTGTCTCAGGGTAACTGTTGGGGTAAGGGCTGGCAGACGTGTGTTGAGGGAGACTGTCTCAAGGATGTTTGCTGGGAAAAGAGACTGAGGGACAGATGAAAACTCACATGGCCTCATGGGTCATGCTTCCTTCAGCACAAGTCCTGACACAGGGTTCTATCCTTGCTTTTTATCTAGGAAGGATTATGGCATTAAGAGATGGGGAGTGGGGGTCACCAGTCCTTCTTCAGCCACTTCCCAGATCTGGTGGAGCACCAGGAAAGCAGGAACTTGTGGCTCTGCACCATGAGAATGCTTTGGGGTACCCACAGGCTGGGTATTGTCTTGGGTTACCTGAACATTGGCATTTTCCTCTCTGAGGAAACTTCCAGCTTAGGTCACCTCCCTTCTGATATCTCTCCATTCCTCCTCTGATCTGTCTGGCCATTCCTGGACCCCTCCCAATGCTCCCTGCTGGATGGTGAGCTGGCAATGTTATTTAGCAGACCAAGCAGGCTGTGGTACCCACACTGGCCGTGCTGGTTGGAGTGGGAAGTCGAGCCAGCTAGGTTGGGACCACTGCTGCTAAATCCCCTCCCCAGAGGTCTGTGGAGGTGGCAGGTGCTTGGAGAGTCTATTGAGCATTTCCAAAGGCACTAGAGGTGTCCAGGTGTGTCTCTAGATCCAGTTGGTGGTAATTTATTCAGAGTGACATTAATCACTCCTCAGGCTTCCTTCCTTGTGCCTGCTGGGCCCCCACTGAATCCCTTGGGGATTGCAGACCTTATTTGTCTGAGGATACCTTGATTTGGCAACGTACCTTTGGGTCACTCTACCTTGGGCAATCTACCCCGACCCGGTGGGGCTCCATTCACTGCTCACCCCAGGCATATGCTGTTCATGGAGATGCCCCAGGCTCTCCAGGTAGCTCCAGCTTCCTCTACTGGATGACATTGTCTGCCCTGTCACATGTAGGACAGCCTGGGTATGTATCTCTGTGGTGGGTAGACCTTGGCTGGCTGCCAGGTGCCCACCAAGCCACTCTCTCATCCCTTCTCCTCAGCAGGAAAGGGAGAGAAAATAAGATGAAAAACTCATGGATCAACATAAAGGCAGTTTAATGAAAGAAAGCAAAGGCTGCACATGGAAGCAAAACTTGGACTAGATGATCATTGTAGGTCCCTTCCAACTTAACTAAACCAAACCTATTCTATTCTATTCTATTCTATTCTATTCTATTCTATTCTATTCTATTCTATTCTATTCTATTCTATTCTATTCTATTCTATTCTATAAAAAAGAGATTTATTCCCTCCTTCCCATCAGCAGGAGATGTCCAGATGCCCACTGCACAGCACTTCTATGCTTGTTCTGCTGTTTTGAGTAAACCTTAAAATGTTTAAGTCGCTAATATAAATAATAGTCTCATTTTAAAATGGGTTGAAATCTGAAACAGATGAGTCAGTATTAAGGTAAAAATTTTTGCTCCCATTCCCCATGGGATTAGAATAATTGGGCTTGTTTTCTTGCATGAAAGGGGTCACTTCAGTAGTCGCAAAGATGCAGTGCTATGCTCTATGTACTGTGGGGAGAAGGAAATGAGAAGGAGCGGGGACCTACCTGAGTCTCCAGGGGGCTGTAGGATGGGGCTGTCCAGTTCTGGAAAACAAGAATGGGAGAGGAAGGCTTCACTAAGCAGGAAAAGCTCCTCAGCTGGTGAGGTGGCTTTGTTATCCCACATAGGCACCAGAATTTTGTAAAAAACTCAAAACTGTATTGCTATCAGAGGAAAGAGATACGTCAAGCTACTAGGGCTGAAGACTTAGTCAGGTCGCCGTCCAGGTCGCCGGCTGCGGGGAGTGCCTGAGCCTGTCACTTGCACCGGAGGGCAGCGGCGATGGCAAATGTCTTCGGTGTGACCAGGTAGATGATCTGCTCGGCCTGGTGGCAGAGCTGAAGGAGGAGGTGGAAAGGCTGAGGAGTATCAGGGAGCGCGAGAGGGAGACAGACTGGTGGAGCCGCACCCTGCCGTCCCTGGGCCCAGGGCAGCAGGCGGAGGCCCCACAAGGAGCGGAGGGTCCCCTACCCTCTTGCCAGCAAGCAGAAGGAGGGGATCCAAGAGATGGGGGGGAATGGAAACAGCTCCCTGCCTGGGGAAGCAGGCAAATCCCCTCCCAGCCTCCCGCACCTTCCCAGCTGCCCTTGCATAACAGATATGGGGCTCTGGAAGTCGAGGGCCAGGCAAGTGGGGAGGGAGGTGAAGGTGAAGGTCCAGCCAGGGGGTTGCTGAGGGCCAGTCAGTCAACCCCATGGATTACCACTGCCCCTGTTAAGAAAAAAAGGAGGGCAATTGTGGTAGGCGATTCCCTCCTGCGGGGAACTGAGGGCCCGATCTGCCGCCCGGACCCATCCCACAGGGAAGTCTGCTGCCTCCCTGGGCCCTGGGTTAGGGACGTTACTAGGAAACTCCCCGATCTCGTAAGGCCCTCCCATTATTACCCGCTGCTGGTTGTACAGGTTGGCAGTGATGAGATTACAGAGAGAAGTCCTACAGCAATGACGAGGGACTTCAGGGCACTGGGGCGACTGGTCGCAAGATCGGGAGCGCAGGTAGTGTTTTCCTCAATCCCGTTAATGGCAGCTAGGAGCGCTGAAAGGAATGGGAAAACTCACCTGATTAACAGGTGGCTCAGAGCCTGGTGCCATCGGTAGACTTTTGGGTTTTTTGATGATGGGGAGGTTTACATGGCACTGGGCCTGCTGGCAGCTGATGGAGAACAGCTGTCTCCAAAGGGGAAAAGGATTCTCGCCCATGAGTTGGCGGGACTCATTGAGAGGGCTTTAGACTAGATTTGCTGGGGGAAGGGGATATAAACGGGCCCGCTAGTGAGGAGCCCAGGGGCGGCATGGCAACATTGGGGGCGAAATCGATAGCCCAGCTCAAGTGCATCTACACCAATGCGCGTAGCATGGGCAACAAACAGGAGGAGCTGGAAGCCCTTGTGCAGCAGGATAGCTATGACATAGTCGCCCTCACAGAAACATGGTGGGACGACTCTCATGACTGGAGTGCTGCACTGGATGGCTATAAGCTCTTCAGAAGGGATAGGCAGGGAAGGAGAGGCGGTGGGGTGGCTCTTTATGTTAGGGAGTGTTTTGTCTCGTCATTGACTTAGCGTTTCTGTTTTGGCCAATTCACCTACTCTTTCAAAGACAGTTCCCAGGGATGGAGGAGTGAATCCTTTCAAACTTGTCCCTCACAGAAAACATGTTTGCCTTATCCAGTGCCGGGTGCAGCTGGACCCGTGCCCAGCCGCTCTGAGATGTTGGCCCTGCAGGCAAGGGGGGGAGTGGAGCCCAGTGAGGAAGGAAGGAGGGAGGGCAGATGCTGAGTTGCCTGTCAAAAGGGAAACTCTGCTTGGGCAGGGACCAGAGAATTTCTGCAGCTCCCTGACCCTGTTGCTCTTTTGGAACAGACCCTCTGATCTCCACCTTCTGCTGGACCTGTTCTGTAGCGCTACACGGTGAGCACCTCATGGCCAGGCACTTCAGGACTTTGCCCACTGCCCTGTACTGACAAGAGGAGCACCTCTTGTCTCTGGGGCCAGGGTGTGCAGGGGGTCCTGGGCCCCGGCTGCAGAGCTGGGCATTGCCTGCATTGCTCAGTGTCTGAGAGTCAGCCCAAACCCTGTCCCTATTTGTCAGAGGGGTGATTCTGAGGAATGTAGCATCTCCTGTTTCATGGCACAGATCAACCAGTGCCTTAGAAATGGCCCCTCTGAGAGATTAATGCAGCTCTTCCCGGACATGAGATGAGGCCTCAGCATGGTGATCCCTGTAGAAGAGTGTAAGGAGTCCGTCACTCAGCTGTCTGACCATGAGCACTTCACTCCTGTTTTGTTCCTGGCTCTGGATTTCTGTCTTTCCTGCACAGCCAGAGGGGTTAAGGAGATGCTCTTGTTGTGAACAAATGTTTTGGAGGAATTGAGGCTGCCCTGGAGCAGGGCTGCTTGAGGGACCTGTAATGTTAGGCCCAGGATGACAAGTGAGTGCTCAGTCCCCTGCAAGGCTTCGCAGCCTGATCATGGTGCTTATATTTGGCTGCCAGGTGGAGCAGGGGTGTGAGATTTGATGCTGTCTGGCTGCGTCAGGACATAAGGCACCTGCAGTGAGGTTTGGATCACAACTTCCCTTAGACTTTTTCCTGCATGGGATATTTCTGCTTCATACATATAAGGAACTGAGCCTCTCTCCCACCCTCTCGCCCACCCCCTCATCCCCCCGCCCCAAGAAATAGATCCTCTTCCTCCTCTTCCAATTGCTGAATAGTTTTGAAGAACCTCGGGTAAGCTTGTTGCAAGCCAAAACCATACTTCTATATCCTAAAGAATATCCCTTCATACACTTTCCCTGATCATCCACTTTATCTCATAAAAGCTGTTTGCATTTTTAGTTTTGAAAGAGTACAAACCAGCGAAAGTATACTTGTGTGTACTCACAAGTTTTCAGGAACAGTGCAGAAAGCAGTTGCACGCTATAGTTATAAGTGAAAAAAAAGCAGCAGGGTTTTAAACCAGTGAAAATTAAGCCATCAGTAATATTATCAGAACAGACCCAATGGATGCTTCAAGGGTTGTATGACATTTGTATAACAGAGTTGGACTGTACAAGACTGGGTTCAGCCATACTTGCCACACAAAATGCGTCCAGCCAACAGAAAGTAACTCTAAAACCAGTGTAAGTGGAGGGTGAAGTGTATATAGAAATGATGGCGGGGATGACCCCTTTTTCTCCAGTATAATACCGTATCATCACTCTCAATGTTTGGTTGACATATTTGCTGTGCAGGTGTGGGGACTACATCCTCATGCTCAATCTTTCCCTGGTGAATCCTGGAGCCTTCACGGTTTGCCGCTGAAAAAGCCATACACAAGAAAGGGTGAAGGAACATCCCCTTTGGACAGTGTGTTTGTGGCCAACGCACAGGTCATATTCCACTTTTCAATAAGCCCCTTTCTGGCTGCGTGTGGAAACTCCTCCCAGGGTTTTGGTAATCGTTCAAAAAGGAATGGCTGAGGAATCCACTTTATCCATATACTAGCATGTCACTTGGAGAAAGCCCCATTCGCTACCCTGATCTAAGAGCACTTTACCCTCCTGCATCTGCGGCCAAGAAAGTGGGTAAAATGAAAGGTGTAGTGATCCACGCTCTGTGGACTAACAGATTCCTGGAAGAATTAACACAGGAGAGCTATCAGTGCCTCTGCTGGCATGGGGATTAGCTCCAGCAGCATACAGGTTGCAGCCACTGCCCTGCAACAGTCAGTGAATCTCCTCCCAGGATGTGCCTGGTGGCTGTCAGACAATTTGTTGTTGAACCGCTGCTGTTTTCCAGGGTACCTTTAGCATACTACGATGGCAAGAGAAGAATACCAAGGACTTCCTTTTGGAAGCACTGGAGGACCTTACTCTGCATATTTTTGAGACCTTTAAGTATAAATTATCATATATTGATTATGATGAGATGGCTAATCTATCCAAGTATTTGCTCAAGAAAGCCAACAATCCAGTTAAACTTGCAGACTACATGTGTGACCACCATGGAGCTAACCTTGCTGTGGATGTAGCTATCTACGTGCTTGAACAGATCAACCAAAGAGCCACTGCGGCTAAACTCCAACAGGAGAAAGGAAAAGGTGAAGGACTTTTGGTTACTGGCACTTTTGTATCCTTTTTCACAGTTCCTAGAAAATATGTACGAGAACCTTCATAAATAGAGAGACATCAGATTTCAATCCCCTGTGGAAGCCTGAAACACAAAGGACCCCAGGGCGCTGCCTCCTTACACCTGGAATTGCATGACTCTCCTCTTGCCATTGGTCTTCCTGGTCATTTAGGTGACTGCTGCCACAATCTCATAGAACCGTAGAATCATTTAGGTTGGAAAAGACGTTTAAGATCATCCGGTCCAACCATTAACCTAACATTACCAAGTGCATCACTAAAGCAATTAAGGGTAGAGTAGAAATTTCATGTTTCCTGGCTTGGTGGCTGGATGGTTTTTTAATGAAAGTAAAAACTAGGAATGATTAAGATTGGAAAGGACCCTAAGATCATCATTCCAATCATCAACCCAACACCACCATGTCCACTAAAATGTGTCCCAAAGTTCCAAGTCTACCTGTTTTTTGAACACTTCCAGGGATGGTGACTCCACCAACCTCTCTGGACAGCCTGTTCCAATGCTTGACTACCCTTTCCATGAAGAAATTTTTCCTAATATCTAATGCAAAACTCCCCTGGCGCAGCTTGAGCCCATTTCCTCTCGTCCTATTGCTAACTACATGGGAGAAGAGACCAACACCCACCTCACTACAACCTCCTTTCAGGTAGCTGTAGAGAGCGCTAAGGTCTCCCCTCAGCCTCCTCTTCTCTAAGCTAAACAATCCCAGTTCCCTCAGCCGCTCCTCATAAGGCCTCTGCTCCAGACCCTTCACCAGCCTTGTTGCCCTTCTCTGAACTCGCTCCAGCACCTCAATGTCTTTCTTGTAGTGACGGGCCCAAAACTGGACACAGTATTCCAGGTGCGGCCTCACCAGCGCTGAGTACAGGGGGACAATCACCTCCCTGCTCCTGCTGGCCACACCATTCCTGATACAAGCCAGGATGCTGTTGGCCGCCTTGGCCACCTGGGCACACTGCTGGCTCATGTTCAGGCGGCTGTCTACCAACACCCCCAGGTCCTTTTCGGCCAGGCAGCTTTCCAGCCACTCTTCCCCAAGCCTGTAGCGTTGCATGGGGTTGTTTTGACCCAAGGGCAGGACCCGGCACTTGGCCTTGTTGAACCTCATACAGTTGGCCTCGGCCCATCAATCCAGCCTGTCCAGGTCCCTCTGCAGGGCCATCCTACCCTCCAGCAGTTCGACACTCCCACCCAGTTTGGTGTCATCTGTAAAGTTACTGAGGGCGTACTCAATCCCCTCATCCAGATCATTGATAAAGATATTAAACAAGGCTGGCCCCAAAACAGAGCCCTGGGCAACACCGCTCGTGACCGGGCGCCAGCTGGACTTAACTCCATTCACAACTACTCTCTGGGCTCGGCCACCCAACCAGTTTTTTACCCAGCAAAGACTACACCCATCCAAAACAAAGCTGCCAGCTTCCCAAGGAGAATGCTATGGGAGATGGTGTCAAAGGCACTTCAAAGGTGAAGTCCAGGTAGATGACGTCCACAGCCTTTCAATCATCTACCAGGTGGGTCACCAGGTCATAGAAGGAGATCAAGTTGGTCAAGCGGGACCTGCCTTTCATGAACCCATGCTGGCTGGGCCTGATCCCCTGGTTGACCTGCACTTGCCTGTTGAGTTCACTCAATATGGACCTCTCCATAATCTTTCCCGGCACCGAGGTCAGGCTGACAGGCCTGTAGTCCCCCGGATCCTCCTTCCGGCCCTTCTTGTAGATGGGTGTGACATTGGCAAGCCTCCAGTTACCAGGGACCTCCCCTGTTAACCAGGACTGCTGATAGATAATGGAGAGTGGCTTGGTGAGCTCCTCTGCCAGCTCCCTCAGTACTCTCGAGTGGATCCCATCCGGCCCCATAGACTTGTGAGAGTCCAGGTGGTGTAGCAGGTCATTAACTGCTTCCTCCTGGACTATGGGGTCTCTATTCTGCTTCCCGTCCCTGTCTTCCAGCTCATGGGGCTGAGTACCCTGGGGATGACCGGTCTGGCTATTAAGGACAGAGGCAAGGAAGGCATTAAGTACCTCAGCCTTTTCCTTGTCCTTGGTGACAGTGTTCCCCCCGACATCTAGCAAAGGATGGAGATTCTCCTTGGCTCTCCTTTTATTGTTGATGTACGTATAAAAACATTTTTTGGTATCTTTTACAACAGTGGCCAAATTGAGTTCTAGCTGGGCTTTTGCCTTTCTAGTTTCCTCCCTGCAGGACCTAACAAGATCCTGGTACTCTTCCTGAGTTGCCCGCCCCTTCTTCCAAAGGTGGTAGACTCTCTTTTTTTCCCTGACTCCCAGCAAAAGCTCCCTATTCAGCCAGGGCAGTCGTCTTCCCCACTGGTTCATCTGACGGCACATGGGGACAGGCCACTTCTGCGCCCTTAAGGCTTCCTTCTTGAAGAACACCCAGCCTTCCTGGACCCCTTTGCCTTTCAGGACTGCCTCCCAAGGGACTTTCCCAAGCAGCATCCTGAACAGGCCAAACTCTGCCCTCTGGAAGTCCATGGTAACAGTTTTGCTGCCCCTCCCCTTTACATGGCCAAGAATCGAGAACTCTTATCACATCGTGGTTGCTAAGCCCAAGACAGCCTCCGACCACGACATCTGCCGCAAGCCCTTCTCTGTTAGTAAACAGCAGGTCAGGTGAGGCACCTCCCCTGGTAGGCTCGCTTACTAGCTGCATCAGAAAGTTATCCTCCACACACTCTAGGAACTTCCTAGACTGTTGCCTCTCTGCTGTGTTGTATTTCCACCAGACGTCTGGCAAGTTGAAGTCCCCCACGAGAACAAGGGCTAGCAATTGCGAGACTTCTGCCAGCTGCTTGTAGAAGGCTTCATCTATCTCTGCATCCTGGTTGGGTGGTCTACAGCAGACTCCCAACAGAACATCCGCCTTGCTGGCCTTGCCTCATCCTTAGCCATAAGCACTTGACCTAGTCGTCACCACTGTCAAGCTCCATACAGTCAAAACACTCCCTAACATACAGAGCCACCCCGCCGCCTCTCCTTCCCTGCCTATCCCTTCTGAAGAGCTTATAGCCATCCAGTATGCCTCTCTATGTGCAGGACTTTGCATTTCTCTTCACTGAACTTCATGAGGTTCCTGTCCGCCTAGTTCTCTGTCCTGTTGAGATTCTTCTGAACGGTAGCACAACAACTGCTCCCAGTTTTGTACCATGTGCAAGCTCACTGAAGGTGCACTCTGCCCCATCATCAAAGTTATTCATAAAGATGTGAAACCACATCAGACCCATTCTTGAACCCTGAGGTAGTAATGGCCTCCAGCTGGATTTTATGCTGCTGACACATCTTTGAGACCAGCAGTTCAGACAGTTTTCAGTCCCACTCATTGTCCATTCATCTAGCCCATACGTAATCAGTTTGTCTATGAGCATATGGTGGGAGACAGCATTGAAAGATTTCCTAAGATCAAGATAAACAACATCCACTGCTTTTCTCTCCTCCACCAAGCCAGTCATCTCATTGCAGAAGGCTATCACATTGGTTAAACACATTTTTTTCCTTCTTATATCCATGCTGACTACTCCCAATCATCTTGTCCTTCATACATGTGAAATGTTTCCCTGGATCCTTTTTAACGTCATCTTCTCAGGGACCGAGGTGAGGCTGACCAGCTTGTCATTCCCCATATCCTGCTTCTTGCCCTTCTTGAAGATGAGTGACATTTACTTTTTACAGTTCTCATGAACTTGCCCGAGTCCCCATCAACTTGCAAAGATAATCAAGAGCGGCCTCTTAAGACATTGCTCAGCTCCTTCAGCACTTGTGGGTGCATCCTGTCAGGTCAGAAGGACTTGTGTGTGTTCGGTTTGTTTTAAAGTTCTTTCAACCTGATCCTCATCAGCTGAGGAGGACCTTGGTCTTCCTTGCTCTGGACTTTCCCACTGACCTCAGGGGCCTGGAATTCTGACGGTAAATATTATTAATAAAGAATCCAACAAAGGTGGCATCGAGTACTTTCAGCCTTTTCTGTGCCCAGATTCATCCCTAGGTGGGCTTTGGCTTTCCTATCCCCATGCCTGCATGCTTTGACAGAGCCTTGTCTTCAGAACAGTCTTTCATGGTTTATTGGGCATAAATTTCAGGGTTTCGCTAGCAAGGTGCTGCAGGGGTGTCCTTTGCGGAAGGAGGCCATGTACTGCTCTGAGCCTGTCACAACTGGTTCCAGCTGGCGCTGAAACAGATAAAACCAACCCGCCAGGTGTTAGAAACGCAACCAGTCAGAGAAGCATATGGCATCTGTGCTCAAATATATTTAAGAGAGGTTGCTAGCTGTTAGCTTGCTGGGCAGGGCTACCTTGACATGCATTGAATTGTTCTTGGCCTCCTTTCTCTATTCTTTCTTTGGTTCTGTTGTTGTGCTTGGTCTGTGTGGCTATATTTCTTTGTGGCCAACCAGAAAAATTAAATTTTTTGAGGGATGGGTCATATCCTGCATCCCCATCTCAATAAATGACACACAACCAGTTCAGGGTTTTTCCGGGGCATTCCCTGTACCAGTTTCCTCCAAACCTTGAGTTGTGAAGTTTTCCTATACCAGGCCGGACACCATCAGCTATAACTGCAAGATGGCATCTTTGGAAAAAGAGTCAAGAAACCATTCTGACCACTGGAGGTGAACAGACACCTCTGTGTGTGTGTGTGTGTGTGTAGTCAGGAAGACAGAACTTTTCCCCGGTATTCCCCCAGCCTCTGCTTCCCTTTTCAGGCCGGGGAGGAGGAGGCAGGGGAAGGGAACAATGGACACGTCCCCAGTCATTGGAAATCGATGGCAGATACTCCTAAGCAGCTTATCCTACTGGCACCATCAGGCAAGGCATAGGGGACTGGCGAGACCACTACCCTGACTCAGGAGGACACATTGTGTGCTAGCCACCCACCAGCACCCAGGTACTCACTGTGGCCCAGGAACGGTAGCAAGAAAAGCCAGTCCATCCTAGTCCAGGACAGGGAGAGAAATTGCCTCATATACTGCACTGGGGCATCTCCCTGCAGCTGCCAAGGAGGAGGCTGGAAACGTGGTGGAGGAATAATGGGGAGAGCAGGCAGGTGCCAGTGCTGAGCTGGAGTCAGTCTCAGATGCAGTACTAGAATTTCACTTTTGTCTCTGGCTGGAGCAGGACTGCTAGAGAAGCAGCACCCCCACCCCAGAGCAAGCAGGGTCCAGCCTGGGCCTGGTGTCTGGAGGCCTTGGGGGTCCACTGGCCTCATGAGCAGCAGTTGAACCTTTTGGTCAAAAGTAAGCCTGCCTTCACCCCCACCCTTGCTCTCTGGCAATCAGACCCCTAGCATCCTTGAGTCTCAGGGCTGCTGTAAAGACGCATGAGGAGCCGGGCTGTATCTGTGGCCCTGGAGGTGAGGAACAACCTTTGGGATAGCTGTGGTAGCTTTTGTGCCTCACACCAGCAGCTAACACTGAAGACCCCCTACTGAGTGCCCCACTTCTGAGTTACGTTCAGTAGACTGGAAGCCTGAACTTCACAAGAGAGAAAGATAAACTCTGGAGCCTTTCTCTATGCTCCCCTGGCTGCATTTACATGTGACACCTGCTAGAGCAAAAGGAGGTACTAAGGCCAAGCTGCTGTACATTCTGTACCTCCAGGTCTGAGGACTCAAGCAGAGGAGACTGAGTCAAGTAGGGCTCAGGGCAATATCTGAGAAGGAGAAAGCCAAGGGGAAGATCCCAGTGTCAAAGTCAGGATGGAACCTTGCAGCTGGAGAGTGAGTGGGAAGGAGTGGATGAACATCAAGAAGTCATTTTATTCACAGTGCAGATGCACTTAGTGTTGTTTGCCAGGTTAAATGCAGCAATACTAAGTGTTGTGGAGCTCCAGTCAGCCTACAAGGAAAACATTTGCTGAACAAACAGGAAGGCTGTCTATCCAACCCCTGCCTCCAAAGGCCAGTTGGCTGGGGGTGGGCAAGAAGCGGGGAGGGGTGTAGCCGGGACAGCTGACCCAAACTGACCAGAGGGATATTCTATAGCATATGGTGTCATGCTCAGCAATAAAAGCTAAGAGAAAGGAGGAGGGGGGTGAGGCATTCATTATTAAGGTGCTTGTCTTGTGAAGCAAATGCTGTGCACACTGAGGCCCTGCTTCCCAGGAAGTGGCTGGACATCTCCTGCTGATGGGAAGTAGGGAATAAATCTCTTTTTTGTTAATAGAATAGAATAGAATAGAATAGAATAGAATAGAATAGAAAAGAAAGAATAGGTTTGGTTTAGTTAAGTTGGAAGGGACCTACAATGATCATCTAGTCCAAGTTTTGCTTCCATGTGCAGCCTTTGCTTTCTTTCATTAAACTGCCTTTATGTTGATCCATGAGTTTTTCATCTTATTTTCTCTCCCTTTCCTGCTGAGGAGAAGGGATGAGAGAGTGGCTTGGTGGGCACCTGGCAGCCAGCCAAGGTCTACCCACCACAGAGATACATACCCAGGCTGTCCTACATGTGACAGGGCAGACAATGTCATCCAGTAGAGGAAGCTGGAGCTACCTGGAGAGCCTGGGGCATCTCCATGAACAGCATATGCCTTCAGCCCTGACATATTCCCAGCAGTCACCTCCTCCACCCACAGATATCAACTGCTTTTCATTTCTGGGCTGAAACATAACTGGAAGGATTTGCTGAAGCCCTCATGAACCATGCTGTTTCTCACTGCCATCTCTTGACACTCTCTCCCAGCCCTGTACACGTGCCCAGCAGTGCCTCTCAGGTGGAACCCAATCACCTGTCAGAACAAGCCTTGGGATTCCTGAATTTTTGTGATGCCTACTATGACCTTCCTGGCTCTCTGCAGAGCTCTTGGGGAGCATTATTGTCTATAGCAGGGTCTTTATGATCGTCTTTTATGATTTTTTTTTTGTCTTTCTTTGATTCTTCTGTGCAGGAACAGGAGTCACAGAAAAGCACCACATACTGGAGTGAGTCCAGTTCAGGGCCACAGAGATATTTTAAGGACTGGAGCACCATTCATATGAGGAGAGGCTGAGAGAGACGGGTATGTTCAGCCTGGAGAAGAAAAGGCTCAAAGGGGCATCTTAATGTGTATAGATACCTGCTGGCAGGGAGGGAAGAGGGAGACAGACTCTTGTCAGTGGTGTCCAGTGACAGGACATGAGGTGATGGTCACACATTGGAACACGAGATTTCATTTGAACACAAGAAAATATTTGTCCATGTTTCAGCTGGGATAGAGTTAATCTTCTTCCTAGTAGCAGGTATGGTGGTGTGTTTTAGATTTATTGTGAGAATAATGTTGATAACACACTGATGTTTTAGTTCTTGCTAAGTCGTGTTTATACTAGTCGAGGACTTTTTAGCTTCCTGTGGTCTGCCAGGTTCACAGGAAGCTGGGAGGGGGCACGGCCAGGACAGCTGACCCAAACTGATCAAAGGAATAGTCCATACCGTATGACGTCATGCTCAGTATATAAACTGGGGGGAGTTGGCCGGGGGACAGTGACCGCTGCTTGGGCACTGGCTGGGCATCAGTCACCAGGTGGTGAGCGATTGCATTGTGCATCACTTGTTTTGTATATTCTTTTATCATCATTATCATTACTTTCTCTTCCTCTGCTGTCCTATTAAACTGCCTTTATCTCAAGCCACAGGTTCTACTTCTTTTTTTCACCCTGATTCCCTCCCATCCTACTGCTGGGGGGGGGGAGGGTGAGCAAGCTGTGTGGTGCTTAGTTGCCGACTGAAGTTAAACCACAACAACAGTCCTTTGCTGTGAGGCAGGCCAAGCACTGGAACACATGGCCCAGAGAGACTGTGGAGTCTCCATCCATGAAATATTCATCAGCAGGCTGGACACAGTTATGGCCAACTGGCTCTAGCTGACCCCACTTAAGCAGGGGGGCTGGACTAGGTGATTTCTAGAGGTCTCTTCCCAACTCAGTGGCTCTGTGATTCTGTGCTGAGCTGATAGAGAAAAGCTAGATGACAAGCTTCAATGAAATGTTCTGGTTTTGGATGGCCAGATTTGCACTAATCTGATCATATCCCTGTTGTCTGTGTAATGTGTCTTTCTATATGAGTGTGTATATATGTGTGTGTGTGCAGGTGTAGGTAAAGGCATAGGTATACATATATATGGTTACTCGACAAAATACATTTCCTACTGACACTTGGAGAAATTTTGTTCTGAGGAACTACTTACTATATTTATATTGACGTTTCATACCTTGTCTTCTGCCTCACTGTCTTTTCTTCTTCCTCTGCCTATTCGGTCTTTACAGAGCTCTTCAGGACAGATTCATTAACTCCCTGAGTAACTCGGAATGGAAAAGACCTCTGGACATTATCAGGAGCTCAACGCTAGAAGGAACCAGAGGAGACTTCTCAGGAGCACACCTCCAACTTGGCATCACTCACAAACATGCTATGAAAGGGCTCCGTTCCTTTGTCCAGGCCATTAATAAAGATATCAAACTGTGTCATGCCACGTGTTGGATCACTCAGGGATGCCACTAGTAACCAGCTACCAGGTGTACTTTGTACCACTGATCACAGCATTTTGGCCTAATGGACCAGCCAAGTTTCCACCCGCCTATGGCTGATTCATTTAGTGAATAGCTCACCAATTTAGCTGTAAGAAAACTGTAGGTGAGGTGTCCCACCTATGCCCTAGGTAAAGTGAAGAAAATACCCTGCTTTCCCCTTTTGCCCACAGCCAAGCCTGTCAGGGATGATCTCCATTTCCCTTCAGTGGCTCTTCCAAATCTCATCTTTCCTGTGAAAGGAAATTACTTCCATGAGGATTTGCTCTATCACCTTCCCAGGGACTGAGGTGACACTAACCAGCCAGTCATTCCCCAGATTCCCTTTCTGACCTGCTTGAAATCAGATGTGCTGTCAGCCTTTTCCCAATCATCAGAAATCCCCAACTGCCATGACATTGCCGTCTCTTGATGATCAAGAGCAGCCTTGCAATGATACCAGTCAGCTCCCCCAGCACCCTTGGTTGCATTCCATTTGGTCCCATGGTGTGTGTCCAGATGGCATCACTGATCCCTAGTGGCATCTTCTTCTACCATGGGTGAAGCTTCACTACCATAGACACCACGAGAAGATTTCGGGACCAGGGAGGCCTCTGGGCAGATCTTACCCAGAAAACACAAGGTCAATGAATTCCTTCACCTTTTCCTTGCCCCACTGGGCACAAGAACCAAGTTCCCCTTAGCTGCTTTCCTTGCGCTGATAGTGCACTTACAGAAGCCTTACTGGTTACCCTCCCCATCCCTGGCTAGTTCCAGCTACAGCCGAGCATTAGTTTTCCTGAGCCACCCCTGCACTCACAGGCCATGTCCCTATCTGCTTCCCAGAGCCTGTTCCCCCTCCACTTTCTCTGCACTTCCTTCCCGTGTTTGAATTCCAAAGTCAGCGGGTCCCTGTTCATCCTCAATGACCTCCTGCCAGGCCCTGCTAGACTCACGGCACACTGGGCTGGTGTGTTTCTGGGCTTTGAGGATGTTGTCCCTGAAGATCCAAGAATAACCCACAGCCCCTTTGCCCTCCAGGACAGTCCAAGCAGATCCTTAACTACATAAAAACATCCCCCTGCAGTCCTGTGCGGCGATTCTGCCAGTTGTCCTACTTCTCTACCATCTCATAGACTATTGCAGCAGTGGCTGCCCTCAACACTCACAGCTGCATCCAGATCCCCCTTGTCTATCAGTAAGAGAGCAGGCCTAGTCAGCTCATCAACTGCCTGTGTCAAAATGTCTTCAACACCCTCCAGAAATCTCCTGGGTTGCTTGTGGCCAAACCCTGTGCCTGATCACTGTGGTCTGTCTTGCCTTCTTATTAAAGTCTGTTCCAGGCTATTTGCTCTGAGTGTGTTCACTATTGTGTATGTGTTTGGGGGTGAATATATGTACACACTGTGCTGGCCGACTCTAAGTAGGGCTGGCTGGAGGAGGATACCAGGATGTGGACAGACCCAGGGTTGGAGCTGCCCAGTGGGTAATAGCCCCAAGTCTGGGCAGGGCACCTGGGCAGACCCAAAGCTCAGGCATGCACAGGAAGGACTGCAGGTGTGTGTGCCTGTGGCTGTGTGCTACAGGAGATGCAGGACCACTTGTGACCTTCACACCCGATCAGCCTGAGGGGAGAACAGCATGGGGACAGTTGTGTTGGTCATGTTTGCACACGTGCTGCTGGTGGTGTAGTGGCTGTAAAGGTACTGCTCCATAGTGGCACTGATCTATGTATGGTCAGCTGTGTCTATCCTATGTGTGCATGGCTGTGTGAGTGTATAAGATCGTGTGTTCATGTGTTTGTGTATGCACATGTGTGCATTTGCCTGTTTCCACTGGAGTGTTTGGAATATTAGGCAATTTCTCCTGACTGCTGGTGCAACAAGAAGCTAGGTTGGATCTTAGGATTTAGGGATGCTTCTTGAGAGCCCCATCAGCATGGGGATGGTGTACAGGGTGTCAGGATGTCCTCAACATGTTTCCTTTTCCATGGGGGCTCATAGAGGCTTCCAGCCACGCAGAGGACTCATCTTCCTGTGGTCGCAACTTGAATCCAGTCCTGCAACTGGTCTACAGCCGAGGAGCCTTGTCTCAGGGTAACTGTTGGGGTAAGGGCTGGCAGACGTGTGTTGAGGGAGACTGTCTCAAGGATGTTTGCTGGGAAAAGAGACTGAGGGACAGATGAAAACTCACATGGCCTCATGGGTCATGCTTCCTTCAGCACAAGTCCTGACACAGGGTTCTATCCTTGCTTTTTATCTAGGAAGGATTATGGCATTAAGAGATGGGGAGTGGGGGTCACCAGTCCTTCTTCAGCCACTTCCCAGATCTGGTGGAGCACCAGGAAAGCAGGAACTTGTGGCTCTGCACCATGAGAATGCTTTGGGGTACCCACAGGCTGGGTATTGTCTTGGGTTACCTGAACATTGGCATTTTCCTCTCTGAGGAAACTTCCAGCTTAGGTCACCTCCCTTCTGATATCTCTCCATTCCTCCTCTGATCTGTCTGGCCATTCCTGGACCCCTCCCAATGCTCCCTGCTGGATGGTGAGCTGGCAATGTTATTTAGCAGACCAAGCAGGCTGTGGTACCCACACTGGCCGTGCTGGTTGGAGTGGGAAGTCGAGCCAGCTAGGTTGGGACCACTGCTGCTAAATCCCCTCCCCAGAGGTCTGTGGAGGTGGCAGGTGCTTGGAGAGTCTATTGAGCATTTCCAAAGGCACTAGAGGTGTCCAGGTGTGTCTCTAGATCCAGTTGGTGGTAATTTATTCAGAGTGACATTAATCACTCCTCAGGCTTCCTTCCTTGTGCCTGCTGGGCCCCCACTGAATCCCTTGGGGATTGCAGACCTTATTTGTCTGAGGATACCTTGATTTGGCAACGTACCTTTGGGTCACTCTACCTTGGGCAATCTACCCCGACCCGGTGGGGCTCCATTCACTGCTCACCCCAGGCATATGCTGTTCATGGAGATGCCCCAGGCTCTCCAGGTAGCTCCAGCTTCCTCTACTGGATGACATTGTCTGCCCTGTCACATGTAGGACAGCCTGGGTATGTATCTCTGTGGTGGGTAGACCTTGGCTGGCTGCCAGGTGCCCACCAAGCCACTCTCTCATCCCTTCTCCTCAGCAGGAAAGGGAGAGAAAATAAGATGAAAAACTCATGGATCAACATAAAGGCAGTTTAATGAAAGAAAGCAAAGGCTGCACATGGAAGCAAAACTTGGACTAGATGATCATTGTAGGTCCCTTCCAACTTAACTAAACCAAACCTATTCTATTCTATTCTATTCTATTCTATTCTATTCTATTCTATTCTATTCTATTCTATTCTATTCTATTCTATTCTATTCTATTCTATTCTATTCTATAAAAAAGAGATTTATTCCCTCCTTCCCATCAGCAGGAGATGTCCAGATGCCCACTGCACAGCACTTCTATGCTTGTTCTGCTGTTTTGAGTAAACCTTAAAATGTTTAAGTCGCTAATATAAATAATAGTCTCATTTTAAAATGGGTTGAAATCTGAAACAGATGAGTCAGTATTAAGGTAAAAATTTTTGCTCCCATTCCCCATGGGATTAGAATAATTGGGCTTGTTTTCTTGCATGAAAGGGGTCACTTCAGTAGTCGCAAAGATGCAGTGCTATGCTCTATGTACTGTGGGGAGAAGGAAATGAGAAGGAGCGGGGACCTACCTGAGTCTCCAGGGGGCTGTAGGATGGGGCTGTCCAGTTCTGGAAAACAAGAATGGGAGAGGAAGGCTTCACTAAGCAGGAAAAGCTCCTCAGCTGGTGAGGTGGCTTTGTTATCCCACATAGGCACCAGAATTTTGTAAAAAACTCAAAACTGTATTGCTATCAGAGGAAAGAGATACGTCAAGCTACTAGGGCTGAAGACTTAGTCAGGTCGCCGTCCAGGTCGCCGGCTGCGGGGAGTGCCTGAGCCTGTCACTTGCACCGGAGGGCAGCGGCGATGGCAAATGTCTTCGGTGTGACCAGGTAGATGATCTGCTCGGCCTGGTGGCAGAGCTGAAGGAGGAGGTGGAAAGGCTGAGGAGTATCAGGGAGCGCGAGAGGGAGACAGACTGGTGGAGCCGCACCCTGCCGTCCCTGGGCCCAGGGCAGCAGGCGGAGGCCCCACAAGGAGCGGAGGGTCCCCTACCCTCTTGCCAGCAAGCAGAAGGAGGGGATCCAAGAGATGGGGGGGAATGGAAACAGCTCCCTGCCTGGGGAAGCAGGCAAATCCCCTCCCAGCCTCCCGCACCTTCCCAGCTGCCCTTGCATAACAGATATGGGGCTCTGGAAGTCGAGGGCCAGGCAAGTGGGGAGGGAGGTGAAGGTGAAGGTCCAGCCAGGGGGTTGCTGAGGGCCAGTCAGTCAACCCCATGGATTACCACTGCCCCTGTTAAGAAAAAAAGGAGGGCAATTGTGGTAGGCGATTCCCTCCTGCGGGGAACTGAGGGCCCGATCTGCCGCCCGGACCCATCCCACAGGGAAGTCTGCTGCCTCCCTGGGCCCTGGGTTAGGGACGTTACTAGGAAACTCCCCGATCTCGTAAGGCCCTCCCATTATTACCCGCTGCTGGTTGTACAGGTTGGCAGTGATGAGATTACAGAGAGAAGTCCTACAGCAATGACGAGGGACTTCAGGGCACTGGGGCGACTGGTCGCAAGATCGGGAGCGCAGGTAGTGTTTTCCTCAATCCCGTTAATGGCAGCTAGGAGCGCTGAAAGGAATGGGAAAACTCACCTGATTAACAGGTGGCTCAGAGCCTGGTGCCATCGGTAGACTTTTGGGTTTTTTGATGATGGGGAGGTTTACATGGCACTGGGCCTGCTGGCAGCTGATGGAGAACAGCTGTCTCCAAAGGGGAAAAGGATTCTCGCCCATGAGTTGGCGGGACTCATTGAGAGGGCTTTAGACTAGATTTGCTGGGGGAAGGGGATATAAACGGGCCCGCTAGTGAGGAGCCCAGGGGCGGCATGGCAACATTGGGGGCGAAATCGATAGCCCAGCTCAAGTGCATCTACACCAATGCGCGTAGCATGGGCAACAAACAGGAGGAGCTGGAAGCCCTTGTGCAGCAGGATAGCTATGACATAGTCGCCCTCACAGAAACATGGTGGGACGACTCTCATGACTGGAGTGCTGCACTGGATGGCTATAAGCTCTTCAGAAGGGATAGGCAGGGAAGGAGAGGCGGTGGGGTGGCTCTTTATGTTAGGGAGTGTTTTGTCTCGTCATTGACTTAGCGTTTCTGTTTTGGCCAATTCACCTACTCTTTCAAAGACAGTTCCCAGGGATGGAGGAGTGAATCCTTTCAAACTTGTCCCTCACAGAAAACATGTTTGCCTTATCCAGTGCCGGGTGCAGCTGGACCCGTGCCCAGCCGCTCTGAGATGTTGGCCCTGCAGGCAAGGGGGGGAGTGGAGCCCAGTGAGGAAGGAAGGAGGGAGGGCAGATGCTGAGTTGCCTGTCAAAAGGGAAACTCTGCTTGGGCAGGGACCAGAGAATTTCTGCAGCTCCCTGACCCTGTTGCTCTTTTGGAACAGACCCTCTGATCTCCACCTTCTGCTGGACCTGTTCTGTAGCGCTACACGGTGAGCACCTCATGGCCAGGCACTTCAGGACTTTGCCCACTGCCCTGTACTGACAAGAGGAGCACCTCTTGTCTCTGGGGCCAGGGTGTGCAGGGGGTCCTGGGCCCCGGCTGCAGAGCTGGGCATTGCCTGCATTGCTCAGTGTCTGAGAGTCAGCCCAAACCCTGTCCCTATTTGTCAGAGGGGTGATTCTGAGGAATGTAGCATCTCCTGTTTCATGGCACAGATCAACCAGTGCCTTAGAAATGGCCCCTCTGAGAGATTAATGCAGCTCTTCCCGGACATGAGATGAGGCCTCAGCATGGTGATCCCTGTAGAAGAGTGTAAGGAGTCCGTCACTCAGCTGTCTGACCATGAGCACTTCACTCCTGTTTTGTTCCTGGCTCTGGATTTCTGTCTTTCCTGCACAGCCAGAGGGGTTAAGGAGATGCTCTTGTTGTGAACAAATGTTTTGGAGGAATTGAGGCTGCCCTGGAGCAGGGCTGCTTGAGGGACCTGTAATGTTAGGCCCAGGATGACAAGTGAGTGCTCAGTCCCCTGCAAGGCTTCGCAGCCTGATCATGGTGCTTATATTTGGCTGCCAGGTGGAGCAGGGGTGTGAGATTTGATGCTGTCTGGCTGCGTCAGGACATAAGGCACCTGCAGTGAGGTTTGGATCACAACTTCCCTTAGACTTTTTCCTGCATGGGATATTTCTGCTTCATACATATAAGGAACTGAGCCTCTCTCCCACCCTCTCGCCCACCCCCTCATCCCCCCGCCCCAAGAAATAGATCCTCTTCCTCCTCTTCCAATTGCTGAATAGTTTTGAAGAACCTCGGGTAAGCTTGTTGCAAGCCAAAACCATACTTCTATATCCTAAAGAATATCCCTTCATACACTTTCCCTGATCATCCACTTTATCTCATAAAAGCTGTTTGCATTTTTAGTTTTGAAAGAGTACAAACCAGCGAAAGTATACTTGTGTGTACTCACAAGTTTTCAGGAACAGTGCAGAAAGCAGTTGCACGCTATAGTTATAAGTGAAAAAAAAGCAGCAGGGTTTTAAACCAGTGAAAATTAAGCCATCAGTAATATTATCAGAACAGACCCAATGGATGCTTCAAGGGTTGTATGACATTTGTATAACAGAGTTGGACTGTACAAGACTGGGTTCAGCCATACTTGCCACACAAAATGCGTCCAGCCAACAGAAAGTAACTCTAAAACCAGTGTAAGTGGAGGGTGAAGTGTATATAGAAATGATGGCGGGGATGACCCCTTTTTCTCCAGTATAATACCGTATCATCACTCTCAATGTTTGGTTGACATATTTGCTGTGCAGGTGTGGGGACTACATCCTCATGCTCAATCTTTCCCTGGTGAATCCTGGAGCCTTCACGGTTTGCCGCTGAAAAAGCCATACACAAGAAAGGGTGAAGGAACATCCCCTTTGGACAGTGTGTTTGTGGCCAACGCACAGGTCATATTCCACTTTTCAATAAGCCCCTTTCTGGCTGCGTGTGGAAACTCCTCCCAGGGTTTTGGTAATCGTTCAAAAAGGAATGGCTGAGGAATCCACTTTATCCATATACTAGCATGTCACTTGGAGAAAGCCCCATTCGCTACCCTGATCTAAGAGCACTTTACCCTCCTGCATCTGCGGCCAAGAAAGTGGGTAAAATGAAAGGTGTAGTGATCCACGCTCTGTGGACTAACAGATTCCTGGAAGAATTAACACAGGAGAGCTATCAGTGCCTCTGCTGGCATGGGGATTAGCTCCAGCAGCATACAGGTTGCAGCCACTGCCCTGCAACAGTCAGTGAATCTCCTCCCAGGATGTGCCTGGTGGCTGTCAGACAATTTGTTGTTGAACCGCTGCTGTTTTCCAGGGTACCTTTAGCATACTACGATGGCAAGAGAAGAATACCAAGGACTTCCTTTTGGAAGCACTGGAGGACCTTACTCTGCATATTTTTGAGACCTTTAAGTATAAATTATCATATATTGATTATGATGAGATGGCTAATCTATCCAAGTATTTGCTCAAGAAAGCCAACAATCCAGTTAAACTTGCAGACTACATGTGTGACCACCATGGAGCTAACCTTGCTGTGGATGTAGCTATCTACGTGCTTGAACAGATCAACCAAAGAGCCACTGCGGCTAAACTCCAACAGGAGAAAGGAAAAGGTGAAGGACTTTTGGTTACTGGCACTTTTGTATCCTTTTTCACAGTTCCTAGAAAATATGTACGAGAACCTTCATAAATAGAGAGACATCAGATTTCAATCCCCTGTGGAAGCCTGAAACACAAAGGACCCCAGGGCGCTGCCTCCTTACACCTGGAATTGCATGACTCTCCTCTTGCCATTGGTCTTCCTGGTCATTTAGGTGACTGCTGCCACAATCTCATAGAACCGTAGAATCATTTAGGTTGGAAAAGACGTTTAAGATCATCCGGTCCAACCATTAACCTAACATTACCAAGTGCATCACTAAAGCAATTAAGGGTAGAGTAGAAATTTCATGTTTCCTGGCTTGGTGGCTGGATTGTTTTTTAATGAAAGTAAAAACTAGGAATGATTAAGATTGGAAAGGACCCTAAGATCATCATTCCAATCATCAACCCAACACCACCATGTCCACTAAAATGTGTCCCAAAGTTCCAAGTCTACCTGTTTTTTGAACACTTCCAGGGATGGTGACTCCACCAACCTCTCTGGACAGCCTGTTCCAATGCTTGACTACCCTTTCCATGAAGAAATTTTTCCTAATATCTAATGCAAAACTCCCCTGGCGCAGCTTGAGCCCATTTCCTCTCGTCCTATTGCTAACTACATGGGAGAAGAGACCAACACCCACCTCACTACAACCTCCTTTCAGGTAGCTGTAGAGAGCGCTAAGGTCTCCCCTCAGCCTCCTCTTCTCTAAGCTAAACAATCCCAGTTCCCTCAGCCGCTCCTCATAAGGCCTCTGCTCCAGACCCTTCACCAGCCTTGTTGCCCTTCTCTGAACTCGCTCCAGCACCTCAATGTCTTTCTTGTAGTGACGGGCCCAAAACTGGACACAGTATTCCAGGTGCGGCCTCACCAGCGCTGAGTACAGGGGGACAATCACCTCCCTGCTCCTGCTGGCCACACCATTCCTGATACAAGCCAGGATGCTGTTGGCCGCCTTGGCCACCTGGGCACACTGCTGGCTCATGTTCAGGCGGCTGTCTACCAACACCCCCAGGTCCTTTTCGGCCAGGCAGCTTTCCAGCCACTCTTCCCCAAGCCTGTAGCGTTGCATGGGGTTGTTTTGACCCAAGGGCAGGACCCGGCACTTGGCCTTGTTGAACCTCATACAGTTGGCCTCGGCCCATCAATCCAGCCTGTCCAGGTCCCTCTGCAGGGCCATCCTACCCTCCAGCAGTTCGACACTCCCACCCAGTTTGGTGTCATCTGTAAAGTTACTGAGGGCGTACTCAATCCCCTCATCCAGATCATTGATAAAGATATTAAACAAGGCTGGCCCCAAAACAGAGCCCTGGGCAACACCGCTCGTGACCGGGCGCCAGCTGGACTTAACTCCATTCACAACTACTCTCTGGGCTCGGCCACCCAACCAGTTTTTTACCCAGCAAAGACTACACCCATCCAAACCAAAGCTGCCAGCTTCCCAAGGAGAATGCTATGGGAGATGGTGTCAAAGGCACTTCAAAGGTGAAGTCCAGGTAGATGACGTCCACAGCCTTTCAATCATCTACCAGGTGGGTCACCAGGTCATAGAAGGAGATCAAGTTGGTCAAGCGGGACCTGCCTTTCATGAACCCATGCTGGCTGGGCCTGATCCCCTGGTTGACCTGCACTTGCCTGTTGAGTTCACTCAATATGGACCTCTCCATAATCTTTCCCGGCACCGAGGTCAGGCTGACAGGCCTGTAGTCCCCCGGATCCTCCTTCCGGCCCTTCTTGTAGATGGGTGTGACATTGGCAAGCCTCCAGTTACCAGGGACCTCCCCTGTTAACCAGGACTGCTGATAGATAATGGAGAGTGGCTTGGTGAGCTCCTCTGCCAGCTCCCTCAGTACTCTCGAGTGGATCCCATCCGGCCCCATAGACTTGTGAGAGTCCAGGTGGTGTAGCAGGTCATTAACTGCTTCCTCCTGGACTATGGGGTCTCTATTCTGCTTCCCGTCCCTGTCTTCCAGCTCATGGGGCTGAGTACCCTGGGGATGACCGGTCTGGCTATTAAGGACAGAGGCAAGGAAGGCATTAAGTACCTCAGCCTTTTCCTTGTCCTTGGTGACAGTGTTCCCCCCGACATCTAGCAAAGGATGGAGATTCTCCTTGGCTCTCCTTTTATTGTTGATGTACGTATAAAAACATTTTTTGGTATCTTTTACAACAGTGGCCAAATTGAGTTCTAGCTGGGCTTTTGCCTTTCTAGTTTCCTCCCTGCAGGACCTAACAAGATCCTGGTACTCTTCCTGAGTTGCCCGCCCCTTCTTCCAAAGGTGGTAGACTCTCTTTTTTTCCCTGACTCCCAGCAAAAGCTCCCTATTCAGCCAGGGCAGTCGTCTTCCCCACTGGTTCATCTGACGGCACATGGGGACAGGCCACTTCTGCGCCCTTAAGGCTTCCTTCTTGAAGAACACCCAGCCTTCCTGGACCCCTTTGCCTTTCAGGACTGCCTCCCAAGGGACTTTCCCAAGCAGCATCCTGAACAGGCCAAACTCTGCCCTCTGGAAGTCCATGGTAACAGTTTTGCTGCCCCTCCCCTTTACATGGCCAAGAATCGAGAACTCTTATCACATCGTGGTTGCTAAGCCCAAGACAGCCTCCGACCACGACATCTGCCGCAAGCCCTTCTCTGTTAGTAAACAGCAGGTCAGGTGAGGCACCTCCCCTGGTAGGCTCGCTTACTAGCTGCATCAGAAAGTTATCCTCCACACACTCTAGGAACTTCCTAGACTGTTGCCTCTCTGCTGTGTTGTATTTCCACCAGACGTCTGGCAAGTTGAAGTCCCCCACGAGAACAAGGGCTAGCAATTGCGAGACTTCTGCCAGCTGCTTGTAGAAGGCTTCATCTATCTCTGCATCCTGGTTGGGTGGTCTACAGCAGACTCCCAACAGAACATCCGCCTTGCTGGCCTTGCCTCATCCTTAGCCATAAGCACTTGACCTAGTCGTCACCACTGTCAAGCTCCATACAGTCAAAACACTCCCTAACATACAGAGCCACCCCGCCGCCTCTCCTTCCCTGCCTATCCCTTCTGAAGAGCTTATAGCCATCCAGTATGCCTCTCTATGTGCAGGACTTTGCATTTCTCTTCACTGAACTTCATGAGGTTCCTGTCCGCCTAGTTCTCTGTCCTGTTGAGATTCTTCTGAACGGTAGCACAACAACTGCTCCCAGTTTTGTACCATGTGCAAGCTCACTGAAGGTGCACTCTGCCCCATCATCAAAGTTATTCATAAAGATGTGAAACCACATCAGACCCATTCTTGAACCCTGAGGTAGTAATGGCCTCCAGCTGGATTTTATGCTGCTGACACATCTTTGAGACCAGCAGTTCAGACAGTTTTCAGTCCCACTCATTGTCCATTCATCTAGCCCATACGTAATCAGTTTGTCTATGAGCATATGGTGGGAGACAGCATTGAAAGATTTCCTAAGATCAAGATAAACAACATCCACTGCTTTTCTCTCCTCCACCAAGCCAGTCATCTCATTGCAGAAGGCTATCACATTGGTTAAACACATTTTTTTCCTTCTTATATCCATGCTGACTACTCCCAATCATCTTGTCCTTCATACATGTGAAATGTTTCCCTGGATCCTTTTTAACGTCATCTTCTCAGGGACCGAGGTGAGGCTGACCAGCTTGTCATTCCCCATATCCTGCTTCTTGCCCTTCTTGAAGATGAGTGACATTTACTTTTTACAGTTCTCATGAACTTGCCCGAGTCCCCATCAACTTGCAAAGATAATCAAGAGCGGCCTCTTAAGACATTGCTCAGCTCCTTCAGCACTTGTGGGTGCATCCTGTCAGGTCAGAAGGACTTGTGTGTGTTCGGTTTGTTTTAAAGTTCTTTCAACCTGATCCTCATCAGCTGAGGAGGACCTTGGTCTTCCTTGCTCTGGACTTTCCCACTGACCTCAGGGGCCTGGAATTCTGACGGTAAATATTATTAATAAAGAATCCAACAAAGGTGGCATCGAGTACTTTCAGCCTTTTCTGTGCCCAGATTCATCCCTAGGTGGGCTTTGGCTTTCCTATCCCCATGCCTGCATGCTTTGACAGAGCCTTGTCTTCAGAACAGTCTTTCATGGTTTATTGGGCATAAATTTCAGGGTTTCGCTAGCAAGGTGCTGCAGGGGTGTCCTTTGCGGAAGGAGGCCATGTACTGCTCTGAGCCTGTCACAACTGGTTCCAGCTGGCGCTGAAACAGATAAAACCAACCCGCCAGGTGTTAGAAACGCAACCAGTCAGAGAAGCATATGGCATCTGTGCTCAAATATATTTAAGAGAGGTTGCTAGCTGTTAGCTTGCTGGGCAGGGCTACCTTGACATGCATTGAATTGTTCTTGGCCTCCTTTCTCTATTCTTTCTTTGGTTCTGTTGTTGTGCTTGGTCTGTGTGGCTATATTTCTTTGTGGCCAACCAGAAAAATTAAATTTTTTGAGGGATGGGTCATATCCTGCATCCCCATCTCAATAAATGACACACAACCAGTTCAGGGTTTTTCCGGGGCATTCCCTGTACCAGTTTCCTCCAAACCTTGAGTTGTGAAGTTTTCCTATACCAGGCCGGACACCATCAGCTATAACTGCAAGATGGCATCTTTGGAAAAAGAGTCAAGAAACCATTCTGACCACTGGAGGTGAACAGACACCTCTGTGTGTGTAGTCAGGAAGACAGAACTTTTCCCCGGTATTCCCCCAGCCTCTGCTTCCCTTTTCAGGCCGGGGAGGAGGAGGCAGGGGAAGGGAACAATGGACATGTCCCCAGTCATTGGAAATCGATGGCAGATACTCCTAAGCAGCTTATCCTACTGGCACCATCAGGCAAGGCATAGGGGACTGGCGAGACCACTACCCTGACTCAGGAGGACACATTGTGTGCTAGCCACCCACCAGCACCCAGGTACTCACTGTGGCCCAGGAACGGTAGCAAGAAAAGCCAGTCCATCCTAGTCCAGGACAGGGAGAGAAATTGCCTCATATACTGCACTGGGGCATCTCCCTGCAGCTGCCAAGGAGGAGGCTGGAAACGTGGTGGAGGAATAATGGGGAGAGCAGGCAGGTGCCAGTGCTGAGCTGGAGTCAGTCTCAGATGCAGTACTAGAATTTCACTTTTGTCTCTGGCTGGAGCAGGACTGCTAGAGAAGCAGCACCCCCACCCCAGAGCAAGCAGGGTCCAGCCTGGGCCTGGTGTCTGGAGGCCTTGGGGGTCCACTGGCCTCATGAGCAGCAGTTGAACCTTTTGGTCAAAAGTAAGCCTGCCTTCACCCCCACCCTTGCTCTCTGGCAATCAGACCCCTAGCATCCTTGAGTCTCAGGGCTGCTGTAAAGACGCATGAGGAGCCGGGCTGTATCTGTGGCCCTGGAGGTGAGGAACAACCTTTGGGATAGCTGTGGTAGCTTTTGTGCCTCACACCAGCAGCTAACACTGAAGACCCCCTACTGAGTGCCCCACTTCTGAGTTACGTTCAGTAGACTGGAAGCCTGAACTTCACAAGAGAGAAAGATAAACTCTGGAGCCTTTCTCTATGCTCCCCTGGCTGCATTTACATGTGACACCTGCTAGAGCAAAAGGAGGTACTAAGGCCAAGCTGCTGTACATTCTGTACCTCCAGGTCTGAGGACTCAAGCAGAGGAGACTGAGTCAAGTAGGGCTCAGGGCAATATCTGAGAAGGAGAAAGCCAAGGGGAAGATCCCAGTGTCAAAGTCAGGATGGAACCTTGCAGCTGGAGAGTGAGTGGGAAGGAGTGGATGAACATCAAGAAGTCATTTTATTCACAGTGCAGATGCACTTAGTGTTGTTTGCCAGGTTAAATGCAGCAATACTAAGTGTTGTGGAGCTCCAGTCAGCCTACAAGGAAAACATTTGCTGAACAAACAGGAAGGCTGTCTATCCAACCCCTGCCTCCAAAGGCCAGTTGGCTGGGGGTGGGCAAGAAGCGGGGAGGGGTGTAGCCGGGACAGCTGACCCAAACTGACCAGAGGGATATTCTATAGCATATGGTGTCATGCTCAGCAATAAAAGCTAAGAGAAAGGAGGAGGGGGGTGAGGCATTCATTATTAAGGTGCTTGTCTTGTGAAGCAAATGCTGTGCACACTGAGGCCCTGCTTCCCAGGAAGTGGCTGGACATCTCCTGCTGATGGGAAGTAGGGAATAAATCTCTTTTTTTTTAGAATAGAATAGAATAGAATAGAATAGAATAGAATAGAAAGAATAGGTTTGGTTTAGTTAAGTTGGAAGGGACCTACAATGATCATCTAGTCCAAGTTTTGCTTCCATGTGCAGCCTTTGCTTTCTTTCATTAAACTGCCTTTATGTTGATCCATGAGTTTTTCATCTTATTTTCTCTCCCTTTCCTGCTGAGGAGAAGGGATGAGAGAGTGGCTTGGTGGGCACCTGGCAGCCAGCCAAGGTCTACCCACCACAGAGATACATACCCAGGCTGTCCTACATGTGACAGGGCAGACAATGTCATCCAGTAGAGGAAGCTGGAGCTACCTGGAGAGCCTGGGGCATCTCCATGAACAGCATATGCCTTCAGCCCTGACATATTCCCAGCAGTCACCTCCTCCACCCACAGATATCAACTGCTTTTCATTTCTGGGCTGAAACATAACTGGAAGGATTTGCTGAAGCCCTCATGAACCATGCTGTTTCTCACTGCCATCTCTTGACACTCTCTCCCAGCCCTGTACACGTGCCCAGCAGTGCCTCTCAGGTGGAACCCAATCACCTGTCAGAACAAGCCTTGGGATTCCTGAATTTTTGTGATGCCTACTATGACCTTCCTGGCTCTCTGCAGAGCTCTTGGGGAGCATTATTGTCTATAGCAGGGTCTTTATGATCGTCTTTTATGATTTTTTTTTTGTCTTTCTTTGATTCTTCTGTGCAGGAACAGGAGTCACAGAAAAGCACCACATACTGGAGTGAGTCCAGTTCAGGGCCACAGAGATATTTTAAGGACTGGAGCACCATTCATATGAGGAGAGGCTGAGAGAGACGGGTATGTTCAGCCTGGAGAAGAAAAGGCTCAAAGGGGCATCTTAATGTGTATAGATACCTGCTGGCAGGGAGGGAAGAGGGAGACAGACTCTTGTCAGTGGTGTCCAGTGACAGGACATGAGGTGATGGTCACACATTGGAACACGAGATTTCATTTGAACACAAGAAAATATTTGTCCATGTTTCAGCTGGGATAGAGTTAATCTTCTTCCTAGTAGCTGGTATGGTGGTGTGTTTTAGATTTATTGTGAGAATAATGTTGATAACACACTGATGTTTTAGTTCTTGCTAAGTCGTGTTTATACTAGTCGAGGACTTTTTAGCTTCCTGTGGTCTGCCAGGTTCACAGGAAGCTGGGAGGGGGCACGGCCAGGACAGCTGACCCAAACTGATCAAAGGAATAGTCCATACCGTATGACGTCATGCTCAGTATATAAACTGGGGGGAGTTGGCCGGGGGACAGTGACCGCTGCTTGGGCACTGGCTGGGCATCAGTCACCAGGTGGTGAGCGATTGCATTGTGCATCACTTGTTTTGTATATTCTTTTATCATCATTATCATTACTTTCTCTTCCTCTGCTGTCCTATTAAACTGCCTTTATCTCAAGCCACAGGTTCTACTTCTTTTTTTCACCCTGATTCCCTCCCATCCTACTGCTGGGGGGGGGGAGGGTGAGCAAGCTGTGTGGTGCTTAGTTGCCGACTGAAGTTAAACCACAACAGTCCTTTGCTGTGAGGCAGGCCAAGCACTGGAACACATGGCCCAGAGAGACTGTGGAGTCTCCATCCATGAAATATTCATCAGCAGGCTGGACACAGTTATGGCCAACTGGCTCTAGCTGACCCCACTTAAGCAGGGGGGCTGGACTAGGTGATTTCTAGAGGTCTCTTCCCAACTCAGTGGCTCTGTGATTCTGTGCTGAGCTGATAGAGAAAAGCTAGATGACAAGCTTCAATGAAATGTTCTGGTTTTGGATGGCCAGATTTGCACTAATCTGATCATATCCCTGTTGTCTGTGTAATGTGTCTTTCTATATGAGTGTGTATATATGTGTGTGTGTGTGCAGGTGTAGGTAAAGGCATAGGTATACATATATATGGTTACTCGACAAAATACATTTCCTACTGACACTTGGAGAAATTTTGTTCTGAGGAACTACTTACTATATTTATATTGACGTTTCATACCTTGTCTTCTGCCTCACTGTCTTTTCTTCTTCCTCTGCCTATTCGGTCTTTACAGAGCTCTTCAGGACAGATTCATTAACTCCCTGAGTAACTCGGAATGGAAAAGACCTCTGGACATTATCAGGAGCTCAACGCTAGAAGGAACCAGAGGAGACTTCTCAGGAGCACACCTCCAACTTGGCATCACTCACAAACATGCTATGAAAGGGCTCCGTTCCTTTGTCCAGGCCATTAATAAAGATATCAAACTGTGTCATGCCACGTGTTGGATCACTCAGGGATGCCACTAGTAACCAGCTACCAGGTGTACTTTGTACCACTGATCACAGCATTTTGGCCTAATGGACCAGCCAAGTTTCCACCCGCCTATGGCTGATTCATTTAGTGAATAGCTCACCAATTTAGCTGTAAGAAAACTGTAGGTGAGGTGTCCCACCTATGCCCTAGGTAAAGTGAAGAAAATACCCTGCTTTCCCCTTTTGCCCACAGCCAAGCCTGTCAGGGATGATCTCCATTTCCCTTCAGTGGCTCTTCCAAATCTCATCTTTCCTGTGAAAGGAAATTACTTCCATGAGGATTTGCTCTATCACCTTCCCAGGGACTGAGGTGACACTAACCAGCCAGTCATTCCCCAGATTCCCTTTCTGACCTGCTTGAAATCAGATGTGCTGTCAGCCTTTTCCCAATCATCAGAAATCCCCAACTGCCATGACATTGCCGTCTCTTGATGATCAAGAGCAGCCTTGCAATGATACCAGTCAGCTCCCCCAGCACCCTTGGTTGCATTCCATTTGGTCCCATGGTGTGTGTCCAGATGGCATCACTGATCCCTAGTGGCATCTTCTTCTACCATGGGTGAAGCTTCACTACCATAGACACCACGAGAAGATTTCGGGACCAGGGAGGCCTCTGGGCAGATCTTACCCAGAAAACACAAGGTCAATGAATTCCTTCACCTTTTCCTTGCCCCACTGGGCACAAGAACCAAGTTCCCCTTAGCTGCTTTCCTTGCGCTGATAGTGCACTTACAGAAGCCTTACTGGTTACCCTCCCCATCCCTGGCTAGTTCCAGCTACAGCCGAGCATTAGTTTTCCTGAGCCACCCCTGCACTCACAGGCCATGTCCCTATCTGCTTCCCAGAGCCTGTTCCCCCTCCACTTTCTCTGCACTTCCTTCCCGTGTTTGAATTCCAAAGTCAGCGGGTCCCTGTTCATCCTCAATGACCTCCTGCCAGGCCCTGCTAGACTCACGGCACACTGGGCTGGTGTGTTTCTGGGCTTTGAGGATGTTGTCCCTGAAGATCCAAGAATAACCCACAGCCCCTTTGCCCTCCAGGACAGTCCAAGCAGATCCTTAACTACATAAAAACATCCCCCTGCAGTCCTGTGCGGCGATTCTGCCAGTTGTCCTACTTCTCTACCATCTCATAGACTATTGCAGCAGTGGCTGCCCTCAACACTCACAGCTGCATCCAGATCCCCCTTGTCTATCAGTAAGAGAGCAGGCCTAGTCAGCTCATCAACTGCCTGTGTCAAAATGTCTTCAACACCCTCCAGAAATCTCCTGGGTTGCTTGTGGCCAAACCCTGTGCCTGATCACTGTGGTCTGTCTTGCCTTCTTATTAAAGTCTGTTCCAGGCTATTTGCTCTGAGTGTGTTCACTATTGTGTATGTGTTTGGGGGTGAATATATGTACACACTGTGCTGGCCGACTCTAAGTAGGGCTGGCTGGAGGAGGATACCAGGATGTGGACAGACCCAGGGTTGGAGCTGCCCAGTGGGTAATAGCCCCAAGTCTGGGCAGGGCACCTGGGCAGACCCAAAGCTCAGGCATGCACAGGAAGGACTGCAGGTGTGTGTGCCTGTGGCTGTGTGCTACAGGAGATGCAGGACCACTTGTGACCTTCACACCCGATCAGCCTGAGGGGAGAACAGCATGGGGACAGTTGTGTTGGTCATGTTTGCACACGTGCTGCTGGTGGTGTAGTGGCTGTAAAGGTACTGCTCCATAGTGGCACTGATCTATGTATGGTCAGCTGTGTCTATCCTATGTGTGCATGGCTGTGTGAGTGTATAAGATCGTGTGTTCATGTGTTTGTGTATGCACATGTGTGCATTTGCCTGTTTCCACTGGAGTGTTTGGAATATTAGGCAATTTCTCCTGACTGCTGGTGCAACAAGAAGCTAGGTTGGATCTTAGGATTTAGGGATGCTTCTTGAGAGCCCCATCAGCATGGGGATGGTGTACAGGGTGTCAGGATGTCCTCAACATGTTTCCTTTTCCATGGGGGCTCACAGAGGCTTCCAGCCACGCAGAGGACTCATCTTCCTGTGGTCGCAACTTGAATCCAGTCCTGCAACTGGTCTACAGCCGAGGAGCCTTGTCTCAGGGTAACTGTTGGGGTAAGGGCTGGCAGACGTGTGTTGAGGGAGACTGTCTCAAGGATGTTTGCTGGGAAAAGAGACTGAGGGACAGATGAAAACTCACATGGCCTCATGGGTCATGCTTCCTTCAGCACAAGTCCTGACACAGGGTTCTATCCTTGCTTTTTATCTAGGAAGGATTATGGCATTAAGAGATGGGGAGTGGGGGTCACCAGTCCTTCTTCAGCCACTTCCCAGATCTGGTGGAGCACCAGGAAAGCAGGAACTTGTGGCTCTGCACCATGAGAATGCTTTGGGGTACCCACAGGCTGGGTATTGTCTTGGGTTACCTGAACATTGGCATTTTCCTCTCTGAGGAAACTTCCAGCTTAGGTCACCTCCCTTCTGATATCTCTCCATTCCTCCTCTGATCTGTCTGGCCATTCCTGGACCCCTCCCAATGCTCCCTGCTGGATGGTGAGCTGGCAATGTTATTTAGCAGACCAAGCAGGCTGTGGTACCCACACTGGCCGTGCTGGTTGGAGTGGGAAGTCGAGCCAGCTAGGTTGGGACCACTGCTGCTAAATCCCCTCCCCAGAGGTCTGTGGAGGTGGCAGGTGCTTGGAGAGTCTATTGAGCATTTCCAAAGGCACTAGAGGTGTCCAGGTGTGTCTCTAGATCCAGTTGGTGGTAATTTATTCAGAGTGACATTAATCACTCCTCAGGCTTCCTTCCTTGTGCCTGCTGGGCCCCCACTGAATCCCTTGGGGATTGCAGACCTTATTTGTCTGAGGATACCTTGATTTGGCAACGTACCTTTGGGTCACTCTACCTTGGGCAATCTACCCCGACCCGGTGGGGCTCCATTCACTGCTCACCCCAGGCATATGCTGTTCATGGAGATGCCCCAGGCTCTCCAGGTAGCTCCAGCTTCCTCTACTGGATGACATTGTCTGCCCTGTCACATGTAGGACAGCCTGGGTATGTATCTCTGTGGTGGGTAGACCTTGGCTGGCTGCCAGGTGCCCACCAAGCCACTCTCTCATCCCTTCTCCTCAGCAGGAAAGGGAGAGAAAATAAGATGAAAAACTCATGGATCAACATAAAGGCAGTTTAATGAAAGAAAGCAAAGGCTGCACATGGAAGCAAAACTTGGACTAGATGATCATTGTAGGTCCCTTCCAACTTAACTAAACCAAACCTATTCTATTCTATTCTATTCTATTCTATTCTATTCTATTCTATTCTATTCTATTCTATTCTATTCTATTCTATTCTATTCTATTCTATTCTATTCTATTCTATTCTATTCTATAAAAAAGAGATTTATTCCCTCCTTCCCATCAGCAGGAGATGTCCAGATGCCCACTGCACAGCACTTCTATGCTTGTTCTGCTCTTTTGAGTAAACCTTAAAATGTTTAAGTCGCTAATATAAATAATAGTCTCATTTTAAAATGGGTTGAAATCTGAAACAGATGAGTCAGTATTAAGGTAAAAATTTTTGCTCCCATTCCCCATGGGATTAGAATAATTGGGCTTGTTTTCTTGCATGAAAGGGGTCACTTCAGTAGTCGCAAAGATGCAGTGCTATGCTCTATGTACTGTGGGGAGAAGGAAATGAGAAGGAGCGGGGACCTACCTGAGTCTCCAGGGGGCTGTAGGATGGGGCTGTCCAGTTCTGGAAAACAAGAATGGGAGAGGAAGGCTTCACTAAGCAGGAAAAGCTCCTCAGCTGGTGAGGTGGCTTTGTTATCCCACATAGGCACCAGAATTTTGTAAAAAACTCAAAACTGTATTGCTATCAGAGGAAAGAGATACGTCAAGCTACTAGGGCTGAAGACTTAGTCAGGTCGCCGTCCAGGTCGCCGGCTGCGGGGAGTGCCTGAGCCTGTCACTTGCACCGGAGGGCAGCGGCGATGGCAAATGTCTTCGGTGTGACCAGGTAGATGATCTGCTCGGCCTGGTGGCAGAGCTGAAGGAGGAGGTGGAAAGGCTGAGGAGTATCAGGGAGCGCGAGAGGGAGACAGACTGGTGGAGCCGCACCCTGCCGTCCCTGGGCCCAGGGCAGCAGGCGGAGGCCCCACAAGGAGCGGAGGGTCCCCTACCCTCTTGCCAGCAAGCAGAAGGAGGGGATCCAAGAGATGGGGGGGAATGGAAACAGCTCCCTGCCTGGGGAAGCAGGCAAATCCCCTCCCAGCCTCCCGCACCTTCCCAGCTGCCCTTGCATAACAGATATGGGGCTCTGGAAGTCGAGGGCCAGGCAAGTGGGGAGGGAGGTGAAGGTGAAGGTCCAGCCAGGGGGTTGCTGAGGGCCAGTCAGTCAACCCCATGGATTACCACTGCCCCTGTTAAGAAAAAAAGGAGGGCAATTGTGGTAGGCGATTCCCTCCTGCGGGGAACTGAGGGCCCGATCTGCCGCCCGGACCCATCCCACAGGGAAGTCTGCTGCCTCCCTGGGCCCTGGGTTAGGGACGTTACTAGGAAACTCCCCGATCTCGTAAGGCCCTCCCATTATTACCCGCTGCTGGTTGTACAGGTTGGCAGTGATGAGATTACAGAGAGAAGTCCTACAGCAATGACGA